>NW_024429218.1:1955000-4355000 GCF_017639785.1 Mesocricetus auratus | reverse complement strand
TTTGCTGTTTGTTTCAACATCTCCTCATGGTAACTCTTACTTCTCCTACGTCTGGCGAGAGGTGGTGGGCCCAGGCCGCCTTCAGTGTCCTCCCGAGGACAGTCTTTTTTCCCTTGTCTTCTGTATTGTCAAGGTAGTTGTGTGATGTAATTACTGGCCATTCCTTCAGGAACACTATGGCAGGTATGATGTCACCATGTAATGGAGTCCCTAGTCCCTAGAGGATTTGGTGTAAACGAGGCCCATGGCAGTAAAATAACTTAAAGTCAGTCTCAGCTGCAGGGCGGGGCAATCTGCCTTGTGAGCTTGGCCAGGAGGTCCTGCAGCTCCATCTCTCCTGCCGGTCAGTTGATATCTGTCTGTGCATACCCTCCCTCCCTGCCTCCCCCTTCCTCCCTCCCTGCCTCCCCCTTTCCTCCCTCCCTTCCTCCCTGCCCCCCTCCTTGTCATTTTTTTCTCATGATAAAAGTATGCTCAGTGTGGAGTGTCTAGAAATGAAGAATACACCATATAAAAAGAGGATGTGAAAGATCCCTGGCTAGGATTTTGGGGCTCTAGGCTCACTTTCTACATTATTTTAGTATCCATAGTCTTTTTCGCGGTAGGATTGCTTTTGCCTGGCGTCTTATTTGTTATATAGGTTCTTCCTCTTCTGACAGTTAATCCTCAGGATTGCTGTCACCATGTCCGTGGCCTCCGGGGTGCTGTGGGTTGTGCTGGCTGCCGTCTGTGACCTTGTGCTGACCTTGCCTTGGAGGAAGCCCTCACAGACCTCACCGTGTGACCAGCATTTGTCACTGTTCCACGTTTCTACAATTGGTCTGCTCCCTTCTTTCTTCCTGCTGGCTTTGGCCTCAGTGTAACTCTTGGAAAAGGTTTTTTTTTTTGATATTCTACTTTACACCTCTCTTCTAGGTTTCCGTATGATGAAGATATTTGGAATATTCACATATACTTTACAAAATGGCATTGTAATGAAAGGGGCTTGAGGCTGAGTGTGGGCTGAGCAGTGTTTATTTATGCCGAGGTGGATAAGACTGGTTGTTGGTCGCAGGGTTCCATCCCTGGCTTTACCGTTTGGGACGGTATTTCCTTGTCTGTGCCCTGCCGTGCTCCTTTGTAGATGAAGTGTGGACTCGGGTGTGGTGAGGATTAAATGAACTAACACGTGCAAGTCACTTGCTTGTCTTGTACACGCGAATGGCCCAGAGGGAATCTAAATAAATAGCAGGTAGTTATTACACTCCAGCTATTTGGGAGCGCTGTTTGAAATACATTTCTAGCTAATTGTGTTAAAATGTCCTCAATGTGATTGTTAATTCTAATTATCAGTTTGACAGAAAGGAGAGGTGCTTAGGAGATTAGTAGCACACACCGATGGCTATGTCTGTTTCTAGAGGGGCTTGAGCGAGGGAAGAAGGCCTCTGTGAAAGTGGGCAGTGCTGCCCCATAGCTGGGCGGGGCAGAGGAGAAAACCCACTAGCCACACGTCCTTACTGGTTGTGCTTCCTGGTCACCAGAGCGTGTGACATGAGCTGCTTAGCCATTTTTGGCATTCTAGTTACTTTCAGTTTGTAAAAGGTAAATCTGGGTTGGGCATGGTGGCTCACACCTTTAATCCAGCATCTAGGAGGCAGAGGTAGGAGGATCTCTGGGAGTTCAAGGCCAGCAGGATCCATACAGTGAGTTCCTGGACAACCAGGACTATATAGAGAGACCCTGTGTCAACCCCGAACCCCTCCGATAAAGGTAACTCTGGAAATGGCAAAGCTGTGTCTTGGCCCAGATCCCTACCCTGATGCACAAGCGATGCTGAGTAGACCTGTATACCTGGAGTGGTCGGACGCCCTTTCCTCCATAAGCCACACTGCCTCCGGCCGCTGCCTTTGATTTCTCTCCCGTGGATGAAATAGTTTCACTACGTTACATTGCCTCTGAGATCAAGTCCCCACTTGATCAAGCCTGAGTCCCTGCGTCCCCCTAGAATGGGTGTGTGATGTTGCGTTGGTCATGTTGAGTTGGTCATCCAGTGGGATGCCTGTGTTCCTTGGACAGTCAAGTGAAGATGTGCCAGCGGTTTCAGATTGGGCAGGCATGTGACCTCGTCAGGGAGGCGGACACTGGTGGAGCAAGCCTGTCATCTTCCCTCCACCTGAGCAGCCTTTCTGATCTCTGTCACTTCTCTCGGGCTGTGTGATTTTGATCAAATCGCCAAAACTCCACCTTCTTGGTTGTGTGCCCGCAATAGCGCGTGCCACAGGGGCAGCATTAGCTGAGCTGATAAATGCTGGTGGTCAGAGGTAGTCCTTCCATTGGGAGGAGGGGTAGTGGTCTGACCCCCTGGAAACTGAAGGAAGATCTGTAGATGTGACTAAATTATGGGCCCTGAGGAAGGGGAGATGATCCTGGACTGACCTCGGGACAAAGATCGTTCTGGTGGGTCCTATAAAGTTACAGAAGGTCATGTGACCTCGGAGATGAGAACGAGGCAGTTGGTGGTTGTGGCTCGTGAGCTAAGGAATGGGGGCGTCCTGTAGATGTGGGGCCCTACAACCTTCAGAGGGAATGAAGCCATGTTTGTACTTTGGTTTTAGCCCTCTCCAGACCATCGACATAGCTCAGTGCCTTTCTTGTTGTCAGAGCACAGATTTATGACCTCCATGAGTTTACTGATGATAAAGCCATTATATTTGTGATCATTTTTGTAGTAGCAGCGATGGGAAGCACATGCAACCTGTTTTATCTTTTGTGCATGTATGTGCCTACGTATGCATGCAATCAAGCATGCCTGTGTTCGCTACAAGTAAGATTTTATTTAGCGGAGGATCTTGTGCTCTGACAGTTGACAAGGCAGTGGGCCCAGATGTTGCTGACATCCCTTTCCCATTCAGTAGTTGGTTGTGGCAGGGGCTGTGTAGTCTGCGCCTAGCCACAGCTGACCCTTGCTTCCGTGGAGTGTGTACAGTGCGTGTGAATTGCACGTGGCTTAGGGAAGATGGGATGCTGCTATTGAGTGGGGACTGCACAATGGGACGTCCAAAGAGTTTTTATAGCCGGGAAATGATTTTGTATTTGATTAAGTGGTATGTTAGGTTTTGAGTCTTCTCTTCCAGGTATGTATGTGTATTTGTCTTGGGACGTATGTTCTTTGTTAGTTTCGGCTTGATGTCCCTTTACCTCATCAGTGTGTCATTTTTAATCATTCCAGTGACTTCAGATACTATTTATTCTAGGAATAAGAAATTAGTTCACTGACTACCCACACCACCCAGACTTGGGGAGTTAAGTCCAGGAACACTTTCAGCTCAACATTACCAGACACTGTTGACCCGTGAGCTGCTCTCAGTCCAGCCTCTAATGTGGCTTTCAGGCCTAGACTAGCTCCGAAATGCATTGTGGGCTCACGGGGATGTTTGCGTTACTTTTTTTTTTAAAGCCTGCAAGGTGAGTTTTTTACTTTCTTTTTTGACTTGTAGAAGGAAACCTTACTGCTCTTAATGTACGGTAGTGCTGCTGGCGTTGTCACATGGGAAGACATGAAAGAAAGCTTGAAGCCAGCTCCCAGTCCTAGAAGGGTTTTGTTTCACTTCAGGTTATGTGGATTACCTTACACCAGCGTTATTCCCTTGGCAAGAGTCTGGCATGAAAACTCTTAGAATCTACACACTGTTCTGTAAACAAAGCATCGGTGACTTGGTCTCTGGCTTGAACGTGCATGATGGGCGGCCATTTCCTTGGCAGACTGTGACACAGCAGATGATCTGGTTGTTTAGGTCTTTGTATGCCAAGGAATGCAAGCTTCTAGGTGCAGTTTCTCCAATTAACAAAGGGTCTTGGACCCCAATGTGATTTGTAAAACGTACACATTTTCCTTAGGGTTCCTATTGCTGTGATGAAACACCACAGGCAAAGCTAGTTGGGGTGGAAAGGGCTTATTAGGCTCACACTTCCACATCACTGTTCATCATCAGAGGAAGTCAGGACAGGAACTCAAGCAGGGCAGGAACCTGGGGGCAGGAACTGGTACAGAGGGCATGGAGGGTGCTGCTCTCTGGCTCGCTCCTCATGGCTTGCTCAGCCTTCTTACAGAACACAGACCGCCAGCCCAGGAATGGCACCACCCACCATGGGCTGGAGTCCTTCCTCCATTAATTATGAAAACGCCCTATATGATCTCCTGCAGCATGATCTTACGGAGGCATTTTCTCAGTTGAGGCTCCCTCCTCTCAGATGACTGTACTCTGTGTCAACTTGACGTAAACCAGCCAGCATGCCGAGAATAGCATGCTATCCTCATTGTTCATTTTCTTCTCTAGTCTAAGATCATGTCATAGTTCTTCAAGCATCTCACCGGTACTTCAGATGTTGGGAGTACAAGCTGTGGGAGACTTAGGGGTATGTGCTTGTCAGGTCTAGGTTGAATCAAACTGGCAAGAGAGACCCTTAGCTAGGGAATTTCCTCCATCATCTTGGCCTGTGGCATGTCTGTGGGTTATTACTCGATTGTTCATTGACAAGGGTGTGCCTGGACCACTGTAGGCAGTCCCACCCTGGGTAGGTGGTCGTCTGCTGTGTGTAAGGAGAGCAAGTCTGTGAACAGCGACCCTCCATGGCCTCTGCTTCAGTTCTGCTCCAGTTCTAACCTTGGCTCCTGCCCTGGGTTTTCTTCGTGAACTGTAAAGCCTTTCTTCCCAAGTTGTTTGTGGTTAGTGTTTTCTCGAAGCAACAGAGACCCTACCTGGGCAGTCAATCATCTCACGATCAGCGCCACACTTGAATTTCAGTGCTGCCTAAAAGAGCCTAACCAGAGGCCACGCCAACCTCCACCGGAGTCTAACTTTGTTATTTGATGATTTTAACTAAAGCGCTGCTGTAATAAGTTTCCTTTTCTCACTTAGAAAGTTACCAAGGCGCACAGAGGCTGTTGTGCGAGCAGGGGTGGGTTGGGGGTGTCTGGGGGCTTCCCAAACCATACTGTAAGTTAAGACTGTAAAGCAGTTGTTCAGAACAAATGCCTGTGGACAAGTGTGATAATGGAGAGACGACCATGGCATTCCTGGACACGTACATCATCTCCCAAGATGAAATCATGGAGGAGGAAACCTGAGCAGTTAGAGTTAGTAACAGCCACTTATCCATCAGGAAATAGAAGACCCAAGAGCAGATCGGTAGGCAGCGTGAGGCTGAGTCAGCAATAAGAAGCCATCATCAGAGTGAATACCAGGAGCTCGCTGTGGTGACTCATGCCTGCTGTCCCACTCACGGGAAGTTGAGGCAGGAGGAGCCCTGCGAGTTTTAGGCTAAAGGGCTGTGAAGGTGAGATCTGCTTCTAAAATTAAATGAATAAACGTGAAGCCCCAGGACAAGGCAGCTTCCTGCTGATTTCTGTTAAACATTATAAAAACAGCGAAGACCACTTCTTTAGTTATTCCAGGAAGGACTTCTCAGTGTGTGCCACAGGGCCAGCACTACATTACTCTAACTTCAGAGTCAGGGCGGGCACAAGCAAAGTGGGCAGGTGCTGAGATGGTGCTCAGTGGGCAGGGAGACGGTGGCTCAGTGGGTAGGGAGACGGTGCTCAGTGGGCAGGGAGACGGTGCTCAGTGGGCAGGGAGACGGTGCTCAGTGGGCAGGGAGACGGTGCTCAGTGGGCAGGGAGACGGTGCTCAGTGGGCAGGGAGATGGTGCTCAGTGGGCAGGGAGACGGTGGCTCAGTGGGCAGGGAGACGGTGCTCAGTGGGCAGGGAGACGGTGGCTCAGTGGGCAGGGAGACGGTGCTCAGTGGGCAGGGAGACGGTGCTCAGTGGGCAGGGAGACGGTGCTCAGTGGGCAGGGAGACGGTGGCTCAGTGGGCAGGGAGACGGTGCTCAGTGGGCAGGGAGACGGTGGCTCAGTGGGCAGGGAGACGGTGGCTCAGTGGGCAGGGAGACGGTGCTCAGTGGGCAGGGAGACGGTGCTCAGTGGGCAGGGAGATGAGGCTCAGTGGGCAGGGAGATGGTGCTCAGTGGGCAGGGAGATGGTGCTCAGTGGGCAGGGAGATGAGGCTCAGTGGGCAGGGAGATGGTGCTCAGTGGGCAGGGAGATGGTGCTCAGTGGGCAGGGAGATGAGGCTCAGTGGGCAGGGAGACGGTGCTCAGTGGGTAGGGAGACGGTGGCTCAGTGGGCAGGGAGACGGTGGCTCAGTGGGTAGGGAGACGGTGGCTCAGTGGGCAGGGAGACGGTGCTCAGTGGGCAGGGAGATGGTGCTCAGTGGGCGGGGAGATGATGGCTCAGTGGGCAGGGAGACGGTGGCTCAGTGGGCAGGGAGATGAGGCTCAGTGGGCAGGGAGACGGTGCTCAGTGGGCAGGGAGATGGTGCTCAGTGGGCGGGGAGATGATGGCTCAGTGGGTAGGGAGACGGTGCTCAGTGGGCAGGGAGACGGTGCTCAGTGGGCAGGGAGATGAGGCTCAGTGGGCAGGGAGATGGTGCTCAGTGGGCAGGGAGATGGTGCTCAGTGGGCAGGGAGATGGTGCTCAGTGGGCAGGGAGATGGTGCTCAGTGGGCGGGGAGATGGTGCTCAGTGGGCAGGGAGATGGTGCTCAGTGGGCAGGGAGATGGTGCTCAGTGGGCAGGGAGATGGTGCTCAGTGGGCAGGGAGATGGTGCTCAGTGGGCAGGGAGATGAGGCTCAGTGGGCAGGGAGATGGTGCTCAGTGGGCAGGGAGATGGTGCTCAGTGGGCAGGAGATGGTGCTCAGTGGGCAGGGAGATGGTGCTCAGTGGGCAGGGAGATGGTGCTCAGTGGGCAGGGAGATGAGGCTCAGTGGGCAGGGAGATGGTGCTCAGTGGGTAGGGAGACGGTGGCTCAGTGGGCAGGGAGACGGTGGCTCAGTGGGTAGGGAGACGGTGGCTCAGTGGGCAGGGAGACGGTGGCTCAGTGGGCAGGGAGATGGTGCTCAGTGGGCAGGGAGATGAGGCTCAGTGGGCAGGGAGATGAGGCTCAGTGGGCGGGGAGATGGTGCTCAGTGGGCAGGGAGATGGTGCTCAGTGGGCAGGGAGATGGTGCTCAGTGGGCAGGGAGATGGTGCTCAGTGGGCGGGGAGACGGTGCTCAGTGGGCGGGGAGATGATGGCTCAGTGGGTAGGGAGACGGTGGCTCAGTGGGCAGGGAGACGGTGGCTCAGTGGGTAGGGAGACGGTGGCTCAGTGGGCAGGGAGACGGTGGCTCAGTGGGCAGGGTTGCTGTACACAGTCCTGATGACTAGAGTTTGACCCTTGAAAGGTGGCAGAAGAGAACTGACACCAAGAGCTCTGACCTCACATGTGCACCTGCACTCACACATGTATACATTAAAGCACAGATGATTAAAATAAGATTAAAGAAAGAATAAAGCTATAGGATATATCTTTGAACCTACTCGTACAGATTTCAATAAAAACACTACCGGTCCCCATCTACAGCACATTACAAAGATGGGCACTATGATCAAGTGGAGTTCATCACAGGCGTGATTCAGCACATGCAAACTAATATATATATATAACCAATATGGTGAAGAACAAAACTATACTTTTTTACGTAGAGAAAGTAGTTCATTCCTGATAAAAACATTGTTAGCTGTTAGATGTAGAAGCTATGTCGGACAACAGGCCACAGCTGTCATTGTGCTCAGGAAACGTCCGCAGCAAGTCAAAGGCGTCTGCCGGCACCACTTTCGTTGCTGGGAGTCTTGGAGTCATCAGGAAAGCAAAAGAAGCAGTATAATCAGATTACAAGAGTTCAACGCTGCCACTCTTGCTGCAGAGCCTTTGTACAGAAACCCTGAAAAGCACTCTTGACCTGTTAAACCAAATCCACACATTCAGCAACATTGCAGGACAAGATACCAGCGCCTCACTGTCAGTAGTGAACTATCAGAGGACCTGGGAGTCATGGGAAATGTCTGGAAAGTTAGAATGGTGCCAGGGAGGGACTTGTGTGACAGTCTGAGATACTCCGGGCAATCTAAACATGGTTAGGACTGGTTAGGTGCCCAATATCTGTGAATCTGTGCCAGCCTGCCAACTCATTATAAGAACCAGATGAATATGTGTACGTCTGCCCTTAGCCTGTGTCAGTAAAGGAAACTTCCCTCCTGTGGCTCCTTCCTGGCCTTCCTAGTAGAGGGATGGAGCTGCCCTGCATATCTACTCGTAAGAAACTGGGCGAGTTTCCCATGGGATGTTGCTAGAAAGAAAAGGCCTTTGGTGGGTTTCATTACATTTTCTAAGCTGAAACCACTTCTTGTTGTTTGGAAAAGCAGCATATGTCTGAGATTAGGGATGGTTTGGAAAAAGACAGAGATTTAAAGTGTCCTCAGTAGAGGTAGGGTGGAGTGAGCATAAGTCCTGGCTTCCTCCTTCACCTCAGACAGGAAAAGGAAAAGCTAAAATGTACTAAGCAATGGAAAAGCAGTTATATTTGTAATTATTAAAAGAAGCGTATTTTGATGTGGTCAAATGTTTCAGTGTTGCAAATATGAACTCTTGACAGCAGGAGGAGATCAACCAAAATGGAAAATGAGTATATTAAAAGAAAAGTCTAAATGCTTAGCACTAATACAGAATTATGTGTGGGAGGAGAGATGTCAGATTAGCTATGCAAATGACATGAGGAGTTAGAAAATTAATGTCGCAAACTGTTATTTAAAAAATGCCACTCTAGAACACTGAATTCTGTTCACCCAGCATACTGTCTTTAGATGGAAGTCCTCCATGCTGTCTTCTGGTGGTGACCTGGGTATTGAGGACACAGCTTCAAATACACGAATATACACATGCTCAGATTGAGAGGAGCACTTTCCTTTTTTTTTTTTTTTTTTTTTTGGTTTTTCGAGACAGGGTTTCTCTGTGGCTTTGGAGGCTGTCCTGGCACTCGCTCTGTAGACCAGGCTGGCCTCGAACTCACAGAGATCCGCCTGCCTCTGCCTCCCGAGTGCTGGGATTAAAGGCGTGCGCCATCCGGCGAGAGGAGCACTTTCAACAGCTTAAGTGCATACGTACACATATGGCCCACTTGCAGGCTGCTCTTCTTTGTTGGGGTTGGGGTTGAGGTGGTTCCAGTGGCCAGGAACTCTTCTTGTCCCTATCTCCCAAGTGCCGGAGTCCTAGCCATGGTCACTGTGTTCTGACGGACCATGTTTGCTAAATGAATGACAGAGTTGTTTAAAATGAGACTGTGGTCCCCAGTATTTAAAATAAGTGCATGACTTGAAGTAGAGGAGGAACCCTCCTTCCTACCTGCTTTGCAGTTAATGCTTTTTTCTTTCTCTCCCGAGGGTTACCTCTGTATTTCCTTTTCTTTTCTTCACGTTGTATGGCTACATAGGATGATTTTTGGTTTTGTTTTTGGTGCTGTTAGCAGATACTCCAAACTGATTATACGGGGATGAGTCTTGCAGAGAGTTTTCTGTTGCTCATCTGCAGATGTCCATGTGCAAGAGTTTTATCCTGGAAATTTACCAAAATTTCTTGGATGTAGGACTTCATCAAATTTACCTGAAATTGCCAAACTACCAAAGTAATTATACCAATTTTGCCAGTGAGAGATTTGCTTCTTCACATCCTTTGGCCGTTAGGAGATTGAGCTATCTCGAGGTTTTTGTTTCAGGGTTGTGACCGCTGAAGTCGCAGCAGCTTTTCATGTGGCTGCAGCCTCTGTAACTCCTCTCACTTCCTCTTGTGAAACGCACGTGTTGCCCAGCTTAAAAAGAGAAGTTCAGCCTTTACGGCAGTCATTTTTATTTTGTGGTTGTGTGCTTCTCTCAGTCCTCTTTAGGGTTCCGGCTCAATCAGCAGTGTTAGCATTAGTCAGCTTTTCCTATGTGAGTAATCACGCCAGGACCGTGTGCCTCTAAGCACAGGCGCCACCGCCGAGCGCCAGGCTTTAGTTGGCTGATTTCACCTGTGGAACTTCCCTGTCCTAGTAACCTGTAATGAAAAAAGGAGATGGCAACATCTCATAGTTCTTTGGAGACTTAGCTTCACTGTTGTTATAATAGCCCTTTAACTGTGACCATTTAATCTGAGCCTTTAAGTTACTTCTGTATTGCTTCTTTCAGTGAACCTTTTTAATTTGGAATCTTCTGGTTCCCTTGGGCTGGTGCATGCTTTTCCCTCTTCCTCCTTTTTTGTTGGGGGGGGTGTTGTTGGTGGGTGTTGGTGGTAGGTGTTGGTGGTGGGTGGTAGGGTGTTGTTGTTGGTGGGGTGTTGGTATTGGTGTTAGTTTTGTCATTGGTGGGGTGGTGGTGGTGGGGTGTTGGTATTGGTGTTGGTGTTCTGTCGTTGGTGGGGTGGTGGTGGTGGGCGTGTAGGGGTTTTGGGAGTGTTGTTGGTAAGCGTGGTAGTCTCAGTTCAGAGTATGTGGCTGACTAACCAGATCTTCCCTGGAGGGGAACCTGGAGGAATGATGTCAGATGGATGCTAATTACCTTGTGAAGTACAGAATAAATTCTGCCCTGCTTGAGGAGGAGAGAGGAAAGTGCTCAGAGATGTGCGGTGATCAGCTCCGGCAAAGTGGGCAGGGGCAGGGTATGGTGGATTCTCCGGCACTAGGGCGTGGAGGGAGACAGAGTGACCCGGGCCTGTGTCTTTTCTCTGACTGTGGAGCACAGTTCACTTGCCCCCCCCAGTGCTAACAGAAATGCATTCTGTGGTAGTCCTGGGCTCTAAAGCAAGTCTTTCTTTTAGGTCTGTCTGCGGCCCAGCGGAAGTTTGCCCACTCGCTCAGGGACTTCAAGTTCGAGTTTATCGGGGATGCGGAGACGGATGATGAGCGCTGCATAGGTGAGGGAGGGCGAGGGCGGGCTTGCCTCCCCGCCACACCCAGCACAGACTCACGCCTTTCTCCTTACAGACGCTTCCTTACGGGAATTCTCCAACTTTTTGAAGAATCTGGAAGAACAGAGAGAGATCATGGTGAGTATCGGGGATGAAGATATATTGAGTAACAGTTTCCAGGAGGGTTCAGTCTGGGCTGTGCAGCTGGGCTGGACACAAGTTTTGATGCATTTGGTACTTTTCGATGGGAGGGGCTATGGTTGGGGTTTCTCAGCTCTGGTTTCTGGGTCCATGGTGGTGCTGACAGAGGTCAGTTCTTGGGTGAGGTTCTGGACCTCTAGGCACCTGTAGCCTAGAAGGTGGGTGCTGGTTTGCCTTTGCTGACAGAACCTTTGGCTTGCATAGATGCCATGCAGACGCTGAACATAGCCTCAGGCTGAAGGCAGGAATGCGTACTTGGAGGTAGAGGGAGCGGAAGGATTTTGAGCCATAGCTCTGTGGACTCGTACTTTATGAGGGTGACAGAGCTCAGACCTGGACGTCTCTGAAGTTCCTCTGCCCTGGGTTGATGCGATCGGGATTCTAATGAGAGAGCCTCTCCAGCAGGCTGCTCTGTGCTCCACGTGCCTGAGTCCTTTGCTGACTACCCCGGGGACTCAGCAATGAGGTTGTGTGTGTGTGTGGTTACATGATATCTGCCTTTCTTGTACGTTTGTGTGTCTTTTCCAATTAAACAAAGATTCACAGTATGCTCACCCACTTTTCCCATACTGTTCCCACTCACTCCCCCCCTCCTTCCGAGCTTTAAAATAATTAGAACTTGTGGAAGACACAGAAAAGTTTTCTAAAATCTCATCATTTTCACCATGCCCTACATTCTGAGATATTTTCTAGATGTTAAAAATTCCATGTAGGGTGGGGCAGTGTTGGCACACACCTTTAATCCCAGCACTTGGGAGCCAGAGGGAGACGGATCTGTGAGTTCGAGACCATCCTGGTCTACACAGAGAGAGTTCCAGCTCAGCCAGGGCTACACAGAGAAACCCTGTCCTCAAAAAACCAAAAACAGGCAAGCAGGCAGTCCATGGATGGAGCTGGGAAGATGAGACCACTTGGTAAATTGCTTGGCTCACGAGTGTAGTGACTCAGGTTAGGCTGCCTGGCCTCATGAA
Source organism: Mesocricetus auratus (assembly GCF_017639785.1). Taxonomy (NCBI): domain Eukaryota; kingdom Metazoa; phylum Chordata; class Mammalia; order Rodentia; family Cricetidae; genus Mesocricetus; species Mesocricetus auratus. The sequence goes on along the minus strand of NW_024429218.1, from coordinate 4,343,033 downwards.
GGAAGGTTGGGGGTGCAGCATTGTGCACATGTGATCCAGAGCGGTGCAGGTAGGAGGATCCTGGAGCCCGCTGGCTAGAGAGTGACCGAATTGGTGAGCTGCTGACTCAATGAGACCTGCCCTCAAAACTGAAGGCGTGCAAGTAATTGAGCAAGTCACCTCCTGTTGGCCTTTGACCCATGTATACACCTATGTAAACACATGTATCTGCAAAGAGGTGTGTACACATATGACCATATACACGTAGCACACCCAGAATTTCGTGTCGTGCATGTGAAGATAGTGTTTCTTGGACACACTCTGATAGTTTCAATTAGTGTTTGTATAATGTTAGCCACTCATTTCTCAGCTGCTTTGTAAAGACTAAATATGACAGTAGATCAAAATAGTGCTACGACATCACCTTTCTGCACGGTGTGAAGTGAACGCACGGGGGGGTGGTGGTGGTGGTGGTGGGGGTGGGCTGGTGATGGTATGTTAGATTGCACAAGAGGTGTGTATGTGTGTGTTTGACATTTAGCATTCTTCTCTGGGATCCTGAGCATGTGACCGGCATTTATTGATCTTCTATGTTCTTACTGGTTGGAATCTGAGGGCTTGGCAGCAAACATTGCAGAGCCCCTGCACCCACAGTTTTATGTGCTGGCGAAGGAGGCGGTGGTTAGACATACCCGCCATCAGGCAGGGCATGGGTATGAAGCTGAGGCTGAGCTGGGCAGATGCATTGCACAAAGTGGTGAGGGTCGTTTTGGGAAAGGACTGTTAGGGAGTCTGGTGTGTGCAGGAAGGGGTTCTAGGTGGAGCGGGGCTGGGGTTAGACTTTACAGAAATGCCACGTGACTACTTTCTGCCTTGATGGTCTCTTTCTGCCTGGGTTTCTCGGAGTGATTTGATGAGCTCAGGAAACTGGATTGTGGTCCTGGACTCTGATACAGATATCAGTTCACAGAGATGCTGTTCGCTGATCACCGACTTAATCTCAGCTGTGGTGGCCGCTGACAGTGTCTCTGTCTGAGGTTAAGATGAGCGTAAGATGGCTGCGTTTCTGGGGCAGGGCAGATGTGAGAACAGGATTGTGTCTGTGGAAGGCTTTGAACATCAGAGAAGAATGGTACACCATGTTAAAACTGACATGTGGGCTGGGCAGTGGTGGTGCCTGACTTTAATCCTGGCACCGGGGAGACAGAGGCAGGCGGATCTCTGTGAGATTGAGACCAGTCTGGTCTACAAAGACAGAGAAACCCTGTCTTGAAAAACCAAACCAAACCCCCCAAAACCCACAAAACTGGTTTGTGGGAACATAAATACCTCCTGGAGAGGAAGTAGTGGGACAGCCACAGGCACCCAAAGACGTGAACAAGACACTCCAGTTTAGTTGAGGAAATTGAAAGCATTACGAGAATACCGTGTTAAATTGCATGCTCTCAGCACCCAGTGTGACATCTGATCCTGTTTCTCCCGTATTCCTAATTCCCCTGTTGGCATTTTGGTCGGATTTCGGCACCAAATGTAAGCATTTCGGGATGGGTCAGGGCAGGATGGAACAGGAGTGGGTCAGGTATTCTGGTACTCAGGAGTCACAGAATACTCAGTGTTACACAGCTCAGGTGGAAAGGTATCCTGGAGCTCGGGAGCCAAGGATCACCACAGGTTGGAGTAAGCTTAGCAGCTTACAAGCCTTGCCTCAGAGAAAGGCTTCTCCAGTGTATCAGCTCCGCTCAGGCAGGACAGGGTCTTCCAGCTGGGCATGTTTGCCCAGTATAGCAGTTTTGCTCGGTGAAGTCGCTACAGTTCAGCTCTGCTCCTGGAGAGCAGAGAGCGGAGCGGGGAGCAGAGTGTAACAACTCCGCTCTTCCAAGGGAAGGTTTCCCGGGCAAGAGTTACAGCCCTGCTCCCTCTGCTCTGCTCTGCCCAGGGTCGTCTCTGCTCCGTTGCCACCGAAAAGAAGATCTCCACCCAAAGCTCATTGAAGGTGTTTATTGGGAGGGAAGAATCCAGGAGAGTGGCTACCCTCTGCCAGAGTGGCAGAGGACAGCCAGGTAGCATGAACAGACACAAGCTGAACAGACACAGGGTTTATATAGGGCTTCCAGGGTGGGGATTGGTCAGATTTTAGTGCTGAGCTCAGATTGGCTAGAGCTCTGCTCAGGGATTGGTTAGTTTTCTGCACAGGATTAGGGTCAGATTTGGCTCCAGTTTCAGGGCCAAAGTGTGTTTCTTTCTCTGGTCCTTTTTAGCCTTTTGGCTCTAATTTTAGGGCCAGGGTGCATTTCTCTCACTGACTCTGATTCCAGGGACAAAGTGTGTTCCTTTGGCACTGGTTTCAGGGTCAGGGTACATTTCTTTGGTTCTGGTTGCAGGGCCAAAGTGTGTTTCTTTGGCTCTGCTCAGGGTGTGTTTCTTTGACTGGACCCTTTTCCCTACATAAGGAAGGTCTGTTGTGCAGCCTAGGTTGTTCTCAAGCCTGTAGTCACCCTGCTTTTGCTAGGTGTGCACTGTCACATGCAGTGATACTCTCTGCTGGCGTGTAACGCGTCTGTAGACGTTCCCCGAGTCACCATAGGGTGCAGCAGTGAAATTAATAAACGCTGAAAGATGTGTGCCATCTATCCACACTATCATCAAGTGACCTCTGTGGTCTTCTGAGACTACCTCTTTTTTAAGTGAGAAAACTGGATGGAATTCATCATGGCTGCCTTTGTGTCTTTAAAGCCCCTTGAAAGCTTGTGAAGAAACCATTGCGACATTGGTGGGTAGGACAGCTGTAAACTTTGAATAAGAGCAGATAGGTACCTGGAGACAGTTTCAGGGTGGTCCTGGAGAGTAGCTGGTAATTGGCCGGTTAATTAAAATAGACGAAAGTATGCCATGCTGTTGGCGGGGGAGGGGAGACTGGAAGCTGGGCCTGGGAGGAGTGGGCCCAGGCATAGGAGGTCCTCAGTGCTCTCAGAAGCTGCTCTCTCCTAAGCACATCAGCCAGGAGCGGCGTTGAGCAGCTAACCCGAATGCAGGTGCAGAGCAGACTACAGCCAACACGTCTCTTAGGATGAGGGTCAGCTAGCAGCGTGCTGAAAGCCATGGGTTGGGAAAGGAAAGTGGAAGGGGACAGCTGTGAAATTGTATCTGGGAAGCTTAGTGTAATTTAGTGAGTATTAAATCTTCCAATGTAATTAGTGTTCATAGTTAAGACTTAATCAGTAAAATGGAAAAAAACAGTTAAAGTTTGTAGAGGGCCAAGTGATGTGGGAAGTCCCGTGTATATGTCAATAAAGCACTGTTGGCCAATAGGGAAGCAAGATAGGTGGGACTAGGAGTTGAGGAGGATTCTGGGTAGGAGAAACACAGGGAGTCAAGATGTAACCGCCATAGGGGTAAGAAGCCCGGAAACTTTTCTCCGGTAAGAGAAATACTTAGATTAACAATTATGGGGTAAATACTTAAGTCAGAGCTAGCCAGTAAGAAACAAGCAAGGCCAACAGCTTCATAACTAATACAGCGTCTCCTGTGTGTTATTTGGGGACTACAACACGGCAGAGCCCAGGCGACCAGTGGGGAAAAACCAAAGCAGCTGACTAGGAAAAGGCTTCTCTCTACAAATGGTGTCAGGAGTGGGATTCGAAATGTCGTAGGAAGTTTTTTACTGAGCAGTACTTTGGGCGCAGCAGTTGGCCAAAACTCCCCATTTGCTTAAGCCGACAGCATCGTGTTCATGTGCCTAGTCTATAACTGGGGGGGGCATATTTAGTTCAGCAAATATCACTGTATGCTTACTACATGCTAGCTGCCATGTTGTGACAGTGATAGCACAGGTCTTCCTCTTGATGGTCATGAGCACGTATACTCAGTAATTTTATAGTAACAGAGGCATGGGAATTCAGGGATGTCTCCTGGAGAGGTGGGTGATGAGCTGAGCTGAAATGCTAGGCCTTCCTGAGGGGAAAACTGGATGCATTTGGGAAAGAAGTAAGGCTGCTTGAGACTCCCCTGTCCTCGCCATTGCTATTGACTGAGTTTATGGGTGTGGCTAGTGGTGGGGTGTGCTCAGTACAAAGGTCAGTCCCTGCTGTCAAGCAGAACAGTGAACTGAAATCCAGTTACTCACTGGAAAGGGAAGTGGGCAGAGAGCTCCATAGAAAAGAAGTCACAATTTGCTTCCGCACCCAAAGTTTGGTCTCCATGAGTGGACATGCCCAGCCCTCTAGACAGTCAGTGCCGTTAAATGATAGTTTTTCTCCTTGTGTTTCTAACCCTGACTATGGATGTGAGGAATCTAAACTGGGGAGCTGGATTGGACACAGTAAATGGCCAGAATGGGTCGGATTGTGTCTGTGCATGCTGTCTGAGGGAAGTGCTGGCAGTGTTCCTAGAATGTTCTGTATGGCCTGCAGGACATGGTGGACAGGCAGCTGTCTAGGAGTCTATGGACCTTTAAAGTAGGGTGTTAGCATTCATGAGCATCTTTTAAAGGCCCTTCATACTGCATTGACTTCCTTTTTCAGTGTGTCCCATAGCAAGTGATCGCTAAGCATGGGGTCTGGGCCAGTGTCACCTTCTGTAGTGGGGGTTGGGTTAGTGTCACCTTCTGCAGTGAGGGTCGGGTCACTGTCACCTTCTGCAGTGAGGGCTGGGTCAGTGTCACCTTCTGTAGTGAGGGTTGGGTTAGTGTCACCTTCTGCAGTGAGGGTTGGGTTAGTGTCACCTTCTGCAGTGAGGGTTAGGTCAGTGTCACCTTCTGTAGTGAGGGTTAGGTCAGTGTCACCTTCTGCAGTGAGGGTTGGGTTAGTGTCACCTTCTGCAGTGAGGGTTAGGTCAGTGTCACCTTCTGCAGTGAGGGCTGGGTCAGTGTCACCTTCTGTAGTGAGGGTTGGGTTAGTGTCACCTTCTGTAGTGAGGGTTGGGTTAGTGTCACCTTCTGTAGTGAGGGTTAGGTCAGTGTCACCTTCTGTAGTGAGGGTTGGGTTAGTGTCACCTTCTGCAGTGAGGGTTGGGTCAGTGTCACCTTCTGCAGTGAGGGTTGGGTTAGTGTCACCTTCTGTAGTGAGGGTTAGGTCAGTGTCACCTTCTGCAGTGAGGGTTAGGTTAGTGTCACCTTCTGTAGTGAGGGTTAGGTCAGTGTCACCTTCTGCAGTGAGGGTTGGGTTAGTGTCACCTTCTGCAGTGAGGGTTGGGTCAGTGTCACCTTCTGTAGTGAGGGATGGGTTAGTGTCACCTTCTGCAGTGAGGGCTGGGTTAGTGTCACCTTCTGTAGTGAGGGTTAGGTCAGTGTCACCTTCTGTAGTGAGGGTTGGGTTAGTGTCACCTTCTGCAGTGAGGGCTGGGTTAGTGTCACCTTCTGTAGTGAGGGTTAGGTCAGTGTCACCTTCTGCAGTGAGGGTTGGGTTAGTGTCACCTTCTGCAGTGAGGGATGGGTCAGTGTCACCTTCTGCAGTGAGGGTTGGGTCAGTGTCACCTTCTGCAGTGAGGGTTGGGTTAGTGTCACCTTCTGTAGTGAGGGTTAGGTTAGTGTCATCTTCTGCAGTGAGGGCTGGGTTAGTGTCACCTTCTGTAGTGAGGGTTAGGTTAGTGTCATCTTCTGCAGTGAGGGTTGGGCAGTGTCACCTTCTGCAGTGAGGGTTGGTCAGTGTCGAGGATTGGTTTCCATGTCAACTCTCTAGGGTTTGGAATCACCTGAGAGACCCAGCAGTAGGCTTGTCTGTGGAGGTGTTCCCAGAAAGGATTAGCTGAGGAGCAGTGTCCACCCTGCAGGTGGGCTGGGGCCTGTGACTGAGTGGGAAGGAAGAGAGAAGCAGCTGGCTGAGAGCCTGCACTTACCTCTTTGACTGGGGTGAGGTCTGACCACTGCCTCACGTGCTACCCGCTTTTCCATGCTGACTGTGCACTCTGAAACCTTGAGCCATGGCGAATCTGTTTCCCCTAAGAAATTTTGTCACAGCTTCAAGAAAGTAATTAGTATAGTGGGGGATATGCTGGAAATGCCTGTTCTCAGGGTGTTCCCCAGACCTGGTGAATTCTGAAATCTGAACCACCTTTGCCCCAGAGGTAGTTGTCTCAAAAAGTTAAAACATGGTTTTCGATGGCTTTATGCCAACCAGAGGGGTTAAAATACTTAATGGATGAAGTTTTTACCTGTTCTTTTTAGAGGCCTGGAAACTACGCCCATATCTGATTTGTCTTACTGAAGCAGGGTTCTACTGTTTTACTATTGCTTAATAATGGTGAATGTTGCTTATGAATGTGAATTTATGTGATCAGTAGCATAAACAGTAGGCATTACTGGGGAGTGTATGCCTTCTGTTTACTCTTACAAGTCATACTTATAGTAACAAATGTGTGATCAGTTCTATAGATGACACATTTGTCAGTGATTCTATTGGCTCATGAGGGGAGAAATCCTAGCAGTCATTCATGAAGACATTTCTTAGTTTGCTTTAAAAGTTGTCTATGGCAGTATCAGGCATAATGGAGCACACCTTTAATCTCAGCACTCAAGAGGCAGGTGCAGGTGTGGATCTCTGAGTTTGAGGCCAGCCTGGTCTACAGAGCAACTTCCAGGACAGTCAAACCTACACAAAGAAATCCCGTGCTTTGAAAAACCTAAAAAACAAAAACCAAAACCTTTAGAAGTTGCCTGTGACTTGGTTTCAGAAAGACTTGCTTCCTCTTTGGATATGGTCTTTACCATGTGTTGGTGTGTTTTATCATTCTATCCTGCAAGCCCAATACAGTTTAGTCAGGCATGCATGCTGTGTTGTAAATCCTGCTGCAGGAATGTCCCAGTTGAGGATTTCTTTCTTTCTTTTTTTACACATCTAGAATACATAAGGAATTACATCCTCAATAAATGCAGCTCAGAATTTTAGAGTGAGTGGGGATTGGTGAGGACCTGGGGCCCTCTTTGGGAGAAGCCTTTTCGTCTCATGAGTCAGTGTCCTCTCTTTGGTGACTCACCATCATCTGTGACCCTCCGGCCTGTCCTCACCAGATTCCACTTCCCTGTTGGAGCTCACATTTCCTCTATTTCATATCCTTGGGATCTGTTCTGAAGAATTGTCTCATTTTAGATTCTATATATATGCACACACGCATGCACTCATAAATACACCCACCCACCTACTCACTCACCTACCCATTCACGCACTCACCCGAAGAGACACCAGAATTTTACCAGTTCATTCCTATAATTGCCTACACTGGGATACTTTTGTAGATTTACTATTTCATGGCATGCACTTTTCTATCAGCTAGGTCACCTAGGATCATACATGAGTTGGAAAGATAAGAGGAAATTGGAGCCCACTGAAGTGGGTGATTTGTTCTGTAGGAGGCCAGCAGACAAGAGTATCATTCTTGGCTTCAGCTGTCTGCAACTTGTGTTTCTCCACCTCTTCTCGAGGGACACAGGCTGGAGACTGAATCGAGGGCCTTGTGCTCACTAAGGATGCGTTCTCTCAGTGGTCTACACCTCAGCTCCTTCCCTCCAGCTTTGAACCCGAGGGAAATGTACATAATACACGCATCATACGGCAGCAGCATGAGTAGGCGTGAGTTTGGGTCTTCTTCTTGCCAAGGGCAAGTTGTCAGTATTTCAGCTCAGTGTTAAATAAGGGACAGTTACAGAGGGAATGATGAGTCCCTGTTGTTGCTTGGAAACCTAGTTTAGAGAAAGTGGTAAGTCAGTAACCACGTTGTCAAAAGTGGGTGCTACTACCTTGGAACTAAATCCTGGATATTAAAGTGGGCACCATTTACAGAAATGATGTGTTTCCAGTGTTCTAAATGGAGTCACAAAGGAAAAAAATGTTTTTGGGAGTCGGGGAACCAGATTTTGGTGAGTAAGATGGAAAGTGATTCAGAGTGTTTGGGCTCCGAAGAAGTTTTAGAAATATTTTAACACAAGTAGTTTATTTCCTTTTTCATGCATATACACAATGAAAATAAACCGTTTCTCAAGAAGTTATTTCAATAAACTAAAATACTAAGTTTACATATAATTAGACTTATTTAACTTCTTTTTTTTTTCCTTTCCTTGATAGCATATGAGATACTGGGGTGTTTACCACGTTGTGGCACGCTCTGGTCAATAGAAAAGGTTTTATATTGGTGGTGGTATTTATTTGAGGCCGTAATGATGTGGAGGACTCTGGGAGTTTTGCTAGTAACAAGTCTCCTCACCGATGCAGGGAGAGGGAGGATAGGGAATTCATTGTGTTAGTGTAAAGACCCGGCCTCCTCCATCTGCCCTCTCCCTGCCGACTATGCACTGCAAAGCCAGGGGAGAAGGAGACTATTCCTAGAGGTTTTTTTTTTTTTTTTTGCAGCCCGCTGTGCACCATTCAGCCCTCCTCTCTCCCTCCCTTTCCTGGGATCAGATGCACATCCACCTCAGAGCTCTCCTGCCACCTCTCTAGGTTCCCTAGCTCTCTCTCTCAAATGCTTTCCCTGGTGCAGTTCTTGGATTTCTGTGCTGTGTGTGTGTGTGTGTGTGTGTGTGTGTGTGTGTGTGTGTTCTATGCTGTGTGCACGCGCGTGCGTGCGTGCGCTTGTCTTCGGAGTAGGGAAAACAAACTTTTGTAGCAGAGATTTGTTCATGGGCACAGTTGTGTTTGTTATTATCAGTATCAGCAGGGTATTTTGTGTTGGCATAGACCATGCTCTTTTAGCAGTCTAAGCGTCTGAAGCTTCCTTCATAAAGCAGATAGTTTGCAAGTCTTCTCTGTGCATTGCATGTTCTGGCACCCAAGGATGCAGTGGGGGATTAGCTTCTTGTTCAGGACAGGTGCTTAGCTGATGGCCACCCAGGAGGATGGATTACCATGGGCCCAGGTGGTGGCCTCCCCAGCCAGGGGTGACCCAAGCCTCTCAGAGAGGCTGCAGATCAGGGTCCTGTTGGTTAGATGCTTTTATGCTTTTTTTTGAAGATCTCTCTCTCTCTCTGTCTCTCTCTCTGTCTCTGTCTCTCTCTGTCTCTCTCTCTCTCTGTCTCTCTCTCTCTGTCTCTCTCTCTCTCTGTCTCTCTCTCTCTCTCTCTCTCTCTGTCTCTGTCTCTCTCTCTCTCTGTCTCTCTCTCTGTCTCTGTCTCTCTCTCTTTCTCTCTCTCTGTCTCTGTCTCTCTGTCTCTGTCTCTGTCTCTCTGTCTCTGTCTCTCTCTCTTTCTCTCTCTCTCTGTCTCTCTCTCTGTCTCTGTCTCTCTCTCTTCTCTCTCTCTGTCTCTCTCTCTGTCTCTGTCTCTCTCTCTGTCTCTCTCTCTCTGTCTCTGTCTCTCTCTCTCTCTCTCTCTCTCTGTCTCTCTGTCTCTCTCTCTGTCTCTCTCTCTGTCTCTGTCTCTCTCTCTTTCTCTCTCTCTCTGTCTCTCTCTCTGTCTCTGTCTCTCTCTTTCTCTCTCTCTGTCTCTCTCTCTCTCTCTGTCTCTGTCTCTCTCTTTCTCTCTCTCTCTCTCTGTCTCTCTGTCTCTCTCTCTCTCTGTCTCTCTCTCTGTCTCTGTCTCTCTCTCTTTTTCTCTCTCTCTGTCTCTGTCTCTCTCTCTTTCTCTCTCTGTCTCTCTCTCTGTCTCTGTCTCTCTCTCTTTCTCTCTGTCTCTGTCTCTCTCTCGCCTTATTGAGTATGTTTTACTTCCAGCTCTGTCCATAATATCACTGATTTTTTTTTCTGACTTAAAACTGGAAAGGCAAACTTTCAAATTCTGTCTGACAATGTGTTTGTAGCCTTCTGACAGACTCCTCCTTCACTTATTCCCATGGTTTGGAATTCCGTCTCAAAGTGTTCTGCCCAAGTATTTATTTTGTTAAAAAGATAGCAGGGTCCTTACTGTCCCACATGCAGAGAGGAAAGAGAGCCAAGGTTAAGCAAGGGTACATCCCAAGTGTACTTATTAGGCTGATGCCCTCCTGAGATGCACAGCCATTCTTGAGTTAAGGTTTTTACTATTTACTAAGCCTAAGTTAAAGCATTGTTACCTACAAAGGGCAATAGATCTTAAAAATTATAGTCAAAGGACCACTGTCTTCCTTCAGAATCCATTATTGATTTGCTCTGTTCCTCTCCCTGTTAGCCAACATTCATCGGGGATGTGTGCATGGGTGCTTTGTGTGTATGTGGCTGCGTGCGTGCGTGCGTGCGTGCGTGCGTGTGTACGTGTGTGTGTGTGAGTGTGAGTGGGCGTGCATGTGTATATGTGTGTGTCTATGCATGTGTGAGTGAGTGTGCCTGTGCATGTGTGTGCCTGTGCATGTGTGTGTGTGTGTGTGTGTGTGTACAAACTTAAAGATGCTGTAGAGCACAGACATTAAAAAGAATCTTGCTGGGCGGTGGTGGCGCACGCCTTTAATCCCAGCACTCGGGAGGCAGAGGCAGGCGGATCTTTGTGAGTTGGAGTCCAGCCTGGTCTACAGAGTGAGTTCCAGGACAGCCTCCAAAACAATACAGAGAAACCTGTCTCGAAAACAAACAAACAAAAATATTAAACTTTGGTATGCAGACTTAAATTCTGTTTTTTCTTGCTGTATTGAATCTGAGCCTAGGTCACAGGCAGTATTCCAGGACGTTAGTCTGAAGCTGAGGCTCTCAGAACTTCAGTCCCAGCCCTCCTGTTTTGTTGGTTGCAAGCTAATTGGGATTTAGGATTGGAAGCTGACAGACATTCTCACTGGATACTTTTTGTTCTTATGGGAATGAAAACGGAAATGTGATAATTGAACTTACAAATGTGCACTGTTCTTGTAGGGATACACACTGTATGTACATGCATGGTTAACCCAGGTGGTCATGGACTGAGAGCTTGGCTTTCAGGGATGTTTTGTTCTGAGCTCCTTCCTGATTTCCAGGTTGATACCCTGTTGAGTGTACAGCACCTTTGTCCTTAGATCCTAAGTGCTTCTGTGAGCTCCTTGAAATTCTCACCAGTTTGCCCTTGGTCGTGGCATACACCTTTAGTTCCAGCACTGTGGAGGCAGAGACAGGCAGATCTCTGAGTTCGAGACCAGCCTCGTCTACACAGCCAGTTCCAGAACAGCCAGGGCTACACAGAGAAACCCTGCCTTGGGGGAAAGTTCTCAGTGGTTCTAATGTTTTATGGGGGGGAGGGGGAGAGGCCAAGCAAGCAGCACGTGTGAGTTGGTGTGGACACACAGGTGGGTGTCGTTGGAGTTTACAGGATATCAGTGTTCCCGGGAGCCATCCATCTTGCTTTATTTGCAGCAGGGTCTCTCATTGGCCCAGAGATTATGGATTTGGCCAGTCTGGCTGGCCGGTGTGCCTCAGGGTCTTCTGGAATCCATCTTCACAGCCCTGGACTCACACACACCACCACACCTGGCTTTTTTGTTTTTTTTTTTAAATAAATGTAGGTTCTGGGGATTATTATGTTGCTCTTGCTTTATAACCCAACCCAATTTGTGATCTCAAAGTATCTGAAAGTAGATTTGGTTGGCACTGTTTTAGGTTAGGGTTGTTTGAGCAGTTGTTTGTGATCAAAGTAATGAAAAGTGGGATGGGCATTTGAAATCTGAGTTTGAGCCTTGGAACCCACGTGGAGACTCCTGTAAGTTGTCCTCTGATCTGCGTTTGTGTGATATGACATATGCCCAGCTCCTCAGTAATGCACGAGGAAAAAAAAATCAAAGCACACTTCCTGGGAAGATTTACAGAATAAAATCCTTAGACGTAGCAATCCTTTTTTGGAAAAGTATTTCTCATTTTGGGAAAGCTGTTTTGTTCGGATAGATAAATCCTTGGCTCCCTTTCTTGAGGTTCTGTTTCAAGGAAAAATAAACACTGTGTCTCAGTTCAGTGGTTCCTTTGCTGCTGTCTGTAGAGATTTCCCTTTAGTGCAATAAAATAGAAAGTGTCTGTAAGGTCATGGGAGAAAATAGTGGAGAGTCTTTTGCTCTCAGATCGTGCATTCCTTTAGAGGTCACAGCCACTTGGAATCCAGGCTTTAAATAAGGAGACTGTGGGGGAATGGACACATTCCCTCTGTGTCTTCTATGCTCAGCCTGTTTTTGCTAGAAGCTCCTCATTAGACAGGCAGGGTTTGATGTTTATCCCAGCAGGCTCCCTGTGTTACCTGGGCCTCTGCTTTAGAAAACTGTGACTAATGTTGCTGTGGTATGTGCATACTATCCGTGCCATTTTACTTAGTGTGAGTCTTTGGCCAGAAGTCTTACTGTCATCCACCGTACATCCTAGGAACTCTGCCATTGATCTCCAAGCTGCTACAGTGGCTACCGCCACACGGCAGAACCCTGTCCTGTATTCTCTTAGGTTAGCAGGTTTCTTAACTCTTCTTAAGCTGGAAGGTTGCCCAAGGTAAGTTTCCTTTTCCTGGTGTGTTTTTGACACAGTCCGGGAATTTGATCTGCCTAGTGGGTGCTCTGCCATGGAGCTCTGTCCATAACCATCGCATTATTATTATTTGGTTTGTGAGGCAGGGATTCTTTGTGGAGCCCCTGCTGTCCTGGAACTCTATAGACCAGGCTGGCCTCGAACTCAGAGACCCACCTCCCTCTGCTGCCAAGTGCTAGGATTAAAGGTGTGTGTCAGTACCGCCTAGCTCAAGGGTTTTAGAGCCAAGCATCTAGTGAGACAAGATCTGAGACCAGAGTCATCCTTGCGAACACTGCTGAAAAGTTTTATGGCAATTTGACTTTTATCTTGCATTGTGAGTCTCTGGAGTTTGCTGTCTTAACCTTTCAGAGGAACATGGAAATGCAGTTTGTGTTTTGCCTTTCTCCAGCTCACCTAGAATTCCCAGGACTGAGGATACATTGGGACCTCAAGTTTCTTGGACTAACTTCTGTGGAGAAGGACATTGAATGCTAGCTTCGTCGTGTTTATATAGAGGGAGTTTGTCATCTCTACCTTGGAAGGCGGCCCTGATCAGGATAGCTCTTAATAAGTTCCTTTTAATAGTGAAACCAGACTCTGCTGCTCTGAGGTCTCTACCTGTTCCGTCTGGTGTTGCACACTGGGAGCAAATTAAATCTGTTTTCTTCCTTTTCTCTCATATTATCCTTTAAATGCTTAAAGACCTGTGTTCTTGCTAAATGCTCTGCCCCATTGAACACTGCCTGTAGGTCTCTCCACCCACCTCTAAGTGGGATCTAGGGATTAAACTGTCAGGCCTGAGCAGCAGGTGCCTTTTCCTGCTGAACCATCTCAATGGAGGGATCCTTTTTAGCATTCTAATTAGGAACATCTCCATGGAATGTTTCACTGTCCTGTTGTGAGGGCTCTTAGATGTAACTGCAGAGTTGAGCGCCATGTGTAACTGGTTTGTTCCTTCACCATCTGACGGGACTCGATTGGCTAAGTGAACATTTTAGGGCTCAAAGCTCATTACTGAATTCACACAAACTGTTAAAATGTCCTGTATTCCTGAGCAACTACCTTTCAGCATCAGAGTCCAGGAGCTTTCTCACCCACGAAGACTTGGTGGGATCACGTTTGAGTCCCTCTTTTAAGTGAGAGAGCTATGGAAGGGTGGTGCTCCCAGCCAGCATTGCCCCAGTCTCTGGTCAGCAAACTCACAGACGATGGAAGCCACTCTTCAGGCAGGGTTGGCAGCCTGGCCCGGGGGCAGGTCTGCCTTGCATCCTGTTCCTGCACTAGGTTGGCTGGTTTTGTGCTCCAGTGCCCTGTCACCTGACCTTATATAGAACAGGCTGGCTGTCTCCTACTGCAGTACAAGGTCTCTGAGACAGCAACGTGTTTCATGTTCATAGAGTCGCCTTTTGTCTCTAAGACCATCTAGAACCCTTCCCAAGGCTCAGGAAGGAAGGGATTCTGGGATTTCTTTCTACCAGAATGATTTCATCATCTTTTTATGTTGTGATAGTAAAATCACATTCTATATCTGTTCTGTTTCATCTCTCTCTTTTTTCTAACACTTGGAAGTCTTTCTCATTCAATTGTTAATTCAATTGTCTTTGAAATGCAGAAGGCATTATCTGCAGATTGCCTTGGGAGTTGCCTTGGGAGCCACAGGGTAGCTTGGTTGGAGATTTGGTATTCCTTTGTCCCTGGGGAGGATAAGCGGTGTTTAGTATTAGGAGGACTCCTTTGTCCCTGGGGAGGACAGTGTTTAGTACTAGGAGGACTCATTTGTCCCTGGGGAGGAGGGATAGTGTTTAGTATTAGGAGGACTCATTTGTCCCTGGGGAGGAGGGATAGTGTTTAGTATTAGGAGGACTCATTTGTCCCTGGGGAGGATAAGCAGTGTTTAGTATTAGGAGGACTCCTTTGTCCCTGGGGAGGATAGTGTTTAGTACTAGGAGGACTCATTTGTCCCTGGGGAGGAGGGATAGTGTTTGGCTTTAGGAGATACTTTGCAGCAACAACACTATGTTTCTGTGAAATTATGAAAGGAATGTGAGACTCCGTGGAGCCTCCAGTCTCTTTTGAGAGGAAGAAGAAAACAGTCCTTCTTCTGTGACAACAGTACCTTACAAAATGGTGAGTGACTGGTCATTACTTTGTTCTTAAAAGAAACATTTTAGGCTCTGTTCTAGAGTTACATATTAGACTTTCCAGGGGAACGACAATGTAATGGTGGATTTTAAGCTTTGCAGAGCATTTTAGTGAAAAAAACAAAACAAAGCAAAATAGACACCCTTAGACTTGTGTGTACTCTTGGCGGCCGCCACTCCTCCCTTGCTTTGGGAGTTTGCTTATTGGCTTCCAGCTAGAAGAGGCCTCCACACTCTTTCCATCGCTGTGGAGCTCCTGGTGGCCGGGCAGATTTCATGGGCATCAGATCAGGCCTCTAAATGAGGACAATTCCATGACCTGAAGTTACTCTTGAGCTAGCTTGTCTGTTACCGTTTTCTGAGGGACTGTTTGCTGTGGAGACTGGCGCATACCCGTATTACAGGTGTCTTTGTCGTCCTCCGAGCATTTCCTTGGGACGCTTTTGATGGCAGCAGATGGCATCTGATGACTCTAGCCTCCTAGGGGCCTCTTGCCTTCATTGCCTCCACCAGCAGCGGACTGCTAAGAGCTGCATACCTCAAAGTGCTGTGTTCTCTTTCCACATGGAGGACGGTTCCGGCTCTCACCTTTGCCTGGAGAGCACTGTTTTCTGCCCCAGTTCTGGGTCTGTGCATTTTGATCAGGGCATGATCTCTCACCGCAGGGTTCACGCTTGTGACTTGGAGATTCCTGCAGCTCAGTTCAGCAGCATTCCAGATACCACAGCTTGGGATGCTGGTGCACTTGCGTCTCTGGGAGATGCTTCCAACTGGGACGAACCTCATCTCTCATCTTCTCTCTTCATTGTGAGAGAAAAATCCCACAATAAGGCAGTTGGAAACTTACGTTCACTTCTGCAGCAGGACTTCAGCCCTGCCCAGCGTTGTTCCTGTTTCCACAGGCAGCCTGCCTGCCTGCTTCCCTGCCTGCCTGTCTCCCCCTCTGTCTTCAAATTATTTTCAGCCTGGACCTCTCTGTGAATGTCTTTGCCTTACACCTCACAGAGAAAATAGCCATCTGGTAGTCCTTGCCATGGCATCTGCAGGCGTATGGATACTGGCTCTTGCTAGAAGGGAAGGAAGGGCCGCAAGTCTCAGGCAGGGTAGCTCCCTGTGCAGTGTCAGCATTCCGTGTCTTCCCGTGTTCTGCGTAGCTGCTGTTCAGCCTCTTTTGTAGGCTCTTCTCATGGCCATTTGCACATGTTCTCATCTCTTATGTAGCGACCTCTGTCTTTAAAACAAAACAAAACACTCTAGGAAAAGTCCTGCCCTCCTCCCTCTCCCTCCTCCCTCTCCCTCCTCAGTCACCTCTCTGAAGAGTGGCTGTCCTCAAGATAGTTACTCCTCAAGGTATGATCCCCTGCTGTCTGGCCTTTCCCATAGATACTGGACTGGATCTACCCAGGGTCCTATAAATTAAGACACACTTAGGTGACATCTGTTCCACTTCTGGCTCTCGTATCTAGATCTCTCCTATTCTGTATCCGAATGACCTATAGATTATATATTTTCTGCAGAGGCTGGCATCCCAGGAGAGAAGCCAGGTCCCAGTGCATGCTGGTATAAAAGCTGGCATTCTAGGAGAAGGGGCCATCACTCATTGCATGCTGATATAACAGGTTGGCAAATGTTCACAGTCCCAGAAATACAGGAGAGTGTTCAGAGTCATAGACATCTGAGCCCACGCTTAACAGACTGATGCTCACATGGCAGACCCCCTCCTTCATCTAACATCAGACTCTGGCTCATCACAGGCGCTGTTCATGGTCGCTAGGCTCCTTTGATTTTGTGCTGATGGTGGGTCAGGTGGAGCAGAGCTGTTCAGTTTATGTTGAGCGGGAACCCCAGAAGAGAAGGGGCTACAGTTCCAGTATTCCTTTCACGGTGATGGTTCTCCTAGTACCACAGGCTGCTGCTGCTGGACCTTTCAGCATATGGACCTTTGGAAGCCGTTAAGGATCCAAACCGACGGTGCTCTTAGGTAGCTGTTCGCTCATACAAAATCTGGTAGCGATTACAGATATTTCCATTTTTTTCCCCTGTACTCAGTTGACTTAGCTCGTAGATATGTCTGAAATCTGCTTGCTTCTTTTTCGTGTCTATAATTGCGTGAGCCAGCATTATGTCTGGTCTCCTGGAGAGCCTTCCTGGGAAGAGTTTCTTTCTTCTTCCAGTTTCCCCACCGCTAAGTCCTTTGCTCAGAGCAGCAGATTCCCAAGAGATGCAGTTATCATTCTATCAGTTCTTTGAAGATGGCTAAGGAGCCACACCAAGGATACCGGGAAGGGGAGTCGTATGATACTTTATTAGAGAGAGAGAAGTCACTTACATGAGTAGCCGAGAACTGAGCTCAGCGCTCTGCTGGTCTCCGACTTTCAACCACAGCCCCAAGAGAGAGCCTGAGCCCTCCTTCTTTGACCTTTATCTCTGCCTCTCCCTCATGTACCTGTGCTGTAGGTACTGTGAGATCTCTACCTACAATTCCCCTTTTAGTCTAAAGAAAGATTTAGACTTGAAACAAATTGTCTCAAACATATATAAAGCATAGAAGGTGCTAAACAAATTATAATCTACCTTTATCGTATTTTAAGCATATCTATCCCATCTAAACCCTAAACTTTTCTGAAAGAGATGCCCAAGTCCTTCCAATCCCAACCCTAAAGAATTGAAAACTAACCCTAGCAGGTGTAAATTATCCTGTAATATCAACAGTAGGGAAAGGGGGCGTAGTATTCTCAAAATTACTTCCTGCTGAAATGGGATGATGATAACCTCATGGGATCCTGTGGGAAGAAAATGTTAGTGTAGTGAAAGTCTCAAGTGAACTAGCTACAACATTTGTACCGAGTCTCTGTTTGATGGGAGGTGCTTGATTGAAGTTCTAATCTCGATTGAAGCTCTTGTCTGAGACTCTGGCCAGAGTGTAGAAGGTGCACCATATCAGTTAATTAGTCGGGAGGTGTGTAGAGCTCTCTCCTTCAGTGTGGGGTGCTCTCCCGCTCGTCACTATTTCCAGTCACATGGTGCTACATGTTCAAGATGGAAGATGAACGCATTTTCTCTGTGCCGACTGTTCTTTTCCTGTGGGTCTGTGTTACCCTAGCTCTTTTGCAATTAAGTAGCAATGTTTCTTGTGTTCTTGTGTTTGCAGGGATATTTACATATTTTGTATTTACCTTGTGTTATGAGTGTTTACCTTAGCAGTAATCCTTATGTAATGAGTGAATGAAAAAGAGCCTTTGGTTAAATTAAGAATCCCAAGGCCAGGGAGAGAACTTGGCCTGGAGAACAGGGGGGTACCTCTGTTTGATTTCCTGTATGTTCCTTTTAAAAGCATTTGACATTTTTCCTTTGTTTTAAGCTTGGGTCCCCCTCCCCCTTTTTTTGAGGGGCTTTGTAAGAGGTAGATGACACATCCTTGTGTAGTGTTTTAGGGTCCTTCCATCATTCTGGATATTTCTGGATCTTGGAGTTGGAGGCTGAGAAAGCCACTGTTGAGTAGTGTACTGTTACCCAAGTGTGCTCTCCCTGCATTTGCAGCATTCTGTGGCTTTGAGTAAAAGCCCAAGAGAGTCAGAGTAAGATGTGAGTGAGTCTGTGGTCAGAGTGTGTGTGGCCTGCCGTCTTGACCCTCCCTGAAGCAGTGCTTGCCAGCAGGGCCAAACACTTGCTCTGGCTTTTGCTTGAGTCCCCATGATTCCGCCCATGTCCCTAACGCACTCTCCACTCTCAGGAGGACAGGGGGTTGTTGATGGTGAAGTCAGATGGCTCGTATTTAGAAGATGTGCACGGTTCTGAGTTCTTTCCTTACTGTGTGATAACCAGGGAAGGAATGCAATTGAATTTTAAATTTCTGAGGAGGAGGTGATCTCAGACAGAAGTGTTATGTAGTGGGTGTCATAGAGCCCTTTGTTTACTGATAGCCTTTGTGCTGTTTGAGGAGAGCTGTGGGCTGCGTTACATGTTCTGTGCCTGCTGCTTCAACCCTCTCTCCTGAAAACACTTACAGACGTGTAACTCTTTAATAGGTTGTACAGTGCCGTAGTTGTTATCTTGGCAGAATGAGGCAAACCCGCTAAATATGTTGATCATGTTACTTCTGGGTGGAGCGCAAGAGGAAAATGAAATACTATGTTTTTCCTAATACTGTGTTCTTTTGTTATTACTCTTGTTCTCTAGGCATTAAGTGTTACCGAAACCCTGATTAAACCCTTGGAAAAATTCAGAAAAGAACAGCTCGGAGCGGTAAAGGTTTGTGTCTAATTTGAGCACACTTGTAAACAGAACATTCTGGCGCCTTAGCTGTGACTGTATTCTTTACTCACATTTGGCAGAGTGGAGGGCATGCTGGGGTAGACCATCTGTTGTTTAATGTTTTAAATGCACTTTTCCCCTTCGGGGAGGTGAAATTGAAAACAAAACAAAAACACCTGGATGGGTAGTAAGCCATCTAGTAATCTTTGGCTAAATCTTGACAGGGAGCTTGCATTTCTTTCTCTGGATGGAAAGCTGTCTGCTAAAGTCACCACTGTGTGTGCATCTCTTGTTGCTTGAGAACTGTGACTGTGCTAGGCTTTGGTTAGGGACACTGCTCCCACACGATGCCGTGGAAACTGGGAAGAGGTTACTGTTGTTGGGAGGTAATTTCCTCGACTCTAGCAAAAAAATTACTGAGCTTCTATTATGTACAAGTGTTTATTGGAAGAGTGACCTACAGCCTCACATTCAAGGATCTGGGATGTAGCCAGCATTTCCCGGAATAATACAGCAAGCAGCTTTGCCATGGGGGCGGGGGGGGCTGAAGATATTGGCAACTTCTAAAGTTTGTGATATCAGCCTCGAAGTTAACCTGGAGAAATCATTTACACCCATCCTTTTCTCTTGTAACATGAGAAGAAGAAGTACTGTTAGTGTCTTGTTGACTGTTCTTGGCCTAGAGCAAGGAGAAGAGAATTTTCTCATCTGTCACAGTTCTCTGCACAGCGCTGGGGATGTGAAGGGTTTTTCCTTTCTCTTTATGCTCGTTAGATAGTGAAAAAAAATCAAATGCTTTTGGTACAAATAAATCTTGTGCCCAAAAGCTATAGATAGGCACAACACACACCAGTCTTTTTGTTTGGTATTTATAGAATCTTCTTCAGATTAGTTGGTATTTCTGTTTGGCCATATAATGTACAGAAAGACTGTAAGTTGAAGGTAGTGGGTGTCATCAAGGGTGCCCCGTGCCCTGCCCCTTCTCCTGACAGTATATGAGCCACAGCAGCCACAGCAGCTCGTAACTGCAGCAGGAGATGGGGTGCACCTTCCACTCATGACAGATCCTTGCCTTACCTGTGAGATGAAGGACCCAGCACCCTTCTGCTTTCCTCTGGTGTGTGATATAGAAATGAGTACCTTACATTGGCATGGGTTTTGGTTTAGTGATACAAATTTAAGGTCAAGTTTGTTATCATATATATATATATATATATATATATATATATATATATATTTCTATTTTTGTTTGGGGGTATTATGTTTATGCTGCTTATTTAAAAATGTAATGTATAATTAAGAGATACAAATTAATAACAGTCGAGCTTATAGTCATGTTAGTTAGGTTTTCTAGATGTATTTCAGATGGACAGGTAATCCTCAAACACTTCAGAGACATACAGAATATGGCATTTAAAACTTTCTTTACAGTGAGACACATCTGCTCCTGGCAGCACCAATTACTTCAAGAGGGTTATGGGCATCGAGGAGGCTCCCATGGAGTTTGCTTTCAAGGTGGCAGGACTAGCCTTTTGGGCAGGAAACTGCTCTTGACTGGACTGCTTGACTGTATAAACTGGACATGCAGGACCCATGGAGGAGTGACTGTTGAACTTGCCAAGATAGGATGGTACAATCCTTCAGGGTTCCCACTTCACAGAAGAAACTGCCAGATGTTCTACAGGACACAGAGGGAAAAGTGACTGACAAACTGCCAATACAGATGGAGCAGTTTCAGACTTCCTGCTTTGCTGAGAAGTCTGCCAGACACTCTAGGCCTGTAAGCTGAAGATGGATGCCCCAGTGTTGCAGAGGAACCTTGTGTGAATGTCCAGGCAGCCAGATGTCTCTGTCATTTTTAGAGTTTTGGAAGTTGCTTGCAATATACTTGCTGTTTACTTAGATAATATTATATCCTTCTGGGGTCTTAGATGGAGTTGAAGACTAGATATAATTATAGTTTTCTGAGGTTACAATAAAAGATTAGTTACATAAAAAACTTGGGACTCACAAAGATAGGATAGTAGATGATGGAGTATTTTCTTTAAAATTTCCAAATGCAAACGGACTGGGTATTGTAACATAATTCTTGCTTGATACTTGTTTTGTTATGTGTAATTTTACATTGTTGGAGTTGGAAAACCTTCCTTTTTAATTAGGAAAGGGAGGAAAGGGAGGAAAGGGGAGGAAAGGGGAGATGATATGGGATGCCCCTCTGTGTGCTGTGAATATGTTTTGTTTCCATTGCTTAATAAAGAAACTGATTTAGCCAGTGGTCATGCAGAATGTAGCTAGGCAGGAAATCCAAACGGAGATAGAGAGAGAAGGAAGGCAGAGTCAGGGAGATGCCAGAGCATTGCCGGTAAGCCACGACCATGTGACAACACATAGGTTAATAGAAATGGGTTAATTTAAGTGTGAGAGCTAGTCAGTCATATGCTGAAGCTTAAACATGCCTCTGTTTCATTGGCAGGCACTACACTAATAGAACATTCATTTCATACTTCAGTTAGATGGTGGGTGAGGGAGCGCAAGGATTATATTACTTTAATGTAAGAGCGATTTAACCAGTAAATTGCCTTATGTTTTTATTGTCCATTTTCCCCAGTGTGTTGTGTACGTTTCTTTCTTCTGTTGCTCATTAGTAGAATCTTCTCACAGTGCCTTTCCTGGCTCCATGCCTCCTTCACGAAGTTCCGTGTTGTTTGTTCAGCAAAGCAACTTGCAAAATCAGGGAGAAATTGCTGCGGTAGTGTGATGTGTGACTCAGGCTGGGTAGTGACCAAATGCTATCCCGAAGGCCCTTTTCTTTGCGGTGCCATTGTGTTTCTGACTGTAGGTTTTGAAGGGTTTAGCTCCATTCTTGGTGAGTACAGCATGTGGAGTGACTGTCTTGTCTGTTGATGTCCCTGGGAGGACACGCCCTTAACAACTGAATAGAAGTGGTTTCCTCTGTAATACAGTAATACAGAAATGGGTATGTTTTGCATTACATTACTAAACCTTCCAAAGACTGTGCATAATTTTTCTTTATCCTCTAGAACCTTCTACCTTGCCTTATCATAGAAGATGTCTAGAAAAGTGCTTATTTGGTTAATAATAATTGTGTAAGAACCAAACTTGGAGTTTAGGTACCTGCTCATGTGTGAGCGTGTGTGAGCATGTGTGAGTGTGTGTGAGCATGTGTGAGCGTGTGTGAGGGTGTGTGTGTGTGTGTGTGTGTGTGTGTGTGTGTGTGTGTGTGTGTGTGTGTGTGTGTCTGTCCCTGTCCCTGTCTGGTGTCTGCTTTTGGGA
The DNA here is from genome assembly GCF_017639785.1 of Mesocricetus auratus. Taxonomy (NCBI): domain Eukaryota; kingdom Metazoa; phylum Chordata; class Mammalia; order Rodentia; family Cricetidae; genus Mesocricetus; species Mesocricetus auratus. Next base: position 4,321,023 of record NW_024429218.1, on the reverse strand, counting down.
CACCTAGCCTTGTTGTGACAAGCATGTACTTGTGTTCCTTTGGTGAGTGTGCTTACATGGGATAAAGCCCATAGTTTGCGGACTGTTTTGACAAACATCACAGAGCAGTTTTCATGTGGAGATGAAAACAGCATATTTAGAAGTTGGCTGCATCAGAGTTTGGAGATGTCAGGGTCAGCATTTTATCTTGTCTCCTCTTCTCTTCCCCTGTGTTGGTTCCTCCCTGCTTGCTCTTCTGTGAGCTCCTGGTTCCATCTGTGCCTGCATTCTCTAGTTTCTAGAAGCCTAATTACACGTTTAACTATGGTGTAAGTGTAATCTAAGCTGCTAGGTGGTTTCTGTAAATTGGGCTTTTAAAAACCTCTGAGGTAGTCCTGAGGATTTTGTTCTGTTTTGATGTACCTGCCTTGAGTCATGTCTGTTGGGTTTGGGCTTGTTTCTGTTTTGAACACTCTTCTGTGTTTTCGTGTGTGCCTGCTGGAATCAGACGTGGGTCGAAGCCCATTGGCCTTGGCAAGACCCTGGGTGCTTCTGGCTGTGCTGTGGTGCTGTTGGGAGTTTTCCTCAAGGAGGGCTTCATTCTTAGCCCCTTCTCGCTCTCTTCCCTTTTTCTGTGCAGTGTTGGTGTCTACTGTGCAGTGTCCCCCAGCGCATGTCAAGCTCGCTGGGGGCAAAGCGCATTGAGTGAAGGGTGCAGGTGCCAGTGGGAGAGCCCAGCATTGTTGTCTCTAACGCCTCACCAGCCAGGTGATGGTGCAGACCCGGCTCTGCACCAGTAGTGGCAGTGGGCTAGCAACAGTAGCCGCAGTGTGCTAGTGTCAGGACAGATGCCGTAAACTGTCCTGACAGACGATTCAAACGACCTCGGAGAGAGCACAGTTCCATTTCACCCAGTGGCCCCAAAGCATTTAAACACAGGACGAAGCTTACAGTCATGCTTTAAAAATGTTTCTTTCCAAGAGTATATCTAATGAACAGACTTACTAAAAACTGACTGGCCCTGATTTTGTAAATAAGTACAAAATATGAGCAGAACCAAATCTGCCCAACTAGCTCATCGTGCCAAGTGGTTTGGTAAAGTGGAACACTACTTAATCCTATTACGTCTCCCTTTAGTTACAAAGCACGTAGTTGTGTCTGTCACGTGACACAGTGTCTGAGGCCCAGGGACACACAGTGAATTAAAGTACTGGCTAGCTGTCAGCAAGTCTGTGGGAGAGTAAGGAAGGGGAGGGTTAGCGAGGATGAGCTGTGGAAAATGGTGGGGTATGCTGAGTGAGGTCTGTGATCTGCCCCGCCTGGCTTGGGAACACACTCAGCCCCGTCAGGGAGACGGCTTTGCTCCTGCCTGCGTGAACTGTGATGTAGGGCTAGCTACTTGACGTGCTGTCCCGTGGTCCCCTGGTCTGTCTCAGGAGGCAATTTTGAGATGTAAAAGAATCTTGAACCACCCACCACGTGTCAGGTTCGGGGCCTGATGTGTGTGGTTGCACACGTTAGTATCCTACCTTCGGCTTGCCCCCTCATCTTGCCAAAAAAGAATGGCTTGGGGTTTTAATCCACTCTTCATTCTGGACTGACTATGATTTATCTGCCCAGCTGTGGCACACGTTACGTGAATCCACAGCAGGTGTTCTCGTGCCGTGCGTCTCTGGTCAATGTTGATGTCCTGTGACGCCGTGCTGGCTGAGTCACTTGCCCTCCTCACACTGGATGAGGAGCCAGGCACTGGATTGTGTGGGAAGAAAAGCTGGACTCCCTTCTCTAAAGGAAGGCCGAGTATGGACAGAGGGTAGTTCAGGGAGGCGTGTGCATGTGTGCGCTCACGCACGCACGCACGCCGCACGCACGCACGCACGCACGCACGCAAGGCCACCCTGGATGGGCAGGGAGTGCTTCCTGGAAGTGGGTCTCACCTGGCGGTAGAACCTTGCTGGAGTCTGGAATGGGGACAGAGCCAGCAGAAGCCTGCTTAGCTGGAATGTGCAGGGTGGGGTGGGGATGTCTAAAGAGTGCCTGTGATGGTTGCTGCCTGTCTTTGGGGTCCTGTTTCCAGTGTGACGTATAGTTCACCTCCTCATTCAAATAGAAAGAGAACTGAAATCCCCTAAGAAAGTGTTTAAATTCTCTAGACTGCTCAAATGTTTAAAAGAAAACCTGTTTGCTTCCCAAGAAAAGTTGCAAAAATGTAGATAACTACACAAAGATAGTTATGCTACAGTAAATGTAATAATAATAATAATTTAAAAAAACTTCCCCCTTCCAAAAGAAAACACAAACTCTGGGGCAATTCACAGATATGCTCATATTTTTATGACTTCTTCCCTTTTCTGACGGAAATGTAAAAATGATGAAATGCCTTTGACTTGAGAATGTTTGGTTCTTTTCGACTGCAGTTCCCCTGATTTGCTGTTTACTCCGTTAGCTGGTGTACTGGACACTTTTTGAGGTCTGGAGGATCTCTCTGGGCTTCTACCAGTTGTTTTGCTTAGATGGTCTTTGTTTTATTTTGAGATGTGATGACAGTCTTTTTATTACAGCTTCATATTTAACTCATGACTCTTTCAGCCCATCTGGAATTAATTCTGACATGGGTGGGGTTCTGTTTCTGGTTCCCCAGTAAACAGTTATACCAACCCAACTAGTTAAGTAATATATTTTAAAATGGTGTGCTTTCTGCAGGGCACCTTTGTTTGTATTTTACTTTTTCTTTCTGTGGGCTTTTTTTGTTTTTGTTTGTTTGTTTTTTGTGAGATGGTGTTTCTCTGTGTAGCCCTGGCTGCTCTGGAACTCACTCTGTAGACCAGGCTGGCCTGGAACTCACAGAGGTCTATGTGCCTCTGCCTTCTGAGTGCTGGGATTAAAGGCGTGGGTCACTGCTTGACTATGTTTTATTTCTTAGTAACTTTTACGAGTTCTGTTAATTTTAGTTGTGGGTCTTAGGTTCATGACTTTCTTCTTCCATTATACATTTATATTGATCTTATTTTATCCCACACTACTATTTTAAGTCATATCTCTACTTTTTTTACATGTGTAATTTTATGACAGATTATAAGGTAGCTTCCTGTGAGCCATATTTAATCTGTAAACAAAGTTTACTTGGCTTAGTGAGTTTTATAAAAACATGACACACGTGATAGGCTTGTATCTCACGTGGAGACAAGCCCCCACCTTGGAGGGCTGTCGTCTGGCATTGACAATGCTCTTCTTTCTTCAACCCTTTTTCCGGCTGGACACCCTTCACTGTCCTACCGACTCACTCAGACTCTCAATGTTTACAATGTCCGCGTCCTGAGAGAGAACCGCTTGCCTCTTGCAGTTGACTTGAACTCCAGGATGTTGCTGCCAGTTTGTAGTGTATCCGTCTCCTGTGTACTGTTGCAAAGAGCGTGCTCCATTCTTACTGGTTGCTCCCGACTGCAGTACTGAGGACTTGTATATTTTAGCACAAGAAATGGCTCGAACACAAAGAAACAAATATGCTACAGCCACACTCGAGGTAGACACAGGGAGAAATAATTGTCTGAGTGGAGATTCCTGGAGCAAATGCTCTGGCACTTTGGCAGCCCAGTATTTCTCCTCCAGTAGGTGCGTGACCCTGGCTCCCAGATCAAACTCTTAGTTAAGAAAGCCTTTGTGCTGCTTTTCTCTCCCATCCCCAACTTTACCCACAATTCACATACCTCCTGTGGTGATCTGTTGTTTATGATTTACTAAAGCTTGCCTGAGCATTCAGAAAGCAAAGTCAGCCTCAGGCTATAGAGATCAGGCAGTGGTGATACAAACCTTTAATCCCAGCAGCCAGAAGCTAGGAGGTGGTGGCACACACCTTTAATCCTAGGACTCAGGATTAAGAGAAAGACGGGTCTCTGTGAATCCAAGGCTATCTAGATCTATACAAGATTTAATCAGTCTGAAAGAGAATTATAGCTCACACCTTTAATCCCAGGACTCAGGAGAGGTATGTAAGTCAGTTTCAGGATTGAGAAGGAGGCATTCGCTCTCCCGACATGCTGAGGAGAGGCAGTAGTTTGAGGCTTGGTGAAGAGCTTGTTTTAAGGCTTTTCAGATTGTTGGTTAGAATTGGGAAGATCACCAATTCCCGAGTCTCGGCTTCATTGATGTGGGGTTCATTTGTGGTCTCAAATGCTGAAGCAGAGGCTATGCTGTCCCAGGCCCTCAGAGCTCAGTGGGACATGCATGCCAGGATGCAGAAATCACAGTTTTTGTTTCATCTTCCCCTAAATGAGAAAACCCAGTCTAGAAAATTTGACTAGGGTAGTTCACTGTCTTTGATTTAGAAAAAAAAATAGAAAAATAAGGAAGGGACTTTGCCTGGGGCGTGATAGGGAGTAAGGGGGAGTTTGATGGACATTTTTTTAACATCACAAAGATGTAAGCTTAAAAATGTTGTCAAGAGTGAATTGACTGCTCTGCCGTCCTTACCCTCAGACGCTGGCTTACTTGCTTTCTCAAAATGCTTTTACAGCCAAAGCAAAGTCTAGCTGTAGGCGGTACCCAAGAAGTGTGTGCTGAGCTAACTGACTGTCAGTATTGTGTTGGGGCCTGTGGACCACTGATGCTGTGCTAAGTGGCATCTGAACCTCGTAAGGTGGGGAAACAGTAGCAGTTCTGACTAGAGCGTCATTCTCTTCAGAGCAGACTATTGATGGCTGTCTTCACTGAGATTCTCGGATTATTAATGAATAAAAATCTGTGTGGCAAAGCTTCCTCAGCCTGTCACGAATTTCATCTCTGAGCAAAGTCCCGAGAAAGCCTGTTCTGTAAGTTCAGCCTCTTAGGTGGTTTTCTTTTTTGTGAGAGAAGAGTGAGGTAACGTGAAGACTTGAACGCTGTGAGCAGCGGGAGTCGTGTTTCATGGTCCCAGAGCCGACTCTGATCAGAAGTGCAGTTCAGGGGCAGGCGGCATGGCCTCAGCAGTGTCCCCACATTTAGTGTCCCCACATTTAGTGTCCCCGTATTTAGTGTCCCCACATTTAGTGTCTCCTTACTTTCTTTTCAATGCTTCACATTTCTGCCTCCAGTAGATCTGACTGTGCATGTGATTTGCGTGTGCTGTGTGTAATCATCATTGTCTGGCTTTGACTTGTAGGAAGAAAAGAAGAAGTTTGACAAAGAGACGGAAAAGAATTACAGCCTGATCGACAAACACTTGGCTCTCTCTGCCAGGAAGAAAGACTCACATTTGCAGGAGGTATTCTTTTTCACGTTTCTCTTGATATCTGCAGTATATACCTCTTTCTTTTTAAAAAGCTACTTTACTTGTGAAAACTTTTCACCTGAGATTGTACAGGCATGGCAAAAACATACTGCCCTGAATAAGAGTAGAGTTCTGTGAAATGAGGCAACAATGCATATGTTTTCCAGTGTTGATTAAGTTTGGATTCATAGTAGTCAGTTTTGGGCTCTGAGTTTTTCACAGGAGCAATGTTAGTCAGTGTCACAAAGAACTTACACAGCCAGGTGTGGTGGCACATGCCTTTAGTCTTAGCTCCCAGGAAGCAGAGGCAGGTGGAGCTCTATGAGTTTGAGGCCAGCCTTGTCTACAGAGCAAGTTCCAGGACAGCCAGGGCTACACAGAGAAACCCTGTCTTGGAAAAACTAAAAACAAAACAACAATAAAAAACCAGTAAACCCCCACAAAACAGAACCCCACACACTACTTTGCAGGGACTTTCCAGGTCTTTTTGATGAGCTGAACTGAATGAGCTCATGCACTGTTTCTTGTATGTGATAGCAGGGTTAGTCTCCGTGAGTGCTGAGAGATCAGGGGTTCTTGTAGGAAAGAATAGATCTCTTCTATTTGTGTCAATAGACAGATTTTTATTTTTTTAAAAGCAGTATGTAGGCAGAAAGGAATTTATATCTTAACTCTCATTTTCTCCTTTTCTTTCTAAATTTTCTAGACTTTTTCCCTCTTCCTCGTAGGCTTGAATATTAGCTTCAGTTATTTATAATATGAAATGTAGGCTTTAAGAGTCGTCTTAATTTTTAATGCATGTATGTGTGTGTGTGGATATGTGTACATGAGTGCATGTGCCCATAGAGGCCAGAAGAGAGTAGCAGGTCCTCTGGAGCTCGGAACTGAACTTATGTAAGAATTGCATGCACTCCTGTTTCAGAAAAAAAAATTATTTGTCCTTGACAACACATGTGCACATTCGCACACATAGACCCCACCCACCCCCAGGCCCCCAGCATACACCCCTGATACCACCTATACACACACCCCACCACACACACACACACACACACACACACACACACACACACACACACACGCACGCATGCACGCATGCGCGTGCATGCGATGTAGGATCACATATGCTCCCTGTTTCCCCTCAGCTACTGGGACCTCAGTACCTTCTCTTAAACACCCAGCCATCTCCTGAGCCCCAGCTCATAGATTTTGTTAGCAATAATGTGATAGGCAGCTGAGGCTTGACACTTACCAACGGAAGCACAGAACTGCCTTCCCTCCCTTTGTTTGTTTTTGAGCACACGTGCATCTGGGTGTAATGTCCTACTACGAATGCATTACCCTCCAGATGATAATAGTATAAAACCCAGCTGTGTGCTTTGCTTACAGACCGAATGTGTGCATACCTCGTTGGTTTGACATCTACAAGTGACATTTTCTTTTGTTTCTTACACCTTTGACATTTGGATGACGTTTAGTACTTTATAGAGAGAAGATAGCTTTTATATCACTTAATCCTCGCTCCATTGCCCGAGGCAGGCCTCTGCCCTGTCTTGTTGCCTTCTGTGTAGGAAGCCGGTGGCTGGGTTTTAGGCTGCTGCTCTTTTCACCTCTCTTCCCCTATCTCCACTTTCAATTATTCCAAGGCAGTTTTAATCCCGCGGGTCAGTTTCCACATCACTCTAATTAGCCATCTCGTCCCGAATGCTCCTTGTGCGTAATGTAGGCGGTATCCTCAACTCCCATACTCCCCCTCTCCTCCATCAGCCTGTGGCCCCTTCTCACGCCCCCTTTCTTTTAAAAGCCCTGCTGATGGGACCTCCAGAAGCATGGGACCCAGGACCCCAGGCAGGTTTCTGGCTGGGTTCTTTGCATTTGTTCTTCAGGCTGCCTGGAATATGATTTTATTTTACTAATTTGGTGCGTTGGTATAGGCACACACTTGTTCCGACCCAGGGGTCTGCTTCCTTCAGGTACTGTCCCAGATACCCTTTACTCGGGCCCTGTGTGAGCAAAGCTTCTTCCAGCCATCCGTCTGTTAAGATGAGCTCCTTCCTCGGCTTCCTGTTTTCTTACCCCTACTATGCGTTGTTGCATGGCTTCTTTCAGTGGCTATACGTCCTCTGAAGGATATACTCTTGCTTTAATTCTTTCTGCCTAGAAAGTACCCGTCAGAGTGAGGTTTGAATGAAGTACAACAGGATGTGTGAACAGTGAGGCTATACAGGTCATGAATTTCAGGAGGCCCCAAGATGAATGGTTTCAGTTCCATTTCAGTTGAACATGTTTTCTCTCTGTTTACTCTTCGTAACCATATAGGCTCCCATCTGAAACAGCCTTCTCAAAAGGGACGAGGCATTTAAAGAGGAGAAGGCTTGGTTTTGGATTCTCATTGCTTTTGTGAGCTGCTAATGTGTCTGTTCTTCAGTGACTTGACTTTAGCCCAAGAGATTAGTTAGGGTTGCTGGGGATGACCCTGGGCAGAGGTGTCATTCTTAATTCAAAGAACAGAACCTTGCAGTGTGTTCTGTGCTGACTGCTTTGGCTGTGGCGTGTTCACACCGTGCTGACTGACTACTTTTTATTTCTGCTAGGAGCTGCTGCCCCTACCCTGTGGGTACCATACACAAGAACTTCCACCTCCATCAGTGTCTCTGAATCCTAGGGCAGGGCAGAAGAGTCCATTTCTTTTCTTGGCTTTTAATGTTTGTTTTCCTCCTGTAGACAATTTAAATATCCCTGGAGAAGTAACACTGAATAATTTTATGTGAGACTCATCTTCTGTCTTCTACTTGTGTAGAGCTCTAATTGGGTTATAAAATGCAGTTGTTTATTAGAAGCTAATAACTTTTGCTTAGTGTACGTGCTAGTCCATCTTGTGTTGCTGTTACAAAACACACATGGACGCACAGTTTATAAAGAAAACAGATTTATTTAGCTTGTAACTCTGGAGTTCTGAGACCGTGACATTGGCATCCGCTTGGCTTTGATATGAAGGGCTTCACCGTGGCTCTGTGTCTAAGAGACCAGGGAGGTTCCAGACTCCTTAAAACAACCTAGTCGTTTGGGAATCCATCCAATTCCATGATATCTTCATTAGCCCTTTCCAAGACTCATGCCTCCACGCCCTGGTAACCCCGTAGCAGGCCTTATGTCTTGACGAGTCCATCACCCAAGTGTGCCACATCAGAGGGAGGCCAGGGTTTCCAGTGCACTCAAGTTTTCTGGGCACATGCAAGCTACATCTAAATGATAACATGTGGGAGAAAGTCAGGGAGTGCATTTTAGACGGGCAGGGTGGAGGACTCATTCTGTATCCTAAGAGCAACCGGAATATTGGGGCGGCTGCGTAAGTTACGAGCTGAGCGTGACCTGGACCATGGTCACTGGGTCATAAGGCACATGGCCCAGTAGTTCTTGGTGTTCAGAATGTCAGAGGTGGTGACAGGGTGACCAGCAGCGTGAGGGGCGGGCCACAGCAGGAGCAGCTGAAGGTTGGTCCCATCTGCATGTGATAACCCCCAGTGACAGTGACATGAAGGAGCCGTTCCTTACCGTGATTACAGGGTCTAACTGTGGGTCACCCTGTTGATAGGCTGAACAATCAGATTGACTACTGGGGACATAGAGTCATGATTTCAGGTGGAAACTTTTATTTTGGTAACTTTACACTGAAACTTTATTTTGCGTAAAGCATCTTAATTAAATACTAGACAGATATTAGACTTGTTTCAGAAACTTCTGACATTTTGCTGTAAACTGTTTATCTTCTAGTTAGTTTTAGCCATTAACTGTCCAGGGTCATTGGCTCAATGCTCTACTTGGCGGTGCCGCCATTCCCCACTTGTCTCCAGAGCTCGAAGGAGCCCTTTACCTGTGAAGCTGCCACTCACCCAGGCTTCCAGCAGCACTGCCGTCCTTTCTGTCATCCTGCTTGTCTATCTGGGGCATTTAATGTATCTGGAGTTTGTGGTTTTATGTCTCATGTGTGGCATTTACTGTGAGAGCCTAACAGTTCACCCGTGCAGGGTAGCATCGCCATAATTTGCTTCCCTCCCCCCTCCCTCTCCCCTCCCCCCTTTCTTTTTAGACAGTTTCTCTGTGTAGTCTTGGCTGATCTGGAACTTGCCGTGTAGACCAGGCTGGCCTCGAACTCACAGAGATCCTCCTGCCTCTGCCTCCCGAGTGCTGGGACTAGAGTTGTGCGCCACCACTCCCAAGCTGCTTCCTTTTCTTTTTAAAGCCACAAAGTTGCTGTATAGCCTCTAACTTGTCCCCTTGCCTTAGCTTCCTGAGTGTTGAGGTTACAGGTGTTCATGTTACCAGTATGGTTTGCCTCCTTTTGTAATATTTCATTATGTGTGTGTGTGTGTGTGTGTGTGTGTGTGTGTGCACGTGTGCAAGGGGGAGGAGGACATCGGGTGTCCTGCCTGACCTGTCACACAGTCTGCCTTGTTTCCTTGAACCTGAAACTAGGCCACAGGCCAGCAAACCCCAGCAATCCTCTGCCTCCACCCCACAGAGGAGAAAATGCAGGCATGACCTGTTGGCCGGTCTGCATGGCACACTGTGCTTCTGAATAAGAAGCAGGGCCCAGCATGCTTGTGAAGTCAGAGCACTGAATTCTGAGGAAGCGTGAGTAGTGTGCAGCCGGCCTGAGTCTGCACTCCCCGTGTCTCCTCTCATGAGGAGACTCTGCAGGTCTGAGCGCCCGCTCTTCAAGCCCGTGTAAAGTGTTAACGTCACAGTCCATAGGCTTCCACTGTATAAGTGGTTGCTCACATGCAGTGAGACTCGTTTCCTGGAACCTTCTCTGCAGTGCTTTATCTCTGCATCTTTTATTGACCCACAGCGCTTGTGGTCCTGTCTGGGGACGCCCAGTTATGATGACAACCCCTCCTCCCAAGCTTGTGTTACAGGCGCGTGTGTGGCCACACCTGACATTTTATCTAGGTTCGGGGTCCCCGTGTCTCCTCTGTAGGCATTTCTACCACCAAGCTAGCACCCAGCTGTTGCATTTTTAGAGGCAGATTATATCCTATTGTTTTCCTAAAGCACATTTGTCCCGTCCTTAGAAACTTGAGTTGCTTCTACCTCCGAGCTATGCCCTGTCTTTTTGAGCCATTGCTTTCAGATATTTTGCGTATGTACCCCAGAGTGCACATAGTGGGTGATAGCATCTTCCACTTTTTTCCACTTTTTTTTTTTGTGGAGTTTTTGAGACAGCCCTGGCTGTTCTGGAACTCACAGAGATCCGACTGCCTTTACCTTCCAGCTGCTGGGATTAACGGCGCACACCACCACTGGCTAGTGCGTCGTCTGCTTTTTATGGTGTTCGCGCCTGCCGTGCCGTTTGCCGTGGTGAGCATGCATGCTTGTTGTGCCTTCGCTCGAGCACAGGGATCTCAGTTCCGCCTCGCCCTTGCCTCCCGCCCAGCAGGCAGCCCCAGAGCGGTGTGAGGCGGCCTCTCCTTGTGGAGGCCTCTCCTTGAGCTTCCCTCAAGGCTAATCTTCTTTGCGTATGCTGCCCATCTGTGCAGCTTTTTTTATTTTTGAGACAGGCCTAGATGAAGGCTTGTTGTAAAGTTGTATCGCTTGATGCCTCTAAGGGTGTCTTCCAGGATGAGGTTTCCCACTGCCCTGTCTGACACTGTGCACCTTCTGCCCTGCCCAGTGAGGCAGCATAAGTTGTGTTGCTGTTTGAGTAGTCTCCCGACCAGCTGGCACCCCCCTCCCTCCCCGGGCCCTGGGGATCTGGATCATGCCCATCTCCACATGGGCCTGGAGTCCTGGCTGTCATGCCCTAAGTGTTGCTCCCTCACCCCTTGTGGAGGCGTCTGCAGCTTCCCTGTCTTCCGCAGCAGGCTGGCATCACTCTTCGAGGGCTTGCTTAGGAGAGTGAGTGCTGTTGGTGGGACTTGGGACCCAGTTCCATGGCGAAGTGTACTCCTCAATCTTCAGTCTGTGGGTGACAGGAGGGTGTTCTTCAGAGTCTGGGGAGAATCATGTCGGACTTTCGCGTGTGCTCCTGCGGCAGGAGAGTAGCAGCGAGTGAGACACCAGCGAACACTCACAGGTTCTAATACAAGTTTGTAAAAGCAGCGCACCGCGGGTTGGAGTTCACTGACCTGTGGTGTTGAGTTTGATAGACAGTTCCCCGTCTTGGGGTCTGACTAACGGCGACTGTTTTCATACAGGCAGATCTCCAAGTGGAGCAGACCCGGCAGCACTTCTATGAACTCTCTCTTGAATATGTGTGCAAGCTGCAGGAAATCCAAGAAAGAAAGAAGTTCGAGTTTGTGGAACCCGTGAGTAGCAAGTTGGCGGTGGATCCCTGTGAATAGTGTTGTGAGACACAGGACGAGACCCGCACCTAGGTTCGGGTGGACACAGCTAGTCAGTCTAGGAAAGCACCAAGCTGAGGGAAGGGCCTTGTCCACACTGCCCCGTGAGTGGGGACACTTCCTCCGCACGGTCTCACGCTGCAGTTGACACAGTCTTTATGTAATCATCTGCCTCAGCAGCACACGTGAGGGACAGGGCTAATCTTCATGAGGCAATGGTTTTCAGTTTCTTTAGAGGAAGTTTGTTTAAGTGTTCTCTTGTTTCAAATTTTACTATTTTAAGTCGTGTTGCAGCATTTGAAGCAGTTTTGTTAATGGCTGACCTTTATATTTATACCGGAAACACTAGTTTCCACATTTATTTTAGCCTTGTGTTTCTGTATGTGTGTCTGTGTGTGGGTATGTGCGTGTGAAAGCAGGTGTCTGTGGGGGCCAGAGGTATCGGCTCTCCCTGGAGCTGGGTTAATAGGTGGCTTTCCATTCAACATGGACGCTGGGAATTTAGCAGAATGTATTCACTGAGCCATGTCTCCAGCCCCCAGAGACACCAGTTTTGTGATTATATCGATGTCTTCTAATAAGTTCTGTTACATATAGCATATATAGGGTGTGGATGTAAACATCTTAATCAAGTGCAGATGGCATTTCATGTAATGGGTTTTAACAAAAAATCATCTGATATAATTTTAATAAAGACTGAGTTTTCCCCTTGCTTTCTCGAACTATAATTCAGATACTGGAGTTGGCCCATTATCCTCATGGTGAGAAATAACACTTAAACAGTCAGTTGGGAATAGCAGAATCACATAACCAGAGAGAATTAGCCCTTACAGTGTCCCTTTCGTGCTGAAGTGATTATGGTGCATGTCACCTTGTTCTGAGTGCCACATTGCTCACCCTCGTTCTGCGCAGGAGCTCAGACACACACTCAGGCCACCCCAGGGTAGCAAGAAGAGGAACGGAAGGGAAAGTTCAGTGCTGTCAGTGTCCCCACAGCTGACTGACGTACATTGATACAGCCTGGCCGTTGGACATCGGGTGTTTTTTATTGTATGTGTCTTGCAGCATTCTGAAGAAAACGAATTCACGATTTTAAAATTCTTTTCCCCGATCACTTTTACTTTGGAGGCATGCTCACCGGTGGCTGGAAGCAGCTGCATTCTAGGAAGGGGCTCTTGGGAGTTGGTGGAGAACTAAGGGCTTAGTTACTGATGGCCCCCTCCCCGGTCCCTGGGCACGCACTTGAGCACCTCTGTGGCGTCCCTCTGTGGTGTCCCTGGAAGAAGGTGGGCCATGCTTTCACCGAGTCCACCTGATGTTGCACGCAGTGTTCAGGTTCCTGTTCTAAGCGGCCAGCAGGGTTCCCGTGACTCATGAGGTATCTATCAGTAGATAGTTAGAATTGGAGAACATTGCATTAAAAATGGTTTAGTGACGCTGGTATTTGTGAATAATGGCATTCTTCACTTTCAGCACAGACCAATGGATAGGTGACACGCTCTTACAGTTATTTCAGTTCTCGTGGCTTCTTCGAAGCTGCTTAGGTCATGAAGTCACATACAGGGAGATGTTGGGTGTTCTGTATGGTTCTTTTTTGCTGTTATTTTTTATTTTCTCGGTGTGCACTAATGCCCCCTTTCTCCTTTGTCTTAGATGCTGTCCTTTTTTCAGGGGATGTTTACTTTCTATCATCAGGGTCATGAACTTTCCAAAGACTTCAATCACTACAAAATGGAGCTGCAGATCAACATCCAGAATGTAAGGGAATGAAAGGCTTGTGCCTCCTGGCTGCTGCTGTTTGCTGCCCTAATGACCAGGCTGGTACCGAGAAAGTGGGGATGTGTTGCCATCTAGTGGTCAGCTCTTGGTGTAACAAACGTTCTCTTTAGCTAATGGAGGCTCCGGAAACTGCCCTTTGGAGGCTCTTCCTGAGCTGTCTGGGGGCAGCTCTCAAGGCAAACTTTATGTTATCTCTGAATGGTGTGTGTTAAGAGACTGCTGTCCTGGCAGTCTATCTCGGCTTTGGTGCTGACCGACAGTTACGGCTTTCCTTCCCAGGCTGGCCTGTGGAACTGCGCTCCTAATGTGTTGGTGTTCACAACTGCCTTCGCTTTCCTTGCTGTCCTGCGTGGGATGTGTGCTTTCAGCCTGATCTTGGAAAATGAGATTTAGAGAGTATTGCTAAGATTCTTTTAGGCTGAGGGGATGAGTAAAGCTCTTGCTATGGAACCCTGAGTTTGCATCCCCAGAACCCATGTGGAGTCACATGTGGTAGCCTGTGCCTGTAATGCCAGTGCTCGTCCAGCAAGGGAAGGCAGGGAGAGAGGACCCCCAGAGGCTGTGTATCGGCTAGCCTGTGAATGTCAGCCAGGTACGGTGGGGCCCTGCACCTAAGGTGACCTCTGTTTATACCTGTGGCATGCCAGCCTCCACATAAATGTGACCCCCCCTTATATGCTTCACTCAGTGTACACTCAGAAAACTAGAGAAAAAGGTTTTATTTGGGTGACAAATGCTCTTTCCAGTTAGGACCTTTGTTATCAGACACGTTCTCATAGAGTAGCTAGTGTGTTAGAGACCCAGTGTGATGTCTTTGTGACGTATGTGGAAACACACACGTGTGGTGTCCTTGTGGTGTGTTTAGCAGTTAGGTAGGCAGAACTTGGAACAGACCTGTCCATTAGTGTGAGCAGGTGCATTCTGTTGGTGTAATTTGCAAAATCACTTTTGTCTGTACACACGCAGGCCAGAGGCTGCCTCCCTGTCTGCCTCAGCTGCTGTCTACCTTGTCTTTTGAGACAGGGTCTCCCGTTGAATCTGGAGCTTGCCTGTTGTGTGGGGTAGCTGGTCAGAGAGCTCCTGAGGTCCGCTTCTCTCCTTCCTGTCATGCCATGACCTCTGCCCCTGCTGTGTGGCAGACGCCGGGATATACCTTTATGTGGGCGCTAGGGATTCCGATTTGCATCTTTATGTCTGCACAGCAGGCATGTCACTGGCCGAGCCATTTCTCCAGCCCCACAAGAATTTTTAATGAGATGATTTGTTTTTCAGCGTACCTTGTAGGCTATAAAACGCCGTTTGTGAAGAGCACCAGTTGAGAAGATTAGATTATGAGATGACCCTCACTTCCAGCTGGGTATACGATTGTAGGATTAGCATTTTCTCTCTAGACCTCACCCATCAGCTCCGGTTAGGACTGGTGTGTGCTTTGTGGGAGCAATGCAGCGTAGGGTCCCCCAATACAAACAGGGAAGACTTTGAAGATGGTGGATCACCGCAGATGGTAACTCCTTACATTCAGTTGGGCTGGTTTTGCTCGTCACCGAAGCACTTGGGAGGTGGGGGCAGGAGGATGGGATGTCAAGCCTCACCTCAGCTATGTAATGAGTTGGAGACACAGCTTGAGTCACACGAAATCCTGCTTAGGCAGCCCTCCCAACCCATTAAATATAGCAGAACATTACATGGCCCTGTAGCACAGGCCATATGTGACTGTACAGGCCACTTGCCCATGAAGCCATCTAGATTTATTCCAGGCTCTGTAGATGACAGAGGAACACATCAGTCTCCTGGGCTTTGACCAAACTGTCCTTACTTGCTTACGGACAGAAGTACTGTTACAGTGTACCATGGGGAAGAGGGCGAGCTGTGAGTTTGTGTATACCGAAGTAAGCCCAGGAAGACTTGGCATGCCAGCGGGACTGAGTCATATCAGCCATGAGATAATGAGGAGCAAAGCCCAAAGGCTTAATCTACAAACGTCACTCACTGACCTTGTAAATATGTGGATGAACTAAGAGCTTACACATTTGATAGCCGCACTCACTCTTTATTGTGGAGGAATGGGGAGGTACCTTTCTGTATATTGAGGAACCCAAGGATGTGCACTCATCAGCGTATCCAGCCGCCTCTCCAAATATCTGTTTCTGAGGCCACTTGGGTGCTGCTCTTTGGGAAGCTGTTCCTTCTGCCTCGCTGTTAGTGCCAAGGGCTCTTGTTATGTGTGGTCTAACCTCCTTCCCTCCCTGGGGATGGGAGCGAGGGCACAAGCTGGCCGAGGGTTCTACCGCTCCCCTTAACCGTCTCCTTGGCTGGCCTCCCCTCATGGGCTCAGGCAGTATCCCCCTTCTCCTCCCCAGCTGGTGTGCAGGTGTGAACCGCCCCGCCCCGCCCCGCCCCGCCCCTCGGAAGCCTTTCACATCTTGTGTGAACCAGAAAGCAAGAGAGTAGAGATGGCTTTTAGGAAGTAGGTGTTTTACCCTCAGAAGAGAGGAAACTGTATCAAAACTAAGCTTACACTTTTTTGATCCCATCCCCACAAGACTGGGGTGAAAGTCCTGGCAGGAGAAGCAGATTACTAGGAAGACCCTCCTTTGTGGTTTAAACAAGGCTAGGGATAGGTAAGAATGGGCAGATACTTTACCTCTGGTAGGAAATAATTGTGGGTTTTCACTAGCACAGCCATGAAATAATAACGCTTGCTGTCCCTCTGATCCTTACTGCGCTGATTCCTCCACTGTGTGTAGAGGGCGTAGCTTCCTGAACACAGGGCTGCGCAGGAAGGGAAAAATCTCTTCTTTTTTATTTTTAATTTTTTATTAACTTTTTATTTAAATTAGAAACAAGCTTGCTTTACATGTCAATCCCAGCTCCCTCTCTCTCCCCTCTCCCCCAAACCCCCATCCAATCCCCACTCTGCTCTCCAGGGAGGGTGAGGCCCTTCATGGGGGATCTCCAAAGTCTGTCATATGATCCCGGGCAGGGCCTAGGCCCTCCCTCATGTGTCCAGGCTGAGACAGCATCCCTCCATGTGGAATGGGCTCCCAAAGTCCATTTGGATGCCAGGGATAAGTACCGATCTAGTTAGTACCCAAGGCCCCAAAGATTGCTGAGGCCTCCTGTACTGACACCCACATTCAGGGGGTCTGGAACAGTGCTATGCTGGCCTCTCAGCCATCAGTCTGGGGTCCATGAGTTCCCCCTTGTTTAGGTCAGCTGTATCTGTGGGCTTCACCCACCTGGTCTTGACCCCTTTGCTCATCAGTCCTCTCTCTCTGTCACTGGTTTCCAGGAGTTCAGTTCAGTGTTTAGCTGTGGGTATCTGCCTCTGCTTCCATCAGCTACTGGATGAAGACTCATGTTTGTCTTTTTGTGACTGGGTTACCTCACTCAGGATGATTTCTTCTAGTGCCATTCATTTGCCTGCAAATTTCAAGATTCCATTGTTTTTTGTTTTTTGTTTTCCTGCTGAATAGTACTCCATTGTGTAAATGTATCACATTTTCTCTATCCACTCTTCAGCTGAGGGGCATCTAGGTTGCTTCCAGGTTCTGGCTATTACAGTCTCTTCTTGTAGACCCTTACTGGTGGGCAGTGCCATGAAGGGAGGAATTTGAGCATTACTTGAGTCCTAAGCCTGCTCTGCTTAGCTCAGTCTTAATGTTGGGCTAGAAAACGGGTCACACCTGGAGTAGCCGGGATCAGTAAGCTCAGGCCTTGGGGGATCATCCTGGCTGGCTACCTGCCTTCTCTGGACTTTAAAACTTGCGGGGAGCATAAGACTCTTGTTAAGGCAAGGGCTGAGATTTAGGCACAGCTGGCAAGCCTGGCCTCTGATGAGCGCTGTGACGGGTGTGGGCTTTGCTGTGTCTTCCTCTGAGACTGGATCAGCTGTTCCCTGGGATCTGCTGGCCCACTCTTCCTTTTCACCCACCTCCATATGGAGAACTCTTGAGAAGATACGAGGTGCTAATGAGGTCTGTCTGTCTGTCTGTCTGTCTGGGAACCCTACTTGGCTTATTTTGGTAAGGTTAAGACCCCCGTCATGCTGTTAATCACCCTCTGCCGTCCTTTGCTCTGTAAGTGATGTCCTGGGGCTGAGATGGGAACCCTGACTGAAAAATGGCAGTGTGGGCCTGCAGTCAATCGCTGCTCGCCCCCCGCCTCTGCGTGCTTAATTGGACGTGTCGTAGCTGCTGTTCCGTTGCTGTGATGAGACGCCATGGCCAAGACAACTTACAGAGGGAAGCTTATTTGGGTTTGTGGCTCCTGAGGGTTGGAGTCCTTGATGGTGGAGCCTAGGTGGCAGGCGTGGCATTGGAGCAGAGGCTGAGAGTGGCAGTCAAAGACACTTCCAGTGCCACACTTCCTCCTGAATGTCCAGTACCTCCCCAGCTGCGACTACTCAGATGCCAGGACAGTGAGGTCTCACTCCAGCTACGGCACTCGGGCCCTCTCCTCCCGTCCTCCTCACTTGACGTCTTTAAAGGCATCCACGTTCTGTTTTGAATCCTTTTTGTTCATGTGTTTTTTGAGACAGGGTTTCTCTGTGTAGCCCTTGGCTGTCCTGGAACTCGCTCTGTAGGCCAGGCTGGACTCAAACTCACAGAGATCTGTCTGCCTCTGCCTCACTGGGTGCTGGGATCAAAGGTGGACACCACCAAGCCTGGCGTTGTATTTTCTTAAAGGGCATACAAAGTTTTTTCTTACACATTGGCTTTTAATCTCTGGAAATACTATTCCTTTTTACATATGCTCCAACTTCCTAGGAGAAAGGTACCATTATGCCATCTTTTCTGTTTTTGTTTTTTTCCCCACCCTTATGGGCTTTGACGACCATTTTTATGGTAAGAAGGAGAGAGGAGAAATTTTACCTCTAGTTTTCTGTCTGAGCCCCTTTGCCCTTTCACATCAACAGTCTTTTGGTATTAACGCAATTATTTTTGAGTCTGGCTGAAAGAAATATCCATACACTGGGTAGTAACGACTCATCCGGATGGCTGTGGTCACTCTGTCGCTTCGTTTGCACGATGTGTTGAGCTGGTCCATTGGGCAGGTATTGGTAGGCCTGTCTCCTGGGTTTCTGAGTGTGGTTAGCCTCTCTAGATGCGTGGACATTGTTTGCTGGTGAGATCTTCCTCCTCGCCTTCCTCAGGGAAGTCATGTCATTTTCTATTGTAGTCACCACAGTCTGGAAAAATGGACACTGACTTTTTGTTAGCTTGCAAAGCATAGTTATTTTCAGATTTTTCGTGCTCAGATGACTGCCATAATAATAACAGCTTGGATCAGGGTGATTGTTGCCAACACCTTCTATTTACCAGGGAGATAGGTATTTTGTGGCTAATTTGCCTTTCAGTCTAAGATGTCACAAGTCCAGGAATTTCGAGGTGGAGAGGCTGCCCCTGGCGTCAACACTGTAGCGGCTGGTTCTGCTCCATTGTCTCAGCTTCTGGATTGGCCGTTTGGCCGTTTGGTTTTGTTGTCTTTGAATACAAACCTCAGTAAGGAGACACATTGGAAAGAATAGGCTTTTTTGAATTCTGCAGATTTGATTTTAGTTACACAGAGTCATTAAAATATATGCCCCTCCCCCCAAAAACCCCATAGAAGTTGAATTTACTTGTGTTTTTTTCTGTTTCAGACGCGGAATCGATTTGAGGGAGCCAGGTCAGAAGTGGAGGAGCTTATGAATAAAATCAGACAGAATCCCAAGGAGCACAAGCGAGCCAGCCAGTTCACGGCGGAAGGCTACCTGTACGTCCAGGAGAAAAGTAAGAAGGGCAAACACAGGTCGGGTGGCTGCTTAAAACCCACGCCTTCCCTCTGAGCCTTCAACACCCACGCAGTGAACAGATCTGAGCAGAACGGTCAAAACCGAACCAAGCCAGCCACTGCATCTGTCGGTGCAAGCACAGACTGTGGTTCATTTTTGAGACGTCTTACTGCGTAACCGGAGTGGCTTTGAACTCCCTGTGTAGCTCAGACTGGCCTCAGCGCACAGTCTGCAAGTTGTTGGAGTTCTGGCGTGTGCCGCTACACCTGGCTCCAGAACTCTTCTCATTTCCATCTACTAACTAACGCTTGTTTCTAAGGGCGCCAAGCTTGAACGCGCAGCAGCCAGAGGCCCCTGTTACCAGCCCCCGGCTCCCCGCTCCTCTTCTCACCCCTTATCAGTTCCAGCCAGTGCCTTGACCTTGTCCGCATCTCTGCGTCCTCCCCCACCTCCTCGTAACCCTGCTGCTCACGTGTGTCAATGGGGGCATCTTGTTCCCTCACGTCCTTCTGTGATAGGCTGTTTTTTTCGTTTTGTTTTGTTTTGTTTTTCGAGACAGGGTTTCTCTGTGGCTTTGGAGGCTGTCCTGGAACTCACTCTGTAGACCAGGCTGGCCTCGAACTCACAGAGATCTGGCTGCCTCTGCCTCCCGAGTGCTGGGATTAAAGGCGTGCGCCACCAACACCTGGCTCTGATAGGCTGTTTTTATTACGGCTATTAGCAAAGGGGCTAGAGAGATGGCTCAGCAGCTAAGATCACTTCTTGCTCTTCCCGAAGAGCCGGGTACAGTGCCCAGCACCCATACCTTGTGGTCCACGACTGTTCAAGGGGAGTCTAATGTCTCTGGCTTCTCTACTCACATGTACCCATTCACATAATTAGAAAGAAAAGTCTTACTAGATATGAGGAGGACTGTAGATGGATATAGAAAATATTGCTACATAGCAGTATTGTACTCATAGCAGTGGTCTTGTTTTGTGTGTCTGATAACAAAGTACGTGAGGGCTGATACTGTGTAAAGAAGTGACTTGTTTGGCTCATGATTTTGGGGTTTGGGAAGGGTCCCATGGCTGCATCACAATGTAGCAGCGTGGAAAGGCAGTTTGCTGCATGTATAAGGGGTGCTTCACTTTAGATAACCTGCCCCGGCCTGAGGAGATGGCTTGGTTTGTAAAGTGGCTGGACCGCAAAGCGAAGGTGAGGCCCTCAGACCCGCCTCCCACAGCCAGGTGTAGCCACGAGTGTCTGACCCTAGTGCTCGCTGTGCAGGCATAGAGAATGGCTGGTCCTTGGAGCCCCCTGGCCCGCCCGTCTGGGCGGCTGGTGAGCTCTGGGTTGAATGAGAGACCTTGTTCCCAGAAGAGACGGGAGAGCGTGATAGTGGGAGACACCTGATGTCAGCCATGGCCTCATGCGTCCGTGGGCTCACACACTGAGCCTATGCACTCACACACTCTCGCCATGAGAACTAACCCACAGAGAGCTCCCTTAACCCTTGGGGGGGGGTGGTGTCCCATCCCCCAGTCAGCTTCATGTCGCTAGGACTGGGGCTGCCCCACGCGGCGGGTCTCTGCACATTTGCTTTGTTCAGATACAGTTGGAAAATTAAAGAAACGAAAATCTCATTCAGAGCCCTCAGTTGAATTCCTCAACTGGTCAGATGTACCGAATGCTTCACTCCTGCTCGCCCTTAGTTTTCCTCAGGGCGCTTCAGTTTCCTTTCCTTGACTAAGTGTGGTCCCCTTAGCTGACTTTCACACTGGTCATCTGGGGAATGGAGGATGGGGGGGGCGATAGTGCTGTCTGTCACATCAAGGCTGCAGGCGGCAGGTGCTGAGTTTCCTCCCGTTAATCTGGAATTTCTGAGGAACTCCTGGGTCTTCTATAGCAGGCTGCAGTGTATGTCATTTATTGCGTGTGACCGTGAGTGAGCCCGTGCAGTCGAGCATGTGGGGACGAGGTGGCTCGCTCTTTCCCCGCGGGATCTGGGGATTGAGCTCAGGCAGGCAGGCTTGGGCTCTCAGGACTTTAGCACACCGAGTCAGCCCAGTGTCAACATGCGACTTCAGCTCCCAGTGATCTGGTAAAAGTGCCTTAAAATCAGGTCTCGCAGTGCTCTGAGGCACTTCCTGTCTCTTGCAGCCCCTTTCTGTTAGCGCCTTCATTTTTATGCTTTGTCATGTCTGCCTCCTCATGAGGGAAAACACAAACATTTGTGCTTTGTTGAAGGGCCGGCTCCATTTGGGTCCAGTTGGGTCAAACACTATTGCATGTATCGGAAAGCAGCCAAGAAATTCAACATGATCCCGTTTGAGCACAGGTCTGGGGGGAGACTGGTAAGTATTTAGTTTTTATATTTTTATGAGAGATACTTGTTGGACCTGCTGTTTCAATAGTTTCGTACTGACTGTTAAGAAATCTGATTTTGGGGGCTGGAGAAATGGCTCAGCGGTTAAGAGCACTGACTGTTCTTCCAGAGGTCCTGAGTTCAATTCCTGGCAACCGCATGGTGGCTCACAACCACCTTGAATGAGATCTGGTGCCCTCTGCTGGCATGCAGGCAGAAGGCTGTATACACAATAAATAAATAAAATATTTTAAAAATCTGGTTTTAGGATTAAAATCTCTGTTTTGATTCTAAATCACACTCCTGGGTCTTTACAGTTAGATTTTAAGACAGGGAGCAGTAGAGTTACGTCATTGTTTTAGAAGAGAAAGAAGGCTCCTGCAGGAAGCTCTGTGACCTGTTGGTTGCCCACATTCACGTAGGAGGTTGAGCGTGTTCACTCCTTACGTACTCACAGTCTGAACGCACTGGAAGGAGACGTGGGCTCTCGTTCCCTCATTCAGTTAGGCACACTGAGTTTTACACCCTGTTTGCTTAGCTGCTCGTCCTGACACCAAGCTCGGTAGTGAGGCCTGGGGAGGAGCTGTGTGAGGAAGGTGACCCTCCTGCGGCCAGTGAACGGTTGCCGTCCGTTGCTCACAGCTAGCCCTGGTCTCCTCGCACCAGCAGTGAGCGCCATCGGCCGCACATTCTCGGAAAGCACGTCAGTTGGTTGCTCGCTGGGTAGTTGGGTGACATTTTGCTTCTAAACTGACTTCTGTCTACATACCCTTGGCTTCTTCTAGAAACAGACAGACAGACAGACAGACAGACAGACAGACAGACAGACATTAAAGCAGGCTGTACGAAGGAGCCTTCTGTAATGATGGCTGTGGAAAACAGCCTCCCAGAAGAGGCTGAAGTGAGGCTGTCACTTGTGGAAGGCGGGGGGTTGGAACATTAGCCATGAGCTCACGAGTTTGCAGCTTCTCAGCATTTCTAGTTAGTGACTGCTTTCTATTCTAGGCCCCAAGTGACGAAGTGATATATTGTAGAATATAGCTGTGATGTTTTGAATATTTTACCTACCTTGGGTCTTTTAAAATGCCGCTTACAGACCCTCAGTTTCTGGGAAACCCTAAGTGTAGACTCGGACTCTGCCGTCGCTCTCTGCTGAGCCACTGCGTTGCTTTTGTCTCGAGTCCTACGGCTTTTGGGGAGGCTGGTGGCCAGAGACAAGTGGCGTTTCAGTAGAGGGGAAACTTGTAAAGAAGTGTAGCGTGACCTCTCAGGACGCAGGGCTGATGCACAGATGGACCGGCTCCAGCGTTAGAGGGTAAACACTTGTGATCCCGGCTCCCTATGCTGCACACCCAGGTTGGTCGCAGTGTGTACAGGCTGGTAGTGGTCACGCCGATATCGGCACGCTTTAGGGTGGTGTGACGTTAAGGCAGATCTTGACTCCTTAAAGAGCGTGTTGACAGGCAGGCCATCCCTGAGTGCGTGGGCTCATCCTGTGGTCAGCATTTGTGAAGTCTGCCTAACAGTACCACTCTCAGGGGTCACTGGAGACCCCAGGGAAGGGCCTGAGAGCTGAGGAGCTGAGGGGCTAGCCTCGCCTCCTGCAGGGCAGCACCAGTGGGTTCTGCGCAGCAGCTTTGAGTATTGTGCTTGTTTGCAGGGGGATGGAGAGGTGTTCTTCTTGAAAGAATGCACCAGAAGGCACGCCGACTCCATTGACAGGAGGTTTTGCTTTGACCTCGAAGCTGCTGACAGGTAAGTTGTAGTTAATTAGCTACAATATTAAAACTCATTTGGCAGTGTGACTTTTTAAAAATGTGTTGTAGGAGTGATTTCTGTGAACTAGAAAAATGTTACCTTTTGGTGTGTCCAGAACATCTTCACTGTGAGCTGTTGTTGGTCACTGTGTAGTTGTAGGGTTATGATGGCTTTTTCTTGGCTGGAATCATTCTAACCTGTCCTTGTCACCTGAAAGAGGAACACTGAGCATTTTACTGTTGATGCACTTCCGAGTGACAGCAGGAAGAGAATAATGAAAGAGAATGTCAGCGGTGTGAGGTAACGTTAAAAGAAAGTGCTCAGTGTAGTAGTACAGAAACAGTGCTCCTTCCTGTGTGTGTGTGTGTGCGCGCGCGCGTGTATGTGTGTGTGCGCCCGCGTGTGTGCGTGTGTGCACGTGTGTGTGCGTGTATGTGTGTGTGCGCGCGTGTGTGTGCGCGCATGCGCAAGCACGTGCAGTTTGCATGTGCAGTTGGGAATTCATTGTGTGGTAGAGGGCAAACCCTGTCACTACAGTCAAAGACTTTTCTTACTAAGTCACGAGAGTCTCTGGCAGAAGTACCAGAGGTGACACCTGGAGCGCTCGGTGCTGCCTGGATGGTGATTCCACGCCTCCCTTGGTGTGGTTGCAGTAGTTTGTAGATAAAGCTGTTTGATGCGTGTGTAATAAAAACTTTTCAAAGGAGAGTATCAGGAATGAGAGTGTTTCACATGAGGCCTAGTTGTTGCTGCTCTCTTCGCATGGCCCTGCTGAGAATGTGGAGTTAGCACAGAGGGAGAGGCCCATGAGTGGATTCACGGAAGAGCAGTTGCAGAACGATGTACCTGCTGCTCAGCACCCTGAAAAATTTGGCAGTACTGTGACAAGGACATACAAAGGATGGTTTCCCAAGATTGTAACAGAAAGAGAACATTGTTTGAAAAGAGGCTAAAATTTAAGTCACCAATGAGCTTGGTCAGTAGCCGGTAAGGCCTCTGTGTATGCTCATGAAGAGCGTATGTCCATAGCTGCCCTCTGCCCAGTCCTTGCTGGTTCCTGGGTATTTATTTTATCTCATTTAATCCCCACCACACCTCCCCCAGGAGAGAACCTCTACAGCCCTATGTTTATTTTAATGTTATGTGTTTGTTCAGATGTATGTGCACCATGAGCGTGCTGTGCCTGGAGAGGCCAGAAGAGGGCGCCATGTAAGTGCTGGGAACCCAAATCAGGCCCTCTGTCAAAGCAGCCAGTGCTTTCAGCTGCTGAGCCGTCCTTCTAGAGCTCCCCCTGTGTTTTCTTGTTGAACTCTAAAGACTTTATAGACTATGTGCAGTCATCGATACTACCGTTCCTTGCCTACACCCACCTGTCTTTAAATTTCCTCACAAAAAACATTTAGTTTTGTAACCATTCTTCATTCAGACCGATTCTCCCTCCCATCAGCACACACCACATTATTTCATGCCTTAAGAAAAAAAAAGCCTTGTTATCACACCGTTCGTGAGCCCTCTCCTTCCACCTACTGCCTGTTTTGTTCCACGAGCAGCAAACAGCCCTCGGAAAGCCACCACGTGATTGTCTTCCTGCTGCGCTCTCTGCTCAGTGCCCACTCTCCCCGTGACGCAGTTGGCTGGGTTGCTGCAGGGACGCTGTGCTTCTTGCTTTCCTCCTGCCTTGCTGCCCCCCCCCATTTTTTTCTTTTTTATTTTTTTTACCTTCAGCTCATCTCCCAGATCCGGTGGCGCTGGAGTTCCCTGGGCTTAGTCTTCCGGACTCTTTTCTCCCTTATGACCTTGTCGGGCCCATCATTCAGTGCCAAGCGTCAGGGTTTCCTCTCTGGCCACCTTTCTGTATTCCTGTCGGGACGGCTCAGTGGGGTTGCACAGTTGGAGCTCATAGGTTGCCTCTTTAATGATTTTTTTTCAAGGACCTTTTAGGTTCTCATTATTTTTGGGTGATGCTGGTGTTGCAGCCCAGGGCTTTGTATGCATTGGGGAGTATCCTACCGCTAAGCCATTCACCTCATTGCATGCTGTTTTGTTCTGAGTAGAAAGTATACTTTGTTGGTGGGATCCAGAATTTTATATATGCACATGAAGTCAATCTTACATAAATCTAACCTATATAAAAAGTATTGTTTGCTTAAATCTCGCCATTCTCTAACTCTCTGGTTAATTTGAAAAATTGCTCATAATCATAATCCTTGGGTTTTCAGAATGAATCCCGTTTTTACTTTTGGATTATAGACTCCTATTGCTTTTGGCTTATTTCTTCATTTCTCAGTAGAGAAACATCTACTTGTGTCTGCTTTTATCAGTGTGTGGTGCAAGATCCTGTCATTCCAAACTGTGTCACTCATTTGTGGAACGAACACTTGTGGTCTAGGGCTGGAGGGAGGGTTCAGCAGTTAGGAGCACAGACTGTTCTTACAGAGGACTGGACTTGATTACCAGCATCCAAATAAGGCAGCTCACAACTGTCTCTGCCTTTGGCTCTGGGGGATCTGGCGCCCTCTTCTGGCCTCTACAGG
Organism: Mesocricetus auratus; assembly: GCF_017639785.1. Taxonomy (NCBI): domain Eukaryota; kingdom Metazoa; phylum Chordata; class Mammalia; order Rodentia; family Cricetidae; genus Mesocricetus; species Mesocricetus auratus. The sequence goes on along the minus strand of NW_024429218.1, from coordinate 4,295,261 downwards.
CACTGTACTTTGGTGTATCTATCCCCACCCCAACCTAAACACATAATAAAAATGGCTTATGAAAAAGATAGTGTGCTGGATATGAGGGGTGAATGTACACTGAAACCTCTATAATTCCGAAGTCGTCAAGGTATTTCCTAGAAGTTCAAATGTGATGGGCCCTGCCTTAGTTTATTCCCCGATTTCTGGCCCAGAAGACTGTTAGGAATCACAGTCACTTATTCTCACGGGCATTCTGTGAGAGTGGGGTCCTGTGCCCCGGACGCAGTCTTTCCGTGTGGAGGACAGCCTGCACGTTTGCACCGTGTTAACTGAAGTTACTCGCTCTGCGGAGGAGGCAGAGCCGGGATTGGCTTCAGCCGAGCACCCACCAGGCTATGCTTGGCTTTGTTCTGCTGCTGTCCAGCCCAGGCTTCACTCCGCTTAAAGGGAAATAAGTTTAGCCCGTTTTGACATGTCGTGTGGGCATTGTAAATGGGTTTCTGCACAGTTCCTATTGGGATCTTTTGAATAGCAATTTCATAGCTGATTATATACTTTTAATCTAAATTTCGCCTGCTTTCCAAGTGTCTGTTTTTGCTATTTTGTATTTTTGAATATTAAAAGAAGTGGCATTGTGGCTGAGTGTTCATGAGCCTGGGCAGACATTTAATCTTCTTGCGTGGGTGTCAAGAACTCCCTACAGTTGTGGGTTTTAGTTCAGATCAGGTTTGGTTAGGCTTACTAGTTTTAGTTCAGATCAGGTTTGGTTAGGTTTACTAGTTTTAGTTCAGATCAGGTTTGGTTAGGTTTACTAGTTTTGGGAACGAGTTACCATGGCTTTAAACAGTGCTTGTCTTTTTCCGGTTGGGGAATCCACAGGCAGCCAGGTCAGGGTTGGCTCATTTCCTTGGGCCTGGCTCCCATTTCCCTGACAGTGCTGTTGTTGTGAACATTTCCAGAGATTTCTCACACTGGTGCGCCCGTGTTCCCCCAGGTACAGCGTGGCTCATAGGAAGCATTGGCATCTTGAGGTTGAATCCCTGTGCTGATGCTTAGATGACCCGAGGGGGCAGGGAGCAGCAGGGGGCTGAGTGGGGATCAACAGGCCATTCTTACTGTATTGTTTCCTAGGCAGATACATAGGACCCCCCCCCCCCCCTTAATTCACAAAAAGGCAGCTTTGGATATTTTCTTGGATAGAGGGAAACATTTAAGAGCATGTGCTAAAAAACCATTAAAGAATAGAAAATTGAATGGTTGTTATAGCACTCTTAGAACTCCACAATTAAAGACGTAACATTTGAAAGTGGGTAAAAGATGTTTTTCTAAGGAAAATGCACATGTGCACGTGGGCACAAGGAAAGCTCTTGGACATGATCAGTTACTCGGGAAACGCGAGGCAAAGCCACGTTGAGGTGATGCTTGATCTCCCCAGGGACAGCTGTGTTAGCGAGGTAATAGCAAATGCTGCCATGGGTGTGGACGATGGCCGCCCCCCCACGCTAAGGTGGGGATATGAGTGGTGTAGCTGCCGTGGCAACAGTTTGCAGCCCTTCCAAAGGCAAAGCGTTACATCGCCCCCTGACACAGGAGTCTTACATTTCACTTCTATATGCACATGAAGTTTATAAGTGTACAGACATATATCTGGATGTAGTAAAACGTATATCCACATAAAACAGTAGGAAGAATGATTTGTACGATTTTTGCCAACGTAGGAATTACTGGAACATTTATATGTTGATGAGTGCATGCTGGAATGTTTGGAACAAGCCTTGAAAGTGTTTGAGTAAGAGGAGCCGGTGATAAAGTAACACACGTCATGTAATTCCGTGTGTGCACATGTCCACAGCAGATAAGTCTGTGTGGATAAAGAGCGGAGGAGGGCTGCTTAGGCCTGGGGTTGTGCAATGTGGCAGCGATGGCCGCTCCAGGCAGACCTTTTCCTCATGCATGTTTTAAAATTGGCTTTGGTGATGTTTACACAAATCTGAAGATACTCACTTAGAGTGAAGCAGGTTTACGGTGGTGTGCAGTGTTTGCTCACCAGCAACTCCAGTCTGTGTGGGGTGCGGCTCTGTTTTCCAGATTGACAGTTAGAGCATGTGTCTTCCAGAACATGGGTCGTGCGGTTGACTTTGACAGCAGCGGGAATGCTGGAACTGTTAGCACCACCTCACCCTGGCTCGTGGACAATTGCCAGCTGGTTCTGAGGGAGGTGACAAGGGATAAAGTGAATGGCCCGAACTTTCAGCAACTTCAGGGGCGGAGGGCTTCAACTTTGTATGAGAGTAGAGACACTTCACTGCCATAGGCTTGCAGGCTAGTGTTAAATTTTACTTTAGTCTTTTGAGGCAGGATTTTTCTGTGTAGCCCTGGCTGGCCTGGAACTCTCTTTGTGGATCATTCTAGCCTTGAATGAGAGATCCGTCTACCTTTGCCTCCTCAGTGCTGGGACTAAAGGCGTGTGCTGCCACACCTGGCTCTTATTTTTTTTTTTTTTTGGTCCTTTCTTTTTATCTCGTGGAAATGAGGTTTGAATTCACAGCTTTGAAAATGCTATATATTACTTTGCTGTTGAGCCTCTGAGCTACAGCCCTGGTGTTTCCCAGACCTTTGCAGAGACAGGGTCTGGCTGAGTTGTCCAGGTTTACCTCCAGACTACTTTTCCTGCCTCGGCCTCCCGTGCTCCTGGAATTACAGGTGGATACTATTGCATCCTGCTGAGAAATGATGTCTAAATGCATTCTTGCTTTTCTTTTTTGGGGTAGAGACTAGCTTTGAAATGCTATCAGTGAGGGGCACTCCAAGTCCTAAGCTGACTTTTGCAGATTAGGTGACAGTTGGGAAATTCAGAAATAGAAGTTCAAGGCAAAATGAGTCATGGGAGGTGCCGAGTTAAGCCCCACCAGTCAGCAGTTCTCAGCTGTGGACAGTGCCGTACGTTTGACAGTGTCTAAAGATACTTTCAAACTAGTTTGTGTTTGAGGGTGGGGCAGGGTTGGGAGGAGCTGTAAGTGGTGGTTGGGGTTAGTGGATGATGGTGGAGACAGTTGCTGCAGACATCTTGTGGGCAGAGGCCTGGAGCGTATGAACCAGTACAACGCACAGTGGCATTACAGTTGGGAATCCATGTGTTTGGTGAGACAGATGCCGACAAATGCTTGCAGAATTGCATTGTTTCGTGTAAGTGTATGTATGTATGTAGTATAAAGCATTGGCTTAATTTGGCTATCGTACAAATAATGACTTAAGGGAAAATGGTGAACCATGGAAAATTTTAAGTTCCTGTTTAGAGAGACTAAGAAGTGTAGTTATTATTATTTTAAATCCTTTGTAGAATTGGGAGAGCACGGAGCAGGTAGAGGGAGAAGCATCTCCGGTGCTGAGGCCTCTGTGCTCTTCAGTGTGTGTACTGAAAGCATCTCCGGTGCTGAGGCGTCTGCTCTGCAGTGTGCGCAGCTGTGTACTGAAAGCATCTCCGGTGCTGAGGCCTCTGTGTTCTTCAGTGTGTGTACTGAAAGCATCTCCGGCGCTGAGGCGTCTGCTCTGCAGTGTGTGTACTGAAAGCATCTCCGGCGCTGAGGCGTCTGCTCTGCAGTGTGTGTACTGAAAGCATCTCCGGTGCTGAGGCGTCTGCTCTGCAGTGTGTGTACTGAAAGCATCTCCGGCGCTGAGGCGTCTGCTCTGCAGTGTGTGTACTGAAAGCATCTCCAGTGCTGAGGCGTCTGCTCTGCAGTGTGCGCAGCTGTGTACTGAAAGTGGCGTGGTTGGTAGTGATGCATCCACCGCCACGGTTTTGATTCTGGAAAGGAAATCTGAGTTGACGCTGTATGAGGCTACTCTTGGGATGTGTGTTGAAGGGAGTTCCATGTGGGCTGTACAAATGATTCACTTTGGTGAAGGAAGCATCTAGTGCCAGGGTTCTGTGGTGACAGTTGTCACTTCCTGTTAGTGAGGAGTAAACCCAGACAGTGGGCGTGTTAGTGTTACACGCTGTGGCTGTGAATCCTTATCAGATACACTAGGAAGTTACCTTTTACAAATGATTGGTAGCATTTTTTTTGTTCTGTGAGATATTTGTGTACACCAAGTTCAAAAAGGACTTTCCTATTTTCAAAAGTGAAAACCGTTGTAATTAATGTGTGACTTGCAAAGATTTGGCAGGGCCATGAATGATAAGAGGTCTATTTATTTTTCTCATACAGATAACTAGTATTCCTAGCACCAAATGTTGGCATAGACTTCAATCAGATTGAACTGTTTTCATTTATTCTGTTTCCAGGAATTATTTAGCTAGGTGTGGGTCATTAGTGAGGGACAAGGATACAGACCCATGCGGTCAACCTTAGCAGTCCCCTAGGCCCTTTGGGACCTCAGCTCAGCCAAGCCAAGGACTCATGACTTCGACCACAAAGGAACTCAGGACTCTTTAGCATGAATTGGAATTGTTCTATTAAAAGTAGAGATGTGCACGAGGAGAGAAAACACTCATGGGCATAGGCTTTATTGGAAGAAATTTCCTGGGCCTGAAGAGACGGCTCAGCAGTCGAAAGTGTTTGCTACTCTTGCAGAGGACCTGGGTTCAGTTCCCAGCACCTACATATCACAACATCTGTAGTTCCAGCACTGTGGAGTCTCATGCTCTCTTCTAGCTTCTGAGAGCACCTGGCATGCGTGTGGTGCACATTCATTCACATAGGCAAACACACAGAAGTAGAGAAAGAAGAATTTGACAACACGTGAGTGTACGGATTGGAGGAGTAGATGTGTAGGGAGAGTATCAGCTGTTCTCACGATGGGCTCTGAGCCACAGTTCAGGGTCGTAGCATTAGCTCTCTGCACCAATGTGGTGACTCTCAGGGCGGCTCCAGGGGTCCCTTAAAATCTGGTGACAAAGCCAGGGTGTACAGATGGTTTCTGGTGAGAGTTTTAGGAAATAGACAGGCTGTCGGCTGTGAAGGAAGAAAGGCCTTACCTAGCTGGTAATTGTGTTAGAATGCTTGCTTCGCAGCTAGTGGGAGGATTCAGTTAGACTCCTTTCCTGGCTCAGTTTCCCCTTCTGAGACTTCCATCCCTTTATGTTAAGGTTGAGGGCAGAGGATAGCTGTCTATGTCTTCTTCCACACTGATGGGATGTGGATCCCTGTATTGAGGTGTCTGAAGTCTCCACACTGATGGGATGTGGATCCCCGTATTGAGGTGTCTGAAGTCTCCACACTGATGGAGATGTGGATCCCCGTATTGAGGTGTCTGAAGTCTCCACACTGATGGGGATGTGGACCCTATGATCCACTGACTTTTAGAGAGCCATCATTTGAAAGAAAATATGGAGAAGAGGATGTCATCACACAGGACATCAAATCACACAGCATACAGTAGTTTGTTAGACAGAGAACAGACCCAGAGCAGCAGGGGTCCCTTCACCTTCCTTTGAGATGCCATGCAGCCGAATTGTCAGCAAGCATGACTTGGAAAAAGCCCAGCAGAAACTACTAATGGGATGTGATTTCTTTTCCTGTGGCACTCAGATTAACCGAATTAAAGAGTCAGAGTGTACAAATGGCAACTGCCACAGGTTGAGGAACAGTATGTAGGAAAGAAGTGTTTGGGGCATGATAAAAAATCTTGGGGCCTGGCACAGCAGGGTGACATGTATTTGCAATCCCAGCACTCAGGGGGCAGGGACAGGAATATATTGAATTCAAAACCAGTTTGAACTACATAGTAACACCCCCCCCACACACACACACGTATTCTGGAGGTGAATCATAGGGGTGGTTATACAATAACGCATTTATCTGTAAAAACTGCCTAGATAGCAAATTTTACATTATATGTTATTTATTAACGAAAACATTTAATCCCGGTGGTCAAGAGTCTGGAAACGGAAAAGGGGTTGTGTTGGCACTGAGTGACCCTATGCTCTCCTTGTCTTTCAGGCCTGGAGTCCCCTTGACCGTGCAGGCGTTTTCAGAGGAGGAGAGGAAGCAGTGGCTGGAAGCCCTGGGTGGAAGAGAAGCTGTAAGGACACCGGGGCGTTATTTCTAACCCCGTACGGGGGGATGCCAGCCACGGCATTCCTGATTTAAGGAGTTAAATTTTCCTTTACCCTTAGAAGTTTCTCTTTCTCTGTATAGATTTAGGGCCCAAGTTTTTAAACTTTTATTAATATTAATTTTTGGTTCTTCAACTGGATCTGAGCCAGACTTGTACTCTATCTTTTTGCTTCTGGCCTTTGTGTGTGTGTGTGTGTGTATGTATGCATGCACATTCATGCATGTGAGTGTGTGAGAGTATGTGTGTGTGTGTGTGTGTGTGTGTGTATGTGTGCGTGCGTGCGCTAAGGATGGAATTTAGGGTCTCATGCTGACAGAACTCTTTGACACTCACCAGCACAGATTCCAGCTCCCATGCTTGGCCACTATAACCACGGGGAACTCCAGCTCCAGAGGGTCGAATGTCTTTGGCTTTCATAGTCACCTAAACTCTCACAGATACATAATTTAAAAAACATGGTGGTGCATTCCTTTAATCACAGCACTTGGAAGGCAGAGGCACGCTGATCTCTGACTTCAAGGCCAGCCTGGCTTACATAGAGAGTTCTGGGACAGAACTACAGAGAAAGATCCTCTCTCTAAAATGAAAGAGTTTTGATAGTATGGAGATGTAGTTATGCTAATCCTTTAATCCTTTTGAGTAAGGGCATTTCCTTAACTGTGATGATTTCCCCAGAGCCTCAAGAAGCACGTTAGAAAGTGGGCTTCCATGCAAAAATACCGCGCACACGGGCGCGCACACACACACGCACACACGCACACACACACACACACACACGCACGCACACACACACGCACACACACGCACGCACATGGTAGAGCCTTTGAGGAAAACGGGCTTCCAGTTTGGTTTTGTCTTGAACTCATGATCAGTTTGACTTCCCCTGTGAAGAGCCAGGTCACTGGCAGACAGCGGCTAGGACGAGGGAAGACTGCTCAGTGATGCTGGGTGCCTTGCAGCTAGTGGGTCGGTGCTAGGATTCTGAGAAGCCGCATGACTGCCATGCTAGTCCAGATGCAGCTGCTTAAACTGTGGGCAAGGACTGTCTGCTGCTTTTGTGAACACCAGGAACAGTCAGGAACGGTGGACGTTACTGGTTGGAACGCCGCAGCTTGTCAGCCCGCCCGTCTGTCAGGTGGAGCGTTTCCCGTTTGCTGGTAGCAAGTTCCTTACAGACTGCAGGGCTTTTCAGCTCACTGTTGCCAGTGTGGCATGCCTCTCTGCAGGAGCAAAGCAGACGGAGAGGAGCCCTGTTGGTGTTACTTACTTTGCATGTGAGCGTACAGTAGCCTGCCATTGACCACGGGCGGCACATCCCTCCTGCGTTCTCATTGGGTTACACATGGGAGCTTTCCCACACTACTAGTTGGGACACCGGCTGGGTGTCCTAACAGTTCACTTCAACTCTGACGCCGCTGTCTGGAGTGTTGGTGGCATTGGCATCTAGGGGACTGCTCTGCTTCAGTTTTGCCAGTAACAGGGGCTGGCCTTTGGAACACAGTGTGGTGTGAATTGGGGGATTCCTGGGACCCCCTTCCTTGGGTGTAGTAGTTGGCTCGCAGAACTCAGGGTAAAGGCACACTTTGTAGCGTCTCGTAGAGCGGGCGTGTGAAGCAGTCCATAGGGCCGGTTGTCAAGTGAGGGTGGGTGTTGAAGAGCTCCCATGCCCCTGTAGTAGTGCCACCGTCCCAGCTTTTGATGTACTCATGGGGGAGGGGTCATCAAAGCTTGTTGATCTTACAGGTTAAGCTCATTCCCCAGGTGGAGGCCCAGTGTTAATTCTTTTATCACGTGCAGTATCTAGTTACACCCTTAGGCTGCATATTCAGGTTTCGTTTCCTAAGCTATGTGTTTAGCGTGAATTTAGAGCTGTCCCAAAGGGCTCTTGAATAGCAAAAACGTTTCTATCAGGAAACTCCAGGTGTGTGGGAACTCTGTTCTGTAAAACATGTGCTGCATCATCTAATATTAAATTGATGACATTGAAACTGTGCATGTTCTTATTGACTGGCTCATACTGATTTGCCGAAAGTGCTGAGATTTGTCTCTTTCTTTCTCTTGCTAGCTGTTCCATACTTTTAATAGAGCCATCATCCCGAGACCAGAAGGAGGTAAGTGCTCCCTCACCCCGTTCATCCCCACCCCATGCTGTTGCTGGGCTCATAGGGTGGCCCTCCTGGCCCCATCGGAACCTCACTGTTGAGTCCTTCTGCGCTTATGTAGACAATGGGGAAGTCTTGGTCAGGAAGCCTCCAGCCTTCTGTGCCTCAGGAGGCCTTGGAAGGGGCTGCTCCTTGGCCCTCTCCTCTCAGGCTTCCTCATCCCGCCACTTGTCACTCTAGATAAAAACATAATGATGTTTGGTTGAGAAAAGCTAGATGTTGCAATGGTCCTACACGGGGCGAGCGTGCTCAGGGAGCATGAGAAAAGAGAAGATTCTTAAGGCAAACGTGAGGAGGATTACTTCAGATATTTTGAAACAGTAACCCTTGGCCACAGTGAGTAATAAATAACAAGAGTGACCCCAGTCTGACGGTAGACCCCTAGATGCTGGGCAGATTTCCTTGCGTGAGCAGTTATATAGGGTGTTGGTTCTGTCCTGGGCTGACTGTGGATCCGTGTAGGGTTGTGGATCCGTGCAGGCTGTGAATCTGTGCAGAGCTGTGGGTGCGTGCAGGCTGTGGATCTGCAGGGCTGGGGTTCTGACAGTCTTGTTTTGGTTACCGTCAGGTAGTCAGGACTGAGAACTTTCCTTTCATAAGCCTCCATCTTCATTCTCTTGAGTTGGTTTGATTTTTGGCCACCCATGTGTTCCTGTCACCCTTGCAGCCTCCAAGTGTGTGCTGTACAGGGAACATACACTTAGTCTTGGAAAATAGCAGCAGCAAGGGCAAGCTGAGGTGTTCACATACCGTATGACAAGGACCTGCACAAGGGACAACAAAGCATTGCCACAGTCAGCCCAGGACAGAACCAACAAAGCATTGCCCATCTCTGTACACAGAGTGTACAGAAACAAAAATGCTAAGGCCCGCCACACTGCTTTGAACTCACTTTTGATAGGTTTCGTGAAATTAAGGCTATACTTGGCAAAGCCATAGAAAACCCTGTGTAATGTGAAACACGGTTTCAGAAACAGTTGTGATCACTTGTGCTAACTCTTGAGTCAGAGACTAGAGATCTGTAGCCTGTTGACAGATGCCCCCGAGGGGCCGTGTTCTCCCTCTTTCTTTACTGGTGCCTTCTCTTCCAGCCTTCCTTTCTCTGTCCCTCGTTCTAGCCTTTACCTTTGTCTCCGTCCTCTCTTAATATCTTAAAGAAGTGTAATCATGTCCTCTCCTGTCATCAGTCGTGGATCCTTGAAACCACTGTTCAATTTCACTATTAAAATTTACTTTAAAGACACACAGTGGCATTGCACGCCTTTAATCCCAGTGGCAGGCAGAACTCTGAGTTCAAGGCCATCCTGGTCTACAGAGCCAGTTACAGGACAGACAGGGTGACACAGATAAACCCTGTCTCGGAAAACAAACAAAAAAGTTCACTTTAAGCCCAGTGTTACGGATTCTGAACAAAGTTTATATCCAAGAACTAGAAATCCCCACGAAGCAAGCGTTAGTGCTGCAGTCCCTTAGACCTGACAACAATGGCTAGGGGGTGCTGCTTTCTTTCATTAAAGTTTGGAAACAAAAGAAGGTTTACAAATATATGCCAGCCTGGTCATAAGCAAGCATTTATATTGGAAGCAGTATAAAATTGCATTTTCCATTGGCCTGTTCTATCACATGAATCGTCTATTTTAAATTCAAAATTTGAAAGCAATAAAATCATTAAAAAGCCTTGGTGCATAGTGAAAATTATCAAAATACTGCCAAGAAAACATTTAACAGAAATTTTTACTAAGATTTTCCTTTCTGTGTTAAGCAGAAGCTCAGACGCACATTGAAAAGTTTTCATTCATATTTGGAGTTTTCTCTAATTGAACTACTCTTAGGATTTTTGGCAAAACACAGAGATTATTTCTAGGTAGCTTCCCTTAGAAATTGCTCTTATTTTCTTTTATGGTTTAAAATAATCTGTACTATTAATGTAAAACATTTTATATTACAAGTTGAATTATAATAGTTGGACATCTTGATTTTCATCATGGAACTCCTATAAATACATAAATTACGCAGGAAATATGCAGCCTTCAGCAGTTTTAAAATAGGTGAAACAAACATTCTAGTACCTTAGATTGTTTTTTCTTTTTTTTTTTTCTTTTAAAGGAAAGAACACAGTAACTACTTGTCCCTTAACATTTTATAACTGTTTCTTTTAGGTGCACAGTTGGATACGTTGGGATTCACAATTCTCAGGAAATGCATCAGTGCTGTTGAGACACGAGGTAATGGTCACGCTTGCTCAGTAGGTTCATTCCTGGAGGTGTGTAACACCGGAGACCACTGCAGCATGCGGTCACATGTGCTGGAGGTCTGGAGGTGTGTAACACCAGACACCACTGCAGCATGCGGTCACATGTGCTGGAGGTCTGGAGGTGTGTAACATGGGAGACCACTGCAGCATGCGGTCACATGTGCTGGAGGTCTGGAGGTGTGTAACACCAGACACCACTGCAGCATGTGGTCACATGTGCTGGAGGTCTGGAGGTGTGTAACATGGGAGACCACTGCAGCATGCGGTCACATGTGCTGGAGGTCTGTAGGTATGTAACACCGGACACCGCTGCGGCATGCGGTCACATGTGCTGGAGGTCTGGAGGTGTGTAACATGGGAGACCACTGCGGCATGCGGTCACATGTGCTGGAGGTCTGGAGGTGTGTAACACCAGAGAGCTCTGCATCATGCGGTCACAGGTTACTGCACACTCCTGAGGTCTGTAGGTATGTAACACCAGACACCACTGCAACATGCGGTCACATGTACTGGAGGTCTGTAGGTGTCTAACACCGGAGACCACTGTGGCATGTGGTCACATGTGCTGGAGGTCTGTAGGTATGTAACACCAGATACCACTGCATCACGCGGTCACATGTGCTGGAGGTCTGGAGGTCTGGTAATGCCAGACACCACTACAGCACTTAGTTACATTTTACAGCATAAAAACTCTTTCTAGATAGCAGGGTCAGTTATTCCTTTGTTATGGCAGTGTGGGTCCCTATATTTTCTCCTGTGCAAATGTGGGTTAACTTCACATATTTCTTCTTTATGTTAAAAAAGGAGGCCATTGTTAAAATGGAATCGCATTTGCTTGTTAGATCCACTTTCACACGAAATACCGCAGGGTAGGTGACTGAGGTGCAAATGCTTCCTCACTGTCCTAGAGGCTGGAAGGCCAAGTGCAGGGGAGATGGCGTTAGTTTCTTCTGCGGCCTGTACCCTGGCTTGCAGATGACATCTCCCATTGTGTCTTTTCTGTGAGTATACACGTCCCTGATGTCTGTTTCGTGTATTTAGATTGCTCTTTGTGTATTTATGGATTCAAATCAGGCTCATGGCAGAGGTGTGTGTGTGCGTGTGCGTGTGTGTGTGTTCGTGCGCGCGCGCGCGCGTGCACCCAATTTTAATAACCTCACCATCTTCTTAAAGTCCCGTTTGTTTTTTTTGGGGGGGTGATGGGGTTGGTTTTTTTGTTTTTCTTTTTTTCAGACAGGGTTTCTCTGTGTAGCTTTGGAGCCTTTCCTGGAGCTCACTCTGTAGACCAGGCTCATCTCGAACTCATAGAGATCCACCTGCCTCTGCCTCCCAAGTGCTGGGATTAAAGGCATGCGCCACCACCACTAAAAAATGTTACATTCCAAGGTTCTGATGTTAGAACTTTACAGTTCAGCTTGTGCAAATCATTGGAAGAATCAGCAGTTGGAAAGCTAATTCTTACCATTTTGTTTAAGCACCTTAAAGATGGTTTTCTTAATCTTGCGGGATACTATTAAACCTTACTTAGTGGAAGAGGCTGGGATGTTCAAGGCTCTGGGTTAGTACACATACATATACACTTTTGAAAATAGTAAAATTCAGTGATCTTTCATAATAAGATGTCTTTATTAATTCTTTGACTATTTTATACAAGCATACCATATTTTGATCATATTCATCTCACACTTCTGAATTCTCTTAGAACCATAGCTACCTCCTTCCAACCTCATCTCCTTATCTCTTTCAAATAATTCACTGAGTCCAGTTTTTGCTCCCCTATCCTCATGGTGTGGGGCTATGCTAGATAGTTTTATGTCATCTTGACACATGCTAAAGTCATCTGAGAAGAGGAAGCCCCAGTTAAGAAAATGCCTCCGTGAGACTGGGCCATAGCTAAGCCTGTAGTGCATTCTTTTAATTAGTGTTTGATGGGGGAGGCCCAGCCTGTTGTGGGTGGGACCATCCCTGGGCTGGTGGTCCTGGGTTCTATAAGAAAGCAGGCAGAGAAAACCTTGGGGAACAAGCCAGTAAGCAGATCCTCTCCATGGCTCTGCCTCAGTTCCTGCCTCCAGGTTCCTGTCCTGTTTGAGTTCTTTTGCTGTTTTCCCTCAGTGTGAAAGACCCCCAAAGGGAATCTTCCCGGCAGGAGACCCTTGCCCAAAAATCGAGACAGAGCCACTGGATGCAACAGCAAGAGGGTTCTTTATTGCTCACACAGGCGCCTGCGGATGCTGCAGCACTTTGGGAGGCTGAGCATACAGGGATGGATTTAGTACAGCTTATATAGAAGCAGGCTTTATTTGCATATGAAGTCCTGCAGACCTTGCTAGAGTGGCTCTCAATCAGGTCTGGCAGGCTTGATATGCAAAATGAGGTAGAAGGCAATAGGGTACTCGTCTTGGTGATATCACAGCTTTTGAATTTTGCACTCTTAGGAGGGGCGCGGTTTACATGAGTGCGGTGGGGGTCTTTCAAGTGATGAACAGTGATTTGACGCCAGTAAGTGCTTTCCTCCCCAGCTTACTTGTGATCACGTTTCATTGCACCAAAAGTAGCCTTGCTAGGACAGAGACCTCACTGGGGTATGGCAGACCCAACAGGGAGTGTGGAGGATCCAACAGAGAGAGAGTGGAGGACCCAACAGAGAGAGTGGAGGACCCAACAGAGAGAGAGTGGAGGACCCAACAGGGGGAGTGTGGAGGACCCAACAGAGAGAGTGGAGGACCCAACAGAGAGAGAGAGAGTGGAGGACACAACAGAGAGTGTGGAGGACTCAACAGAGAGAGAGTGGAGGACCCAACAGAGAGAGAGTGGAGGACCCAACAGAGAGAGAGTGGAGGACCCAACAGAGAGAGAGTGGAGGACCCAACAGAGAGAGTGGAGGACCCAACAGGGAGTGTGGAGGACCCAACAGGGAGAGAGTGGAGGACCCAACAGGGAGTGTGGAGGACCCAACAGGGGCAGAGTGTCAGGACCCAGCAGGGGGAGTCTAAAAGCAAACTGACTCCCTCTGGAAGCCACCTGTTGATAGCTGCTCAGTTAGCGGTAGGGTTTGGAAATGAAAAGTTTGGATTTCATCTGTTCAGTTGTGTTGCTACTGCTGTCACAGCCTTAGATTGTTTATGTCCTCCATGCTCCTCTCTGTCCCTTTACAGTCTTTTGCCATTCCCACCTTGATAAGAGCCACACAGACATTTGTAACAGACTTGATGACGTATTCTAGGATTCCCTGGTGGTCTTTATGATTCCTGGGTTCAGTCCAGATCTGTGAAGGACCATTGTTGGTCCTAGTGAAACTGGCCTCCTGTAGAACAGCCATGTGACCAGAGGGGGGCGGGGTTCTATTTGGCTGTGGGGACAAGAGTGGACACGGGAGGTTTCTGTGCATGGAGCTTTGGAGATTTTAGGAGAGTGAATATGGACGTAGAGGAAAGTCTCCATCACAAAACTTGGAAAGTCTCCATCACAAAACTTCTCAGTGTGGCTGAATTTCAGCGTGTCTAGCCAAGGGAACAGTGTCAGGTGTTTTGTAGACAAGGGCGAGCCCCTAGGAGACACTGCTGACCTCCGTCTTCTCCATCTTTCTCTGAGTTGTTTTTATCCCAAGACATTAGTGCCTCTCCTCTGTTGCTCAGGCCCTGGCTTTGCTAATTACATTTCCTGTATTTACTTTGTTTCTGAAAATATACTATTTCCTTGGAATGGAGAAAATGTCTTCCTTATTCCTTGTGTTTCTTATTTCTGTTAGCACCGAGTGCCTTTTGTGTGTAGTCAGCCTCTGTAAGCAATCTCTTTGGTGTGGACATTCAAGAGACAGGGCCGACCTACCAGACTGGCAGATTGACAGATTGCTCGCCGTAAAATTATTGGAAGGGCTTGTTTTTATGTGGTTAGGATTAATATTTTCATTTAACATATAGGAGCTTCACCCTGTTAGATGCCTGTGCCAGCATCTTTCTGGATTATGGGTAATATAGAACACAGAGAAAGAGGAAAGTTTTCTGAGCGGGAAGTATGATTATATAATTTTCTCAAGTAAATAACTCCTCTTCCTAGAAAGGAAACATGCCAAGTTTGTTGGTTTTTTTTTTCTCGATGGGCCTTGCAGAACACCCAATTTTGAGGTATATGTATGGCATTGTAAACAAAAACAGTAATTCTTTTGTTTAAAGACATCTTAGTTACTGTTTTTTAAATAGTCATTATGTTAAAACTAAATTTGTATGTCACTTTTGTTTACGAAGTTTCTCTTAAAAGTCTTCCATATGTGCATAATTTGAATATTCCCTTTACTTTTTTAAAGCATGGCATTAAAATGTTAGTCTAGGCAAGCTGTCAGTTATGAAATTCAGCATCGTAACAGGCTGTGAATTCATGGGGTGGATAAGTCATGACAGGCCTTGATTTGTCACATGTAAAGCAATTCCTCTTCCTTTGAACAGCAAGGTTTTAGATTCCTGGAGACTCTTCTTGACACTGGCTGAAGACCGTGCCGTTCCCATGCGGTGCTTCGGCTGTTGGGGGCTGATGCTGGGCTGGGGCCTCACCATTAATCTCTGAAGGTGGCTTTGGGTGGGGAGGTGCCCGAGGGGAGTGGCGGCACATTTCCCCGTGATTGCACATTAATCCTCAGTCACCAAGGGCGGATTCCAAGCGAAATGAGGGAAATAAAGAACAGCTGCCCTCAGAAAAGTCACACAAGGGAACAGCTCCTCGCACTCGCCGTCTCTGTTTAGTCAGTGTGGGTGTGAGGTGAGCGTGGGCGTAGAGGACAGTCTCCTGTGGGAGGAGCGAGCTGGAGAGCCATGTGGTACCCGCAGAAATGCAAATGGAGGATGGAAAGACTGCAGCCAGGCGGGTTAGGGCTGAATATTCATTCCCTCAATTAGCCGGCTCACTCATTTTTAGAAAACTCACTCTGAAAATCTATTAGCCTTAAATGGATAATCGAGTTAAACTAGTGTGGGTAAATACTTGCAGAAGTATGGTCCAGGCCATGTCCCTGCTTACCTCATGTCCTTGAAGTGGAAGGTTGATGCTGTTGATTCTTCTCTTGTTCAATGGCTGTTGTTTTACTCAGCCGAGAATTCTCCAGCTTGCTTTCATCTTTTGCTTATCTCTGGTTTTGTTCACTTTCCCCACCTTAGCCCTTAAATCCTTGCAGTAGGCGTGAACTCTGTCTAGTAATCATGTGAGTGATCTAGCTTCTGGGTGTATTTGGGGTTGGGTGTTACAGAGTCAAGAAAACAACAGTGGCATATTTTCAAGTCATGCCGTATGTGTGTTTAGACAGAAGACTTGTAAACTTGGTGGAATTGTCGGTAAAGTTTCTTGCTACATGTTAACTGACTAGGTTTTGTGTGTTTCCACCAGAGTCTGGATTGTGGTGTTTTATCTAAGCGTCCTCCAGCCAGGCCTCACTGCTGTCTCAGCTTGAGCAATCAGTAACCCACTTCTTCATCTCATTTTATCTGCGAAGGAGGCTGTTGCCTGTGTCTCCCGTCCACCACCGTTGTGGAACGGTGCGTGTGGGGTGCTCCTGAGTAACATGGAGGTAATTAAGAAGTGCCGTTAGTGATGAACTTTAAGGCATACTTCTTTCCCATCATGACAGTTTACACGGGGAACAACTGTCATTTTGTATGGCTTCCGTGACAAGCTGCAGTTAGCTGAGTTGGCTTGAACCTTTTCTGTTCCTCATTGTGATGTGGTCACTTGAGCAACAGAGCACCAAACAAGACAGATGATAAAGAAAGGAAGGCTAGAACATCGTCTCAGGTTTAGAACATTCACAGAAGGGGAAATGAGGGCGAGAGGGTTGCTGGTTGCCTGGAATTGATCAGTACCTGGTGCCATAGCTGCTCTGAGGCAGGGACAGAAGGCAGCATCAAGACAAGGCTGGACATTTTCAGATGATTTAATCTGCATGGGGAAGGAAGATCATGAGACTTCCAGAAATCAGGAGCCAACTTCCTCCTTGTGTCCAAGGCTCTTTCCTAACTTATGTGAGTCAAAAGTTTCCATCACTCATATTCGAGTTGTGCGTATAAGTGATGATCGAGGACCCTTTGATTTGGTTCCTCTGTCCGTCTCAGCCGACTTTAATACTTACACTTTCTGGCCACACATGTGACTAGTGGACTTTAGTCAGTAGTTCTTGGGTCATTTCCTATAGGGACCCTGGATGATACTAAATAGCAGCTTACAGAAGGAAGGCTATTCTGGTTGAAGATACAGTTCATCATGATGAGGAAGTCAAGGCAGCCAGAGCTTGAAGCAGCTGGTCATGTGATCTTCACAGTCAGGAAATAGAAGGACGCATGCTTGTACTCAAGCCAGCCTTCTCCGGCTCGTGCTTTTGGGAACCGAAGCCCATGGAAGGATGCCACCCATAGTTGGGTCTGTCTTCACATTTCAGTTAACCTACTCAAGAGTATCATTCACAGGCCTGCCCAGCATTTAAAGTATCCCAGAGATTCCCTCATAGATGTGGTGAGAGAGAGAGAGAGACATATTCTGTGGGTTACTCTAAATCTAGTCCAGTAGACCGCCAGTGTTAGCTGTCATAGACGTTTTTGAGTTTATGCCACATTCCTGTTCTGAGTGATCCTGTGCGACTTTTTGGAGAGTGATAGAAGAAAAAGATGATTAAAATCCAGACAAAGGCCCACACGTGAGTCTGGGTAGCTAGAGCCCTGCACTTAGTTTGCTTCTTTTACTCTCAGTTACCAAGAGCACTGCCAAGGGTGAACGACGTGTACCTGCCCGAACCCCAAAGATGACTGACATTCACCTGCTTGAACCCCAAAGATGACCTACATACTCCTGCCCACACCTCAAAGATGACCTACATACTCCTGCCCGAACCCCAAAGATGACCGATGTACTACTGCTCACACCTCAAAGATGACTGACATAGACCTGCCTGAACCCCAAAGATGACGACACACACCTGCCCACACCTCAAAGATGACCGACATTCACCTGCCCACACCCCAAAGATGACCGACATACTCCTGCCTTCACCTCAAAGGTGAACGGAACAAACCCGATGTGCATCTGTGGTCTCACTCATGCCGATGTTATGAGAAAGTCACTGTCACAGAAGTCGGGAGTAGAATGGTGGCCACTGTAGGCCAGGGGAGAGGGTGGGTGGGAGATGGAGGAGAGGTTGGACAGGGCAAGCTACAGTAAACTCGAATGAGAACTGCTGGTGTGCTGCTGTTGTATAGTAGGGCGGTTGCAGAGGGCAGTAGTAGATTCCAGAAAGCCAGAAGGGAAGAGCTGAATGCTTTCACCCTGAATGCTGCAAGAGATGGGCGTGGGTAACCTGATGGAAATACCATATTGTAGGTGTGTGCTGGTATGCTTGAAACACTGTGCGGTTTTTGTGTTTTTCTGTAACAGTTAAAAGTTGATATTGGCAGTGGAAAGAAGGGATGAATGTGAGGAGACACTTGACGGGAAAACAGACTACTGTTGGCTATAGGAAGGAAAGGAAAGGGAGAGTAGAAGCTGATTAAGCTCCCCAATCCAAGGTGCATGACACGTTGATCCCAGGCAAAGAATGCAAGATGAGCAGTGGGTTAGAGAGGGATATAGTTGGCTTTTAGGTTTTCTGAATCCAAGGTTCATGGGATGTGTCTGTAGGAAGTCTGTTGGAGCTGAGAAGAGAGAAGGAAGACATTACACAGGTAAAGTTTGAGGGAGCAAAGAAACCCATGGCCATGGCATAATGAGCCAAGCATAGAATCCACACGGGTCCCTGTATTGAGGGGATGACAGGATAAAAATGAAGGAAGCATTTGTAGTCTAAGGAGGGTGGAGACATAGTAAGTGATAGAGCACTCAGAGCACTCAGTTAGAGCACTCAGTTAGAGCACGGGCAAGGAAGGCCCTCTTTCAGTCCGCAGCACTGTCCACCTCCTCACAAAAGGATAGTTAAAGTGGCCAGGTGAGTATAGTGATGGAATCCACGGGGAGACCCGTGGCAACTGGGCCGCTCCACAGAAAGAGGGCAGGGAGTACGGTATGATAGGTCAACAGGGGAGACCCATCACCAACTGGGCTACTCCAGAAAACTTAGGTAGACAACAGAAACCAGCATCCTCCTACCTGTAGTCCAGAAGTGGTCAGGAGGTTGTCTTAGTGGGTTTCCTCATGAGCGCCCCATCTGATGGTACCGTCCCAAGTGGAGGGATGCATGCGGTTGACTGTGGACACTTCTGAGGTGGAAGGCTGCAGGCTGGGCCACGCGTCCGTGTGCTGCTTAATGTGAGCTCTCCACCACAG
Source organism: Mesocricetus auratus (assembly GCF_017639785.1). NCBI lineage: Eukaryota > Metazoa > Chordata > Mammalia > Rodentia > Cricetidae > Mesocricetus > Mesocricetus auratus. The sequence goes on along the minus strand of NW_024429218.1, from coordinate 4,276,511 downwards.
TGAGTGCAGGGAGATCGAGGCTCCACAGGCTCCTCTGAGGGGCTTAGGGATGAAGGAACATGCAAGAAAGAGACAAACGTTTGAAGAGTAGAACATGTTAGAGATGTGGACACCGGGGAAAGGAAGAGGGGAGGGGATATGTAAGTAAGTTTGGGGACAAACTGGAAGTGAGGACAGCACACTCTTGACCTGCTCATCTGCATTCGCATGACTTCATCCCAGAGTGTCACCTGGCTCCTGATATGTACTCCCGCATGGACCCAGCAGATGGACTAGCAGCAGACGAGAGATCTGGCCTTAGGAGTCCCCTTCTGGCAGATGAGATATCAGCATGGAGTCTGCTTTAGACACTACCTGAAGTTTGAGCAGATAGTCAGTATCTCTACTGGTGGCTCAGAACAAGTTAGAGCGAGCCTGCCACAGTCACACAGCGTGTACTTGGAGCACTGTATGACATGTTCCTTTTTATCAGGAGTCAAACCACAAGGAGAGACTGAAGGACAAACACAGTCATAGCTGGTGCCTCTGACATCCTGGGACAGGCAGGTATTAGACTTCTGGGAGAGTTTGGTCCCTAGGATCCCCTCTCTGTTCCCCTGAAGTTTGCTTTGGTCTCTCCATCCAAATGTTTCTCATGCTTGCTGTCTTGGATGGTTGTTACATGACATAGCAGCGAATCCCTGGGCTGTCTGCAGCAAAAACAGAGACAGTGTTTGGTATGAACAGGAAGTAAGGGCGGTCATGTTGGTATGTAGTTCATTTGACCCGCCTTCTAGTGAACCAACTCCTGCTGTCTTTGAGGCTCACATTAGCGGAGATGAGTCTCAGTACGACTAGGTGCGGCTTTGGAGTCCTAAGCCTTACTGTATGTGCAAAAATACTGGCTTAGAGCTGGCGTGGGGTGTTTGCGAATTCCACTTTTGTCTTGTGCTGGGTTGGGAAGTAGGAGTGGCTTGTTGGCCATGCTCAGAAGCCATAGTCCTTGTCATATGCCACACTGCCTCTTTCCTGAGTTTTCAGTTGCTGGTTTGTTTGAGTGGAGAATGCCAGGGAGGCATTCCTAAAGGCCTGCTGGTGGGAAGCGTTCTCAGAGCAGACACAGGAAGAGCGTGTGCCAGTGAGGACCCCGCGCCCATGCGTGCGAGGGTGGCAGAGATGTACTCTGTGGGCTGTTGAGAAGGAAGAAAGAAAAGGAACATGAATTTGGTTGGGGGAGTGTAAGGGGTTGGAAAGCAGACCTTTGAGGTGTGGGGTATGTATGGGTGTGATTGATCCAAATATATTGTATACATGTATGGAATTCTCACAGAACCAATATATTTTAAAAGTGAGAGCATGAGGGCACGTACTGAAATGACAGCAAGACTCCCAAGAAGAGAGAGAGCAGAGAAATTACCAGTGAACGCTGGTTGCTGGTAACGTTTTGCTTTATGTGGGTACTGGGGAATCTGAACTCAGGTCCTCATGTTTACACCATGAGTATTTTACTTAGTGACCGTCTACCCACGTCTTGTCTGTAATGCTTTTCTATCTTTTGACCAGATAGTTAGCATGCAAGGGAAGGAGTTGCAAATGTTACTGGTGAACAGCAGACCTGTATTTTCTTCTTTACACCTATTCTTTTATCTTCTGTCTGCATGCACATGTCCCTGTGTGTACGTGGAGGTCACAGGACAACCTGTGAGTTATGTCATACCTCCACGTGGAGTCTGGCTACTGAACTCGGGTTGTTAGGATTAGTGGCAAGTGCCTTTACTGAACCATCCTGGCTGAGAGTCACTCGTGCTAAGTAAGTGTTGACTCTCTTCCTGGCATGTGCTATATTTTATAGACGTGGGCTGTGAAAAGCATGTCTTTCATGTGTAATATACCTAGCTCTTAGAAAATTGGTTTTAAATTTTTTGGCACAGTTAAAAACTTTTAACAAGAGCTGACTCTTCTCTCAATGTTGGTGTGTAGGGGGTGAGCCCACAATACCCCCCCCCCCCACAATTCCCCTTTTAGTCTAAATAAAAGATGTAAACTTGATACAAAGCTCAAACATATGCAGCATTGGTGTCTGTTAGTTAAACAATGTAAGAGATCTCTGCAGCAGGCCCTCCTGAACTGCAGCCCTCAAATCATGACATAGAGAATTGTTATTAATTGTGAATGCTTGGCCTTAGTTTATGCTCGTCCCCCTGGCTCTTTTAACTTAATTTAACCGGTTTCTCTTCATCTATATCTTTCATTTTGTATGTCCCATTTTCTGCTTCCTCTATGGCTGGCTGGCCAGCCCCTGGTGTCTCCCTGTTTTTCTCCCCCATTCTCTCTTCTGAGCCTACATTCCTCCTCCTACTTATTCTCTCTGCCTGTTCCTCTGTTGCGTAGCTATTGGCCGTTCAGCTTTTTATTAGACCAATCAGTGCTTTAAGCAGGCAAGTAAAACAAGTGCAGCACATCTTTGCATAGTGAAACAAATGCACCATAAACAAATGTAACACATCTTTACACAGTTAAAGGGATATTCTGCAACATAAACAAATGTGACACATCTTTTTACATAGATAAAGGAATATTCTGCACCATAAACAAATGTTACACATCTTTTTACATAGATAAAGGAATATTCTGCACCATAAACAAATGTTACACATCTTTTTACACAGCTAAAGGAATAATCCACAACCCGTTTCACCCTTCTCTTGCCTTCTTGTGTCTTAACCTCACCCATCTTTCCTTTCCAGCATCCTTAGTGGTACCCTCTTAGTTTTGCTGTCCTTTTTGTTTTCCTGTTCCTCCCTGCTTGGCATCAGAGAAAAAGGAGATCCTTGTCTTCCTGAATCTAGTTTTTTATTGCTATGATCTCTGGTTCCATCCATTTTCTGGAAGATAACAAAATTTCACTCTTTATTTCTGAGTAGAACTTCATATGTGAGGCTTGGTCATTCAATTTCCTCAAAACCCCATTTCACCAGTATCCCCAGTTTTAGGTGAACAACTTGCCGGGTCTCACAGGAAGGAATTGATAGAATGGGAAGTTTCCAGGGTATTGCAGGTAACTTTAACTTGTAAGGATTTATTCCTAACAAGTTCGTCTTGCCAGGATTCTGGTTTGTTATAATGAGACTACCAAGGTCTTCAGTACTGTACTGAGCTTTGCTTACACAGCTGACGTCAATCTTAGAAGTAGGCTTTACATTGATCTCTGCACCATTCACATGTGCTAGACTTCAAATGATGACTCGCTCTCCTTCCAAAGTTTTAGACTTAAATAAATACAGTGCCTGAAATTTACAGTGGTGAATCTATGCCTTGTTAATACACAGTAACTCATGTTTAGGTCTTGTATTTAAGATGAGGCTGATATTAATACCAGTCTAACAGAACCTGAAAATGTTATGTATTGCTGAGTTTGTGATAGGAGTGTTTTATACCCCAGCCTGTTTAGTTTTCTGCAATCCAGTGAAATAGTTGGTTGGGAAGTGTGTGCTATATGCTGGCCTTTACATGTACATTTATTGAGGATGAGCATGCATATATGGAGCATAATTTTACATTTTTTGTTCAATGACATAAAATAATATTTGTGAGCTTATAATTTTTTAAAGTTACCTCTATAGCATGTCAATTTTGGCCATGCTGTGAGGATTTTATTGATTTTATGTGTACTGTTTTTTTCCTTTTGTTTTCAAGTCTTACCTTAGCATTTTTGATTATGTAATTAGAATATGCTGAAAATAATGGTTTTACTTACATATGCATGAAATTGTATGCCTCTTTCATCCTAGGATTTATGGGAAATTAGCTTTTGCAATGCTGGTATGATATATAGACTGCAGTTGGGGTTGTGTATGCACATACACGTCCTACTGAAAAAGCGAGACATTGCAGACGTCTGATGTAAATTCTGTGAATGTGAATATGAACATTAGTGACTTTCTACCCTGTTGTCATCACACACAAATGCAGGTGAATGATTATGTCATTCCACAATCATTAAGTACCTTGTTGCATACCAGGTGCTCAGCAGGTTGCTAGATGAGAGCTGAGTGAATGTTGGTTTATTGGCTGGACCTCAAAGGCTCCCACTAAAACATTGAATTTAGGAAGGAATTAATGGTGAGTTATGTTAAAAAAACAAAGTGAGCGGATTTCTCTGGAATAGTATGAGAAAAGTTGGGTTTCCCTTGGATTTGACTGGAAGGAGGACTTAATTTACTCCTTGCCTTGCTTGGGAAGCTGGAATCCTGGCTGGCACATATTTGGTGGATAAATCATGGCAGGTGAGTTAAGTTTGTGAGGATGAGGGGGCAGTGTTCTTGTCAGCTGAGGTACGAGTCTGAATGGAGCCATGAAGGGTGGTCTGCAGAGTCGGTATTTGTCTGTACCCATCTGTAGTCTGTTTTGATTAAAACCCTGTCCTGTTGGGTGTATATAACAGTAAGGGAAAAATCAGGGCTTATCTCAGAATTCTACCCTGAGAGATCAGCATAACGATTCTTCTCAATAAAAGAGGGGGCTTGGGAAGGTCAAGACCAGGCTGGAGAAACCCACGGAAACAGCTGACCTGAACAAGAGGTTGTTCATGGAACCCAGACTGTTGCATAGGATTGTTGCAGACCCCCTGAATGTGGGTGTCAGTTAGGAGTCCTGGGGAATCTATGGGGCCTCTGGTAGTGGATCAGTATTTATCCCTAGTACACAAATGGACTTTGGGAGCCCAATCCACATAGAGGGATGCTCTCTCAGCCTAGACATACAGGGGAGGGTCTAGGCTCTGCTCCAAATGATATGACAGACTTTGATGATCCCCCATGGAAGGCCTCACCCTCCCTGGGGAGCAGAAAGGGGATGGGATAGGGGGCCGGTGAGGGGAAGGGGAGGAGGGGAGGGAGAGGGAACTGGGATTGACATGTGAAAGAAGCTTGTTTCTAATTTAAATAAAAAAAGGAGAACAGCTGGTGAAGCTGTGCTCCACATGCTGGCAGTTTTGGTTACATCCTCAGCTGTCTGTGATTGCTGTGTTGCTGTGAACGTGTGTGTGGCCGTGGATGAAAGGTGTGCTCAGGCCCTTGTTTGGCTACTTCGAGCCTTTAAGAACAGCATGAGAAGCAGCAGCAAATCCCCTAGGATTTGATTATTTAACGTGCCATTTCCCACCTGCCTTTGTACAGAAAAGGAAAACACGGTGTTGAGCTGTCACTCTTCTTGGCACCTTTTATTATGGATTAATAATTAACTCCAGTTTTCACAGGTTGATGAAGTTGAACTTGATCAATTATCCTACAGTAATCACAATCACAGAGTGATTATCATTGCTGAGGTGACATTCTTTTCATCTCTGTATTTCTGGCACTTTTCACAGATGCTTGCATTTGTTTGACTGCAGAATATGACTTGCTCTTTTGACTCTGTCACTGAGGTCAAACTACTTAAATTGAGTAGTGCTGAACAAAATCCCGGGGTGTTAAAAACCCTCGGGACGTACCTTCTGGGAGAAGGGAGCTGGTTCTGATTCTTGCTTCTTGGTGGCTTCCTTTGCATTTCTTAGTCTTGACAGGCCTGTGCTGTCCTTTCTCCTGAGTTGTATCTGGTCCTCCTTTGGGAGGGGGTTCTCTGCTGCTGGGATGGTCACTGTCTGGATAAATGTGTCTAGACTGTGGGCTAGTTCTGCCCTCCTGATTCTAATGAGACCTTGAGAGAGAAGGGACATCTGTCATTGGGTTAAGGCTGCCACAGCGAAGGATCATACAGTGCATGATTTGTACATGGACACGATCTCCCCCACCCCTCTGGGAGCTAGAAGTCCAGTGTAAAGTCAGCAGCATGGTTTATTTGTTGTTAGGGGCTTCCCTTGCCTGTAGGAGGCTTTTTCCTTCCTGTGTCTTTATGTGGTCAACTCTTTGCCACTGTCTGTTTCCAAATACATTTCTCCTTAGGATATAAACCATGTTGACTGGGGCCACCTGATAGACTGATTTGAAATTAATACCTCTTTTCAAGACTGTTTGTTTAAACTCAGGAGTGCTGGAGAGATGGCTTAGTGGTTAAGAGCACGGGCTGCTCACCCAGAGCAACTGGGTTTGAGTCCTAGCGCCCCCAAGGTGACTCAACTGCAACTCAGCCAGGTACAGGGAATCAGGTGTCCTTTCCCTGGCCTCTTTGGCTGCTGCAAGTATGCATATATGTGTAGGCAAAACACCCATAAACAATAAAGATCATGGTGGAAAAATTAAACACAGTTAGGAATTAGAAGTTTAACATGTAAATGTTCTTGTTTCACAATTGGTTCTGTAACACACACACACACACACACACACACACACACACACACACACTATTTGAGAACCTTAGAAAATGAGCGCGAGGAGGGATTGGGATATAGCTTGCTGGTATAGCTCTTGCCTAGCATGGAGGAGGGGGAGGGGGAGGGGAGGAAACCACTGGTATGGGGGTGATGGCTCAGTGATTGCAGTGTTCACTGTGCAGGCCTGGGACCTGAGTCCAGATCCTCTGCTCCCATACCCACAGAGAAGCTGAGCACGATAAGTGAGGACCACAGTGCTACAGTGTACAGGTTCCTGGTTCTGGCCCGCAAGTCTGTTCATAATGGTGACTTGTAGGTTCAGAGAGAAACCCTGCCTCAGAAAATACTGGGGCAGAGAAGCGGTTAAGGCCCAGACATCTTTATGTCAGCCTTTACTCACATGCACACAAAACAAAGAGGAAGCAGTAGATGACAAAGGAGTGCTGATTTGGACTATGAATGTGATATTTGTGTGTGTAGTGTGCTATGGTTTATAGGACGTGTTCACATCATCTCCTTCCCTTCCTAGCATAACACAGGAATACTGCCCGTGTTCCCAGACAGAACACCCAGAAACCAGACGTTTCTCGACTTGCTTGTGTCTAGGTGGCTCCCAACCTACACTTTGGACTCTGGATTAGTCTTATTGCTTCCGCAGGCAGGGAGCTTAAAAGAATAGTCCTTGTGGGGAGATTCCGTGACCTTTGGTGATTGGGCTTTTGTGTTCTGGAAAGTTGGGCTATTGGAGACTTTTCCTGGGCAGTCAGTGTGTTCTTGTTAGTTCTCCCATTTGTAGTACAGAAGCCAACACAGTCAGCAAGTTACAACTCTTTGAAAAGAAGGAGATGAAGCCACATTTTTGGGGATCTTATTTGCTTGAAAGCATTTCAAGCATGAGATTAGTGAGATTGCTGTAGTGAGCTCCCAGCTTCTAGTTCTTAAATCCTGGTTCAACAGTCACTTCAATTCTGCAAGGCTTCATCTGTTACCCCTTCTTTCCTCTTAAAGCAACTCACACGTGAGGTAGTCACACCGGACATTTTCTCACTCACCTAACCTGGCTACCCATCATAGCTTCCTGATTACTTGCCAAGTGTCACTTAACAATTGGTTTGTGTGTGTGAGACCCCGCATGAAGACATCTGCCCAACATGTGTTTAACACATGAAGTTATATTTGGGTAACATTTCTTTTGCCTCTGTCTCTTGTACTCAAGGACACATGAGTTTTCAACAGAGAGTGGATGCATTAAGCTGAATAATTTATTAATTTGGGTGGAGTGTATGGCAATGTTGTTGTTTAAAAACAGACTCAGGGCATGGTTTTCAAGAGTCAGCTAAGCACTTTCATAGTATGTAGTGTGTGTTAATCCTCGTGTTAAAAAAGGTTGGGGCGTCCCAAGGGAAACGTAAGCGAGTCAGTTAAGGCGAGCATGGAAGCACACACGTGGGAGCTGCGCTGGGCTGCATTTCAGGTTACTTTGTACTCCTGCTCAGCATTGGACGTTCTTGCCCGCATGGAATGCCGCTTTATGAGGCTGTTGTCCAGTCACAGCTCACAAATGCAAGGCTGATATACCACTTTGATGAACGTTTGATTTTGTCAAATACAAATGCAAGGCTGATATACCACTTTGATGAACGTTTGGTTTTGTCAAATAAATTTTACAGTCTACATGTAGGAAACCTGCAATTACAAGTTATCAGAGTTTTTTTAAAAAAATGTAACGGTTTGACAGCCTTTAAAACACTGTGATCTTGTAACCTGCTAACATTTTGTCTCTTTCAATAGGTATAAATGACCAAGGATTGTACAGAGTTGTGGGGGTGAGTTCAAAGGTCCAGAGACTTCTGAGTATGTTGATGGGTATGCCTCTTTAATCATTTTTCCATGCATTCACTGTTTATGCTCATTTACTTTGCTATTTAATGTTTCAGTGGTATATATTGTGTACTTAGGAATACATCCTTCCCTTGTGCTGGTTACTTGGATATGTTGCGTCCTCTTCAGCGGAGGCTGAGTGTTTGTGTCAGCTGAGATTATCCATACATCCCTGTCCCTTATTAAGCAACGAAGGCAAAAGGGTTCAGCTTGTGGGTTGATGCCTCTCCCCATTGCCTTTCAGAGTGGAGCAGTAGTCAGGCCTCTGTGATGTACCTGCTTTCCAGACTGCCTGTCCAGAATCTTGACAGTGCATTTGGTTAGACAAGACCACGGCGATTCACTCACTTTTATAGTTTCCCAAACTGTCGTTTGCCAGGGAGGGCCTGTGTCTCAGAGACTGGTTGTCTGCAGTCCTCACTAGGCACTTCTCCAGATCCATGTTCCATCTGTGCTGATGGCACAGTGTCCCTTGGCCTGGCAGACTGCAAGAAGCCAGAGTGAATTGATTTTGTTACCCTAGGTAGTCTGTGAATGGTAAGGCTCTTTTGCATTATTTGCAACCTGTGAAACGCTTCATGTCTCCTCTCCCCTCCCCCCCCCACCAGAGCAGGCTGCCCTTGAAGGGTGATCATAGCTCATCAGCCTGGAGGGCCTGGTTATCAAACCAGTCATTTTGGCCTTGCTACATAAGAATTTATTTGATACCTCACTCTAATTAGTCAATACTAACAATGCCTTCAGGTGTTCTGGAGATTCATTTAAATCTGACTATATTGAAAGCTTATTTTTGAAGTATAAACTAAGATGACGAAAACCAGCTGACACGTTATGGGCAGTTCGGCTTACTGGGCTGTCTCTGCAGCAAGGGTTTCTTAAGCAAGCACCTTTTGAGCTATGAACCACAGGAAAACTTGCCCATCACCAGTTGGAGAGATTTGTTAAAATCTATTTGCTTTCATGGGCTGTTTCCACTCTCTGCCGCTCTGGTTTAGCCTGGGTGTGCAATTCTGGCAAACACGGTTTCCTTTTCACTGTTTGTGGGCTCCAGATTAAACAGTCAGGTTGCCAGTGGTCCAGTAGCAGCTGGAAGACTTTAATAGGCACACCGCATCTGTTCTACTTAATCTTAAAATTAGAAACCTTAACTACTGTGCTTAGGACTGGAAGATGTTGTCATCAGACCGCATCTAGGCCAGAGGCACATTTGGGTGGTGGATTGGCCGAAAGGATCCTGGCCCTATTTTGATCACTACTTTGTTCATATTCAAGGAAACTTAGAACAAGGATATTTCTGTGGTCTTGAAATTTGTACTTAGTCTCACAAAATCTTACACATACAATATTGTTTAGCTCTAAAGGTTAGTTTCTCTGCTCTTGGGGGGAAAAAATCCCAAAACAGCCTTTAACTCACAAGGTATTTTAAAATTTCAAATATCAAAGCCCTCAAAAATCATGACCTGAGAGATCTTCCAGATGGCTCAGAGGGTAAAGTGTTTGCTGCCCATGTGTGTAGACCTGACTTTAGTCCCATTGCCTACGTAGAAGTTACATGAGTATGGATGCTTGGACACCAGTGCTGAATTTTTGCATTTTGGGAGAGACAGGAACGTCCCAGGGCTTGCTGACTAGTCATTCTAGCCAAACAGTGAGCTTGAGCTTCTTTAAAAAGAAAAATAAATCAGAGAGAGATATTTAACATCAGCCTTTGACCCTGTATGTTCATGCATGGGGTAAGTTCATCTGCACGCAAGTAGGTCACAACTTCATTAGGCTGCGGGCATAGAAAACATTATGTTTTCAGTAACATTTGCAAACAGAGGAAGTTGGAAAACTGGCATGAAGACATTAACTTGTTATTTCCTCATTAAATAATTCACTTAAGAGGGCTGTGCGGAATGAATTTGTTTGTATTAATCTGTGTGTAATCTGTAATATGAATCAGATTGTCCATCAAAAGTGTAGCAGCAATACCATTCATTAGTTTGTTAATAACATAAACCTTAGTTCTTGACAAAATAGATGTCATCACTGTTTCCTGATCAATTTACCATTTTCTTGAGGTATTCTTTTCATCCTGATTAGATATTAAAATTCAGTCACTTAATACATTTAAAAAATTACTCCAGAGTTTGAATAACCATGTGTACACATCCCCCAGATGTTCTCGCTGAGTTTCCCCTTTACATCGTGTTAAGGTTACATCCTAAAGGGAGAAGGGCACCAGCCTGCCAAATGCTTAATTTCTTCTAAAAGCCAATCAATCCTGAAAGTAATATGTTAATTTCAAATTTGAAAATTTCTTGGTTCCATTTTATGGGCGATGGAACTTTCTTCATGAAAATGAGAACTAATTTTTAAACATCCTGGAAAAAGTTCCAAACCATTTTATGTATTTAGAAGAGGACCATTCATTCACTTGATCTCTAGTTCTTGAGACCTGTTTAGATCTTTTTAAAAGAGAAATGATTGGCACTTATGTGGGAAGATTTACCTTTCAGTTTCAATTGTTTTAAGTATTCTTCCAGCCGCATAAACGTCTGTGGTGACCCTGGCCTTGAGTATGCTTCATGTTATCCTAGCTTATTCCCTTCCTGTGGTCTTTCTCCTGTTTGAGATTAAAGTAGACAAGCCTGTCTCTTTCCACCCCCTCACTCTCCTCCCCTTTTCCTGCCGTCTCCCTGACCTCTCCCTCCCTCTTCCCATTCACTGTCTTTCAACTGCCTCCTCCCTCCCTCCCTCCCTGCCTCCCTCCCTCCTTCCTAGGAGCATGTAGCTGATGAGGAAGGCAAGGAAAAGTAAAAGATGGAGCATCTGGGAATCCCTGCTACTTCTCAGTGCCTTAGGAATGTGAAGATGAGTTAGAAGAGTTAGGGCTGAGTAGAACTGGTTTGTACTGCCTGGTAATCTTTCTTCCCCACACCTTAGCATGGAACAAGAGCAGAGCGGGGAATTCTGGGGAAATGTGCTTATGCATATGTGATCTGGTGGACCTTCGTATTTATAAGCCTAGTTTATAAGACTGGGTGGTTTTATTTATTTTTTGGACATAGAGCTATAGAAAACAAAAATAAAATATTTTCTTGTTTATTTGTTGGAAAATTTCTTGTATAGATTGGGCAAAATGAGTAATGTAGCTAGAAACACAACTTTTGGTACTAAAGCATATTTATAAAACACATGTACTTTTTGCTTCTTCAAGTATTAAAAAAAAAAAAAGAATTGGCCCAAGTCCATGTTGTCTGGGTGGCACTTTGCAGCTTCAAGGAAGTGACCCATGCTTGTACAGTCAGGACATTCATACATGACAATAATGCCAGCTCTTGGGCTCCCTGCTTGTTAGCTTAGACTTTTAACTATTGAGTTATGTTCTTTGGTCAGGAAGGAAACACAAGTTCCCCTCACTTGTGGTCGAACACATTCTAAATGAACACTTGAAGCATATTTTAGGTGTGAACCCTAAATAAATTAACAAATTCCACATAGCTCATTGATTGCAAAGGACTGCCAGGTAAGATTGAGATATTTGAAAACAGTGAACATCTAATAGATGATTAATTACATAGACATACAGTCGTTAACTTCTGATGTGACAGCTGTTTTTGTTCTGTGAATTTAGAAGGATGGCTTAGTTTTCCATAGAAAGAATATGAATCTCAAAATACAGACTAATAATTTGGCAGAAAGTAGGAAATAAAAGAGTTCCTTTAGAAGCCTGTTGGATTTTTAAATGGTTATTTGCTTGTAGCAAGTTTATTGAAAATGTTATCTGACTGGTATGTTAAAATGAGATTTAAATAATTGATTTAATGAGAAGCAGAATAATCAGTTACAGAAGTAATTGGTTGGCAAAGCTGTTAGAACAGAATTATTTAGTCCTAGTTATAAAGGATTGCATCTTTAATCAGAGTGCTTAATTTGATTTCTGGAACATGTCTGTGGCTTGCCTGACAGGCTCAGTAACAAACGAGTTCTGGATTGTCGGGACTGATGAGAATGTAATCAGTGTCAGTGGCCATTGTTGTGGTTTATTGCATATTGCTGTCAGTTGCTGTAATCAAGACATGCTGGAGTGCCTAGGAAGTCTCCAGCCCTTTGAGTAATGGACCTCACATGTGTGATGCTGTGGCTGTAAAATAACCACCACTTCCTGTTCGACTCTCGGAAAGTTTGAGTCCAACATGGGGCAGCATCCTTTTGCTGCAGCATGTCCATGCCCAAAGCTTTGGGGCTGCGTGCTCAGCCTGTCTGCTGGCCTCACGTGCTCAGCCTGTCTGCTGGCCGCACTTTGACAGCCTTTTCTTTGCTGCTTTTGAAAAGGAAGTGCCAACAAGGTGCTTTTTTCCCTGCAGAGACAAATCTGGCCTGAGGGAGGAGGAAATCTGGAGATGGCCAGCTCTTTGTTTTTAGTTGAGGCCTTCTTCTGGAGTGAGGGAGACAGCGTTTCCCGGAAGTTGCTGACTGTCCTCTCCTGATTGTAGGAGTGTGGAAAGCCACATGCATTTCTAGTGGTGGCTTGACACCCTTCCGTGTAACCTGTTTTCTGCTCCTTTCTTTGGGGAGAGCAGCACCGCCCAATGTCCTTGCTTTTAATGGCTTGGCTGTGGCAGTGGCCTGCTGCTTGTGATAATCATGGACGTCTGCCCATGATTTGTTTGCTACTCACACTAGTTTATGGGAGCATTTGCTTGCCTAGATCCCCTTGGCACAGATGAGGATCAGACATTCAGTTGGATGTGGGACTTTCTTGCTCGGGGTGGCTTTCTGTTCCAGGCTGGTGCAGCATTAAAGCTCAGCCTTGGAAGACCCAGGCTCCAGCTGTGCTGGCCAGAAGGACAAGAATGACTCTGAGCTCAGAATGTTTGCCTTCCCCGTTGTCCTGTTATTTTATTTCACCCTGGATTAACACTGCAAACTCCACCCCCCTCCCTCCCCCTCTCCCCCCCCTCTCCCTCCCCCCCCCGTTTTTCTCTCTTTCTGTTTGTGCTTGTATATCCTTTCTTTAGAACACTAGGTATTTCTAAAAAAGAGCATTTGGAAACAGAATGTCTGCAACTCACTTTTAGGACAGATAAACTAGCTCAGTTGAGAGTAAATGACAGAGGTGCTTCCAGGGGCATCCAGTGTTCTCAATGGGTAAACAGATTGTGATGTTGGCATGAAGGATTACCCACAGGCATTCTTTCACTTAACTAGATTTTGTTTTTTACTTTATGTCTTAATTGCAACTCTTTTTTACTAATACAAAGAAATAAAAATTGTACATGTTAATGTAAAATGGTATATTGATACGTCTACATGTTTCTGTCTGGGCTGAAAACAGCTGTAAGGAATACAAATATAGGAATTCTCTCCCATGGACACGCTGCCATTTTAATCATCATTCTACCTTCATGGTGATAGCGTTTCTTAAGTGATAACACAGTGGATAGTAGCAGGGCCAAAGGGGACAAGTCATATCCGTTCTGCTGGTAGTGCCCCATGCTCCAAGCTGTGGCTGCTGAATGGTGCCTTTACTGCGGAGGTGACATTCGCTGGCTTGTTGCCATGCCTGGTTCATCCTTCTGCACGTTTCATCTCCGTGTCAGACCCTGTTGCTTTATGTCTCCCGTAGACTCTCTGAGGGATGAAATGTCTAGTAATACAAGGTAGCATATGCTGTTAGTCAAAGATTGCATAGAACGTTTTTCTGGAGAAGCTCAGGGTTAATTATCTGTTGTTTTCGCTGCTTACAATTGGAAGTTTCGTGAGGTTGCTAGGACTTCGGATGGTCAGATTTTTAACTGTTTTCTTTTTTGCTTGTTTACCAGATGCAAAAACATGCAATGAGCTGGACCTGGAGAATTCTGTAGATTGGGAAGTGAAGACAGTGACAAGTGCCTTGAAACAGTATTTGAGGTGAGCCTCTGTCACAGACCAGGCGCTCACTCCACAGGAGTGGCAGTGGTTATATTGACAATAAAAGGAGAAATTCCATGAGGTACCCAATAATATTCCAGAAAGCGAAGCCAGTAGTGATGAGCACTGTCTTGTTCCTGTCCTGTCGCTGTGAAGAGACATTGCGGCAGAGGCAGCTTAGGAAGGCATTTAATTAGGGACCTGCTTACAGTGTCAGAGAGTTAGTCCATGATCTTTACGGTGGGAATCATGGCAGCAGGTAGTCAAGGCGCTGAAGCAGTGGCTGAGAGCTCATAGCTGACCCATAAGTTGCAGAGACAGACAGGCAGACAGACAGACAGATACACACACACGCACACACGCACACACGCACGCACTCCCGCAGGCACATGTACACGTACACGTACTCATACACGTGCGTGGGGGTGGGTTGACACTGAGCCTGATGTGATTTTTGAATCCTCAGAGCCCACCCCCAGTGACACACCTTATCCCACAAGGACACACCTTAATCCTTCCCAAACAGTTCCATCTTCTGGGGGTCAAACATTCAAATCTATGAGCCTGTGCGGTTATTCTCATCGAAACCACTGCAAGCCCATAGTTAGGTAAATGGCAGCAGAGGAGCCTTGGACCCTGAAAGATGTAGAGCATCTCCATTATGCATGGTGCAGCAACAGGGAACCTTTTATTTGTGTTTTAAGTTAAAACGAGGGCTTTGCTTTAATTTGAACAGTATATGGTAAGACATAAAAGTATTTTTAAAGTTTCCTTACTAAGACTCATCCATTACAGAAAGTAATGTAGGGCTGGAATTAGAGAAGCGTTCCACACTGTAACTCTCGCTTCATTTCGTTAGTAAAGGAGCTTGCTGATTGAAAAGCTAGTGGTTTACTAAAGAGAAGCAATAGGGAATACCGATGACGGCTGAAATCTCTGCAATGGCTCTTGGAGGTTTGATGTTTCTGTGGCAGAAGGGGCAAGAGGTGGGCGTGCTTGCCCAGTGCAGGGCACATGTCGGCCGCTGAGACAGCTGCGGGTGGTTTTCATGTAAAATGACTCTGGCTTCCACGAGCATGTGCGAATCAGATTACGCTTTACTTTGTAGTTTTTAAAACGACATTTCGAATTATGAGGCCTGGAGAGGGAGTACAAGGAATCCTCACAGCTCAGTGTGCCGCTTGAGGCGGTGGCTCCCTGTTTCCTCATTCAGTCTTTTCCCTGCCACTTTTTCTTTGGACTAGAAAGATCTTTACAGTTTTATTACTGTACTAATAGATGCTTAAATGAATATATATTTAAAACAAAGACTTTTTAACAGGGTTATCAGAATATAATTATGGCGACAGCATCAGTGCCATTGGTATGTCACAGGTCACGGCATCGGTGCTATTGAGTGTCCCTCTGTCCGTGCTCACGATCTAGATGCTGCTGATGATCCTTTGGTTGGTGTGCTTTGAGTCTGACCTAATGTGTGCAACCCTTACCAGTGATGGTGTCTGCTGATGAACCCAGTTACTTTTAAACAGAGTCCTGATCATTTTCTGAGGCCCTTTATACCCTCACCGTGCCGTGCAGCATGCTTCTCTAATCTTCGTATTTCCTGTAAAATGGTTAAGCCTGTTATCTTTGCTGGGGTCAGGTTATGTCTTACTTCACGACTTTATTTAAGTGACCCATGCTCTCCTCCCGATGTGTCACAGCAGCTGGCCGCCACTGCCCGCTTGTCTTGTTTTTAAGTCGTACAAAAATTTGGCACAGGGTTCAGGTCTTGTCATCAGCTTTTGAGCATTTCATTTAAAAATAGTTTTCCTTCTTACATTCTTTGTTGTTACAGGAGTAAAAAACTAAAGCTAAACATACATCCTTAGTATCAGATTGCCATCAACCGTGATTGGTTTAGATGTGCATGGAGGTTCCCTGGAGAGATGGGTATTTTATGTGTGTTCATTGCAGTGTCCTGTCATTGAGGTATTCAAACAGTGGTCTCAACTGGGGTGCTTGGCCACCTAGAGGATATTTGATATTACCCGTGTGCATTCTGGAGGTTTATTTATTTTTATTTTATGTGTATGCCTATGTACCATGTATATGCAGTGCCCACGGAGGCCAGACAAGGGCATCGGATCCCTGTGGCACTGGGGTTACAGAGGCTTCTTAGCTGTCATGAGGTCCTGGAACTGAACCTGGGTCTTCTGGAAAAGCAGTCAGTAAGCTTGACTGCTGAGTTGTCACAGTTACTGGAGGGGGCATTACTGGCATCTGGTTGGTAGAGATTGGGGATGCGCTGTTTACCTACAATTCTTAGAACAAGAACCCTACTTTCTCTAAAGCATTTGATCACAAATGGCGGTAGTGCTGGAGCGGAGAAAGCCTATATTAGGTGGGCCAAGGAAAGAGTGGACGGGATAAAAATAGAATGGATTGTGTATGCTCCACTCTGGCAGGTGGCCTTGGATCCATTTACTGTTTGGTATACTACACTTAGTGCAGAAAAAGAGATTGACCGAAATGACAGTTGTTAATGGAAAGCTTGAGAGTAAACATTGATCTCTTGGTAGTAAATGGTGCTTCCTGCTTCCTGCTCCACGGGGCTTCTTTCTTCTCCCCTGTAGGGGAGTTAACTTGGTGAACAAGGGGCTTCTTATACACACACACACACACACACACACACACACACACACACACACACACACTTTCCTTTTGGGTCTTGATGCCCTCTGAAGCTAGGTCCTTATTACTGCTGATCTTGTGCTGCGTTATTTGATTTTTTTCCTACCTCCATATTCCTTCAGAGTTGTGGCCAAAGCAAGTCTGTTTCTTCTGACCTGAGAGACATTGCTGTTGGATGGGTAGAGGACGTGAGATCTGGAGCCTACAGGCTGGCCAGAGTGGAAATCCCAGCTCTGTCACTCACAACACCAGGGCATGGGAAGGAAGGAAGCCCAGAGTTTCTTCCCTCTTAAGCATTCGCCTTTGAATACTCCTTGCAGATTGCCAGTCACTGTTGCATGAAAAGCTTGAGAAAGGAAGGGACTGGTCCCGGTACCAGGCAGAGTCAGAAAGGAGGGAGTAGCCTGGCTGTGTCTTAGAAAAAGAAAACAGTGCGCAGTGAACCTACATGGGGCGCCTCCTTCGTTTTCTGCTGACCTGGGGCAGTGTTTTACTTCTCTGTCTGAGAGGCCTAATCCCAGCCCTCTGGGTGACGCCTTAGCTAGGCAGTTGGTGATTTTGATTGCCAGTGATGTGTTCATTGTCAGTTTCCCGTTGGGAGGTGACAGATGAGCTGTTTGTGATGTTCCTGGTCAAGTTAACTTTACCTGGAGGAAACTTCTTTTAAGTGTGGAAACTGGAATGGGTTTTTAGGGAAGGAAACATCAGCTTGAGTAAATATTATGATTTATATCCTCCAACAGATCCCAACGGGTGGCAAAGAGAGGTGGCGTCAGTTGGGTGGGAGGCTGAGGGAGGTAGCGGCTCGGTATAATAAAATTGGGATGGAGAACTTGTCATTTCTGTTACTGCTTCCCTAACATTAATGTTACTTATTTTTATATGCAGCATTGCCAGCTAGACATATGGCAGTGATATAAGTAGCTGGCAGACGATATTTAAACACAGATTCAGTCTTGCTGGAGGGGAAATGCTCTCCACAGTGTTCTTTTTCCTTTCCTTTTGACCCAGCACCTGAGCTTTCCTTCTGTGGAAATGGGTAACCCTTCCTTTCCCTCGTGACTTTCTGCTTGTCCAGACTTGGACATGAGCCGGGGACTTGACCTCTCCTTGCCCGTCGTTCTCTTGGTGGAGGCTGTGCTGTTTCCTTTAATTAGGAAGGGAAAGGACAGGGCAGAGAGGAGGAGCCGAGGCAGCTCGTTCTCTCGCCTATGGTTGTCGTTGTTGGCAAGTGCCGCTTGGTGTGCCTGGTCATACTGGCACCCAAGCTGTGTGTAACAAACATTGTCCTCAAACATTTTTTAATATGGCTTTGTTTTGTGAGTAGCTTTTCTTCATAAATCTCACCTGTATTTTTATTCTAAGTAGAAACATTGAGGTATGTGTACCGTTCACAGCTTTTTTTTGAAGTGTAATTATTTGGAGTGAGCTGCACATATTTATAGCGTATATCCCCATAAGCCTGATACCTTTAAACTCCTGTGAAACCATCGCCATAACCAAGGGACGGAGCCTGTCCATCACCCTTCTAAACCTCCTTCCAGTCTCCTTTGGGTTCCTCCTTCATGGCTTCATCAGTAGGTAACCATTTATCTGCTTCCTGTCTTTATGTGTTAATTTGCATTATTATGATCTTTATAAGTGGAAGTGTTCAATATGTACTTCAGAAAACATCAGTTTGACTTAGAGTAATTGTTGTGGCATGTTGGCATCCGTTGATCTATTCCTGTGCATTTGGGTGGTCTGTAGCTCTTGTAGCTCTTGGCTGTTATGCATAAAGCTGCTTAAATGTCTGTAGAAATCTTTGAGACAAAGGTTTTCATTTCTTTTGGATAAATTGTAGTGGGCAAACACCTGGACCACGTGGGAGGTATATGTTTAACTTTTTTGGAAACTGATGGGCTTTTCCAAATGTGATGCACTTCCTTGCATTCCTCACCAATAGTGTGATGGGGAATGTCCTTCTGTATATATGTTTCTCTTATTGGTTGGCGAATAAAACACTGATTGGCCAGTAGCCAGGCAGGAAGTATAGGCGGGGCGACCAGATGAGGAGAATTGGGTGCGGAGAGAGGCTGCCAAGGGTCACTATGTAGCCAAGCATGCTGGAGCATTCTTGAGTAAGATGAGAGCATGTGGAAATACTTAGATTAATACAAATGGGTTAAAAGTGAAGAGAGAGCTAGCCAATAGGAAGCCTGAGCCATTGGCCAAACATTTGTTTATAATTCATATAAGTCTCTGTGTGTTTATTTGGGACTAATCAGCTGTGGGACCAGGTGGGAAAGAACTCCTTCAACAGTAGTGTACAGGACCTGCCCTCTCCGTGTCCTCTGAATATTGTCAGCTTCTCTTACTTTAGTCATTCTAATACATTTATCTTGTCGCCTCATAGTTCTTTCAGTATGAACTTCCTCAGTGTCCAGAATTTTCTTGACGTGTGAACTTATTCACCACCATGTAGACTCTTAGATGGAGTGTGGCTTTGCCTTGGTTTTTGAGACTGGGTATTCCATTGAGCCTGGAGCTTATTGATTGGTTGGTCAGCAAGCTCTAGAAGGATGTTTGTGTGTCTGCCTTCCCAGACAGATGATATGTGTGTAGCACCACACTCAGCCTCTGATATGGCTGCTGGGGCCCACGCTTGGGACCCCATGTTTGTGTCACAAACACCTTACCCACTGACCCACCTCCTCAGCGCCTCTCTTTTTGTTGAAGTCAGAGAACTGCATAGGACTTGAACTTCGTACAGTTGACAGAGATCTGTTTCACAGTCCAGCGTATAGTTTCTCTGGCAAAGCAAACTGCCCATCTACCGGGTCTGTGTATATTGCTTTGGGTTAGTCATTTAATTAAAGGACATGCAGTTAGGTGGAAGGGGTGGGTTGTTTTACTCAAACATTCTGTGTCCTAACTTACTTTCTTTGCACGTGTTCTGTGCGTTTGCCCACCCCATGCAGTCTTGTCAGATTTTGCTTGTGTCTGGGAAGCTCTGCTGCTTGATCTATGAGTGAATGCTTGTTTTGCTCCCAAGGAGTCAGCCCTTTCGTCAGCGTGGAGCAGCCTTCCTTATCCCCGGCATTATTTGTAGCTTTTGCATCTATGTTTAAGTGTGCGCACATGCGTGGGTGCGGATGCTTGAGTGCTCATGTGTATTTGACTGTGTTTTTAAACATTTAGAGGGGAGCTCTGAGTCCCAGGTTTATGGCTCTTTGCCCTTCAGAGTAGTTCTGCAGATTGACCCTTGTTCTTGGGGGTTGATGCAGTTAACAAACCTGGCCTGGCAGAGTTAAAGGTTTTAACAGGATTGACTGAAGTTCAGCATCGAGCTACTCACAGGATAAAATATGCCACTGTTTGCATAATGCAGTTTGCAAAAACAAAAATAAATGCTGTATATATTTTTACATTGTCATCAGTTTGAGTTTATCTCCCTGCTTCACAGCCATAGATTACAAAGCCATCAGTTTTCTTGTTAAATGTTTCTTCTGAATCAGTGTTTTTCAACATTCATAATGCTGTGATCCTTTAATACAGTTCCTCATGTTGTGGTGACTCCCAACCTTAAACATTTTTGTTGCTACTTCATAGCTGTAGTTTTGCTACTGTAATGAATCATAGTGTAAATATCCGACTTGCAGGATGTCTGCTGTGTGACCCAAAGGGTCGTGACCCACAGGTTGAGAACCAGTATTCTGCATGTGCTTAGGCATTAAAATTGATACCAGTTATTTCAATAGAAATATCAAGAGGAGGGTGCTTGCTTTACATTTCTTAGCATTTTATGTGTATTATTTTGGAATCAATATTTTACTGATGCCTTTCAAAACTCTGCTTATATTTGGTTATATACAATAAGTTAAATATGTCAGCATATGAAGTTCTTATATGCAAAGTGAGATGTTTATAAAGGTACTTTTCGAGATGAGATATGAAACATGGCGTGCTTAGACCTGAGAAGAATTTGTGACTGGTTATTAGTTGGCGGTGTCTAGGAGAATCAACAGTTGTGTTTCCACGTCTTTTGCTATTTAAAGGTTAATGCAGACATGCACACGCAGTTTAATGTAATGTTGTAAGTCAGAGATGACTTGTTTGGATTGTTTGGTGATTAAACTGTGTTTTTCTTTTCCCTCCAGGAGTCTTCCAGAACCTCTTATGACCTATGAGTTACATAGAGACTTCATTGTTCCAGCCAGTAAGTATTATGTGGATATACAAAGACTCAGATTTGTGGTTGATGGTGTGCACACAAAAAATTTCCACATGAAAGTTTAACTCAATAGTATTACCATCTGTGTTAGAAGCAAAGACCGCTTTAGAGGATGGATGTTTTTCTTCCTTTAGAAACTGAGCAAGGGCTGGAGAGATGGCTCAGTGGTTAAGAGCACTGACTGCTCTTCCAGAGGACCAGGGTTCAATTCCCAGCACCCACATGGTGGCTCACAACTGTCTGTAATCCTGGTTCTAGGGGACCCAACACCCATGACAAAACACCAATGCACATAAAAATAAAAATAAATAAAAAGATAGCAAAAAGATTTGGTAGCAGATCACCCATGAGCATTAACAATTGCCTGTTGTTACTTTGACTCTGGTAGATGCTAGTCGGGTCAGGCCACAGCAGATTTTTGGCTACAGGGGCCAGTTCTGTCTGCATCAGACTCTCATTACACTGTGGATACCTAGTATTGGCATGAACAGAAGACCACAGGACCTCTGTAGGAGCTTGGAGAAATGGCAGATAGACTGGAGACAGTTTCACTTGTAAAGACATCTACATAGACCACACAGTCAGAGGAGTATCCTGAGATAACTACTTGATAATGAATTGTGTATGATATATGTTGAATGAAAAAGGCCAAGAACGGGTGAATTTTAATTTGAGGTGAGGTATTTTCTGACTCCTATACCCATGAGTACTTTGTGTCTGCAGTGTGATGAGAGTGTAGCTGGGGTCGGCAGAACTGGGCATGTTTCTGTCAGACAGCTCTGCTCTTGTTCATGCTGCTAACCATTCTTCTGAAGGGTACCGATGCCAGGGAGCTCAGGGTCTAGGAAACTGAGGTTGACAGGTTGTAGAAACCCTTACTTAAAATTAAAACTTCCCTCCGCTGGCTGGACTCTGCAGTGTTTGTTTTCATAGGCTCATTGACCGTAGCTGAAATTGTGCCCACACCTCCTGGGTAAATTTCATAGTTTAATTTGTTGAAAAACTTACAGCAATCCTATTGGGTCCTATACCACTGCTGCCCGAATACGGCTTTGGTTGTTACCTTCTTGTGCGGGCACGGCTCCAGACTGTGTAAGATTCCTAATTTGTTTCAGAAAGAGTTCACTGGGCTGGCAGCGTTACATGACACACAGAAAGGAATCCTTTGGGAAAGGCCAGATACACTTGTGTTCAGATTTATTCCAAAAAAGAGAATTTGTATGGCCAAGGAAGTGGGGAAAGTTGTCTTGGCAAAAACACAACTAAATGCTTAGTAGTTTGATTTCTTCCCTGTGACATATTTTGGTCCAACAAGAAAGAAATTAGATTTACTTGGAGGACAGTTTGGAGCTGTTCGTCATATAGCCTGGAAAAGCTGAAGCGTGCTAGTTTCCATCTTTGCATTCTGGAGAAAGACAGAGTGATTATGGAATGAGGTTTTACATCACTAAAGTTAGTGTCACAAGAATTATTGCCATGTGGGACTAGCAGTGGAGTGTTCAGAATCTAATGCCAAATGTCTTGTATCAGATGAGGAAGTTGCTACCCATCAGGAGGTAAGGAAGCCTGAGATGGTGGGATTCGCTGGTCTATTAAACTGTGTGTGTCACCTGTTGGGTCCATACCCAGTGTTTTGTTTTCCTGACCTCGTGGCCTTGCTGTAATAGTTTTCATACTGATTTGAATAACAAGGCTATGTAAATGAACCCTGCGGCTCCTGTAGTTACTGGCATGGACTCATACCTATGGACGTTTGGACCTATGTGCAGTTGCAGTTGGAGGGGACCCACGCTACTCTAGTTTAACAAGGAAAGCTGCACTTGTTAAATGGGTTTTCTGAGGGGTTCAGTATGTGTTTAGGGCAGAGCTGGATTTCTCCTCTTCTTTTCTGTGAGTTACCTTCCTCTACACTTGATGCCTCCTGGGACAGGGCCTTGCATTTTGCATATGTATTTAGAAATTTTGAATGCAGTTACAGAAATCAGATGGCCAAAATTACTCTCCTTTTGAATATTGGTGACCTGGGATTGTGGTTTAATTATCATTTCCCATTGAGAACAGCACAGCTTACCTTGTTTTGCGATGTCTGTGAGTAGCTGACGATTAAAATGACCCCACACACTGGCATGGGAGCTAATCTTTGACTCTTTTCCACTGTGTGGTGGTTGCTGTGTGTTCTGTGATATTGATAATGTGCTCTCCCCTTCACTGAGGGGTCTGAAGGCTTCTCCTGGCTGCCTTAATTTTCTTTCCTGTCATTTTCTGTTGAGAATGTGAGCTTTTCAAGTTGATAATACAAAGAATTTGATTCTGTGTTCTTATAACAAAATGTGTATCTTTGTGTTTGTTTGTTTTTTTCAGTCATGAAGCTATTGGCCGGTGGCTTGGGCTTCTTATTGGCTAGCTCTGTCTTAATTATTAACCCATTTCTATTAATCTAAGTATTTCTGCATAGTCTTAATCATACCAGAGAACACCTGATTCTCATCCTCTCCTCCTGGGATCACATGATGACTCCTACTCTGCCTATGCTTCCCAGAATCCTCCTTGTCTCCTACTCCCACCTATCACTCTGCCTCTTCACAGTGTGTCTGGCAGACTTCTCAGCAGAGCAGGAAACTTTAAACTGTCCACTTGTACCTGCAGTCTGTCAGTCATTTTTCTCTGTGTCCTGCAGAATGTCTGGAAGATTCTTCCATGAAGCAGGGACCCTGAGACTGGCCATTTTGTTTTGCAAGTTCAGCAGTCACTTTCCTGTGGGTCCTGCATATCCATTTTATACAGCAACAGTCAAACAGTCCAGGCAAGAGTGGTTTCTTGCCCAAATAGCTAGTCTTGCCATGTCAAAGGCAAACTCCATTAACAAGTTTCTTCGGTGTCCATCTTCCTCTCAGATGTAATTGGTGTTGCCAGGAGCAGTTGTATCTCACTGTCAAGAAAAACCCTAAACCATTTTAAATGCCATATTCTGTAGGTCTTCGAAAGGTTTGAAGAATACCTATCCTTCTCAAATATATCTGTGTATCTAGAAAACCTAACTAACCTAGGTATAAGTTTGACTATTATAGGTGACTATATATAATCTGTATTTAATTATGCATTACATTTTAAAAGCTCTGTATAAACATAATACAAGAGGAGAAATATACATATAACAAAATTGGTCTTAAATTTGTATCAATACATGAAAATCTATACCAATGCAAAGTATTCATGTCTATATCATATCCCCCTTTTTTCTTTAAAAGAAGATTGACTGTGATCATTAACCATTTTTAATCAGCCCTATTTAAATGAAAACAAACATTTTTAAACAATATTTGGAAATGTGGGTGTCATTCTCTCTAAACTGTTTCCTGCTGTTTGGGGGATCCTAGAAAACACAGAAACCTGGCCAAGTCCTTGTTGTAATAGTCTGCAAGGCTGCATCGTCACAGCTGTTGTAGATGTGGGATCACCTGGGCCACTGCTTCAGGGGGTCTTGCTTGATCAAACCATATTAATCTGGAAGGAATCTGCACCTTTTCATTTTCTGTGGACACAAACAAACAAACAAACAAACAAAAAGCCTCTTTTCCAAAGTAACCTGTCCTTAGACTTAAATTTTGAAGTCAAAGCATTTTTAAAATACATAGGTTCGAATAATCCAGCAGGATTTATAATCAAATATCTTTTAGCAGTTGTTGCTCCTTCCCCAGCAATTAAATAATTCAAAGACAACACAATAGCATGTAGTATCCAGACTCTCTGTATACTTTCCATCTTTCCATGCCTTTTTTACTACTCTTTATTTTTTTTCTTTTCATTTTATGAGACAGGGGTTCTCTGTTTATTTTTGCATTTCCTGGAATTCACTCTGTACATTAGGCTGGCCTTGAAATCACAGAGATTTGCGTGCCTCTGCCTCCCATGTGATGGGATTAAAGGCATGCATCACCCTACCCAGCTACTCTATTTCTTTTTTCCTTTATTCACAACACTTGATAGCTTGGTAAGAGCTTTGCTGAGTCAGGAAACCTACCTTAAAGCAGCTGTGAGCGTCTGCTTGTCTCTAGCAAAACAGAGACCATCCAGGAAAATGCTGCTACCAAGAAGCCGTTCTTTCCTGTGTTCTTCTGCTTCTAAAATCCCTTTTTAAGCTTTTGTCAGGTTTTAAGTGGAAATTTGTGCCCCAATTCTGGGCACCATTTTGTTACGAGCAATCTTCCTGCCAGCCTGGGCCCACTGCCGTGTCAGCCCCAAATGAACACTCAGACACCATAGTAGTTATAAAGCTGTTGACAGTTGGCTTGGGATTCTTATTGGCTAGCTCTGTCTTAATTATTAACCCATTCCTATTAATCTAAGTATTACCACGTGGTTTTAATCTCACCAGAGAATGCTTGACTTGAGTCCTTTTCCTTCTGGGATCAATGACAACTCCTACTCCCTTTTTCTTTCTTATTGTAAAAGAGAAACTCAACTGTTCAGTACTTAACACATTGGAAACATTTTTCGATTTCAGCAATTTGAAAGCCTTAAGCTGTTAACTGTATTCATGAGGTTTACTAAAAGAACTAAAAGCACCTATCCATGAGAAACTATACTGTACTTTTAGGAAAAGAAATCCATAAGCTACAAATGTCTTGAATCGGTCTGTGCGATACTTCAAAGGATTGTGTCAACCCATGCAAAGCTGGTAGCATCTACCTGGAGACCTTCCCCTGTCAAGCCAGTTGCCCTTGAGAATGAAGGCATCCATGCTCTATAGCCTTAGAGTCCTTGGCATGTCGGTGGTGAGCATGGACCCATCCTGCGGGGTTTGACTCACACTGGCCTTAGCATGAGATAGACAGCTTAATCCTGGCTGCCTGCCTGGTGTTGGGGCTTGAGAACCTGCCTCCCACCTGTTGTTCAAACTAGAATGCTGTGTTGTGTTTTTGCTTTCTGTAGTCAGGTTACTTGTGGTTACTGAGTAACCACAGCCATTTCTGATGAAAAGCAATGTAGGATCCAGTGCTTGGTATTTGCATAACCAGAGCATTCCATTCCATTCTTGCTGGAAAAATACACACAAGGAAGGATGCAGAAATGTGGACATTACAGGGATTGAGTATGTAATATTGCCTGCTTCTCATAACCAGGCATGCTCATTTTATAGTAGGTGAGGACCACAGGACTGCAGTACTGTTTTATGTGATGACTGAAGCTGGTGTGTCCCCTAGGAACTGCTTGGAAGGTTACTGCTGGTAACTTTCTTACATTATAATACTATTGACACATACCATTTGCGTATTAAAATACTGAACAGTCTGCCTGAGTGATTTTTAAGCTCTCATAAGCTTGCTCGTATCTGCAGCCCCGGCTGTTAATGACATCATAAGCAGATAGACACGGAAGTGTGATAGGTGCTGATCTGTGGTTCCCCAATCCTGTATTTTTCTGTCACAGCAAACTTAAGTCTCTGGCACGTTACAGGAATTTATTGTATGCTTAATTAAGTGCCATAGACAAAATGATATGCTTTTTATTTGTCGTCAGCTAATATCAATGAAAATATAGCAAACTGCCATAGCATCAATAACAGAAAATAGTGTATCTTAGCAAGAGTTTTGGGTGGGGAGGACTATGTTACCTTGTGGAAATGCCTATTAGTTGAAAGATTTGATGTCAGAATGATGGAAGTCGACAAGCTGAAAAAAAGCAGACACAGGAAAAGAGTGTGTGTGAGAGAGAGAAGGGGGGGGATGTTTAATGGACCGCAGGAGGTTTCTAGGAAGAGGGACTTGAGACATGACGTGGAAGGCTCTCCTCTTTTCTCAGACAGGTTTCAAATGCTGGTCATTGCTGAAGTGAAGAGTATCATCTCTAGGAGGTGGGAAACCTATCTCTTCGGCTTGTATCTAGGTGATGAGTCCTGAAATATCAAACTAGATTTCTATTGAGGGCAGCTGCTTGCTAGAATCAGGGTAGACTCCTGGGCTAGTAGTCCTTCATTGCAAAGCCTTGAGAGCTCTAAATTCCTGTTGAGTGTGGAGCCTATGACTGCTTCTTCAATTTCTGCTTTTATTTTGTTATTTAAAAATCAAAGCAATGACTTGAAATTATGTTCTTATTAACAATCTTACATTATACAGTCATCTTTTTTAAAAAATTACTTGCATTTTATGAACATTGGTGTTTTGCTTGCATCTGTGTCTGTGTGAGGCATTGGGTCCCCTGGAACAGGAGTTACAGATAGTTGTGAGCTGCCATGTGGGTGCTGGGATTTGAATCGAGGTTCTTTGGAAGAGCAGCCAATGCTCTTAACCACTGAGCATCTCTCCAGCCCCCATACAGTTATCTTAGTTGGCATCTGTAAACTTTTATATAAAGCCTCTGTATTAAGCATTTCTTTTGTTTCTGGTATTTGATATTTGGAACCGTCTGTGTCCTGCCCGGCTATCCAGTTCCTAGTCACAAACTCCACTTTGCTCTTCGTGGACTGATAATCAACGCAAAGGAGCTATGTGCTCTCAAGTTCCACTCTTGCATCCCCCAGGGACCGAGCCCTCAGAAGTGAGAGTGCCAGTGGTAGTAGCCCTCCCTGCCATGCCTCACCGGACTCTTCCAGAAGTACCTATTGTAGGGACCCCCTACCCTGAACTTCCTTCTGCGTGTGCCTTGACTCAACATAGCACTTTCTTGCAGGGTTCTGCGTGGCTTGTGTGCTTCCTGTTGGTATAGTAAGTGCACATTTTTTCCTTTGTGCACTTGCTCCCACTTGTTACTGTACAGCATCAAAAGACACCATGGGCTCGGTTTAGAACTATCCCTTTCCGAGGCACCTAAATGATGCAACTTGAGCATGTATTTTGGGGATACTCATTTGACCCTGTAGCCAAGAGGCTCCTGTTGCTGTTAATGGACTTGTGTTTCCTGGTGGGTTGCCAAACGCTGGACAGAACTGTGAGCTGACTAGAGGGATGTTGGACAGGGGAGAGGTTGTTAACGCCAACCAGGGAAGGCATGCACTGGGAAAGGAACACCCTCTCTTCTCAGATCCTGAGCAGGCAGGCTGTTAGAATTTCCAGTTACGAGTAATGTGTTTGATTCTAAGTACTCTATTCACCATTTTCCCTTTCCCTTTTTAAAACAGAAAGTGGCAGCCCCGAGTCCCGTGTTAATGCCATCCATTTCTTGGTACACAAACTGCCAGAGAAGAATAAGGAGATGTTGGATATCTTGGTGAAGCACCTAACCAAGTGAGTGTTCTTTCCTCTCTCAGCTTTCCCTCGGTGCTGTGGGCACTGTGCATTGCCCTTGGAGCTGTGTGTCCCCAGTCCCGGGAACCACACCTGGGGGCCAGGCTGGACAGTTGCCTCACTGTGTCTTTTGGACAGGGTGGTGAGACGGAATGCCTGTTGACACTGTGTATTATTTGCTTAGCCCCACGGGCAACATCTCAGTGAGAGGAGAGCATGTTGTGTATTGCCCCATCACAGGTTGTGGACATACGATTGTCAGTCTGCTAACAGACTGAGTCTGGTCCATTCATGTTTCCTGTCTGTAGAGCAGATTGTATTGACACAGTGGAGAAATTTGCCTTTTCGAATAAAAACAACTCCCACTTCACTATACCTGTAAAATTTGAGTAAGGAACAAGTTTGGAACTGTGGCTTCTCTAAATGCAACCTAGTGTCTTTGGGAAGTGCCAGTGGACACATAGTCGGACAAGATAAATGACGCCCTACTATGTGAAGCATACGGAGAAAAGAAACACATTACAGCAAATGCCGAAGTAATTTCAGCTCAGTGGGCAAAAGAGCAAGTTGTGTTAAGATGATGGAGAGCCTGAGTGTGGATGGCCTCTGATGGGATGGAGTCTTGAGTTTAGTGGTAGGATGGCCGAGAGCACCGTGCATGGTGCTCCCGAGAGCACCGTGCACTTCCCGAGCGGCAGGGCAGGAATGAGTGAAGGACGGTGCTCATGGAACGGACAGTGCCAGGAAGCTGCAAGGCCCTAACGTCTGCCTTAGCGATGGGATGATGGTCAGAGGAAAGGGGCGTGTCCTAAGCTGCCCTTTTCCGTGGGTAGCTAACACATAGTGAATGTGTGTTTGGCGGAGGAAGACATGCTCGAGGGAATGACAAGCAAGATGACTTATTCTTGTCAAACAAAATGCAGTTGATTCAGGAAATTCCACTTTTATTTTCAATCATTGGTTCACGACAACCGCACAATCTTTACGTCTAATTAAATCCACTTAGCTTTAGTATTGAGCTAGTACATATGAAAAAATGATGGCAGGGCTGTTGAAGGAACGGCTGCTTAGAAATGAGCTTGCAAGCATGTCAGTGGGAACAGCTTCCCAGAACTTCCCGTCGCCTTGGCAAGGCCTCCAGCTGGGTCAGTCAGCTTTCCACACACACCTGAGAGGGAACTGAGAGGAGGGAAACTTTGTCCTGCCCTCGCTTACCGTCTGAGGGACTTCAGCCCTAGGTCACTGGCTCTATTGCTCTGGGCATGGGGTGAGTCCCGGTGATGGAAGGAGCCTATGGCTGAGGAGACTGGTTACCACAGGGAGGAGGGAGAGGCTGGGGAGGGGGAGCTGGGAAGAGAGCAAAGAGCTTCTGGGAGCAGGCTGCTCTGTGGTCCAGGTGTCGCAGGCAGCTTCTGAGGACAGTTTGAGTCTTTTGCATTTTTGTACCTTAAGGAAATGCAGAGTTACAGAATATTGAATAACTCTATAGTTACCACCACCAAACTAAGATTGTTTTCCTTCTTCATCAATATTAGTGTGTCAAATCACTCGAAACAGAATCTAATGACCGTGGCAAATTTAGGAGTGGTGTTTGGACCAACTCTGATGCGACCACAGGAAGAAACTGTTGCTGCCATCATGGATTTGAAGTTTCAGAATATTGTCGTAGAAATCTTAATTGAAAACCATGAGAAGGTACGGTTGTCTTTTTCCTCTCTAATAGTATTATGAGTTTGGCTTGTTTACATGTGCATGGCTTTGTTATTAGTCAGTATTGCTGTGAGTTTATTCCTAAGAAGTGAATTTTTTCAGCCATCTTGTGAAGGAGTATCTGAAGCTGACCCTTGCTGGGCCTCCCCTTACCTCATTGCTTTTTTGAGGAAACATTGTACCCAGATGCAAATGAATAGGCAGTGCCAATGTGATTGTGATTGCAGATGGGTTAGGCTTTTTTTTAAAACAATATTTTCATTCCTTGCCAAATTTTATGTGTTAGTCACACCCGTATGCTTTTGGTCAAGTGAAGTCTTTTGTTTTTGTTTTTTTCTCGAGACAGGGTTTCTCTGTGGCTTTGGAGGCTGTCCCGGAACTAGCTCTTCTAGACCAGGCTGGCCTCGAACTCACAGAGATCCACCTGCCTCTGCCTCCCGAGTGCTGGGGTTAAAGGTGTGCGCCACCAACGCCCAGCAAGTGAAGTCTTTTCAGCTTAGGGGAAAGTGGTCACCTTTCTGCTTCTGTGACAACTCACAAGGAAGAGGGACGCATTGTGGTTCATGGTTCCAGAGGTTTCTAGGAAGGTTTCTTGTGGCCTTGCTGTCTGGGGCCTGTGGAAGCGTAGTAAATCATGAAATAGTGAGTATAAGAGGAGGCTGGTTTCCCACAGGAAAGAAAGAGAGAGGAAGGCGAATTCCTCTGTCATGAGAAGTACGTGAGAATTTCCCTCTCACGAGCCAGCCCTGAGCATTGCTCACCAAGAAGGATGCATTGCTTTTGCCTCTCTCTGGCTAGGGCTTGAGCACTTCAGCCTGGAGTGTGGGGGAGATTCCCCTCAGATCCCAGAGGATTTGGTACCTAAGTTCAGCCCTCAGTGTGACCCTGGCTGGTGTGTAGTCTGTCCCATGGCAGTGTGTGTTAGGATGTAGCCGACTTCTCTTGGGGTTCACTCAGTGCATGTGTGTGTATGTGTGTATGTGTGTGTGTGTGAGTGTGCACGTGCATGTGTGTGTGTGCGTGCATGTATGTGTGAGTGTGCACACACACGAATGGCTTTAGATGCCCAGTTTTGCTTTGTTCACCTCCTGCACACCTCAAAACTAAGTTTCTTCCTGTCAAGAAGAGGCCCTCACAGTGTAACAGAAAAGCACTTTTGCATGGGGTACAGATGGCAAGTCCTAGCCTGTTTTGGACCTTTCCTAGTTTACATAATTTTACCCCTCTTCTTGTCCTGAGAATTTCACGTCGTGTGCACGTGTGCCTTCTGTGGTGGCTCCACTTTCTGTGAGGAGAGGTGGCTCCAGCAGCCTGGACCCCCCCATCAGACTGGACAGCAGTGAGGGAGGGAGCAGCCCCTTGGTAGATGTTTAGGACCAGGAAGCACTGAAGAGAGGGACTGGAGGGGTTAAGAGGCTGGGGAGGAGGGAAAACATTGCTACAGGGCTCAGAGGCCCAGCCTGAGGCCAGTGGGCAGAGAGGGAAGAGTGGGCAGAGCAGGCAGGAGACTCACGGACTCGAGGAAGGGGTTTTTCTTTTCTGTCAGTGCTCATTTTCCTTCCCAGGATTGGGAAAAATGTTGGGTGTTTGAAAATCAGCAAAGCAAAGGGGAAATGCCATATTATTAAAGCAGAAGAGCTCCAGCTGGGTTTGGAGTGAGGAAAAGACAAAGTTCTCTGCTTTGGAGATCATAGTTCCCTGGCCCCTTTGCTGTTTCTTATAAAATCCATATGTTCTTGCTAGGAAACTCATTCCATATGTCTTGGCTTCTGTTGCACACTAGACATTAAGATGCTGTTTTGAAAGGAGTGTTCCTGGGCCAAATACATTATCAGGGTGGTGTGTGTGTTTTCTTTTCTTTGCAAGACAGAAAATTGTGTTTCCATTGTAAAATGGGTACTTGAAATTCCCACAGATTTTTCCGGCTGGTTATACCTATGGCTTTGTGACTTTTATGAACTCATTACACATTAATTCAGAGCACTGTTTCCTGAGTGCCTGTTGTGACTTAGATGTGTGTGATTTGGGGAAAATAAATATGTGAGTCCTGTTATGGGAAAGAAAAATGTTTACAAGTAGCCATTAAGATACTGTGGGAAACTAGAGAATGCTGAGGACTTCTGGGAGAGACTGTGTCAGCTTTGGTGCGTGTGTGTGTGTGTGTGTGTGTGTGTGTGTGTGTGTGTGTGTTGAGTGCAGGTGTTAGAGTGGGCTGTAAAGTGGAGGTGTGTGAGGAACACATTCTAGGGTAGGAGATGGCTAACTACGGAGCATAAAGAGAAAGTATGAGATGAGGTTAGAAAGGGAAGCAGTTGGGATACTGAGAGCATCACTATAGGTACCTGGATAGCTCAGGTTTGGGTAGATAGACTCAGAGCATCACTCCAGGTACCTGGATAGCTCAGGGTTGGGTGGGTAGACTCAGAGCATCACTTCAGGTACCTGGATAGCTCAGGGTTGGGTGGGTAGACTCAGAGCATCACTTCAGGTACCTGGATAGCTCAGGGTTGGGTGGGTAGACTCAGAGCATCACTTCAGGTACCTGGATAGCTCACGGTTGGGTGGGTAGGCTCAGAGCATCACTTCAGGTACCTGGATAGCTCACGGTTGGGTGGGTAGGCTCAGAGCATCACTATAGGTACCTGGTTAGCCCAGAGTTTTATGTAAACTTGCTTCAGGCCATGTAACTGACTGGTGTGTAACAGGAAGTACAGTAACAAGTAGTGAGGAGGGCGGGCTAGGTAGACTAAGAGTGTGGTCAAGAAGCCAGGGCTCTCCAGGATGAAGAACATACTCAGCAGTATCCAGTGTCTAATTTGGGTGGGTCTCAGAGGAAAGAGTAACAGCTCAATCCTGGGAGAACGTGCTGGCTTTTGGCTGATTAAAATATGGCATTTGCATCTTATGAGCCTGATGGGGTTGGAGGTTTTTATGTTTACAGACCTTTAAAACACTTGCTGAAAACAAAGTTGAGCATCGTTGTGCGTGCCTCTAGGCCAAAAGTCTGAGGCAGATGGACACCCAGTTCCTGGAGAGCCTGCCCCGAGTTTGTCAACACTACTTCAGTGGTAGAGTTTACTCACCTAGCACACATAAGTCCCTGCCTCCAGCTGTCTGTCTGCACCCCTCCTAAACAAGAACAAAACCAACAGACATCCAAGCTGCATACATACTCGGGAGCACATGGTCCAGGCCTGATTGCACCCACAGGTTCCATAATATCCACACAGGTACGACATTTCTGTGTATCGCATCCTGTGAGAGATGAGCTTGTTCGTGGGGACACCGTCCCCCATGACGGGGGTGCCTGGGCTCGCTCTCAGAGTGTTTGTGTCCGATGCTTTGATGTTCGTTGCTAGAATAAGAACACTATCCTTGAGAAAGATTTTGGACCTGGTGATAAAAGAGGAGTCATAAGCGATCCTGGGTCAGGGCTGCTGAAGAATGTGACTCGGCACACAGCGGTTGCCTGTGAAATGAGACTGGGAAACGGAGGAGGCACGGAGTCATTCAAGAGTGAACTGACCTTTGGGAGCAGGAGCTGAAGGCGGCTCCCGAGGCCTTGGGAGATTGTGAGTTCGCTTCACATCTCCTGTGGCAGCACAGTGCTGCAGGGGGAAACCCGGAGGACCAGGAAGGCCCGGGGTGATGCAGGGCTGTGCCTCTGGTTGGTACTTCTCCCATGTGGGGGTGAGGAGCTCTTTAAAGAAATAGTTGGGCAAGCCGGGCAGTGGTGGCGCACGCCTTTAATCCCAGCACTCGGGAGGCAGAGGCAGGTGGATCCATGTGAGTTCAAGGCCAGCCTGGTCTTGGGGGTGGGGGTTGGGGTAGGGGGTGAGGAGCCATATGAGCAGGCAATAGCCTCAGGCATTGTGTCCATGCACATTGAGCCTGAAGGAGAACCCCCCTCCCCGAGCAATGCCTATCTTCAGCAAGATCCTTTATAACGTGGGAAGGAAAGTTAAAGCGACTGCCTTGGCACATGGGCAAAAGCAGTTTATACAGGTGAAGGCGGAAACCCGTGTTAGGACCAGGTGGTTAATTTAATTAGGCATGTTAATTAGTGAAACAAAGGGTCAAAGATGTGGTCTAATAAGGGTAGCTAGCTTTAAGAATGTAATCTGATGGTTTTTAGCAAGGCGAGGGAATGGAAGAAAAGGGCAAGGCCTTCTAGAACCATATGTTTTAGTGGACTGTCCTTATATTTTACATTTTATGTTTCAGAGCCTGTCCTTGTATCTTACACATTCTAAAATGTACTAAGGTTACAATGTCACTGCTCATCCAAAGACCCTTGAAGATGCTAAAGAGCCTTTGAGAGCGTCAGAGAAAGCAAAGTTAGGCTGTCTTTCTTTGCATTTTTATTTTATGTTAATGCTGAAAAGAATGACTCCATATGAAGTAAGACATACAGCTCCTCTCCACCAAATCAGCCTGTAGACTGTTAGGACATAATCTAGTTCTAGCTAGCTTGAGTGTCTTACTGAGTATGTGGAGTGGTTTGTGTTGACCTGGGCCTCGTGTAGTATTTCTGTTTGCTCAAGTATTTCATTGACTCCCAGAGATCAGAAGTTTGTCCCAGGTCTGAGGGTTATGTAGCTTCTTTACACCCCAGGGTGTCCAGAGACAATTAAACCTTTGTTACATAAAACTTTTCTTTGGTAGCTTTGTTTCTCTTTATAGCTTTGTCAAACTAAGTGTGTTAGCATTTGGAATGAGGAGTTTTGTGCTGTTTTGTTTTGTTAATTTAACTCAAACTTAGACATACCTGAGAGGAAGGGCTTAGGGTTGAGAAGTTCATCAGATTGGCCAGTGGAGTATCTGTGAGACATTTTCCTAATCACTAGTTGGCATAGGAGTGCTATTTCCGGTGGTCTATGCTATCCCAGGCAGGTGGATAAGGGAGCTTGCTGGGTAAGCAGGTCCCTCTGTGTTTCTGATTCAAGCTCCTGCCTTGCCCCCCCATGCCCCCCACCCTGACTGCAATCTGTGAGCCAGATAAACCCTTTGCTCCCCAAGTTGGTTTTTGGTCAGCCTTTGATCACAGTCACAGAAAGCAAATAAGGAGAGGGCTATATCAGATTTGGGGGTTTGAAATAGGGATCATTTATGATGACCATGCTCTTTGCAGAATGTCGGTGTCTGTGTCTTTTCCAGAAGTTTCTATGCTGTGGGTTTTTTTTTCCTGTTGAAAATATGTATCATAAAGTCTCCCATCAGCCGACACCCTGCCCCCAGTCATAGAGAACGGGAGAAGACCAATGGGATGGGTGCATACTTAGACTTCTGCATCTCAGGTGCTGCTACACCCTGGGGGTCAGCCAACCACTGGTGGGAAACACAGTGGGAAAATGGGTACAGCTACACTGAATAGGAACAGCCTCTCTCCTTGTCTGTTCCTAAACAGTGCTGTGTAACAGTCTTCTAGGTGGTGTTTGCATTGCATTATGGGCAATGGAGCTATGACTCACAGGGAGGTGGTGCTCGAATTAGATATGACTGCCGTGATGTTTTATTCAGAGTGCTTGAGCATTCTCACATCTTAATATCCACGGACCCCACACACCACAGATGACTCCATTTCCCAGCAGTCACCAGACATCTCCACCAGAGTATTAAACATACAGCATACCTCTCAGGTACCCCTCTTCATGAACATTTGTGTCTGTGGTGTTCCTGTTCTGTGCTTTCTGTTTAGAGACCACACGTTTTCAGACATGTCTTTTAAAAAGGCATTTAAAGTACAGGAAATCTTTTCCTTATTTTACGGTGAGAAGGAAAACAACGATGACTGCATTCCCTACTCTGTTCTTCTCTGTAACCTGGAGCCAGGACATGGGAAGGGATTCCCGGGGTCTTCTTCCCCAGGGGACCTCGGTAGTTTGAGAAGAGACCATTTTGGGGAATGGAGTTATTTTGCAGTGTGTGGGTCCCCAGTGTAGAGAAAGCACTGGAGTCAACTCCAGAAAGCGGGAGGGCTGCAGTAAAGAGGGAGGGGGCAGGTTCTCAGTTGTCTTAGGAAGCATTCTCCACGAAAGGGGCATGGACTTGCCAGGAGGGAGCTTTTCACTGAGCAGAAGGAAGACAGTCATGATGTTGAGAATGTTAGATGTTGGAGATGAGGCTGGGGAGGGCTGGAGTAAAGCTCGCTGACCTCTGAGGTCTTGCCCACCCTGGAAGATTCTGCAGAAGTGTCTGGGGCTGTGGAGCCGCAAAGACCTGTCCTCAGAGCCTCCGGTTCTGCTGCAGACGAAAACGTGATAGTGCAGAACACAACTCTCTCTCTCGTCTTTTTCAGTTGTTTGTATTCTCAGCACCAGAAGGAATTCTCAGAAAGGGAAATAGGAGTCAGGGAGTGGGGCTTCTGGGGCGGTGTGGGTGGGCAGGATAGAGAGGAGATACTGTGTGATGCCTTGATTGTAGGGGACAGGCTAGTGTGGGGGTGTTTGGGCTAGATTTCCTCTCCTGGTCGTTATTCTATGTAAAACAAAGCTTGAGTTTACTCTGCACTGATGGGGGATGTCCTTCTGTATGCTGGAGAGATGTGTTGTTCTTATTAGTTGATGAATAAAGCTGATTTGCCAATGGCCAGGCAGAATAGAGCTAGGCAGGAAATCCAGAGGTGCAGAGAGAAAGAAGGCAGAGTTGGAGAGAGGCCATGTAGTCACCAAAGGAGTTAAACAACAGAACACCAGAACAGCCACACGGTGATACACAGATTAGTAAAAATGGGTTCGTTTAATTGTGAGAGCTAGGCAATAATATGCCTGAGCCATTGCTCAAACAGTTATAATTAATATTAAGCCTCTGAGTGTTTACTTCAGGAACTGGTGGATGGGAAAGAAGCCTCCACTTACACTGCGCCTCCCAAGACACAACCAGGATAATTTCAGAACCCACGAGACAAATGCTCTTTTGTGTCAGGCCTTGCTCGGCTCTTATGGAGTTTCACTGACATAGTTTACAGTCACCAGGGCGCTAAAAGAAAAGTTCCTTGTGCTGGAATCTGTTTCACCAACTTGAGGACCTTTTCATGTGACTTCATCAGCCTCATTGCCAGCGAACTGGTCTGTCAAACTAGAACAACTGGAGAACATACTTGAGTCACCAGGGCAGGGTTAACTAATGCCAGAATCTCACCACTCAGGAAACAAACAACCAGAAAGTAGAAAATGTCTGAGCTGAGACTTTAACCCAGGTTTTTCCTTTACAGGCGGCTTCCTAGCTCTGATAAATACGTCTGAACAGTCGCATTAGAAGGACTCTAGTGACTTGTTTGAATTTTAAGAAAACCAAAAGGTTAGGTGGTTTTTGGAATGAGTGTGTATACAGGAAGGGCACTCCTTTTTTTTTTTTTTTTTTTTTTTTTTTTTTTTTGGTTTTTCGAGACAGGGTTTCTCTGTATTGTTTTGGAGGCTGTCCTGGAACTTGCTCTGTAGACCAGGCTGGCCTCGAACTCGCAGAGATCCGCCTGCCTCTGCCTCCCGAGTGCTGGGATTTAAGGTGTGCGCCACCAACGTCTGGCCAGGAAGGGAACTTCTGTCCCTCACTTCTTCCCTCTGCTGTCTCAAGCGTGAGGGACACTCCACAGCTGGTGCAGCCTCCCCTGGGTCCTCCGCTTTCCGCTAGCCCGCCTCATTTCCATCTCATAGACATGGCGAATAGAATTATGCTTCGCTGGCATTGTAAAATGCACCCCCGTGTTAGGTATTTGGTTGACAACCCCATCTCAGTTTCTAACTCCGAGGCACATACTAGGTTGTCTGTGTCTCACCGGTGGGGAAACTGGGCATTGGGTGAAGAATGTGCTGCTGGTCAATAATTGCTAGTTTTCCACAGGACAGTGCACTTTCCCAGGTGACTCTCTGGCCCTTTCTCTGTGTCCTAGCCTTTTGATCTTAAACAACAGATTTGAAATAGTTGTGGATCACACTAAACCACCTACATGATGCCTGAAAATATTCTCAGAAATCTGAAGCTACACTGAACATTCTAAGTAGAACAAGATAAATATGAAATATCACAGCAGTAAAACGTAATGAAATGAGCTTTTTAATTTTTTGAGCTATAAGCAAGTCTTAAAAAATTACACTCTTTTCATGAAAGTTTTGGCATAGTAAAAGGGTCCATTAATGTACACAACAAACAGATCTTACCCAGCAGGCTTAGGGTGAGGAGTGGTTCGGGTTTCTGGAGATTGAACTACGTGCTTTACTTCTAGTCAAATTCAGACATGCTTCACAATCGGAAAGTTTTGAGTGTTATGTTGATGTGTGGCAGAGCCTTTCACAGTCCGGGTTTTCGGGGTAGGATGTATGCTTACTCCTAACCTCTGGGTCCTCCCACTCTGTAGTGCAATACAGCAGCTTGGTACTTAGATTTCACTGCCCAGCCCCTCTGAGACCTGCTCACTGTGGACGTGAGCGTCTGTGTCACTGTTTGGAGGTTTTGGTTTCCTCTTTTCTACGTCTGCTTGTCACTGCTGGACTAACTAAGATAACACAGATCAACTGGTGGAAGGGCCCTGGCTGAGCAGAATGACCCTTTCACAGAGGTCACATGTCAGATACCCTGCGTATCCAATACTTACATCATGATTCGTAACAGTAGTAAAATTACAGTTGTGAGGTAGCCAGGAAAATAATCTTATGGTTGGGGTACTACCCACGAGGAACTGTATTCAAGGGTCGCAGTGTTAGGAAGGTTGAGAACCACTGCTCTAGAAGCTCAGGATCAGGCTGTAGAGAAACTGAGCTTGTTGGTATGGGGTTGCTCTTGGGGTCCCAGCCTGAAGGATGCTCCCTGGCAGGCCTCAGGCAGAGTACACGGAGCCCCAGCTGGCCGTCCTCTGCCTGAGGATGCAGAGGCTGTAGGTGGAAAGCCGAGTTCTTGACTTTTGATGACCTTCAGATGCTAATCAAGGTGGACTTGAGTTCCTGCTGATTCTTACTAAAATAATATTTGCTCCCTTTGGTTTGCCAAGGCTTTCGTTACAAGCGGATCGTCCTTAGACTGCGTGAGCGGGTGTGAGACACCTCTGGTAGGTTAGCTGGTTCTCATGGACAGGTGCTTGACGGTTTTGATTTAGCTCAGAGGCATTCATGTATTGCTTTGGGTATCTTCTGGGGGACATCAAGGGTCTGGTCACAAAGCTTTAGGTGGAAACTGGTGCTTTGGAGCATTCCAAACCTGAACCCCTTTCAAGCCTGGCTGGCTCCGAGCCCCACAACGTTATGCCTAGAGCCAATGAGGACTGCTTTCTGGTCTTGTCTTCCTGGTTGCCAGTCTAGTCTTTAACAGCCGAGCGGACTCCATCCCTCCACTTATCTTCCCAGTTTAAGGTTTAAAGTAGAAATTACAACCATTCACACATCTCCCCTCCACCTCTCTCTCCTGCCTTCCCCCTTCCTCTCCCACTACTCCTTCCCCTCCTCCCCCCCTACTACTGTGCTAGTTCACCTGCTCACGAGTGAGTTCTTTTAGTGGGTGATGGCCTTCCAGGCTCGTGATCTCTGTTCTGAGGTCCTGTGCTCTCCCATGTTACCTGCTTGGCCCTCTGGTCTGACATGCATCTGGCCAGCGAGCATTGACATTCCATTCCTACACCTGATGTCCTTTCCCCTAGTCTCCTGAAACCTTACTGTATCAGTGTGACTCTGGAAAATGCTGGAAACTTTGGGTCCTATTTCCAGGAAATTCTCTGTGTACATTTAAGGAACGTATATATTATTTCAGGAGTGGGAGGGAATCTCAGGACAGCGGCCTAGGCCTGTGAGAAACTGGGAGGCTAAGACCCATGAGTGGTTTAAGTTCATGGAAAATGTGTCTAAACTCAGCTCCTTTTTGTCTTTTGTTTACATTTATTGTGGTTCCTCAGCAACCTGGTGGGCGGGGCTTAGGGAATCTCCTTCTTCCTGATCAGGAACACCAGCCATGGACATCTCTCACTGTGGCAATCCCCCCTTTACCCAGGGAAGGTAGAAGCACACTAAAATAGACAAATAATTCAGAAGTCATTTTAGGTTTCCCAGTAATGGGTAGAATGAATAAAGAAAGCCTTTTTGTGGCCTTCTGAGACACCCTGGCACCCAACCTTCTGGGGATATGAGGAAGTAGTAGGGAATGGCCTTGGGCAGATTGCAAAAGTCACCTTGGGAGGGCTCAACAGATGGTTCATGGTTAAGAGCATGGGGTTTGGATCCCAAGACCCACATAGTGGCTCAGCCACCTGTAACTATGTTTCTTGGGGATCAGATGCCCTCTTCTGGCCTCCATAAGTGACAGTGACAGGCATGCACATGGCGCACAGACAGGCATGTAGACAAACACCCACACATGTAAAAACGTAAAAGAAAAAGTCACCCTGGTCCCGATTAGATTTTTGTCAATGTAATTTCATTATCTCATTTGAAAGTCTTCTAGATCTTCTTCTCCAATCGTATTTCAATGGCTAGGGAAAAATGATTGCTCAGCATATGTTATTGTCTTAGCATTATAACATCCATTTCCTTAAACAGTTTTTTAAGTTTTGGGGATTGGATCCTGGGCCTCATGCATGCTAACTGAGTACACAGTGTCTGTCACCGAACCACACCCCAATAGTTATTCCAATGGCAGACACTGCTGTCCTTGAACAAGACTAAAGGTTCTGACTAGCAGATGCTTGCCAGACAGTGGCTAACCTAAGATGGACAGTCTTTGCTCATGCACTCTGGGTAAACATGCTGGTCTGGTTCTCCTGGACGTCTGTCAATCTTCCGGTGTGTTTCACTAAGGTCAGAGTGAGCAGAATTGCTACGTGAAGGCCGCTCCTACACAGGGAAGCCAGGTGCCCTGCGTCTTTGGTGTGTCAAGGTCTTGAAGACAGACTGCACTCTTGGGATACTTGCTGGGAGGACTCACAGGTGCAGCAGGCAGTTGTCCTGTTAGGACACAGAGGTCATAGGGGTAGGTGACACAGGTGGGGTAGGTGACACAGCCTGGAGGTGCTATTTGTAGACTTCCTTATACTGTCTTTCACCCACAGTGATCACAGGGTCTCAAACTCCAGATCCAGGACTGCGTTACAGGTTGTTGGTGGGCAACTTTGCTTAACATGTACCAAACCCCAGAGTCCTGGAAGGGAATAAAATCTGCACACAGTGGGCCATCCTGACCACTTAGGGGACGTCTTACATCACTTTAGGAATGGTTTGCCTGCCAGCAGTCAGGCCTTCCCTGATGGTTCTCTCCTACAATCTGATGCCGGTCAACTGCTGCAGTGAGGGTGGAGATGAGGTCCTGTCTCTTCATCTGTGTTCCCAACACAGCGATGAGAAACCCTGAGATAGACAGGCTGGTCACCCTGGTTCATTTACTGCACATAGCATGGGCACTGGTCACACACAGCATGCAAATGTGTACACATCGTGTCACTAAGAGTACTCCACTTCTGGAACTTTGTTGTGGACTTCTTCACAGGGAAGCATGGGAGTCTAGAGGAGTATGCTCAGAAAGGGCTGAGTCAGCCACATGCCACATGGCCTCATGTCACTGGGTTGATTTGGCACTGGATGAAAAGTCCCTCAAAAACACTTCTTGTTTTCACTTTCCAGTTGGCTGGTTCCTCAGAGTGCTGACTTTGGGGTCCATGCCCTCTGGAGAAGGTACCGTCTTATGTGCCCTGCCCCTGCTGTGTCCCTGACCCCCTCCATCCCTCAGCCTAGGCTTGGGTGTGTCTGCACCACAGCGTCCCATCTAGATTTCCTGTCCTCTCTTTGTCTTCTGGGTCACTGGTTTCCAAAACCCTTTGTAAGAAGTTGTACAGAATGCTCTCTAGCTTTCAGCAGGTGAGTGTGCAAGCAGTGTTCACATCTGTCCTGTAGATTTTTGTAGAGGTGGTGTCTCTCTTTAAAATATCATAGCTAGTCCTGGTAAAGACCGATCGAAATCCATAGTGATGCCACAGCTCCTCACTGTACCAGCTCAGTTCCCTGTGAGACTGCGGGAGTGGTTCTCACCATTTCACACTGAGCACCTTGCCAAGACAGACTGTTCTTCTTACTGGATGCAGTAGAATCACATCTAGTGACTTGACGATTCCAAATTATTTTGCTTTAGGTGGGAATTTGCTTCAAGTTAATCTTGGGGGTATAATGTAGTTGAGACAGGATTGGTTATGATAATTGATGGAGCTAGGTGTATTCGACTTGATCATGTCCTTTTTATTCGTGCTAATAGTTAAATGATCTGATAATTGTGGTTGCCAATTTTTTCTTTTATGTAGTCACTAATTCATTTGGTGGACATTTATAGAACTGTATATTCTTTCTGTATTGATAGCCATATATATATATATACATACACACACACACACACACACACATATATATATATATATATATATATATATATCTTAGACTTGAGACTTCTAGTGCTTTTGAGACAGGTGACATTGCAAGTATGAGATCTAACCAGCATGAGTCATGGCTTGAAGGTTGTGTATTAGATCTTTGAAAGGCTGCTGTTTTCATTGTCCAGAGCCAGGGCCATACCCTTGGTACTTCGGAAGGCTTACTCTACTGGGCAGTCTTTCTAAATCCATCTGGTTGTTTTCTTGGAGAATGTATACCTATTTGTACTCACAGCAATGTGGTCTAGACTGGGCAGGGAGGGTCAGCTCGAGTCAATTAAAATATGTAAGATTACTTTCCCTGGATTTCAAGTCTGCACAGA
This sequence comes from Mesocricetus auratus, assembly GCF_017639785.1. NCBI lineage: Eukaryota > Metazoa > Chordata > Mammalia > Rodentia > Cricetidae > Mesocricetus > Mesocricetus auratus. The sequence goes on along the minus strand of NW_024429218.1, from coordinate 4,233,910 downwards.
GAAGGAGTTAAGTGTCGATGGCTTACTGGGTACCTCGTGTCCCAGACCTTGGCAAGTTCTGGTTTCTACAGAGAGTGAATCCACCAACTGACCCCAGAAGGGTAGGTAATGGTTTTTGTGCAATTTGTAGGGAACTGCAGGAAGCTAAAGCTTGGAGAGCTGAAGTGAACATACGATCACATAGCCTCTTGTATTCCTTTACAGTTTGCCTTGTTCCAGAAGGATCTTAGGTGGTTAAGCAACAAGCTGGGCAGTTCCTGTGGTCTTTTTTTCTTTCCCAAGAAAAATATTTCAGCACTTTTTTTTTAAAGTTTAAATATCGGTCAGTATTACAACACGGACAGCTGCAAGTTTAAATTGCACAAAAGTGCTCATGTCTGCCTCTTTGGGAGTGTGTGGGAGTCAGAAAGGAAATCCCTGTGTTTGGTTTTAGAAAGTCACGAGCTTTATATAGCTGCTGGAAGCCACACATGCCAGTGCCTGGTGGTCCCCCAAGAACGTTCACATCAGTCTCTGCACAGCTGTGTGACGTTTGTTGCCGTTATTACTTATTCTTAATTAGCAGAAGCACACATGGGCTTCAGATTGTAGATGGTGCCAAACCAAATCTCCAAAATGGTTGCATTAATACATTATGAGGAAGATTTCTAGTCCTCTGTAAATGAGAGCAGTTCTGTGTATGTTCACATAAAGAAACAGTATGTATGTGTACACAGAAGCGCACAGACGCTGCCTGCTCCACAGCCTCCGATATGTTGTCCTCGGCATCCCCTTCTGCTGTACTTCATGTGTGATCAGCTCAGCACCGCAGTGTATTGAAAAGGGAATGTATTTGCCTGCTGTCTGTCCTTTGCAGTAGCTGCCTTTCCTGACCCCAGCAGTAACTAAGGGAGGAGGCATTCTACTGAGGAGGGCTTGATCTCTTTGGGATGCCAGTTCTAGTCAGGAAGAAATGTGGGGAAATGGCCCCTGAGAGGATTAGACATCATTTGAAAGTTTAATGACCGAATCAGGTCACATGTGCTTAATGTGCTAATAAACTCAACTACGCCACGCTGCTTTGACGGATCGGTGTGGCAGGTCCTCAACTAGGGGTTGGTTCTTGTGAGCGATCATTTTATGTTTGTGGTTTCTGCTGGGCCGTGTTTGCAGGGCCACGGCACATGCACACTGTGACTTTTTGGGAAGTGTGTGTTGCCTTTGTTCCCCTTCCACAATCCTTAAAGAAAACCCCTTCATGCCACGCTAACCCATTCCCGACTGCCGTCCATCCTCCCCTCAAGGTTTTTATGTTTGATGTGCTGGAGAATTTAGAGGACTTCTAGCAACTGTACTTCCTAAGGAGCCCACCGTTCTCCTCGGGGCCGCACTCCCGTGCCATTCAGGGGCGTGGTAGGAACTCCGAAGTCTGTTAGTAGACCTTGCCCAGCAAAGGGCGCTAGCAATGAAACCGACACAGGTAACAGAGAAACAGCCAACAAAGGCATGTGTGTAGCAGTGAAGATACTTCAGATCTTCACAAGTCATAGCTGTTTATACGTAAGTGTTGATATGTACTGTTGTCCACTTACCATAGAGGTAACTCAGAAGCATGTTTGTAAGAAAACTGCATTGTTTGTTTTTGATGTGTACGGGTACTTTGCCAGCATGTGTGTCTATGTACTCATGTGTTCTCAGTGCCCGTGTAGGCCAGACTGGAGTTACAGACAATTGTGAGCTGCCATGTGGGCTCTGGAACCAAACCGAGGTCCCCTGGAAGAGCAGCCAGTGCTCTTGATTGCTGAGTCATCTTTCTAGCCCCCCCCCCATATTCCAAGGTAAAAACAGACTTCAAAATCCACGAAAAAAAATAGACTAAGAGAAAAACATCAAAACAGAAGTTTTTTACAAGACCTCTGGTAGCAAGTGGAGGACAAGGCTTAGTGACAGGCGAATAAACCCCCCCCCCATGTGATTGCCTGTAGGTTTGTGTCCTAGCGTGAGGAGGCAGGCAGGGGGACTGAGAGGCCAAGGCCAGCTTGGATTTCATAGTGCGCCTTTGACTCATCTCCCCCTCGAAGTCTCCCATCTTACTTATTCCTGACTTGACCCTGTGTAGAGAATAGAGGGAAATGAGTAAGGTATGTAACAATGTCCTCAGAACCAGCTGCCGAAAAAGAGGGAGAAGGAGCCCCAGAGGAGAAAGCTTTGTGCCCCACCCTGATGAGCTTCCGGACAGATCTCTTCAAGGATGATGCGAATTGATGGATAAGGTGGTTTCTGTGCATGCAGAGTCCCTGGGGGTGGGGACTGAGGTCTGCTGGGGTCGTGTGCAGTCTACAGAGGAAGGGGACATGGATGCATTCTGCAACGGGCTTGCACCGAGGCCTGGCTGTGCCCTTGTCTGTTCTTGTTCTGTTCTGTGTTACTGTGCTGTGCATATGGACCAGAATGTTTCCCTCTGGTTGCTATGTGGAAGTCCTAAGCTTGAAGTGTATTTGAGGACAGGGTTTTGAAGCCCCTAATAAGGAAAAGAAGATACCAGGACTGGCTGCAAGCGTGGAAAGGTGTCAGTGACTCAGAAGGCCGTTTTCTGTAAGCCACAATGAGGCCTCTGGGGAATCTGGCCCTGGCAACACTGGGCTTGAACTTGTGAGAAAGCAAGACTTCCTCTGTTGAAACCCTAGTCTGTGGTAGTCTCTAGTCTGTCAGAGCAGCCATAGTCAGAGATACACTTTTCTTTCAGGTGACGGAACAAGCAAAATTAGTATAGAGAAGAAAGCAGGTACCACACAATGGGAGGAGATAAAGCTTGCCCATTTATGGTGTTAGTGTAACTTAAACCAACCACCCAGAGATTGGCGGTATGGAATGTGTATAAATGTGCCGTAGCAGGAGGACAAGTGGAAACTGTAGGTCAATAATCTGTTTTCCTGAAAAAGAGTGCTGATCTGAGGAAGAGGAAGGGGGAGGCTTACTAACATTTACAGACAGGAACTAAATAGTTCAAACAAAGACATGTAAGGAATAATTTTAAAGGAAGCTTGCTAAACAAAGAAAACAGATAGATGCCTACAGCAGCATTTCAAAGCACACGAACAAATCATAAATGGCAGTGAATAGACCCAAAGTTAAACAGAGATTGCTGTCATTGATGAAACAGTCACACGCAGGGGAGGGGCCGCTAGGAGGAGAGAGCTGTGGCGCAGGGGAGGGGCCGCTGAGAGGAGAGAGCTGCCTCGCAGGGGAGGGACCCCTGAGAGGAGAGAGCTGTGGCGCAGGCAGTCCTAAGGAGATGGAAGGAAAGCAGTCTCACTGGTAACTAACTTAGCTGAGGAGTGTACTTAACCCGTTCAAAGTCCAGTGACTGTCAGAAAAGGTCACTTTTACATCCCAAGCCAATCAAAATTACCCACAGCAAAGATGCAGTAAGGGTTAGTTCCTGGCTTTGAGGAGAAAGAAAAATTTGCTGAGTGGATATATTTGGTTCCCTTGTATTTTTCTACCACAATGTTGATACATCTTGAGGACCTGATTTTGGCTTTAAAAACAAAACAAAGCCCAAACATCAAAATACAAAAATAATGCTACTTCTTCTGGCCACAGTACTGTGAATTTAGATATAAAAAATATTAATGCTAATGGAAGAGAAGTAAATATTTCCTACCATATTGAAATCTAAAATGAGCTCTAAGTAGAAAAAAAAAAAACAAGCCTGAAACATACCAAGAAAAATAAACATCATGAAAACAAGCACCATAAAAATATAGGGAAGGCAGAAATGAGTCAGAGAATTCATACCCGGAAGAGTCTCTGTGTGCTATCCGGAGAGGTTAATGTAAGCACCGCTTCTCCCATGGGAGAAAAAAAATGCATGTTCAAATATGACTTGCACTTTGGGGAGATTAAACCATAGAGTAAACCCAAACCGATAAACCATGGGCTGTGCTTGAAGAGAAACAGAAGGATGGGTGTGCACTTGGAGACCAGAGTAGAGCCTCTGAATGAAGCTAGTGAGGGAACTGAGGGATTCCTGAGAGCAGAAGCCCATGTCCCAAACACTGGGCTCTGACATGTCTTTACAGATGGATTCAGTTCTACTCTTCTCGTTTCCTCCTGAAGCAGGGCTTCCTGTAGTCCAGGCTGGCCTGGAACTCACTATGCAGTTAGGACTGACCTTGTGCTCCTATTCTCCTGCCGCCACCTCTTGGGTCCTGGGGCCACGCCCAGCTCTGGAAGAAGCAATTCTGTTAATGTTTAGACTGAGCTGCAGGCAGCCTGTGACAGGAAGTCCCATGCAGGCAGGCACTAACACTGACTCGAGGGAGAAGGTTGCCAGTCACTTTACTTATGAATATTATGGAATGATATTATATAGCCCATCTGCAGATGACAGCAATACAGTAAGATTTTGAGTATTTCAATGTAATTTTATTTCATCTGTATTAAAGCTACAAAGTTGACTCTGTATATGGGAATATATTGATTCACACCACATTATTAAATCAAAGGGGAAAGCTTTCGCCAGATTCCTGAAAGCATTAGATAAAATTTATAGATTCCTTACAGTAGTTTGAAACAAACTGTGACTGACCTAGTCAGTCACATTAATATGTATTTGACCCACATGATATTATATTTTAAAATTGTTAAAATGCTGAAAATATAAATATTATTAACGGTTGCTCTAGACATACGAGAAATTGGGAAGGCATCATGTCAAACCTGGAGGGGGCAAGGTTTTATTCTGATAGCACAAAAGGCAGGGTGGAGAACATTGCATATGCACGTTCATGAAACTGGGGAAGATGAGATAGTCCAATGAGCATAACTGAGGACCGCCTGATGCATGGAAATTAGAAGACACAGTGGGAAGATGGATCTTCCAAGAAGATGGATCATGTGACTGTGAGCCTACACCAACAGATGTAGAACAGCCTTGGGAGGACTCTGCCAACTGACCAGAGGGCTCTGTGACAGGGGGAAAGAAATGGTGTAGTTCTGGCAAGAATGCATTTCCAAGGTGGGTTGGCATTGTCCAACGCCATTTAGAGTATGCATGACCTTTGACGATACACGCTTTCACTTTCTTTTAGAATCTAAAACTCTAATCCTATGGAAATATGAAAGAGAGAAGGCTGACTGTGGGCTGGAAAGAATGTGTGGGTTCTTCCTTCATGTCCTTCAGTTTTCCTGTGGCTGGCTTGCCCTTATGTCCTTCAGCTTTCCTGTGGCTGGCTTGTCCTTAGGTGACAAGCCTTGAAGTAATAGAGAACTTTTGTGTGGTCTGTTTAGCATATGTTAAGTGTGAAGCTTTTTTATCTCGAGGCTAATGTGGGGTTTGCTATTTTGTTTGTAGCAATTGTCTGGTTATGCATTATGGTATTGATAAGTGAAACAGGTGTCTCATTGTGGTAAAGATGAACAGAAATGCTTTCACTTTTCCTCTTTATGCGTGAGGGTTCTACATCTCCTGCCTTTGACTGTGGCCAAAGGATCTCTTGGCTGTAACCAAAAGATTTGCAGCTTCTGCTCCCTTCTATTTTGGATATAGGTACCCTGGGACTGTTAGGCTATGGGGCAGTTCTCCTCGGGTGGGAGAGGGAGAGAGAATGGGGGGGGGAAGGATTGGGGGAGGGAGGAAGGAAGAGGGGGAGGGAAGAAGGTAGGGGATCTGTTTTGCTGCTGTAGGTAGATACTATCTCACTATTTCAGTGAGCTTGCTTTGGGGTTTCCTGGTTGACCTCCCAGGAAATAGTCTTTTAAGGTAGCAAAAGAACATTCTTTGTCACCAGCTCTTTTTTGTATAGTAGAGCTCTGGGAAGTGGAGATTCAGAACGGGACCAGAGGGGCCATTAATTATCCCCACATGGCTCTTGGCATAGTTGAAGCAGTTACAGCGATGGCCACTGGGCGGTGGTCTCCTCACGCGGTGCTCTCCTCCTGTCCCCCTGCGTCCTCGGCGTGTGCACTTGTGCACCCAACACTCTGGCCTTTTCTAGAACCGCTCAGGTAGAACTGTATAGTACCTGACAGATTTTTCTCGGTTCACCCATTTTTGTCGCAGGCAGGTGGAGCGAAGTAAGATTTAAGCGTCTAGGTGCTGTAGGATTTGGTGGAACTTCAGGAAGGTTAATCTTTGGGCTTTTGGTCAAAAGCCACTTTCTTTGCCTGTTGGAAATGTAGAAGGCAAGTATGAAGGAGAGCAAGTTAAGATGCTTGGTTTATAGTTAGTGTGTGTGAAGCTGGGAGGAGCTAGAGCTGCCCTGTAGTGCCCTGTGGCATGTGAGCACTGTTAGCCTGAGGGGAGGGGAGCCCCCTTGCATGCCAGGCCTGTTTATCAGCGGGAGGGGAAGGCCATCCCCAGTGCTGAAAAGAGACCTTCGGTCTTTGTAGGATTGCAAGGCCGTGAGAAGTGTGGCCCACTGGGCGCAGATAGCGTGGTGAGAAAATCTTTCAGGGGCAGTTACATATTTTCTTGCTCATAGAGTCGTGAGTTAAGTGTCTACGTCATTTTGAAACATCAACCACCCTTTCCTTTTGAAATCCTGGGGACATGCAGCCTAAGCTGCTGAGCTGACCTCGCCTAAGAATTGTGAAACTTGAGCAGTTCAGGCTTCCTTCTCCTTATATTCAGTGGACCGTGTTTTCCTACAGTCTCAGCCCTTTAACCCTGGCTTTGTTCCCTGGGGATTAATCCAGCACCCCCCCCCCCCCATGTGACAGTGGCTTAGAATCTGAGAATCTTTGGAGTCGTGTGACTTCCTGGTTGCATTCTCTGGAGGCTGGCGCTCCTGGTTGTCTTCCTGCAGAACTGAATGGAGTGTGACCAACCCCTGGCATGGGTCTACTTAGTGAGCTTCGTCAGATCAGCATCTTTTTCTTCTGAGACTGGCCACCTGTGAGGTTGTCTCTTACAGGTGTGACGTGCGCAGGCCCGTTCCTGGCACCCTTGGGCTCTTCTGCTGCCTCCATGGTGTTGTTAGGAGGCCGCTCTCGAAGGCATCTCGTTTCTCTAGGGACACATTGCTGGTTGGCTGTTGCCTATCCACTAGAAATACTTTGGAGACACTTCTCACTTCCTAGTTGCTTTTGTTGTCTATTCTTTATGCTCTTTCACTCTTGTGCTCACAGTTGTAGAGCGCTGTTCTCGAGAGATGATGGGACACATTGATTGTGGGAGCAGAGGGAGCCCGGCCGCTCTGTGAAGTCAAACTCAGGAAGTCTCCTGAAGGCAGTAGTGTTTTCTCTGCATTGTTGTTATTTTGAAAAGAGCTGTTTTCCATAAAATCATGTTAATGTTTTGTTTCTAGTCTTAGGATTTACTGTTTAATTTGGAATATTGTCAATCGGGAGATGTTATCCATACAATTCTTTATGACCTTCACTAATTTTTAGGAGTGTGTGAAGAAGTCACAAGAGGAAGAAGTAGTAATATCATCTGATGCTATCTGTTCCCATCACCCGTGTAGAGTTTCTTACAACTGCCTGTGATCCAGGGGGAGTGGGCCCCTCCTTAGGCAACCACACACTTACAATAAAAAAAAAGGAGAATTAAATAAAAAGTAAAAACAAGGACAAATTCAGGAACTTTGTTAACACTATTGCTGTCAGGACATCATGAGTCTTTGTGTCCAGTAATCAGCACATTAACTGGGCATTTTCTGGAAATGACTGCACTGAGCCTTGCTCCAAGTCTTCTGAATGAGAAGCCATGTTTTGGTAAGCCTTCTTGGTGGTTGGTATACACACACATGCTTGAGAAGGTATGCTTTAGTAGGTAATATGTGCTCATGATAAATTCAAGAAAAATCCCTTGGGTTCAAGACTCAATCTGCAAATGTGCTTGTCATGTCTCTTTAATATCTTTAGTTTCAATTTCTTGGTGTTTACGATTTGTGACATGGGCACTTGAAGTATGTGGGGAAATTGTTTCATTAAACATTATCTTTGATTTTGACTTTATAATGATTGGATTTGGGCTCTGTATTTTATGGTGGTCCTTCTCTAAGTACATCTTATCACAAGACATCGGATGCTGGTTCAGTTACCAGTGAAACCACATTGATCATTTGGTGAAGATGCTGTCTTAGCTGCTTTTCTTGTACCTGACAAAGCAACTCAAAGAAGGGTAGGTTTATTTTACCTCACAGTTTAAGAGCACAGTCCAGTATGATGGGGAAGGCAGGGCTGCAGGAGTGTGAGCCAGCTGGTTTTATAGGACAGTGGCCACAATCAGTAAACAGAGAGATAAATGCCAGTGTTTGTTAGCCCAGTTTCTCTTCTGTTCATTTCAGGACCCTGTGTGTAGGGTGTGTTTTCCTACTTCAGTTATCCCGTCTAGATATCCCCTCATAGACACACTCAGGGGACTGTCTCTTAGTTGCCAGTCTGGATTAACCATCACAGTGGTGATTGGGAAGAGTGAAGTGTTGCTGAGCTCATCAGTGGCTTTCTCTCATGTCTCAGGTGGGCTATAGGAGAGAAGACAGAAATGGGTGTGTGTGTGCAAGGGATGCAGTGGTCAGACCAGCTGGCCCGACCACGTTGTGTCCTGGTGCTGCCCTTCAGCTTTGGCATATCCTCAAGCATATAGACCTGCTTATATAGGGCAAGAGAGGTAATGAGAAACCAAACTTCCCTTCTGGTATCCCGGGCCTTGGATCAGGCCAGGACCAAAGACATTTTGGCTTAAACACTTCTGGTATCTCTGGCCTTTGGTAAAGACGTTGCTTCCTACAGGGTTCTTTCTTCTTTTAGACAGTCTCTACCCTGAAACCACTTGGCCGTTTCTACCTCATCTGTGATATCCAGTTTCTTACCATAGGAGAGCAAACCACCCCAGATTTAGTTATTTTCATGATTAAACAGACAAGGGAAGGCGAAATTTGCTTTGCTCTGTAGCTGGGCCTGAGCTAGGATGTTTTCAAGCTTCTGGGGGAGGACTGTTGAGGGCAGCCATCTGGAAGCTGCTATGGTCACATCTGGTGCCTGAGCTGGGTTGACTGGACTCCTACCTACACATGACTTCTGTACAAATGCGGCCTCCTCAGGGCTCCAAGAAAATGTTCAAGCCAACAAGGCCGAAACAGAGTATAGGGCCCTTTGAGGATCTGGTATCAGATATCCTGTAGCTCATTTTAACATATGCTCTGGTAGAAGCTGCTCTGGGCCTGCATAGATGTGGGGAGGAGAGCATCATTGTCCTCAGCATCAAAGAAATTATCATTAAAATTGCACACATGGTGACTACTGGGATTATTTGTTGTAATGTGTCTCCTTTCTCTTCAAGATTATCAGAAATCTATCAAGAAAAATCCTAAGAATATTTAAAAAAATCTGATTTCTTATCAATCACTCTGGTTTCAGGATTAGTTATTCCAAATTTATTAGATGGCATTTGATTATAAGAAAGTCTTAACATGCTGATTTCTCTGGAAATAAACTCAAAGTGATGGCAGACAGTGTTGGATTCTGGACCAGTTTCTTGTGACAAAGTAAGTTTATGTGACTCTGTTTGATGGGTCCTTAACCTTTCATACCAATGAAAATGCCAAACACTTTATTATGAGAGTGTCAACAGTAATTTGGATGAAGGGTTTTTGCTCTGCTCTGCATGTGGTTCCATGGTTGTTTTACTCCACTGTTTATTCTCTTTTCAATTGAGGAAATGTGTTCAGCAGTGCGTGAATACACCCCTCTAATGTGTGTGGGGACATTTGTGTCAAAACCAGTCCTAAGCTTGGCCAGAGTAAGTTCCCTTGAGCAAAAGCTGTCCATTGCTCTTGAAGCATAAGGATGTGATTGTGGGAGGGACAGAGTTCTCAACTGAGGAGGTTATGCCTTCCTCCTTTCAAGGTAGGAAGTAGGAAAGGATTGAGGCTCTGTTACTGTCACCTTTTAAGATCTATTGATTCGATCGAATCCAAGAACACATCAAAAAAGCCATCTACCATGATCAGGTCAGCTTCATCCCAGGAATGCAGGGATGGTTCAACATATAAAAATTCATCAATGTAATCCACCATATAATAAACAAACTGAGAAAGAAAAACCACATGATCATCTTACTAGATGCTGAAAAAGCCTTTGACAAAATCCAACACCCCTTCATGACAAAGGTCTTGGAGAGATCAGGGATAACAGGAACATACCTAAACATAATAAAAGTTATATACAGCAAACCAATAGCCAACATCAAACTAAATGGAGAGAAACTCAACAAGATTCCTCTAAAATCAGGACCAAGACAAGACTGTTCACTCTCACCATACCTCTTTAATATTGTACTTGAAGTTCTAGCTAGAGCAATAAGACAACAAAAGGAGATCAAGGGGATACAAATTGGAAAAGAAGTCAAACTTTCACTATTTGCAGATTATATGATAGTTTGCATAAGTGACACAAATAACTCTACCAGGTAACTCCTACAGCTGTTAAATACCTTCAGTAAAGTGGCAGGATACAAGATTAACTAAAAAAAAAAAAAAAGAGTAGCCCTACTATATACAGACGATAAATGGGCTGAGAAAGAAATCAGAGAAACATAACCCTTTACAGTTGCCACAAACAACATAATGCTAACCAAACAAGGGAAAGACCTGTATCTCAAGAACTTTGAGTCTTTAAAGATAGAAATTAAAGACGGTACCAGAAAATGGAAAGATCTCCCATGCTCTTGGGTATATAGGGTTAACATAGTAAAAATGGAAATTTTGCCAAAAGCAATCTACAGATTCAATGCAATCCCCGTCAAAATCCCAGCACAATTTTTCGTAGACCTTGAAAGAACAATTCTCAACTTTATATGGAAAAACAAAAGGTCCAGGATAGCCAAAACAACCCTGTACAATAAAGTAAACTTCCGGAGGCATCACCATCCCTAACTTAAAGCTCTATTATGGAGCTATAGTCCTGAAAACAGCTTGATATTGGCACAAAAATAGACAAGTAGACTAACGTAATCTAATTGAAAATCCTGATATTAACCCACACACCTACAAACACCTGATTTTTGACAAAGAAGCTAAAATTATACAATGGAAAAAGAAAGCATCTTTAACAAATGGTGCTGGAATAACTGAATGCTGCCATGTAGAAGAAAGCAGATTGATCTATGTCTATCGCCATGCACAAAACTTAAGTCCAAATGGATCAAAGACCTCAACATAAATCCAGCCACACTGAACCTCTTACAAGAGAAGGTATGTGGTACTCTTGAATGAATCGGTAAAGGAGATCGCTTCCTGAACATAACATCAGTAGCACAGACACTGAGACCGACAATTAATAAATGGGACCTCCTAAAACTGAGAAGGTTCTGTAAGGCAAAGGACACAGTCAGCAAGACAAAATGGCAGCCCACACAATGGGAAAAAATATTCACCAACCCCACATCTGACAGAGGCCTGATCTCCAAAATTTACAGAGAACTCAAGAAGCTAGTCACAAAAACATCAAATAATCCAATTAAAAAGTGGGGTATAGAACTAAATAGAGAATTCTCAATAGAAGATTTTAATATGGCTGATAGACACTTAAGAAAGTGCTCAATATCCTTGGCCATCAGGGAAATGCAAATCAAAACAGCTCTGAGATACCATCTTACTCCCCTCAGAATGGCTAAAGTCAAAAACACCAAAGACAGTTTATGCTGAAGAGGATGTGGAGAAAGGAGAACACTCCTCCACTGCTGGTGGGAGTGCCAACTTGTACAGCCACTTTGGAAATCAGTATGGCGGTTCCTCAGGAAATTGGGAATCAGTCTACCACAAGATCGAGAAGTTCCACTGTTAGGCATATACCCAAAAGATGCACATTCATACAACAAAGATGTCTGTTCCACTATGTTCATAGCAGCATTATTTGTAATAGCCAGAACCTGGAAGCAACCTAGATGCCCCTCAACTGAAGAATGTAAAGAGAAAATGTGGTACATTTATGAAATGGAGTACTACTCAGTGGGGAAAAAACACAATGGAATCTTGAAATTTGTAGGCAAATGGATGGCACTAGAAGAAACCATCCTAAGTGAGGTAACCCAGTCACAAAAAGACAAAAATGGTATGTATTCACTCATATATGGATTTTAGACATAGAGCAAAGGAGTACCAGCCTACAATCCACACCACCAGAGAAGCTAGGAAACAAGGAGGACCCTAAGAGAGTTAGGAAAAAGGTACAAGATCTGCTGAGCTAATTGGGAGCATGGGGGAGGGGAGAGGGAGTTAGGAGAAAGAGAAGGGAAGGAGGAGTGGAGAGGAGGACATGAGAGACCAGAAAGATCAAGCCAGGGTAAGAACAGAGGAGAGCAAGTCAAGAGATAACATAATAAAGGGAGCCATTATAGGTTTAAAGAGAAATCTGGCAATAAGGAAATGTCCAGAAATCTACAAGGTTGACATCAACTAACAATCTAAGCAATAGTGGAGAGGCTATCTTAAATGTCCTTTTCCGATAATGAGATTGGTGACTGCCTTATATGCCATGCTAGTGCCTTCATCTAGTAGCTGATGGAAGCAGAAGCAGACACACACAGCTAAACACTGAGCTGAACTCTGGAATCCAGTTGCAGAGGGAGGAGTGATGAGCAGAGGGGTCAAGACCAGGCTAGAGAAACCCACAGAAACAGCTGACCTGAACAAGGGGGAGCTCATGGACCACAGACTGATAGCTGGGAAACCAACATAGGACTGTTCCTGACCCCCTGAATGAGGATGTCAGTTAGGAGGTCTGGTTAATCTATGGGGCCTCTGGTAGTGGATCAGTATTTACCCCTAATACATGAATGGACTTTGGGAGCCTACTTCACATTGAGGGATACTCTTTCAGCCTAGACACACAGGGGAGGGCCTAGGCCCTGCTCCAAATAGTATGACAGACTTTGAAGATCCCCCATGGAAGGCCTTACCCTCCCTGGGGAGCAGAAAGGATAGGGGGTCAGTGGGGCCAGGGGAGGAGGGGAGGCAGAGGGAACTGGGATTGACATGTGAAAGAACTTTGTTTCTAATTTAAACAGAAAAACAATGGAAAAAATATCTATTAAGAAACGGTGCAGTGCACACTGGGAAAGGCTGGTGTTTGGCTATGGGGTGTGTGATTCCCACCTAGACTTGGTTTAGTAGGAGAAGAGTTGGAAAGTAGACTGTTTGGGTTGTTTAAAATATCCATTTATGAATGTTCTTAAATTTTAATGGTAAGGTGTCTTTTTTCTAATGTGTTTTTAAATAAAATCTTGCTCTGAAGTTTGGTTTTGATCAATGTGTGTAGTGGCGGATGTGACCAGCTAGGGACAGGATGTTGGTGACCTCGTATGTCTCCATACAGAATATTTTGGCTGCTTTCCTCTGTAAAACCAGACAAGACTGTGCAAGACAAAACCCCCAAAGACGCGTCCTCAGAGCATAACAGCGCTGCTTGACTATGTGAGTCTCTGGGTGTTTAGTTGCTTTTCCTGCTGCTGTGAGAAGAGATCCTGACAATAGCGACTTGAGAGAGGAAGGGTTTCTTCTGGTCCACAGTTCCAGGAAGTCACAACAGTAGGAGCTCAAGGCAGCTGACCCAGTTGCACCCACAGTCAGGATGAAGAATGTTGAATGCTGTGTTCAGCCCGTGGAAGGATGCTACCTACAGGGGTGACTCCTCCAACCCGGTCAACATAGTATAGATATTCCCTTACAGGCTGACCTAATGTAGGTAATCTCCATAGTTGTGCTCACAGGCTGACCTAATGTAAGTGATCTCCATAGTTATGTTCACAGGCTGACCTCATGGAGGGGATCTCCATAGTTATGCCCAGGCACTTTTACCTCTTGATGATTCTATGTTGACAACACAGTGGTCAATTTTTATCTTCTAAGAGATTTTTTAAAATATTTCAAACATTTGACATTTTATCCATTCATCCATCCATCCATCCATCCATCTATCTATCTTGGTTTTCTGAGTGCAGGGATTAAAGGTGTGTACCACCAACACCAGACAACATTTTAAATATTGCAAACATTACCGCCATTGTAATGTGTATGAATTGTAATTTGAAAAAAGTTATTTTTAGTAAAGAAAGAAAAACCATTGCCATAAATTGTAGAAGTAGTGGTTAATGGTACAAGGATACCCACTACCACGCCCAGTGTAACCCCTCAAAGTCCCAGTGGTGGCTCTAAGGTGAGGACCCACCCTGAGGAGTTATATCAGTGCTGGTGGGGGCAAATGAGTGCTTCATGAGCTCTTAAAGAGTCAGGCCACAGTGACAGGCATGTGTACTTGAAAAAGTTCCAGATCATTGTGATGAATAGTTTTCTTTGTGATTCAAATCTACACATTGAGTTTTAGAGATTTGATAGATCCATGCCTCTTTTTTTATTTTTTTCTGCTAGAAAACTAGTTACCCAGCCTTCTTGTTTTCCAAAAGAAGATACTGTCGACCTTGAAAACATATGAGGTTATGCCAGCTACTTCCAGATTTGTTTGCTGGGATTGAAAGTTTCCAAGTGGTTTATGAAATAGGACTTTTAAAATCACAGTTGATACCAGCTTCAGGGGGAACTTCCCCCAGGCTCCCTGGGCCTTTAGGACTGCACATGGTGGCTTCCTCCTTGGAGGCTTCTGTCCTACTTTCAGGACTAAATAATGTCTTGGGATGCTCGAGCTCCCTTCCCCCCCCCCCAAAAAAAAGTGAAAAGAGCTGCCCTCTCCAAAAAGGGTTAGCCGGATCAAAGCAGAGAGAGTGCAAGCAAACCAGCACCACCCACCCTGGATCTGGGTCATAGGTGGCACAGAACGTGCTTTTGTTAATGTTATTCTGGACCTTTCTTGTGAAGTGTTTTTATGCCTGTTAGCAAAGGACACGCTGAAGAAAAGTTCTCGTGAGGCATTGGGTTTTCCTAAGTGAAGAGTATTTGCAGATGTTTGGGTTATGGAAGAATATTTGTAGATGCATGGGTTTGGAAAAGTGATTCCGTCTGACTGTGGGAACTCGATGTGCACAGGTGCAGACGGGTACCGTTGCACCTGGAGTGATTTTTCTAAACTTTAGTAAACCACAGAACAGTGCTTTATAAGTGGGATGCGTGTTCACAGCATGGTACGCGGGTTCTGCTGCTATGCTCCGGGCCAGAGAGGCCTCCTTTGTATAGATAGGGTCAAGCTACTGGTGAGCATGTAGGGGCTTCCTGCTGTCTTAGGTTCTATAGTATTACCAGAGGTTTAGTGCCCATCGTCCCCTTGTCTCTGCCAAACGCTGGCAGGACACTGGTATTCTATCCGCTGTTGATTCCATGGAGCCTGCCTGTGATTTGGAGTGTGTGGGGGCATGCCCCTCTTTGTGAAGGCTGATTAGAAAAAGTTGACCACCAAAACTGCCAAGGCAGAGACCACAGTCAACTGGGTAGTATGATCTCGTCTACGAGAGCTACAGAGACCGGTATCTGTTGAGGTCTGGGGATGTGTCCGCACATGTCTTCCAAAAGAAAGCTTCAAAGTAGGAAGGAAACAAGAATCATATCAATTTCATAAATATGCCAAATAAAATTTCTTTTTTTATTTTTATTTTTTTACCTTGTAAATCCAATGCCAGGGCCACCATCAGAGCCTGAGTTTGTGAGAAGAATGCACGCAACAGCCATGTCCTATGCTCTGTCATCCTTTATGTTCTCAATCCCTGTCCAGTCTCCCAGTCTGACAGGAGGCAGCCAGCCCCTACCATGCTCCTGTTGCCTAGCCTCAGGGGCCTCATTAGCATATGAGAGCTCTTTGAGGCCCTGCAGCAGTGAGCAGAATCTTTCCAGAAGTGGAGGTGTATTGGCCCTTGATGGCTGGTTCTAGGATGACATCCATATGGCAACAGCACGTTATTTCTGTATAACTCACATAGCCTGTGTACCTTAATCATCTCCCCATTACTTAACAGTAC
Source organism: Mesocricetus auratus (assembly GCF_017639785.1). NCBI lineage: Eukaryota > Metazoa > Chordata > Mammalia > Rodentia > Cricetidae > Mesocricetus > Mesocricetus auratus. The sequence continues at coordinate 4,218,018 of NW_024429218.1, read as the reverse complement.
CTAGTGCAGTATAATTGCTGTGTAACGAGGGACTACATTGCATCTTTAGACAATAACGAATAACTAGATAAAGTCTGTACATATTCCCTACAGGGATAATAGTTCTCTTCAAATATGCTGTCTCTTTGGACTGCACTCTGTGGGATATGGGACACACCTGTGGAAGGACACTACGCATGTGCAAATCCTACTTTGTTGGGGACAAAGGGTTGGAGCCAGCAGGATGTTAAATAGCAGTTGACTCTGAGGCCTTTGTCTTGGGATAAGGCCTTGAGTCTGGCATTGATGGATGAAGGGAACAAGGGCAAATTTTCAACCACAGGGACCTCAGTTCACCTAGCTGTGCAGAGAAGTTGGTGTGAGAGACAAGAGGGACACTTTCCAGCCAAGAGTCCAAGTGTTAATGAACTCGAACCAACATGTAGCCTTAAAGTTCTCAAGTTGGAACCTCCCTGGCTGTGTTTGTCAGTTCCCATTATCAATTCTAGTTGAATGCCCTAGAATAGACCCATATTTAGTCATGGGGTTCAGCTAGCTCAAGACTAGACAACCGGACACTGTTTTTCAGTTTTGTCTATAGTACACAGGGAGGATAAACCAAAGGGAAGTCATCAATGGGTCTTTGGGTTCACTCAGAGCCATCTCAGTCACACAACCCCACAATGGTGTATTTTGCTCACACAGTAGACTCTGAAGCTGAAAGTGACTTTTGGGGTAATTATGCATTTTAGGAAGATTAGATGTCTGCTCTTTCTTCCCACTTCCCATGTTTACTTGGGAGAGAGAATGCATTGGCTTGCTGCTGTCTTCCTGAAATCTACCCCTAGCACCTTACTGTGGAGGCCTTCAGATGAGTGGGACTTAATAGTCACAGTGGCGTTTAGTGGCTGAGATTTACATCCCAGCATCAGGAAATCTGGTCCAAATTTTTGTATATAAAGACTTTTTTACATACAAAATATAATGTATAATGTCAGGCATAGTCATGTGATACATAAATTGTACCTGCTGCTGGGGCGACCAGAAGCGTGCAGACAGAATTGACAGTCTTCCTTCCACGGTGAAAAGGACTAGATTCCTGCAGAGACATCGCTGTGGAGATGAATGACTGTTCTCCTTCAGATGCTGCTGGTTGGAGTTGGGTGCTGATGCAGGCATTTCAGAGATGGTCCTTGTCTTCTGGCAGAAGTGATTCATAGCCACGCCTGGCCCTGGTGGCGTGGCAGGAAGAGCTTGCTGATCCCCGTGCAGAAGCATCTACTTCATGGCATCTGCGGGGCCCCTGCCTGTGAACGATAGTGACAGACTCTGTTTGTGCTAGCACTGTGGGGTGACCTGAGGTTGCAAACAGCTTCCTTACCTGACAAGCTTTGTTTTATTGTTAGGATTGTCTGGTCTGAGTTTTTCTTGTGCTGTAAATATGGAAATATGTGAAGAAGTGTTTAACCCCAGAAATGAATAAATTTGATCTGTTCTCAAACAAAGGCAACAGAAGGTAGATTAGGGGATTAGGAACAATAGGAGGCATGTTACTGTGGTAAGGGAATCAAAAAAAATCCCAGAAAGAGACCTGGGATGTGTGTAGTGGTTCAAGAATGATGTTTTGGTAATGTAGTGCAAACCAAGATGTGTAGAACATTCTAGAATTGGATCACCAGAAAACAGCTCAGCATTTCATGTGAAGAGCTTTGATGATTTCCTCTTGCAAACTCAAAAAATATATATAACTTAAAACCATTCCTGCACATTGCAAAGAATCACAATAATTAGTTTCGTAGCCTTGTGACAGGGAAAAAGACCTTGGAATCCATGCTACATTGGAAGGCAAGGTGGATGCGTTTGTGGGGCGTGGTCACTGGTGGGCTTATGTCCATGTGCCCCAATGCACCTCGTCTAACCAGTGGGCGGTGATTTAAGTGTAAAGTTTTGGTGCTAAAGTAGAAAAGGGAATATGTAAAAGCACCCGATTGGCTCTAAGTTTCTGAGAGTCGTAAAATAGCAGCCTTGCCTGAGGTCTTTCTCTGGAAGAGCGGGACAGCTGCTCAGAGCACTGGCTCTGAGAATATTGAGAATATTCTCTGGAAGAGTGCGAAATGATCACTGTCTTGTGAAAACAGTGGTTAAGCCGCGTCGTAGAGGTCTGAATTCACTTCCGCTATTTGTGTGTCATGGCACAAATGCAGGTTGGTACCAGTTATTCTGAGTCCTGTGTGCCCAGTGCTGTACTGAACGATGCAGTTTGTTAAGAGGTCTCCTGTACACTAACATCAGTTCAGCCATCCATCTCTGCATTCAGAGCTGGAGAGGTCCCCAAACCCACATGGTGCTGTCTCTGGGAGTATCTAGGCTTGGTAACTGTACTGAGGTGTAGGGAGACTCGGCTGTCTGGATGCCGGTCCCACAAAGAATTTAGTAAGGCAGTGGTCTACACCTGGAATCTGAGCCATCATATGTATAAATGGGGTGTGGCATGATCTGAGAATTCACAAGCATGTCTAGTGCCTATTTTTTTCCCCTGAAATACATTTTTGGTGTTCTGATTTTTGTCTTTAGTCCTGACACAGTTGTCTTAACTGTGGGATGATTTCCATGTCAGGGTTTCTTTGAATGACCCAGGAGCTTTAACATGTAAACCAAGGAAAACAAAACGACTTGAAGGCACATAGTCTGGTGCACACCCAGTGGTGCCTAAAGTCTTCTGAAGACCATCTCATGTTCAGTCCCAGCTCCTGGTTCTGAACTGAAGTGCTGGGAGGGACTTAATTCAGCCTTCAGGGTTTGGTAGAGCCACGGTGGTCTGACTCTGCAGACTAGGCAGCCCCCCACACCTCCTTCCCCATCGCCCTCCCCAAACATCTCATCCTCGCGAGATGAGGAGGAAGGGGTGCACAGATTGTCAGCACTCACACCACACTGGAAGACTGTGTGGTCTTTCCGAAAGGCCTGTCTGAACCGTCTCCACCCACCCGGTGCCAGTCCTTGGGGCCTGGCGTTCCGGTGCCCACTGGTGCTTTGGATGTCCTGGCCCAGTGTGGTGTTTGGTTTACTACTCTGATAGTGTCCTCGGGGCATCCGCCATGTTTGTGCAAATTGAGCACAGGTAAGTTCAGGGCTTTTATACAGCGTGGTCACGGTGCTGTTCTCTCTGAGTGGGACTATGCTTCCCGTTGTCTCTCCGTCACTGTTCTCCCTGCTCCCGTGCCCGGATGCCACTACCTTTTCCAGCTTGAATGGTGACAATGACAGGACACCCTCTGTGCCGGCAGTCTGGGCAGCAGCAGATTTTCAAAGCAGGGCCCTCTGGACCCCAGATTCTGCGGAAAGACACTGTTAGTATGTTACCAGGTACAACAGCAGATGAGATTCTCACTAGCAAATATTGGCCCACGGCAGCTAAATAATTTCTTATTCTGTTTATACATGAGGGGGCAGTGTGACACTATAAAGCAAATACACTGTTAAGTTAGCTTATTTTTGTAAGCATATAATGATTTTTAGGTGAGAATTTCTAGGGTTTCCAGTTAAAACTCTTCTCTGTCAGTCTTTCTGTGTAGACACACACACATCTAAATGACACCTTCACTCAGCACACAAGTCATACGCTTGCGTTTGCTCACGTGGGTAAGTGATCATGGCAGTGTCGTCTTTTATTGAGAGTTTCTCAGTGTGTTCTCTTAAAGCTAGGTGCTTGCCTCTAGTCTCACCCAGAGGAGTGTTTCAGCACTCTGCAGCAGTGTCTGTCAGGCTGATGTCTCTAATGTTTTATTTTTCATGACTTCATTGAAGGCTGGAGTTGCTTATGCTGAAGGGAGCCTCTAACCCCAGGTCTTGGTGCCAGGGAAGGTCTGTGATAAATCACTGCAATGTGACCGCTTCTCTTCATGGCACACATATTACTTTGTCCAAGGAAAACAAATTGCCAAGCAAAGAAGCAGCACTTTTTAATTAATGTTATTATTTCTGATATATGAGTGACACTGTAGATAAATCACAGCAGTGATGTTCTGGGCTTTAGAAATAGGAGAGAAAATTATTAAGAGGGGTTGGAAGGTATTAAATGAATTGATGAAATCTATAAAACATTAAATAAGAAAATTATGAAGACTGTAAATCAGAATCCAGACAGGTGATTTCATAGGCACAGCCTATTTTTAAATCAATAAAAAAATGCTTGTAAATGAATGTTTCTGTTTATGTTGTTAGGAAAAAAATAAAGTCCAGTATTTGGGCATAAGAATAACCCTCTGTGAAACTTTGGGGTACTTAATGCCTTGATACTGTATCCTGGCTACCTTTCTTCAGGGATGAAAAGTCATAATTTTGTCTACCCCATGGCGAAAACCATTGTACTTGTTTACTTTTGGGGGGAAAATTGTTTGAAATTGATTTGGTGCTGTTTTAATTTTAGTGGGATTCTTTATTTTGAAATCTTGTGTTAAAAAATGCTTTCTGATGTCAAATTCAGTGGGCTGGATTTTAGCTCTGGCCTGTCATGAATGAACCCCAAGTCTATTGTGACTGGGTTCTGGTTTGCTATAGCAATGGACAAGTTTCACTCATGGACACTCGTTGTCATGCTTATACCCAATGACAGATATTTCGGACCTCGCCAGATACTGCATTTCCTGAGCCCCCCTGCCTGTCAGCTTCACCTCCAAACGCTCCACCGCGGCAGTCAAAGAGACAGGGGCAGCGGACGAAGAGGCCAGTGGCTGTGTATAACCTTTGTCTTGAGCTGGAAGATGGTAAGATGCGGGTGGTTCTTGTGCTGGTGGCTGGCTGACAGCACCGCATGTCATACGCCCTCTGGGCAGGCCCCAGGATTTAGTCTCTGTGCTCTAATTTCTTTCTCCCCTAAGTTGTAAATTGTAATGTTTCAGATAGCAGGGAGGTTGGCATTTTCTCATCAGGGAGAAAAAAATGTAAGTTTCTGTTTTGTGTTTGTTTTGTTATGCACAGTTCTTTTTTATTTTTAAGACAGCTTAAATTTCTTTTTTGGGAGACACGTGTGACCTCCCGTGAGGTTACATAACCCTGAGACAAATGGAACTAAAATTAAAGCAGATCTTTGATGTGAGGAGTCGGTGGAGCCAATCCAGTGTTAATGCGCCTGGATTAAAGGCACAGGTCACCGTTGCGGTAGGGCTTGGACTCTGTACCACACCAGTGGACTGGCATTCTCAAAAGGCAGGACTGTTAGTCATCTCCAAAGCCAGGGGTGGCAAACTGACTTGCCTTTGAAGTTAGGCTGCATGAACTGGGTTCAGCGGACCCGAGGCAGATGGTGAACCTCATGTCCCAGCCAAGCTATGCCAGCCAGCGCTCACCTCATAGCCTTGTCTGGATCTTTAGGTCAGAACTGAGACTGTGAGCCCCATCAGGGCTGATCGGTGACTTGTTCTCATGTGGTTCTTGTGTGATATGGTGTCACAGCCTGTTTACGTGGGTATTTCTCCTGTTGAGTCAGCTCTCCAAATTTAAGGTCATCGACTTCTCTTCTTGCTGCAAGCCCGTAAGCCTTTATTATCCTTCCCAACATCCATGGGTACGTTGATCAGGACCAAAGTATCATACCATCATCATAAACACATATTCAAGAGAAAAGTATCTATCAGTTAATGCACGGAGGTGACAACTGTCCTCAAGTGACTGGGGGTATACCTCTGGTAACAATACTGGGGGTGAGCTGCTCTTGGTTCTTTCTGAATCACTTGCCACGTGTACGTGTGACAGAAATACAGTCAGATATTATTTTCTGTCTCCTGGAGAAAGTCATGAGCCATGAATATCAGTTTCTGGAGAGAGGGGGCGGGGAAGGTCAGAGATCACCCTACAGCCCATCTTCCAGGAGTCTCCTGTTGAACTTGGAGCCCACGGATTGGCAGTGAACTCCCGGGATCGCTCCGCCTCTGCCCAGTGCTGGGGTTTCACTCCATCCTCCTTCCCGGCATAGCTTGCTCAGCAGGTACCTCACTGATGGTGCCAGCTCCCCAGCTCCCAGAACTTCTCTTCAGGCCTCCTTTCCCCTCATGCTCCCTGCCAACTCTTCTCACTTCCGTTCTTTGTCAGCAAGGCTGCTAATAAGGAGTAAGCTTGACTGGTCTGAGTTTCACCTTCCCATACATCTCACCTGTTCCCTGGAGGAAGTGCTAGTAAACAGCGAAACACGCAAATGCCAGAGAGGAGGGAGGGGTGAGAAATACACAGGGCACCGCCAGATACCTGACTGGCCTCCACGGAGAGCGAAGCTAGCCGGTCCATGATGGAAGTGACCCAAGTCAGGCGTTTGTCTGGAATCACAGCCACACTCTGTTAGTCTTAGGAATAAAACTGTATCTCAACAGTCTCTGGAAGGGCTGCTCTTCTGTGCAAAGTTTCTAGATGATGACTAGTGACTGAGAAGTGCCCATTAATCTCGTCTTTGATGGAAAACTCAAGATGGCATATAGAGTGCATTGGTCCTAAGTTTTAGGAGATGTGTTTCTCCTCGGTGCCAGCAAATGCGCTGCAGTTGAACCACAGTCCCTCCTGATGTTACACTTCTTAAATGCTACTTGATTTTGAGGGGGAGAAATATCAACTATGCACTTCCTTCATCGTATCTTATGCTTGTTATTTCATGATATTTAATTGAATGTTATTTTACTGCTTTCTATTTTATAACTTTGTTATTTCTTTTTGGTAACAATCTTGACTTTTTTAAAACCTGCATTTACTTATTTATTGAAAATAGATTTTTATGCAATATAGTTTAATTATGGTGTCTCTTCCCCAACTCCTCCCTGATCATACCCACTTTCCCACCCACCCAAATCCATACCCTTTCTTTCTCACTCATTAGAATACAAACAGACCTCTAAAAAACAATAATACTAGAATAAAAGAGAACTAAACAAACCAGAAGAGGACAAAATGGGGGCGAGAGAGGGGAGGGAGCCAAAATAGTACACACACAGAAAATCAATAAAAACAAAGTTGTAAACCATAACACGTAAGCATAACCGTAAGGCTGAAATGAAAATCCAGACAAAACATTGAGACAGAAAGCACTCCCGAAATGCCGTTATGTCGGCCATCTACTACTGACTTGGCGCTGCTGTAGGAGGAAGCTTCTCTGAGGAGGGCGAACAGGACTCTGCTCCATGGGGGTAGAAGAATGCCATCAGGAGTCCTTTTAGTGCTCTGTGCTTGTAGCAGAAAGTACCTGGTTTCCCCCTAGGTCCATGGCCTGCCTAGTTTCTAGTCAACCTTGATCTTTTTCTTGTTTGTTTCTCTGTGTCAAATTAAACATGTATCAGTGTTTTTTGGCTGGAGTGCACTCTATGCCCCACATGTGTACAGTGCCACATGTGTACAATGTCACATGTGTACAGTGCCTGTGGAGGCCAGAAGAGAGCATTGGATCCCCTGGAATTGGAGTTGCAGATGACTGTGAGATGCTCTGTGGGTCCTGGGAATTGAACCTGGATCCTCTTAACTGCTGTTCTTAACTGCTGACCCACCTCTCTAGCCCCAATCTACCTACCTCAAAGTTGTCATCGTGGAAGCACCGGAGTTTGGTGATTCGGTAGTTTTTATATTGCCTTGGAGGTGAGGAGGTAATACAAACAAGTTAAAAAGACTACCCCCCTTTATTTCTGGAGCCACGCTTCAGATCTGGGTCGTGTGTGAGGAAAATGGTGGCGACAGTTGGGGACCACCTACCTGAAAGGAGGCGCACAGGGAAAAAGCAGTCGATGTTAATGTTCACATGTTACAAATTCTACTTCCTGGAAAATGCTATGTACTCCTTTTTATTATGATCTCAGTGTTTTGAGAAAGCATCAAGTCATGCAGCTCAGGCTGGCCTTGCACTCTCAGTGATGCTCCTGTCTTAGCTGTCAGAATCCTCACCACAGTGTGTACCCCCAGATCACATCAACCTGCTGCTGTGTTCTTGTTGCTGGACCGTGAGTGCCTTCTTTAGCGTTCAACTTTGTAAGGGTTCAAAAACCACCTAAAATATTTTTTGGTATTCTCACAGTAGAGTCACTTCCTGTGTTTTATCTGGTTTTGTTTAAATATGTGGTGCATTCTGGTAGAATACTGTAATGTGAATATGTCCCTGATCTCCTTGTCTCATTATAAAAGAAGGCAAATTTGAGTTCATAAACAAAATCAACAGTTTCTGGTGAAAAGTTAAGTGGATTTTTTTTCCTGCTACGATCTGAGGGAAGGGTTTGAATGTGTAGAGATTGCCTGTGTGGTCATAGGTTTGGTAGCTGAGCTTCCGGTATGCTCCATCTTCCCTGAGCCGGTCAGTCGGCCCTGGAGACTGCTTAGCATGCAGTTCAGCATCCACATAGATGTGGGCCTGTGAGGCCGCTGTGAGGACCCAGCAGGCCTGTGGGGAGACGCCTAGGACAGGCTCCACAGAACCCGCCTGGAAGCAGCAACGCAGCACCACGGTCTGCACTCACACAGCATGGACGAGCCCATCCCATGCGGAAAGTTGCCCGGTGTAAGCGTGGCAGCTTAGTGCTCTATAAAGACTGCTGTGGGCACACTTATCATGAAGGTCACCACTAAAGATGCCAGCATCGGGAAAGCCTGTGAGATTGGTACAGAGAGATTTGGATATAGGTAACACAAAGCAACTGAAGGCAGTTTTCGTCATATGTGACCAAATGACATTAAACTTACCTGCAAAGAAACTTAAACTTCTAGTTATTTCCTTAAATGAATGGCATGACTGGCAGTGGGTGTAGAATCCAGTTCTCTTAATTAGAGCTGGTCCTGTCTTCTGAAACACTCACGTTTTATCTTATAGAATGCGCATTGCTCACTTTCCTATGGCCACTGGTAATTTCTTGAACTTCAAAGCTGCGCCAGTCTGTTATGAAGTAGCAGAGTCTGAGGCAGGTCCCTCAGAACCCTGCTCAGAGCCTTCTCCTTGTCCTGTGTTCTTGTTCCCTTAGAACCAGTGGTAAAGCAGCGGAAGAAGCTAACTAAGGCTGTGGTGGACGTTCACATTCCCAGCTCCCCTGTGTTCGTGTGCACGCCCCCTCGTGTATGAGGGAGCTGCTGTGTTTGCTGCAGTCCCCTCGACTATTAAGGGCAGTTTGTGAGCCTGTGTGAGGTGATAGTGGCCGCTTTTATTTTCCTTTCGTGGAAGGAAAAACAAAACAAAACAAAACTAGAAGCCATGGCTTGACGAATGAGGAGGAGAGGCTTGCCATCTGAGTTTTGACTGAGTTCTTCCTCCCTTCATACAAGCTCTAGTTTTAAACAGAACTAGGTGTTTATGAGACTAGTTGTTATATGCACCTTCCTGAATATAATTAGATATTCTGAGCCTGTCTTCTGCTCGTGATATAGCAGTTTGCTTCTTTAGGCGAGTTCAAACTGATTGAAATCAGGTTGAGGGCAGAATCATCTGCCAAGCCAATTGGCAGGATATAGTATTCTCTACTGTTGGCCTTTCTTGGGCACCGTTGGGTTGGCACTTTTGACACTGGGTGACAAACTGTTAACTGCAGCACATTTTGTTGAGCATGTGTTATTGTAATCCCACAGCATGGTGGATGGAAGCAAAGGGAATGAGTGTGCACAGCTAGGGAGAGGCAGACAGAGGGGGAGGCCTGGCCCCTGGTACGTCCTTCTCAGCTAGGGAGAGGCAGACAGAGGGGGAGGACTGGCCCCTGGTACGTCCTTCTCGTGCTTAGGGGGCTGCCTTATCTGGGCCAGCCTCCGAATACACGGTAGGACAAAATTACCATGTTGACGTCCCTTCAGTCACCATTCAATGCCACACATCATCACTGGACTGTCCCGTGCTACCGTCTCGCCAGCAAGAACGACGCGGCACACTTAGGATCCTTCTGCAGAACAGCTTTAATGCGTCTTGAGAGGGAGAGCATAAGCTTACAGAGCGGAGACCCGGGGAGCGGAAAGCCCAACCCTTATATAGCTCAGCAGTCCCCGCCTCGGACGTGTCATCTCCTGACTGGCTCCTGCTCGTCAGCCCATATGACCCCACGGGAGAGGCAGAGAGTAAGGGATGGAAAAGTAGCAGGCACGTGCGCACCAAGGTTGTTTACTCCAACTGACAACGGGTGTCAGCGCCATCTTGTAACGGAGAATGTGGGGGCGGCTCCCCACACTGGACACGTAAAGAGGTGATGGATATGAATTTAGACAACTTCAGTGGATTAAGAGAACATATTTTAATTAGGAGGTATGAGCAAGAGAAGCGAAGATGAGAAGACAGGCCTCTGTGGTCTTCTAAATGTAGACTTTGCAGGGTAACTCAGCCTTACGTATGTAGGTGAGCATTCGGTTGTATCCCCAGCATATGCAGATTTTTTAATCCTGAAATAGTGAACCTTATTAACTGTTGAGGTTTCCGACGCTGTCCTTCACTTGGGGTTTTTATGACAATGAATGCTAGAATGGAAATTATGCCACACTGTCACAAAGAACTTCTGTAAAACCTGTGCCGTGCACACCACCTACACACTCAGGCTCATCTCTGCTCACACTCAGGCTCATCTCTGCTCACACTCAGGCTCATCTCTGCTCACACACTCAGGTTCATCTCTGCTCACACTCAGGCTGATCTCTGCTCACACTCAGGCTGATCTCTGCTCACACTCAGGCTCATCTCTGCTCACACTCAGGCTCATCTCTGCTCACACTCAGGCTCATCTCTGCTCACACTCAGGCTCATCTCTGCTCACACACTCAGGATGATCTCTGCTCACACTCAGGCTCATCTCTGCTCACACTCAGGTTCATCTCTGCTCACACTCAGGCTCATCTCTGCTTACACACTCAGGCTCATCTCTGCTCACACTCAGGCTCATCTCTGCTCACACTCAGGCTGATCTCTGCTCACACACTCAGGCTGATCTCTGCTCACACACTCAGGCTCATCTCTGCTCACACTCAGGCTCATCTCTGCTCACACTCAGGCTGATCTCTGCTCACACTCAGGCTGATCTCTGCTCACACACTCAGGCTCATCTCTGCTTACACACTCAGGCTCATCTCTGCTCACACTCAGGCTCATCTCTGCTTACACACTCAGGCTCATCTCTGCTCACACTCAGGCTGATCTCTGCTCACACTCAGGCTGATCTCTGCTCACACACTCAGGCTCATCTCTGCTCACACTCAGGCTCATCTCTGCTCACACTCAGGCTCATCTCTGCTTACACACTCAGGCTCATCTCTGCTCACACTCAGGCTCATCTCTGCTCACACTCAGGCTCATCTCTGCTTACACACTCAGGCTCATCTCTGCTCACACACTCAGGCTCATCTCTGCTCACACACTCAGGCTCATCTCTGCTCACACACTCAGGCTCATCTCTGCTCACACTCAGGCTCATCTCTGCTTACACACTCAGGCTCATCTCTGCTCACACTCAGGCTCATCTCTGCTCACACTCAGGCTCATCTCTGCTTACACACTCAGGCTCATCTCTGCTCACACACTCAGGCTCATCTCTGCTCACACACTCAGGCTCATCTCTGCTCACACTCAGGCTCATCTCTGCTCACACTCAGGCTCATCTCTGCTTACACACTCAGGCTCATCTCTGCTCACACTCAGGCTCATCTCTGCTTACACACTCAGGCTCATCTCTGCTCACACTCAGGCTCATCTCTGCTCACACTCAGGCTCATCTCTGCTTACACACTCAGGCTCATCTCTGCTTACACACTCAGGCTCATCTCTGCTCACACACTCAGGCTCATCTCTGCTCACACTCAGGCTCATCTCTGCTTACACACTCAGGCTCATCTCTGCTCACACTCAGGCTCATCTCTGCTCACACTCAGGCTCATCTCTGCTCACACACTCAGGCTCATCTCTGCTCACACTCAGGCTCATCTCTGCTCACACTCAGGCTCATCTCTGCTCACACACTCAGGCTCATCTCTCAGTTGCACAGTTCAAGTACTGCTGTGTCTACTGCTGAGTATAATGGACATGGTTTCTGCCTTACATGTGACATGATAGTGACCACTCAAACCCCACTGTTCCTCCTAAGTAGTGTTCTTAGAGCCCCAGCACTTTTAGCAAGGTGACTATGTTCCAAAGGATGAGAAGAACACTAAATAGTTGTCAGGAAAGAGAAGAGTTCTGCCTCTGGAGAGGCCGTGGAAAGGGAAGTGTTAGCTACCACCAAGTGTTTGTCTTCTCAGAGAAGGAATAGTCTTTGTACTCACAAAGAAGACAAACTCATTTTCCTGAGTATATTTTACAGTTTTAATTAATTATATCGTCCCCCTCCTACCCCCTGTATATACTCTTCCCCTCCCTACTCTTGGGACTGTCTACTTTTTAAGCAATATGTGTGTGTGTGTGTGTGTGAGAGAGAGAGAGAGAGAGAGAGAGAGAGAAAACATGACAATATTGCCTGCATGTGTGTTTTGGAGGCTGACCACTTGGTATTGGATTTCAGTCGGGGCTTGTAGGTAGGGAAGATTACTAGATTACTTCTCTTGTTCATTGGCCATCGCTGTTCATGTAGGGTGCGGCCCTATGGTATTCCCTCCACTTGTGTTGGCATGTCAGCTGGAATTGCGCAGACCTTGTTTTTCTCTGTCTTTTACAACACATCCACTTTGATCCGTAGGCTCATCCCAGAGCACGGAGGCACCGCTGCACACACAGACCAGGTCTGCCTGGTTGATATTGTGGTGGCCGCGTGTTCCCAAGAGAGTGTGCTTACAAAGCCTCTTTTCCCCTCCCTTCCCTCTCGCCCCCTCCCCCCACCTCCTCTCTGCCACCCTCCCTAATCCACCCCCCTCCTCCACCTCTGTTCAGAAAGGGGCAGGCATAGGTGCCAAGAAAGCATGGCATATCAAGTTGAGGTAGGACTAAGCTCCTGTCCTTGTATTAAGGTTGGGTGAGGCAGCCAGCATTAGAAATAGGTTCCCACAAGCCATCCAGAGCATTGGGAACAGTCCCTGCTCCCACAGACAGGAGTCCCACAAACAGACAGGAGTCAAACATGCAGAGGGCCTAGGTCAGTCCCATGCAGGCACCGTAGTCATTGGTCCATAGCCTGTGAGCTCCCATGAGGCCTGTTGCTTCTGTGGGTTCCCTTGAGATGACCCTGACCCCTCCCTCCCCCATCCTTCTTCCCTCTCCTCAGCAGGACTCCTCTGCTTGGCCCAGTGCTTGGTAAAGTCTCTTAAGATGTGCTTTTGTTAGGGAGCTGTGGCTGCCCTCACCGCAGGGGTTACCAAGCTTGTGCAACAGCAGTGTGAGGAGCAGAAGGCCACCGTAAAACCACAGTTGGCATGCACCATCAGCCATGACCCACAGCCTTGCCTTGCCTTGTGGACATCATCTGACCAGGTGTGTCAGCCAGCTTACTGTATGAAAGCAGTCTCCATCTTGGGGTTGCAAATGGCTCTTCTTGTCATTGTTTTGTAATTGTTCAACCTGATACTTCATCAGTGGGCTCTGGGTAATCACTTCCTGAGTGTGGGTGCCTCTTACCACCCCCTCAGAGCATACTGTGATTTCTTGATGTAGAACTACCGGGCTGTAATGCTGAGTCTGAGACTAGGCCCAGAGTGTGGCAGTCCACGTAGACAGATTATTTCTTAACTCATTTTTACAGTGGCGAGATGAGTGGGTTAGAGAAGAGAGCTAGAAGCTTCAGGCTGTAATTGAGTTGTGCCGTGCCAATAAATCATGCATGCTGCCGCCCCTGCATAGGCCTCTCCTCGAAGCCTCCCGTGAGCTCAGCCCCTCAGTGCTAGCATGTAGCCTCGACTGTGCTTGTGTGGGATGAACATTGTCCCCTTTCTTGGGGAAAAGGAAAGAGGCTTATTTAATGCCTTTAAAACACGCATAGCTGCTACTGTGGTGAAAATAAGTTCATGGCAGGTAACTAGACTTTGTAGAAGAGAGAAAATTCCTTTAAAGCTGGTCTCCCTGTGGAGTGTGTTCTTTCTTCACTTCTAATAGCTTTTATTTTAATTCCTAGTTCTGAATTCAAGCAGCTGTCACTCTCTTTTTAGCCCTCTTTGAGAGTCTTGCAGCGTAGGAGGTAGCCCGGCTGTCTAAGAAACATCTTTTCAAACCAACTACAGTATTGTTTATCCTGAATGAAATGGAAGTTTTGAGGCTGTCAAGAGTGACTGATTTGAAGTGTTTTCTATGGTAGCCAGGAATGATGAGCAGATATCTCAGAGGGGGAAGGGTAACGTGCCAATGTGGCCAGTTCCGAATTTACTTACATTACAGAGAAGCCGAGAAGACCCCAGAGAATAAAGGTGAGCTTGCAGCTAAGGCATGGCAACCCATGGCCGCTTCCTCAGCCCCTACCCACTCCTTCCAGCTGTTGAGGAGAAGAATCAAGTCCATACAGAGAGCGTCCTCACTCGCAGTGTTTCCTAGGGTTTGTGTTTGGCCTTCAGTAGCTCTGGGTGGCACTTCCAGGGCTTGACTGGCTTCCATGTGCCTGCTTGTGAAGGACTACAGTGTCACCTTTGGGAGTACAAAAGAAAATCTTCGTGCCTGTTCAAATTAAGTTTTGTGTTGTGGTTTTTTTAGGACTATGAATGTTTCCTAAGTTTCACAGGCCTTTTCAGGTGTGAAATACAATTGTGATCATGACTTTATAGAAACAGTGGTTATTAATTCTGTTTGTATCTTGGTTCTTTTGCAGACTAAGATTATGTAACATACTCTTTACTGTTCTTACCGGTATTTACTAAGCTTGGGTACTCCTCAGAAGAAAGTACAGGTGGTATTCATCTCTCTGGGAAATAAAGAAATTGGAACAGAGGGTCAATAGGTGGTCGGTGACCAGACCAGGACTAACAGGAGTGGTTCTAGAACTCTGGGTGCGTCATCACTGTGCTGACCAGCAGGAGAGGCATAGCCTGCAGTGATGATGAAAATCTCCACACCCCACCCCATCCCAGCAGTGTGATTATGCATGAAAAGGAAATCCTAAGAGGGTCTCCTTTGAAGGAAACACTGTCTAAATACACAAATAAGCATAGAAATCTAGGAAAGTAATCCGCACTGACAGTGGTTAGCCTACGGGCTTCAGAATCTTGTAATTGTGTTTACCTCTCTTTAAAAAATAATAGGGACCACTTGTTATATACACATGATATCTACATATGTATACAGACAGCATGGAGACATTCATGTAAGTAGATGTATGTGTGTAGAAGTCTAGCTTCCTTTCATTTCATGCTTGTTGTGTTGGGTTTTGGTTTAAGAGGGCTGAAAAGTGGAGCCCTGGAATGTGGCATGGGCGTCCCTGTCGCCATGGCCACCTCTGGCTGCTTGGTGTTTTCCTTCCTGAGGTGTTCAGCGACCTTTGCCTTTCCCCCCTTGCCCTTCTGGAGACACTTGGGCAGAAAAGAGTTGGGTTGAATGGCAGACTTACATTTGTGTTTAGATGAACCTGGACCGAAATCTCTGGCCTCGCTTTTGATGACTTTATATGGCCTCAGCAAATCCCCCACTGCCTCCGGCGTTTGTGCAGCACAACTGTGATGTAGTTTTTGCCAAACACCATTGAGTTACTGGATGCAGCCACACAGTGTGTAGTGGATGCTCCCTAATTTTAGCTTCTGTTTTCTTGGTTGCTTTGATATATGAGCTACCTCCATTGGCGTGCTTTCAGGGAAAATGTGGTTGGTATTTTGCATGATCTTTCTCTAGTGTAATATCTAGGATTGTTGATGGCTAACACCTTTACTTGGTAATTGCTGCTAATTCATGTTCGGTATGTCACAAAAAGGCAGGAGTAGAGAACAGGTAAATAGCTGGGAGTCTTAGTAGCTCTATTGTCCACAGCAGTGGTTCTCAACCTGTGGGTCATGACCCTTTTGGGGATTGCATATCAGTTATTATCATTGTGATTAAAAACAGCAGCAAAATCACAGTTGTGAAGTAGCAATGAAAATAATGTCACTGCAACATGACGAACTGTATTTAAGGGTCTCAGTATTAGGAAGGTTGAGAACCACTGGACTACGCTGTCTCTGTGGACCCCAACTTTGTGTTCTTTGTACAATGCTCTCGGTTACCTGGAATGTCAAAGTGATAGGTACCTCTGGAGTTTGTGTGAGGCTTTGTTCGGTGCCGCTGTCTCTTTGGTTTCTAAGGATAAAGATACACGGTTGTTGCCCAACACTGTCTCCTGACGTACCTGTGCTACTACCCTTTGGCTTTGGCCTCTCAGGTGTCTTGAGATTACAGGTGTGCCATCGCCGCAGGCAACTGTTCCTTGAGTCTCACAGTTAGCTTTCCTCCTGTAGTGGGCATCTGACAGGGCTGGTTTTTGTTTTTCACTCTGTTCTAAGATAAAAGTTCCTGAATAAAGGAGCTTTCTGTCAGTGTTCATTTTGAAGTAAAGTTGGACTTGAATTTTCTAAGAACATAATTGGTTCCCTCATATCTTAATGGCATCTGTTGTTAAACTGAGTTTTCCAGCCTATCTTTAAAAAACCAAGTGTCTAGTTAAGGAATGGGGTGTGTGTTTACACACTTTTCCAGTTAAGGAAAACTAACGTGTAAGTTAATGCAGTTTCTCTGGTGTAGATTTTGATGAAGGTGGAATAAATATCCGGCCTCAGAACTCTGAAAGAAAACACTTTTAATTTCTGTCTTGCTTCTGACAGAGATCTTCCATATAGATCTTCCAATGCATTTGCTGCTCTCGACAGAGCGTCACAAAGACAACATGCCACTGTGGCCGCTTCCGTTTCATCTGACTGGCATATGGGAGGCTATAAGAGGAGCATGGATCGTCTTTGCTTGTGTGGTGTTAATTGGGTTTTAGATCCGCTCTGCTCCTTCCCAGCCATGCTGTCTGCAGCTTTCTGCTGGGTGCTGCTCTTTCTTCTGTGTGTTACAGATACACGTAGAGCAGGTCAGGGGAGCCCTGAGGCTCTGGCTAGCCCGACTCCGGGGTGAGCTGTGAAAGAGCAGCCTCACTTCTTGGACAATTAGGGAGTAGGCAACTTGGAAGAAAACAGTCTTAGCTGAGAGAGAGAAAGAGAGAGAGAGAGAGACAGAGACAGAGAGAGAGAGAGAGAGAGAGAGAGAGAGAGAGTGTGTGTGTATTTTTTGAGGTGCTGTAAGTATTAACAGACCCTTAATGTCCCTTTTGAAGCTATAGCAAATCTCAGGAAGCCATTCTAGACTCACATTCCTGACTCAGAGTTGGAGCTGAGGGATGTCCTACCATCCACAGACCGCACGCACAGTAGACGGGAACCAGCCAGTGTGCTGATGCACTTTCAGGGCCTGGGCAGGAAAGGTAAAGCATATGCGGCTCGTGTAAGGGCATGTCCTACTTAACAGTGCAGGGTTTCGATCTAAGCTGGTTGAGGACAACAGTTGCAAGGTGTCAGTCATTTCCTGAGTGTCACCAGTACACATGGGCTTGCGTTGACCGTGTATCAGGAAGTAGCGCAGCCTGGTCCACAGTCCTCTATTTTATCTGTCCTTCTGTTTAGGAAGGATGCCAGTGACACCTCTTGCCCCCTGCTGATCTTAAAATTGAGTTGCTGGCCCACACCCCATCTTTTGTGCTGGCTGTATTGCTCCACCAACAGGACAGGTTCAACTGTGTGTACTCACCTCCACATCTGCTGTCCAACAGGACATTTTATTTATGGTGTCATGTAGAGTAGCATTTTGAGCTGGGGAAGGAGAAGTGTACAATTTGTCATGTTGTGGTTTACGCTAGTCCATGCAGCATTAGGTAATAGTGTTGGTAAAATCCACCACCCAGACCTTATTTTAATAAACTAGAAAGTATGTCAAAACATAAAAAATGAGTTCTTGATTCTAGAACCCATAACTCTTTCCAGTGTCCTCTGTGTGTCTATGGTGCCAGTGGTAGCTGCTTGTGAGTGGCCCTCTGGACAATGGGAAATACAGGCTGGCATTATGGCCTGCTGGGGAAGTCCACTTAATTTGTATTGAAGCCACTTTCAAAAATAAAACAGTTGGTATTGGGGTTTGAATCTGTGTAGAGGAAGTTGCTAGATACTAGATCACTTGGAAACTTTTTTCTCAGTAAGCTTTATTTACTAATAAGCAATGAAAGTAATATTTAAGGATATTAACTTTTTACTTATATAATAGCTTGTGCTTATTACAGTGTGTGAATAATCCCTGTTACATGAGTTCATTAAAATAAAGATGCCAGCTATATTCAAGTGAATTCTATGATGACTATTCTTTGGCTATGAATATTTGGGAAGATTATCTGTTGGCATAAAATGTTACTTTCTAGTAAGATATAAGTTTATTATTTATTTAAAGCTATAGTTTTTTGTTATTTGTTAACCTTGCCTTATAAATGTTAGTATGAAAAAAATTTTGTCATTGAGTTCTAAGTATTTCTTAGTAGCTTCTTTAGTAACTATATTTAATTTGCTGGCATGGGAATTGTAAAGTATATCAGTTTGTTATGAGGTGTAGATTGTCTTGCAATTCTCATCTGCTTTAAGAAGGATAATTTACAAATTTTTCAATTGGTATTTGCAGTGATTTGACTGAGGACTTCCCCTGCAGGCTAATATGTTTGAATGTTGGTCCCTAGTCGGTAGAACTCTTTCGGAAGTATGAGGAGGTGCGACCTTGTTGGGTGTGTAACACTGGACGCGTACTTGGAGGTTTCAGAAGTTCACGCCATTCTCAGTTCCCTTTTCTCTTCCTCCCACCTGCTTCTTTCCCTCCCTCCCTTCCCTTTTCTTTGCCTCTTCCCTCTCTCCCTCCCCCTCAACACGTAAGCTCTCAGTGCCACACACACGTACCTGCCTGCAGCCTGCCTCCCCTCCATGATGCTCATGGACCCGCCCTCTGAAACTAAGCAAGCCCTGATGGAGTGCTTTCTTGTATAAGTTGCCTTGGTCGTAGTGTCTTTTCACAGCAATAGGAAAGTAACTGAGATGTATTTAAGATGTTATGGCCTCCATTCAAAAATACTTTATGTGGTGTTGAGAATATTATCCTCTATTTGCTGCAAGTTGTGTGTGTTATGTCTGTGATGGGGGTGGTGGGCTGTAGGAGTCTCCTTGTACATTGATTCCAGGTCGTCGTCGTCGTCGTCGTCGTCGTCGTCGTCGTCGTCGTCTTCTTCGTCTTCTTCTTCTTCTTCTTCTTCTTCTTCTTCTTCTTCTTCTTCTTCTTCTTCTTCTTCTTCTTCTTCTTCTTCTTCTTCTTCTTCTTCTTCTTTTGCTACATGTTGGGGTCTGAGTGTTGACTTTTCTGTTTTCTCTGTAGCATATGGTTGGTTGCTTGAGGTTTTATGGTTTTATTTTGTTGTTTGATCATGACCTTGGTCTTTGTTAAGTGACCTTCATGTACCAACTGCCTTTCTTTTGGGTCCTAGTTACCTAGTATATCCATCCTTTCCTCTTGTATTTTCAACCTTGTCTTTTTCACCTTACGCTTGCTTCTTCAAGTCATCATAATGCTTGACTTAATGTATTTGGAGAATCACTCTCTTTTAATAGCCAAGTGTAATCCATTTTTATATAATTATCATTATGTGATAATTTCTGTCATTGTGTATTTTTCATTTAATGCATTTTCCCTTTTCATTAAGAAAGCAAATGGGCTTCTGCTATTTTCTGTGTTCCTGAGGGTACTTCTGACTTTTTGTTTCTAGAGTGTTTCTCCTTCTTTGAACCTTATACTCTCATTTCTCTGTTGAGTCCTAAACTATCTACATTTTGCCTCTGTAACCAGTAAGACAGTCTAATTTCCCCAGCTTTTTTGGTGTTTCCTAGAATGTGTTTTGAATTTTTTGTTGTTGTTGTTACTCCCTTCCCATTTCCTTTATTAATGGCAACAGTACACACTGCTAAGTTAGTTGAAAATCCCTCTGTTGCTTCTGTTGATAAAATCTTGAAGAATTTCTTTATGAGAATAGCTGGTATACTTCTTTGAGTGTCAGACCTTTATTTGTTGTTTCTCATGATATTTTATTATGCCCTCACATTTTGAAATACAGTTAGAATTCTTTTTCCTTGATTCTTTGAAGTCTTACTGGATTCTGTTGTGTACACAAATGCTGTTGAGAATTCTGTGTTATATTGACTTTTATATGTTATGTTCTTTATATTTGCATGTGTTTTGGTTTTGTTCCTTGTATCTGATATTCTTGAATTATGCAGTCATGTCTTACATTTATGGTTTTCTTTATTCTCTAGTTTGCTGTTTTGAGTCTGTTAGGTTGAAGTCTTCTGTAATTTCTTTAATTTTTAGGAGTGTGTCCTTACTTCTCTAAGCATCTCTTCTGCCTGGTTTATTTCTTCTCCTAGAACCTACTGTTCTCTGTATTAAAATCTTAAAATCATTGCCTTTTCATATTTTCTGAGCATGCTGACTGTAGCTATTCCTGCTCAACTATACCCCAGTACCTGACAAAAGCAAGGGAGGGATTATTTGTTTTGGCTCATAGTTTTGGAGGGTTGGGTCCTTCCTTGATTGTCCCTGTATGCCTGAGCAGAGCATCATGGTGGTTCCAACATGTGGCAGAGGACAGATACTGACGTCATGGGGATCCAGGAAGCAGGCAGTGAGTAAGAAAGGAGCCAAAGATGATGTCCCCGACGACCTGCTCCAGTTACCCACTTCTTCCCCTAGGAGCTGCCTCCCAACATTCTCAAAACCTCCCAAAATATTGCCACCAGCTGGGCACCAAGTTCTCAAAACATTGGCCTGTGTTGGCCTTTTTTATATTCAAGCCCTAGCCCTGCCTTACTTCCCCCTTGCTCTTAGCTCAGGTCTGTTCACTCCTGGGAAGGGGCATGCTGTGGGGGTGCTGGCTAGGGTGCGGTAGATCTTTTCTCTCGCCTTTCTCCTGCCCGCTTTCCTCACTTCAGATGATTGCAGCAGTGTACCTCAGGGCTTCACTTAGAGCCAAGTTTATTGTTTGCATACAGTTAACAGAAATGCAGACAGTCGAATCCAGTTCCTCGGGTCAGTGGACACTTAGCTGCACAGTGTTCGTTCATGTTTAATGTGGAGAGCTTCATACTGCCCATGGCCTGGTCCTGCCCAAGGCCTGGTGGGTCACAGGCTTTGAGAAGTCTCAGGACCTGAGCATTGTCCGGTTTTCTGGGCCCTGTGGGTCTCTGGACCATTGGCCCTTGGCTTATGCTTCCGTTGACCTTTGAGTGTTTCCCTCTGTTGCAGGAAGACAATGGACAGGTATTTGAGGGCATGTATGTCTTCTTTATTTAAAACAAATATTATTTGATCTTTTTCTTGTTTCTGGGCATATGTAGGAAGAGAGGAAGATTTCCATTTAAAATGTCTAGGCTAGAAACTCCCTGATTGGACTTTATCAGAAAAGTGTAACTATGTCCTTGTGGGTGCAGTTACTTAGTTCTCAGCAAATCTTTCTGGTCCTAGAGATCAGCCATTTGATAATTGGCAATCTCCGAGGTTATGGACCCTGCAGTGGCAGCCTACTGCTGTCTTTGAACTAACCAAATGTGTGACTGTGAGGTTTATGTAAATTAAATCTAAACAGTAAGCCAGTATTCTCTTTTCTTTCTTTTCTTGTTTTCTGTCCTCTCCCATTTGCTCTTTGTTAATATGCAAGTCAAGTGTTTAAGAATGAGGAACCTGGCCATCTTGTGTGGCCAGGCAAGACTTTCAGTGTAGGGATTGGGACACCAACCCAGCCACAAAGCCTACAGTCTGTCCTGCCTATGGGATATGCTGGGATAAGGACGGCATAAAGATTGTGGGAGTGGCTACTAATGACTGGTCCAGCCTGTGACCCATGCCACCAGAGTGAGCTCATCCCTGACACTGCCTGGAGCACCGGGGCCCAGAGGTTGGGTGGCCCAGAGACCTAAGATTGAACCAAATATGATTGGAGAGAAAAAAAGTCAATGTAATGATGCCTAACAATAGTCTGTTATACTTATAGATTGGTGGCTAGCCCATTTGTCATCAGAGAGGCTTCATCCAGTAACTGGTGGAAACAGACGCAGATACCCACAGCCAAAAATTAGTCCAAGCTCAGGGAATTGTGCTGAAGAGAGGGAAGGAGGATTGTAGCAGCCACAGGAGTCAAGGACATCACAAGAAAGTCTACAGAGTCAACTAATTTGGGTTCATAGGAGCTCACAGAGACTGAACTGACAACGAGGGAGCCTACATGGGACTGACAATAGGCTCTATGCATATACGTGACAGTTGTGTAGCCTGGTCTTCTTGTGGGACTCCTAACAGTGAGGGTCGCTGTCTCTGACTCTTTCACTGGCTTTGGGACGTTACCCCTCATACTGGTTAGCTTTTCCCAGCCTTAATACCTGGGGATGTGCTTAGTCTTACTGTCACTTGATATGACATATTTTGTTGATGTCTGTGGAGGTCTGCCCTTTCCTGAGGAGAGGAGGAGTCAATGGGTGGTGGTGCGGGGGACTAGGAGGAGAGGAGGGAGGGGAAACCATAGCTGGGATGTAAACTAAATGATAAAAAGTGTTGGAAGGAAAGAATGAGGGCCACGGAAGTGCCTTGCTCCTGCAGAGAACCCATTCCCAGCACTTGCAGAACTGCAGAGGCCTTGTAGGGATCTGTGTCATGACATTTGAGGCTGAGTGGAGGAAGAGCTAAGAAGGGACTCGGGGATTGGTCTGTGCTGACAGGGAGACAATGACAAAGGAGGCGTGATCGGTAAGGTCGTGCGGAGCTGTTGCTCCTTCACACATGCTGAACAGGGAGGACAGCTGGCCATCATGGAGCAAGAAGGTCCCAGGCATAAGAGCTTAGCAGAGTGTGACGTTAATTACTGTCGGCTGTTGGCTGCGGTAGAGCTGTGGGTCCTCGAGTTCTCCCTTCTTGATCTCTTCCTTTCAGTCTCTGAGTCTTGTTGATTATGAAGACAAAGTGCTGTCCACCCCCTCAAGCTCATGATCAAATCCCACTTGGGGTTCATTCGGTGTGCTGGCTAAATGTGGTAAGACACAAGCTGGAGGCATCAGAGAGGAGGGAACCTCAGCTTGGCAAACACTTCCATAAGGTGGGCCGTGGGCAAGCCTGCAGGGCGTTTTCATAAGTAGTGACCGATGGGGAGGCCTAGCCATTGTGGGTGGGGCCGCCCCTGGGCTGGTGGTCCCGGGCTCTATAAGAAAGCGGGCTGAGCAAGTTGTGGGGAACAGCACCCTGGGCTGAGCAAGTTGTGGGTAACAGCACCCTCCATCGCCTCTGCGTTGGTTCCTGTCTCCAGGGCCTGCCCTTTAGTTCCTATCCCGACTGCCTTCAGTGATGAACAGTGATATGCAAGTGTAAGCTTAAAAAAGAAACCTTTCTCTCCAACGTTTGGTCATGGTGTTTCATCTCAGCAATAGAAACCCCAACTAAGACCCTGCTAGAGCACTTGCCCAGCATGTCAGACCCTGGCTCGGTCCTCGGTCCTGCAAGAAAACACTAATAAATCACACTCAATAGTGAAATGCGTGATCCCCTGGCATGCCTTTCTGTCTAGTTTTGCGGGGAATTTCTGAGTCACTTTCTTACCCTCACTTGTCTTCTCTGAGTTCTGCTGACTGCAATGCCTGCATGCCTCCTGGATCCATTCTCTGTATGTGTTGCCCCCTATCATTCCTGCAGGGGCATCTCTCCAGCTGCAGGTAAATTCAGATGTCCCAGCATTGCACACAGAACCCTGTTTTCTTCCTCTGCCCCCCATACTCCAGCCAAGTCCAACTACTTCACGGCCCTGAAAACTGCTAAGCTCTCACTGGTCTCGGCCTTGGCGCTTCTCTATCAGAGCAAGCCTCTGTTCTTTGAAAGTCTGGCAGTGATCTCTCCTCATCCCTGTCGCATGTCTCCCACATGTCTTCCCGCCCTCTGCCTCGGGTTCTGAAACTCTGTTATTTCCAAGTCTCAAAGCCCCTTACAAAGTCTCATTGTGCAAATACCACCTTTGCTGTTTATTGTCACCGTCTCTAGTGTTAACCTGTGAACACCTTTGGGCTGGGGACTGATGCTGTTACTGTAAGGCCTTGTCCCTGATGTGCCTGGTGAGTAGTCAGAAGGGCAGAGCACAGGCACTGGAGATGTTTGTGGTTGGAAGGGAGGAGCTGAGAAGCGGAAGCCGCTAGCCGGCTTTGTGGAACTGCATTGAAAAATCTAGATCCTCTATTCTTGGCTCGCTCTTGGAGGCTGTGGCTTTCATACCCATGATGTTTCTTGTAGCAGAGCATCCGTTGCATTTCCCCAAGTCTTGCCTGGCAACACAGTGTGCCTGTAAAAGATTACCAAGCCTGAGACACATCATGGAAGTTGGGTGGCAGGCTAGATTGGTTCTTGAAATAATATGCAGCAGCAAAATGCCAGATGGATGCTGCTTTGGTTGAGAGAGGAGAGTGCAGACGGGTTGGCAAGGGTTAGGTGGAGGTCAGGCTTAAGCTGGGTGTGGGCTGTTGTCTTATGTGTTGGTGATTGTTCAAAACAAAAGGTGTTTAGTACCACACGCCGCTCTTTTTATTCACAGGACTGCTTGTAGATGTCCATTCAAGGGTGGCTGGGACCTGAGGGGAAAGATTGATGTAGATGGAGTTTCTGTCCTGCACCATCCCAAATAAGCACACAGAAGCTTATATTAATTATAAACTATTTGGCCTGTGACACAGCATTCTTATTGGCTAGCTCTCTCTTAATTATTAATCCATATATATTAATCTACACTTCTCCTTATGGCTTTGGCTCACCGGTGGTACTTGGGTCTCTTGCTTCCTCAGCAACTACAAGGCATCTTTCTGGCAACTCGTTCTCTGTGTTCTTCTTCCCAGCATTCTCCTAGTCTGGTAGCCCCACCCATGCTTCCTGCCTGGCTACATCCTGCCTCTCCATTGGCCAAAACAGCTTTACTCATCAACCAATAAGAGAAGCATATATTCACAGCATACAGAAGGACCTCCCCATCAGCTTGCCTTACTAAAGGAAGTGAGAGATGAAAAGGACCAGAGTGGGGCTGTGGCTGTGACCCTCTGGTAGAATGCTTGCCCGGCATGCATGCTCAGTCATAAATTAGTCTGACAAGATTTCAGACGCAGGCTTTAGAAAGCATTGAGTATGGGTTTAGGAGATACCCCAGTAACTGAACTACTTGCAAACATGATGACCTGACTCCTACCCTAGAACACACATTGAAAAACAAATCTGTGCATGGTGGTATATGCTTGCAATTGTAGAGAAGGGGAGGTGGAGACAGGGGGATCCCTGTGGCTTGCTGACCAGCCAGCATAGACTACTGCTAATTTTCAGGCCAGTGAGAGATCCTGTATCAAAGGAAACAAGCGTGTCTGAACATGACACTCTGGATTGACCTCTCTGTTTCCACATTCAAATATATTGTTGACCCACACTATTAGGAGAGGTGGTGAACTGGAGTTTGGGAAATGGTTACAAGTCTGACTATTGATGGACATAATGGGTGTGATTCTTGTTCCTCCTTGTACACAGTGATCCTTGTCCAGCAGACAGACTCACCCCGGAACAGAGACGGGGAGAGGGTTTTGTATGTTGAGAAAGCAGTGTGAGGTGTCTGCATCTGCTCAGTCTGTAAACATATCCCATCTACCATGTCACTCTCACCTGTGGGCTCAGACTGCCACTGTTTGGCAGGCTGGAAGACAGTGCCCTTAATAGAGTGTGACTCAGCATGCTGAGTGACAGTTTGTGCTGTGTCAGCCTGCCTGGGGAGAGGACCAGAGGCACTGTAAAAATGAACTGCTCTGTCTGGTGGTGTTTTTAAAGTAACATTAGACCTCTGCTCTCAGGCTCCCCAAACCTGCTTCTCATCTGCAGCCCTTCCCCTGGAAGGAATGAGTCAGAGAGAAGCTGCTCCCAGGTTCTCCACAGTTGCTTTTGCTATGTTAGGCACTGCCTTGGAGTCAGTGGGTAAGCATGGCCTGAGGGAGCCAGGAAACCAGCTGTGTGTGTCCCTCTCACCAAGGGTTGCCAAATCGGGTTCTTGTAGTTGACCTTGAATTGGTTACCTGTCTTAAAGGTAGGTTGATGCTGAGGGTGTTTTTATCATTGCTGTGGCCATATCCCTGTCAAGAAGCCAACTAAGGGATGAGATAAGTTCTTTGGACTTATAGCTGGAGGGATACACACAGTCCATCTGGGTAGCACCTGCTTAGGTTCATTGCATCCCCTGTGAGGAAGCAGTGAGGGGAAAGGAAGTAGGACTAGACCATAAAACCTCAAGAACAGCAGTGCCTAGTGGCCCACTTCCTCGGGCGAGGCTCCCCCTTTTAAAGGCTATATAACCTTTCAAGACAGCTTCAGACACACAAATCTATTTGTGTGGAGGGGTGCATTTCACACATAAGCCATAGAAATTATCTTTGAGCCTCCTCTTTCTAGTCTTGTATGTAGTCTAGTCTGACTTGAACTCACTAGGTAGACCAGATTGGATGCCTGCATCAAATTCTGCAGCCTTTGAGCCCCCGGAGTCCTGAGCTCGAAGTTGAGTTCAGCACACCCAGCTGAGTCCCTCTCAGTTTTGTGGAGTGGTAATGCACAGTGACAGAGGGACACAGTGTGCACTAGTGTGGAAAAGAACTGGAGTTGAGCTTTCTAACCTCAGGAAGAGGCGGTCGTGCTTTCGGAGAGAACTCCATTCTAAAGAGAATCGAAGCAATATTCTAACATTGCCTTGGTTCACTTGCCTAAAGTTGGCCCTACTGTTAGGACTGAATTTCTCCTATTACAAATATGTTTGTGCTGAAGGGCTATCGACAAAGTTACTTAACTGAAAGATAAATTAAGCGTTAGTTCTAGAATGTGTTTGTGACTAGGACAGGACAAGACTTTACAAGGAGGCACAGTTCAGGGAGAGCATCCACTTAAAGTTGGTCACTCAGTCCATGCAGCCTTCTCTGCAGCCAGGCTGTTAGCTGATTGGTCTTCAGGAGCACTCCATATCCAAACTGTGATAAGCTCTTGAGTGTCTTAGTTAGGAAAGAAGGAAGGAAGCAAGCAAGGAAGGAAGGAGAGAGGGAGGGAGGGATGAAGGAAGAAGGGAGAGATGAAGAAAGGGAAGGGGAGGAAGAAAGAAGGGAGAGATGAAGGAAGGGAAGGGGAGGAAGGAAGACAAATCCACAGGTGCAAACCTTCAAAGGCAGGGAATCCACGTACTCTTGGGCTGAATTATAAGTATAATTTTGACAATAATATGACTGACTGGTAAATAATGTCGTTTAATTATTAGGAGAGTTATTTGTTTTTCTTCTGTGTTTGAAGTCTAGTGCTCCTTTCCTTCTAGGGGATAGTTGCAGCCCTGTCAAGGAGGACACCGCCACCAGCAGTCAGGACTCATTGTCCACCCCATCTCCCACAACCTCAGCTGCCCATGGGCCCTCTGGGCCAGATGGAAACCACCTTGCAGCAGATGGAGGGCACTGTGGAGACTCGACAGCTACTACGTGAGTTGCTGTGCTTTGGTGTTCTGCCGAAGGAAGGGAAGCCATCACTGTTTTGGCCAGCAAGCATTGAAGTCATTAGATCTGAGGACACGAGCTAATCGGTGGTGGCTCTCCAAGGGAGAAGTGCAAAGCAAAATGTTTGTTGAGTAATGTCTTTCCGTTTCCAGGCTGGAGGGGAAGGGTGTGGTTTCCAGTCTGGTCCGAGTTCAGTCTGTGGTAGTTTGGGGTCATGGGAAAGAAGCTGGCTACTACTCCTCTCAGCATTAGTTTTGCAAACACAGAAAGGTGAGGTTGTTTGCACTGTGCTGGGCTGTCTCTGGGAACTGTCCTTGGGTGGTGATACAGGCAGGCGGGCCTTTGGTTGTTACTAGGCTAATGTTATGTTCTACGTCATAGCGCCCTGCTAACGGGGACATGGTGACTGACATGTGATTTCATCTCCTCTGCTATAATGCTGAGCTTGTGTAGATCAGTCAGGTCTACTGCAGTGACTGAAAGCCATGAGCTTGTGTGAATCTTTGGGGTTTTCTCCTACAGTGCAGAACGGAGCCTGAGGATCCTCTGCAGAGCAGGGGTACTGAGCCTGCAGAGGGCGTCTGAATGCTCACAGAGAACAGATTTGTGAATAGTTATAAGACCTTACTTGATTAGTCAATCGAATATATCCAAAATGAATTTATAATTCACCCAGAGAGCATTAAAACTTCTAAGCTAAAGTTTCTTAAAACAGATTATAGATACTGATGCCTCTACTCTAGCAGGGCATTCTTGGGACTCTAAATGGATTAGAAAGTGTTCCTCATAGTACTTGGGTTTTTATAGCCTCAGCTGGATTTATACGAAATCATTATGATCTTATTAAGTATTAAGAGAGACTGGGAGGGATTAAGCATGCTAAAATTTTGGGGTGACCTAAAGATATTGATAAGCTGCTCTAAAATCAGAGTGAAAATCCCAAGTTTGGAGACTCATGCTCTAGAGGTAGGTGTGTGTGTGTGTGTGTGCGTGCGCGTGCATGCACATGCATGCATGCATGCCATATGTACCTCATCCAAAATTATTTTAATTTTCTGTGCGAAGATGATATGTTCTGGACTTAAATCATGGGTACTGAAATATGATTGTCACCTTTAACGATGTATCAGCAATGAAAGTCCCCTTTGATGTTGCCGTGGTATCCAGTGTCTAATTCTGGCTGCACTCGAGTTGGAATTAGTCTGTGTGCTCTTTAGTGAAATCCACATCCCTAGCCATTCCCTTCAGTAAGTGCGTATTGGAGTCAGCGGAGAACAGTTTAGTTAGCCATCGTTCTTCCATCGTAGCTCTGCAGGAAAGTGACATTATGGGCCATGGGATAGCTGTAGCTCAATTCACGACCCATTCGGGCCCCAAACAGAAAGAACTCGATGTGTTTGGTCATAAATCAAATGAGGAGCGAATCCCCCTGCTTCCTATTCATACACATTTGAAAATGTCACGGAAAGTACCCCAGCCCTGAGAGCTAAGCAGGAGGGGCGGGAAGCAGTGGGCGCAGGCAGGGAAAGATTTTGTTGTAATGGAAGCTTGCATCCTGCGTGAAGTCGCAATGTTTCTCTTCTTCTTGTGTTGTACAGGGAATATATCTGGTACTCTTAAGTACGGGAATACTTCCATTCCTGTGTGTGTTTGAAAGGATTTACTGAAGCAGGGAGATGGCTCAGTCGGTGGTGTATTTGCTGTGTCAGTGTGAGGACCTGAGCTCGGTCCCCAGAGTCCGCATCAAAAGCTAGGTGCTGCATGTACAGAATGGGAGGCAGGCTGTCTGGGGCGCACTGGCCAGTCAGCCAGGCTTCGTAGACCACCTTCAGGCCAGTGAGAGACTCAGAAAAAACAAGGATACGATTCCTGAGAACAGCATCTAACTCTTGGCTTTCACATGTGTATATGTACATGTATACACACATGCCAAACACACACACACACACACAGAGTTTACTAGTTTCTATCAGCCCAAATTACCTTTGATATACAGATGAACCCTCCTCAAATGGGCATTCCTCAGACACACCTTACACCCCAAGCTGGGCGTGTGGCTCAGTGGTAGAACTTGTGCTTAGTGGGCTCCATTTATTTTACAAAACAGTTTTTAGAAAGTCCTCCCACTCCTGTGGGCCGCACCCCACAGCTCAGGTTGGATCTGTGGGTCTGAGGACCTGGAAAGCCTGTGCTCCTCACGTAGAATCAGGGGATGGGTAGAAGCGGTGACCTGCTCTCCTGGGCCTCTTTTCCCTCTTCTGGCCTGGGTTGCCCCAAGGTAAGTGGGTTCTCCCTGTTTTGTTAATGTTTTTTAATTTCACAAAGTGGTTATATGTCTTTACTGTATGTCATAGCATGGCAACTCAGCTTGTCTATTTTTCGTATATTCATCACCTCTTACACTATCAGTGAGGGTAGGGTTCCAAATGTTCTTCACTGGGTCTTCTGGGATGTGCAGCTGGGCAGTTGCCCCGCTGTGCTGTAGATAGAAGTTAGTCCTCCTGTACACCTGCTCTCTGAAGAGCTCTTGACATCCCCCCCCCAGCTTCTAGTCCTGCAGTTGTGTCTGCTTGTGTGAGAGCACTGTTTTTGGCGTCCATGTATTCATGAGAATACTTTCTAAGTTCTTCTAGAGCGGCACACCCATCGTCGCCTGGTGGCCTGCGAGTCTCATGCACACTTGGTTTCCCAGCTTTAGAGAGCTCTCTGCCTGTCTGCTCCAGGCAGCCTGAGCTGTCTCCTGGATCTCGCTTAATCCTCACGTGAGGAAATCAGAGCCGTCTCTTGATCATCTTCATTTGGCATTAACACCTTAGCCTCGGACTATTAATTAGTATCTACCCTTTTACTTCACACGTATGTGGTATGTGAGTGTATAATCACTACCAAGCTTGATCATAGAATTCCCACTAACAGGAACTGGACCTTTTTTGTGCTGTTGACATAGTCATTAGTAGATATTTCATTTCCCTTACTAATTATCATTTCTTTATAAAAGGGGTCCTTTTGAAGACCCTGTTTCCGTCCGTATATCACATATATTGCTTTGTCAAGTCTGGTGTCTGTCCGTCCTTATGGAGAAAGATGGGAACCAGTTACCCCAGGCCTTCCACAGCATTCATCAGTCTTTGTGTTTTCTCTTTATAGCGTTTCCCTTTGCATTTGTAAATTTCGTTGCCATCGTCATTTCTCATGTGTTTTTCTCCCTCTGTTTCTACACACCAGCTGTGCCATACCGACTGTAGTAAGCTCTTACTCAACGCTGACCAAGTTTCTTTTAAACCAAAGTTTCCGTGGGGGCATTAAAAACTCAACACTAGGCTTTGAAGGGAGTTTCCAGCTAGGGTGTACCCTGCAGAACTAGCCCTTCTCCCCATCCTGACAGCTCCACATGGATCACATAGGACCCCATGGCGGTGTTATACACAATGCCTTACCCGCAGCCGCTGGAAGGCAGACTGACAGAGGGAAAACCCCGCAGCAGCTGTGATCCTGACCTGGGCAGTGTGTAAATGCAGTCATGGCCTCCGGCAGGTGGAGAACAATGCAGCAGAATTAGATTTCCTGGGCTTCTGCTGATGTGTACGACTTGCGGGCATTATTCCCTGAAGGCAGTCAATCCAAAGCTATTACTTACCTGTACACTGAGGTGATGGGTGACTTCATGGCCAGAGAAGAATTGCTGGCTCAGACTCCTTGGAGGACATGACATCATAGGTCAAGGTATTTCAAATGTCCTAAAGTCATTTTCCCCCAATAAAGTAGTTTTCTCTAAACAGGTTTTCTTCTATTGTAATTGATGGAGCCTGTTCCTTCACAAGTAATCCTTTTAGGCTCCTACACAGAGGAAAATCTCTTTTAAGAAATACCAGGAATTCCTTTCTGTTTTCTCACTCACTTGCTAATGAAGAGACATGGCCTCCTATGCTGCTGTACTCCAGATGGCCGTGTCCCATGGTGACTCTTTCCTGCCTGGGTATATGGGCGCCTGTGGTGCCTCTCACTGTGGGCACTAGGAAGTCAGGCAGGGAATGCTTCCTGCATGCCGAGACACTGAGCCATCTCTTCAGATCGCCATTGAGGAATACTTTCATTCTTTGAGGACATCCTCTAGCGAATTTTGATCATTTATACCACTTCCTCCAACTCCTGCCAGATCGTCTCTCCATTTCCCAGCATTATGTGCTCCTGAAAACAAACAAACAAACAAAACCAAGAAACCGTTAGGTCCCATTTGTGCTGTTCATAATCTCTTGGGTGTGTGGCCATGGAATGTGGTTGACTTACCAGGAAGTAGATTCTTAAAGCAAATTGACTCTCCTTATCCCAGCAGCGACCCATTGCCAGGAGCTCCTAAGGGTGGGACTTCATGCCTACCTCCTGTCCATGCTGGTACTTTGTCTTAGCTACATCTCACGCATGTGTCACAGTTGCTGGGAGGTCATCTGGGCAGTTGCCATCCACTGCCTGTTACTCACTTTCCCTGCTGTCCTCCACAGTGACCTCTGAGCCTTGTGGGAACGGGAAGCAGTTGATACGGGGTCTTACCTGGGGTTAAGCTTCCACAGTCCCTTGACTAGTTGTGGGTTCAGCCTACCGTTTTTATTCTTAATGAAAAAACAAGCTTTCTTTAAATTGGGCAAATCGGGATTTCTCAGAGACAACTACTTGGCATTTCAAATTCCTTGATTGTTAGCCAGGACTGTATTTCATCGAAGTAAGCCAAAGTGAACAACTTTGTTGGAGAAATGAAAATACTCCTTAGGTATGATGTGTGGTTTAATATTACCACAAAAAACCCATGAATGATGTATCAGAAGTTCAGAAAAAAGAGTCGTTTCATAGCAGATCTCTGAAAAATTACCACACATGCAGGAGCTGACTTCGTCCTTGCTTTCTCTCCCCTTGGCCTTCCCAGCCTCCCCTGATGCCAGCGTAACTGCACACTCTGCTTATTTTTGCTCTGCTTTGTTTGAGCTTTTTGTTTGTTTCATACGGAGCTGAGGGTTCACCCATTGCCTAGCACATGCCAAGAAGCTGTCTACTGCAGAGTGACACACCCCTGCCCCACCTGCATAATGCCCCAACCCGTGTTAGACCAGGACAGTCAGTTACTCCTAGTTGGTACTATACTTACTATACTTTATTTGCCATTATGTTGTGGCTGTTGTTTCTAAAGAAAATAGATTTCTTTTTCACACTTGGTATTCTTGGTCACAGTTAAATACTCATTGCTTTTGTAAGAAGGGCAAGGATGTTGTGTAAATTTAGAAAGACACTGGGGAGTGATAGTTCTCTTAGGCAACAGATTACCCATTTCAAGATGTCCTGTGACCAGGCAGTGATGGTGCATCCCTTTAGTCCCAGCACTCGGGAAGCAGAGACAAGTGGATCTCTGTGAGTTCCAGGCCAGCCTGGTCTACAGAGGGAATTCCAGGATAGCCAGGACTACACAGAGAAACCCTGTCTCAAAATTAAAAAAAAAAGTTCAGAATCTTTTTTGTTTGGTTATAAAAATCTGGGTGAGGGCATACTGTGCAGTGTCAGCCGTTGTGAAGAATGGATCAGGTCATTCCACTGGATGGATTCACAGAGGCTGTTCTGAAGAGTGTCAACTCTGAGGAAGACCTAGTAGGAGCATAAGGCTCTGCTATGATGTGAGCACCTATGACTCCATAGTAAACCATACGGCTATGGTTGGGGAATAAAGTCTTAAGTCTGGCCACTGCACATTCATTATCTAGCACCTTACCTGAGACTTGCAGCAGGGGCTACGGTAAATGCTCCACCACCCTTAGGAGGGCTGAGGGACTTGAAATGTTGATGATTGAAAGAACAACGTCTGTAATCTTTTTCTAAGGAATGTGTAATTATCTCCCATTAACTTTGGTGAAGCCAATCACAGGAGCCTCATATGTGGTCGTCAGCCAATCATAAATGTCTGTCCACAGCCCTTTGCAAGTATAACATTTCCCATGTAGTTCCTTGCTTGGGTGGTTTTGATAACTGCATTGTGTGTGGCTCTTAGGTACACCTAACTCTTGTCTTTCTGCTCTGCTTAACTGCACATTCTAAAACTCGTCAGTTTTCTTTTAAATCAGAATGTTGATTACCCATAGAGCTTTAAATCCCCATAATGGAAAGTTGACCTCTGAAATAAAGACACATGTCTAAATTTTGTAGTAGCATTTTTACGCTTAAGACTCCAAATAATTAGTAAGTCTTACATTCAATCTTGTTTGACTTTGATTTTCCTTGAGTTTCATTATTTTTTGTTGGCTAAAGATTTTTCTCACTTGATGCTATTGTTGGATTATTGTTACTTCCTGCTTGTGGATTGGTTGGCTATGACTCTAGAGTAAATAATGTTGGAACTCATTGGCCTTCTCTCTTAGCAGGGAGATAGCTTCACCTGGAAAAGCATTGATTTCAGTCACACAGACCCGGCTTTGCACCCACTTTCTTCTTCCAAAGGTCTTAGAAAAGATCATGTAACTTACTCAAGCACACTGAGCTTTGCGAGATTATCCATACAAGGCAAAGAAAACACCTGCCCCTCCACAGTGGCAAGCTTTCAAGACACCATA
This sequence comes from Mesocricetus auratus, assembly GCF_017639785.1. Classification (NCBI taxonomy): domain Eukaryota; kingdom Metazoa; phylum Chordata; class Mammalia; order Rodentia; family Cricetidae; genus Mesocricetus; species Mesocricetus auratus. Next base: position 4,183,972 of record NW_024429218.1, on the reverse strand, counting down.
GTTAATAAGCCCAGTTACTGCTCTCCTGGGAGTTCTAGGTAGCTACCTGCTGGGCGTTTACCAACCCTGAGAACTTACTATGATCTTCTTCAACTTAGCCCCAACTTCCCATTCTGGTGGTTTCATAATCTGCCCACCAAGCCTTGGAGCAGCCCTGGATCTTGACCTTAAGTTATACTATTCAACAGTCCCAGAGGACTGAATTCGACTCCTTCCCCAGCCTTGATGTTTCAGTATCTCTGAGAAAAGTCACATGGCTACCTGAGTCCCCAGCCTAACCTGTCAGTTATTTGATGCATAATGGGTGATGTAGTTGTCACAGTCAGCTTGGTGAGTAACCACAGCATTTTTCTTTTTAGAGTCACTGTGTGTCCCCCTGAGCTATTCATGGTTTGTGGTAGGTCTCCTGTTAGGTAGCTGCCATTTTCTACACAGGAATTGAGCTGGTGGAAGCAGTCTCATTGGGACCCTATAGGACTGCAACTCCCAGCCTCTAACAGCCTGCAATTTTCTGAAATGAGGCTTCAGTTCCTTTCTGTTCTGCTAGCCAGCTCATTTACCCCTCCGATCTGATTCCATGGCGATCATTTGGAAGGGAGGAAATGGGATTCATTCTCTAAGATTTGGTCAGAGATGCAACTCTAAGACAGTTCTTGTATGGTAAAACCAAGGAAATGTCGGGGAATGAACTTGTATGGAGTCCGTGTGAGGACGTAGTTGTGGCGTTTCTTGATAGAGGACGTTCATGAGGAGTGGCCAGCGCCCTCCGGCCTGAGGACTGTGTTAAATGGGTCTGTATTCCCTCTTGACTGGATGCTCTCCCTGTGCTCCCCACTTCCCTGCCTACATATCCCTGCTGCAGGGTGAGCAAATTCCAGTGTTTCAACTGGCTCTGTTGACTGGCCAGCACTCTCCTTCCTGGGGAGCATTAGCTGCACAGTTTAAAGCACTAGGTGATTACAGGTCAGATCCAGGCTCTGGCCTGGAGCTTAGCACTGGGACCCACTCCAGCTACTGGTTCTCAACCTTCCTAATGCTGTAACCCAAACCATAAAAATAGTTCATTGATACTTCATAACTATAAGTTTGCCGCTGTTAGGAACTATAATGTAAAAACTGAAACAATCATTAGACCCACAGGTTGAGAACCATCACTTTAGAGGGAGAAATAGGGGTGGGGTGTCTCTTAAACCTAGGGAGTTTGTCATCTTTGGGCTCTTTTGCCCCTCAGGAAACAGATTTACCTGGTCCAATCAATCCAGGGTGAGTACCTGTGGCCCGAGGCTAGCTAACTTTGTAGATACATCTTATTGTGACATGGTCACATCTAGTCCTTCCTTGTGATTTGTCTGGGCTGCTATTTCTTCACAGTGGTGTCAGAATTGAGTCAGGAAAGACTGTGTGGCCTGCAAGGTCCTTTTTGGAAGAAGTCAAATGAATCTCCTTGGAAAACCAGTATTTCTCGTAAGCCCATTTTCAGTGTAGGACTTCACCACCACGTGAACCACGTTGTCTGATGGGCACTGTGGGTCGCCACCACGCGGGCCACGTTGTCTGATGGATGCTGTGGGTCGCCACCACGTGGGCCACGTTGCCTGATGGGCGGTGTGGCTGGTTTTTCAGCATAACCTCTGTACATCTTTTCTTCCCCTCTCGCACACATGCTACAGAACTCTAATATCTTCAGTAAAAAATGAAATTAGCATGTACGCTGCGTGTTTCTTGGCGAGGCGTGCGGCCATGCTCTCCCATCCTGTCCCTTTTGCCCATTTCAAATAGAACGGGACATGCATTTAAGGAGGTGACACCACACAGAAGCCTGTGGCCAGCAAATGGCATTACCAGCCTCGGAACCCAGGTCTATCTGCAGGGCGACCAGTGTCACGCACTCAGCATGTGTGTGATTGTGACCCCTTGTAGCTATCATTACCTTCAGCTCATGGTCTGCCTCCTGGGGCCTCTGAACTCCCACCGCTGGCCCTTCCTCTGCTCTTTCACTGCGGCCACTGAGGACTGGAGAATGTCATCTCCAGTGTCTTGCTCATTCACGGTCTTGAGCAAATCTCCGTCCCTTTTCTGAGGTTGTCTTTCTGTACGTGCCATGGACTGTTGGGTCCTGGGGAGTTAGTCATTCCTCACAGGGGTGTGAAGAGAGGATGGCCTGGAAGAAGGATCCTCTTGCTCCTTCCTCCAGAAACCTCCCTGGTGACCAAGACATGCTTAATGCTTCCTTCTCTGTTCCTGTGAGGGACTGTAGGTGGCGCCAGGCATGGCTTCCCTCACCCTGCCCTGCCTGAGCCTGTCTCGAGAACAGGCAGGGTTGCAACCTTCCTGGTGTCCCCCGGGCAGCGTCTGGTGGGTTCTTCTCAGACCGTGAGTAATGAGTGAACGGGGTCTGTCTCACACTTTTCCTAATAGGCACCGTCTTTTGTTAGGGTTTCTATTGCTATGAAGAGACACCGTACCACAGTAACTCTTGTAAAGGGAAAACGTTTAGGTAGGGTGGCTTACATTTTCAGAGGTCTAATCATGTTATGACAAGATGGCATGAAGACAGACATGGTGCTGGAGAAGTAGCTGGGAGTCCTTATGTCTAGACCCGCAGGCACCAGGAAGTGGTCTGAGTGTCACACTGAGGGAAGCTTAAGCAAAGGAGACCTCAGAGCCCGCCCACAGTGACACACTTCCTCTGACGAGGCCACACCTCCTAGTAGTGTCACTTGCTTTGGGGGCCATTTTCTTTCAAGCCACCACAGGCACAGACTACCTTTATCTAACCCCACAGATTCGGTGGCATCCTCAGGGATAGCTGTTGTCTCTTCACTCTTACTCCTTGATGTGAGCTCATGGAATGAAACCCTGTGCTTGCTGTGGAATTATCCCTCTGAACACTAAGGAACCACTGGCATTTATTTGGAAAGAGATTTCTCAGAATCTACACATCTATAATATTTCATTCTGCCTTTATTAACATTTTCAAACACTTGGACAGGACAGCTGTTCAAGACTTAGGCTGTGCATTTCCCAGATTGGCAGGAGATCATTTCACTAACATATAAGCTTTTGCTCAAATGAAGTTCTGAAAATCACACATTCCGGTGTAGACTTTCAGTTTGATTCTGATTACATATAATCAAGTATCTGGGAACATGGAGGACTTAGTCACTTCTAATGAGTGGTCATTTGTTGATACTGTTTTCCTTACTGTACTGCTTGAGTTTTGAGTTGCTGTCTGTCTTCCATGCCCTGGATTGGCCGTCTGTTGCCAGCAGTGCTCAAAGCTGACCTATCTGTTCTGCTGAAGAAATGCTGTGGAGTTTTCTGGGGACCCTTGCAACTCCAAAGGTTCCAGCCCCTTCTCTCCTGTCAGAGATGTATCTGCTCTTCTGACATGGGACCTGTTGGCATGCAGGAAGTGATGGGTGTCCCTTGGGGGTGGGGGAAAGTAGGCACTACACCGATGACACAGGCATCCGGAACAAGTTGAAACAACAAGTTCAGTCTGTTCCAGGAAGGGGTGAGCCTTATATACCCTCAACCCTGCCCCAGGGGAGGACATCCACTGAGCTGGCATCTGCTGAGGTGACGTGGTCACTGTCCAAGGGTTCACGTCATGTCTCCTCAAGGCCCTCTGGCAGACCCATGGCTGTCATGAAATATCTACTGCGCATGCTCTCGATATAAGACTAGGTGGCTGTCAGGAGATACATACTGCATATGCTGGAGGCCATCCGTCTACCCACTGAGGCTTAGCTCTCCCACAGTCGGCAATGCAGGAAATGCAGCCTACAGGAACCTGTTAGCATGTAGACACTGCAGCCTACAGGAAGCTGCTGGCTGCTGAAACTGCAGCCTCTGATGCTGAGGTCGATTGGGCTGGGTAGGACTCATGAGCAGCCTGACGATTTGTTACACTTCACAAAAATGAACTCTAGAAGTAGATGTGTTGGTAGCCAGCACAAGTTTTGTTACTGTGTGTGTGTGTGTGTGTGTGCGTGTGTGCGTGCGTGCGTGTGTGTGTGTGTGTGTGCATGTGTATGTGTGCGTGCGTGTGTGTGTGTGTGTGTGTGTGTGCGTGTGTGTGTGTGTACGCACGCATATCCATATCCTATCTTCTGCCTTTCTCCCTCCCCCCCCACCACGTCCCACTCACTCATGGAAACCTCAGCTGTCCCAAGAGTGGCTGCACAGGTGTTCACTGTGTTTTCAGGAATGTGCTTCCGATAGCAGTTTGAGATCTCCATGTGTTTTTAGGGAAACAGTTGCTTTTTCTTGTCCCCTTTCCTTGAAAAGGTAATAGTTTCCTTCCAGGGGGACGATGATATTGTTGGCTCTTGTTCTTCCGTAGGAGAAGATGCAGTGTGCTAACTGGGAAGTTGTTCTCTATAGTTTATTCCTGTTTTGGTAAATGTGGTTGCAGAGCTTTTCAGGAGGGACTATCTTTTCTTTTTCTTTTTCTTTTTTCAAACCACAGTTTTGCATTCAGGAAACTGGTGAAACTTAGGTACATCATGTAATGGTTCAGCAGCTCCCCTCTACATGGGGCTAGTGTCTGTGTTTGCCCAGCGTAGCAGCCAAGAATTAGCTGCAGCAGAGGGAAGACGGGAGCAGAGCTTCCAGGCTGAAAGCTGAAAGAACAGAGCATTTCATTTGATGTTCTAGGACACACCAACTTTTATTGTGATGTCACCAACCATTTTTGCTATTTAACCCAGAGACTCTCAGCCAGGTTTCGTGTGAACTGTAAAACACACAAAGATGCTGATGTTTGTACGCTTTCCCAAAGGTAACATGGCTGTGGAGGTCTGTGGATGGTCTGAACGTCTGTGGTGTTGCACACTGTTAAATTAGCCTGCCAGCTGTGTGTGTCCTTGCAGAAGGCACAGGGCTCCCAGCCCAGAGTCACTAGCAGTCGTCAGGGCATGGGTATTTTCTTGTCCCACTTCCAGGGGGTGATAATGACAGGCCCAGGTGGCACCTGTGTGAGGTAGTATAGGAGAGGAATCCAGGCCATCCATGTCGTCCATGTATCTTATTTGATGGGTGAAACCTGCCCTTTGCTTCAGAGAGACACAATCTCTGTTGTCTGCAAGCCCAATTTCCCTATACGTATTTTCAAAAGCAGTGCCCAGAGCCAGGAACCAAGGTGTCCAGATGGTTGGACGTGTAGAGGCATAAAGAAACCCAGGGAGGACTGTCTTCCAGGAGACACACGGGCAGAGCCGTGCTATCTGAGAGCAGGGATGGTTAATTCATTGGGTACATGGAGGGCTTGGGGCTTAGGTGGGAAGCTGCTGTGGCTGCCCTTCCAGGGAACCATGTGGCTCTCCCTGAGGATGTGTTGCTTGTGCAAAATAAGGTTTCATTGTGACCGTTCCATGGTCTATAAAATGTACCTCAGCAGTGCTCGTCTTACTGCTGTATCTCACACTTCCTCCCTCCTGTCTGTCTTCCTCCTTCCATGTACCTTCATGTCCTTTGATTTTCGCTTCAGAATGTCTTAAAGAAGGGGAAGGGAATAACAGAAATTGTCTTGGAAGATTATTTTCCTCCACTATGAATGTTTATGCTGAATTACAAAAAACAATTAACCAAAGTCCACGTGTGAACCTGTGGGACTTGGGTGTATTGATTTGCCCATTCGTTGCCTAGAGGACAAGATTACAACATTTCTTGTGCCCAAGTGGCTGCCCCACTCCATTCCCCGAACCATATTCCGCAGTGCAATCTCCCCTCCCGAAGCTCCCAGCTCTCCAAGAGCAGGACCATCCCAGACACTGTTTCTAGATTGCATTATGCCATTATTTATCACCGTCCTAACCCACACATCTGTGCCTGTGGGGGTTAAATGAGAGTGACCTGTATATACTTGAATGTTTGGTTCCTGGTGGGTGAGCTCTTTAGGGAGGACTGGGAGGTGTGGCCTCACTGGGGATGGCTTTGAGGTTTCAGAAGCCCATACCAGATCAGTGGCCTCCGTGCAGTAAATCAGACATGAGCTCCGAGCTGCTGCTCCAGCTCTATAGCTGCCTGTCTGTGCCCATGCCCCCCCACCCCACTGTGATGATCATGGCCTCACTCTCTGACACTGCCAGCAAGCCCCCAATTAAATTCTTCCTTTGTGACACCTTGGTCATAGTACCACTTCACAGCCACAGAACAGTAAATGATACAGTGCGTGTGTGCACGTGTGTGCGTATGCGTGTGCATTGTGTGCCTGGAGAAACTCAGGACACAGATACAGAAGGTGAAGTTGGAGTCAGTTATCTCAAATTGGAAGGCTGTCCTGGCGAACTGGTTAGCATCGGTGCTGAAGAAGTTACAGAAATCAGGACGCCGTTGAGAACCTGGCCCCTGAACAGAGTTTGCTAAGTGTGGGTCTCAGGTTCAGGACAAGGTAGACGAAGGCATGGGCCCTTACCTTCCATGTTATTCCAGTAGCTCTTTCACTTTGCAGAGGGAAGGGTTACTCTCCCCCTCCCAAACACAGCAGTGAGAGGAAAACACAAAGGAAAGCTGAGAGGGTTGTGTAGACAGTAGCTGGAGAGTTTGCTCTTCCCTTGTCAAGGCCCCTGTCACGTTGTTTGTCTCCGCCCGCGGCCGCCTCCTCCTTAGGAGATGGAGGGCCGTCCTGTGTCCCATCCACCACCCTTGTCTGGGCGGATGTGGTGGGGGTGTGGCACGGCATCTCATCTGCAGCCACCACTCCAGCATCCTGAATAGTTGCTGTGAGATTAAATAGCAATTGCTGGGCTGACTATGGCTCTAAATTCTCACTGCCCCGCCCTTCTCCCTTCCTGACTGCTAAGACATTCATTTTCCTGGGAGAATTTAGTGTCTTTTGTAGCGCAGTGGTTCAGATCACCAAGATGTGTAAGTTTCTTGGCGTAGAGTGAATCTGGGTTTTTGACTGCCCAAGTGGCCAGGTTCTGTAAATAAGCTCTTTTAGAATAGTATCTTTTACTGAAGCCGGTTATTAAGCATCCGTCGGCAGTAGTGGCGCACATCTTGAATTTGGTGTCTCAAGTATGTATTGGTTTGCAGCTTCTCACAGGTTGCTGAGAATTGGGTGAAGGCTCTGCATGCCTGGCATTTTATCTGGCTTTGTCGGGACAGTGGAGTGAAAGTCTGGTTTTGCCACAAAGACAGGAGAAATATTTGATACCGTCATGAAGCCACTAATCCTAGCCTGCCTCCCATTTATTGTGACAGGCCTTCAGAGGTCCCTGGCCTTCCCTCTGGGCTGAAAATGGAGCCCGACAGGAGAGGAGTCAGCAGGAAGCCCAGCTTAGCACAGGCGTGGAGGCTGCCGGCAGCTGGAGAGCAGCACCAGGGTTCAGGGACCGATGGTATAGGGCATGTGGACTGCTCTCACTGAGTGTGGCTGCCTGGAACCCAAGGGCTGGCACCACCAGGAGACCATGTTGCAGCACAGCATAGAGCAGTAGGGGCGACCCTTCTCATGGTGAAGGGGAGAGTTGAAAGGGGGGCAGCCTGGGAGCTGTGTGGAAGAGAAACAGGCAGAAGGAGTCCTGCAGAAGGAGTGGAAGGCAGTGCCGGAATGTGCCCGGGCAGGCAGGCCACTGGCTGGAACTGGTTTGAGCCGAGGGTGGTGACTGTGGTGAGAAGCATGGTCAAGGTGAACATGTGTGCTGGGAATAACTGAGTTAAAGGGGCACATCTGTGTGCATGTGTGCACGCGTGCCTGTGTCTGTCTGTCTGTCTGTGTGCACATGCATAGGTGGGGCTTGGTGGCAGAGTATTTCTTGGGCACGTGCCAGACTCTGGGCTCCACCCCAGCACCACAAAGACAGCAGGGAGATAATAAGTGTGCTTTCCATATGTTGGTTTTCTTTGGAGGTGGGGGGTTGGTTGGTTCTTTCTAAGTTTTGTAGCCTGATTTCATGGTGCAGACTTTTAACTCCTGGAATGCAGGAGCAGTGAGTTTCAGGTAAGGAGGCAGGAACTTTGTAGATCATAGCTTCGAGACTCTAGATCTGAGGTAGTTGGTAAGTAATCCACATTGATGGGTATATTCTCAGAGGCCCACACCGATTAACTTTGTATTAACGTACACAGCTAGACCTGCCTGGGAAGAGGGAGCCTCAATTGAGAATAACTATCAGATTGACCTGTGGGCAGTTTCTTGGTCGGCCACTTTTGTGGGAGGACCTAGCCCACTGGGACGGGGGTGTCACAATTAGGCCAGTTGTTCTGAGTTGTAAGAAAAGCAAGCTGAGTGAGCCGTGGGGAGCAAACCAGGTCCCTCCGTGGCTCTGCGTCAGCTCCTGCCTTGAATTCCTGCTCTGCTGTCCTTGATAACACAGCCTTTCCTCCTGGGTTGCTTTCTGTGGTGGTGTTTATTGCAGCAGCTGAAAGCAAACTAGGGTAAGTCCCCTCTAAGTCTGCTCACTGGCCTCTTGAGGATTTTTTTGAGATGGTATTTTATTTTTTATGTGTATGTGTATACGGTGCATGTTTCACCTATGTGTATGTCTGGGGAGGCCAGAAGAAGGTATTGGATCCCTGGATATGGAGTGACGGATGGCGGTGAGCCACCATGTGGATGCTGGGAATTGAGCTCAGGTCCTTTGGAAGAACAGCCAGTGTTCTTAACCTCCGAGCCATCTCTTTTTTAAATTCTAAGGAGTGACTCAAACACCAAGGACTGTTTGTAGTTCATAGATTTCTTCTTCAAACTCTAGTCTTTTGCTCTTTCTGGAGGAGTCTTAATTGCTAGTAGCAGAGCTTTCTGGGTTTCCGCATATGAATACCAGGTGAAGGACCTTTCAGGGCTAGAGTGTTAGTGTGTTGGTCTCTCAGCTGCAGGCCGTGTGCTTAACGGTTAAGTTTGTGTGACCCTCTGCATAAGCAGAAGGAGGTGGGGGACATTTGCAGCACACAGAGCCTCAGCTTGGGGTTCTTGACTTGGGAAGCTGTGGAATCAGTGTGCGTTCAGGAGAAACATGTTTTACGCTCATCCTGTCTGGTCATAAGTGAGCAGTATTCCCAGCTTCAGTGGGTCTGTCAGAGAATCTGACCTGGCTCTCAGCCCAGGAGCATTTCTAATTAGTGAACTGATTGCCGTGGGTAGGGTTTCTATTGCTGTGATTAAACACCATGACCAGGAGCATCTTGGGAAGGGAAGTCTTTATTCCAGATTCAGCTGTAGTCCAGCACAGAATAGACATCAGGGCGGGAACCGGAAGGCAGGAAGTGAAACAAAAGCTAATTGGATGAAAACCAACCAAGACAGTGATAACGGCGGTAGGTTAGGCAAGGTCAGATTACCCACAGTTCCAGGTGTGGCTCCTTCTGGAGTGGCTTGGGTTCTAGTCCTGGGAGGGCACAGACAGGACTCTATCCCTGGTGGAATGAAGACACGTGGGTGTTGGCACCTGGACGGTTGTAGAATTGTTGTTAAGAGTGTTTATGGTACTAATCCTGTCCTTTATCTGTATCCTTAGGCCAAGCCAGCCCCGGCCACCTATGGTGCAGTGGCTAAATCTGCAGTCTGCAGCCGCAGCAAGCTCCACCCCAGCCGGCACACCTCCTTCCCCCGGGATGCCACATTTCCCCCTGTCTCTTGCGGCCTCCATTGTAGACAAGCTGCCCGAATGGTACGTGGGTTGGAGTGGGTGTGGCTTGGAGTGGGTGTGGAGCAAGGCAGCAGCACATGGAAGGGCCTCTGTTAGAGAGTGCCTGCCTGGACCCCTTGGCCTCCCCAGCTAAGTTCCTGTCAGGGTTGTGTCTCGTCTCCGAAGCAGGGGCAGCATCCTTAGTGCTGTGAGGGTTGGCTTCGGAGCCCTTTGCACCTATCCAGTCTGTCCTCTGCTTGCTCATACAGAATGATTTTGTATCTTACCTCTGACCCACACTCATCCTCCTGGGTATTTGAAGTCATCTGTAGGTGAATTTTAATATCCGATAATGTAAGTGCCGTGTAACCTTCACTACACTATACTGTCTAAAAGTCTCGAGAGGAAAGCCCGGATGCATTGCACAATGCAGATGCCTGGTTTAGGAGTGGGGGACACCTTCAGTGAATGGCTGACTCTGTAGATTGTTTTGCCTGTCTGTGCAGGGCCAGTTGCAGGTTCCTGAGACGAGTGTGTAGCGAGTGGATGAGCCTTACTGGAACCTACTCTCCCTTTTTGGTCCTTCCTACCAATTTATGGAGTTAGGTGCTTCAGAAGAATTTTTTTTTTTTTTTTTTTTTTTTTTTTGGTTTTTACGAGACAGGGTTTCTCTGTATTGTTTTGGAGGCTGTCGGTCCAGCCCGGCCTCGAACTCACAGAGATCCGACTGCCTCTGCCCCTCCCGAGTGCTGGGATTAAAAGCATGCGCCACCACCGCCCAGTAGAAGAATTTTTAAATGCAGATGTAAACACATTCTTTGTTGAAAAGGAAGGCAGAGTGGGCACTGGCAATGCCAACTTTTGTGGGCATCTTATGACCAGTTTGAAGAAGAGAAAGTAGCAAGTCTGCCTGCCTAAGCATCGGCTGGCATAGTTCTTGCCATCAGGAACTTCTCTGTCTCCAGGAAGATGGGGCATATCTTTCTTCCTTGGCTTAGATATGGCTAAGTATGGCTTCCCCATTTTCCATTATGCTCTTCTCTCAGGAGGGCTCAGAACATGTTCTCACAAGTTAGGAGACGCTGAGCCTTGTGTGCCTTTTGGGGGGCAGAATGGTCTAAATAAAGAAGACCTTAGCAGGGTCGGCAGCTCCTACCAGTGTGCTGTGAGAAGTGTAGGCACACGCACACACTCGCTGGCAGCTAGTTCAATGCGTGTGCCTCTTCCCCTCACTTTGCTAAGGCTCCGCTGAAGCGCTCAGAGGTAAACATGCCCCGTGTGTCCTTCTGTGCTGAGTACTGGAATGGGGCATCCCACCGGGCGATGAGGAGAATCTGGTCAGCTTCCCAGGCAGGCTCCCCCAGGAAAGGTTTGTATCGGAAACCCACCATTTACTTGAAAGCCAAGTGCTACAGCTCTGCCTGATGCTCACGTCCCTGTCGTTCCCTCTTCAGAGTCGGCGTGGGAATGAGACTTGGGAGATGGGGAGGGGCGTGTGAGGGTTCTGTCTTCAGTTTCTCATTCACGCTTGTGTTCTCCCTGCAGCGTCATCAATCGCAAAGCCCGTGCAGTGTACCCTTGTGAGGCAGAGCACAGCTCGGAATTGTCCTTTGAAATAGGAGCCATTTTTGAGGATGGTAAGTGCTGGCGAGAGCTTCGTGGTGGGAGCCATTCTGTCTGTCCCTAATATTTGCACATAGAGTGCCAGCCACTGTTTGTGGCCATGCTTTGACACTGGCCCACAGAGATGACGTATTTGACTACAGACCTGAGCTCCAGGAGCGGTGGTGGTGGGCACATCTTGGCCGGTCTCCATCCCTTTTGATCCATGTAGGCCTTCATTCAGGTCATCTGATTGCGGCAAGAAGCCAAGAGCACTTGAAAGTTGAGGGCTTCTGACGCTCACCCTTTGTTTTCTCTGCGCCCGCCCTCCCTAACCAAGCTGAGGCGCTTCGCATTACGGGTGAAGAGTCGGAAATCCACACACTGACTTCCCTCTTCCTGTGCTTTGCGCCTCCCTGCCGACTGGAACAGTGTGCACATCTTTGGAGTTTGCATTTTAAATAAGGGTGTGGATTTTAGTTGAATGTTTAATATTCATGCACAGACATTTAGGAGCTATGCCTGTTTGAATATTTCACAAATCTCTCCTCTGGCTCAGTGAATATATTTTCCTCCCTTGCTCTTGGTTTCCTCCCTCCCTAGTCACACTCGTTATGAAATTCATTGGTTGCTGTGGAAACGGTGATGTCGAGTGTGGGTGGAGCTCCCCAAAAGAGTTCCTAGGAAGCAGGGGGAACCTTGGATGCTGCTGGAACGGAATGGCTGACTAGCCAGAATGTTTGGAGTCTGTGGAACATATCGCCACAGTGCATTGTGGGGGTAGTCAGAAGTGCAGCGTGTTGGTGAGGGTTGCTGTCTAGAAAGCAAGTTGCTTCATTTAAAATAGATTCTATGTGTGTGGTGTGTGCTCCTAGAGCCAGATCCCCGATAACGTCAGAAAACCACAGCAGCGCCCTCACACGCGGTTTTTCCTACACATCACCATGACATGACACATACAGTCATCAGTCAGGAGGACATGGTCGCACAGTGGTCCCGTCACGTGTTGGAGCAGCACATGGCAGGGGGACACGGAAGTACTGAAACCGCGATGAATCCTTACACGGTGTCACTTGTGTGTGTGTGTGTGTGAGCCTCCAAGGCTCCTTGCAACGTCCTGTGGTGAGAGGTGAGTCTGTAAGGACGCCCTAGTTGAGGACTACAGAGCAGACACAACTGGCTGAGTCCGTCGTGCACGGGCTTATGTGCAGAGATGCTAAGTAGGTGCTCAGGGCTGTAAAGATGTCATCAGGACCGAAGTATCCCCGTGTTTGCTGACCATTCTGAGCTGCAGACGTGGGTCTTTGACTGGAGTCCTTGTGGGGTGAGAAATGGCCGTAGTTCCAGACCACACATAACTCCAGCAAAGGGGATGTCTCTTCTTTGTATTTCTTTTATGAGAAAACTTTTCAAGAACTTGCATCTGAGTTTAACTGCCTTACATCTCTTTGGTTAAAATTGGGTCAAATATTCGTGGTAAAATTGTCACTCTGAGGACTTAGGTCAATGAGAACCCATAGCACCTCATTTGGACACACAGTCATGAGACCCCAGTCTCTCTAAACCAAATCTGAGTCTGCTGGTATAGATGGAATCAGCCAACTCTGAAGGCCCAAGTTCTCCATCACCAAAGTCCCTTGATGCCTTTTAGAAAAGAGTCTTAAAATATGTATATACTCATACATATATGTACAAAGAGATAAGCATTCCCAGCGTGCATGTGTGTACTCTCTCTCTCTCTCTCCCTCTCCCTCCCCCCCCTCTGGAAACTGTAAGTGTTCTGTGTATAAACTCTTTCATCCCCGTCACTTGGGGGACATGCTGGTGGCCACTGTGCCCTACAGGGCCCATTACAGTCTGTGCAGATAGGGTTGCATCTAGCCAGATTATGTCTCCCTTGGGCATAGTGCCCCATATTGCTGGTGGCCATCTCTGTCTAGCATGCTGGCTAGAACACCCAGGGCATCTCAGTGGTTCCTCAGCCCCTCCCTCTGAGGCTTGCATTCAAAAAAAAAAAAAAAAAGGTCTACTTGGTATGCTGGCACTCTCTCCTCCCCAAGTGTAGATGTCTTATTTCCTGTGAGCCTTCTGTCTTACAGGTACACATGAACTCGGTGGAAAATATGCAAAGTTGGCACAGTACAACTTGCTGTTCCTTAGGAGCAAGTCCTAAAGGCACAGGAGCTTGAAGCCCTTAAGTAGGGTGCAACCCTAGTGTATGCACAGATGCTACATAAACATTATGTACACTTTTATCTGCAGTGCATAGTTGATCTCTCAGCTTGTTAAAAGTAGGTATTTGCTATAGAATGTCTCAATGTCTCGAAGAGTCCTCTTGTCTTCTTCTGTCACCATATTAATAGCCACACCTTTACGGCCAAAGTGACCACCACGACCAATTCTGTGGATGTAGTTTTCCCTGTTGGTGGGAAGGTCATAATTGATGACTAAGGAGACCTGCTGCACATCAATGCCTCTGGCCAACAGGTCAGTGGTAATTAATACTCTGCTAGAACCAGACCGGAACTCCCTCATGATCACATCTCGTTCCTTTTGGTCCATATCTCCATGCATGGCGGAAACAGTGAAATCCCGGGCATGCATCTTCTCAGCGAGTCCATCCTCCTTCCTTCTGGTATTGATAAAGATTACTGCCTGGGTGATAGTCAGGGTTTCATACAAGTCACACAATGTGTCAAGCTTCCACTCCTCTCTTTCCACATTGATGTAGAATTGACGGATACCCTCCAGGGTCAACTCTTCTTTCTTGACAAGAATCCGAATGGGGTCTCTCATGAACTTCTTGGTCACCTCAAGGACATCAGAGGGCATTGTAGCAGACAACAAAACTACCTGTGTGTCCTGCTACCTGGCCCTAGCCAGGGTTCAGTCCTGGGGGGCTGAGGAACAGCTGGAGGGGGGAGGGAAGGGAGCCAAGGCATGGACATTTTGTTTTCTCTCTCTCTTTGAATAAATGTCACTTTTTGAGGCAAAAAAAAAAAAGTCGGTATTTGCTCAGAATATGTTCGCCCCTTGAATGGCGGTGGGGTCTTTCCTTCTGACAAGCAACATGAAACTAGACAGTTAGGCAGGTCATGGGATCTCCTGTGGAGCCAACCAACATTCCAAGTAGCCACTATTTACAGCTCAATCTGTGGAAGTGTGTCCAGAAACACCCCCTTGCTGAAGATAGCAATGCTTAACATCCCTGACACCCAGGACTGTTTTCTTGTGTGCACATAATGGTTTGGAATCTTCTAGCCATCACAAGGATCCTGTGGTGTAATCCGTTTTTGTACTGTAGGCAAGGACAGAAACCAGTTTATGTCAGTCAGTGGCCTGGTATGACCCCTGGGCTTCACTGTTCATAGGACTTTGGAATAATCACAAACAGGAATCTCAGATCAGTGTGTGGAAGGGAAGGGGATTTTTAGTAAGTGTGGCACTCTGTAACTTCTCACTGTCTCCTTTTACTGTGAGTCTGTGGACTTAGGCTGTGAATTCCAGCTCTTGTCTGAAGATGTGTTTCTGTAGCTGTGGGAAATGTTTCCCATGCTCTTTCAGGAAGGTCCGTGCTCACTAGTGTGGCCTCAGGGCAGCCAGTGTTCCTTTCAAAGCTAGAGGAAATGTCCCCTTTCTCTGGGGCTCAGAAGTCCCATAAATACACTTACTGATGGCTCTGCTAGTCAGGGATGAAGTGTGGTTTCCCCTGGGTTTGCCCACAGGGCCATAGGGCCCATGAGCACAGGGTTTGCCAGTGTCTCTACTGTTGGAGCAGCAGGTGTAGACCATATTAATTCTTGGAAGCCTCTAGAAATTAAATTTTAAAGGTCTCAAGCACATAGATTAATCCTTGAAAGGCTGTTTGGCATCTCTGGGAGGCTGATGGTATGGCCGTCACCACCCAACAGGGCCTTCCAGATGTTTTCCTAATGTGGGACTCTCTGAAAGCTGTTCAGAGCCAGATGAGTACAGGCAGCGTGATGCTGGCTAAACTCAGAAATCAGCGGATTGGGATATAGACTTGTGGGACAGAAGTATTTTAGCTAAAGCTTAGGGAGGAGAATGAGGAATGTGACTTTTGAGCCCATGGTCTCCCTGCGGAGGGAAGTGTGTCGCATGGAAGAGAGAGGGGAACCCTCAGATGAGCTTGCATGGGTCCCGCGTCGGGCTTGCTAAGCCAAGGCTGGGTTCCTCGTATTCTCCTGTGCTGAATCTTCAGTATTGTAAATATTTGTCACAGGTATGTAGTTTGCCTTAGGTTAGACTGAAAAGGCTAAATAGGTGATTCCATTTATAATCAGATGATTCCAATAATGGAAACATCCAGATTCTTAGCTAGAAGGATGGAGGTCACCAGATGGGAAGGTAGCCCATGCGAGAGGGCCCGCCCGTCGCAATGACAGAAGGCGGGGCCCCTGCGTCTCCTGCTGCCTTGCCATGCAGCAGTTAGTTCCCAGGGCAGGAGACCCTTTGGGATGCTCTGCCAGCTCCTTCTGTCTGCCGGAGCAGCTGCAGTGTGGTCCCTGCCAGCGCTGGCCCTGCCCTGAGGTGGGGTGGGATTAAAGAATGAACAGATACTTCTGAAGTCACCATGAGCCCTGGCAAGCTATGCGCCTCAGCTTGGGTTTACAGTCTTCCGGGGTTCCATGTGCAGCAGGTGGCTCTGGTGATGAACCCAGTCCACCCCCCATACGCTGGCGGTGATGCAGTGTAACACATGGATACAGCGTTTAAAAGCCGCGCCCTTAGAAACAAGGTGGGGGAAAGGTCTGTGACGGGGTGGAAAGAGGGAATTGCTGCCTGCCGCGTCACCCTGCAAACACACCTAAAGTCCGTTTGCTCGTTATTGCGTAAATGATTGTGCGAGACGCTGGGTTAGGTGCCAGGGCACATGAGTTCTCATACGTTATGTTCTGCGCTCCCGGTTGTAGCCTAAACTGGGAGCCTCACTCTCCTGGCCTCTTAGGCGCACGTGGAGTGTGTAGGCACGAGGCCCTTCGTCGGGTCTGGAATGGGCGCAAAGCCGTAACTGAAGTGTGAGTCTGTACTTCCCAGGCGTGGCTGCGGTGTAGAGTGTTTAGGACCCAGGGAGCATAGAAGAAAGCGTCAGAAGGCCATGTTGACACAGATAGCAGAGTGCACGGTACGTCTTTCAAGGAGGAAAGCGATTAGCGGCCTCATTGAAAACGGCAGTCGGAATTGCACCTTTGGTGTTCTCCACGTGAGTGGGTCATGAATTGCTCAATTCACGATTGGCAGTCACAAAGTCATAGAATAAAGAGAGCAGCTCACACAGAGGAGGAAACACTGCTTCACAGGATGGTGGAGACAGAGCGTCTGTTCCGCCCAGTCCTGCAGCTGTTTAGTCCCAAATAGACACACAGAGGCTTACATTAATTATAAACTATTCGGTCAATGGCTCAGGCTTCTTGTTGGCTGGCTCTCTCTTAATGATTAACCCGTTTCTATTAATCTGTGTATTGCTCCTTGTTCTTGGCTTACCAGTGATGCCTGGACTTGTTGCTCCCTCCACAGCTACATGGCATCTGTCTGGTGGCTCACTCTCTTGTCTCCCTAGTCCTAGAACTCGCCTACTCTGGTAGCCCCGCCTATCATTCCTGCCTGGCTACATCCTGCCTGTCCATAGGCTGAAACAGCTGTATTCATCAACCAATAAGAGAAACATATATTCACAACACACAGAAAGGCATCTCCTAGCATGACAGAAGTGTGTGTATGCCTGCACTCAGGATAAAGTAATTCGTGTTGGTCGTGATCTGAAGCTGCATTTCAGAGCTGTTTGCTGGGTTGTTCTGTGGGCAAGTACTGCCCCCTCCCTGCAAGGCATGTGACTGCTGCCCCTGTCCAGAATTTGGTACTTCACCTGGGGTCCCTTAAATTCTTTTGTGTTTGATTCCAAAATGCTAGTGTATTGGCCAGAGCCCTGGGTTATTGATATCCAGTCTGATCCTTGTCATGTGGCTATCACAAATATGCATTGACACCTATAGTGTGCTGGGCACTGTGCTCAGACGTATACAGCCCAGGCCTGCTAGGAGGAGTTCCTCATCCGGCGTAGCAGTGAGACAGTGAGATCATGGTGTACTTGATTCGTGGAAAAGCTTGACACGGACCTCCCTTAAGGAGACACTGTCTTCCTGAATCTGAAGTGGAAGAGTTACCTAGTGGGAAGTACTGCAGGCCCTGGAGTCCCAGTTGGGAGTTCTCTAGTTGACTCAGGTGAACTGCTTGACAGGGTAGGGGGTTCTCAGCGCTGCTGGAGCTGCGGGAAGGACCCTGTGTGCACTGGACCAATAAACGGGGTTCTGACTTGAAGCAGGGGAAAGTGCTCTGCTCCTGTTCTCGGGAGCTTATTGAACGACTTGGTGCACAGCGAACTAGGAGCAAGGTTGGAAGCTGTGGACTAGGTAGGTGAGCTTTGTGTTACCAGTCCTGGGCAGGAGCCCAGCAACCCCCATGGCAGCTTTTGTTATTCGGGCCCCGGAAGTGGCCTGCTCTTGCCTGGCCGCTCCATGGTTGAGACTGCAAGAAACGCCGCGGCACGGTGGGTGTCAGGGACGAGCTCCAGGAGCAGTCTGGTAAAATGGTCTCTGTTCTTTTTCAGTTCAGACCTCAAGGGAACCTGGCTGGCTTGAAGGAACCCTGAACGGCAAAAGAGGGCTGATTCCACAGAATTATGTCAAGCTGCTGTAGCTCCTGCCTCGGGGGCTCCCGCTGATCCTGGCACCCATGCACCAGCCTGGAAATAGCACCCAAATGCTACCGTCACGCTCAGGAACTGCAGATCACCACGGGCACTCCAGAGCTGGAGAGGGAATGGAGCTTGCCACCTAGGGCTGTGCAGACGTGCAGGAGAGCATGCCCAGCATTGGTAGAGTGGATTCCCATCTGGCAGGCATGGGGGCTTGCAAGTTTTAACTCTACAGCCTGTGGAGCGGGGAGGGCAGGGCCCCGCTGGTGATGTCACTGCCAGGCATGGAAGGACCCGCTCTCCATGCCCCTGCTGTTGGGTTTTCATGGGATACCTGCTACCTTCACATTGTGTGTCCAAGGCGCATGTGGCCTTGCGGGTGCAGGGCAGTTGGTCCCAGCCTGGAGGGAAGCAAAGAGAGGCTTGGTCAGTGTATGCCTTCCTGCCTGCCCCCTCCGGCTCCCACAGCCTGCTCACTGGCAGCTGCACCAAGCTCGTCTGAGTGCTTGCAATGGCCTCTTCCGTGTGCTCATCCAGGTGCTGCTCGCCCATGCCACCTCGTTGCCACAAGGCCCCTCTGTAAATGAAATAAAGTGTAATTTACTAGTTGGTGTGTCTGGCCTACTGTGGCTCACTGGTGATTCATGGTTGGACAGTTACGTGAGCGGACCATAAGAGCGTTGCATTGCAGCAGGGAAGGTGTGGCCTTCTCTGAGAGGAAATTCTGGTGTTAGGAGCTCTAGTCTCCTGCATAGGCCTTTTCCCCAAGACGCAGTGGGATGGTAACTGGTCTGTGGCAATGTGTGGGTGAGCCGCACCCACCCCGAGGGCCAGCCCTCCTGGCTGACTTCTTTGGGCGGATATCTCTCATACCACCCAAGACGGCCTTGCCCTCCAGGCCTCAGCCTTGAGTTTCCCCATCATGATGAAGTCAGGCTTTGGGAAGGGTGGGCTGACAGCTGTCCTAGCAGGGGTGGCCCTGCTCTTCCCCATTCTCAGCCCTGAATCCAGGCCCAGGCATGGCCAAGTCCTGTGGGGAAGGGCTGGCTGAATCCCTGCCGGAGGCTCGGCGCTGGTGACCTTGGGATGTGAGGCTAGTTCTTCGTGGGGGCTATGGCAGGGGCGGCTGTGGGAGGTGGGGTACTGACATCGAGCCCCCATGAAGTTCCTGAGCCTACCTGAATTTGAATTTATCAAAAGAAGGGTGTCGCACCGTCTCCCAGACTGACTCCGGAACTTCTGCTCTGCCGGTTAGCAGCTGTGGACCCACCTTGTGGATCAAGCTTGGAGCTGGCATGTCCCCCAGAGGCCCATTTGTTAAAAGTCTTGTCCCCAGCTGTGTCACTGTCTGCAGGAGACTGAGTTTGAAAACGGAGTCTTGTGGGAGGTTGTAGGTCACTGGAGTGTGCCTTTCGGGGTTATGGAACACTAGTCTCTCCCTTTCTCCCGTTTGTGTCTTAGCTGTGTGGTGAACAGTTTACTCTGCTGCAGGCTTCTTGTCATGTCCCGCCGCAGGTCCAAGGCGCATCCACCGTGAAGTGCCACCTCCAAGACTGTGAGCCCAAGTAAACCTTTGCAAATTGATCTCCTCAGACAGCTGAGCAGCAGGGGACACATGAGGATGGAGGAGTGTGCTTTCTGGAAGTGTATATTCTGGAAAAGAAAGTAAGGACCATTTCCTTAAGGTGTTTATTAAAATACCAAACCATAGGTCCTGAGGGAAGAATTGAGGCTACTGAGGAACCCCCAGGGCTGCACTGGAGTAGCTGTCTTGAGGCTTGAGTGGAGAGCCTGGCCCTGGAGGAAGGATCAGAACCTTTGGTGCCTGTGCTTTGACTTAACAAACGTGCTTGTAGGGAAAGGCGCACATGGGAAGGTATGGTGGCTCAGTGTGCAGAGACTGACTCCTAGCAGTGCCCCCTCACTGGGATGCAGCGCACTGTGGCAAGACAGCTTGAAGACCTGCCCTTCCTGTGGCCTTTCGGTTACACCAGTCACCACAGGTCTGGCCGCCTCCGCGATTCTGCCCTTGCTTCCTGATGTGAAAACTGAAGCATGAAGTTAAAATGTGTGAATGAAAGGAAAGTGAGTCCTGTAACGGACACAACTACTTGAACTTTAGTTGTCAGTATCTTCTGTGTGCCATGGGATTCTCGCGGGCCAGCACCAAGGACCCAGAGTGGTGTGGCTGAATAGACTTCCTGTGACCCCAAGAGCTGCAGGCCTGTGCTTATCTGGGGAAAGTGGGAAGTGCTTTCCTCTAAGAGGCAGAGAAATGTCAAGGGTGTTTTTATCAGAGTATGTCCCAGGAGCAACTTGGCTCTGCTTCCCATCACCACAGGCCAGAGTAGAGAGCTCAGCCCTGGGCAGGACCCAAACCCTCCATAGTAATGGGAGCAGGGGTGTGTGGTTACACCTGGAGATCATTTCCAATCTCCTGAGAAGGGGTGTGCTTTGTTAGATGGGTGGGGCTAATCCTGGGAGCATCTCCAGGAGGCTGGCTTCACTCCGGACTTGACACCAGCTGCATCAGCCACACTGCTAGGACTGTATCTTCAGTTGCTGTTGGTTCCGAGGTCCTGCGGGCGTCTTCATGCATGGATTTCCATCAGTGACACGTAGAGATCAAGTGCCATTGGGAGCTTTAGTCGAGTGTGCATGGCAGGAAACACTAGTAAGTAGAGAGTGGGAGGCAGGCTACTCTGGTGGCTTTCCATCTCTTAGCTGCTGTCATGGTTTGGATCTTGGGGGTCTGTCGAAGTTCCACGTGTTGAAGGCTTGGCCCCAGCTGAGGACACTACGGGGAAGCAGAGGCACTTACCAGCGGCCTGAGCGTGCCCTAAAGGATGAGCGCCATTCGTCGCCGTCGCTTTAGTTCATGCTCTCTGCTGTGATGTCACACCCTTCCACAGGCCCCGAAACCAGAGTTGGCTAACCACAGACCGACCTCGGAAACAGGGCTTTACGCCAACCATCTCCTTTAAAGGTTGACATCAACCACGCTGTCCGAAGGAGCAGTTCTGATGCAGCCACGCGCTCCCTTCCTGCCATCTCACCTCAAAGGGCCCCTGTTCCTCAGACACGGCTGAGGTGCCCATTCCATTCTCTTCCCAAGGTCTCTCCGCCTCTCTAAGCCTGTGCTCATTCCCCGCCCACCTCACGCTGGCTGCATTCTCATACTTGGTTTCTCTCAAGTCTCTCAGAGCCAGCCTCTGCCTATTTCTTCCTCTGCCAGATGTTTTCATGACCCCCTGAGTCTTCTTCAGCCACACAGCTTCTCCATTCCTCCCTCAGGATGTTATTGCCCGGCTGGCCTCTCACGCCCTGTAAGTGTTGTATCAGATGACTGTCAGCTCACTTTTCCTATTCTAAGCAGTGATTTACTGCTACCCCGTTGGGGAACACAGCTTATGCTCCCAGTGCTGAATGTCCAGCTAAAAGTGTCTCAAGTCTACTCGCTAGAAGAATCTGAATCTGTCTACCCAAAGACAAGCACGGATGACAATTGTTCAACAAGAGACACGCACAATTGAGCTTGGACAGCAATGTGGATTGGAGGAGGCTGAACGTCGCTGCCACATATTGGTGTGTGGATTTCTTCCTTGGAAAGTTAGTGTCTTTGAAAATTCTGCAAAGATGGGTGGAAACAGCTTGCTCAGACCCAACTGAGTCTGGCTCGTGAGGGCATGAATAAAACTCCCGAAAGCCACAGAAATAGGTTTTGTTGAGCTGGGAGAAAGTTGGGAGTCAGTCTTGGTAACACGCATTCTGCAGTGTCCCCGAGTAACTGAGACTTGTAGTGATGTAGTCTTCTACCCCTTCCTGGATCCAGGTTCTTTAGTCAAGACTCTCACAGTTTGGCTGGGAACTTGACCCTAGAACTCGGCTTAGTCAACGGGACAGGAGCAAGTGTAAGGACCAAGGCTTGGAAAGCATTAACCCTTCCCATCTCGTGCTGGGTGGTGAGCGGTTTCACATAGCAAAGCTGTCTCAGGCTAAGCACAGGTGCATTGAACAAACCATACTCAGTGGACTCCCCGGGTGGTTCACAGACTCTGGAGAGACTGAGGAACTAGCAGACTGCTCTGTTGCGCAGCAATTCTAGCTTGTACTTCACTTGGCTTTGGACAGCCTTGGCTCATGCCAAACGTCTGGGTACTATCTTAGTGCTCTTCTATTTAATGCTGTTTGGGAAACAACTGTTTTGTTTTCAGTCAAAATGCTGCACTGAGAATTGGGTGGCCGGAGCAGAAAGTGTTAAGATAGACCTGTAGTGGTCTTCATCTGCAAACACTTGCATCTTTTATCAAAGGGCATGCTAGTGATTTTTATGAGAAAATTTCTGCTCTCTGCTTTGGGGGGAACTTGACACACACAGACAGTAACCCCCTTTTCTATATGCAACACATGGCTAAATTTTAATACTGTGGCAGACAGTAATAGTTGGCGGGCCTGGTAGTTCCCAGCCAGAGCTTCCTAATAGGGGATTGAAGTCTTTTGGCCTACGAGTTTTGTGATGTTCTTAAAAGCAAAATAAAGGTAAACTTGATCCAAGTATAAGCCTCCAAAGTTCTGAAGGCCACCTGCTTTCTCAAGGGTGCTCACGGGTAGGAACTCTTGGCAGCCTCCAGTGCAGGATAGCTTTTGTTTCAAATTTGAGACTGTGAAAAATCTTTGCTTCTTAAACAGGTCAACTTTCTTAAAATGTTTGCGTATAGATTTGCTTTCGCTTACCCACCCATGTGCATCCAACTCTTCTTGTGGGCTGTGGTCAGTGATCACGCTATGTGTCCCAGAGTTTTAGCTGTGTGCTTAAGCAATGTTGAAGTTGTCTATCACCCAGGACTCTCTTTCTGAAAGCCAATCAGCACTCACCCATTAAATGAACATTGCTTGAATGTACCTATGATTAAATGTTTCCTATTTTAAAATGAACTCGTAATTACATTTTCGTGGTCCATGTTCATGAGAGTCAAGGGCGAGTCCACAAAGAGTGGGTAACCATGAGGGTTTGCTGGTACCTGAGGGATATCAAGACCACACGAAGGAAGAACTCTAGATTCAACTGGCATGGTGGCCTACTCCAGTGAGTCTCAGTGTGTGCTGGGTGGAGACATACAGGCCATGCTTACGTGTACACACATGGCTATGCTGTACACTGTTGTGGCAGAGTTCAGTGAACGGAACATTAGCCACAGAACTGGGATGACTACTCTGTCCCCGAAGAGAAGACTGGCTGATCATGTGACAGCCAACAGAGCTCTTTCTAGCCACAGTCAAAACTCCAGTGGTTCCAGTGTTGGCTGCAGGGCTTAGTGTACAGGGCCACAGGGTAGGAAGGCACAAAGTCCAGATGCACCTCTAGGCATGCGAACGAACAGTCACCAGAACAACGGGTGATTAAAGTAAAGGATTTATTGTAATCTGCTTACAGTCCTTTGCAAAGACAGACATGTTTTGCATAAAGATATAAATTGCTTCATTTTAAACTAATTTAGTGTTTTAATTATATGAAGACGTTTTGGTGAATTATGAATTGTACCAAACCGAGATTTTTAAGAGCAATATGGTACAAAAATAAGAGCGGACAGACAGTTTGGCCTGGGACAGGCGTTCGACAGTGAATTTAGAGAATATGGCTTCGCTGTTCAGTTAAGCAGAGTTACCTGGAGACACGCAAGGAGCCAGTAACTTCATTAATACACAAGGCTAACGCAGACAGTCTGTACTCAGTCCTGGCTAGGATGGAATTCCAGTCATAAATAGTCACCCTTCCACAGACACCCCGTCTGCGTGCTGAGTCTGCGCACCTTCGAGGTGTGGCTTTCATATTGCTGTGCTGTAAGTTGACTGCGTTTAAAGATCTGCCTATAAATTAAATTCTTGAAATTGCAAATTATGTAAGGAAGCCCCCTCCCTTTGAGTCCCATGTTCCCCTCCAAGAAGGCAGGCGTCTTTTGAGAGACAAGGTAATGTTGCCTGCGTGGTGAACCCTGTGAGCACTGTCCCGACCTCTTCTGCTTGAGCTACTTTTAGGGTTAGGGAATTTGTGTGATTTCACTGAGTATAGATGAGAGTCATCACCACATTTGAAAGATTAATTTGGCCTCTAGTCAAAAATTATTTAGTGCAATCATATTGTAGTGCCCCAGAGATACACATGTTCGTGATTTGGAGCAGGAGAAAAGCCATAAATTGCATCAGTATTGGACAGATTAATGAATTAAAATTTTAGTGTCACTGTCTTGCTTATATGATCTGTAGTGTTTCTGTGTTTTTTCCTCCAAAACTGTTTATGTATAAAATTTTCAGTTTTAAAACCTACCTTTAAAAAATCTAAAAACCTTCTATAGTGATCTGCGGGTCTCCATGCCATTCTGATGGACTTGTGCCCAGATGGGTTGCCCAATACCTCCTGTCATGATTGCTATTCCCATGACCGGCTCCAGGAGTGAAGAACCCTGTCCAAGGTCAGAGGTGACTTTCTGATCTTTGACAGATGTGGAAAGTGCATGGAGTTTTCCCTCCGGAGGAGAAAATGGTTTTTTTCTGAAATGGGAGAATTGTGCTCTCTGAGCTGAGTTTCCAGTCTCCCCTTCTGAGGGTGGGTTCTGCTTCTTGTGGAAAGGGGAAAGGCAGCACTCCTAGGACCTTGGCCCAGTGGGCCCTGTCAAGTGACACCTGCCAGTTGCTGCCCGCACGGCAGCGTCATCCCCGATGGAAGCAAGAAGAAGCAGAAGCCAGAACAGGGCGCCGGCGTCTCAAAACACCCTGCGCAGGAGACCGAGAACAAAACAGATAGGACAGAAAAAGTAGAAAGGCTTAGAGACAACCAAAGAGGTTTAAGTGTGGTTATTTACAACAGAGACTGTAAAATGGTAAATTAGATATGAAGCTAAAAAAAGGCACAGCTTTCCCTTTCTTTAAATACACTGTAAACGGTTCAGTACGCATGCAGAGCATCTCACGTTACAAAAAAAAGTTTTACCTTGTTTAGACAAAGATAGTACTTAAATAGTCTCCAGCAAAATAGAATTCTTTCAAAAATACTTTCCCATTCATCCTATTAACCATTAAAGATTTTTTTTTGTATGTGTCTCATTTACAAAAGTTCCTTACACCTTATTTCAGGCCTTCACGATTTATACATACAGTAATGTACAGCACAGCAAAAGACTGCAAAAATTATTTGTAAAGCCAACACAAGATACTAGAAATTGAAACCAAGGCATTTAACATCTTATCCATTCTAATTAAATAATAAATGGACGCTAACGAGTGTGTTGCCAGCGATGCAGAAAAACGTGCCCTGGGAGGCCGCATTTCCACGCCACGTGTTCTGTTACTACACATCAGGAATCTGTATGTATTTTTTATGGTTTTTTATACTTTTAAATAACAAAAGAATATTAATGCCCCATATTGACTAGACGTTTTATGTGCAAACCAAGGGTAAGCTTAAAAAGTTCTCTAGTCCTCGAACCCTTTGAAAACAAGCAGGAAATACCAGAAACTACATGGCATAGTTAAAACTTCCATCTGTTAAAATATCAAAATCAGAGTTATTGACTAGATATGGCTTTTCATCCAGAGGAACGGGAACGTGTTTTCTAAGCGCCGGGAGTGGAGAGGGAAGAGTCCGTTAGCCAGCTCAGGCCTTGCCAAATCCATGTCCCATGGCTTTCCCGGCTCCATACCCTTGGTGTGATTTTAAACTTGAGAAACTGCTGAACATCACCACACGTTACAACAGCGAGTTCCCGGGTCCTTCGTAGGCATAGAACAATGCGGGGAGACTTAAGGCAAAGCTCTTCCTGGCTGACGTCTTCTGTCACTTCCTGTGAAAGTACAGGGGTGTGGCGTTCCCCGACTCCACCTTCGGCAGCTGGTCGCTGATGATTTCTACCAGCATGGCGGGAAACTCCACCTTCAGGGCCTGGGACTCTCGGAAGGTATAGAAGCAGAATTCCAGCAGGTCACTCACCAGCTGAAACACAGACACACAGGGCATGATACATGATAGGACCTCATTTCCAGATCCCCTTCTCCTCTGAGGCCTAGCCCTGGTGCAAACATAGGCATCAATGCTCGGGAATTCTGTCAGGAAAGTTATCTGGGGGGACAAACGAGTGTGTTCCTGTCACCTGCCAACCATGTCTTCATGCTCAACAAATTTAGCCAACTGTCTAGATGAAATGAATATCCAAGGCACTTGGGACATCAATGGAGACAACAGTCATGGAATGGCCCCTCCACAAATTCTCATTTGTCAGCTTGTGAACTGGTTGACTCTGGCATGTGTATCTATATGCTGGCATCAGGCCCACCCATGCTGACACCCCAGAGGAGAGGCTGCCTTGTTGGCAAGTAAGAGGATGTCTCTGCGGCTGAGCTGGCCAATGGACCCGAGGCAGCCACCATTTCCCAGGGCTCTGCCATGAGCTGAAGAGAGCTGAGGATCCTCAGCTACACTCCAGTTTCGCCTCATTTTGAGAAAATCGCAGCCTCGAGTTAAGGGTTATCTGTCCGTGTGCTGTCCCTACCCTGAGACTCGAGAACCTTCCCCATTCTTTCTCCACCTGAACCACCGCAGGTTAGGCAAGTTAAGAAAACCCATAAATGTATTATGGCATTAGTGTCACTAAAGAGCATAGAGTGAAAAGTATTGAGAGTTTCAACATCCTAATTGATAAGACAGAATTCAGAACTTGAAGGCAGATGCTTTTACAGATCTCAGTTGAAAAGGGAATGAAAACCATCATGAACACTTATGAAAGGTCTGTTAACTTAGCAGATTTTACATTATTGGAGTTCCAGAACAAATACCAAATGGGAGAAAGCAGTTGCTCGAAACTTCCTAAATCCTGGGTAAACTGATGTGTCTTCAAGAAATAACTACAGTTGAACAAGAACAAAAAAAGCCAGTGTCAGGGATGTGTGGAGCAGGACTGTACTCAAAATGGCTGGGCAGTGATGACAGTGAACAGTGGGCAGTGATGACAGTGAGCAGTGATGCCAGTGAGCAATGATGCCAGTGGGCAGTGATGCTAGTGAGCAATGATGCCAGTGAGCAATGATGACAGTGAGCAGTGATGCCAGTGATCAGTGATGCCAGTGAGCAGTGATGTCAGTGCGCATTGGGCAGTGGAGCCAGTGAACAGTGATGCCAGTGAGCAGTGATGCCAGTGAGCAGTGGAGCCAGTGAACAGTGATGCCAGTGAGCAGTGATGACAGTGAGCAGTGATGCCAGTGATCAGTGATGACAGTGAGCAATAATGCCAGTAAGCAGTGATGACAGTGAGCAGTGATGACAGTGAACAGTGGGCAGTAATGCCAGTGAGCAGTGATGCCAGTGAGCAGTGATGACAGTGAGCAGTGATGACAGTGAACAGTGGGCAGTAATGCCAGTGAGCAGTGATGCCAGTGAGCAGTGATGACAGTGAGCAGTGATGACAGTGAACAGTGGGCAGTAATGCCAGTGAGCAGTGATGACAGTGAGCAGTGGGCAGTGAGCAGTGATGACAGTGAGCAGTGACGACAGTGACCAGTGATGACAGTGAGCAGTGATGACAGTGAGCAATGATGACAATGAGCAGTGATGACAGTGAGCAGTGAGCAGTGATGACAATGAGCAGTGGGCAGTGGAGCCAGTGAACAGTGATGCCAGTGAGCAGTGATGACAGTGAACAGTGGGCAGTAATGCCAGTGAGCAGTAATGCCAGTGAGCAGTGATGCCAGTGAGCATTGGGCAGTGGAGCCAGTGAACAGTGATGACAGTGAGCAGTGATGCCAGTGAGCAGTGATGACAGTGAGCAGTGATAACAGTGAGCAGTGACGCCAGTGAGCAGTGAGCAGTGATGACAGTGAGCAGTGATGCCAGTGAGCAGTGAGCAGTGATGACAGTGAACAGTGGGCAGTAATGCCAGTAAGCAGTGATGCCAGTGAGCAGTGATGACAGTGAGCAGTGGGCAGTGATGCCAGGCATTGGCTGGCTTCTGCCCCACCAAAGGATCAAAGTAGCAACCACACTGTGAGGTAAGTGGCCATGGAGAACATGGGAGCTCTGTAGGGTTCAGAAACCTGGGACAACAACATGGAAGGAGACACAGAATATCCCTGCTGTGTGTCCTTACAGGGGTAGGGATTGTCCCTTCTCTGCAGGGTGGGGGAAAGGTCCCAGCAAACTCCATTAGGGTGATACTTGTCATCCCAGAAACTAACATCACCATTCTAATGGGCCTGTCATCTTGGGTAACTAACCAGAAATTTTCTCATTGATTTGTTTTGGAAAATGAATTTACTCACTCACAGTAAGCCAGGGCCAGCAGCCATCTAAAGACAGGCATACTCTGAATATAGACTGCTCTCGAGGTTACAAGTCACTATGTATTCCATCTGAGGCCTTAAACCTGGCTAAGCAAAGTGACCCAAGTCTTTCTGGGTGTTGTGACAAAGGAATGGATGGCACTGTCCTCAAGAAAAACTTTACCTTTGAGACCAGGGGTGTGACCACTCACTTGAGGACTTTATCTAGTGCCAGGAATGAAGGCAGATGCCAGTGTAGTTCCTGCTGCCACCCCCTGTGGCGACACATTATTTACGATTTATTAAACTTGCCTGAGGATTCAGAAAGCAAAGCCAGCCTCAAGCTATAATGATCAGGCAGTGATACACACCTTTAATCCCAGCAGCCACTGAGCTAGGCTATGGTGGTACACACCTTTAATCCCATGACTCAGGATTAAGAGGTACACGGATCTCTGTTAGTTCAAGGCCACACTGACTACACAAAATTGATCCAGTCCTAAAAAAAAAAACCCAGCTCACACAAAGGTGATCTCAGCACCTGGGATCACAGGCCTTTAATCCCAGCACTAGGGAGGCAGAGACAGGAGGATATGGCTGGGCAGAGAAAGGAGTATAAGGAGGAGGAGACAGGAACTTTTGCCTCTGAGGATTTGTGCAGACAGGATCGCCATTTCAGCTGGGTAGAGGTAAGATCTACTGGCTTGGCTGCTTTGCTTCTCTGATCTTCAGCTTGAAGCTTGAACCCCAGTATCCGTCTCTGGGTCTTTTATTTATCATGCTACAACCCGCATCCCCACCATGGTACCCTCTGTCCTTGAAGAGGCCCTTGGTCCTAGCCATTGTCCCTGAAGAAAGGAATTACTATTGTCAAGCACAAGTCCCATTAAAATGGTAGATCCACAAAACAGACAGAAAGGGACCAAGCATCATCAATACAATAATCCATTAAACTGGGATGAAACAGACAAATTAAAACATGCAGGCTGGGTGGGTGGATTGAAAACTAGAAGGTACTGACATCAGGAAGCAAGAGAGAGACTGAAGGCACAGGGGTGCAAGGGAGACTCCCAAATAAAATACACTAAAGATCCAGAGGACCCAGGACAGCAGGAAGGCGCAAGAAAATATTCCACATAAACGAAAGGAACAAAATAGAGATCCAGCTGGTTTTTACCAAAGTTTTGTTTTTAAAAAAACAATACAGTGGGGAAAATATACCCACTTCAGTAAATACGACTGAGAAGACTGGACACCCACTGGCAGAAAGTGAAAACTTGAGCTCATCTCTGGCCATGTACAAAAGTCCTGTCAAGGTGGACCAAGAGCCTAAATGTAGGCTTCATGGTGGTGGTGCACACCTTTAATCCCAGCACTCTGGAGACAGAGGCAGGCGGATCTCTGAGAGTTCAAGGTCAGCCTTGTCTACAGGGCAAGTTCTAGGATGGCCAGGGCTACACAGAGAAATGCTTTCTCAAAAGACAAAACAAAAGCAAACAAACAAAGTCTAAATGTAACACCTAACACTTTTAAGCTACCTGAAGAAATCATGGGGAGAGAGCAGAGGGCATGGGCTACAAACAATGATTTTTCTCATCAGGAGCCCAAAGAGAAACAAATGCCAATACGGATGAGTAAGGATTTATCAAATTAAAATAAGAGACAGGCTATTCTGTGCACGTAGAGACAGCCTACAAAATGAGAAAATATTTACTTATTCACCTGAGGGTCCAGCATATGTTTTTTCAAAAAGGCCAACCTCAAAATTAATGGAACCACAGCAAAAATTACCAAAAACAAACAAACAAAACCCAACTTCAGCCACCAAGCATTTACAAGTGACTACAACAATAAGAAATGAGTTCATGAAGCCTAGAATGGCTCTTCTAAAAAATGCTGATGAAGGAGAAAAATGAAGTCATGTACTGTTAAGGGACATTTAAATGAGTACACACATTATGGAGCAAAGCATGGCTGTCCCTTTAAGAAAGGAGTCTATCATATGGTCAGTTGACTTACAGGAAGTAAAATCAGCAGATTAGAGAGAGAAAACCCGTGTTTATCATGATGCTATTCTCAACAACCAAGGTACAGCATCAACCTGTGTGCCCACCGGTGGATGATGGGTGAAAAAAACGTGCATCTATACAGGGTGCAACGTTGCCCGGCCATAGACAGTGAAATCCTATTTGTAGTAAGAGAGCTGCGATGGGATGATATTACGTTCAGTGAAATAAGCCAGACACAGAAGGACAAACGTCTTGACATGGGGAAGTTTAAAAAGCTTGAACTGAAATAGAATGTTGATTATTAGATAACGGGAAGGGGAGTGGCTAAAAGGGCGGTCCATCAGTGTTTGTATGACATGAGGAACGAGAAAAGGTTGCACTTGTGAGGGACTCTGAGAAACAGACTATTTGAAAGAAACCTTGTACATTAGAAGAAGATTGGATGATATATTTAAAGTCCTAAAAGAAAAAAATGGCAACTAAACTATTATACTAGTTATATACTATAATTTTTAATATAATTTCTGTTATAATAGAAAGACTACTAATAAGAAATGAGGAAGGAAGTTTTTTCAACATACAAAGAAGCAAAAGTGATTCATCACTCCCGAGCACCAGAGTAGCCTCACAGAGAAAGCCTGTGGGCCACACTAGGTGCCAAAGGCTAGCGAGTACCATCGTGAACACATGTAAAAATGCAAGGCTACACCACACAGACTACAGCACACAGCAGGTGCAGCAGAAACACAAGGTAACAATGCGGTGTGCTGGTGTAGGAGCCAATGAAGACGAGCAGTGAAGGGCAGAGGGTACAGGAATCAGGACGGAAGTCAACAATTACAGGTGCACAACTTCAGTCATCAGTGGCAGTCTCGAATGTAAATCCCGTAGGTTCCCCAAGTAAAATACATACACTGAGTGAGTTCCTGTGTGTGTCAGTGTACTAGACTCAAAGAAGCAGCTCACTGGATTGGAAATAAACTGGAAGAGGTAGAACACACAGAAAATAGAGGTTAGACGGATATGACGGACAGAAAGACTTAAAAAAATGTTAAAGGAGGAATCTGAGGAGATGACTCAGTGGGTAAGAACACTTACTGAGCAGCATGAAGACAAGAGTTCAAATCCCCACCTAAAAACTTGTGTGGTCACATGCATGCCCGTAACACCAGAGTTGTGGGGGGTGGGAATGAGAGGGTCACTGTGGCTGGCTGGCTTCTAGGCTACCTCTAGATTCAGTCAGAGACTCTGTCTGAAGTTGAAACAGCTGAGAATTAGAGAGCAGGACACCTGATGTGCTCCTCTGGCTTCTGCTTGGGTGCACACAAACACACACACATGCACACACACACAAGCACACACACATGCACACACACACGCACACACTCACAGCCAAGGAGAGACAAAGAAAGTCACTATATAATGGTAAAGGGATCAACTCAGTATTAGGCGATTACATTTATACAAATATACATACCCAAACTAGGATATGTAATTGCATAAAGCCAACATTATTCAATTAAAATGTGGGATACAACCTAATATAATGATAATATCTTGGGGGCCTTAAACCCCACTTTCATCACTAGACTGTCCAGATTAAAAACCACAAAAAAAAAAACAAACCAAACCAAAAAATCCAAAGCCAAAAACCTTACAATGACTATTACAGACCAAACGGGACAAAGATGTCCCCAGGCATTCCCACAGCAGCCACAGAACACATGCTCTCAGCGACATGTGCACTGGACATGTTCTAAGACAGACTATCCTAGGCCACAAAAGTTTCAAGGAATTAAAAACAAATAAATTATAGCATGTATCCTTTTACCACAATGTTGTAAAAATTGATGACCAGAACCTTAACAGTTGCATACACACACTAAAATGATTTTGAATGACCAATAGCCAGTCAAAGGGGAGATATTAAAATTTCTTGCTATGAAAAAAGTGGAAATAGAACATGGGAAATAGAACATGGGTAAGAACAATACCAAGAGGTAAATGTGTAGTGACAATCTGAGATAACCTAATGATGTAACTTGAGAAAGAAGAAAATCAAGAACCAAGTCAAAGTCGGCAGAAGGAAAGAGATAGCGAAGACTGGAGCAGAAAGAAGGGAAACAGACTTTATAAATGAATAAACTGAATTGATGGACTGGCACATGCCTGCAATTCCAGCTCTTGTGAGCCTGGGGCAGGAGCATCGTTGTGAATTCAAGGCCAATATTACATACCAAGATCAAACATGAACCTACATCCAGTAACTGATGGAAGCAGCCAAGCACTGCTTTGACGTCCTAGAGCTCAGCTGAAGACGGGGAGGAAGGATCTTATGAACAAGGGGGGGTCAATACCATGATGGGCATAAACCGCAGAAATGAATCTGAAATCTTTTCATCTGAGATCAGGAGCAAGACAAAAATGTTCGCTCTCAGCAGTTCTATTCAGTATAGTACTATCTTATCCAACACCATATTATCTTACTGAACACAGTATTAGAGTACGAGAAAGGACTTAAGGGCACCCGAATAGGAAAGGAGAGAATGAGTTTGTCCCTGTTCAGAGACACCACAACTGTAAATATATAAATAAAGCTAGAGACTACATACACAGAGGTGTGCTAGAGGCAATAATGACTTACTTCACTAAGTCAACAGGATGCAAAAGCAGCACACAAAAGTCAGTAGTTTTATGTGCACGGGAAGGAAATTGTCAGAAGGAATCAAGAGCACAGTCCCCCTCACAGTAACTGAAACAAACAAACTTACAAAATGTGACGATGCCTAGAGTTAAAATGCCGTCATCCTGAAGAATGCCATTGACGTGGACACAGAAAATTGGAAACATACATCATATGCTCTCAAATTGGAAAAATGAACATCACTAAAATACCCATATTCCCAAAGCATCCTACATAGTCAATGCTATTCCTACTCAAGTATCAACGGCAGCCCTCACATAACAGAAAAAGTAATCCTGAAATATGAATGAAATACAAAACACCCTATAACAGCCCTAATCAAAAACACCAAAGTTAGAGACATTACCTGACTTCAGAACACAGTGTGAAGAGACAGTAACTCAAACACCATCCTGGCTTAAAATCAACCATGTGAACAAAACCCTGAACAAAAAATAAGTCCATATATCTACAGTCAAGTGATGTATGACGGAGGTGCCTCGAAAATCAGAAATAGAACTACCATTGGCCCTGCTATCTCCCTACTATGACTATGTATATTCAAATGAATTGAGATGAGCATGTCAAGGGGACATTTGCCATAGCAACATTACCAGCAAACAAAGCAGAGCACAAGGGACGGGAAGACAGGAAGTGGGTAAGTGGCTTGTTTTGCAAGTGTGAGAACCAGGTTCCAACCCTAGAACGTGTGTGTGGTGATATCCTGTTTGTACAAACAAAGCATGTCTGAAGCTCAGAGGGTGGGGCTTGCCACTAGCTAACAGACAGACAGGAAGTGAGATGGCTGGGCAGAGACAGGAAGTGAGACGACTGGGTGGAGAAGGGATTATAAGCAGGGGGAAACAGGAACTCTCTCTCTTCAGCTGGACGTTGTCGAGGTAAGGTGTGGCTGTGGTTTGCGCCTTCATCTCTCTGACCTTTCATCTTTTGCCTCTGCATCTGACTCCCAGCTCTTTTATTAACGAGACCTATTAGAACTCGTGGCACACTCACGTAAAATTGGGGCATGGCGGTGCATGCTTGTAACCCCTACTCTGGGAGGTAGACAGGTGGATCCTTGGCTCACTGACCAGCTAGGCTAGCTTATGTGGTAAGGTCTGGACCAGTGAGAGATCCTGCTTCAAAAGAAAAAAGGTTCAAAGGGAACAGTGTACACACTGTATTCACATGAACACACATACACACAAGGTACAAAAAAGGAAATGTAGTACATATCCACAGGGAAATACTATTTAGCCATTAAAAGTGAACGTGTTTGCTGCAATGTGATGGAACTAGAAGGTGCATTAGGAGATACAAGTCATGCTTTCACTTGTATGTAGAAGCTAAAGTTGATTTCAAAGAAATAAGAATAAAATAATGGTACAAGTGCCTGGGAAAGGTGTGGAGGGTGGGTGGTGGAGGCAGGAGAAGGAGCTAGTTAAAGGGTGGGGGAAGGCTGGATAGGCGTGACTCTTGTTCTACAGCACAGGATAGAGAACTGTGTTTGATAATGAGATGACTACTCACCAAACAGTTCGTCAAAGGATTCTGAATGTCCCCAACATAACGAAGTCATGTGTGTCTGTGTCTGAGGTGACAAACATACTGGTCACCCTGCTCTTACCATGACTGGCTGTGTGTATGTATTGAAATATGTTGAACAAAAGCACAATAACTGTGTGTCACATAAAGATTAAAAATGCACTAAAAATTTATACATCTGTGCAAGTTTGAGTGTCACTGGTTCCCATAAACTCACAGGGAGTGGCATTATTAGGAGGTGTGGCCTTGTTGGAGTAGGTGGGGTCTTGCTGGAGGAAGAGTATCACTATGGAGGTGGGCTCTGAGGTCTTCCAAGCTTCACTCAGTGTGACATTCAGACCATTTCCAGTTGTCTCTGATCAAAATGTAGCCAGCATCATGTCTGCCTGCACACTGCCAGGCTCCCCACCGTGATGAAAATGGACTGAACCTCTGAAACTGTAAGCCAGCCCCAATTAAATGTTTTCCTTTATGAGGGTGGCTATGGTCATAGTGCCTCTTTACAGCAATAGAAACCCTAACCAAGACAGAAGTTAGTACCAGGGACTAGGGTATTACTGTGATAAGCCTGACCATGACTATGGACTCTGGGACTGTGGATTAGCAAAAGCAGTTGAATACTTTAAGCACTGCTTACTGGGCTATCCTCGTAGAAGGGTGGAGACAGTGGTGCTAAGTTGTTTGAACTGCCAGGGACTGGCACAGGAGATCATTCTTGTGATATTTTGGTGAAGAAAGTTAACTACCTTTTGTCTTTGTCCTAAAAGTCTTCCTGAGGCAAAAGAGTTTTGGATTAATTTCACTGGTAGAGGAAATCTCAGAGCAGCCTAGTGTAGACTCTGTAGTGAGGTTATTAGTGGTGACTCTAGTGGCAATTATAATGAAAAGGAGTGAGCTGAGCAAATAAAACCACAAAATGTACAGACTGAGAAAAGGGGCACCAGGAAGTGAAATGGAGCTAAGTCCTGTGTTCAAGGAGATGAACGGATTAAGAAATGGAATAAAACTGAGGCTTCCATCCCGGCAGAGGCTACAGGAGCCAAGGTACCGTAGTTTCCTGTTCCACCCACAGAACTAGGACTAGTCCAGCTGCCTGTGCTTGGGGTCTACTGCTGCGTCTTCCAATCCAGAGGTGAGAACCAACACACCATAGTCTCCTGCTCCACCCACAGGACCAGGTAAACCAGGTCCCATTTCCAGACTGCCTGTCTGGGCCTGGGCTCTGCCACTGAAGCTTCCATCATGGGCAGCAGCAGCAGGAACCAAAGTACTACAGTTTCCCACTCCACCCACAGAACTAGGACTAGACTGGCTGCCTGTGCTCAGGGACTGTCACAGCAGCTTTCATCCCAGCGGCAGGAGCAAACTCACCCCAGCATCCTAGTCTCTTGCTCCACCCACATGACTAAGACTATCAGGACCTGTCACTAGGCCACACTCCCGTGCCTGGGGTCTACCACTGGGGCCCACATCCATCCCAGTGGGATCCAAAGCACCCCAGCATCCTAGTCCATTTCTCCACCCATGAAACCAGGAAGTAGAGCTACCAGAACAGTGGACTTGCTGACACCCAACAGAAGGGAACCCTGGTCCCACACCCACCAGGAGAGGAAGAGGCAGCCCCTGGAACCCACTGCAAGAACGGATGGGAAGGAGACAATATAAAAACACAAGGAGCAACAGAAAAACCAATATGACACCACCAGAGTCCAGAGACCCTACTCCAACAAGACTGGAACACCCCAACACAAATGAACCAGAAGAGAATGACATAAAAAACAACTTCATGGAAATGATAGAGGCCCTCAAAGAGGATATGAGAAAATCCATTAAAGAGATGGAAGAAAAAACAATCCAAAAAATGCAAGAAATGGAGCAAAAGACAAAGCAAAACTTGCAAGAAACAATTTAAGTAGTACAAGGGCTAAAATTGGAAATAGAAACAATAAAAAACACAGTCATAAGGAATGCTGGAAATAGAAAAGCTGGGAAAATGATCAGGTACTACAGATGCAAGCATAACCAACAGAATACAAGAGATGGAAGAGAGAATCTCAGGTGTTGAAGATACACTAGGAGAATTAGATTCACCAACCAAAGAAAATTTTAAGTCCAACAAATCCCTAACACAAAATATCCAGGAAATATGGGACACCATGAAAAGACCAAACTTAAGAATAATAAGTATAGAAGAAGGTGAAGAAACCCACCTCAAAGGGTCAGAAAGCATATTCAACAAAATAATAGAAGAAAACTTTCCCAACCTAAAGAAAGATATGCCAATGAAAGTGCAAGAAGCTTACAGAATACCAAATAGAGTGGACCCCCCTAAAATCCCCTCAAAACATAATAATCAAGACTCCAAACATACAGAATAAAGAAAGAATATTAAGATCAGCTAGGGAAAAAGGCCAAGTAACATATAAAGGCAAACCTATCAAAATTACACCTGACTTCTCCATGGAAACTATGAAAGCCACTAGGTCCTGGATAGATATTCTACCAACATTAAAAGACCATGGATGCCAGCCAAGACTGCTATACCCAGCAAAGCTTTCAATAAATGTAGATGGAGAGAACAAGATACTTCATGACAAAACCAGATTTAAACTACATAACCACTAACCCAGCCCTACAGAAAATTCTGGAAGAAAAACTCCAACCCAAGGAAGTTAACTACAATCAGAAAAACATAGGCAATAGATAAACCCACTTTACCAACAGGCAAAAGAACAGTGGTGGAAATCCACATACAATTACACCAACAACAACAGTTCCAAAACAAACAAGAATGAGCTATCAATGGTCATTAATTTCCCTCAATATTAATGGTCTTAACTCTCCCATAAAAAGACACAGGCTAACAGAATGGATTTGAAGACAGAATCCATCCTTCTGCTGCATACAAGAAACATACCTCAGCTTCAAAGACAGACGTTATTTCAGAGTTAAGGGTTAGGAAAAGATTTTCCAATCAAATGGACCCAAGAAACAAGTGGGGGTAGCAATCCTAATATCTAACAAATTAGACTTTAAACTAAAATCAATCAAAAGAGATGAAGGAGGTCACTTCATACTCATCACAGGAGAAATCCACCAAGATGAACATCTATGCCCCAAATACAAAACCATCCACATTCATAAAAGAAACATTACTAAAACTCAAAGCACATATAAAACCTCACACACTTGTAGTGAGAGACTTCAACACCCCACTCTCACCACTAGATAAGACCACCAGACATAAACTTAACAAAGAAGCAAAGGGGCTAATAGAAGTTATGACCCAATTGGGTTTAACAGACATCTATAGAACACTCCATCCAAACACAAAAGAATATACCTTCTTCTCAGCTCCACATGGAACCTACTAAAAAATGGACCACATACTTGGCAACATATCAAACCTCAGCAGGTACAAAAAAATTGGAATAACTCCATGTATCTTATCAGACCATCATGCCTTAAAGTTAGAATTCAACAATAATACAAATCGCAGAAACCCTGCAAACTCATGGAAACTGAATAATACCCAATTGCACCACTCCTGGGTCAAAGAAGAAATAAAAAAAGAAATTAAAGACTTCCTAGAATTCAATGAGAATGAAGACACAACATATCCAAGCTTATGGGACACTTTGAAAGCAGTGCTAAGAGGAAAGTTCATAGCATTAAGTGCCCACATGAAGAAACTGGAGAATAATCACACTAGAGAATTAACAGCATAACTGAAAGCTCTAGAACAAAAGGAAGCAAACTCACCCCAGAGGAGTAGACACCAAGAAATAACTAAATTGAGGGCTGAAATCAATAAAGTAGAAACTAGGAAAATGATACAAAGAATCAATGTAACAAAGAGTTGGTTCTTTGAGAAAATCAACAAAATAGACAAACCTTTATCTAAACCTACCAAATAGCCGAGTATGAACATGCAAATTAACAAATCAGAAATGAAAAGGGGGACATAACAACGGAAAGTGAGGGAATTCAGAGAATCATCAGGTCATATTTTGAAGAGCTGTACTCCACAAAATTTGAAAATTTAAAGGAAATGGACAATTTTCTGGATAAATATCACTTACCAAAATTAAATCAAGAACAGGTAAGCAATTTAAATAGTTCTATAACACCTCAGGAAATAGAAGCAGTCATCAAAAGTCTCCTAACCAAAAAAAGCCAAGGGCCAGACGGCTTCAGTGCAGAATTTTACCAGAAATTTAAAGAACAGGTTATACCAATTCTCCTCAAAGTATTTCAAGCAATAGAAGCAGAAGGGTTATTGCCAAACTCTTTTTATGAGGTTTCAATAACATTGATACCCAAGCCACACAAAGACAGAACTAAGAAAGAGAACTTCAGACCAATATTCCTCATCAACATTGATAAAATACTGGGGATAAAATACTGGCAAATCGGATCCAAGAACACACCAGAAAACTCATCCACCATGATCAAGTAGGCTTCATTCCAGGGATTCAGGGATGGTTCAACATATGAAAATCCATCAATATAATCCACCACATAAACAAACTGAGAAACAAAAATCACATGATCATCTCACTAGAGGCTGAAAAAGCCTTTAATAAAATCCAACACCCCTTCATGATAAAGGTCTTGGAGAGATATGGGATAACAGGAACATACCTAAACATCAAACCAATAGCCAACATCAAACTGAATGGAGAGAAACTCAAAGGAATTCCTCTAAGATCAGGAACAAGGCAAGGCTGTCCCCTCTCCCCATAAGTCTTCAATATTGTACTGGAAGTTCTAGCTAGAGCAATAAGACAACAAAAGGAGATCAAGGGGATACAAATTGGAAAGGAAGAGGTCAAACTTCCACTGTTTGCAGATGATATGATAGTTTACATAATTGACCCCAAAAACTCTACCAGGGAACTCTTACAGACCTTCAGCAAAGTGGCAGGCTACAACTCAAGAAAATCAGTAGCCCTACCATATTCAGACGATAAATGGGCCAAGAAAGAAATCAGAGAAACATCACCCTTTACAATTGCCACAAACAACATAAAATACCTGGGGGTAATACTAACCAAACAATTGAAAGACTCGTATCACAAGAACTTTGAATCCTTAAAGAAAGAAATTAAAGAAGACACCAGGAAATGGAAAGATCTCCCATGCTCTTGGATAGGTAGGATCACCATAGTAAAAATGGCAATCCTGCCAATAGCAATCTACAGACTCAATGCAATCCCCATCAAAATCCCAGCACAATTATTCATGGACCTTGAAAGAACAATTCTCAATTTTGTATGGAAAAACAAAAATCCCAGGATAGCCAAGATAACTCTGCTCAACAAAGCAACATCTGGAGGCATCTCCATCCCTGACTTCAAGCTCTATTATAGAGCTGTAGTCCTGAAAATAGCTTCATACTAGCACAAATATAGACAGGTAGACCAATGGAATCTAATTGAACACCCTAATATTAACCCATACATGTATGAACATTTGATCTTTGACAAATAAGCTAAAATATACAATGGAAAAAAGAAAGCATCTTCAACAAATGGTGCTGGCATAACTGGATGCTGGCATGTAGAAGAATACAGATAGATCCATGTAAATTGCCATGCACAAAACTTAAGTCCAAATGGATCAAAGACCTCAACATAAATCCAGCCACACTGAAACACTTAGAAGAGAAAGTGGGTGGTACCATTGGACGATTTGGTACAGGAGACTGCTTCCTGAACATAAAACCAACTGGCAAACTAAGCAATAGTGGAGAGACTACACTAATAGCCCCTCCTTGATGATAAGGTTGATGACTACCTTATATGCCATCCTAGAACCTTCATCCAGTGACTGATGGAAGCAGAGACAGATACCCACAGCTTAACACTGAACTGAACTCAACTCCTGGAACCTAGTGACAGAGATGGAGGAGTGATGAGCAAAGGGGTCAAGACCATGATGATAAAACCAACAAGACAGATGACGGGATAAGTGGGAGCTCTTGAATCCCAGACTGACAACTGAGAGGACAACAGGGGACTGACAGAGTCCATGAATATAGTGTCAGTGAGGAGGACACAGAAATCACTGGGGCCTTGGGTAGTAGATCAGTGTTTACCATGGTGTATGAATGATCTTTGGGAGCCCATTCCAAATAAAGGGATGCTCTCTCAGCCTGGACACATGGGGAAGGGCCTAGGTCCTGCCCTGGATGAAATGACAGACTCTGGAGATCCCCCAAGGAGGGCCTCACCCTCCCTGGGGAATGCTGTGGGGATTGGGTGGGGGGCTGGGAGGGCTGGTGGAGGAACAAGGGAGGAGGGGTGGGAGAGGGAGCTGGGACTGACATGTGAAACATTCACGTTTCTAATTTAAATGAAAACATATATTGAGGAAAAAAAAGAAATGGAATAAAGGGCGTGGTGACCTCAGGGCAAGACCCCACTCAGCTAAGTTTCCAACTTGTGAAAAGGAACTAAAGAAAAGCTTAGAGCCAGGTGTGACAGGAAGGCAGAGGCTGGTGGTTCTCTGAGTCTGAGGCCAGCCTGGTCTGGAGTTTCAGGAGTTTCAGGACAGCCAAGCTTAGCCAGTGAAGGAGAGAAAGCTGGTGAAGATGTGACTGAAGGAGGGAGTCATGTTCCAGCCCCAGCAAGCCGCAGACCTTGGCAGCTTCGTCCACGTGGTTCTGGCTTTAGAGTTAAGGACAGAAGAAGGGGACTATGGAATAGAGCCCCTGAGGCCAGGCATTCTGTCAGGGGTGTCTCTTAATGCAGGCCCAGAGAGGCCATTGTGGGAAGCTGTGAAGGTGACACCTGGATTGCCTTGGAGACCTCAAGAAGTTAGACATGCCAGAGCTGTAGGACACCTGCAGAGGAGAGCTGCTAACAGGGAGTGGGGCCAGCCCAAGAGAAAGAAGCTCAAGTTGGAGATCTGAGGAGTGTTTTGATACCAGACATGGAGACACAGATTTTGGACTTTGTCCTGCTGGTTTTTTGGTTTTCCTTTGGTTCAGTGTTTCCACACCATGCTCACTTCCCTACATTTTGTTTGGAACAGTAATGTATAACCTGTGCCATTAGATGTTGGAAGCATGCAATGGTTTTTATTCTGATTTTGTAGGGAATTACAATTAAGAGATTGCATGAATCTCAGAAGAGACTTTGGACTTTTAAACATTGTTGAGATTGTGATAGACTATGGGGACTTTGGAGTTGTACTAAATTCATTTTGCATTATGATATTGTTACAAGCTTATGGGGGAGGGGGAATATAATTTGGTAGTTTGAATGTAACTGGTCCCCATAAGCTCACAGGGAGTGGCATTATTAGGAGGTGTGGCTTGTTGGAGTAGGTGTGGTCTTGTGGGAGGAAAAGTGTCACTGTGGAGGTGGGTTCTGAGGTCTCCTAAGCGTCACTCAAGTGTGACACTCAGACCATTTCTGGTTGCCTTTTGATCAAGATGTAGCCAGCACCATGTCTGTCTGCAGGCCACCATTTTCTCCACCATGATGGTAATGAACCATAAATCAGCCCCAATTAAATGTTTACCTTTATAAGAGTTGCCATGGTCATGGTGCCTCTCCACAGCTACAGAAACCCACACTAAGACACTAAGTTCTAGACAACACAGGCCACCACTGGGACAACTATGCTTTCCCCATTTCTTAAGCAGGGGTGTCTGCTCTGCCCAGTACTGGGGAACCATGCATCACCCCCTCCCCACAGCTTCTGTGTCTGCTCCACAGGGCAGAAACTCACACATAGGGGGTCAGGTGTTGTGTTCACAAAGAGTGCGAGGTGGTGCTGCTTTAGGAAGGCTGGGCAGAAATGCCTCTCCGAGAGCTGACCATGGCAGAGCACTTGAGGGAAGAGAGCTGAAGTGTGTGGTCGCCAGGGGAAGCACATTTGTGGGGCTAATATTAGCAGAGAAGTTTAGCTGACTGCCAACTTCAGAAACAGGCTGCCCAGTGGGGCCAGCACAGGAAGGCTCACGTTTGCACACAGGTGGCATCAACGTTGCCCGCAAGCACCTAGCATGGGCTGGGGATGCCGAGGGATCATAACAGCATGGAGATGCTACAGGCTTGGCCATCCGCCTCGCAGGTGCCCTGAGGACAGGTGTCCTAGGCACTACTCACTAACCATGGATGCTGACCCAGGTGGCTTTCCAGCCACCTGGTCCTGTCCCACCCATAGGAACCTAGAGCCTCTGTTGTGCTGCTGAGTGGCTTAGCGGTAGGTGCCACTGAGCCTCAGCAGCAACCTAAACATGCTGGCTAACACCCTGCACGGCACAGCCTGCTCTGGGACGAGGCTGCGCTTGCTGAGGCTGGTACAGACATTGGAATGGGAACAGCTGCCCCTACTGTGGAATACTATTTTAAGCAGGCAAAGATGTGTTACAAATGTTTATGCTGTGGAA
The DNA here is from genome assembly GCF_017639785.1 of Mesocricetus auratus. Classification (NCBI taxonomy): domain Eukaryota; kingdom Metazoa; phylum Chordata; class Mammalia; order Rodentia; family Cricetidae; genus Mesocricetus; species Mesocricetus auratus. Next base: position 4,141,131 of record NW_024429218.1, on the reverse strand, counting down.
TATTACTTTCACTATGAGCAAGTGTGTTACATTTGTTTCTGCTGCCTTAGTTAATGATGTAAAGATGTATTGTGATGGGGGAAGTCCTTCTGTGTATACGTTTGTCTTATTGGTTGATAAATAAAGCACTGTTGGGCAATAGGGAAGCAAGATAGAGGGGACTAAGAGTCGAGGTGGATTCTGGGAAATGTAGTAAAGAGCAGGGAGTTGCCACGTGATCCTGGGAAGAAAGGACGCATGAGGCTGGCGTCCTCAGTAAGATGAGTTCTTGTAAAAATATATAGATCATAGCCAAAGGCCAACAGCTTTATAATTAATATAGTGTCCATGTGTTATTTTGGGTTGATGCGCTACTGGGACCAGGCAGGCATTATTGTAACAGTGTTGTGTTTGTTTCAGCTTGCCTGTCTAAGGTATAATAAAAAGATGAATGGCCAATAGCTAGGCAGGAAAGGGATAGCAAGGGCTGGCAGGAAGAAGAAATTAATAGGAGGAGGAATCTAGAGAAGGGAGAAGAAGAAAAGAACAAGAGAGAAAGAGAGGGACATGACCAGGCCAGTAGCCAAGCAGCCACCAGACAGACAGACACTGTAGGAAACAGGAAAATAAGATTAGAAAGAAAGGAAGGAAGGAAGGAAGGTAAAAGCCCCGAGGAAAACTGTAGACAAACAGGTTAGATTAAGTTAGAAGAGCTAGCTAGAAGCAAGCCTAAGCTAGGCCAAGCACTCACAACTAAGTCTCCTCGTCCTGATTTGGGAGCTGGTTGGTGGACTAAAAGACAGCCTGTAACATGCCCCTGCCTCCGGCAGCGGGAAGCCATTCGCTTCCAGTTTCAGCTTCTGCCTTTAGTGATTGGTGGCCTTCTCCAAAGCTGGCCTGCAGCAGCTAGTGGTTTAGTGGCCTCGAGAGCGACACCCACAGATGCCAGTCCTTAGCAGCTCAGGGTGAGTGAGCTGCAATGCGGGGTGCTCTCCCTATGGGAAAACCAGTTACCAAAGTAGAGGAATCTAGAGAAGGGAGTTCAGCCCCTTCCTCATAGATGGGGCAAGACCACAGGCGATTCATACACCGAACAGCCAGACCATAACAAATGCTGCCGGTCAGCACGCACCAAACTCCTCCTATCTCAGTGACTCCAATGATTATCCTCATCTGGTAGCACCAATGTATACAATGCCAAGCCCAGTGCCTAGTACTCGCCTCCCTCCTTCCTTCCTTCCTTCCTTCCTTCCTTCCTTCCTTCCTTCCTTCCTTCCCTCTCTCCCTCCCTCCCTCCCTCCTCTCTCTTCCTTTCCTGAGATTACTATTCAGTGTGTACGTACCGCACAGCCCATGCCATCATGTATTACCTGACAAGGGAGTCTGAGACCCCTGGCTCCTTAGTGTGGATGGAGGCTGATGTAGGAGCCAGAGTGAGGGGCAACAGCGTGGCTCTGTCTGCCACCAGCACATCAGCCTTCCCTGAAAACAGATGGCCCAGTGTCCCCATCTGCTGCCCCTCTGTGTGGATTCCCATCAGCAGCAAGAGTCCTGTACTCTTAGGAGTCAAAGATTTGTGCACGACCTCCCATGTCCCAAGGCCCCAGAAGACCCCCAGAGGCCCAGAACGCTTCCAGAGGGCTGGATGGGCAGTACGGATGTCACGGAAGTCTGGCAAGGTCACAGTGTGTCTCGTGACTGACAGCTGGCTTTGATGACGAGGCCGTCTGACTCTGTGCCTTTCTCCTGCTTTACTGAGTCATTCCTGGGGCAGGCTGAGGGCGCCCCCTGTGTCCTGCTCTTCCACAAGCTGTGGCTTCTCAAAAGCCTGTGGGAGGAGTGCTACACAGCTGCCTCAGTGTTGAGGACCTGAGCTGGAGATGCCCTGTCTGCTTTCAAGATCTCTCTCATCATTCTCGCTTCCCAAACGTTATCTCCCGACCGGAGGAAGCACAGCGATTAGGACTTGACCTTGGCCTAAGCACTGGGAGGAAGCTGGAAGCAGTGTGTTCGAAGAGCAAACTTTAGCCCTGTGGGTCTAGGGATATAGTTCAGTGACAAGGGGGCATCCTCAAATGTGCAGAGCCCTGGTGCCACTCCCAGCGGCAAAACCAGACTCAGCCAGATTTAATGATGGGGGTTAGGACAAAAGACACAAAAATCAACTTCAAAAATACCAACAGGTTTACTGGCCACAAATGACTAGTTACTATTCAGTCTAAGTGTTCCAGAAATAGACTTGTGAACATTGGAAAGTGCTCCACAGAGATTATGTAAGGCACTTGGCCTTCGTTCAAAATCAAACAGGTTTATTCCTGGATCTGAAACCAAAACCACAGGCAACAACTATGAAAAGCAAAATGCGCTACATCAAAACTAAAAGCCAAGCATCAAAGACATCACCAAGAAAGTCATAAGGCACCCCACAGAATGAGATGGAATATTTTAAAATTGTGTGTCTGAATAGTGGCTAATACCTAGAATATATTAACAAAACTCCCATAACTGAACAATAATCAAAGTGATGTTTGAAATGGGCCAAGAACCCAGAGTCTTTCTCAGAAGTCAAAATGGCCTTTAATACAGGAATACAACACTTCTGGTGACTATGGAGATGAAATTGAAGCACATTTAGATTTACACTAAGTAAGATGTCTGCTATCCCAAAGCAGGGGGAGAAATAGCTTTTTACAATGATATAGAGATGCTGTGGAATATGCCTGTACACCGTGAAAATTATGCTCTGATTGGTTTAATAAAAGCTGACTGGCCAATAGGCAGACAGGATAAGGTTAGTTGGGAAAACCAAACAAAGGAAGGAAGGAAGAAGGGAGGAGTCACGGGAGATGCCAGCCAACCGCTGGAGAAGCAGGAAGAACAGGAAATGAGGTAACAAGCCGTGAGCTACACAGCAAAGCACAGACTTAAAAACATGGGTTAATTTACGTGTAAGAGTTGGCTAATAATAAACTAGTAATAAGCCTGAGCTATTGGTCAAGTGTTTATAAATAATATTAAGTATCTGTGTGTTTATTTGGGAAGGGGCCGATGGGATAGAAAAACTATTCATATATGGTACCCAATGTGGGGCTGTAATTTCCCCATAAGACCTAGTAAAAATAAAAAAACAAGAAAAAACCAAACCAAGAAAATTATTCTAAACACACAGCCAAGAGTGACTTCTTGCGTCTCTCATGCCTGATGCAGTACAGAGGTGCATCCCCCGGCAGCTGCCAGCACACAGTGACATGCATGGCATGTCTCTGCAGTGCCACACGGGACACAGTACAGAGAGGCATCTCCTGGCCACTCCCGACATGGAGGACTTAGGGTTTTTGCTCAAGCAGACAAAAAGGGTTACAGATACACAGTAAAGACAGACTCACACAGGAAAAAAAAACAACTCTAAACAAGTTACAAGGTGTTTAAAATATATATGTAGGCTTAGGAGAGAAAAGAAAAAGGGTAGAAAAAGTCCTTAAAAAGGAATAGAGTGATAACAAAACACAATAAGTCACATAAAGATGGAAAACACACAGAGCCTGGATTCTGTATGTTGTTATGTTGTCTTTAAATTTTTTGGCTGCTAAGAGACACTGGATTATGGAAACTGCTAGATTCAACCAATCTATATTTTTAAAAATATCTTGACTTCAAAATTTAAGTTGAAAGATAAGTTACTTTGGGAGAGAGGTTCTGTTTTTATTTCCACAGGAAATGAGAAGCTATGGATTCATTCTATGTTAAAGAAAATCAGGTTTGATTAAGGAAGACCCCTGAAATCCTGATTACAGACATGTAAAAATAAACCTAGAGGAACTATAAGACATGCAATATATATATATATATATATATATTTTACCTTGTCAAACACATAACAAAAATCTATCTTCAGCTAACTTATGTACAATGCAAAGAATACAATTAACTTGATACAGATATATATTTACCTTTAAAAGTTTTCAGAGCAAGGGAACCAGATACCAATAAAAACAGCCCAGATGATCCTGTATCCATAATAGCTCCCAGGTTGCTGACTGAGGTGATCCAGCCTCACAGAATACTACAGCCAACACTTAACAATTATTCTGATTTTCTCAGAGTCCCCTGAAGATTACCAGTGCCTCCAGGTAATTAGCAGGAAGTAGTTTAGAAAACTATGCTCACATTCCCAAAATATTGGTTATAAATGTTTGTTTTCATTTAAAGGGGGCTGGTTACAAATTGTTATTTTCATACTAAAAAAACTAAAAAAATGAAATTCAGAGATCTAAAATAAGAAAGGGGATATAATATAGAAATGATAAGATAAAAGGTAGATTATTGAATCTACTATTAAACCAAAAAAGCAACTACTAGTCTTAAATATTTTTCATTGGTATGGATTTATGACACTTAAAATGTTTTAATAACTTAGACTTTTCTGAACTTGAGACATGTCTGCTCCTAATAGCACTAATTACTTTGAAGTGGATGTTGGGCACTGAAGAAACTCTTTATGGAGTTTGTTTTCTTTGTGGCATAAGCTGGTCATTAGGGCAAGAAACTACCCTTGCCTCGACTGCTGACAGTAAGTTGCCCAAACTGGACAAGCAGGATATAAAGAAAGGCAACTGCTGAACTTTGCCAAGACAGGATAGGCCAGTCCTTCAAAATTTCCTGCTTCTGAAAAGAGTCTGTCATATATTCTAGGCCTGTAGGTCAAAGACGGGTGCCCCAGTGTTGCAGAGGAACCTTGTGTGATTGTCCAGGCAACCAGCTGTTTCTGTCATTTCTCACATTTTTTTTGGAAGCCACTTTCTTCTACTTCTTGCTTACTCAGGTAATATTATTTCCTTCTGGGGTCTTTGATAGAGTTGAAGGCTAAAGAGTTATGACTTTAGTTTCCCTTAGTCATAACAAAAAGCAAATTAGATACAAAACTTATGAAAATAAGATACAAAATTAAGTATTCTCTCTAATTTTGCCAAATACAAATGGATTGGATATTGTTACTGTAATTCATACTTAATAATTGTTTTGTTACATATAATTTTAGTATGTTAAAGTTAAAACCTCCCTTTTTTAATTTAGATAAAAGGGGAAATGCTGTGGAATATTCCTGTACACTGTGTAAATTATGCTCTGATTGGTTTAATAAAGAAGCTGACTGACCAATAGCCAGGCAGGATAAAATTAGGTGGAAAAGCCAAACTAAGGAAGGAAAGAAAAAGGGCAGAGTCAGAGGAGATGCCAGCCAACCACCAGGGACACAGGGTGTGTAGAAAATGAGGTAACAAGTCATTAACCATGTGGCAAAGCATAGATTAAAAAATATGGGTTAAGTGTAAGAGTTAGCTAGTAATAAGCCTGAGCTATCAGCTGAACAATTATAAGTAGTATTAAGTCTCTGTGAGTTTATTTGGGACCAGGGAATGGAACGGAAAAACTTCTCTTTACATAGAGAGACCAGAACCTTTTGCATAAGGAAGACAGTACAACAACTTTTCAAAAAGTTAAAGAACCCAACATCTAGTATGGGTCTCCACCAAGAATAATAGAGACGTGTGTGTGTGTGTGTGTGTGCGTGTGTGTGTGCGTGTGTGTGTACATGTGTGTGTGTGTGCTTTCAACACCATTATTCATACTAGCTGAGATCTGGTGCTAATCTAAAAACCCATAGGAAATAAATAGGTAAGAAAATGATTCGTATACACACACACTCAACTTACTCAGCTTTAAAAAAGAATGAGACCTGGTACACATTAAAGCATGAGTGAACCTCAGAAACGTTATGCTAGTGAAGACAGCTGCACATGAGGAAAGATACTGTGTAATTTCATGTACACAGCAAACACAGAATAGTGACATTCATAAGACAGAGGCACAACTGTATTTGCCCCGGTGGAAAGAAGGGAGAATGGGATGGTTCTGCCTGGGGATATGGCTGGTGGTGGGAGTTGACTGCACTATAGTATGGAGGGACTTACTGCCACTTAAAATAATATGCACATACATTTTCCACAATAAAAAAATCACTTGAAAAAACCCCAAAACAACTATGAAACAGGTAAGGAAAATGTGGCACATTTATGCAGTAGAATACCATTTAGCTATTAGAAAAACAAAATTATGAAATTTGTAGGTAAATGGATGGAGTTAAAAACAATCTCAGTGAGGTATAGTGGACAGAAATACAAACACTGCATGTTTTCTCTTATATGTGGATGTTAGCTTTTTCAGTTTTAAGTAGGTGTGTTTCATTTAGAATAACCACAGAAGCAGGAGAATAGCAGGGGACTGGGGGAGGAGATAGTCTCCACGGAAGGGGAAGGGGAACTAGGATACGGTGTTTTTAGTGGAAAGAAGAAAACTAGAGAAGGAGGGTAAAACTAGGATTAAATGGGCAAAGGAGGGAACATGAGGAAGGACAGCTAACACTAAAGACCTTAGTAACAGTCATATGGAAAACTGCTACTGTAGGAGCTTCTTAAAATAATACACATATGGAAGAAAATTAAATGGACTTACACATATTTGGGAAGACAATGCCACAACTGACATCTCATGCCACCAAATCAAAACCCCAGCACCAGGAATAGATTACATCTTGTTGAGTGATTGATTGACCAAGGGGTCCTATTGGAGTGAACCCCAAATATCACAGGATATTACCAAGGCTATGGGTCTTGTCTTCTACAACCTTATGGCAAGGCCCTACTGATCAAGACACCATTTATGTTATCAACCATTGGCCTATCAAGCTGATGTCCAACTAAAAGCTTCAACCTTACCAACCTAGTATTCATGGCGTTGCAAGGCACCCTACGTGCTACCAGAGGAGGAAAGTCACCATCAATGTCACCCAGCTCTGAACTCTAGGACCTACAATAGGGAGATGCCTGCAAGGCACACCGCTGCAATCATTACAAAAATATTACAGGAGTAACCTGCCACTATTTAATTGGATTCATGTCCCACTCCATGAGATAGAAGCCACATTATACACTGATAAAGGGGGCGAGAACCTGAAACTAGATTGGTCATGGGTCCTAGAGGAAAACCTACTCCTCTAATTCTTCTGAAGGAACACAGCAATAAGACGACCCCAGTGACACACTGCTATACTCACAGAGCAATGCATTGCTCAATGTCATCACAGAAGATTCTTCTTACAGTAAATGACCATTAACACAGATACAACCGGACAATGTGTAGAGGGTGAAGACTTCAGAGCACTAAGCCCAAAATGGAATGTCTTCATCAAACCCCTCCTCTTCAGGCTCATGGATCTATGTGGAAGGGGAGGCAGAAAGAGCCAGTAGTGGAGAATGACTCCTAGGGGACAGCCTTCCAGACACAACAGGGATGATGTACACCTGATCTCACAGAGACTGTGACAGCAGGCATCTGCACAAGCTCAAGCCAGCCAAAACTCCAGAGGATGCAGGCACAAAGCCCCGCCCCCACCCCCAACACTAACCCTAACCCCACCCCCAACCCCCAACCCCCAACACTAACCCTAACCCTAACCCTAACCCTCAGAATGGAGGAGACAGGCACAAAGCCCCACCCCTAATCAAGAAGCTCCTTACAACTGATACCCTCTGGGAGAGGGAATACCAGTTCTCTCCAATGGACCCATGCTTAGAGGCAGTTGACAAACACAAAGGGACTCCATGTGTGTGTGTGTGTGTGTGTGTGTGTGTTTTGTTTTGTTAATTTTTGTCTTTTGGGGGGTAGCAGTTTCTGAGAGAGAGAACATCAAGTTGGAAGGGTAGGAAGGTGAGAAGATCTGGAAGGACTGAGAAAAAAAAGCCAAAGAAACAAAACAAACAAACAAACAAAACCCTTCAGAAAAAGAACCAGGTTCCAAATCCACTACCCCCTTCCCTGCACAGGTGAGCAGGGCATTCCATATACACAGGTGACAAAGTATGGCCTTGTGGCTCTGCTTTTTGTGGTTGGTTCCACCTCAGCAGAATGTGAGAAGGCTAAAAAGACCATCTCTCATGACAACTTGATGGCATTTGGTTTGGTTCTAGTCCCGGAGCAAATCTAACCTTAAACAGGGCTATGGTACACCCTACCATGGATTCCTGTCAGGAAACCCAGGGAGGGATCTCTGGCAATGCTCTCTCTTCCAGATTGAGTTCTGGAGAGTCCTGAAGGCTCAAAGGCATTTCTGAGGCAAAACTTTTCTTATCCAGTGTATCAGGTAGGCACAAAGGAGACATTTAGGGACTGTACTGGCTGGTTCTGTGACAACTCGACACAATTATAGCATCATCAGAGGAAGGAGCCTCAGCTGAGGAAATGCCTCCTTGAGACCTGTAAGGCATTTTTTTATTTAGGGATGAACAGGGAGGGCCCAGCCTATTGCGGATGGTGCCGTCCTTGGACTGGTGGGCTTGGTTTCTATGAGAAAGCAGGCTGAGGAAGCCATGAGGAGCAAGTCAGTAAGCAGCTCCCCTCCATGGCCTCTGCCTCAACTCCTGCCTCCAGGTTCCTGGCCTGCTTGGGTTCCTGCTCTGACATCTTCGACGATGACCAGTGACGTGGAAGCATAAGCCAAATAAACCCTTTCCTCCCATCTGGTCACCGTTTGGTCACAGTGTTCGTTGCAGCTATAGAAACCCTAACGGAGACAGGGGCAGATGCTTGCTCCCCATCTTCTGTGGGCTCTGCCCACAATCCCAGGTTGGGGATCCCCTGTGAGCTTAGCCAAAGCCAGAGCTCTAGATCAGGATGAGGCCCCCCATGCAGGAGGTCTCTGCACAGCCCCTGGGGTGAGAATGGGAACCCCCAAAGCCAAGGTCATTTCTGTAAGCTCCCTACACTGCTGCCCACCTAGTAGCTCTCACACTTTGATTTCTTTCTCACTACCAGTTTTATAAGAAATCATCGATCTCCGATCAATGGCGAATACTAATGCCTCCCAATCTGTTACTTGGATGCCACGATGAGCAAAAGGGACTAATTTCCCCTTACTTCTCTGGTACTTAAATTTATTTAACTTCCATCCTGTTTAAGTTCCCTCACACTTCAAGCCTTGTTCTAGCCCTTGACTCCGCCTTCTTGAGAATAAGGTCTATTGTACACGTGAAAGACACAAAGAAAAATGACACAATGGCGAGAAGGAAGCGGAGCTTAAAGATAAAGGGGTAATTAGAACATTGGCGAACAAAAGGGCTCTGATGAGAGGGTTGTGCTTGGAATGCATTGGCATGTTACTGTATATAGAAGCACGAACTTTCCCTAATTCCGTTTTCAATATTTCCTAGATCTTTCTTGCAGATGTATACTACACTGAGTAGACTAAAAGTCTAAACCAACTCATGCATACATGTTACCAACTTTACCACTAGGTTGAGTTTGTATCAGGCGATGAGAACCTTACTCCAGCCTCTGGCTAAAAGAGAATATAAAGCAATAAGGGGCAGGTGCCATCAGCCAGGGGCAGACGCCATCAGACTGCTGGAAAGCTAGGTGGCCTTCCTTTCCCTTCAGAGAGACTGGAGAGAGACCTGAACCTGCAGGCACACACAGCTTAGTGTTCCTGTATTTTACTCTTCTTTCGTGTGTACGCGTTTTATACCGGCAAACATTTGGGAAAAGAGCAAAACGATAATGCCGAGTAAGCCCAAGGACCTGCACTTGGTTCCCGTATAAAGGCCGGGTATGTCTGTAATCCCAACCCTGGGAAGGAGAAGAAACCAGATCCCCAGAACTCACTGGCCAGGCTGACCAATCAGTGATCTCCAGGTTCAGTTAGCTTCAAAACACAATTGAGAAAGATCAACCCAGTATCAACCTCTGACCTCTATACACTTACACATGCATGAACACACGTGCACAAAGACACAGGAATATGTATGTCCACAATACATACACACACATGCACACACACACACATGCACACATGCACGCACGCACGCACGCACGCACACACACTGCACCACATGGTGCAGATTGCTCTCCACACTCCTCCCCTGGCCAACATGACCTGGCGCAGGTGGCAAGACTCATGGGTCCCAGTGCACAATGAGACCATGCGGCCTCTCACTCCAGGTGTGTATGAAGAATTTCAAGGTGGCAGCTACCGAGCATTCCACAGGGGTGGGGGCCTTCCAGTGTGGTCTGTGTGCGCTGCTCTGCTGATGTCTGCTTTACAGAGGCCCAGACAAAACTGGACCTGCCAGACACAATGGACCTCGGGAGGAGGGTGGCTGGGCCTGCTGCCACCAGGTGACATCTTTTCAGGCACGACTCTCCTACATTCCTGACTTGTGCACAAACCAATGAAAATTGGCCCTGGTCACTCCGTCACAAGTCCTTTCTCTCTAAAAAGGATTAAAGTAAATGTTACCATTATTCCCTCTTTATAGAAAAAAGAATTAGGACAGGGGACTGTTAAATAGTAATGATTACTCTTCCTCACACAAGGTTACTTTGGATAGGTCTAATGATAAGACAGGCAGAGGGGATTTATTGACAGAGCTGTCAAACAATGAGAGTGTTTCCCCACATCTGTCTTACAGATTTCACATCAGAGAGAGGTATGTGTGTGTGACAGAGTTAGGGCCGTCTTTGGGTCTGGCCACCAAGGTCTAGTTTTATTTTTCAGAAAGCTGGCCCTGTGGTGCACAAGCGTTACCTACGGTCAGGTGGGAAAAGAGACGTGGCTCTGTCCTAAACAAGACATGACCGTGGGGTTTCCAGGAAGCTTTCAAAACCGTGGAGGTGGAGGCAGGAGAATCATGAGTATACAAACCCAGTTATTAACATGACAAATGTCCCGTGCAATGTCAACCGACAGTGAGGCAGACTTAAGAAACATGCAGCCCCTTTAGACTGGGTTCAGACCTGGCTTTAACTGTTGCCAGTTAAGGATCAAATGTAGCAAACTACTGCTTTGCTACAAGTTCAGAAGACAAGGGAGACTTTGCTAAGCCAACAAAACAACAAAATGTGGGATGCTAGAAAATATTTGCCAATAACATATCTGATGGGAGCTGTGCAGATTTCCCATAAACCAATAACATCCCGATCAAACCACAAAAACTACCTAAAGAGTGGGTCTCTGGGAACTAAGACCAGGCACGGAAGACTGGGACCTACAATCCTAAATTAGATGTCCTTGCTATTAACTTGCGCTGTGACAGTGACAAGTTAGGTCTGTGATCTCATCATAGGACGCAAGATCAGCTCTCCTGTGACCACAGCTGCCTCTGCTGTCCGGCTGTGTCGTCCACACACACCGACACACACGTGCACACAGTACAACACAAAGCTCTCAGCTCATGTGCACGTGGAGGCCACGGTGGAGGCTGAGGTTTGCTTGGGGGCTGCTCACGAGGCCATTTTTTCCTAAGCTACGGGAATTCTTAGCCACACGAACATAACCTATGTGTGTTCTAGAACACATTCAAAAAGCCGGCATGCACACATCCCGCCAGACGGCAGAAGTGCACAGAGCGTGTGCATTCACTAAGACATCTGTCTCACTTCTCTCAGCAACACTTTGGACTTGATTTAGAGTTAACTCGTTCTGTTTGTTCTGTTTTTCGAGACAGGGTTTCTCTGTGTATCCTTGCCCGTCTTGGAACTCACTCTGTAGATTAGGCTGGCTTTGGATAGAGTTGACTCTTATCCCCATTTGCTCTGTGGATCTTGATACGGTTGCTGGAAACCTCAGGAGAGAAAATAAGTCGATTCAAACTGCTTGCTACAAGCCCTCTTGGTTGCCATAGCTACTGGGCTTTCTTTTCAGAGCTGTGCTAGCTGACTTTTCTTTAGTCTCTGCCCCGCGGGCCAGCACCTGCACAGAGCATACACACTCCAGCTCTTCTCTCTTTTGCCTCTTCTCTCCTCAGTTGTAGCCCCCAGCCCCTCCGCAGCTGCCTCTCGTTTCCTAAGTCGTGTGGTCACCGTTTGTCCTGTGGGCGCAGCTCCACACCCTTCCTGCTGTCTATCCACCGGCGCCAGGGATGGTACTACCTCCCGCGACTGTATCAGCAGCTTGCCTTCATCCGCAGAACTCAGGGGACATTTCTTCTGGAAGGTCCTAACATCTCCAACCTGAAACAAGCCAGCTGCCACTCCTTGAGAGCGCCCCTCCCGGACCGTCCCCCAGCAGGCACCCTCTTCCTTTCCGACCCCATCGCTCCCGTTTCCTCCACGTGCTTGTTGCCATGCCACGTGGCCAGCTGCACATGTCACACTCCCAGGCCACCTTCTCTCGCCCGGACCTCAGGACCAGCTCCCCAGTGCTCTTGCCCTCCTGTGTGTCTATAGAACCGTTCTTGCTAGTTAACTCCGTGGCAAGTAGCCACACGCATTACTGGGCATTTGGAATTGAGGCTAGTGGCCCTGGACGACTCGAGTTGAATGAACTGAAACATCAGCTGCCGCACACGGCAGGGGTGAGCATGCGTTGACAGAGCAACCTTCTAGTCTGAGGATGTGGTTCAAACCCCTCAGTGCCGAGGCCCGCCATCCAACTGCGTCATCATTCCCCCTTCTTTCAGATATACAAAGAAGGGAGACACCATCCAAGCCACCAACTGATGTCACCGTTAGACTACTGATGAAGGAACACCCCATGAGGGCACCCCACAAAACTCTCCAAGGATTTGCTCCTTCAGCTACCAACATCTAACATCACCAATCCTCAGACCACAGACTGTCTATAGCACACTCAAGTCAACTCCTCTGACTCAGTGGGACAATTGTGTGTGTGTGTGTGTGTGTGTGTGTGTGTGTGTGTGTGTGTGTGTTTTGGGAGGCAAAAGAAGGCACTAGAATCTCTGCAGCTGGAGCTGCAGTCATTGTGAACTGCCTAATGTGGGTGCTGGGAACTGAACTCAGATTCTATAGGAGAGCCCAGGCTCCCCTAACCCTTGAGCCATCTCTCCAGCCCCTGTTTATTTATTTCTCTGAAAAGAATGCTGAGGCAAGGCGGAGACTCACTATGCAGCCCATTTTGGCCTCAACTTGCCACAAAGCTCGGCTCCTCTGGAACCTGCACTCCTCTTGCTTCAGAATGCCAGGGCGAGAGCTATCAGCCACCACAGCTGACATTAAATGGATGTGACGCTCACTGTTTCCACTATGCCCACATGCTTCCAAAGGTAGCGAATTGCCCATTGGCACAACTCACCCAGGGAAGTGCTGGACCACACTTAAAACCAGAAACTTGAGATGCAAATGCCAACCTCTACCTACCAGGGGAATGCCAAGGGGGACAGTGTAAATGGCCAGGCATTATTCCCTGACCTCACCATCCAGGCAGCATTCATACCCTGGGTCTGGAATCCTCACTGTGAGACTGGTTATGGGTAGACATCTCTGTCTGCTTGCTCCCTGATTCCTGGGGAGGTAAGGCCTAGCTTGATCAGCTGACAGCAATAAACAACTTTATTTAGCATCTTTCTTAGTCATAGTCTCCCCAGAGAAGGCGGCAGCATGACGCTGCTAACAATTACATGAAACACTCGCATGGTTTTGGGTTTTGCTCCCTCCCAGACGCCTGCGTTACTGGCAGCCTGGGCACTTCATTACAATTGTGGAATCAAATATCCCGATTTATTGTCAGTGAAGCAACAGGGAAAGAGAGAATGAATGTTTTATCCAGTTGTCTCTTTTGTAATGTGGTATTATGCCCATTTTAGGGATGAAGAAACTGAGGACGAAAGCATGGAGGAGAAGTGTACACGTGTACCACATGTGCTCAGAGGGACGCTGATGGAGGGCCACGGGTCATGTTTGCTCTCTCCCTGGTTGTCACATTTCTGTTGCTGGCTCCTATCTTGGTGTCAGAACTTGACCAGGGAGATTACGACACTCAAAGTGAGAGGGAGCTAGCACCCCATTGTTGCGGGCCTCTGGTAAATGATGCTTACAGAGGTTTGTGTCACCCTCAGACCCACATGTGAATGAATCAGGAAGGAGACGGCCAGGGCTGAGCCTGCACACAGAGGCACTTCTTGAGGAAACGAGCAGTAAGCATGCTGAAGGACGTGCTAGTAACCCTTGGCAGCGAGCCAATGCACACTCTACCTCATCTTGGTGCTCCCTCAGCCCATCGCCTGGTTCCCACCCCAACACCTCGCCTTGGGGAAGGCTCCCAGGCTCCAAGATTGGCTAGACAAGAGCCGCCTCAGCTGTCCGACATTCCCCACAGCACTGCAGACACTAGTCACACAGCGAGAGACACTCAGTATTTCCCTTCAGTAGTCGGATCAGATCTGAGTGACAAGTCCTGTCTAGGTGTGATGGTCATATGCACAGCATTCATCCGGGAAGCTGGGCAGCTGTGCAAACATTTAGCCATGGCTTTCTTAACCCCATGGGACAATGAACAACGAGGTAGACAGCCTTCAGGGGATGTGACTGTGCCTCACAGAACTGACAAGCTTCCAGAAGATGCTGGGGAAGGTCCATATGAGCCCGGGGAGCAGGGAGCAGCAAAGCTGTCGTCCATGCCACCAGATGTGTGTTTCCAGGCTTCCCTGGTGCAGCCCTGTCTGAGATGAGCAGCTGCTGCAGGCATGTGCTGTTCCTCATCGAGAGGTGTTGGAGGTACCCACGGTGAGCCTGCGTGGTTCCAACTGCTCATAGTCATAGAAATCACGCTCTGGGCCTCCGTGGCTTTTACAGGAGGTCTCTGACATCCTTAACGTTTTCCACCTTTCCGTTAAGCACAGCTGGCTCCAACATCTCTACGAAACGTGTCCATTTAGAAGGGTCACTAACGATCCACCATTCAAGGCGTGCCCACCTTGACCTCCAGGCACCATCTGGCTCCTTTTGTCCTGGTGCACAGAGGCAGAGGCTCCCCCACAGGGGGATGACCGCAGGAGCATGCAAGTGCCCTCCAGGCGACATACCCCAGTGCCTGGAGACCTTTCTGCCTCTGTAGACTCCAAGCTGACCAGGAGGTCTCATCCTCTGTGTGTTCTCCCTGGCACTGTCTGTATTACAAGGTGTGGGCACATTTTTTTTTCTGTTTTGGTTTTGCAAGACAGGGTTCTTCTGTGTAACAGCTCTGGCTGTCCTAAAGCTAGCTCTGCAGACCAGATTGGTCTCAAACCCACAGGGATCCATCTGCCTCTGCCTCCCCAGTGCTGGGATTAAAGGACTACCGCCTGGCTCATGGCTCATTTTTGTAAAGTGTATGTACCAAAATAAAACTGTAACTATTACAATATTTAAAAGGAAAGGGCATTTTGCCTCAAGAGATACTACTTGTGTTTACTAAATACCACAGACCATACCACAAAGTTCCTTAACTTGTGAATGCACAGAAAAGAGCAAAAAATTCATTAGACACATACTTCCTATACCCACAGGAAATGTCTTACACCTCCAGTAATAGCTTTAAAATGATTGCCAATTCTCTCCCATACGGTAAAGAATCTCTGTAGTTTTTACACACAACACCCAAACCTCAGCCATGCCGAACACACCCCACCTCCCAGAATCTTCCCAGAGCTGTGCTCCTTGAAGCATTGTTTGGGGGAATCACTGATGTTCAGAGGGTCCTGATTCAGGGAAGCTGCTGACCGACTGCCAGGATCCGTTTTTGAAGGACATTCCTTTCCCTCACTCACCTCAGCATAGTTCTGCCCACATATATGTGTGAAAGAAACCCACGTGTCCTGGAGCCCTCACACATGCAAGCTTTGGGAGCACAACTGCATCTATGTTTAAGTGACTCTCACTTGTGTGGGGATCAAGAACATGCAGTCTCCTTTCCAGAAAGTGAACAGCCACTATGTGGTGCAGCAACTTGTTCCTTTGAGGAAAACGCCACAATGTTGACTCAAGGATTGACTTAAATGCAAACACTGGGCATTCCCCAAGCCCACTCAAAGCGAGTGTTAGAAAGAACCCTCTAGAATTCCCATGCATTCTGTCCTGGACCGGAATAGAAAGAAAGCACTCTGGGTAATTCTCTCTGACCTCCTTTGAAAGCAAGCATTTTTGACGCCCTACAACAAAAGATTCCTGGATAAGATCAATTCCAAGAAGTGTGTTTCCCTTCCACTAAAATAGAGTAACACGGTCTGAATATGTCATTCTATTTGCAGGAACCCTAAATGTTCACGGTAAACAAGAACAAAGCATGAGAACGTTGTTTCTATGACAGCAGATGCAGGGAGGGACAGGACTGTAGAAGGAAGAGCTGGAAGGTCTGTGGCCCCAGGCAACCAAAGACTTCCAGACACAGCACTAAAAACATGGCTGGCAAAGGCAGCGGCAATCCCTGAACTCCGCTGCTGTAGATGTCACCCAATGACATATGTGCAGCAGACTCTTGCTGCTAGGGAGAGGTGCAGAAGCTTTCGGAGGTGGGGCCTAGAGGGAAGTCTTTAGCTCTCTGGAGGTAGCTGTGTGCGTGCGTGCGCGCGTGCATGCGTGTGTGTGTGTGTGTGTGTGTGTGTGTGTGTGTGTGTGTACACTCAAGGTTGATTGTGGAACCCAGGACTCTTCTTTCTTTGTTCCCTGGCTCCTGAAGAATTGAGTGGTTTTGCTTTGCTAAACCTGCCAAGATGTGCTGTCTTGCCACTGGCCCCAAGGCACCAAGTCATCCAGTTAAGGATGGAAGGCCCCTGAAATGGTGAAGCAAAATAACCACTTTCTTTTTACCAGTTGACCTCAAGCATCTGTTACAGCAACAGAGGGCAGCATACTTGTTAAACTTAAAAACATTGAGGCTGGGAAGACAGTGGCAGGGTAAAAGAGCTTGCTGTGCAAATATGACTCTAATCCTAACACTAACCCTAGCCACCTGATCTTGGATGCCTAGAACCACAGAAAAACTGGGTACGAGCTGCAAGTGTTAAAAGTCCCAGCATTCCCACAGGGAGACGAGAGGCAGAGTGGGGCAATCTGCCAGCTCTCCAGGACCCACTCACCTGGTGCTCCACGCTAGAAAACAAGAGCCCTTGTCTCCAGCAAGGCACCAGATGAGGACCCACACCGTGGTTGTCCCTGACCTCCACAGCAAGGGCACATTCACATAAGATGGTTCTTCAAAAGGCTGTTTCCCGGAGAAGGCAACGGAGAGCCACAGACCAGGAAAAAAATAGTTAAAAACCCTCATATCTGAGAATAATAATGTTTGTAGCTACTCTATCTAAAAGCTTTGTAAAGCATAACAACTATAGCTGGAGAGATGGCTCAGAGGTTTAAAAACTTAACAGATAATGAACAATAAAATTTAAATAAAAATGGCAAAGAGTTAGAATGGATACTTCATCAAATAAGTGGAGAAAAAGGTTAACCCCACCGACCATTAGGAAAACGCAAATTAAGAACCATGGTGACTGCCAACATGTAGCAAACAGAACACCCAAACTAAAAACTTTGGATAGCCGTGCCAAGTGTTGTCAACTAGGGTGTGGGACATTCGGCACTCTCAGGTACATCTCATGGGAATGTAAGACTAACCATTTTGGAAGACATTCTGGCATTTCCTGTAAAAACCAAAAATATACATGCATTTTCCACCAGGAAATCCACTACCTGATATCCCCCCAGGAGAAGTGTCTGTCTTCTCACAAAGGCTGGTGCAGAATTATTCGGGATTTACATAGACTACTACAAGCCAGAAACACGCCAAGTGTCCATCAGCGAGTGCACTGACAACATACACGAATATGGAATAGTCGCTCAGTGATGCGCAGTGTAGAGCCTCCAGAAAACAGAGCACTGCATAGCTTCGGAACACATGAAAGCGTGGATGAACTTCAGCACATCTACCATGAGAGCACAAGGACCACCTCAGAGGGCAAGGGGAAGCATCTAGAGTTGGATATGGGCACTAGCTGGGTTGCTGTGGTATAGTATCACGAATGCATGATTATTGCAAAACTTAATTCCTTTTTTAATTGGTTCAACTTACCACGCACCAACTGTATCTACATAATAAAATCCAAGACACTAATTTATGATGAGAAATCACACACACACACACACACACACACACACACACACACACCAGCCTGATGACACAGGTACACTGGAGGACAGAGGAGGGATGTTGGATTCCCTGCTCTATGACTCTCACCAACCTGGAGCTGGGATGGCAGCCAGCAACCTCCAACCAGCATCCGGTCTATGAGTGCAGCCATGCCTGGCTTTTAGGTGGGCACTGAGGATTTGAACCCGGGTCTGCGAGCTTGCTCAGAACATGCTCTCCTATTGATGCATCTCTGTAGGCCCACATACTAATTTTTTGATTTTGTTTTTTTCAAGGCAGGGTTTCTCTGTGTCGATCTGGAGCCTGTCCTGGCACTTGCTCTGTAGACCAGGCTGGCCTCGAACTCACATAGCTCTGTCTCCTAAGAGCGGGTATTAAAGATGTTCACAACCACCACCTATCCCACACACTCGATTTGATAGCGCTCATTGCTTTTGTACAAAGAGCAGAATTCACTAAGGATGAACCATATGATCCCGCTTTCACCTCTACTAAGAAGGAATGCCAATGAGGTCGGTGGGGAAGGAACAGCTGACCTCACCCAGGTGATACCCTGTGATATAAGACTTCACACAGGGAAGATCGCTATGCCCCTTCTATTTTCTCCAGGATGAGTCGTGAGCCTTGCCAACCATCATCTCACATTTCCAAGTCGATACATCCCTGAGCTGACCTGAAGAGAGACTTGCCTCTTTGTTATCAGAGAAGCTTAGCGAAAGCAGATGTCTGTGCAAAACACTAGGAAGCGCCCCCTCTCCACCTGGGCCAACAGCACAGAGGAAAGAACACTGCGGTGGTGCAAAGTGAGTTCTGATTGCACAGGACTACACTACTACTACAGTCTTGGCCACTGAGTCTGTCAACATTTTCCTTCTCAGGCAAGAGTCATTTATCATTCAAACCATACAAGCAAAACCTAGACAGCTGATTGTCCAAAAAAAAAAAAAAAAAGGCGTGGAAACTCCTCGGTATGAAGGCCCCCTTGGGCACGACTGCACACAGCATTCTTTAAGCAAGAACTGGAAAAGCTGCTTGCAAAGAGTAACGAGAAAGAGAGAGTGTTATCTGATTTGGTATTTGTGGAAACTTAACCAACATGTCCGCTAGATCTCTGACTGATGAAACCAGAAAACAAAAAACGCAGAATCCACTTTCTGTATTTACCCAGAGCAAGGGAGATGCCTCCTATGAAGAATAATGAATATAGGATTCAAAGCCTGGCAATGATTGAGGTGATCCAAGCTGGCCCTGGACCACTAATAATGTTTTTGAAAGATTGGGTTGTTAGATTAACAGTTGTGGAAGATGGACACTATTTATGCAATGTTAAAGCAAACATTTTTACGAACCAAACATTTTTTAAACTGCAAACAAAAATGTGAAACTCTATCTGACACCTGTAGCAAATCTGAGCGCCTTCCCTGGTCCAGGGCAGAGTCATACCCTTCTGTACACAGGCTCTTCCCAAAGGTTAGGAAAAGAATGGTCACCTTAACTGGATTTTAACTCTTGCAGTCTCTCTCTGGACACTTGACTCCATTTCTTCCAATAGCCCCATGAATGCAGTTGTCTGGCTTTTGTGGGTCAAGTCGTGTGTGTGTGTGTGTGTGTGTGTGTGCGTGTGTGTGTGGTGTATGTGTGTGTATGTGTATATGTGTGTGTGATGTGTGTGTGTGTGGTATGTGTGTATGTGTGTTGTGTGAGTGTGAGTGTGTGTATGTGTGGTGTGTGTGTCTGAGTGTGTGTGTGGTGTGTGTATGTGTGTGTATATGTGTGTGTGGTGTGTGCGTGGTATGTGTGTTGTGTGAGTGTGAGTGTGTGTATGTGTGGTGTGTGTCTGAGTGTGTGTGTATGTGTGTATGTGTATATGTGTGTGTATGTGTGTGGTATATGTGTCTGAGTGTGTGTGTGGTGTGTGTATGTGTGTGTGTGTATGTGTATATGTGTGTGTGTGATGTGATGTGGTGTGTGCATGGTATGTATGTATGTGTGTGGTGTGTGTGTCTGAATGTATGTGTGGTGTGTGGTGTGTATATGTGTGTGTGTGGTGTGTGTGTGTGTGTGTGTGTGATCACTGAACATTAACTTCGTCTACTTACATCGTGCATGGAGTCTAGAAGCTTGGTCAGCTGGTAGAATCTCTGCCAGCTCTGCCCAGAACTGCTGTGACACTTGGTGACCATCTTTCTCAGTTCTTTGATGTAATTTGTCCGCATCTCTTCAAATGCAGCTTGGGCTCTGAGGCCATCTTTTGGAACTGTGTTAAGGAATACAAACACACATTTCACCATGTGAAAAACAGCTTTAGCATCTTTGCAGTCTAATAGCCTCTAATATTTTAAATTCACATACTGATTATGAGGCTGGGCTAAGTCTTAATTAATTGTAATTATGAATAAATATGGCAGCTACATACTTGGCAAGTATTAGCTCTCACAAACACAAAAGAATGATAACTTATCTATTACATATGGATTATTACTTTGCATGCATTAGCTCATTTTGTCCTGATACCAATATTATCACATAGCTCTCTATTATTCTTTCTTTGTAGATGAGGAAATTGGGCTGTAAGTGGATTCACTACTATGGAGTGTAAAATAAATAAAAGACAGCTCAAACCCATTTTCAATATCTACCTCCTAAATCCCATGCACTGTATGCTGTGTAGTCTATCTTCAGAGTGGCTTCTAAATCCTAGCTTGTCAATACCTCAGAGGCAGGAAAACATATTTCAGTATCGTGGGACAATCTAAGCCCAGACAGCATTGATTCAAGTTCAATTACAAACACCATGGGAACTGGCCATGTACCACATGGACAATTCTGAATAATCATTTTCTTCTTCTTTTTTAAAATTTAAATTAGAAATGATTTTATTTTACATATCAATCCTAATTCCTTCTCCCTCCTATCCTTCCATGCCCCTTCCCATCCCCCATCCATTCCCCAGGGAGGGTGAGGCCTTCTGTGAGGGATCATCAAAATCTGTCAAGTCATTTGGGGCAGGGCCTAGGCCCTCCCCTGTATCTAGGCTGAGAGAGCATCCCTCCAAGGAAAATGGGCTCCCCAAGTCCGTTCCTGCACTAAGGATACATCCTGGTTCCACTGCCAGAGGCCCCATAGTCTGCCCAGTGCTCCTAGCTGACACCCATGTTCAGGGGGCCTGGTTTGGTCCTATGTTGGTTCCCCAGCTGTCAGACTGGGGTCCATGAGTTCCCACTTGCTCAGGTCAGCTGTTTCTGTGGGTTCCCCCAGCGTGGTCTTGATCCCTTTGTTGGTCACTCCTCCCTCTCTGAAACTGGATTCCAGGAGTTTGGCTCATTGCTTAGCTGTGGATCTCTGCTTCTGCTTCCATCAGCAACTGGATAAAGGCTAGGGTGGCATTTAAGGCAGTCATCCTGAATAGCCATTTTCTATGACTGCCCACCATCACCTGGCTGTGGAGATTTTATCATAGAAGTGCCCACTGGTTTTCAACACTGTGCCGCACTCGAATGAGAAGCAATGCTCACTTTTACCTTCGATGAGGCAGGAAACGAAGGATCGTATTTTCTCCTTATGTTTTCTTTAGTGACTAGGTTTTCACAGTGGGACAAAAGGTTCTCTTCCGAAGAATATTTTGGGAGCTGAATGTGCAGCTCAGTGGCAGAGCCCTTGTCTAATATGTACACGGCCCTGGGTTCCCTAGCCAGACCCCACCCAATGGGGATTCGTGTCGTCGTGCACGGGTGGGCGTCCATGCCCAACCGCATGCCCCGTTGAGAGGAGCCGCCTGCCAGGATAGATGAGGAAGGAGCAAAGGAGGCCATCTGTGTCCGTGCAGCTACGTTTGCCTCTTCGACAGTGTGCTTCCTGCTTGATTCCAGTGTGGTCAGTAAGTGACAACACGGAGGCCTTAACCTAGGAGGAGTGCAGTCGCCTAGAGCTGTGGTTTCAGGAGATGGAGACCTCATGAAAATCCACCCTGTGATAATAGCACTGTGACTTTCAAACTGCTCTTACTTTCTTACTTCTTGATTAAACCTTCTGTTTACTCATTTTTATTGTCACTGTCATAAACAGTAATTTCTTGGGTCTTTAGCACTTTAGGGTGGCTGTGGAGAGCTCTGGAGAGTTCTGTGAACCAGGTATACCATTGCCTCCAAATTAACCTTGCTTTTGCAAATAAAGATGCGAACTGGCTTATGAATCAACCTCCATCACCATGCTGTTGGGGCTTTTGACTTACTGCTTCCTTACATCTGCTTTTGGAGGCTAACAGATTTCTAAAGTCACCACAGAGGTCCTTGAGGCTTGCCAAACAGCAGCGGTGGCATTAAATATCCCACTTTAATATTGAGTTAAATGCCACCCATTATATAAGAAATCATTTTCTGTTTTTTTAATAGTTTATCAATTTTATGTGTTTGAGTGCTATTGCATGCATGTATGTATGTATACCGTGTGCATGCCTGGTGTCCATAAGAAATCCAAAGAAGGCACCATCCCTGAAACTCAAGTTTCCGGTGGTTGTAAATCAGTGTGTGGCTTCTGGGAACCCCTGAGCCATTTTCCAGCCCCTAAGAAATCATTTTAAAGTTTAAAAAATAAAGAAAGATGGCAATAACTGGCATGTTAACAGTGAAACTTGATCCACCAACACTTTAACATAAACTTGAAACTTGCTATAGGAAGCTGAAAGCTTGCCAAGACCAGCCTATGCTGCCCAGCAACAGATTAGCAGTTTTCAAAGCAACAAAGCCAAAGTAAGTCTTTTTCAATGAATGCTTATGTGATAGTGCTACCTGCCCCCCCCCCCAAAAACCCACACACCACATAAGGACAGTGTGCCATTCACTATTGTAATACTATTTGCTAAAGCAACTAGATTAACCAAAACCCTCCATATTTCTGATAGCTGCATTATCAAAGAATCAGGATTACATCATCCCATATCAAACATTAACACTTATGTCTTATTGCTGCAAATATAACACGCTGGGGTGTATCATCTCAGTTTCCCAGCCACAATTTTTAGAAGTTGAAACAAATCAAGAAATAAAGGGAAGTTAAGCAAAAACTTGAGTTTTGGATGTCTGCCCAGAATTTCTGAGTTTCTTTATTAACTGCGGCAGGCCTGTTGGAACAACTCCAGCGCCTACATGCTGCAGAAGAGCGAGAGCTAGAAGGTTGAAGTCAGTCTGCTGTCCTCTCTAAGCAAAGAGCTCGAGATTCTTCTGATACCACCGCTAAATCCCGAGAGCCTGGGCATCCGTTATGAAACTTAACATGCTTCAAGAGCGGGCTTCATACAGAGCAGCCAAGTGAGCTGGCCAAAGCCTGCAGCTTCTGGGATTCCAAAACTCCTTAGGCATTCCTGCCTTTTAATTTGCTTTTTTCAGAATTGAAAGTACTAAGGAAGTTGGAAGCTAATAAGCTAATTCAGGTAGTTTAAAAATGACATCAGAAGCCGCTGGAGGCTGAAAAGGTCACTGGATGTAAGCAGGATAAGGAAGGGGAGAAGTCCAAGTAGTCAGATTTGTAAAGAATCAGAAATGTGAGCATTGGCAAAATCATTTCCCTTTAAGTCTATCTTCCATCTAATGCTTTAGGGAAATGTTTTTCTAAACAAGACTAGTGAGCAGCATGGTTTCAAAATGGAATAATACCACTTCTACTAAACTGAAGGATAAGTTTTGCAAAGTTATGCTCTGGGGAGGAAAATTAGGACTTTGAGGAAGCCCCTGACTGGACGTGGAGCAGGAGAGAAGGCCTTTTCCCACTCACCCTGCATAGGGATGTCTGGGTGCAACTGATGAGGAATGGCCCAGCCTGTGGTAACCCAGGAAACCTGAACCCTGCCCTGGGCATGAGATTCACTGAAAACAGTGCAAGAGGCTAAGAGCAACCTCCACAGCGGACACAGCTGAGGAGGGGCCTCTCCCGCCAGGTTTGCTGTGGCTGCCAACCATCGTGCCCCATGCTTGCTGGCCCCTTGCTGCTGTTACCCACCTCAGAGGCAGTCAGCAAGCTAGTCCCCAGGAAAGCAGCAAGGCATTGCCTTGAGAGACGCCGAGGTCCTGAGTCCTAGTCCTCATGGAGAACACCAACAAACACCTCCTAATGGGGCTCCAAAATTCTTGGAGGTGCTTTGCGGGTCAAACTAGACAGCGTATGGAAGGCAAGCACATTGACCTGCGAGGCTCCACATTCATGAGGTCAAGCTGTCATCCACAGTCCCTCTGCTCTGATCTCCGGGTTCAGGCTCCATCCTCAGAGCCAGCTGGAACTTGACCTCTGCCTGTCTGCTCTGCCCTGAGCCACTCAGTTCTAGTCTCCTCGCATAGGAAGACCACCTCTTCCACAACCCTTTGTGGGGCATGCGTGGGGCTGGGCGTGGACCACACGCCTTCCTCTTTACGGCATCACCCCATCCTCTCTATCCCATGCTACTCTCCATGACATGCAGGCTGGCTCTTGATATCCAAAACTCCTCTCGGTTTCCGCAGTGGCTGCCTTGGGCTCGGAGTTCTCCCTGCTACATTGTCTCCTGCCATCATCCTGGCTCTATATCTGGTGAGCTCCCTCAAACGTTTTCTTCTCTATCTGAAAATTCTTGTGTGGTTGTTTGAGAAGGAAGCACCCAAGACTACTGCTGCCCTTCTGTCTCCTGGAGCACCTAGTTCCATGAGATTTTTCCCTTCAAAATTGATTACAGAAGCCCAAGAAAGCTTCCCATCTGCCCCTATGGTCAGTTTCAGCTGTCCCCTTTCAATTTCTCACCTTTCTCTGTTCAAGTCCCAGCACTAGTCATATCCGTCTTGGGACCGTACGGACTCTCTGACACTCCGTCCCCTCTGCCTTTACCAAGCGTCTGCTGGTTCTTTGTTCTCAACTCAGGAGATGGCCTGTGATTAGAATGTATGCCCCACAGGCTCATGCTTGGAAACACTCCCTAGCTGGTGGCACTCTTTTGGGGCCTCCTGGAAACTTAGGAGGTGGGCCTAACGGGAGGAAGTGAGTCTGTGGGCGCTACACCCTTTCCTGTCCGCCTCCGTTTTCTGCTTGCTATGAAGAAGCCCCTCTGTCACATGCTGTCTCCACCCTGAACATGTGGGGCCAATGACCATGGCCTGTGATGTCCGATACAGTGAGCCAGAGCCAATCTGTCTATGAGACATTCAGTCACAGAGCCAGGGAGCCTGCTGTGGGGCTGTGTTACCTAACCAAGACCCAAGCAAAGACAGTATCAACAGACAACTTGCTAATGCAGAGGGGCAGACTTCGCAGAACCAAACTACAGGTGTCTAGTAACGATGGAGGGAGGGAGAATTAGCCTCTCCCAAGGGTGAGCCCCTACTTGGTTATCCAATGTAAAGTGGCCAGCCCCCAAACATACACAAAGAACAAAAGTGGACTCACCAGGCTATGTTTATATATTTGTTATCTATATGTATATGCAACAATAATAATTAAAGAAAAATAGTACACTAATTTTAAGAGAGAGACTGGAGTGAAGAAACATGGGAGGGATTGGAGGAAGGAGAAGGAAGGGAGGACATAATATATTTTAATCAAAGTATATTAAATGAAAGTTAATGTAAAATGTGGATGAGAATATGTCTCTGATTTGTAATAACTGACTTATGTTTAATTTTAGTTTTTATGACCTACATTTTTGTAGGTCAGTTATTATAAAAAGTCAGTCAGTCAATAAAAGTCAATTATTATAAAAAAAAATCCTAACAGTCACAGCAATTCTACTTACTATTGAGTCTCAACCATGGATAATAACAAATATTATTTATGTTTTAAACCTGACTTCTGAGCTCTAGTGTCAAAATTTCCCCATCTTCTGGCCATCTCTAGCAGGATACAGAGTTGGTATAAAAAATAACCAATCAAAAACTAGAATTCATTGTATAGTCCATAAAATCCTCTCAAAGCCAGACTCACACTATGGCATTCTGGTGAGGGGCCTCTCCTGTACTGACTACACTACATCAGGGTTACTCAGACTCACTTTCCTCTTCCATCTGGACGGTCACCGAGACCAGCTCTGCGATGGTCCTGCTCATCATGTGACCAGTCACCATGGCCCATGGGTCTCAGTGCTTCTGAGGTCTGCCATGCGCCTGCTGCTCCCTGAATTTTCCCTGCTGGTAAGTCCTCGCAGAGCCATGAAAGGCAGCACTAACCCTGCCACCCACCTGCTCAAAAGTGTTGGTGTTGGAGGTAAGATTTAGATCCTCCCCCCCATTGGGCATTGAATAAATCTGGTCAAATCAACATCCTTACTTTATTCTCCCCTACTGCCTCCCCAGTACAACACAACCTGATGCATCTTGGAAAATTACTGGATGCATGCATGAAAATATTTAAAATTAATAATAATAGTCAAGCATCTATCCCCATCCTGTACATGCTCGCTCACCCTGCCAGTAAGAACGGCATAAAGAGACTGCACCCTCATACCCAGTCTAGGACCACTGCAGAGCCCCTTACGATCCAGCAGGGCTACATGCTATCCCTCATCTACAGAACTGAAGTGTCCTTTCTTTTTTTTTTTTTTTTTTTTTTTTTGAGACAGGGTTTCTCTGTGGCTTTGGAGGCTGCCCTGGAACTCACTTTGTAGACCAGGCTGGCCTCGAACTCACAGAGATCCGCCTGCCTCTGCCTCCCGAGTGCTGGGATTAAAGGCGTGCGCCACCAACGCCCAGCATGTCCTTTCTTTTCTGAGTCACTGTCACAGCCCTTTTCTGCTAGTCACAGTAGGTCACCGTGTCGATCAGCGCATTCAAGCTACCCTTGAACTTGTCAGACTAAGCTTCCCAAGGCAAAGGCCAGGTAACCATATATACATAGCCAAATGCTTAACAACACTCCCCGCCTCAAGGCCTGAATGGTTACATTGTATAATATATACATAATTTTATCATCAGCAAGTAATAGTCCGTCTGAGGTCAAAACCCTCCTTCCATCTCTTCTGCATTTCTTTTCAGGGGTGGGCGCCAGCTACCTGAGCATCATAAATGGGTCACTCCCCTGCAGGAAGACGACCTGACCGTGTGAAAGAGTGCCAGGGCGGACATCGATGTACCTGTGCTCAGCAGCAGCAAAACCTTCATTATGGAGTACTCTTCAAAGGTCAGCTGCAGCCGCACGAACTGAAGGCTGATCTGACGCATCCCCTGGCACAGCTCGTACATGGCGGACTGATGCATCTTCTCCCTGGAAAGGAAAAGCAGCCGCACATGTCTGAGACAGGCCACCACCATGTCCAGGCCAGCAGCCTGGGCAGCCTAGCAGGAGCCCTGAGCCCGTTCCCCCTCTGCCTTCCTCATGAAGCAGGTGTGCATGTTAAAGACAGATCAGATGCCTTTCTGAGTGACTACGCCAACTGTTTCTAAAGCCCTATGGAGCCACTTCCTGGCTCCCTGTGAGAACATGGGAGGCCGCTGTCAGGGTACCGTGACTCCCTTCCAGATTAAGGGTACTGTTAGTGGGTGGTGGTTCTGTGGTGGGAACACCCACAAGGCAGGGCAGCTGTGGTGATGTGGGGTGGAGCCCCAGGACGAGTTCCCTTTGGCTGCAGGTGTGGCAGACTGGCCGCCTTCTGGAAAGGACGGGGTCAGATGCCGTGAGCAGAAGGTGGTCAAAACCATGCGTATTCCCATACTCACACCTCTGCAAGTGTGTCTGTGGAGTGCGTCTGTCGCCAACTTCATCGACAAACGTGATACGGTAATTAAAGGCAATTTAGTGAGGCATGGAACCCAAGAAGAACTGCCTCTACTCAAGACACACAGCAACATGGCAGCTTATCGCCATATACACAAATACTTCCATCCACACAGCCAACCCATCCCCTCACCCCACTACCCAAATATTTCCATAAAAATCCATGCTGCACAACAAAGAGGCCTTTCTTTCTCTTTCCTTGAGGGTTAAACAAGGCATCTCACTGTTTTTAGATGCTTTTCAGGAAAATACGCCTGTTGGGAGGCTTTGCAAACATGATGAGGGATGGATGGTGAAACAGGAAAGGACTTGCCAAAGCAAAGGCACAGGGGAAGTCACAAGGCTGATGCATTTCTCCAGGCGAATCAAGAGAGGTGAGCGCCTGCCCTGCAGCCTCTTCCCAGGATACACCCTGCATTGCCTTCCGGTGCTAAGGCTCTTCCAAGACTTGAACACCAGGAGCACAGGGAAATATGGCATACTTTGTTCTGGATGGTATGTATGGTGTCTTCCTCTTCCTGTCGGAAGCTAGAAGCTACTTCAATTTAAGACAAATCTCTCTCTCTCTCTCTCTCTCTCTCTCTCTCTCTCTCTCTCTCTCTCTCTCTCTCTCTCTCTCTCTCACACACACACACACACACACACATGGGCACACACATAGTAATAATAAAATCTTGTAGATCTGCCACCCAGAATTAAGCATATAACAAATGCTAACACCACTGCAATACTTGCTTTAGACTTTTAAACAGTTTCATCATGGCACAGGTGAGGTCTAGTCTCTCTCCTGTTGGATCTGGCCCATCTCTTCCTTATTCAAGATGGGAACAACCAGCTTGAGAGCTTGTCATTTGTTCTCCGATGGATGTATTAACTAGTGTGTGTGTGTGTGTGTGTGTATAAAACAATACACACTCCTGTAATGCCATGCAGTGATTTGAAACTAGATATGACATTCCTCAGTAACTAATATCCACTCCACACCTAAGTATGAGATGTAACTACTTTAATACCAGAGACTCTGTGATGTTGTTCTGGCTGCTTCAAGCTTTGTTTGTGAATCACATCACAGCTTTTAACAAATTTTTTAAAAAGTGTGTGTTTGCGCGCATGTGCACATGCATGAATGCAGTGCCCATGGAAGCAAGAGGGTGGCAAATCTCTCAAACCTGGAGTTACAGACAGCTGTGAGCTGCATGGTGCGGGGGCTGGAGACCTACACTCAGGTGTCCGTAACCACTGAGCCATCTTTCCAGTCCCATCACAATTTAACAAACTCATCTTCAGTGGTGGGGACACAAAGATTCTTATCTCCTTATTGCTGTTACAAAGGATGCCCAAGGAACAGCAGTGTATCCACAAGACAGAGCTTGGTACAGAACTGCTTGCCTAGGCTTCCTACAGCCGTTAGTGCCCCTTCCCACCAACGGTGCACAGGGGAGCCCTTTCCTTCCACACCCATTATCCGGCCCCAACTCCTCTGCCATCAGATGAGTACGTGTTAAAGGGTAGCTCAGAGTTGCTCTCTTTTCCACTCTCAGGTCACCAGCTCAGCAAGTTTTTCCAAGTGTTTGCTGATTTGTCTCCTCATGTTTCTCTCCATACTGTTATATTTACAATTCCTTTCGTCACCAGGTAACACTGTTAATAATAACAACAGCAAGCATTGCTGTTAGTCAGGTTTCATGTAGCTCAGAGTGGCCTCAAGCTTGCTATGTAGCTGAAGATGAGCTTGAGGTTTTCACCCTCCTGCCTCCACCCACTGGCGTAGTAGGACTGCAGGCACTCACCACCATACCCAGTTTCTATGGTGCTGGGGATCGAAACCAGGCGTCCATTCTGCCCCCAAAGAGACAAGGTCTGTGTTGACTATACACTGGGGTAAAGCAATCCTACTGCCTCAACCTCCAGATATCTGGCATAGCAGGCATGTACCCACATGTCAAGCTTCCCGCTCTTGTATTCTTCAGTTTTTTCTTTAGCTTGTTTGCTTTATTTCCACGCCATCTTTTCTCTCCCTCTCTCCTTTTCCTCCTTCTTGCTAGGACTTGCCTGGTGTTTTCTCGCCAACTTTATAATCTTTTGGTTTAAAATTTGCCACATGCATCTAATCAGCAAAAGACAAATTAAAAAAATCTGAGCACCTTCGTGTTTTGCCATTATGCAATCCGTAACACTGGCCACTTGAATCACTCGGTTTAATCTGTTTTCATTTATTATGATGACTGCACATGCTTGGATTTTCCCACCATTTAAACTTCCTCCTCTCCTTCTGCTGCTTCTTTTGCTACTTTCCTTCCACGAACCGGATCTACTCAGCTTTCTGAACTTCTCTCTGTCTCTCTCTTTATGGCATTTAGAAGGTGAGCTTCTATTTTCACACTTCTAATGGTTATTTTTGAATGAAGAACTTGCATGGTTACATTATTTTTGAATGAAGAACTTGCATAGTTAAAAGTCTAAAGTTAACTGGGAGATTTCCCCCTAGAAGCAGGAAGCTCTCAGAACACTGCACCATTTCTCCTCTATTCCTTCCATTAAAATCTCTGTGTTAATGGTCTTCAGGGTTTGCAACCCTCCATACTGTCAAGCCACCATCAAAACTGCGTTGCCTCTTTCACAGACACACATTTCTTGTTTTAGACTCGCCAGTGTGTTCATTAGCACCCCGGCCCCCTCCTGCAGTGCTGAGGATGGAACTCAGGCCCGCACGCACGCACGCACGCACGCACGCACGCACGCACCCACCCTGCTATGTAGCTCCCGTGCAGCTCGACACGAGTGTTTGGAGGCATCACTGTCTTTGTTTGGGCATCAGCATGTCTTTCCCATCATGCCTCACTCCTGGGTTTAATTTCTTACTTATTGAAGAGCATATTTTAGTGATTCTTCCAACTGAAATTCTGAGTCTCAACTTGTTTCAAAGAGTCATTAACTACCGCTTGGCGGATGCCTTCTACAGCTATAGAGTTCTAGGCTGACAGGTAATTTCTCTCAGTACTTTGAGGCGAGTATTCCCTCAAAATTTCTATGTGCTTTTTTTGGGGGGGGGTGCTCAGTTCAGTTCTCACTCTGTTAATCACAAGATTCTCAGAGGACCTGTGCTCAACCAGGCCTTTTAAAAGTCAGAAATAATATGATATGCAAGTGTTAACTTATCAACTTTTACTCAATATATATGTGATGATAAAAGAAGAGAAGGAAAATGAATGAGAAGTAGTTACAGCTCAGAAATGGAGGCACGCAAGTGTGCATACGATGTCGTGGGAAGCAGGGGGAATACTGGTAATTTATAGATAGTAAGATTAGTAAGTGGTTCCGAAATTAGAGATTGATACAAATATGCACTTGACATTGGCTTCTGAAATTGTCCTCATATGTAGTGTGTGTGTGCACGCATGTGTGTGTGCCTGTGTGAGTGTGTGTGTGCACAAGTATGCCTTCATGTTGGTGTGGAGGCCAGAGGACAACTTTGCATGCCAGAATATAGCATCCTGAGGAGGAAGGTGCCATCCCCCTGTGTTTTGGAGACAAGGTCTCTCTCCAGCCAGCTTTCTGAGTAAGCAAAGCCTGGCTGTTTAATCCCAGGGATCCACCCATCTCTGCTTCTCCAACATGTGCAGTAGAAGCAAACCCTGCACCTGGGTATCTAAGGTGGGTTCTGGGAATCAAGCTCAGGTTCCAGTGCTTGTGGGGCAAGCACTTCACTGACTGAGTAGCTCCCAGCCACTCACACATGTTTCCAGTCCTAACCAATGTGTTCCACAGGGGAGCAGGCAACTTTGGCTTTGCCGTGGAGAGCCTAGTGCCACACAGCTCAGAGGCTTGTCTCCTGTGACTTCTGAGACCCAAGGGTCTCACTGGCAAAACCCAAATACCATGAATAATTCCAACTTTGCATGGGCATAGGAATGAACCATGCAGCAGTTCCCAAAGCATAAACTACAGTGTGACATTGCTCTTTAAAAATATAATTGTAATAGAGAAAGTATTTCTAGAGAAGTTATGGTTCATTTTGGTTGAAAGAAGCCAAGAAAGCATCAAACTCTTAAAATGAATTTCAAGGAAAAAACATTTTATTATCATCATGTCTATATATAGGCTGGCACACCAAGGGCAGAGGAGAGACAAGACAGATGTTCACAAGGTAGAGGTGACTTGCCTAAGGCTGAACATGAGAAGTAAACACCTGCGTGTCAAAGTGTTTGCTACTAAGACGTGTTAACACACTATCCACACACGGAACAAAGGTTAGAGAGAGACTCAGACTCTCTGAAAGCACATGAGAGGTTCACACGGCAACACACCTAAAGAAAGCAACTGTTGTCACGTAGGTCTGAGCACAGTCCTTAACCCTTTGTTGAATAACCTTGCAGTCCTTAGGACTGTGTTCAGGGAGAGTTCCTGCATACAAGAGTTGAGTTACTTTTTGATAATTCTTATGATATCTTGTAAGGAACTATCCTCATGGCTATGAAGAATTTTATATTTGAGGGAGCCATGATCTAAACTCTGATGCTTTACTTAAAATCTCAGGCACCATTGGCCTGAAAATAGCTTTTGAGTCTCTTCTACAGTCATTCAGTGACACAGAGATCTTGAGATGGCACTGATTTTGTAATCAATGAGTACATTGTTGGTACTTTGTTCTCCACTATGTAGTAGAACTTTTGTGTTCCCAAATTCCTCTCAAAAAGAGGAAGGTTATATACTCAATATAGTTTGAAATTCATGAAAATAAGCTGGCCAGCTTACAAACATACTTAACTATACCACATTATTTTCACAATTAGATTTAATATACAGAAAGGTACTTTCAAAGAAGTAGAAGTAGGGACAATATTTTGGTGCGATACTGGTATTAGCACTACAATATGCCTTTGCAGAAAGATTCTTCTATATGATTTTATTCAGTTAATGATTGCATTCTATTTTGAACAGAATAATCAGGTATCATCAAGTAAGATTATGCTTGACTGCTTTCGGAAAGAAAGGCAACTCTGTATTCTGCTTCTAAAAATGAAAAATAAGTGTGTAACTCCAAGTTAGCCTTGACCAGTGAGCTGAAGGGGAGCTATCTGGGCATCACACATAGAGGGCTGGCAGCCACTATCCTCTGCTTCTACACACGAACATATTTGCATATAGAATCCTTTTCTGTGCACCTTCTTAAGTTTGGAATTTGTGCAAATACAACTCCTAAAATGGGCATAGAAATCCAGATCTGATTCTGAGAATATTGGGTTAGAATTTTTAAAAAGAGATTCATTTTTATTTTCTATGTGCATGAATGTTTTTCCTGTATGTATGTATGTGCACCAAGTGTGTGCCTGGTGTCCACAGAGGTCATATTAGGACATCAGTTTCCTGGAGCTGCAGCTACACATGCTGTGAACATGTGTTTTGGAAAAAAACTGGGTCCTCTGAAATAGAAGAAAGTGCTTGTTGTGGAGAAATCTTTTGTACGCTGTGAAGATGTGTCACTTGGATCAGCTTGCTAAAAAGCTGAATGGCCAACAGGAGCTAGGCAGGAATTTTGGGGGCAGAGAGAATGCTGGGAAGAAGAAGGCAGAGTAATCAGCCAGAAAGAGAACCAGCAGGATGTCCAAGAGGAGAGGTAACAGCCAAGGGCTGCATGCAGGATGTAGATTAATAGAAATGGGTTGATTTAAGTTATAAGAGTTAGATTAAGTTATAAGTTAGAAACAAGCCTATGCTAAGCTTTCATAATTAATAATAAGTCTTCATATCACGATTTGGGAGTTGGCTGGTGGGACAGAAAAAGACTTGCAACAAGTGCTCTATTAACCACTAAGTCAGCCAGGCGGTGGTGGCGCACGCCTTTAATCCCAGCACTCGGGAGGCAGAGGTAGGTGGATCTCTGTGAGTTCGAGGCTGGGCTGGACCGATAGCCTCCAAAACAATACAGAGAAACCCTGTCTCGTAAAAATAAAAACAAAACAAAAGAAAAACACTAAGTCATCTCTCCAGCCCCTTGGGTCAAAAAAATTACAAAAATAAAACTTTGAACACACATGCATGCAAACACATATATACATGCATGTGCTCTGCTGTGTAGCCCAACATTACAGGTATGAGTTACAATGCCCAGCTGCTGGGAAATTATTTTAAAATACTTCAACAGTTCCAGGTACTTGAAAGTTTTTCCAACTGGGAAACCAGTTTCACTTGTAACTGTAGCTCTACTGGGCCCTCTCTTGGGACTTCTACTCCACTCAACTAAAAATCGTACGACATTATGTAACCCTGTCTCTTCTACTTGAATTCCACTTGCAAAAAAGTGAATATTCACAGTCAGAAAACATTTTGTTGTTGTTTAAGAAAATTTGGGTTAGAAAATTTTTCTCCTACAATAATAGTAGGGATTAGACAAAGGCCATTAAGATCAGGGTGTGTGGAGTCTTCAAAATTGAAATGATTTGCATGTGAACTGGATAGTTTTATTTCATATCGAAATTACTTGGACACCTGTGTCTAAGCACTCACACTATCTTGTTATCTTTTTTCCCTTAATGTTTCTGGCCACTTATTATTAAAATTACCTCCCATCCATTTTATGCACAAAATAATGTGTCATATGGTTTTTATCTTTTAAAGCTGAGGTGTTTCCAACAATGATCTATAACTATTATTTCCTGGTTCAAGAGTCAGTTTCTTCAGAGACGGGACCGCTGAGAGATGACCCATGCCTCAGTAGATGATTCTATCCCCATGCAGATATAAGAAGCACTAAGTGGACTTAATGGGTTACAAAAAAGTACATGAAGTTTGGAGACATAAGTGGCAGGGGGATACAGGAAGAATTGGAAGGAAGGGAATGGAGAGTGGACTTGATCAAAACATATTGGATGCTTGTATGAAATTCTCAAACAATAAAAAAATGAAGTACACTTATGCTATCAGATCATATCAATAGTACCGTGCTAGCTTACATTATGGGTTCATTGTAACATTCTTTTTAATTCTCCTCTCACACATTATATCCTAACCACAGTCCTCCCCCATATTATTTCCAATCCCCCATACCTTTCGTCTCCTCAAATCCACTCTTTCTTTGCTTCTTTCAAAAAAAATCAAGCCTTCCAGGGACATCAACCAAACACAGCATAACAAATTACAATAAGACTAGACACAAACACTCATATCAAGACTGGACATGGTGAAAAGGGTCCCAAGACAAGACAAAAGAGTCAGAGACACCCCAACTGCCACTGTTGGGAGTCCAATAAGAACATGTTTTGGCATTCATGTTTTGGTCTTACCTAGCTAAAATAAAAATTAAAATACCCCATAGACATTTATCTACCCAGATGGCTACCTGGTACCTGCTGATGGCAAATGACAGTTCTAGAATCACAGTTCTTTTCTACTCTGATGCAAGCAGACATCTGGTCAAGTAAACTGAAACTCAGCAGCATCTGAAAGCTTACAGGGGCTCCTCATGCACTGGCCTTCTGGAGTGAGACCACAGCTAGGTCCTTTCAGTGTGCGCGCGCGCGCGCGCGCGAGCGTGTGTGTGTGTGTGTGTGTGTGTGTGTGTGTACTCTTCCCACCTGCCTTTTCCAGATTTTTACTAATGATCTCTATTCTGACCTCTTACACATTGATATATGGGCTCATCTGGGTTCACCTTTGAGGTGGACAATTTTAGAGGTACTAATAATACTCACCCTTTAGTTGTCTCATGGGTACTATCCCTGACATTCAGGAAACTTGCTAGAAAGTCAGGAAAACACGAAGACAGAAACAGTAAGGAATGGAAATCTGTCCCTAGGAAGAGCCCTTAGGGAAGGGCTCTTCTTTGGCACACAGCTGTTGGGGAATGACTTCCATTGCAGTGGCAATGGTGACAATGATGAGCTACCATACTCATTACAAGAGTGTTGTGATACAAACTTCTTTCTCTCTCTCTGTTAGTAAAAGCTTTTCATGCCTAAATTCTACTTTTAAAAATCCTGCAGGAATTGATAGTGTATCAACTGAAGACATGTACATGAAAACTCATGATGGCAATACTCAAGTTAGGCAAAAGGTGGAGGGAGCCCAAGTGTCCACTAACAGAGTGACAGGTATACAAAATATGGTGTGAGCACATAGCAGAATATTATTCAACTTTGGAAAGGAAATTCCTTCATGCGGTGTCACGTGAATGAATGTTTAAAAGGTATTTACTTTTACTATTTTTAAGTGTGTGTGTACTCACATGCTGTGTGCATGCAGGTACATGCCTGTGAGTTCAGGTGCCAATGGAGGCCCCAGGAAGTGGAGTTATAGATGGTTGCGAGCTGACTGGCCTGGAAATCAAATCTGGGCTCTTAACCACTGAGCCATCTGTCCAGCATGAATGAATTTCACACTGTACACCAAGTAAAATAAGCCACTACCAGTGACAAATACCGTATGGTTTCATCTCTGTGGGGGCTCTCTAAGGAGTCAGATTCGCAGGACATAGAACGGGGACAGACTTTCAGCTTTATGCGTAACAAAATTCTGTTGATTAGCTGCACAGCCATGCGGCTGCATTTCATTCCCCTGAGCAAGACTCGTGTGCTTTCATACCTACCAGGTTTTGAAAAATAAAATGACTGCTTACAAATCATCATCTTTCTCCACTCTGACAGAGACTATGAAACCACACTTGCGCTTATTCACGTTGGCGTCTGTCAGGACTTGGTGTGGGGTACCTTTTCTTCTTTTATAGGACACAGACAGCTCTGCCTTTCACTCCCACAGCTTGCCTTTACCTTCCTGTCTTGTCAGTCCTCTGTGTTGCTGTACACAAGTTTTATTGCAAGCTGCACCCAAGGCTTTTAGAAAGCAGGCGAGGCAAAATTCTCCAATAAACCATGGTTACAAAGGTCGCCCAGAAACAGTCCCCAAAGGCCTGCTTGTTGTAGTGCTCCTGCCCTATGGGGAAGATGAAAACGGACCTTCATGTCTCACTCCTCTGTCTTCTATAAACTGCCATTTAATCAACGTCACCCTGTCTTGCTGGCTGATGCTTCAAATGCCCAACTACAACAGTTCTCCAACCCTGATACCTGTGCACCCAGGAAAATAATGATGTTTACTCCAGATCTCTCAGCAGCAACGCACTAACCCGTCTTCTCACGCACACCTCTGAGACGTGTAAACCAGCACGCTGGGAAGCATTGCGAAAAGACAGCTAAAATATCCCACGGTCACGCCTGCATTAAACCCAAGGGAGTGCCCGCACTGTGGCCTCTGCCCTTCTCAGGAGCAGAGCACATGTCCTTCATGATTGGTTTTCATATATGGTACATGTTCACAATGTTGAGAGGTGAGTGGTAAATAAATTTCTCAAAGCCAATGCCCTTGAGTTTCTGGACTCTCAGAAGCAGGTCCATCAACAAGGACGTTTGGTTTACTAGTAGCCAGCTATTACTTCAGTAAACTGTCCCTAGGCCTGCAAGTGGCATGGTCTCATAACAGTGAGTCAAATCACTCGGGATCACAGCACATCGTCAGGTTGGGACAGATCGAACATGCTGATTAATGGACAGGGTAACAGATGGCTCCCTGACGGCTTGTCACTAAGAAAAAGTCCACAGAAACTGGCACTCAGAAACAGTCTCTACCTCCAAACCTTAACGAGAATGCAAAGGACCTCAATTTGAATCTGCAAATCATGCAACTTTACCGTTTCTCCCTCCAACAACGGACATCAAGAGGTTGTCCCTGAACAGCGGAACACAGGCAGCACATCTGCCTGTTGCACCCTTAGGATGTACAGAATTTCTCTGCAGTAGTATTGTTCAGTTGTCAGGTTCTGGGATCACCATGAAATTCTGTCTGGGTTTGCTTTCCTGGACTGGCAACCTATTGGTCTCAAGGACATCCATTTATTCTCCATTAATCTCCCACCAAGTGTTCGAGTACTATCTAGAAGTCAATCCAGTGTTCTCTTTGTCACCTAAATTAATGTTCCAAGAGAGATATGTTTTCATAAAACTATCCTTGGACTTCAGCACCTTAATTTCCATTGGCTTCAAAGGATGTGGAAAATAATCCCTGCCTAAAAACCTAGAAGGGGCCTAGTGACATGGCAACTGTCATTTACCGCTGGCAGTCCTAGATGTGTAGGGAGAAAAAGCATTTTTTTTTCCTATAAATGTTACACATGGCCCACCAAGGGCCACATAAAGATGTTCTGGGCCACCACCAAGGGCCATGTTAGTGTCTGAGGACCCAGCCGCTGTTGGGGCCATACAGATCAGAGGGTCCTGTGCTGCCACCCAGGGCCATGGTGTTGTCTGGGCCTAGGCTGTGCCAAAGGCCGTGTCTGGGTCTGTGGCCCTGCAGTGGCTGTCATCTGTGTTGATGTTGGGGTCTCCTGTTACCACCAAAGGCCATGAGGATAGGGCTGCTCAGAGTTGGTGTTGCCCCTCACTGGCTGCAGCAACAGGGAGAGCTGGCCCTGCCCCTCACCAAGGGCAACACTAGAGAGGACCAGTCCTGCACCTCACCTGGGCAGCACAGCAGAGCCGATCCTATTGGGGTGAGGGCAGGAGAGCTGCATTGGATGAGCTGGCAGGGGCAGCGCTGGAGAGCTCACCCTGAGGGATGTTGAGGGAGAGCTGGTGGGCTGACCAACCCAGCTACGACCCAGGCCCAGAACCAGGCCCATGAGTTAGCCCACCCCAACATCCACCCCATCTGTGATCTGCTAGAGCCTGTGAAGGGCTCAGACCTACAGATCCCAGAGAGCAGGATCTCCGCGACACAGGACAGCTACAGGGTATCCAAGAGGAGTCCCAGTGAGGGTCCAATATGGGCAGTGTAGCAGAAGCAGAAGCCAGACCAATGGCAGCGAACACTTGCGAGTAAAGATGTAGGCACTAAAGGGGACACTGGGTGATCACTGTGTCACACCGTGGCTTTTTGTTTGTTTGCTTTTGGTTTTTGTCTTTCTTTTAAATCTTATTTATTTTTATTGGGGGAGGTTGCGAGGACAGAAGATGGATATAAAATAAAGGGATGAGGAGATGAGTGGGATCAGGAGGCGCGATGTGAAATCCTCAAAGAGTCAGTAGAAGGAAAAAAAAACAGAACAAAAAATGTTACATATGGCATTTGTAAAAACATTCATTCATAACATAGCTTTAAAAAACACTTAATACAGAGGAACTGGGCAGTAGATCTGTTGGTACAGTACTGCCATATAAACACGAGGACCTGAGTTTGACCCCCAGACCACATGGAAAACAATTAAAACAACAATAAAATATGTCTGGTGGCATATGCTCATAGTCTCGGTGCTGGGAAGGCAAAGGCAGGCAGGTTCTTGGGGCTTGCTGACCAGACAGCCTAGGCATATTGGAAAGCCCTAGAAAAACAAGCTGCACAGTTCTGAAGGAATGGTGGCACCCTGAACTGTCCTCGGCCTTCAAACAACATGCATCTGCACAGATATATGTGCATCTGTACCAGCATATGCTTCGTACAGTCGCCGGTTTCTTCCAGGTACCAGGAAAGTTTGGGGTACAAGAAAGCAAGCATGCAGCCAGAGTCACCTGCAAAGACACAGGCTTTGCAGAATGTAAACTGCGGGTAACTGCTGAGTGACATCACACAGGCTTCATGCTCAAGTCCCTTCAGCTGTTCCTCTCCCCGGGCCATAACACTACAGCTGACTGGAAAAGTGGTCCCTAAGCAACTTTTCAGGGTGACTTCTTACGTCACGGAGGTACACTTGTCTCTGAGATCAGTGCTGGAGAAGTCGCAGTATGGTGAGGGCAAAGGGTTAGAGGAAACCCCAAATCATGTGCACCAGCACTGGGGCCTTCAGCATGGGGACACCTCACACCAGCACTGTGCCTCAGGATGCTAGGCTCTTGCCCTGGAGGGGACGTTTTCACACCCTCACTCTGATTATTCACGTGACTACAGCGATTTACTCATTGCAGGATACCTCTTGGAAGGTTAAGTGGAAGGTTTGAACTGAGGCAGGCCAGCCCCAGAGCTGCAGTTCTAAAATGGAACAGAGTGCTCTGTACCCCAGGAGAGCTCCATAGATGCTCACTGGGTTAAGAACTGCTACCCCAAATCGTTATCTATCAGGCTGCCATGCACAAGCCACAGATTTCCTTTACTGGGAAAGTCTTACTAGACAAGAAGAAAATATGCCAAGAGCCGAGCTGTGTTTCCAGTGACACTATTACATGTGGTAATCAAATTGGGTCCTAGGATATTGGGACCCATAAAGATGGCTCCCGCTCCATCTTGACTCAAGGTCGGAGAGCTCAAAATTGTCGTTGGTATGTCAAAAGACCTAAAGGTCTAAGGCTCTGTTACTACAGGATATTTTGGTCTTGGTAGTGGATATCTTATCTAAATAACAACAGACTTGGGCTCAGGAGTGTTTATTCCTGACCCTCAAGGTGTGGTTACCAAATGCATGGAGGATTAAGGGAGGAAAGTCTGTTTGCACCTTATGCATGATAATAGAAGTCTTCTGCCATGCCCCCTTTTGGTTGGGGTACTTAAGAATGTTAAAGAATGGAGGGCATTCAGTATTCAATGCCCTCCAGACTCTATCCCGTGCCTCTGTCTCTTTCTTAGTGTCTTTACCTGCCCTTTCTCAATCCACACTCCCCTTCTCAGGTACAAACTGGGCAAGTCTGCTGGATCCAACTGAAGCCCACAAAGATGGGTTCCCACACTAGGCATCGTTTCTGGGGTGGTATAATTCTGGATGAAGGGACCATCTTTTGTTTCAATTATTCTATAAAAATTGATGCATTGTCTGCTTGTGTGGAAAAAAGAATGTTCAACTCAATTAATTTATTAGACATTGGTCACATGCCCTCTCTTATTACTGATTCTGAACATCTGTCACAGAATAGATTTTGTTCAGGACATTATGAACAACTGCATCATTCATTACTGCGTGAAAGGACTGTGCCACCACCCAGCCACGATACCACACATGACATCCATTTCCCATAAGACATGCATGTTGCATGATGCCACACAGAGCTTATCAGGGCATAAGCCTAGAGGTTTATTTGGTTTATCTGTTTATATAAAAGCCCTAGTGAAGACGGCGGGGAAATACACAGCTAGCACTCTCTAGCCTGTCCCCTTACCCTGAAAGCGGGTGAGCTCTTAATCAGAACCGAGGGGTCGTGCTGTTGTTTTTTTTAATGACTAGCGATTTGTTAAGCTCTGTGTTCATCGTCTAAAGGCAATGAATGCATTAAGACCAGGACTTCTAATGTGTTGGTCCCCGTGTGTCTCAGGTAGGACTCAGGTCAGCAGTACGTAGGGTAGCCTGGCTAGAAAGAGAGGTGCCTGCAACCCAAGTCCCTCCTTCACTGTGACATTCCACACAGAGAACCGGGTGGGTGCGCATGGAGGACCCTTCCCAGGACAAGGGAAAGGATGTGCCACCATCTTCCGGTGTTTCAAGTTCCTTGCCAGCATGGTGGGGTGTGT
Source organism: Mesocricetus auratus (assembly GCF_017639785.1). NCBI lineage: Eukaryota > Metazoa > Chordata > Mammalia > Rodentia > Cricetidae > Mesocricetus > Mesocricetus auratus. The sequence goes on along the minus strand of NW_024429218.1, from coordinate 4,099,982 downwards.
TTAGAGGCAGGTCTTTTCACAGGTTAAAACATGGATTAGGGTTGGTGTTAGCTACCTTTCTCTTTGCCTTTGCTCTGACCCAATACCTGGCAAGAGATAAGCCACGGTAGAAGGGGTTGGTTTTGGATTAGAGTGTCAGAAGGAATACAGACCACGCTATCAGACACACTGAAGCGAAGAGAGGCCATGTACTTCCTCCAATAGGCCCCAAATCAAGGTCCCCTAGCCGTGACCATGTGTTCAAATACATAAGCCCATGTGGGGTATTTCTCATTCAACTCACAATGAGGTCTTTATCACGTTGACAGGGGCAAGTTTGGACTTTTCTATGTTTGTGGGACACAGCTTCCATTCTCCTGTGTAGGAGTGCCGTTTGGAAGCAACCACAGAGCAAAGCGCCTTAACCAGATGCAAAACCTGCCAGCAGCTTGCTCCTAAGTTTCCCAGCCTCCAGAATTGTGAGAAGCGCATTTGTGTTGCTTATGAATCACTCAGACTTCGGCACTTGGGCATTTTGTTATAGACTGAGATTAACAATGATCACGCCCCCTTTCCAGTCCTGGAGCACCCAGCTATGACATTCTTGTCACTGGTCACTTGACCTCATCATGTTAGTGCTCTTCTCATGCAGCCATGTCTCATGTGTGCAGGTTTTCATCAACCACACCGCAGAACACTGCGGGGCAAGCTGCACTATTTTCTCTTCTGTATTCTTTGCCACAGTCTCCTTGCGGCTTTGCACGTTGTGGACAGTTCTGCATGTTTACTACTGACTGGGAAGTTGCTAGTTACTGCCCATACATTTTTGAATTCTTTCTCTGTACACATATGAGAGCATGTGTGTGTTCATGCATGTGGGTACCTGTATGACAGTGTATGTGTGTGGGGTCAGAGGAAAGCCTCGGGTGTTGGTTCTTTCCTTCTGCTTAGTTTGGAGACACAGTCTCCTTGTTCCCTGGCTGCATACACCAGACCAGGGGACTGTTCTGCATCCATCTACCATCCGGTTGTACAAGTGCTGGGATTCTTCCTTGGCTGTGTTCATAAGTTTTTTAGTGAAGTGATAAAAGGGATTTAATGTCATATCCAGGGAAGCGAGTAGGATATTCATTTATGCTGTCATTTTAAAAAGGTATGCTTCCACCTCAAACAACCAATAATAGCGGATTGAAAGTAAGATGCAGATAACACTCTTACATCAACTATTTTTCATATTAGCCAGATGAAAGGAAGGACTTAATGTAAGGATTCAGACATTATGCTGGCCTTCCCCTGTCACCAGGAAGAATGCACTCAGGCAGTACCCTGGTCAGCCCAGGTGCAAAGGACCCCTTTGAAAGAAAAAAGTCTGCCCACTTATGCTCTCTTTCCACTCTCCCTCTCTCTTTCCCGCTGTTCCCCCAGGGTAGACAGGACTTTTCCTGTCTCCCTCTCCTCTCCTGTCTCATCTCTGTCTCTGTGTGTCTTTACCTCCTTTCTCTTTCCTTCCTACTCTTTCCCTTTCTAATGAAACTTCCACTTAAGCTCATCTGCCTGGCACATTTGTCCCTCTGCCTCAGTCACCCTTACCGGCCATGGAATCTGCCAAGGTCCTCCTCCAGTTTTATCTTAACACTTAAAAAAAACAATGCCACTCTTCTAATGTTTTGGGTAAGAATGGTTATTTTTATAAAATGATTATGTGATATTATTTATAATAATTTAATGAGTTATTAATCCTTATTCCATTTGTGTGGGGCTGGGGTTTGAACCCAGGGCCTTGTCCATGCTAGGCCAACACTACTACTGAGCTGTAACCATATCCCTGTTGTTATTTTAAAATAAATTGATAGATCAATAGTTCTAAAATTCTCTTTGGGTAATTATCAGTAAATATAACTGATATGAAGAGAAGGACTTCGTGTTCCTCAGTGATTTTGAGAGTAAAAAGGGGGCCCAGCTGTTTGTAAACTACTGATGATGAATTTCCTGATATAGTAGATGAGAAGTGAAGGCTTAGAGAAATAAAGTCACTCGCTTGACAACACCAAAGTTGTTCCCAAGAAAGGTAGAGACTGGGCCTTCAAGGCTGAGCTCTTAAGCACGCTATGGTGGGAGACACAGCTGATCCAAAGTGGGACTAAAGTTAGTTATTCTAGGAAGATCCAGTGGTGCTCTTTACACACTGGTGCATTTCTACTTGTTTGGAAAGGCAGCTCTTATGAGAGATGGCATGTGATTGGTCGGTGAGAGCCCCACATTATAAAGTATCAGAAACCATTATGATGTCTCAAACGTTTACACCATAGCCCAAAGGGAGCAGTCTTGACTTCGCTAAAGATGGTGAGTTGTAGATGGAAGGACTCTTGGTCCAAGCTTGGACCTTAATCTTCTCATCATTAAAAGAAGAGGGAGAACAAACGTTGCTGTCACAGAGTTGGGGGGACTAAATACAATGGTGCCTTGAGGCCCTCTGGTGCCGTCACATTGCTTCATGGCGACTTTACCCTCTAGGGTCCACAATGGTAGAGAGACACCTCAACTTAGCCAATCCCCACTCCATCAGATGCCGGCATCCTATGTGCAGGGCAGAGGTACCACAGAGATGCTTCTGCTCAGCAAGGCGGCCACATCTGGATGTGTAGTCACCCGAGCATAGGCACTTTCCATGTACAGCATCTTTTTCATTTGTTTCCTCCAATATATACTTACTTTATTTTTTTATGTATTGTGTGTGTGTGTGAGTGAATGAATTAAGTCACTTTGCAGACTGTATGTTGTTAGTACTGAGGAAACTGGCCCAGATTCACCTGAGGGAGCACATTACTGTTCCATCACAACAAGCAGGGTCACTGGAGTGGACCCTGGCTCTCCAGCTGCCATATAGCTGAGCTTTTCACAGCTATACAAAGAGAAGAGGCAGACTCTTCGCCCTTCCCGGGAGTTAGGAAGGAAGAATAAGAGAGAGGGCTTCAGGAAGTGATAGCTTTTCACTAAGATGCACTCATGCATTAGTGCATGTGTGTGTGTGTGTGTGTATGTGTGTGTGTGTGTGTGTACCTGTGTGCACATGCGTATGTGTATGCATGGATAAAAATAAGAATGAAGGGAGTAGGAAAGGTTCTATACTGGAGACCATAAGAAATCCTAATTAAAAAGGAGAAAGGGCTTGAGACAGAGGAGGGCACTTACAAGGAGTTAGTACTGAGGAAACTGGCCCAGATTCACCCATCCCCAGTCTCCTCTCATTGGTATAGTCATTCCTTGTTACTGGATGTGACACATAGTCACTCCAGTGGCTTGGGGTCTCAGTCATTTGGGGTGAAGGTTTGTGATGTTATAACCAGTTACCACAAGTGTCTCTGAAGATGCCCTCATTCAAGCTACCAGGTGTCCCTGAGGTTGATCTCACTCCAGTTACCCTAGGCATCCCCAAAACATCCCCAAGGATGCCCTCACTCCCAGGTTTTCCCAAGGATGCCCTCACTCCAGCTACTCCATGTATCCCCAAGGATGCCTATGAACAGACACACTCTTGAGACACAGACAGGGCCTCTTGAAGTTCCAGAGTGTTGAGTGCAAGGGGTCCCATTGGTGCTGTTCGTTGGGAGGAGGGCTGGGGAAATCCATCACCGAAGACAAGTGGAAAGTGTCAGTGTGGTGACCTAGCAAGCCAGGGACACGGAAGGGATCAAGGCGCTATGAAAACGTTACATGAAATGACTGATTGCTGAGCTGTTGGTTCTAATGGCACACAGTGTCATAGTCAACATAACTAGGAGGATGTGGGCTGACTAAACTCTGCCACATCAGCTGGAATGACTTTTCTTCCCTAGAGAACCACTCAGAGTAACTGGAAGAGACTGGAGAGGAGGTACTGGGATCGACCACCCCCTTGCTCTCCCCAACAGTCTTAGGACCACAATGACACACGGCTTAGATGACATGCATTATTACTGGAGAGAGATTACATATGCCTCCAGCAGACTTCTAATTTTAAATATTGGCCAAGGCTTTAAAGATATTGACTGAAACATGGAATCTTAATTTCAGGGCAAAAAGAAAAAAGAGGAAGAAAAAAATAAAAGAAAAACTTCCATTACAGGCTTAAGTGGAAGTTTTAATATGTGTGTTGAACTGATAAGAAATTTAAATGGCTGCAGTGATCTGAGGCAGTATGTACTGTATTGTTTCAAGGTAGAATTGAATAATTAATCATTTAATACATATCTGAAAAGTTTTGAGTTTATAATAAGAAAAGTTCTGTGCTAAAGTATTAACTCATATTTTCACTTCAGTGTTTAATGAAAAAAATGGGAAAGAATGTTTCCTTTATTATTCCCCATTTCCTGCCTCTCCTCAAGCTCAATATTGCTAATGTGCAGCTGAAGGATAAGATCATTAGACAGCACGAGACTCATTTCAAAGGCTAGAACAGGCATGCACCTACCAAGTTCTGTTATTCTTGCAAATACAACGATACTCCTATTTACAGACATATCACACCCAAATCATACTTCTCCCCCACAACCTTCATTCTGGTAACCAGGAATATGAATTCTGAAAAACCCTTCCAGGCCAACTAGTAGACTGGTGGGTTAATTTGTTCAATAATTAATCTACCCACGAAATATTTACAGAGCAGGTACTGTGCCTCAGGCTCAAGGCTAGGTACTAGGTTGGAAAAGAACAAAAACAAAAACAAAGACTGGTCAGAGTCTGAAGCCAACCAAAGGGACTAGCTAAACCTTCAAAGTAAGGTGTTTCCCCTGACTTTCATGTGCTCAAAGGTTTTTTTTGGGGGGAGGGGTTCTTTATTGGACATTTAATCTTGGGATGTTGCATATATTTTTAAATTAATGCTTGGTATCAAAAGTAAAGGACACAAATGGAAACAAAGGGGAATTCAACTTCATAAAATTAGGAATATCTGTGTCACATAAATCACTGTTGAGGGCTGGGCATGGGGTCCAGTGTGGAGCACTTGCCTACTGTGCATGAAACCCTAAACCCAGTGTCCAATACCACGTAAACTGGCGGCGTGCCCACTGCCCTAGCACTCGGGGCGTAGAGGCAGTAAGATCAGGAGTTCATGGTTAAGTTTAGGGCTAGCCTGGGCTACCTGAGCTCTAGCTCAAAAATAATAATCAAATGAAAAAAAAACTTTCTACTTTCAAAGAGTGGGAAAAATTACTAACAGATTGGAGCAAATAATTACAAGTCATCATATAAAGATTTTATATCCAGCATACATAAAGAACCATAAGCAAAGAGCCACATGGCAGTCAATGCGAAGTAAAAATGAGAAAAGGCCTTCACCTGGCATTTCTCCAAAGAAAACATGTCACTGGCCAGTCAAGGTAGCCCAACACCATTGGCTGCCAGAGAGACACAAAGTCCAACTATAATGAATGGTCACAGTTAATAGGATGAACGTTCAAAAGAAAAAGTATTGGCATGAACATGGAGAAATTGGAACCTGTTTTCAGCTGGTAGGCTGTAAAAACGTCACAACTTCTGCGTACAGTTGGAGAATTCCTCAAAAAGATCACTGCAGAATCAGCGTGTGTCTAGAGTCTACTCTGAAGTATATATTCTCAGGAATTGAAAACATGAGCAGGAATTGTGGAGATTTGAATGAGAAATGTCCCCCAGAAGCTCATGTGTTTTCCTATTTGATCCCTTGTTTGGGGGAGATTATGAAACCATTAGAAGGTGGAGCCTTGCTGGAGGAAGTCTATCACTAGGGGAGGGACCTGACGCCTGACTCCGCCTCCTGTTCCTTTTCTCTGTTGTCTGTGTGTCAGCCCACTCCCTTCTGCCACCACACCTCTCCTGACAAGATGGACTCTGTCCCTCTGGAGTCATAAGCCAGAATAAATTGTCTTTCCAAAGTTGTTTTTGTCGAGGCGTGTGATCACTGCCCCAGTAAAGTACCTGATATCACTACAGACATCTCGAGGGGCATTTGCCCATAGCTGCATCATCACTGGCCTCAAAGCTGGCAGCCGACTACATGCAGACATTCAGTTTTGCTGTTTTTCACAGCTATGTCCTATGAAGGCAAGGCAGAGTGAGGCGGTAAACACAGAGCCATTTCCCTAAGGGGTAACTGAGGGCCGGGCCCCAGCATGCCTCGGGGCACACTTTTTCTCTGGTCTTCTGTATACAGTCTCATTCTGTGTGCATTTCTATTCAGATACCTCATTTAACACACACTGCTGGATCATTACGATCGAGCTCACGGCGAGATCGACGCAGCTCACGACTGTATGATGCTTTTCTGCTCTACAATCGCACCGTTCCAGCCTGGGTGAGCTCAGCGGCACCAGGCTGCACACCAGATCTGCACTCTGGCCATTTTAAACGGGACATCACCAAGAAAAGCGTAGAGCTGCTCAGAATGCAGCAAGAAATAGAAAGCACAAAGGAAGCTGGCGTACAATCTCGGAGCTGAAGCAAAAAGGCAGAACGCAGCAATGCACGCTCTTTGGTGACTTACTTACCTTACATTCTGCATGTGCTGTGGATGATGGCTAAGACACCGTGTGTGCTCGTGTGGGATTAAAACTAGATGTAACCACCAACAGGCAAACCCACAGGTAGAGAATATATAAAGAATGAGGGCTGGTGATATACAAATAAGGGAATACTGCTGAGCCATAGGAAGGACCGGAAGGTGAAGGCATGCTTCAGTGTGGTTAAACGTGGACAATATCATGTTCAGTGAAAATAAGCCAGGCGCAAGAGGACAAATATTGTATACCTGCATTCCTACGTGATGTCTAGAATACAGGTAGGCTCATAGACTACAGGTCCATGGGGGGGCGTCAATTTAGAATTATCACTTAAAATATTTGGAGTGTCAGCATGGGATGATGAAAAAGTTCTGGGGGCAGAGTCTGGGGTGGTTTATAAAACAGCACACAGGTCAAAGCATTAGCTAGAAGGCAAATGTTACAAATGTGAAAACTGGATACTCATGCATCGGAGGACTACGCAGATCACGTCAATCTTCTGTTCAAAACAAAACAAATGCAGATCTCTGGTGGCACAGGGATTCCTTCCTGCCCACACTTCCCGTTACAGGACATCCTCAGTGTGCCTTAAGCACAGGTTTATTCTTTAACAATATATTTAATAGCTGATCATTGAGGAAAACAAGTAGATTTAAAATGTGCAGGCCGGTTCTTGGGCTTTACTTCAGATGTAAATTTTTGCTAGGATCATTCTGATTGCTTGCCAGAGTGGAGTTGTCTCAAGAACCCGTGATGGTCTTATACTGTCTTTGGAGCAAAACCACTGTGGTGGCCAACCACACCAAGGTGAGCTGGCGGGCCTCAGCAGGTAACGACAGGGGTGTTGTGGTATCTTAGCAAGGCGTTCCTTTCCTTTACCATCACCTATCTGATACCTCATTCTAGAAGTCTCTATATCCTGTGTCTCTAGAGAGAGACTTCTGTTAGAGGATGGCTGTGGTTACTGTCGTAATTCCGGTGATCCCTTTTAAATATTTTTGACCCAACAATTACCAAGAGGCATTGCTGAGTATAAACATATAAGGAATGTGCTAGTGTGAAATGCAAACACCAATAAAATGTCAGCTTAAAGTAGGAAGGCACTCATAGCCAAAGGGGAAAAAAATCTACTAAAATTTGTTCAGTCTTTTAAAATGCATCGTGAGATGGAAAAAAATGTTTCACTGCAGAATAAGGTTTTGGCTTCTTTTATGATTGAAAGGACGGGTAATTATGATTGTCATGAAAACACATTGAGCAGCTGTGTACAGTTAACAAAAGAGCCATTCTATGATGCTCTCACAAACTGGCACTTACATACTCCCATTTCCTAGAAATGCGCTCCTTTTCAGCTGGAGCAGATACAAAGAGACTGCTTTCTAATAACCATGGCACTGTACCAGGTGAGTTCTCAGCGCCAACTGGGTCCTCTCCTTTTGGTACAATTCCCACATACATGGCGTGAAGTGTTACATATACTGACTTACTGATACTTAGACATGTGTATGTTCTACCATTGCAGAGACCGATTTGTAGGTTCTCAAACTCAATTATTTAAAAAAATTAAGACTCTTAAAAATGCCTGTTTCAGTAGATTCTTTCACACTTGTACATCTGGCTTAGAGATTATTTTAAATAACAGCATAACAAATAATTCTGCAGTTTGTTTTATGAGGGCTAATTAATAGGTACTTACTCATTAAAGACTAGGTCTGGTGCAAAATAGAGAAATTGGCTGTTCGTATGTTTGTACGATCTCCAACTCAAGGCAAACGATGATAGACACATCCAAGAATACTGGATGAGGGTAATTTGGTCCTCAAGAGGCAAGTTTTTAAATCCTAGAGAACAGAACAATTAATCACAGAAAGCCACTTAGCATGTGAGTACACTCCAGGAAGAATTCCGCCTAACCACCTTTCCCAACACACTCAGACATCTACTGGGGAGCACGTGCTGGGCTCTACAACAGATTTCAATTTAAATTCACACTAAATGCTTGGGGTGGGGGTGGGGATGGAGAGGGAGCGAGGCTGGGACAGATCACACAGGCTCATCCAGTGAGCTTCTGCTCTGATAACCAACACACCGGTACGATCTGTAAACACCTGCGAAACTTGTTTCATTCCCACACAACCAAAGGCGCCAGTTTAAAGGGGACTTTAGCTGTCACCATCTGCATATCTGCAAGAGCAGAAAAATTTTAGTCCTTTTGACTTTGGGGCACCTAAGAAATCTTACTCCTTGTCCCCCATTGCCTGGGATGCAAGTACTCTGCAGCAGTGAATTCTTGCTCTAGCCCCTCCCCGGCCTCGCCCCGCCCCTGTGTGCAGGCGTGTCTCTTGAGTCCCAAGCAGGACTGATTCTTTTTTCTAGACCAGGAAGAGTTGATCAGGGTGTTGTACAAGGGGAGTGTCAACCTTAAGTTCCTTGGGCTTGAGCTTAGATGAACTGGGGTACTGTGCTGCCTGGAGCTGCCTCAGTGTGACCTCAGAAACAGAGGTCATTAATACCTGGGGACATTAATACTTGGGGACAAAATAACCCCTTTCTTTTGCAAACACCATGGGCGCTCCTGTTTTAGGAACAATAGGACGACAAGCCTGCATTCTTGGAAGGAAAGAAGTGAACCAGTATGCAGAATTCTGCTACCAGTCTGGTGTCTTTGATAGCCACGTCAGGGTTGCTGCTCCAAGGGGACACCAGGGCACTGCTAGTGCCTATGCGAGCGGCTGCAGTCCTACCTGGAAGTACCTTGGCCCACTTCACGACCTGGATCATCTGTTTGCCCGCCAGGCGGTTCAGTGTGGAGAGCAGGCTCTCCGGGGTGTCAGGCTGGGAGCTGTCATAGCCGGCATACACGATCTCGGGCTCAATGCTCTCCAGGATCATGGCCGGGGATGGCGTGAGGGCACGCGTGATGGAGGAGAGCTGCGGGACCAGCGCAGAGTTCACGGATGGCTCCTTGGCAGGAGCAATATACGTGGTCCCCTCTTCCGGGCTCTGTGGAGGCGGTGGCGGGGGCTGCTGTGGCTGCTCCTCGTGAAGGCCTTTTAACTTCCCCAGCTTCTTCGACTTTCGAGCTGTGAAATACAGAAATCCAACGGGATAAGGGCAAACGAGCATGATGTCATCTTGAGCACATTGCATGAGGCAAACTTCTGCAGGCCTTTGAGTTGTAACCAGTGCATGCCTTCTCCTAAGGAATACCTGAACTGAAGGAGTACTTTCAAAAGAATTTCCCAGGGCAAACAGCAATGCTCCCAGGTTACTACCATGGGTAGCAGGCTAGCAGCTGCTTCTTGATTTTGACTCATGGTACACATCTTTCCTTCTAGGCCATGGAGACCTGCACACACCTGCACACTGACTCATCCTGTTCTCACAATGGAGAGAAGGGACCACAGAATAGGACACAAAACTGTACTATTGCAGGATACAAGTGGGACCCACAACAACAAAAAAAAACAGCAAAAATAAATGGAATGCTTAATACCAGGTATGTTTCAAGTGGTTTGCACAAAATTCCCAATTTAACAATTACTTTGGGACGAGACTACTATGGTTCTTATTTTAGGATAGCACTTAAAAGTTTGTCCAATCGCAGGAAATGGTGTTTGGAGGAAGAGCAACTGCTTCAAACAGTGACATCCTGGGAGCCGGCAGAGGTGAAGACAAAGGTAATTGGGGAGATACACGAGAGAATGGGTAAAAAGAACTTTCTTCACTCAGAAGAGCCAAGCTGAGCTTAGGGCTGTGGTAATTACCGATTTCGCAATTATAATAATGCTTTCAATTGATTTAAGAATTCTCCATGAGCCAGACACAGCACCGACTCAATCCTAACTTGAATCTCAGCCTCACAGGCTCACTGAACACAGAACAGGGCTACACCACACCAGTGAGCTTGATGTAAAACACAACCATTTCTGTTTACAATTGTAGCTATTACTATTTATCATGTTCACCACAGGAAAAAACCTACAGCTCACCTGAAAGTGAAGCCATCTCCCAAGAGCAGGCATGCCATCAACCGTTGGGACAAGGGGCAGCAGAGAACTAAGACATAATTTCTACCCATAAACGTTTACCAAGCTACTTTAAAAATTTCAGTCATTTGTTAACAGACTCCGGCCACCAATGGAAGGCTTGAGGCAGAGGGCTCTGCTTCCAACAGCATCATTTGAGGGATGGTGTCTTGTATCCACATTCTGCTGCTAGGTAGCTGTGGACACTGTGGTATATGCAGGTAGTCAGGATGCTTCAAGGGAATGTGTGAATGAAAACACACAAAGCAACTGGCCAACTAGACCCAGAGAAAACTGAGCAGCTAAATAATCGCAAATGTTGGTGGATCAGTGACTCTGGGGGAGCAGAGGGGGCCTCTGGAGCTGTCACTGGTCATGAGGACAATCAGTTCCATGAAGCTTCGTGCCACAGAAACCTCTCTGAGTCTCGGGGCGTTTACTTGAAGAGTGGGGGTCATGAAAGAGCCCATTTACAAGATAATGTAGCAAGCAATGTAGACTTCTGACTCCCACAGATGTGCCCACACACCTGTGCACACACCCACAAGTACTCTAGATGCTGTGTGCAGGCTAACGTCTATAATCCCAGAATCTGGGAGGCTGAGGCAAGAGAAACAGTGTGAATTCAAGGTCATGCTGGGCATCGGAATGATTTCGCAACTCATGTGGGCTGCAATGAGATGCTATCTCCAAAACAAAACCAAGAATGAGCTCATTAAGTTTTTCCCATATTTCCTGAGACTGATCAATGTTAGACATATTTTGACTTATTAAAAGTGATAACTGCTTGCAAATTAATTATAAAATTTGCACTTGTTTTATGTCCTAGGTCTACATTGCTGTGTTGATTTTTCATGTCCGATTACAGTCAATTCTATGAATAGCATAAAGAATATTGAATGTCTTCCCTGGGCTGTCACCTGTAGCATAGCTACCACTCAGGTTATCAGCGTTGTGTCTAGCATTTTACTTCATTCGTTCTGTGACTTTGTGAACACCAGGGAGCTTGGAAGTGAGTGATAATCTGTCTTTACAGAGACTGTGTTGGATTCTCCAGCCTAACGTATGTATCTAGAATCTCTTCTGAAGGCTCAGGGAGCATGGTGAAGACATCCATGTGCATTCTTATAATACCACACTCTGCACCATGTTGCCCACTCATGATTCTTGGCAAATGTTTGCTGAATAGATTTGTTTCATTTTTAAAAATTAATAAACTTCACAGAGCATCACATACGCGGAGCCTCAGTTTATTTCCCTGTGAGAAATGCAGACAAGCTCCTCAGGTTTTTAGATGAGATTTTTGAGCCACTAATTATTCCTCTGCAAAATTTCTACTGTGTAGTGTGGCCCGTTTGTGAACTTACCACCCTTAATACTAAGCTACACCAGTTTCTGAACACAGTTGAGCAGATTCTCTGTATTGTCAAAGTCCAGCGCTCATCAGACCCTGTGACTAGGCATTATTGCTATTTCCATTTTGTGCAGATGAAGAAGCAGAGGAACCAAAGGAGAAAGACCTCCGTAAGCTTCCAGAGCCAGTGGACACCGGTGAGCCAGTGAATCCAGCCAGGACCCTGGCTTCCACTTCTGCGCTGTGCACTGCCTCCTCCAACCCTGCCTCTCTGTCCTCAGGATTGCTTTAGAATGAGCACCAGCTTCAGATCCAATAGCATAACTAAGACGTTTGCTAACTATACAGGGACAATTCTGACTAAAGCTCCTCCATGAGCATGTTTCTATCATTCAAAATGAACCTGGTTTTGGGGTAGGGTTCCTAACTAAATTCTCTGGAATTAAAGGCCACTGGGCTTGGGGCTTTCGTGGACCCCGGAGATCAAGGCCGTACCCACCTTTATGGTCAGCCAATAGCAGTGCCCTCACTCACACTCTCTGCCACTCCTCTCCATTCTCTCTCTCTGGGTACGGACACGTCACATGTGTAAATGTCTCCCATCCCACTCATACTCACTTAAAAGAGGAACTTCATTTATCCACATTGGATTGTACAGAAACTAGTGTGTGCTCCGGGGTTTCCCCACAGGTGCCAAGGTCTTGCTGGCAACATTTTGGCAGCTGCTATCTCCTGGTCCAGCAAGGAAACAGAGCTCCATAGATTCTCCCTGAATTCATTCCTAGGATTCAGCAATGGGAGGCCCTGCTTCCTGTTCCTGGCCAATAACCAGAGCGTCAAGCTGGCAGTCCTCTGTGGTACTCCACAAAGGTTGGGAATAGTCCCCCAGTGTGACCTGGATTCTGGTGTAACACCACATCCTGATTGTTTGTGTTCCCTCTGAGGGATATGAGAACCACTGAGCACCTTCAGACAAAAACCTAGGCTGACTCAATGATGGCTACTTAGAAATGAAGACCTTCTTGCATCTTCCAGGGGCTCTCCAATTACCTGTATCACCTCAACTTTCTTCCATGTTAGAAATTGCAGTTTATCGAAAATTAACGACTTAGCATCAGATATCAGAGATGTTGTCAAGGATTATGCTATTATTATTATCATCATTGTTGTCGTCCTTACAGTTGGCTCACAGATCAAATGTAATTGCATCCCACAGGGCAATAGCAGCACTCCCCGACTCTTTGCGCGTTGGCTTCAGCCAAATAAACATGATCGATCATTTTCTTTTAGTTGCCAGAGGAGGAATGCAGAGTCAGGGGCAAGTAAGCATTTCTCTGTCACCAAAAGGAAGAAACATCACCTTTTTACAAAGGACACTAATTGGTCATACAGCAAAACCATCTTAATTTGAAATAATAGAAAAAAATCCCATCTAAATGGTTCTGAAGGCAACAGGCACTAATTGGATAGGGGTAGGGCATTAAGCACAAGTTGCCTTCATGAATAAATAATTAGTTTCTCAATGGAAAGTAAAGAGGCATCTCCCGATTATTTCCAAATACCCCTGCAACAGTTAAGAAGGTTGAAGATGGCATTTAAAAAGGATCTGTACATAGTTTCAGATCCCTCTATGTAATTAACAAAGTAGTATGCACTACTGATTTTACAGGACAAGTGCTATGGCAAAGGGAAATTCCACTTCTCACCATTTTGTAAGAAATTCTGAGTTAGTGCATTTTCAACTAAATTCTCCGGTGTATGAAGCTATCCACAGGTAATGCTATGGCCACAATCAATATGATTTTGTTGCTATTTTCACAGGTCACATTTACCAAGTACTCAGGAAATAACTAACATCCTCACCGTAGAGGGATTGTGGTGAGGAAAGCTTAGCCCTGACAAGAGAACCATCCTGAGGAAGCTGAGTCAGAGTACTAATCAGGTTCATGCAAGCTGCCGGGACTGAGTTCTGGGTGAGGGTTCCACGACATATTCAGGGAGAAAGACAATGGCAGACAGCCGTTTTGTCTCTGCTGTTCCTTCTATCTGACTGTCACCGTGCCTCTATCGGCTTTTGCTGTGACTTGGAAGAAGACTAAGCCACGCTCCTGTAGAAGACACATCCATAATCAGACACTACTGACCTGCCCAAGAGCAGAGTCCTTCAGAGCAGAAGCCATAACTGATTGTGGAGGTTGGAAGGAATGCAAGAAGTCAGAACAGGGCTTTGGGTTTCACAAAACAAGGTTCTGCATATGGCTTCCCTGTAGGAGATGTCTACGTGCTATTCGGGGTGTGGGCATAGTTATTCCCATGGCATTTTTATTTTCTATGAGTACACTGTTTTGGTTTTTTTTCTCATTCCCTATTTTGCTTTTGATGTTAGCAAGAGTCAGGAATATGCATATACACAGCCACACACAAGGGCAAGGCTCCATCGTGGGCTACTGTTCTAAGGGAGAGAATATATTTTCAGGGCAGCCAGGTTGGAGATGGTAGTGAGAAGGACCTTGGAGGTTTGGAGAACTGCACTCCGTGTTCACCTGCAGGCAATGGGGAGACATCCAGAGCTGTCTCCTGCGGAAACCGTCTCTTTTTAAATGAAGAGAAGAAGGAGGGGGAAAAGGAGGAGGGGAGGAGGAGGGAGAGGAGGAAGAATAAGGAGGAGGATGAGGAAGAGGAATAGGAGAAGGAAGAAGAAGGAGGAAGAGACAGAGGAAGAGAAAAAGGCAGAGGAAGAGGAGGAAGAGGAGGATGAGGAAGAGGAAGAGGAGGAGGAAGAGGAAAAGGAGGAGAAGGAAGAGGAGGAGGAGGAGGAAGAGTAAGAGAGTTTTGACAGCAGGGACTGAAGCTAACCCTTAACTCTAAAGTTCCCTCTGGCACTTTGGACAAAGGTCTGTGAAGCCTGGCTAGGCAGAGTGATTTGTGGATCCAAGTGACATTTCCTACTAGACACCTGTGTCGAACAGACCTTGGGACTATACATCACAGTGTACAACACTAAGTCCATGAATCAAAGATGAGAGAGAACAGGACTTTCTGCATAGGGGCCTTATTCAAATTTTTGCCATCCCCTCCACCCAGGAGTACTTTGAAAACTTGAATGGTGTTGAACACCTCATTTTCTCTTTTCACCGAGGATGAGATAAGTCACAGAGGCTCTGCAGGACCAAGAGAGGCTTTAGAGAAGACAGCAGGAAAATCTTCTCTGAGGATCCTGGAATGTATTGTGGAGAAAGCCTAGAGTTTACTGCCCATAAGAACATGCAATGCTGTTTTCCAAATAGCCTGAGGTCCTGGCAGTAGGCATCCTGTTGCTCAGGGACAGCATAGCCCTAAGGTAGAAACCAGTGACTGAATAGTTTTGGAGATATGAAACCCGTTGTGGAGTCAGGGAGATTCTGATGTATACTCCAGTCTCCCGATACTAAAGGAGCCGCTGTGTTCAGCTTTGTCAGAAACATAGGATTGAGCTCCTTATCCCTGCAGGTGTGGTAGGGCATACCTAAGCAATGTTTTTCAAAAATATGCATAAAGGGCAAATACTGTGACTTTAGGATATGTGCTCGAAAGAATTTTCAGTGTTATGAGGAGAAACCCTACCTACAAAAAAAGTGGTCTCCTCATCGTAAAGTATAGCTCTGTTTGTTTAGTTCCAAATTTAAAATACAACCTTCCTTTTCTCCTAATCCCCAGTACATTTATGAGTTAGGAAGTGACAAAGGGCAACCAAAGATCTGTATGCAAGGCAAGTTCTAAGACAGCCTCTCTTAAAAATACTGCATTTAATCTTCAGTCACACCCTGGGAGATAGGTGCTGTGTCCCCACAATTGTCCTCATACTGCACGGGTAGGAAGATGTGACTTGGCTCCCACTCGGGACAGGTGAGGCTGTTAAACAGAAGGCATGGCCACCTCCACCAGGTCTCGGACCTGCTTTCTTTTCTAATCTCCAAGGCAGCGTGGCCTGTGGTTGGCCCAGTGTGTGGTTCACTGGGACTGCGTGACAGGCAAGACAAGCCTTTTGCTTTTGCTCCTGGCCATGTCACCTTCACTGCAATTGGGAGACAGTTCTAAAAAGGCTGGAAGCCAACCAGTCAATTTGCCTACGATCTAGAATTTACCAAAGGAGGGACCTGTGTTTTGCTAAGGATTGAAGTCCAAAAGCACTGAAATCGATCACTGGGTTCTTTGGACACCCGTTTTAAATGAAAGTAACAAACTTGTGAAAAGTATAGACATTGATCTCCATAAATCCTGTTCTCTGGGGATCGCTATGTAGAAGACTCGTATGTTTGTAAAACCTCTCAGTAGTTTTGTAGTACTGACTTAAAAGGAGAAAAACTAGGTCTGGTCGCCTCTTCCTGCAATCCCAACACTTGGGAGACTGCTGCAGTAGGAGGATTGCCACCTATTCAAAGCCAGTTTGGACTACTCAGTGAGTTCCAGGAAAACCTGAGCTACACAGTGTGCTCAAGGCAAACCTGGGCTACAGAGTAAGAATCTCTCTCAAAAGGCAGACACATAAAAATTATAATATCTAATAAGGCAAACCAGCACAATAATTGCCACGGCCATCCAGAAAAAGGCCCCTCTTTCAAAGGGCAAATTCTTTAACAGCGGCTGCAGTTGCCATCTTGGCACAAGCACGAGCAGATTTTATTACACGGAGCAATCTCATTGGTATGCCAGGTAAATGGACTCATTAAGAATGGTTTATGAAGAAGCATTACTATTGTAACAAGGTTGTGGAGGTGAACAAGGCCTGAGAAGGAGGCAGGAGGCAGTGACCTGGAAATCGCTCCAGGGCCCGGCTTAATGGGCTGTGCCCTCCCAAGTTCTGCTGATCCCTGGTGAGATCAGGCTGAGCAGGATGGAGCAGAAGCGAGACCCCTGGCTAAGTAGAAACCTCGAAGGATGGTCCCGCACAGACCTGCTCATGCTGGTAGTTAATTCAGTGAGACCTGCCTTATGCAAATAAAATATGGGGAAAAAACCCGAAGAGTCTGGGGGTTGGGGTAGAGTTCAGTGGTGGAAAGTGTGTTAGGCACGCAGGAGACCCAAGGTTTCAAAACACTTCCGGGAAGGAAAGCACTGCATGCAGCACAGAGCTCCTTCAACACGTGCACGAGGACCGCTTCCAACACGGCCCGTGGCCCTCTGCTCACACTTTACTCTTACCCGATGCTCCCCATGCTCTTCTCCGCCTTTGTTGCTGCCTTACTGCAGGAGGACCCGTGGTTCCCGAGACTTGACACAGGGCACACACCAGGGAGTTCTCAGGCACCCGATGGCTCAGTGGTTAGAGCACCTGCTGCTCTTGCAGAGGCCCCCACTGCAGTTCCCAGAACTATGGCTCACAGCCATCCATAACTCCAGCTCCAGGGTCTGATGCCTTCTGACCTCCACAAGCACCAGGCATGCATGCAATAATATATATATATATATATACATATATATAATTCATATATCATATACACATATAAGTGAGCAAGACATGTACACACAAAATAAAACATCTAAGAAGGTAAAGGAAATAAAAACTATCAGTGGGGAATGAAAAAATACACAGACTCAAAGGACAGTCAAGTTTTATCTCCAATGTTAATTTTTTTGGAAGAGAGTTCTTCCTTTTGGTTCGACATTGTTTCTGTAAAATAATTACTCATAGCCATATCATTTTAATTCTAATTTTTTTCAAGAATAATTACTTGGAAGCATGTTTTATTGAAAAAAAATCACCTTAATTTGAACCAGATTGTCAGAAATCTTTTACATTGTTTACACAAAAAGTAAACTGAGCAAGTTTTACCGGATTATATTGTGATTAGATAATATATTGATATCATTAGATAATACTAGTTACTACAAACAACTAGTATTAGTAATATTAGACAATATTAAGTGATAGCATGATTTAAGAATCATTTAAACTGTTCAAGAACAAAAGGGATGGAAAGGACGGGATCGTCTAACAAGCTAACACTAATGTAAAAGGACCAGGGGACAATGAGGACTTCACAGGTTGCCCCTCAAGCTAGGGAGAGGATTAAGCAAGCCTAAGGAAAGTGAAACTAATGTCCATGTTTACAGCTTTTAAAATAAAGATTATTCCACATTTTATTCTTCTGACACTATCAGAGTCTAAATTAAGAATTAATAGTAGCCAATGATGCATATCGTTGAGAAAAAGCTTATTTTTCTAGGCTCGGTTCTCTTCAGGATACTGGTAGACTTGGTGTGAAGACTCCCCGATCACGGGGAGCCAAACCAAACTGGCCTGTTTTGAAGCAGCGAAGAGGCAACCTGCAGAGGCTCCTCTGCTCTCCCTCCCAGCGTTCCTGGGCACAGGGGTTAGCCTGCAGATCTGAAGTCGGGCAGGGAGCAGCACCACGCCCGCCAAGGCCCGCCCTGCCCAGCTGTTTACAAGGCTCACTTCTATTTAGTCCTTTGGTCTTCTGCCACAGTGTAAATTCCAGAGCATTGGAGACTCCCTCAAAACCAGTCCAGCACTGCAAGCTGAACAAAAGCTCCTTTAATAGGCTAGGTTTTCCGTCTTCATTTCAAAACCATTCTTCACATTAACACTGTTTAGCCAAAACAGACAGACAAACAACCAAAGAAAACAACCAAGCAACTCCCTGGCAACAAAAAAGCAAAACCGGAGAGCAAACGCAGAACAAGGTGCAGAGAAGGTTCTTCCTGAGCCAGAGGCCAAGGCACTAAGGGAGGTTATCAGTTACTCAACGGGAGGCTGGGTGGCAGGATTCTGCAGGAGGAAGTGAACACAGCTCTGATTGCATGAAGCTGTGAAGGTAAGCCGCTGAGGGGGACATGTTACCAGCTGTAAGAACTTCCGGAAGGGAAAGTAGGTCTTTCTAGAAGCATTTCTTGGAGGACCTCAGTTCACATTTGAAACAGTGTTAGCAAGTCACTTAAGAACTTTAAGGTACAGCTGGCAACTCTAAAAGAACCTTCACATTCACAACGGGGGAAGGCCTAGATGTCCTTACTGTTTATTTTTGCTTCCAAGGTAGGTTTCCCTTCACAACAAAGTCAGCTGGGAAATAATGACGGCCACACCCCTACATGTAGCTCATCAGAAAACTCATTGGTGGACTCCATGGCTGCCCTTTTTAGTGTCTGAGAAGCTCTTTCTGGTGTGGCATGGTGGCCTGTGACCTCTGCCTCTGGAGGGATTCTTGAAGGAAACTGAGAGTCCAGTCAGCATTGAGGCCTTGGAATAAAAGGCCAATTTCATGATACAGTTTTCAAATAGATCCAAGTCATACACCCTGTGAAAGGCAAGTTTTAATTCTTACTATAATCTTTAATTGCCAATTAAATTGACACACCCAATTTGAAGGGGATGCCAGGAACCTGTAACTTTCTCTTAGAGCATTTCTAGTCTTCAATATCTAATTCTTGGACCCAGCATTAGTGTTAGAAACCCTCTGCTGGAGGACATAATCTCCCTTCACAGGAAGACCATGGAGATAAAGACCTTGCAGCTATGCCCCCTATCATAATGTACTCTACAAACTTTCCTTTGGTTTCTGGGTTGTGATGCCGGAATTTGCTTAAGCTGTTTGCTGTATGGACTACAGCAGACAGTGGAAAAGGGAAGGAAAAGAAACAAACAAATGAGCAGACGCTTTTCCGATTGTCCCGAGGCAGAGATGCCCTAATGTGACCACTGCAGTTCATTCTCCGACAAAGCTTCTCAGAGGAACAAGACAAGGCTGTTAGGTTCCATCTTAAGTCCAGGGTAGGTTTGTCTCCCTGGAAGACAACACTAGCCAAGGCTCAGCCCAGCCTGTCTGAACAAAACCGGGCCAGTGTAGTCCACAAGGGCGAGGGTAGAGTGGCAGAGGGAGAGGTCGCGTGGGAACAAGGGGACTGACTCTCCAAACACAATTCAGATTGGCAAATTATAGTTTCTCCAGAATCCTAAGAGGAAGCTGCTGAAGTTAGAGGCTGCAGGAGTGTGGGATATCTGTCCCTGTGTGAAGGTGTACTTCTGGGAGTGGTGTAATAAAAAAGCTGAACTACCAGTAGCTAGGCAGGAGGCATAGGTGGGACTTCCAGGCAGAGAGAGGAAGCAGGAGGAGGAAGTTGGGTACTCAAGAAAGATGCAAGGGGATGTGGAGGAAGCAGGATGGACAGTGCGTGTCAGATTTATAGAACGGGTCAATTTACGTTCTACTCCTAGTTAAAAACAAGCCTAAGCTAAGGCCAAGCTTTCATGTTTAATAAGACTCCCTGCTGTTATTTGGGAGCTGGCTGGCAGGACAGGGAAACACTGGTTGCAGCCACCATTGCTTGTATGAGGTTTAAATGCCACGTGCTTGTGGAAGGACACCTGGGACCTGGAAACAAAATATCCATAAACGGCCTCCATGTGCCGCCTAGCCAGTGCCACCTATCATTATCTAATTTTAAATTTCAAGAAGATGTTTAATATCTACAACTAAGATACTATGCATTACAATCAGTGCCCTAGTAACAAAAGCATATGCGATGTTCTGCAGGAGTCAAAGCCAGTTAACTACTGTGGTATAAATGTGCCATCTTTCCAAGTAGCAAACAGCATTTGAGAGACAGGTCTTACATCTCTACAACCACTCTTACAGTATTACCTTTGGGAGTTAATAGTTTACAACATTTAGTTTACATCTGTTTTAAAGAAAGAAGTCATTCATACAAATCATTCTCCACATTATCAACTATATAAGGCCTTCTCTCTCTCTCTCTCTCTCTCTCTCTCTCTCTCTCTCTCTCTCTCTCTCTCTCTCTCTTTCTCTCTCTCTCTCTCTCATTTTGTTCTTGTGCTTAGAATAAAAACCAAAAGTTTAGCTTTGACGCTGAAGGGAACCACTACAAAAGGATCTTTATGTCTACATAGCAGACTTCAGCCAAAACCTGAGGGAATCTGGGAAAACGTCATAGGATATACTATTTAGCCATTGGGCCAGGAGTAAGAGTTAAACGTCACAGTGACAAATGTATGCTTTCAGTCTTAGCCCACAACTACATTTCAATCATTTCCCTCCAACACACGAGTGTTGGTTAAGAGCTGTCTGTGTGCACAGCCTCGTGAAGGCGACACCATCTAAGAGGAAAGCTCATGGCGAAGGGTGTAAAAGAAAGAAGCAGGGATCCAGAGGCCACGGCAACAGAGGCGAGCATCCCCACTCCCCCAACTGTGGGGCCCGCATCACCCTCGCAAAGACTGGGGTGAAGTCTCCATGCAGAATCCCGGGCTGCCCATGGCCCGCATGTCAGAATGTATGTAAGTGGAGGGCTGGGGGCTCTCCTTCTCAAATTCTGTTTTCTTGCACGTGAGGCTGAGAGCTACCATCTCAAAGAGCCTGAAAGAAGAAAATCCCGAGTGAATAGAAGCAAGATTGGAGGGAGAGAGGGAGGGGGCATGCCAGAAAGGGGAGAGGAATGGAAGGGAGGGGAGGGAGGGGGAGAGGAAAGAAGGAGGAACAGTAAGGATTTGGTCTCTTCCCCTTCACTGTTACCTTGGATTGGATAGTTCATGGCCTTAGGGACAATCCTGTCTGTCAAAGAATGTTGAGCAGCAGACTTAGTCCTCCACGCATTAGGTGGCAGTAGCCACCCCGGCCACCAGCTGTGGCAACCAGGAAGGTTTCCAGACCACTGAATGTCCATCCACTCTGAAGGGAAAATCACCCCTGGTTGAGAACCAGGAGTCTACTTAACCAAAGTCATTAGAAGAAGAGACCTGGGCGGAAGAGGATCTTCCGAGACCACACGAACAGCGACTGATGGGAGAAGCCTGCTGTCCATCCCATAATCTATCACGTTCCTAAAAGCAGGTGTCATACGCTGGAGACAACCATACAAAAGAATTCCCTCACTTCCAAAATCTGAAAGTTTTCACACAAGATGGTGTTTCAAGCATTCTTCAAATCTGGCAACGCTAACTTGTTTTCCTCACGACAACAAATATCTGGAGTTGAGAAGTGGCCACTCACTCCACTAGAGGCTGGACCAGCTGTGCCTCACACACAGACAGGTGAGCTTCAACCAACTTCTCTAAAGACGCCCCGAGTGTTGCAAGAACAATAGAACCTATTTATATCTGAAACTTAAATCATTTCTTCGGTGTTCAAGCTCATCATCAGGGGCACAAATACAAAAATGCACCAACAAAATCTGCAAGCAACCCGGGCACACACACAGCCCCCGGAAAGAGTCCCCAAGTTTACGGTAATTGTATCATCAAGTTTACAACCGGAAAGGCATCCAAGTGCCCCCCACACCCAAAGGGCGTGTGTATGGACTGACAAGTGCACATCCTGTATGCTGCCACCCTCATTAAAAAAATGAGTAATGGCTGATTACCACGTTCACCCTCGCATTAAATTTAAGCTGGGCTTCATACAACCGGTGTCTTTACTAACCCTCTATTAAAAAGAATATTTGTTCCTATGATGAGACGGGGCCTCCCCACAACCCTCCCTCCCAGATGTGTGGCAGGTCGGCTCCCCAGGATCAGTTTCCTGATGCTACCACCTGGGGGTAACAGGTGCACACCCTGCATTTATAGACTATTAGGGGCGCCTCTTATCCCGTCCCAAGAGTGGCTGCGCTGGCTCAGGGCATGATAACAAATGACTCCAACATGAAGAAATGGCAAGGTCACTTTACCCTGAGAGCAGTCCCACACTCTGTGAGCTCCACCCACAGGTTTTGGTGTAGGTTTCTAAGATGTCCTCAAGCCCGGCCTGGCCATTCTACTCTTGGCTGGCCACCGAGACATGAACTGAGGATTTCTGTCAGTCTGGAAATTCCTGCAAACACAGGTGATTTCCCTGCCTGAGCTCTCCACTCCTCCCCAGCTGGACCCTGGAGAGCAATAAGTCAGGAAACTGTGGACTCCACGAATCCTCATTCATTCCGCCGCATTTTCATCTAAGTCTGCTCAGCTTGGCTTTGCCTCACCCCTGTGGTTTTCTTTTCTCTTACCTTTGCTGTTTCTGTTTTTCAGGCTGCCCTGCTATGTACACCAGGCTGGCCTTGCACTGGGATTATCTGCTTGCACTGGGATTATCTGCTTGCACTGGGATTATCTGCTTGCACTTGGATTATCTGCTTGCCCTGGGATTATCTGCTTGTCCTGGGATTATCTGCTTGCCCTGGGATTATCTGCTTGCCTCTGCAAGTGCTGGGAATACAGGCACTCTACTTGGCCCTCTCTTGTCTTTATTTCTCACTTTTTTGGGGGAGGGGCTTAATTTATCTGCCTTTTTATTTTAGGTTAATTCACCATCACTTTTCACCTTGAAGTTAATGTTTAAGCAAAACCTATTAGGCCTGGCTGGCATTCCCACTTTGGCAGCATCAACAGTTAGTCTGAAATGTATCCCTCCATGCTGAGGACAGAAATGTCAGCTAACAAGTAGCAAGGAGATGTGCAACATCACTTGGAGCTCCTGCTTGTGGGGAGAAGACGTGCTAACCCATTTTTTCAATACATTATTATTTAAGAAAGCTCTAGATTAAACTAATGCATGTAGGAGGCCAAGACATTGACTTTTTTGCAAACTGCACTTTCCCGTAAATCAGTGGCTTTCACCCTTCCTAACGCTGCGACCCTTTAACTCAGCTTGTCATAAAATTATTTTGTTGCTACTTCATAACTGTAACTTTGTTACTGCTCTGAACTGTAATGTAAATATCTGATAGGCAACTCACAAAGGGCTCATGACCCACGGGCTGAGAAGCACTGCTGTAAAGGGATGGAAAATAACATTATCACAGAACTTTGATAATGCATTGCTTTTAGAACCTGCTATGGGATTAGTTTAAACATGAAATACCTTTTGTCTTTATAATTATTTAACTGAACTTTGGGAGGGGGGATGGGTTTATCTTAGTAGTGCACGGGCAAAGTTTAACCATATTTCCATTCACTCACTCAGCAGCACTTAATAAGCCCACGTGACCCTGGATCTGAAGAGAAGAGGGCAGTCCTGCTCTGACAAGTTGCAGGTGTGACCGGTATGAACGGCCTATAAACAGATAGCTACAGTGCAGTGTGCTCAGGGCTGTGACAGAGCCTGGGGAGCACAGAGGAGGGACCAAGAGACTCCATCAGAGGAAGCAGCAGTCTTAATAAGTTATACAGGAAGACGGAAGTCTCTCCCCACTGTGTAGAAAACCACCTCTGAGGAGTGAGGCTCTTTGCTGTCGTTGTTTTGTTTTTGAGG
Source organism: Mesocricetus auratus (assembly GCF_017639785.1). NCBI lineage: Eukaryota > Metazoa > Chordata > Mammalia > Rodentia > Cricetidae > Mesocricetus > Mesocricetus auratus. The sequence continues at coordinate 4,075,861 of NW_024429218.1, read as the reverse complement.
TGGGTCTTGGCTGGTGGCAGAGACTGTCCACCCTGGGGAGGAACATGAGGACCATTTCAGACCGTGGACAGAGGTACAACCAGCTGGGGGCACTGTTCTGAGAGTGTGGAGCTTTCAGGAAGTGGGACCTGGCTAGCAGGAGATCACTAGTGCTCTGAAGAGCACACCAAATTCCTGGTTTCTGCTGCAGTCTTTCGGAGTCCTGAACCGCAGTGCTCCAGCCAGCCTTAGCCTCGTGCTCTGTTCCCATGATCCGGGAGCTCTGTGCCGTGCTTCCCCCACTAAAACAGGCTACTACTCCTTGTGACTGTCAGCAGCGGAATCCTTCCTCTGTATTATGCCAACCCGTTCAGTCAAAGCCATGCAGAAGGAACTAATACGGTGCCTCAAAGACGTTTCTTCCTGATCCCTGGAGCCCAGGAGGGGGTCACCTCACATGGCAACAGGAGAGACCACAGGCCGGAGAATGTAGGGAGCACCAAGAATTGGGAGGCAAGCAAGCGGATTCTCTCCTCCCGCTTCCCCTAAGGAACCTAGCCTGCTGCTGCCGTGACTTGAGCTCAGTGAGATCCACGTTAGTCTTCTAACCTGTACATTTATATGCAAACAAATTTTCATATAATTTTATTTAAACCAATAAACTGGTAGCTACTTGTTATTAGAGCAGTGGGAATTGAATACACATAGGAATCCATAGGTCCCTTGCTCCTGGCCTTCTCATGCCTTTGTTGGAACTGACAGAGATGGCTCCATCCCTCAACCCGTCCCTGTTACCTTAGCAGAAAGAGTCCCTAACAGTGAAGAGAGACCGAGTGCTGGAAATGGCCCTGACTGGTCCAGGGGCTGGTGACAGGATTAGGACCATTCTCAGGCATGACTCAGAGTCCTGCTGAGGGCAGGGCAGGAACAGAACAGGATGTGTGTTTTAGTGATGAAAACAAACCAGCAATGTGCGGGGTCTGGGTAACCTGCCATTTTCAATCCCAATCCAAAAGGAGGCTTCGGATTTCCTTAAGGGAAAAATGAATCAAATAATTGGAGGAAAAACAAAACAAACAAAAACACAAAGTGGGCCTTTGAGTTAGTCAGTCAAGCAGACACTTCCCTTAGCTTCTCCTTTTGTTTTGGACCTGCTTTTCAGCGCCAGAGGATTTTGAGCAAACAGTCAGAGAAGGGTTTTCCCCCCCCTTTAGTTCTAAGCCTACTCTAAGCCAACCACCCTGTGACCAGTAGCATCTGACAAAGCTCACTGAGGTGACTCAGCCATTTTTGCTGCGTGAGTATGGAGAAGTGGGATGAGGGGTTACTTCCTGGGGAACAGCCTGGAGAAAATCTACTCGGACCTTAGAAGACTCCACACACTGGTCATCTGTTTAGACCCTACTGAGACCGAGGCTAGGGTAGGGACACACACTGCTCTTTCCTGCCTCTTAAAGTATGCATGTACAAATGTTTCCATGTGCCCAGCATTTAGGGTGAGGACAGACAAACAATGATGTGACACAGGGTGGCATGTCCACACTGGGTCCTTATCTCCTGGTAAAGGATAGGCTGGATCCCTGGCCTTCCTCTTCTGTAACTGCTGTTGATTTTAAATGTACACTTTAGAGTTGCATGGTCTTTGTTTGCTTGTTTACTTACTGGAGTATGTGAAGGTCAGAGGACAACTTTGCGGAATCTGTTCTTTCCGTGTGGTCCTCAAGATGGCATTAAACTTAAGTCATGAGACCTGGCTTCAGGAGCCCTCAGGCACTGAGCCAACTTGAGGACCCCGTCCCGCGCCTCCCCTGACTTCCTCGCCTCTTTCCCAGCCCGGCTTGCCAACGCAGAATGCTAAGGTCTTCCTATGTGCTTTTCCTGAGGATTTGAAGCCCACCTTGTATGTGAAGATGAACATTCAATCCACATGTGTGTAGCATTTGGATGCAGTTTATCAGATCCTTAAAGCCATTGAGACACAGCACTGTGAGAGTATTCTTCCTTTGTAAGAATACATTACCGTGCCAAGGAAAACCCAAATACATTGACTTAAAATATTGTTTTCTGGACTGTTCCAAATGTTGATGGTCGTCATCAACTGACCTTCTTTTAAAACAATGAAGCCACATTTCTGCTGGTGCCACTCTTATTAGCTCTGGAATTCAGCTTTTAAGAAATCCCATGTCAAAAGGTAGATTGTTGTTTTCAAATGCAAATCAAGTGGTTAGCAACGTCTTGCCCACTCTGTCTTCATTCCCTCAGGTGTTACAGAAAACTACTGCCACTATAGTGAGGATGTGTTTTATAATTCCCACATTACTAACATGCATTGATTTTACACTCTAGGGAGGGCTCACTGTGATACTTTCATGTGTACAAAGCATGCAGCGATCAATCAAAATCCTGTCCGCTCTTTCCACGCCGCTGCCTTCTCAATTTGTAGAAATCATGACTACTTTTTATGCAAGCATCCATATCTGAGAAAGTGTGATGTCTGCCTTCCTGTGTCTGGCTTAGTCCACTGAACTATAATGTCTTCCAGTTTCATCTCTCTGCTGCAAACAAAAGGGTTTTAGTCTTCTTTACAGTCGAAAAGCTGCCAACCTTCCTCTGTTCATTGTCTGCTGATGAGCAGCAAGGCAAACTCCATGTCTTAGATATTTGGGGCAGTCCCTCAGAAACATTATCATGCACGTGCCTTTTTAATATGCTAATTTCATGTCATTTGGATAGGTAACCAGAAGTGTGATAGTGACATGGGCTGGATATGGTAGGAATCTATTTGTCTGTCTGTCTATCCCTCCATCCGTTTGTTCATCCATCTATCTAATCATCTACCTACCTAGCATCCATCCATCCATCCATCTATCTATCTATCTATCTATCTATCTATCTTCTATATAATCATCTGTTTACCTATCTGCTATCTATCTAATCTGTATGTATGTATGTATGTATGTATGTATGTATGTATGTATTATGTATGTAGGTATTAGGAATTGGGCACGGTGCAGTTGCAAGGCCTATACATTCTTCACAGTGTGTTACCATAGATCTACACCCCCATCTTGGAAGATCTAATTTTAGTTCTTTGAAGAACCTTCATTGCAGTGACCTTACCAATTTACATTCCATAAACAGTATATAAGAGTTTTTCTTAGTTGGGTGGTGGTGGTGCACACCTTTAATCCCAGCACTCAGGAGGCAAAGGCAGCTGAATCTCTGTGAGACCGAGACCAGTCTGGTCTACAAGAGCTAGTTCCAGGACAGGCTCTAAAGCTACACAGAGAAAGCCTTTCTTGAAAAAAGAAAACTAAAAAAAAGTTCACTTTTCTTCATATCTTTGCCAAACTTTTTGAGTATCAGGCCTACTAGGATGCTAGTTACTGTATTTTAGTTCTGATTTGCATTTCTATCACAGCTAATGATATTGAGTATTTTCCATGTATTTGTTGGCTCACTGAGTTACTTCTTTGGGGGTATATATTCAAAGGGTTTCCCCTTCTAAAAGCAGATCACTTGTTTGTTGTTGTTAAAATGCTCGCTCTGTTTTGGACGGTAGCCTCTGCTAGATGAACAGCTGGCAAATGTTTTCTCCTTGGTGTAGGTCATCTCTCAACTCTGTTGCTCATTCTCTCTGTGTGTCTCCTTTATGTAGGCTGCCCCCTTCTCTGATTCAGTGTTTCAATTGTGATGGAGAAGCTTACCGCTTTGTCTTCTAACAATATTTATATTACTATATCACTGCTGCATTGACAAGGACATCCCATGCACACGTGTAATATAATTTAGGGATGCTGCCTCTACTATAAGATACCCCCTCTTTTGTCAACCCCCCTCTTATTGGTTTCCTTTTTTCTCCTATACAGTTTGCTACTATTTTCACGACATCAACATACACAATTTCATCCGTCTTCACAAAATATAGGATCCACAAAGAGAGAAGCCATGTGGTGATGATGGTCTTTATGACATTGACTAAATTTGCTTAATACGAATATGTCCAGTTGCATACACTTTCTTGAAAAGAACACACCATCTCTTATCTATTCCACTACTGATGGAATATAGCTCTTATGAAAAGTGTAGCTGTACATGTGGCTGTGCATGTATCTCCAGTATGCTCACTCAGAATGTTTCAGATAGATATGCAGGAGTGATTGTAGCTGAATATTATGGCAATTTTTTCCAGGGACATCCATGCTGCTTTCCATAGGGTTGAGTTCACATACCAATCTTCTGCCATAACTACAGTCAGCGAAGAGCTTTTTGTCCATTCTGTACGTGATTTCTTCCCTTGATTGTCTTCGCTGCACGCCTGCTGTTTAACATCGTGGAATCCCATTTGCCAATGGCTGGCATCATTTGCTAAGTGATCAGAGTCCCTTTCAGAAGGTTCTTGTCTATACTCATAATTTGTCTCTCCACTTTGTATTTCTAACCTCTTCATTAAAGCCATTTGGAAATGATGCCTGACAAGTTGAGAGGTTGGGAGCTAGTTTCATTATTCTGCGTGTGGATATCCAGTTTCCCCAACAAAATTTATTGAAGAGGCTGTCTTTCTCCTATGTATAGTTTTGGTGTCTTTGTCAAAACTCAGGTGGCTGAGTGGGTTTACATCTGGGTCCTTTGTAGCATCCCATTGAGTCACGTGTTGGCTCTTGTGCTGGTATCATATGTTGTGACAATAGCCCCATGGGATAAACTGTAGGCACAGTGAGACCTCCATTGTGGTTCTTTTTGCTCAGGATTGCTCTGGATGCCCTGGGATTTTGCTGCTTTCCCATGAATGCTGAGATTGCCATGTGTTCACTCTCTCTCTGTGAAGAAAGGTACTGGGATTTTGAAAAGGATTGCACTGAATCTGCAGATTGCTTTTAGTAGTATATCCACTTTCCCAATGTTAGCTATTTCAATCCAAGATCCTTGCAACGTCTTTTTCAATGTCTTCATTTAGTGTTTTAAAGTTTTCATTGCAGAGTTCTTTCTCTTCTTTGGTTAAGTTTATCCTAAGACATCAACTGTGAATGAAATTGTTTTCCTGGTTTCTTTCTCAGCATGTCTGTATTGGTATATACAGCCATTGAGTTTTAAGTGTTCTAAGTGTGTTGTGAAATCTCTAAGGTCTCATATTCCATATCACACCAACTGCAAACAAGGATAATTTGACTTCTTCCTTTCCAATTTGTACACATTTTATTGCATTCTGTTATTGCTCTAGTTAAGATTTCAAGCATTATGTAGAGTAAGAGTGAAGAAAGTCAACACCCTTGTCTTGTTAGATTTTAGCAGGAATAACTTGAGTTTTCCTCGCTTGGCCCAAAGGTGGCTGCCAGTTTGACACCATTATGTTGTGCTACATTTCCCTAGTTTCTTCAGAGTGAATATCACGTAAACACGCTAAAGTCTGTGAAAAGCATCTTCTGCATCTATTGAGATAACTATGTGATTTCTGTCCTTGAGTTCATTTAGGCAATATAATTATTCAGTTTGTATGTTGAACGACCCCTGCATCTCTGGAATGGAGCCAATTTGATCATGGTGAATGATATTGCTGTGTTCTTAAATTCATGCTCCACACATTTCTCTTAAAAGTTTTATATCTACGTACACCGGTCAAAGTATGTGTTTGTGTGTGTGTGTGTGTGTGTGTGTGTGTGTGTGTGTGTGTGTGTGTGTGTGTGTTTGTGTGTGTGTGTGTGTTTGTATTTGTGTGGTATGGTCCCTTGTTTGTTTGGCTGAATAAAGAGAGTTGGCAGCATTCTGTCTCTTGCCACCTCCTTCTGGGATTGTTTGAGAAGTGTTGCTGTTATCTTTGTCGAGGTCATGTAGAACTAAGCAGTGAACCCATTTGTCCTGAGCACTTGGAGTTGGGAGATTTTATTTTATTTTCTTATTTTCTTTTACAGTACCCTTTCAGTCTCATTGCTTGTTATAAATATGTTAAGTTGTTTTCCTTGTGTAAGTCTAATTTTGTTATGCCCTATCAATCTAGAAGTTCATACATTTCTTTCAGACTTCTAAGTTAGAATATAAGCTTTTTAAAAGTATATCCTGATTTTTTTCTGAATTTCCTTGAAATCTTTTGTAATAGCTCTGTCTTGGTTAGAGTTTCTATTGCTGGGATGAAACAGCATGACCAAGAAGCAACTTGGGGAGGAAAGGGTTTATTCAGTTTAAACTTCTACATTACAGTCCATCACTGAAGGCAGTCAGGACAGGAACTCAAACAGGGCAGGAAACTGGTGACAGGAGCTGATGCAGAGAGCATGAAAGGGTGTTGTTTACTGGATTGTTCCTTTTGGCTTTCTCAGCCTGCTTTAAAAAAAATAGAACCCAGGACCACTAGCCCAGAGATGGCTTTGCCCTCCTCTGTCAATTACAAATTTAAAAAATGCTCTACAGGCTTGTTTACAGTCTGATCTCATGGGGGGAATTTTCTCAGTTGAGGCCCCCTCCTCTCAGATGTCTTCAGTTTGTGTCAAGTTGACATAAAACTGTCCAGTACAATCTTTTTAAAGACAAAACAAAAACCCCAAACTACACTGTCAAACCTTATTTTAGGCTTTATTATAAAAAGTTACAAATAAAAAGCTAAATGCTGAAATTTACCTGCTCCAAAGACCCTCTATACTGTGATAGTAACCTCTATACTGTGATGATACATTGACCCTCTACACTGTGATACATTGACTCTCCACACTGTGATACGGTACCCTCTATACTGTAATGATACATTTACCTCTACACTGTGATGACACATTGACCTCTACACTGTGATTATACATTGACTCTCTATACTGTGATGATACATTGACCCTCTACACTGTGATGATACATTGACTCTCCACACTGTGATAAGGTACCCTCTATACTGTAATGATACATTTACCTCTACACTGTGATGACACATTGACCTCTACACTGTGATGATACATTGACTCTCCACACTGTGATACAGTACCCTCTACACTGTGATGATACATTGACCCTCTACACTGTGATGATACATTGACTCTCTATACTGTGATGATACATTGACCCTCTACACTGTGATAAGGTACCCTCTATACTGTGATGATACATTGACCTCTACACTGTGATGATACATTGACCTCTATACTGTGATGATACATTGACCTCTACACTGTGATGACACATTGACCTCTACACTGTGATGATACATTGACTCTCCACACTGTGATACAGTACCCTCTACACTGTGATGATACATTGACCTCTACACTGTGATACAGTACCCTCTATACTGTGATGATACATTGACCCTCTACACTGTGATGATACATTGACCTCTACACTGTGATGACACATTGACCTCTACACTGTGATGATACATTGATCCTCTACACTGTGATGATACATTGATCCTCTACACTGTGATACAGTACCCTCTATACTGTGATGATACATTGACCTCTACACTGTGATGACACATTGACCTCTACACTGTGATGATACATTGATCCTCTACACTGTGATGACACATTGACCTCTACACTGTGATACAGTACCCTCTATACTGTGATGATACAGTGAACCATCTGAGGAAAGGGCGTGCCATATCCTAATCAGGTTGTGGGGGTTCCTTCCCGCGTGGTCCCCCGATCTGACCAGCTGCTTACCCTGACCATCTGATGCTCTAGCTTCGCCCAGTTGTCCCCCCACGCCTGTCTGGGTTGGAGGGAGCTACCCGAGCATCTGTGCTTGTTCTGCATCTCCTACCACGGCCTGTACCTCCTTGCTCCAGTTCGAGGGGATCACGCGGGGCAGAGCTGTCGTCTTGTGGGGTTGTTCTCATGGTCGGGGGAGGGCGAGAGGGGTCGTGTGCACGCCCGAGTGCTGTCTACACTGTGATGATACAGTGACCCTCTATACTGTTAGAGAAGTCACACAAAACAGAGGCTGTGGAGCTACACACTGAGCACTATACTTTCACTAATGAATATGTTTTTCTGCACTACACACTGAGCACGATACTTTCACTAATGAATATGTTTTTATACTCTTAACTGCTAACTTATCTCTACATCTCTGCTTCCTGTTTTCCCAAACTAATTACATTGAAAACTTTTCAACTCCAAAATAAGGCCATTATTGGTTTTGTTCTATGAGGCATAAAACCTATTAATTTTGCCAACTGCTCCTTACAAATGGATTTACATTTAAATGTATGAATAAATTAAAACAAGTAGATAAAAATTTGAGTATATCAGAAAATTTTCTGTAATTTAATGATGTCCACAATTAGATGTCTGCTACCATTATGGCTTTAAAGTGAAACATGTCTACTACACTCTGATTGCTACTTTCTAGGTCCTTTCTAAAAACTGGGCCAAATCCTTCCTGTCCTAGATAGCCATGATATGAGGCCATAGTGGCTTGGTAAGGAAAGCCACGGTAGTCATTTCTGTCAGTCAGTGTAGTGCGCACCAGGAGACTCAGCCCTCAAGGAAGCGCCATGCTGATAAGGACCACCAGCGCTCTGAACCTCGTCCTGACAATTTGAATACAAGATCCCAGGAGAGAGGCAGAGAGAAGGCGTGAAATATGAAGGCACAGTAAAAATCAAGTAGGAGTCATTGCGTAAAAAGAAACTAGAGGGTGGGTGTGACATAAAAGGAGAATCCAACAGAGCGAAAGCCTGACTTATTTTTAATGATGCCCCATGCTTCGCAGAAGTGCAGTTACACATAACCTCATAGGAGGGCTCTCCCATCAGAGAAAGTGGCCAAAGTGTTGGGCATGAACAGCACAAAGGACGCCACCCATTGTCCCAGCGGAGCCAGAAAATACATATGTATTCCTGAAATAGCAGTGCATATGTGAAAACAGAAGCAAGTCAGGGCTTGGCTGACCCGTGTCTGTGAGAGGGTGCTGCTTTTGGGTTGATGCCCTGGAATACTCCTTTACACTGTGAATATATGTTGCTGTGATTGGTTTAATAAACAAGCTGACTGGCCAATAGCTGAACAGGATAGTTAGGCGGAAGAGCCAGACTGAGGATGATGGGATGAGGAAGAGTGGAGTCAAAGGAGTTGCCAGGCAGACACAGAGGTAGCAGGAGATGAATGTGTCATGCTAAAAAAGGTACTGCCATGTGGCAGAGGGTAAATAAAGAGTATGGGTTAATTTAAAATGTAAAAGCTAGTTAGTAATAAGCCTGAGCTATTGGCTGAGCATTTGTAATTCATATTCAGCCTCTGAGTGGTTATTTGGGAACTTGTGGGTGGGAGGGAAATGTACGTTTACATATGGCACCCAAACGTTTGGCAAGAAACTCCCCATAAGACCTGAATAAGCTTAACAGATGTTCTAAATGCACAAAAATGGAGCTGCACTGGGCTTCCTAGTCTCTCATGTTGGTGTAGAGTTGCATCTCCAGACAGCTGCCTGAGAGATAGAATCTGCCACCATCAACTGCCATGAACTAAGCAGCATGGTGGGTTTCTACTGTGTCTCACATGGGCTGCAGTCCATAGAAGCATTTCACAGTCACTACCTTTAGAGTTGAGCTGCGAGCACCAGCTCAATGCATGCTGGGTTTAGGGGTTTTGCTCATGCAGACAGAAAAGATTACAGATACACATTAAGGGCAGATTCAGATGGAAAAAACCTCCCAACAGACTACAATGTGTTTTAAATGTATGTAGGCTGAGAGAAAAGAAAAATGGTAGAGAAAGTCATTAAAAAAGAAATAGAGTAATAAAAAAATAGAACAAGCCACATAAAGATGGAAAGTACACAGAGAGTGTATATTATTTATATGTATATTATTTATATTATTGTGTTGTCTTTAAATTTGGGGGCTGCTAAAAGACCTTGGATTATGGAAAGTACTATATTAAACCAACCTACATATTTTAAAATTATTTTGACTTCAAAGTTTAAGTCAAAAGATATGGTACTTTGGAAAAGAGGTTTTGCTTTTATTTCTATAGAAAATAAAAGGTTGTAGATTCATTCAAAGGTAGAGAAGGTCAGGTTTAACTGAGTTAGACCCCCAAAACAACTCTGATGGGAGCAGTTGCCCCAGATGACCCAACATCTCAGAGCACCTCTGTTGCAGTTTCCTCTGAGTTCTGCATCCAGAACAGCTTCAAGGCTGCTGGCTGAGATGGTCCAGCCCACAGAACACTCCAGTCAGGACTTGCCCATAATCCTAAATTTTCTTAGGTCCCCCAAAGATGCCACAGCCCCACAATCAGCAGGAAGTAGTCTAGAGAATAGCGCTCACATTCTCCCCAAATGGGTTTGGATATTTATTGTCATTTAGGGGGGGTTGGTTACAAGTTGTTATTGTTAGAGGTCAGGAAAAAAGCTTAACAAAGGAGAATAGATTCAAGGATCTCTTTCTGAAAAGAAAAGGGGGAATAGAAATGATAGGATGAAAGGGTAGATTATTGAATCTAATCCAAAAACAACTATTTTATTTTAAATATTTTACGTTGTTATAGATTTTGGTTTATTGTTACAAATTTAAAGTTAATTTTGTTATACTATATGGATATTTTTACTCTTGTTTAAGGTATTATGCTTATGCAGCTCATTTAAAATATAAAGTTTAATTAAAAATACAGATGAATAGTCAGCTATAATAGTCATGTTAGGTATGTTTTCAAGGTCATAAATGGATGTATTTCAGATAGACAGGCAACCTTCAAATACTTCAAAGTCCTACACAATATAGCATTTTTAATGTTTTGATAACTTAGACTTTTCTTGACAGTGAGACACGTTTGCTCCTGGCCGTACCAATTACTTCAGAGAAGATGATGGGCATCGGAGAAACTGCACACAGAGTTTGTTTTCTTTATAGAAAAAGCTGGCCATGTGGGCAAAGAAACTGCCCTTGCCTCAACTGCTTATATATACTGTCCAAACTAGACTCGGAGGACACAAGAAAGGCAGGCCAGGCCTTCAAAATTCCCTGCTTAAGAAGAAATATCCTTGGGAGTACGTCAGATATTCTAGGCCTGTAGGCCAGAACTGGATGCCCAGTTTTGCGTGGCACCTCAGCTGACTGCCCATGCAGACTGATGTCCCTGTCACTAGGTAACACGAAGACTACATAGAGACTACATAGAGACAATTATAGTTTTCCTTAATAATGATAAAAGGTAAATTAGATTCAAAACTTCAGAGTCACAAAGACGAAATAGATAAGACTATTTTCTCTAATTGCCCAATGTAATAGACTATATAACTATAATTCTTACTTGAAAACTGTTTTGTTGTATATATTCTTAAAGTTAAAAACTTTCCTTTTTATGTAGATAAAAGGGAGAAATGCTGTGGAATACTCCTTTACACTGTGTGAATATATGTTGCTGTGATTGGCTTAATGAACAAGCTGACTGGCCAATAGCGGAACAGGATACAGTTAGGCGGGAGAGCCAGACTGAGGATGATGGGATGAGGAAGGGTGGAGTCAGAGGCGCACCAGCCGGACACAGAGGTAGCAGGGGATGAATGTGTCATGCTAATAAAGGTACCGGCATGTGGCAGAGGAGTGTGGGCTAATTAAAATGTAAAAGCTAGTTAGTAATAAGCCTGAGCTATTGGCTGAGCATTTGTAATCCATATTCAGCCTTTGAGTGGCTTTTCCACCACTCGGGCAGGAGAGAAACATATGATTTCAGGTTGGGACAAGAGAGTGGGAGGATAAACATGAGGACTGGCTGAAAATGAAAAAGCCAAGGGAAAAGTGTGAACTGAGTGTGTCTGCATATTCAAGCAGCTTTTCCCTGTGCATCTGGGTTTTATATTTTCAAAGACTTGAGAAAACTAGTCTACTTTGATCAGTTCACTAAGGCAAGTGTGCAAGTGTAAAAATGTACAAGTGTGTGTACTTCTGGCATGGAATGAACATTCTCAACGTCAGACGTCACCACCCAGTCAAACAAGACATCAGCTTAGCGGAAGATCTGAGGGAAATGGATGGAAATCTAACTGTATTAGTTACAAATTATAATCACAAAAGTATGGTATGAGAAACAGGTATGAAAATGGAAAGGATAGAGAAAATCTAGTACATTCTATGTGGGACCAATCCTGACAACACTCTACAACATCTCCTTCACAAGTTCCTGAGAGATAAAAATACAACTGCTGATTTCACACGTACATCACGATGGCAGTTTATATAGCTTTAGCTCGTATGCGAAAGCCCCCCAAACTTACTCTTAGTTGATTCAGAGACAGGTGTCAGCGCCCTCTCAATTTGACTGTTTGAAAATCCCACTGAAATTGTTTCTACTCAGTGGAAAGGAAAAAGGAATGCAAGGGATGGTATCTTTGCATGAGACTCAGGGTAGACTGGCTTTCTTAGGTTCTGCGCTGACTGGACAGCCCGCCTCTGGAGATGCCTTCAGGCGCCAACACACTTTCCTGACAGGATTTCAGATGTGCAGCCTCACTCTCACTGGTATCCATCCTGCAGTTTCTCTCCCCAGGTCTACACGGCTTGAGCTTTGTTGGCAACTAGCTGTGGAAAGCCGCTGGCAGAGAGAGAGAGAGACATCTTTCCTCAGATAAATCTCTCCCCCGTCCCCTGCTCTCCCCTTCCTTCTGTGCCAGCCATTTTCCGCCATTCTTTCGTCACTCCATCTTTTGTTTTCCCATCGCTGCTCCATTTTAGTTTTAAGGAATTTCCCAGCAGGGTGTGAAGGATGTCTTAGACATTCTCTCTCCCTCTTCCCTGTTCAATGGGGAACTGCTTTCAGTGTCTAGTTCAGTGCCATCAGTTTTAAACACCCATTCTTTGCTCAAAATCCTGGATACCTTGTTTTCTTTAAAATGTCCACATCATTTGTAAACAGGGAAATAACGAAACCAATGCATCCTTTATCCCGCTTCACAAACACCTTCTCCTAGCTTCTTGACTCTTGAAGCTCTCTGCACATATGTGAAACTGTGATCCCAGAATTAAAAAAAAAGGCTAAATCATTTTGCTGAGTCTTAGTAGTTTTCCCATATCAGTCATGTTTTCACAGAAAACATTTAACGAGGTTCTAAACATCCACATCCATAATTGTACTGGGCAGATAACAGTGTAGCCTGAGCCTGGTCTTGGGTGTGCCTGCAGCTTTGGCCACATGCTCACAAGGAACGCCCTGTGGGACTCTCCGTGCATTCCCAGCACCGTGTCCCCTTGCTGCCTTTGGTACCCAAAGCAATCATGGCACCTTCTGTGCCCTGTCTGTGTCCTTTGTGTCTTTGTGTGTGATATGTCCTATCCAGAGAGAAGGAGGTGTGGGCTTGGACTCCATGTCGTTACCGGTTACAGTTCCTGTGAAGGAGAGCTTCGGTGCATGATGGGAGTAACACATACCAGAATGAGGAGGCAGACTCAGACAGACTGTGGCCCACAACATCTACTTTATTCCTATTCCTATTCTTTGAGTCTGTATTTTTTTTTAATTTACGGGAAACTAGAATTTAAATGTCCTAGAATCGTCATTAAAGGAATGTGAAAACTTCCTTGTGCACCTTGTGGAGCTTGAAAGAGATAAGGCATAGTGTAGCTGACAAGAGTAAAGAAGATATAATTAGGACCCTGGATTGCATTTACAAATTGTGCACAGATTGGGTCTTGGACTTTAGGTCCCATTTCTATAAAAAGGGTAGGAGGGAAAAGAAAGATCTCTTACATCTTCTCTCTGCTCCACGGCCAGGGCACAGTTCAGCTGGGAACACTGGGGAGATTTCTGGGTCTGAGGACCAATTAGCTGCAGTTCTGTGCCCCATATATTTTAAGGATAAGGCAACTCCTGTGTAGACCACCGGACGTGAGAGCAAAGGAATGGATTCCTTTGGGACAGTCTCCAGACAGGTCCTCCTGCATGCCACTGAGGTCTTCAAGATGGAGTAACATGGACACCACGTGAGTGGCAGGCTCAGGCTGAGGGCAGGAGAAGCAGTGGCTTTCTTTCCCAGTTCTTTGTGGACATTCTCACATCCTCTGCTGTATTTTCTTTTGCAAGCAGCCTGAAGCTCAGCAGGACTTTAAAGAAAGGAAATATACTCAAAGCAGGAGGGAGCCAGAGGGTCTAGAGAAAAGGGTGAGGTGCGTTTTACAGCTTTAACTTTCGAGCCAGCCTGCCTGCTTATCTTTTTGCTTGCCTGCTTGCCCATCCTGCTTCTTTCTCCCTCCCTTCCTCCCTGTCCTTCCTTCCTTCTTTCCTTTCCTCCCCTCCCTTCCTCTTGTTATCCTTCCTTCCTTCCTTCCTTCCTTCCTTCCTTCCTTCCTTCCTTCCTTCCAGAGGTGACTTTAGGAGTATGGCCAGGAGTGCCAGTAAACCAACTGTCAGCACCAGGAAGAAATGACTCCAAAGTAACTTGGACCTTGTTCCCTGAGTCACCATCATTAGCAGAATGTTTTCCATGTGGTGTATGGTGCCTTAGCAGCTGCCTTACCCCTTAGAGGGCATTAAGCTGGCCTAGATAACACAGCCTGTGATGCTGGCACACATCTGAAGAGGTCTGAGCCTAATTCACATTTTTAATCACAGCAATTGCTCCACATTAAAGGCTAAATACCCCCATCATCTTCTTGTAACACGATAAAACCATTTGTGTTTTCTGTTCTAAACAGAAATAAAAAGCAAGGCTTGGGAAGAAATTATGAAGAAAAAAGAAGAGGGGGAGGGTGAGGAGGAGTAGGAGGAGGAAGGTAGGTTATTTCAGCTGAACCAAGGTAAAGTCCTTAAACTTTATCCTGAACCTGAAGAAAGCAGTGTTCCTAACTGTCAATTTCCATGCTTCCCATCACTTCCTCTCTACTGTCAGTGACATCAAGAATCAAAGAATGTTCTTCCAATGTGTACTGAAGCCAACAGCTAATCACAAGCTCTGTGCCGTGTCCTTTGCCATGCTTCACCGGTGGTCACAGACACGGGGAAGCCACCTGTGTGCCTCGGTGCTCTTCTTCGATAACTTGAGTCAGTGTGGACCACAGCATTCCACTCTGTGTGGCAGAGTACTGCCAGGCTCGGGCTTGGTTCCAGCAGCAGAGATGTGAGTGGCTAGTGCCACTCCTTGGGGTGTGTGCCAGCTCTCTGACTTGACAATGCATTCATTAACCCACTGCTAAAATGGACACGTTAATAGCCATGCCATGCCATTTAGCTTGGAAAGCAAACGGAAGAGCTTTTGTACAGTGCTGCTGGGCTCAGAAAGTGAAGTCTCACTATTGTGGAATATTATTTTAACTATGTTAAGATGTGTCACATTTGTTTATGTTGTGTAGTATTACTTTAACTGTGTAAAGATGTATTACATTTGTTTATGCTACATTTGTTTAACTATGTAAAGATGTGTCACCATTTGTTTATGTTGTGTAGTATTACTTTAACTGTGTAAAGATGTATTATATTTGTTTATGCTACATTTGTTTAATGATATAAAGCTGTGTTACATTTGGTTTTTACCTTGCCTGCCTAAGGCACCTGATTGGTTCTAAAAGAAAACTCGATGGCCAGTAGCTAGGCAGGAAAGGAACTGGCACATCTAGTGGACAGAGAGAATAAGTAGGAGAAAAGAAGAGAACAAGGGAGAAAGAAAGGAACGTGCCCAGGGCCAGAAGTCAGGCAGCTGCCAGCCAGACACTGGAGGAAGCAGAAAAGTAAGATATACAGAAAGAAGGAAATAAAGGTAAAAAAAAGTCCTGTGGCAAAACAAAGATGGAGAGACACAGGTTAAGTAATAAGAACTAGCAAGAAGCATGCCTAAGGTAAGGCGGATCATTCATAGCTAAGAAGTCTCTGTGTCATGATTTGGGAGCTGGTTAGTGGCCCAAAAGAAAAAGCCTGTTTCACCCTGAAGTGTGGCAGTTGTATACACTGAGGCCTTTGGGGTGAGAACCAAGGTGTCTTGGACAATATCCCAGCACTGTTTCCTGTCCTTTCTAATGCCACCATAGGCAGGGAGGGGTTTTCTCTGAAACTCTCTTACCTACTTAGAGCAGGAATCCATGAGAAAGAAACAGTTGCGTTCTACTGTTTCCAGGAATAATCACATTCAAGTGAGAACAAGTTCATAGCTCAGAAGAAATTGAAAGTCAAACATCACACCAGTGTGCAGGAAAAGCTGTCCCAGGCAACGTCATCTCCTGTATTTATTTACTCTCCCTATAAAGATACCCACACGAACCTTGTTTGTGTGGGGGAGTTCTTTCATCTTTACAATGCACAGAAGCCACTGGAAATGGAAGTCATTCATTTATTCAACATGGACCTATGGGATACTAGGATGTCACTAGGGATAAAGGAATTAAAAATACACAGAAATGAAACTATCCTTCGGTGGAATTTAAAAATAGTCCCAAACATTTAAATATTGCTTTCCAGGAGCTGCTTTTGCTACTGCTATGTCATTAGGTCTCCTGATAAGAAGCTCCCCATTGGAGACTTGGTCCCAGCCACGGTGGTCAGGGAAGCGGTAGGATCTCTAAGAGGTAGGTTGCAGCAGGGGGTCTTCCGAATCTGGGTCTCAGACACCTTCTTTCTTTTTGTTGCCATGGTTTCACCTCATGCCACTGCCATGACCTCACCACACCTCAAAAGTACAACCATAAACTGAAAGCTGCACAACTGTGAGCCCAAACAAACCTTTCATCTTTACAAGCTTATTGTTTTAGTAGTGTGCTACAGTACCAGAGAACTGACCGACACTTTCAGCACCCAGGAAGCTCACAGAGTGACCACTTCCTTCTCACTGTGAATTTACTCACTTAGTCAATTAGTTGCCACAACCCAGTCCACAGTTATGCTTATCAGTTGTGGGATATTTGATCACACTATGTGAAAATGGGTCACTGTTTTATTATGATTGGTTTAACAAAGAGCTGAATGGCCAGTAGCTAGGCAGGAGAGGTTAGGTGGGACTTCTGGGCAGTGAGAGGAACTATGGATGAATCTAGGTATGTGTGCATGCAAGATGCTAGAGAAATGTGGAGCAAGTTGGATGTATCAAATGGAAGAGGTAAAAAACAAAACAAAACAACAACAGCAAAACAAAAACAAAAGCAACACATGGCAGAATGTAGATTAAAAGAAACAGGTTAAGTTATTAGGAGCTATTTGGGAACAATCCTAAGCTAAAGATCAAGCTTTCATAATTAATAATAAATCTCTGTGTCATTATTTTGGGACTGGTGATCAGAGTATGTTTGATGAGAAAGACCAACTACATTTGGTGCCCAACGCATGGCACATAAATCCACAGAGGGCCTGAGACAGCTGACAAAAGTTCTGGATTCAAGTCAGACATGGCTTCCTCCTGGGTAGGCTTGGGGTTGGAGGCATACAGAGGTGCTGCTCCTTTATGAGGCCCCGCTGTTCAGCCAAGCTTCTTGGCACTAGAAAAAAACTTCCCAGAGCTTGGGCAGAGACACAGGCTCCAGGCAGGGCCTGTAGGCACAAGACCTGACTTTCAGGGATCCAAAGGGGGCAGAACCAGCCACCAGAACCATGTGCTAAGCTGAGCTGAGCAGTGGGTAACCTAGCCACTACCTAACTGTTTAAGGTTTGGCTCATGAGGTCAAAGAAACAATGCATATACAAACAAACAAGCCAGATCCAGGTCAAGAAATCCTCTAAATGGATGCAGATACAGTATGCTTGAAAATGTTCTTATATGGTATAGACACTCATAGAAAAATATAAATGGTTTTAAAATAATAGTCTTTAAAGAAAGAGTAAAGTAATATAAAAAGGATAAACCATGTAAGGATGGGAAATGCTCATGCTGTCTGGGTCCTGTATGGTGATTTGTTGACTGAATTTTTTGAACATTGATGAGTGAAGGACAAATACTACTGAGAGATATTAGATTGTGGAAAAAAACTACTGAATTAAACCATCCTATATATTCTAAGGATGTCTTAACCTTAGAATGGAAGTCAGGAAATGTGTTGCATTGGGGAAGAGGTTATGTTCTTATTTCCACAGGACACAGAAAGCTATAGATTTCTTCAAAATTAATAAAAATCAGATTTGACTGGAGGAGACCTCCTGAAAATCTTGGTTGCAGGCAGGAAAGAATAAACCAGAAAAACTCCAAGATAGGTGAATATAGCCTGATCTCTTTACATGGGAACAGCTCTGTGACTGAATGAGACATGATAAATCATGTTGGCTGTAGTCCTCATGACTTATTATCCTTTCATGTGGCATGGATAGAGGTTTATATTATAGTTTATCTATGCAGTCCAAATGAACTTATAAAGTTGACAGATGCCTTTTATCTGCTCAAACACAGACCAGAGAATCATCTTTAATTAATTTATACATACCACACATTCTACACTTGTATTAATGCTACTTTTAAATGTGTATTTTCAGAAAAAAGGACCAGTCGTCAGTGAAGACAAGTAGCCCAGGTGATCCAGCCTCTCAGAATGCCCGAGATACAGTTTCCTCAAAAAATCTACATCCAGAACAACTTCAAAGTTGCTAGGTGAGATGGTCCAGTCTCATTGACTCTCCAGCTACAATCCAGATAAGTTCTGTTCTTTCCCATCACACTGAGACTGGACCACAGCTAGTTCTCCTAGGACTTGACCATTATCTTGATTTCTTCAGTGTCCCCTAAAGATGCCACCTCTCCAGACAACAGGAAGCAGTCTACAGAATACAAAGCCCACATTCACAAGAGGTGGGGTGAGTGGTTTTGGATCATTCAGTGGATTATGGATGGTTATCATCATGGGGGGGGTTTGGCTGCAAGTTGTTATTGGTTGTGGTCAGAGAGGAAACTAAGCAAAGGAGATCAGATTCAGGGGTCTTTTTTGAAAGTATGAAGAAGTGAGGATATAGGAGTGATAGAATAACCAGTTGTCAGGATGACTGAGCAGTGTAAGGCACTGCATTCAGGAATGATGGTATAAACTCATAGATTATAGAATTTATTTTTAAACTAAAAAGCAACTGTGACATCAAATATTTTTATATTGGTATGGATTTTTGTATACTGATACAAATTTAAATTTATTTTTGTTATAACATACTGTATATGTTTCTACTCTTGTTTAAAGCATTGTACCTATGCGACTCATTTAAAAATGTAACATATAGTTTTAGTTCTTTTTTTTTATTTGGTTTTTATGAAACAGAGTTTCTCTGTATTGTTTTGGAGGCTGTCGGTTCAGCCTGGCCTCGAACTCACAGAGATCTGCCTGCCTCTGCCTCCTGAGTGCTGGGATTAAAGGCATGCACCACCACCACCTGGTATAGTTTTAGTTCTTGAAAGCTATTTAGGATAATTAAGAAATGTAGGTTGGAAGTTAGTCATCCCTAACAATCAAACTCATAGCCATGTTAGGTATGTTTTCAAAGTCAAATGGGTTAGATAGATAAGTTGTCTTCAAACCCTTCAGAGACCTACAGAATATGGCATTTAAGATGTTTTAATAACGTAAGGCTTTTCATGACAGTGAGGCATGTCTGTTCCTGGCATCCCCAATCTACTTCAGAAAAGGATGATGGGAATTGAAGGAGTTTGCTTCTATTGTGACAAAGTACACCACTGGGCAAGAAACTTCCCTTGCCTCAACTACTGACACTATCCTATCCATATTGGACAGGCAGTACACAAAAGACGGTGACTGCTGAACTTTGCCAGTACATGGTAGGACAGTCCTTCAAAAATTCCTGCTTCACAGAAACGTCTATCATACATTCTAGGTCTGTAGCCAGAAGCTGGATGCCCCAACGTTGCAGAAGAACCCAGGGTGACTGTCCAGGCAGCCAGCTTTTCCTGTCATTTCTATAGATTTGGAAGCTGTTGGCTCTGCACTTCCTGTTTATTCAGGTAGTATTTTTATCCTTCTTGAGTCTCTGGTAGAGTTGAAGACTAAATAGTTATACAGTTTCCCCTGTTACGAAATTCAGAACAGAAACTCACAAAAGAGGTATAAAGTGTATAAGGTTGAGAGACATAAAAGCTTAAGTTGTTTACCTAAGGAAATGTTTTAAGGTTTAAAATGATATTTGTAGGATGGTAATACATGTTATGGTAGAAATCGAATTAAGTAAAAAACTTTGGTTTCACCAAGATAGGACAGATTTTCTCAGAATTTACAAAATACAAATGGACTGGACATTGTGAATATAATTTTTTGCAGTATTTTTTTCAGGTTAGTATTTTCAAATGTAGGATTTATTAAAGTTGTAACTGAAGATTCATTTAAAAGATTTTCTTGTATGAAAACAGTCTAAGGTAGATATGGAAATGTCTAGACTTTAAATATTATTTCAATAACAAGTTTGTTTCCTAGTTATTTATCTATCTTTAAAATATACTATATAATTACAAAGTATAATTAGTAATGATAACAAAAATTACCACAACACAATAGAACCGTGGACCCAGAGCCCCACAGACACAAGGAAGTAATAATTTGTCTACGTATTTAAAGGAAAGAGATTGTAGTAGCAGTAATATTGGGAGGGGGATTGAAAGTAATTTTTCCTTATCCTCCACAGAAAAGTAGACAAAACTTTGATACCTGTTGCTAAATGAATGTAATTCTTACCTGATAATTTTTCTTATTGTACATAGTTTTACTATGTTAGAGATAAAACCTTTCCCTTTTACTTAGACAAAAGGGGGACTGTTGCAGAATATTTTTTATTACATTGTGTGAAAATGTGTCACTATTTTATTTTGACTGGTTTCATAAAGAGGTGAATGTCTAATAGCTAGGCAGGGGAGGTTAGGTGGGACTTCCGGGAAGAGAAAGGAATTTCAGATGAATCTAGGCATGCAAAAGATAACAGTGAGATATAAGAGAGGTAAAACGCCACATGGCATATCATTAGAAACAGGTTTATTTAAGTTATAAGAGCTAAAAGCCAAACTTCCAGGATTAATAATAGTCTTGATGTCATTATTTGGAGGCTGGAGGTTCACCCACTCCATTGTTCAACAGGCAGAAGGTAAGGCTGCTAGGCACAGGCTAGGGGTAGCGTATCTGAGGTTACAAGGCTAGGAGGGGCAGAACAGAGGTTTCTGTCCTCATCATAGGTGCCATTGTTTCTGAGCTCTTGATAAGGCCCTCTGACATGCTCTCATCTTCACCATCTTTCCTAGCCAACATCATCTTCCTTTGACTCCTAAGAGATTCTCTGTCACATAGGCAGCCATGTCACACTAGTCAGGAGCAAATCCATTCACCAAGACAAAAGGAGAATGAAGTTGTACTTTATTATATTTTTCTAATATTTTATTTCTTTTAGATATGTAACAGGCACACAACACAGGGTTCAAATGTAACTTAAAATTCTAAGGCTCATGGAACTGTTGTATGTTGTTTTTCTAAAATAGATATAAAATCCATGGTATGGAATACCCTACTTTGCAATGTTAATTTGTTTTTGCTGAACATCATTGTGGAGATAAGTCTGTATTCATGCATAGAAACCTAACTTGGTTTTATTAATGTTGTAAAAGTGTTGGTTCTAAGTTCTTAATTCTTTCTACTTCTTTTAGTGAGCTACTACTACTTTACAGTGTTTTTTTTTTTCTTACATGTGTTACTCTTGGCATTAAGAATACATTCCTATATGTCACATGCTATCATCAAAAGATACAGAGATGACAATCGTAGAGATGACAAGTGTAATTCATAATTTTATGCACAAAGGCAATATTTTTTGTTTGGGTTTTGGCTAACGATCCAGTTCTTGAAACTTAGCAAACTACAGCCATCTCCTTTTAATTCCAGCCAGGAAATACTTCCCTGCGAAAACAGAACTTTGTTTTGTGGATCTTTAGACATTTTGCTTCACATTACCCCTCCCCCCACCTTTGCTTCTGGCAGAATGAGGAGTCCACAGCGCACACCACACTAAGCCCACAACACTTACCTCCCAAATTCATACCAGCTTGAAGACATTTCTGGAGTCTGCAGGCAGGACAGTTCTTTCGCCGAATCTTATCAATGATGCAGTCATTCCTTCCAGCACATAAATAGTTGTGTTGCCCTGATTTAATAATAAAAAAAAAGTGTGTTAAGACAACAACTACCAGACTAGAACAGAACACTAGCAAGTATAATCAGAATAGGGCTCTTTCTCCTTTCCTACTTGGACATTTCTTCTTCAACACAGTGGGGGCAAACAGGTTTACAGATAACAGAGGCAAGAGACTGGCGACTTACCGCCGCTAGGCCTTCCCTGTGCTGACGCTGTAGGGCTCACAGATTGTTACATAGGAAGAAGAGCCATGCCCTCCCGCTATTTGATTTGTTAATGGCTGCGTGTGATATGTATTTCCATCACACATGATAAGCAAGGATTGCAGCTTAACGTTCCAAGCCCATTTTGCTGACAGGTCTTACGTGCCCTTGTCAGGCCAGAGTTATCTGAAAGGAGGGAATCTCAGTTGAGAAAATGCCTCCATAAGATCCGGCTGTGAGTCATTTTCTTCATTAGTGATTGATGGAGGCGGTTCCAGCCTGTTGTGGGCAGTGCCATCCCTGGGCTGGTGATTCTGGGGTCTGTAAGCAGGCTGAGCAAGCCATGGGCAGCAAGCCAGTGAGCAGCACCCTCCATGGCCTCTGCATCAGCTCCTGCCTCCTGGATCCTGCCCTGTTGAGTTCCTGTCCTGACTTCCTTCAGGGATGAACAGTGGTATGGGAGTGTAAATAACCCTTTCCTCCCCCAAGTAGCTTTTTGGCCACAGCGTATCTCTGCAGAAACAGAAAGCCTGACCAGATTCTAGAGGAATCCTGAAGAGATGTCTCACTGGAGACTAGGCTAACCAACTAGAAAAATGAACTGCCTTCAATTACAATGGGAAGATGGCAGGGACTAGGTGCTTGTGGGGAGTTACCCCATCTCAGTCTTGGGCAGGTCAGATGCTTCCAAGTAAAGGTGTTGGCAGGTAGACATCCAGGTATGGAGTGAGAAGAAGTCTGGGCCTGGCATGCTGTCAGCTCAGGCTGTTGTATAAGTCATGAGGCAGAGTGAGATTGTGCCGTAGGTGAGCACAGACTACAGAGAGGTCTGGGGGCAACTCATGAACACAAGTGAATACAGTGTCTCACTGATTGCTCTCACACAGTGGACAGGTAGGTTAGGTTAGACTCCTTTCTTCAGCTCAGCACTATCATGTCCCCTTGACTGATAATTTCTAATCATGGTAAGTATCCAACACAAATAACGTGCATCTCTTAATACAGTGAATCACTTAAAACGATACTGGAGCGGTAGGACACGCCTACTGCACATGCCAGGCAATTGTCACTACTCCAGAGGGAGAAACAGAAGCTAGAATCAGCAGCGATGAAATGCAGAATCAAAGGGAAATTCAAAAGGCCTGGTGGTGCGGGTCTCCCTCGAGGCCAGAGGGCTGTCTAAAGAGCAGCTGGCAATATAATTTGCTGGTGGTCTGACAGCACGTGGAAAATGCTCTTTGGAAATAATAAACGATGGAACTTTGGATAAAGCGCACTTGCTTTATTAGGCAGAATTTCCATTGGCAACTGGCACTCTGTGCCTTTCAGGTCGTACGAGAGTGAACGCCCAGCCACAGGTCCATCTGTAACTCACGACGAATTGAGTCAACTTTAAAGTCTAAAGAAATAATGAAGTGTAATTTTGATTTATTTCCATTCACCAGGGACTTGCGGCTACAAGATGTTTGCATACGGCATTGGTCTCATGGGGTGCAAATTTCTTTTCATTTCTGTAGATTGGTGATAAATGTAAACAACCCTCATTGGTATATACGAATAAGCCAGAAATGGTCTCCATCTTCCGTGCGCACGGAAGGCATCCTCTGGTTGTTCTTTTGAGGATGAATGGCTTTCAAAGGCCAGGATGAATTGATGATCAGCATCCTTTAAAGATGCAGGATCCTATGACAACTGCAGAATGGTTTCCTTCCAGGGCTGTGTTCCCTCTGTCACACAGAACAGGAGAATTGCGGGATTCTTCTGCAGGCATCTTATAACAGATGCCAGACAATTCTGTTACATACTTTCTAGTTGTGCAAACATTAAAGAGCAGTACATTTTTATTATAATTTAAAAAATGTATGTGGGTTTTGCCTGCATATCTACTTGTGCTCCATGCAGATCCACGGTACCTGGGGAGGTCAGAGGACAGTATTAGATCTTTTGTAACTGGAATTACAGCTGTGTGTGAACTATCTGGTGGTTGTTGGGAATGGGCCTGGGTTCTTGGGAAGACCACCCGGTGCTCTTAACCACTAAGCCATCTCTTTAGTTCTAACACTGAAAATCCGAATTGTACTCACACAAATGTGTGGTTTGTGTCTCATCCCTTAGTCGCCAAACAAGAACAGGCTAAAATTGAGAATGCAGCTGGATGATTTCAAGCCCATTAATTTCCCTTCTGAAAGCCTGTGCTCTCTTAGCGCTAAGGTAGCTAGCTAATCCTGAAGAAGTCATGTCGTAGGCTATGTGCAATAAATAATTTTGACAGAAATACTAAGACTGGCAGACAATCAGAATCCTGAGAAGACGGTGGTGGCCAGGAATGACAGCTAAGGGACTCAGCAGTCACTAAGCAGGTCCTGGGACGCTATTGCGATTCCTGCTTCCAGGACGTCGGGTCCTGATCCATGCTTCAGAAAGATAAATCTTAAGATCATGTGACAGGGTAGTAGAGTGGAAATAGTGGCCACTGTTTGAGGTCCCCATAAAAGTCC
Source organism: Mesocricetus auratus (assembly GCF_017639785.1). NCBI lineage: Eukaryota > Metazoa > Chordata > Mammalia > Rodentia > Cricetidae > Mesocricetus > Mesocricetus auratus. Next base: position 4,051,186 of record NW_024429218.1, on the reverse strand, counting down.
AGAGATCCCATATGAAAATAAGTAGCTGTGTACTAGTCGGCATACAGAGAGCCAGGGGAGTAATTCTGGCTTAAAAAAAGAAACCTCAATGGCTAAGGAAAAAAAGTTTGATTTTTTTTTTATTCAGTTGCATATCAATTATGAGGGTAATTCTACATTTGAGCAATGACATAACAGCTTAAAGCAGCTTAGGCCTCCTGCACATACTTATAAACTTTTCAGCAAAGCATTGGGCTAAAAAAAAATTTACAGATACCTAGGAGTGACCAAATGCAGGGAGACACTGGAGGAAAATTACTACCGAAAAGAGAAACCCTCTAGGCGAGGTCCTGTGGAGGACTACCCCCACCCCCAGCCATATGATCCCCCTAGTACAAGATGGCTAGAAACGACAAAACCAAGGGGGGTGGGGAGGCCTTAATGTTAAAGAGAAAAGACAGGCTTTGAGACTGTGGTAAAAGATGGAGATACGGGACGGCAGGGTACATGAAAGGTAGGTGAGAGACCCCAGAAATGATCACGACGCATCAACTCGGTGTAAAGCACAGCTGAAGCCTGAACTAGGCGAGCAGGAAGCTCCGTAGCTGCCCGCCAAAGAGGAACAGTGCTCAAATCCCACAAAACTAGGAGACACAAAGCCTTCTGGCTTTCCTTTGAAACGCCAAAGGTTCATGCCCTGCAAAGAGATACTGTACCCCACACTTGGGGCAGAATAGATTCCCCCAAAGTGAAAAGCAAACAAAACAAAGTAACTACAGGTTCAAGGTGATTGCCAGTGATTTAATTGACAACTAGATTAAAATTCATCTTTCAGGAAAACAGAAAACATAGCAAAGTACAGACTCTTCAGAATAAGCAGGCTATGATAACAATGTATAACAATATATGAACAGAAAAATATGAGCCACCATAAACAGGAAAGAACCGTCAGCGAAAGGCCTTCGTAAAGGACCTACAGGCTGGAATTAGAAGCACCTGCGAGTTAGGATGTGATAAAAAAAAAAGGATGACTACAGGGGAAAAGAAATGAGAGCCAATGATGCAGAGCCAGCAAGCAGCACAGACAGACACACAGGCGAAACGGGTGGAAACGGAAGTGACATGTGCAGCAGTTAAGTTACCGCGAAGAATTATCAGGAGACTGGCGTTCAGCAAGAATGCATCAATGAGACGAAATAAATACAGGCAGAAACTGTTCAAAAGCACAAGGAGGAAATAATTTAAAATGAGCGAACGAAACATCAGTAGTGTGTGGACTGCTGGCCCAAATTATTTAATTCATGTGTAGAGTCCCAGAACCAAGGAAAGGATGGATCAGGAATATGTGAAGATATCCTAATTTAATTTTTTAATGTCAAAAGATAAACAGAAACAAAGTAACTGAGGCATGGCACAGTCAAATGTCTGGAGTACGAATATAAAGACAAAACTCATAAATGCAGTTGGATATGGTGGGGAAACTACCTCGCACAGGAGGAACAAGGCTGAGTAGTAACTATTTTCGACAGCTGCTGGGAGAGGAGAGTTAGTTTTCTTTAAGATGTGGCCCCTGGGAAGTTGACCACGCTGCAGTGAATGGCCACATTCCCAAGGTATATAGCCAGCACCAACGGTCTGTGTTTTTTAATGAAGACACAAAGTTGAGTCGTAGGAGATGGGCAGAGGGTAGACGTGGGGGGGGGATAGTTGAAGGTGGGTGGTTAATATAATCAAACTACAATGTAAGAGATTCTCAAAGAACTAACTAAAAATGTGTTTTACAAACACCTGAGGCCAAAAAGATGCTGTGCTGAGACAATTGTCAATCTTGAGTTTTAAAAGTAGTTATCCAAATCAAGGAGAAATGAAGATTTTCCCCCCTTTGGATAAATGAGAGCTAAGAATATTTGTCAGTGGCACAATTGTGTTGTAGGAAATAAAAAACAAAGCTCTTCATGCTTAAGAAAACTAATGCCAAATGGAAATTTGGGCACACAGAAAAAAATTAGAGTTGAAAATAGTAAGTACATGGGAAGATTTTATAAAAATAATAAAAACACATTGTGAGATTTTCAAAATACACATATACAAAATACCTGTCAAGACAGTTCTAAGAATAACCTATAAAATGGGGTATAAAAATCCACTACTGTAAGTTTTGGGTGTTATTTTTGAATATATAGATGGATTGTAGGTAGTCTAAGGTAATTAGGATATATGTATATACTGTATATAGTTGTACACACAGATATAAATGTGTGTGCACATACATATATTACCTTTAGCAGTGGTTCTCAATCTTTGTTGTCTGTTATATACACATCACCTAAGAACTTATCAGGACTTTATATTCACTGTCCTTTTTTCAAAGTTCTGAGATGGGGTATTGAAACCTGTGTTTCACATAACCATAAATTTGATGCCCACTGAGCAATATACCATACCACACCATAAAAACAATAAGGAATGCAGTTTAAGAGACAGTTGAGAGAATACTGGAATAAATCAATCCAAAAAGAGAAATAAAAGGAAAAAAAGGTAAACAATCAGCATGGGAAGCAAAAAACCAAAAAACCAAAAAACAAAAAAAGTAAAGGATATAATCCAAGCATAAATTTCATTAAATGTAAATGCTCTAAATATTTGATAGTCAAAGTTGGTGGACTAGTTTAAAAGCAAGATGCAATATGTGCTAAGGTGTATTCTAAACATAAAAATACTGAGAGATTATAGATTAAAGGTAGAAAAATAGATCTACAATGTAAATAGTAAGAGTAAGAATGCTGATATGACTATATTAAAATCAGACAAAGAAGATATTAAAACAGAGTATTGCTAGAGAGATGTAATATAATTTTATGCTGACCAAACTGGAATTATAACAACCCCAAATAGACACATAATAACAGAATATTATGTATACACACACACACACACACACACACACACACACACACACACACACACACAGTCAATATAAAAACTATCAGCACCCAGGAAAGCAGCTACTGTCTAGACAGTCAGGAGTATTTACCGGAGTTGAACACTATTATTTAAAAACTTTCATTCATCCCCATCTGAGTGGCCCAACTGCACAATATACATATTTTGTCTCAAGCACATGTAGGAAATTCTGACATAGAATTGTGAAAGGACTGAATTTATGCACACAATGTAAAGGCACTCATAACCAAAACATACACTCAAAAAATAAGAGTTCCATATGATTGAAAATAAAATAAAACACATGATAAACAACTGAATTTTTTTTGTATTTACGAGACAGGGGTTCTCTGTATTGTTTTGGAGGCTGTTGGTCCAGCCTGGCCTCGAACTCACAAAGATCTGCCTGCCTCTGCCTCCTGAGTGCTGGGATTAAAGGCGTGCGCCACGACCGCCCGGCTCCGGCTTGAATATTTTAAATTCAGTAACAGTGAATGTTCAACAAACACTTGAATCCAACTAAAGCCGCACTTAGTAAGAATACTTTTAGCTGCATATTCTTATATTAGAAAGGTATAAAATTAAAGATCTAAGACTCTACCTGTAGAAACTAGAAGAAAAGAGAAACTGAACCCCAAATTAAAAATTCATGAGATAATAGAGGACAAGAAGAGACAAACAACCCAGGAAAATCCAAACCAGTTGTTTCTGCATTGATTCATGTTAGGCCACTGCAGGAGCTAGAAATGGATGATTTCTTCTCTCTCCAGACATCACAGAGCAGCTTGCGAGCCCCAAGGTGAGAGTGCAGATTCTGACTCAGGAAATCTAGCTCAGTCCTTGTTCAGGGCCAGTGCACTGGTCCTGTCCTGTCCCGTCCCAAGGGGGCCTGATGACATGAAGAGCCAGAGGCTCACAGGGTGGTGTGGGGACAGTGAGGGAAGGGGAGGCATGGAATACAGTCTCTGGAATGGAAGTTCTCGTGGAAGCGGCCAACATTTCAGCTTAATGATTTTTTTCCGAATTAATTTTTATAAAGTCGAGGGCTATTTACACAGTGAGGGTTTTTTTGTTTGTTTTAATTTTTAAAATTTTGTTGAGTATTACTAAGAGTAACCAGTGGGTAAAATTCACTCCTTTGTTGAGGGAGACCTAAAAGTCAGTATGTTATTTCAATAAATACTGAAACCCAGGATTTCCAATGAAGTTTGAAATCCTACTTGTTTCATCAGTACCAATACACTAATATACCTGCATACTCAAGAATTTCTACAATTACAAGGCAAACAATTTAAAAGTTTACAGGGGCATGCAAATGTCCTGTAGCTTTCTAATTATCATTAGGCTAATGTGTGCATACAGCACATGGGACTTGCAAGTTTATGCAGTGTGCTGTGTAGACGCAGACCCATAGTAAAGCATGCTCACTCAAGACTCCTAAGTATCTGGCTTACAAAGGACCCACAGATACGAACATGTTTTTGCTCCATTCCCGTCATGCTACCATGAGCTCCCCCTCCATACTGTGTCCAATAATGAAATGAGCTCTGAGGAAGTATGGAGGTTCATCCTAGCATTTGGGAGGTAAAGACAAAGAGAGCAGAAATCCAAAGACAGTTTCCTCTTTATGGCAAGTCTAGGTCAGCCTAGAGAATAGGAAACTTTGCTTAAAGTTCTTTGTTTGTTTAAAGGAAGGACAGAGGAGGGAGGGAGAAGGGAGGAAGGAGGGAGGGAGGAGGGAGGGAAAGAGAGAAGTGAAGAAGGAAGGGAGGAAAGAGAGAGGAAAGAGGGAAGGAAGGGAAGAAGGAAGAAGGAAGGAGGAGGGAAAGAGGGAGGAAGGAGAGGAGTTCTGTGGATTTTCCATACAGTCAGTGAGGCAGGAGTAGCTTTCTGTGGCTGAGTGTTAACGGCAACTGCTGGTCTCCCAGGAGAACCTGCGCAGTGTGTGCTGCCCCAGGCTGTGGTAGCGTTTGGGAGGAAAGGCAGGCAGTCGGAGTTCCAGAGGCTTCCAAGGTGAGAGGCAATCTGGATGGAACACCAAGGTGCTGACATCAGCAATCGTGGCCGAGAGAAATTCAAAGGCTGACTGGAAAACCAGCACTCGAGCTTGCTCAAAAAAGAAATCAAAGAAATCACACAGCTGAGTTCAAAAACAACAAGTGCAAGCCTTTGTTATTTCTGTATTGCTTCAAACTATAACATTGCTTTTAACTGTAGGGTAATTTGGGAAATGTTTAAAGTGTAAACATTGTTTCAAAAATTCCCGAAAGCAACAAAAGTTATCTTTGGCATTTTTTAAAAATACAAAAATACAAAATCCTGACCTGGTGCCAAATGAGAAAGGCAGATCCAGGGACCTGAGGGTCTTAGAGACTTGATAACACAAAAACAGAGAAGGCAGAAGATGGAAGGCTATGAGGAGAGCAGGAAGAAAACGGCTTAGCTGGAGCCTGTGGACTCAGAGGCTGATTCAGCCCCAGAGGAACTGAAAGCCACATTCAGGGTGCTTTACACTCAGAGTTCTGGCCCCCAAACTATAAAATGGAGACACCGGTGCCAAGCTGGTAACCTGTGGTATGGATTCAAACAAAAATGCATAAAAAAGAAGCACAAAATCTGGCCTGAAGTAAAGAGTGAAAAAAAATGAAAAATTAAACTAATTAAATAATATTAGTAGTGTTGCCACTTATTACTTTGGTTAGTTCATTCCCCTCCCCCCAAGTGAGAAAACAGAAATGACAGTCCACTCTTAATTAGAAGTGAGCAGGACACTCGCTGTAGGGCAGAGAATCACAATGACCTTAGGTGAAAAGGTCCCGCTTGACACAAACACTACTCATTTCTGATCCCATCTTCAAGATTTAGTTTCTTCCAAAAGCCAACAAGGAAGTAAGAGAGTTAGACTATATCCTAAAAGTAAACAGAAGACAAAAGTCAAACCCTCCCACCTGTCCGAAGCTCAGCTAAGAACGGGATGAGGGCCCAGGGCCTGGAGGCGTCTAGAGAGGAATGACTTCCTCATTGTTGTTATTGAGCATCAACTGTCCATGAGCTGACATTACTCAGTGCCTTTTAAAGTTAGAGAGTATGCGAGGTCACATGCTGAGTCCCTTGTGGTCACACAAACCAGTGGAGCAAAGGTGAGGAGAGCAGGTATTCACAGATGGCTCCAGGAGGAGGTTCTGGGATTCAAAACCCATCTGCAGCCTTGATTCAACGCCAGTCAACAAGTGTGTGTGTGTGTGTGTGTGTGTGTGCTCACAAGAAATATGCATAATACATGCTCTAGGGACCCAACCCAAGGGTCTCCTGTCATCCAGACACGCTCTCTACCAGTGAGCCAAACCCCCAGCCCAAGGATTTTCAAGGCAGGGTTGAAGGAGTCAAAATGCTGCCTATCCATCACCCCCAAGACTTTACATTCTGGAGGGTCAGGAGTTCGGAGATGTCGAAAGGAGTCAGTCATAAGGCATTGATATCATGTGACTTTATAGAGATGGCCATATGAGGGTGGAGAGGGAGGCCTTTATGAAGGGGACCAGTCAGGAAGGGGTAGGGTACCAGTGTGACCATGATTGTAAAGTACAATGGATGGCATATATGAAAATGTCACAATGGAATCTGCTATGCATACGTTAATTTAAAAAAGGAAGGAAAACACCCGAGCCCTAGAAAATGTTTAGAAGGGGAAGCATGGGGAGAACAGGTGAGCAGCACAACTCAAACAAAGAATTTGTTCAAAGGGAGGTGGGGGACATCTTTAAGTGCCTGGAGGCAACTGCTCAGGCAGGCTGGCCGGCAGGAGCACGGAGCAGCAATCTGCTTGTGCGGAGGTAACTGGATGACCAGAGCCTGACAAGCTCTAGGGGTAAGTCTCTTTCTGTGGTAGGACCCACCAGGCTGGGTCCACAGCTCACACATTCCCCGGGAGGTGGTAAAACCTTCCAAAGGCGGAGCCTAGTGAGAGGAAGCTAGGTCACTGAGGACTGAATTTGGAGTGGGATATTGGAATCCCAGTCTCTTTCCTCCTCCTCATCTCATGTTCCCTACCTCGCTTTCCAACCATGCCTTTCTCCTTTGCCACGGGCCCCACAGGTTGACATCACTCAAAACCTGAGTCCAAAGCTGAGCTTTCCTCCCCTACACGGATTTATCTCTGGTATCTCATCACAGTAACAGAGACCGGTCAACATTCCCCTGGATCTCAGACTCACACGTGCAACAGTTTCCTCAGTGTCTTCAAAGCTAACCCCACTCTGCTCACAAACCAATATAACGTCCCTATCTGTCTGGAAGACCTCCTCAAACTTTTGAATTCTCTTTACAGTTCTTTACAATTGTAAAGCTACAGTTATGGGACCCTCAGAACCATCATTGCCTCATACGATCCCTCATCTGTACCATTTCTATCTTTGATTGGTAAAAATGCCCCCCAGGATTCCTCCCCCTGAGATTTTCCTGCGTCCAGTCATCTCCACTAGAACCTTCTCTCATTAGTTCAGGTTCTCTTGGGTCAACGTCTAAGGCACAGAAGTGTGAAGCTTTGCTGCATAAACAGACTGCAGAGACATTAATTTGCATTCCACTTCCTGATCTGCTACATGGACTATGCACGGGCTACCTGATGACCTGTCCTCAGATCAGAACGCCACAGAGGCCACTTGACCCAGTGGATGACACACACAGGGGTTTAATGAATGGTAGTCATAGTTACTGTTGCTGTCATCATTCCAGCTATTATCTTTAAAAGTCGCTATTATTTTAAATTTATTTTTTAAAATGTTCACATACAATTTCATACCTATGTTTTGTTTATATAATTTCCCTTCCCCGAGTTTCTCCCAGACACTTACCCCGCAATGTATTCAACTTCATGTTTTTTTTTCCTCTTAAATAAAAAAGAAATTTAAGGGGAAAACCACGTCAAACCAAACCAAAATAAAGCACATAGAAAGGGAACCTTTTGTGTCAGCCAGCTACTCCTGGGGACAGACCTGCCCTGGAATATGGTTGACAGACCCAGAGTCACTCCATTCAAGAGAAGTGAAGCTCCCTCTCCCAGCAGGCGCCACCTGCAAACAGCTTCTTGGTTGGGGAGGGACTTTGGGTCCACTTTCCTTCTCTGTGCTGGCATTTTGCCTGACTTCAGCATGTGCAACTTGTGGGTATGACGTCACAGTTCATATGTGCACCCGTCCTGTTGCATCCTCTCTAACTATCTTCATTCCAGATGTTGTCATCTAGTATTACTGTTGCATCCTCTCCAACTATCTTCATTCCAGATGTTGTCATCTAGTATTACTTATTGCCACGACTAACCCTGGAATCGGACCACCCGTCTCCACGATGCACCACTTCTACATCAAATGCTTCTTACGCTTAAAAACATCTTAGCCGGGCATGATGGCACATGTTGTTAATCTCAGCACTTGGGAGGCAAGACCCCTTTGAGTCTGAGGCTAGCCATGTCTACACAGTGAGTTCCAGGACAGTCAAGTCTACAGAAAGAGCCTGTCTCAAAAGCAAACAAAAACAACTTAAAAATGTATTCTTTTATAAGACCCTGGGTACACACACACACACACACACACACACACACACACACACACACACACACAGACAGAGAAAGAGACAGAGAGAGACAGAGAGAGACAGAGAGCTTCTCTGGTGGAAATGAGTATGGAGAGGGCTATCTTCTGTTGACAGTGTCCCAGGAGGAGCTCTTCTGGACAGTCTGAGCCCTCTGGGCCATGAGCCTCCACAGAGGTGTATCTGTTGTAAGATTTCCTTAGTACAGTGACCCTCTGAACCCCAGATCCAATCCTGGCACTGTTCTGTTTACATCTTTCAAGGTCCTGTATGAGTTGTGCTCTCAAAGCCAAGACTGGAAGCAGCAAGGTTACTGCTGCCGTGAGCCCTGCGGGCACACGGGAGGGAGCTGGGCAGGGAAAACACAGAGGCTCAGCAAACCTCCTGCTTCTGTTTCAGAAGCAACAGCTACAGATTGGACCGGAGGCATCGGCCCCAGTAACTCTAGCTTATTTTTATTGGTGCTTTGGCTTTTGGGATCTTACTGCTACTATTATTGATATGGATGACAATATATGATGTGACTTCTTTTAACAACATGAAAACTTGAGAAGTTAGTGGCATATTCAGATAAGGAATGTGATATTGAATCATCCACACCCAACTTGAAGACATCTTAAATGACAAATGGGTAGAAGGGTGTGCAACCTGAACCTTCCTGCCATTTGACCCCAGTTAAAGTTCCGCACACGTGACATCTCTTCCCTCTGATTTCAGGAAGGGGCTCTGCTGGATGAGCTCATTCTGTATTCAGTAATATCTAGGGATTCACACCTTGGGCCTATCATGTCCAGCCTGCCTCACTGTTCCTCCACAAGCATGGTTCTAAGGAGGGTAGTACACTTTAATAAAGAAAAACACTGACATTTCCAGGGGACATTAGACATAAGAAGCCCCAGGTTCTAGCAGCTCCAATGCCAAGGTCAACAGCTACAAACACCGTTTGGAATCCTCATGGGTAGATTCATGGAGTTGGGGGCACTTGGATTAGACCCTGTGAGCAAACACTTAGCCAAGCAGGAGACTGGGGCCACTCAACATGGACAAAGGGCCCAAACTACACGCATCAGAAAAAGTACACGATTACACCTTACACCCAGGGAAGCCGAGGCTGGTCCTGCAGCACTGCAGTGCTGGGACCTCAAACGGAACCCTGGAGGTGGGAACACTCGCACTACGCTGTTCATGTTTCCTTTCGGCGTGAAGAAGCTGCGTGATGTCACACCTCGGGCCTTTGTACCTCTGCTGGGTCTTCTCTGATGGGGAGATTCGCAAGGGTATCTGGCCTGCTTGCCTCTGCCCCTAACTTGCCTCCATGGAGAAAGCTGTCCCGAGAGCAGGCAGGCACTCAGCCTCCTGGGTTCTGGGAAGGTCTGCCCTGACCCAGCAGAGCCCATGCCCGTGTCTTGTTCCCAGGCTCAGATTGCAGATTCTTTTCGCTCTCACCACAAAGTCATCTCCTTCAGCTTACTTAGCCCTCTCAAAAGGTTGGAATTTTCTCTTCCACAAGCACTCCTTTGTCATTCAGTCTGCCCAGAGTCTGGGTGGGGAAATTCAGCACTATTTATGAGGTAGGTCTCTTAGACATTAGGAGAATCCCCAGAGTCACACTGGAGCAGTGGGACATTTTTGCTGAACCTAAGCTCTGCCATGGTGTCCTGCAATGTCCTCTGCTTCTGTCCGTCCAGTTCCATATGTGGAGGTCACTGAAAGGCAGGGAGGGGCCCACAGCCTCGGGCCACTGCGGGAAGCCAAACGTTATGGTAGCAAGCCTCTTTACAGCTGAGGCACGGTCTAAACCCTTTCTCTAGTCGTTTGTGCTGTCCTTTGGAAAAACAACAACCTTGTCCAATTTCACCACAAATCTTGCTTTCCTTTATACTAGTTTAAATGTTTATTGTGTTATGTGAAGCAAGCATAATTTTCTTTTCCTACCTTAAGGCTACAAAGGAGATTAACTAAAAAGACAGCAATTTACAAGGTGGTTTAATACTTAAGATATATCATTGAGTTGAAAGATTAATAATTCTTGCTTAATAATTTGTTATTCATCCAATGTCAGGAAGTCTGCGGATCGGGCTGGTGGAGTGTTTCACTAAAATGTGGGAACCAAGAGTGAAAGCGTGGCCCCAAACTCATTAGGAAGCCTCCCACTTAGCCACCGTGGGTACCCTGAAATGGCCAGACCTCAGGAGCAACAGTCCTCTTTTTCAAAACGAGAATTCCCTTTCAACATAAGAAAGGCAATTTCACTAGGTCCTTTTTAAAATTAACTTTTTTCCTTGAATCTCATTTTCGTTTTTGAGAGTTCATTTGTTGTCCTGCTGGAGGGAATTTTTTTTTCAGCTGACAACTGCCCAGCAACAGTAGCCCATGCTTGCAGTCACTATTTTGGGCTACATCACATGTCCGTTACATAACCTTGTTTAACTGCTCTTGAACTGGTTCAAACAACCTGGGGAACAGATCAGGGCAGTCCCAGCAACTCCCCCCCCGCCCCCGCAGATTCTGATGAGCGATTTCCCATCCCCCATGCCACCCTACAATGTGGCGAGATGGAGAGCAGCGAGAACTGGTTATTCATTTCTAGAGCCAACTAAAACACTGGATAATTAACTTCCTCTGCTCAGTTAAAACCAGTCCGGCCCGCCCACAATAGCCCAGTGGACAATGATTCCTGCTGCAGAGTTTCATGAGCGAGCTGGATTAACATGCTTTAAAATGCCACAGGGAAAGACAGCAGGGGAGGTTGTCTCTGCCACCTTGAGACAAAGTCTTTAAAGTTACGGCCCAGGACCCTAACTTTAAGTTGGACTTATGGCTCAGGAGCTTTTGCTATGGGGGAGTAAGCATAAGATTCCTGGATGTTTATCCTCCTTAGAGTGAAGGGTGTTAGTTTTTCAGGGTCTGTGTGTGTGTGTGTGTGTGTGTGAATTATCCTGATGTAACATTTTAAACACTATTTTATAAAAGATAATAAAAGTGACTATATGAAGAAATCCAAATGCTGGAAGATTTTTAACCTAAAGAAACAGTTGTCATGACAAACAAGAAGTTCTCAATAAGGAAAATTGTGTGTGTGTGTATGTGTGAGTGTGTGTCTCTGTGTGAGTGTGTGTGTGTGAGTGAATGGGTGTATGTGTGAGTGAGTGAGTGTGTATGTGTGAGTGTCTGAGTGTGCATGAGTGTGTGAATGTGTGTGTACATGTGAGTGTGTGTATGTGTGTGTGTGTAACCCCCTCCCCCAGACATGAATTACATCCTATCGAATCCCACACTAGGACTTTTCAAATCTTTGGACTTGGACTTCACTATAGAATAACATCTGTGGTAGAGATAAACTTTGAAGTTATTCAGGGCAGTGGGCAGATAACTAACATTTGTTAAATTCTCATTATGTGATAGGTGCTTTAAAAATCATATAATTTAGTCCTTATTTTCAATTGTTGTGAGGGAGTTATGAGGTCAAGAATATTGTCTCTATTTTGCCAAGTAAGATTCAACTATGCAGCTAGTTTTGCTGGGCTTCATGCCTGGATCTCTATTACAGTACAGTTTCTTCTTTGGATTCACACATATTAGAAATATCCTCAATATGCTTAGGCCTAGAGGGCAGAGTGGCACTCAGACAGAATCTGTAGTGAAAGATATGCTTAGGCTGCCTCATATAGGATTCAGACAGACGTAAGCATCACGAAGCATGCTGACATTGAGCATTCAGGTGTACTGCGACTCCAATGACAGTACACAAAGGTCGCTAAGCTTACACACTGGCATGTGTGTACACCAAGCCTTGGCAGGTCTAAAGCACCGTCACACCCCAGGCTTCGAAGGACACAGGAGCACAGCCCCGCAGGAACGGAAACCCCCTTGTATTGGTTTTCAGATATTTTCTTTGTCACCCGGTCAGCTAGCTCTTTGTGGTCTTGAATGTAGAAAAGGAGGGAGAGTGAGAGAAGAGACTCTTCAGACAGCCCTTAAAAGCTTGAAGGGTTTGTTTGTTTTTTAAATAATTTTGTGGGTGTTCCTCTGTCCCCTTGGGCATCACCAGTGAGCCCCAGGTGAAGGCCAATATTGGTGACAAAAGACAACATAGACATAACATAGACTCTACCAGTACACTGAATATTTCAAAAAATAAAAGCAAACCTATGAAACCGGTTGTCATGAAGTCCTTTGCATGTACACATGAAATCGGACTAGTTTGGAGTACGTGAGGTAACCCCTGCATGGGTTATTCAAGAGGTCACATGGCAGAAAATGCCTGCCTTCCCTCTGCTCCTGGTTCTACCTCAAAGCAAACCCTATGATCAACATCACTGTATCCTACTGAGATTCGTTTTTTAAGTGACATGTGCTTTTTAAACTATAGTAAATGTGCTCCATTTGTGATGTGAGGCATTGCTAATTTAGTATGTCTTCTTGTTTTCCTATTAATCCAACAAAGGACCACTGGCTATTACATGCCAACTCCCATGACCAGCTCTTGGTGGGAGGGTGACCAGGACAGGAGACCTGGGGGGGGGCACTGCAGATCCAGGGCAGGATGGTGGCTGCTAAGCAGATTAGACCCTGGCCAAGGACAGCACATGCTGTGAGGGAAGAAGGAGCTATCTTTGCCCCACACATCAGGAAGGGCCACAGGAAGAAAAGAACATTAGAGTTGTGCCTTAAGGATGTTTTCTGGATATAAGGGGAACCAGGAGTTTTTGAACAAGATACATGATTAATTTTAGGAGAAGGCATGGGAAGCAGAGTATGACAGAGGTCAATGTGAGCCTGTGAGGACATGCTGCACCATGGGGTCTGGACCTGAGCACTGAGCAACGGGGACGCCAGCCAGGCCGACTTCTGGTGTTAGCTCACCGGGACCACTGACCATCACATCTCCTGGGACGATGTCAGAGGACTAGTTCAACTCACCAAAAGCAATTCACAATCAACTGATCTGGGCTGCTTTCCTACTCTAGACCAGTGGTTCTCAAACTGTCAGTGGCTCTCAACCTTCCTAACACTTCAACACTTTAATACAAATCCTCATGCCGTGGTGACCCCCCCAACCATAAAATTATTTTCGCTGCCACTTCGTAACTGTAATTTTGCTACTCTTACGAGTCATAATGTAAATATCTGCGTTTTCTGATGGTTTTAGGTGACGCTGTGAAAGGTCACTTGACTCCCTGGGGATCCGAGTGGGGATTGGATGGGGGGCTCAGGGGTCCTGGTTGGGGGTGAAGGGGAGGGAGCTGGGATTGACCTGTGAAGCAAGCTTGATTCTAATTTAAATTAAAAAAAAAAAGAAAAAAACAAAACAAAGAAAGGGTCATTTGACCTCCAAAGGGGTCGTGACCCACAGGTTGAGAACTGCTGCTCTAACCCTGTCTCCCTTTATCTTACGTGCCTTGATAGCCACTTGTCACTCAAATGAGGAATGGAGAAGCCGCCTCGCGTCAGTTCGTTCTGGTCTCCTACGCATACGTCCCTCCCTTTCCTAAACGGACCATGCCGAGCTGTGCAGTTCAGGCCCCTGGGTCCTGCTGTTCTCGAGCAGCAGCGGATGTGGCTGCAGGAGCCGAGGCTGCCAGCATCTTCTGGTTTCACATCCTAACACACCAAACAGAAGTGCTCTCTTTGAACCCAAGTCCCGTGTCTATCAAGAAAAAGTAGCACACACACTGGCACCTCCAGTGTGCTTCTGCGGACGACAGACTGACGAGGGCAAGCACCTTTCCACTACTGAAACCCAATGTCTGAGACAACCGTCTCTCAAGGGAAAAGGGTTTGCTTTGGCTCGCAGATTAAAAAGTCAGTCCATGACCACTGGGACGCAGCTTTGGCTTACGGTGCACCAAGGCAGGAGTACATGCTGGAGAACTGTTCACATCACAGGAGCCAGAAACCAAGGAGAGAACCAGCCGTGCCCTGATGACCCGACCCTCCCTCTGGGCCTCACCTGGGAGAGTCCCCCAGCTCCAGCAGCACCCCAGCAGACTAAGGTTTCCTTAAGGCGTGGGCTGCAGGGACATCCCAGACAGGAACTATAGCAGGGAGGGTGGGAGGAGAAGGCTGTGGGAAACTGTGGACTACTCTGGTCTGTAAATCAAGACAGGCTGAGAATGAGGAGATGGGTGGATGATATGTAAGTGATGCAACCATGGAAACAGGAGAGACAAGGCAAGAGAAATTAAGAGGACTCTTATTTATTGAGCACAAACCGCGCTGCTCAGGCTTTAAGGCCGGGAAAGTTATACCATCATTTAGTGTTAGGACAGCTTTGTTGAGAGGTTACAGTGTCCTTCACTTCTGAGCAATGTCCTTGGTGCTTTACCTGGCCAGCAGCGATGGCAGGATCGAAACCCAGGTGTGACAAAGCCCACTCCCACTTGGAAAGTTCCTCACAAGCAATCCTGGTCTGCACACAATGGAAAGACCTCGCTATAAAATGAGATTGCTTGACCAAAGTGCTTAGAATAAATGCATTTTTATCTAAAAAGAGCTTGGCTCTTACTTACTCAGGTCAAGAGAGAGCCCTAATTTAATTCATTGCAGTGATGGCCTTGGGGTAAGACACATCAGGTGACACCTAGACTCTTACTAGCTGTTGACTAAACCATTTAACCTTATATATTCACCTCTGTAAAGCTAGTGCCACTAAAGTTATGTCACAGGGGCATATAAAGATTAAGTGTTACTGTATATTTAAAATGTCTAGCGTCACTAAAGTTATCTCACAGGGGCATATAAAGATTAAGTGTTACTGTATATTTAAAATGTCTAGCTCCACATCTGGAGCACTGTTTTGCAGCTACAGCCCAGGATATCAGAAGTACCCCAGGAAAAAGCTTGCCTCCACTTGGTGTTAGCATTCCTGGGCATGCCGTCTGTTTCCCCGTGGTAGCATGCAGCCCTGTGCAGCATCTTCAGGCCTCTATTGAAGATTTGGGGTGGCCCTCTGCACTAAATCACGCTTCTGGGAATTATGCTTGTAGCGCAGTTTGATTCTGGGAGTGAGGGCTGGGTTTGATTCTCTTGTTCTAGGACCAGTCCTGCTGTCTGAACCATACCCTAAATCTTACAGGAAAAATTCCTAGCAGTGGTGTGCTGTGCCCCTAGGCTGATGCTGATATCTGCCTTTTTAAAAGTTACATTTGCTGAGCTGGGCGTTGGTGGTGCACGCCTTTAATCCCAGCACTCAGGAGGCAGAGGCAGGCGGATCTCTGTGAGTTCGAGGCCAGCCTGGTCTACAAAGTGAGTTCCAGGACAGTCTCCAAAGCTACAGAGAAACCCTGTCTCGAAAAAAACAAAAAACAAAAAAGAAAAGAAAAGAAAAGAAAAGTTACATTTGCTGAAGACTAACTGCTTGCCACCTCTTTTTCCCTCAAGACCCTCATGATGTCCCAACAACCCACCAGATTTTCTCCTGGGCTACGTTTTCTTGTCGACCCTCTGTGCACATTTGACATGTTGGTCCACTTATGGGTCCATCCGACCTGGATCTTAGGCCTTTCCAGTGTGCTTCATCTCCAAAGAAGCATTTCCTATTTTTAAATTATTGTCTCTACATCTCTCACAGGAAAAAAAAAAAAGGAAAAAAAACTTCACAGTTTTATCTGCCATTACATGTTTTTTTTTTATCCCCCTCCTCCCAAAGCTAGAGACTATCATAAAGAGTCTGCAAATATCGCTGGGTTTTATCATAAAAAGTATACGGATTTGCTTTGGTAGCCTATCAGCATGTGCTCATTCGTTAATGAGCAAGACTTGTGGTTTAGGGACGTACGTGGGAGGCTAAGAGCCAGGCTGTTTATTCTCAGCTCTGCTAGTCTATTCATTTCTTAGCCCTTCCATCCACCCTGTTATCCTGGTCCCATCTAACTGCAGGCCTTGGGCCGAAGTCCCTAGGCCAGGAGAGGCCTGCCTTGGGTTCAGTCTCTCGTATTCTCTCTAGGGTGGAATTGGACCCAAGTGAGCTGAGATCATGGAGCTGATGCGACGCCTTGCCTGCCAGTCTTCCTCAGTCAGATCCCTCAGAGAGAAGGAAAGTTTTGCTTCGACAGGGAGTGCACATTGCGTTTCTAGCCTCTTGCTTTCGTCTATGCTTGCCCTTTGTAATACTTATTTAAAAGTCCTTAAACCACAGTAGGATCTGAACTCCAGCAAGTTGGCCGTCTGTCTGAATTGACATGCCTGCTCCTGCCTCCCTTCTCCATCATCTCCGTGGAGTCATGGCAACCTCCCCTAAACTACAGTAGGAGGATGCTCTGTGTGCCATTTCACCTCAAGATCTTCATCTTGTTTGTCCTGAAGTTGGCTGAAAGAACAGTAACATAGCGTGAGGATGAAAAGAAATCTGAATGTAACAGGTATGCATGAAACACCAATAATTTCTATCTGTAAGCATCAATAAATCATCACCCTGTCAGACACTTCATATATAAGTGCCTGTCCGGTACTTGGCAGGTGGTCCTAGTCCAGTGACAGCCTGTTTCCACTCTCATCTTTAAAATGGAGAGATTTGTAGTCCCTACTCCTCTTGTCGCTTAACGGACAGGCTATCTCAGACAGACATCGTCACCAGTATAATCACTAGGCAATGCATCGTGGGCTGGATTTGTCCTCTGTGACCTCTTAAATACTCCCCGGACCCAAAGAAACCCAGCAAGCTGCTTGAGACCCCCACAAGTGCTGCCCCTTATCTGAGGAGACTCTCAGAACTGCAAATCAGTGAAGAGAATCAATAAGTCGTCGCTGTAGTCCTTGATGAGAAAGGCAGTGAAAGGTACGACCAGTTACTTATTTGAAAATTCCTCCAAGGAGTGTGCTCCGGCACACAAAAACAAAATGGAGACGTGCAGACTGTGTACGCATGTGCACGTATCTATTCATGCACACATTTTACATAGTCCAACTGTGTCGGAAACTAAACGGTGACGACGGCACAGTCTCAAAACAGATCTAGAATTTATGGTTATGCGTTACAGTGAAGATGATATTAGGGTGCAGAAACGGGAAGTTTGCTCCAAGGACCGCTTACGGCTCTATGGAAGCTGCATACTTATTTATTTTTACATTGCAATTACGAAACACAAAGATCCCAGAAAAAGTTAAGCATTGAGATTTTGTTTGAGACAGAAAAGTCAGAGATTTTTGGTAAGCTGTGACTTCTCTGGAAGACTATGAAAGAAAGAAGGTCTCTGCTTAGCACCTCAGATCAAATTACGTGAAACAGTGTGACTTAGGAAGCAGGACGGGATAAACAAAATACAGCTTGTAGGCCCAAAATAGCCTCGTTTTACCGAGTGCTGCATTCCATCTGTCAAAACAGGGTGGATGGCACTCATCAGATACCCGCTGTGCATATCTAACGGGGCGGGTCCAGTGCTCTGATGGACTTTGCACTATCAAGTATCAGAACAGCCAACCAAGAGTTCAGAGTCTGTGTAACTGTGTAAGTACCAGATGCTCTAGCCATTCTCAGCCAGAAAATTCTTCCTTCCCTTCTGGAGATAAAGGGTAGAGACTTTCCCATCCTTCCCACATAAGCCTAAGACACCCAGTCTAAAATCTGCAGAAGTCAAGTTTCCCTAAACCTTCCCCGACCTTGGACAGAAAGTTCTCTGTCTGAAACACCTTCAAAAATTAAAATCTCAGTGGTCCACCTTCACCGAACACCACACCAAGCTGGTGCTGTGTTATTTTAGGTAACTTTGACCAGAATACCGTGTGCCCATGTGCTGTTAAAGCAAGTCCCATTTCATGCTGCGTTTACGTCACTCAGGAGTTCTTACTGGAAATTACGATGTCCCCCATGTGCAGTTTGGGTCATTTTCATGTCATTTCTTCTGGTTTGTATCAGAATGTCTTCAAAATAGGGACATTGCTTTCTGGACCCACAAAGCTCTTGGTGCCTGGCACCTGCCTGCCACAGGTGCACCTTGGTCTTAAGTCAGGGGAGGGCTGTCCTCAGCACTTTGGACCTCTCGTTCAGCAATGGGCTCCTCCATAGGCAGAGTACGCTGCTCCTTCCCAATGGAAGCCCCGCCTCTGGAGGTCACTGCCCAACCCTGCAATGCCTGGTCTGCCACAGTGGCAGACTTTATTGTTTTCAACCCTTGGCCCAGTGAAGTTGTCAGCTGTATAAAAGTTGACAGCACCATAGAGTAAGGGTGGAGGAGGAAGTGTGGGAAGACATGGGTACCTAAAAGCGAATGGATTATTTGAAGAGAGAATCAGAAGTGCATTTTGGTGGTGTTTCTAGTAGTGTGCAGTAAGAGGATAAAATAGGCTCTGTTCCATCAACACTTAATCTGTGTGTGATGAGGAAGGCATCTTCTAGTTGTACGGCTTCAACCACCACGTTGCAAAGTATCAGCCGGATGACACACATCATGTTGACTGTACACAAAAGAACCTGGGAAAACTCCTTGCTTGCAAATTCACAAAACGATGCCCAATTCTCCCCGCACAATTACAGGGTGCCTTTGAGTGGACAGAGAGTGCCAAGAAGCCATAGGGAAGAAAGAAACAGAGGCAGGGTGTGGGGTGGACAGGGGCGGCTACTCCAGAGTCTCACACAGAGGCTGCCTTTCATTGGGTTGTTGAGGAGAAATTTAGCTTCTGTCTGTGGAAAGGAGATGGTAGACACTTGTGGTCTGAACGGGACACGTCCCCCTTGAGTTGACACGCTTGGATACTCACTATCCAATTGGTGATCCTGTTTGGGAAGGTGGAACCTTGGTGGGGGGCTTGCTAGAGGAAGTGGTCCCCTCAGGTGGGTCTTGGGCTGTTTTGTATAGTCCAACCCTACTTCTTCTTGCTCTCTGCTTCCTGATTCCAGAGGTAATGTAACCAACTGCATCGTGTGCTGTAGCCTTTCATAAGTCTAAGAAGGTCTATGTGAGTCAGAACAGGCTGTCCCTTCTTGTTTCCTGTCAGGTACTTGGTCATGGTATTAACAAAAGTAACTAACTATTAATTAGGCAAAGCCTAAGCCTTTCCTTTGGCAGATCCCTTCCCAGGCCAGGTCATGGCTGCCCTGTCAGACAGCATGGTTACCTTCTGTACAAACTGTACACACATGAAAACTTAAAGTCAGCGTAACACGATATTTTAAAAATCCAAGAGAAGGCAATTCAAATCACAAAACTGGAAAAACGTATTGCTAAAGCCTGCAGAGTACAAACAAGTTCCAACCATTGGCCTCCCAGTGAGAAAGGGCTTCTTATGCACACTGGAAACTCAGCTGTAGTACCTGAGTTCCGTCAGGAGTCCCTTTCCACTTTACTATCTGTTGTGTTGTGAATGAAATACGCTCGTCTCGTGGAAATGGAAGTGTAGCATTATGGCAGAGCAGTTTCCAAGGATAAGGTCCTGCCCATGTACTCGACCCTTAAGTCAGCACAGTCTAGAAGTTTAAGAAGAAATCACATTAGAGACAGTTATTCTTTCTAAAAACACCACATTGCCAGGCGGTGGTGGCACACATCTTTAATCCCAGCACTTGGGAGGCAGAGGCAGGCAGATCTCTGAGTTCGAGGTCAGCCTGGTCTACAGAGTGAGCTCCAGGACAGCCAGAGGTAAGCATAGAAACCCTGTTTCCAAAACAAAACAACAGAACAAAAACAAAGCACTCAGTTGTTTAAATAGAAGTCTGACTAAAGATAAAATAAAAATTTCTTGAATAAAACGTGCAAGGTTCTTAGAACTTTCCCAAATGTTTATCTTTGGTGCCTGACTCAACCCCAACCCATAAAGCCATGCCTGGGAATACTGCACGAAGCTGCAGTCACACTGCCTGCCTGCCAAATACTTTCCAACTTGCAAGCCTCTTCATTCTTGACTTTGAAAAAGGTAAACACAAAGGGTGTGATGTTTCTTGGAATCTGAATACTTGATAATACGTTGAATTATTGAACAGAAACTTTTCTTTCTTATTAAAGAAAATGAGTTCTTTCATCCCTGCTTGTTTTGAAGTTTAGAAAAATTTATAATCTTAGAGCTAGGGAGAAAATTAATTCCAAGCTAGGGCTTACCCTGGCCACAAAGCTAATGGAAAGAGCTAGGCTTTAGAGAAGAGACCAAGGTCCAGAGAAACTTGTACTCATTGGCTGGAAGCTGCTCTACTTCCGGGTCAGCTCCTTATCTGTGTTTGTACAAATATAACCCCCAGCTGAGTGTGACGGCACTTACCGGCAGTTTCAGCCCGGGCAGGACTAGCGTAGGACGACTGCAAGTGTGAGGGCAACCTGGGGTTCGTGGTGAAGCCCGGTCTCAACACAAGTGAACAGCTTACTACATCACCGTCAAGGAAAACCTCAGCGCATCAAGGCACAAGGGGCAGTGCTCAGCAGAACGGGTGTCCGAAGACAAGCTATGAGCTTGAACCTTGAGGATATTATTACTTAATGCCAGAGTGCTTGCCCAGCAATCAGGAAGCAGTGGTGTCAATCACTAGTAACTGCCCCTCAGCACACACAAAAGATCTGCTGGTAGGAAGTTCCTTACATTGTCTATGTGTTGTTGCTTTCCTTTGTGTTCAAGAAAAGTAAAAAAAAAAAAAAACAAAAAAACAAAAAACAAAACAAAACAACAACAACAACAAAAAAAAACCAGAAAATTAGAATAATACCACAGCCATGCTCCCAGACTCCACAATTTGAGTTGCTTTCTGGTATTTGTATCCCATGGTGCTGGGGGGAAGAAACCAGATCCTTAAAAGTGCTAGGAAAATGTTCTACTACTGAGACATGGCATCCCCCTTTAAAATAAAACAGGGTAGAACTCAGGTTTTCAAGCTGTGGACACGGTTACAGTGGCTGCACGTGGCTCTGTGATCACGTCATCTTCAAGATGGAAAACCCAAAATCACCTGTGGCTGAGGTGGCTAAGCCCGCCTGAAGAGCCACCTAATGAGGAGGGCAGAGCCAGCCTGGCAGCTGTGGGACAGTGAGCCAGGAGCTGATGAAAGGAATGGGCTCTGGGGGTCACAGAACCTGGCTCGCAGGGCAGCGACTGCTCCAGCTGCATGCTGGGGTCCAGCCTCAGCAGCTGCAGAGCTTTTTGCAGCTTTGGGAGAGGCCTGCTGTTCAGGCCGTGTCTGAAATCTCCTTGCTTTTGAACACTGGCAACTCATTTAAACATATAAAAAAATATCCAAGCCAAACAAAACACCTTGGCAGGCTGGATTTAAGATGCAGAGATCAGATTAGGAACCTTGAAAGGACAAGTGTGGCCAGGACAGATGGGGCTTCTGACTTTGGGAGCTGGATGGTTTGGCAGCGGAGTCGGGGAGTATTTGCCCCAGAAGAGGAAGCGGAAACGTGACCCCACAGGAACCCGCCCTTCCCTCGCCTGCAGGATTGGCATTCTTACTTCTATGCTGGAGATCTCAGATCAAATCGAGGATCCTGGCGTTCAGACAGATAACAGAAAGTTTGTACAGGGCAGGCAAAGACAAGAGAAGGACCCAGACAGGCACGGCCCTGATCTGCCGGGCCCTGTGTCCTTGGGATCTGCAGCTGCGTGCAGCTGCTGCTTCATAGAGATCGGGGAATCATTCAGAGCAACTCTCGCTTCTCTGGAAAACCATTCCAGTTCACTAAACCGTAAATGTTACTAAATGCCCTTGAGGCACTAACCCATGAACCCTGTATGCCAGTGGTGACTGTGCAGGGCAAGCTGACGAGAGTCACCCACGGTCTTCCTGATGAGGAAGCAAATGGCACGAATAAACAGCATGGAGAAGGCTGGAGTGATGTATTCACCTGCAGCAGCAGGAAAGCACTGAGGGGAGATCTGTATTTGTAACCTCAAGACTAAGGCAGCTACAGATTCTGGCTTCCCTGGAATGGAACTGCCCCGGAACATGGGAACCTCAGGACCAATCAGCTCCCTCATTTTTCTCCACTTAAAAGAGGCACAACTAACCTTCTAGGACCTAGAATTTGAGTAAGGTTCAAACTTGGGACCAGGTTTTTATTACAATTTGTCAGTTATGCCACTGCAATAGTATAGTCACACTGATACTACGTTAATGTGTGAGCATGGAGGATGGAAAGATAGCTGACTCCGCGATTAAGACCACTGGCTACTTTTCTAGGCTAGAGTCCCAGTGCCCATATGGTGACTCCCAACCATCTGTGGCTCCAGGGTATCTGATGCCTCTTCTGGCCTCTGTGGATCCCAGGCACAAACACAGTGCACAGACATAGATGCAAACAAACAAACAAAACCTCATCACTTAAAAGTTTTTAAATAAGTAAGCGTGGCTCTGCTCCAGTGAAACTCAAGGGTGAACTTCATATATGTATGAATATATAAATACTTATCTCTACTCTTACCATTTAGTTTTCAGTCCACATAAAAATGACCAGTGGGCTAGAGCTAGACCTAAATCTACAGTAACACCGAACCAGAAAACACCATGACAACAGTTCCATTCAGTAACTATCATCTCCATTTTGCCTCTGAGAACACCAAGGCTTGGAGCAGTCAAGTCATGTGCCTAAGTAAACAGAGACAGTAAGCAGCAGCTCAGACGTGTTTCTGGAGAACATGGAGACCTCAGTGAGCCCAGACCATAGCTCTGTGCAAACAGCTGCTATCAGCTGCAGATGCTCCTTCTGAAATCTGATTCACACCCAATGCAGATCGGCCTGGCATTCTGGAACCTTACCTAGCAGGGTCTACAACAACAGGGAAGCTCTTCATCAAGGGCATCAGCCCACAACAAACTAAGCTCCTGATGGTGGCCAGAGTCTCATTACCAATGCCAGATTTGCTGGAAACCACTGTTCCAGAGCCAAAGTTAAATCGAACTTGGTACCTAGATGACAACAAGGTCAACCTGTGGCACTGCTGCTAGGCAAGGTAATGTAAATCATATGAAATATGAAAATAATAATTTTAATCCAACTGAACACAAATGTACCAGCAAGTTTTGTGCCATAACATTTATTTAGAGCCTGTCTGCAATGGGTTCCCAGAAGTTAGAATCCTTCCTCACAGCTCTGGGGTACACTAAAGTGTTTGGGGGGAAACTTGGTATATGAAGCTCTTGTGAATCTCTCATGAGGGCTAACCAGTAGAACGCCACAGAAGGCAGTCTGCATAGGTGATGTGCTCCCACCCCTAACACCGAGGCGGAAAGCCAGTAGGACAAGTGCAGGAGCCATCTCCCTGGTCTCACCCTCCCTACCAAGCACCTAAAGGTTGGAGATTTTCAAGCCCTGTCTTCCTGACTTTCACCATCGATATTTGGGAATTGTCTGGACGGTGTGACTCTGCTATGGTGATTTCAGGCAACCAAGGGCATTTCACCTCCTTCCATCTTTTCTTTTGGATGCCCACGCTGGCCCACTTGCTGCTGTCTCTGCCGACACAAGGCCATCTTTCTCTCTCTCTCTCTCTGTCCCTTGTCATGTTTCTGACA
The DNA here is from genome assembly GCF_017639785.1 of Mesocricetus auratus. Taxonomy (NCBI): domain Eukaryota; kingdom Metazoa; phylum Chordata; class Mammalia; order Rodentia; family Cricetidae; genus Mesocricetus; species Mesocricetus auratus. Next base: position 4,027,245 of record NW_024429218.1, on the reverse strand, counting down.
CTGAAAGTGATCTAGAGCCCTGTTGCCTAGAATAGTCTAATGTTCCCACTCTTCCATTGAATGCTCACTGCAAATCAAGTACAGAGAAGCCTGGAGCTATGAAGAAAGAGGTAAGACATGGAAAAGGACTACCCATGTATTGAGATGGAACGGTGTGATGCACGGTAGCCCTTGTAAATGAACCTCTGTAGCCGCCAGCCAGAGGTGTTTCACAATGACAATGTAACAATGATGCAAGAATGTAACAATGATGGAAACAAAGGCCTTCCGGCTATGAGAGATTATTTGCTAGGAGGGCTACTCAGATAGATTGTGCTGCCTTGTTTTAATTTCCTAATGGCTTCCATATAACTTCAGCAGACATGTGCAAAAGAAAAACAGACCAGCACTGGCTGCCCCTTCTTAGGACCATAGAAGCCCAGTGTCTTCCTGGAAGGTTTAAGTCTGTAATTTGCCACTAGGAATAGAACCAGCAGAGGTGATCATAGTTGTAACTATGTCTCTGATACATGAGAATAGAAATATATGTTAGAGATGAGAATATGTCATTACAATATGAGAAAAACAATTAAACCATAGAGGCAAAAAGGAAACCACATTTAAGGACTGAGATCCAAAGAGGAGATACATATGAAAATGGATTATATATTGACAGGCTGATCACATAAATGATGTAAGATTCAGAACTACAGGGAACACTAGGGTCTTTGAGATCTTAAAGGTTATAGCACAGATCAACACATTCTGTCACCAACAACAGAAATTCAAATGTTTGCCTAGTGCCTTTATTATTGATTTTGTTAACATACTGGGGTATTTCCTCCATACTATTTTTTACTTAAAAATTTTAAAAGATATATTTATTTTATGTGTAAGAGTGTATTGCCTGCATGCATTTACATGTAGTCCATACATGCCTGGTGCCTGCAGAGTTTATAAGAGAGTGTCTGATCCCCTGGAAATAGAGCTTTGGTGGTTTAGGACCTCCATGTAAGTGATAGGAACTGAACCCAGATTCTCTGGAAAGCAGTAAGTGCTCTTAACTGCTGAGCCATCTCTTCAGCCCCCATTCCCTGTCATATTTCAACTACATATTCTTTAACATAGTAGTTATAGTGCTCTCCACTCCAACTAAGTTACTCAATGATTATTAGTCCATTTCCACATGGTATGGAACATCATCACCACAATTCAGTTTTAAAATATTTTCACTCTCTCAAAGCTCTCTTCTGACCAAAGGCAACCAATGTCTGTCCCTGCCAGCAGAAAACCGACTGTTAATACGTTTTCTGTCTCTTTTGATTGACCTTTCTGGATATTTCATATACACAGAAACATATTACCACTTGCTATTGGTATTTTTCACTTCGCACAATGCTTTTAATGCTTTTAATGTCAGTCTATGTTGTAGCATGCAATTGGTTCCTTTCAATTGCTGAATAATAATCCATTATGTGGATATGACATACACACACACACACACACACACACACACGCACACCACAATTTATCAGTTGATCAACATTAGGTTGTTTATATGCTTTTCTTAGATTTTAAATGCTTACATGAACCTCTGTAAATCATTTTTATGTAGGTGAATATTTTAATTTTTCTTAAATAAACAACAGTAGGCAAGTTTAATTTTTTAAGAAAGTAAATAAAAATGTTTTTAAAGCTTGCTATACTATTTTACATTTATAACAGTAGGGAATGGTTTTCCTTGCCCTCTTGAATGGTGTTGATTGGTTAAAAAAGATTACTACTAAAGTCATCTTAGTTGGTATATATTGTATCTCAGTAAGGATTTAACTTGCATTTCTTCATTGATTAGTGAACATCTTCTCATGTGACTATCAGCCATTTGTTTTCTAGTGGATGCCTATGCCAATCTTTGTCTTTTTCAAAAAGCTGTTTCTAGTCTTATTATTTGGGTTTGAGAGATTGTTTGCATGTTCTGGAATCAAGTCCATGATCAATTTCTTCAATACTGTTTGAGAATGTGAAGGAGTGTGCTGCAACCACCAGGCTGGCTGGTCACTGAGGTGGAAGGCCATAGCTTGTGACTCTAGAGACCATGCCGCGGTACTTCCATATACCAGCAGCAGGCACGCAACGTCTATAGTCAAGGGAGTGCTTTTCCATGGAACTCAAACAGAGCAAGAAAATGTTGCAGACTATGGGGCTGGACTATTTCTCTAAAGCCCTTCCATTGCATAATGAAGAGTAAAAGGAACCAGCAAGGGGGACATACGGACAGAGAAAACGGGGTGAAGCCAAATTTCTGATGTGATCATTGTTGCAAATTTGTTGAAGTATGCACATGAGATGAGCCTAAGCAAACAGGCTCTGGGATGGTGCTTCACACGCACCGTCAAGCTGCCCTCCGTCTCCTAGATGAGCCTAAGCAAACAGGCTCTGGGATGGTGCTTCACACGCACCGTCAAGCTGCCCTCCGTCTCCTAGGACAATGTTGTTAGGAGATAAAGGCTGAAGGTGTAGGGAGCTAAGCTCTGGGCTTTAATGCTATCTGAGCAGCCTGCCTAGCATTTACCTCAGCTACACTTGCTAACTCAACCGAGAGTCCCAAAGTCATACATTGTAGAGAGACACTTGATCTGTACACTCACAGCATGACTTAAATCCCTGGTGATAAAATCTCAAGAAATACTATAAATAAAAGGGAAATTGAATATGGAGAGTGAAAGAGGGAATGACAGCAGACGAGACAAGTTTTCTCAAAACAAGTGGATGAAAGGTTATTTTATTTAGTGAGACTAGAAATAAAGGCAACCTATAAAAGATGCAAGATTTAAATCAAAGGTAAAATAATTATATTGTAAAAAAAAGTACTCCATGTCTCTGGTATAGAAGAACTGGAATGCTTTAACTTGAAGATCCGTGCACACGTTTCTGTGTTGAATGTGTTAATATGAAAAGAACTGTGACTCACACATCACAATGAGTCAGCAAGTGGGAGACAGATTATTATGACTATTATTGATACAGAAGAAAAAGAATCACCGGTACCAAGCAAGACTTCCATTTGCTTTTTAATCTATGGAATCTCATCCTATATTGCCTTGAAATTAAATGAAATCTCATTGGGATTTGAACATTATCTTATGAAGGACGTAAACATTACCTGAAAGAGTCATAAGACATCATGGGAAATGATAAGTTTTTGTTCTTTGCAATTATGGGAAGTGTGGAAATTATGGACAATTACAATTCACAACAGACTTCTTCCTTTGGAGGAGGTCATGTACTACATACTCAGGAGCCTGTCGATTTGATGCATGGGTGCAAAGGCTATGTGCCTACAAGGTGTGCCTGGAGGAAATCCACCTTGGCTACTGAATGCTGCTAAAAGGAAGACAGAGCCATTCCTAGTTTTTCAAGGGCAACTCTACTCTTCCAATCCTCAAACTGTCAAAAGACGGTGAAGGGAGAAGCAGTGTGCCTCTGGATGTCTTCACTGGATTATGAGTGACGAAACGACCGGGAAATCCCACGACACTGTGCCAGTGCATTACAAATGGTGCCCATTTGGAAAATTAACAGAACATGAAGGAAACATGATCGCCCAATTGCAAAACACGTTGCACGTTGATTAAGATTCCCACTTACTGCAGAGCACGCTACGGCTTGCTACCTGAAATGCTCCCGGAGGAGGACTGGGAAGGGAAAGGCTTTACTGATGGTGTACTTGTCACCTGTCTGCTTTTTACAGGCCAGTCACAGGTCACTCGGCTCTTGGGATCGCACGTTGCAGCCGGGGAATCTCATGGATTAGACTGGGTGTGACAGGGCCTATATACAGGGAGGGGCGTGGGTCTGCACAGCATCAGGAGGAACAATTTGGGACACTGAAGAGTGGAACTGAATGATGTGAAGGAGCATTTTAAAAACCAGTGCTGGGGAGAGTACTCAAGGGTGACAGAAGAATGAATATGTGGAAGAAAGGTATTCTTCTCCAAGTTCTGTGTGTTGAAGTCACATCTATTTACCCTGTCCCACACGCTGTCAAATCGTTCAGCAACAGAGACATGTCAAGCCGCAGATATTCCATGTCCCTGTCCATTCCTTCTCAGCCTCCTAGGTAACCCAATTCTTCGGCTCATAAGACTGAGCTTAAAGATCTGGAAGGAGTTATTCTCCCCACCCTCTCCCGAAGCACATCCGTTTTCACACATTTCAATTGTCCTAGTCCAGAACAGCTGAGCCACAGACTACATATTCTACAAACCCACATATTCCCCAGAGTGCCTGGTGGGCTGTTGGTGAGTGTTTGGTCCCTGGCTAAGGTGGAAGGTGATCTGAGAGCAGACAAATTCAGATCCGGGCAGTGATAAGCTCTGACTAACGACAGGCGTATCAAAGTGGTCGTGGTGGAGTACCTGCGGTCACAGCGCAGTTAGCTTCAGAGAGGAAAGTCGGCTACGTGTTGGAGAACAGGTCCCCACGTAGAAGACAGAGCCAGGGAGCTGTACGAGGGGCAAGCCAGGCTTAGCGATTGCTGTTACTTGATGGGCGAGGGGATGGGGCGGTGGATTACAGACCACAGCAAGGCTAAGAATGCAGCGCTCACTACCACCAATGTGGGAGCTGAAAAGAACTGCCAAGTTTGCAGGAGGGCTCCAAAATTCAGCTTTTACTGTGGGGGCGGCTTCTGGAAAGGAGGCCCAGGAAGATACCGTTGGCAAATGGACCCCTGGAATCTAACAACAGGAGCTAGAGAGATGAGGATGTGACCACGGAGATGGTCGGATTGACTGAATGCTCCCAGGGACTCGCTGAGAAGGGGAAGTGACCAGAGGGTCAGGACCTTCAAACGAGGTTGGAGAAAAGTGGCTTCAATCTCAAGACCAGCAGCCTACCACCTTACAGCAAATTACAGACTAAAGCCCAGATTTTCTGATTAAGGCACAACACATAAAGATTTTAAAATAAAACATCTATGTTACTAACCAACACAAAGCATTTCTAATCTTACAACAGAACATAATTTTGCCTCTGATCTCTTCCTATGCAATGCAGCTCCAAGCAGACATGGAAAAAGAGTTTGTCACATTAATGTCAGAAATGTTTCTCTCTAGTCATAAACAGTGAGTTAGCATGGCACCTTGGAGACAGTGGGAAACAAGGCTGTCCCTAACTCTATGACAGAGCTATTGATATCCCATAGCTAGAGATCACTTACTTATTTTAAGTGATCCGGAGATGGGAAAATGTTTGGATTTGGGACTAGAACACTTGGGAGTCATAATCTGAGGTCTGCCATTTGTTTTGAAACTGAGGCTTCAGGAAGCAGTGACCTGAATATCCTCATTAAAACAAAACTGGAACCAAACCCAGTGAGAATCTGGGGCTTGAGGAGACGACTCATCATTCAGGAGTGGTAGCTATCTGTCCAGAGGACCTGAGTTTTGTTCCCAGCACCACTTTGTGCGGCTGTTTGTGGCTCTGGCTTCAGTGGATCCTACCCTCTCAAGGCACAACATCCACACAAGCATTATTGACAAATAAAACAATAGTCTCGAAAGTGCCGTGTGTTCACAAGAGAGTTCACCTACCTATGCATTAGGAAATGTGAGTTCATGTTTGACAATAAGAATTCATTATAGAACAACATAAAATCATGTCTCAAAAGACAGATGTAAAAATATAAATTCCCTCATCTGCAGTTTTGTTTACAAAAGTACATGCATAACAATGTTATGAATTCTGTAGGAGTTTAATTTTTCTCTGCTGAAATGGATGCAAATGTTCATTTAGCAACGTCATTCCCAATTCTAATGAATTACAAGTAATTTGTGAATATTACAACTTGACTAATTTTGAAATAATTAGAGCTCTTTTGAAAAGAGAATCCAGCATCTATACTAGTTAACAAATTTACTTAGTTCCAAATACTGTCACTGAAAACAATCACAAATAACACCCCTCCCCATGTGTGTGCGATTCCACGAACAAGAGCCAGGGAAAGCAAAGGCCTCACAGCAGACTCTGGGAGATTATAACCCAACCTGTCAACTCTCTGCACTAATCTACACACATCTGAAATTCTGCACTGCAACTCACTGGACTATTTCTCATGCCTTGAGTCTGGCGCTTTAGACCATCCTGACTCCCTGCTGAACTATTTCTCTACTTTTGAAAAAGATTTTTATCACTTATTAACAAATGGCATAGTCTTATTCAGAAGTCTATTTAAGAACTGTCGTCCTTAGATGTCTACAATCTATAATCTAAAATACGTTAACAACATTTAGGTAAAATTAAAGATACATCTACCTAGAAAATAGGACGTAGTGAGATTTCCTTACTGAAAGTTTCACATGGGTTAATAATAACATTTTACAAAAAGCTTACTTAGCACACATTCTGTTTAGTCTTGAGTCTTTTACTGAACTGGGATAAAATTCAGTGCATAATTTACTATCTCTGGACAAATATAGACATTTCCTGAGTTAAAAATAAGAATATTTCTTCATTAATATTTCCATTTGTCAATGTTATTACAAACTATAATTACATGAAATCTGAGTTTTGCTTTTACTTGAACTTCATGCAACAGACTTTCATGTCTTCCAATCAACATAAAGCTAAAAAAATCCCTGCTATTATATTTAGTAGCTCACTTAGTCATTACAGAAAATCCACAATTTAGGATGGGATTATATTTCAGTAAACCCACCATAAAATGAAAGAAGTATAAACTTGAAACACATTTAACAAGCCCAACCCCTGAACATCAACCCAGCTTGGTCTGCCTTCCCTGCTCTTAGAATCCTTATGCTGGCGTCCCCTTGGGCAAAACCACTAAGCAAGTCAATGATGGGGGATGTCCTTCTATATGCTGTGAATATATATTTCTCTTCCCAATGTAACACGTGTCCTGGTTTCCATTTGGGGGTCAAAAGGAAGTACACTGGTTGGTTTAATTCCTTAGTTTTTTTCTGTTTCCCAGTGTCTCTCCACAGCTGTTGTTCCTTTCCCTGAAGCATTCAGAAAACTCCAAGTTAATAAATCACTATGCAATCTATTTTGGGGGTTCTTTATCATTCTTTTCTGTTTATTTAGCATATCCTTTAAAGTTCTATTTGAACTTTCTATAACTGACTGCCCTGTAGGATTGTGTGGTACACTTGTAATACGCTTTATTTTATAATAAGCAAAAAAATAAAAACTGTCTCATTTTCTTAGAGACACATGCTGGAGCATTGTCTGTATTTATTTATGCAGATATGCCCATGGTAAATAAAGCTGTTTTGGCCAATGGACAGGCGGGATGTAGCAAGGCAGGAAGTATAGGCAGGGCTAGCAGACTAGGAGAAATCTGGGAAGAGGAAGGCAGAGAGTGAGTCTTATGGGAGACACCACGAAACTGCCAAGGAAGCAAGAGACCCGGGCATCACTGGTAAGCCAAGACCATGTGGAAATACACACATTGACAGAAATGGGTTAATAATTCAGAGAGAGCTAAAAAATAAGAAGTCTGATTAATAGGCCAAAAATTTATAATTAATAGAAGCCTCTGCATGTTTATTTGGGGCAAAATGGATGCAGGATCAGGGGGATGAAAACTTCCTTCAAGAAGTCTGGGTGTGATAGCTCCTGTCATTTGTTTACCGTCTGCATCCAGCAAATGCTGGCAACACTGCAGACTGGAGAGTAGCTATTCCGGAATGGTCTCACAGTAAGGCAGGGGCTTTAGCTTGCTACCACTGACCAGCTCTGAATGCAAAGAAAGGGCTGCAGATCCCCAGGCCACGAAAAGGTCCATGTGCAAAATCTGAAGTGCAATGTCTGAAAGCAGAACTCTTTTATACACCCACGAAGTCAGGTGATCAGAAGTTGGATAATCTTAGGTGCAGAATCTTAAATAAGTAATGAAAACACGCAGATTACCTATTTTCTGAAAGGTGCTACAGGCATTCTCTGTAGAAATGCAGATGAATGTGTTTCCATCTGCTTTGAGAAGCACCTGTGAGTGAAATACTTGTGCATTTTATTTAGAGTAGGTATATCCTACATAGATGGCATGTGTGTGTGTGTATGCATGCACACACACACACACACGCATGCACACTTGTATTTGTGCATAGGTGTGTTTACACAACATATTGACTTTCCAGAATGCTGACAACCATAGGCCAAGTGCTCTCTCCCACTCCAACAGGAACACACAATAGATCCAGCTAACCTATATATATCCTTGCTAGTATTTATTTATATTTATCAATGAATATTTGGAGCTGAAAAATGTCATCCAATGTGGTTTTGAGTTAGAAATTTTCTTTTCTTTTTTTCTTTTTATTTTTCTTTTTTCTTTTTCTTTTCTTTTTTTTTTGGTTTTACGAGACAGGGTTTCTCTGTATTGTTTTGGAGGCTATTGGTCCAGCCTGGCCTCAAACTCACAGAGATCTGCCTGCCTCTGCCTCCCGAGTGCTGGGATTAAAGGCGTGCGCCACCACCGCCCGGCTTGAGTTAGAAATTTTCTAATGGTGCTGAATGTCTTTTGCGAGCTCATCAACAGGCAATATTCAGGTGTGTGCTTGTTCACCTTTTGCTATCTTTTTGGCTAATATTTTAAATTTTGGCAATTTGTAAACAACAAAAACGGTGGCAGAGAGCAGATCCCTGATACTCTCCTCACTCTTCTCCTTAACGTTAATAAGCCACAAGCCCTGTCTTAACTGCCACTGACGCGACAGTGTCATTACTCACAGATTTTATTAACCAACTTCTGGGAGGCATATCGTAGTCAGTCTACCACATCCTTTTTCATTTTCTTAATGGCATTTTGATGAACAGAATTTAAAATTTTGATGAACTCTAATCATCCTTACATCCAAAATTTTGATGCAGAGTAAAACACAAGGCAGCTTTAAAATGTCTGGAGAAGGACCAGACTAAGAAAACCTATTCCTTTGAAGCAGATAACACCAACGAATCAAGCTGGAGTTGTTCAGAGAACTTCGCATTCATCCCTACATGATGATGGTGGTGTCTGGAGCATTGGACTTTGGCTGGTGAGAAAAAGAAGGGAATGGCCCTAACGTCTGCGTGATGCCAACTAAAATGTGGGGAGGCACACAGGAGGCTAACAGCTCCAGTGAGATCCCAGGATGCCACGAGCACTGTGCCAGCGCCCCATGAAGATTCTTCCGCAAGAAGCCCTGGTGCAGACTGAGAAGCTGTCCTGCAACTCTGCAAAAAGGAGTCAACAGCAGATGAGACTAGGCATAGCACGTGGGCTGCCGTAGGATGTCCTAAGTCTAGAAAAACAAGTACTCCCCAGGCTCTGACTTTCCTGACACAAGGGTTGGGATGCAGGTCTGGAACCGAGTCTCTCGGTTCACAGCAGCCCACAGATACCCCAGAGAAATCTGGGCCACCCAGTTCAATGACCGGCCACACAAAGCAAAGAGAGTCTAACGAGACAGTTGTCACAATGCGGCCAATTTAAATAAGCAGGAGAGAATGCAGTTTAGGCATCTGGGTGATGACCCTGGGAAAGAGCACTTGCTGTGTGGGCATGAAAATCTGGATTTTAATTCCCAGTTGCCAGGTAAAAAGCCTGGCATGGATACTCATGTCTGTGGCTACAGCTTTGGAAGACAGAGAGACAAGCAGATCCAGAGAGACTGGCGTCTCTGACTTCTGCACCAGTGAGAGCCCCTGTCTCAAGGCAGTAACAGAGAGGGATAGAAAACCAAAATCTGCCCCCTGGCTTCTGCAAGTACTCGAGCCAGCATCCAATTCTCCTATGCCTGCAACAATACAGAAAACATGGTTTCTCATAAGCTGCTTAGCGTTGGAGGCATTGTAGACATTCCTGCAGCCTGCCTTCCATAGCTCCCCACCCGTCCCTTCCATCAGAACTCTGCCCTCAGTCCCTCCCACCGCATCCTGCACAAGCCAATGACGTCAATCCAGGCAAGGATGCAGTCCTGCAGGGAAAATCCAGTTCCCGTGTCGGTGAGGGCCAACAGGCAGCCGTTTAGATAGTTTTACTAGGGCTTCTGAGAAAATAGGCAAAGTCTCTCTGTAGATAAAGGAGAAAAGCACAGAGCTCCAGTCTCGAAGCCACCCCCTAGGGTGAGCAGCCTCTGATTGGGCAGAACAGACTCAGAGAGGATCTTCACACTGAGAGGCTCCCCTTGTCCATCCTGCTCCGCTGTGCGCAACTGTGTGTGGCCGTCCCTTGTAAGGAACAGAGAATGCAGTTCTGTGGTACTCTTACTGCTAAATTCAGCAGGCTGTGTACTTCCTAGTGTCACATTATAGCTGGGTGGCAGGTACAGAATTAAAAAGAAGTGTCCAACACACCTTTACCGTTTAAATATGTACTGGAAATGAGTCCCTGATCACAAGCTCAGTTCTTTGGAGCGTGTGGTGGCTCCACTGGCCCAGCCAGGACCCCACTTTTCAATCTCAGCCCGGCGGCAGTGTGAGTATTTCAGTTCCCACGACAAATTAACCTTCTCAGCCAGCATTTTCTTACCAGTGCAATGCTCTAAGCTGACACCTAGAAACTTATCTTTTGAAGACAGACATAACTATCAAGTGAATGTAAGGGCCTAATTTTTAGCTCTAGATTAAACAAACAAACCAAAAAACCAAATCCGAGTATTTTTTGTTTGTTTTGTTTTGCTTCTCAAGACAGGGTTTCCCTGTGAACTCCTGGCTGTCCTGGAACTTGCTCTGTAGACCAGGCCGACCCTGACCTCACAGAGATCCACCTGCCTCTGCCTCCACGGTGCTGGGGTTAAAGGCGAGCGCCACCACCGCCAGGCATAGAGTACATTTTTATGACATTATATTTATAACTGAGTATACGTGATGCAACGTCTGCAGGTCATAGCACAGCTTGCAGCAGCAGGATCTCTTGCTCCACCTGTGGGGACTGAACTCAGGTTGTCAGGTTGGGTACAAGTGCATCTACCTCCCGAGTCGTCCCACAGGCCCCATTTTTAAAAAGAAAGAAAGAAAACTAATACGGTTTTACACGTTTTTACAACGTTTTAAATCGAGTACTTTCACCTTAAAAAACAAGCTTGTCACAACTACCAACAATTTCTTTCATAATCACTGTGAAGACAAAAGTAACCCTGCATAATATTTTTGGAATAAAGCCAGGCGGTGGTGGCGCACGCCTTTAATCCCAGCACTCGGGAGGCAGAGGCAGGCAGATCTCTGTGAGTTCGAGGCTGGGCTAGACTGACAGCCTCGAAAACAATACAGAGAAACCCTGTCGTGTAAAATTTTTTTTGGAATAAATATCCCACATTGCCAAATAGTGACATGGTTGACCACCACTTGCAAGCAACCCCCTAAAAATAATTTCCTGTGTTAGTTTGATTTCTGTCTCACCCTAGAAAAAAGCCTTCTGCCTGCAGACACCTCATTTGCGGCCGTTGAGCTTGTCTGTGCCAGACTTCAGGAAGGTGACACACCATTAGTAATTATTCATACATACAGGAAAGATCTCTAACTATGAATATGCTTCAAGGACATTAGCACTAAGCGCAACATCTGCTGTTTATGGTGTCATATGAAAATGGACCTGTGACCTCAGAATGTCAGTGAAACATACTCAAGATCACAACTCTGAGCCATTAGGAAACCAGTGACATGAAGATTTATGAAGCTTGTATAGTTTTTTATTGTGTAAAAAATATTAATAAAATGATAACAGGACCTTTTCAATGAGTTATCATGTAACAATAATTGTATTTTCATAATTTGAAGTTATAATTATATTTAAGAGTCCTGTCCATTAAATATACATATTAAAGATTTATGGATAAGGGGATGTTCTTTCAAATACTCAGATGAATGGGCGAGGGGAGGGAGGAAAAGCAGAGAGAATGACGACGGGTAAATGAGAATTCATTTACTGACTTGACACGCTTTCAAAAGTCTGTATGATAAAGTTTAACAGCCAGTTTTAAAAACAGAATAACTAAAAGCAGGAGGTCTGCAGGATTTCCTTCAGGCATTTTTAATATAGCTCTGTCACTCTGAAAGTTGATTCTGTTTTTCCTCTAACCTCTTGCATTAACGCATCATTTATAGCCACAGATTGTACCCACTCCAGGTGTACAGTTCACGGATTTTTCTTAGCAAGTTTACACAGCTGTTCAACCATAAGAATACTGATTTGATTTTTGAACTGTGAGAATATTTTGCTTTTGTTGACATGGGAGTGTTTTGTTGTTGTGAAACAAGTCAGATTTAAACAGTGGCTGGACTAACAATAAAGACACACTTCAAAAGCAGGCTTACTTTCCTGTTTGGGGAACACCGATAATCCTAAAAATGAGTCAGCAATTATATTTGGTCACTAAAGCTGTGTCCTCCTGTCCCTCTATCTTGGTTAACACTTCCATTTCTTGCCAAAGCATGACGAAGAAATCCCTCTTTCCCTCTTGCCATGTAACACATTTCCTGGCACACCGCCAGGCAGGCATGTGTGCTGAGGTAGTCCCTTTATATTTCCAAGGCCCAGCAGAGCAGTCCTGCGATTCCCACCCCAGAAACCCCAGGGACCTTGGAGTTATCCTTTTAGAACAATGTTTATTTGTTTTTATTTCATGTGCATTGATATTTTTGCCTGCATGCATGTCTGTGTGAGGGTGTCAGATGCCCTGGAACTGGAGTTACAGGCAGGTGTGCGCTGCCATTTGGGTGCTGGGAATTGAACCCAGGCTCTCTGAAAGAACAGTCAGTGTTCTTAATCACTGAGCTATCTCTCCAGCCCCAGGAGCTATCCTTTTCTTGTGGCTGGGATTGCAATAAGCAGAACACATTACAGCAGGCCTCAAAAAGAAGCACTCTCAGGTAAACCAATGTCATAGTGGCTCTGTCTCATCTTTTAAAAAAGATTTACATATTTTAAAAATACTGTCTCTCTCTCTCTCTATGTGTGTGTGTCTGAGCATATATGCATGTCTCTTACATGTGTGTGTCTGTCACATGAGCACGGCACCGTGAAGTTCAAACAGGGCAGGATAAGTTTGGCCCCACGGTTTGGAAACAGGAGCATCTGCCAGTCTGGGGCAAAGCAGCACTGGATTCCTATACCTCTTGGCTGCTTCCCACCGCCAGGAACCTCCCTGCTGCCCCGGCCATGTGAGCCTGTCTCCAGCTTAGGTTAGCTGAGAGCCATCACAACTAAACAGGTCATCGTGGGAGTCTCTCTGTAGTCTTCAGGTTCCTAGTAGAGCCACCATCCCGTGGAGATGCAGAGACCAGGCAGGGTGCTATCAAGCTTGCTGGGAAGGCCTTCAGCTTTGGAAAGGGGGCAACCTGGAAATTGCACAGACTTACAGTTTCCAAAAATACGTTATTTACGTTTTACTTCCTTTTGAAATATGTGTGTGGGCATATATACATATGAGTGCGGGCATCCATGGAGGTGGACATCTGCTCCCTGGAACTGGAATTACAATGACTGTGAGTCACCACACGGTGCCAGGAATCCATCCTGGGTCCTGTGGAAGAGCATCCAGTGATCTTAACTACTGAGCCACTACTTAACTACTGAGTTTTATGGGTTTTTTTCTTTGTTTTGTTCTGTGGTATATTGCTAAGATGAAGTAAATACCATGTGAACATGTGTGAGGGTCTCCCATTGTTTGGAAGAAAGGAGCCTTTTCAAAGTTCTTATGGACAATTTTTTGCTTTTCCCCCTCCATAGTGACTCTTTAGAAGCTGCAGAGGAGAAGCCATGCACAGGTCTGTGGCTCTCCCCTCACCATGAACTCGGCCAGATAGATGCCCAGGTGTGGTGGAAAATGTGACAAGAGTGGGCACAGTGAGGGAAATATTTCAAATCTCCTGATAGCCGCATGAAAAACAAAATCAAACAGGTGAGATTCATTTCAGTAGTCGCTTATACTTAACTCAACCAAAGCATCCCATTTATCATGTGATTGGTATAGAAGCAGTTAAAGATATTTTCCATTTATTCATACAAATCTCTGACACACAGTGTGTACTTTATGGGTGTATCGCATGTCTGGATTGGCTGCATTTCTGGGACCTGGAAGCCACCTGCAAGTACTCTCTGCCAATCTGGACACGGATCGGATATTTTACAAACAGCTCCTCTGCCATGCTTTCTAATGCAGCCGGAGCATATAGATTTCTTAGGAAGAACAGCTGTCCCAGATGAGGGTGCCTCCCACTCACGGGCCATGTGAAAATCCTCATTTGCTCCAAAAATCTTAGTGTGAAAACTCATAAATGTACTAAATATAAAAACATGTTCATTTACACACACACACACACACACACACACACACACAGTGGCCTCTCTGAAGCTCTCACTGTCTACTAGGCCATCGGCTTTCTTTGGGAAAGGTCCAGTATGTGCATGTGTGCATGTGTGTGTGCATTCTCTGTATATGTGTACATGTGATTTTTGTTCCCATGGCCCTTAAAGGTGACCAACCTACAGCAGAATCTAGATCTCATGTAAGCCTGTATTTACCTAAAGGATAGGCATTTCTGTCTCCTTGGCCCATTTTGGCTGTTTTGTCCAAAATGGTTTCTTGTATGAGTAGTGGGGAAGGCTTCATATACAAAGGCTGTTAAACCAGTGCAGGCTCGGCACACCCCTGTAGGCAGGGAAGTTTGCACTCTATTATGAAGTAAAGCCAAGAGTCACCAGGAGTCATCAGGATGTTTGAGAGCAAGCTGTTACATCATGAGTCTTCACACAATTTGCCAAACTTCGAAAGTCGTAAATTTCATGATTAACTGAAGACATAAAGCAGCCGTGACTAACATGACCATAATGAAAGCTGGGTCCCTAGCTGTTACAAAGGACTGGTTTAGGTGGCAGGCTTCCTAACTACTTGGGGTTATTTTTTATTTTAATTAAATAGTAGTCTATGATGGCGTTGAGTTTGAGGAAGATGGTTTTATGATAACAAATGTTAGCTTGTTGACTGCTGTTACAAAAGTAAGAACACTTGAACATGTTTAAGCTTTACTTGTTCACTACTGAATGTGTAGGTGTGTATGTGTCACGGTGTGTCTGAAGGGCAATGGTCAACCTGGGGGAGCTTGTTTTCTCTGCCCACCATGTGGGTGCCGGGTACACAGATCATCAGGCTTGGAGGCGAGTTCCCTCAGCTGCTGGGCCAGAGGTTGCTTTGTTTTGTGTTTCCTAGATGGATTTTCAGTACCAAGGAGGTTTGCTTTCTGTCTTCTACCTAAGACTAGGCGTTTGTGATTTCAGAGTGCACCTGGGACTTCTGTAGACACTGAGAAATGGTACATTTCACATTTACTCTTATTTATGCCATTTCATTTTATTCAGTATGGATTTTCAAGGGATGGGCTTTAAGTGGGGCACACAACTTAGCTCCCTGCTGACAGCTGGGAAGAAAGCATGAAATATCACAGTCACAGGTGAAAACCTCGAGCTGCCACAATTTCTTATGGTAGAGAGCTTCCAAACTTGCAGAAAGCGACTCATCTGTTGACTTCCACACTGGGCCAACTGTGACGTCTGGAGCACTCTGTCTCAAACAAGCGTTGAGGAGCTGTGGGTTATGTCTGAGTTTCTGCCTGGCAGTTTCCTGTGCTTAGGCCATTCACAGGTGGCTCTGAGTGAACGTCATTGGCAGGTTGACTTGAAGGACAGTCATGACATAAGAGAAAGGGTTTACCCTGGTAAATTCTGATTAGCATGTGTCAGCAGGACCAGGCCCTGGGCAGGCGACATGGAGGTGAACTTGTGACAAAACACGCCATCCTGAAAGATGGTGCCTGAGTCCTCACACTGGGATCTGATGGGCTGTGTTAGATTGAAAAACTGGCCCATAACCATCCTCAGCCAAATTACCAGTCCGTAACTGTCCTAGGTCAACAGCTGTCCTCTTTGTAGTGACTTGCATCTTACCTTAGGAAGGGTGAGCAAAGGCATCAGGATGAGAGGGGAATGCGTTCTAGTTATTCTAGAAAAACTCCCCCACCCTGTTTTAAAATGTGATTGTGGGCTAGAGAGACAGTTCGGTGGTTAAGAGCACATTTGTCTCTCACCAGAGTCACTTTCCTGTGTGTTTTAGGAGGTACAAATACATGCACAGATATCCCGAGTCTTCGCTGAATGTAGAGAAACAGATGTAAGCCTCACTGCATGTTTCTCCCCAAGCTGGAGCTCTGAAGTCACACCTGTGCCAGACAGGCTACAAGGGGACTCTAGCGACTGGAGACGGAAGTGATTGTTACTGGAACTGGTGATCAGAACTATATGAACAGTGGGAACAACATGTCTCAGTTTCGTTTCTGTTGCCATGACAGACATCCCAACAACAGGGTTTAATTAGTTTACAGTCCCCTGTGTCTTAGTTAGGGTTTCTATTGCTTAGCACAACACCATGACCCAAAAGCAAGTTTGAGGGGAAAGGGCTTATTTGACCTATACTTCCATATTGCTGTCTATCACTGAAGGAATCCAGGACAGGAAATAAAACAGAAGGAACCCAGAGGCAGGAACTGGAGGCCATGGTGGGATGCAGCTTACAGGCTTCCCTGAGGTGCTGGGGACCAACGCGGGTCCTTCTGCCTGAACAACAGGTCCTCCGCTGACTGAGCCATCTGAGTCCTGCCTCATTTTTAAAACCAAGGATTGCATTTCCTTCTCTTATAAAGACAAAAAAGTTATTTCCATTTTGGGACCTGGTAAGCAGAATTTTGGTAAAATTTTGTTTCAAGTTAGAATTGGAATTACTCCTTTTAGAAAAATAACAGCATAGGACTTTTGAACTTTGGCCACATCTAATATCATGTGGTGTATCTCAACTGCAAAACAGTACTAAGCTTTTAATGTCATCCATCACAGCATTTGATAATAAAAGAGAGCTATTTGAACAACTGGAAATGCTGCTGGCTCTAGGTCTACAATTCTATTTCATTCTTTTTTCTTCTCTCACCAGGCTTCATATCTATTCCTTATTGGTTTCAAATATGCCTTTTATATTTAGTGTATGCGGGGAAGACTGGAGTTAGAATCTGTCATCAAACCTATTATTCCATATCACATTTATAGATCATTCCACCACACAACCAGGTAGAAAGGTTTGCATATCATGTCCCAGATCCCATCTGACAGGGAACCCAGCACTGAAGAGTGATCATTTACTCACTGTCTCATGGGCCAGAGACTTACTATGCGCTGTCTCCAAACTCCAAAGCACTGTGAGAACTCAAGTATTAACCAATATTACTTCTACAGTTAGTGATCAAGATGTCTGGTACCATGCCCTGGAGTTAGAGTCAGTCATATGTCACATAGTGAAATAAAGAAAGAGCTTATATGCAGAAAGGCCTGCTCATGGCCTACAGCTCTGTCCTTCACTGTGTACATAGGGAGAAATTGCTCATTTTCCTAGTCAACTTCTCCCTTAAAAATTAAGATACTGGAGGAGAGGTGGCATGGGGTTTGACTTGATCAAAGCACATTATATGCACATATGAAATCTCCAGTTAATACAGCACTGGGATACTGCCTAACCTACCCAAATTGCACAGAGGTGGGGAAAACCAGAATGTTCACTTCAAGCTTGGCTTGTGGCTGTACTTAATACTTACAAACTATGACAAAGACTATGAACAGAGACACCAGAGTTTCAACGTGACCTCCTGAGGTTATGATTCTGATTACAATGCGGTAAATTTAAGAGGAATCAGGAAAACAAGATCCTATCATTAGTCTCAGTTACAATTAATATCAAGTGAAAGCAGTTGTCCAACATTAAGCTTTAACAGACCGAGTTTAGAAACACTGTTTTCAAAGGGAATCTTATAAGGAAGAATCAAATTGCCTATTTTACATGCGACAGGATCATTCTGTTACGTGATCTTAAAAGAATCTTAAGTATAGTAGGAAATATTCATTCTACAGTTGGTGTGACACAGGACAAATCATCGCAGGGATTCCTTCCCCTTGATTTCTGAAGTAGCTACTCACTCAATAACAATTAGTAGGTGTGTGTACTGTATTCTAGGTACAATACTGTTGATGTCTCTTCATCAGATGGCATGGAAGCAAGGGGAACCTTTCTGTGAGTCTACACTAGGCGATGTGTACTTTAGGAGAGGCCCTCCTCTCCAGAACACACCTCTCTCTGCACAGCGACATCTCCACTCTTCTCAGGGACGACAGGAAAGTCCAAATCACACAAGTGCACCCCAAGTGCATGCCCTAACTGTGTTTATAGATGGAAAAGATGCTCACAACCTTACCATTGCTAGAAACAATTACCAATGTTTTCATTTAAAATCTTAACTATAGTTTAATAACTGTAAAGTTATGTAAGAGGTTTGCAGAGGTGGCTCAGGCAGTAAGCCTGATGTATCCCATTAACCCACATTAGGAGTTGCATGTCTGTAACCCCAGCACTCCTACAATGATGTCAGGCAGAGACAACAGACTCACTCCGAAGCTCACGGCCAGTTAGCCTGAAACACTCAGTGCATTGGCAGAAACAAAAAGAGGCCCTGATTGAACAAAGTGGAAGGTAAGAGGCAACTCCTTAAAGTCCTCTGACTCGTACACATATGCCAGTTCTCTCTCTCTCTCCGTCTCTCTCTTTCTCTCCCTCTCCCTCTCCCTCTCCTCTCTCTCTCTCTCTCTCTCTCTCTCTCTCTCTCTCTCTCTCTCTCTCTCTCTCTCACACACACACACACACACACACACACAAACAGCTATTTTTAAAAGTTATCTAAGCATCAAGGATTAAAAGCCCATGTTTAGTGAGTATAGGTATCTAGGGTACTTGAGGTCACATTCTCCTTATGGTTCAGTTAGCAACTGAGGATATTCAAAGAAACCATAGTCCGATATGTTAAAAGCCTATTTAAAGAAATTTAAAGGGAAAATTGTCCAGAGGAATATCCAAACTTTGTTATTTCCTTAACAAAACTCTTTTAAAAACAGACATTTTGTTAATGTTTATTAACATTGTTTTTATTACTCTTCCTCTTTAAAGTGAAATTTCAAGGCATATTAGATAGTGCAAAAGACAGACAGCTGGTCAGCACTTACACAGTGTGTGTGTGTGTGTGTTTATGTAATGGTGTAGACAGAATGGGACGCTCACCTGTTTCCACACAAAGGAAGAAACTTCTGAGGTGTGCCCCTTCACCAGACGTGACACAACTGACCTGCTTTTTTTCAAGTAAGTTTTAAAATGCAACAATTCTCTGACGTGTTCATAGTTCAACAGATGCTAATTTTTCCCACTAAGATGGCTTTCCAAATTTGCATCTCTTCCTGGTGGATCACTACCGTAAATTACAACTCAACTTGAGATGCCAGTGTTCTAAGACTGGAGAACTGAGCTCCACAGTGAGAAATTTTACTAAAAAAGAAAAGAAAAGAAAAGAGAACAAATCTTTCAGGATTCCATTTGGCTTTTGCAGTAGTTGTACCTTTTCATGGATACTTTTCAAAATACAGCTGATGATTGGCGGGCGTAGTGGTGCACAGCTTTTATCATAGCACTTGGGAGGAAAAGGCAGGCAGACCTCAGTGAGTTCAAGGCCACACTGGTCTTTAGAGTGAGTTCCAGGACAGCCAGAGCTGTTGCACAGAGAAAGCCTGTCTCAGAAAACAACATACACATATATGATATAGAGGTCTGATGACTAAGAAAGTATGCAGAAAAGGGACTCAAGTGCTGTACGTGAGGTCTTCGTCTTTTAACCAACGGGAACAGACTACGGAGTTCACGTGGCACCTGCTCAGAGAGGCAGGCTGAGGGTTATACCCGACTTTGCACACAGCTCATGAGCTCCAGCCCTCTGGGCACTCTGCCTTTCATCTTCGCAGAAGCCAAGGCTGCCTGGATTCCCAGCTTTCTGAACCTCTCTGTTTGTGTCTGTGTGAGTTCTCATCTACTGACTACAGCTCAGCTCTCAGTGATGATGGCAAACTTAGACAAGGTCAGTTATTTTAATGTTTTCAAGGTGCATCAGAAACATATTGAATCTTAAATATCATTAATTGTTAATTATAGTAACTGAAACTCTTTAAATCCTAGTCAGATGTGTCACAAGCACATTTAATTTAAAAAAATAGAAAGAGGAGGTTGTTAGATGGATTTTTAATTTAGTAGTGGTATTACTATAAATATTTCACATTTTCTCCCTTAAAATTATTTCTATTAAGAGTTTTAGCTAAAATTTCTATAAAAGGCTATTAATACCTTCCATTCCTACTCATTTTCCAGTTTATATCATATACCAACAGCAGTATCAAATTGTGGAGTCTGTTTACTGGAGAAATGCTATGTTATAACCACATTTAAAAAACAACCACAATCTGTGCTGGGGAGATAGCACAGTATTACAATGCTTGCTGCGCATGTGTGAGGACCTTGGTTCAGATCCTCAGGACCAGGTAAAAGCCACGTGCAGTGGTACAGGTCTGCTGTCTCAGTGTTCATCGTTGAGACGGGAGACTAAGATCACAAAGGCCAGCTAGACTGTCGCAAGAAACTTAAAAAGATACATCCTACAAACACACAAAGAAACATACATATATCACATACAGAGAAACACCAGAAACATCACACACATATTTCCTACATACATACAAAGAAACACACAAAGCATCACACACACACTTCCTACACACACACTCCCGACATACACACAAAGAAACACACATACATCCTATGTACTCACAGAGAAACACAGGAAACAGAACACTCAGCCTAGCCTGCTTCTGTGCTGACTCTAAGTTGTCCACTCAGAGTGGAATGGTAGATTTCAGGGTATCTTGATACAACTAATTAATGATAAAAAGGAAATCAGAAGTATGATCTAGAAAGATCAGGAAGTTGTCTTTGCTTTTCTAAAAATTTTATGCCTTCAAGACAAATATTTAACATGTCCACAAATTAGCTGTTGTGTAAATAGTTCCTATTTTACTGATAACCAATGCATGCTGATGGAGTTCTGAAGAATGGGAAAGCATTTTTAACAGGAAGGTTAGAAAGCAATCTTTTATTGTTTCTCAAGTAACTTAAACATATGTGTGCCCAATTTTTATCTTCCTCCAAGACAGGCAAGGCAGATGCTCTAAGATTTATTTTCTTTTGTTTATAGAAGAGGAAGCAGACGGCCAATGATTTGCTTAGTCTCAAAGTGAGTAGCACCGCTCCATAAAAAAGGCACTGGAGTCTGTGCTGGTGATGCCTTTATTACACAGCTGCTTAGTGCGGGAGTCATGGTAGGAATTCAAAGGGCTGAGTAAAATCCAAATACCGTTCCCTCCAGTATCTGTAAGTGGTTGCTCTAAGGGCATGAGAGTCTCTAACTCGAGCCCTGGTTCTTCCTGCAAAACAAGGCATTGAGAGGAAAGAAGAGCTGCGTGCCTGGCATCCTGGCACTCGGGAGGCAGAGGCCCCTCGTGAGACCCCGCTCCTCCCCAAAATAATAAAAACAGAGTAAGGCAAAACACAAGAGGAAGGAAGTCCCCTTTCTACAAACTGTAGCTTCGAATCTCCTGAAACAAGTAAGTAAAATAAGCATTCATACCAAACTTCTGAAAGCTTTGTATTAATACCTACTCCCAGCCAATCTGCTCTGACCGTTCAATGTTCCTGACGTGTCAGTGTGCCATTTTGCATTCAGATCCTTTTAACTTTGTCTAATGTTTTCTGATTTCCCTGTTAGAAAAGTAAAACACTGTATTGGGAATGTGTTGCACTGTCCAATGCCAGCACTTCCGGGAGTTAAGGACGGTCTAGACTCCTTTGAGCCCTCAGACAGCATCTTATACCTGGAAGGGGAAGATGCCAGTCTGTTGCTGAGTGACTGTTCTTCACTATCTGAGCCGTGCGAGCTTGCTGTCGTAAATAACACCACACGTTCTCAAGAGGTTTTCTGTAGCATGGTGTCATGGTTCGCAAATTCAGTTTACTAAAGGGTTCCAAACAAGACCGTTCTGGGACAAAACAGAAAGCCTCTATGTCACTTTGGCAGCTGTAAGCATCACTGCTTTGTGCTGGTCTCCTTTGGATGGGGACTTGGTGAAGAGGGGAAGGGGATGGCAGACACACTTACAGCTATTTTAATAGCTGCAGGTGCCTTTGAAGTCTCCTTTCGGAAACCTTGCTTCCCAATCTCATTTCAGAGGAGCCGAGGTAGGCAAGATCAGGTTCATAGAGCATGTATCCATGGCACTGCTTCTCTCTAGCACAGCCCATCTGCCCTGGTGAAGGGGCTATCAAGGTCATTGGATGGAGACACAAATCATGAATATAAAAGATATTGTTAGTATACATGTACTCTATGTATCTCTTTGAGGATGAAAATTTGAGGAACTTGAATGACTAGCATTTTTTTCTTATTTTCTACAGAGGTTTTTTTTTCTCCAATCATAATTAGCATCATATTATGACTCCCTTGGGTATGCTAAAGTTGTCATGTGGGACTGGTGACACTAGGAATAAGAGCATCAGTAACCCCACCCCCAGCACCATTATCCTAGTTGGCCTGGCTTTCTCATGATACCTTTTATAGACTTTTGAATCTCTAAGCAACTTCCTATGCCTCTTCTAGGCAGCCATGGTGGCTGCTGACTTTCCATTATCCAAGCTCATTGACTGCCAACTAGCTAATAGCTAACTGTGCTGTTTATTTTTAAACTCTCAAGTAAACTCGGCAGGAAAAGAATGAATTCTTTTATTATTTTTTTAAATAGCTTTGTCCCCTTGCTTTTCTCTTTTGGGACAGCTTCATTCCTTTTGGAGAATGAATTTCTGTACCTCAAAGTTCTAAGCTCTACTCTTGTACCTGAGGATTAACCGGAGGCCTCCCCGAGTCTCTGTCAAAAAATGGCCATCATTCTCTAGAACTATCCACCATTAAACCCTGCCAAATTTCCCTTCTCACTCCTGAGTCAGGCCTCCCACTCAGCTGGGGCTAATTCCACCTACAGGAAGAGTCCCTTCCCAGTCGTCCCCCGGCTGTGCCCTCCACTAGACCTCACTCGCAAAAACAACATCGGGGAACAAACCACTATGTTGCCCCTCCCCACACTGTAAGTAACAACTTCGCTGTATTCAAGAGAAAAGTTGAGGTTTCTCATTCCAGTATTCAGGCTTGGGTTCCAGGATTTTATTTAATCTGCTTCTCTACCTCTTGGGCAGGGGCCTACTTTAGTCAAGCAGGTTTACACAGGACTGCAGGAGCTCAAGAGGGTTTCCCCAGGGTCAAGTTCCCATGTTCTTGCCTATACCATCTCTTAGTTCACTCACTCAAGAAGCCCCTCTTCCTACCCTCCCAGGCTTCTGTCTGGGCACTGACTCTCAGGAAGTTCAGCAAATCTCATTTTTGGGACTTAATCATTTTCTTTTTGGTTTTACGAGACAAGGTTTCTCTGTATTGTTTTGGAGGCTGTCGGTCCAGCCTGGCCTCGAACTCACAGAGATCCGCCTGCCTCTGCCTCCCGAGTGCTGGGATTAAAGGCGTGCGCCACCAACACCTGGCGACTTAATCATTTTCAAGATTCTTAAATCATATAAATTTCATGAAGCTCTAATTACACTACAAGAGCATGTCAAGGAAGGAGACTAGTCTCTTGACTCAGGTGGGGTTGTGAGCTAGTGTACATAAAGCAGACAGCTAACAGCTAAAGAGAGTTTCTTTTGAGTTAGAACTTCTCTCAATGTTTCCTTGAGCCTTCTCAAAGCCTACATATAATTTTTATTACACAGAGGAAATGAAATAAAGAAACATAAAATTGTCAAATAAGGCTTCATGTTAATATCAAGATGTTACAGAGGTACTTCAAGATGGTAATGGTGACAACTTAAAAATATGAAGTTCATTCCTTAAGAAAGAGTAGAGATTACCCATTTTTTGTTTTTACCATTAAGGGAACAGTATTTTGAATTAGAATTTCAACTTGGAATGGGTAGGAGTTAATTATTTAGAATATAGCAAGATAACTATTAAATTATAATGGGCCCATCTGACTTTTTTATGGGTAAAATAGTTGAGATTTGAGATAAAAGAAGGAGAACCCATGTGCTAAGTGCAGAGGATCAGGCTGCCTGGCTATTTGAGGTTCAAATCTTAGCCCTGGCCCTTCCTTCTAGTTAGGTTATATATGCTTTCATGGGCTGATCTCGAATACAGGGACGGCCAACTCTACTCGCTGCAAGGGATTACCATAAGGATTAAAATGATAAGATACAATAAACTTTTGTCATAATGAAATAATTGCTCAGTAAATAGTATTTGCAAGAGTTGGAGAACAAGACCAGTAGGCCTTATTCTGAACTAGTTGACATTTTCCCTGTCATGACAATTGCTTAGAAAGTTCAGATGCAAAGACATTCCCTTCTCAAACTCATGAAATCTTGATTCAAGAAGACTGGGAGTTGAGGATACAGTTAAGTGACAGGGTTGCTTGATTGTGTGACGGCCTGGATTTGATCCCCAGTAGTGACCCCCCAAGCGACTAACTGACGGCAACAACAACAAAAATCCCTTATATATAAATCAAACATTCTATCAGTGGCAATGGAAACGCTACTTTTAAAATTCCAGGTTACCATTCAGATGGAAAAAGTAGGTACATGTGAGCCAAAGCTGCTCATGAAAATTTCACATCAATTCCTTCAGCGAGAGTTTATGAGCGGCATGGCTGATTAGGTGGTACTGTCTCTCCATTGTTCATGTGAACCCCACGGCAGGTCAGGTGACCGTCATGAGAAAGCTGTGAGTGAAGTGAAGCCAGAGAGTAGAGCTCAGCTCCATGAGGAGGGGCAAACCTCCGCAGCTCGTACACGCTCAGCCCCACGCGGAGGGGCAAACCTCCGCAGCTCGTACATGCTCAGCTAGCTCCACGGAGGGGCAAACCTCCGCAGCTCGTACATGCTCAGCTCCACACTTGCCTGTCTTACTCCTGTTTCCCCCTTCATCCTGTTTTCTGTCTCACTTGTTTTAAGTTTTACTTAACTCACAGAAATCAGAGAGCTACTTACACGTTCTGAGGGAGAAGATGTGCTATAAGCAAACACATCAACATGAGCAGTAGCTTTGAAAATTACTTTCTCCTGATTAATATATTGTTCTCAAATTTGCCACATGAAGTGAACCTTTGGATAATGCTAATTTTTTTGACTCCTGCATCCCAGTGTCAAATCATTCTCTAAAAAGCTGCTGCAAAGTGTTTTCCACTCTAGAGAATCAGATAAACGACACAGACACACGGAAATGAGCCCTACACTCATACTAGTGGTCAAGTAGTCGATACATTGACATGTGTGGGGCACTGCTCATGCAGTGTTGAGCAAATCAAATCCCTCTCAAGTCACGTTTGTCTGGGACTCTGGACAAGGTCAGCAAGAATGAGGCTTCAAGGATGAATAAAAATCCAGGCTGGGATTGAAAATGCTCAGACTCAATGCCTGAGGAAGCCGAGGAAGGCCAGTAGGGAGCCAGACATCTAGCAACTAAGCTTTTTCTGCATACAGTAGGAAGGAAGGTGAGAGACAGATTATTTACGTGAGCATATGCCATGCGTGTTGTCAGAAACTCTAATGTCTGCCTAGGTGGCCCTGTCTCGGGCAATTGCATCTGCTCTCTTGCATGATTCTTAAACCTTCTCTCTCAAGCTTGCTTTGTTCCTAAGCGTCAGAACCACGCACCCCACTTTCTGTCGGGCACACCTGAATGTTCCACAAACATTGAATTCCCTCATGGTTACACGGCATCTATCAGCCTTTCCGACAGTGTATAACCAAGTCATTTGTTATGGTCACTGTTTATCAGTCCCTCACAACACTGTAGGTTCCCTCAAGATAGGGGCCATTGGCCATTTCCTTCTATTTCCTTGATCCCTCTCAATGTGTCCTAGAAATACAATCCCTGGGATTGGTAGGGGACGAATCAATGATGGCTGAACAAATGACCCTTTCCTGACACACCCAAGGTACACCCACTCAGTATTCTGCCTCAGAAAATGTCACCAGGAATGGAGGAAATCACTTTTGTGTTTGGCTTCTCTGCCTTCCAGCCAGAGCTAAATGATATTCTAAGATACCTTTTTTATCTGTCCCTCCTGTTATTTCTATCCCTGATGGCTTTAGTCTGTTCTTGGTGAGCTTTAGTCTGTTCTTACCTAAATGACAAAAGTGGCCACCAGATCTGTTACCATGTTGGTAAATGTAGCTCATTACAACCAGCCCCTAAACGAGACACTGACATACCACTCAACTGTGCAACTGTGCAAACATCCAGGGTTCAGTTTTCTGAAGGAGGAACTCAGGCTCCTTCTTGAAATCCAGGACAGGGAGCCCATCTGTGTCTCTGTCCTCATTTTCATAAACCTCACACCTTGAACTTTACATAGTGGTAGCACAAAATTGTTTCTGATGCCCTTTGTACCCTGCCCTTATCTCCACTCAGCACTGCTGAGTCTAATCTTTCTACAGGCACTTTGGGGTCAATTCTTTGAGAAGCCTTCACTCACCTTCCAGGGTAGTCTAAATATTATGTCCATGGTGTGTTTCCATAGCAACCAACATTTTCCACTAACACTGACACAATTTTGTATGGAAGTCAGAAGCTGTAGTTAGATGATAAAGTGTCCCCCATGGTTGCATGTATGAAGGTTGGTTCCCCAGCAGAGGGTGGTCTTGAGGTGGGGCCTAGCTGGAGTTAAGTGGGTCACTGGGGGTATGATCCATGCCTTGTCTCTTCTCTGCTTACTGAATGCAAGGTGCCCAGTAACCTCAGCTCTCAGGCTGTGTCTTTCAGATGTGATGTGTTATAACCCCTCAAAGGGTTAGCCCTCAATGCCCCACCCCCCCTTAAGTTGCTTCTTGTCAGGTATTTGATCATAGTAACAAAAAGTAATTAATAAATGAGTGTTCATAGAGATTCTGCAGTAAATGGGATCAGTCTCCATGGTTCCTAATTTCAGATAAAAGAAAGACTATGGTCAATTCAATCTTTAAACTATTTTACGGAAAGCTGTGGGGGAGTCCCTGGCTTTCCTGCCTGAGGGAGCAGGGACAAAGGATATGGATACCCATTAGATTTATATAATTCTGGGAACACGAGGGGCTGATCTTATATTACTAAATGAAGACATCAGATGGACATTAAATTATTTCCTTGCTTTATCATTGCCTTAATTTCATATTGCCAGTGGCCAGGGGATATATTTGAATCACTCAATACCTTCCAGACTGGCTTGCGTCTCCTCCGTTGGCGGTCTCTATTTTTTGGCACAATGGTCAATTCTGTTCTCCAGCAGGTGTTCTTGCTCACGTACACTCTGGTTTGCAGGTGCACACAGAAACAACCTGAGTACACTGCATGAGACACACCTTCTTCTCAGCTCCCTCCTTAATCTTAAAGTCACTAAGAAAATTCATCATTTGTCATCTGTATCATTTCCTTAAAATATTAAAATATTTCTCTACATAGAATCATGAACCAACAAATCTAAGAAAGGGGACATAGTGGAGAATGAGGCACGGCTTCATAGGTTTAGCTGTGTTAATACTTGGGAAACGTCAACAGGAAATGAAACCTTTACGGCAACTGCACTTTAAGAAACAGACTTGCAAGTCTCCTCCTTCAAGAGAAACAGAGGCTGGCACCTGACTTTGTGGATCTAAGTTGGTGACCTTTGAATCTATCAGGTCTGTTTACAAAAAATGTAAATCCCGTTGACCTTAATAATGACTTTCCTCCCTTTTATAGTCTTGGAACTATTTGATGATTTGTGGGAGCTATGTGTCCTACACACTGCTCATCTACTGTGTATCTGTTGAGGAAGTTAATCCACTCTGCTCATTGAGGGGTCACCATGTGAAATACACAAACAATAGGAAGTTACAGTATTTCACTACTGGAGCAGGACTGAGGGACTGAAAACCCAAAGGAGAATTAGAAGTTCCGCATCAGAAGTTAAAATGCTGACAGGAATTCTGGGAGAAGTTCTGGTTGGGATTAACTGATTTGGGGTAGCCATTTTCTCTTGATTTTTCTGCATCACACAGGGCATTGCTGCACTTATCTAAACATTCATTTGGTGATTCTTTATAGCTGGAGCCTTGCTAGGATCTCAAGGAAGGCTGTCTTGTCCCAAAGAATTCTGACGGACAAGCTGAAAGATTGGTGTGTGACTATCAATATTGTCTCGGTTGTGTAACACCCAAAGGTGCCAACCAACCAGCATGGCCACAGAGGCTTCATGGCAGGCGCTAGCTGACTACACAGTATCCCATCCAATGACTTTCCATCCAACTCTCCCGTATCCCCTTCGAGAACTGTTGAGTCTAGCCCAGTGGTCCTCAACCTACCTAAATACTGTGGCCCTTTAATACAGTTCCTTATGCTGTGGTGGCCCTCAACCATAAAATTGCTTCACTGCTAATTTTCATAAGTATAAGTTTGCTACTGTTACGAATTGTCATGCAAATGTCTGATATGCAGGATATCTGATACACCACCACCAAAGGGGTCACGACCCACAGGTTGAGAGCCTCTCACCCAGGAATATGCTAGCAGCTCAAGGGGCATCCCTAAGCTGGTATGGAGCTCAGGATGTGGTGTGACATCCTGTCTACTCTAGCATAATGTCCCCTCATCATTCTTTGGGACCTTGTTCCCCTTTAGCTTTAACTAGCTCTCTTCTCTGCTTCCTCTACAAACCATTGCCTTGAATTCTCTGCTGTAGTCTAAGAGGAGCTTAAGGATGTCAAAGGACCAGAAAAGAACTAGCATTTAAATAAACAAGCATATGTGCACACACATGTTACCTTATACATAGTCACACATACACATACCACATATACACATATGTAAATTCTTCTTGATGTTTTGATCACCCCCTTACTAACTCAGTTGGCATGAATAGAATAGAATGGAGGCTAGAATTTTTATGAAAATGTAAAGAACTGATTACAAGGGTTGGGTAGCATCTGCGTTTGGGTGGAAGAGAGGGTAGGGGTAAAATAACAAACAAATATAAAAATTCACAAATACAAAAACAAAGAGGATTTTGGCCATTTGTATTTTAGATCCACACTTGCTTCATGTAGTTGAATGTTAAAAGTCAAATTCCCAATTTAGAATGGAATAAACTCTATTCATGAAAGTCTTAGGGCTGGGGGTTTGAGCCAGAGGTACATTTGCTTATCAATGCATGGTCATCCCTACATCAACACACACACATACACACACACACACACACACACACACACATCAAAGCTCACCATACCAAAAATCTAAAAATGCACCCAGCAAACCTCATCCCATCATCTCTTTAACTGATCTACTTTCTAATAAACAAAAATGTAGTACCAATATTTGGGGCTTTCCACATGTATTTATTCCCTAGTTACAAAAATAACTCTTGGTGGATTGCCACAGAGACTATTTAATACAAACTAAGCAAGAATTCCTAAAACAGTTTCTTTTTTCCACAGAAAAAGGCAGATTCTGGACAGAACAGGTCTCAGCTCTCACATGGAGCTAGCCCAGGTATGGGTGGTGGCAGCTGGCCACTCCACCGTGCTCTTCTCCGCAAAACTTTGTTTTCAATGCCACTTACTTAGTTTACTGATTAGAGAGAAGAGACAGGAGAGGTCCTAGGGTGAAAGTGTCAAGGGTAATTAAGAAGGTGCCAGAAATCAGTTTACCCATTTCTCTTATACTGAGCCAATCGTGTGACTAGGGAAAGAAAACCAGATTGATACCTTTAGTATTGTGAAAAATCTATTTTTTTCCATTTTCTGAAAATCAACTTTCTTCTGGTAACAGATTCTACCTTTCTCAGAGCAACACCCTTGTCAAACTCTGGGTCTTGGACCTCAGGTTGTCTGGTTCGGCATCCCTCATGGTGAGGAGAACAGCAAGTTGAGCCATGTTCCATCAGAGACAGCTCCATGGGGACCTTGGTAGGAACTACCAGGAACAAATCACTGCTTTAAATGGGGGCCTGGTACCCCTGTCTGTAGCCCAAGAGATAATGGGCAGGCTAGAGCCAGAACAAAGTCAATGGCCAAGGGAATTCTAACAGCCTGGCTTAAGACTGTGGTTTATATAATATGAAGTCTATGTTAAGACTTTTCAGGCAAGGGGGCCAACAAGTTTCCTCTGGGCTCCAGCCAGTGTGAGATGAACTGTCTGTCATTTCTAACAAGAATACATCTACTGAGAGAGAGCGACTTAACTCCTACTAGAAACTCTACGCTGCACTCTATCTATCAGGTAATTTAGATTGTAAACCGGGCTGTGGTGTGGCTCTATGTAGAACACTTGCCTACATGTATGAGGCCCTGGGTTCAATCCCAGAACTGTGTAAAAAAATAGTTCCAATAAAACAGTGTAAAACCATCCTAGGAGTGAAGTAACTTCATATTGCAGAACTAAGAATACAACTGAGGTCTCTGGGAAAGAAAGGTGTTCGAACCATGGATGTAGCTCTTTCAAGTCCCCCAGGCACCCACTCGTCTCTGCACAGGTTTCCCTGAGAAGCTAACCTCACAGGATCTTCATGTGAAGCTTCTTAGAGACATAAATGTCAACGACAAAATAATTCTTCCAGCAAGAGTGAGAACTCTCCCCACTCAGAGAGTCTTCAACATTAATAAAACCATCTGGCCTAAGTCTGATATTAATTAACTGCTTGCCAGCGAGGGTAGAGGGAGGAGAAACAACCGTTTCGACTGAAGATGTCCTTGTTTGCCTGGATGGAAGCCAAAGCTAGCCTACACATACACATTCAAGCCCAGGCAAACTTTTCCGTTACAGTATTTGAAGGGAAACCTTCAGCAAGAATAAAGGCGGCACTTGGAAGAGGGGGCCTGGAGTTTGAGTAGTCACTGAGGAAATGTTCTGAACCGCACATAACTTAATCTGAGCCTGCATCTCTACGTTCACGTTTCAATTTGCACGGATGCATATATTTGCAGAGAAATACTGCGAAGGGAGAAAAGACGAATTCTGTGTGACTACTGAAAAATGCTATACTAGAACATGCAGATCGGATGCTCACTGACGCGGAGTTCTTGTTACATGCTGACTGGCTCTGCTGGTGGTTCCAAGGGCTCCCAGGAAACGCTGCTCAGTGGGAAAAAAAAATCCTCTGGGAGTTTTTAAGATAAGGTGTCATTACTATTCATTACTGGCAGATTACATCAAAACCATTTTACAAGAATTCCCAACAACACTGCAAAGTGGACCGTGCAGGCAAAGGGCACTCAGAGGAATGTGTAAAGGGAACACCCACGTGAACATTTACCTTCCACGGCTCTTTTGAAGAAGACTTTGCAGCTGCCACAGGTCACTACCCCATAGTGACATCCGGAGGCCTCATCCCCACACACCAGGCAGATTTTGGAAGGTCTTGACGATCCAGTAGAAACACTTCGTAAAGTAGAGCTAGGGAGAGAAATCAAGATTTAAATAACTTCACTGTGATGGCATATCTCCTGTCCTGTTCAGTTGCATTCCAAATTTTCAACAGTCCTGCCCCCTTGAGTGAATTCAGTTTCCTTGGTCACACATTGAATGACTCCGGAAAAATGAAGGTGAAGTCATTTAAATCAGTTGGATGGTACCATCAAGAGTGGCAGGCACATAGGCTGGAGAGCCACCTCAGTGGTAAAGTACTTGCTCACCGTGGAAAAGGCTTGGAGTGCAGATCCCCAGGAACTCACATAAGTGCAGGGCCTACCTGTAGTCTCAGGACTGAGGGGCAGAGAAAGGGCATCCTCAGAGCACGCTGGTTAGTCAGAGAAGAAAGCTTTGGGTTCAGTGAGAGATCCTGCCAAGGTGTAGAAGTATACACATCATCAAGATATACAAGATGGAGAGTGATGGAGGAGACATGTGATGTCATCCTGTGGCCTCCACATGCATGCACGCACACGTGCACACACACTCACCTAATACATATGTGAGCATGCACACATACATGTACACATAAGAAAAGAACAGTGTACAGTCGGTTTTCAGTACAGGGAGACGAGGGAAGAAAAAAATGGCACATGAACACATTCCTCCCTTTGCCTGTGTCTGAGAGTATTTCAGAAGCCATGCCATGAAGATCACCAACGTGACTTCACAGACATGAACTGAGCAAGGACAACACCAAAGGCATGCCCAACTGATGGGGTCAAGGGCACTAGACCTCAAACCTGCACGAAGAGCTACGGGGACCAAGGAAGGTGGAGAGCAGGGGAAAACTGTTTTCAAGGGAAGAGCGCAGCAATGGCTATCTATCCAATACCGGTGGTCATCCCTGGAAACATCCATGAAAGCAACATATACAGACACAGCATGATCCTGAAATACATATATGCACGTGTGTACATATGTGCATTTAACAACAATTAATGAAAAAAAGAGGAGGCCATGGATTTGAGGAAGAATAAGTATACAGAAAGATTTGGAGGGAGGAAAGGAAAGGGGAAATGATAATTATAATCTTAAAAATAGAACAAAAATTATTTAATAAATGTACAAAACCAAACTTTAGCCTTTTTATTATACTTTGATGGATACCTGAAAATATATGCTATATCTGGTTTTACTATTGATGGTATCCTTTCAAATTAGTAAGCAAAATGAATTATATTGACTATGTCTGTAATAGCAGGGCTTTTGGAAGGGCCCAAAAGTAGCCTTTAAGCAACAATCTGTTTGGAAGCTGTTTAAGAGGAACTTTCTTTAGACGTTTTATACATTACTGGGTTAATTAATGGTATGCTCCAAACAGAATGCCTTACATTCTGATGAGCAACGGCAGCTGAGTGACAGCTGAGGTAGGTGTGTCCTGAGCAGGTAGAGAATTGTACTTTTCTGAATATTTACCAGTACGTCTTACGCAAGGTACTGAGGAAATAAATATAAAAACCCTGGTTTCTGCCCCAAAGCTAGTGGGGGCACAAATTATCAATGTTTGTGTTGCTGCGGGGTATGATGGTGCTTGCTACACTGTGGATTCAGCCCTGCAATCCGGGGAGGGCAGTGATGTGGGCGTCAGGCAAACATTTCCTCCAACCCGGTGGCGGAGTTGAATTAGGTAGCATGGTGGTGAAACGGGGAAATGGAAGCAGAGTGTCCAGAGGCTGAGGGGGTGTCCTGGCCACATTCGGGGGGCCTTGGGTGCTATCTGCTTCAGCTCTTCCCCACGCTACACACGTCCAACCCAGCGCGAAGCAGCAGACAGGGAAAAACAAACCAAAACACCAGCTCAAAGTAAACACACCCAGTGGCCACAAAGCTCATGTCATTGTCACGGTCCTACGCTTCTCAGATTTGCTGAAACCCGGTCAAGTTATGTTCATACGCATTTGTCTAGAAACACTTCCAGGGCATGAACAACCCTGTTGCCAAAGTCAGCCGGAAGAACCTACATTCGCCGCTCAGTCCACTGTAGCATGGCTGCCTTTCCAGAAAGTGCCTTTTTCAACCATGGGCTGAGACAGCCCTTTCCCAAGCTGTTTCTCCTCCTGAGAAAGGGGCTCTTTATTACTTTTATTAGTGCCCTCTGACTCCTTTATGGCATTCAAAACATTCCATTCCAGCACCAGCAGCTCTGCAACATATTGGCTGGGAAAACTCTATCCATGCTCAGGCTGACTCACAGGACACTTCAGAGAGAAGCCGCAACTGTAAATATTTGGAATATAATGTAGAATCATCATTAAAATGTAATTGCCTTCTCACAATGACAAGCACATGTGGGCTCTGTCTGGTTTGGGTTTTGTGGTGCTGGGATTGAATTTGGCTTTGCGACCACTGAGCCCAAATATGAGATTTTATTCAACATTTTTTGTGGGTCCTGATCTTTTACTGGTCTCTTAGCTTTGGTCTTGGAACTCTTGTCTATTCTGGCCGAATTTCCTCTTGGTGTGATCTCATCTAGTTTACTGACTTTAAATAACCCCAGTGTCTTTTGGAGTCCCGCATGTCCATCTTCAGAACTTCAGACCACTTATCTATCTGGCTGCCAACCCGGCATCTCCACCAGGGGCTCTAACAGCACCCCAGACTCAACACGCCCACCCCCAACTCCGCTGGGTCTCTGCTCCTCTGCTGGCTGTCCTCCACACCTCTATATCTGTTAATGCAAACAGCTGTGGGTTACATTGTTTAACCTCTCCTTAAATTCGTGTGTTGAAATCCTGGTCCCCAACCCTTTAGAATGTGACCTTCATGAGGGCTGCTAGTATGTGTATTAATTTTGGCGAAGACATATTGGAGTTAGGTGAGCCTTTAATTCAGCGACTGGTATCTTCATCAGAAGGGGAAATCGGGCCACAGATACCAACACAGTGAGTGCCATGATCGTACATGTACAAGGCAGAAACTGTATGTGTTTAAAGGCCAAAGGGCATCCCAGATTGCCACATTCTCCATTAAGGACCTCTAAGTCAGCATCGCTGGTCTTGGTCTTGGATTTACAGCTTCCCAAGCTGAGGTGTTTTCCAGTGTGTAATGGTTTGTTTGAATAGTCCTGCAAACTAAGGCGGCAGCAGCCTTTAGATTTTTTTCTAACTTCTGTGGTGTGTGTGTGTGTGTGTTTGTGTATGTGTGTGAGTGTGTGTGCGCGCGTGCACGGCTACGCTTATCCTGAATTTTCCTTGCTCGTTCATACACACACCTGACACATGCAAGCTGTTAGGTCTCACTCAGCACACACCCAGGTTACTTCTACAAGCACCAGAGGTAGGACTTCTGTGGAACTCTGAGAAACTTCATAGCTAGTCTTTCTTTTTCCCTTCTCTCCTTCCTCCACTCTCAAGCCTGAATATTCTGTTCATCTACCCTTTGCCTCGAAAACACTCCCAAACCTCCCCACACACTTGGAGTCCAGCACAGGGCCACAGAGCACGTTGTTCTCTTCTTTCTCGCCCGTGCATCCTCTTCAAGAGCAGCGCTGAGCTCCCTGATGTCTTCAAAGCAAACATCGAGATATCAAACAATGCAGTGTTGCTTGTCATGCTTCCTGTGCTCTCTTTGTGGGCTGTGTCATCTTCACAACAGCTGCAAGCTCAGTGTGAACCCAGATTCATTTGTGGTTTTCACTTGTCTGCCCCCCCCCTTCCAGGGATGGAACCTGATTCTCAACAGGCCTCTGACGTTAGTTGTGGTCTTACACATTCCCCAGGCTGTGCGGCTCTCTTCGCAGACAGGACAGCTTTAAGGGGTGGGGCCTGGTGGGAGTAAGTCGGATCTCAATTCTTCCCCTTTCAATTTCTCTGCTTCCAGGCCACCAAAAGTTGAACAAGCCTCCTCCACCTTACATGACGTACTGTGTCACCACAAGCCCCAAACGACACAGCCAAGTGATCATGGATTGAAAGTTCAAGCTGACGCTCAAGTCCTTCCGTTACTAACCAGGTGTTCTCTTACAGTCAGAAAGCTGACTCACAGGGCACCCAGACAACACGTGCTTCTGAGCCATCCATCAGGCGGCGTCCTCCTCACCGCTACGCCATCAAGTGTGACAGCCCGCTGCTGCCTTTGAGCAAGACAACATGATCACACCTACTCACCAGTAGAGAAACAACATGGTAGGACAGCCAAACCTAAGCGAGATGCCGGAGAGTGCAGCATACCCAGGTCCACCGTGGACTGGAGATCACAGCATCAGTCAGTCTGCTACATTAAAAAATGGAGTCATCATCCTCTTCCTCCAGTTCTCAGTTACATCTCCCGACAAGAGAGTGTCAGCTTCGCCTCAGTCTGCCTCGGGGTTTATCTGCCAGCATCCCAAGCTTTCTCATCCCTGTCTAACACACGTCTTCTTTCACAGGCTCTTTCCCATGCTGCTCAACAACTTTGTCTGGCCATCTTCCCGTCTCATTTCCACAGCCCGTCACTTAAGGGTCTTATGCACAACGTGTCTTCAGACAGTTCTCATCTGATATCTAAATCTCAGTTCAACTCTGCCCCCCCTTTCCATAACCTTCCTGCTTCTGCTTACTGTGAACTTCGTAAATATGCCAGTCTCAGAGCCCTGTTCGTCTCCTTTTCCACACTCGGATATTCTGGAATGCTACTAGCACCTTGGAAGGACTCAGGGTCAAATCCTGTACCCTTGTCCCTTTGACATCAGTGGATAGCAATGACCACACGTGCGTTAAGCCGCTTCATGTAGACCCTGTAGCACCGTGGCGGTCTTTTGATATTTTGCACTGTGGAGTCTCCTCTC
Source organism: Mesocricetus auratus (assembly GCF_017639785.1). Lineage (NCBI taxonomy): Eukaryota > Metazoa > Chordata > Mammalia > Rodentia > Cricetidae > Mesocricetus > Mesocricetus auratus. The sequence continues at coordinate 3,991,019 of NW_024429218.1, read as the reverse complement.
GTGGCTGCCTTTGCTTTGGGGCCATCTGTAAGTAAAACACGGTCTATCTGACCATAAGCACTGTGATATACCACCACAGGAGATCTGCTAACTGTGCTGCCTACTGAGTGACTAAGGAGGACACTCTATACAGGAAGGAAGTGCTGGACAGAGGAACCATTCATGTCCCACGTAGGATGAGGCAGAACAGCCTGAAATCTCCTCAAGGTGCTCTGAATGGTGTGCAATTTAAAACCTAGGGAATTTTTCATTTTTTGGAAATTTCCATTTAATATTTTCTGACTATAGGTAAGACAACCAAGACTGCCCAGGGATTACTACTCTCTTCCTCCACCAATCAAACATTTGGTTATCAAATGCTGCTTATCAGCCTTGCACAGCCTTCCTCTTGCTGCCCTAGCTCAGGTCTTGGGCAGTTCCAGGGGCTCTTCTCCATCTCTGGTCTTACTCCCATGCTCAGAGACGTGTCACTGGCTCTGCTGTATGTCATCAGTAAAGAAAACCTTGTGAGACATTTGAGTTCTTGTCCTATGGCTAACCTTCTCATAGGTCTCCCTGTGGTGTCTGTCTTCCATTCACACGTTACTAACCCTGCTGAGGGGTCTGAATGACCATTTACGTAACCGGGCATTTTCTCCTCCCCCACCCTCAACCCCCTCCCCCATACACATTTTCACGGGGCGTGTCCAGCTGGCAAGTTAACCCTTTTCTCTTGACATCTTGGCAGTAAGGAAGCACCTCTCCTTCAACAGACACCACATTGCGCTTGCATTAGTGACCTGAGAACTTATCCTAATCCCTCTAGGGCAAAAACCTTATCTACTGCTCTCTGTGTTTTTCTAGCCACTGACCTGGGTTGGCATTGTTTACTGAATGGATAAAATCATATTCATAATGTCGTTATAGGAGAGCATAAATTCACAGAGGGCAATTTTGCAGAAGGTAAATTAATAAAGCCAAGGTTATAGGTTCAATTTTCGGGCAGTTGATTTAGCTTCAGAGAGAGAGAGAGAGAGAATAAAAGAGAATATGCTTACCCAGACAAATTAAAACAAAGACCTCAGGACGGGGACGAGGACTGACCTCTTAAGCAGCTCATTCTCATTGTCCCATCACTTAGGGAGAGCTTGGTAGTGTATTATCTTTTATGGAGTTACCTTTGTTGATAAGTGAGTCATTAAAGTTTGAGGGGGACAATTCTGCCACAGTTCATAATATATAGCAGTCATAAATTAAAGAACAGAGGTTCAACTTAGAATCTAAACTGTGCAAACCAAGTTACAGCTTAAGTTACCTGGTAAGGGAAAACTCAAGAATACAAATGCAGCCAGGCGTTGGTGGCGCACACCTTTAATCCCAGCACTTGGGAGGCAGAGGCAGGTGGATCTCTGTGAGTTCGAGGCCAGCCTGGTCTACAGAGTGAGTTCCAGGACAGCCTCCAAAGCCACAGAGAAACCCTGTCTCAACAAACAAACAAACAAACAAACAAAAACAACACAAATGCTTTGGAAAATAAAATTTAAAACATAGTGATGACGACACCAACAATTAAGTGGTTATTGATAAATGTGGTGGGGCAAGAAAAATGAAATAAAGTCCAAATAATGGGAATACACAGACACACACACACACACACACACACACACACACCAAAAACAACCCAACAAAATGAAAAACCAAAACCAAACAAAATCCCACTAGGATGCAAAACTCAGTGAACATCACTCACTATTACAAAGAAACTTGGAGAATAGTCCAAATCACATAGTCTCCATATAAGACACAGATGTTAAAAATTGGGCAGGCATTTCACAGTTGACTGGAAATGTGCCACGGAAAAGGAAGAGACACCATTTCCAAGAACGCACCACATTTACAGCACGTGAATGCAGTGACAGATAGCAATCTTCGGTATAAGCAATGCAAGCAGGAAAGCCTGGTGAACTGAAAAGCACTGGAAGAGGCAAGTGTGAAAAGTACGTTCCCCAGGGCAGGACTGAGCAGCAAGCACAGTTCACCCTTAAAGAGCAAGGGCTCTGTGTTTCACTCCTGGGGCAGCTATGAATGAGCCTATGCGGCGAGCAGAGAGCATCACAATACTGGGGTCTTAGTTTCATTTCCTGGTGATCTGATAAAAGCAAACTGAGGAAGCAAAGGTCTATCTGACTCACAGTTCCAGCTCACAATCCATCACTGCTGGGAAGGAAGGTGGAAGGGACCAGAAGCAGGTCCATCGCATTCATATTCAGGAGCGGAGAGCAAGAAAGCCTGCATGCTTGTGCTTAGCTTGTAGTTTCCTTGCCCGCCAGTCCCAGGCTCAGCCTAGGAAACGGTGCCACCCACGCTCAGGGTGGGCCTCCCTCTCACTTAACATAATCCAGATACGCCCCCACCTCCACCACAATATTTTCAGAGGTCCTTTTTTGGGGGGGGGTGATTTTAGGCTGTATTAAACTGACAATTAAAATTAACCATCACAAAAGAGAAAAGTTTCAAGATTCAAGAGAAAAATGTTCAGAAAACACAGACAAACAAACCAGTACTTCTGATTAGGCAGGGGAAGAAAGTCAAAGAAGAAAACTTCCAAGGCAGAGAGGAGGAGGATTGTGAGTTCAAAGACATCCTCGGCTATATAGTGAGTCTGTAGGCAGCCTGAGTGGGCTACACCATACCTGGTCTCAAAATCCAGACAGACAGGGAGAGAAGAGAAGCAAGAGAAGGAGAAGGCGGGAGGGAGGATGAAGAGAGTAAGCAGACAAGATAGCACCGTCTTGGAGTGGAAGGGACAGGTGGATGGTACGCTCAAACAGACCAATGTCACCAAGAGGACAGGCAACACAATAGGCCAACCACCGGGGGCAGCATTGCTGACACGGCTACCATCAATGACAGTTTGTATGTGTATGTGTATGCATAATGTGAATACAAGCTGTACTGAAACATGGGTGTTATACATCTTTCCTATCAAGGAGTCTCCATACACAAGAAAATCTGATTTACAGAATTAAATGCATAGTCATATGTGGAATCTCTAAGAATAACATCAAATTATCTCCAGAATGAGGATGAGTGTACATATGACAATCAATGGTTTCCAATATGACAAGTAAATACAGATACTAAAAAACTGCAGCATGCTATTATTGGTTGTTGTAGTCACTGGCATGTACCAATTTATATACAAGGTACTTTTTAGAATCCCCTGTAAGGTAATTCTGTGGTCAGAGATTTACCACAAAGAACATTTTACAGGAACTACAACTGGATCCTTGCTTGAATATTTCTTTTCTTTTTTTTTCTGAGAAATGTCTCACTGTGTAGCACTGGCTGGCCTAGAACTTGCTATGAAGCCAGGCTGGCCTTGAACTCACAGGGATCTGCCTGCCTCTGCTTCCTCCATGCTTGAGTATTTTTAAATGACTTTTGAAAAAAAGAGTGTGTGTAAAATGTGTTTGTGTGTGTGATGAGTGTATGTGTGTGTGTGTTTGTGTGTGTGTAACTATCCTTCTGTTACAAAGCAGTCTAAAACACAGTAGATATCACAAGACACTGAGGAGTGTTGGATTTGTAGCTCATGTTTCTTGAACCTGGGTTATTTAGAAATCAATCCCTATGGTTCCTATGTGTTTTGCATTCGCTGAATTAAAAAAATGTTGATATAAAATGTGCTTTCTTCTCATGGACTTTGGAAGCAGAACAGTACCTCTTCTCTCTCTCATACATTTAACTGAGAGTCACAGTTTCGGCTTTGCCTTGCCTTCTGGAGCTATGGTTTCCCGTGCAGCTGGCATCGCTGTGAGGATGGCCGGCTCAGCTCTTCCGATGCTCTGTGATGTGGGCCTGCCTGCCAACTGCACCCTCTTCCCACCTCCCTCACAAGATGAAGGGATGTTTTCAAAAAGAATGTACACACAGTAGGGCTGGGACAAGAGCATTCAGTGGTCTATGGCATTCTTAACGACGACACTGCCTTCCTTAGCTGATGACATTCTCACTTCAAGTGTACTAGGTGCCTACCTTTGAGCAACGGCATCACTCCTCAAACTACTAACACCAGCGTCTTGTATGAAACTCAACATCCCTAGGAAGACAAGGATCCATTCCTCAACACAGAACTTTCTAAATAACAACTGAGGTATTATTAAATAAGGGAAAGTTTGAAAAATGTTTTCTCAGGTAATGCCTTATTTTCTCAGGCATAATCATGTAGTTGTGAAATAGCATAAAGGCTTCCATCAGTTTAATACTCTAACATAATGTTTTAATAAAATTATAAGGAATGTATTAGAAGAAAACATCTCCCTTCACATATTAGCTTGCACTAGATAGAGCATGTGTCCCTTTACAAAACAACCGCGAGGTTCTCCAGTCACTAAAGGTTTGTTTGATGGCAGTCTGTATTGTGTAAAAAGAGCATTGCTACCCCTACTCTTCAAGGCAAGGTGACTTGTCACTGATTTGTACTAATAGGCAACACCAAGAAGAATGGCTTTGTCAGTGATGCGCAATCCTTTTCAGGGGACGGAATTGCTCAGTGGGAAACTCTGAAGCCCCCCCACACACAGAAAGAGCAAGAGAGAGTGAGAGAGAGAGGAGAGAGAGAGAGAGAATGGCCATGGGTGCACCAGACACACAGATGACTCTTGATGAGTGATTTGTATTTTTAATTAGCCACTCCCTCACAGGAAAGGACAGAGGTGGTTGTGGGCAATAGCATCAAGCCAACAGGATTCAGCAAACCAAGGGGCTAAGCCTGCAAAGAGATTCAGAGGCATGCTTCGAACCCACCCCCAGGAGTCAGGAAGAGGAACCCATGTGCTCTTGCATTTGTTCCTAACCTCCACTGGAAGCTGCTTTGGAAGTTCTCCCTTTCAAGCTGGGTCTGTAGAATTACATGGTGTGAAGTAGGTGCTTCTCCACGGTCCTCAACCCACAAAGTCCAGAATCCCTGTGGTTCACTAGGATATATTTTCCTCATTCTGGCATTAGCAACACAACCATGATCATCTGCCCGAAGAAAATCTCCAGTTCAGTAAGAGGATGCTTTCTTATCCGTAGGCATTGCTCCCCTCCCCAGACAGGGGCGGAGCCGCTCTTGTAACAAGGCTCTCCATCAATTTCGACTCCTTTTGAACTTATGATATTACTATTACTTTTATGTGAGTTGTTATTTTTTATGATGGATTTTTGGTGTTTCTGTTTTTAAGTGAAAATAGTAGCTTAAAATGATTTTAATAAATCAAACAGTGTGTTCATTTCCTTACTTGGCAGCGCCAACAGTAAACACATCCTGGATATTTTCTGTGTCTTTGTTTTTCTCAGGGTTTGAAGTTAGGGGCTGTTTCTTTGATTTCTTCTTTCCAAAAATATTTGGAGCCTAAGTTTTCATAAAGGCCATTCTTTGGCTTCTAGAACTTTCTCCTCACGTGGAACTGAAAATGTAGCCACTGGGGCAGTGCTGCCTCACGGGACCAACACACTGCTATGTAAAATACAGGTTCATTTTGTTAGCAACATCTTTCCTAGGCATACTTCACTCATCCACCATTTTTACGGAAGCCAGAGGAAAACCTCTTTTACATAGTCTGGTCCCATATGTATTTTGCTTTGATGAAAACACACACACACACACACATACACACACACACACACCACAAAAAAACACCAAACCACAACAAACTACCAATGTTACCATAGGTTTAGGAATGCTGGTTTTTACCGGAAGAGATTAAAAAAATTTTTTTGGCGGTTTTAAAATTTTCTAACCATGTGTTTAACCATATGAACAGCTAGCTGGTGTGGAGGGAGGGAGAGCAAGGCTCTTCCTAGCCAGCTCACCACATTTCTACTCTCTCTGAGCTCCTCCTTCTTGCTAGCCAAACATCCTTCCCAGCCTTTTCAGGAGGTGAGCAGGCCCTGAAACAGCAGCCGTCCCCCTTGTCACTCATCTGTGGCAGCTCCACATCCTCACATCATAGTGGGGACCCAAGACTCGGGTCAGCTAATGAGCACACAATGCTGGTTCATGAAACTCTTCTCCAGTGCTGGAGAAGGAGGCAGGGAAGGAACACACACAGATCCCACCGGGAAGTCAAGGGATCAGTACAGGCTGAAGATCTCTTACCAGAAGGGGCCCAAAAAGTTTAGGGGTTTAGGATTTTTTAAATTTGGAAACCTTTGCATATGCATAATGAGGCATCTTGGAGTTGGGATCCAAGTCTAAAGACGAAATTCATCTATGTTTCATGTGTTCCTTATACATATAGTCTGACTGTAATTTTATGCAGTATTTTAAATAATCTTGTGCATAACGCAAATCAGAATGCTGCGAAGTTTTCCTATCGAGGCATGTGTTGGCACCCAGAATGTTTCAGGCTTGGAGCTTTTCAGACTTAGGATGTTTTGAATTAAGGATGCTCGACCTGCATATACAGTAAGTGCTCTAATGCATGTATGTGACTTTCCTCACGCTTATAGACGTAGATCAAGCCTGTTTAAAACAGTCTTTCCTCCCAGAAAGGAAAACCAAAATAAAAGTTCTAAATTCAGCTCACTCAATGAAAGTTTCATTTCTTATAAATGAGGTAAGAATCATGGAAGGCAGGGAAATTCTCCAAAGAGGGCTGAGTCGATATCAAAATACTTTTACTGCTTAACTGTGGTGTGCATGAATGCTTGCGTACATGCATGTGTGTGCACACTTGTGCATTTGTGTGTGTGTGTGTGTGTGTGTGTGTGTACAAGTAGGAAAACACTCTTGGAACCTATTAAAGAAAATACTGAAATACTATAGTTTTGTCTTGCTTTCAGTAAGGTATGCCCCCCCCCAAGTAACATACCTGTGTGTTAATGGCATTTTAAATGATCAATTTGTTTTCCAGGGCTATTAAAATTCTCACTTTAAAAATAAAAGTGGTCACCCTCACTGAAGTAGCTTATCTTCTGTCTAACATTTTAAAAAGGAATTAAAGACCCCTCCCAACGTTAGGCTTCTGTCCTTGGAACTGATCTGAGGGAAGATGAAAAGGGTTTCTAAGACAAGGCAATGGCACAGAAATCAAAGCCGCATGGCACCGCGGTCAGAAGTCAGAACCCCACTGGGGTTTGCGAAGGAGAAAGACTCTGTGCGCTGCTGAATGGCGATGAAAGATGCTTCGCAGGGGAGGAAGCAAAGGCAAGCTCGATGGAGGTCTTTAGATCTCTCTTGCTTCAAAAAGGTCTTCCTGCCATGTGCTCCCGCGACCTGGCCTTGTCCCTCCCATCTTGTTCGATGGAAGCCATCCTACAGTAAGACTCAGGAAAGGGATTCCAGGCACAGCGCATGCACACTAGGGCACCTGCCTGCCTGGCATGCTCAAGGCCCTAGGCTCTATCCCCAACACAATGAACAAATGAAGACATATAAAAATAAATGAAAAATTAAGACATCACACCCCCCACTGGCCACAATGTTGACAAAACATTGGTATAAAGAAGGAGTGGTGGAAACTTCTGGATGCTCCTGGGCTCGATTTTAATGCCACAAATCAGAACTGTCAGCTACTCTAAACTCAATTTTGTTAGGGATAAAGTGTGTGGGTGACCTTGGAGGATACCCTGGCAGGTGAGGGTGACTGGGGTGGAGGGACAAACATGCCAGGCAGACAGAGCTTAGTGAGAAGTCTTATCAGGAAGGGAAGGGAGGGGGAGAAAGAGAAAAGGGGTGAAGACACAGAGACAGAGAGGACAGAAAAGAAGAGGGAGACAGGAAAAGTACTATCTGCCCCGGGGGAACGGCAGGAAAGAGAGAGGGAAAGAGAGAGCAGAAAGAGAGCATAAGTGGACGGAGGTCTTTCTTTTTAAAGGGGTCCTTTGCACCTGGGCTGACCAGGGTACTGCCTGAGTGTGTTCTGCCAGGTGGCAGGGACAGGCTAGCATAATGCTTGAATCCTCACAGATTTCAGGGCAGTATGTATGTACCACGAACATTTGCAATGAAAACAGCAAAATCTACAGTAATATCCCCTTTTAATATTTACTCATTAAGGGGGAGATTAGGATAAAATGCATTTAAATACAAAGACTGCATGTAGGAATATATCTATGAAGATTTACTATGCATTACAAAATATGACCACAAATTTACTTCTTATATACTGTAGTGTGTGTGTGTGTGTGTGTGTGTGTGTGTGTGTGTGTGTGTGTGTGTAGAGGGTAGCATAATATTCAGGTATCAGGACAGCATCTTGAATAAAAAAAAAAAAGACCCAAAATGATAACCTAATCTTCAAAGAGACACGAAGGAAAGCGTGGGGGCATAGAAGACTCGCTGACTGGCGAGATCTGAGGAGCACAGGCATGCTCAGGGTTATGGGCAAGCAACAGTTTCAAGCCAGAAAGGCCCCTCAGACCCCGGAGCCCCACAGCTGATCCACCACAGGACTGGTGGTACAGGGTTGGGTGGGGCTGAGAGCAGATAGCAATTACAGCTTCAAGGGCAGATCAGCTGAGGCCCATAGGAGCTCTGCTGCACATTGGGAACCCAGACGCCAGACCTCACCACACACAGCAAGAGACAGGTCACTGTGCTCAACAGGAATGGAAGGGAGCATGGTGGGGAAAGCTCCCCAGTGCAGAGGAGCAGAAGACAGAAAAAAAATTTTAGCAAAACGGGTAGCCACCAGTATGAATATGGCAGGTGTTTTATGGGAACGGCTGTTAACAGATACATGACAAATAATTTATCAGAGACTTAGAGAGGCGGGTTATATGAAGACTTAGTTGGGCAATTTGCCTTATGATGGAAGGCATTTAGAGGAGGAAGCAGCAAAATAAGGAACAGATAATAGGAGACGGGAGCCTGAGTTACATATTTAAGTGCATTCATTGTTCATCCTCACGGCAGAGAAGCTACTTGTTAATTGAGATATAACTGCAGCCAGCCTACATGGAAAGCCCAGAGGCATTGGCAATGGTAGGGTTGCAAAGGGCTTATGACCTTAAAGTACATTCAGGTTGATGAATTTTTCTAATAAATACAAGCAAGAAATTACAGGTAGGAAAAGGATTTGCTATTGTCTTTCAAAGCTCTCCACTGTATGCACAGACTGGAGGAAAATAAGTTGATGAAGTCTAAAATTAAGCTAAAGAGATTTGCTTGCATGTTTTCAAAATATTAGTCCCAAGAGCAAAGATGAACTTATGGGGAATTCAACCTCACATACAGAAGAAAAAGCTAGCTTTATAATATAAAGCATGTGGATCTTTGAAATATAGTAGATATAATTAATAACACCATATGCTCTCATATACCTACCAAGAGAAGAAATAATCTGGAGTTTCCAAGAATCCACAAACATTAAGATATTCTACACAAAACTCTGAATTAAACAGATAGATCTTGCTGAAGAAAGTCACAATACTTGAGTTAGTCACAAGTCCCCTTTTTCCCTGGGCACTAGTGGAGTGACACTACAGCATATACAGGACCTCATAAACTCAACTGTCTTACTATATATTTCATGAACTTTTTAATATGTTTCACTTCAAAACAGTTCCAGGCACAGGGCAGGGAAGCATGTTTGGTATAGGCACACCTCGGGAACCAGGTGTTGTTTTGTCATCTAAGTCCAACTAAATCCTGGGATTCTGCATAAAGAGAGTAATGGCAGGGGTTCGATCACTGCTGCTACGGAAAGGCCACAGCTCTTCTCTGCTGGCTCTCAGCATGTACTATTTAATGGATGTGGAAGCTGACCAAGGAAATAAGAACGGAAGTTCAAAGACAGGATAAGTTTCATCCAAAGGTTACACAGGGTTAAAAACTCAGTATAAGAATTAAACAATTAACAGTATTATAGTAACATAGCAGCAGGGATTTCTCCTGTCTAAAAATAGACACGGTTCCAAAATCTAGATAAAAGGCTATTGTCCCATAACAAGAACTGCATAAAGGACTTGTTTAGCAAGGAGCTCTGTGCAAGCAGATGGGTGTGACTTCCCTTCCCCATAGTTAGAGGCAACTCTTCCCACAGCCAATGCTCAGCTTTCAGAAGTGTGCCAGAGCATCCTTCCGTTCAAGGAACATACAAGGGAAGATCCCAGCTTCATTATTTTGCTCTTATGCTATGTTAGACCAGGAATACCAACACATGGGATGAATCTGTTTCATAGCTAGCCCCTTTACTCTAGTCAAAATATCTGACTACCGTGTTTGGGTTATTTCAGACCGAGTTTAGACAGTGTGGTTCACTGTGACTTGAGCGGCTTAACGGCATTATTTCACTTCATTGGAAGCAAACTTCCAATCATAAACAAGGAGCTGAAATTTACATAAATCATCTCACTCTAGAGAGTACTACACTCTACACAGTATACACACACATACAACAGACGCACACACACTATGGACAATATATATAGCACACACACACACAGATATTTAGTGATAGCTTGAAGATCAGTATCAACTTAGTACTTTTATTTTTGGTATGTGTTTGTAGAATGTCCTATTGATCAAAACTGCCTCATAAATTGAAGCTGATTTTCAGCTCACAAAAGTCTAGTTCTATCCTTTTGTAATATTAATATAGCAAATACCCAGGGAGAACATTTAGAGACTATAAAGCAACATGAATCATTGCCACACAGAAAACCAGCTCCTCTCAAAGTCTTGTAGCCATGGTGCATTCCCTCACAGACATACAAAGTTTGATGTAATTTTCAATATTATTGTAAGCTCTTCAAATTTCCAATGAAGTCATCTGCGTTAAAATTACATGTGCTTTTTATCTGCATTGTAAAGCTGAAGCAAGAAACAGGAATAAAGCCTTACAAATGGTGCCGGAACCTAAACACCTCTGGCAGGTTGCTCTCACCAGCTCCTCCCTCGCTCAGCAGGAACTTTGCTCGATTGGCTGCTGCAGCAAGAACAGTCCTCATCACCAAACCAACAAAAAGCCACAAAGGCCACTGTTGGCAAAGGCACCAATGGGGATTTTCATCATGGGTGACATAATGAAATTATTTTTACATTTGGAGAAGTCAAGGTGCATTCTCTAAAAGGTAATGAAATTGCTCCTAGTATCCTGAGATGGAACTCTATGCTATTAATAGCATATTGTGTGTGTGTGTGTGTGTGTGTGTGTGTGTGTGTATGTGTGTGTGTGCGTTGCATGCATATGATGGGCTCCCACATTAACAAACCAGAGTCAGACTCCAGGTATCTTCTTCTACTGCCCGTTGCCCTATTCTCTTTAGATAGGGCCTCTCCCTGAACGAGAAGCTCATTGCTTTGGCCAGGATGGCCAGGGAGCTCCCAGGATCAGACTGTCTCCTCCCCCATTGCTGGGGTTACTGGAGTGTGCAGCTGTATTGCTGAGGATTTGAACTCAGGTCCTCATGCATGCAGAGCAAGTGCCCTTACCCACTGAGCCATCTCCTCAGCCCTCCATTGAGGACATTTCAAAGGACTTTCCAAATACAACCCATCTGTAAATGTAAGACAGTTTGCACCCATACTTACCAAACAATGCACACAAATTTTGGGGGACTCCAAACTTGGGAAGGCAAAAAATCAACACATGTCCATAAACATAGGACTTTATGTTTTAGATGAAGCCCACTTATACTAACCTACAATATTCCAAGTCCCTTAATATTTTTTTAAAGTTTAACTTTCCTTCTGACTTTGTCAGAAAATTCCTAAGAAACTTTGGGGAGATACACATTGGATTTTCTGTTAAGTTAAAACACACTAATGGCTTGATGGCTCATGCCTGAAATCCCAGCGTCAAGGAAAAGAAGATTCAGAGTCCAAGGCAACCCTTGCCTACGTAGTAAGAGTGACTCAGAAAACAGCCTTGACAGTACTACAGGCGACCCACACATGGATAGAGTACTGTGGTTCACCTTCTAATGAAGGGAAAAGTATTTTAAAATATGACTCACACCCTCTGTGATGGTGAATATTGGCTGTCAGTGTCAATTGACAGGACGTAGAATTACCTCAGAGACGAACCCCTGGGCATGCTTGTGAGGGAGTTTCTATGTTGGGCTAGCTGAGGCTGGAAAACCCATCCTTAAAGTGGGTGACACCAGTCTATGGGCTGGGGAATTGAACTGAATAAGAAGGAGAAAGTGAAAGGAACATATTCATCTCTCTCTGTTTCCTGACTGAAGATGGAATTTGATAAGTTTTATCATGTTCCTGCCACCATGACTTCCCTACAACAATGGGCTGTCCCCAAATAAATGCTTCCCTGTTGAAGTGGCTTTTGCCATGAGTTTTGTCACAGCAACAAAATGAGTAATGGATACACTGCCTTTTATGCTCTACCCTTGAAACCATTAAAGTTTCAGTTCCAATACTGTCAAAAGAAATTAAAAATTTAGACTGATTTCTTGACTTGTGGGATAGGTAACTGCCAGACTAACAAGCACACAAGAAATTTTCAGAAATGTGTAACTGTAAGGCAAAATAATATACTACTGAATGGAACAACGCTTGGTGGAAAGCTTTGACTGCCTTTCTTCCAGCTAGTAAAAGGGCCATAACTATCACGAATCTGCCTTTTATATCTGCAAATCCAGGGAGGTGGAGTCTTTGAGGATCAGAGTCCAAGGCTATTCTCAACTACATAGCAAATTTCAGAACAGACCTTGTCAATTTGTCTAAAGGCAAAATTCTTTAAATTCTTTGCAAATTCAGTTTGTACATTGTAATCCAGCAGCTTTCTAAGAGTGTGGGAATATGATGGATAATTGTTTACCAAACTTATTGGGGTGGAAGCCATAGATTTATGATCCTGCCTGTGATGTTCACTGGCTGTGTGACCTTTGTCAAATTATGTGACTTCTCTGTGCCTTGCTTCCATACCTGGTAACATAAGAAGGTTAGGGTTTAGATGATCCTTGAGAGATTTCTCAGGAAAGACATGGAGATGCTCCACAGGAGGTCACTATTAAGAGTGAAATACTCAGCGGGGTTTCCCACACATAAGCTTTCAGATCATAAGTACATGATATGTTCCTAATATTCCATCCTCTTGTGGTTTTACCCTTAAATGTTTCATCATTCCATTAATTGCTGAAAAAAATGGTTGTATTATCTTTTAAAAAAAAAGAGCAAGACCGAAAAATTCTTGACTAGAGATTCAAAATTAAAATACGAGCAAAGTTGAATCAAAGGTCTTCAAATTCATAGGCCAATGAGAAAGCGTGTCCTGTTCTTGCAAAGACCTGGGTTTGATTCTCAGCTCGCACACAGAGGCTCGCCGTGTCTTTGGGCCCCAGGCGTGTACGGTGGTGTCAAGCAAGCACACACACAAAATAATAATGAAACAAATCTAGGTCAAACTTTCACTGTTTGCAGACGATATGATAGTTTACATCAATGACCCAAAGAACTCTACCAGGGAACTCTTACAGCTGATTAACACCTTCAGCAAAGTGGCAGGCTACAAGATCAACTCAAGAAAATCAGTAGCCCTACTATATACAGATGATAAAAGGGCTGAAAGAGAAATCAGAGAAACATCACCCTTTACAATTGCCACGAACAACATAAAATACCTTGGGGTAACGCTAACCAAACAAGTGAAAGACCTGTATCGTAAGAACTTTGAATCTTTAAAGAAAGAAATTAAAGAAGCCTTCAGAAAATGGAAAGATCTCCCATGCTCTTGGATAGGTAGGATCAATGTAGTAAAAATGGCAATCCTGCCAAAAGCAATCTACAGACTCAATGCAATCCCCATTAAAATCCCAGCACAATTCTTCACAGACCTTGAAAGAACAATAATCAATTTTGTATGGAAAAACAAAAGACCCAGGATAGCCAAAACAACCCTGTTCAACAAGGCAACGTCCGGAGGCATCACCATCCCTGACCTCAAGCTCTATTACAGAGCTGTAGTCCTGAAAACAGCTTGGTATTGGCACAAAAATCGACAGGTAGACCAATGGAATCGAATTGAAAACCCGGGTATTAACCCACACACGTACGAACATCTGATCTTTGACAAAGAAGCTAAAAATATACAATGGAATAAAGAAAGCATCTTCAACAAATGGTGCTGGCATAATTGGAGACTGACATGTAGAAGAATGAGGATCGATCCATGTTTATCGCCATGCACAAAACTTAAGTCCAAATGGATCAAAGACCTCAACATAAATCCAGCCACACTGAACCTCTTAGAAGAGAAAGTGGGTGGTACCCTTGAACGAATTGGTACAGGAGACAGCTTCCTGAACATAACACCAGTAGCACAGACAGTGAGATCAACAATTAATAAATGGGACCTCCTGAAACTGAGAAGCTTCTGTAAGGCAAAGGACACAGTCAGCAAGACAAAAAGGCAGCCCACAGAATGGGAAAAAATATTCACTAATCCCACATCTGACAGAGGGTTGATCTCCAAAATTTACAAAGAACTCAAGAAGCAAGTCTCCAAAACACCAAAGGACCCTATTAAAAAGTGGGCTGCAGAACTAAATAGAGAGTTTTCAATAGAGGAGTCTAAAATGGCTGAGAGTCACTTGAGAAAGTGCTCAACATCCTTAGCCATCCAGGAAATGCAAATCAAAACAACTCTGAGATACCATCTCACTCCTGTCAGAATGGCTAAAATCAAAAACACCAATGTCAATTTATGCTGGAGAGGATGTGGTGAAAGGGGGACACTCCTCCATTGCTGGTGGGAGTGCCACCTGGTTCAGCCACTTTGGAAATCAGTATGGAGATTCCTCAGAAAAATGGGAATAAACCTACCACAAGACCCAGCAACTCCACTCTTAGGCATATATCCAAAAGATGCCCATTCATACAACAAAGATGTCTGTTCCACTATGTTCATAGCAGCTTTATTTGTAATAGCCAGAACTTGGAAGCAACCTAGATGTCCCTCACCCGAAGAGTGGATAGAGAAAATGTGGTACATCTACACAATGGAGTACTATTCAGCAGAAAAAAAATAACGGAATCATGAGATTCACAGGCAAATAGATGACACTAGAAGAAACCATCCTGAGTGAGGTAACCCAGTCACAAAAAGAGAAGCATGGCATGTACTCTCTCATATATGGATTTTAGACATAGATCTGGGGAGTGCCAGCCTACAATCCTATGGCCAGAGAGTCTGGGAAACAGAAACTTCATTTAGTGGCTGATCGAAGAACAGGCAGACTTCCTTGGTTAAGTACTGAGCTGAACTCAAGAAAGCCAGTAACAGAGAGGGGAGGACTGATGATCAAAGGGATTAAGACTGGGCTGGTTTAACCCCCAGAAACAGCTGACCAGACAAAGGTTAAATCTTGAATCCCAGGCATCAGCCTGGGAAGCCAGCATGGGACTGATCAAGACCCCCTGAATCTGGGTGTCAGTGAGGAGGCCTAGGGAATCTATTGAGCCTTGGGCAGCAGATCAGTACCCATCCCAAGTATACACACGGAGTTTGGCCTCCCATAGAACAATGTGAGGTGCACTCTCACCCTGAACTCTTGGGGAAGGGTCTAGGCCCTGCCCTATATGAAATGACAGACTATGGACACCCCCATGGAGGGCCTCACCCTCCCTGGGGGAATGAGGGGTTAACGGAGGGGGGATTGGGGGGAGGGCACGGGAGGAGGGGAGGGAATGGGAGAGGGACCTGGAACTGACTTTTGAAGCAACCTCGTTTCTTATCTAAATATAAACTGGAAAAAAAAAAAAGATGTAACGTGTGTGACCACAAATTCACACACAAACTCCAAGAGCACCAAGGGTCCTTAGTGCAGAAGGTGGACCTTAACCGACTAAGATGAAGTACACGCTGTATTCCTATGTGCCATCCAAAAAGCAGTCACTTTAGCTCCCAGTCTGTTTATTGACAGAAAACGCAGCCCTCATCACAGTAGATAAGCCCAGCCTTTAGCTGAATTTCACTGAGTTCCTATGGAAGAAAAAAAATCTAGCTTTCAATAACTGTCCAAAGAAATTTTAAAGTATAATATATCCTCAATATTTCCTTGAAGTGTACTGTTTGTTAACTATCAACAGTTAATGGAATCTTATTTCTCTTGAGAAATAAAAATGGCTTGTTCTGCAGTTTTCCAGTTTATAAACACAGTTACCTGGAAGGAGTAACTGGAAAGCAAGCTTTGAGCAATATCAAAAGGAATGTAAAGTGCGACAGGAAAATACCCAGAGTATGCAAGAAATAACAAAGATGGCACAGGCTAGTCACAGTCACCTGCTTTAGCATATTAAGAAATAATATTAACCCTATTTCCTCACTCCCAGGAGGAAAACCCACACATGATGTGTACAATCTCATATAAAGATAAAATGAACAGGTTAATATGTGTGTTGATTTCTCTATTATGTTAATTTTTGGCACACGTTCACATGAGTTCCAGGCTAGCCCTGAAGTTTCTATATGTAGTCATGTATGACCTTGAGTTTCTTATGTTCCTGCTTTTACCTCTTTCGTGCTGGGATTACAGATAAGAACCACACCTGCTTTAGGCAAGCACTCTGCCATCTTGGCTACCTCCTCAGGCCAGCACTGACAAAAGGTATTTCTAACCTTTCTCTCCACTTTCAGGATCTCCTAGGAAAAGCTCCACGCTTCATGAAATTTATACAATAAAAACCAATACTCTATAATTCTATTCTTGGTTAATTTATGAGTTCTGCTTACAAAATAACTTAGTTCATTAGTTCATAATGGAATCCATCAGTTTCTGGAAAAAAATCATTATTTGACATTGAGCAACAGTTGGATGGAAATTCAAAGAAGTGATGAGGGAGATAGCTCAGTTGATAAATCATCTGTCGTGTAAGCATGAGGACCTGAGTTCAAATTCCCATATGAAGCCTGGTATGGTAGGGGCGAGCATGTCTGAAATCCCAGTGTTTGAAGCATAGGCTACAGACACAAGCAAATCTCTGGAAACTTGTGGGCCTGCTATCCTGGCTCTGCAGTGCCTAACAAGAGATGCTCTCTCAAACAAGGTGAAACGTGATAACTGGCACCCAAGGTTATCCTTTGACCTCTGAGTGGCAACATGGCATGCTTACATACACATTTCACGCAGACACACAGCTAAAAAGTGAACTAAAAGGTGTAAACAAAATTGCAGAGAAACTCGAAGGAATATTAACTTCCATCACAAAGTTGGCCGAGGAGGAGCCAGATAACAGCCCAGTTCCAGCCCTGCCTTATTGGAAGGGGTTCCTATTCCAGTACCGTCACATCAGGAAGTCTTTCCTGGCCTTTTATCTTGTACACCACGGGCCATGTGAAAAGAAAGGCTATGGTGAACTGTGGGATGACACAGCAGGGGGAGTGGCATACTCAGGAACCACTGGGGAGGACAGGCTAGACACGCCCCTACTGCTTACTCTCCCGTGCGTGCATATACTCCCATATACGCCTATCAGTTCCTCAAGAAGAGAGGGTTGACCTTTTATCTTTAGGGCTGCAATAAATTAATATTAGGAGTCAATACATGCATTGCTGGCACGAATGCCTCAATGAGTGAGCCCAAGGAAGCAAGCATGCGGTTACTCAGCCGTAGGGGAGAGTCCCGTGTGAGCACCCACTCCACGCTGAGTAACGCCAGCCATCTTCACCCTTATCTATGAGAACTCTTCTTTCCTGCCTCCCGCTCTTTCTCTCTTTCCTTTGACATTATTTCCGTGTGCTCACGTGAATCCGTGTGTGTGGAGGTGCCTCTAGATTCCAGAACAGGTTACTAGACTCCCTAGAGTCACGGTTGGCTGTGAGCTGCCGTGTAGGTGCTGGGACCCAAACTCGGTCCTCCGAGTAGTCCACAGGTTCTTGAGCCACATCTCCAGCCTCGCCTTTCTCTCTGGGGTCCAGGTGCATGGACGAATGCATTCAGGCCATTTATATATTTCCAGGATTTCACCATAAGGCTCTCAGGCTTACAGCATTCTTACCCATGGGAAGGGGTGGGGTTCCGAGGCTCGCTCGGCTTTGACTTACAGTGATATGCAACACTCTAGCAAGCCTCCCACTGGGCTGTGGCACTGAACCCTCAAGTCGCAGTGCGAACCCTCTGACCTTCAAGGAGATAGGAAGGACACCCACTTGGGCTGACATTAAGTGTTGAGAGCCTAAGGCCTCTAAACGTATCACATAATCTGATCCTGGGAACGAATCCTCTCCCTGTAATCACTGTTCCCATTTGACAGATGAGGAACTGGAACTCAGAAACTACAGCGCCCCCTAGTGCAGGGCAGGCAATAGCCGGGGAAGTAAGATGGGCTTTGCCGGTCTTGAAATCCTGTTCTCTCTGCTGCATCTTTTCCAGATGCCATCATACGGGGCTTCCATCTGCTGGTGTGAATGACGGAGCTCTGAGAGCTGTTCTCTAGAACTTTCCTGGATCATAGCATACTGAAGGGGTAAGGCCAGCAAGGGCCTTACCAGAATGTCTTTTGAAGACAGAACCTTTGACTACATGGTCACCTGAAAACTACAACTTCTTCTTACATAAGGGAAGTAGCTTTCTCAGTGGAGCAAGACACAGACAGTCCACTGTCCTTGCCAGGTGGTGGTGTGATAGATGGATCCCCTTCCCACAGCCAGCTCTGTGGTCTTAAATGCTAACACTTTCTTGTGTGACTTCTGTCAGGATTCTATTTCATATATGTAGCATATTTAGTACGCTACATATCTGCAAAGCACTAACATTTTATTCACATGATCCTTTTATTCAAAGAAGAATTATACAGAATATTTTAAAAGGAGAATTGAAACAAAATCGTATGCAGTTTACTTTGCAAGCAGCACATTAACTAGAAGTGTTAGGGGGCAGGGTACTGTGCTAAGCACAGTCACCTGGAAAGGTGAGCTTGTTCTCCAGTGGCGGCGCAGGGCACCGCCAAGCACACAGCACACATAATTATATAAAACAAAAGGAGCCTATCATCACTGGAAAACTGACATTCCATTAAGCCAAAGTACCTGATCATACTCACTCACTCATGGTTCAGTCCATGACAGACACATGCCCATGTTTTCTGAGCAAACTTAAGAGCCAAGCCCAGATCAGAGGAAGCATGATAAGCAGACCATGCAATGTCAACTCTAAAGCTTTCTTACCCGTTATGTAAGCTGGTTTTAGACATTAAATGGAATGCACGGTTAAAGAAATCTAAGTGTAATCAAAACAGCATTTTAATAAACTCAATCTCTTGTTTTATAGACATCAACATAAGTGCACCAATTAAACTCAGTAACAGCAAAGACCTCAAAACATAATTCTGCCTATTATGTCTTCACAATCATGTACAAAAAGAGTCCCCATTTATTTCTGAATGGGAGAGTCGTTAGCATCTCTAGACTCTACTGATGGACCACATTCTTATTCTGCGCCCGTGTTTCCTGTTCGTTAGTGGTAGCATACTAATTTCCACTATTTTAAATGAAAGCCCCACATAATGCAGCTCTCGTTTCATTTAAACAAGAACGAGAGATAAGGGTAAGTATAGGACTGCTCGCCCACAAGGCTACTCACCCTGGCATTCCATTATTTTGCAGAGAATTAGCAGCTGGGAATGGTACCCATTTGTTTTTCTTCTCATGTTTTTGAATTCTGATCAGAGCAGTTACTACTGTTTCTAACTTTGTACCCTCTTTTGCAAGCTTTCCCAAGCCCCTTATTAGAGCCCTGGGAAGGCTTCCTATCTGATGCGCTGCCAGCCACCGTCCTTCTGAGCACAATGCACTCAGGTTATTAGCCTGATGTGCATCACTCAGCAAGCTGCCTCACAATCACTCTGATCACCATCATGCAAGATGGAATTGCTGCCTTGCCCATGGCTTTTAGAATTATATAATTAACCAAAATTAGCTTGATGTTTAAAACACAATGCCGGCCCATTGGTTTATTTTTGGAAGAGCACTTTAATGAACACAATGAGTGGGCTGATATGGAATTGCCACCTTGGACTGTCAAAGTTTTCCTATAAGATTATTAGATTTAAAAAAAAAACAACCTTAAGTTCTATGACAGCAAACACCATCAAAATAAGACTGTTGATGAAATGACCAGGAACCATATTATTTTCATTCACCATGAGGTTTAATGGAGCCCAGACACACAATATTTCATTCAGCTCTTTGAGTGTGTTCTACAAATATTCATCAATGACAACCCCTAGAAAAGTATAAGCTCACTTGTGATTACATACCTCAAACCCAAACAATATTACACGAACAGAATAATGAGTACAAACCCTACCATTCAGAAGTTCTTGGTTTCAGATTTTAAAAATTTTAAAGTACTAACTAAATTCTGAACATTGCAATAGTTATAACCTTGGAGAGGAGCTTGAAGTGTTATTACTAAAATATCCCTAAAATATATGTGGCTCATTAGCTTTCGGATGAACCACAGGAGCACAGTGGCTACAATCTCCATAAAGGAAACAGAAAGAACAGGATGATTTTCATACAATCACTTCTATAAAATGTAGCCTGCCAATAAAACAGAAAAAGCTGACTCTCATTGTGTGTGACCACTGTGAGTTCCATTAACACCACTGTACAAGGGATGTGACTCCCAGAGTTTGCTGACTCATGTTTTGAACAACTTGAGACTGACTCTGGTGCTCTGTAGCTCGCTGTCTTTCTAGGTAAGATGGTGACAATCATATTCACTCTTGCAAGGATCTAGTAGTACATAAATATGAAACGCAGCCAGCATAAGGCAGGAGTTCAAAGCTCACACATTTGATTCATTCTGTCAGTATTATCCCGTCTGCCTAGGTGCAGGCATTGTTGTCCACACTGGGCCAACATGGTGGATAGTCTGTGCCCACACAGAACTGACACCCTGGTAGAAACAGGAAGAGTTTGGCTTGTGGCACAAATGCCAGAGTGTCCTCCAGGCCAGCTTGTCCTCACTCTGCATTGAGCACACAGCTGCTGGGCGTCAGCCAATCGCTCTGGGATACAGGAGAGAGGGCAGGATTTGAACCCTGCCCAGCCACTAGGCTTTTCCTCAGTTTGCCTGCTCCCTTCTTTATTTTTATACTGCGTCCTCCAGTGTTAACCTTTTATGATTTACAATAGTGTTAATTTACGTTGTGTGAAGCACTGGGTCAGCTGGGGAGGTGGCTAGGAGCTGGGATGGGCTGGCTTGGGGAAATAGCCAGTCACCCCAAATCAGAGCAGTGTCTCTAACAGAGTCGTTTGCTATCTTCTGTTTAATCCACTGTGCTTCCAATGCAACCCTTGGTGTGAATAAATAACTTTTTAGTGCTGAGTGGATGTTTACCGAGATGAAGAAGAAAAAAAGGAGGAGGAGAAAGATGAAGAGGAGGAGGAAGAGGAAATGTGAAGTAGGTTCCTAGTTAAGGGAGAAGCTCAGCACAGAGCTTTACTCTGCATGTCCCAAAGCTCAGGGGGCAGTTCTTAACTCCTAACTAGAAACATACATGGAAGATGGGCAAATTGTTACACAGGACAAAGAAATGAGAGGGAGTTGGAAGAGGCTAACCAACAAAGGAAACATCTAAGACATAAGACACTTGGTTTAGACAGTAAACCATACCGAGTTGTGTTTGAGATAATCAAAAATATTTAAATACAATTAATGGTTACTTTCACTAAGTGTTGTTTTTGATAACAAATTATGTGGTAAAATATATATTTTTAAAGAAGGAAAAGTCATGATCATCATGTGTATAATTTGGGGGCCCAGGGGTTATGAGCACTTGTTGCTTTTCCAGAGATCCTGAGTTCCCAGCACCATCAGGCAGCTCATCACATGAAAGTTCAGTTCTCGAAAAGTAATAGAACTTTTCTAGTTATGCAGGCTACGCCACTCATGCACAGGTACCCCACACCCCATGCACAGAGAAACAAATATGCATATAACAAATATCTTAAAAAGTTCTCTGTGTTAGAAATATTGTGTATAATTTTAAGAATTGCAGCAAAAACTAAATATGACATAAGTGACAGTCAGCAATTGGTAGATCTTAATGTTGAGTGTACTATATATTTCCCTTGACTTTCTAAATATTTGATATTTTTCATAGGAAAAAGTTTGAACTATAGCATGCTACTTAAAATTTTCATAATCTAATTATAAAAGTGAGTATTAAAATGACTCACTAACAACCATAAGGGAAATGGTGTCTTAGTCATTCAGGCTGATATGACTAAACAAAAACATAGGTTCATGGGTTTGAGGGCTGGCCAGAAAGACTCACTTCTAAGCAACAGCAAACAGGGAAAGTGAGATGGTGCCTCAATTTCCGTTTGACAACAAATGGTAAAACGTGCCACAATACAACTTCCGCGTTCTCTTCTTCAGGACTTGCTTGCTTTGACAAAAGGTGTTGCCCTGTCACATGCAAGCTACCCTCTGCACTTATGAGGACTGAGCGAGCCCTGGGCTCATAACCTGTAGAGAGACCTGATGCTATCAACCACCAGGTAAGCATGGCCAGAGACACAGCCTCTCCAGCGACAAGCTCTGCAGCCTGCCAGGACCCAGTGTTATTTTTGCAAGACTACCAAAATAATGTGTCCAAAGTCACTCACATCACAGGGTGGGTTGTCAGATTTCCAAAGTATGAGCACAGTTGGTTTGGGGCCTTTTTCCTGTCTTTTGCAGTTGGCCATCTCTTCTGGGTACCTTCCTGTGACATCTCCTCTGTGCACAGAGCACTTGTGTCCATGTTCATACTTGCTCCACCCACAGCTAGTACACAGCCATGTTGGATGAAGGCTCATCCGTAAGGCTTCATTTCAGCTGAGCAATATCTCGTTAAGACAGTGTCTCCTCAGAGAGAAGCATGCTGGGGTTCCAGGAATTGAAACTTCAGCATATGAGTCTGGGAGATGGGGAAAGGACAGCATTCAGCCTCTAGGAGACCCCAAAGAACAAAACCTAGGCAAATGCTGTTGGAATCCTCAGCCACAGAAATATGTAGTAATGTTTTGAGCCACTGAGATTCAGGGGTTATTTATTATGTGGCCATAAATGACCAACCTAGCAGCCAAATGATTATCAGCATTTACCACTTGGGCTCAGAGAAGAACAACTTAATAAAACTCCTATGTGTTTAAAATAAGCCTAAATCTCCATTCCATGTCTTGATGGGCTTGAGGGTATGAATATATAAAATGGTCAATGTTCTCCGACTGCAAAGAATTGACTTACAACTTCCCAGTGCGAGCCCATCCGTCTCCTAAATGCCAGCTCTCGCTGCCAAAGACCTTCTTCCTGACTCTACTTACCACTGCTTCTGGAACTGCTCCAATGCTTGCAATGTCAAAACGCAGCATGTGGAGTACTTTGAGACTCATCAGTTTAAAGAGGGGCTGACCATTGTCTCTCCTGTACTTGCAAAACATTTTCAGTTTTTGGATTTTAATCACTGACTGGAATGAGTAACTCAATGTCTTTAAAAGCTTCTAAATTTTGCCAGGTGATCATAGGGACACCTTAGCATGGTCTACAGAGTGAATGCCAGGACAGCCAAGACTACACAGAGAAATCCTGTTTTGGGGGGAAAAAATCTCTGTATTTTCTGTATCCTTCTACTTACCACTGTATACACACCTTCTTTCTGTACTGTCCACTTATGCATCACATCAAGTAAATTAGCACTTTTATTTATAGACAATGCTCACATCTACTCTTTATTCCATAGGAATTTAAAACAAATAATCCCTATTATTTAAATACCCCAAATTCAAATGTTTTTTTTTCCATTTTATCTTCCCTTTATTTATTGTGAACCTAAGGGCAGAGTATAACTATTCTAAGAATGACTTTAAATTTTTTCTTTTATTTGTAAATGCGAGTGCCTGTATGTATATATGTGCACCATGCTGATGGTCTGGGAAGCCAGACCTGGAGCTACAGGTGGTGGTAAGCTTCTGTACGGGTTCTGGAAACTGAATGTGGGCCCTTCGCGAGAGTCACATACTCTCTTAAACTCTAAGTCATCTCTCCAGTTCCCTAAAAGTGTCTTTACCACCTAAACCTTTATGGTAAGAGTTTGTAGTTTTCTATATAATGGAAAACATCCTAAGTTTAATATTTTAATGTGATATTTTCCAAATATGTAACTATGCAGACATTTTAGGATATTAAACATGAAATCTCTTGTAGAAGGCTGCTTTATATATCATTAAAATGTATTCTTATTGGTATTATTTTGGGGACTCGTATCTTTTCCTGCTATGATTAATACATGAAATGCTACTGAGCAAGAGCCGGTGAAGCCTGCATATTAGCACCTGCTCAGGTCTCACCAGCATTTACACGCAGCAAAGAGAGACAGCTCACCTTTTTCCTCTGATCTTTCACTTCAATAAGTGAACTTTGCTTACTTTAATTTTTTTTCTTTTTGAGACAGGGTTTCTTTGGGTAGCCCTGGCTGTCCTAGAACTAGCTCTGCATGCCAGGCTGTCCTCAAGCTTATCACGGATGTCTGCCAGCTGCTTCCCAAGAGGTAGGATTAAAGGTGTGTGCCGCCACTGCCTGGTTATCTTCAGTTACTTTAATGTCATAACTTTTAAATAATTTTGCCAATGAGCAAGTGCTACAGATTCTCCGGCTCCTAATTTCATTTTTATGTAGAGTCATGAATGCACTTTTAAAATCTGGACTTGCTTAGTTTCCTTTACTATGCTTTACATCACACGTAGCACTTACACGTTTGTATTTTCAAATTTGTCACTTTCTTATAGTGTTCACTGTGCACCGTGACCATGACCACCGGGTACAGCTTGTCACAGAGCTCTGTCACTTCAGACTGGTACTCCAGGAAGCTGTTACATTGGCTGTGATCTGCTTCTTAGAATTTTGTAAGTGAAATGAGCCTGGCATGTTTTAATGCCCACCAAATACTTGTTGCTTTACATGATGGCACTTTAAGAAGCAAAATACAAAGTGTCATGTTAATTTTGCTGAAATCATTATTACTATATATGCTGTGGCTGTTAGTTTGGCATTCTTGTGGGACTCCTAACAGTGGGAGTGGAGGTGTCTCTGACTCTTTTGCCTGCTCTTGAGACCCTTTTCCTCCTATTGCGTTGCCCTGTCTAACCTTGATATGCTTTGTCCTACTGTATCTTGTTTTGCCTGTTGTCTCTTGGAGGCCTGCTCTTTTCTGAAGAAGAAATGGAGGAGAGGAGCAGTCAGGAGAAGCTGGGAGGAGTGGAGGGAGGGGAAACTGTGGACAGGATGTATTGTATGAAAGAAGAATCTATTCTCAATAAAAATAAAAAAAATCATTATTACCATATATAACACATACTGTACAAAGGAATTAAAATAAAACTTTAATACTCTACACAATACTTGTATGATGTATATAGTTGAGACGCACGGAAAACAACATAAACAAGCATGTTGTTTTCCCCAGTTGCCACATATGACAGTCACTGCAAGCTGCAGGCCAGAATATACGGCTTCTCTAGGGTTGTGGCTTCACAATGAGAGACAAGGATAACAGGAAGTTTTAATAAGGCTTTTAAAAAATAAAACAGCTGACATTTTGATGTCATTCCAATTACTGCTGTCAAAGTTCTCTCAACTACTCAGGGTTGTTACCAGGAACTGGGCAATCTACCATCAACAATTATGATATAATAGGCTAAAGTCTACCGAAAAATAACCTTTGGCAGACCACCTCTTAGATCACACTATGTTGTGTACTATTCAAAAGCACATGGCATCCTCCCTCCCTGGGGGCACCCAGGCTACGATGGGGAGGGGAAGCAGAGAACACTGGCATATTTTGATCTTGAGCCTTGGAAGGAAGGTGTGGCATGAGGGAAGGCTAACCATCACTTATAGTTCTTGTTTGTTTAAATATTAACTTATAGTAAGACAAGTTGTATACCTTTTTCTAACAGCTATAAACTAATATACACTCACATATAATACCATTAGAACGTGAGCCATCGGTAAAATCCACTACAGATAAAACACTTCTCAAAAACAATAGCAACTCAAGGTGGTATAAATTTCACGGTATCATTATCACTCCTGCATCTTCATGCTAGCTCAAAGTTCATTGATATTAGAAAACATGTTGCTTCACATCAATAGCCAAATGATGACAAAAGAATCATTCTCATATTAGTGGTAAAATATGAAATACGTAGAATGTCAATTTCAATATATCCATAAAAACAGAAACTAGGGGGGAGGGGACGATCTTAAAAATTCTGTCTCCACTCAGACATTCCACAAAATCAATGTTTCTTTTTAAAATAAGATACATTTGAAGATTCCCCTCTTCCCCTGTAACTCAGTATTTAGAAATACCGAAATGTTAGAGTAAGAAAAAAACAATGCTGTTTTGAGTAGTTCCACAAATTCACAGATAGCCCAGGCTGAGACCCCTGTTGTCATAGCCAGGCTCCAGGGTGTGGCTGCCTTCCCTCCCTCCCTCCGCGTGCCTGCCCCGCCCTCGCCAGTCCTTCCGTGTAACCTGCCCTGTGGAGAGTGCCTGCAAAGGCCGCTGCCCTTCCTGGGCTCTGCGCTGCTTTATCCCTACCTCCAGGACCTGGTCTTGGGGTCTGGGTTAGCACTGACGCAGAGACACGCACCCATTGCCAGTCTTCCACGGCGATGGGCACTCTGTGGGTGAGCAGCTTCTGCAATATGCTCCTCTGTGGGCTCAGCAGCAGCGGGATCACGGGACTGCGACTGCAAGTCCTGAAATGGTGAGACCAAAGCAACTTGTCCTGCTATAAGCTGTTCACTGCAGGCATTTCGTTACAGTTCAGAACAGGTGACTAATGCAGTAACCGAGACAGGGAGAGGCAGATAGAGGATGGCCTGAGTGAGGTCACTAGGTATCTTGCTGGACTTTGTCCTTCTTACATCAATAACAGATATGTCTTTTTATTTCATAGCATCTATAATTTCAAACATTATTTTAAAGGATGGAAGGAATTAATTCCCAATGTCAATTTACTTATGCTCCAGTGTCATTTAAAATGGCCCCACATTTCTGGGAATTGTCCCAAAAAGCAATATTCACAGCTCTTCCTTAAGATCTACAAAATATTCTAGATTGAAAAAAAGAAATGGTATTTATTTTGTCCCATTACGGTTTAGTCACAGACAAGAGTGCCGTCTGATTGGCAATTCCACTCATTTTATCTCTTCATTCTGAGATCACCTAATCACAGAAGTAAAATGACTTAATTCAGAAGGAAAATGGTTGTTTTCAATGATCTGCTGTCTTCCTGATTCCAGGCTGTGCACTGCTGGTCTCACCAAGTAGGGTACAGCACATGGATTGTCACAGGGGCACCTGAGAAAGTTCCTCCTGTGCCAGATAGGAAGGTTCGACAGCTGCCAGACTTATTTTAACATGGAAACGTCTGGGCAGTTGAATGGTGTTGGGGACAGCTAAAATACTCCAAGGCTTCCAGGTATGTCCAGTATTGTGACAGTGTGACACAGTGTCATCTATGAACTCCAGAGCCACACAATCAGGTTAGAAAAACAAATCACAAAACCTCAACATTTTAAATACCTGTGTGATTTTGTGTTGGCCCACATTTATACCTACTGTGGCTTCACTGTGAGCCATGATCTATAGACTGGATATTCCTGTTTTAAAACCTGCAAATATGTGCTTAAAATACCATGTATAAAATATCATTGAAACCGAAAGACAATGGCTACTTCTGAAGGCAGGCATCCACCCCCCCCCCCCCGCATATAATAATAAAGGCTTTTAAAGTTGTTTTACAATGTAGCCAAATAGTAGGCAATACCTGTACATGGGTATTTAGACAAACTATCCAACAAGCTACCTACTGCCATGCACAAACAGTAAAATTTAGACATCGGCTGCCAAGTTGCGCAGCCGCACTCAGGTATCTGAAATTTAAGTGTTACTAGTAGATTCCATGTTGAAAACAGAATGAACATGTGAACTGACATAGCGCACTACTAGACAATGCTATGAGACGATTATAGTAAAATGGTTAGCAAATTAATGAATCAATGATTGCTTGCCTTACCTGATGGACCAAAAACCTGCTAAAGCATGCATTTCCACATTAAGCTTGAGCAAGGCTCATTCCTACATCTCCCCCTCCCCACCACACTGTCCCTTATCTGGAGCCTCTATGGTCTTTATTCACTAAATTTCTTCACACAAAACTATGAAGAAAGATAGTCTTCACATGTTTGGAAAATGTCTCTATTTTGTAATTTTAAAATGTCATAAAATATACAAGTAACCTAGCACAACCCATAACACTCAAACTGGCCACAGAACCCTTTAAAATACACATACATATTTCAAAATCACACACTACACCTGGCTAATATGAAAAAAAAAAGTGGGCAACACTAGACATTGGTGAGGAGATGATGAAAAAGGAATTCACTGTTTCACATTTACCCTCAAAGTTACTGATTCAAGAAAATGAAACAATGTGCACAGAAGGGCTTCAAAGAAGTGGTTTATCGACAACAACGAATGATAAATTGATGGGGGTGTCCTTCTGTATGCTGTGAATATATGATTCTCTTATTGGTTCGTGAATAAATGCTGACTGGCCAGTAGCCAGGCAGGAAGTATAGGCAGAGCTACTAGACTAGCATGGCTGGGAAGACTCTTGAGGGAGACGCCATGTAGTCGCCAAAGTAGTAACAAGCCAGAGCATTATGGGTAAGCCACAGCCTTGTGGCAATACATAGTTTAATAGAAATAGGTTAATAATTAAGAGAGAGCTAGCCAATGAGAAGCCTGAGCCATCAGCCAGTTTGTAATTAATATAAGCCTCTGTGTGTTTATTTGGCACTAAATGGCTGCGGGACTGGGTGGAACAGAGACTCTGTCTTCAATGAATAGCCTCATGTTCAGACAATGGCTATTACACCATAAAGAAGTTATGCACAACACTATTAAATGTCTAAAATACAGTGTTCAGTGAAAGAACATGGCACCCTATGATCTCCTTCACCTGAGGTTCCTGAACGCACCAGCTACCTATGGTAAGCAACAGAGCAAAACAGGGTAGGGATAAGGGAGACTGCCTAGTTGATGGGAAGGTGTTGGCTTCTAACCAAATGGCATGCAGCAAGAACGAACTGACTGCTATTTGGTTCCCTTTTATAGAAAAGGCACAGCTAATTTAAAAATCATTAACAGCAAATTACAGTGAAATACGACAAAACGATCAAATGATTGATGTGGGTGTCTCAGAGCAGACAGCAGGGTATATCATCACAGAATTTTCTGCAGGCTGCACCTCCTTTTGAGTCTGTAATTGCTCCTTCATTGTCGGTGCTCTGGGTCCAACGAGGCATACAGTCCAGCTATTGTCCAGCAGAGGGGCACAAACACTGTGGCAACCACTGACTTACATAACTCAAAGCTTTCCTACTTCTAAGTCACTGTTAATGCGCACACAATCTGTAGCTGGTCTTCTACATAATTCTCCACATCTACACTTCTTGAGCGGCCAATGAATTGGTAACAAAACATGTGCTTATTTGCAAAATAATGGGAAAATATCAGCAACATGCTTTAGCATCACAAGGATGCCAGAAAGTTCCATGACATGTGCACTGGGAAGGTGGAAGCTAGTCATGTCCCATCTGAGTCACTAACTTTTTAGCTTCATGTTTTTTTCTCTCTCTCTCTCTCTTTATTTACTTATTTACATGTAAGTGTGAGTGTGTTCTGTGATGAGGGAGGACCATGTCTGGGAGTTCCTGTGTACACACGTGGGCCAGAATGAAACACTGGGTACCCTTCACCTCATGGGATATGTCATTGAACCTGGAGCTCATCCCTTTGGCTAGCTGCTGGCAGAGGTTCTGGGGATCTGCCTGTGTCCACTTCTCCGAGGTTGCAGTTGTGTACTGCTGCACCCAGAATTTTACATGGGTTCCAGGGTTCGAACTCAGGTCTTCATGCTAGTGTGTGAACAATTTTACCAAATCAGCTGGGTTTTGTTTTGGACCATCTATCTTTTGAATCCAAGAAGAAATAAACCTCTTCTTTATTGCCCTCCATGCTGAGCATTCTTCTTTGTGTCCATCAAAGCAGGCTTTCAGAGGCAGGATAAGTGGATCCCCCAGCAGGTTCTGACCTGAGGGGACTGTTTCTACCAGCTGCGTTCTGCATCTGGGCCTGTCCGCACGAGGAGGCAGACACAGGCACCCCACTGGAGGACTGAGCCCAGGCCGCACTGCCAGCCTCCCCTCCCACCCCCCAGCACATCTTATGAAATTCCTGTGAAAACCTCCAAAATGCTGTTTGGGGAAAACTTTTAAAACAGTCTTCTGTACTTCACACGAAGCTCCTCTTTTTCTGGGCATGAGGCCCCCGCCTGCAGTTACAGTGACACAGGAGGTGGGCACAGGGACATGGGGAGTTTGAGGCCAGCAGGGACTACTCTTGGAGACCTCCAGACTGACAGAGCAGAACTGCGGGAGGGTAGGGGGGGGGCTTTTGTGGGCAAGTTTGGGAACTCAGAAATGGAAGGGCCCACTCTTATTCACACAGGTGAACATTCCTTGGAGTACGAACTATGAAACCCTGTGGAAGTTACAGGCTCCGCGCGGGTCCTGCTCCAGCTGCTTTTACTACGTGTGTCGAATAAGCAGCTGCTCTCCCAGTTCTTAGAACACTGGCTCCCGGGAGCGAGGGCATCATGGGAAGGACTCCGCAGCTAGACTTGAGAAGGATAAAGTTGATTCTATTTTAAAAACAAAATAGCGCGTGGCTGCCATCTGGGCAGCAATGCCCACTCTTGGGTTGCCTAGCTCTAGCCCATGGGCTTGTTTCCATAAATTGGATTTTTCTGATTCATAACACACAGCGTTCTAGGCAACCTTACCTACATTTTCAACAAAGCAATTAAAACAAGTCACTTAATTACCCTGCAAAGAACCGAGGAGTGAAATCTTACTTGAGGCTCAACACAGCCTCTGCGTACACACATGCATGCCTTACATTCCTCTGTGGGGCTGGCCCCCAAACTCTCCATGCTCAGGATGACCATGAACTTTTGATCCTTCTGCCTCTGCCTGCTGGGTGCTGGGATTACAGAACGCCTCACACACCTGTTTTAGGAATCGCTGGGTATCAAATCCCAGGCTTACCCATGCTAAGCAAGTATTCTGCTCAATGAGCAACTCCAAGTGTATTTCATCTTCTCCAACTGGTGATTTTCCTCAAGTAATGTAAACCAAACTACTGCTCCTGTATCTGTCTGTCAAGTCCTTTCTTCCAGCTTAGCCTAAAGTTCAAAATACTAAAAATATAAACTGGATACTTTTCTGGTGTAGGAAACCATACACAATACACAACAACTCTGAAACATAATGGCTATAACGCAGTGAAGTTTGCGTTCTTTCTGTGCAGACGTAGTAAGATTCATTTTAACCTCTCAATTGTGGATTAGGAAGGCTAATCTTAAAGATTTCAACTACAGAAACATACTAATGAGGATAATTTCTTTTGCCAGTGATCTCTAACAGATGGTTTTCAAATGAAGGCTATGGAGCTAATGTATAATGTTGTCTCATAAGCATACTATACGTTAAAATGAATCATAGGAATATACCTACATGCTTATCAAACAAGATGAAGAAAATGCTGAAAGGGTAGGCTCATAGTTAAGAAATTACAATGGTTTGCAACCAAGTCCCTCTTTTAATAGATTAAAGGATTAAATGAGACAGCATTAAAAAAAGCCACATTAGGTCTACTTCGTTAATTTGTATCCAACATATTCATTTGGTATAAGAGGGATATTAACATGGATATTTTTATGACAGCTTAGACTTTTTAAACTAATTTTTTTGTTATTTCTCTTTTCCTAGGAAGAAACATCATGTCTAAGCACCAACAAACTTAATAATTGCATTTCCTCTAATTAGATTAAGCAAAAATGCAAAGGATAAAACTTGGCAAAGAAAATGACAACTATCTTTGAAGGAATTTTTCCAAATTAAGATGTTTTCTATTGAATCCTCCCTTGAATCTGCTGTTTTCTGACACCGTGTACTGCAGCAATGCTTTGGAGATGCCCACCAGTCATTCTTTATGCTGTTCTTATTATGGTAACTCATCACCCCCAGCACAACTGCCCGGGCTTGTGCGGAGACCAGACTTGCTTGGCCAGCAGCAAGTATCAGGGGAGGGCTCCAGAGGCCACGGTAGATGTCTGCAGGACAATGATTCACTGTACCTATTTATAGACCGTGAGAAGTTGTACTTCATGGATGCCTTTATACGCAGTTCATACAGTCAAATATGAGTGGACCTTCACAAGGGCTCCACTGAAATGGGCAACATGTGAAGTCCACGGAGAGAGTGCTGCCACTGTGGGAGAAGCTAGAAACGAGACAGGAGCCTGAGGCGGCTAGAGACAGCAGATGTGTGCTCTCAGGAGGGCAAACCCGAAGGTTACTGATTTCTGGGAGTCTGTGCATGGGAAAGGAGCTAGCATCAACCCAAGCTTTGCTTCACAGAGGAAAAGGGCATCCAGTTGAATATGCTGCAAAAGAACGTGAGGTTAGAACTTTGAGGGAGGAGTCAGGGAGGGTGGGAGCCAAAGGAAATCACAAAGGCAGCACTCAACATGCCAGGAGGGACCTCCAACAGGGCGCTTTTAAGTTGCTATGAGGTTTGGGGATACTGTGTCCTTCGTGGAACTACAAAATATTTAACAAGATTGTCATTGATTGGGTTAATTAAAAGAACCAGAAGAGACACAAGGCTCATGTCCAGGTGTCACAGGGACTGGATTCTGGCACCCGCTGATGACTGGAGACAAGAAGCCAGTCTATGTTCTGTTTTCTAGAACATAACAAACATAAATGTATAGAAACACATTAGACAACTATGTTTGGAAATTTGTGGGTTTTTTTTTATTCTATGGGGAACAGTCCTAAAAAATGAAAAAAAATCCAACTGAAACAAATATGCTAGAAATATTCAGGAAAGCCACAGATCCTCACTGGTCTATTTTTCTCTTGATACCCTCCGTTACATAACGGTGGTGTAGACATTATAACTACTGTGTTCTGGGAAAGCAATATCTAAATAGAGAATAATAATGACATCAACCTGTTAAACATTGCACTTACAACCAAAGTTATTTAACAACTATGCACTGAAAACTTTATCCTATAGTTTTGTCCTTAAGAAATCCAAAATCACCGGGCAGTGGTGATGCACACCTTTAATCCCAGCACTCGGGAGGCAGAGGTAGGCGGATCTCTGTGAGTTTGAGACCAGCCTGGTCTACAAGAGCTAGTTCCAGGACAGGCTCCAAAGCCACAGAGAAACCCTGTCTCAAAAAACAAAAACAAAAAACAAACAAAACAAAACAACAACAAAAAAGAAATTCAAAATCCATTAAAAGATAACTATGTACCTGACTGGAGCAGGAGAGATTTTTATGAACGAAAATAGACTGAAATCTTCCCAACATCCTTTTCAGTTTACAGACCTTCAAACAGGAATAGGGATTGTCCAAGCTCACACTGACATAAGTTGAAAGGCCATGTACGAGCCGAAGTCATTTGGCTCCTTATTTGTCCCTTAACATCGTGACTCCAAAGCTCTGAGTATGTGACTAAGGAACATTCGATGACAATACGTCCTCTGATCTGGGTATGGCTCCCACATATTGGAAGCCCAGCCCCAGTGTAAGTTTTAGAAGGTGGGAACAGCTTTAGGAGCTCCAGTCTCCTGGGCTTTTGTTCATCAGTGATGCTGCCCTCAAAGGGATTAGGAAATTCTTATGTGGCTGGATAGTTCTTGACAAATGGCTCTTACAATGAGCAAGCAGACCCCCTAAGTGGCTCATTAGCTTCCTGTCTTATCATATGATCTCTCCTCCAACCAAGATGGCATTCCCCACAGGCCTGCATCTGATCCTGCACCAATGGGCTACCTCATTTTGAGCTTTTAGCCTTAGAGCTTTTAAGAATTTTGTTGTGCATAAAAATACCTTGGGATAACGCTAACCAAACAAGTGAAAGACTTGTATCGCAAGAACTTTGAGTGTTTAAAGAAAGAAATTAAAGAAGCCCTCAGAAAATGGAAAGATCTCTCATGCTTTTAGATAGGTAGGACCAATGTTGTAAAAATTGCAATCCTGTCAAAAGCAATCTACAGATTCAATGCAATCCCCATTAAAATCCCAGCACAATTCTTCACAGACCTTGAAAGAACAATAATCGATTTTGTATGGAAAAACAAAAGACCCAGGATAGGCAAAACAACCTTACTCAACAAAGCAACATCTGGAGGCATCTCCATCCCTGACTTCAAGCTCTATTATAGAGCTATAGTCCTGAAAACAGCTTGGTATTGGCACAAAAATAGACAGGTAGACCAATGGAATCAAATTGAACACCTGATATTAATCCATACATGTATGAACATTTGATCTTCGACAAAAAGCTAAAAATATACAATGGAAAAAAGAAAGCATCTTCAACAAATGGTGCTGGAATAACTGGAGGCTGGCATGTAGAAGAATGTGGATAGATCCATGTCTATCACAATGCACAAAACTTAAGTCCAAATGGATCAAAGACCTCAACATAAATCTAGCCACACTGAACCTCTTAGAAGAGAAAGTGGGTGGTACCCTTGAATGAATTGGTACAGGAGACTGCTTCCTGAACATAACACCAGTAGCACAGACAGTGAGATCAACAATTAATAAATGGGACCTCCTGAAACTGAGAAGCTTCTGTAAGGCAAAGGACACAGTCAACAAGACAAAAAGGCAGCCCACAGAATGGGAAAAAATATTTACTAACCCCACATCTGACAGAGGGCTGATCTCCAAAATTTACAAAAAACTCAAGAAGCAAGTCTCCAAAACACCAAAGGATCCAATTAAAAAGTGGGCTACAGAACTAAATAGAAAATTTTCAATAGAGGAGCCTAAAATGGCGGAGAAAGTGCTCAACATCCTTAGCCATCCGGGAAATGCAAATCAAAATAGCTCTGAGATACCATCTTATTCAGAATGGCTAAAATCAAAAACACCAATGACAATTTATGCTGGAGAGGATGTGGTGAAAGGGGAACACTCCTCTATTGCTGGTGGGAGTGCCAACTTGTACAGCCACCTTGGAAATCAGTAGGGAGATTCCTCAGAAAAATGGGAATAAATCTACCACAAGACCCAGCAACTCCACTCTTATTATATCCAAAAGATGCCCATTCATACAACAAGGATGTCTGTTCCACTATGCTCATAGCAGCATTATTTGTAATAGCCAGAACTTGGAAGCAACCTAGATGCCCCTCAACCAAAGAGTGGATAGAGAAAATGTGGTACATTTACACAATGGAGTACTATTCAGCATAAAAAAAACAATGGAATCCTGAAATTTGCAGGCAAATGGATGGCACTAGAAGAAACCATCCTGAGTGAGGTAACCCAGTCACAAAAAGAGAAACATGGCATGTACTCTCTCTTATATAGATTATAGACATAGATCTGGGGAGTGGCAGCCTACAATCCCATGGCCAGAGAATCTGGGAAACAGAACCTTCATTCAGTGGCTGATGGAAGCAGAGGCAGACTCCCACGGCTAAACACTGAGCTGAACTCAAGAAATCCAGTGACAGAGAGGGAGGACTGATGACCAAAGGGGTTAAGACTGGGCTGGTTTAACCCCCAGAAACAGCTGACCTGACAAGGGTTAGCTCTTGAATCCCAGACTGATGCCTGGGAATCCAGCATGGGACTGATCAAGACCCCCTGAATGTGGGTGTCAGTGAGGAGGCCTAGGTAATCTATTGAGCCTTGGGTAGTAGATCAGTATTTATCCAGGGTATACAAA
The DNA here is from genome assembly GCF_017639785.1 of Mesocricetus auratus. NCBI lineage: Eukaryota > Metazoa > Chordata > Mammalia > Rodentia > Cricetidae > Mesocricetus > Mesocricetus auratus. Next base: position 3,955,196 of record NW_024429218.1, on the reverse strand, counting down.
TGGACTTTGGGCTCCCATCCAACAATGTGAGGTACACTCTCACCCTGAACTCTTGGGGGAGGGTCTAGGCCCTGCCCTGGATGAAATGACAGACTATGGGCACCCCCATGGATGGCGTCACCCTCCCTGGGGAAATAAGGGGTTATTGGGGGGGTTGGTGGGAGGGCACGGGAGGAGGGAAGGGAAACGGAGAGGGACCTGGAATTGATATGTAAAGCAACCTTGTTTCTAATTTAAATTTAAATATAAAAACAATATATATATGTATATATAAGAATTTTGTTGAGGCAACAGATAACAGAGTAATACCATACTTCACTTATCAAAGGTATTAATATATTCCTGGGGAAAAATTAAGGGGACAAATGGGCAACAAATTACTCGACCCTTCTCTCCAGGAAACTTGTACAAGATAGAATAATGAGAGTTGCCAGGCCTCGCAATGCTATTTTGCCCATTAATATAACGTGTTAGTAGGAACATGGGAGCAGGAGAGGGGGTCCAGTGGGGAAGAGGGATGTATTAGGAGGCTGGATGAAGGGCGTATGAAGACAGGATGTAGAGTCCCCATGGAAACACACCTGGGTGTTTCAGCGAGGCCTTTCTAAGAGAGGCTACCTGAGGAGTAAATACACACTGTGCGGGTGTGGGTGACGCCAGTTCAAGAGCTGGGGTTCCAAAGTGAACAGCAGAGACAGCGAGCTAGAGCCTACGTTCATCTCTCTGCTTCCTGACTGTGAGCACGCCTCAGCTTTCCCGCTGTCCCCAGGTAAGTCCTTGCTCCCTGGAGTTGCTGTGATCATGTATTTGGCCACAGCAAGGAGCAAAGAAGCTAATACAGACGGAGGAGCAGGAGGGGGTCAAGGAGAACAGATATACTATGCAAATGCCTCAATGAGATCCATTACTCTGTTTGCTACTTTAAAAAATCTAAGCAAACATGGCACTAAAAATAAAACGGCATATAGAAAAGTATCTATAGAAAAGTACCTCCCCCCCCATTTGTCAAACTCTAGGGTTTTATAGATGCAAAGGAAACCACACGAAACACCTTAATAGTTTAAGTCTAACTCTGAGCTTGGGGACCTCAAAGTGTCAACAGATCTATGATCTTGCTGTCTGACAGAGGGGCACTCCTGTGTCCTTCTGAGGTCCCAACACTTGTGAGTTTCTTTTCCAGGACTCCTTGTCACCGCATCTGGCTGCTCTGGGGCTTGAATGAGCCTGACAGTCTTACCCATCTCTGTTCTTATGGCTTTGCAGTTTGCCGCTCTCCACCAAATCTCCCTTCAGATTATTAAATCCCACTGTCTACCCACCACATCTATTTAAAATCTACTAATGTCTTAAAGGTGTGACAGGCACCTCGAGGTTAAAATCCCACAAACCCATGTCCGTCTCTGCAGACCTGCAGCGATGCCTTCACCTATCAGATTGCTCCTGTTATGTTCCAGCTACTCAAAAACTAGCCTTGGGGTCATTATCTCCTTTGCTCCACATGGGCAAATCCAGTCAAGCTTCCTGTTGTGCTGTGGCCATGTCTTACCAGCATCTCTACACCACTGTCTAAGCGGTCACCAGATGAGCTGCCACAATGGTGTCCTAACAGACTTCTGTGCCGTGGCCCTTGCGTCCCAGAATCTCACAGCAGCCACAATAATCTTGTGATATATAATCCAGACATCACTCATCTGGATACTTGAAACCTTAGAACAAGGAATCTAGTTCATACTAACGGCCCCACGTGATAATACCCTACTAATCACCTCACTGCTCATTAGACTACCCACTCACTTTTAGACACATGTGTTAAGACACCTGCTTCCAACAGTTGTACCTAATACCAAATGCTCATTGTGCAAGGATGGCTTTCCCCACAGATGTCAAAAGCATATTGGAACCTGGACCCGGTCATCCAGGTACCTTCTTCCTCTACACACTCCTGCATGACATTCAGCCTCATCACAGGCCTGCAATGGGGCCCACTGACTGTGGACCAAAACCCCAAAAATGTGAGCCAAAAGAAACACTTCTTGCTTATAACACTGCTATCTCGGATATTTTTTTGATAGTAACAGAAAGCTGACTAAAACACAGACACGTTCTTTACCTCTTTGTGAAGACTGCTCAATTGTCAGCTTGTTGACTTACGAAGCAACCATTCAGGGAGTCCATCACTGATTAACCAACAACCCTTTTAAAAGCAATGTCTTGGGTGAACACACCTACACATACCTGTATAAACATGTTCCATCATTACACATCACATAAACAGAACAGTCCAGCATGTACACACCACATACACATGCTCCAACACATACCCCCAGCCCACAATGCCCCAGCATTCATATACACATAGACAGACACATTTCAGCACGTACTCACTCCACCCACACACATACACAGGCACATTCTACACACTCACGCTCTCCCTGATCCTCACATGTACAAACTATTCACACTCCAGAATCACCAATGCCCGTTTCCTGTTTCTACTTTACTTTTGGTAATAAAAATTAAAATGTGGTTACTTTCTTTTTTTTTTTTTTTTTTTTTTTGGCTTTTTGAGACAGGGTTTCTCTGTATTGTTTTAGAGGCTGTCCTAGTACTAGCTCTTGTAGACCAGGCTGACCTCGAACTCACAGAGATCCGTGTGACTCTGCCTCTCGAGTGCTGGGATTAAAGGCGTGCGCCACCAACGCCTGGTGGTTACTTTCTTTAATGCATATTTTACTTTTTTATTTGTTCCATAGTGGTGTAGTGAAAACAGCTTATATTAGCTCATAGAAACCAACTCTTAAGATTTTCAGAAATTTTGCAGATCAATGTAACGCTATTATTACAAATTCCATCTATAAATTTCCGATTCATTATCTATAACAACAAAAGTCAATGCACACATAGTAGACATGATTTCCTAATTATGACTCCACTGCCCTTTGTGTCTGCAACATCATGGATGCTTACTTCACCCGTGTGAGGGGCACGCTGTTAAGCTCTTCCCAACTTTGCATTCAGGAGCATCATATCTGTAGCCTGAGATGGGGTGTGGTGGGAATATTTACACCATGGAAATAAGCAAACACTGGGAAGCAGGGCTTTCTGTTTCTGCAGAGTCGGTTGTTGACCAGCAGACACAGTCTCCAGGAGCTGCCAGGCTCTCCCGTGCTGCCGCCAGAGCACAGCCCAGCACCCAACATTGCCTTAACACAAAAATATTAATGGGATGAAAAAGGGATCTCTCCGAAAGCCACTTGCAGAAGTCTAATGAAAAGGAGCTGCAAAGCCAGAGAACATTCCCATCTTATAAAACACATAGTTTATTGCAAAACTCTCCCTACTAAATAATGCCACATTAATTCAAATAAATGTCTCATAAAATGATGATTCAACTCAGCTGCAGCTGGCGTCTATCCAAACAAACAATCAGACGTTCTAAGTTGAAGTTTTCTTCTTTGAGAGTTCTGTTTAGTTTTACCGTTCAGCAAATTTGCAAAAGGCTGTGTGCGCGCACATGTGTGTGTGTGTGTTCGAAAACACATGCCTTTAACTAAAGATCAGTTGCAAAACTAAATACTACTGAAGATAAAAATTTCAATTTACCTTTGAACTAGAACTAATAGCATAGACAACAAGTGCATCATTAACCCACAACAAATAAAATCAATGCCTTCTAAAGGCGAGAAATAGAAATGGTCTTCTTGATTACTTGTTTAAATGACCCGGGGATGCTATTATTATCGTTATTATTATTATTATTATTGGTTTTTACGAGACAGGGTTTCTCTGTATTGTTTTGGAGGTTGTTGGTCCAGCCCAGCCTCGAACTCACAGAGATCCTCCTGCCTCTGCCTCCCGAGTGCTGGGATTAAAGGCGTGTGCCGCCACCGCCTGGCTCGTTATTATTATTATTATTATTGCCAACTGAAGGGAATAAGCCATACGCACTAAAATGATATAAAGCAGGATGGTTTGTGTCAAGATATGAAACATTCCAGTATTTAGAAATTCTTTGGGCTATAATCCAATGACATTTATCTTTTGAGCACAAAGCAGATTTCTTGAAATCTTTCAACATTTCTCTCTCTCTCTCTCTCCCTCTCTTACACACACACACACACACACACACACACACACACACACACACACACTTGGTCCCTTTAAAAATATCTACTTAAGCCGGGCAGTGGTGGCGCACGCCTTTAATCCCAGCACTCGGGAGGCAGAGGCAGGCGGATCTCTGTGAGTTCGAGGCTGGGCTGGACCGATAGCCTCCAAAACAATACAGAGAAACCCTGTCTCGTAAAAACCAAAAAAAAAAAAAAATAATATCTACTTAAAAATTTAAGCCTGCTTCACTCTTCATATTTTGATGTAAGAAAGTACTTTTAAATTATCCACTGAATTTGATTTGATTTGTGAAAAAATCTACCTGGTGGATGACATAAACAAAACTTTTTACTGTCGCTCACAGATCTTGTACACTATTACAAAATGTTTACATTGATATTTAAAAAAAATCTAAGGTAGCTAACAAAGCATTGTAAATCTATCAAAAGTACAAATATAGCAAAAGCCAAAGTCTGAGGATGAAGCCGTGTGGAAGGTGTTACCAGACCTTCTTTAAGCATGAAGAGACTGAATTCCACCAAGTTATCCAAGACTACACAGGTGAATGGGAAGAATGTGCTCAGAGTTTGACTGAACTGTCTGTCTGCTCTTTCCATACATCTTGGATTTCCAGATGGTTTTCGCTGTCATGTTTCAAACTTGATTTGCTTAGCTTTGTTCTGCCCTTACCCCAGCTTGCCTTCCCCTTCCTGTGTGTATCACACAAGACGGTAAACACAATCCTAAACATTATTCTCTCGCTGTTTTACAGGGCAGACTACAGTAAGCCTCCCTTGCAAGCTTGGGATGTCCAGGTTTATGGCAGCAGCTAAGACTTCTGTACTAAGCCGTGTCCTCCTAGGAGGAAGGCAGGTGACAGGAAGCTATCCATTGCAGAAGCCCAGAGTAGTCCAAGTTCTCTTCGAAAGAGAAGGCATATTTTAAAAGAGACGTGTATTTATTTTGTTATTCGTGTGTGTGTGTGTGTGTGTGTATGTGTGTCTGCATGTGTGCACTCGCATGTGTTTGCTGGTTCACACACAGGCTAGAAGAGGATGTCAGATCCCTTGAAGCTGAGGTTTCAGGCAGTTATGAACCACCCCATGTGGGTGCAGGGAACTAAACTCCCATCCTCTGTAAGAGCAGCAAGTCCCCTACGTGCTGAGTCATCTCTCAGACCCTAGAGGCTCTATTTTACTGTCAAAGTCTGTGTGTGGTGCTGCAATTCCAAGCCTGATGAGGGAGTCACAGAATCTGCTAAGAATGGCTGCACCAAAAAGAAACAACAAAAGGACTGTGTGTGTGTGTGCGTGCGTGCGTGCGTGCGTGTTGTGTGTGTGTGTGTGTATAAGGGGATGTTCAAAAGTAGGAACTTCACATAGCTTAAGGTCATGGATGATGAGGGAGGCAGACGCTCAGCTTACCACAAGTCACCAGAAACCAATGGTTTCCAAGGCAAGGACACATTTTTGGAGTGCTGGTCACCTGCCACTGTTGGTGCTGTGGGAATCCTGATCCTTCTTACAGACTGTGCCTGAGATCCAAGTGTGTTTGCCCTTAATAACTATTGAGTATCAATTGCAGGAGAGGTCTGTGCAATTGCCATGCATAGAGTTCTGTGGGTATTTTAACACTAAGTGGGTTGTGTAGAATACAATTTTATTTTGTTTTTCTACTTTACAACTTATACAGCAATGACAATTAAATACTTAAAGCCTTTAATGATAAGTATTCTATTCTAATAAAATACTATGAAACTGCAAAGCTTATGTAAATGTGATCCTGGTGTTAATAACAATCGTTCACAAAGTTTTATAATTTTCTCGATATCTACATTTGTTCTGAAGTGAAACTAAATATCCGATTTGTAACAATTTAGCAGAGTTCAAGGGCAGAGCTTCTCAAAATTCACTATCTTTATATTATCTCAAAATAAACCATTATAACACAATCATATCTCCACATCCAAGAAAGCTGTATTATAATCACACAGGTAACTGTAACATAGCAAGCACTATGAGAGTTTCACTCCATGAAATAGAAATATGTGAAGCCTATGTGAAATGAAAATACCCACACTGAAGAAACATTCTGCGAACATGACACCATAAGTGACAATTATGAACTTTGAATGTGCACTCTTGATTATCCACAATCCAGGCAAACAGAAGTTTTAAATAACCAGTGTTTTGACAGTGTCAAAGTCGCTACGAGATTTTATTTTTAAAGCCAGCTTTTGCAGTATGTCACGGGCCCAGAATAGTTTGGACCAGCATTGCCACCTCCTCCCACATGGAGGCCTCGCTGCTCAGTCACTCTGGGCTGCCAATTAGGTGCAGCACCCAATAGGGTCTTCCTAGGACTGACTGGGCCCAGTCCTAGGTCACTCATTAGTTCCTTGGCAAACCACAGTCCTCTTGGTGGCTTGAAGCTGTCACCATGCCATGTCCACTGCCATGTAAAATGATCTGTGGTGCCACCTGGCAAGTTGTCCACCATAGTAAGTAGTTGTTTTAGTATCCCTAGCCATCGGACTCCTAAATAAAACTTGAAGAAGATAAAAAAAAGAATTCTGGAAGGCTCTATAGAACCCTGGCTTCTGTCTACTGACGACAAGTGTTGCTAAGGGCACTTTGCATTCACGTTATTATGAAAATTGGAGCTTTTATTGTTTTATACTTTTTTGTCACATAAATTATTTTACTTGACAAGTGAACTTAGCTATTTATGAACAACACAATAAAATTGTTTTGCTTAACTGGCATTGTACGTCCAAGACTAAGAACTTCAGCATGCTATCAGAAAACCAACAAGAGACTCCCTAGGAACATCAGAGCCCTCTGAGAGAAACTTTTGCTTGCTAAAATACTCTTACATTCATATCATTATTGCATATGCTTCAATCTATATTCTATGACAAAATCTCTCACATTCATGAATGATGACAAAACTATCATGCTGAAAATAATGCAAATGAAACAGTTTTAAGTACCTAAGCTCTAGATGTTGGCACATTCAATTTCATAAAACAAATGATACTGGATACAAAAGGACAGCTATCTGGACAGATATGATAAGAGTGTCTAACTTCTACACTTTTTGCAACTGACAGTTAACCTCTCTATACTCTAACCAACTGACAGCCACCCTGTCAAAAAGTCAACAAGGAAATTTCAGAATTAAATTGTACCATAGGCCAAAATGGACTTAACTGACATCCAATAGGTAAAAATACATATTCCATGGCAGCCCATGGGATTCTCTCCAAAATATACCACATTTTAGGTCAGGAAGCAAATCTTAACAAATATAAAAAATTGAAATAATTTCTTGTATCCTATCAGGTTATAGTATATGGAGATTCAATACCATAGAAGCTATAGAAACCACACACATGGATACTTATCAATACATTCTTGAGTAGCCAGAATGCTGTTAAAGATATTAGGAAGGCATTTCAGAAATTCCAAGAATCATATGAATATTGAAGAACAATGCACAAGAATCTTTGGGATGCAGCAAGACAGTTTCAAAAAGAAAGTCTGCAGCTACAAGTGCTTACATTAACTAATAGCAAGCAACGGCAAAAGCCAAGAAGATCTAAGCTCAACAACATAATGACGCATCAAGATCTCACAAAAGGAAGCCCTCAAGCCCCAACCCATAGCCAGAAAAGAACACTAAAGGTTGTGGGAGATATTAATAAAGAATAAAAGAACAATAGAAGAGTCCATTGAACAAAGGGTTGGCTCTTTAAAGTGTTACTATTTAAAAGTTCTGAGCTACACTGACTGCAGAAAGATAGGAAACACTCAATAATAATTAATAAAATCACACGTCAAAGGAGTTGTTACAAAAGATATTAATGAAATCCAAAGGATAATTTGGGGAAGCCTGTAATACACAAATATGGAAAATCTGGAAAAATGCATAAATGTCTAGATGCATATGGCTTGCAAGAATTAAATAAACAAGATCTAAAACAAAGAAAAGCTCAAACTAGATAGGTTTACTGCTAGAGTCTATCAGATTTTTAAAGAAGGTTGTTAACCAAATTGTCCCATAAAACAGGGATGGAAGAAATACCACCAGATTCACTTTATGACGCAGTATTACCTGATACCTAAACAAGATAAGTATACAACACTAAAAGAAAATAATCAATTTCCTTGTTGAACATAGATGCACAATAACATCTTTGCAACTAAATTAAACAATACAGTAGAAAGATTACACACAGCAGGGTGTGGTGGCACATGCCTTTAATCCTAAAACTTAGGAGGCAAAGATGGATCTCTATGAGTTCAAGGCCAGTCTGGTGTTCAATGCAAGTTCCAGGACAGCCAAGGCTATTTGTTATACGGAGAAACCCTGTCTCGAAAACCAACCAAACAAACAACAGTAACAAAAACCACGCATACCATGATAAACTTGCTTTGTTCTAGGGATAAGAGTATGGTTCAACACACACAGATCAATAAATGTAACAAACCATATAAACAGACTCCTTCAGAAACCACACAATATCTCAACAGAAACAGAAAGGGCTCTTAATTAACTCAACATTGCTTCATGATAAAAGCCCAGATGAGTACAAGAAAATAAAGAACATACGTTAGCATAGCAAAGCTGTATTGATAGAACTATAGACCATGTTACACTCAATGGGGGAAAATACCAAAAGGAGGCATGAGAGAAAGGGGCTCACTCTATTCTTACTCAGTATGCAGTTTGAAGTCTTTGAGCGATAAGGAAAGAGACAGGAAAAAAGGAAAATAAATAGAAAAGACAAGATCAAATTATCCCTATTTTGAAACGATGTAATCATACACTAGAAAAGTCTAAGTTGTAATAAATAACAGGATATAAATTCAACACACAAAAATCAGGAATGTTTCTACAAAAAATAATGAACTTTCTAAGAAATAAATCAGGGGAGTAAATTATATCAGAGTATCATCAAACAACTACATATCTAATCTGAAACATAAAATTAATTAGGGAGGTAAAAGACTCCACAAAAAAACCTTACAATATGAAGAAGATATTAGAAGAAGGAATAAAAACCTACCATGTTCAATAGATCAATAGAGTCAATGCTACTAAATTGTTATATTACCAAAAGTGGAGAGACAGATTCAATACAGTACCTATCAAAACATCATCAACATCCTGCACACAAGTAGAAACAAATAAACAAAAACCCCTAAAATTCATTCAGAAGCAAATAACCTTGAATAGCCAAAGGAATCCTAAAGCAGAAACACAGTACTGAGACATCAAAATACTTGATCTCCAACTACACTACAGAGCCACAGTAACAAGAACAACATGCCACTCATGTAGACCAATAGAATGGAATGAAGGACATGGGGTTAAGCTCACAGCCACCTGAATTTTAACAATAGTGCCAGAAGCATACACAGAGGAAAGATAACCTCCTTAATAAACAGAGCTAGGAAAACTGGATCCATGCGTATTCAGATGAAACTGGATCCCAATTTCTCCCTCTACAAAAATCCAAGATCTCAATGTGACACCTAAAACTTTAAAGTTACTACAGAAAGACACAGAGAAAGATTTCAAGATATTATGGGCTGTGTTAGTTACTTTTGCTGTTAAGACACCATGAATAAAAGCCTCTTGTGGAAGAAAATTGCTTTGGTTTCCAGTTCCAGAGAACTGCCCATTCATGTGCATTGCAGTACTAGCTACAGTAGCCAAGAGGAAGCGCTTGCATAAAGGGCCACCAACAGGTGATGCGGTAAGTAAAACGTGGTGATTCGCTCAACAGCCTTATGCAGCCGCTGAGGAAACTCAAATTGTGACATCTGCAGGGCCTAGACAGGCAAGGTTATCATGGTAAGACAATTAAAGCAGACTCAGGAGGACAAATACGACATTTTACCTCAGATCAGACTCCACACTGAAAGAAGAGCTGCGTCATGCTACCACTGACCCTCTTCCCTTCTACGATAGATCGTACCTTCAAACGTGAATGGAAATAAAGTCCTCCTCAAGTTGCTTTGACAGTGCGTGTCTGACCCTCTCTCCTTTCCCTCACTCCCTCTCTGTCTCATGTGTGAAACGCTTCTTCTTTATCCATCTATCCATCCACAGTTATTTATGTCCATGTCTTGTCTGTTGTAAAGAATGTCACATCCTCAGTGGACTCAAGGCCTAGAGGGTTGGAAGATGCATGCTTTAGGTTTGGGGGTGCTTCCTCTATCCCCCTCCCTCCTTCCCTACACTTTACCCTTGTCTATCTCAAACCAGAGGCAAGCTATAGATCACTAGCACAAAATCTGAATGCTCTCCCCTGACGGTGGGGGCTGTTGTTTCACACACGTGATTTTCATCGGTTAAATGTGCTACTACTGCCCACTGAATCATACCATTGTCATCAAGTACCATCATCAAAAATACACTTGATTGACAACTTATAACTCAACTGCAAAAGGAACTTCAACCAGCAAGGTCACTGGACCTAGAACGGGGCACAGATCTCATGTTTCATGACTAATTTGTGTAGGTTTTGAAGAATATTTATGTGACGCTTCAAGTTATTGCTAGTAAGCATCCACCATGAGATAATTCCCCAGGGACAGGTGATCCAAGCAAGTGACCTACTGTTACCCAATATTTTTCTGTTTCAGAATTAAGTTGACAATCTTTAAACACCTAGGCTATTCAAGTTTCTTACTTCTTTTCTCCTTTCCTTCTCTTTCTCTCTTACTTGAGGGATTTGTTTATTGCTGTTGGATTTTGAGACATAGTTGCATTATGTAGTCCTGGCTGTCCTGGAACTTGCTATATAGATTAGACTGGCCTTAAACTCATAGAGATCTGCCTGCCTCTGTCTCCGAAGTGCTGGAATTAAAGATTTGAGTCACTCTGCCCAGACAGGCTTGAAGGGTTTTTCCCCTACGCCTTCCTCCTTCCAAACAACCCAATATACTCCCTACCTTTGCTCTCTTCAAATCTATGGTCTTCTGGTTTCTTTTTAAAAGTTTTTTGTTGATGGTGTTGCTGCTGCTGCTGTTGTTGCTGCTGCTGGTGGTGTGTGTGTATTCCTAACTATATAAATACAACCTGCTCAGTTCACATAATGTTACTTGTATATACATTTTCAGAGCTGACCATTTGGTATTACAGAACCCACTGGTGTGTGCTCTTCTCTGGAGAAGACAATGACTTGGAGATCCTGATTAAAAACAAACAAACAAACACCCCCTGCTATAACACAGACTTCAACAACACAGTAAGAATGAGGCCCACAAGTCTGAGCCCGTGCTGCTTCCCATCACTAACAATATCCTCTTTCCCCAATGGAAGTTTATGGCAGTGCTCAGGAATTCCAGTCTCTAATGTTTTATATTTTAAAACCCCACTTTCGTGGACTAGAGGAATGGCTTAGACATTAAGAAAGCAAATCATTCCTGAAGAAGTTCAGTTTCTAGCACCCATGTCCAGTTGCTCACAACCACCTGTCACTCCATCTCCAGGGAAAGCTCTGTTCTGGGCTCCTAAGGCACATGAACTCACATGTACAAGCACACAAACAGACACACATACACAAGACATCCAGACAGACAGACAGACACACACACACACACACGCACACACAAAGACATGCATACACATACACAGACACACACACACAATTAAAAATAATAAAAAGTCAATCTTCTAAAACATGCTTTATAAATTAACAGAAAAGGAAAATAGTGAAAGATTTCATACTATAAACAGCGCTGAAGATGTATTCACAGAACACAAGCCTTACATGCTATTTGCAATTACTCCATCTAAGCTCATCATAGGCACGCTGTTGTTTGATTGACTGGTTCTCTCTATACAGAAATTACTAGATTAAACCGGGAAAAATATGAGGTGGTTTGAGACATTAATCTTCTGTAATCAGCGCAGCTCAATAGGAACACAGATATAAATGCCTTACTTCCTCAACCCTAATTCACGACGAATGGACAATGCATCTTAACTTACTCTTGGAAGAAGAAACCCGCTTATGTGATCTAGTGACTGAAAGAAACCTCTGATTTCCTTCGAAATAGGACACATTTATTATAAATTATGTACATGCATGTGTTTCTATGTGCGGGTGTACTATCTATGCGCCGGCATGTGCACAAGAATGCAGGACCCAGGGAGGCAAGAGGAAGTCAAATCCCCTGGAGCTTGAACTCCTGCAAGTTGTGAGCCACCCAGTATGGGGCTGGGGCCCAAACCCGGTTCCACTGCAAGAGCAGGACACAAGGCTCCAGCTCTGAGCCGTCTTTCTCCTTGAGCACTTCACTATCTGAGCTTTCCAGAAGCAGAGAGAAAACCAAAAGTTGTAAAATAAAACTCTGTGGCTACCACAGTTGAGGACATGTGGGGGTCTTGACATGTGTTCATGGTTGTTTTTGAGGTCAAGCCAGACAACATTGAACCACATGTGCGTGGACATGCTCCAAAGTCTTCAAAGTCCCTTGGCATAGGGGGCCTTGGGGAAAATTACTACAGCTCTGATGTGTCTGCGGCCAGGAGCACCAGGGTCTCCTGGTGTGGGGAATGCAGTTTCCCGATGGTCTGTTTCAGACATCCTCAAGGGTCAGGGCTCTCAACGTCCATCTGTCCATCTGCAGTAGCTTCCTTTAGTCTTCTCTCCAGTCCCTGATCAGTCTCTAATGTGCTCGGAGATAGGTCTTCCGGGTAGCAGATGTTAGCTAAGGCCTTGTCTATTTATTGTCTAGGGACAGACACAGATACTCTTGCACGGAGTTGGCAGAGTGCACTCTGCTGGCATTGGACGCCGTGACACTAGCAAGTTGAAATGCAGCTGTTGGTCTCACCTCTTGGTTCAGACCCATCGTGCTCTCCATCATCCTATGCTGTGCCCTTTGTAATTGCCCCCACGCTGGCCACGAAGCCACATTAGTGACTGCATGTTTCTCCATCCCTTCTCCAGGGGTGAGAGAGCCTCTGGGTCCTAACAGCCGTCTTTTCTGGTCTTGACACTGTGCCCCAGCTTGCCTTCTCCAGAGGCAACAGGGAGGCCCAGAAGCTCCGGATATCGATGTCAGGTCTGGATTCCTGCCAGGGCTTTGCCATTTGGAGCCAAGGCTGCATTTGCTGTAGAAATGATGGAGCAGGAAGGAGGAGGCAGCAGCTGGGAAGGACTGATCCCCTGGTTTCTCTTTTGCCTGCAGCCACACAGATCTACACTGGGCAAGAGGCACTAAACGGCTCTCAACTGGAAATAGTTTCCCATTGTGGAAGGAGGGAGGGGAGGTTGGAGGAGGAAGGACGGGTCTGGCAAGGTGTGCCCCAGGGCGATGAAAGCAGCTGTGCAGCAAGAGACGGACCTGCCCCCAGCCCAGGCACTTGAGACTGTCTTGCAAGATGGACACATAATATGTCCCTCCAAAGGAACACTGGAACCAGAGGCAAACACTGGGAAGACTGCAGCAGCATCTTCTCCTGTCTTCTGCCTACACACCAAGTAACACCCGCCCCCAGACAAAAGGAGACAAGGGCCCAAGAGCCTGGATAAATGAAGACTAATAGTCAAACAAGTGCTTCCCCTCACTATTTACTGGCTACCTGGATAGCCAACATGGACTCTTAAATTGCTCTGCTTTGAGCCTGATCCTGAAAAGTGTGCCTTTAAGACAGGGCTGCCTTAGAGTCTCAGCTCAACAAGGGGAGAGACTCACGACCGCAGGCTTCCCTCTACCTAGGAGGCGGACGGGCTGTTGTGCAAACCATTGTAAATATCTACTTTCACGGTCAATAAACAGCAGAGTACAAGTTCTAGGTCAATAGTCTGTGATTCTGAATGAACTGTTATTTGGAATTTACCACGTAAGTATGACACAGCCAACACCATGCCATGTATGTGACAATCATTCTGTAAGGACATGTCAGGTGAAGTCACACTGCAATGCTCACACAAAGACAAACTGCCTGACCACATTTCTCCTAAAGGATGCACGATTGTATTTCAAAACCTAACCTTGGTATGCAGCTTCGCCCCAACTCCAACCACACTTCTGACAGATCTCTTGGTGTTAAATTTTATTTTTATCTTGTCCCTTTTTTAACTCTCACCATTTGTAGAAATTTCAAATTCCAAGATATACAATGGAGTATAAAATGGCATTTGCTGTGATAAAGGCCAATCGGACACCAAAATTGCAAGTACTCTCAGGCCCGGTAACTGATCGCCTGAGTGAAGAAAGTGGGTCTAGATGTGTAGGGCTTGTAGTGAGCCGAGGAGCACAGCTCTGGTGTCCACTGGCACCCGCTGCGCGGAGCTGGACAATCCTCCTGTATTAGAAACCAAAAAATAGACTGAAGTCCTTTTCCTTTTCCTTCCTGCCTTCTTTCAATTCTTTGTTTTACTCTGCCTCCCCACTGATGTGACACAGGCCATTCTTAAATATTCACATGTGTGCATGTATATATGCACTCATGCACATACTTACCTGTATAATTATCTCAGCATTTCATTATTTTCAGCACATTCACAGTCCTAACTCCTAATTCTGTATGGAAATTCTAGAACGGAACACCCTCATTTTCCATATCATTTAAAGAACAGGCAGGTTTTCTTTCATTTACCCTGTGTACAGTGACTCCTTCCTGCTGCTTCTGAAGGTCTGTCTCCTTATCGGTACCAATTTCATTACTAAAGGGAATTATCGATTAAATTCTAACTCTTTATGGGAAAGACAGCAAGGCTACCCGTTTTCTTAACACTCACCATATGCCACGTTATTCATGTTAGATTTATATAGACTTGGGTCACTACCCACCCCTGTACTCCAGGGAACAAACAGAAGTTCAGCTAACTTTGCCAAAGCAGCGGGAGCCAGACCTGGATTGTGAGAGATTCTAGGGCAATGACCTACTCAGGTAAACCTACTGTGTGGTCCTCTCACGAATCCGTCAGTGTGGAGAGCTTCCTTTTACTTATATATTTGAATGGTTTTCCTCTTCTTTCTCCTTGCTTGATGCATAATCACCTCTTGTCCCAGGCAGGACACAAATGATTTGTAAGTAGAAACACCTGTGGCATGGGGCCGTGTGCTTCTAAGATTAATCTCCCATTATCCAGCAGCCACTTTGGTGTTAATGTCAGTAGAAAAAAATACTTCTTAGCACCTATGCATGCCTTTTGTCATCATAAAACTCACCACACATTAGCTGATCAATCCTAATGAAATGCTCCAATATCTGTAAGGTCATACTCATTCTCAACAGGCATTTATAAGCAGGCAAGCTGTGTTTTCCTAATTGGTGAGACCGCTGGCTCACTGTGATTATGAATCACTGCCTTCGACTCCCAAAGTCCATGCAGAGTCCTGATGGAACAGCAAGCTATGCTTTATCACCGGACAGTGCTTCGCAGAACTTTGCCTGGCTGCCCTGTGCCCTTTGATTTTGCAACATCTCTGAAAACAGGGTCCTTTTCGTGATAAGCAGGAACAATCCAATACACCAATATAGCTTTTATGACTGTTAATAGTGTATTTTCTTTTTTCCAACTTCTGTAGATTAAAACTCGGGAACAGGTCATTTTTTAAAACTAACATTAGGTAAGCATTAGACACTCGTGTGAAATACACACTATTATTTTCCTATTTGACTTTATATTCAAAAGTTGGCACATACCCAGATGTGGTGGTACATACCCGTAATTCCAGCAGTCCGAAGGCAAACCAGGAGGATTCCAAGTTTGAGGCCAGCCTGGGATACATAGCTAGGGTGGAGGTTATCCTAGAGGGACCATATTTCATATACAAGTTATACATCTATTCTTCAAAGCTGCTCCACATGTCTGATATTTATCTTTATTTAAACTCTCTTGACAAGTGTGTGTGTGTGTATGTGTGTGCGTGTGTATGTGTGTGTGTGTGTGTGTGAAAGGTAGGACTTTCTAATATGTTAAATATTCTCTTTACAAGAAAAAAAAGAAGCAGGTGAGTTAAGGCAAGACAACTGTCCCAAACATGAGCACTGATGACCAGGATGCAGGGAAACCCCCGAGGGAACATCACTTGTCAGTACAGCAGAACAATAACAGTAGGTCCAAGGTCCTCCTACCACCAAAGAGCAGAGCATATTAACTACGAGCATACATATGAGACAGGGCTCCAGGAGGAAAGCCACAAATACGACAAAATACAAGATTTCAAACTGACAATTTAAAGCCATTTTTCCTCCATACTTGCCTAAGATTTATATGACTTCTAGAGTAAAAATGTCCAATCAATAGTAGTTTGATTTCAGAAGGGGAGAGGATGGATCTTGCTAGTGAATATACTAAAGTTATGCAAAGAGGGAGACAGTGTTGTCTGCGTGTTCTCATGTTCACATCCCAGCAAGTGAGGATGAGGAGGGAACAACCTCTCACAGAAGACTACTGAACTGTCACACACAGAGCGCCATTTCTGAATTGCTGAACACTGGGTGTGGCCATCCACTCCCATTTCCCCACCTCGGCACTCAAATTACGATTCCTCATAGCTCTAACTCATATATAATGCAGGGTGACTTTACACATTAATAAGTGTGTGTGTGTGTGTGTGTGTGTGTGTGTGTGTGTGTGTACGAGCGCGCACAGGGGCGAGTGAGCATACATGTGCATGCATGTAAGCACCTTTACCTGATAAACTAACTCACTGGTCAGCATCTCCCAGTCTTAGTCAAAGAGTCTGACTTTCAAACTAGGCAATTACTGCCTACCTAAAGGACAGTATTTCCCAGACCACTATGCAGCAGAATATGACCAGTTCTAACCAAGGAGAATGATACAGGAAAGATCTCCAGAAACTACTAGACAGCTACTTAAAATCTAGCGATTGGAAAAAATGGAAGGTCGGGAAGACGATGAACAGAGGGTTCTGTACACCAGCTCAGTCTGTAGCCATTTTTTTTCTGTGTAGCTGCAGCTAATACGAGGCGCTACAAAGTCAGATAAAGCGAGGCATATTGCTGCGGGGGCTGTTTCAAAGTGAGCCAGGCCGATTTCTGAGTGAGAGCAGGCGCTGTCCAGACCCGCCCTGGCCCAGCCTTAGTCCCCAGGAATCAAAACACTGGGCTGGGTCATCGGGCTGGTCCTAGGAAGCTTTCTTTAAATCCAGATTTTCAAAGAATGGATTAAAAACCCTGGTTTCTTTCTACTTTTTATGACATGTCTTAAAACTCACATTGATTTTCAATGTACTGTCCACTGAGAAGAGGGACTGGTAGTCAGGAGAAAGAGAAAGAAGTTGAGAACTTGAATCAGTGAAAATACACACAGCAGAAAGGTGGACTTGAGCCACCTTTATCAAGAGGGACCATAACTGACCTTTGTACAGAGATCACACAAGCCTGGAAAACCCTGAGGAACATTGAAGTCACACGTGGAGAAAGTGAAGATGTGTGTAGAGAAAGCAAAAGTGCGCGTCTAAGTTCGCTTGAGCTCCCCCCCCGTGACATTATCCACATGACTGCCGCAGCACCTACAACCCAAACTGGACATTGCTGAGACCATGTTTTAGATGACATTGAGGAGTCACCCACCCAAGGTGTGGGGCTGAGTGGACAGGCAGAGCTGTAGCTACCAAGTATGTTACTTAAAAACATTCTTGACCTGGTATGTTCTCTTGCTAAGACTCTCAAAGCAAAGTACTGTAAATCGGGCAGCTTAGTCTACAAAGGAGTCCTTAAGTCCGGAAGGACAGAGGCATCTGAGCTCAAGGTGCTGGCCTCGTCCCCCCTGGCCACTCAGGCTGTCACTGCAGGCTCCTCACCTGGCTTTGGTGCTCTGCAAGCAATCCGCAGCACGCTTGGCTTCGGTTGCGGCACCCTTTGTGGCCGCGCGCCATCTCCTGGAGGGGTATCTATCTCTTTATTTTTCCCTTTTACTCAAGGCAACCACTGTACTTGGATTAGTGGCCCATTACACTTCACTGCGACTTCAGCTTAACTAATTGCACCAGCAGCAAACTTGTCTCCAGATAAAGTCACATTCTGAGGCACTAGGGATAGTGATTCATGTATGAACGGTTTATGTGATAACCCCACCTTGTAACAGAGAGAGCAATTCTTGGTCCTTCCTACTGTGGCTGCATGAGATTGGATGTGTGCCAACTATTACAGAACTTCGACCCAGTATCTTTGAGGCCTGTTAATTTACAGAGTGTTGGATGTCGGAGAAACCCACCAACCAATGTTTAGCTGAATAGAAGCTTCTTGGGGTTGAAGATTAGAGAAGGCTGGTGGGCATGTGCACAGATGGAGCAATAGCTCAAAGCCACAGGAGCAGTTTTGCATACAGAGAAACCACTATTCAGCCTGGATATAACAGCAGCCACTTAACTATCTACGGAAAGCACGAGCTCCTGTCTGCTATCTCGGTGGCTAGGCTGGTCAACTGAGAAAAGATTTAAAGGAGGTATTAGAAGTGTTTGAATAGTCACTATTTTAAAAAGAAACTGAGAATGACTCTGAAAGCCTTCTCTACTTAGTACGCAGTTATACTTCCCAGAATATGCCAGTTTTCGAATTCTATACTAGAAAGCATTTTAGTTATACTTAAAATGCCATTAAAAACTCATCAAATATTCTACTTCTGGGCATATACCCCAAGGAAACCATAAATGGAAAAAAACACACATAGCAATGTTCATACCGCTGATAATGGGACATCAGTTATGTGAGGGCAGCTCATGGCTGGCAAGCTATAGTCTACCATGTATTTCCATGCAACATGTGGTTACGGAGCTTTGTTCTGTGACCTTTGTCTCCTCAGTGGTAGGCATGGTTCATCCTTCTCTTGCCTCAAGTGCTTCAGAGAAGCACCGGGAGACGTCATTTGAAGACAACCTGACTCTCTGACATCTTCTGCAAGCCTGTGTTTCTAAAGGGTGTTACTGTGAGCAGGTAAGAAAGAAAGAAGTATGCATTTGAGAGCTGCAAAATGAGGGTAGCATCCTTGAAATCTGCCAGAGCCCCAAACAGGGAAGTGTCAGAGTACGGCAGGCCAGAAGTGGCCATGTGATAGGTCTGTGCAGTCAGACCCCTTGCTCTAGGTAAACTGTCAGGATTTCTGTGCCCAACATATATGGTGTCACCAAGCTGAAAGATCATGACAGCTTACATTACTCACAATAATGGTATGTGTCACTGGGCAGTGACTGTGGGCCTCATTCCCACACCCTGGTATATCTTCTGGCAGAGCAGAGTTTCTTATACACAGAAGACACGGAGTATAAAATGTTTCCCATGTCCTAGTGTGTGGATTTAAGAATCATTTTTTTTTTTTTGCCTCACATGAAGTCTGCTGTTTAGTTTTGTTATTCCTGTTTTTTGCAAAACCTGTCTAATGAAGAATCTCTGTCTCCCTGGTTGGTTAACTGGACTGTAGTAAAATGGGTCCACTGAAGGTAGAAACATTAAGAAGAAGAAACCGTATGTGTATATGTGTGTATGTGCAGGTGAGTACAGTTGCCTATGTAGGCCAGCAGAGGGCATCAGATCCGCTGGAGCTAGTAGTTACAGGTGGTTGTGACCCACCAGATGTGGGCACTAGGAACTGAACTCACATCCCCTGACAGAGAAGTACAAACTCTTAATCACCGAGCTATCTCTCCAGCCCCAAGAAATGGTACTTTTTTTTAAGGGTTAAGATGTACTGCTGGTTAAATTTAAACATAATTTATCTGTTTTGTTAGAGCATTTCATTTAGTATGAAAAGATTTTGTTTTAGTTTGGTTAAATATTTGGGTTTTATAGTATTGCTTTTAATACATTGAAGGAAAAAAATCAATGTTAAAAATGATCCTGTGGATGAGCAGAAATAGATGGTGAATTTCCAAAATTTGGCCAACATTTCAGGCAAATCCAAGAAGTATTCTGACTAACACTTGCAATGCAATGATTTTGGTATACAAATGAGAACTCACTTTCTGGTTTTCCTTTTGTGTAAGGGGAGAAAGGAGGCCTTGGCGGGCTAAGGTCACGCTGTAATTTTGTCTATTACATGGTGGTCAAGTGCTTATGAAGATGAACCCTGAGTTTATATGTTGATACAAAGTTTTCTAAAATTTACCAACCTCATTGTCCCCCGTCAATGGCACCGGGATTATCATGAGTGGCCTTAATACAGGGGTAAGGATGGAACTCCCTAGGTAGAATCCATGAGTCTGAAATGGGAATGGCTCATGGCTCCTCTGTAATTCTCTCAGGGGCCACACTCAGGAAATGGTAATACTACCATGTAACTTAGAAAAGCCGTTCCTACTTTGGAAATTCCAGTTTTTGCTATAGTGTTAATGACTTACTTTTAAGGAAAGTACACTTGGTTATAGGCTTGTTAGTCTCCACAGGGCTGTAATGTTAACGCTTCACCACTCAAGAAAGAAAGGTGAAATGCTAACGATGTGTCTCACAGTCCAAACAACAGCCACACACACAGGGAATTTCTAGTCAGAGCAATGGAAAATTTAAGGGCAAAACATGACTGATTTTTTTTAAAATGCTATTTTCAAAAACAATAAAAATTTTTGAGGAAAACACCACAGTTGAGATGATAGCATCTTATGTGCTTTGCTGGTGGGATAAAAATCTTTCTCATGATTTACCTGGGACTCCTTTAATCCGCTGACAATTGGGGATCGAAACTCACACGGTTCGAGGGGTTGGGAGGAAAGGCAGGATACATCCTCAGGGCGGATACATCAGTCTGGTGTCTAACAGCAGTCAGCCCAGTCTCACCACACAGGGGCACCCAGCTCTAATGGTAAACTCAGCAGCCTGGAGCTGGCACCCTCCAAAAGAGGCGGCTGCTGCAGACAGGGGGGCGCTCGACACAGTCATGGGTGCCAGAGAGCCTGACCCCATCTCTCCTAACCCCAGGCATTAGCGACAACCCGATTAAGAATGAAGGGGCCAGTTTAACTAAAGCAAAAAGAGCCCAGCAATGCTCAGTGGCCAGCAACAGCAGCATGGTGTAGTTTGGAATCTGTGCCACGAGTCCTGTGAACTGCCTACATTTTCAATATCATTGCTTTTGAAGTATTTGAAATACCTGAAAATATTTTAGTTGAAAAAAAAATCATGTGAAAGACATACATGCATACATACACACATGAATTTTAATACATCCATTTATATTTAGGAAGCAGCTAGATGTGACCGAGCTAGTTCCAGCACTGTCTATTCACAATGAAGCCAACAGGATGGAGAGGGCTTCTGCGTCTTCCATGCACGGTGGTCGCAGAATCACGTGATGGATTCACACGGAAGCCTCTGCCACCCCGCTCACTTGTCTTGGTCTGTCTTTAACACTGTACTCAGCCTGAGGGTTATTGCAGGGGTGTGGTGAGAAGGGTACATGTAGGGGAAGAGTGGGATTGAAGAAGACAGTTATGCTGTCTACTCTTAGGTCAACTTGTCAAAAAGCCACCTGAGAGAAGGGGACCTCAACTGAGAAAATACCTTCATAAGGCAAGCTTGCAGGGCATTTTCTTAGTTAGTGATTGATGGGGAGGCCCAGCCCGTTGTGGATGGTGCCATCCCTGGGCTGGTGGTCCTGGGTTCTATAAGAAAGCAGGCTGAGCAAGCTAGGGGCAGTAAGCAGTGCTCCTCCACGGTCTCAGCCCCTGTCTCCAGGTCCTGCCCTAATGTGAGTTCCTGTCCTGACTTCCTTTGACAATAAACTGTGATGTGGAAGTGTGAACCAAATCCCTAAGCTGCTGTGGTCACGGCGTTTCATCCCAGCAGTAGTGACCCTAACTCAGACAACAGTTTTGACTCTGTGGTAAAATTGAGTGACAGGTGCGAGCAGTTACATCTGGCGGACTGAGAGTTTTGGTGACGGGTCACTATGGCCTACCTTGATCCTGAAGCTCAGGGTATTGAGACCAGCTCTGGTGACTTTGCCAGAGTGCACAACAGTTCAAACCAGTGCCTTAATTAACACAGTGCATGCGCGCAGAGCTGCCACAGGAAAACGTGGGTGCAGTCAACACTGCATTTCAGAATGCTGTCAGTTTATTTCAACTAATACTTGCAAGGCCCTAGGACATCACAAACACTTGGTAAGAATACTCTGAGAACTGTTCTCTTGCCTTACGTGGTAGCACTCCATGGCACTTACAACATGCATGTCCCCTAATGCGTGAAGTGCTCCAGAAAAACGAGAGCTGACCTGGCAGACTCCCTACCAGTGGGCATGTCAGAATACGACTGTAGAAGGCAAACACATGGCTGGTGTTTGTGGAAGGATTTTAACTGTAACGAAATGCTGGCAAATGTTGTTCCAGTAAGCAATAACTGGATGGACTGGATTTTAGCACTGGTGCTGTCCACACAGGCAACACATGCTGTCGGAAGCAGGAGGAGCTAAGGGACCTCCTAGCATCCCGGAAGTTAACTGTTAACCTTCCTCCAGAGCACGCAAAGAACCGCAGCAGCATGTGTACCAGGGCTTCGACCCGCTGAACCTGTGAGCGAGCACTGACTAGGAAATGATGCTGCCGGGGTGTACCTCCAGCACACACGACACCCCCGGTCCCTCTGTCACTGAAGGGAGAGGAACGCATGCCCTGGTTCTTTGCTGTGCCAGGCCATGCTTGCACAGCTCTGGTAGGCAATTTCGGAAACTAGGAACAAGAATAAGCTATTAAAAACTTGAGGCTAGGTAGGGGACTCTTCCCCACACAGCAGTATTTCTAAGTGCTCGTTAGCTAACATAAACTTTTATTCTTTTGTTAATATATCTTTAACGCCAGAGGTTGGAAATTTCAAATCAACTCGATATTAAACTGAGGGGAAACCCGCCTTTCTTAACGCCATTTTAACAACTCCCAAACTTTTAGCAGACCAAAGAGTAAAGATCTCGGAGCACAACGAAGGAAACCCGTGACCAAAGCGAAGAGCCCAACTGCAGAAGAGGAGGAGGAGGGACCAGGGTCACAGCCAGGGTAGTAAAAGGAGGAGGAAGGCTTAGGAGTAAATCCATGTCACTTCGCAATGTCACAGCTACATCAAAGTGCCCTCTAGCAAGAGGCCGAACACCCCAGTGTGCAGAGTCCCCTGTGGGAGCACAGAGCAAGCCAGCCCTGTCACACACCTGTGTTTCCTATCTGAGGCCGCTTGGCTTGCTGCTGATCCTTAAGAAGCCCCTTAGGAGCTAAGCTGAGCTTTCTCCATAATCCTTCCTCGTAGCTCTGAACCTGCTGCAGGGATTTTTTTAAAGCAGCTATTAGCAGTGACTAAAACTTCTAATCCCTCATTTTGCCTTTATTAACACATACAATTATCATGCCGCTGCATTAGGGCACTGGGAAAAAACTGTCTTCATTCTACACTCACCCTTCTAAAAACAATACTGGGATTGTTATAGAAATACCAGTTGAGTCATTTTGTCTGTATTTACTGGAAATTACTTTAGCTATCAGGGTAACTGGCATCTCTTACAGGGTGTAAGAAACTCCTGTACCTGGAATGGACCCATCACTAAGGCAACTACTTAGAATAGGAAACAAGCTTTCTTTAGTTCATGAAAGACAAGGACAGATTTTCTGCTCGTTCCTAGAAGGAAAAATAAAATCTGTTTTTGAGATTAATACAGCAGTTGCATACAGAATAGGGTGCACATGACAGATACGGCACCTGTGCCACAAACTTAGGAAAGACACTGACAAACCATCCTGAATGTTGAAGCCACGGGGCAAAGGAAGACAGACACTCATGGATGACTCCTGAGACTTTGAAGGAAGACAGATACTCATGGATGACTCCTGAGACTTTGGCGCTCACCCAGGGTCTATCACGAGTAGCTTCCGAGCACCCCCATGAGCTCTTTTCCACCCTGGAGCTCTCCTTTTCCACGCCACTGAGAGAAGACCCATGAAGGAAGGAGTTTTAGCTGTTCCATGGTTAGGCCCCAATTCTGGATTTCTGCATCCCATTGGTTCAAGGACCAAGAAGAGGGCGCGGGGTTAGCTCTATTCATGAGCTGAGCTTCATGGGGAGAGAGGATAGTTAGCCTTGGGGCTGCCTTACTGGTCACACTGCCACCTGCACCCTGAGGTTTTACAAGGTTAATTCATCTTAAGCCTCAGTGTCTGGGGTGGGGATGGATGGTCTGAAGCCCAGATTTCTTACCCATAGTATTTATTCAAAATCCCAATAGAAGCTTGAACAAGCATGAGGGGTCCCTAAAAATGAGAAATTAAACATCTACTAATAATCACTTTAGAGATAAATGAGAAAAATTAAAAGATCAGGTAACAAGTCACTCAGTGATGCAGACCTGTGCGTATAAACATAACCCCCCAAACTATAATAAAATCTGTCTGCTGTTTTTTTTAATTCTCATCATGTCACAAATTTTGTCTGTGGCCATATGTGGCCAAGTACAGTTAGGAGCATGGTCCAACACAAAATTGCAAACTTTATTAAAGCAGTATGATAATTTAAGTGATTTTTAATTAATTTGATTGCATGGTTAAGGGGCATAAATTTTGTACATGGGGCTGTTATATGGCCCTGAAGGAGGCCTGAGTTCAATCCTGGGACCCACATGACGGAAAGGTAAGTGGGATGACTCTAGCCAATTGTCCTCTGACTGACCTCTACACATGATCTGGGTATGCATGTGCTCTCGCACATACGTCACTGGAATGAAACTCATAAGAAGGTCTGTGGAATGCTGCACCGTGTCACAGCCTGAACGGACTGGACACACCTGGTAGATATTTCTATTTTGAGGGTTAAATTATGGATGTTCAACAGGAAGACTGGCCTAGTGCAGGGACTGAATGTTGAGGCTACTCACACTTCTGTTTGGTGAGCTCCTGGGATAATGGGGAAGTTGAGTGGATGACAATTCCTGGTACGGTTTTAAGTTAATTACCAAACGCCACTATAACAGCAGCTGCGTCTGGAGAAAGAAACAGCTACGTTTATTCAAAACTTTGCAAAGATCAGGTCTAAAGTTCTGATTCTTTTATTTACATTTGGCTTTATTCTAATCAGAAAACAAAACAAAACAAACAGATAAAAACAGAAAAACTTCTATTGGCTTTCTCTGTTAAACACCAATGGAAGCTGGTAGGGGAGCATGGGCTTAGTCTGTGCAGGGCTCTGGGTTCAAGTGACAGCATCAAAAAGAATAAACAAACAAAAAGAAAACAAATGTCCATTTGCAGGTTTATATTTTCAGAAATATTAATAGCATTGGGAGAAATTTGATCAAAATATTTCCATGGTAATGGTATCATGTAACGTTTCATAATAAAAGGTTTACTAATGTTAGTGAAAATATTCTAATAAGTATTCTTTATACAGTTTATCTAAAATGTTAGATTTCTATTTAACATAATGAAATCCTGGAACTACAAGCAACAGCAAGGCCAGTAAGTCATGAAATGTAAGCAGCCCAGAGGCAGGATGGCTGACACAAGCTAGGACTGCTGTGCAAACTGCGCAGGGAGGGAGGAGCTCAGCCTCTCTAATGGGAAACGGGAGGACATACCTCAACCACCAGGCACAGCGCTCAGCACTTCATCAGCATTCAGTAACAGCCTGCAGCTACGCGCATGCTCTGGAACTCAGCCCACACAGGCAGGATTAGAGGCCACATCTGTCCACCTCTGTTGCCCAGGTTCTCTTTTCAGAGCAAGGTGAACACCATTGCTATTGCTCAACGTGCTTATTGTTATTAAGAGACCTTAGGAGTTCTGAAGAATAGATGACCGGAAGAGGAGGAATAGCGGCCACGGTCGAGACAGGCTTCTCTGCAGGATCTGAATGTAATGGAGTGCAGGAAAAAATATGAAGCTTCGAGCTACTTACCCTGCTCTCTCTTCAGTGCTGTTTCCAGGCCGCTTGGGATTCCACTGACTAATACGGAACCAAAGACAGAGTAGAGGCAGTTTTCAGACGCACAAAGTTAAAGGCTGAGAAAACACAGTATTGCTAAAGTGTGCACCAATGAAGGATCCCTTTTTATTTTAATTGTTCTTTCCCAAACTTTTAAACGTTACATCCAATGGAATAACTTTAATTTGCTACACTTTGTTCTCATCTTTCAAATACTGTAACTGGCTAGATTCCAGATAGAATACTTATCCTCAAATGCCTCCCAGTGAGGCCTGCCAGATTCTGTGGCTCTGAAGTAATTTAAAAGTAGAAATGTGTAGCAAATGAGACCTAATGGAAAACACTGAATGTTTTATACTCAAAAGGTCAGCTCTTTTATTTTCTGGGAGAAATGTACAACGCACACGTGCCTGTTTATCTGAACACACACAGGCCCTACATGTAAGACAGAAGACAATAAGACAATCTCTAGGTGTCTTCTCTCAATGGCTGTACACAATAACTGACAAGGGTAGATATTTGAATACATGTGTATACACAGATGTGCATACACTCACACACACACACTCTCTCTCACATACTGTTGTGCTTCTCGAAAGGAGATAAAATTTACGTTCAAAATAAGAAGTCAGGTCAAGATCTCTCTATCACCAAGGATCAAGCAGTCCTCAGGTCTTATAAAAGTGACTCCTATGCGGATAATGGTTAATGCAACTGTGGATCTCAACCCTCTCCTCATCATGGATCTGTTTAATGCTTTCAAATACCTAGAAAACGACGACTAAAGGCCAGGGACCTTGCTACATACTGTATATATTACAAAGAAGGATGTGCTCTCTTCGCAGAGCTGAGAATCCAGTGGGGAAGACTAAACATGAGGACTCAGGGGCTTGATCTCTGCAGGACAGCAGTGCAGCAGGTGTGGAGGTGGAGGGTGACATGCCAGAGGTTGGGGACATACACTACACCAGAAAAAAGCAAAGGGCCAGCTCTCAGCAGCATGGAAGAGGGCAAGGGCATCCAGCTTTGACAGGAAATCAAGTAAGAAAAAGATAGCAAAGGAGTGTAAGCTAGAATGCAGAAGGAAAAAGTAATTGCCCTCCAATTATCAAACTATACTTGTATGGCTGTGATGCTTTGGTATCTGAGCAGCTAGTGACTGGCAAGCTGTAAGTCATGTAACCCACGCTGATAAAGAGCAGGGGTGGCTGTTGCTATGGAACATGACCTATGGTCTGTCTCCTTGTGCCATTGATGGGGAGGGGACCAAACAATAGGATAGCCTGGGCTACACAGACTCCAAGTACCTTTGTCAGGATTATATATTCTCCGAGCACCGATAGATCTCTCCTTTACATCACTCCCACCCCTGGTCCCTGTAAGGAGACAAGGAATGGAGTGGTGATTGGCACCACCTTTCCCTCTCTCTACTTTCCCTGGGAGAATTTCCAACAGAATGGAGTGTATAAGCCACATTTTAGGATTAGTTCTCAAGCCACACTCTGTCTGAATAGACCTACCTTACTGTTAGATCTAGAGTACAGACTCCCAAGAGCCAGCAATGCCATAACCCTTACAACATGCCTTGTATCCTAAGAGCAGCACCTCCATGGGGATAATTTACATCATGTGATTCCGGTCCAGTCTTCTTGAACTCCCCAATAAAGGCAAGGATTCTATCTGCTTACATATCCCCAATATCCAGAAAAATACCATATAGTGGCACTCAGAACATATTAACTGCATGAAAATAAACTTCCTAAACGCTGGAAATGCATGCAAGCATATACCCCAACTTCTCTTTTTAAAAATCAAAGAGAAACCTCATATCGTCAGTCTTCTTGTATAGTCTGAAATAAATGTAACTAGATCCTCCCAGCGTCATCATTTTGAATCCTAATTGTGTGCTTTGTAGTAAACGCAGATACGCCACTGTGGGGCTAATGAGGTTAACTTGACCTGTTGTCTGGATAGCAAGACTCCCCAATTGCTGTGCTAAGTGTCTGTGTCTAGCTGTAAAGATTTGACCATCCCTTTCTACCTCTTTCTGTGTGTTTGTTCTCATGACTAATTTGATGTTTCTAATATATAGTATCCCCAAGGATGCAGACACTGTTTAGTGGCCTTAGCAAAAGGTGTGTTTTGCTATGTCTATTTTAACTGCTGGGAATACTTTCTTTCTGGCTTTTTACTACTTATAAACCTAAGGTTAACTTAAATGTTATTCTATTTTTGCTGCAAAGTATTATTACCAAGCATAGAAAACACACATCTAGAAAGAAAGTAGAACCACTATGCACGCACCACATTAATTTACACATGTGTTTCACAGAAGGGAAAATAACTTCAAGAGGTCCAAGGAAGACCTGCTGTCACTTGTGACTGGCACGGATAAAATCATGGCTTCAAACTGCATCCCTTCTGGGGGGCTGAGAATCACAGTACTCACTATGCTAGACAAGCCTTCCGCTTTTGGGGGATCCTTCAGTTTCAGTAGCGTTCCTCTGATCTGCACCTCGCTTTTATTTCCTTCTACGCTGCGTGTGAGAAGAGGCACCTGGTGGTCATAGATGTGCTCCTGGCTTAGCCTACCGGAATGCTATCAAAGTCAGCTAGAGGACCAGCTTTGAAGAACGGAAAATTGTCCTCCACGAAGGAAGGGTTTATGACAACCATCTGTCATCTTCTTCAGGGTCACCCCCATGAGGGAGGGCTCCACAGAAAAGGATCACAAATGCCTACAAAGGTACTTCATTGTCTGCGAGTGAACGACAGAGATACTTCATTGTCTGGGAGTAAAGCAAACCACTTTATGAGAATCATCTCCCTCCCACAAAGGCTCTGTGCTGCTGGGTGGAAAAGAGTGCATAATGGCCGCTTTCCTTAGCATTTATAACACATTTAATTTTTTGTTGTTGATTTTAATGTATGATAAGCAATATCCTAGTTAATTTCATGACTTTCGTTTCCCACTAGACAACTTTTCATTATTTGCTAAATTTTGTTGATTCCCCAGAAAAGTGTAAAAGAAAAGGCTGATGGTCTATACTGTTGCTATCAAACAACACTCCAGTCTACTGTTCCCGAGGCAACTAGGAGGCCAAGGGAAAACATTTGAAGGAAGAATAAAAGATAAACATAAAACCAAGGAAATATGCAAGCAAGGGTCCTATTATACAAGTGGCAAAATAAACCAAACAGCCCCCAAATTACAATATATTTTTCCTTCCTGAAAGATGGTCGCTTCCTCATAAATAAAAGCAAGAAGCACTTACTTGTTGCTTAACCATGAGTTTGTATTGTGTCTGATGTTTCACTCCCCGATCTCTTCTAAGTCAGGGAATCAAGCACTGGACCCATTTTACACAGGGGAATATTGAAGCCCAGGGACTGGTTTGCCCTAGTCAAGGAACCCAATGACAAGATATGGAAAAGGGTCTGCTGACTCTACAGCCAGTGTCTATGCCTGCCAACATTATAAGTCACTGTGCCACTGGCCTTCTGTTGCTGAAAACTGAAATTTCATAGAAACTTCATGCACTAGATTGGAACTAACAAGTGCCATTTTAAATTGTGTATTCCTATAGGAAAGACCAACTATATATGCTCTACTTTCAAATAATTAGCACTAATACACTAATGGAAAGAATTCAAAGGCAATAAAGTACCTATAGCAAACTTTTGCCTTTTAATTTTTTTAAATCAATTTCCAAGTCACACTGTAGTGCTGGCCACACTGTTTTCTCCCGACGGATCCCTTCAGGCACTGCTTTGAGAACTAGGAAACGGTACACACTGCAAAAGCAAGCAGATTGCCCTGTTTCTGAAAGTGTCCAGGCATCTTCAAGCATCTCATTAGCATGAGAGGCGGGACTGAGTGGTAGCTCCTGTCACAGATGTGGTAAATGGCTGGGAGCTCAGGGGCCAGAAACAAGCTTCATTACAATAATTAATGTTTATGGAGATGAATTAAATTAATAGCCTCCAACTCAGAGAAAGCGCCCATCTACCAATCCATTGTTCTTCAAGCCTTATTTCATTTAGTAAAAGAAACTATTGTGCACATATCTGGATGCCCAAGTAGCTGTGCTAGGTTGTGTTCAACTAGTAAGACCGACTCCAAAATTCACCCTGCAACCAGCCCCAGTGTTCACAGCTCAATTTCTTTTTAGGCTAACACTTAAAAGCTTCCACATTCAAGCCAGTTATCTGTTTTGATCAGCTTTGTGCTCTGTTCTGGGCTGACAGGCATTCTACTCTATCTTTGCCTCTGTCTCCTTTATTATTTTACCCACCCTTAGAGGCCTGATGACTTCCTTTGTCTTTAGCAATCTTGTGGGATGACCCCACCCAGAAGTCACTGTTCCAACAGCTTCATAGAAGTGCCCCTGGTGAGGCTGGCCACACCCCTCAAAAAATGAAGAGTAAGGCAAATGTGACCTCTTGTTGTTTTTACAAACCAGTCCCTTCCCAGGACTGTGAACAGATTATCATCAAATGCTTGTTGAGCAAATAGGTGAATAAGAACAAGTCTGTAGTCTGTCTGACAGACAGAATGGGTCAGTCTAGGCGTCCTCAGCCATAAAGCATGGCACATGCCAATCTAAATGGAGACCTGCGACTATCAGAGATCACAGTACCGTGAAGGGAGGCATGCCCAGAGCCCAGCCTCCTCACTACCACAGAGGCCTTCAGTTCAGTACTTACAGGGTGAAGGAATGTGTGATGCAAAAAAATGAAAGAATTTTATTAAACCCTCACTCACTCTTAAGGAGCAAAGACAAAAATGGCCTCCTTGATTTCCTGACTCGGTAGAGGGAGGAGAGAAGAAACCAGATCATTTTCTTCATAGACTTCCTGGAATAGCCGGGTCGTCTTTTCTGAAACATCACTATCTTGTCCACTTTGCAGCAATGAAACATTTGAAAATATTTTCTTGGCTCTCAGTTTTCAGGAGTCATCTTGAGAAATGGTGATTTGTGGGATGGAACAGGGCTATACTTGGAGGTCACTAGAAAGTTTCGTTTCCTCTTTTTTGGGTTAATTAAAATCACAAATCTTAAATCCTCCATGTAGCCAGGAGGTGGTGACTCACAACTTTAATCCCAGCACTCGGGAGGCAGAGGCAGGTGGATCTCTGTGAATTCGAGGCCAGCCTGGTCTACTGAGGGAATTCCAGGACGAGGGCTGTTATACAAACAAACCTTGTCTCAAAAAACAAACAAAAAACCCAAGACAAAAACAAAAAACAAACTCTCATGTAGTAATGGCAATATATATCTTCTTCATTTAGCCAACATGGTGCCTGGTACTTCTGAGATCCTATTCACCCGAGGGATTCTGATAGTGGGTTGCTGCTTTGATGGGATTCCTGGAAGGGCCCATCCCAGTATCACATTCTACCTCCCTACCAGATCATCAAACAGCCTTGAGGAAAGGCAGGAAACTATACATATCCTCAGCACCTGACCTCTCCTGACCATATTCTTCTCTTTTTTTAATAATAGTAATAATTATTATTTTATTTAGGTTAGAAACAATCTTGTTTCACATGTCAATCCCAGCTCCCTGTCCCTCCCCTAATTCCCCTCCCTCCCCTCCAGGTCCCCGAGTCCCTCCCCCAATCTCCAACTCCAATGCCCAGGGAGGGTGAGACCCTCCATGGTGGATTTCCAGTGACTGTCCTGACCATATCACATTCAAGACTAAACAGCAACAAGTTTCCTCCACAATAAAACCCTGCAGAAGAGAGCCACATTGTTTTTATATGAGGATGTACACACATGTCCAAGCATGTGTGGTAGCACACATGGAGGTCAGAGACCTACCTACCTACCTACCTACTTACCTACCTACCTGTTTATCTACTTGAGGAGGCTCATTCTTTGAAACTGGAGCTCACTGATTTCAGCTAGATCTGCTGGCCTGCAGGTCCAACAGATCCTCCAGGATCTACCCTACTGGAATCCCAGGCACACATCACCAGGCCAGCTTTTCCATACGGGGGCTTGATATCCCAACACCTCATCTTACACAACACCAAATGACCTATCTTTTCATTCCAGAAACTATACATTTTTCACGTACAAATCATATTTTAAAACAAGTCTTAGAAATATTAGATACCCGCATTTTTTGATTTGTTAGAATACAGATATAAATAATTGGAACACTAAACTCCCAAAGTGAATCTCTAACTATATTTTCATGTGATGTTACTTTTAAATTGTAAAGCAGCTAATAAGTAGCTTAATAAATTTTCCAAGTTTATCTAAGATACAAGAGCAAACAACAAATGAAGAAACATCCACATAAGGCAACAAAGCTTGTCTTCACACTTTATAGCTACTTGGAAGTATTTGTACAGATACAAAAGGCAAAACATGAAGCAGTCACATTAGGGAAAAATATTAGTTCTTACAAAACTAAAAGAATCTTATTTTTTATGTGTGATGGAGTAGAGGTATATCCAGCATATTCTAGGTTACACTGAATAGAGAGAACATACTTTAGAATTTCCAATGTATTAAAAAGTATACGGTAAAACCACATAGCTATATTTAATTCTACAACCTCAAATTATAATGAGCAACTCAGTAACAATATATTTTCATGAATACAATTTGTTTTTATTTTTAAAAATTATGGGTATTTGAAAATCTATGCTAAATTTAGTTAGTCAAAATCACCATTAAAATCCTGTCTAGTGACAGCAGAGCATTTACATGAAAACCAAGGTGGTTATATACACACATGTGCTCCATATATGTAGATATACACCTATGTTTATTTTCTGAAATACTTAACAGGAGAAAGCATTTGTGCTATACAATATATGCAAGCACTTAAAAAAAGACAACACGTACAAAACTAAGCCTTTTTTTTTTTTAAACATTCATAAACCTAGAAAAAAGGAAGTCAAATCTGGAGTATCAAGTACTTTACAATGAGGAAAATGAAGTTTAGGACACACGCATACCATTCATTGTTAGTACTCAAAGCTAAACCACTCCCTATGGGTGAGTCATGGCGGGGTCTTATGTCACTCTTCATACTGACCAGCATGATTTTACCAAAACTTTATTGTTTTAGACACTAATCCATGCACTGTAAACAAGGAACCATACCCTAGTGATTTTTTTTGAATATTAAAAGAGTTTTATGTAATGGTATCTTTGAATAAAAGGGAGTGGGGCTTAGTGGCGGAACACTTGAATAGAATGCATAAGGCTGTCTTAGTCAGGGCTGCTCTTGCTATAATGAGACGCCTTGACCAGAGCAACTTGGGGAGGGCGGGGTTTACTTTGCCTACATTTGACACATCACTGCTCACTATGGAAGTCAGCACAGGAACGCAAGCAGGGCAGGAACCTGGAATCAGGAGCCGATGCAGAGGCCTCGGAGGGGAGCTGATCACTGGCTTCCTTACTCTGGCTTTCTCAGCCTGCTTTCTTATAGAACCCAGGACCACAAGCCTGAGGGATGGCTCCACCCACAATGGGCTGGGCCCTCCCCCCATTAATCATTAATTAAGAAAATGCCCTACAGGCTTGCCTACAGCCAGATCCTCTGGAGGTATTTTCTTAATTGAGGCTCCCTTCTCTCAGATAACTCTAGCTTTTGTCAAGCTGACATAAATCTGGCCAGCACAGAGGCCCTCAGTTTAATGTCCTATGCCAAAAATTTGCAGCAGTTGGAAATTTATTATGTAAATCACAGGTCTTAAGATATAAACCATCCAGACACGCCAAAAAATTATTTTAAACTTGAATAACCTTGCAAATAGCCACTCATCCTTTAAAAGGGCATTATTGGGGATGGATAAGGAGAAATAAATTTTCTAAGAACTGTATATGGATTCTAGCATTCTGTAGAAAAGTTAGCTGACAAGGCATATTTGTGTTTGGCCCTGAGCCAAGCGTTCTAAAACAGCAGGACCCCGACTCCAGCGCCAATCAGGACAGCTGACAATTACAATGAGATATAGATTGTTTTCACTGTCATTGGTGGACAAAGTGTCTCTCGAAAAAAATTTCATGTAATTATTCTTATGAGAAATACAAAACTTCTCCACATCCAGTTACGGATGATCACGATTCACCTTAACTAGGAATATTTTCCTTTTAGAGCTATAAGATTAAACAGCTCACAACCAGAGAAATATGAGCCGCCAGCAGAAGCTCTACCCTCAGAATTAGGAAGATGACCTGAGGATTGTATGCCAAGTTTGTGCGTCGTTTTTTACCTCTGCCACATGACTGATGTCACCAAACTCTTTCAGCGAAAGGAACAGTAATTTCTACCGGAATCCAGCAAATCGCCCCGCTGCTATAACCCGTCCTGTGCCCTACCCCCACCTGCTCCTCCCCACACTACACAAGGCTTCTCAAGGTCAGTCCTTATACGTGGGGGGAAAATGGTGTGTGGATGGAATTAGAAGCTGGAGGGGAAAATGTGGCACAAATCGTGTTTACATTTAGGAAAAGATCGCTTCAAAGATGTGAAGCTGGTATTACACACACACACACACACACACACACACACACACACACACACACACACACACGTAAGACCTAACTTTATCCTAAGACACGGCCTTAGTTCGTGTGTGCGCATGCGCACATGTGGTGGCCAGAAGACAATCACGGGTGTTGCCCTTAAGCACTACCCACGTTTAACTTTTGTTCATTTATTTATCTGAGACTTGTTCCTCACTGTCCTGGTAGACTGTGGGCCAGGAAGACCCCAGGTCCTCCTTTGTGACTTGTCTCCCGTCTTTGTCCACCCATCACACCTTTCCTCTGACCCCTTTGCCCGCCCATGGCTGTTTACCTTTAACCCAGGCATAAAGCTGAAGAAGACGCTCTTCCTCGTCTCTCAGGCTAAGCCACCTCTGTACTCCTCCACCCCTGAGGACAACGCCACCACACCTGCCACAATGCACACGTGGTCCCTCCCTCCCCCAGAGGAAAGGCAGGGCTGAGCATCCAGTGGTCCTCTCACACTGTTGACAACAAGCAAGTGCCCTGGAGTGACAGCCGGTGTGGAAGGCACGGGGCACTGGGCGAGCACTGGCACTGGGCACTGGGCAAGCACTGGCAAGCTGTTTACTAACAAAGCCCCGGACGGGGCAGAGAGCAACACTCAGCAGCGAGCAGTTTCTTGCCAGAAATCTAAAGGAAAAAAATAAATTTTAATTGTGGAGGTCATATCTTGCCTCAGCCGCTTGACCCTTGGCCAAATTCTTTAACTTTTCCAGACCTGTTTTTTCTTTGTTTTCAAGGGAGGACAGGGCTGGGGACCACCGCTTTCATGGGCACACACTGAGCCGTGTGTAGGTTTCCATTAGATCTACACTTGACCAAGTTCCACAGCAGGGAAATCTTGAATGAGAAAATCGCACATTACCACATGTGAACCGGGTATGTAGCAGACACTTAGCAAGCTTTGGAGAATTAAAAGGCACAGATTTAAAACTATCTTATATATAAGACAGAGGAAGCCACTGTAAGAAGCCATGAGCTCTGTAATCTGAGAAAATTCATCCAATTTATGAAAAATGAACTCGATGGACTTACCATACTCATGAAAGCTAAAGTCAGCTGTGGGTGTGCAAATGAGTTTGTTAATCCTGGTAAACTGTGTGTGGGTGTTGACACATACATGTGCCATATTTTTGAAAACAGCTCAATGGCTATGCTGGTAGCAGCTTCTCATTTAAACTGACACAATAGTGCAAGACATTGGGGGGGGGGGAGGGAGTTCTGGGTGGTTCCACCCACAAATGTGGACTTCAATGACAAGCTCCCTACAAGTAGGTATGCTGAGGACTTAGAACGAAGCTATCTTCCATAAATTCAAACCTGCCAAAGAGATACTTGGGCCCCATATGTAACTGTGACATTATTCCATAATCAAAAAGACTGCTTCTTCCAGTAGCCTTATGTATATGGCACACGTCCCAAGGACAGATTGATTTACAAAAATCCGGTCCCCTTAGCTTATGTGTGTGTATGTAAAAACAGCCTTGTTACCAAAACAAAGTCTCACTTTCCAACAATTCTCTAATGCAAGAAATCTTTCGCTATTTCTAACCTAGCATGTCTAGAGGGGAAATTCTGGTGCAAATCTGGTTGTCTGTAATTGGGGGGTCCTTCCCACGTAGGCTTAGATGTTTAAAGAAAAACACAGAAGCAAGACTGGGTGTGTACGTATGTGTGTGAAGGGCTTTTTTTGAAGTAGAAGTCTGTATGCTTCTACTTACATTACAGGTACACATATACACAGTTCTGGGGAGGGGATGAGACTCTTAAACCCTGTAGTGAAGTTTGTGTGTCTGAGTAAAACATGAACTATGAACTCACAGACTCTAAACTCTAGGAGAGGGAGGGAGGGAGGGACGGAGGGAGGGAGAGGGAGAGAGGGAGAGAGAGAGAGAGAGAGAGAGAGAGAGAGAGAGAGAGAGAGAGAGAGAGAGAGAGAGAGAGAGAGAGAGAGAGAGAGAGAGATGAAACATGCAGAGGGAAATTCTAAACACTTTGGGGGTTTGGGGGAAAATGAAATTTTTTCTTTTATTTCAATATGAACCCTCAAGAATAGTTCTTAGATCTTCTTTTGTAAATCCTTAAAATCTGGATATCTGGATTCTTTCATTTCTACACTAAAAGCATTGCCTTAATCGGACACAAGCTCATTTATTCTACTGAAAAAGCAGCCATGCCTTCATTGTCCTAGGCCGCCCCCTCCTCTGTGGAGGATTTACTCCTGAATCTAACATACAAAGCCAGACCATGAGCACTCTTTGGTTACTGGCCATAGCACAGAGGTTTCCTTTAACTTGTAAGTTCAGAGTTAGGCAAACAGAAAACCTTGCTGTGATTTCTAAAACTGTAGAAATCTTCTTAGAAGAAGCAAAGACAGCTAACTGGTCTCTGTGCTACATTAGACACAAGGAAGCTGTCATCAAGGATCCTTCTTTTTACTTGACATTAACTGTTTCTGTGAAATCACATCTCTAGTATGTTGATTTTTTTCTGTTTAACAATCCCCATGATTGCTTTTCAAGTATGATTGAATTATAATCATAAATTTAATTCTGATTTATGATGAAAACACTGGGCTAGGGGGATGGTGTAGGACTGGAGTTTGGAACACAAGAACCCCCTTAAAGTCAGACATGATAGCACGATCTGTAACTCTAGAACACTCAGGATGATATGAGAGGCCAGAAAAAGGAATCCTGGGAAGCACATCAAATACCTGACCCTGAGTGTGCTGCAATGGGCATGATTCCCTGCCTCCAATACAGTGGAAGACAAGAGCTAACACACAATGTAGTCTTCTGACTTCTGCAGGTACACCAGCACACACACACACACACACACACACACACACACACACGTATACACACTCACACATTCACAATATGCTTGAACACATATATACACATTCACACACGAACACACACTTGCACACACATTCTCAAACACATACAAATGCGTACACACATACTCACATACTCCTGCATGCATATACACTCACACACATTCACTTACACACACAGACACATGCATACACAGACATTCACAGACACATGCATCTACAGACATTCACACATGCACACATACTCGAAGTCACACACACATACACACACACACACACATGAAATAAAAATATCTTCAGGCAAAGATCATAGGCCTTGGAAAACCCCTGTAAGATCCTCTTCCTGCAACTACACTCAACATTTTATGTAGATATTCACTTTACCTTGCAGCTATATTTAAAGAGAAAGCTAACAATCTGGATGTTTACAGTCACTTTGGGGGTGGACTGTACTACTGCATGGTTCTTAAAGATGCTCCTATAGGAGGTAAGATTCAGCACCCACAGCTGGCAACATCCACTTGGGTCCCACTTAGGATCTGCACCATCTCCAAAACAAAGGGATTCTAATGGTCTCTGGTTCCACCACTCCAACAGGCAGACATTTCAAAGAAAATTATAGTGCAAGGAAATGAAAAACAACCAATATTATATGTGCCTATAAATTAGTTATCATCATATCTGTTTTTACTACGATGAGTTCAGAGAGATTTTTGTTTTTCTTTCCTTCAGAAAAGAGTATATGAGGGAATCAAGGGTATTCTTCTCCTCTTGTCTTACACCTCAATATTATTTTGTCTACTTAGCATGAAGCATAGTAAAGATTTAATTTAGGAAAAAATAAAATTAATCATTTAATCAACACAATTTATTTACACATGCATGCATACACACAAAGTACATTCTACATTT
This sequence comes from Mesocricetus auratus, assembly GCF_017639785.1. Classification (NCBI taxonomy): domain Eukaryota; kingdom Metazoa; phylum Chordata; class Mammalia; order Rodentia; family Cricetidae; genus Mesocricetus; species Mesocricetus auratus. Next base: position 3,916,907 of record NW_024429218.1, on the reverse strand, counting down.
TGCCTTACAAAACAGTCTATGTTTCCTTCTTTACATCAAAACCGAAAATACATTTGAGCTGAAACTAGATGAACATAACGCTGTCCAGGGTCCACACTCTGTGATGGCCGTAAGAGTCATAGGCTGTAAGAGCCGCAATATGCTCTTTGGTGACCTACTCTGCTCTGTGTGTTAGCGGCTCTTACTGCAAAGTAATGAGCTCTAGGAACAACAAATAAGACCAATGCGTCACCAAGCTGCATGATGTTAGAATTATATAATCCGTGGCAACGTACCTATTTTCTGTTAAAGGAACTTTAAAATTTCTATAAGCATGTGACATATTAAAGAGACTAATCATTTATGTTTAGATTTATTTAGAATGTGTTTAGGTTATGAACAGAATCAAGCTTTCAAATCACTGTTTGAAAATTTGAAAGAGAGAGAGAGAGGGATAGAGATAGAGAGAGAGAGAGAGAGAGAGAGAGAGAGAGAGAGAGACACTTACTGACTGATTGACTGACTGACAGACTGGGAGAGAGGGGTGAAGGGCTTAGATACCATGACCACAACACCTCCTATGAAGGTAACATTTAATTGTGGTGGCTTGCTCACAGTTCAGAGATTTAGTCCATCATGGCGGGGAGCATGGCATGCTGACAGGGATGGTGCTGGAGAAACATCTGAGTGTCCTACATCTTGCAGGAAATCAACTCACTGTCACATTGAGAAAAAGAGACCTCAAAGTCTGTCCCCACAGTGACACACTTCCCCAACAAGGCCACACCTCCTAATAGTGCCACTCCCCTTGAGGGCCATTTTCTTTCAAAGCACCATACTAGGCAAGCACTTACCACTGAACTACACCCTCAGCCCTTCAAACATGATTGTTTCGATTCTGGAATCTTCTAATTCACATAGTAATTAAGGAGTTAAATTAAACTCAGTGCTACATGTCAGGCTTAAGAGCTTTTATGTAAGTTTTCATCTAATAACATAATGTTAAAGTCAATTGTTATATTTCGTATATACTGGCAAGAAATAATAATAATGAATCATTTAATGAATTTAAACACAGAACATCTGGGTCTGCATGACAGCAGGGTGTCTACGAGGCCATGGCTGTCACCTTCACAAATGGCATCCTCAGATGCTACAGCAGCCTCCTGTGGCATCAACACCTTGAACTTTATTTTGTTGTTTTTCTTTTCTCCATTCCACCAAACTGTCAGCACCTCAAAGGCGGAAAACACAGTAAAATGCTCTATATGAATGTCTGTGTTCACAAAACACTCAGCGTGCACACGCTGCGTCTAGTGCTATCGTGGCCCATGTTCATTGGAGGCGTGTGCTCTAGGACGGGCAGGTGGTGAAGTGTGGGACTATCCCTGGGTTAGTGACACATGAAGTCATGCCCACGAAACTTTAATGGGTTGAAGAGTCGTGCATACAAACTCGTTTTCTCATGAAACAATAACTAATTAACACATCCCATATCAGCACACAGAAAGATACAGATGCAGCATTTATTATAGTATATTGTTAAACAACCATACCAGGTGTCAATTAAGCACGGTGGGGGGAGGGGAGGGGGGAAGGATGTTCTGAGAGGCACATCATGAGGATAGTTCCTTGTCATGCAAACATGAGTGCACATGGATACAAACAAGATAGTTACCTAGCACTGTGTGATACCATTTTAGGGGATTACTGCCATACATATGATCAGGAATGCTGACAGAAATGTTGTCATGTGTTGGTTATGGTCATTGCCAGTACCTCATAATAAATCTTTGAGGAACACAAACAATGAGGTATTTATTTATCGATGATCTTGCAGCAGAAGTTGAGTGTTTAAGAAACATGCAAGGATAAGATACATCAATAATAAATGAAAACAGGAGCTCTCTGGGGAAGCGGAGATAGTTCAGCAAGGCAAATCACTCGCTGCACACATGTGAAGGCCAGAGCCCAGACACGTAGAATCCGTGTTAAAAACTGTGTAGGAGTGGCTGTCTGCCTGTAACCTTATTGAACTGTGGGTAGACAGGGAATCCTCAGCGAGCTAGCTAGCTGGACTTGCTCAAACAGTGAACTCCACATCCATGGAGAGAGCCTGCCTCAACATATAAGGTTGAGCATGGCTGAGGGTGACACTGAATCAGGCTTGGGCATCCATACACACATACATGTAAACACACACATAAACATACAAAGACTCCCTCAACATATACCACATGTTTCAAAAATGAAAAGAAAGTCTGAACTGGAGATTTAGAGGTATGTATATAGGTCCCCATATTAGTTACTCAGAATCAGTTCAGATGTGAGAATTCTCAATAACAAAGCCAAATCATGTCTATACCATGGCACTCTTTTCTTTCTGTAACATGATTACCACACTACTATTGGAGCAGTTTGCATTGTGACCGACCTTAACTGTGAGAATTGACAGAGAAGCCAGTTAAGGGACAGCCACACAAGTCTCACTCCACAATGGCTCTGCAGGCAGCTGCCCTTGGATAATTCAGATCAGTCTTTCCATGTACCCCAAACACATGTAATTAAGGGGATATCATGGGCTCTGACGTTAACCGTGGTCTGACATAGTATCATCTGACAAGCTAAATCTTTCTGGTGGACCATCTCTTCAACTGTGAAATTGGATTTAATGTCCCTCGTCCCAGGACTTTGTCGGAGACAGACAGCATCCTCTCTAACTGCTAAGCCCTGCCCTCCTCTTTTTTACAAGGTGCATTTTTACCTGTAATGCTCGCTGGGGTCTGGCTCCCCACTTTCTCTGTATACAAAATTGGTACATATACAATCCTAGCCAGATTGAACATGTGGGGGCTGGAGAGATAGCTCAGCAGGTAAGAGCACTTGTTGCCCTCACAGAGGACCTGAGCTCAGCTCCCAGCACCTACACGGTGACTCACAACGACATGTAACTCCAGTTCCAAGTGAGCCAACGCTCCATCTTCGGACTTTGCTGAGTGCTGCACATCTGTGGTACACACACACGCACACACACACACACACACACACATACACACATACATACACACACAGATACACACACAGATACACACATATACACACACATACACACACACACTAAATATTTTTAAAAATCCAACATGTGGCTTTTCTAGGAATTTTAGGAAAGTTTTGTATGAAAAGTCTAATCTTCTGTCCCCACATTGATTGTTCTATAATGTCCACTCATTTATAGAATTGTGTTTATTGACTCATGAAAACTGCTTCAAATTTACAGAGTTGTAGACATCATATATGAAATCTGCAGTAAAAGGAAATAGACATAGTTCTCCATGCCATGGGGTTGAGTACACGGGAGCTAAGGACAGGAGACCATTGAGCCCAATAATAATGATGTGTTATGGGCATTCTTCCCGCCAGCCTGGTCCCTGACCCACATCAGCCCCAAATGAAGGATGCTATATTATCTATAAAGCTGTTGGCCTTTGGTTTGGGTTTCTAATTGGCTAGCTCTGTCTTAATTATTAGCCAGTTTCTATGTATTGCCATGAGGCTGTGACTCACCTGGTGATGTCCAACATGGTTTTACTCCTCTGTCACCCTGCATGCTGACCACCTCTGCCTATGTTTCCCAGAATCCTCCTCCTCTCCTAGTCCCACCTATCTTGCTTCCCTATTGGCCAACAGAGCTTTATTCATCCACCAATAAGACAAACACATGTACAGAGGACATTCCCATCATCTCCTCTTTTCTGTCTAAATAAAAAGAAAAGTTTTAACTTTAAGATAGCAAATTATACATAGCAAAACAGTTATCAACTAAGAACTATAGTTACAATATTTAGTTCACTAACATTTAGCAAGACTTAAAGAAAACATTCTATCATTTATCCTATCTTTGTGAGTCTAAAGTTTAATATGTAGCTTATCTTTTATCATAACTAAGGAAAACCATAACTATCTGTCTTCTGTTCCACCAAAGACCACAGAAGAATAGTATACAAAGTCTAGAATTGACAAAGCCATCATGCTGCCTGGACAGTCGCCCAAAGTTCTTCTGTACACTGGAGCATCCATCTTCAGCCCATAGGCCACAGCGTGTCTGGCAGACTTCTCATCAAAGCAGGATACTTGACACTGTCCACTTGCGTTGGCAGTTTGTCAGTCAATTTTCTGTGTCCTGTAGAATGTCTGGCAGACTCTTCCATGAAGCAGGAATACTGGAGAAATGTCCCATCTTGTTTCAGCAGTCATTTTCCTGCAGGTCCTGCATGTCCAGTTCATACAGCATACAGTCAAACAATCCAGACAAGAGCAGTTTCTTGCCCAAATGGCTAGTCTTGCCATATTGAAAGCAAACTCCCGTAACGAGTTTCTTTGATGTGCATCTTCCTCTATGAAGTAATTGGTGTTGCCAGGAGCAGTTGTGTCTCACTGTCATGAAAACCTTGAACTATTTTAAATGCCATATTCTGTAGGTGTTTGAAAGGTTTGAGGAATGCCTGTCCATTTGAAATATATCTCTACACATCTAGAAAACCTAACTAACCAACTATAGGTTTTGGCTATTATAGGTAACTGTCTATAATCTGTACTTAATTATACACTGCATTTTTAAATGAGTTATATAAACACAATACCTATTTTTAAATTAGTTATATATAAATGCAACACCTAAACAAGAAGAGAAGCATACAGATAACAAAACTGACCTTAAATTTGTATCAATAAATGAAAATCCATTTCAATACAAAGTATTCATTTCTATATCAATGATGAGTTGTTCTAACTGCTGTGGATTACATATAGAGGACATCAATTGCATAACAAGAAAGCTTGGCTTGGCTGAGGGATAGGGGAGGATGGGGAAGGGTCTACATGGGGAAACAAAGGAGTTGAGAAAGAGCACCCGGGCTGAGCTGTGGTGGTACACGCCTTTAATCCCAGCACCCCGGAGGCAGAGGCAGGTACATCTCTGTGAGTTTGAACCCAGACTGGTCTACGGAGCAAGTTCCAGGAGAGGCTCCAAGCTACACAGAGAAACCCTGCCTCAGAAAAAGTAAAATAAAGAGAGAGAGAGAGAGAGAGAGAGAGAGAGAGAGAGAGAGAGAGAGAGAGAGAGAGAGAGAGAGAGCACCCTGATGGCAGGGCCAAGAGCACCACAATACCCCCACGTCGAAGTCTGACTATAATCTAGCCTTCAGCTTTCTCCATGACCTGCAGCTGCTCACATCAATGAGCTATGCTTCAGAAGAGCCCAGGTTATGAAGCAGATGACACACCATGAAGTGTCTATCATGTAAAGATGACACAGGTGTGTTGACTTCCTGTGCCTTTAACCACCACTCCCCACAAGGGAGCTCTGAGAAGACAAAGCTTCTCTGGTGACTCAGGAGGCTAATCAATGGTGCCAAATTACTTCACCTGACTAGTCCCCCTTTCTTAACCTTCTGCTGTTATTCTTTCAAGAGGCATTTATCCCGAGGCACAGCCCTGATTTTCTTGGAGTCAGAAATCTGACACATCCCAAATCACCTTCCTGCCATTTTCAGCCACTTGACCATAAAAGACTTTATAAACATGGATATATGTCAAAAGTCATAAGGAGTTTTCTAAATGAAACTCCAGCATTAACCATCATTACTGATATCTAGCACAGATTCCTAAATCAAGTGACACCTCTAATTGGAAGTGCAGAATCACCTTCCAAAACTGCTCAGTCTCAGGTACTAGTGACAAAATGAATTGTGCAAGAGAGATAGAAAACGCCAAAGAACACCTTACATTTTAAACTTAATGCCCAACAAATTTTATTAGTAATTACTTTTAACTCAATCATAAAGCTTTATAATTAACCTGAAATTCAAGTCTGAGTCTTTTAACTTCTGAGAAATGTGAACATTTAACAAGTCGCCTATCAATTCTAGTTTATTCATCTGCCAATAACCAATATTCATGAGGTACATAAGGTTGGCATAGAACGTAAACGGTGATAAAGCGCTAGAGTTGTCCAGTGTGTGTTCAATGTGTTCTTCCCTTTCTTGGATTTATTGATTCATATATTTAGCAAATTAAGGAGTTTCTCCATATGCATGGCATTTATTATTTTACTCTGCCCCTGCAACCAAACACAAAATAAGAAGCAACTTAAGCTGGGCTTCAGGGATCCAATTTACAAAGGTAAGGAAGCAGTTGGATCAATGACATACATTTGGGACTTCACCTTCTTATTTCTTGAAAGAAGAGGAAGCAGAGGCTGGACAGGTAAACTTGCCCACCCCCAGTGTCCCATGCCTCCTATGTGGCTCTATCTTATAAAGGTTTCATAACTATTCCAGAATAGCATTAGTAAATGGTGACCAAGTGCTCAAACACAAGAGCCTGTGGGGGGCATTTGCACCCCAACCACAGTGTCATCATGCTTTGGTTTGCTGGAAAAGAAGCACACACTTTCTCCCAGACTTCACATGACTCAACATCACTTTGGGGAGACTGAAGCCCATGAACTTATAAAAAGATTAGTGAATATAGGCACCAAGTGTAAAAGAAACATTGAGGGGAAAGGAATCCTCTTCGCCTCCAAGAACGGCAACATTTCGAGCTACATTGGAACTGGCATGTTCCTGTAGTCATTCAGCGGGAAGAGCGTTGATACTGAGGCACAGTCTGAAGCTGTTGGCTGAGAGAAGATGCTTCATTGACGGTCTCAGCAATCCTTAATAATTCATACCACATCTTACGAAGGCAAAAAATATCTACTTAAGAACATCGTCTGTGTGCATAACACCAACAAAGTTCAAAGCTACTCGCTCATCTTGTTTTCCAATCCTCTTAGAAATGGTGGGTGTCATCATTATGTGGCATGAGACACACAGTCTAGCTGCCCATGGTCACAAGGAGGTACTGAGAGAACTATCTCCTCTGTCCCCCAACCCAAGATTTCTTAAGAATGCTTTCTGCCATGGATCGTGTGTGTGTGTGTGTGTGTGTGTGTGTGTGTGTTAGCACACCCAACTTAAAATACATATATAGTAATTTTTATTAATACCTTGAGAATTCATACGTGCACATAATATATTTGGATGTTATTCAGCCCCCACTCCTCTAAGATCTAGCTCCCAAATCCACCTACCCAGCCCTGTCCCCTACTTTTAAACATTATGTATTTCTTTAAAATAACCTACCCAAGCCAATTTGTGTTATCTATATACTCATGGGTATGGAATCATCCACTGGAGTATGACCTACTTACCAAGAACTATACCCTAAAAAAACTTGGCTCTTCTTTTCCAATAAGCCATCGGCCATCAACAGCCTCAACTAGGGTTGGTGCTCATGAGCCATCCCCTCCATGCTGGAATCTTGACTGCATGCCCAGTGGATTCCAGAATAAAATTCAGATCCTAATGTTTACAAGGCAAGTGCTTTTAACACTTTACCAAATGAGATGTATCTCCAGATCTCACCTGGGACCCTTTCTGCAGCCTATTGGTACTATAGACCCAAGAGATAAGAGGTAGGAGGAGAGAGAGAGAGAGCGAGAGAGAGAGAGAGAGAGAGAGAGAGAGAGAGAGAGAGAGAGAGAGAGAGAGAGAGAGAGAGAGAGAGAGAGCGCATATGTGTAACTACATTTCATAGAAATCAGTAAGACTGGCAGTTATCAAAATATTGTGACATAGTAACATACTGTTTTATTAGTATATTAAGCAACAAGATCTAAACGTAATTAGTAATCCTGTAACTTTAAAGTGATAATAAGCCTAAAGTTTTGAGAATTTCTACAGTGTAATGTGACAGGAAAACACACGTGTATTCTATAAAAGACAGAGTGATGAGCTCTGCCGATCAGTGCCTCTCTGGTTTATGACCCACGTAGATATCATTGAAAATGAAAGTGTGGTAGTTTCTTCACCCAAGTTCAACAACTTTAAGTTAGTGTGTTTCAGTATATGACAAAGGCTGTCCTTCATGACAAACTCTAAACACTAAACAAACAACACTAACTCTGGAAAGCTCTGTTTACCAGGTTCACAACTGCTACTCTCAGACCTTCACCTGATCTTTACGCAAGATCTGCTAAAATGGTCTGTGGAACATGGGAGTTTTAAAAACTTAGTCTGTTGAAAACATATAATGCTAGGCAGACTGATTTTGCCTTCTGCATCAAGGAAAATGATAACATTGTTGGCTCTCACCTGGCTGTGAAAGGTATAAAAAGGATACAATTTTCCACCCCCTTCCCCAAATCTGCTCATTGTACCTTTCACTCTGTAAACTTCGTGACCTCGCTTCTTGCTTCAGTGTAACCCTGTGTAACGCTGTTTCACACGATATGATTCCCCGAGCTCGGAGACGTCAATGGAACCCCAGGCTTTTCCCGAGGCAGATATGCAGCCCAGTCTCTGAGCCCAAACAAAGAAGTCGTGGCTTTGTTAGCTGCTAGGCAGGAGTTTTTCAGAAGCAAACACCTGTGTTCTGCTCTTTCTATGACCTTCCAGAGAAGAACAAGCACAAACCAGTTCGTGCCACCCAAAGTCTCATTACTTTAGGTTATGGCTCGGTGTGTTGCTCATTTTAATCTCATTATAAAGTTAAGATCTCTGCCTGCAGTTCTTCCGGTCTGCCATCTTTGAGCACCTGTGCAGAAGTAGACCGTGACTGCTGGTACCTCAGGTTTTCCAAGGGGAGGATGCACGGGGCTCTCCAGTAGCTGCCCTTGCTTCCGTGTTTCCGGAGACGCAATGCTCCCAGACTTGCTGTCAGTACTGACCCTCTCTCTCTTTATGCCTGGCACTCTGCACTCATCCAGAGGAGCCCGCTGCGCCCCGTTACAGTGTGACAAGAGGCAGTCTACTCACAATGACAACCAGACGTGGTATTTGCGACCTCAAAACTCGAAGAATGGGCACAGTGCCCTCTCCTGAGAGTGCCCATATGAATGAGTTCCACTCTTCACCAGCAGCCCGGCTGTCCCATGCAGCAGTGACACACACATGTCCAGTCCACAGGCTACTCCAAGGGCAGGCCCAGGCAGAATTTGCCAATTATGTGAGGGAAACAATTAGGAACCACTGAATTAGCCACAGGTGCTTTTTCACAGCCTTGTATTTCATAACATTGAGATGTTGCAGAGGGTATGGCAGCAACAAGAATAGAAGTGTTGGCTCTGGAATTTATTAATTTTGAGGCAATAACTAGTTTAACACAGCCTAAATTGGTAATTTTGAACAAAACCAATTTCTTTTTATACTGACTCATCAGTTCACAAGCACCCCCACACTGAATGCACAAATAAAACTCCCAAGCACCAGGAAATCCTGCTGATTCTCTGCTTCATCTTAAAAGAAGACTGAGTGCCCTCCCTCAAAACTCAAAAGTTAAAACGACAAAGACAACCCTAAAAACACAGTCATTTATAAGAGATTTTTCACTGAAATGTTCTGCTATTGGTTATATTTGGATTTTATTAATAAAATAAATCCTGAATTACAATGGTCATGTGACTTCAGTTATTCCCATCTCTGATGAAGCTTCTTCATGGTGGTGTTTTTGTGTGGCTCCTCCCCTCCCCCTCAGGGTATGCTAGCACCATTCCACCCTTACAACTAAAGAAAAAAAATCTCATAAGGAAGGAAATATATACGTTATTCCAGGAAAGCAAAGTAGTATTTACCATTTCCAGGGTTACTCATTTACACAAATCTTCAAACAAAAGGAGTCCAGTCCCTCCATATCTGAGTCACTATTCTAAATTAATCAGTCCACACAACAGAATGGATTTGTTACAAGATTATGTATTTTTGCTACAGTTCAAATGAGTGGTTGGTTTCAGGGAATGGCATGGCTTCAACACATAACAAAAACCTAGGTGTCCCATGTAAATTTTTAGTTGATATGGGATGTCCTTCTGTATGCAGTGAATACATGTTGTTTTTATTGGTTGATGAATAAAGCTAGTTTGACCAATGGGCAGGCAACCGTATGGCTAGGCAAGAAATCCAAACAGAGTTATAAAGAAAAAGAAGGCAGAGTCAGAGAAATGCCATGTAGTCATCAAAGGGGTAAGATGCCAGAACATTACTGGTAAGCCACAGCCATGTGGTGATACACAGGTTATTATAATTTATAAGAGAGAGCTATCCAGTAATAAACCTGAGCCACTGGCTAAGCAATTACATTTAATATTAGCCTCTGAGTGATTATTTTGTAAGCAGCTGCGAGGATCCATGAGTAGGAGAGAAACCAGTCCAGGGGGACTAGCGGGACAGAGAAAAACTTCCAACTACATTCAGTATATTGAAATTATTCTGTCATATCATAGGTACAACTGAAGTTTAAACAAATGATGCCATAACTTAAGAGAACAACTATAGGTAGACTCAGTAGGCAAAGTGCTTGGACAATACCCTGAGTTGATTCTCAGCACTGGATACAGTGGGCATGGTGCACACATGAAATCTCAGCACTCTGGAGGTATGATCAGTTACAGACTATCATCAGCTATACCCTGGGTATGAGGTCAGCCTAGGCTGCAAGAGATCCTGCCTCAGAATATTTAAAAGTTTAAATGTATTCTCAAATAAACTGCAAAAAACTCTGCCTATTAAAATTCAGCTGGGGTTTGATATGAAAAATGTTAACGTACCAAGAGGATTCCAGTTAAGCAATCATGTATAAACACAGATATTAGCCTGAAATATAAGACAGGCTGCTGAAGTGAATGATGAGACCATCAGCTTGAGTTTTCAGCTCATTAGCTTAACCACAATCCCAACCTAATATCCATAAAGTCACCAAGGCAAGTATAATATACCTCCTAAGTTTACAGAACTACGCAGGTTTTTCATTATTCCCATCATGAAGGATTTATGGTCAGCACTACTTTATCACACTAGAGAAAGAACCAGATGAGTGTTTGAGGAGAAAATTAGCTTCTTTAAAAAACATTAAAATTCTGGGTTTCTCAGGTTCAAATCAAATGTCTTTTAAAAAAGAATGGAGGTTGTTTAAAAAAAACAAAAAGAATATTCTACAAGTTAACCATTGTCCTTCACCCAAGTAGGTGTCAAGGCAAGTCTCCCTTTCTGTTCCATTTCTTCTCCTGCTTTCCTGAATGCCCACATCTGGTCTCCTTCCCTCTCTCCACCCATTGATCACTCTCTCACAGCCCAGTCCTCCTTGGTGTCCTTGTTTGTGGGTGGGGAGCCAAGCACTCTCCTCACCACACAGGTCAGCTGTCCCCTCTCCTCTCCTGGCTGCCAGGCTGCCTCAGATGTCAGGGTCCCACAAACCCTGCCTAGCCTTGCCCCCTTCTGAAGCTTGCTAGGTCTCTTCCGGGGCCTCTGAGCATTTCCAACTTCCCCTTCAACTGCTCCTGCGGGAGTGTGGTAGGAAGTTGCATCCTGGCAATAGCACTCTGCTCTTCAGATGAGATGAACTTTAACACTAAGATGAGGCTGGATTCCTGTCTCATCAAAGAACAGAATGGAGACAGGGAACAGTGTTATTTTTAGCGCCCATACCCCACCCTGCTATAGTTAGCATACCTCATCATTAGCGCCAGTAGTAGCCAACACTGGTGTATTTTATCATAAACAAAACAATGCGCTACATTTACATACGCAGTCCTCCCCCAGCCCAAGCACATGGAGTGTGTGGGAAGACATGTACTTTACATCAGTACACACAGACGCCTTGCGCTCCCCAGGATGGGGGCTGGAAGCCACCGGGATGACCTCTGGAGCCTGGAAAGGAAGGTGCAGAGCACCAGATAACACACAAATGAGGAAGTCCCTGGTGATCTCTGACCATGAGGCTCCTTCCTTGCTGTGTGCGGTTGGACAGGGTCAGTGGAAACAGATCTGGTGTACGCTGTCCTAGGAGCATCTCAGACTCACTTCCTGTTTTGCAGTGCTACTATTGTAACACTCAGCTCCTTTCTAGCATGGCCTGTTTTGTTGCCATTGACAACCACTGGCAAATAGATAGCCTGTGCTTTAGAACCCTTGGAAGCAGTGGGGGCTCGTAACGTTTGGCAGTTACCTGTCAGCAGGGGGAAATTTATATACTTTAATCTACTTTATAAAAAATAGCCCTAAATGGATCCCAAGGGCAAGTATCTAAACTGTGATTCCCCTCAGCATTGCACAAATGACTTTGTTCTAAAACGATTGATATAAATGGATAACATGGAGCTGGGAGATCGCCTCACTGGATAACATGCCTGTCGAGCAACACACGAGGGCCTGAGGGTGGACCCCGGTATCCACCCAAAAGGCTGGGTACAGAGGTGAGTGCCAGTGCAGATAGGCAGGTCCCATCCAGACCATCAGTTTAGTTAAACCATGCGTTCTATGAGATGTCAATGAGAGACCTGTCTCAAAATATAAGGTGGGAGGCAACAGAGACAGACACTCAGTGTCTACCTCTGGCCTCCATACATGTGATGGAGGACGTCCTTCTCTTATTGGTTAATGAATAAAACACTCTTTGGCCAATAGAAGCAGGAAGATGGGCAGGACAAGGAGAATTCTGGGAAAGGTAGGCAGAGAGAGAGAGATTGAGAGAGAGACACAAATGTAGTCGCCAAAGGAGCAACGGATCCAGGTAGTCTCCAGTAAGCCAAGACCATGGAGAAATACATATATTTATAGAAATGGGTTAATAATTAAGACATAGCTAGCCAATAAGAAGCTCTAGCCACCGGACAACAGTTTATAATTAATACAGCATCTGTGTGTTTATTTGAACCGGCAGTGGGACCTGGCAGGACAGGAAAACCCCAGAGGCTTACATGCTTACATGTGTATGCACAGGTGGCTGCACGCACAAGCTCTGTATGCCACGCACACAACAGTGAATGCACCGAGAAACAAGTGAGATAGGTAAAATGAAGGACCCGTTAGAAAATCTGTCCTACACATAGCCAAAACACGAAAAAGGTATTAGACAATCACATATTGATGCAAGTGAGCCACTTTTTGATATGCTTATTAAGTCACACTCTCCCCTCACCCCACACTTTATGACCAAAGAGCAACACTACCAGAGACAGAGGTGTCATCCTGAAGCATGAAAAATTAGAGGTGCTTTTTTTTTTGGTTTTTACGAGACAGGGTTTCTCTGTATTGTTTTGGAGGCTGTCAGTCCAGCCCGGCCTCGAACTCACAGAGATCCGCCTGCCTCTGCCTCCCAAGTGCTGGGATTAAAGCGTGCACCACCACTGTCCGGCAGAGGCATTTAAAAAAAAAAAACTTATTTTTAATCAAGTGGCAAAAATGATGAGAACTTAAGACTGGCATTCAAATATTTCTTTAACACTTAGAGTGTGTCCATTATATCCACTACTTCTAAATCCAGGTGTCTCTTCATTTTCAAGCACACAATAAAATTTCTCCGTGGCGGGTGGATTGTGCCCACTCTTAGGCAGCTAATTACGTTCATGTCTAGAGATGCTTACGTGTCCTTTGGCAGGATAGTAACAGAAGTGGCTGGACAGCAAGATTTGCCCTGAGGTTATGACTCACCATTTCTCCACAGGTCACAGTGAGTTTGGTAGCCCTGGTGGTGCTGGAGGTTGGAGCAGGTCTCGGTGTTTTGGGGACAGTAACTTGCTAAGTCAATAACAGCATGAGCCCATCCCAGGACACCCTTTGAAGTGTTTTTCTAACAGTGCTGATGGACACTGGGATTTGTCCCTGGGAGACAGACAGCCAGCGACAGGTGCAGGACAACTGGCTGCAGTCTGCCATGCCATCTGACCAGGAAACACAGCAGAGTCCTTGCTGGTACCTCAAGAGACCCGCACCTTGGACCCTTGGAGCCCCTGACTGACCACCTCAAACAAGATGAGGCTCCTTGGGCCCTTGGAGCCCCTGACTGACCACCTCAAACCACTGAGGCACCTTGGGCCCGTGGACTGACCAGGAAAACTACAAAGACCCAGGCAACAGCGTGGAAACCAGCTTCTCCTTGTTGACTCTTCATTTTTCTATGGCTCAGCATTTAGAGAAAGCTCCCTGCAAACCAGCTAAAAACAATCCCACAGTGAAAAATACTCCAGTAAACCCTGAGGGTAGCTGCTCAAATTTATTTTGCTAGGATGTTTTTTCACTCATGACTCTAACCATGAACATGCATAATTAAGAGAAACATGTAATTAGTTTCCTCCATGATTTACTTGTGTCAATGCCTTGTCTGTGTCTGTGTCAGTATGCCTATAATTCAAAGAAACAGATAGGTCATGTTTTAGATAAAAACCACATGGAATGCTGTCAAAATCAAAGGGTTTATAGAGTTTCTCCAACTCCAAAGTCAGTAAGAAATTGTGTAGAAATGCAGGTATCTGGAGGAGATCAAAGTTCCTCCCACAAACTGATTTTCTTTTGAAATAGAGGTAACCTTAACAGTATGCGCTTGGTTAGAGAATTAGCGGAATTGCTCCCATCGCTCCTGGAGTCCATAAGCACAGGGTCCTGTTTTTATCTTGAATGTGACTTTAGAAGGAACAAAAGAATAAATGCTAGGTATCTATGGGGCCCTTCAGATGCCACACCTAATTCATCTGAGCTGGGGTGGGGGCACCATGCTTGCTGTGGTCTGTATCTGGGGTGTGCCCAAAAGACCATGTGTTAAAGTCCTTGTCCCCAGCTTGACCTGAGGAGAAGCTGGTGGGAACTTTCAGAGGTGGCGGCTAGTAGGGGCTTTGGCGCACTGGGACGTGTTTGTGAAAGACTGGGGGCTATACTCCATGCTCTTTCTCTTTCGTTCCTAGCCGTGAGGATAACAGCTTTCTCTGTCACATACTCCCACCATGCTGTCACCACAGACCCAAAGGCGATGGTGGCTACCAGTCATGCACTGAGAATTCCAAACTGTGACACAAGGTAAGCTTTTACTCTTTCCTAAGGTAGGTTTTGAAATGAAAATACAATTGCATTTTTTCCTCCCTTCCCTTTGCTCTCCAGTCTTTCCCATACACCTCCTTTCTCAAAATCACGGCTTCTATTTCTTTAACACGCACATGCACAGGTTCCTAAATATATAAATACAATGATCTCAGTCCTTTCTTCTCTTTAAGAGAAGTGTCTCAGATATTTTGTTACAACAGCGGAAAGCTAACACAATATTCAAAAGTATCAGGAATCTAGGAGAGACACCAGACACCAAATACACATGGTCCTTAAAATAGTGCTGAATGGAAGGTGTGCTCTTTAATGCTCACGACCCAGAGCAGTGGGCACTATGGTGAAGATGTTGGTCTTTAATTGTCATGACCCTGAGCAGTGGGCTTTATGCTGAAGATGCTGGTCTCTAATCCTCATGACTCTGAGCAGTGGACACTGTGGTGAAGATGTCGGAAGACCATAAAGCTGAAGAAACGACAGATTTAGTAAGTCCAAAGGTCACTGGTAAAATTCACAAAATAGCAAATGACTGAGTAGAGAAGCAAAAAAAAAAAAAAAAAAAAAAAGCCTGGAGGGGAGCAACAACTTTTCAACAACAACAAAGGTGATTTCTATACCTTTGATTTCTGTCAACGAACACTGGTTCAAACACACACAATTGGTCCCCTACTCAGCAAAGAAATAATGGTGGAAATTTTGTTAATACATTAAAAAAATTATGGCCACCAAAACAAGAAGTAAAATATACCATCATGCTTTAGCAAGTGTGATCTTTCAAATATAATGTACTGGGATGAAGATACATTCTCTCAGCAGATGGAACATTAGATGCTTTCTTCTGCCTTTAAACATTATTAAATCATGAATCAGCCAAAGCATAAGGATGTCTGAAATTCTAGAAGTCTCCTTATGACGTATCAACAAAGGCTGGCAGGATTTTAGATGCTACAGCATATTCTCTTGCTTACACGGCTGGCTCATCATTTCTCCAAATGAAACCCTGGTCTAGATCACTAGTTCTCTTATTCTGTCTGGGTGCTCTGAAGCGATGGGATCTGCGTCACAGCATCCCTCAAAGAGAACAGAAGCAGGAAAGTACCAAAGATGTGCTCTGCTGGGGGTGTGGGAGGAGCATGGCTCACCGGTCGTCAGACTCCAATGAGACATAAGTTGTCCCACTCATGGCAACTTGTATTTAATTCTCCCAGGAGTGGCTTCTATCGAATGGAAGCCACGGATGGAGCAAAGAGTTAACTTCTTTGTTCTTCATGGTCACTATGAGACACAGGATAAAGTGCAAGAAAACTCTGTCACAAGTATATGTGAATCTTCCACTGACCTCTGACCATGATTCCTATAGTTTAATCACTTTAAAGAATTACTTAAAATGCGCGCACACGTGTGCACGCACGCACAGACACACACACAGACACACACACACACACACACACACACACACACACACATACACACACACACCCCTAAAAGGAAAGGCAGGCTCTTACTGAGACAGGCCATAGGATGTAGGATTAAATGCCACCTCTTCCTGCCTGGAGCAGTGTGCTGCAGCTCCTCCTGGTTTCTAGTGGCCTGTCTAGTGTCATTTCAGTTTGTAAGCCTCTCTTGGGTCTTTCTTTCTCCTCCCATGTAAAGAACCTCACCCAGTCTCAAAGGCCAGGTCAAGTCCACCTCTTAGTCCAACAAAACTCATTTGTATGAAAAAGTGGAGATCCAAAGAGCCAGTGTGTTTCCCCAAGGTTTAAAGTTATTTCCAATGAATCTAAAACACTTCTAGAGTTGAAAACACATGGTTGTTTGAAGGCAACGGGTCTTACTGACTGGCAGAGCATCTCCATGGAGTATCAACTGCCTGAGTTTTCCTAGATGCCACCACATACCTTCAAAAGACTGAAGTGAAAATCATCTGATTGTAGACGCATAGCCTTGGCTTGTATCTCTGTCTGAAAACACATTCCAGCGATCTAGCCTTTTTTTTATAAGGAAATAGAGATGAATGACTGAAATGACATGTGTGGTCAGTTCTACTGTATAAAGAAATTGTAATGTTGGTGAAACAGACAAGAGCAATTCATATAATCATAGCTTTATTTTTCAAAAAGAATCACAATATAACTTTAATTTCTACTGAGTCTTAGATGTTTTCTCTGCACAAAAAAATCAATAAAACTGCAGAATTTTTATGTTTTGACAAGAGGATCTTGATATTAATCTTCTGCTTCCTGGAATCTTCCACATCCAATGTAAGCTGTCCTTTGCAAACATACAAAATTCTTAAGCTTTCTCCCAAATTCAAAAGGAGAAAAAGGTTTACGTTACACCCCTAAAGTTGGGAGGCAGAGCCGCCCTTCATTGCGTTCCCTTTCCAGCTCAGCCACAAGCACACAGCGGACAGGAGCAGCAGTGTCAGACAGTAAGAGGTGCATTGGAGACCAATCTAAAAACAAAACTATTCCAGAACACTGCAGGAAGGGAAGGTCTCCAAAAGTGGCCAAACAGAAGCAGGAGGTCAGAATCCGCTCTGGGAGGACAGTGGCATTAACAGGTCTCCGGAACCCCACTCCGTCCCCAGACGTGGATCACGAGCGGACCTCACACTCGTGAGAATAGAGGTCTGCCTGGTTCCTTTTCCACTAGGCCTCCATCCAACCTCAGGAGAGTGGCCCTAATAAGCAGAGCAGCGCTATTGCGTGGTTTGAGCTTGTTGTCCCCAGCCACAACTGTTTTCTTCTCTTAAGATATGCAAAAACTCTTCGGGGTAGAAGGAGAAAGTAAATAAAAGGAGGTAATTCTTGATCCCATGCCAACTTACAGTATTAAAAAAATCAAAACAAAGAGAATCTGAGCCACAGCTTGGCAGCCAGCCATATTTACAGTAAGCTATCTGGTGTTTTCCCCAACAGAAGAACAAAGGGCTCCATGCTGCGAGCCTGCCCAGGAAGGAATGTGGCCCCCAAGCAAAGGAGCCCTTCCCTCTCCACACAAGTTTGTGATAGGCTCAGACAGATCCAGCCTGTTCATTTCTTTATTCTCTGAAATTTCAGATGCTTCTACTAGTCAACTTACTAAAAACTTTAGCCCCAGCTTCCAAGAACAGTAGAACCTAAAACAAGAGCCTAAAAATGGGTTTGGGGTTTGATTTTCTTGGTAAGATTTAAAGTGAACCCTTCCATTAGACTGTCAGAGAATATTAGCAGTAAATAGACTGAATAGCATCAGGAACATTATACTGCAGCCTCAATTTTAGTATAGTACATTCCTAAGTTAATTCTAGAATTAAAATATATGTTAGAATTATACAAAGAACATTAAAATAAAAAATAACAAGCCTTTTTCTCCAAGTTATACTTTTTTAAAATAACACTTTAAAAATGGAAATGAAAATTATGTATACCTGTAAGGATTTAGGCATTATGCTGGCTTGCCTCCCCCCTCCCCCCACCTGGCAGAATGCACTCAGGCAGTACCCTGGTCAGCCCAGGTGCAAAGGACCCCTTTAAAAGAAAGACCTCCGTCCACTTACACTCTTTCTGCTCTCTTTCCCGCTGTCCCCCTGGGGCAGACAGGACTTTTCCTGTCTCCCTCTCCTCTTCTGTCCTCTCTGTCTCTGTCTCTTTACTCCTTTTCTCTTTCTCCTCCTCCCTTCCCTTTCTAATAAAACATCTCACTGTCTACCTCCTTGAGTATTTGTCCCCTGCCTCAGTTACCCTCACCTGCCATGGAATCCGCCAAGGTTCCTCATGCTTTATTCCTAACAATGCCAGTGCTTGTTTCTTTATAAATACTTGAGATTACTCATTGGCTTGGGTAAAAACTTTTTTTCTGCTTGTTTGTTTGTTTGTTTTTGACACAGGGTTTCTCTGTGTAGCCCCGGCTATCATGGAACTTGCTCTGTAGACAAAGCTAGCCTTGAACTCAGAGATCTGCCTGGCTCTGCCTCCTGAGGGTCGGGATTACAGCAACACCACAGCTGGTTTTGGGTAAAACTTTTTAAACTTGACAATTAGTAATCAGTTTAGTGTTCTCAAGGACAATTGGTTGTAGTGGGAAGAGAATAAATGGTAAATAACTATAATAAAGGGGGAAAAAGACACCTCGTTGGCTGACTTGGAGCAGGAAGAAGAGAACAAAATGCTAGTTAGAAGCCCGCGGACGGTGGCTGTGGAGGGTCAGTCTGAGGTCCAGACCTGCAAGGTATGAAGTTATGACCAGGCCTGGGGACTCGGGGGAAAGAGGAAGCTGGGGAATTGAGTAAGCATATTCAACTGCTGTGAGCTTTGCCCAAAGAGGAGGGACTGCAGAGACAGCTTCATTTAAAAATAGACTGCTTACAGAGACAAGGAGCTGGCGGAGTGACGGGGCACTGGCAGCTGGCATGGACGCCACCGAGAGGGGCTGAAGCTGGGGCAGGTAAATGGGGGAAGAGGAGCCTGGAAGCCATGTCATGACCCTAGAGCAGTCAAGCCGAACTGGGCACTCAGGAGAGGGCACAGCACGGGCAGGTGGGGCGGGGCAGGAGCATGGGGGGGGGCAGGAGCATGGGGGGGGTACTGATTGTTGGTTCTGCTCCATCCATGATATTTGTTTCCTGGTAACAGGTGGGATCCAGAAGTTCCCGCAAACACAGGCAGAGGGCCTTAGGACTTAGCAGGACAGACCGGCATGGCAGTCTTGGGGTCCCCCAGCAGGGGACAACAGAAATGCTGGATCAGGTGGAAGGAGCAGCACCCCCAAATGGGATATCCTAAAATGTTTCGCTCTGTACCTGATGGCTCTGCCATAGGGGTCCTGTAGAGTGGTCAGAGAAAAACACTGAATGTGATCCTGGGAGATTCAATTTTCCTACAACTTAGGACAAACAATTGCAAGGAAGGAAACAAACATTCATGGCCAGCAGATTCGCTGGTTTGCGGTGATTAGCAGCACTGTTGGCCAGAGTAAGAGGGCTCTCATCCACCGTGGGCAGCATGGAAACTGCACGAAAACCATCTACAAGTAAGCGACAGTAAGAGCACGCCCCAGCCCTGTCCACTTCATTCACAGGTCTGTACTCTTGAGAAACTGCCTTTGCACCAGGGACACATGAAAGAATCTGCTGTGTCATGATTTAAAACACACAAATATCATATAGAATGTCCACATGAAGGAGAAAAAAGTTGTATTGAAATTAATAGAATATTCCACAAACTGCAAATCACCAACTTAAAAAAAAACCCACAGAGAAAAAAAGAAAAATCTATCAAAAAAGAAACAAATAGCTTGAGCAAACCAAAAAAGACACAAAACAATGCACAGTATGATGTGCCTATGAAGTTTCAAGGCCGAGCTCGCCGTGAGAGCACAGACTTTGGCACTCAATAGTCCTGAGGTGGAGGCGGGAGGTTAGGAGTTTGAGGCTGCCCTGGACTACACAGAGACACAGATTACAAACCAGAAGACAGGGGTAGAAGGGGATTAGGCACTTAATGAAAAAGGATTTAGAATTCAAGTTTATCTCATATGTAATTATTTGCAAAATTGGATAAGGAGTTCAAGTATAGACTCTCCAGAAAGTGAAATTAATCCTTTAGAAGTTACAGTAGCTCATTCCAAGTATATATATCTTTCTTAGGCTCATTTTTCTTTAATGATTTAATCTTGGGATGCTGATGAGGTATTTTGTTATTTGCTTGCTTCTTAGTTTTTTTTTTTTTTCCTATGCCATCAATCCTCAAATCAAGGTGGCCAGGAAGAGAGGGGAGGAGCAAAACCAACATGCTCAGGTGGACAGCTTCCCTGCCTCTGCCCCTGCCCCCCCTTTCTTTGCTCCACACCCCAACTCCCATCCTGAGGTCACAGAGGCAAACCAACTAAGGCCTCAGAAGATATGCTAAGCTGATTATTCAGAGGGCCTGAAAAACCATTCTGCTAGCAGCCTGGCTTCTATTCAGAAACAAGAGTTGGCAAGAGATAACAGATTTATTTTGAAAGAAGAGGAAAAAAGTTATATTTCGAGTGTTGTGTATCATGTGCTGAAGAAGCAGCTCCCATTTTCTAAGGACGCCAGGGAGAAAAGCAAGGAGAAGCTATGAAAGCGTCACACCATAATTAGAAAATATCTTTTCAAACGGGCTAACAGGGGGCAGGCAAACCTGGGGCTAGCCTTGCACCTCCTGGAAGATGTTTCTTTCAGCACGAAGACATCATAAAAGTAAATGTCTATTCTTCCCTAATTTGGAAAATGAAAATTAAGGCCTATATGAAAATGGACTTAAATAATGTTGATGTTATTCAAACTGGCATGAAGGAGAGTTAGGGGTCTTCTTAAAATACAGTAATAAGGGTCATGAGGAGCAGTAGTGTTATGGATATGCAGATAATATATAGTGCTATAAACCTTGAGACATTTATAGTATTATAGTGGTGTTACAGTACATAACACTTTACTAAATAGTATGATCAAAAAAACATGAGGATAACAATAAAATTTTAACCTTTTACGGCACAGTAGTGAGTGCTGGTACCTGATACTGATTCTAAATAATAAATAAGTTTCAAAATTTGCTAAAATTTCTAAGTTGTTTTCAAACTAACTTCTTGAATCTTTTCTAGACCAAACTAATACATTAGCAGGTTATATTCAGAAACTTCTCATCGTTAGTTTAAATACGACGGTAGTAGGTGGGGGATAGCTCAGCTGGTGCAGGCTTGCCTCCCTTGACGATCTGAGTTTGATGCCATAGCCCAGGTATGGTGGCACACACTTTAATACCAGTGCTGGGATTATAGGCAAAGATGGTCTGATCCTTGGGGTTCACTGGTCTGCCAGCCTAGCTTACTTGGTGAGCCTAGGCCATTGAGAAACTCTGCTTCAAAAACAAGGTAGACATATTCTGAAGAACAGCTAACGTTGATTTCTGGCTTCAGAGGGCTCATGCACACACATAAATAAAGTATCACACACATACAAACAGTCTAGTGTCCCATGTGGGACATGTTTCAAGACTCATGACACAGATGATCTCTGTACAGTAAAAGATGTTTAAAATGGTAAAAAAAAAAAAAAAGCAATCAAAATAATCCTACAAATAAGGATTCAAATGTTCGGAACATTTAAGGTAACTCTACCCATGACCATCAGACCTCATTTAAGGTACACTCAAGTTAGTGGCTACTGAACAGTACCAAGGCCTTGTCACTGAGACCACCGAACGTATTTATGGAGTCCGAATAACCTCCTCTACACCCTTTAGTCTTCGACCTCTGGACATATGCAAGTCTCTCTATTTAGAATTTTTGTCTTCAGGTTTTTCCCTGAGCACTGCCACCTACCTAGATGTCACACACATTTCATGTAAATCTGAAGTTACTGTTCCCTCACTGAACAACTAACATAGGCACAGTAAGGGCAAACATGCTCACAGGGTAGAGAAAGCAGCCGGATATGAAGAGCCATGTGTGACCCCAGGCTTCCAGTCCGGATGGCCAGCTCCCCTCCACATAGCCTTTATGAAGACAGGAGTGAACTGAAAGAGAACAGTCTCCAAATTATGAAGGACCGAAGCAGTTGCAGTCCATTCTAGGTTCTCTAAGTGAGTTAGTTATGATTTATTCATTCACGCATCATTCAACATTTATTCTGTCTCATCCGAGTGCCAGCCCCAGAGCTAGGTACTAAGGATAAAACCCAAGACTACATCCCAAGCACTTAATAAACATTGGCACTAATCATGCTGTCCAACAGCTGCGCTATCTCTGCGTTATCACTTTTAATCTTTACACCAGTCCCCTTCTGCATGGAGAAAACAGACCACGAAGTTAAGTGGCTTTTCCAGGCTCACAAAAGTTATCAGCAGGCAGGTCTACGTCAACTTCAGTCTGTCCAACTCCAAATCATGGGAGCACAAAGCCACCAAGCCGCACAGACAGCGGGGCGTACATGCCAGGTACAAATACATACTCCATACGTGTGCTAGCTATGTATCTATGTCACATGACATCAATATCTATCGTTTGAATGATGCCACATGGTAAATGGGCCCATCTAGGCATTATAATTGATAATATCTCCTCTTTAGAATGCTAGATGAGTAATGCTAATCAATTCAGTACTGAGCTTAGTGGATCTATATTGGAGAAAAGAAAACTCAATAAATAATTTCAAAGAAGGAAATAAGACCTTGGAAATAAAGTCTGCAGCCTCTTCTCGCCAAAAACTGAAGAGAAACTCCTGCCCCACTAATACCTTAAGAAACGTACGTGGTAGGGCTGGAGTGATGGCGCACTGGTTGCAAGCACTGGCTTGCTCTTCCAGAAGACCTGCGTTTCGTTCGCAGTCTTCACATGGTGGCTCAAACCATCCATAACTCCTGTCTCAGGAGATGCAGCATTCCTTTGGGGACAGGCATGAACCAGGCATCTACAGACATACACGTAGGCAAAACATCCACATAATAAATAAGTAAATAAAATGTAATATATGTGACTATGGTTTCAGTTTCATCTTGGAAAATACTTTCAAAGGCCATGCACATCCCAACATGGAGAAGGCTAGAGCAGGAGGACGGGCAGTGAAAGATCCCTGAGGTACAAAGTGGGTGTGTAATGGCTTGAGCTAAAAAGTGAGTTCAAGGCTAGCCTGGGATATATAGCCAAATTCTGTCTCAAAAACACGAGGGCTCTGGATATATCTCAGTGGTGGAGAACATGTCTAGCACATGGAAGACCCTGGGCACCGGAGAATAACATATATACATAATTTATGTATATACATATATAATTATGTGTGCATAATTATGTATGCATGAGGTAAAAAGAAAACAATCTACAAATTAAACAATTAGCAAAAAAGTATTCAGAATAATTTGAAAATAAACCTAACAAATGATTAAGGTCCCCACAACCTACACGTTAGACATCAAAATACGTACACACTTCATGCTTCATTCTGCCATAATAAAAGGTGGATGTCATAAGAACTGAAGCAATTTTGAGGAGATTTTCTAGTCTTTTCCTATCTGAGCAAAGATGGCAAGGCATTAAGGACTAAGGAGAAGGTTAATCTACTGCACGGAGAGATGCTTTGCCTTCAGATAAAGCAAGACAACTTGGTTATAATTTATTTATTTGTTTGCTTGTTTGTCTTTCACGTCTCAGCCTGTAGTACTGCAGAAGCTCACTTAGATTGTCAGGAAAGATGGCGTGCCTCTCCCTTTGGTTAGTGTTGTAGGTCTTCTGACGTCAAGCATGACACTTCTGCTTCAGTTCTGTGAAGTCATCAATGTTAAATAACGGTTGCTGGTCTGGGGACTCACCATGCCGAAGGTAAACTAGCCTTATCCGAGTGCTAGGTCACCCATGAGCATAACGTAGACACAGTGGACCAAGGCTGACTTCAGAAGGTCTACAAACAATCACTCTTTAACATTAAGTGACAGCAACTAAAAACTGCATACCTAGTAAAATAATTGAATAAGAACCAAGATTCATGGTCAATTTCTCAGAAGGAAAAACAATGCACTTTATGTGACTATACTTGAAACATATTTTCCATATATGCAAAATATAATTGAAACCATTTACAATGAGTAACTCATATTTTCTATCACCAAAGTACTTAAAATGTACAAATGGGATTTTTCAGTTCAATAATAAGAAATAAGATTTTTCATGTCAACATAGACTACAAGGTAGAAACTTCATTTCTTACTCTTATATTTGTTTCATACACAATATAAATCTTC
This sequence comes from Mesocricetus auratus, assembly GCF_017639785.1. Lineage (NCBI taxonomy): Eukaryota > Metazoa > Chordata > Mammalia > Rodentia > Cricetidae > Mesocricetus > Mesocricetus auratus. Next base: position 3,892,282 of record NW_024429218.1, on the reverse strand, counting down.
ATATTTATTTCAAAGCATAATAGATTTTCTTCATGAGGAAGAAAATATCATAATAACTGTAGAGCTATGTTGGTCTTTCTGGCTGCAAAATTTTGCTGAGAGAGAAATAAAAACATACCATATGGTATAATCAACAGAATAAAAGCTCCTTTCCCTCAATCCCTGTACGTGAAAGCCACTAATGTTATGTATATCAACACCACCTGGCCCTGAACTTAATGCTCCTGTCAAGATTCAGTACACACACTGAGCAAACAAGAAACTGTATTTGCTAAATTTAATTCCCCAATTGAATACAACAGGTTTTTCTTGTTCTGTTTGATAAAAACTACAGGTGTTTTTCCCATGCTTCTGTCGTTGTGTAACTAAAATGTCCTATTTTCCCTCCTTCATAAGATGCACCATAAATGCAGAGATGGGAATTATGTGACTGGAATACCTCATTGCATTCTGCCGTGTTTCACTTCACGATGAGCACGCCGGTAGGAAGGGATGCTGGAATACACTGTTCTAGATACTGCACAGGAGGCTAGAGAGGGATGCAGACAGCACAGACCACGGCTGCGTGTAAAATCCCCATCACACTGCTTATGGAAACTACGTCACTGGAGGCCATGAGCTTCCGCATCTATCTTCCCTAAATGACGCATCTTCCCTCTGGAGACCATAAACCACTAGGATTTCTCAGTCACCCATGTGCAAGCATGACAGAGGCTCTGAAATCGACATCGCAACTGCAGAGACCCTCCTGGAGGACAGTAACAACGAGATCACCAAAGACAGGTTCTACAAGAAACTGCCACTGAATCCAAGAGCAACCCCATAGGGGCGTGGACCGATCCATCCCAGCGCCATTACATAAGAGGAAGAAATCTGATGCTCAAGAGAAACTAAACTGCTTAGTGATCTCATTCTTACCAGAAAAATTATCTGCTGGAAAAATCCTTCAAGGTCAACCTTGGCAAAAATTAAAAAATAATGAAAAGCATTCATCCCTAAGGCAGAGTGAGACTGTTCAATTTGAAGCAATGCACTGTATATTTTATTAGCTATAACTCCTTTAATTATTCATGACATCTCTTCTGATATTCCATACAGAAACCTCACATTGCTCAGATTTCTATCTGCAGCCTTTTGTAAAATTTCCTTTCTTACTCAAGGGCCTTAGGAGCCTAAAGCTCTCTACCTGGCACTACCCACTGAATGCTAACATACATTAAAGTCAGACTCCGAAGGAAAAACAGTCGGAGAGGGAGTGAGAAGAGAAAGACCCACAGACACACCAAACCGCTGATAAGCCACCCTCCAGTGCCATCTGCACTCTGCTGCTGCCTGGGACACTATGCAGCCCCAAATGCTGCAGAAAGCATGCTAGGACACTGTCCCAGGCCCATGCATCACTTCCTGTCATCTGAGAGGCTCTAATGCTAACTGCTCGGCTTGCTTCCTGCTGCATCTTGCCCCAAAGATGCACTTTTCCCACCTCCCACGGGTTTAATTATCTGCTGATTTCTGATGGATGGGTATGCCAAAAAGTTGTGCCCCATGGAAGGGGACCCAGGATAGAGAATCTCAGGCAGTTCCTCACTGGAATATTGATATCCACACAGGCTTGCCGCTAATCCCTAGCCTGAAGACAGTAGAAACATAAATACCGCCAGTGAACCCTGGGAAATATTAGTTCCTCTCATTCATATGAATTCCAAGCTTTCCTTCCCTCTATCCACCGTTCTGAATCTGAAGGTCCCAAGCATAATCCAATTAGCACCAAAATTAATGGGGCCACATTTCTGAGTGGCCAGGGGACCAAGACATGGCTTTTGTCTCAGAGGGGATAGTTCCGGTTAATTCCATGCCTCAGCTTTCATGTAATAAGGCCAGCGACAGTGGCAGTGATAGGTATGAAAGACTCTGTGGTAGTTTTGAAAGAAAATGGCTCCCCTAGGAAGTGGCACTACTAGGAGGTGTGGCTTGTTGGAGTAGGTGTGGCCTTGTTGGAAGAAGTGTGTCACTGTGGGGGTGGGCTTTGAGGTCTCCTATGCTCAAGCTATGTCCAGTGGGTGGTACAGAGATACTTCCGGTTCCCTGTGGATCAATATGTAGAACTCTCAGCAGCTTCTCCGGTACCACGTCTGTCTGCACACCACCGTGTCCCACCATGATGATAGTGGACCAAACCTCTAAACTGCAAGCCAGTCCCGATTAAATGTTTTCCTAGATAAGAGTTGTCATGATGTCTCTTCACAGCAATAGAAACCTTAACTAAGGCAGACTCCAAATAGCGTGCTTGATTGGCTTCCTATGTATGGCTGTCTAAAAGGGGCCAGAACGGCACACATGCTAGTGGACTATAAAGTAACCAAGACGTGTTTCACTTGGAGAGATCACAGTCTGTCAGCTCTGTAGTTAGAGAGGGGAGAAGCCCCTTGCATAATAAGAATGAGCCATTTGAGGATCTGGGGAGATGGGTTAGCGGGCAAGCTGCTTGCTGCACACACAAGAGAACCTAATCCAGATCTCCAGTATCCATGTAAAATCTGGGTGTGGTGACAAGTGTCTCTAACCCCAACTCTGGATGCAGAGAGAGACAGAACTGTAAGGTGTTCTGGGCAGGAAGTATACACCCAGGAGCTCCAGGTTAGTGAAGGAAGGCCCCTGTCTGAAAAGATAAGTTAGAAAACTTGACTGAAGAAGATATCCAACCAACGTTGACTTCTGGCCTCCACAAGCATATGGATACACACACACACACACACACACACACACACACACACACACACACACACACACGGGGCAGGGGGAGTGATAAACCCATCTGCTAAGCATAACCAAGTCAGACACTAACAACTCAGAGCCAGCATCTCAGTCCCCTTAACTTGAGGGTTGCAGAACTTCTATTGTATTACAAATATCTAGCACTCACGAATTATTTGAGGTCAGTTTCCAAAGAAGAGCTATGGAACACTAACTCTATTTATTCCCATTTTCCCCAATAGCAAGTTATTTGCTTCCTTCTAAGTAGATTGACTTTTTTTTTTTTTTAAATAAGTGTACTTTTCTCATCTATGTCTTTTTCCTGGGCTCTTGGCATGGCAACTTCTATCATGCCAAAGCCATGTGGGAGTCTCTCTGTATAGTAATCTAGATTCCCCCTTTTGTCTTACTGAGGCAGGTCCCCTTTTATGCAAAACAACATTTCCCTGTTAAGAAGCTGCACACCTCAACTTCTTTTGCAACTATGAATGGCCAGCTTTATCTCATCACCCAGAACTGGTGAGATAGAAACGAAAGTCCTTACCGGAGCATCTAAGCAGCTCCTTAAAGGTTCACCTTTTGTTCATGGAGAAAGCTCAAAGTAGTTGTGACTGCTTTGGATTGCATATACATCTGAGGCCTTTCACTTTCTCCAAGGACCCTGGAGATAAAGCAGTCACTTTGCTACCACAAGGCAAGATATGAGAGGCTAGAAGCCACAGTCAAGAAGACGATTATAAACAGTCTCAAAAAAGAATGGTGTTTGAGGCTATCCTCCTGCCCAGGCTACCCTCAGACTAGATAAAAGAGAGTATTCTATCTAATTGAGCTACTTTGCCTGAGATTTTTGTCATATATGAATGTCATTATTTCTCACTATCAGTTGCCAGTGGATGTCATCATAAATACAAAGAGAGAGAGAGAGAGAGAGAGAGAGAGAGAGAGAGAGAGAGAGAGAGAAACTGTAATCATGTACTTCAAGCGTTTTATGGTAACAATGTTCAGCCCAGATCCTACCAGAATGCTTGTGTGAGGTCACTAAGAGTAAGGTGACCAGTGACCTTAGAGGCCACAACAATACACTACACTGTAAAAATATGGTCATTTCAACTCACAAAGTGCTAAGCTTACAGCTGCAACACGAGAAAAGGCAGGGAAATTGTGTCAATTACTGCGCCAATCCCTAAGAATTAGAGTGTGATGGTAACTTCTCCCAGAAGAATAAGGAAAGTTCCCAGGAGAATGGGTCTTCCAAACAGCTGATTCTCAGGTCTCCATGATGAAATTTAAAGCAAGTGGTAGCTTACATTTGGTATAACAAGTCCTATGCAACTGGCAACCCAATTACTATCCAATATTTTTTGGCTCAAATCACAACCAGAACATGAACACATCACTGAAAATTCCTCCCACGATGCACTCCGCATAGCCATTCTCCATGCCCAGCGACTACCCAAGAGCTGAGATCCTCCACCTCTGCCAGACACATTCCCACACATTTTTGTCTCCTTTGGAAACTCTAATATGTTACAGTCAAGAAAATGCCTGCAGAAAGTAACTCTCATGCTACAGTTGTTTTCTTTATCTCTTCTTTGGATAATAGGCGAGTAAAGAGACATACACTATTTTAGGAAACCAATCGAGTATTGAGAGATATAGAGAGAGAGAAGAGGAGGAGAGAGAGAGAGAGAGAGAGAGAGAGAGAGAGAGAGAGAGAGAGAGAGAGAGAGAGAGAGAGAGAGAGAGGAGACTGCATCTGCCTTAGATGTATCCATTCTTTGGAATTTTAAATTATTAAAAAATGTATTATTTAAAAACTATATGTAACATAAAGCAATATCAATACTAGTTCCAATGGCTTAACTAGACAGAGAATGAAGAAATGCTTAAAGAAAGCACTGGACCGAGAATGAGCCCATTTCATGAAATTACTTAACATGCTGAAAAAAGGGTATTGAGTGAGAGGAACCTGTACAGGTGGCTGGCAGGGGGCTCACAGAATGCCCTGTGGGAAGGACAGTTTTCCTGGTTTCTCAGCTAGTCTTACATAGGGGACTTGTATGATATACATACATTAAGAAGGACACAAAGGGACTGCAGCATTACACATAGGCTTTGGGGGACCATGAAGCATGCTGGCTTATAGATAATGGCTCCTGTCAATATTCAGGTATCTGTACTGGCCTGTCCTAGGGGTTCTGACAGGATACGCAACTACTAAGAGTGCCTCCTGTGCACATTCACTACTTTCCCTTCTAAGAGGGCCCTGCCCACCTCTCAACCTCTTTCTGTCCCTCTCCTTCTCCTCTCTCTCTCCACCTCCTTCCTCTCTCCTCTCTCCTGCTGCTTCTGTCTCTAGAGGCCAGTCTCCTTCGGCCCCCTTCCTCCCTTTTTATGATCCCTTTTCCTAAAAAAAAAACCACTCTGCTTGAACCCTGTCTCATGGCGGCTTTCTCTTGTGTGCTGCTTTTCTTAAATTATAACAACTACACAGCAGACAATGTCAGGCACTTTTTTGGGGAGTTCAGGTTAAGTTGGTTGTGTGTGTATATGTATGTTCCTGTGGGTATACACACACATGTGTGTGGAAGCCACAAATCAGTGTGTGTGTGTGTGTGTATGTGTGTATGCTCATGTGGGTATGTGCATACATGTGTGGAGGCCACAAGTCAGTGTGTGTGTGTGTGTGTGTGTGTGTGTGTGTGTGTGTATGCTCATATGGGTATGTGTATACATGTGTGGAGGCCACAAGTCAGTGTGTGTGTGTGTGTGTGTGTGTGTATGTGTGTGTATGCTCATGTGGGTATGTGCATACATGTGGGGAGGCCACAAGTCAATGCTGGACATCTTTCTCTCCTGCTCTCCACCTTGTTGTTTTTAGAGACAGCATCTTTCTGTGGACCTGACCTTGTTTTTAGAGACAGCATCTTTCTGTGGACCTGACCTTGTTTTTAGAGTTCTAGGAACCTGTTTTGGTGTCTTTCGCCCTGGGATCACAGATACACTCCTGCTGTGCTCAGGTTTGTACCAGGCTTCTGGGAAATAAGCTCTTTATGCTCATGTGGTAAATGATTAACCAACTAAGCCTTGCCCTATCCCCAGCCTTATGGGCAGGTCTTGATTGGCTTGACATTCAATGTGTTCATCAAGAAAATTTTCAGTGTAGTTACTGTCATTACTTCCTTCTATCACCAGAATGGTCCAATGGGCCTTTACTGAGAGGAAAGAAAACCTTCCTTGCTTCTTCCCAATCTTCTTGTTTCTTTTTTTTTCTTTTTTTCTTTTTTAGGTTTGGTTTTACGAGACAGGGTTTCTCTGTATTGTTTTGGAGGCTGTCAGTCCAGCCTGGCCTCGAACTCACAGAGATCTGCCTGCCTCTGTCTCTTGAGTGCTGGGATTAAAGGCGTGCGCCACCACCGCCTGGCCCAATCTTCTCGTTTCTAAAGAAATATGTATGTATATATATGTATGTATATATACACACATATATATGTATATACATTCACACACACACACTATTGCCAAGACAGCAGTTGAGTAAATTTACCTGCCCCAACTTTTAAATTATTATATATACATCATATGTGTGTGCATTCACACACACACACACACACACACACACACACACACACACACACGCTCACACTGTTGTTTTGATATCCTGGCCTATTGCTTCTTGCTTTCCTCAGTAACGTCCTAGCATTACTCCAGTGAAGAGATATGGAACCATTTTATAATTGTAGGCAAATAATCCCTCATTTAGAAAACGTCTCAGTTTATTTTGTTGTTGTTGTTTTGGTATTTTTGCTGTTGTTGTTGTTGTGAGACAGCCTATCATGTAGTCCATGGCCTCAAACTTGCTATATAGCCAAAACTGGCCTTGAATCCTGATCATAACTCAGCCTCCCAGGTGCTGTGATCACAGGTATGAGTCATCATGCCTGACTGAGTTTACTTTTTAAGAAAAGAATGAGGATAGAAGAGAATGACCCCAGTTAAGACTCCTAGCAATAGGGGATAAATGGCCATCTCCTGTGACCAGGCAATACCTCCAGCAGAGGGATTGGACCAACAACAGTCACATACCCTTTGACCTACAGTCTGCCCCGCCTATGTGGTGTGCTGGGGTAAGGGTGGCACATAGATTGTGGAATTTCCAACCAGTGACAGGTCCAGCCTGAGATCCATGGCACGAGAGTGAGCCCACCCATGACACTGCCTTGGAGTGCCAGGACCCAGAGGCTGGGTGGCCCCCAAATCTCGGATAGAACCAAACATTATTGGAGTAAGAAATGTCAATGAAATGATGCCTAATGATACTCTGCTATACTCATAGATTGGTGTCTAGCCCAATGGTCATCAGAGAGGCTTCATCTAGTAACTGATAGAAACAGATACAGAGGACCACAATCAAACATTAGGCTAAGCTCAGGGAACCCTGCTAAAGCGAGGGACAAAGGATTGTAGGAGCCAGAGAGGTCAAGGACATCACAAGAAAACTCACAGAATTAACTAACCTGGTCTCATAGTTGCTCACAGAGACTGAACCAATAACCAGGGAGCCTGCATGGGACTGGCCTAGGCTCTCTGCATACATGTTACAGTTGTGTAGCTTGGTGCTCTTGTGGGACTCCTAACAGTGGGAGCAGGGGCTGCCTCTGACTCTTTTGCTGGATTTGGGGTGCTTACTCTTACTGCAACTTGATATGCCATGTTTTGTTGATATTCATGGGAGGCCTGCACTTTTCTAAATAGAAACAGAGGGAGGAGAAGTGGATTGGGGGAGGGGCAGAGGAGAGGTTAGGGAGAGGGATTGGGAGGAAAAGAAGGGAAAAATGGTGGTTGGAATGTAAATTTAATTAACTAATTAAATCAGGCACCCCAGAGACCCTTTATTGAATTAACAGAAACAACTTATATCATCTCCCCCCAACCCCCAATTAAACAGGCAATTCACTGAAATAAACAGGACTTACATACATGCTGTTTCATTGAACTCTATACCTGGAATTCTTTAATTTATACAAAGCATTAAAGATAGAAGAGCAAAGGGCACAGAAGAAAATCTTTATGAAATTTAATCTAAAGAAGATCAGACTACTGAAAAAGTTACTTGTAACACCAGGCCTTGATTTTAAAATTACTACCTTCTATATACATGAACATGTAAAGCATTAGTTCATTTTGTTTGTGGGTGGACAAGAATATTCTGTAAACATAAAGCATGGACTGCAGAGGCGAGAACCCAAGAAGGAAGAAATGCAATTAGTGACCCTTCAAGTATATATTCTTTTAGGAAATGTTGACAAATCTTTTATTATTCACAACTATTTTAACTATTCTGTTTATTGTTCATGTGTATGTGTGTGTGTTTCATATGAAATTAAAGATTTATTTTCCAGTATCTGTGAAGAATTGTGTTTAATTTTGATGGGGCTTGCATTTAAACTATACGTTGCTTTTGGTATGATGGCCATTTTCACTGTATTAATCCTACCAATCCATGAGCATGGGAGATCTTTCCATCTTCTGACATCTTCTTAAAGTTTTTATTATACAAGCCTTTCACTTGCTTGGTTAGTTATCCAAAGGATGGGTATGTATACATACATACATACATACATACATACATACATACATACATACACACATACATACATACATTTGACATCTGTATATAGGAAGGCTGTTGAATTTTTTGCATATTAATTTTGTATCCTGCTAATTTGCTGAAAGTATTCATCAGATGTAGGAGTTTCATGGTGAAGTTTCTAGGTCACTTACCTATACAATCAACATCTGCAAATAAAGAAACTTTGATGTCTTCCTTTCATATATGTATCTCCTTGAAGCCTCCAGTTTTCTTATTGCTGGAATTAAGACTTCAGATATTATACTGAATAGGTATGGGGAGAGTGGACAACTTTGCCTTGTTTCTGATTTTAGAGGAAATTCTTTGAGTTACAATGATGTTGGCTGTGGACTTGTTGTAAATTGACTTTTTATGTTGAAGTATGTCCATCGTATCCTTAGTTTCTCTAGGACTTTTACCATGAAGGAGTCTTGGATTAGGTCAAAGCTCCCTCTGTATCTAATGAGATAATTATGTGGTTTTTGTCTTTCAATCTGTTTATATAGTGGATTACATTTATTGATTCTGTATATTGAACCATCCCACTTTTCATGGTGGATATCTTTTTGATATGTTCTTGGATTTAACTGCAAGTATTTTATTGAGAATTTTTGCATTTATGTTTATAAGGTGTTGTGGAATATTATCTTAAGATGTGTTACTTTTGTTTATGTTGTAAAATATTTGCCTAATGCAAAGATATATTGTATTCTTTTATGTTGCATTTGTTTAACTCCATAAATCTATGCCTGCCCAAAACATTTGACTGGTCCAATAAAGAGCTAAATAGCCAATAGCTAGGCAGGAGAAAGGATAGGCAGGCCTGGAATGAAGAGAAAATAAATAGAAAGAGAATAGAGAAGAGGGAGGAGCCAGAAAAGGAGAGGGAGAGGAAAACACCAGAAGTCAGTCACCCAACCACACAGCCAGCCACAGAGTAAGAAAGAAATAAAGATATATAGAATAAAGAAAGGTAAAAAGTCCAGAGGCAAAATGTAGTTAGAGAGAAATGGGATAATTTCAAGTTAGAAAAACTGACTAGAAACAAGCCAAGCAAAGGCAGGGCCTGGGCATTCATAAGTATGAATAAGTCTTCATGTATTTATTTGTGTGCTGGGTGGCAGGTGCCCAAAGAGTAAAAAAGTATCCAACTATAATAATATGTGGTAGTCTGAATGTAAATGACCCCCATAATTTTATATAGAGGGGCACTATTAGGAGGTATGGCCTTGTTGGAGTGGGTATGGCCTTGTTGGAAGAAGTGGCTGTGGGATCGGGCTTTGAGGTTTCCTATGCTGAGGATACTACACAATGACTCAGTCAACTTCCTGTTGCCTGCAAGATATAAGACCTTAAGCTACTCCTCCATGTCCACCTGCATAATGGACTAAACTTCTGTGGTGATATTTTGTTTATGATCTAATAAAGCTTGCCTGAAGATCAGAGTGCAGAGCTAAGCTACTAGTTAGCCAAACATACACTAAGCCACTAGTTAGCCTTAGAGAACAGGCAGTGGTGGCCACACCTTTAATCCCAGCACTCAGGAAACAGAGGCAGATAGATCTCTACAAGTTCAAGGCTACCCTGGGCTACATGAGAGTGAGTCAGTCTAAAAGAGAAACAGAACTCACACCTTTTGACCCCAGCACTTGGGATGACACGTCTTTAATCCCAGCATTAAAGAGGAACATAAGACTCCCGGGAGGACACAGGAGCAGTCTAGGCAGATGAGCCTAAGGTTTGGTGGAGACAGATGCAGTCTAAGGGTAGGATTACCCCTTTGGTCTGAGCACTGGTAGAGTTGAGAACTCTCTAGTGGGTGACTGCTTTGCTTCTCTAATCTTCAGCATTAGCCCCAATATCTGTCTCTGGGTTTTTATTATTCATGCTACATGAGTGAGCCCCCTGAATTAAATGTTTCCATTGTAAGAGTTGTCATGGTCTTGATGTCTCTTCACAGCAGTAGATCCTAAGACATAAGGGATATTGATCTATAATTTTCTTTACTGTTGGGCCTTTGTGTGGTTTAGACAGTAGAGTGATAGTGGCTTCATAAAAAGCATTAGGAACTGTTGACAAAAGCTGGGAATTAGTTGAATTAGACTGTCTACCTGGCACGCATGAGGTCCTACATTTGATGCCTAGGCACTGCTTACATTGGGTGTGGTAGCAGATACATGTACTCCCAGCACTGGGTAGTGGAGGCAGGAGGATGAGGAGGAGAGTTCAGGGTCATCCTTACCTACATAGTGAGTTGGAGACCAACCTGGGCTAAATGAGACCACTGAAGGAAATGGAGGGAAACAGAAAGGAGGAAAGAATTTGACAATGAAATCTGAGAGACAAACATGAGGGTTTGGTGGTGCTTGTTAGATTACTCTCTCTTCCTCTGCCTTAAGACAGGCTCTCTTTATGTAGCCAGGCTAAGTGCTGGAATTCCAGACCTGAACTGCCACACCACACTTGTGTTACACTTCTCTAGTCCTTTTGTATAAAGACGATCCTGGGGTGGAATTGTGGAATTCTCACATTCTCAGAAGAAAGCATGCTGAAATTAGATTTCAGGTCGGGCCAAGGTGTCGGGCCGTGGTAGGGTTCCAGTGTTTGGGAGAACAGCAGGCAGGTAAGGGATTAATGGGCATGGCTGGTGTTTATGGAAACAGTAGTGTTGGGATCACCTAAAAAGAGGACAGGCAGGATGGGTGAGGGACACAGGACACTGCCAGCACTGTGTTAGCAAAGAACACAAGTCCTACTCAAATTGCCGATCTTAGCTGGGTGCTGTGTGACTGCAGAATTGAGAGCTGTATATATCAGCTTACTGGGGACCAAACAGGCATAGCACAGTTTGCTTGTTGCATAAAAATGAACTCTTAATCTTAAATACATAGGAAATCACTAAAATAATGTTAGGAATGACAATCTTGGACTAAAATTTGACAACACATGGGGAAAAAAATACATGCTTACCAATAAAAGTAAAAAATTATGCCTGCTCATAACATGTCTTTAAGAGAGAAGTCAGGAATTTATTTTATCTGGTACACCACAGCAATTTGCTATAAAGCTTTATGAAATAGCTAAAGTAATGTTACAGCCAGAAACCAATTGTTGCTAAAATGCATTCGGTTAAAATGGAAAATATAGGGAAATAAAACACTGTAATTGTCTCTCAACCCACATTGTATATTATGTTGCTAAATTATATACTATTATATTTTTTTCATTTTAATATGCTTTCCCATAGAGGAATTGATAACATAAGGAAATGATTCTCTGCTTTATTTCTGAAGACCTAAATATTATCCCACATGTATTTATAAACCAAACAGGGTGTCATTCTCTTATTAGATCTCAAGGCTTATAAAATCCATTTCATGAAGCCATATTTGCAACAATGCGTGAAAGAATGAACACAAATGGCCTTCTGTTCTATTTCTTGCTTGTTTCACAACTGGAAGTTATATATTTGAAGAGAGCTATAACAATATGTAAGGGGGAAACCAAGGTTTTCTTCATTCTAGAAGATCTTTTGATAGCATATTGTATAATTCTTGCAGATACTGTCTTTGGCCTTGGTACTATTTTATTCAGCCTTGTCCATCCACTTAGTAATTGGGCTCACCAAAGAGATGAAAAAATTCCATGGCCTGGATCCACATGTAGCAGGATGTTGACAGAACACAAACTAGTAAAGTGCATTGTGTCTAAATAAAAGGTCAACTTCTTCTTCAGTAGGGATTTTGTAAAGAAAAAATTTTTATATAATAAGCCACAAAATTGACAGAGCACTGAAAAAAATCTTTGTGGATATGAGAAACTTATGTATGTAAAGATGATAATTCCTAAATACAAAGTGAGCAATTATTAGGTGCGTGTTTTAGACAGAAACAGTGTATCTGAGATAGACGGAGATGTTTAAAAGGCCAAGAAAGGCCACGGTCCAGCAGATATACAATATTAGTTCCTTTCCTTATTGCTGTCATCAAATACATGACAAGATACCGCTACAGAGAGGAAGGGTTTAGTAGGGCTTACAGTTTGAGGTGTTACATGACAGTTCATCATGGCAGAAAGACATAATACCAGTTACAGAGAAGCAGGAGGGTGAGGGGCACTTGTCATACTGTGTCCCGACTTAGGAGTCAGTGTAGAGACAGGAAGTGGGCCCTGGAGAGAAAAACACAATCTCATCTCCAAGACTCACTTTCTCCAGCAAAACTCCACCTTGTAAGAGCTTCAAACAACGCCACCCCTGGAGATCAAGAGTCTGTGGGGGACACACTTTGATTTCAAACCCTGATTTGTACTAATAAGCACAGCTTCCAAAATATTAAGACATTCTGACAGAACAATAAAGCACATATACAAATGCTAACAGACACTTGATTTAGAAGAGGTAGGTTGGAGTAGAAATTTTAAATACACCATCTTGTGATTTTTTTCCCGAGGTAATACTATCAGTTCAGATGTTCTATTAATGGTCTGAAGTACAAGGTAGGAAAGACAATGGAAAGCCCATCAGACCCATGTGTGACTAGTAGCGATTCGGGATTGCTTTAAGTTAGCACCTGCACAATCTCATTCCTTGTTGTGGAGGTTGTTTGGGGCCACTGAGAAGACAAGATAAGGCTGCTCACTTCACAGCTGTGAGGCACAAATAAGACCATGCTAGAGAGACCAGGCCACCCCTTTCCAGGGCACACCCCAGTGATGTAAGGACCTCCCACTAAGCTCAACACTCCAGGGTCCTACCAACAACAGTGCAATACTAGATAAATGAGGGCACCGTAGACTTTTCTCACATCTTCCCACTGCCCTGCACTTACTGGGGTAGGAGACAGGTGTTCAGAACTGGCCCAGCACACTCTATAGATGTACAGTCCACTAAGACAGGAGGCTGGGCTGCCAATATGCCGCAGGAAGGAAGGCCAAGGGAAACAAAGGCTAACCTTAAAACATGGCTCTGAGTGACAAATGGAAATAGCTAGTTTCAAGTTTCCCTGTTTAAATTTTAAGCCCTCCTCATGATCATCATCTACTTAGAAAACACATACACACTCTCCAGAGTTTTCATGATAAAACACAGACAATTATGTTCATTTTTTAAAATTCTCCCTAATGGGCCCTGGGAAGAAAACAGGAACGCCATTTTAGCAATGGCTTCTGAGTCAAAGGAACTGGTTGTATAAATGCTTCATATATATGTAAGTCTGATTGCCAGTGGCAAGTCTCAGTAAATATTTAAAACAGAGTATGGAAGAAAAATCTAATTCCTTTGGGTGAGTCTTGCTTCTCCTCTCCCTCTCCCTCCCTCCTCCTCCCCTTAATTAAGTGTTACACAGGTGTTTGCTAATGCCCATGTCAGTCTTAAGAGTGCAGAAAACATGTGCTGTCCTCTAAATGGGCAATGTACGGAATTTTACGGATCTTTCCTCTGTTGAAATTGAGTGTCTGATTACATTTGGAATATGTAACTTGGATTGATGTGTTTTAAAGTAATTTCAATTGCAGTCCAACAGTGCATTTAGCAACCGTCCTCTGAAAAATAACTTGGAGAACTTTAGTTAACCAATAAAACCAATTCATCACAAAAAAACAAAAACAACAAAAAAACCATAGTTCTTTGGAACTGATTTCAAGTAAGAGCTGACTCATCTAAAACATGTGACTGTGGGGGAAAAGTATTTTACAGGCTTGTAACAGAGCCACCCACTACGACATGCCCATCCCATGTAATGCAGTCTGGTTACTTCTTAGTCCCCTTAAGCGATGTATAACTGTACCCCAACAGCAATGAGAAGGCTACTGTGTCCATAGCTTCTTCTCGAGGTGGCCTACGGCTGTTCAAGTTCATAGCCATCTTCCATCTTTCCACAGGTAGAGGCTGAGGTGGCCCGTGAGCTCCTGTATGAGTGGTGTACTGTGCACGATCCCCCGTGAGCTCCTGTATGAGTGTACTGTAACAAGTGCACGATCCCCCATGAGCTCCTTTATGAGTGTACTGTGCATGATTCCCCATGAGCTTCTGTATGAGTGTACTGTAACAAGTGCACGATCTCCCTTGTTGTGGTATAGTCCTTTTGCACACTGAAGATCTATCTGCCTGTTTTACCTCACCCGCGTAAGCCGCCTTCTGATTGGTGTAGTAAAGAGCTCACTGGTCAATAGCTGGGCCTGACAGGATAGAGTGGGCTTCTGGGGAAAGAGGTGAACTCTGAGAAGTTGGGGGTGGGGTGAGTTGGATGTACAGGTGGAGGAGAAGGAGGAGAAGTAATAAACCATGTGGCAGAATGTAGGTTAATATAAATGGTTTGGTTTACGTTGTAAGAGCTACTTGGGAACAAGCCTAAGGTAAGGTCACACTTTCCTTACCTTAGTTAATAATAAGTCTCAGTGTCATTATTCAGGAGCTGGTGGTCCAAAGAAAGTCTGACTATACCCCATAACTGTAGTGAATGTTGACACATTTGTATGTGTATGTTAAATCTAGAGTTACATTTTAATTCAAGGTAAAATCATTTCTTAATTACTTACACTAATCTTGTGGATTCATTTCCTTTACCCAGTGGTTCTAAATGACAGAACTTAACAAAAACACTGTGGCACTTGGTAAATGCATAGGCCTAATTCTGCTGGATAGTGAGTTGGATTCAAAATGTCTTAGACCCTAGTATATCACCTGGATATCCATGTCCAATAATGGTCTGTTCACAATCACAAGGGAATGGAGACAGTCTAGACAACCATTGATGCATGACTGGATAACGAGAAAGTTGTACATGCACACAACAGAACTTCTTTCAGCTATAGGACCATAACATTTCTGGGGAAATGACAGAATAGAAAAATACTGTATTTATCAAGGTGACCAGACTCAGAAAGTCCTTCTTCTGCATGATCCTAGATCACAAGTTCTAAGTTTGGATGTGTAAGTGGGGTGGATGTGGACATAGGCTATGAAATGAGAATGAAGATGTCAGAGGAGGTGGGCAACCGGACAAATGAACAAAGAGAGATGAGAATGAAGATGTCAGAGGAGGTGGGCAACCGGACAAACGAACAAAGAGAGATGAGAATGAAGATGTCAGAGGAGGTGGGCAACCGGACAAATGAACAAAGAGAGTAGAAAGGGTTTGTGGGGACAAAGGGCACAGGAGGGTTGGGATAAGGGAAAAGAAGGGAGGAATGGAATTAACAAAAACAGTTTCTTTTTAAACATTAAAATGAAACCTAATAGTGTGCTTGATAACAACTTTAAAAAGTCAAAATGCTGCAAGTAGCTTTTTTTTTAAAGGGTGGGTAGGTTCTCAGGATATAGGTCAGATGTTACTGTGCTTATCTTGAATGCACCAACTCCCGGGTTTTATCCTGCAATCCTAGCATCAGGGAGCTGCAGGCAAAAGGACCAGGGGTTCAAGGTCCCCCTCAGCCACATAGGGACTTTGAACTTGGTGTGGGCTCCCTGAGACTGTCTCAAAACAAAAAACAACAGAAGAGGTCTTAAGAGGCTGCAGGTGGTTCTAACACACAGCCCAGAAAGATGAGCAGCGATGGGCACAGACACCTGGGAGCTGGGTGGACGGTGTCAATGAGTGAACAGCCAGCCAGTCATGGAAACTGTGTCAAACTGAACAAGACACACCCTCCTGAAGCAAGCAGTGTGCCCAGCTCTAGCTCCCTTGGGGACAAAGGGAGGCAAGACTAATGCCTCCATTTTGTTAAAAAAAAAAAGTGCACCCATGACTCTGGATAGACTGTTAATTTTGCCTAAATGTACCAAGGGTTCCAGTGCAGCCATAACAGTTTGTAATCTATGGCTTATAGAATCAACAGTATTGACTCTTTTTTACTCACTCCACAGATGTGGGGTGGTGTTATATTTAAGAAAACTTAAATAGTTGGCTGTGTGTATGTGTGTACAAGGGGGTCATTTTGTAGTTTCTTCCAAGAGTTCACATTAAAATAAATACGAAGGTACTATGTCTAGATTATAAATTGCCATCAATTTTAAGATATATCTTTAAAACACAAGCCTTGAACGAATGTTCCAAGGGGTAAGCATTGTTCTCGTCCTCTTAGGCATATGTGGTGGGCAGGCAGGGCAGCAGTGAGCTATGCCTGCAAGGAATCCTCACCCTGAACGTTTTGGAAACTTGGCACCAGTTAAAGGTCCCAGTCAAGTGAGGAGCCTAGCAACGGGGGCGTGACGGAGTCACAACCGTGCCATGGGAAGATCCCAGCCTTCTCTGGAGAAAAGACAGCAGCAAATGGCAAGAAGAAGTGAAGTGAAAACAGACCCAGTGATAAAAGACGACCCTGCTCTTCCGAGCCAGCGGGCTGAGCTTACGCGTGAGGAATCTGCCTCGTATGTGCTTGCGCTGTGAGTTCTACTGAAGCGTGCTCAGTTAAGCATTCAAACCTGTGCTGGGGAGATGGTGTTTAGGTGGAGGCGGATGAGCCCTCAGAAGAGAAGCAATGATGGCAGTGTGAAGACATGACAACAAAACTCGGTCTGCCAGTTAATTCGGGGAGGCACCTTTTTGCATAATTGTTTCTTTTAACCCGGTGAATGGACCGGTGTGTGTCATGGTGAATGGGCCAGGAATTAAACACACTAACCATACTCTCTGTGCAGTCACAAGCAGATGGATGGTGGTGACTTAGGCACACTCACCTGTGTCTGATATACTTCCAGGGAGCTTCAGATGAATTATAATTTACTCATTCATTAAGGAAAGGTTTGGGCTAGTAAAATCTATTTAAGAAGATGGGAATATGGTTTGTTTTAGACAGATTTTTGTTCCAAATGTCTAAAACAAAACACTCTTGAATTTTAAGCAACTTCTCCACCCTCTGGAACGATCCCAATGCCAAGTTATACTGAACATATCATATGCAATATTTCATGACACATCATATAAATATAAATCAGCGCAGAAAATAAATCACATATATAAACAGAGACTGAAACTTCATATGTTAGTACTTAGGAGTAATAAAACTTAAAATGGTTATGCTTCCCCGGGGGTAAAATTTCATTTTATTCATTAAAAGTTCAAGGCAATTTGAGCAAAATTTATATGCAACCATTACACATACATCAAATTACCATCAACTTTGCATAGCCAACAATCTCTCACTAAGGCTTCAGTAAAGTAACTGAAGCCTAACTTGAAATATTTTTAATTGAAAAAAAATTTATATTCTTTCCATAGTCAACTAAGTTGGAGAGAACGATTTCATTAAACTGTGACAAATATGCACAATTTTTATGCCATAATTTGGTGTTTTTTAGCTGAAATGATAATATAGGGACAAAAATGTATGAGTCCCTAGAAACGAGCTCCAATAAAGCTATCTCCTTAGAAAATATTGTCAGCACTGAAAGGTATTTTAAATCCATATAGAAATTACACAACTGCCCATCTTAATGTACTCCATAAAGTAAAATGTATGCTTGATTAGCTGAAAACTTATTACACTCTAATAAACATTGAATAATTCTAAAGCAATTTTCAATCTTTCATGCAACTTTTTCTTACAAACTAAGTGCATCACAAACATGATATACAAATAGCTCTCTCCCGTCCTGACTCACGTATCTGTCTCTGTAGTAGTCAATGCTTACCCATGTCTCTTCTCTAAAAGAAAATCTGAGAATCCTTCTTTGGGATAGATTCCAAGATATTACATACAAAGTATAACTAACCTTTACAAATGCTCTCTGTAAATTCTGGTATCAAAATCTACCACATGGCCTGTGTTGGAACTCAGCCACTTTGGCATGACACCTCATGGGCTACATGGATCTTGTTATTGACTGCTGTTATTGGCAGTTATTTTTACTTAATTTCCTCCTCCCACCCAGGTCCTCAGGATGAGGCTGGTGGCCACCAAAGAGCTGCCTCCTTGTTGGATTGTCTATGGCCCACCATCATGGTCACCAAGTTGAGAGTGGCATCCCTGGGAAGCAGGGGAACCTCACTGGCCTGGCCGTAGACAGTAGTGTGCCTTGGGCTTTCAATAGGATCCTACTCCAGGCAACCCTTTTTGGTAAAAGTAGGAATCCTTTTAGAGCTGGGGAGCCCTGGGTTCTAACTCTGTCTCTACTGCGTGGCCTTGAGTCTGTCCCAGGTTCTCACACAGAGTAGTCCATCTCTCGCACTAGAATCTCCCCAACATGTATCGTTACTGTCCAAGAGGAAAGCAATCTGTGGTTCAATGTGATCTTTTTCTTTGTAGTTCTGTAACAATGAGATGGAATTTTGATCGGAATTGCACTTAATCTGTAAACTGCTTTTGGTAGAATGGTCATTTTGACAGTATTAATTCCACCAATGCAGGAGCACAGGATATCTTTCCACTTGAGTGTCTTCCTAAGTTTCTTCAGAGATTTAAATTTCTTTCATCTCCTTCATTGAGCATGTTTCTCATAATTTTATTTTCACTGAAGCTGTTGAGAATGGGAGTTTAGTGTCTATGCTCTCTTTCTCAGCATGTTTTGGGTTGGTGTATAGAAAGGCAACTTATTTTTTCTAAAGTTATTTTTGTATCCTGATGTTTTACTGAAATTATTGATCATCTCTGTAGGTTTTCTCATGAAATTTTGGGCATCTCATCTCTAATAATCACATCAAAACCAACAGGGATAATTTGGTTTTCTTCACCCCCCCCCTTTAATTTCCATTTCTTATTGAATTGCTGTAGCTAGTGCATCAAATACTAGAGTAGGTACAGGGGACAGCCCTGTCTAGTTCCCGTTTTCAATGGGTTGTTTCTAGTTTTTCCATTTAGGATTCTGTTGGCTGTGGGTTTGTCATATAATTATAGTCTTCAATGTGTTGAGATATGTTCCCTCCAGTCCTGCTCTTTCTAGGACTTTTAGCATGTAGACTTGTTGGATTTTTTCAAAGGCTTTTTCTACATCTATTGAGATGATCATGAGATTTTTGTTTTTGAGACCATTTATATGATTTCTTACATTTAATGATGTACATTTGTTGAGTCACCCCTGCAACTTTGGGATAGAGCCTACTTGATCATGACACATGGTCTTATATGTGTGTGTATACAAAAATGTATTAAGCTTGCTTGCAAGCATTTTATTAATTATATTTACATATATACTCAGCTAGGCGGTGGTTGTGCATGCCTTTAATCCCAGCACTTGGGAGGCAGAGGCAGGCGGATCTCTGTGAGTTCGAGGCCAGCCTGGTCTAAAAGAGGACAGCCTCCAAAGCCACAGAGAAACCCTGTCTGGACAAAGCAGAAAGAAAAAGTTCTGTCATTTCTGTAATTTCGTAACACTGTGGGTTCATCAAATGATAGTCTGTTGAGTGCTTTGAACTGAAGGAGACTGAAAGGGTCTCCGAAACAAAGCTTCTCTTGCTTCTTAGCTTCTGTTCTTATATATATATATATATACTCATTGTCAATAGGATCATATTCACTGTCACTGGAGATTAGGATTTGGGACAAATATTTTTAGTGAATTCTATTGTAGTAATTAATTCACAAATTCTGTAAAATTAATTTCTAATAAATACAAGTTAAGATAAAGTGTTTTTACTTTACTCAGGTTTTGCAAATAAAAAACATCAAAATTTATGGCTAGACATTCTTTGGGTCATAAAATCCTCAAGTAGATGCATAAAATGTCAGTCCTTTGATCTGAGTGTGGTGTAGTATGTGCTTTTATGTAATAATCTTGAAAGTGTACAATAGCACTTACTTCACACATAACCTGAGACAAGAACCCAAGATATAAGTAACCACCCAACTTTATCAGTGAAAAAACAAGACTCGGCAGCTCAACATTTGTCCAAAGCATGGAGAGAATACAAATTATGATGGGGATTGAGTGTAAATTCCTAATTTATTTATTTGAAAACACTTTCTGAATGCTTCCTATGGTGAAAGATGTAAATCTGTAAACACAGAATGTCTTTTAGAGCCTCTCTTCTAGTAGGGAGACAAGAAGTTAAGAAACTCAAAATGACTAGCAGCAAATCTCACAAGGCATCGGGGTAGAGGTGTGTGCATGCGTGTGTGGGGGGGGAGTGAAGGCATCATGTGTGGATGGCTCTTCACTGATACACAGCCTGAGAAAGAGGTGAAACAATCATGAGCATCAGTGTAAGAGGAGTCTAGAACAGTGGCTCTCAACATGTGGGGCACCACCCCTTTGAGGTGGTATGACCCTTTCTATCACACGGGCCACCTAAAACCATCAGAAAACACATATATTTATATTATGATTCATAACAGCAGCAAAATTACAGTTATGAAGTAGCAACGAAAATGATATTATGGTTGGGGTCACCATAGCACCAGGAACTGTGCGAAAGGGTTGCAGGGTTAGCATGGCTGAGGAGCACTGATACAGAAGAGAATAAGTGCGTTCTGAAGCTGGCACGGTAAAGATTCTATCAACCATTTGGGGTTAACACTCCAGGGATTTTCCCACCACTCAGTCAAGCTCACACTCTCCTCCACCCATCCCCATTCATGGCTAGGGCCTTTTGACAGCTTCAGTATGCCTCTTAGCAGAAGACCGCCCTGTTTTCAGAGATGCAGACATCTTGTCCATTTTTGTATGAGCTTTATAATTATATTAAAACAGCAAGATAAAATAAACTAAATACTATGATGGTTTATTATGTTATCATTTATTTTTAATAAGCCAACACTGTTTTACTGAAATTATATGAAATATTGAGATATTGTATAAATATCATCTTATAATCATACACATCATGCATTACATATTATTACAGAAAATTAGCAACAATAGCTTTTAAAATAATAGCTTACAATAAAAATAATCTTCATTGTGGCAAGCTTTTAGTCTTTGGAATGGTTATGCATATTGGATTTTTAATGTGGGATGCAGAGAAATACAACTTTTACATGGCCTATGAGAATTATAATTATTAAGGTTAATGTAATATTTCACATCTTTGCTTGCAAGCCTGTTTGAAATAGAGTTCATCATCCCTGACAGATCACACCACACACACACACACACACACACACACACACACACACACACACCACCACCACCACCACCACCACCACCACCAGTTCACATCATATTGGATAGATAAATATGCTGGGCATTTTCCAAGGGTTTTGTTTTTACACATTTACTTATGTGAGCCTGGAGACAATGAACCCAGATGTGAGAGAGCATACATATCAAACAAAAACTGTGAATATGGCTGGGATATCAAGTCTCCCCTGTTCCTATCTAGAAGATAGGAACATTCATTCATTTCATTCAATTAATTCAATTTCATTCATTAAGACAATATGCTAAAATAAGACATTTCTCCGCTTTCCTTGGCCAAAGAGATGGTCATGTGATGCAACTTAGGCCTAGGAATGTAGATAGAGGCCTACTAAGGACTCCTGTTAATGTTCCATAAAATGCTCCCTTCGTTAGGTTCTTATTTCCATGACAAACACCACAACCAAAAGAAACTTGGGGGAGAAAGGGTTTACTTTCTCTTAGAGTTGTTATTCATCATGAAGGGAAGTCAGGGCAGAAACTTAAGGCAGGAACCTAGAGGCAGAAGCTGATCAGAGTCCATGGATGAATGCAGCTTACTGGCTTGCTCAGCCAGCTTACTTACACAGCTCAGATCACCTGTCTACATACGGGAACCCTAAGTGTAGCATAGGCTTGCCCAAAAGCCAATCTGGTAGGGTGATTTTCTCAACTGAGGCTCTTCTCTTTGAATGACTCTGGCTTGTGTCAACTTGACATGAAACTAGGCAGCAAAACTGACCCCTTGTCATCCATTCAAACAAAACAACCAGTAAACTCACAGGAATTAGCAAACATCTTTCAGTGACAATCCTTAATGTTAATTATTTCAACTCACCTAGGAGACTCAGACTAGTAGCTTGTATTTAAAAATTTAATACAACTATATGTTATCTCCAAGAAACATATCACAACGATAAAGGCACATGTGACAAATGCTGAGGACTTATATGAGAGTTCCATGATGGAAATAAACCTGCCGAGCAAATGGAAGCTGAAAACAAGTAACAATGTAGTTACTCTGATGTCTAATAGAGCAAACTTTAAGCCAAATCAATCAGAAAAGATAAACATTAATAAAGATATCAATTCATCAAGAAAATACAACAGATGTAAATACAGATGCACTCAGCATTGAAGTCCTGACTTCATGAAACAAAAATCCATGAGAATAAAGAGTATGATAAATGCTGACAATAAAACATGAGCACACTGGGAGTCAAACCAGATTTAAAAGCCACACCTGCCTGACACCAGAAAAGGGGTCAAGACTCATTATTAAAGACAGTAAGAAGCAAACAAACGCAAAAGAGAACTGTGAGGATCTGCACCTCTTAGTCTCCTGGAGCAGGAGGCAGGTTTTCTTTTAGTGTAGAAAGATCAATATGAAACTTTTCCTCTATCAAAATTCTGGGGTTTTGTGTATGTGTGTATGGCATAAGCTAATATGAAAAACATCTTCATATATGCATTTAAACATGTATGTATCTTTCGATCACATGTTGTCAACAGTACATTTAGAAGGAATTTTAAATTACCTAATAGAGGTGGTATTAAAATAGCTCAATTCAAAAAAGTGATACCATGCCAAAAAAATCTTCAGAAAATCCTTCATTTCCCCTTTAACATTTCCATGAATCTGGAACTGTATATTTCAGTAAATTACTACTTGAGATCCAAATCACAGATCACATGTTGAAAATGAGAAACATATCTCTCTACTCCACCAGCCCCTAGTTTTCAATACTTTGTTATGATCTACTTTCAACTTACTGGATAAAAACACCTTTATTACAGACTAAATGCTCCTGGCTTCAAATCTACCATAAGAAAGGGAGGAGACCAAGCCTGTGAGAAGTAGCAATATACAGAGATGTTTTATTTCCTCCTGACAGGAGTGGTAAATATCTACTTACAGCAGATTGCAGGACCTGCCCCCTTAAACAAAATTACTTAAGTTTATTTCTAAATATTTTGTAAATTTTTCTTTCTTGCTTTAGGAGACATACTTATACATAGAACAGATACTGACAGAAGAAAATAAAGCTAAAAAATTAAGGTAAACTTTTAAATGTACTAGTTGTGTTAATAGTAACATACACTTAAATGTTCTAGATAATATGAGGTGAAAATAAGTACCAGTGTAAATGTTTCTATATTCACAAAATTATAATCACTGAAATAATTCCTCTGATAAACAGAAGTTTTAAAAACAACTGAAGTAAGTTTATAAAATTTATATTTCAACCAGAATGTATTTATTGGTAATGTCATTTGTCTTTCAAATGGGATGCAGCTTTTGAAGCTCTATTTCTCAATTGTGACACATGGAATTCATGTTCACAAAGAGTAAGAAGAAAACATTAAAAACTTAAGTATCTTAATATCTGACAGGCAAAATTGTGAGGCTGGCAAAGACAACTTCAAGGCTGCCAAAGCCTTTCTTGTTATAGCATGCTGTTATAGTTTTTCTGTTTGTTTGTTCCAGTACCAAAGGACACAAGTGTCTATGCACAAGATGCCAGTAAGCACTTCTGTCTGATACTAGTGTGATGCTGTGCTCATTTCAAGAAATCCTTTTCTAACACTTACGATCTACCATCCCATCTAGAAATTCAAATTCATACCAATATACATGGATCTTGATGAATTTTTAAAAGGAAAAATGATAAAATGATTTCGAAACAATATTGAAGCACAAGAAAACAATAAAAAGCGAGGAAATGCACTTTGGGGCATACTTCCAGCAGCAATGAAGTCTACAGAATGTTTTTCATTTTCACTCACAATTTATTTGTAATATTTGCTTGGGAGAATGTTACCTGAAGGATAAAATTATAATCAAATTTAACTGATTTAAAATAACCAGAAATAAGAGCATATACTTAGCCAAATCTTCTAAGCTTATACACTTAAATTCATGTGGGGAACCTGACATTTTGAAACTCATGTACTGGATTTTTAGTGAATTATAACAGCATACTAAGTCACTGAGCAGTTAAATATCAAATAACATGTATTCCTGAGGATTCATTTCTAGTTAAATGGTACTGTTTTTTAAATTATCTTTTGTTCATATCCAAATCCAAAACAGACTTATTTTATTTAAAGAGATGCAGTGGATAGAAATAGAAGAGCAGATCGATGACTATTTGATGTGTGATATGACTTTGTACACGAAGGTACCCTTGTTTCTTTCAGTAACAACAATGTGAGAAACAGTCACTGTGGGATGGGGAGAAGTCTCAGAGGCAAAGCATTTGCTATGCAAGCGTAAACAACGGGGTTCTGATCCCCTGCATCCAATAAATGCCAGTCAAGGCAAGACGGCCTCCCTGTACCCCAGTGCTCAGACTGTAGACCTGAGAGCAAGGCAGCCAGCAACATTAGGTCAAATTCTCAGGTTCCAGCTTCAAGTGAGACCCCACATATACCTCAACATGGTACCCTCTAACATTTCACACGCCCCCATGCCCACCCCACATGTGTTCAGTAGTAGACTGGGAAGAACTGTAAGAATGAAAAGGAGGTCACAATGTTTGGAATATCATCCTACAGAAGAAATAGCTAAGCCCTGAAGACACCAGGGTGACAGGAAGGACACAGACTTGGGTCAAGGCTATTGTGATGGGGGGCGAATTGGGGGAAGTCTACTACCCTGCCTGAGTATAGATGATGCTGGAAGTAACTGGGCACTCCTGGAGCTAGGGTGTGGCTGAGAAGATAAGAACTTCTTAGGGCCAGATGAGAGCCACATTAAGGACTTTGGATTTATCAACTAAAAGACAAGGGACAAACATCAAAAGGTTGAGCGAGGGATCCTACAGAGAGGAATTTGGTATTATTTTTAATACTAAGCTACTTGTTTAAACGAACGTACAAAGTAACCAGTTTCTGAAGCATTTTCATCTACAGTCTGTGTTTGCTCACCCACCTCTCTCATCTTCTTCTCCATCCACTGACCCCCTTACACCCCTGAGCTCCAAAAGTGTCTTTCTGTCTCTGTCACACATGAAACAACCAACACTTGCTAGTAAAAACTGAACACTGTACTATCATACAATATTTTAAAAAAACCATTTGTTCAAATTCCTTTCCAATACGATATATCATCCGGAAGGCCACATGTCAAAGAGTGTATGAGTAGTACCCAGTGTATTTTATGGGATAAAAATCAAGGAGGACATACATTTGGGTGGGTAGGAAACAGTAGTGGGTCTGGTATGAGTTGGGGGTAAATATGATCAAAATACTTTACAGGAAATTCTCAAAAAAAAACCTAAATAAAATGGAGAAAGGGAAAGATAAAAATGCAGTCTAGAAACTAAAATCTGACTGTTGACAGATTGAAGGAGATCTGAATTAAAGTTGCACATCTATTAGAGTTACATGCTTTAGGAAAATGCAGTACAGCTTAAAGTATTTGTTCCAATTAAATAATGGCAATCATTTGCTTATAGTTGATACTGATCTAAGTACTATGCACTACACTGATGTTATGTGAGTGCCATTCCCTTAATCCTGATAGGAACTGGAGAAATTAAACAGGTTGTAACAGCTGGAGAAACTAAGGCTTGAGAATTTAAGCGTCCCTGTGCCCATGCTCACAGTTGTTCAGAGCCAGAGTTCAAATGTAAGTGGTACAATTTCAGTTTCTGCCACAGCATAAGACTCAAGCCAGAGGTCTTTCAGGAGGATGGCATCCTTAACACAGGAGACACATGATCCACCAACAAGGACGGAAACCTCCATTACATACAGTGGCCATTTCATTATATTTTCTTCAACTGATGAAAGTTTAAATCAAACCAGTCTATAGCCATAAGCGGCTTTCTATGTCATAAAAATGTACTCCCTTTTATGTGGCTTTCTATATTAAAATTATTTTATCATACCTCCCAAATATATAATTAGTTTTGATTGAGTGGTTTACTTTTGTGAAACTTTATTGATCCTTTCATTAAACAGCCTATTCTTCAAATAAAACAGTATTAAAATCTACATAAATTACCAGTGACAGACAGGATTTCACTAGACTTTCTAGTATGCCAAATAGCTTTCTTTGGAGTTCTAGAATATGATTTGCAAGCATATGCACATAATGAATTTAAATGAATGTAAATCACTCAGATCCATCAGAGGTCTCACTTCATTAGGAATACACCCTCCTAAAGAATTAGTTCAACATCCCATTTTTACATCAGTTAGCAGCTCCATTGACTATTTTAGTCTTACTATAGTACCATAACATGCCACACATTTCTACAAAAAAAAATCAATATCTTCATCTCACTACTATTTACTATTCTGATGACATTCCACCTTGAATTTGAATCCAAACACGATTTTCTAACAATATGTGCAAGCAAGTTCACAGGCCTGGAATCCTACTGACCTGACCTGCCGACACACCTTCAATTGAAACGGACCTGAGTTTAAAGCAGAGCTTTGTAGACTAAATTTGCAAAACCACAACAAGAAAGCTTCCATCATCAAGTCATTCCCTGCTCATTGCTTCCAAATGGCTAGTCAATGTCCTTGCTAAAAAATAAAAAATAAAAAAGGCTTTTTATTAACTCCCATGTTGATTTATTCTTGCATGGACTTAAAATGTGCTTCAACTTTTAATTTCTCTACATTTATTCTTAAATTGTGTGTGTGTGTGTGTGTGTGTGTGTGTGTGTGTGTGTGTGTGTGTGTGTGTAATATGCAGGTACGCTTGCCTGTGTAGGTACCAGAGGTTTATGCCAGATGCCAGACGCTTTCCTTATGTTTTTTTAGACAACTCTCTTCATGGAACCTGGAGTTCACCTTTTTGGCCAGACCAGCTAGCCTGAGAGCCTCTGGGATCTACATGTTTCTACTTTCCTGATGCTAGGGCACAGCTGTCCAGCCCAGCTTTTACATGAGTGATGGGAATCTGAATTAAGGTCTTCACATTTGTTCAATGCAAGCATTTTAACCACTGAGATGTCTGCCAGCTCCTCATGTTTCTATTTAAATATAGAAAGGAGAGGAAAGGCATCCTACACACATCACAGAAAGGCCAAGCCTAGCTTCTAAATCAACATCAATGGATACGATCAACAGCATAGATGAAATATGATCAATACCTTGGAAGGATATGATCACCAGCATGGATTCATATGATCAACACCATGGATTCATATGACCAACACCATGGATAGATATGGTCAAGATACACTGCATGATGCTGGAGAGATGGCTCAGCCGTTAAAGGCTAGGCTCACAACCAAAAATATAAGATATGCTGCATGAACCTCTCAGGTCTCCAACCTTCGTTCTAATGTAACTAAGGTAGGTTGTGCAACTTCAAGATCTTGTTTTGTAGATTCCCAGTTTCCTTCTCCACATATTACAGTCTTGGAAGGCAGAGATTTTGCTATATTTCTTTATACTCCACAGCTTCAAACTCAGTGATATAAGCTTACTGAAATACTGAAGTCAGCCATAGAAATTTTAAAATTCAAACAAGAATATTTTTCTTTATAAAGTATACCAGATAGTATGTTTTTGCTTATCATGAAGCATATCTGCAACCCATAGGCAACCACACTGTGGATTAAAAACAGCAGTCTGTAAAATATAGAAAACCTCAAAGTATCATGAAAAAAATGAAGCCCTCCATAATATTACTATGCAAAGGAATAAATGAATATTAATAATAACATTTATAAATCAGTATAATGGTTTATTTGATCTGTTAATTCCATTTTATTTGACACCTATGAATATATCTGATTCTATCTCAAGATGACACTGTACATACTGCTTTATGCTATGTCACTCTGTGTTTCAGGAAATGACATCTTCTTCTACTTAATAGCAGTTACTATAGCTACAGCAGCAGACCAAGTATCACAGGATGGTTTGCAGTCAGCTGCTATTTCCCAGTCTTGCGAGCATCGCCCTGGCTCTCTGTAAATGTTTGTCCATATTTCTCCCTTTCCCTTAGGATAGCTTCCTAGAAGTGGAGATACTGGGTCAAAGGGTAAAAAAACAAGTCTTTTTTTAAAACATATTGCCAAACTGCTTTCCAAAAATTCTGTGGTTTTGTGTATGTGTGTCTGGCATAAGCTAATATGAAACACACACACACACATATTTATGTATAACTTTTTTGAAATGTTGACAATGTGGAGAAATAAGCAATAGAGTTTGTTGTCTTGCTTTGTATTTCCTTGATATCCAATGAGATAAATCATCTTAGCATATGTGTGTCAGTCACTTCTTTCCCTATAGAAATACTAGTGTTTTTCTTCAGCAAACTTAGTCCTGAAGCACTTGGGCTGATTAGAAGCTATGAGCTGCCATTTTTACGGTCACACATGCACTTCCATCTTCCTCTACCAGATTTATCTCAAAGTCTTCCCATTAACCTTTATCAAACTTTTCAACCTAAAATTTGATCATTTCCCATGTTCCATTTCTTGCATTACAGTAAGCATATCTTAAATATATATTTCTAGTTCAAAGAGCTAGATACTCAAAATGTATTCCTTATTACCAGGCAGTCTATCTCCAGATTAGTATTTTAAAAACCAAGACTATAATAAAATGTTCAAAAATTAAAGGTGTGCTACTAAAATTAGAATACATCATTGTTTATATTTAAACTTCATGCAAGAATATTTGCTTAATCTTTTTAACTCTGATAAAAAAAAGTGGCCCAAGGAAAGTAATTTACTTAGTTTCAAATTCATTTTAAACAGAAATTGTCCTTAGGAGCTTACATAACATATCCTAAATTTCTCTGTACTAAAATTCCCCATAAATATCAAGGAGTTTGAAATTTTCCTTATAGATCATATGGAAGGATGTTATGAATCTAAATAACATAATACTACAAGTTCCTTTAAGCTGCCTCATATCTAGAAAACTACATAAATCTCAGCAGTTACCTTTATGCATGATGTTTTCTATAGATCACATGAAGCATAAACCTTTAACGAACATCATATTTAAATCTGGATCTTTGAGTTGCCAAATTCAAAACTGTATCTGAACTTTCAGATGGTACACTACTAATCTGATAGGCATAAATTGCATCTTGTTACAAAAGGCATGATGTAATCAACTCTTCCTCTGCCTCCTGGATCATACCACCATCCAGGATGAGGCAGAGGCCCACCCTCTTCCAAGTCCACCTGAGCTTCCAGTGGGTGCCCAGGATGTCTAGTAAACCTCTGTGTAGAAATCCATCTTTAAAATGAGGCAATGAACAGACGGCTCTGAGAAACTACATCACCTTTTGAAAGCTATGAAATCCAAGTTCTGATATGCCCTTAGTTTAAAGCAAACTCACCTTTAATTGAGTAATTACAGTAGTTCACAGTTTCAAGTTTATAGAGATTTCATTGGGGGCACAGTTAACACTCCTTTCTAGTTTAACTGTGGAAGCTTAAATCAAAGTTTAAGATGCAAAAACAAAGCTATCCATACTAACAAGCCTTATGATCTGTATGCACAGCTGAGACCCTTTGCACTCTAATTCAAATAGTGCATTTTCCTTACCTCCCCATGAGTGAACTTGAACAAATTTGAACCTACGAATCAGATCACAAGGGGGGAGGGGTGGTGAGTGATCATTCAAAGCAATGAATACTTGTGGATCAGCCACCTAGCTTTCTTTCTTACCAACATTTGAGGTTGAATTTCTGTGCTTACATGCTCCCAGAGCACATCCATGCTAGGGATCGTAACTCATTTTAGCACACTTGAGGGGCAAGCACTTTCCATGTCCGTGCTAGGGATCGTAACTCATTTTAGCACACTTGAGTGGCAAGCACTTTACTGACAGAGCCAACTCCCCTGTCCTGCATTTGTCTTTTGCTCTGCCACTGGAAAAGCTTTCCTTTTCTGGCCCACCTGCATCACTATAATCATCACACAAAGACTACACAGCACCTCGTTGTATCTAAGATGGAAAACACAGTGAGTACACGGCTCACACCCGCGTTACTGGTGTTTTCCTTGCCGTGTGGACTTGCATTTATTTGTCAAAGGAACTTAAAGTATAATCTAAATCGACCTCCAATGACTGTAATCATCAACACTAGAAGTTTCTTCTATTTCATCTTCATCAGCAAAATGTAGTCAGACATATTTGAACCTCAAGCCAAGTAAGAAATGAATACAATCTTAACTTTTGTGTTCCATCTAGGGTCATTGAAAGCTCTGAGGAGCTAGGTGGCAGTCACTCTCTGTCAAATCACAGCATGTGACTGCTTTCTGTTCTCAGCCCCTTACACATGACAGGGAATTATCCCCCATTGCTACAGAAACTCTTTTAAGGGATGGTGGTAGAAGTGCATTATTTCCTAAAGCACCACATTCTCAAGAAATAATCTTCCCAGCTTCGGCATGGAGAGCTTTGAGACTTAAAGTTTCAGCAATAGTAACTAGGAGAATACAATGGAAAACGAGTTATAGGGAAAGATTTGGGGTAAGGCATATAAAGGACAAACTGTAAACAAATTCAAAGCAACTGTAAGGAAAAGAATGTTGTAACAAGGTTAAAGGTCATAGCCTGGCAGATCACATTTGAACTTTGTATGTCCACTGAAATCTGAAATGCTCTCTGAGTTTTTGAGCACTGATATGAGCTCACATAGAAGATTCCATGCTGTGAAACTTAAATTTCAATAAAATTACTTTTACTATGTGTATGAAATGTATGTAAAACACAACACATTTTTATTTAGGCTTGGTCCCCATGCCAAAAGTATGGCATTTCATGAGTGTGTATGTATGTATGTATGTATGTATGTATGTATGATGTATTTCAATACCTGGAAAAGTCTGCAAATTCAGATTCTCCCAGTTCCAAGCTTCTGTTTGTGTCTTTCTTTCTTTCTTTTTGCAAGACGGGGTCTCATATCGCAAGGTAGCACGCAAAGCCATATAAAAGAAGATAGCCTTGGACAACTGATCTTTGTGCCTTCACTTCTAACTGCTGGGATAATAGGTGTGCACCAACACACCTGCTTTACGTGGCTCTGGTTTCAAGCCCAGGGTTTCATGCATGCTAAACAACATTCTACCAAATAAATTATGTTCCAAGTCAGTGTTTCTGACAGGAGACAGTCAAGCTGTAATGATTTCAACAACTAGTAACCAGCCACAAGAAATGTGAGTAGAGGCTGGGCTTGGTGTTGCACATGTGCAAGCCTAGCGCTTGGGATGCAAAGCTGGGGGATTGCCAGTGAGAGGAAGCCTGAGCTATATAGGAAACAGAGGCTATCCTGAGCTATAAAGTGAGATCCTGTCCCCAAACAAGAACAAAGGACAAAAATCATGAAGAGGTATAAACAACTTGTATAAAGTGAGATTCCAGACTTATAAACCTATAAAAATATGTCCAACTCTAATGTGGGATGTTCTTCTGCATGCTGTAAATATGTGTTGCTTTCATTGGTTGGTGAATAAAGCTGTTTTGGCCAATGGCTAAGCAGAGGATAGCCAGGCAGGAAATCCAAACAGAGATAGAGAAAGAGAGAAGACAGAGGCGAGGAGACACATGTATTTGCCAGGGCACCACTGGAAAACCACAGCCACATGATGATACACAGATTAGGAGAAATGGGTTGGTTTACAAGAGAGAGAGTAATAAGCTTAAATCATTGGCCAAACAATTACAAATATATATTAAGTCTCAGAATGTTATTTTATAAGTGGCGGCTGTGGGAACCTGGCGGGTGGAGAGAAATGGGTCAAGGGGGACCAGGCTACGCCGTAGAAAAATCTCCATCTCCAAAACTCCAAGTGAAACATTTGTGTTACACACAACAAAAAGTATCAGTAAGGAAGCCGGGCGGTGGTGTCGCACGCCTTTAATCCCAGCACTCGGGAGGCAGAGGCAGGCAGATCTCTGTGAGTTCGAGGCCAGGCTGGACCGACAGCCTCCAAAATAATACAGAGAAACCCTGTCTCATAAAACTAAAAAGGGCGTGAATTACCAGTACCATGCAAATGTTGCTGAAATGTAAGTCAGTCTACACACTGAGGGTACCGTGCAAAGTTCCTAAATTCAATATATGTGTTTCTCCACCGCCCTGAAGTTCTATTTCTAATAACGTATCCCTAAAGAAGTTCTCACTCTTATGTACAAGGAGACATTTACAGAACTGATCTGCATGGTACTACGTGTAACCAATAAAACTGGAAACAATATAAATGTCCATTAGCAGGGAGACAGATAAGCAGTAAAATGCCATCAAGCAACTAAACTAGAATGAGCTAGATGGAAATGGATCATTACACATAGAACTCAAAACCTGTTAAATATTTCGCAAGCACACATTGCATCCTAGAATTACTAAATGTTTGTAGGTACCTGCATATATGACGCAAATATAGTCAGAGGATGTGTACTGCATTCCTGACAGAGGCGTCCTCAGCAAAGGCAGAGAGGAAGGGAGAGCGATGGAGAAAGACCAGAGGCTCGGCCTCATCTGCATCACGAGGCCTCTGAAAGAGCTATCCCAAGTGACAGATTAACATCTGGTAACTGACTGGAAAAGTATGTTTGCATTAGTAATTTACTTTAAAAATAATAAGATAAGAAATGGCTAAGGCATCATTTGAAAAGTCCTAATCCAATCTAGTTGACTTGGTACCTTTCAATTCAACAGGTTCAGCTTCTAAGTGGACAACTACAGCTTACTTTGGTTGCCACTGACTTTGAGTAATTCCATTCTGAACTTTATGCCACTGTTGAGAAACATACTTGGAAACTAGAAACAACAGGCCAAATAAATTAAGATTTTTGAAAAATAGCTGTTGTAAGTATTGACGTTAAACATGAGAACTTTAAGAAGAAAATTAGTGTCTTTCTCCTTAATTTTCCTATGAAATCAAAAATTCTCCTTAGCAGTAACACATGAACAGATGATACAGTAAGGAAGTAACTTCTATAATCATCACAGTTTTAATGAATCCAGTATTCAGTCAGAACACCAACTGCAAAGCATGGATTGTTAGCAATGTTAGAGTAATCAACACAATGTTTTTAAAGCAAATACTTGTGATATGCATAAAAATGAATTGTTGACATATTTTACAACTGTTTAGAATACAAAATAAAGATAAAAGGCTTGCAAAGTGTCCAATGATTCATACAATACCAATTAATAAGTAAAACGCTTGCCATTTACTCACTTAGTTTGTCTTCCTAAAGCTAATGGATTAGTATGTGGAGACAATAAAGCTTTAAAAAATAGACAAACAGAGAATAAAAGAAAAAAAGCAAAGGACAGTCCTATCTTAGGTGTGTGAAGAACCATTCTTAGAGTAATCACAAGAATTAAGGAGAACAAATTTCAGGTCTGATAATTTACTATAATGAAAGATCATTCAGGTAAAGGAGAAAACAATGAGAGAATATGAGACTTTCGTGCACTATTTTATTCAGCCCTAACAATTCTTGAAGCTATTCCATTGCCTTAAGGAATAAATTACATTATAAGGAAACCTGCTGCCTTTACCATGTTTGCTTGTTCAGACACACCACTGTAACTATTGCACTTTGATTTACTCTCAGCTCCAGCCAGAGGTCCCACAGCCTAGAAGAGTCTAGAGAGAGGAAGTGCCCGCAAGAGACAGAGTGGCATTCCAAGCAGACGTGCAGGGTTCCCACTGGCAGGCCTTCTTGCCTGTTCTGGGGGGAGCCAAAATCAGAACAGAACAGCCCAGAGCACTCATCAGCCCAGAAACCCTGGCTTCTTTGGAAATGGTGGTGCCATCTGGAGGCAAAAAAATGTGCTCCCCGTGTTATATGAAATCAGTCTTATGCTCTCTGAAGAAGTTGTTTTTCTACAGAAATGATAGATTCTCATTACAGAAATTTTGGTAAATAGAACAGCAAAAAAATTAGCAAGGAGCAACTCCATTACTCAAAGATAAATACCAAGGATTTGTAGTATTTCCTCCCACTAAGAAGGGAAATGCTCACCTTCTTCCAACTTGGAGTAAAACATGCACATACACAAAAACATAGAAATTCTATGCTGATCGCTGCACAAAGCAATTAACAAAGCAAAACGCTTTTTAATGGTGGCCTTCATAGAGATGCCTATGTTTATTCCAAGAGAGCTAAAACCTGGCTCAATACCAAAGGAAAGAAAATTTTAGCAAGTCCTACTGGTATAAACATGTGAGTTCATCACTTGGGAGGGTGGGGCCAGGAAACTGCAAATCAGAGGCCAGTCTGGATATATCATGAGTTCCAGTCCATCCTACCCTACCATGAGATCCTGTCTCAAAAACAATAATAAAAGATTCATTTGTCAAGACGTGGTTGGTGCCCAATTTGATGGAGAGAAAAATGTTGCGTAAATTACGTGTTTGTTGCCATGTGTGATGCTTAGGAACTAGTCCTAGGAATGAGAGCTTTGAGATACAGGAAAGCGATGGTAAACACATATAACTGTGTGGGCCTTAGCATTGACGTTCATTAACCTATAACACGCTCTGGCTTTCTCTATCACCATTTCCATTTGACAGATGAGGAGACGGAGGCATCCCAAGTTTAAGTAACAGGCCTGAGTCACAGAGCTGAGATTCAAACAAGGACATCTGACCGGAGAGGCCATGTATTGGGGTCACTCCATGACTTCTGTCACCACATGGACACTCAATAATGCCAAATTCAAGGCACAACCTACCAGCTGCCTTCCCTCAAAGTCTGATAGGTTTAAAATGGCATCAGACTGGCTTCCGTTGCTCTCTCTTCTTTTCGGGATGACAGTTTATACGCTCTGTCCACGTTGACTTTCCTGTGAGTGTTCTGCTCCCATATTTCCCTCTCCTTACTAGAAGCTTCACTCTCGAGACTTCATATTAACTCTTGGCATAGAGACATCAACCTAGCCAGTATTTCCCATCTTCTGTCTTAACTCTCTCCTCTCTCTCTCTCTCTCTCTCTCTCTCTCTCTCTCTCTCTCTCTCTCTCTCTCTCTCTCTCTCTCTCTCTCTCTCTCTCTCTGTGTGTGTGTGTTTTTCTGGACTGAGGTTCTCTTTGAGCTATGGGAAAATGATCCATCAACAGGGTAGCATTTCATCTTAAGAACAGTAGAAATTTGAAGACTTAATATGGTATTAAGTCTACCACACTTCCATCTTCATGAAGTTTTAAGACTGCACAGCTACATAGGCTGACTTATTACAATAAAGTTTCCCAACCTGAGAAAAAATATCATTATCTAAGACTATTCGGTTCTGGTTACGGCCCCATCAAAATTGCCTCAAACCTGAGCATCCTCCTGCCTCTGACAAAGTCAGAGTTACAGCTCCCATGAGCCACCCCTCCACAGCAGTTATAGTGCCCAAAGTAGCAATAATTCCTCGGCAGGATTTTCACAGAAGAGCCAAAGCTCTGTTTCCTTTTTCAATGTTGTCATTTTTCTGTTGTAAAAAGAAAAAAAGCCTAACTATAGATTTTGATGCTGTCTGCTTACTAGCTTTTACATTGGAACAGCCTCAGACACTTAGCGCTTGCGACTGTGTGAGGGATAGAGAGATAGCTGATGTCTTCACTCGCTTCGCAGGTTCGCTTCTACCCAGAGGTCCTTCGAATGACATTACAGTGCATCCGGGCATGAACAGTGTGAGCTATATGCGGAGTAGCATGTTAACAACCCTTACGCTGAAGTTCCTTAATGGCTCACACGTTCTTGTGCCAGCACGACTCTCCTTGGTAGTCTGGTGGTTTTCCTAAATCCAAGAGTTGGCTGGCATTAAAACCTCACAGTGCATCACCGTGCAAGCCTGTCCTACCCATGCCATAGTCCATCATAAGCAATTCATACTGACTCATATTTTTGTGCCAAATATTGATTTTTGTGAATGTCACAAAAACAAAAAGCTTATGGTACTGTTTGCTGCACAGCCTACATGTACACACCCACACAATGCTCATAAATCAGAGTAGCAGAGTACGTGATATGTGTGAATATTAATCTTCATCTGTATCAATTAAAAAATGAGTTGAGAAATCACTTATCTAAGCTACCTTCACAATACTCTCTATTTTTGGAATTTGAAGACTAGACTCAAATACCCCATGAGTACACGAAGAGCTGGGAGGATTTCCTCTCTGGGTAAAGCTAGCTCGTGGCTGACTTTATTAAAACCGCACTGCTGATTCTTTGCCTGATGAGATCTTGAGGTCATGCTCTCACGTGAGTCATGTTTTGGCCACTGCACTTCTCGTCTCCTCCTACTCACTCGCTGAGGCCTGTGCTGAGCATCCCCTAAATGCCCACACTTTCCAGAAGTTACCACAGAACCACTTCCCTTGGCCCACAGAGATACAGAGAGACAAAAGCATTATTGCCACTGTCTCGCAGATACAAAAATCCATTCCTGGGTTAAGAAACATGCTCCAGGTCATGTGACAAGCAAGTGAGATTTCAGGTCCAGAGTTAGAGTCTCTGCCTACAATAGTTCTCCTATGCATTTCTTCTCACATTTTCTCCAGCTTACCAAGGTTATCCTGACGGTTGATTTTATCTTCCCCAACCTGCTCTCTATTAACCTGTCAAACTCTGCAAGCCTGACAAACCTTCCTTTTGCAGACATATCTCTAGCTTGTTTGTTGCTGAAAGCACTACTGCACACAAACATGCTATGGATTGTAAGATAAGGTAAATATATGGTGTAGCACCACTGTGAAGCAGATTTCTAAGTGTATGCTCAACTATAAATGTTATACTAGTAGTTCACCAATACAGCCCTTTCTTGTAATGTAGTTATAACTGAAGAAGGACGAGGAGGACTCAATATTAAACCTGAAGTCCATAAAGTGCTCATGAAATGTTTGGTGGGCGGATGGTATCTGAATCTTCAAACCATATGGAAATTCCACTGTGTATGTACTTTGTGGTGGAGTTGGGAGCACACACGATCTAGATCCATGTATATTCATGAGGCCAGTTTAATGAGTCTCTTAGAATTGCTGAGTATGTACGCATCTCTGTATACATCAACAAATGAGGGCAGATCTCTGGTATACTTTTCTTAGAAGACATTCTGGTTACTACTATACTCATTTTTCTCAGGAGTAAATGTATTCTGTGAAAGATGATTAAATTTTTGCTGCTACAAAAAATTGGCTTTGACCCTTTCTGATCATCAACTTCCTCTTCTACACAAGATGGCAACACTCCTAGAAACTGCATTTTAATTAAAAGCTTTACTGAGGGTTGTGCTTAGGGAAGCAAGCAATGAGGTCAACCTTCCTATTTAAATAAGTTGCCATCTCTGTGTGTATGTTGTTTATGTGCATAAGTGCAGGCAGGAGCTCCATGACTGACGCCTGGTGGCTCTGTAAGAAGACAGAGGGAGACCAGAAGGTAAGAGTGCTCAAACACACACACCCCTCCCTTTGTCTTCCCTTGTGTGGTTCTGACCTGCCTTCAAAACAAGAAGGCCACCCATCAGATGTGTCAGCTCCACCATGCACCTCCATCCCATGAGCCAAGAGAAACTTTTGTTCTTCTGACATCTGTGGGGTTATAGCATGAGAAGATTGATGCCTAAGGAATAATGGATAACTATATGGCCATTTTTCAAATTAATCAGAGCACATTTTTTTCAGATTCTGTAGAGAACCATCTCCCTGTGTTCTTAGTCGATGTAGCTTAGCTGGGCAAGGTTAATCAGCCACCACCCATGCACCCATGCATGCACACACATGCATGCACACCCCCAGCCCCTCTCTCCAGAGCTGCACGTGTGAGCCCCGCCAGTCCAATCAGAGTCTGTTGGGGCGAGGCTGATCCTTGTACCAGAATTAATAAATAATGACATTGACAGGTCAGAGGGCTACTGGCTACAGTCCCCAGCCAAATGTAAAGATGGACAGGTAAGCCTGTGCCTGCACCTTCTCACACCTGAAGTCCAGTCTTTGGAAGGCTTTTGTCCTTGAATTTCTTCCATTTGCGGAGCCTTGATTCAAACTTAGAGATGCTTTCCTGTGCTGCCCGCAAATATAGAGTCCTAATCACACTAATTACATTATGACCACTGTGTCATTTCATTAATTGAATTAGCACCAAGTGCCCCACGCCCACGCTGTCAAGGATTATTTGATACCTCCAGGATAAGACCTACCACATCTACTTTGTTCTGGGGTCTTGGGTGTGCCTAGGTCAGTGCTCCTAAAGAATAAGAAGCCTCACTCTTCTCTCTGAGTACCGCTCTGGAGTACGCTATAACAGCATGTGACTAACACATGGCTGCCAAATAGAAGTGAACAGACCACACATGGCATTGGACCCACCAGAAACTGACAAAGGCGGATGAGTTGCTTCTTACATGAGCTAGCACTCAGCACACCTCAGTGTCTTTTGTTCCGTGTCAAATATTATCAATGTGATGCACTCTATATTTTTAGTGTTATTTTTAACTGTGACTAAAGAATATGAATAGAGTTTATCTTCCAGCTATTTTTACTGTTGCTGTACAGCCACCACCCATCTCCAGAACTCTCTATGGATCAAGAGTTTTTGCTACATATTGCTGTTCACTACAGACTCCACGGAGTCTAATAAATAGAGTTGGCATTTCAGACAGTTATTTACAGGTAGCAGTGCATTCTTCTTTTCAAAATATCCATGTTTTCTGTCTTAAAATAGTCTTGTTTTCTCCTCATGGGCAGAACCCAGGAGAGGGCACCCCTGGCAAAGACGAGCAAGTGAAGCATCAGGCGGTCACGAGGCCGCGTCTAAGAGCAGCAGATGAGGGGACTTCTAACCACCCTTCCTTAATTCAGCGTCTTGAAATAAATTGGGACTGGCATGTTCAGTATCCGCTCTATCTTGATTGACTGCCCCAACTGGCACGGAACTCTCTTCATTTTCCTCATTAATTTTTATATCTTGTTTTAGGTCTCCAGTCCTTAAAACCCTCAGAAAACTAGAATCTGCTTACTTCTACCAGAGTAAAAATTGGCAGAAATTAGCTTCTCCAAGGCTCATTTTATCAGTGTGAAGAAAGCACGGGAGCAGGCCTGTGCTATTGCTGCTCTTCATTTCCACAGCTCAGGTACTGGCAACAAAATCCATCCTTCAGAAAAATGCACAGTTAGGGCAATTATGCTCTTGTGAAAAATCCTTAGCCTTTAAAGTGCGTATTAGCCAGGACCTGCTGATGGACGTCTAAGAACCACCCATGGATCTAAGTATTAGAAATCCTACAGACGGAGAAGCTGATGGCCTCGGATGTCACAATGAATGATTGCAGGGCTTGTAACTCCACCATCCACAACCCCAGGCATCTGTCAATCTCTTTAGTTCCCCTAAAAACCAGTGCTTAGGAGGGGAAAGTACTATTTTCACCTGAATCTTAGCAACCAAGTCCAAATACAGGGTATATGTCAACCAAATTACCATATTTCTCCCACATATAGAAAACTCCAAAATCCACCCAAAGTCTCAAAGAGAAAACTCACACACAATCACCTCCATTGGATCTGACAATGACAAAGGGCTAGAGAAAAAATACTTTGTACACTATAACCAATAAATTATTTTCTCACACCTTCCAGCTTAGGAGAATGAATGCCTCTGAATATAAGCCCCATTCAGACGAACTGAAAACCCAGCTGGCATAGACTGGAGAGTGCCTGTCCCAAGACATCTTTCCATCTTCATAATGTATATCCAGAGTCCCCCGCCCCCAGACATCACTATCTTCATCAGGGTTTCACGTAGTCAGACTGCCCTTGAACTAGCTACAAAGACAGCATATCTCTTTGCTTTGGGGCCGTCTGCCTCCACTTCCTGAGAGCTGACCGAGTTCTATGGCAGGTACAGCCATGAGCCACTACACTTGGTCAAGGTAGTCGCAATGATGGAACCCAGGTCTTTAATGCGTGTTAGGCAAGCACTCTACTAACTGAGTTAAAGCCCCACCCCAACTCCATTTTTTAAGTTAATACAAACTTTACTATGTGATGGATGAAGACAATCACATTTCCACTTTTAGAAAGATAATCCTGAATCCAATGCCAGTGCCTAAGGACACAATGAGAACTTCTAAACACTGTGACCCTGTCCCTGATCTCTGGGTATGCTCATCAGAAATCCATAAGTCACCATTGCTAATTCAAATTTGTGTCTGATTTTTTTCTAACCAGTAGCTTGTTCTTCCATTTCCCAGTATTATTTTCCTAGTGGCCTAGTGGAAAGTATTTTATGTTAGTGACAAAATTGAATTTTACCTTTATTCAAACACAAAATTATTTAGCTTGTGTGGAGGTTTGAATAAGAATAGCCCCCATAGGCTCATATATTTGAATGCTTAGTTAGCAGGGAACCTCACTATTTGAAAGGATTAGGGAGATTAGGAGAAGTGATCTTATTGGAGGAAGTGGGTCACTGGGGGCGGGCTTTGAGGCTTCAAAAGCTCATCCCAGGTTCGGTGTCTCTTTCAGCCTATGAATCAGGATGCAGCTTTCAGATGTTGCCCCAATACCATGTGTGCCACTATGTTCCCTGCCCTCATGGCAATGGACCAACCCTCTGGAACTGGAGGCAAGCCCTCAACTAAATGTTTTCTTTTACAAGAGCTGTTTTGGCTACGGTGTCTCTTTACAGAAACAGAATACTGATTAAGACGGCTTGATTTAATACCGATACCATAATTTAGCAAGTGCCTATTATTTCTGTAACTTGTGTTTTTCATGCTCTTTCCAATGCTCCTTGGCAAACTATTTTTGTGCTGATAACAATTAACATGCTTTGTGGTACAGTAGAAACAAGTCAGGGTCAGGTAGCTGGACACTCAATCATTTATTTCTCTAAAATACTACTAAAGCTTCCATCCCGTATTCACGATCTGGCCACTGGAGCTCCCATGCCACCAGAATTCCCCATATAGCCACCTCTCCACCTCGTCCTGCCTCCACAGCTAGTTCCTAGTTCCCTTGGCAGATTCACCGTTCTACCTCTTTGTGCCATTCTTATGAAGAACATACTGGCTTGTGTTACATCAAAGACCTATCAGGCACCCAAAAGAGCCAGTGTAAAAGAGAGGAACAATTTGTTGTGCTCACGGCTCCTGAGATTTCAGCCATTGTGCTAGCAAGGGCTTGGTGAAGAGGAGCAGTTGAAGTGACAGCGGTCAAGGGGGTCCAAGGACAAGCTACAGACCCTAAGGACATGCTCTCAGAAACCCATTTACTCCACCTCCAAATAGTGCCAATAGCTGGGCCAACTCTTCAACACATGAGCCTACGGGGACACCATATTCAAAGTCCAGTAGGGCCCAATACCTCATTCTAGCAATCGCAGATTTCTATAACCTAAGTTCTCCAAATACCGTTAATTCCTTCCAAGCAGGCTCCGTCTGTGCTGTCTGCACACTCAGCCTGTGCTGTTACTTATCCCTGAATGCCCGCCCCACTCACCGCCAAATACCAATCTTCAAATGTCAACTGGATCTCACCTCCCATATAAAGACAGCTTCCTTGACTTTGCAGCCCACACAGAACGCTTCCTTTTCCAATCTTTGGTAACACTTCTTATCAGCAGCGCACAACCAAACACGTAATTAGGGAACAGGAAAAGGCTATGCACACTCATTAGGCCTTCTTCTCCAACTAGATGGGAGACGGCAGGGCATGGGCTCAGTCACACTCATTTGCTTCTTTCACACTAAGAGCACAGTGGTAGGTACAAAATAATACCTGATGAAGAATGCCTGTCGTTATACCCACTGACAATACAGAATTTCCCATTTGGTATGGGAACTTGCTCAGCGTGTGTGTGTGTGTGTGTGTGTGTGTGTGTGTGGGTATGAACGCGTGTTGAGGTGCACGTGTGTATATACATGTGTGTAGGAGTGCACATGTTACACACACTGACAACACAGAATTATTTAAATAGCTGTTTTTCTTTTAGTGTAGGTCTTCTATAAAAACACTTAAATTAAAATATACTGACTAGGCAGACGGCGTGGCTCAACAGGAATTGTACACCAAGCCTGACAACCTGAGTTCGATCCCTAGGACTCACAGGGTAGAAAGAGAAAGGATTCATGTACATTTTCCTTTGCCCTCTACAGATGTGCTAGGGTACACACAAACTACACAACATACACAAAACTGAAATGCAATTTAAAAACATCACATAATGCAACAGTAACAAAAGTCTAGAAGGAAAAGATAGAGAGAAAAAAAAAAAAGAAAGCCATATAATAAAAATGGACTTCGGAGTAAACCAGCAAGATAGGAAGGCATATGAATAATAAATATGACAAGATGTGCAATTTCATTTCCATGTCAGGAAAATGCCAATTTAGGGTACATAGGACATCAACATACAGCTATTATAATGTCAAAAGTAAAATATCACCTCATTCTCTTAAGTGTTGGCAAGGATGCATCAGAATCATAGTTTTATACACTGTTGATTGAAGTATAAAATGTTAAAAAAACCATTTTGGAAAACAATTTGATCTCTTTTTTTAAAAAAAATTAACAATTTGATCTTTAAAAAAAGTAAAGTTGTACTTACCTTCCAATCTACTTTAGTTTACTAAAGAAAAATGAAACATACATTTACACAGGGATCTGCATGTCAACATTTAAACCACCTTTTCTGTAAAGCAATTTAAGCTGGCAACAGCTGAGACGCCCAGACAGGTAAACAGATAAAGGTAATGTGAGTCATCTACAATGGAATATCAATCAGCAATAAAAAGAAAGTAAGTCCTAATACATGCACAGTTAAATTTCAAACACATTATAAGTGAAACCAGCCAGGATCAAAAGGCTGCCTGACCAGCACTCAGGAGGCAGAGGCAGGAGGATCTCTGTGAGTTCGAGGCCAGCCTGGTCTACAAGAGCTAATTCCAGGACAGCCTCCAAAACAATACAGAGAAACCCTGTCTCGGAAGACAAACAAACAAACAAACAAACAAACAAAACAACAACAAAAAAGGCTACCTGATCTATTATTCTGTTTACATGCTAATCTAGGGAGATATATCCCCAGGGGTACAGTGGCACTGTCTCAGGGGTAGTCAACAACTGTCTAACTGTACTTGAGGAGCATATGTAGGAGGGTCTGGTAATGTAAACCTGGCCAAGAACCCAGGGCTGAAAAGTCATAGACCCTAGAAGAGAACCATTATTGCTGTTTCCCTGAATTAATATAGATGTCAACTGTATACTAAATATTTTTCCTTTTCCCTTTGGGTAAATGTAATTCCCACCACTCACCAAACAAGCTTCCTTTTACTGCAAAGGCTACAACAGAGATTCACAACTGATCATAATGCAGAAAATGAGTGGGCATGGGGGCACGCAGTCCCAGTAGGCACATCTGCAACACACTCTCCACCTAAGGCTCAGAAAGCCTTGCAGAAGAGGGGGTGGAAAGACTGCAGGATACAAGACCAGGGTACCCGCTGTAAGGGAGCATCATGTGGACAACGGGGCTGCTGCACCCCTGAACTCTCAACAGTATGGTTGTGTCAACGAGGCCCATACAATGAATACATTCGTCACTATGTCAACAGAAATAAGGGGAAAAAGGATGTCACCCATTGTGGCTGAGAGAAGAATCCGTTTTCTCTAGGGACAAATTCCCTGACCAGTTACCTGATCCCAAGTGGTCAGCCCTAAACACATGTCCACAGGGTCAACACTAAATGGGTTTAGTATATTGAGTGTATTGTTTAATAATAATAATCACCAATGACGCTATGAATTTGAGAGCATTGGAGAGACAGGAGGAGTTGGAACAGGGAGACGAAAGACTGGAAATACTGTAAATACAGTGTACTCATAT
Source organism: Mesocricetus auratus (assembly GCF_017639785.1). Lineage (NCBI taxonomy): Eukaryota > Metazoa > Chordata > Mammalia > Rodentia > Cricetidae > Mesocricetus > Mesocricetus auratus. The sequence continues at coordinate 3,848,028 of NW_024429218.1, read as the reverse complement.
AGGAATTTCTAAAGTAAATAAATAAATATGAGGAGAGGACACACACTAGGGTTACTTAGACTTGGGAATGAGGGGAGGGGTGGATGAAAGGGGCCACAGAAGGGGACTTGGTACATTAAGCAACTGCTCTGTATCTTGATTAGGTGTTGATGAATAATTTCACACTCAGCAAAACATTCAGAACTCCATATCCAAAGAATAATTTTGCTATTTGAATTTTTTTCTGGACAGGGTTTCTCTGCATTGCTTTAGAGACTGTCCAGGAACTCACTCTGCAGACCAGACTGGTCTTGAACTCACAGAGATCCAGCTGCCTCTGCCTCCCAAGTGCTGGGATTGAAGGCATGTGCCACCACTGCCTGGCTCATCTGATATTTTTTAAAGTAACCTCAAAATAAAGTTTGAGAGCATATGTTACCAATTAGCTTGGGAAACATCATTACCAGCTACTTTTTTTGTGTGTAATGTGAAAAACCAAAACCACATTCCTTATTATTTTGTGAACATCTCTAAAATGTGTTGATAGATGCTACTTTTTTAAAGCTAAACTCAATAGAATTTGCAGTGTCATTTGATGATAATTTCAAAAGCATATAATCATCACGAATACCTACCTAGTGATTCTATATGTATGCCTGCCCCAAGTCCCTCTCCTAAGGAGTTCAGCCCTTTATCTCCGCATCCAGCAAGGATTCTGGAAATGACTAAACTGGATGCTGGCTTTCCTGAGGCTTATATCCTAGTTACATTCCTGGTTAGAGGAAGTGATGTAATAGGCTTTTACCAGAGCATGAAGGAGATTGGGGCATCACTTTGAATAAAATGGCAGCGACTGTGGCTGGTGATGTGTGCACTGATCCTTAGTGAATGCCCAGAGAGAAAAAAACCAAAAACTTGAGGAGAGGTATTTTAGCAAAGGGACCTGTCAACAGAGGGTGGAATTTAGACCCTTAGAGCCACAGAAAGTTCAGCATCAGCAGGGGACTAGGAAGAAACAAATACTAAATCCAGTAGTTGGGGACTGAGAACTAAACCCCTCAGTCATTTTTACTTAATCCTTCATTCAGTGAGAAGCCAGCAGAGGGCTTTGTCGTGGGCACACCATCTGATTTACATCTTTAAAACCTCCATCAGTCTGCCTATTTCTTCAGAGCGCGTGGCCTTCTCTTTCAACTATCAGTCTCTCCTCAGTTGGGTGGCATTAGACTAATCATGTATCCTGTCTCTGTTTTAGTATTTGTTAAATGGGTAACAGCAGCTTCCAATAGCTGCCAAAACATATGGGTACCATGTAGAAGTTGAACACTTGATGACCGAGGCCCAGCACAGTCCACTTCCCAGCCTCACCCTCCTTAGACACTGTCCTTGTCATCTACTCTCCCTCCCTCCCACCGGTCTAATCTCAGCCAAGCCTACCATACCTGTAAACCACACCCTGACTCTGCTCCTAGTGATTCTTTGTACTAGTATCTCTTCCCCCATTCCTTTCTTCTTTGTCATCCAAACCGATGTCTCTGAAGACGTTAGAGTTCCTGGTCTGCCCATGCATCCCATATTTCTCCTCTTTATTGCTCATCGCTTGACTAGTCATGACCTCACTCCTGATTCCACTACTGGGGCATTCTTCCCCAAAACTCACCAGAACTACTGTCACCAGCTCGTATTCCTGGACCTGAAGACCCAGACTATAGTGCAATATCTCCTCCTAGAAGTGAGAGACAATTCAGCAGAGGGACACAGGACAGGATTCTACCATAGCTTATAACTAACTACTGTGCATGGTCATGGAAAACACATGTAATTTCTCTGGCCATTAACATTGGGGTCTAAGGGCACAATGGTTGAATCTATAACCTTAAAAGCCCTTCTAATTTGTCACAAGGTTTACAATAATTCTTAGCTTTGGCATCCATGCATCAGCTGTTTATTATTCTAAATAATTTCTGTCTCCTTTGTTAGAATATGTTGCTCATGTTAGAGGTCCATTTCTCCAAGTTCTTACTTCAATGCATGCATCATGACCTTCTCAACACATACTTCTATAAAGAGGCCCTCACACTGCCTGTTCAGCATTGCTGCCTATGCAAGCAGTCTGCAATCAGAGGGAACACTGGATTGAAAAGCTCAGTTAACCAAGTTGGGCACTCCCTAAAGAGATGGTGATTCCGTAACTAGAACAGGAAAGTACAGATGGACTGAGAGCAAGAAAACAAGTGCTCAAACGATGATAATGGAGTCATGACAGAGGGACTCAGAAACCGGCTCTAATGGGCTCCCTGGTTACAGGCTAGAATCCATGGCATAAAATAAGAAACAACGATGCCATGTAAACATTCAAAGAAATGAGCAAGCTAAATTTGATGAAGGGGCGTTTTGATATCTTCAAAGGACTTTCCTAAATAAGACCTAGTTATTAAAGGGTAGGAGCCACTTCACCAGGGAAACCATGGAAGACCGAACTTGTGAGTCCTCAGTGAATATTAGAAAGCACAATCGGAACCATATGCACTCAACAAATGCAATGGGAAACTTGCAGAATTGCTTTTGCATCCCCTGGGTGTAATCACAATGCAACTGCTGAAGAAAACACTCCTGGACACTGGGATTGGCAGGAATTTTTTGTGGGAAATACGCTAACAAAGCAAAACTAAACAAACAACTTAGAAATGTTTTCACTTGGCAAAGAAAATCTCATCAAAATGAAGAAACAGCACATAGAATGTGAGAGAAATTTTGCTAATGACATTTCTGACCAGGGTTAATATCCAGAACATATAGAGAAGTCTAAAACTTTTAAAAAGCAAGCAAGAAAATGATGTAATTACATTCTCAAGAGAAAAAAAAGAGAAAAGGAACCCTAACCAATAGATTCAAGAAAAGACTTCTCAAAGAAGGACATTAAGTGGCTAAGTGGTGAAGAGGTATGTGAAAAAAGTATTAAACACTAGAAAAGCACACACCATAACCATCATGTAAGAATAACTATTATCAAAACTATTGGCAAGGGCATAGGAAAGTGGACCCTTGAATACTACAGTCATTACACAAAGAACTATTGGGTTTAAAAATAAACAAAAAACAGCTGCCATAGGGGGAAGGAACTAGCCGGCAGGCTCCACCTTGAAGGTCCCTATCTGAGCAGAAAGCTCCTGTGTGCCACTGCATAGTAAGCGTCCTGTGCCTGGATACCCATAATGACAGTTGTACTCACATATTGGAAAGCTAGGAGGAAGAGATTCAGATGCTTTTCCATAGAGAATGATATCCAAGTATATAGATGCGGTTCACTGTAATTACTCAGCAGACATGATTCAAATCACATGCCTACAAAATTAATAAGGTCAATTTTTAAAAGGTCATATAATCTAGAGAAGACCGAGGAACTAATCCAGACCCAAAGGGGAAAAGAGATATAGCCAGTTAACATAGCACTAAATTGTGAACTGGGACCTTTCCCTGAAAGAGTCAATATTAGGACAACTGGTAACAGCATAGTAAGGTCTGAGGATAGATGCTAGTAATTTATCAATAACCATGTTTTTTTTTAGTTTTTATGGTAGTTCTTCAGTAGTACAGAAAAGGTTTTTATTTTCAGACATTCTTTATAAAGGACTTCTTGTATAAATTTTTATATAATTCTGAAATAAAACTTGTATACAGAATTCTGTTTTGGAGCTTGGAAGATAGATGAGTCAGTAAAATGTGCGCTGTGCAAGCAATGGAAACTGAATCTGACCTACAGAATTCAGGCTAAAAAAGAATCAAAATAACAAAGCTCAGCATGGTGGCACTGGTTTGTAATCCCAGAACCTGGGAGATAGAGAGGGTGGATTCCAGGGCTTCTTGCCCTGTATGTCTGTCCTAATATGTGAGGCTTCAGGCACTGAGAGACTGTCTCAAAAAACAAGGTGGATGGTGCCCAGGGAATGACTTGGTTGACTTCTGGAATCTATATGGGTGTACACAGACACTTTGCTGTGTGACATTGTCCTCAGATTGAAACATTCCATCCTGCAGGGATGCTCTATAACCAGGAAGGTAAACAACTCAAAATAGCTTCAGGAAGTTCCTGAAACTGACCAGATTTACTAGGCCCCTCCCTGCCATAGTGACCAATAAAAGCCAAGAGTCTCCTTCACACCGAAGGAAACTGAGCTACAAAGACCCTTGAGACCAGACCTGCTACCTGGAAGACACAGAAACAGCTAAGCTGCCTGGAAGAGGTTTAGGCAGACTAAGGTGCTTGGAAAGGATGCTCTGCAGTCTGTTGAGCTGCCTGCAGACTGTGCAGTGTGCTTCAGGTTCCCAGTTTTGTGAGCCGTCTCACTGATCCCAGGTGGGCGTGGGTGATGCAGCTGTTTGGTTTTTTGGGGGGGGTCATCTCTGCCCCTGTAAGGAACCCCAGTTAAACTCATGGCTGGTTCACTGTTGTGGGATAATCTTTTTGTACACTGTGAAGATGTACCTTTGCCAAGGCACTTTCTGCTTGATTTAGAAAAGATCTGAATGGCCAATATCTTGGCAGGAGAGGATAGGAGGGATAAAGAGGAGGAGGAGATGAATCTAGGGGTGCAGGAATGCCAGCAAGATGTGGACCAAGTCGGACATACAGAATGGAAGAGAGGTAATAAAGCCATGTGGCAAAAAGACAGCTTAGCAGAACCAGGTTAATTTTAAGTTATAAGAGCTAGCTGGGGACAAGCCTAAGTGAAAGGCCATGCTTTCATTATTAATAAGTCTCTGTGTGATTATCTGCAGACTGGTGGTCCCACAAAGAAAAGTTCAGGTACAGATCAGCAAACACAAGTGGTATCTGCACTTTGGTCTGTCCTGGGGTCTCTTTTGGGGGGTGAATAGATGTGCGTGTTGTATCTCTGCAGAAAAGATTTTGCCACACACAACACATGCATACACACAAGGTGGTTTCCTACATCAGTGTTTTTTTTTTCTACAATATTTCAAACCTGCCCTCTCCTGTCCGTTGCTCAGAGAGACAAGCTTCCACCCTTCCACACAGATGGCATGCTCCTGCCCAACTAAGGCATCCTCGTACAGTGCAGCTCCCCACTTCCCTGGTCCTGCCTCAGCGCTTAGAACACTTTTCCTTACCCACCACGTTAGGCAGTGATTTCTTAGTGTGGCTTTAGAGTTCAACCTGATTCTGGTTCCAAATAACCTGTGTCTGGCCACTTCTCCCAGCCCACCCATTTTCAACAGCAACACAACTGGTTTTCTGCTCAGTTCTGCTCCAGAACTCCCTGTGCAGGTAATATTCACCTCTTACAAGTTCTTTAAAACGAGGTGAAAATACTTAACTGTGACCATTTCCCAGGGTGAGTCCACACCATCTCGCCTGTCAGAACACCCAGTCAAACATAGTCTTACAAACTATACTCCATTCCATAGCATACTGCATTTCTTAGAGATTTGTCTCAACAACAAGTAACGCATGAGGCGAAGCCACACTCAATAGACCACGTGGCCATGACCACGTTACAAATCCAGACAGTGGTTTTCTCACACACGCTTCCTGAAATGAGGACTTTCTAATAGTTCCAATTGTTGTCCATTTAGCCGGTATCCTTTCTTGAGTACAATTTTCTCTTCCTACTACTACATACATAATGCCTACCTCTTTTTAACATAGAAATCTGGGCTTTAGCCATACCATTAATAACCCTAAACCTAGAGGCTTCTAGAACACTTTTAGTTTTCCTTGGTTTTCATTAATAACTTTTGGATACAACCATCCAAGTTAATATGTTTATTTAAGCATAATCAAGAAGCCCAACTTTTTTTCTGTATATGAGTTTAGTAAATAAAAGAAAAATGACAAATTACTTAGTAGCAGGGTTGAAATTTTATTGCCGGACAAGCACTAGGAAACTGAAAGCCAGAAAGTTTCTGGAGGGAAAATATAATGGCAACAAAGCATTGGGGGAAGCTGAGCACTACCCTGAAATTGTGGTAGCGACATAACATCTGCTATCACTTTGTCACGCAAGGACGGGAAGGGTTGGACACGCCCTTTCAATAAGCAAAAGGCATAGGATCCATAAATGCTAACCCTCCATGTCCTGGCTCCAGCAAACTGCAGGGATGGAAACTCCCTCAAGACGAAATTGTTTAACTTACCTAACTGTAACTATGGAGTGCAGCTCAATATTCATATTCAAGTATTAAGCACCCAATAAGGCATTTTTAGGGGATGACAGGCAGATGTGCTGCAACTTAACCCTGAGACATTTCTGATGCGAGAAGTAAGACTTAACAGAAATGTACTGTCACAGTGGTTGTACACTATAAAACTCTTGGGGTTTTTGTTGTTGTTGTTGTTTGTTTTGTGTTTTTTTCCCAATAAAATGATCACCAGTTTCTCCAGAAATAACATAAGTTAATGAAAGTAAGTGAACTTCCAGGAGAAGCAAATCTCATTTTAAAGTCATTTCAAACGCTTTACTTAAATGACTAGCCTGGAGAAATTACAGATATGTCAGCCATTTTGAAGCCAAAACACAGTGTGACAAGTAAACAAAAGAACAGTGCACATTTTCATCCCAAATGTCCCAGGCAAGGCCGGTTGGCTTTTCTACCGTCCACACCAACATTGACACACACAGCACACCTCCATCAGATCCACTATGTTTCTTGGTGTGCAGCCTGTAAAGCTATTTACATCTCCACAGCTTATCTGGAAAGTTTCCTGATAGGGAATACTTTGTCACAAACTTCTTGAATTCTGAAACTTGTGTCACCAGAGAAAGACAATTAAAAAAAAATAAGGATAACTGGCAAATAAAAACAATTACCTGTGATTTACTAAATTTTTATCTTCTGTCTGAAAAAAAAAGTACAAGTTATGGTACCAGTGCACAACTGCTTGTGCTGGAACCTGCCAGTCTGTGCCCTTTGAAACAGTGGACTTTATATTCAAAACTCTAAGTCAATGTTAGCATTGCATTATGGGACTATCACAGTGACTGTGGTTATCGCCATAAACAGCCAGTGTTGTGTTAGCAGAAGGCCTGCTTGTGCCAGGAATAATGCAAGTAGAAAGAACAAGAATTCATAGCAGGTGTCAGACTTTAGAGAAGGAAATATTGGGCCGAAAGAGGGATGAAAAATGACTCTGCTTTCCAATGAGAGGTCACTCCCACCTCTCAATTTCACCCAGATAAAGAATATTGCTAGAGGTGTGTGTGTGTGTGTGTGTAACACAATTATTTGAGATCAGGTTAGCAGTTGGTTTAAGGAACACTCTTTTGATTCTCCAAAGGGAGTCCCAGTCATCTCACAGGGAAGACTTCACAGAGAATCAGGTTTTACTCCCTCACTCTAAAAAGAAGAAACTGAGGCACTAAGAGGTTGTGACTCACCCGAGGTCACAGTTCTGTTTGCTCTAGGGCTGACAGAGAAACCCTAACCCACATGACACAACCTAGGTCCAGTGTCCACCCTTTACATTTAGCTTTGTCATAATTTACTTTACAACTTGGAACTCAGCCCCTTCCTTGGGGATGATTAACAGAGGTGACTTTCGTCACTGCTCCCACAGAATGCCCACACAGCAAAGTAAAGACAACACGTACATCACGGCCATTACTCTCTCCTGGCAGCCTAAACAACAGTCTAGGTGACAGTCATTTCTCTTACTTGAATAGGGTGCCCTTTCCAAACTGCTCAGTAGGCTAATACAAATTAGATCCCCTTTCTCTATCCACTCCCGATTTGTGTGGACACAGGACAGACCAGCGATGACAAAGTCTACACTGGAAGCACCTTCCTCTCTTCTGAACAAGGATCAAGTCCAGCTAGGGAGCCTAGTGGAGGGAGGTACCTGCATTCCAGCATCCAGGAGGCTGAAGAAGGAGTACCTAAGGCTAGCTCATGTAGGACAAAATCAAGTTATAAGCAGGAGCTGCTGTTTAACTCATTTGAAAACAAATAATTACATATTAATATAAACACAAGTTTATGAAAAATAACTATTTAGGCAAATGAAAAACTTTGGTGAAGAACTGGCCATTTTTTTTCTGGCAAGTCTATTTCTTCCTCTAATATAAGACCAAGATTCCCATATCAACTCTGCATTAACATATACTAATATAGTTTGTTCCATGCATATGGGGAAAAAGGTAGCCTCACATGGATTTCCTAGGAATGGGAAGAATACTATCAAGTCTGTTCAGATCATTGCAGGCATGGCTCTTGGGGACCATAGTGAAAACTGACAGCGAGTGCTTTTAGAAATGGCGAATGGTAAACAGTTACAAGGTGGAATCTACACAAATCCCAAGCTACTCAGACACTGTATGCAAATCCATTAATCCACCTACTCCATGAAGAGCTTTCACTTACTCGTGATTTATGACTTCATGAGCCTCCTCAAACAGGTCTCGCAACCCCCAGATCACTCTTTGAAATCTTAAAAACAGGTTTTACCCAGAGAGGAGGATGTTACTGAGACCAGCAGCATCCCACATGGCCCCTTCAGTCATCCGTGCTTTATTTACCCAACATTGAGCAAAAGGGGATGCCATCATCATAAGTGAAAAAAGTGGGAAATAAATTTTGTCTAAAAAGATCCATTTTTGTCTAAAACATTGATTTTGTCTAAAAAAGAGACTAATGATGAAACTTGGATGAGGCTGTTGTGCTGTGATACCAAATTCTAGAAATCAGCCTGTGTACCTTCCGCTCCTGGAGCCTGTATTCTTGAAATGGGCAAAACAAACTGGCTTAGACTGCAGTCACCAGAGAAAGCTGTAAAGGCTAACCAACCTATGGGATGCCAAGCAACACTGAAATCTTCACAACGAAATGTGGAAAGCTTAATCTTAGTTGACACTAAACTGGCAAATGCACAGGCAGAAAGAATCTCTGTCACTGTATTCATAGGAGGAGGTGAACACGGGCAGTGCTCCCAGACACGTACTGGTGGTTCATACCTGTGACATGCCTGAGGATGTGGGTGGCTGGGTAATCAGGAGGGGACTGAGACACAGCACTGTGCTGGAGTGTGACATGCAGCACTAGGAAGAGCTGTTAACAATGTATGCTTTATGGAACATTTGCTTCTACAAAAAGCAAGAAGAGAGAGGTTTGATCCAGTGATAAGGAAAGGGGTTCTCAAACAATAAGTTTTTGCTTTGTGTTTGAAAAAGACAGAAAAAAAGTAAAAGATATCGGACTATAGGTATACCCTATATTCAGTTAACAGCAAGGATATATTTTCTGCAAAAAAAAAAAAAAAGATTTAAGGAAATGAAGGGAACCGCCCACATGTTCCTACATGCCAAAGGAATAAAGTGTAGTTAGAAAAGTTATACTTTATATATTCCACAAAAGGTTCACTTATCACATCCATGTAATAAAAGCAGAATTGAAGCAAAGTCCAATGCAAGACTCATTGCATAAATAAGAGCCACCCTTTACCCTCACATCTGAAACCTCTTCCGTGTTTTCTAAACATACACAACACACTCTCTGCAACAAGGAAAGCCAAGGCACACTTTACAGTGAATGAAAATTATCTTCATGTAGGTCTCATAAGCTATAAAATATACCAGTTCAAAACTATAGTGACACATATCATTTCTAACATAAGAAGGTAAGATTGTCCACTAAGTGCTTTTAGATGGCTGAGTCTTTAAACATCTTCACAGTTAAGGGAATGATTTAGCTGGACAGGAAACTACAGCTTTCATATACTTAGCCTGCTTCTCTCTCCTCCCCTACCCCAAAAGAAGCCTTCCTAGAAAACAGTGAAAGAGGAGGAAGCTTGTAGACAACAGATTTGGGGTTCTGTTTTATTTGCACAACTATTGAGGTAATTAATAAAGAATTTTATTACAAAAGGGAAAGTAGGACCATGAGGATAAGTAATTTAATACAGTCTCAGTGAAGCAGCAGCCAACACAGGGAAAGGAAGATGTCCTCATCTGTTCAAGGAAATGCAGTAACTGGTGTAGAAAACACACCTTTTCCAAACACTAAAACAGACAACAAGGGGCACCTAGACATTCTTCTTCAAAGTCAACACAAACATTGTATAAGAGATCTTTAGATTTTTTTGTCCCTGTCTTCAAAAAAAAAAATACTATATCAACATTCCAAAGAGAATAAAATGACCATCCTTAAACAAAAGTAAAACTCAATCTCTTGAATGCAAAAATAAAGACAAGATGTTAACAATTTACAAAGCCAGGGTTATCAAGAAAAGAAAAGGGGAAAAGAAAAGGAAAAGGGAAGGGCGGAGAGAAAGGATTACAAAATAAATCAACTTACTTTGACACATTTTCTGGAATGTACTCTAGGACCGGATATCCATCGCTTCTCCTAGATGACAGGTCACCGTGTGGTTTCCATGACTCCACTAATGTATTGACGGGTGGAAAGGAACTCAAGTGTTGGAAAGATTGGTCTCTAGGTGACCGTGATAAAGATATTGTACCTTGAGCACCAATCCGGTAGTGAAAGGACTGTCCACCCGAATTCACGCCAACGATGGCAGATGGTGGGATGCTGGCCTCAGGGTAATAGCTCCCGTCATCCGACTCTTGTTTAATCCCCATTGGGAATGTGCTGCCCTCACAGCTACCATCAAAACCGGGCACAGGTGGTCCTAAAATTCCTGATAGGGAGTAATAGTCTTTATCATCCATAAAGGAAAAATATGAGCCATCCATGAATGGGAATGGGTTGACCGTGGGGTTCCCTTTAAAAGAGGTGCCCGAACACGAGTGCTTGGTTGACTCTTGCTTTATTGGTACGGAGAATGGAGAGCTGGGATTGGCTTTGCTGTTTCCTCCCAAGCAGGAGCTGCTGAAAGCCCCATCTGGTTCTGGTTTTATGTACTGGACAATGTTGAGCTGGCCAGTCACACCATTGGAGATGGCCTTCTCGACTTCCTCTGTCTTGGGGAAAGGAACATCGTGAGCACCTTTCTCATGGGTGTCCGGACTGGGAACCACATCCCGGATGGCACCGGCTCCGGCAGCAGCGCCTGAAGTGGCATAGCTGAAGGCGTTGCTGATGGGGCTGCAGATGGAGCCCACAGTGCTGGCTGTCGGGCTGGAGAGTGTCGATCTGTTATTGGTGTTGGAAGGGCTGGAAACGGAGCACCTTGAGTTGTTCAGATTTGCCGGGCTGGACACAGAGGAGCGCAGAGTGACATTATTAGGACTGGAGACTGGAGATTTTGCACTGCAGTGACTTGGAGGGCTGGAAATCGGGGATTTCATGCTGCTTAAGGGACTTGAAAGAGGGGAGCCCACATTGCTAGCGTGTGCGGGGCTGTGCGACCGCGAGCCTCGGTTTTCAACATTGGGGGAGCATGTCAGAGGGGTTCCTTGAGTGATGGGGCTGTGCACTGGGAAGCTGGCAAAGCTGGCCGTGGAGGACGACATGGAGCTGATGCCCGCAGGGCTGCATACCGAAGAAGGCATGTTCAGCGGGCTGCAGACTGAGGGGCTCTTCTCATGACAGATGATTGGGCTCTTAGCAATGGCACGCGCGACCCCACCATTCATGGAGCCTCCAGAGTCGGGCATGAATGGCCTCAAAGGCCTGCTCATACCACTTAACGTAGAGGGCCGGTGGCCATTCTCTTTGTAAAACTTCACCAGCTGCTCCATGTTTGGGTAAATCTTTGCCGGGCTCACGCTTCCTTGTTGGTTCTGCTGATCATAGGAATAGTCGGAATCTCTCACAGAGTCCATGTATAAACCCATGGACTCAGCCACAGTGGCTGAGAGTTCCTTGGATTCCAGCTCGGTTTTAACATCAGATGGTAAAATCCCAGACCGACTATTGTCTTGCTGAAGGCAAGGGAGTAGTTGGTGTTTTTCTTTGCTGCTTCCTTGAGTACTGTTGTTTGCAATAGCACCGGAAACACAGGTGACGTCGACAATCTCCATGTAGTTGTTCTCATCCGTCCTGTCTGCAGGTCCAACAGAAGAGCGCTCTGCCGTCTGAGGAGCTTGACTCCAGTGTCCTTCCATGTCTAGACCTTCAGGGAGACTGTGGTAGCCTTTGGTTTCCATAGCTAACAGACAAGATTTATATTAACATGTTAGAGTCAGTAACGTTATAGTATGCTGAGGCATTCTAAACTTGCATTTACTGAGCTACAATATATATTCTATATTATAAATAATATTTCTAGTTGCGTTACAATGTATCTTCTTGGGTGCTGAGGCAATATATCACACACACAGAACATCGCCTATAACTTGTTCAGAAAAACCAAACGTAATTTTGCAGCTCACTAAAATGCATGCGCTGTAGTACAGCCTTCACAGTCTGTAAGAAACATTTCTAAATGTGAACTAACTTGAATACTAAATAATAGTCAATATAATCCCAGGAATTGAAGAGGTGGTCAGAGTAGAAAACGAGGACAGAGGTGGGTGATTTGACAAAGCTAAAAACATGGTGACAAATGTCAAATTTAAAACTAACCTGGGCCACCTTTCCTTGGGGTCCACTTGTATGCAGGAGCATGGCTGGTTTCCTTGCAGTTAAGCTCACCCCCATAATAAATCTCCTTTATATACTAAAACAAAACAAACAACTAACTTGATGACTCCAAAGTTTTTTGGAAACTTGGTCATATGAAAGCTGCCTTCCATATGATCAAACGCATAGTCTTATAAAGGATTATAAGTGGAAATGCAATATTTCCACAATATATGCTTACCAAATGAGTAGTCATAGGGAAAAAATCATTGATGAATTGTTTCTTAAGCTAAATTGTGGTGAAGACAGTTTAGTGTCAATTCTGAAGAGCACAGGTTTATATAAACTGATTGACTTGGAACACAGATCAGGGCGGTTGCCAGACAAGTCGGCAGCAGCCAGGGCTTTTGCTTGTACTTCAATAACAACCACCCTGGCCTAGCAATACCTCTCTTAAGTCTTCCAACAGCTGGGCAGTGGAGGGAGCTTACAAACGGCCCTGATCATGTCAACATCTATTCAATGATATTTCCCAAGCATTTGTTACATCCTGGGTCTAAGAACAGTCCTGATTCTCCAGTAATAAAAAACTGGCCTAGTTTCCATCCTAGAGGATGGAATATACATTCATCTCCATCTGCTCTAATCAATTGGTTCATGAACAGATTACAATAGGCTATATGCTCATAATTATTAAATGCTACTTAATTCAGCACACTATTTCAAGCCTTTCTGATATATAACTGAACCATATGAACTGACCTGTAGAGAAAAACCCACTCATAAGCACCACAATTCAGAGACTGGGTTCAGGCCACACAGCTACGTGGAGAAGCTGGGGTTTGATCTCAAGTCTCTCTATTTACCAATGTTTCTCAACTTGGGTCTTAAGGACACTTCTGAGCAGATCACTTCTTGTTGTGGGCACCTGCCCTGTGCACTGGAATATGCTAAGCGGGTCTCTGTTTCCTAGTCCCTGAGGCTGGTAATACCACCCTCCCTAGCTGTGACAACAAAAACCAAAGTCTGCAGATTACCAAATGCCCTAGGAAGCAAAGTCATCCCTGGACAACCGTGCCACAGAAGCAGACCACTGTGAAGACAGATCTGGCATAAAATTAATTCAGTCCTATTAGCACAGCTTAGTATTAAAAACCATGCCTGCATACATTTTTCAAATCTGTATGTCCTGCCAAGTCTGCGGTTCTACGTATATAATAAAGCCTGCTGTGGCGCTGACATCCTCTCTCTGCTTACCTCTAGCCCCTTCTCCCCTACCCTCATCATCAAAAGAGAAACTGGAAGTCCTTTGCTACAGAATTTATGTTAATTAGCACTGCAAAACAATATAATGACTTCACTAAATAAATTTGTATTACATATTACAAGCCTCTATAATGAAGTGCAATGCACAAATTGCTGGAGTATTACAATTACCCCTGATTTCTCTGTATTCTACAGTAGATTTTAAATTATGAGCAGTCAGAAACTACCAGTTCCACCACTATGTCCCAGATGCATAGTAAAATGCAAATAAAAATGTTTAACTATTATACTACTATCAATACTCAATTCATGAACCTTGAAATCTACCATTTATGCAGCATGCTTTCACTTAAAGAACATTATTCTATTAATTCTTAATCAAAAATCAATCACCAAAAAAGTAGAAAAATAAATCAAATCACAAAGATTGAGGTAGTTATCTGGTAATTTCAGCCAAAAAAAAATGAGTATGGATAAAAACCAAGTTAAAGTTGAAGCACACACACACACACACACACACACACACACACACACACACACACACACAAAGCGAACTGTCACCTAAATCATTGTTAACAGTGGACTTTTTTTTTACCTTCCTGAAATCTCAGTCATAGCAATGAATTGAAAAATACAGTAAGTATTATGTGCTTCTTCTACTTCTACAGGAAATATTCTGTCCTTTCCTTCCCAAAGACAGTTGGATCCTACTAAGGAATTAGTACCCTTTAAACATCACAAGAACTCTATCTCTTCAGAACAGAACTCACGTGTATCTGTCCTGTCCGGGCTCCTCTGCTGAGCACTGCTGTGAGCTCCCTAAAGACATCCCCACTACAAGGCTTCCACGGGAACCACCCCCACTCTTACAGCTGTAGCCCCAACCTCTCCTTTGTCCTAGGCAACAGAGCTATGCCCCCTGAGTCTAAAGGGGACCCCAGACACTTCTCCAGAACTTCACACATCCAACTGTCTTTTGAAATAGATGGACACTCTTCTTTTTATGAGTTCTCAGTAAAATTCTGAACCCTAAAATCCCTGGGAGATTCTGAAGTGCAGAAAGCAGTGTATTCTAATCCAGCACTACCTAAAGTCAGCTGATCTTTGGACACCTTGTTGTTCAGAAGACCTACTAATATTCTGAGGGCCACTTGTCACCTGCCAGGTCTCCAAACTCTAAAGCTCCCAGTAGAAGTCTTCCTGGAGACAGTGTGCAGCAGCCAGAGCTCTCCACAGGGAAACACTTTATCAGCTAACATCAGACAGCTGATCTCAACTCCCCACGCCCTGTCTCACCAAAGCCTGAACTCTCCTTACAAGCTCCAAAAGTCAACTGTATTTCACCATGCTATTGACAGGAATATCATGAAGAATTTGCCAGAGGCTTTTCTGAAATCTGAATTGGCTTTGTTCAAGGTATCCTCATCTATCAACCTCATCCTCGCCTCAAAGGAAATAGAGTAAAGGTTGCCAGCTAACACAGAAAAGTGGACAGCAAACCTTGTTTCTGAGACCACATGCTTTTAAAACAGCATTGCCGAAATGTTTTATGTTAAGCTCTGCTTGGTTAGTATTTTAGTTAGTATTTTCTATAAACAAATGGGTTAGATTAGAAATTTATTTCCTGTGTTGTCCAGGAAACTCGGGTTGTCCTTTTAGAATTGGCATAATGACCATGGCTTTGAACAGTAGTTCAGTCAACCCGAACTTACCAGTGACTACTAAAAATACGACTTGATGAGTATGATCCTCATAAAACTTTATCCTGAGGGTAAAGGGAAAGTTTTTGTTACTTAAGAATAAAATCAGGCAGTGAAATATATGAATTCTATTCCTAGCTTAAGGAAAATCAGGCCTCTAAACTTCCCAGTGGACACTACCCCAGAGACTCCTGGGCCATTGTGAGTCTTTATTTTCATGCAAAAGAATCAGGAAGGTGAGAAGAAACTCAGTAAGGGAAAGCACCAACAGGTTTTGTGTGCAAATGCATGCAGATGTGGGTTTGGAGTGCTGCTAATATCCTGAGGGGCACTTGTCACTGTTGTCCTAAATGAGCCATATGCCAGGTTTATGAACTTCTCTAAAGAACAGAATATTATGTGTATGTATATGTATACACACACTTAAATCCTATTTTTACGAAGGAAACAGACTTTAAAACTTTGTTTCATAGTCTGTTAAATTGTCCCTTTCCATAAGGAAGTAATTTCTCCCCCCCACCCAGGAATTATTAAAGATCCTTGGGATTTTGCATCTTGTCTGAAAACTTTCACTTTTAATGCTCTCTGGAACATATCCCCTTCTTAAAAGGCATCTTTCCCCCAATTAAGTTGCTTTGGGTGGCACAGCAGAGACCCAGCTTAGGGCTTCCCAACACGTGGCTGCTTTACAAGGCAAAAGATGACTTCAGGAAACTAGTTTTAGTTGCTCTTCCTCTCGGGACTGTCATCTTCCCTCTGTCTTACAGAGGGGGGGAAGAGGCATAGATCTGCCAAGGTCACCTAAGGGAGTGGGAGAACCAGTTAGAACCAAGTACACCTGACTTCTGCTAACTGGCAGGACCCATTGAGCCACATTAGCATTCCGTTTCTATTTCTTTTTTTTTTTTAAAGACCAAACGACCTCTCCCATAAAGGGAAAAGCTCCGCTTTGCCCCCCCCCACTTCTCCCCGAAAGCATTTCCAAGGTAGTGTGTCGTGTCAAACGTGAAATTAAAGCTCCTAGGGAGGACTACACAGATGGAGAATGCAGTTATCATTACTATGTAAATATCACCAATAACAGCACCTAGAGAATTGAGGACCTGAAATGTTAGGAGCCTTTACAATTCAGCGGTCATAATAACTCGTCTGCTATCAAAAGTTTTCCGAACTATGTTTTAATAAATAAATAAAGCAGATGGTATGATAAAGCATTATGATTTAAAAGTCGTTTTTTTTTTTTTTAATGCCGCAGGAAAAGCCATGCATCTAAAACCCATCTGGGCAGGGATGCCACCCAAAGAAGCTACATCCCTTTTCCATCCCTGCCCAAAGGATCCCCTAGAGCTTCCCAATATCAAGGAACGGGGAAACGCAAGATTTCCCAGACCCTTTTTATACAAGATCTGTGGGGATCCAGCTCCTTCAACTGCCCTATCGGCTACACCTCCTACTCAGATTGAGGAGCTTCCGCAATTGATAGATGAAAGAAACACTATTCAAATGTCCTTTAAAATTTGCAAGAGGAAAACGATCTGAAATTCATTTGGGGGGAAAGGGGAGGGTGGTAGACCTCCCACTGCCAAAGGCGGTTAAACGCCGCTCTTTAGAGGGCATTTATCCAAAGTGGCCAAACTTTCCCAAAATAGTCCTCAGCCGGCCGGGGCGAGGGGGGGCAAGGGGGTGGAAAACCAAAACAAAACAACAAGCACACAGTACCATACTGACTGTGCCTCCGGATTACGCAGCGGCTTCTCCCTGCAAAGTGCAAGCCACCCTTGCCATGGCCGCACGCCCGGGCAGGACTTGAGGCGCCCCACTGCGCACCCCTACACACCTGCCTCGGCCGGGGTCGTCCTCTCGCCTTCTACCTGTTGCAGCACTTGCCACCGCCACGACACCCCTGCTGCGGAGCCCCCCTACATCCAACCACATCCAGGCCAGCGAGTGCTGCTCTCCCTGCAGCGGGAGAGCCCGAGGCAGCAGCGCTGGCGCCCAGGTGACTTGCACCGGCTTCCTCTGAGCAGCCTGAAGTTGGCTCTCTTCTCTCGGGCCCAATGACACCCTGGGTGCGCAGGAGCTAAGGGGAGGGGTCAGGGGCAGGGCCAGACGGGCAAAAGAGGGAGGGAGCGCGCGGGAGGAAGCGCGCGGGAGGGAGCGGGCGAAAGCCCGGAGGGGGAGTGGGCCAGCTGGAAGGCTGGCCCTTTTAAAAGCGGGTCACATGTCCAGAAAGTTCAGGTCGCTGTCCCGCCCGCCGGAACCATTTCCATTGGCCAAGGGGGAAACAAGGCTCCACGCTGTGCAGGCCAGGCGTGCTTCTCATTGGGCAATCGGGGCTGTCAGTCACCAGGCGGGCGACATGACTGATACAAAGTTGCTGCGACACAGCCTGGACTCGGCAGCTTCCTTAAAGCCGCAGAGGCTGCAGGTTCTCCGGGTTCGCGGAGGTGGCCACGACCCCGGGCGCCCCTGCGCATGACGCCCTTTAACCCGCATCTCTCCCTTGCCCCAAACTTGCTCTCACCCCTCCAACTGTCCCTTGGTGGTGGTGGGGAGGGGGGGGAACCGCAGACAAGCTGGAGAGAAGGGGAAAGTGTGATGACGCCGTTGCAGCCTAAATGGTCAGCCCAGGCGCTCTCCACCTGCAAAGCCAGGTGAGCCGCATCGACTCACACCCGACACCGCCCACAAGCCCTGGGCGACTCAGGTGGGCGACCCCGGGACTCCTAACGCTCTGCTCCCCACCCCCTCCAGGTCTGAGTTACCTCCCCTCCGCGCAGCCTTAGTCTCCGCGGTCGAGAGCCAGAGGATCACGTTCCCACTCTATTTCAGTTTCCTTGTTTTAACCACGCAGGAAAAGCGGGTGCTTTCGGTGCAGCCAAACCCCTTTAAACACAGCCTTCCTCCCACCCCACTCCCTGCCAAAAAAAAAAAAAAAAAAAAAGTGACAGGGTCAAGAGCTGAGGCGCCTGATAATTTTGTTACTGTACTCACTACTTTAGTACTGGATTTTTCCACTAGTTCAATATGCAAGAAAGCTTACTATCGAGGATCTGCACTTTATAATGCATAGAAGGGGTGCACATAATTGGGGCAGGCTTATTGGAGGAGGGGAAGGCACTAAACTGTTTTCTAATGATCATTTGTCTGCGCGAAGAAATGTTGGCTTCTCTTCGCCCCCACCCCGATTTTCCTTCCGCCCACCCAAACACTTCCCTTGCTAAGCCTAAGGATGGGCTCCTTAACTTTAATTTCTAAGGACTTTTAGATTTTTGTGAGACTCGCCTTTGGACTCCCCTGCTGGCTTGGAGTCAGCACCAGTGACGTACACACCTAAATCTGGTCCCCTGGCCCTTGGCGACCCACAGGCCGCCGGCGCAGCTGTGCAGCGTCGGGCTCACCCTTGTTCCCGGCGAGCCGTAGCCTCCGGAGGAGGAGGGCACCTTGTGCCCCAAAGCCCCTCCTTTCCTTACAGTTAGTTAAGCCTCTGGATCCCGGATCCCAAGCCCTGGGAGACTGGAACTCTCAGCCACTCCCGCAGGACACTCCCCAGAGGCATGGGGCACTGCAGCGGCGCCTGCGAGCTGGTCGGGACTCTGGACTCCGGTGGCCAGCAGTCGCCCGCGCGGAGCTAGCCCCGGAGCCCCTACACACACGAATCCCCGCCGAGTGTCCCAACTTTCCCGCGAGGCTAGCTGTCACGCGCGCCGGACGAGCAGTCGCAGCATCGATTGCTCCCGGGGCCGCGCGCGGGTGGCGAGCTGGAGCTAGAGGAGTCCCGGACCCGGCGGCCCGGGCTCGCCAAGCAGCAGCAGCTGCAGCTCAGCCAGGGTGACAGAACTACCATCGTTGAAGAAATGGACGAGTCTCCTTTTTACTAAGTTTTTACCTCCTTTAGGGAGGGCTGGTCTTGCTCCTTGCAAAATCTAGGTTAGAACGGCGCAGAGCAACCGCCGTGCCCCGCTCGCCAGTCGCCCTGCACCCTTGTCCCGCGCCGGCCAGGCGGGCACCTGGCCTCCTGCCCCCAGCCCACCTCGGTGCGCCGACCCGCGTCCTAGACCCTCTGCGGTGGCCTTGCCACCCCAGGGCCACCCCTGTGCTCCCGGGCCCCCTCCTGCCTCTGCCGGCGCAAAGTGACAGTCGCTGCACTCACCTTTTCTAGGACATGGTAGGGAGACTGGGGCGGGGGAGGGGGCAGCGAGACTCCCGCCGCCTCCGCCGCTGCTGCAGTCACCGGCAAGTCCAATACCGGCGGATCTGCGATGGGGATGGAGAGGGTAGCAATCCCGGCAGTCGCCCTACTGACGCTGGGTAGAGCAACAGAGCGACTGTGCAGTTATCCTGCTGGAGGCAGCGAGCCGGCGGCACCAGATCGAGCCGAGGGTGCTGCGAGCACCCGCCGGTCCCCAGCAGTGGCAGCCCGGCCTGGGGCCGGCGGGTCTCCGGGGCTGCTGGTTCACCCCGCGGTGACTGCGGAGGTTCCGGGAACCCGCCAGTCCCGCGGTAAGAGTCCGCGCCTGGAGCGGGGAAGCGCGGCTTCCGCGCCCCCTCCTTGGGTTGGGGTGGCCGGTGACAGCTCAGGCGACAGAGCTTGGTGTGTGTGTGTGTGTGTGTGTGTGTGTGTGTGTGTGTGTGTGTGTTTGTGGTGGCAGCTGCAGGGGGAGCCCGCGGCGCTGGGGCCCCCTTCCCGGGTCACACCCTCACTAGCAATATGGGGTACTCCAACGTCCTGCCACTTGCTGGTGGGAGACAGGGTGCTGGTAGCTGTGGTCGGAACCCCAGTCACTGACAGCAAGGAGGCCGAGGGAAAACAGAACCCCAGTGCACGCACCGTGCCCTCCCCTCCTCGCGGGTCCACAAAGTCAGCCCTGACCTGGCGCCTGGCCTCAGGCGCAGGTGCCACCGGAAAGGAAGCAGAGGGCTGGAGGACCACGAGCGGGCCAAAAGGGAAAAGTTTCTTTCCTGCGCCTCCCCTGCCCACCCGGTGAGACAGCTCTTGGGTCGCTGCCCCACCCCCACCGTGGGGGGGGGGCCCGGGAGCGCCGGGGTGTCTGCGGGAGCGGTCGCCCCGGACCCCTGCACTCTGACAGCGGCCGCCGAGCGCTGCGGGCCTTGGAAGGGACAAGCGGCGACAGCCCGCCCCCGCCGCGCGCCCCCGCGCCGCCCCGCGCGCCCCCGCGCCCGCCCGGGCAGACACCTACGCAGCTGCGAAAGTGAAAGGCGGGCTCCCTGGCCGGGCGGCGCGGTGCGCGGGCACGAGGCGCGGGGAGGAGGACGGGCCCGGAGCTGAGATCCTAGGATTCCCCACTGCCCCGCGCGTGGTGGAGCTGACCGCTGCCTTGTCACTCTCCAGCCTTCCCAAGTCCCCAGCCTCTCACCCCAGGGCACTCTGGTCACCCCAGCCCAGTGCGCGCGCGCTCCTTCTCACGCGCACTCGCGGGCGTGCGAGACTCCTCCACCGCACCGTTACACACGCCCCTAGGTGGAGGTCTGCGGGGCGGGGAGGCTCGAGCCACTAGCAGGACAGGCTCAACCTGCCAGCTTATTTTTTAGGACTGAGCTGAATAAACCCAGGGCTTGACCGCGCACCCTGCTTGCTTTTCTGGTTTGGCTCTCCTTCCACAGCTTTTTAACCCCTCTGTAGCCCCTCCCTCTTTGCCAATTTCCTCCTAAATAGGAGTGAAAGTTGCTGATCTCCCATTAAAAGCGGTGCTGTCCTGTTAAAACAAACCCTGCCTTTCTCAGCCCCACTCCCACAGTCCAGTAACAAGCTTAGCTGCTCCACTGCCCACAGTGTTGACAATCCTCAGTTCTTCTGTGGCTCAAGGTAGCCTTTTGGCTTGCTGCAAAGTAGACTTTCCCTGTCTTGTAAAAGTGACTTCTAGGTTAACTTTTGTGGAGGCATGTCTTAGGTGAGACCAAGAAAGTGTTTAAATAATTTATAATGAAATTTAACCTTATATTCAGCTGAGTTTAAAAAGGACAATTTAGAATACTGATGTTGACAAACTGACTGGAAATGCCTTTAAAAAAAGATGGATTGGTACCGATGGGCTGGTTAAATGAGCAGAAAGATGAACAGAGGTGTGGTAAATCATAGGTATGTATGTAGTATAATAATGGAAGAGTCAAATTGCTGGCACACAAGAGTTTTCTCCAACTTCCTTGTATGTTTGAGATTTTTCATAGTAAAGCACTAGATGAAGAAAGCCCACTGTTGAAGGTAATTTGAGATAATGTGTATTCCGTTCACAAGATTGACAGCTTAGGCTTGGACGATCCCTTTCCCACTTAGAAAGTAATTATTTTCCTACATGCTCCTACCACGTCTTTAGTCAATGCTTTCAAACACAGACAATGTGATCAAAGTATGGTATAAAATGGGTTATAATAGCTGAAGGATTTTAGAAACTTAGGAGCTGTCTTCTTGTGGGGTGTTTTGTTTTTTGAAGCGGGGTTTCTCTGTGTAGCTCTGGCTGTCCTGAAACTTGCTATGTAGACCAGGCTGGCCCCGAACTCAGAGATCCCACGTGCCTCTGCTTCTGCCTCCTAAGTGCTGGGATTAAAGGTGTGTGCCACCGCTGCTTGGCATCTTCCTATGTTTTTATTTAGCCATTTGGCAAAATTTGAATCTGCTCTGCCTTTAAGGTTGCGTGGTATTAAAATCCAAGGTTTTTGGTGTACTCTTTTGAAACACTTTCTTACCAAAATGGGGGGGGCAGGAGTCTCTGTATGGCCATACATGCCAGTTTCTTTTATTACTGAGGATTTAGAGGATGTTGCAGTTATCCAGAAGTGAAGTTTTGGGGTTTTCTATTTTTAAATTTTTATCTGAGTATTAATTTCTCTTGCATAATCTTCGTTTGTTGGCACTCTGAGATGACAGCAGCTCAGGAGATCAGTGCCTGTACATCCCGTGAAGGGACAACAGGAAAGTGGTACTGCGTTCGATAGGATCACCCCATCAGTGCTGTGGCGGGCATGAGAAAAAGAGAATGTGGGGCTCTTGGGTATTAGCATGCACTCCCATTTACATGCCCAAAGTTGAGTTCTGTCAGGCTCCATATGTATCTATCAATGCCATTGCCTGAGAAAAGCTTCCTCTTTAACCAAGGTTGTTGTTTCCAACTTTTTAAATAAGCATATTTGTTGTTTGCAAAAGGATGGAAATTTCAATTTCTTTTGAAAAAGAGATTAAAAATTAAGAAATGAACAATCACAAATAACTTTCACTCCATCTCCTATATAACCACCAAATGTCAAAGTTATAGGCGCCTGGGTCTCTCTCCATTTTGACAACCAGAGCACATTCAGGCTCAACCTGAGGACACCTCCCTCCCCCATGCCATTAGTGTCAAACTCCCTGAGGTTTGCCAAGGAAAAGTGCACGACTCAGCGTTTGTAATTTACATGTGTGACATCACATCCTCTATTATGTAATTTCAGAAACAAAGCCTAACATCTAAGTTTGTTTTGGGAAAAAATTCCTCCCTGTCTGTGTTTCCTCTTGAACAGAGCCGCTCTTAGCTCCCTGTTTCCAGTTGCAGCAGTCAGTGAGCTCCATTTATAAGCTGGAAAACTTCTCTGACCCCAAACTGAACGTATCTTTCTCAAGTATTTGTTTGCTAACAAGAAAGTTAAGGCCATTTTGTTTATTTGTATTGAATAGGTTTTTGTTTTGTTTTTGTTTTTGAAGACAGGGTTTCTTTGTGTGCCTCTGGCTGTCCTGGAGCT
Source organism: Mesocricetus auratus (assembly GCF_017639785.1). Lineage (NCBI taxonomy): Eukaryota > Metazoa > Chordata > Mammalia > Rodentia > Cricetidae > Mesocricetus > Mesocricetus auratus. Next base: position 3,824,869 of record NW_024429218.1, on the reverse strand, counting down.
CACTTCATAGATCAGGCTGACCTCAAACTCAGACATCCACCCCCACCCCTTTTTAAGATAAAGTCTAAAGCATTTAGTTACAGGTTAACTAAATTAATAAGCTGTGCTGGGGTTATTTATTTATTTGTTTAAGCTTTTCTCCTCCTTGTTTCTTACCAACTGTTGGAAAGAGTTGAGACAGACAGGGAGAGTCAGAGAGAGAAGAAGATAAACAGGACAATAACACAAGATCAAACTTTGTTTATTGCAAAACACACATGTTACAGTTTATAAACATTACAAGAGAAGAAAAAATAATGGACTAGAAGATAAATACAGAACATATTAAGGGTTTTGCTGATATCCAAAATTACCCAAACTCAATTTTCTACATGATTTAAAATATTTGTTTCAGCTTTCATTATTCATTAATTTGAATAATTAATTAGGTATTTGTTTACTGATTGATTTATCTGTCTACCTTTATCCTATTTTCAGGCAGTTTAAATACAAAGTTCACAAACTTACTCCATTTCTGTGGCCAAATTTTGAGATGGAATAGCATCAAACAGCACACACATCACGATTAGTATGCCGTATTGTTACAAGCAAATCAGATTTCATTTGCCTCACACAGAAGAGCTAAATTTAGAAATGATGTACAGTAGTTGAAAGAGGGGAGGAACTTAGAACAGTATATTTTTATAAAATAGGGGCATGTTCGTTCAATTTCTTCTCTTTTCTCATGTAGTCTCGGTGCAGTGGAGGGAATTCATCACCTTTAAATAACTGTGCTAATCTTACATAAATAACCACATGGTTGTGTACTCATTAGGAAACCAGGCTGTTTTTCTGGTGCAGTAGCAGCACACACACACACACACACACACACACACACACACGCACACGCACACGCACAGGCACAGGCACAGGCACATGCATACATACACACACAGACATACACACATAAATACACACTACACACAACACACCCACATAGACAAACATACTATTCACCACACACAGCACGTACACTCATACACATATACACTCATACACATACATACACACTCCCGAAACACACATGCCACACACTACATACATATACACTTGCACACCACACATACGCACAAGTGCATACACATAGACACACACATAGACTCACACACCATACACACATTCACACATGTGTTAACATACAAACACACATATATGTACATACAAATGCATGCACATACACATATGCACACACTGAAACCCGTTGAGTCAAGTGTGTGAAACCCCTACCTCTGTTGAGCTTAGTGAAAACCCATTTATAATTTCTCACCCAGTCTTCACAGGATTGGATAGCTTTTCAGTAGTTGGCACAGTATTTTTAGCAGCATTTTAACAGCTGTCAGTAACAAGGAGGACAACATTTTGATCAACAATACTTTTTATTCTCTCAAAGATGATGGCAAAAAATAATGCCTCAACATCTAAATGTTTAGCCATTAAAGACAAATAATTTCTTGGGATAGAAAATGCCACAAACACATCAGAAACAGGCACAAAATAATTGCATAAGACGAGGCCTAATGGATTATTTTATTTAAATTTCTTGACAACTGCATACAGGTAATAAAGATAATGATTCCCAAAGGTGTCCATGTCGGAAAGAGAAACACCACAATGGGAGGGTGCATAGTGTCTTGTCACACGTTTGCAAATGGGTGGAACATAATTGCGTGGGGAGAGAACCTGAATAGAATAATTCCCCTAGCAGTTTAGGAAGAGAGGCTATCATGTGTCAGATAAATGACACTGGAAACATCAGGCAGAAAATGTAAGAAGCTTCATGACAGATGTCATCACTATCCCTAAAGATAACCATGGTTGCATCTGTGGAGCTGTGTGTATGTGGTGACTAATCGCTGTCCTATGGAGAATGTATTACAAAGCACATGAACCAAGTCTCCCAGTGTGTGTAGGGTAGGCTCCCCAAACCCAGTGATTGTTTTGCTCCAAGATAAATAGAGCTAATGGTGTTTTGCTTCATAAGACACCGGAGTCACCTCATTCAGAGGTCATCTGCTCACCTCAAGAGCCTAATCCAAGTTGTTGTGAAGACAGCTAAGTATTTTCTCTTCATCTAGCCCACAGACTGGAGAATTTGGGCATTCTTACATCAAGCGATATTTCTATTGCATGACATTTGTGTTCTCTAATCCTGTTGGAGTTCCATACCTCTTCTAATAGGGAGTATTTTAAATTATATGACAGGATTTTATTAAAAAATCATGCAATTTTTGTAAAACAAAAACAAAACAAGTTTAGATTCACATCTCTAACACAAACCACTTTTCAGGTGCAACTCTTTAAGTGATAACGGTTTTTCAGAGTATCATATATGCTTTGTTTTTAAACTTGAATATTTATAAAACCATATCACATGCTGTATTAATATTAATATTTAATCCACAATCCCATTTTGAAGTACTTAGTGCTGTTTGTTGCTTGTCCTTACTATCTTTTCAAGTTAAGTAGGAATTTTTAAAAAGGATTGATTTTTATTTTATGTTTAGAGTGTTTGTTTACATGCATTTATGTATGTGCACCTTGTATATATGATACCTGCAGAGGCCAGAAGAGGGCGTCATGTTCCCATGGAACTGGAGTTACACTTAGCTACATGTGGCTACTACGAAACAAGCTGGGGTCCTCTGCAAAAGCACCAAGTGCTTGTAACTGCTGAGCCCTCTCTCCAGCCGCAATAGGAATGTTTTACTTTTAACTTAGCTGTTATTATTTTTTAAATCTATACTTACTATAGAGCTCAAAAAATTGTTCTCGTTCTGAGTGTGTCTTGAAGATGGGCCCATTACCTGAGGGAGAGTTTGATACTTCAGTTTTCATTAGTTTGATTAAAATATGATGAAACCTCTGTAGCCATTACTGTCTTTTTCTTTCTTCCTTAGTTTATTAAGGCATTATGTTGTAAAAGACAGTGACATAACAAGTCATCCTTTTTACCTTTTGCGAACATACAGACTCAGTGGTGCTGTGTACAGCTACGCTGCCGTGAAGTCATCACCACTGCCCAGCTGCAGAACTTGTTTCATCTCAGAGCACAGAACACCACTAGTTCCTGATAAGTTATTTTGGGGGGTGGTGAACTTCCTATTTACTTCTGTAATAATTATTACATTAAGAATAATTATTAAGAAGGGTTTGACATGATGGGATTTTTCTTCTTTAAGAATCTGAACAGTGAGATGCCAGAGAGACGGCTCAGTGACCTGCAGCATCTGCAGCTCGTGCAGAGGATGAGGACTCAGTTCCCAGCATCCACATGGTGTTCACAACCATCCAAAGTCCAGGGCAAGGGGATCCCATGCCGTCGTCTGGCCTCTGAGGCCACTGGGCTCACGTGGTGCACACAGACATATATAAGCAAACACTCAGAATAAGATAAAATGATAAATCTTAAGACAAAATAGGTTGAACAATGAATCTCATTCAAAATAGATGAGGTTTCTAGGTTTTTAGAAATATACCTGCTGAATAATCAAGGAACTTCAGTTGAAATAAAATGAAGCTACATTATTTTCCACCTCTGTCTTCTATTTAAATTTGAAACAAGCTTGTTTTACACAGCAATCCCAGTTCTCTGTCCTTCCCCTCCTCCCCCGACCCCACAGGAACCCCTATACTATCCCCCTTCTGCTCCCCAGGGAGAGTGAGGCCTTCCATGGGATCTGAAGCTACATTCCAAGTGTTACATAAACATTCATTGGGCTGGAGAGCTAAGACAGAAAGAAAGAAGTGTGTATTCCGCTGTGAAGACAGCTGCTGTGTTTTCCACAGACTGGAGACGAAGCATTCTGAGCAGCTTTAGAAAGGAAACTTCCTCTCCTGATAGATGGTGGCAGCTCAGAAACACTAACCACAGCAGTGTAATTCAATTATAAATATTACTAATGGGTTAAAGAGATGGCTCTTTACTGCTCTGAAGTAAAACCTGGAGATGGGTCAGATAGATGTTGGCACTCACATCAGGCTGGTGGCTCACAAACACCTGTAACTCTCTCTGGCTTCTAGAGATCCAACACCCCCTTCTGGTCACTGCTTCAGGGGCCAATCAGGATGTTCTTAAGAAACAAAGGTCAAAGGAGCTAACATCCCTCGGAGAAAGGGGTTCTTTTTTTCCCGATCTGCAAAACCTCTTGTAGGGAATGCATGCAAAGGAGAAACAAAGAGAAGACCCAGGCTCGTTTGCCACGAGACCAACAACCCACCATTCGGCGTTAACATCTATCCAGGACTCACCAGTCTTCATGGAGTTCTGATGAAGAATTTCAAATTTCCCATACATTTCAGATACCACAACACACACACACACACACACACACACACACACACACACACACACACACACACCATCACCAGCACCATCACCATTGCTGAATGTTGGCATGGGCTGCAAGAGAAGGTATGAACTTCCTATTCTAAAGGAGATGAGAAATAGGATCTACACTGACTTGGTGTAGACAAGGCCCTGCAAGCAGAGTGACAGAGGAAGCTAGCAGCTTGCTGTATTGTTTTAAGTAATTCTTTTCATGGGAGAAAGATTGGAAAGGGAAAAGGCTCCCCCTTTGTGGCAAAGAATATTGGTACTCTGACATATCTTTTATGCTTTTTTTTTTAAGTTACCATCGTGAGTCACAGACTAGGGGGTCATCTAAAAGGAGAACTCCAACTCTGAAGCAGAGCATCATGGGTCGTCTTAAGAGAAGAATTCCCGTCGTGAAGCAGACCTCCATGGCGGTTATATGCCTCATGAGTGACATGAAGAGAAAACCAGGGCAAGATACAGTCCCAGGGGCATGCCTTCTTTCTTTCTTCCAACACAGGGACATCTACTTTCTCCAGGTAGGGCCATTTCCTGCTTTTTATCACCTGCCAGGGATGCCATCTCATTATGGATTCACCAAAGGACTAATCATTTGACTGCATCAACACAGTCAGAATCCAGTCGCATACCAATCATCTCGCACCCCAATGTGTGGCCTGAGTGTGTGTGAGTGTGTGTGTATGTGAGTGTGTGTGTGTGAGTGTGTATGCGTGTCTTCATATCCAAGCCATAGCGGAGGTGAGGGTATAGATATAGCTAGCCTCGGTTCAGACATCACCTCCAACCACTGTGTCACTACTGGTAAGTTATTAAGCCCTGTGCCTTAGTTTCATCACCTGTGAAATGAAGTAATATACCTTACTTCTTAGGGTTGCTATGAAGACTGGCAACTTATGTAACAGCTGGATCATGGCAAATAATGCATGTTGGCTACAATATCTTCACATGTGTTTACTTCTAAGCCATCTGTTCCTAACCCATTTCTCTACCCACATTCTTTCTCTTCCTTCATGCATTCATAATCTGTCCTCTTTGTGTAGTTGTGATCCTGGGGACTGCCAATTCGGCTTCCTCCCACTAACACCTAGGCATATCCATTTTCCATGTGCCAAGTCAGCCACTGCAAAATGTGTGATTCCCTCAGTATGCCGTCCCACCCGAGCCCCACATCTGTAACCCAGTGAGTACCGGCATAAAGGTGACACCAACATTTAAGTCATTATAGAATTCCTAATCTCTTAGAAGGAAATTCTCTTATGTGGTATAAAGGCAATGGGTTCACAACGTTTTGTTCCATTTTCTTGTTTGGGGCCATGGAGGATCGGCTGCATATCTTAGTCCCTCTTACATTTAGGTGTGAGCTAGGCACAGAATCTGCTGTACTCACAGAAGCCATGGATTCTACTTCAGGCCTGGCCATGAATCTTCCTGGGTGATTGTCCAAACTATTTCTTCTCCTAACACGTGCCAGTTTGGAAGCATCGGTGTATGGAGGGAAGATGTATTCCTGAGTCATCTTTTGGTGGAAAGCTATAAAGCCAATTACATGGGACTGTGGCAGAAGCAAGGGATAACTATTTTGTCTACTCCAAGAGAGTTAGGGCAGATATGTTATTACATTGCCCTAATGTAGGAGGCATAGAAGACGATTAAATAGACATGATAGAAGGTTATATTGGATCACATGTAGTCCACTCTCAATGTAACTATGTTACAAACAACATTACTGAACAATTGTGGAGTTTCCAATGTGTTGTAGAGAAAGAATATGGATCATAGGATCATCCAGAACCAGAGTAAGATTCTGTCCCCAGAATTTATAAGCTTTGATTTCAAAATGTTCTATATCTGGAATCAAAATAGAACACCTTTAAAAGAAATCTTGTTGGATACATAAATTAAAACCTGTTAGGTAATGTTCCTTAATTTCCTTCCCTTCCAACATTTCAATATGCCTAACCTGGTGTATAATATCGCTGAGTCCACATCATAAAAGACATTTTAAAAATATTGACTTTGTGAGAGCACTGTATTAAATCTTGACAAAATGGTAGCAATTTAGTCCACACAAAGCACTCATTTCCATAATATGTGCCCAAATGAAAAAAATCATTATAAAACTTTTTATGTTGAAAATAGTACTGTGTAGAGAACGATTTTGCCTTTATTTAGTGCATTATTCAGAAGGTTCCTAACCTAGAAAGCTTATGCTATGCACCATAGCACAATCTTGAAAATATTGTATTTAATTAAAATGGGAATTTCTGAAATGATTACAATAGCATTTATCTTTCAAAACCTCACATAAAATTTTTGACCCATAAAATATTTATGAGTTAATTTTCCTTTCCCCATCTCAATTTAGCAATCAGAAGAATAGTTTCCATTTCAAAATACTAAGGGTGGACCACTAGCAAACTGTGCACTGGCAAGTTTTAAAATACCTATGTACCACACATGTATGGCCACATGTACACATGGGGCAAGCAAGATTTCAAAGGTGTTTCTCTAAGGTCACCACTTGCTAGTTAATATTTCAACAAATTGTTAAGAATTTATGACATCTATTTGGTGGCATTTTAAGTGGAAAAAACAAAGCTGGAGTATTACATATTGTATTAATATAAAATGTGAGTGGCTGCTGGACGTTGGTGGCGCACACCTTTAATCCCAGCACTCAGGAAGCAGAGGCAGGTGGATTTCTGTGAGTTCGAGGCCATCCTGGTCTACAGAGTGAGTTCCAGGACAGGCTCCAAATCAATACAGAGAAACCATGTCTCGAAAAACAAAACAAAAATGCAAGTGACTGAAAAAATTTACACTAGTCACACAACAACATTAGCAAGTCTACAGGTATTCATTGATCTTACATTAATCAGCACAACTGAATGAATTCACATACATAGTAGGCTTTTCTCCTAAATTATCAAGTAGGTATTTCTGAGCATTGGTAGAGTAGCAGCATGCTCATTCTGTTCTCTGTCTTATTTTTCACTCACGATTGCTTAATTTTCTTTCTTCTCATTATCTCAACCTGTGCTACCCTCAAGACAATCCCAAGACCCCTATTAACCTCTCCCAACCCCTTCTCTCTCCAAACATAAAGCTACATTTTTACAGACCAGTTTCATCTACAGTAACATGAAACATCATACACAGTCGGAAATACCTTAGAGGCCACATTCATCTTTCAAGTACAATATGTGTGCCCATCTTTATGCATCGCATTTGAGGCTGTTAAGCCATCCAACTCAACCAGTTTTTTCTCCAGCATTGGAACAGATTGCTGTTTTCTCAGCTAAATACCTGATGAAGAAGTTGGCTTGCATTTCAGGGCCATGTTGTACTAAAAAGAAAAAAGAAAAAAGAGCGTATCTTTAAACACTTGAATCACACTCGGATGGTGAGATGCTCATACCATGAGAACAATTCGGGAACTGAGACCAAGGGAAGGAACATCAGACTCGAATCTCCCTTCTCACGCTCTCTTGGGGCATATGCTCTAGTGGGCCGTGGGACAGATGTACCCACACTGTTTACATTCTTCGTTTCTTTCTCCTCCTGGCAGAGTCAGTAGAACTGAGTATGGGTGTGAGCTTTCGTGTGTGTTGAGGAGATGTGGCATTTCGAACCGTAATGTTTGCTCAGAAGGGCACGTCATGCGAAAGGCGATCTAGGGTCCTCGGCTCCCGTGTTGTTGGAGCAGGAATCCCCTTCGATTGATTAATGGAGTTGTGTCTCAGTGATTAAAAACGAGACAGTGGGGAGGGTGGGGGACTAAGAGGACCATTAATTCAGTAACCCTGCTTCTCAACGTTAGCTCTGTGCATTTTGACTCACTCCTCTGTAGATGGTTACGATTTTCCCTGTTTAGGAGCAGCGTAAGTTCCCGTTTCTTGTTGTTGAGATCCATAATGGCAGGGAAGTTGCAGCAGCTGGGATGGAAGGCAGCTGGTCACACTGCCTCCTCGCTAGGGAAGCAGACGGACATAGGTGGGGCTCAACTGGCAAACCTTTTGATAACGTCAAGGAACCTAGCCCATGGGGTGGTGCCATGCACATTTAAGACCAGTCTTCTTTCTCAATAAAACCGTTCTGGAAACACTCGTACAGGCACATGCAGAGGTGTTTACGTGGCAGCGCTAAACCAATAAGCGGACAAGCAAGTTAAACGTGAGGCGAAAACATGCATGGCGTCAACTCACTAGATGCCTGCAAGAAACCTCCTCAAAGGTCTGACGACTGAATGCCACTGGACACTACCAGAAACCCTACCTTTGGGAGGGGCCAAAATTACCCTGGACTGGCAGATACTTCTCTTTGTAATGGGAGACTGGGGGGAGTATTTTTTATGGAAGACAATATGTATAGGGTTGAGGCAAGGCTTGATGCCATGCCAAAGACCTCTGAGAGTCCTCAACCATGAATTTATGAAGACTTATAAAGCAGTTAGGTCTAAAATCTCATGTAAGCTATTTTCTGTTATGTAATCCCAATTCCATCTCCCAAACCTTCAGGGAAGTCTTCCAAAGACAACAGCACTATGTATGAGCAGCTAATCTGTGACTTTCAAGCAATAAAACGAGTCCCCATGTGGGCTGATGCAGCTTGGAACGGGGATCACATAGCTACTGGAACCAGCTTCCACCACTAAGGACTGTGGATTTTGGATTTCCAATATGTATTGGTCGTGGAGTTAAACATTGTCCATGGAGCTCTTTGGGGTTCAGAAGCCTCTCAATTACAGTTTGTAATAACAGGGATCATTGTAGAAGGAGATGAAAAGGCTCTTCTCGCCAACTTTCTACCACTTGCACTGGGATTTGGGCTATTGTTTCCACTGTGTAAGGTCAGCCTTCATGAGGGCGCATCTAACTGCCCATCTCTCTCACTCTCTCAGTGGTACAGAAACTTCTGTCTTTCAGTCTTAGCTGCTTCTCCATTGCCCTGTCACACAGTATCCTGAACACTCAACACAGGTCTCCTTGCATCTCCCATGGCTACCTCACCACCCAGGCATGATCAGAAAGGCTCAGTTTCTCTCATCCCTAAACCCCTTGACCCTAGGTTGAAACTGTCAGATGTCCACTGTCTCCAGAGCACAGTGTGTTCTTTATTTCTCCCATCCAGTTGCCTTAGTTTGTTTTTTCTTACTTAAAAAGCTATGTATTTCATATCTTCAAATCTTAATGTGATGTATTCTACTCTCCTTTGGGATATCAACCCCAAAATGGCCCTTCTTACACTAAACCAAACTGTAAACTCACAGGATTTTATCTGTACCTTTTAAATGACATTTGTCATTTTCTTTCTGTTTTCATAGCAACTTGTCTTGAAAATTGGAACTCGGTCTTAGTAATTGGTTCATGGCAGCTGCTAAGTAGTTGATTTCAATTACTTTTGTTTTCTTAAAAAGAATTTAAGGTGGCTAAAAAGGACACATAAAGTAATAGCTAATGGCTTAAATCAGAAGAAATGAAAAAAAACAGGGAAATATAACAGAGACCTAAGAATAATCCATTATCCCCACAATACTTATTGAAACATAAATGGCATTTTCCTCAAATGAGGCTTGTTGATGCATTACACATCTCTGTCCAGGGTAAAGTTCATAGTCTTCCTCCATAAGTCATTGTTTTATCCCTCTACCAAATCTGGCCATGCTTTTGTGATGCGGTCCCCTAGATACTGTCATCTCTTTTGGATGGCCTTACCTTCCTGACCATAGTGATGACTCTGGCCATGGACCCTTGACGCCAAGACAAACAAAACAAAATCTTTTTCTTGGGTTTGTTTTTGGGGCCAAATCAAGAAGTTTTTGCACCGTGGATGATGAGCCAGGAAACTGCAGAATCCCCTCAGGTACAGAAGACAGACTTTCAGGAGACAGGAAGGCCAAGTGCACAGGGAGAGACTAGAAGCAGAGAGAACTCCCACAGCATGCTAACCCTGGTCCTGGTTTCTGAGACCCCTCTCCCAAAGCAGCTCAGCCCTTCTGAAGCATAATTAAGCATAGTTATCCCAGCATCTTTGTGTTCTTACTGGATGAGGTTGGAATCCTGGATCTGATAGCCTTGTTTGTGATGTCTCAGAATTAGCTTCTCTCAGATGCCAGGCAGGCTCATTCATTCATTTGTAATTTTCTTTGTTACTTCCTTACTTCAAATGACCTTTAGCTTGCCCTCTCCTAGCCTTTCTCCAGGGTCCAGTTCAAGATCCATCTCCTCCATGAAAACCCTTCTTGATTGATCTTTTCCTTCTCTGATCTGTTGTGGCCCCTTTTTCCCCAGCCCTTCCCATACTGTTGAAATGGGTTGATCTCCCTTGGTTTGTTCCCTTCTGTGTTCTCTTTGTAAGAGAATGGATACTTCCTTCCTCATTCCCCTTCTCATCTGGTTTATTTACTTACAAAGACCTGCCGTTAAGAAACCAAGTCTTCTTTGTTTAAAAGCACTTTAACTTGTTTGGCTGTGATGGCTAGCGACAAGCAGTGAGGGAGAGTTGAATTTTATCTGTATAAAAGAAGGAAGCAGAATATGAAACTCTTGCAAACGGTCAAGAAAGGGAGATGTGAGGAGCAGAGGAGGAGGCCGAGAGGAAGGGCTAACAGCTCCTGGAGTAAGGAGACTGTGACCCTTCCCCATGTTCCCACATCCTTCTAGGGGAGGGGAGGAAACAAACCTGTGGAATGTCTGGGGAGCATGTGGAAAATAGAGGTGATGAGTCAAAGGATAGAGTTTGGGTGTATATAGTCAAAGGGAAAGACAAAGGTAACCACTGCATGTGGGTGTTGCAGAGACGGGGAAAGCCCAACCCCTCAACTTGCAGGAAACATGGGAAGGGTTTTGAGATCTACTCAGGTCTGAAGTTGGGAGTTTGGGCTATGGAGCAGGAGGGCTCAGTGAGTATGTATGTCACAAGTGCTTATTAGTTTTTGTGTGTGTGTGTGTGTGTGTGTGTGTGTGTGTGTGCATACTCGTTGGTGGGTGTGCCCATGTGTGTATATGCTTGAGGTCAACATCATGTACCATTTCTCAGATTCTGTTCCCCTTGTTTTTCCAAGTAGGGTCTTTCATTCGACCTATATTTTCTAACTGGGCTAGGCTGGCTGTCTCACATGCTCCAGGGATCTGACTGTCTTTGACTCCCAAGCTAGGATTAAGGATTCTAGAAATAGAATTTAGCCATGGGTTCTAATGTTTGTGTTCAAGCCCTGTCCTGACTCCAGCACTTCCCTCACACCTCTCCTCTTCATGCTGGCAGCGTAGCTTTCAATTTTACTTTATCAAGCCATTCATGGAGATTGTTAGGGAGAGGGTGAGGCGTGGAGGGAAGAAAGGAGGGGAAGAAAAGGACCGCGACCTTGCTCTCCACAGCCTTTCAGACTCTCCCATCAGATTCCAGCATTGCATGACTTCATTCGATTTATTCAAGCAAACATCCTTTACTAGCATGGTTGTCTTTCCAGGGGAGCTGAGGCTCTTCATGCACACTAGGCTCAGACCATTGCCTCCACTGATGTAGTCACTATCTCTGGCTGCCATGCTACTGTCTACAAACCTTGCTTTTTCTCTTATTCCAGCAGACCATGACTCCTCAAGGGAACCTACTCCGACTTGCAATCTGCAGTCATGTTTAACAGATCTTGTATTTATACAAGTATGTGTGTGTGTGTGTGTATGCATAGCACAATATTCGTATGCCAAACAATATTGTGCTATGTGACACTGAGTGTTGCTCTCTTGCTGACTTTATGGTGGTCAGTCTGCTCATAAGTAGCTTGAATACAGAAGCAGCAATTTGACATTCTTGTATGGTGGCTGCTTAGTGCTCACTCGATGTATAAAAAGTCCCTCAGCTGATTGCATTCACAAAGGTCAGGGACTTTGTTTAGTTTTTTACTCTTCCTCAAGGCCAGAACACTGCCTGGAAAATAGTGGGTCCTCCATGCATATTTATTGAAAGCATGAGTAAATATGTCTGCCAACTTCCAGTACTCCCAGAAGTGAGGGACAATCTTTTCTTCTTTGTTTCCCCATGTAATGCTTAGGAGTGAGTCTTCCATAACTCTCTTAAAGCTAATAACTTGTACTTTCTCAGCTGAGTTTCTCAGTCATTCTGTGTATTTCAAATGTTATCCCTTGCTCCTTGCATGTGCAGTCATTCTTAAAGTAACACACTCATTTCAAGTCACATTTAAGCCATATTCAGACTATTTATTCATAGGCTCGGCCATTCATTTCCATGTCACCTGGGTTACCGTGACACTGAAAAGTAAGAAAAGGACAGGAAAGGGTTAAAGGAACCTCTCCAGGGACATGCCATTTTTCACTAGTGGAAATGCTCAAGACACAGAGGTATGAATGAGCTCCAAATTAACAGGAGCCCAACATGTACTGGGAAGAAAAGATTGAGAGAAGTCAAGGTGATTTGAAGGAAAGAAAAAAGGAAAAGGACTTGCTTTTTCACGTCATCGAGACTTACTCGAAAACCATCTTAATGAATTTAAGGAGATGGTGGTATACAGACAGATAAAACAAGCAAACACAAACCCAAAACACAAAAAATGGCAAGCATGCCAAATTAGCCTGGGTCACAAATTCTATAGGAAAGATACTGGAACAATTAGCTGGTATATGAAAAAGTATATCTACTATGTCACACATGAAAATAAATATAGATTCTGGGTAGATTACTATCTCAAATGCAAAAGAAAATCATTTTTCAAATATAGTACTGAATATTTTCAAAGTTTAGAGTAGGAGGTAATTTTCTAAACTACACAGAAATGCAAATACTATAGGAAAGAAAGATGGGTAAGTGTGACAGCGTTAACATTTAGTTTATCCATAAAATGGACATAGGAAAGTTCAACAGTAACTCACAGACTGATCTCGTTTCTTAGATATATGTATGTATCTGACAATGGTATCAGGAGTATATATTTTAAGTTAAATATCCAAATGATCAAACATTCAATAGAAAGAATGGGAAATGATTTGAATAGATAACTCACAGACAAGAAACATAATTGGTCACTGCATTCAACTCTAACAGTATTTAGAGAACTGTATCATCTAATAAAATTAAATCTGAACATACTGTATCTTACTGCAATTCTTATCTTATGTATATGTGCTTGCACATACACACAGACACAAACTCTGCATTTATGAACAAATAACATATGCGAAGAAACTTACAAAATTTGTAACCATAAAAATTGAGACAAAGTCAAGTTGTGAATATCAGGGTAATGGGTAATTACTCTTGGTATTTCTCCAAATTCAGCTGATGTACACTAGTAAGAGTTGTATGAACCAAAACAGACTTCAAACATCATCCAAAGGAAAGGATAAAAGCCTACTATGTAAAGTATATTATGACACAAGGCTTTTATATTACACAAGGACATTTGCTGTCTGGTGTAACTGAGTTACCCCCAGATCAGGCTCTGAGAAATTACCTCTTGGAAGCCTCTTTACCAAGTACTCCAGAAACAAGCTCTTGGGGAAGGGAGGTAAATGCAGGAGGACAGGATTTGTGGAGATTGTACAGCAATCTTAAGTACTTCTGGAAGCTTCCAATGCTGAAATTGATTGTCAGAATGGTTTCAGTTAGGTTAAGGTCCTGTCTCCTCACCCTGCAAAAATGTTACCGGTTAGTGAGAAGAAGGAAGACCTGGGGTAGACAGCTTTTCTCATCCTTCTGCATAGTCATGAGGAATATTCATTCATGCTGACACTCTCTTGTCCTCCTGGAAATAAAAGCACTTATTTGGGTGTAAATGGAGGCTTCTTTCCCACCCACCAGCTCCCAAATAAACACTCTGAGACTTAATATAATTATAATTGTTTGACCAGTGGCTCAGGCATATTACTGACTAGCTCTCACAGTTAAATTAACTCATTTAGTTTATATTTTACCATGATGTCCATGACTTGTTACCACACATCTTGCATCTCTGGCGGCCAAATCAACTTTTTTCATCAACCAATAAAAGCAACACATATTCACAGCCAACACAAGGACTTCCCACATCACTCACTTTGCCACCTTGAGTTTCTCTCCTTATTTCTTACCCAATAGTTATACCTAGTGTTATTTTTAATCTTGCTTAAGCTCAGGATTTCCCACACCATGTTCTATAAAGAACCCATCATGTGAGCTGTTCTCCGAAATCATGGTTTTTATGGTCTTTAGGTAGGAAACCACACATAGTGTTGCTCTCAGGGATTTATAATTGCTCATTAGCATATTAAATTTCCTAAGCAGTCTTTCCATTAAAAAAACTGTGTTAATTAATTTTAACTTTTATTTCAGAAACTCATTGGACTATGGAACCCTAAAAATAACATCCATTAACATCTGACAAAGGAACACATTTTTGGAAACTCTGCCTTTAGCAATTTTCTTTTTTCCGTTGCAAATTAAACACATCCAGCAGGTCTACTTGGGACCAAAGAGAATGGAATTGGGACTTATTCACAGCGGGTTCAAGAACTAAGAACCTTTCTGTAAACACAGCAGTTCAATAGAATTGACTTGTAAGAAACTATTCAGTTGGTTTTCAAATCAATCAACACTGATTTAAGATAAACAGTACAGCAAACACTAGAATGTGGGGAATATTGGCTTCTCATTTAGCTAAAGCTGAGAATATATTTTCAAAGATTATATGTAGGTTAATGAATATAAAGTAATTAAATTATTTAATGAATGTTGTCAGGTTGATGGGTATAGTTGGAGCTTTCTATTCCTAGGATAACACAGTTACTAAGGAGTTAGTTGGACTGTAACACAAATAATAACAACCCAGAGACAGATATTGAGGTTCAAGCTAAAGATCAGAAAAGCAAAGCAGCCAAGTCACCAGAGAGCTCTTACCTCTTCCAAGGCTGGGGCAATCCTTCAATGTGGCTGGAGACTGAATGTCAGCTCTGAGACACTGCTCATGCTTTATCCTACCTCTCTAGTGCTGGAATTAAATGTGTGTACTACCACTGCCTGCCCTTTATGTCTTTGGCTAGCTTTGCATTGTGATCTCTAGGAAAGCTTTAGTAGATCATAAGCAACATATCACAACAATTCCCAGAAGGCTATAAGTAATATAAAAAATGTACAATAAGTACAATAACTATATATAATATATACAGGCAATAACTACATCAACAATGTCTAGTCCATTTGCATTTGACAAATTCAGAGAAAATACTCCATTATCTATTCTCTCTTGGTGAGTCTAATTTACTTTTTATTTTAGTTTACATTATCAAATTATCTTTTAATGTCTCTCAACCTTCTACACTTTACACCTCTTTAGTGAATTTCTTTTCTGAGTCTGGAAGTCAAGGAAAACTATAACTATCTAGTCTTCAAGTCTGTCAGAGACCCAAGAAGGAAATCATATTAACTGAGTAAGCAGGAAGTGAAAGGAAGCAACTTCCAAAAACTGTGAGAAATGACAGAAACAGCTGGTTGATTAGACACTCACCCAAGTTTCCTCTGCAATGTTGGGTCATACATCTTCAGCCTAAAGGTCTTTTCTATGAAGCAGCATATTTGAAGGACTACCCTGTCTTATCTTGGCAAGGTTTTGTAGTCACTCTGTTTTGTGTCCTGTTTATCCAATTTGGACAGCACACTTTCAGCAGTTAAGGGAACAAC
The DNA here is from genome assembly GCF_017639785.1 of Mesocricetus auratus. Classification (NCBI taxonomy): domain Eukaryota; kingdom Metazoa; phylum Chordata; class Mammalia; order Rodentia; family Cricetidae; genus Mesocricetus; species Mesocricetus auratus. The sequence goes on along the minus strand of NW_024429218.1, from coordinate 3,808,830 downwards.
ATTTTATTGCCCACTGGCTTATTTTTGCCACAAAGAAAATAAACTCCCATGTGGAGTTGCTTAGATGACCATCATCTTCTCTGAAGTAGATTGATGCTGCCAGGAGCTGACATGTCTCATTGTCATAAAAAAAGAACCTATGTTATTAAAACATCTTAAATTCCATGTTCTTTAGATCTCTGAAGTGTCTGAAGATGACCTGTCTTTCGAAAATGTATCTCTGTTTTACCTTGAGAACATACTTAATGTGACTACAGGTTCAATTGTAGTGGGCGACTAATTACTAGTCTGCCTTTCATTGTTATATTATACAGTTGGTAATAACTTTCAAGGACTAGAAATTTTCATTACATTATTAAATGAACTGTATATGAACAACACCTTGAAGAATATTAGAAATATATGTACAGTATATTTTAACAAATTAATCTCAAATTTGTATCAATATGCAAAATGTATATACAATATACAAAAGTCCAATCTAATGTAAAATATTTAAAATTTATAGCTGCTTTTTTCTTCTCAGAACAAGAACCTTGAATCTATCTCATTTATTTAGCTTTTTCCTGACTATTACCAATAACAACTCATAACCAATCCCCCTAAACAATGACAAATACCCATAACCCAGTGAACAACCAAAAACCACCCAAAAAAGAATGTGAGCATTGTATTTTTAAATCACTTTCTGCTGTCTGGGGGTGATGGCATCTTTAGGGACTACTGAAATGAAGAATTTGGATTACTTGGGAGAGATAGCTGTATCATTTTTGTCCAGTCTCTGCATAATAAGAAAGTGCAGGGCTTGTCTCAAGTCCTGACTAGAATAGTCTGTGAGGATGGATCACCTCAGCTAGCCACCTCAAAATTGTCCTGAGCAGTTTGTAATCCAAAGCTAATCTTTAGTTGGTGTTTTCAGATTAGTGGTGTTGTCATAGTCATCGTGGAATCATTGTTGTGGGTTTCCATCTCCTGTTTGGAGATTTCAGAGATTAAATTAGGTCAGATTATTCCTTGGTAATTTTTTTTTCAGGATTGTTCTTCCTTCTTCTTTGGATGACAATTTGTCCAAAGGTCTTTAAATTCCTCAAGATAGTCGTTTTTATTTTCCTGAAAAGACAAAATCAAAAATCTTCTCCAACCCTAACTTTGGGAAGGTTCCTAATTTAATGTTTATCAATTTTTATTTATGGTGTTTCCTGAAATTTTTGTCTTAGCTTCTAAATTTCTTTTATCATCCACTGCAGTATTTGTTTCTTACAATAGGCACTAGGTTATTTAATTGTTCTTGGAAGGACTTTCCTCTATAATGACAGGAAATTACTGAACTGAATTTGGGATAGAGGCCTACAAGAGGCCCCTTGGACAGTTTCCTGATGACAAAGTATTGCCTTGAATGTCTCTTGTTGAGCTATATTCATTAGTCCAATGTCTGTCTTTGCCACACCTTCTGCCTAATCCAGAAGGGAGCAGTGTTCTGTTTGGATTATGCTTAGAAAAAGCATTGTTTCTAGGAATGCCCTGTTTACAATCCCTTTTAAGGTGACCTTGTTTGTCACAATTAAAACATTCGACGTTTCTATTTTTCTTCAAACCTCTTGAGATCACCTCTCCTATCTGTGCAGCATCATGGTCATGAGATTCAATATTGAGTGTACCTTGGTCCATTCCTCCAAAGGTGCTGACCTTGCCTTTAAAGGCCTAATTGTCCTTTTGCATTGAGAGTTAGCATTTCAATAGTGTGAGATTCATTTATTATTTGTATAGCTTCTGAATCTGGTACTATTCTATTTACCACTGTTGCCAATCTTTGTAAGAAATCCAGGCCTTTGGGACCTGTGTAACTTTAGTAAATGACTCAATTTTCTTTCCTACTTCTCCAACTCTGTCTCAAGCATTCAAAGTAGCTGTGAGGCAGAAAGCCAGGGCACTTCTATAGTAAGATAATCTCCTTCTCCAAGAATTTGATCTTGGGAGATTTCCATCCCTCTAGCTTTACAACATTGTGCAATAGTCTCAGATTCTTCTCTGAACCAAGTACTCCATTGTAATTGTGGACCAGGCTCTACGATAGTATCAACCAAGTCTATCCAGTCTTAAGGGATAATTCTATTACTAATGATGAATTCATGCCAATTGTTTTACCAAATCTGCCGATGATCTGTGAGGCGCAGCATGTCTGATCAGAGAATTAGCGTGCAGTCATGAGCTGAGAGTGGGAGCCTGAAGACATGGCACACACAGCTAAGTCCTAGGGATCCTCCAGATCCGACTGGCCAAGCACTGGGATCACAGGCATGGGTCCTGTGCCTGACCTTGAACCTTAGGGCTAGTACTCCTAACATGCAAATGTTTCACTGACTGAACCATTCTCCCACCTCTTCACTTACTGATACTAATCAGCTCTTTTTTTTTTTAAGCATATTTTTTTTTATTTTCCATTTTAAATTTAGATAAGAAACAAGGTTGCTTCACAAGTCAGTTCGAGGTCCCTCTCCCTTTCCCTCCCCTCCTCCCGTGTCCTCCCCCCATCCCCCCCCCCCGTTATCCCCTCATTCCCCCAGGGAGGGTGAGGCCCTCCATGGGGGTGTCCATAGTCTGTCATTTCATATAGGGCAGGGCCTAGACCCTTCCCCAAGAGTTCAGGGTGAGAGTGCACCTCACATTGTTCTATGGGAGTCCAGAGTCCGTGTGTATACTTGGGATGGGTACTGATCTGCTGTCCAAGGCTCAATAGACTAATCAGCTCTTATTCAATTACAACATATAAGAACTTAAATCACATGTATACATAATTAGAGAGATTTTCATCTTTTTGTGTTCCCATCACAGTATCATGAAAAAGACAACGAAATCAGAACTTTCCGGTTTCTCAGTCAAACAGGTCTCAAAATTGCCTGCCTGCTTGCCTGTCTGCTTTATCAATGTAGCAAATTATAGCATGGTTTACTGGTTGAAAAAAAAGTCCTACTCAAATCAAGGTATGGCAGATTATTGCCAGTGCCTTGATTAGATTACTTCTTCCAGAATTTATGTCAGAGTTTACTTCTATGTAATGGATATTTCATAATTTAATAAATTAGACTGGTTGGCATCCCAAGCAGATGGAGGAGAACATTGACAAATCTCTCTTCTTTTTCTGTGTTTGATGAGAATGAAAGAAAAAATGTTGAAACATAAGGGTAACAGGGCCCTACCTCTAACACAAATGAGCTAGAGTTAGGAATTAAATTTGTAGTGTAATGTATTAGGTACTTGGAATCCAGATATTTTGGGAAGAGATAGCTCAGCAAAAGCACAAATTACTTTTAGATCCAATCTATTATTTATTATCTCAATTTATAAAAAATGCACCCAATGCATCTTTGAGATGGAGAGTTCAAAGTCATTGTGATGGCTTAGTTGGCTTATCACGTACACATAGAAATCTGCATATTTTATGTTCACTTGATATTATATTCTCCGAGAGATTGCCATGGCATGAAAATAAGTCATTTTAAAGAATAAAAATTTCAGTGGCTGCATACACGTGGTAGTTTCTTCAAAGTTACTGCCATAGTTCCATTTCTGTTGCTGGGACAAACAGCCTGTCAAAGCAAGACATAGGGTTTATTCAATTTGCAATTCCAAGTCACAGTCCAACCGTTTGGTGAAGTCAAGGCAGAAACTCAATCAGCTAGTCACATCACATTTGCAGTCAAGTGCAGAGAGAAAATCAGCACATCCTTACCTGTGTGTCTGTTTCCTGACCCCCTGCCTAGGAAATGGTACTGCCCATGGTAGAACCCCCCCTGACTAGGAAATGGTACTGCCCGTGGTAGAACCCCCTGACTAGGAAATGGTACTGCCCGTGGTAGAACCCCCTGACTAGGAAATGGTACTCCCCACGGTAGAACCCCCCTGACTAGGAAATGGTACTGCCCATGGTAGAACCCCCTGACTAGGAAATGGTACTGCCCATGGTAGAATCCCCTGACGAGGAAATGGTACTCCCCACGGTAGAACCCCCCTGACTAGGAAATGGTACTGCCCATGGTAGAACCCCCTGACTAGGAAATGGTACTGCCCATGGTAGAATCCCCTGACTAGGAAATGGTACTCCCCACGGTAGAACCCCCTGACTAGGAAATGGTACTGCCCATGGTAGAACCCCCGCCCCCCCCCACTGGGAAATGGTACAAAAAGCAAGCAAACAAATAACTAAAACCAACAAGCAAGTGTTTATGCTGGGTCCTAGTTTGAAGTAAGAATACTTAGAAAGTTTTGACTTTGGCCGGGCGGTGGTGGTGCACGCCTTTAATCCCAGCAGAGGCAGGCAGATCTCTGTGAGTTCGAGGCCGGGCTGGACCGATAGTCTCCTAAACAATACAGAGAAACCCTGTCTCGTAAAAACCAAAAAAAAAAAAAAAAAAAAAAAAAAAGAAAGTTTTGACTTTGATCATGAGACTTGCCCCCTAAAGGTCATCTATAATGAAAAGTTCATAAAATTTAACTTAAGTACTACATTTAGTTGAAAAATATGACTTTGAAGTCAGTTTCTGGCTTTTTACTTCAAATACATTAAATCTAAGCAAATGAAAATATGTCTATTAAAAGCTGGATTACAGATACCTGCATTCATAAATGTATACACTTTGAGTCCAGGTTTTGTTTTCTGTTTGATTTGTTTTGTTGTTTGTTACTTAATATCACATATATGATATAATGTAACAACTTTCGAGCAAAGTAAAAGTAACTAAAGTCTACTATGTAGTAAACACTAAGCTTATTGCTGTATTAATTAAACGTGAAAGCTGGGGCTGGAGAAATGCATCAGCAGTTAAAACACAGAGAACACACGTTTAGTTCTCAGTATCTACACGTATACCCACAACTCTCTGCAACTCCAATCCAGAGTATTTGAGCTCTTCTTCTGGTCTCTGTGGGTAACACACACACACACACACACACACACACACACACACACACACACACACACACACACAAACATGCAAGCAAAAGAACCATACACATGAAATAGAAATTAAAATTAAAAAGTGAAAGTTTACTTTAAAATTTTTTTCCATTGGGATGTGTATGTGTGGGGGCTGTGTGTGTGTGTGTGTGTGTGTGTGTGTGTGTGTGTATGTGTGCGAGTGTATGCCTACATTTGTGCCATAACACAATGGAGGACATTGCTTTCTCTTTCCATCAGGGATCAGACTCAGGTCATCAGGCATGGCAGCAAGCACTTTACCCACTGATCCGTTTCACCAGCTTAAAATGAGAATTTGTCACTCACAAATCATAATTCAGTAACCAGTTTGCATTTTCAGATATTAAATTAAGTAGTATTTAATTAGTAAGATGACCAGAGGGATGGGTGAGACCCTAGCTATAGCTCTGGCAAGCAGCAAATCTCCTTTAAGTTTATATTTCAAAGTTAATCAAAGAAATGAGATCCATGTTGCCACAACTGTTCATGTCTGAATGGTTAGGAAATCTGCCTGTTGAATCCAGCACCGTTAGATCTAAATCGGAATGCAAAAAGCAGGGGTATGACACAACCAAAGTCAACACCTCCACAGAGTGAGACTTCAGAAGTGACGTGTGTGAGGCAAGCTTCGTGGAAGCGTGCGGTTCACATGTCTGTGCAGGCAGTTGGTAAACAGACTTGTGCATTGCTACTTCAACAAGGCTTCTGGGCACATACGAGATGAACAGAGTCCTGTGTTGTAGAAACAAATGATTAAAAAATTGATCTCAGGCTTTATCTTCACACATGACTTTCCCCGGAGTCTGGAATGAAGCTCCTGCTCTGGCTAACGTCTAGGACAAAGTACAAAACATTAGAACCAGAGATTTTGTCTCTTGACACATGAGAATGTTTTAGAGAGGCTGGAGATAGTGCTGTTTCCAGAGGGTCAGGGGTTGTGTCCTACAAACCCGCAAGGCAGCTGATGACTTGCTGTAACTGTAGTCCCAGGGGATCTGACTCCTTTTTCTGTCTTCCTTGGACATGGCATGTTCATGATACCCGGACATGCATGCAGGCCAAACAAGCACACGCACAAAATTAAAAACAAAGCCAGCCCTGATTTGGATCTGAGGGTGTGGCTCAGTGCTAGAGCACTGTCTAGCATGGGAAGGCCTTGGCTTTGATCCTTGGTTACCTATGTCTACGTCTATCTCCAGTTACATACGTCGTCCTTGTGATTTCGAGGACCCAACTGGCAACACCGAATTCTGTTGCTGTATTTTCTTGGCATTGCCTTCAGGAAGCACAGAGCACCCTCAGGGGTCATTATTGTGACAAAATGCCTGATGAAAGCAACTTAAGGACAGAAGGAAGGAAGGAAGGATGGACGGATGGAAAGAAGTAAGGAAGGAAGGATGGATGGACAGAAAGAAGGAAGGAAGAAAGAAAGGAAGGAAAGAAGGAAGAAGGATGGAAGTTCTCAACTCAAGGTGCAGTCCAGCATAATGGGGGAAGTCATGACAGCAGGAGCTTGGGGCAGCTGGTCATATTTCATCTAGCCAGAAACCCAAAGTGATACATGCTAGAGTTCCAGGCCCTTTCCCCTTTTGTTGGGCACTCGGGATGAGGCTGTCCACCTCATGTAAACTAATCTAGATGACCTTGAACACTGATGCCTTGAGTTTTATTGCCTTTGTGATTCTAGGCTCTGTCAAGTGGACAGGCGACAATAGCAATTAGACAATGTGTTGTGGAATGCTCGCCTGGCCCCCAAATATAAGTAAGAGAAAGGGCTCAGGATTTCCCCCTAAGACTTCAATCCCATTCCATTTGTAAAGTAGAATTACTGTAACCGAGGTATTTACTCATTCTGCCTTACCTGATTTAGATAACCTTAGTATGGGGTTTATTAAATTCACAGTAAGTTTATAAGCAATGAATAAATTTTCAGTGAAGCCAAGCCTTGTGCTAGTTGTGTATATTAGCTGTAGTTGCTCATATATCCATGAGTCCATGTTCTTAGCTAAGTGACTTTGCAGATCTCATCAAGAGGAGAGTGCAGTTCTGAACTCTATCGATTTGCTTTGGTCAGTATGTTGGCAGATGTGATGTGGGTAAGTACTCAGCACAGCACTCATGAGGCTTTGCAAGTTGTCCTGAGGACCCCACATGTGACAGGGAGTATGGTCAAGGTCATCGTTTCTGACACAATGCTGATGCACCACTGATCACAGTGTGTGAAAGGGTCCAGCTAGAACTGGAAAAAGGTCTCACTGAGCTGAGGCAAATAAATGGTTAAGTTATACAAAATATTGTAACTTTATTTGCTTTACATATGCAATGCACATATGCGTGCAAACATTTAAACCGTCTGTTAAGCATGTTGCAAGGCTATCTTTTGGTAGCTTAGAAGGTGAACTGCAGTATGAAGCATGGTTATGTGTCTTTGCTGAATCATTCCAAATGTGTGTTTTTGATTAACTGGCTTCCATATAATGAACAATGTAAAACTGAAAGGCAAGGACCAAACAGTGAAACAAAGTTTTGTACAATTGACCTTGCATGTGCACACACTATTTCAAATGGTCAGCAATTTTCATGTGCATCTGGGTATTTCTGATCATGCTATCAGAATGAGATATGATTAACAAGAAAAAAGTGGACTGAGTCAGTAATAAATATCTCTTATAAAAAAAGAGAAAAAAAGCCCAAGAACAAGTGACTTCCTAGATGAAAGTTTCCAAACACCAATCTTAAAACCTCTCAAAAAGGCAAATGAGGAAGCACTTCTCTTTAGGAGTCCATCATGACTTGAAAGTCTAATAACTGCAGAGTGAAAGACACTCCTGCAATAAAGGGCAGTTTAACATAAACAGATCAATGGATGCCTGTCAGGGGCCCAGATATGATGTTTGGATATAGGCCTCAGCTCAGTTCCAGGACCTTGAATCTCCTGTAGTCTTTTAGACATCTGCTGGTTACCTTCGGATGGCCTGGCCACAGCTGGGAATGCCTTCTAGTTTGCATAACAATAGATCTAGGCCGCACACCCATCATGGGGGCTACCTTAAGACTAGCAAGACTTGAGTTAAGGGAAGTCTGAAGGTTTGTGTACCTGCATTCTAGGACCATCTCTAGGGTTAAAGAAGTGTTTCCTAGTTAGCCCTATTTACGTGATTATAGATGTCTTCTCCTGAATAGCCCTGTGTTTTCTCCTGAATAGCTCTGCTTTTAGAAAGCTATTTAAGAGGATGCTTGAATAAACTGGTGTCTCCAGTATGGATTGGATGCCCTCCTGAAATGGCAAGATGTCTCTGTGTCATTCTTAGTATCTCTACGTAACTAGGACTTCCCTGATCCACACTCCCTCACTCAGGGTCAGACCCAGGGCTGTTCAGCTGGCTCCGAACACAGCCCCAAGGACATCAGTCCAGGATAGACGACCCCATTAGTGTAGAACTGGTACAGGCCGGCCCCCACAGATGCCACATGCTTCATTTGCAGAAAGAAGGACAAAAATCCATATGACGATAGTTGCAAAAGAGCAGGATGTGTGTGCAAACATATAAGTCAAGACACAGAGCCAAAGACCTGTACTCCAAACATTTAGAGTCTAAATCAGGAAGATAATGAGTCTGAGACCAACTTTGGCTAGAGGGTAAAATCTCAAAAAGCTTAAGAACACAACAATGAAGACAAAGGAAAGGGAAGAAACGAAAAGGAAAAGCCTAGCATTTATATGTAACCACAGAGGACCCTGAACAGTTGCAACAATCTTGAGTAAAAGTAGTAATGCAACAAATGTCAAACTACCTGATGTTTAAAATGTACTAGAGAACTATAACCATCAAAGCAGCATGCTATTGACATAGAAGACATAGACCAGTGAAATGAAATAGACATCAAAGCAGGCCCATATATTTATTGCCAATGGAGTTTTGATAAAGGCGCCAAGAACGTTTAATAAGAAAAGGATAGCTTATTTACTAAATGATCTTAGGAAACAGAATATCTACATGTAAAATATAATTAGATTTTTATGCCACACCATAGACAGAGACTGAAAACGTACTAAAGATTAAATTCTAAGTCCTAAAACTGTGAAAGTGTTTGAAGAAAACATAGAAGAAAAAATTTCCTGGCACAAGTCTGGGCAAAAGCTGTTTGGGTATGACACTGAAAGTACAAACAAGAAAAGCAGAGGATAAAGGCATCACAGCACATTAAAGCCTTCAACAATGGAAGCAGCTCCCAGGACAGGCTGAAGAAAGCATTCTTCAAACCATACCCTGGGTAGGGGCTGCTTTCAAAATGTTTGAGAAGTTCAGGCAACTCAATATCAAGGAAACAACTCAATTAAAAAATGGGCAAATGACCCAAACAGCCTTTTGTTAAAGGAAGATATACAAATGAACTGTGTGTGTGTGTGTGTGTGTGTGTGTGTGTGTGTGTGAGAGAGAGAGAGAGAGAGAGAGAGAGAGAGATCAACATTGCTAATCATTAAAACTAAGAATGGCAATTGTCCAAAAGTCAAAAGATACCAGGAGTTGGTGGGGATATGTGAAATATTTTGCAGCATTGGATCTGATGTATGTATGTATGTATCATCTATTATCTATCTGTCTGTCTGTCTGTCTATCATCTATCTATCTATCTATCTATCTATCTATCTATCTATCTATCTATCATCTATCTTTTGTCTTGTTAATATATCCCATGCTGGACTCAAACTTATGATGCTTCAGGCTCTCCAGAATTGAAATTACAGCCATCATTCTTGGTAGTAATGCATATTGATTAGCTCATCCGTGTGGTGGTTTGAATAAGATTGGTCCCTTAGGCTCGTGTGTTTGAATGCCTAGGAAGTGTGGCTCTTTGGGGATAGATGTAGCCTTGCTGGAGGAAATGTGTCACTGGGAGTGGACTTTAAGGTTTCAGAAGCCCAAGTCAAACCCAGTGTCTCTCTTCCTGCTGCCTGCGAATCCAGATATAGACTGCTTCTTCTGCAGCACCATGCCTGCCTGCAATGCATCTTGCCAAGTTTATAATGGACTAACCCTCTGAAACAGTAACCCAGTCTCAATGCCTCTCTTTATAACGGTTGCTGTGGCCATGGTGTCTCTTTACAATAGGACACTGACTAAAATGAGCCATTATGAAGAATGTTGTTCTTCAAGCATCAAAACACTATGTGATCAAGCACCCCCAATTCTGAGGATACATCCAAAGAAATAAATTCTTAAAGACATATCTGCATCTTTGTGCTATTTCAGTGTGATTCATAAAAGCCAAAATATAGAATCAACTGAAGTCTCCATCAACAGTAATCTGAAAAGGACAACACAGGACTAGAGATGTAGCTCCAAGAGCCCTGAGTTAAATTCCAAGAGCTGCGTGGGACTGAGTATGCTGGTGCATTTCTGTAGCACAGAACTTGGTAAGTGGAGACAAGAGAATCAACAGTTCAAGGCCACTCTTAGCTACCCAGGATGTTCAAGACTAAGCAAGACTACACAAGACTTTTTGTTTGTTTGTTTTTAAAACAAGTGGACACACAATAGAATACTGCTGAGACTTTAAAAGAAGCCAATTGTTTTTTGTAACATGGGTGAACCTGGGTGGGTGAATCATAATGAGAGAAATAAAACATCAATAAGAAAGGATACTGTTTGGTCTCACTTGGGAATCCAGAAAAGTCGAAAAGCTGAATTATGGAAGCAGAGATCAGAATGGCCACGGATAGGGATGAGGAGTTGGGGAGGGTTGGAGAAATATTGTTCAAAGGATAAAATTTCAGTTATGCTGTGTTGTTTGGCTTTTCCTGGGGAGATGTGTTTCAATTCCTGCTCACCCCAGGTAGGGTACCAATGACAGACTAAGGTTTCCACCCAAGTCTAGATATACAGGATCATGGTTTTTTTTTTTTTTGCAATCGCATGGGTGACCCTAAACCAACTGTATCACCAAAATGTTTCATCTCAGCTTGACCACTTTCTCAGCTTAGGAGGTGAAGTTCCTTCTTTAGATAATTTTCCACCCCCTGTATACACTATAATCTCCCCTAAACCATACACAAGTAGAGCAGAAACTACATCCGACTGTGGGGAGGGGCTGAATCTCACATAAAGGTCTATTAATCCTCCCTCCCCCTGCTGCTATGAGGGAAGGTCAACTGGTCCCATCTTGATCATCTGTTGAAATAACAACTGATCTGACTAAGATGGTAATGTCTGTTATGTTGGGAGAGAATTCCACAATACATGGGGAGAATAAATTGATAAGATTATTGTGTAATATTCTGACTATGGTTAACAGCAATGAATATTAGACTTGGAAGTTGTTAAATAAGTGGATCTTAAGTACTTTCAACAATCAAAAATAAAAATGTATATCAGTTCAATTTAGCTATCCCACAACCTATGCCTATACTGAAACAACAGTTTATGTACTGTAAACATTTGTGATTCTTATTTGTCAATTTAAAGAGTTAATATGAGGGGGATGGACAAGTAGCTGAGCAGTCAAGAGCTCTTGTTCCTCTTCCAGAGGACCAGGGCTGGGTTCCTAGCGTCCAACCTCCTGTAACTCCAGATCCTGGGAATCAGGTGCCCTCTTGTGTCGTCTGTGGGCACTGTATGCACATGGTGTACAGGCATACACGGAGACAAACCGCTCATACCCAGAAAACAAAAATAAACCTTCTTTAAAAAGGTACTATGTGGTGATTCCTTATTTCAAATCATGCTGTTACAGTTTGTTTAGATCACTACATCCAATGATCAAACCCGTCACAAGTCACAAAACAGATAAGTCATTGACTTTCAGAGTTGTAAGGAGCCTCGGAGGTTACAAAGGTAAGGAGGGTATGGAGTAGTCAGAAACAAAAATCAATAGCACATGAAGAATCCTATTGTGTCCCTAGCTGTGCCACATATACGGTCTTTGGTCAGCAGTTTTTGGCTGGTGAAATGAGAGATTTGGTACTATTGACTCTATGTTAGGGGACAAATAAAAAAGGATGTGAGAAGAAAGGAACTGAGTTACAAGGCTTATAGGAGAAGGATTTGGAGAGGTCAAGCGGGAAAGAAAGAGAAGGGACATTAGTAGACAAAAGACGTCAAATGAGAACTGGGACAAAGGACTTTAGGATGCACCCCGAGTTTCTCTATGAAACTCTCTAATAGTTTTTGGGTCTAGAATATCACAAATGCGGGGACAGGGGAGAATCAGATGGGAGGGTACAGTGAATTGCCTCTAGGAGCTCTGACAGACAAAACTGACCCAGGATCTCGGGTACATTGAGGCTGCTCCTTTGTGCTGGGGCATGAGCAAGTGTAAGCTGGGGGATCTGTGTGGGTCTCAGTACCCATGGACAAAGCTGGGTCTTCGATTGAAGAATGGCCTCCAAAGGCTCACAGATCTGATTACTTGGTTACCAGGGAGTGGCACTATTTGAAAGGATTAAGAGGTGTGGCCTTGTAGGAGGAGGTGTGTCACTGGGGTGTGGTTTGGGGATTCACAAAGCCCATGTCAAACCCAGCATTTCTCTCTTGCTGCTGCCTGTGGATCCAGATGTAGAACTCAGCTGCCATGTCTGCCTGGGGTCTGCTGTACTTCCAGCCTCGAGGACAATGGACTAAACCTCTGAGAGTGTAAGAAAGCCCCAAGGAAATGTTTGCCTTTATAAACGCTGGTCATGGTGTTTCTTCACAGCAATAGGACACTGACTAAGACATTGGGCATTGTGGTACACTCCCAGGGAGACTCAGCAAGTTGAGTCCCTAGGGCTCACTGTACAGCTAACCTATCCTAATGGGTGAGCCCAGCTCCTAGCTAGGGCTCACTGTTCAGCTAACCTATCCTAATGGGTGAGCCCAGCTCCTAGCTAGGGCTCACTGTACAGCTAACCTATCCTAATGGGTGAGCCCAGCTCCTAGCTAGGGCTTCTGTCTCATAAAATGAGGTGGACACTACTGAGAAATGATCTCTGTTTAACTTCTAGCCTGAGCACATGCATGTGCAATCATAAATACATACACACACATAAACACACATACACACACACATATATACACATAGACACACATACACATACACACATACACACACATACACATACACACATACACATACAGACACACATATAGGCACACATACACACATGCACACACAATACACATATGTACACACACATACACATACACACATGCATATACAGACGCATATATACATATAGACACACATGCATACACACACACACACACACACACACACACACACACACACTAAATTTCTTGTTTCTTTAAATGTCTGGCTGCGAAAGCTGTCCTTAGTTCACAGCTTTTACACTCAGTGATAACTCGGTTCATTCTAAATTCTGTAACTCAGAATTTTTGATAAGCCACTTAGAACCTGATTTATGTATATCCCCATGCTATATAGAGAGAACAGACCTGCCAAAAAGAGAAATGAATAGCACAAATAAGATCATAAAGCAGCTCTTGGGATGCTTGAAAGAGTAGCTTTCCAAGACCCTAAATTATGTCAGAGCACAATTCAACCAACCGTCCTCCATAAATACTTTAAAATCATGGCTGATCATCTAGAAGGATGACGCTATATTTTTCCTAAGATTTCAGAAAGAGAGTTGCAAGGCATTTCCTTTCTAATGTGTGAATTATAACAAGGGCTAGGGAAATTGCTAATAATATGTTAGGCTGATCAGATGAATTAGTAAATTAACCGAAGCTGTTACTCTACATATGTAAGTCCTCTGATATGGGAGTTTTTAATTGACTCTTCAAGGGTACATATTAAAAGTGGTAAGGTGGCTGCTTGGCTGTTCATGTAAATGTATATATTTTAAAAGCTAACACAAAAAAATAAAGCTACCCAGTTAACTTCCAGGATGGCTGTGATGGATGCTCATAGAGCACTGGCGTTCTGCTTGAAGCTCAAGGGTAGTTGGCGTCTCTGTCTCCTCTTGGCTACTCCGTACTCCTCACACCCATTCCCATCCATCACAGTAGCAGGTCCTGTTTGCAGCGACGCTGCCGCATACATTCTCTTCGAAAGTTCATTTTTCTTCATTCTTGCCTCTCTCCTGTTCTAGTGTAGTGTCTTACCCTCATAATACATGGCTGACCATATCAAGGTTTCATGCACAGTCTTGCAGAGAAGGGAATCAGAATTGAACTGCCTGAGCTGTTTCGAATCCTCTGAAGGTGATATCCACCTTGTATGGTGGTGGCAGTTCTAGCTGCTATAACCTGTCGTAAGTAGCTAAATGATTTTCTCTGTTGTCCCTTTTTACTGAAACCCAGCCTTAACCACAATAGTCTCTGGGTATTATCCAGTTTGGCTTCTGTGTGTGTGTGTATGTTTTATATGAAAATCTATCTATCTATCTATCTATCTATCTATCTATCTATCTATCTATCTATCTATCTATCTACCTATCTACCTACCTATCTACCTACTTATCGTCTGTCTATCATCTGTCTACCTATCATCTGTCTATCTATCATCTGTCTACCTAATATGTGTGTACCTGACTTGTGTGTGTGCATACATGTGGAGACCAGAGGTCAATCACTCTCCACTGTATTAGTCAATTTCACACATGTGCGCAATGCGTGCTGTCCACTCTCACTCCTGCTTGCTCCCATCTCCATACCGTACCACCCCCTCCTCCCAGGGTCTCTTTCCATGATTCACTGTGTTTACTCAAGGCAGCCTGTGCACCAAGGGTCTGGAGCTCTCTGTTGGATCTCCATGTAGGCCCAGGTAGAGACTCCATTGCTGTTGTTTAACTAAACTGACATAGTATCAGTTTTAAACTGCCTTCTAAATATTTGTGCCTATAATATCCAGAGACAAAGGAGTTCAGGGCCTTAATTAGAGAAGCCTCTCCCTCCACTCAGTAAATAATGATAAACGCAGTCACAACTTCCCAAGATGCTGAGGGTAAGTGACAGTTGTGAACTCAGCCCTAAGCTAGACATCTACCCCACTGTAACTTTTGAGACAGGGGCTGTCCCTGAGCGTGGAGCTCACTAACTGACCAACTGACAGGCCAGTGAGCCTCCTGGGATCTTCTCTCTGCCAAGGCTTTTCTGTAGGTGCTGGGAACCCAAACTCAGATTGTCACACTTGCTTGGTTGGTATTCTACCCACTAAGTCATAATCTTGGTTCCTCAACTTCTTCCTGATGATTTGTTTTCATTTAACAAACTTGTCTTTCAAGGAGAGATGTATCCTTTACTTCTAGACAGTAGCAAACACAAGTCTCTCCTTTGATGCTAATAATAAGGATTTGTAGTAGGTGAGAAGGTCAGAAGTGTCTCAACGATGTGTCGAGGTCCTCCTGCCATTTTCCCTGGGACATTTTTTATTAACCCTTGAGAACTCTGAACTTAACTATTTCCGTCTTCCCTCCAGCATCTGTGGGCATCTTCAGTGAGTTTGTGATCTATGTAGGACTCTGCCTAGAACCATGTATTAATTCTCTTCTCAATCTTTCATTTCCACAAAACATGTTGTGATTCATCACACACATTCTCAACTCTCTGTAATCCTTCCAGGTCTTTCATTCTATTAGGGACCTCCTAATTTATTTCTCCTTTAACTAGTCATCCATCCATCCATCCATCCATCTATCCATCCATCCATCTATCCATCCATCCTACATTTACCGAGTGTCTTTTGTATGTCTCCCACCAGTCTGTCCTTTTAGATATCCCCATCAATACGTTCCTTTGTATTCTCCAGCCAAATTTCTGCTGTATTTACTTGTTCCCCACTTGTCATTCTTTGGGCTTTTCTCACTCTAGAGAGCATCCTGGTACTTCCTTGTTCATCCAGCCCTCTTTCCCTGAACTCCTTTTTGTCTTTAAACTTGCAAACTCTCTGCTTTCTGCTCTCTTCCAGTGAGTGGCTCCCTCTGAAACCCAAGGCATCAGTTAGGAACTCTGGACAGCCTTCACTGTTCCTCCTGTCCTTCAAAATTCATACATTGAAATTTAATTGCTTCTTAGAAAGTAAACATGAAGGCAGGATCTTTGAACTGCAGTCAAGCTATGAGGACAAAGTTCTCTTGAGTAGTATGAGTGGATCTACCAGGTTCTATTTTGTCCGTTGCCCCACACCATGTAATCAGAGCAAGAAACAACTATCGTGTTGGAAGTTGGAAGCAGACCTCACCAGACACTGAATCTGGTGGCCCTTGCTTGATCTTAGGCATCTCAGACTCCAGAATTTTGAGAAGAAATTTTTATTATTATGTTACTCAGTCTCAGGTATGTTGTTTTGGGATTACCATTCAACTAAAACAAAAGAAAAGTGAGACATTGTTTCTACAGCCATCTCCTTAAGTATTCTGGTCCCGTATCTTCTGACTTCCAACTTGAGTCTTAGACAATGTTCTCCTTCAAGCTTTCATTTATCCTTTTCAATAAGCCCTCACCCTTTGCCAACAAACATCCTAAAAAGCCTTTGTCTTTACCACGCCTACTACTCAAGCTTTCACACCAATTTCAGTAACTTGAAGTGATCTCTGTTTAAAGATTTATTCTTTCATTTGAAATAATTTATTTTAAATTATTTGTATGTGCACAGACCCACATGTGAGTTTAAACATGTATGCCAATGCACATATTGAAGGAAGCTAGAGACAATGCATCCTTTGGAGCTAGAAATATAGGCAGTTGTTTGTGAGCTGCCTGATGTGGAAATTGAACTCAGGTCTTCTGGAAGAACAGCAAGTACTTTTAGCCATTGAGTCATCTTTCCAGCCCCAACATTCAGTATTCAGAGAAAGACATTTCCACTCACTGTCTTCACTAGCTCATTTACCCATCCTCAGCGCACAGCTGGGAACTCTCCGTTATGTAACAAAACTTCTCAAACACAAGATTGCCAGTCCCTAGTGGCAAGCCAGGCTTCTTGGTACTGAAGATAATTGGTGCCCCTTGTATCTATTCTTACTAAGTCTACCATTTGCCTAGAATTTGGTCATTAGCTTTGGCAAAAATAAAATACAATAAAAATTCTGGGTGTCCCCTGCACTGTTTTTCCAGTCTTACTCCTGCTCCTCAGATCTGGGTGTACTTGTTATCTGCCCTCTGACTTGACTGTCAGCCAGAACTTATCATTGCCATCTGATGACAGATTTGCATTCTCTAACACATCTTCGGAGCAGGCCTCGGTGCCTAAGCTGTAAGCCTCCTGAGGCTGGCTGACAGATCTGGCTTCCAGGCTGTGTCTGCTTTGACCTACTCTATAGGGTGGGCTCTCATGGTCTTTGCTCTCTTGGGTTTCCTGAAAAATTCTCTCCTGGTGCCTTTGTACTCCTCCAAACACCTTTAAGTGTCCCATGAAATCTTTTCTTTCTCCTCTCTTCACTTCTCTTGGCAGAACGCATCCACTCCATTGGCTTAAACACCAACTCTACATTGCCAACTTCCAAATTTATAATTCCAGTTCCGAAGATTTCCCAAGTTTTACATATGTAATAGAAACTGCCCACTGGCTAGCTTCTCTGTTTGGACCCTACAGTCAACACATTTAGAAGCAAGTATATCTTTTTTGCCTTATGACATATCTTTCCTCATGTTCTCTACCTCTGATAATGCCATCTATAAATACAGCAGCCACTGGAACACATGTGGGCCACGCAGTCCTCATTTGTATGTATATGTGTTTATATCAATTTCTTCTGATTAGCTCTTGACTGAACTTTCCAAGCAATGTTGTCACTGGCTGTCTCTGATATTCATTACCTCTTTGAAGTTATTTATCACATCAATTCAGAATTCGTCTTCTAGAAGATAATGTTGTTTGCGATAGCTCTTAGCTCTGAAATCTTTCCTGGACTATGCCTCCTATGGGGTAAAATCTCACTTGTTAATGCGGTTCACCAGGCTCCGAGATGCAGACTGTGCCTCCGTTTTTGCCTTAAGATAAATGTGACTGAGAATCAGGTTCTTTCCAGCTTGTGGCTCTCCCATCTCTTGGAGCTCACAGTGTCTCTCTCCCTTTTTTTTTTGAAACTAAATACATTTTAATAGAAAACAAAATACAAAATAACTCTTTTCAGAAAACAGAGATGTTTAATCATTTCCACACATTAGAACTTCCTGTGTCCTTAGAGCATGGTCTGATAGTCGTGAGTCTGGACTCATGATTCACTCCTGTGTTCACTATGCTGCAGTGAGGGGTGGAAGCAGACCATTGAGGGAGAAAAAGACACCAAAAGGCCACATCTCAGAATAAACAGTCATCTGGAAGTCCAGCTTTTAAGTCTATTTTGACGTTTATTCAAAATTATTCTTTATCATAATTTCGTTGATGGTACTAGGGATGGAACCTTCAACAACAGTGCTGGGGCCCATCCTCTGCCCCCCATATTTCTTTCCAGGGTAGAGAAGACTGACAGAAATGCAGCCAGTAAGAGAATCTTTCTCTCCCTCCATCACTGCAAGAGCTCAATGTTCAGTTAAGCTACCTGCCTGCTTGCAGAAGCACATTATATGGTGCCCCTTTCTCCTGATACATGGGCTACCAAAGTCTGAATTCCCTGAACCTCAAAATTCCAAGTATGCAGGAGTCAAACCTGCAGGCAGAAGCAGAGACGCCTCTGTCAGGGCTAGGTTTCCTCCTCAATAATAATAATTAATAATAATAATAAAATAATAATAATAATAATCCTGGTCCTATCATTATAGGAAAGAAAGACTGTTAGATCATCCCTTCCCTTCCTAGTTCCTGTCCCCACTTCCTTGATGGGTAGCCACAGGGGACACTGTCTACAGCTGCTACAGAGGAGTTCTGCAACTGCTCCAGTAACCCTACTGGGAAGAGGGGGATGCTAAAGTAAGGTGCCTGCATAGAGCCAGGAGGCCTCAAGCCTGAGCATGCGGCTCTCAACTGGAGTCTTGTGCACCAGGGCTGTGTTGGGTGAGTGTGGGGTAGGGGAGGGCTCTTTTGCAATCACTGATTCAGTTTCAGCAAGTCCTGGACTGTGACCAGTCTTCCAGCCCCAAGTCTGCCACCTGACTTAAAAACTTAATGTTCTTGATTCTCTCGTGTGATTCCAGTCACCAGGAGGAGGTTGCAGGCCATGAACTGTACACTCAGGACACTGCTCATCTGTCCAGTGTACACGCCCACTAGCTCACCCGAAGAGGGCGGGTGTGTTGCAGCACGTGCTTCTGATGTCCCAGACACGCACAGAGTTGTCCATGGAGGCAGAGGCAACCAGACCGCTGTCTGGGCTAAAGGCCAGACTGGTGACACTGTCCGTGTGGCCCTTCAGTTCTTTAAAAAGCGTCCCAGAGGCCAAGCCCCACAACTTTAACCGCTGGTCCTCACCAGCGGATGCCAAGTACTTACCTTTGGGAGAAAAGGAAAGGGAAAGCACGGGACCTCGGTGACCCATGAATAGTTGCACTGAATTCCCCTGTTGGGCACTCCACAGCCGGACAGTTTTGTCAGTGGAACCTGTAGCCAAGTAGTTGGAGTTGGGGTGGAATTTGACACAGTCCATGGCAGCCAGGTGTCCTGCATATATCCTCAGCGGGTACGTCCGATCGAAAGACCACAGCCTGGAGTACGGCCATGGGACCCGCTGGCAAAATACAGGCTGTAGGGGCTGATGTCCACGTCCCATACAGGGTCGGCATGTCCCTGACACAGCACAGTGTCGGTGAAGCTCCCTAGATCCCAGTACCTGATGGACATACCTTCAGAACAAGAGAGCAGCCCGAACTGTCTGCAAGGACCGTGTGCTGTACCCTGGGCCACAGGGTCCCCGCAGGACCTTCACCTCTGTGCCTGTATTATGTCTCTTTAGAAGTCACGCGAGGAGGGCTTCATGCCATGTGCCATTGTTCCTGGCCACCCAGTGGCAAAATCTCGGCTGTGGGGTTGACGCTAAGGGCAGCAGGTGTTGAAAACTTTAGCCTGGCTATGTCAAGGGCAGAAGAGGAAAAGAATTTGGCGGCTCAGTGGTGAAGCTCCCTCACACTGATGGTTAGTCTGTGTATCTGCTAAGGGAATGAGTGAGCTGTTGCAGAAGGGGCGGGTGCAGCAGCAACCCTGTACCAGGGTAGCAGCCTTTTAGGTTCCTCGCTGGCTTTGAAATGTTTATTTTGAGAATATCCACAACATGCGGACCTTCTGATTTGGTTAGGATACTGACAGTGTTGTTTAACCAAACATTTTCATCTGTAATATTTGCTATCTATAACTCTTATGGCCATTACACATTTTTAGAGATTAGCCACTATCCAAAGAACACTAATAGTGTAATAAACATCATTTAATGTATGTTCCCCACCATGATTTTAAATATCATTCAGAATGACTTCACGGTGTGGCCAGACTGCAAGGTTGTTATTCCAGCTCCATTCAGTTAACAGTCTCTTTTCTGAGACTGTAGAATCTGTGAAAAAGGCAGCCATACTCTGTGACGAGAAAGAGCACTAGGTCTGACGCTACACTCTTTCCTGACTGGGACTAATCCATAGGACATTGTAGCCAAGATTTTTTTTTAACCTTTAAAATTATAGGTTTTAAATGGATTGAGTTTTTAGTCTTCTTAAGTCTTTAGCATTTATATCCAGGACCTGTTGCAAAGTGCTGGTTTATGGGGGATGGGCTGTTTAACAGGACAATAGCACTGCAGTCAATGGCAGAAATGGCAGTTTCTAAGTGAGTTGTTACGAATTAGATTGAGTTTGGTATTAGAAGGATGCCAATCATCACAAACATCCAAGAGAAAGGAGTAGCTAAAGCCAGATGAAGTCTGCTTTATTGCTGTATCCACGACGAGACACTGAAGTACAGCAGTTCATTGGCAAAGACTGCTCCCTTCCCGCTCCAGCATTCTCTCCCTATTATATACCTGTCGGGCTGCTGAATGGACCGCCACTGAGAGCAGCCAGTGGCTTGTTATCTTAACAGTGCTACCCCTCAGGGTGATGCTGTGGTCACAGTGTAGCCTTAGTTTATTGCTAGAGTTATTGGAATAGTCCGCTAAGGGCTTGTTTGGGAACTGTGGGAAAAAAGGCTGGACCAAAGGGTTTGTGTGCCCTTTCTGGGGTATTACAGATGCCAACCTTCGGTTATTTTCCTACCATCTCAACCAGCACCAGTAAATGGAGGCTGCCCTTTTTAGTATTTGTTTGTTTATTGTTTCAGATGGTTGTTTCACATTGTTCCAGAAATTTATAGCCAGCGGATTCAACAGTGTGCTTCAACTCAGTGTGATTTCTCTGTGGGTTCTGCAAATAGGGGAGACTCCATGAAGATACCTATAACACAGACCCTCAGAACCTAAACTGTCATTTACTCCACCTGCCACACTGGTCAAGTTTCCTAAGCTTGCCCGTCCTGATTTGTTACCTATGAAATGGGAACAATGCAGCACTTTATTTATTGACAATTTTTGATATGCTAAATATTCTTATTGAACTGGGGAAGTGGGTTGTAAACAAAATAAATTCAGACTCAGGTGAGGTTTCTTTCAAGTAGAGAGAACAAACCAAAGATACAGCGGATGAAATTGTTACTGAGATTTCGTTCTGGCCTCTCCTTGTAATCCTTACCAAATACATTCAGCTGAGATACATGGAGTGTAGAGTCAGGAAGAGTGTATTACTAATAACGTGAGGCATTCTCAGATAAGAGTTGGCAGTGATCAATGGGACCCTTAGAAAGGAAAACTCTCTCATGGAGCGAGAGTGGGCTATTTCCAGGAAGAATATTTCCAGGTCTAGGTGGCCTTTATACTGTTTTCTCAAAGTGCAGAACAGGCTTTCCTGAGGCAGGATTTTCTGCCCAGGTGATTGACGTGCCCATTTGGATGAACTCTTGAAGAAAGGGACAAGAAGGCTGTCTTTATTCTTTGCCAGAAAGCCTCAGCTAGAGAGTGATGTCATACTTTCTTGGGCAGTTTAAGATGCTATGTTTCCACCCAGGACCAGAGATACAACTGAGATCCTATGTTGTTTTCTAAAATTTAGTTGTTTTTTTTTCTGTGTCTGTGTGTGTGTGTGTGTGTGTGTGTGTGTGTGTGTGTGTGTATGCAGAGGTCAAAGGACGCACCAGATGCCCTGGAGCTGGAGTTTCAGGCTGTTGCACGCCACTCCATCATGGTCTTCAGGAAGACCAGGAAGAAGTATTGAGTGCTGTGCCATCTCTCCAGCCCTATAGTCAATCATTACTGTCCTGAGGCTTCTGTTCCCAGGTTTACAAGCTAAGGATTGGAAAGGCAGGAATCCATCCTGGAAGATCTTCAAAGCTGCTAGGGTCTGTCTAGACACTCAGCAACACAGTGCTGTGGGGAGAATCAAGGCAGAGGCATGGGGACAGAGCAGAGCTCGTTTGGGTGATGTTTTATTGGGAGAAAGCACAGTTAATGACATTTGAGTAAAGACTTGGAAGAGGCAAAAGGAAAAAGCTAAGATATCAGAAGAAAACATGTGGTAGGAGAAGAAGGCACATAATAAAAAGCCTGGGAGAAAAATCATAATTTCTTGTTTCACCAATGTGGCAGTAGGCCACAAGGATCAAATGAAGTAATGAAGGCAATTCTTATGTGTTTACTATTGAATCTGTCTCCTTGCTTTCCTGCTTAACATTTGTATGGCTCATTGTTGCAAAGAAAACCACATTATATCTTATTAAAACAGAGAAGGCCTATAGTTTTGTAGCTTGGTCTTCTTGTGGGACTCCCAACTGTGGGAGCAGGGGCTGTCTCTGACTCTGTTACCTGCTTTTTTTTTTTTTTTTTTTTTTTGGTTTTTACGAGACAGGGTTTCTCTGTGTTGTTTCCGAGGCTATCGGTCCAGCCCGGCCTCGAACTCACAGAGATCTGCCTGCCTCTGCCTCCCGAGTGCTGGGATTAAAGGCGTGTGCCACCACCGCCCCGCTCTGTTACCTGCTTGTAGGACCCTTTCCTCCCAGTGGATTGTCTCATCCAGCCTTCATGCTACAACTTGATGTGCCATTTCTGGCTAATGTACAAGGGAGGCTTGTCCTTTCATGAAGAGAGAGGAAGGGATGGAGGCGGATGATGGAGGTTGGGGGAAGGATGGGGAGTAGAGGAGGGAGACAGGGGAAACAGTGATCTGATAGGGCTGGAAAAAATAATTAATTTAATAATAATAATAGTGATAATAATAATAAACAGAAGAAGTCACTGAGAGAGGGATTAAAGGACATCTAGGACTGGCTACAACCCCAAGGTTTACCAATGAAAACACCCTCTTCTGTGCCTTCCTTATAGAAGATGATTGCAATGGCAGTCAGTGTAGACACAAGCTCACCAGGCAGGCATCAGGCTGTTGGGAGTAGCTCATAGAATCATCTCTATGCTCCAAGCATTTTGTGATTCCAGCGACTGTATGACTTATGTTTATGAGATGTTCACATTTCCACAAGGTTGGCTTCTTCCTCCCCCTCCTTCCTTCTCTTCTCTCTTGTTTTTCCTGCACTCCTGCACTCGAGATTTGTGAAGTCTTACACTATCTCAGACACTAGCGCTTGAGAAAGAGGAACCCGTCATGTTCGCAAGAATGCAGCTCAAGGCACAGTTCTTAACATCAAGTTCTGACATTAAGTTCATAGCTCTCTCTGACAACAGTGGTGGGGAGAAGAGTGCCCCTTGTGTCTGTCTACTAAGACTGCAGAACCTGTGGTTTGAAGAAAAAAGATCCCCTTCCCTTTCTAGTTGTCTTGTTTATAGACACATGCATGCGTGCAACAAACACCCAAAATCTCTTGTGAAGTGAAGTAGATCATAGGTAACAAACCTCGAACACAAAAAAGGGAAATGGGAGGCATGTTTATAAACGGACACACAGAGAACTATTTTATACAGAGGCCAGGTCCCACAATGGTCATGCAGGCATGGATAAGTAGGTGGCTTTTATGTGTTTTGCATATCATTGATAACTAGAAGCATATTATCCTGGACACTAACTCTTGTCACGATTGGAAAGCCAAACTTCTTTTGTGATACTGTGCTGACAACAGGCTTGTTGGTCTCTGATTCATTTATTTATTTAGCATTTTCAGCTCCATGTTTGTAATCCTTTCAGAGCATCTGCTCTATCTGTCGCTCTCATGCCCTGGGCTTATAGTGCCTGGGAAAAACAGAAAGCTTAGGCCTACAGAACGCTGGGCCATTGGTAGTTTTAGCTGGCAGAAGAAATGGCTTTCTGCCCGGGTCCTTCCAGGCCTCTTTCTCGGAGGTCACACAAATTCTCTGTCTGCTCACTTCCCAGTCATTCCCCGGAGACTCGGGGTTGTTAAATGGTAGAAGTTTATGGCACACTGAGGTGCAGGCTCCAAATGTGAAGGTCCTTACTCAGCACATCTGGGGTGCCGCATATAATCCGCATTCCAAATAAAGACCCAGGTGACGCTGATGCAGGTGGCCTCAGGACCGTGCTGGCAAACACTGCTGAGATGAATTGGCTCAAAGGTAAAGAAGTCTTTAGAGGAACTGAATGTTGTGACGAGTGACAAATGGTTGACAGGTGGCCCTGCTCGAGCAGGAGGCTTGGAGCCGTCTGAAAGTGGTGGGGGCTGTGAAATGGTTTCCGCAGAGCATTTCTGTTACATTTCAGTACAGAATTAGGAGTTTCTCTGGTTAGAAGGAGCACGAGAAAAGTGATGTGGGCTAAGCAGAGTTAGAAGAGTTGGAGGCGGATGGCTTCCAAGACAGCTCGAAGCCTGAAAGGAGAACGAGAGTTAGCGGGGTTGTCTGGTTACTGAATCAAGTGACAAGATATCCCCAAACTTAGTTGTTTTAAAGTAAACTCATTTTACTGTGCCATGGATTAGGGACTCGGGCACGGTTAATCTAGGTCCCATGTCTGGGACCTCACTTGGGGAGAATCCAAGGCTTGGAATGTCTCTGTGGATGGAGTCTGGAGGCCCCATCAGGCTATTTCCTGCATGTGTCTGACAGCTGGTCGTCTGATTTGAAGGCAGGAGCTGCAACCGGAGTGCCTCCTTACCACAGCATGGCCCCAAGGCGTTCGGGTGTTTTACCCGGAAGTCAGAGCAACACACGAGATGGAGCACATGCCTTAGAAGACTATTTAGCCCAGCCTCAGAAGCCACTCTCTCTCATCCATCATGCTCTGTTGTTTGAAGTAGTTACAGGCTCATCTCGTTCAAGTAGAAAGAGATTGAACGTCACTTCCTGGGGGCAGTAGCCAAGTCACATAAAAGAATAGCTCATGGTGTGAGGTGTATGACTGCATTTTCTTTGAAACATAAAACTTTTTTTCAAGATTATGGAAATAACCCAGGGATTTGGGTAGCTAGAAAAGAAGTGGGAATAAAAATCAATAAATTAGTCATGGGAAGTTTATTCCACACAAGATCATACAGCAATGGAAGTAGGTGAACTGCCACTGTAACATTAACACAGATGAAGCTTAGAAATCCTGTGTGCCATTGGAAGTACAAGTTTCTAAATCGTCACCATCCATACACTTCCACTTTTATAATCGTTGACATAGTTGAGATGGAGTACCATATATGTGAAGAAAGAGAGTGCACTTTTGAATAGTGGCGTTCTCTAGGGACAATGGATGAGAAGATGAAAGAGCAGAGCTGGACACAGCGAGTTCCTCAGCTTTAACAGAGCTTGCCTGTCAGAGGTGGGGGGCTCCATGAGGGGTCACCCCACTCTATTCACTTGGTGATGTTTTATAAGTTTTGGCTGAGTGATCTTACTCTTCAACAAGTAGAGATGAGAACCAGCATCAAACTTTGAAGCATGAAGTGACTGAAGAATACAGATGTGGTTCTTCCAGGGACGTCAGTGCTCTAAGAGAGGACATTGTTCTAAGGGCACATGACCCGGAAGTGCAGGGCAGATGTCTGCAGGGCAAGCACACCTTAGTAGGGAGCTAAGTGATGAGCAGAGAGCCGTGTGCCAAAGATGTAAATCTGCTTTTCTGTCACTCAGTTTCTATCTACCAGGAAAAGTTTTCTTCAGAGCAGCCCATAAAATTATGTATTTGTAGTTCAGAAATACTACAGTGTGTTACATTCAGGTTATGGTAGCAAAATAATCAGAATCAGTTAACTTGATGGAGAAAAATAATTTATCTCCATCTGTCAGGTCTGAATTGCAATGGTATGTAGCCCAGGCTTGGTTGGATCACTTGACTGGATTGCTCACAGTAAGAATGTCCACACAAAATGTTCACATCTGGAATGAAACGAGGAAAAAGAAAACCAGTTCCCTTCAAGACCTTTACCCCAGTTACCCAAGGACCACCTACAAATGCCTACCTCCTAAGCGTCCACAGTACTCCCCAAGAGCAGGCAAAGGAAAGCAGGTACTTCCCATGTGGACACAGCAACTTTTGGGAACCCTATCTCTACTCATTATTTTCTTCATTGCTCTGGCAAAACAACTCACAAAAACATTGCAAAGGGGGGATCTTTATTTTGGTTTACAGCTTGAGGATGCAGTGCACCTCAGCAGAGAAGGCATGGCTACAGGACTGTGGTCACACCTGTCCTCAGAAGACAGGGAGATGAATGGGGGAGCTCAGCTTGCTTCCCCCTTTTATTCAGTCTAAAACCCAGCGCGTGGGGTGATGGCACCCATACTTAGGATGATTTTTTGCCCCTCAATTAACACAAGCTGAAGCTTCCCACATGTATGTTCAGAGGCTTATCATCAGTTGGCAGTCTTAACCATCATACCATATTCAAATCATGTCTCATACTGAGATCATGCAGGGAAGAGGGAAGGGTGCCGAGGCTGAATGGAGCTAAGATCTTCTCAGCGACAAGTTGTCTTACATTGCCCTAGTCTTTGTTTCTTAAGCTCAGGTACTCTACTTGCCATTTCTGCTCCACTATATCAAACCGATCCCCCAAATCTAAGACGGAATTCATTCTTTCAATTTCCCAGATCACACCCCAGTTCCCATCACGATTCCTGCTTGATGTCCTCGACCCATTAAGATGTTTGAGGCCTCGTGGGGATCTGTGTCTTTTTTGCTTTGCACTTTTCATGATGGGCAAGGGGTAGATCCAGGTTTAGGGGACTTTCTTTTGGAAAGAAATAAAGAATTGTATGTACAAAATTAGACATGGAAATTAAATTTTATTTGGCCTGGGAAAAACGAATGACAGCTGCCAAATACCACAAATGTTAGAAATTCCATGAAATTACCAGAGTGGTTTTATTACTTCACTGTCCAATATATTGCATCATGAATTTTTGGCTACATAGTTACTGACCATGCCTTTGTATGCCAAATATTATGCAATATTTTCTGTAGAGAGATTAGAAAGACAACCAACTCACTTTCTGCTCCGACTTGGTGAACTGACCTTTTTCAAAAGCAGTAAGAGTTTAGAAAGGTTGCATGTAGCATCAAAGTCTGTTATTGATAATGTCATGTAAATTGTTCTCAATTTTCTTTCCATAAATAAGCCGCTTTAGATGTTTTGTAAGATGAGACTAAAAGCTTGCGTACTGTAAATCTAGGCATTCTGGTGCATTTTGTTTTCTATTATTTCAATACAAAAAGAAACAAAATATGATATGTTCATTTTTTGCAAATGCAGTGTTACAGTTATAATGTATGTGGTGCACTGCTGAATACAATCCGGACAGAATCTCTAGTCTGATTCAATGAAAACTTGATCCTCTACATTCAGCTTGATACATGTGATAGATGACTTTCTTGAAATTTATTCTTACTCCCATGAATTTCAAAAAGTGTTTCTCTCCTACCTCCCACTACCTTTGGGGAATTGGCATGCTCTAGTCCAGTGACACACACCTTCATGTAAGTTGGCATTAAGGCAAAGCAGTATTTAAAAAACAGTTTCTTCTTCTTCTTCTTCTTCTTCTTCTTCTTCTTCTTCTTCTTCTTCTTCTTCTTCTTCTTCTTCTTCTTCTTCTTCTCTTCCTTCCCCTCTTCCTCCTCTTCCTTCTCCTCTTCCTCCTCTTCCTTCACCTCCTCCTCCTCCTCTTTTGCTCCTCATCCACCTCTCCTTCCTCCCTCTCCTATACTGGTCTTGAACTCATGGCAATCATTCTGTTTCAGCATCCTAAGCTTACATTTTTACGTGTATAAAGATGTCGATGATTTAACTCTACAAGGGGGTGACTGAAAAACTGCATAAGCAAACCTCAACTAAACCCCAAAGAAATCTCTCTCCAGCTCACTCCTCCTCTAGCAAGCTCTCTAGAGTGTGTCATGCCGCAGCAGAGCACAGGAAGGAATGCAGACGTGAGAGGGGTCAGTGGTCCTAAGCAATTAGTATTTTACTTTTCAGATCTGATCAAACCTGTTGTTTTGAATCTAAAAGTATTCTCACCTAGAGGCCTTTCTGTATGCCGATGGGCTTCTGTGAGGCCGCTGGATCATGATAGGGCTGCAACACCAACAGAGACAGATATCGGGGTTCAAGCTGAAGACCAGGGAAGCAAAGCATCTGGCCACCAGCTCTCACCTCTAGGTCAGGCTGAGAGGGCTGATCCACGCACGATCTCTTCACCCAGTCTCAAGCTGCTGCCTCGCCTTAGTGTGGCTGGAGAGAAGAATTCCCTCTGTCTTATGTTCTTCCCTAATGTGGGGATTTAAAGGTGTGAGCTATAATTCTTTTTTAGACTGATTCACTCTTGTGTAGATCTGGGTGGCCATGGATTCTCAGAGATCCGTCTTTCTCTTAATCCCGAGTCCTAGGATTAACGGTGGCTGCTGGGATTGAAGGTGTGGCTGACTTGGCTTTCTGAATCCTCAGGCAAGCTTTAATAAATAATAAATAATATATAACTACATAGTGCTACCTTTACTAATTGATTAATTCACTGATGAATTCATGGTGGAATGGGCTAGTAGGGGATGGGGCTTGGTTCCAAGAAATAGGTCACTGGAGGTGTGCTTTTGAAGGGTGTATCTTGTCCCAGACCCTTTGTTTCTGTCTTTCTGATTCACAACTTCTACACAATGAGCAGTATCTTTCCCCATGCCTGTCATGTGTGGGTCTAGAAATAACAGAGCCAACTGACCAGAGTCTAAATCTGTGAAACAAGACCAATCTTTTCTGCTTTGAATCATTCCTTTTGGGAATTTTTTCACAGCAAGGAAACCACCTGATGACGTGAGGGTTTTCCCAGGGTCTCCTGAGACCTTGGCATGGACCACTGCAAGTATCATTAGCTCATGGTAAATTCATCTCTTGCTATAACTCTGGTTGTAGGCTGTAGCTCTTTGTACTTAGGCTATTGCAGTAATTTCCTAATGCATTTCTTTAAATCAAATCTCGCCTTTCAGCCAGATTGCATAATGCGCAGAATAATATTTCCTGAAGAACTTTTACTGTGACCTTCTCTGCTTAAAGCCACAGGACACCTGCAGAATTAAGTCCAAATCTCATAGTCTGATGCTCTAGATCTCTATCCTCTGTCTTTAATTCTTGTTTATATGTTTTTAACCTTGTGGCTTCCTATGACCAATAAAGAAAATTCAATTAAGTATGTGGCGGTATTTAGTTACAAGAATTGCTTCACAAGGTTGATATGTAGTTTTAAATGTTTATAACATGTATGAATGGTTTAGGCTCAAGAGAATGGAGGCTTGGAGATTATAACCTGGGCTTTTGGGGGTTTAGCTCAGTACTACAGCACATGTCTAACATGCCCAAATCTTGGATTCTAACAACACAGTGATCCAAATAAGTTGATCAAGCAAAGGAGAAAAAATAAAACCCGGCTGGAATGGGAGTGCAGTTGTCTCGCTCCGTTCTCCTACTCTTTCTGCCACACTAGGTGTCTATAGTTTTGCCCTTGCATGGAAGCTTCACAAATCTGCTGTTTAAACCCCATCCTGACAGTGCGACTTTTGCAATCCCCCTCAATCAGGATTCCTTTTCCCCACTGAGCAACTTGATAGAGGATGGATATCGTCGGGGACATGTGTAGTTTTCTCTTTCATCCACTTTATGTCTTCTACTTCCAACTCCACCCGGATTGCAAACTCTATAGAGAAAATAAAATATGGGTGTGTATCCCTGGGAACAAAGAGCCAACCAGGCTTCATACAGCATGTAATACATAAAATGCATAATTCTAGGATGAATATATAGGATAGCAAAATGAAGGTAAAAAGGGGGGATAGGCTGTGCCATAGTAAGCTGCATAACCAGAAGAAGGGGAAATAGCATACCTCTTTGCCCCCCTCTTTTCATGCTGCATTATTAGATTATCAGCCCTGGGAGCCCTTCCACCAGAGTTGGGTTTGAAATTCTCCT
Source organism: Mesocricetus auratus (assembly GCF_017639785.1). Taxonomy (NCBI): domain Eukaryota; kingdom Metazoa; phylum Chordata; class Mammalia; order Rodentia; family Cricetidae; genus Mesocricetus; species Mesocricetus auratus. The sequence goes on along the minus strand of NW_024429218.1, from coordinate 3,778,568 downwards.
GAAACATGCGTCTGGGAGTTGCAAAACCTTCGAGGACTCTGCAACAGCACCAGTTCCACTCAGCATAACTGATGCAGGGATGCTATTTCCTAAATCACCACTCTTAGGGCGACTGACACCCCAGAAGCCTTCACATCCATGACAGAGAGGACAGAAGAACTTGAGTCCCTGCAGTTCAGAACACTTTACTGGAGAAGGTGAAGTTGCTGGGATCATCCTGGCACTTGCCCATAGTTCTTTAGTAATATCTGTCTGTGTTTAGCTTCCCATCTTACTTATTGTTGGGGTCTAGTTTTTATCAGAAGTCAGAAATTCAATTTTGTGGTTCTACTCGTTGATTTCAGATTTTATTGTATACCACTGGCATGTAAGCATGCATATGTAAATACCAACCATATGTTTGGTATGTTTTTATACACACACACATGTGTGTATATATATATATATATATATATATATAATGAACCCCCAATCCTGGGTAATTCTGAAGCAAAATTTCCAAATCTCATTATTTCATTCTTTATTTATTTGAAAAATATGATAAAAAGTTTTTGACAAAAGAAAACTTCATGAAGGGAAAATTTAGAAATAACACTTTAATATGACAGTTGAAAAATTATGACATTTGATTTATATTTTATTTAACTTTAGAAAAACATTATGCAAAGTGTCTTTTTATATAAAAATTCCAAATGTGGAAATCCTGAGAAAGACCAGAGGAAGAGGAAATTAATATTGTTCATCTTGTTCAAACATTAGGAACTAGATATTAAGAATAATTATAAAACCCAACTAGTTTATTGTCTGCTGGATTTACGACCAGAAACATTTTCAACTAATTCTGGTATTTGCATTCTGTCAAATTTTTTTTGGTTTTACGAGACAGGGTTTCTCTGAATTGTTTTGGAGGCTGTCAGTCCAGCCTGGCCTCGAACTCACAGAGATCCGCCTGCCTCTGCCGCCCGAGTGCTGGGATTAAAGGTGTGCGCCACCACCGCCCGGCTGCATTCTGTCAATTTGTTGTTCTCTCCCTCCCCCCTTTTTCTCTCTGTCTCTGTCTCTGTCTGCCTCTGTCTCTGTTTTTCTCTGTTTCTGTCTCTCTCTCTCTGTCTCTCTTTGTGTTTCTCTGTGTCTCTGTCTCTGTCTCTGTCTCTCTTTCTCTGACTGCCTCTGTCTCTCTCTCTCCATGTCCTAGGGACCTGGGGTTTTATGATGCTAGGCAGATGCTCTGACCTGAGTTGCACTTCCTGACTGGATAATTCTCTTTTTCACAACATATTTTCACAATTCATTTGGTTCTACAATGGTTGGTCAGCTACTCCATTATTGTTATTCCCAAGTGAGTGGTTTTGCATGGCTTTGGCTAAAATTAGGACAATACAGGACTATGAAACAGAGAAGAATGTGTTAGTGGTCAAAGGGGCATTTCTGTCCAGCAGCTTTCTTTCTCTTTTTATTTTTAAAATTTATTTATTTATTAAGTTATTTATTATTTATTTATTTTACAGCCCCACCACCATTTCCTCCCCCAATCCTTAGCCTCTCTCCCATCCACTCTTCCTCTGTTTCTGTTCAGAAAGAGGTAGGCCTCATGAGTATCTACAGAACACGGCCTATGAAGTTGCATTAAGACTAAGCGCCTCCCCTTGTATTAAGGCTGTGCAAGGCAACCCAGTATGAGGAATAGGATCTTAAGAAGCAGCCAAAGGATTAAGGACAGCTCCCGCTCCCATTGTTACAAGTCCTACAAGTTTACCAAGCTACACAACTGTCACATTTATGTACAGGTCTAGGTCAGTCACATGAAGGCTCCCTGGTTGTTGGTTCAGACTATGTCAGTTCTTATGAGCCAGGTTAGATACAGGTGTGGGTTTCCCTGTGACGACGTGGAATCTCTGGTTTCTATAATCCTTCCTCCATCTTCAGCAGGATTCCCTGACATTTGACTGTGGGTCTCTGCATCTGTTTCCATCAGATACTGGATGAAGGCTCCAATCTGACCACAGGAGAGGGCCAGTTCAGGCTATATATCCACTATTTTTAGGAGTCTTAGCTGGGGTCGTCCTTGTAGATTTGTGAGAGTTTCCCTTGCAACAGGTTTCTACCTGACCCAGAAACATACCTCCTTCCAGTCATCTCTTTCAGTACTCTCTCCTTCCATCTGCCTCCTAACTGGGTCCCTGAGGTTCCCATCCCACCTGCCCCTAGTCCACCCAGGAGATCCCTTCTACAAGATCCATTCTCCTGCCGCATACAAAACAAAACAAAACAAAAACACAAAAACAAACAAACAAAAAACTCAAACAAACAAAAACCCAGAACTTTTTCTTTTCTAAAAAGTATTTATTTTTACACCCAGACTGCATTTCCCCCTCACTCCTCTCCGCCACTTCCCCTCCCTCCTCCCCTTTGCTTCCCCAACAGTTTCTCACGGGTACCAACAAAACATGGCGCATCGATTTGCAGTAAAACTCAGCACCTCCCCTGTATCAAGTCTGAATAAGGCAACCCAGTATGAGACCCAGGTTCCCAAAAGCCAGCCAAAGTATAAAGGACAGTCCCTGCTCCCACTGTTAGGAGCCCCATAAGTAGACCAAGTTATACAACTATCACATGGATGTAAAGGGCCTAGGTCAGTCCCATGCAACCTCCCTGGCTGTCAGTTCAGACTCTGTGAGCTCCTATGAGCCCAGGTTAGTTGATTCTGTGAGTTTTCTTGTGATGTCTTTAACACCTCTGACTCTTAGAATCTTTCCTCCCTCTCTTCAGCAGGATTCCCCAAGCTCAGGCGAATGTCTGGCTGTGAGTGTCTGCATCCGTTCCCATCAGTTTCTGGATGAAGCCTCTGTGATGGTAACTGGGCTAGGCACCTATCTGTGAGAATAGAGGGATGCCATTAGGCATCATTATGTTGACTCCACCCCCCCATTCATGTTTGTTTCTATCCTAGGTCTCTGGTCATCCAGCCTCTGGGATCTGACATTCAGGCAGTGCCAGGGGTGGGCTCACGCTGGTGGCATGGGTCTCAGGCTGGACCAGACTTTGGTTGGCCACTCCCACAATCTGTCTGTCCTCTTTAACCCAATGCATTCCATAGACAGGACAGACTGTATGTAGGTCAAAGGTTATGCGGCTGGGTTGGTGTTCCCTTCACTCTACTGGTAGTCATGCCTAGTCACGGGAGATGGCCAGTTCAGGCTATGTATCAGCTATTGCTAGCATTCTTAGCTGGGGTCATCCTTGTAGATTCCTGGGAGCTTCCCTTACACCAGGTTTCTACCTGACCATGAAAAGACCCCCTTTCCAATCATCTCTTTTGGTATTCTCCCCCTCCATCTCTCTCCACCTGATCCCTCATGTTCCCATCCTCACCCACCCCCAAACTATCCATGGTATATCTTCTATTTCACCTTTCAGGGAAAGTCAAGCATTCTCCTTTGAGCTCTCCTTGTTACCTAGTCTTTCTGGGTCTGTGGATTGTGGCATGGTTACCCTTTACTCTATGACTGGTATCTATTTTTAAGTGAGGACATACCGTGTTTGTCTTTCTAGGTCTGGGTTACCTCACTCAGGATGTTTTTTTTTCTAGTCCCATCCATTTGCTTGCAAATTTCATGGTGTCATTGTTTTTTTCCAGCTAATACTCCATTGTGCAAGTGGACAGCCTTGTCTTGTACCTGGTTTTGGTGGAATTACTTTGCGTTTCTCTCCATTTAATTTGATGTTGGCTATTTGCTTGCTATATATTGCTTTTATTATGTTTAGGTATATCCCTATCTCTTTAGTCATGAAGGTGTGTTGGATTTTTTTAAGGCTTTTTCAGCTTCTAGTGAGATGATCATGTGGTTTTTCTTCTTCAGTTTATATGGTGGATAACACTGACAGATTTTCATATGTTGAATCATACTTCCATCCCTGGGATGAGGTCTACTTGGTCATGGTGATTTTTCAAATGTGTTTTTGGATTCTGTTTGCCAATGTTTTATAAGGAATTTTTGCATCAATGTTCACGAGGGAAATTGATCTGTAGTTCTCTATCTTAGTTGTATTTTTGTATGACTGTGGTCTCATAAAAAGAATTTGGAAATGTTCCTTCTATTTCTATTTGTGGAACAATTTGAGAAGTATTGGTATTAGCTCTTTTTTAGAATTCTGAGCTGAAACCACCTGACCCTGGGCTTTTTTTGGTTGGGAGACTTTTAATGACTGCTTTTTATTTACTTAGGGGTTATGGGTCTCTTTAAATTGTTTACCTGATCTTGATTTAACTTTGGTATGTGGTTTCTATCAAGAAATGTGTCCATTTCTTTTAGATTTTCTAATTTTGTGGAGTACAGGTTTTTAAAGTATGAACTAATGATTCTTTGGATTTCCTCAGTGTCTGTTGTTATATCCCCCTATTCATTTCTGATTTTGTTAATTTGGATATTCTCTCTCTGCCTTTTAGTTAATTTGGAGAAATAATTTGCATATTTTGTTGATTTTCTCAAGTAACCAACTTTTTGTTTCATTGATTATTTGTATTATTCTCCTATTTTATTGATTCCAGTCCTTGGTTTGATTATTTCCTGTTGTCTATTCCTCTTGGGTGTGTTTGCTGCCTTTTGGTCTGGAGCTTTCAAGTGTGCTGGACTGAGATTTCTCCAAATTCTTTAGATAGGCACTTAGCACTCTGAACATTCCTCTTGGCACCACTGTCATTGTGTCCCATAAGCTTGGCTCTGTTGCACATTCATTTTCATTGAATTCTAGGAAGTCTTTAATTTCTTTATTTCTTCCCTGAACCAGTGGTAATTCACTTTCAAGTTTCAATTTCTATGAGTTTGTAGGCTTTCTGTAGTTTCTTTGTTGAAATTCAGCTTCTATCCATGGTCATCTGATATGACACAGGAGGTTATCCCACCTTTTTTGTGTGTGCCTCTGTTGAGACTTACTTTGTAACTGAGTGTTTGGCCAACTTTGGAGAATGTTCCATGAAGTGATAAAAAGAAGGTATAATCTTTTGTGTTTGGGTGAAATATTCTGCAGTTATCTGTTAGGTCCATTTGAGTCATAACATCTGTTAGTTCCATTGTTTCCCTCTTTAGTCTCTGTCTAGGTGACCTCTACAGTGGAGAAAGTGGGGTATTGAAGTTTCCCACTATTAATGTATGGGGTTTTATGTGTAAGCTAAATGTAATATTTTTTCTTTTTCGAATGTGGTGTCCTTGCATTGGTGACATAGATGTTCAGAATGGAAACATCATCTTAGTGGATTTTTCCTTTGATGAGTATAAAATGTCCTTCTCCATCTCTTTTGATTAATTTTGGTCTAAAGTCTATTTTGTAAGATATTAGAATAGCTACACCAGTTTGCTTCTTATGTCCATTTGCTTGAGAACTCTCCTTCAAATCCTTCACTCTGATGTAATGTCAGGTGTGTTTCTTGTATGAAGCAGAAGGATAGATCCTCTTTTTGCATCCATTCTGTTAGCCTGTGTCTTTTTGTAGATGAATTGAGTCCATTGATACTAAGGGATATTAATGGCCTGTGATTATTAATTCTTGTTATTTTTGGTTTTGTTGAACTTCATAATAACATGATTATATTTGAATAGCTGACTCTTGGTATGTATGACTAGGTGTCTTGGCTAGTTTTAACTATCAATTTCACACAGACTAGAAAGCAAAGTTTCTATTGAGGAATTGCCTTAATCAGATTAATCTGTAGGCATGTCTGTATGGGATTATCTTGATAACCAACAAATACTGGATGGTCCAGGTCATTGTGGGTGACACCAGTCCTATACGGTCATGGGGTGTATTTATCCAGAGATTGAGCAGTATTCTCCTATGGTTCCTGCCTCCAGGTTCCTGCCCTGAGTTCCCCGAAGGATAAATTGTAAACTGGAAGCATAAGTAAAGTAAAGGTGGAACATACCTTTAGTCCCAGTACTCAGGAGGCCGAGGTGGGAAAAAGATCTCTAAGTTTGAGGCGAGCCTGGTTTATAAAGGGAGTTCTAAGATAGCCATGGCTACACAGAAAAAACTTTTCGCAAACAACAATAAAAGCACAAAATAATGATAATGATAATAACAACAACCCTCCTCTTCGTCCAAAAGAGAAGACTGCTGGAGGCCCTTCTCCTCCCATTTCAGCACCAACTCCAGTGGAGTTCCAATGCTTGGCTGAAGTCCATACCAGGAACCCTGGCAGATTTCACTGGCTCAAGTACTGTCCACGCCAGGCAGAAGAACAGGTGACTTGCTTCCCAGCCTAACTGTACCACGCCCTGGATCCTGATCCCCAGCACACATCCCCACGGTCCTTTTCCTCCCATCTCAGCACCAACCACTACTGGACTTTGTTCCCACCTCAAGCAAAATTCCACTGTATGGGTGCAATCCAAGCCAATCAGGGAAGCAGACTTCATCAGCTCAGGTACAGTTCACACCAGTTGAAAGCTCAGGTGCAAACCTCAGCAGTCACAGAAAAACAGGTCACACCAGTCAAAAGAACAGAGATCCTCCCTGCTGCATCAAGGGCCAAGCTAAGTACCAGAAGGCCAACTCGCAATTTGGACAGAGACTCCCGACTAGAATAGAGCCCACACTGTCCACTAGAAACCCAGGCCACAGAGACTCAAAAGACCAAAAAAGGAAACTGAAACCAAGGAACAAAACACCCACCAAACAAAGACAAAATCAGAAATCCTAACCTAGACCTACAGTCATCCCAAAACCAGATACCAAATGCCAGTGTAAGAATACAATCATCAACAGCCAGGGCAAAACGGTATCACCAGACCCTAGCCACCCCACAACAGCAAGACTTGAATATTCCAAGGCATCTGAAGCACAAGAAAATGAGCTTACAAACAACTTCAGAGGTCTTTAACAATCGTTGCTCACTAGTGTCTCTCAGAATCAGGGGACTCAGTTCACCAGTTGAGTCCCAGCCTACAGCACTAGAGTCATCCTGCAGTTCGGACCGAGAACAGCTGTGGGAGGCAGGGATGTCTGCAGATGTTCTAGCCACAAAGGCTTTTCAGGACCATAGTAGATCTGCTGAGAGTAGGTGAGGCAGCCCCAGTGGCACCCTGCATGGATTTCCTATGGTCAAATTCAGTTTAGTTTAGGGAATTAAGAATTGCTGCATTTCTTAGGCTTGCAGTCTGGAGTAAAATCCACAAGTCTATTTTATACTTTGTCTAATTTGCCTTCTCAGAGCTTTTGAGAGAGTCGTCAGAAATATTAAAGGGAGCTTATCGAGTTGAATAATGTGACAAAGACTGACAGGGCTTAGGCTATGGTTTGAGACTGTAAGTGGTTTTTAATTTTAATTTTGACAACACATTCATGTTGTCAAAATTAATTGCAAGTGGAAAACCAATGAGAAAAAAGTGAGTTTCACCAGAATCACTTAAAAATTCATGATTTTGACTCCCTGCCATATGCATTGAGCTGTGCCTGTTCTCCCTCCACTCACAGAAATTTGTAAGTGACTTTATTTATTTAGTCAATCATTTATCTGTTCATTGGTTTATGGGAGTGCTGGGCATTGGAACCGGAGTATCATACATGCTAGGCAACACTACCATTGAGCTTCAAGACCAGCAAATGACCAGTGTTAAAGGAGGTCATAGGATGGGGTCCTTACCTAGCATGACCAATGCCATTATAGAAAGAGGACCCAGAGATTCCAGGCACACAGAGAACTCTACCATGAATCCATAATTTCTTAAGTTAGACTGTTAAATTAACTGGCATTTTGAATACATTTTAAGCTTTGCGTGCAACATAAAAAGTCAGTTTTATCATGCAGTTGTTTACTGACTATGAAGGAAAATACGTTAGTTGCTTTTGGTTCTAGCTATGCTAAGATACTAACATATCTCTGGGTTTCTAAATCCTTAGACATTTCCAAATATCTGTACTATTACACATTGGGAATAAGAATCAAATCAGTTCATCTGGTTACTTCTCTCCTGATTTATTTATCACATAATATATGGCTTTTATATGTTTAAGAATGAATGATAGCAAAGGTTAATAGTGCCTAGGTTTCTTACACTGATCAACCTGGTAATATTATTATTTGATTAGAACAGTTAGATTATTGGGCGCTTATCTTTGGGTAGTTATTTCAGGTGACATTCTCTAGGTGACAGGACTTGATGCTGATCCTGGATCTATAGAATCCCATTGTGCAGGTATTCTACATTCTTTCTACTCTCTTTTTTTGTGAAGAACATTCAGGCATAGTCTGTCTACTGACTACAGTGAGCAGTGGTGTCTGTTTGATACACTACCTTCTTTGCCTTTGGACATAGACCCAGTACTGGGGTTGTTGGGTCCTGTGGTGGTTCCATACGCAAGTCTGTCTTGTCTTGTATTTCCTCTCCTTTCCTCTCCTCTTCTTCCATCCCTCCTTCCTCCCTTTCTTTTCTTTTCATTTCTTCCTTTTTGTTCTGAGACAGGGTTTCTTTCTGTAGCTTTGGAGGCTGTCCTGGAACTCACTCTGTGGACCAGGCTGGCCTCAAACTCACAGAGATCTGCCTGCCTCTGCCTTCCTAATGCTGGGATTAAAGGCATGTGCCACTACTGCCCAACCCATGTGCAGTTTTTAATGGGGACCTCCATACTGTTTGCTGTATCAGCTATAGTAATTTACATTTCTTGTTTTTTTTAAATGATGGGGGTAAGGTGGGGTGGGGGTTGAAACAGGTCCTTTCTATATAGCCCTGGCTGTCCTGAAACTCATTCAGTAGGTCAGGCTGCTCTCATACCCACAGAGATCTACCTGACTCTGGCTCCCAAGCATTGGGATTAAAGCTGTGCACCACCATTGCCCAGAACAATATTCATTTCTTGTGACAAAGTACAAGTGTCCTCTTTCTTCCACATCCCTTGCCAGTATTTCTTATTCCATTACTATTATTGTTGTTGTTATTTTGGTAACAGCTATTCTCATTGAAATGTGGTACTATCTCACTATGGTTTACATTTGATTTCCCCTGGACGTTAAGGATTCTGAACACTTTTTTCATGTCCAATATTTTGGCCATTTGTATGTCTCCTCTAGATAAAAATCTCTTCAGATGTTTTATTATCATTATTATCAGATAAGATAGTTTGTTTTTATGTGAAGGTGTTTTAGTTTCTTCTGTATTCTGGATTTTGTCACCTTTCCAAATATATAGTTTGCAAATGTCTCATCCCCTTTTGTAGGTTGTTCTTTGTCATTACAGAATCCTTTGTTTGTTCAATTATCCCGCGTCCACTTTTTGTCACCTGTTCAGTTTGTGTCAAATCTAAATATGTTCCTTAGGTCAATGTTCTAATGTGTTTCCCTCTGGCATCTCTACAGTAAGAGTTCTTACAGTTAAGTTATTAATCCATTTTGAATTGGGAACTTCTAAGGTGCTAGTATCCTTCCTTGGCCTGTGGCTATCCAATCCCTCAGCATCATTTGCTGAAGACGCCTCCAACTTTCACTGTTTCTCTTGGTCCCCTGTGAGAAGCTGGCAAGGTGCACAGGCATGCCCCTATCCCTGGGTGTTCTCTGTTGCATTAGTCTGTGTCTTCATTTGTACTGATGCCATGCTACATTGACTATATAGTGTTATGTATCTTAAAGTCTGATGTGTCTTGTTTCTTTTTACTTAGGATTGCTTTGACTATCCAGAATTTTTATGGTTCCATATAAGTTTTGAGATTGACTTTTCTAATTCTGTGAACAAGGGCATTGGTATTTTTCTGTAGACTGCCTAGGACATTTTTTTACAGTCTTAATTATTTCCATTCATGAAGATGGGATAGCCTTCCTTTTATTTGTATCCTCTTCATTTTCTTTCACCAATGTTTCGCCATTTTCATTATGAAGCACCACTTTGATTACATTTGTTACAAGATACTTAATTATTATATCTATCTTCAGTGGGGTTGTTCTCTTGAATTTCTTTTCAGACATCTCTCTATTAGCATACAGAAATGTTATTGATTTTTGCATTTTGATTTTTCGTGCCAAATGCAATTTATTACTTGAAACTAATTTATTAGTTGAGTTGGTGGCGTCTTTGGGGCTATTTGCATATGAGATAATGTCATCAACAAACAAAGACAGCTGCAATCCTTTATAATTTAGATGTCATTATGGAACAGAGTTAAATTGTCCACACAGACTCCTGTGTTTAAGCACTTACTCCCTAGCCTTTAGTGACGTTTTAGGTGGTTGTAGAGAATTTAGTAGGTTGACCTCACTGGGCACTGAAGACTGTAGCCTAGTTCTGCTCTGGTTCTAGCCCTTTTCCTGAATACCAAGATGGTATAACTATCTGCATCACACTCCTGCTACTATTCCTTCTATACCACGGTAGACTGCTTCCCTTAAACTATGAGCCCAATACTTCCTCTTTCCTTAAATTGCTTCCTGTCAGGTATTTGATCATAAGGGCAAGAAGGTAACTGATATAGATGTCCCTTATTTCTTTCTCTTGAAAACTTTCTTGAACTCTACATATTATGTTAAATAGATGAGGTAAAATTGAAAATTTTCATCTTCTCTAAGATGTTAAGAAAAAGTCGTGTTTTTCTCCACTGTATATAATTATAGTTATGATAATGTTTTTGGTGATCTTTATTATGTTGAAGTATATTATGTTAAAGTAATGTGTTGGGAGATTTTTGTAATGGTGGAATATTGAATTTCACTAAACATTTTTCAGCATCTATTGAAATGATATCAAGATTTGCATTTACTTTGCTGTGATGTATCACACTTATTGACTTGCTTAATTAATCTTGCATCCCTGGATGAATCCACTTGATCACAACACTCTTTTCTTTTTTTAAAATTTAAATTAGAAACAAGTTTGCTTCACATGTCAATCCCAGCTCCCTCTCCCTCCCCTCCTCCTCTGCTTCCCACTAGCCCCCCAGCTCCCCACCCAGTACCCACTATCTTCCCTAGGGAGGGTGAGGCTTTCCATGGAGGATCTCCAGAGTCTGTCATTTCATCCAGGGCAGCACCTAGGCCCTCCCCCAAGATTCCAGACTGAGAGAGCATCCCTCATTGTGGGATGGGCACCCAAAGTCCATTTTTGTATGCCAGGGATAAATTCTGATCCACTACCCAAGGCCCCAGAGATTGCCTAGGCCTCCTCACTGACACTCACATTCATAGGGTCTGGATCAGTCCCATGCTGGCCTCTCAGTCATCAGTCTGGGGTCCAAGAGCTCTCCTTTGTTCAGGTCAGTTGTTTCTGTGGGTTAAACCAGCCCAGTCTTGACCAGGTCCTCCCTCTCTCTCACTGGGTTCCGGGAGTTCAGTTTAGTTCAGTATTTAGCTGCAAACACTCTTTTTAAAATAAATTTATTAAAATTATTATACATACTAAGCAGTTCCCCTCCCTCCCCTCCTCTTCTTCCATTCCTTCTACCCACCTCCCTTCTACCCCCAATCTACTCCTCCTCTGTCTCTACTCTGAAGGAGTAAGGCCTCCCATGGGAGTCAATAAAGCATGGTATATCAAGTTGAGGCAGGACTAAGCTCCTCCTCCTTGAATCAAGGCTGAACAATCATTCCACCATAAAGCCATCTCATGTGTCAGGGATAGGTCCTGGTCCCACTGCCAGGGGCCCCATGAAAGACCAATCTACAGTTGTTGCCTTGCTCATATAATCTCTACTTCCTCCTTTCAACGGAACTCTGGGATGTTGGCCCAGTGTTTGATTGTGGATCTCTCCATCTGCTCCCATCAGTTACTGGATGAAGGCACATGTTTGTCTTTCTGAGTCTGGGTTACTTCACTCAGGATAATTTTTTTCTAGTTCCATCTATTTGACTTCAAATTTCATGATATGATTGTTTTATTCCACCTAATAATACTCCATTATGTGCATATACCACATTTTCTTTATCCATTCTTCAGTTGGAGGACATCTAGGTTGTTTCCAAGATCTGGCTATTACAAATAATGCTGCTATGAACATATTTGAGCAAGTGTCCTTGTGGTTTGATTGAGCATCCTTTGGGTATATGCCCAAGAGTGGTATCACTGGGTCTTGAGGTAGATTGATTCCCAATTTTCTGAGAAATCCATACTGATTTCCAAGGTGGCTGTACAAGTTTGCCCTCCCTCAAGCAGTGGAGGAGTGTTTTCCTTACTCCACATCCTTGCCACCATAGGATGTCATTAGCATTTTTTATCTTAGTCATTCTGACAAGTGTAAGATAGTATCTCTGAGTCATTTTGATTTGCATTTCCCTGATAGCTAAGGATGTTGAACAATTCTTCAAATGTATCTTGGCTATTCTAGATTCTTCTGTTAAGAATTCTCCCTTTAAATCTGTACCCCATTTTTTAACTTAAATTATTTGGTATTTTGATGTCTAGTTTCTTTATATATCTTGGATATTAGTCCTGTGACTGGATACAAGATTAACTAGAAAAAAATCAGTAGCTCTCATATATACAAATGATAAATGGGTTGAGAAATAAGAGAAATAACACCCTTTACAATAGCCACAAATAATATAAAATATCTTGGGGTAACTTTAACCAAGCAAATGAAAGATCTATTTGACAAGAACTTTAATTCTTTAAAGAATTAACTTGAAGCAGATATCAGAAAATGGAAAGATTTCCAATGTTCATGCATAGGTAGGATTATCATAGTAAAAATGGCAATCCCCATTAATATTCCAACACAGTTCTTCACAGACCTTTAAAGAACAATACTCAACATCACATGGAAAAACAAAAAACAGCATAGTTAAAACAATCCCATGCAATAAAGGAAATTCTGGTTGTATCACCATCCCTGACTTCTAGCTCTACTATAGAGTTTTAGTAATAAAAACAACAGTTTGGTATTGGCACAAAAACAGACATGTGTACCAATGGAATCAAATCGAAGACTCTGACATAAATCCACACACTTATGAATACATGTTTTTTGACAAAGAAGCCAAAAATATACAGTGGAAAAAAGAAATCATCTTCAACAAATGGTGCTAGCATAACAGTTTGGCAGTATGTAGAAGAATGCAAACAGATCCATATCATTTCTCTTGCCCTGCACAAAACTCAAGTCCAAGTGGATCAAAGACTTCAACATAAATCTAGTTACACTGAAGCTTATATAAAAGAAATTGGGAAGTAGCCTTGAATACATTGACACAGGATACCACTTCCTAAATATACCATCAGTACCACAGACACTAAGATTGACTTTTAATAATGGGACCCTCTGAAACTGAAAATTTTCTCTAAGTCAAAGGACATGGTAACACAAAACTGTAGCCCACAGAATGGAAAAAGATCTTCAACAACACTTTTTAATGTGCTGTTGAATTTAACTTTCTAGTATTTTATTGAGGATGTTCACGTCATGTTCATTAGGGACATTGACCTGTGGTATTTGCTTACTTTCATGATCTTAAGAAGGATGGGACTTACATAAAATCAGAGATAAGAGCATATGGTATTACAGTTGATGACTCAGGAATACAAAGGAACAGTAGAGGAACAGTATAGGTGGACAACTGTACACATGCAAACTACTAAACCTGAGTCATGATAAAAGAAAACAACTAGACAAACTCATAACACCCAATGGAATTGAACATCTGTAGAGTCTTCTATCAAGGAAAAGCCCCAGGACCTGACGGCTTAATTGCAGAATTCTAGCAGGAATTTAAGAAATAAGTAGAAGCAATTATCAAAATATTCAGAAAACATACCAGGACTATAATAACCTTATTACAGGATTTTTAAAATGAACTCCTTCTACAAGCTCTTGATTTGGTAATATCTTAATAAAAATTCAATTGAATTTGCTACTTCCTATGACTCTAAGTGGACAAAACTTTTGTATCCTGTCTGCTTAGTATTTCTTAGAAATCAGATACTCTGTTCAAACAACTATTATATTTTATGTCTTGAAAACTAATATTGTTCTTTAATCACGCAGCATTAAAAATACTTTTTTAGGCTATGTAAGATGATTTTTTCCTATACTGTGAACTCACACATTTTAAGGGATAGTAAATGTTGGTCCCTCACCAGTCTTTTCATTTTTAAGAAAGCAAGTAGATGAGGGGGCAATCTGACTTCACAAGAAGAAAGGGAATTCTGTCATGGCTGTGTCTTGACAATTACTGGTTTCCTTTCTTCATCCAACAAAGACAGTATTATTCAGCTCTGAACTCTAATAATATTGGTATACCACAAATAATGAAGCACTTTTAAGAACGAATGTGTTATATGACTCAGAGTCGAAACCAATAATTTTATTGTTCTCTAGTAGAGAAAATTCCACAGTCCTTAAATTCCTATGTGAACAAATGCCAATTACTCTGTATTTTTTTTTTGTGAAGTCATACCACCCCTGAAGCAATCATAGGTCGACAAAAGGATGAAGCAGGAAGCATGGAGACTTGTGTTTGTTGTGTTGGGCAACTCAGGATTATCTTCTTGTTCTAGATTGAAGCAACTGCAGAAGTGTAGTTGCTCTCATTGCAACATAGTGTCTTTCCTTGAAAGGGCAAAATTTAGGACACATGACTCCTTGAGAGACTATGTTTCAGTCCAGTCTTTGGGAAAGTTTTACCCTCTGGCTACCATGTGTTTGAGTAAGTCTCCTCTGGCCTTAGCACCTTGTTTATCCTTAGAAGCTTCTTTCTGGAAAGAACAATAACTATAGTAGTGTATGCGTCCATAGGTCAGTTTCATGAAGTGGGTCAAAGGCAGTTTGGAGGTATAAAATGTAGCAGCTGGCCTCAAATCCAAGGGGAAGTACCTATTTGTAATTTTCCAGGAAGTGCTAATCCTAATATTTCAATGATGTGCATGCCAGGTAACCTTTAAAATATCAATGAGGTCAATGATGTATTCTGCAGTAACCACTTGGCTCATTTCTACTGTGTATACTTTAAAAATTACTGAGTCAATGGAAAGGAAAGATTGCTATCATTTAAGTAGAAGTTCGTATTGCTTTTCAGAATTCAGAGATCGAAAGTAGAAACCAAGCTGGCACACATGCTGTGGCTTACCTGATAGTGATTTAAAATGTACAAGGGCACTACTTTAAGTGAACTTTCACCAAAATTCGGTTGCCAGGGAATGCTTCAAACCTTGCTCTTTAGTTTCCTTGGCTCAATTGCTCTGTCTGTCTGTGCATTTTATTTGCTGTTCCAGCTATGCGAGATATAGGATATATAAATCATGCTTTTTGCCTGGGGAAACCAAGTCATTTCCAGAATCACAGTTTAGATGATATCAGCTGAATAGTTAAAAGCTACAGAGAACAATTTCTGTTCTACATCAGCTATGTGTTTCACTTACTCTTAAGCTTCCTGAATGCTTTTGGTAATGATATACCAAAATATTTTCATATTTGCATAGCAAGCTAAAATGAGTGGAAGGCCACTCACATGGCAAGTCTTAGGTTTTCCAGTTTCTCTAACCTTTTCCCCATAAGCCTGAAGGCCAAGAATATCCTTCTGTTCTCCCCGTCTATTCATGGCCACACAGACTGATTTATTTCAAACTAGCTTCATAGGCCATTAAAACAGTTCAC
Source organism: Mesocricetus auratus (assembly GCF_017639785.1). Lineage (NCBI taxonomy): Eukaryota > Metazoa > Chordata > Mammalia > Rodentia > Cricetidae > Mesocricetus > Mesocricetus auratus. The sequence continues at coordinate 3,763,004 of NW_024429218.1, read as the reverse complement.
TGACTGACCCAGAACTCACTTCCCACCATCAGTCATCACAGATTAGAGAGGAAGGGGGCCTGAAGGAATCGTTAGAATGGCCATTCAGGTCATAGAGGTGCCAATGAAGGCCAACAGCAGTACCGCTGTGGACTAGGACGGAACAGACTTTCGGATAAGGGCTTCTTCTTAGGGCTCCTTCAGCATGTTGTCACCTTGAGCACAGGAAGCAACTCGGAGTCCCCATGACTTCACTTACCAAGCAGGGAGATTCATCCCTACATTGGATTTAATATTTCAGGATAGAAGACAATGAACATGAGCCGTGTGTCTAGCGCAGTAATGGTGCATAATTGACTGCTGGTTTGTTGAGCAACTTGCCTTGTTTGTAAAGCAAGATGCAGAGCCTCAAAAAGTATATTTATGTAATTCTCAGGTGAGTGTACTGCTTACTCATTGTACTGGCTCTGACCTCTTGGAGCCCTCTCTTAGATTACATCTCTTGTGACCCCTTACTCCTGGGTACTAGAGTCTATGCTGTTTCTGCACAACCAGTAGTTACCTGTAGTAAGTCTGATGGAAAACAGATTCTTTTCCATCAATACTAAAAAATGACCAGTATTCCTAGAGCACCTTCCAGGTGAAGCTGGTTCAGAGAACTGGGAGCAGCTCTGAGTGACACTGGGGACTTGCTAGGTAGAGGCTTTCATCATGATCTATATGCTGAGAAGGAAGTTTAGATTTAAACTAAGTTTAGGCAAGAGATGTGGTTCAGAGAATCACTGTGCCTGTTCTCCTTGTGCTCCTCTGCTCTGGTGTCTCCCTGATGGGACTTGAACCGATTGCAGTGAGTAGGTTGTTGGTTTGGACCTCCTGGCCAGGTCATCGAATGATGAGGGAGAAGGGGTTAGACCCAAACTGAGGGTGGAGAAGGCAGTTAAGAGGCGTCATGGAGCCAGTCACAGGGACAAGCTGAAATTCTGGGAGCCAAGAAGGCTTCTCCAGATGTTTTCCAGCCATCCAGGAAAATTTTAATTTGCTAAAAGGAAGAGTGTGATCTAAGGCCTCTGGAAAGTGGCAGGATGCCAGCTCACAGCACCACACCTTGCCTTCCGCACTGTTTTTCTAGTGCTTGATAAGGTGAGGGAGCATTTCACTAAGCATGGTTTAGCTCTAAATTAAACCCTTAAAACGGTAACATGACACTTTAGAAAAAAGACATCATCCAGCTTAACCATTGCTGTGACAATCTACACAGAGCGAGGCCCTTGAACTGTGAGGGGAAGATTGCACTTCACATTTGGACTGAGAAGGATGCTCTCCCCTTCTTGAGAATGCAGCTGCAATGACCCAGGGGTCCACTCTTTGTTCATATTATTTTAAAATTTACTTTCCTGTTCAAAGTGATCTTAGAAAACCAACTTGGAGACACTATCAATAATATTTTCTGAAGATAACAGTTAGGGACTTTAAGGTGTGACATAAAATTAGGAAATTGAATAATGTTAGTTAATATTTTCTAGGACTTAGGATAAGTCAAGTATGTAGAAACATCTAGAACACTGGGACTAGCTGGAGATTCAGAAATCATTTCCCTAACATCCTCGTTTTGAGAGAAATCTAGATGCAGAGATTAAGTGACCTGCCTCAGTTTGCATATTATTTAGTAATAAAGCTAGAAACCAAACCAACTTTTCCTAAAAAGAAACTTTTAGTGATATTTCTAGTTTCCTGATGTGTGTTAGCTAATAATGGAGGCTCTTCTCCAGGGCTCCGCATAACAGTGACAGGGAGGCAGAAGACGCTACAGTAAGCTGCCCTTAAGGCAGTGGCAGATCTTTGTGGAGGGGGAAGGCATTAGGTGGCCAGCGTCGTCTGCTTTAAAACCCATGGTCACATAGTCATTCCACACCCCCACTGTCTTGTTGAATTCCGTGCACAGTTGAAAGTGTCTCTCTGCACACTTTAGTTTACAAATCTTGCTTCCAGTCAAACACAAGAAATGGATTTAAACTGAAGAGAATCTCTCTCTCTCTCTCTCTCTCTCTCTCTCTCTCTCTCTCTCTCTCTCTGTATGTGTGTGTGTTTATGTGTGTGTGTGTATACACGTATGTAACAATCACTTGGGGAATGGACACTTTGTGTATGATTTTCAATTTACTTTCTTTCTCTCTCTGTGTGTATATGTGTGTATGTGTGTGTGTATATGTGTGTATGTGTGTGTGTACACATATGTAACAATCACTTGGGGAACGGACACTTTGTGTATGATTTTCAGGTTACTTTCTTTGTGTGTGTGTGTGTGTGTGTGTGTGTGTGTGTGTGTGTATACACATATGTAACAATCACTTGGGGAACGGACACTTTGTGTATGAATTTCAGGTTACTTTGTGGCGCCCAGCCCTTGCCCACATCAGGCAAGTGTCCTACCATCAAGTTGCATCCTTATCTCCAGAGATGCTGAAAAAGCAAGGAGTTAAAAATTAGTGACAGGAAAGAACTACATGCTTAAGAAAACATGTTGATTTATACCAAAATCAATATGAAATTAAGGCTCAAAGCTGACCCCATGAAATCTGGCTCCAAATGCTTACATTTGGAATTTATATAGGCCTCATTTCTTTTAGAATTATACTTTTTGATCTTTCAAAACATTACTTTCTTCCCTAGCTGTATTATTTCACAACTATGAAGGCTGCAACTAGCTAGCCTTTGCCTTAACTTTTTGTTTTTTAACTTACTTTAGTAGATGACATAGATAAAACAAGTGTTAAAAATCATCTCAGCTTGCTGGTTATGCAGTGGACTGAAATATCCCGCTGGACTTTGCATGTGTGCTCATATGTACACAGTTAACATGTGGGTGGGTGAAGAGGATATTGTGAATACGCCTCATTTTGTTTAAGCATGAGTCAAAGCTCTGTTCTGTGGTTGGCTTATATTAAGCTGTCTGGCCCTGACTCTGCTTGGATGCCTTTTAGCACACACAGTGCTAAGTGTGTAAAGATGTGTGTACTATTCATGAGGCCAGTCTAGAGAGAGACACGAAGGTAGACCAGACAAGTTGGGAAGAAGGAGAATCAGTAGGAGTGGAAGAGTACATAAGAGGGCAGTGGGGGTAAATGTGATCAATGTAAATATATGTAATGAAATGGGGTAAATGTGATATATATATAATATGAAATTCATTACTATGTGCAATTAATATGTGCCAATAAAAACTTAAAAAGAAGCACTTTAAGCATTCAGTGGTTCACCTATCCATTTTATGGCTATTTGTGGAGATTTTGTTATGTGCAGGTGTCGTTGTGAGTGCTGGATAGATCTTGGACATCTTCCGTAGTGTTTCTATTCAGTTAAGGAGAAAAACAAATTCCTGTTACTTAACATGTGTTCTTTCAAGTCATGAAGACAACAAAAAAAAAACATGAAAGAAAAAGAATCCAACTATTCTTACTTTGTCTCTTAGGGGTATTAAACATGTTCCTTTCAGAGCCATTCTTACAACCTGTTATTGCTTGGGGATTAGCTGTTCCCAGAGAAGTCTTGGTTCCCAGCATGCTGTTATTGGGAAGTAGAGGAGTCTTTTGGATGTGGACCTGGGGTAAGTTGCTGGCCATTGGCAGAGCACCCTAAAGGCATTATGAGCCCTTGATTAGGAGGGTTCTAGACCCTTGTCTACTCCTTCCCTCATTTGGTTACCTAGTCTGTAGTATAAGCAGTTTTTCTCCCCATATACCTCTGGCATTGTCCAAGCAATGGTACTAGCGTCATGGGTTCCAAATGAGCTAAGTAAACTTTTTTAATTAGTTATCTAACTTAGGCATTGTGTTATAGTTACACAAAGCTAAGTAAACTTAAAAGATATACTAGTCCTTCCCATGCTGAATTAATTTTCTGGTGGTTCCCTATGTGGAAACTTGTTGACTCTCCCTTTGATGTCATTATTTATGATTACATAGGATCTATGCTTAAGGATATTTCCATCTTTGTAATAAAGCCATTCATAATACTATTGTCATGGGAAGCTTTAGATATTGTATTTTCAGGAATTGACTTTTTTATGATCAATACTTATAACATGTTAATTGGTCAACAGGTTAAGCATTTTTGTATAATATTTATTTTGGGAAATACAAGCTAACTAATGAGTATACTTAGGTATATAAGTAGAATTAAAATTGTCTTCCTTTTCCAAATATGATTTTTTAAAAAAAATTTAAAAATTTAATTGAAGTCTTTATTGCCCTGAATTCTATCAATGTTCCTGGTAGTAAATCTGCCTTGCTTTCCCTTCTCTGTGTCACCCATGTTAGATATTATTAGCCTCAAACCTAACAGTCACTGTCATGTCTTTCTTTGCTGATCCCAACCTAACTTGACTGTTCCTACACCAACAACTCTCAAAGTGGAAGAGACTTTTTTATTTGATTTCCACATTTCCCGAGAGTGAAATGTCCTGCAGTCGATTCAGTTAGTACTTGGAAATAGAAGAAGAGTCCACGTCACCATGGGCTGTTCAGTTTGCTTTAAACACGCATTGAATGACTAGACTTGTCCTGATGTACTTGGAAAGCAGTATCTACAGGAAAAGACAAAATGAGAGCATGAATGAAACCAAGATGAGTCACCCATTGTTCTGGACTCTTGGGTCCTTTTCTAAAATATATAACTGGTGTTGACATTGTTGTGCTAACGTATGCTAGCTGAAGAGCCAACCAAAGCAAGATTAAGCCCCTACTGACGTTGGGTTGATAAATATGATTAGCTATTTCCTAAGCTTCATTAGTTAACGGTCATTGCTGAAAGATGTAGAAACTCTGCCACCTGAGATGACTTGCCTTTGTTTTACATTCACTTTCATGAGATGTTTTCGTATTGCACACGTTGCTGTCTTGACGTCATCAGCTGTCTCTTGTCACGGTGCACGCAGCTCCTCTTATTGTTGCCCTTTGTATTGGGTTTTACCCATAGCCACAGCCTGTGGAAGCAGAGGGAGGACTCATATTCAGATTCTGATGAAAGGAAGAGTCACTTAAAAGAACTATGCAACAACCCAAGTTCCTGACTCCTGGCCGGAAGTTGTTCTTTCAGCTTTCTCCAGGGACTACAGATGTCAGAGCCCATTGCCATTACATTAAAACAGGTGACTCATGCTGTGTATATTTCCAGGTTGGAAGGCTGTTTCCTCTTGCATTTCTTCCCATGGCTGCAGGGGAGAGGGGTCATCCTCCTGTTTCTCTGTGACTTCACAGGAAATGTCATATTCCTGTCTGCTCTGGTGAAAGTGGAAGGGTCAATGTCAGGAATTCTAGGCAGATGGGTTTCTCTTCTCCAGAAGCGTGTGGGGTGTGTGTGTGTGTGTGTGTGTGTGTGTGTGTGTGTGTGTGAGTGAAAATTTAGAAAGTACAGAAAGCACACACACATGCACCCACTCACATACACTCACACAGGGCAGCAGTCTGGTTTTTATTGAAGAAGAAAAACCAAGAGCATGGGATGCTAAAGTAGAATATCTGAATACCCACTAAGCATGAGCTACTGGACAATGCAAGACACATGTCTAAGCTTAGCGCCCTTGACTCGCTGGAGAAGCAATGCCAGCAGTTCCTGTCCTACTTAGTTTATACTGCCCATGTGTATGTGTAAAGGTGATTTAAATCCATCGTTATCAGATGGGACACTTTCGTTTACTTGCCTGCAGTGGCAACCAACTTAACTTATGTGAATTCAGGACCTCTTCTAAAATATCGTCACATGCCAAAGGAATGAGTAATTTGTTCCATAAGGATATTGGTTTTCATTTATAAAATTAACAGCTCTAGGGAGGAAGAAACTCCATTTGGGTGAAAGATCATTCACAGAAGAATTTCTGAAGGGAGATTAAAAGAAATGCCATTGAGGACGTAATTGCGCAGGTGAGGGTGGGAAGTATGGGTTTCAAGACACGCTTGCCTATGGCAGCTGAGACAATGGTGTATTTGATCTTAGTGGTCACCCTAGAAGCTCAGATTCCAGCCCTGCCTCTCTCTCTGCTGTTGTGTGACACCTTAGACTAGCAGTTCTCAACCTGGGGGGCATGACCCCTTTGAGGATTAAGGTACCCTTTCTCAGGGTCATGTAAGACAATCAGAAAACATAGATGCTTATATTGTTTCACAACGGTAGCAAAATTACAGTTATGAAGAAGCAATGAAAATAGATTTATGGTTGGGGGTCTCCACAACATGAGGACCTGTGTTAAAGGGTTGCAGTGTTAGGAAGGCTGAGAGTCACTGCCTTAGAGAGTCTCAGTATGAACCTACACCAGACTTGCAGTTTGGATCTTCTATCAGTAAACCAACAGTTTGTAGTGCCCTCAGTTAGATCTAACATGGAGAGTCATTTATGTGCATGGACTAGTAGCTATTCCCACGTTTGGCATAGCCTACGCCACACTCTTGATGCACCAGTGAAAACACACAGTGGTATCTCCTGAAATAACCAGAACACTTGGTGTCCAGTCATGTCTGGAGCTATTCGGCATGGCTTTCTGTCTCCAAGGCTGCAATGAGAGTGTACCAGAGCACACAGACTGCAGATTTCACTCATGTCCGGCTTTTCTTAGATAAAACCAAGGACCACCGCAGACACGGGTCACCTGTGTTTCTTCAGGACTCAGTTCAGAATGTCAAATGCTCTTTATGTCTTCATGGCAGCTGATTGGTTTTATGTTTGTATGCCAAAATATGCTTGGCATCTAGAGGTTGTGTTTCCTCAACCAGGACTTCCAGGTTGTATTTTATGTAAATGTTTGTAGTTTGTGACATGGTAACATTATTGTATTTTTTCATTTTAAAGATTCATTTGTTTTCATTTCATGCATATGAGTCTTTTGCTTGCATGTATGTATAGGCGGCATCTGCATATAATGTCCATGTAGGCCAGAAGAGGGCATTGGACTCCCTGGAAATGGAGTTACAGACAATTGCAGACTGCCATGTGGATTCTGAGAATAGAACCCAGGTCCTCTGGAATAGCTACTAGTGCCCTTAACTACTGAGACATTTCTCCAGTCCCAGTTACTGGTATTTTTATAATTCTGAACCACCACCTCTAAAACCGAAATCACATTCATGTTACTCATTTACTGTTACTTTTCTATTGCTATGATAAAATACCACAACCAAAGCAACTTAAAAAAAAAAAAAAGAGGACTATTTTAGCTTACGGTTCCAGAAATACTGACAGAGTCCATAATAGGAGGGAAGGCAAGACAGCATGGATGTGATGGAGAAAGGTCATTTTCTTGTCTACACAGGAAACACGCAAAGAGGACAGGAAGTGGGGTGAGGCTACAAGCCCACGAAGCCTACCCTCAGTGATGAGCCTCCAGCATCGAGGCTCCACCCCACCAAACAGCGCCACCAACTGGGGATAAGTGATCAAATCCATGAGCCTGTGGGGGGATGCAGATGATTCAAGCCACAACATCGGCCCTCGGTTCCCATAGGCTCATTGCCATCTCTAGACGCAAAACGCATGTAGTCCAGTTTCAGGAGTTCCCACTGTCTTTAAAAGTCTCAACACTGTTCAAAACTCCAAAGTCTAAAGTCTGTGCTGAAGCTCAAGGAAACCATCTCACTCTTACCCTCTTTAGAACAAAAGCCAAAATACACATTCCTAACACACGAGAACACAAAACGCAATTACCATTCCAAACTGGACGAACTAGGGAACAGCAAGGACATGCTGGCTCACGTCAAGGGTGAAATGCAGAGGACAGACACCAAGTCCTGCAGTCCCGTGTGCAGTGTCTGAGGTAGAACACCATGGGAAAAGTAGGAACGAAAGGTTTATTCCCACTTACGACCCCAAGGTCATAATGGGGGAAGGCTATGGCTAAAGGGACAGGAAGCAGAGAGATCCCATTTTCATCCACACACAGGAGACAAAGATAACAGAAAGTGGTGGCGGGGGCCGCTATGAACCCTCAAGCCTGTCCTCAGTGAGGTACAGCCTCAAGCAAAGCTCCACCCCCCAAACAGTGCCATCAGCTGGAGGCCTAGCGTTCAAACACATGAGCCTATGTGGGACATTTTCATTCAAACTGCAACACTGTCTTAGTTTGTGATATACTTCACCCCTCAATGTCTCTCCTCTCTCTCTCTCTCTCTCTCTCTCTCTCTCTCTCTCTCTCTCTCTCTCTCTCTCTCTCTCGTCTCATTTTGAATGCAGGCAGTTAAAAGATTTCTGCCATAAGCATGCAGAGACCAGCCAGAATAAATTTGTGGTGGTGTTTTTATTTATTTAATTATTTAATTGAGATGGAATGGAGTCCTTTAGAATTTAGTGAGCCAGCAGCAAGCGGTGCGGCTCTGGCAGTGTGCTGACCGGACGGCAATCATGGATTCTCTCGTTGAAAAGGCAATGGTGACCACACTTGTGACATGTTTATCACGTTTATATTTCCCAGAGCCGATTACACTCATATCTTTGTTTTAATAATGCATATGTATATGTTCAAAAAGAACTTTTCCGGTCTGAAAGCTTGCGCAATACTGTAAAATGACTATTTCATCTATGAATACCATATGAAGGCAGTGGGAAGATTCAGAAAGGCTACCTGCCACCTTATTAGGCACAGGTAGAGCTTCTGGAACACTGCTAAGTATCTTAAGAAGGGTTTCTTACAAGAACATTTCACAAGAAGACATTTAGCTGATGGCTAAGAACACAGGCACTTTAACACAGAACTTGCGTTCCCCATATTTGCCTGCTTTTGGGCAAGGGTCATATTTTTAAATTGACCTAATTGCAATTCAGAAATATTCCCTCATACAGACTTATCTTTTAAGCACCATAAAATTCTGTATACTCTCTTCATTTCTTCTTCCAGAAGTGTATGTTGAATGTGGACCACTTTTATTACAAGAAATCATATTTCATTATTTTTTAATTTCTAAAAATATCAAACAATTTAAATAAGCAATACAATATTAGTCAATTAAACTATTGTATCTTCAGTAATAAATTACCATGCCATAGTAAAAGACAATAAAGGGATTTCAGAAGGTAGCAAAAATTAAAAGCTATGTATGTGCATCTGAAGAGAGAGTAATACACAATGAGATACAGTAATTGAGTAGCAGAGATATAGATGATTTTCTTTAGATTTAGAAGTATTCTCCATTTTCCTAATTTCTTTAAGAATCGTGTATTATTTTTTAAGTAGGTAATATGCCTATTTTACTGTAAAATAGTCTTCAGTATTTGCACACACCTTTCAGATGCCTTATTTCTAGCAGGCATGATAAAGAGGGAGTCAGTGACCCAGGCACTGGGAACAGAACAAACACATTCTTGCCAGTGCAGATCAGGACATCAAATTGGTTTAGCTCTGAGAGATCCAACGAGACCACATTACAGCCATGTAGTTATTAATAGCCCTGATTTTCTAAATTCCCTGGCTCAGATAGGTGATCAGTTATCTTGTCACTGTATCTCACCACTAGGAAACTCCTGGAGGGTCATTTGCAGGTGACCAGCCAACTAGATTTACAGTCTGGAGAGCCTCTGTAAAGCTACGAGATAAAGAGCACACAAGTGTGGGCAGACTCCTCTTACACACCGTTGCAGACGGTGGAAGCCAGAGAGTAACCACAGGGATAGAGACAGAAGAGGGAACTAAATGGGAGAAGTTTACACACGACATGAGAGACATTTTTAGAAAGTTCTAGAACAGCACTGTCCAAAGGAGCTTTTCATATTGACGAAAATGTTATTATGTTTTCCAATACGATCATCTTTGAACACACACGACTAGTAAGAACATCAGATCAAGTTTAAATAATATTAAATCTCAGCTGAATTTAAAATTTGAACACATGTGCTCAGACAAATGTGTCTGGAGGCTTTTGTGTAGGACAGTGCAGAGTTTCTTGGTGTTTATCTACTTTGTATGTAAGAGAGTTCTAGAGTTCATTTGGCTTCCTGAGAATCTGCTATGAGCCCTTTTCAGGAAGCTTCCGCCATCGGAGAGCATGCAATGGGGGAAGGGCTGCACGTAGAGGATTAGCACAGGAAGAGACGATGATGCAGAAAGTTGAGGATCGGTTAAAGAATGGCCAGAAGAGGGGATTGACTGAGTTACCAAAGGGCTGGCGGTGTCCAGAACTTCATTGTATATAACCTATTCTCAGTACTGAAAGATTCATGGGTAGCCATCAGGAGCTCTGTTTCCCCCATTATTTGGTGATTTCATTTACATTGCCTTCAATAGGCAGAGTTTTCCTGTCCTGTAGCCATTCCCAAATAACTGTTCAGAGGCTTACTGTTAATTATAAATGCCTGGTGAATAGCTCAGGCTTGTTACTGTCTAGCTCTTAGACTTAAACTATTTCTATTAATCTATGTGCTGCCCCGAGGCTTTTGGTTCTATCCCAGTTTCTATGCCTGAAACATTCTCCCCTGGCTGGTGACTCACTGTCTCTGCCTTTCCTCATCCCATCATTCTTAGTTTGGCTTTCCTACCTAGCTTTATCCTGTTCAGCTATTGGCCAGTCAGCTTGCTTATTAAACCAATCATAGTGACACATATTCACACAGTGTACAGAAGGATTAGTCCACAGCATGCATGCATATATATATACATACATATATATATATATATATATATATATATATGGACGCTTCTATTGTATTAGGTTTCCATACAACTCCTCAAATGGCTTTTAGTCCCCTCCCGTATTTATTCCTTTACTCCCACTCCTGTTGTTCCAGGCATCCACCCCTGGCCATTCTTAACTTTCTATTCCATTTCCTCTTCCTAGGGAACTACACCTCTTCCCCTTCCTCCTAGTCCTTTACTTTAGCCTGAGATCCGTGGTTATATGGACTGTGCCTTGGTTATCATTTACGTAACAGCAAATACCCCCATATGTATTTCCTTATTTTATAATTGATAATTTACAATCTTAGGAGTGACCCAAGTCTGACTGCCTCTAGGAAAGTTCTCTCCATAGAAGCATTCCAGCTCTCCTAATTTATTTGGATTCTATGTTTCTAATTCTCTTTCTCTTTAAAGCTGATACATCCTTGTCTCTTCAGTCTTCTGGAATGTAAGTTCTTTATCATTTAATCTACCGTTTCTTGTCTTATAAGTAAATGTCTAAATACCTTGATCTGGTCTGATACCAACATTATCCTTGATTTTATAACCACTTCTGGTATATTCTAACACGCTGTTGAAGCAACATGAAATGAGAGCTGTGTCATCGAGGAGTAAAGTTCACTAAAAAGTCACCAGCAGCTTTTAGCTGTGGGAGACATTCACTTTGGGGTCTTTGCTTTGTTATGTTACCCAAAGAGAAAGCTGATAGTTCACTTTGTGGTGGTTCTGAATGATGGTGTATTAGTCATCTGTCACTGGAATGAAATGCTGGAGACTGTGAACTTTTCAAATACAAAAGGTTCGTTTCACTCACATTTCTGCACTGGATCTCTTCTAGTGAGAGCCTGGTGGTGAATGGCAGATGAACACGGCCAGAACAAGCAGTCACATCTCAAACATGGAACTGTAAGAGGGGAATGGCCAGCTTTTAGGAAAACACAGGGAATGCTGCAAGAGATTCTTAAAACAGTATACTACTTTAATACACATTTGTAGATGAAGACTTAAATTGGACATAAAAATCTCTAACCATGGAAGATTTATAAGTGGTTCTCTGCTAAAATCAACACAATGTTTCACTGGAAGTGAACAATTGTTAGGTTACGAATTTCAATAACGTAAAATCATGAAAATGATGTTATGGTTTCTTACAAATCATGCAAACAAGCAGAAAACGTTGGTGTTTTGTGCTAGACTTTCCTTTCTGTGACAAAATACTTGGTGTTCTTCTTAAGGGTGGCAGTATTTATTTTGGTTCAAAGGTCAAGGATTTCTGGTCACTATCCGGGGGCTCCATGGCCCAAGGCCAGTGGTATGGCATCTCATTTGCTAATAGACAAGAAACAGGGAAAAGGAAGGGCCGGGGAGGGGAAGGATCTGCCTACTTCCTCCTGTCAGGCCCCATCTCCCAATGTTTTTAGCACCTTCGGAAACACCAGCACCAGCAGGGGACCCTGGCTTTAACACGGGAGTTTGCACAGGGAATTTCATATTCATATGTAACATGTTGACCAGACCCAACTAAGCATAACCCTGTATATGATCCGTCTTGCACGCCCGGTAACCGCCTTCTTTCCCTCCCCATCGCCCAGTCTTATTCACCCTTCTGAAGCTGTGGGCATATTTCACCCGTAGGCTTTCTCCACTCTAACCGCCTCCTTTCCCTCCCCATCGCCCAGTCTTATTCACCCTGTGGGCATATTTCACCTGTAGGCTTTTATACTTCCATAGAACATTTGCCCTCGAATAATGCTGCTCTATTAGTCAGCGTCCCAGCCAGAGAGTGACAGCACACTCTGGGCAGGGGTGGGGGGGAGTTGACAAAAGGATTGTTTTCAGACATGTGGTATAGAAGAGAAACGTGAGAGATTTCAAAGCTCGGCCCAAGAATGAGTGCCTTTGGATTCTCTTACCATAGCTTAAGAAGGAGAAGAGATCCTCAGAGAAAGAATGCAGTGATATTAGTCTGCCTGACAGGACCTTTGGCCCAAGCAGGCTTCAGTCCAGGAGTCCTTGCAAGAATGAAGTCAAGGCAGTGAACTCTGGTCTCACATTCCTGCCTGGGGAAGTTTCTTGTGGCAAAGACAGACTGACATAAAGGAAGCAGATAAGCCAGGGACTGCAGAGATGGAGCTTAGCTGCCATGGTGAGGGTCCAGGGGGCAGGTATACATGCACAAGCTGTCAGGAAGCTGCCCCTGCATCCGGTACCTGACGCTCCATCTCTGTGTGAAGTTCACCGTCTCTCCATGTTTCCTTGAGCTGACTGCTTCTCTCTGTCGTTTTCCTGAACTTGTTATGAACTCAGTGTTTTACTATTATTCATTTTCCCCCTTTCTTTCTGGGGAAATATTGACTGGAGATGCACTCTGTTCTTGTCAGTCACGCTTCTGTTCAGGTTTTGAGGTGAAAAGAGGAAAACCACCTCTACTGTTTAAAGATAAACACTAAGTCCGCTGGAGGGTGTGTTCCAAAGTCTCTGAGCGCCAGAGGCTCTGCCTTGGTTATCTCACAGCCGGGAAGAGTTGCCAGCTCTGAGAGATCTGTCTGCTGAGTTTAGGCTCTGAAGTTTTTAAGGGCCAATAGGAACAGGACCATTGTCACAGCAGCTGCCCAAGTCTTTCTAGTCTTTGCCAGCACCAATTCAACACTATACCCTCTTCCTCATATACTTCATCTTTCTTTAAACTCATTACTTACATGACTCCATTGGAGAGTTTCAGCTCCTGAAGTAATGTTACCTAACCCCAAAGAAAGCTGAGAGCACAATCTCTAGCTTCTACCTGCAGTGATACAAATTTTCCAACACAGGAAGGATTTTCAAAAACTCTTGGACCAAGTGCCCGAGGCTGGGTGCTTCATGAGAGAAAGGTGTGTTTGTTGTATAACTCTGGTTACGGGAAAGTGCGAATGGTGAGCCATGTGAGACCTGGCATCTGACGAGGAAGCCTCTGGCTTGGCCACAGCATCATGTGACATAGACGTAGAACCAATCGTGTGCAGAATGGTTGCATGCTTGGACAAGGAGGCAAAATAATAAGGAGGAGCTGCATTCACTCTTCAAATAATTCTTTCTGTCAGAAACTAACCCCAGCACAGGGACTTAGCCCACGTTGGAGCTACAGCTTTGATCAACCCGTGGGACCCCTGACCTTCCAAAGGCTCCGCCTCTTAAAGACATCACAACCCGCTACCAGCATTCTGGGGACCAAGCTTCTAGCATGCAGACATTTAAGCAACAGATTGTGTCCAAAGGACAGTATTACCCACACCAGAGAAGCTGTCATTTTATTCTAATTCTTATCTTACTGTGGTTGAACCCAGGGACAAGGTCTCAAGCCTGGATTACCTTGGGGATTATCTAAGGCTCCTTCATTCCTCAGATGATCCCCCAAGCAGAGGGTGCAGGTTAGTGGTGTCATTAAACTGTGATCAAGCTTGACTCTTTAAATATTCACGTGATTTTGCTGAAATAGTATAAAATCCGGCTTTGTAGCTGGTTATTTTATATTTTCATTTCTCATTTCTTTATTAGAGTTTTAAATGTCTCATTTTTTATGAGTTTTAAACACCATAAGAGTGTATGTTTTCGCTCTTTTAAAAATTGGAGTCAGCAGACTGATATCAATAGAAAATTAGGTATTACCAAAAAAAAAATACTTAGCCGGGGAAATGGTGGTGCATGCCTTTAATCCCAGCACTAAGGAGGCGGAGGCAGGTGGATCTATGCTAGTTTGAGGCCAGCCTGGACTACAGAGTGAGTGCCAGGACAGGCTCCAAAGTTACACAGAGAAACCCTGTCTTGAAAAGCCAATAAATAAATAAATTATAAAAATAAAAATAAAATCAGGTATGCAGTAAACACTTGCTCTTTGGCTAACTTATTGTTCTAGCCTTGATGGATAGGAATAATTCTCATGTAATTTTTTTACAAATATCTGCATGTACTGTCCACTGTCCAGGTTAGGATAAGAAGCAGTTTATTCAACTGTACTTACTCTATCTCCAAAGACCATGTTTATATTATGCTAAGAAGTTTTAGAGTATACTTCTCCCTCACTTCAACTTCTTACGTCGTAGATAAGGTGAATGCTGGCAATGACACATTTATAAAAATGGTTAATGTAATATTAACTCTTTTGAATATGGATTTAAGAATGTGATGAGCCTGTTTTGAAACATGAAGTTGGGTAGTAGGAATCTGCAGAAATATTAGTGTTGCTGGACGGTGAGTGGCGATGCCTGAAAACCACGTGTAGGGAGAGGGTGAGACCCCACACCTCACTCCTAGAATGCGGTGGTAGCACGTAGGGAAATACATATTTAAAACAGATGAAAACCTTGGCAGAATAAATACGCAGCCACAGGCTGGTCTGAGGTCTGAGAAGAATAATATCATGCCTGAGCATGCAGAGAGGAAGCTAGGGAACCGTTTACTTGTTTTGATTGGCAGCAGTGAAAAGTCACCATTTTTTTCTCTCTTGGCAATTAGTGAGGCCCAGGAAGTCCAGAAGGAGGAGTGGAAATCGAGTCAGCCAACAGTCCTCCCCAGCGCAGGGTTTTCCAGAGTGCTGCCTTGAGTGATGACTTGGTGAGGTAGCCTTATACTGAAACATACACACACCTTGCGTCCTGAAGGGGGAAGAGAAACATGCTCTACTACAAGCAAAACTTCCCCGTGGAAGTGACTTTCGTACTGTGATAGTCCCACCCTTAGAACAATGCCTGGTGCTTCCAGAAATAAGCTCTTAATTAGCGGAATAAACGATTTCTTGGCTTTGTCAGTTCCCTTTGTTAATGGTATTTAACTTTAAAAGGGGGAAGTCAGGCAAGGAGGACCTAAATCAGCTCGTGTAAACGTGTGGTTTTGAGAAAGGGCGGTATGAAAAACACATGAAAAAACAGAGGATGCACCTAGGAACCGCTTGCTTCTTCAAAGGATGGAGAGCAAAACCAGAGGGAGCCGGAGAGAAGTCATAATGACACCACGAAGGAAAGCTGCGACCTGCCCAGTGTGCTCCTGGAATTCTGACTGCTGACAGGCTGAAGACTAGCATCCGGCAAGAAGTGGAGCTGTTATGGTGAGGCAGCGGGCGGAGGACAGGCGTTAGCGTGCCATCACAAACACGCCGAGGCTCTGCAAACCGGGCCCTAGTGCCAGCCAAGGGAGGGCCGGTACAGAGTGGAGAGAACATGTGGCCAGACAAAGGGCTGCCAGTAAAAATGTCCAATCAGATAATGTCTACTACCAATATTATTGCTAAATGTAAAGACAATATTTTTTTCTGTAATTAGGCCCACAATTATACATGTAATTTTTAAATTACGTGGAAGCTAGATTGACAGATGTGTTCTTTTATTTCCTCCCCCCCCGCGTGTGTGTGTGTGTGTGTGTGTGTGTGTGTGTGTGTGTGTGTGTGTATGCGCGCACGCTCACGGGCATTCTCATGCCTACAAAGGCTTGAAGACTTGAAGAGGGCTGAAGAGGGCATCAGTAGAGCTTCAAGAGATCATTAGAACCCTTGGAACTATAGCTACTGGTGGTTGTGATCTTCCTGATGCTGATGTTGGGAACTGAACTCTGGTCTTCCGGAAGAGCAGTATGCACTGCTTTTCCTTTTTCTTTTTCAAGTTGAATCAACTTGTAAGTAATTTGATTATCATCTTTCACAGAAACTCAAATAGGAGAGAAAAGATATGAGAAAATGGAATTCATTTTTTTTTCTTGCCACAACCAACAGGGAGTGTCACCAACAGGTAGGACAAGGTTAAGATTGATAGGAAAGTGACACTGCCCAGTAGTGCACCGGCCTTCCACATTGCGTACACGGTGGGTAGGAGGTCACTAGGCCCATGTCGGAACTGCGGCCTAGGAGTGTTACTGGGTGGTCAATAGAATGGTGTTTCCTGGAGAAGTAACAGAGCTCTCAACTGGCACTGGAAGTTAGCACCACTGAACTGTCTCTTCAGGCCCAGTTGTGTTCTTTGGAAAGAGGACTCTCTATGCAGAATGGAAGCGGAAGGATCTTAGTTGTGGCAATAGATGTCTTTCATTTGGAGGAATGTGTGTCATTAGCACCGTTTCAATGCAGGTAGAGCTTTGTTATGAAATGACTCACTAATCATACCAAGTCACATGCCCTGAAGTACAATCCCCACATACAGCAGAGTCCCAGACTATACAGCTGGCCCACTAATCATTCACTTACTCAATTCCTTTATTCACTCGGCAGACACAATCCATGAGTCTCCTCCATGGGAGGGATTAAGGGCAATGCAAGGAGGGATGATTTGTAAACTTCATGGATTATTATTGTGAGAAAACTAGATTCGTCTTGTGAGAGGATATGCTTCAAAAAGAACCCTGCTGACCATTTTCATGGCAAGACTTTTTGTTTTCAAGTTGTTGTTCTAGATTTTTCAGTGAATCTCTGGTGGCATCTTCTTCCAAATAGGTGTTCAAAGATCTATTGACTTTGAAACAGAACTACAGGTTCATTAATGAGTATCAATGTGTTTAGATTTTTCAAACTAGTGTTTTTCAGCCATTTGACTAAGATGGAGTGTTAAAAACTCCGTTGTATGCCTTTATCGTAATTATGAGACTGAAGAAAGAGTTGCCACTAGGTGAAACCCTGTTAGAACTGCCTATCTCAGATGTAACTCTGTCTATTAGCTAATTAAGCCAAAACACTTAACTGCCATGATTTAAGGTAAGTCTACAAACTCTTAAATATGTTTAAGTATAGATAGAAGACCATTCTTTAAAAAAAATCTCTATTACACGTTTGTGAATGGATCTTTGACCAAACCACATTGAAAACAAACACTTCCACTCTCTCCGAAGACTCAAGAAATGGAATCAAGATTCTTCTCTTGGTGGGTGGAAGAGAAAAGTCACATTGCATACCTATGTGCGTACAGATGTAGGACAAAGTTGTAGTCATTTAATTACCATCGGGTATTTCTCAGTACCATGCTTCATTTAGCTCTGTTGATGCATTTCCATACAACACTAATCATGCAGGTATTAAATGACTGTTAGATCAGTTCAGGGCCTTGATTTTAAAAAGTAAGCAAACAATACCAATTAATTCCCCTTAGCCTAGGTGCTATTATAAAAAAGTTACTTTTAAGTAAAATTGAAGAATGAAACCTATGTTATTGAGAAAAATGCTTGAAGTTTCTTAAATACCTCTATTGTCATTTTTCCCAGAAACGTTTACTTTTTATTTAAAATTTTAAAAATATTTTAATTGAAATAGAACTGTATCAGTTTTCTCCTTCCTTTTCC
Source organism: Mesocricetus auratus (assembly GCF_017639785.1). Classification (NCBI taxonomy): domain Eukaryota; kingdom Metazoa; phylum Chordata; class Mammalia; order Rodentia; family Cricetidae; genus Mesocricetus; species Mesocricetus auratus. The sequence goes on along the minus strand of NW_024429218.1, from coordinate 3,745,081 downwards.
CCCTCTAGATGCACTTAGGTTTTCTCCCTCAATCCCCTCCCATATATGTGCATGCACACACACACACACACACACACACAGAGATTTGTCAACATCTGTTTTTGTTGTTGGAGTGATTTCTGTGCCAACCACTCTGTATATAACAACCAGTGTGAGTTGACCAGGATAAGGGCCATTTGCCATGTCTTAGCTGGTCCAGCAAACAGGAATTTCTATGGCTCCTTTGCCTCTCTCTATTCATCCCCTTTGCTCCCATTTCTAGGGGATATGCTCTCATCCATGTCTAACATGTTTTAATGATTCCTAACATATGTTTGCAGCTTTCATCTGTCTTCTGAGTGTCAGAATTTACTTCTTGATGATCCAGCAAGGATATCCTATGTAGACAGTCTTAATGCAATCTTACTGACATCTGTTTCATTCTCAGAATGTACTGTTACCATTGGCTTGGGCTCCCCCTCTCTCCTGCCTTCCCACCATCATCAAGACTGTGGTTTTTCAACTCTTAGTGTTTCTGGAGTTCAGGGTTTTTTTTTCTACTGTATTTTCTCAGTCAGAATTTTTAGTTTGACTTCCTGTTCCAAGCTTTCCACAGACCTAACTAGGATGGTTGTTCTGTGACATGACTTCATTGTGTTATTCCACAATCTCCAACAGGAAACCCTATAGCCTTCAGAAGATGACCAACATTCTTATCTTAGCTGCAAGTCTCTCTAATCCCTGCTTCCTGTGCTCTTGATAAAGGAAACAATTTCTCAATTGCATCATGATATCTCTTACCTGATTGTTTAAATTGATCCCCTGTCCTTAATTCCTTTCTACTTCCACCCCTCCATCAAATAAATTCTTACTTGCCTTTTTAGCAATTCCTTGACAGGGCATCCTTTTGATCCAATAAAATGAATATAAACAATCTGCTTTTGAAAGGGCATTTACAAGATCAGATTTCAGATGATGGGTAGTCCCATAGTGGCTGCATGTAGGTTGAAGAACCAGAGGAGTCAGTATCTACTTAGCCCGAGAAGCTGGAAGTCCCAGAACAAGGGAAGCAAGGATGCAGCTCCAGTCTAAGGCTTAAGGCCTGGAATTCTCCTGGGGAGTGGTTGGTATGAGTCTACATAAAAAGTCTGAAGAAGCTGGAGCCTGCGCTCCATGAATCATGGCAGTGACCACGAATGCACTTGCTCAGAAAGAACCACATGCTGTCCATGGGCTTCCTCCTTCCCCTTGTTCCTTTCTGGACTGCCAGCCTAATGGACAATGGTGCCAACTTCAGGTTGGGTCTCCACACAGAAAACCAGTGTTAGTATTCATGTAAGGGGGGCAAATTAGAAATGTCAATTTAGTAGAAATGATTTTATTTTCTGAGAAAAAATCTAAAAATTTTTGGACTCTCTCCAAGTCAATACTTTTACTGTCTAATAATATTAATGGTAGCATTACATTTTTATATCTTAAATTTATCATATTATCACCTGTGTGTGTGCAGAAGCATGCATGTGGAGGTCAGAGGACACCTTGTAGGACTCCCTTTTCCTTCCGTCATGTGGGTCCCAGGGACTGAATCTGATTATCAGGAAGACATCCTGATGAGACATTCTACTTGCCCAATAATGGGATGATTGATATTAATAAATTGAACTTGACGCTCTGCATTTATAACCAATTGGGTGGTGGCAATTAGTCCCCCCAGCTTCTCATTCTGGAGTGGTCCACTTTGTAGTTACATATGGAATTTGTTACTTTCATGTCATCATTATACATTATGATAATAAGACTTTTTATTGCAGGTATGTATGAGGATAAAAAAGTGGTCTGTGCATTTTGAAAATGTCCCCCCAATGAAGAGAACAGCCATGCTGTCAACACTGCCCTGCTGATTTTCGTTCCCAGCATGGCAGGCTCCTACTCAGCTTCCTGTTCTTTCCAACAGCCCATTTCTTCATCACTCAGCTTGAACTTCTGACAGGTCTGCTTTCCCTTTCAGCTCAGGTAATTATTTTTCTTTCTATTCCACAAGAAAGTGAAGCCATTAGACCAAAATACTTTTGACTTCTTGACATGAAGTGGACAAGCTTGTCAGAGAGCATGCAGCTGACTTTCTCATTCCTTCCACAGAGTAGGTAAAATCTACCCTCTGTGAGCGTTAACCAGCATCTTTCTCTACACATCTTCTCTCACTTCCTATAAACCTTGGTGTCTTTCCTCCAGCACTTAAAAACATCCAACACTTCCATTAACAGCTATTTTATGAACTCAACAAACTCAATGGCTGAATCTCTCAAGCAAATAAATAAAAAATGGAAAAAGGACCCAAAAATACACTTTTCAGGAAAACAAAACTAACAACAGCAACAACAAAGAAGACATACACATAGACAACAAGTATCTTTAAAAAATTTCAACATCACAACCACCAGGGAATCACAAATCAAACTACCATGATATTCCCTCATACCTATTAGAATGGCTATTATGAAAACATAAAAGGCAAATGTTGACAATGGTACAGGGCAAAGAGAATCTTTAAACTATGTTGGTAGGAATGGGACTGAGCAAAGCATTATAGAAGATGGTATAGAGGTTTCTCAGAAGCACAAAAACAGAACTGCAGCATGATTCAGCAATTCTACTGGTAGTATAAATATGAAGGAAATGAAACTGCTATCTTGGAGAGCTATCTGTGCAGTATTATTTACAATATCCAAGATATGAAGTCAACCCGAGCACCCACCAACAGATGAATACAGAGCATGCGTGCGCACGCATGCACACACACACACACACACACACACACACAGAGACTTATGGTTCAGGCGTAAGTGGGATGAATGAATCTGGAGGAAACGCAGTCACAGGAAAGCACACAGCACGTGACCTCGGGGGAAGAATTAGTGATGCAGATGTGGAGTTGCAGAGCTTCAGAATCTCAGTTACACAGAAGGAGTGTGCTCTGGGGTACAGCCTACAGTTTGTGACTGCAATAATAACCCATATTGTTATGCTGTGTTCTGTTCTCGAAATTTGTTAAGCCAGAGGATCCTAACAGTTCTTTTCACGGTGGGATAGAGAGATGTCACAGCTGTGAAGTGAGTACTGCTCTTGCAGGAAGACCCAAGTTAGATTCCCAGCACTCACCTTCAGTAGCTTACAATCGCCTGTAAACTCCAAGTCCAGCTCCAGGGAATCTGCTGCCCTCTATTGGCACTGTACTCACATGCACATGCCCCCTCCCATAATTAAAAAGGCTATCTTTTCACCATCTTCTACAGTGTTTAAATCTTTGCAAGAATGCTCTCATCACAAGAATGACCTGAAGGTCACAAGTGTATTTGTTAACATGACTGTTGTCTTAGGTTTCTATTGATTTTTTTTTTAAACACCATGACTGGAAGCATATGGGGAAGGAAAACTGTTTATCTTACAGTTGCAGTCCACCATGAAAGGAAGTCTGGGCAGGGACAAAAGCCAGGAACTGATGCAGAGACCATGGAGGAGTGCTACTTAATGGCTTGCTCATCATGCTTTCTTATATAACTCATGATCAGGATTGGCACCTCCCACAGTTGGCTGGATCCTCCCATATACATCATTAGCCAAGCACATGGTCCATAGACTTGCCCAAAGGCAAATCTGATGGTGGTGTTTTCTCAGCTGAGGATCCCTCTTTCCAGAAAACCCTTGCTGAGTCCAGTTGGCAAACAAAAAATCTACCCAGAACAATGGTGGTAATCATTTTACAGAGAACATGTATATTAAGATATCATATTGTATACTATAAATGTATATAATTTTAAATCCTTAACTATATCTCAAATGTTATAAATAAGAACTATTGGCCACCAGAATTTAATCCACTGAAAATGACAAGAGAAAAATTCCTTTTATTGTATATATCAGTTGGTGTTTTCACTGTTCCGTCTTTTTATTTTGTAACTGCATTTTGGTAGTGAAGAGTATATATCTGTTGTCTCTGTTCCTTGTTGTCTCTTACCCCCATTGTGGCCTACAACCGACTCTAGTCTAGATTCTGATCCATTTCTTATCTTACCCTTGTCAATTTACCAAAATTATCTTTGATTCTAAAGTCAATGGGCATGTTGAAAATTTAATGTTATGGCCTTTACATTTTTTTGTTTCTTAAATTTTTGACATTTTTATTTTACATGTATAGACATTTTGTCTGCATTTGTGTGGATGCACTGTCTGTGGAGGCCATGAAGGTCAATCAGATCTCAGAACTAGAACGCCGATAGTTGTTGTTAGTCACCATGTGGGTGTTTGGAATTGAACTTAGGTCTCCTGCAAGAGCAATACGTTCTGTTAACCACTGAGCAATTTCTCCTGTCTCTGTAATTGTCTTCTTTTTAAAAGTTTAAAAATTTTATTATCTTTTGTTAATTCTTTGTCTGCATATGTGTGTGTGTGTGTGTGTGTGTGTGTGTGTGTGTGTGTGTGTGTGTGTGCTTGAAGAGGCCAGAGATGTCAGATATTCTGAAACTGGAGTTAAAGGCAATTGTGAGCTCCCTGTTGTGTGCTTGAAGTTGAACTTTGGTCCTTTGGAGAACCAATACCTGCTCTTAACCACTGAGCTATGTCTCCATCTCACCTATAAGTGTCTTCTTATGCATTCAATGTTCAATTCTTTATTGACGGAGCAAGCTTATGCAACAAGTAGATGAAGCAAACACTTGAAAATCCTCCATGAGTGCAGTCAGGCAGAGGGAACAAGTTATAAAGTCACAACTGGACCTTAAATTTTTAGTGCATTCTTAAGAAAAGCTAAATGGAAAGTCCGCATGCTGTATGACTCCAACTACATGTCATTCTAGGAAAACAAAAACTTACAGAGACCTAAAAATGCCAGTGCTTTCCAGAGGTTGGTATCTGGGAGGATGAGTAGACAGGGCAGAGAGGATTTGATGACAGTGAAAATACTCAGCCAGACACTGTAATAATGTATCATAACATGGGCTTTACCGGGGTGCACAAAATACGTAATACCTACAGTGAGCCTTGGACACTGGGCAGCAATGAGGTGTCAGTACAGGCACATGCATTGTAACAAATGTTCCATTTGTGTGTGGGATGTTGAGAGTGAAGAAGGGGGCGTGTTTTGGAAATGGACTGTCTGCAACCCTCTGTACTTTATACTCAGTTTTACCATGTAAGGAAAACAGCTCTGAGAAATAGTCATTTTAGAAAAAACCCAGGCCAATGTGGTGGTACATGCCTATAAACCCAGCACTTTGAAAATACAGGCAGGCAGATCTCTGTGAGTTCAAGGCTAGCCTTGCCCATATAATTAGTTCTAGGCCAGCCCAGTCTACAAAATGAAACTTTGCCTCAAAACCAAAACCAAACACAAAACAAAAAACAAGCAAGCATGTTTTTCTTCAACTGTGCCTTCCTCCATTCTATATTTGCTGTATGTTTCTAGACGGAACCCCCTTGTCTCTGCGAACTAGCCATGTTCTGAGTCTGGACTCACGTCTCGCGCCTACCTGGGACTCCTTTGTGATCTTCTCATCCTGCTGCCACACTTCCTTCTTACTGTATTTCTCCCTGAAGGCCTCTCAGCTGGGGGTTGCCTTGCTCACTACCACAAATACAGAAAAAAATAAAGAAACCAAATAAATTAGATCTGGAGCAGGGCTCAGTGTTTAACAGCTCCAAGTTTGGTTCCCGGCACCCACATGGCAAACATCTGTAACTCAGATTCCAGGAGAACTGAAGAGGTTGTTTGGTCTCCACAGGCTCTAGGCACACAAGTAGTACACATACATAAATGTGGGCACATACACATAAAATACAAATAAGTATTTAAAACAATAACCACAGGCTTAGCTTGCCTCATTTAATAAGAACAAGAGGTATTAGGTGTAAATACATCTGAATTTCATGTAGACAACTTACAGGCTTTGGTATAAATACATCCACCAATGTAGAATCATCTTATAATATTTAATATTTTATATTATTTAGCTACGATTACACTAAAAACCTATTCAATGTCCACAATCCTAATTAAACAAGTCACCTAATTAAATGACAGCCAAGCTATTACCACAGAAGGTTCTTGATAATATACTCCACAGGGGAAGAAGGGCGACAGCTTTGTTCATGTGACTAGATGGAGGAAAAGACTTTATGAAAGTAATAGACAAACAAACTGGACTTGTGAAAGAAACAACCAAAATAGCAATTCAGCAAACCTTCTGTGCAAATATGGGAGAAGGAAAAGACACACAAATAATCCAGCAAAATAGAATATGACCCAGGGCATGTATAGGAAACAGTAAACCTCTTCCTGTGATAGTTTCAAATAGAAAGGGTCTTAAATCACCACTAAAAGAGACAGACTAGATTAAAAATCAAGAACCAACTATATGTTGGTTGTCTTCAGGAAGCACACTATCAACAAAGATACCCAAATGTGTAATAGCAAAAGATAGAAAACAAGCAACCAAGCAAATGGGAAATGCAAACAAGCAAGTGTCGTTAACTTTATATCAAAGTAAACTTCAAATCAAAACTAATTAAAAGAGATAAAATGGAATACTACAGTTAACAAAGGGAACAATCAATCAAGGATATATAACAACCGTAAATATTTATGCACAGAATATTGGAGCAAAACAAATATCAAAAGACAGAAATGACCACACAGATTCCTACACAATAATAGTGAGGGACTTCAATCCACTCTCTTATCTACACAGACTTTCCAAACTAAAAACAAGACACTTCAGAGCTAAACATACTACAGATGGACTTGCTCTCAACTGACAAATATAGAAAATTCTACCTGACAGATAAGAAATACACATTTCCTCCCCATAGGAGCACATGGAATCTTCTCCAACCTGATCATATGATAGGATACAAATCACACTTCAAAACATACTGTGTCCTTGTGTCCTACCAGACCACAATTCAATAAATCTAGAACACGAGAAGCTACAGAAGCCCAAAAATACTTGGAGACTAAACAATACAATTTTAAATGAACAATGTGCCACTGAGACACCAGAGAGGAATACTGGAAAATTCCTAGAGACAAGTGATCATAAAGACATAAACTATCAGAGCTTCTGAGACATGGCCAAGGCAGTTGGTAGTGATAAGTGCTTGTATTAAAATCATCTGAGAGATATACAAACAACCTAATTATGCTTATGTAGTCGCTTGACGGGGCTGCCTGAAGTTTTATCCAATAACCCTGTTAAGCCCAAGTAATTAGTTTCTAGGACGACTTGCTAAACACAGGAATAGAATTACTGCTTCTCTCTTGAATTATCTGCAGTAAAGCTCTGCTTCCCTGGAAAAACTTCCCATTTCAGTGCATGCAGCAAAACCTTCTGCTCTCTACCATGAAGAAAGCATTTACCATGGCAGGGGGAAGTATTTCTGTCTATAAGTGATTTGTTTTTCTTCCGAATGGTGTTATTTACATATAATTAACATACTACTTAGTTCACTCACTTAAAGCATACAATTTTGTTCAAACTGTGCTGCTTTTACTACAACATAAATTTAGCACATTTCCATTCCTATCATCATTAGTAGTCATTCCCCACATATCACCCACCCTATGTTCTGAGGCACCCATTGACCAAGTGTATGTCTCCCTAGATTTGTTTGTCCTAACAATTTCATATAAATAAGAGACACAAAGTATATGCTTTTGTGACATGCCTTTCCCCTTTAGCATAATGTGTTTAAGGCTTGTTCATATTGTAGGATACACCAGTGCTTCATTCATCTTTTAGTAATGAACAATATTTCATCCCATTCACCAACTAATAAAGGGACTGAGGAAACTTTCTTCAGTTTTGTGTAACATTAACATTTTTAAACAGATTTTTTAAATTATTTTTTGTCTTTTCTATGAAAAAGAGAGAAAATTATTTGCAACTTTCTATCCCTTGGAGTTGAGTTATGTTACCCACACTAGACCCTAACCTCCAGACTCATGGGATTCTCCTATCTCCTCTGTGTAGCTGGGATGACAGGTGGATGTCATTGTATCAGCTTCTCTGACTCTAGTGGCTGTAGAATTTTATTGAGATATTAACATCTGTATTGATGCAGTGATTGGTACCTACATTAGTAACTATTTGGACAGGCTGTACCAGTTTTAGATGTCTTGGAAATTATTATTATTATTTTTATGTGGTGCATTTTGATCTGGTTCATTGATGAGTGTGTCAAGAACAACCAATCAAAAGGCAAGACCCTAACAGCATGGTATTAGGAGGCTTATATCATCAAGGGTATTGATATACAATTTTGAAATCCTTAAAGAAGGCAAGTGTGTGGATGTCATGGCATTGTCCAGAAACATTCTGGGGTAAGTCAAATGGCTGTGTTTAAGTCAACCTCCACTAATAGGAAGTTTGCAGACTTAAGTACTCCTGCTATCAATACATGGACTTTTCCCTTAAGCTCACTTGAGTTGAGAGGACAGTCTGAATATTTCTTAAAGGAGCCATGACATTTTGGGTCATTTTTGGACAAATAGTTGTGAGTGTATGGTAGTAGTTTTAAAATTAAGGCTTTGTGATGACCTGGGGAATATGGAATATTCAATTACACATTCAATTATTTCAAAATTTGAGCAAATGTTGAAATGAGATGAATATGTCTATAGGTTTTGAAAAGTCCCAGGCTGACCTCAAACTCACTTGCCTAGAATGATGTTGAATTTCTGGTCCTCCTGCCTCTGTCTTTTCAAATGCTGGGATTATGGGTGTGTGCTACCACATCCTGTCCATATGGAGCTGGGAGTTGAATCCTGGACTTTGATCATGCTGGGCAAGCACCCTATCAATTCAGCTACATCAAAGTCCTATTCACTTTTAATTTGAAAGTTATACATACTGTAATCATTTGAAAATATTGAAACAAGAAACAGTAGGCTTTAGGCTGTCACTTCCTTTATGCCTTCACATCATCCATATCTATCTTTCTCAATATTCTTGAAGCCCATGCTTGAAAAGTAAACCTCTAAAAAGCAGAGTTAATCACTCTGACCCATTAAATTGGGTATGCATTGTTATCAGAAACTGCTGGATATTCACTATCTGAAACTGTAATGCTACATTTAGTGAGTTTAAGACTGTGTTATTCATTACCAAACAGGTAGAAGTGGCTAATGAATTATAATAAATTGTAGGGTGCATTCTGAGTTTAGACGTGAAAGAGTGAGGAAAATGTGCATTTTCATGTATGTGGAAAGAAACAGCACTATTGGAAGTATCTGAGCATTCCCAGAAGGCAGCTGCACAAAAGCACAGAAGGCAGTGAGGATTTTACCGAGTTAAAAGTCAAAGCACTGCGTAATGGTTAGCTATGCTGAATCTTGGCTGACTAACTGATGTGGGGCTACTTGTCAATCAACTTCCATATGTATCATAGCCTACAAAGATTGCTGTCTTGCCCTCCCCAGTGTTGGAATTACAGAAAGACAATCATGCACACAGGGAATTCAGATGGTATCTGGGGATTCGAACTCTGGTCCTCGTGTTTCTGGGACAGCACTTTAACTTCTGGTCCATTTCTCTGGCCCACCCTCCAGTCTTTTACCCCATACTTGACGTGGCATAAATAGTGTTTGTTTTCTTAGTAAATTAATGATTAAATGTGTGTCTTATTCTCACACATTGTCACAGAATACAGTTCAAAACCATACTTTCTCATATAAGAAACTGTTAGATGGTTGTTCCACAAATGTCAGCCAGCTGTGTAAGGACGCAGTCTCAAGTCTACGGGATTGGTTTTCTAGTCAGTGCTTTGTTGAGGTTAGAGGTCACAGGAGTTTCAAAGGTTCTTATTGTGTGCGTTTGTGTATGTATATGTGTGTGAAGGGAGAGAAGGCGGAGGAGGGAGGGAGAGGGAGGAGAAAGAGTATGCATATGTACTCATTTGTTTGTTTGGAGATGATAGCTTCGATTTGTGGTATCTACTTGGATAACTCAGTGTATTTGGTGAGTATCTCAATATGTACTGGTGGATATGTCTGCATCTACCAATATATAGGTCAGGAATGCTGGGGAAAGGCATGTGATGGTACACTAGTTGTAGAGTTAGTGGTTTTAGAGCCGAGAAAGAATACACAGCCCCTGTATTCTTACTGTGCGCTAGGCAATTCTCTCAAACTTCATCTGAATGCACCCAAGGTTCTGCGGCAAGACAGAGGCTGACAGGCAACCAGGAACTGTGACGTACGGTGTGTAGAAGAACACATGATTGCCTGGCTCCAGAGCACATCCTCTTAACTTGTGCTTTGGTTCTTTAATGTAAAATAGATTGTACTGATCTTAACAGAACCGAACAAATTAAAAGAATAAATCAGTGAAAGGAGTGTGGTTTGAGTTGGACCAAGACATCCTCTCGATGTATTTTAAAAACTGACACGTCGGATTACAATTGATGTCTAGTTTTCATGAAGGAAATTAATTTGGAGACAGATGGGAGAGTTCAGCCTAGGAAGGAGAGAGCTAAGGTATACACCCACGTGAAGGAGAGGGCAAGCTCAGTGAGCAGTGGCATGCCAAAAATACTTATGGAAATATGTCAGCAAGACAGCAGGCGACTGTCATCATCAAGTCCGCAGGATGGAGACCAACATGGGAGATGAAGAGCAGGTGACGGGGGGTCAAACCTCTGCTGCCTTTTATAGGAAGGAGTCTTGTGTGAGGAAACGGGAGAGGTGGGTAGTGGAGCTGTAACTGGGTGGACGGGTTGTTGGAAGAACTGAGAAGCTGTAGTGAGTCAACCAATCAGCATCAAGTAATACCTTAGGGAGAAATATACTTGAACACTGGCAATGTGGTTTTAAGGCAATGAAGTGTTTTATCAGAGAGTTACATTGTTTTTTTGCTCTAGTACGATAAATGAAGTTGCAGAAAAGTATTATTTAACACAATTTGCAAAACTATGTCTAAAAACAATGATAAAACAGAACTGGCGTAGGCCTTTTGAACCTGCTCAGCTTTCACAAGCACTCAAAAGTGTCTGAATTACTGACCCAAGTGCAGATGAAAAGAGTACGACAGCTTAATGGCAAAATAGAATCATGGTAAAATCATGTTCCACACTGGACAGAGCTGAGAGGGCGTATGGTGAATCCCCAGATCCATAATGGGGGATCTGAGAACGCCCCTGGTGAATTCAGAGTTCCACACAGAATGGGGCCGAGAAAGGAGCTGCCCGGGAGAGGGACGAAGTCTCTGAAGTGAAACCGGAAGAGTTCTGAAGGGACGATGGGGAGAGTGTGAGCTGCAGGAGCTGGCCCCTCCAAGCCCTTCCCTTTGGTGCTCTCTGCTCCAAGGACAGGCTTGTGTGCCTTTGTGTGCCCACAGTGAGTTGCTTTTACAGCTGTGCTCTGCTGCTGTTACCTGGTGAGCAGAATTGTGAGTAAGCCAAGGTGAATTTTGCATTGGGGAGCTGTTCCATTGTGAAGAATCACAATACTCACAGCTGTGTTGCTGGGTCTGTTTCTGTGACTGAATCTGCATTTGAAGATGGCACCGTGTGGGTGCTGGGAATCGAACTTGGGCCCTCTGCAAGAGCAGCAAGCACTCTTTCCAGCTCTATTTCTAAAAGTCAATCATCAGTCAATAAAGAAATGAGGCTGTTCTTAGCCTTTCTCGCCTGGTGCTTAGGAAATGGTTCTGTCCTTGACTGTGGTATCTTATAAAAGTCCTACTTGGGTCTTTCTCAAATGAAGCTCTTCTCTGTGTCTTCAACACTTATGTCTATTGTTGATCCTAGAAATAAAAAGGGAAAATGTCACGTGATTTTTTTTACTTTAAAACGTTAAAAATCAACATTTTCAATTTAAAATAAAAATGCCCAGTACTCTTGATTAAATAAAATTAATATCTAAATTTAAGAGAAAATATAAAATAGCTGGTATATCTAAAATATACATTGTACTTTATGCAACAAGAGTAAACACAGACAATTTTCTGTCTTGTTTTGAATTAAACAGCTCTCTGTGCCTGCTTATCTGTATTTTTGTACCGAGTGGTAGTTTGTTAGAATTCTTACTGCATGATTCTCCCATCACATTAGTAAAATCATTTTGAGTGAAGAACTGCTTCTCTCCATATAGGTTAATTATTTCTGAGGAGTTGGCAGATAAAACAGATGACAAGAATATGATTGCTTGTATTTAGCTTTTAGCGTACTTAACATGGGTAGCTGAGATAATTAGAACAAAAAAGAACGCTCTTTCTAGATAATGGATTAATGGGATGGGCACCCAGAAGCCCGTCCCAGGCTGTCCAGATCACCTTCTGTGAATCGACTGAGTCGATGCAGTAATTTCCCAAGCAATAGGTAATCATGATTTGATGCTCTGCGTTTATCTTTTGCATTCGAGTTACTTGCACATGTTCATGCGATATACAACTTTACTTTTAAAGTGTTTGCTTATGGAAGATGCAAATAATTTGATTCTAAATATACACTTGACAATATGGATTCAAATGTAACTCACTGGTGTGCAACCTTCCATGTGATAGCTGAGACCAGAAGTTGTCAAATGGTATATCAGAAAGGTAAATTAGCATTTGCTCAGTGAACCTGAGATGACAGATGGGTAGGAGGAGGGTGCCACCCCGAGAAGAGACTAAATATATTATAGTTTGGATGTATGTACAAACTGAGTAAAGATCTTCTAAAAGAATGTTCAATGCCAAACCTATTTTCCACACTTACAGTAATTAGTCCAACCTCCTGTAACTCATTCCATTCTATGCTTCCACAAACTGCAAATGTGGAATTATTATTCTACAGGGTTTGTGCTTATTAAGAACATACCGATTTCAAGAGAGCATGCTCCAGTATTATTATCCTGCTAGTAGTATAAGTAGTAAAAATGGTGACACTGATATAGCGCAGTCATTGAGCACATATCAGGGACCAGGCGCTGGCCTAGTGCGTCATCTGTACGCACACAGCCACACCACACGGTCATCTAAAACAGCTGACTAGCGAGTGGGTGGGCAACACTGGTCCCTGAAGACCACAGGAACTTAGCATGTGAGGGTCTACGCAGAGTGGACTGAACTGAGCTGGCTGAGAGGTGGACAGACAGTGTGGGGAAGAGGGGAGAATCTCTGCAGCCAGCAGCGGGACAGGAAAGTACAGTCGAGAATGAGATCTTGCGTCGGAGAGAAAGCAATGACCGAGAAGGTTAGGTGAAGGTTAAGGTTAAGGGCCCCCGAGGGAAATACCACTTATGTAGCTTAAAGCTGTGAAATCCGGGGAGAGCCCCTGAAGATACTGAATACTCGATTGTGGAAGATTTAGACACTGGAAGCTGGGCTGGAGGGGTGAGAATGACAGACAGACAGACTGGGAGACCTCGCACTTGCTTAGAAACTAAGGAGAGCCGGTGGCCACAGCAAGCCTGGAGGACCTAGTTAATGCGCTTGTGATGGATATTTTCTCACTACGTTTTCTCTGAAGGGAGGAATAAAAGAGGACTCTGAGCCATATACAGTACACATATATAATTCCAGCACTGAGGAATCCGAGGCAGGAAAGTGGAGAGCTCAAGGCCAGCCTGGGTTGCATTGGAGAGATCTGCTGCAGATAGACAGGCCGACTGATTTTCATGGTCTAGATGACCTACAGATGAGGACCTATTTATGGGAGGTAGGTGATGATACCGGGATCCACAGATACTAAAGGGTGGCAGCACTGAAGGTTCTAGAACATATTTAGAATCACCAGAAGTAGCTATATCTCCAAGTCATCATCCCAGAGCTGAGGACAAGTTTGCAGAGATAAATGTTCCATCTTTAAGACACACAGAGTAAGGCATGTAGAAGGTCAAGGGAAAACCCGTTTTGAAAACACCTACGAAGTCACTTGACATCTGAGGTCACACTTGTAGTAGACAGATAGAATAATATCTCATTTTTTTATTTTTAGTCTTATGCATCTGCATTAGTTTTGAAATTGACAACAAATTATACATATTTGTGTGTAAACGTTTAGCCATTCATGTATGTTATGGAATGAATACATGGAGCTAACTCATGTGTTTATCACACTATTTTAAGAACACTTAAAACCTACTCCAAACATTTCCAGACATAAATTATGTGTACCACATTGGACAGTAGATTTCTTGTACACACTTTCCTTCTTTCCCTTTCTTGGAATTCGGTATCTTTTCTTCCACGTCAGTGTTGGAGGGAGGTGGAGATGGGGAGGGTTGTCAGGGCTTTTAGATTGCATGTTTTTATAATCACAGGTTACCTAATATTGTCAACTGTTTGTATACTGACACTTGGTAAGTAGGTTAGATTGTCTAGAAAAAAAATCACTTGTATCTTTAGGCCTTCAACACTGATATGGATAGTAGGTACAGGGGCAGAATATGAGAACAGGGGCCCGCTGGGGATTCTTCATATTCCCAAACCAGAGAAGGGAAATAATGCAAGGAACCTAGGTTTATTAGCTTGGTATTCTTATGGGATTTTTAGCAGTGGGAGTGTGGCTGTCTCTGGCTCTTTGGTCTTCTTTTGAGATCCTTTTTCTCCTTATTGGGTTACCTTGTCAAGCCTTGATATGAGGTATGTGCCTAGTTTTATTGTAACTTGTTGTTATACTATGCTTCATTAATGTCCCTGGGACACCTGCTTTTTTTCTGAATGGAAACAGAGGAGTAGTAGATCCGGGGGAGAGGGGAGGTGTGGGGGGGTGTGCTGGGAGGAGGGAAGGGAGCTGAGGCTGCAGTCAGTGTGTATTATATGAGAGAAAAAGAAAGAAAAAGAGAGGGGGAGAGGGAGGGAGGGAGGGGGAGGAAGTCAGGAAGAAAATCTGGTTCAAAGTAGTTCTTCCTGAGTGAGTAGGAGACCCTACAGATGTTGGAATAGAATCATATATTTAGATTTTGAAGAAAGCCTTTTTTTGTTTATTCATTCAGTTCTCACCGATTTTTAAACAAAGTGTATCCTGCTCATTATTCTTGGGATAAGTGTCAAATGATTCATATATACCAATAATTACAGTAGGAGGGATTAAAGAGTCAGAGTTTGCTAAAGAACTCTACCCTGCCAGTCGCAACCAACACACAACACAGAGCAACTCTGCAGAGTGTCCATAAGAGAGTCCAGTTTGTCACAAAGACGGCTGACTGGACAAGGTGGAACTCTTGAACCCCAGTCTGATGACTGAGAGACCAACAGGGGACTGATCCAGACTCCATGAATATAGTGTCAGTGAGGAGGCCTCAGAAATCTCTGGGGCCTTGGGTAGTAGATCAGCATTCACCATGGCGTAGGGATGAACTTTGGGGGCCCATTCCACATAGAGTCTCTCAGCCTGGACACATGGGGGAGGTCCTATGCCCTGCCCTGGATGAAATGACAGACTTTAGAGACCCCTGCAAGGAGGGCCTCACCCTCCCTGGGGAATGATGTGGGGATTGGGTGGGGAGCTACGGGGTGAGACTGGTGGAGGAATAAGGGAGGAGGGGTGAGAGAGGGAGCTGGGATTGACATGTGAAGCCTGAATGTTTCTAATTTAAATAAAAACATACATTGAGGAAAACAAAACAAAACAAACAAAAAAAAAAGAGTTCAGTTTGGAGGTAGAGGGCTCTGCAGGTGAAGGTGTTTGCTATTAACCTTGATGACCTGAGTTTGACCTCATATGGTGGAAGGAGAGAGCCATCACCTGCAATCTATCCTTTGATCTTTATGGGACACACACACACACACACACACACACCACCACCACCACCACCACCACCACCACCACCACCACCACCACCACCACCACCACCACCACCACCACACCACCACCACCGAAATAGATAAATGTGATTTAAAAACAGAGACACATGTTAAATTTCTATGGCAAGGAGGCTTTAAGCCTGTCCAATACAACTACAAGTGTGGGGATGGAAGCGTAAATTAACTAAGATTAAAGGGAGCTAAAAGTTCAGACGCACAGCTCAGCACACATGAGGTGTTCCGTGTCCAGCAGATATAGAGCTCTTCCATCACCACGGAGAGTTCTATTAGACAGCCAGGTATAATCTATAAAGCCATCGAAAGCACAGCCTGCTATCATAACCAGACGTGGGTGCCATAGATAGAAATAATCTTGTTTTAAAGGATACAACAATATTTCACAAAGGCCTCTGGTTGCTAAATCTTGTTACAGTGGGGCTTATTATCTCCATGGTCCAGGGTTAAGTTTGGCTAGTATAACTCATTTTTACAAACAGTTACAAACTCTTTTCCAGGGAACTATGGATGAATCTGAGGCAGAGAAAACAGTAGAAGCAGATCTTTGGAAACTTGAAAGACCAGCCATGGCTGTTTCTCCTTTCACACTGTCTTCCTGAGTGTGTGCAGGGCTCTAATTTCACAGATCACGAGAACTCCCTGTGAGCACTGAAGGTGAGTCTGGGCCTGGAAGCCTAAGGGTTCACACCAGCACATCTTAGAGCTGTGGCCAAGCAGTGGTGTTGGGAATGGGAGAAAGGGGCATAGAGCAGTGGCTGCAGGCATGCAGTGAAAAATATACTGTATTGTGTGTGTGTGCATCATGCCACACAGGTAGAGATGTGAAGATAACGTCCCAATAGTGAATTCTCTCCTCCCGCAGTGTAGGTTTGGGAACGGTGGCAAGTACCTCTGCCTGATAGACCACATGGCTGCTTCCTACAGGCTTTTACAAGAAGAGAATTTCTGTTGTGTGGTAGAAGAGGGAGTGCGATCCACCTGGTAATGACGATCATCTTGGGCTTTAACCTTCCAACACTTCTAGGCCGCACTTCAGCTGGCCCACCAGTGTTCCAAAGACCTGGAACAGAACTCAGAAATACGAGAGGCCCTCTCTTGTGACTGGGTACTGTCAGTGTGTCCTGAGTCTGTGCCGGAGTGCCAGAGACTGCAGCTGTAGCTGCCTTCAACTGACTAATGCAGGTGACAGCTGCTGTGCTCAGATGAAGCCCATGGACAGCGTGACTGGGGGCTGACACATCTGCGTATCACTGACACATGCGGCTTAGAGAAGTTGGGGACGTGCTCACCAGCCTAAATATATCACATGCCAAAGATCACAAGTGGCCTGCGCTGCTCCTGTGTACAGCTCAACCCTCCCTCCCTACTCAACGGCTGGAGACTGCCTGGTGCTTACTTCTCGCTGAACACCCGAAGTCCCACTTAAAGCTCCGCGGTGTAATTGTCTTCAAGTTTTTGCAAACATGTAACTGCTTCTCCTCCACCATCCGCACAATCTACAGAACTGTTTCCGCAGACCCCAAACTCACCCATGATCCTTTGCAAGAAACTCCCTTCCCTATTTCCAGCCTCTCACAATCACTAGACACTTTGTTTCCTTATAGTTTTGCCTTTGCAAGAACGTTGTATAACTGGAAATGTTCCATGTAATAGCTTTTAAGTTCAGTTTCTGCCCTTCAAATAATGCATTCCAGAATCTCCCAGGTTGTCGTTTTTTTATTAACAATAATATTTCATTGCGTGGCTACACTACAGCGTTTTTGTTTATGCCCTCATCATGGGACATTTGGGTAGTTTCCAGTTCCTGGTAATTACAAAGGAAGCTGTGGCAAGCATTTGCACACAGGTTTATATAAATGTAAGTTTTCATTTCATTTATGTAAATACCTAGGAGTCAGATTACTAACTCATTATGTTTACATTTTTAAGAAACTGCCAAGCTGTTTTTGAAACTCATGCTGTTTTTGTTTTCACCATTGATGTATGAGAGCTCAATTGTTCTACAGTTTGAACAGCGTTTAGCTCTGAGCCGTTCTAATGGTGTTTAGCTATAGCCTATTGTTTTTTACATGTGTTCCCATGCAGGGGGATGATGCTCAGTATCTTCATGTGTTTACTTAGAGTGTGCATAACTTCTCTGGTGACATATCTGTCTGTTTGTTTTATAGATTATTTGCTGTCACACTAATAAAAATATTTCATGGTTTTCTTTAACACGAGTGTAACAAATAGTTTCTCCTCTTGTGTTACTTGTCACTCTCTTAATCATGTATTTCAAAAGCAGTTCGTATGGGACCCTGCACAGCCCCCTCTCATGGCTTGCATCTTATATTACACCTAACAAATGCTAAAGACTTTCTCCTGAAATGTTTACAGTTTTCTATGAGGATATGTAATCCACTGTGAGTTTTGTGTGTGTGTGTGTGTGTGTGTGTGTGTGTGGTGATCACAAGGTAAAAATCATAATATTCTTTTTATTATGTAGCTGGGTTCTAGTACTACTTGCTCAAAAGACCATTTTTTTCCATTGAATGATAAGTATCTAACTGCATTATTTGAGTTTATTTCTTTGTCCATCTGATCCACTGAGATATGTGCTCATCATTTTTCTAGGGCCACAGTTTTGTACAGCTTTGTAAGGCTACTACTGTAGCTTTGTAAAAATAATTTGGAAAGTAAGGTATTGTTACTTTTACAAATTGTTCCCCTCTCAAAATTGTTTTTACCTACTTTCATGATTTTTGTCTTTTGGAACAACTTGATAATTTTTATTAATAATAATAATAATCTTGATGAGTTTAAGCTGGAATTTTCTCAAATCTGTGTCATTTTTCAGAGACTTAACATTTTAACAACATTCCCCTTATTTGATCACTGAGAGTTAGTAGTTCTGAGCATACCGAAACAAAGGAAGACATATGGAGACACACACCTCCTAAGCAGTCTTAAGACTCCTGTCTGCCAGAAGGTGTTGCAACAGACATCACAGCAGAACTATCTGGCATGGCCAGCTAGCACAGGGGACAGTGCATATTGATCTGGAAAGGACAGTGGTTTCTTTACTTTTTGAACATTGTCTGAGTCTCCTCTAACTTGGTTAGCCCTCCAGTGTGACTAAAGTATGCATATCTGCCAAGTGTAATTTATATTTCATTGTGGGTCTTTAGGGGTCTAGTGAGTTGTTAAAAATTATCAGTTCTTAAAATAAGATCTATTTAAAGTTTGGAACATTTCCTGTTTCCAACGCCCCCTAAAACTGGGGATTTCATAGGAAATGAATCAAATTTGTTATTACTTTTGTCCTGAAGATTCCAGATGGACAGAGAGACGACTGAATGCCCGGGTCTGACATCGAGCATCTCAGTATTAGTTGCAATTGCCTGGGTTTGAAAGCCAAGTACAGCTAATTATGGGAAACTTCCTGAATATCTCTGCATAGTTCTAAAAGCTGGAAAAACGTGTAAGAACTCTAGCTGATAGAGGAGGTGACTGTCCCCAGCACTGGCAATGAGGAATTTACTACTTTATAGTCAGTCCCTTCCTATTGTTCATGTCCCGTTCAACTTTCAGAACTCTGTTGCTACCCAGGTCAGACTGTTAACCTTCTACTGCCGAGCTCTGGCTTCTTGGTGGACAGCCAACTCAACACAAGCAGGACGCCAGACCAAGCCAGATTAAACTAGCTTGATCTAAGAAGTAAGCCAGCGCAAAACAGTGAGATCCTCATTAATTTTAATTAACAGCTCCAAACAGAGTTGCACAACAAGGTCATTTTTCCTAAATGAATTATTAGAGATGATGTAAAGGACCAGCTCCACCAAGCAGGGCTTCTAAGCTCCAGGAGTTGGCAGTACCTGCCTCTGAGAAGATGTCTTTCCAAGTTAGTCCACTTACACAAGGCGGAGGCCAATATTCTTTGAAAGCACTAAGTCACCATATACACTTCTTGTCCCCCAATTACCAAAGATTTACATTGCAAGTTCAAAGCCTTTCAGACAGTAGGAAGAAATTTTTTTCTTTGCTGTGATTAGGAAAATCAAAGCAGATTTTGAAATTGTTTTTCCCTATAGATTAAAAATATTTTAGAACTTCCAGTGAACTTTTGAGTGGTGGTCTTTTAAATGTTCAATGATATTTCATGAACTCTTGTTCAGTAAAAAATGCACTGGGCATGTTTATTATTAAGCAGGGTTCTTAGTTCTTTTGTATCTTTGGACTTTCATGCATCTTAATTTCTTTCAGCAGCAAATATAATGTTTCTATGAAAGTCTTTAACTTGGGATGAAATACAGAGAACAATGTTTCTTAAGTATTAAGGTCTCAGTTTGCTGAAATATTACCCAAAGATCTGACGAATAATACCAGTAAAATCTGATGCTGAAAATTAGGTGTGGGCATGTAAATACGAATGAACTAGATTGTTGATTGTTCAGACTTCTCTGAAATCTGCCAGTGGCTGCTTACCTACCCCAAGCACAGATCTAGGTGAATATAATGCATGCAAATATTGTGTCTTTGTCATTCTGATGCTCTGGTGAAGAAGAGAAAACGCTTAGCTTAAAAGTGAATCTAAAAAATGCAGTCTGATTTGAAGTAACTCTAAGAATTTTTGTGAAAAATCAAAACGCTGCCAAAAGCAGCTGACCCAGCAGCCTGTGTCTGAAGGAGACAGACACTGAAGCTGTAGGGGTTGAACTCAGCATATGGTATCTGATTACTATTAATCTGGAGGCCAGACCATCAGCAAATTGAGAGAAGAATCTCTTACTGCAGCCATGTGTCACACTTTTGAGGTTTCAACTGCTCTCATCCTTTCTAGACCTCACTTTATTGTCAGAGAGGGATAATGGCCTCCATAATGCATGGATCTTTATTGCAAATGATTGTTATATATGCTCACACCAGTGAGTTGTCAAATTTCAAATTAACACTGCCATGGAAGTATACACATATAGAGACAGAGCTTTAACTATGTTGGCATACTATTTCATATGTCAAAAATGTCCACTGAATGCATATTATGAACTGAATATATCCTTTATTTGTTCATCTATTTTACATGTGTATATATAAAATTAGCCTACTCTTTTCCTCTTTCAGCCTCTGTTCAATTTATCGAACATTTGCCAGGTTTTTTATAAAAGAGGGAGGAAACGGTACACACATTTAGATATGGTTTGGTACTCATGGCCGATTTACCGACCTGTGAGCAGAGCCAGGTGACTCTGTCATGTCTGCATTATTTAGGTTTGCTTTTGAATTGCAAGGATACATAAAGGTGTGGAGAGAGAAGAGCAGTTTGTTAACCCGTTTTGGCGACCACTTACAAAGAAGACAGACGAACTTTTATTAAGAACAAGATAAATAAAAATAGTTAATGTGGTTCAAACCATGACAACAAATAAATTTGCCTCAATACGTTCAAAGCGGACCCTAAATTCAAGCCTAGTGGGCCCAGTTTCATTGGCACGAGACGTATTGCAATTCTAGTAACACGTGTCCATTCTCTGAAGTGCACTACCCAGTATTTCCATATCACTTGCACTGTTGTCTTCTGTTGGAACAATCTCGGCGTGTATATCTGATTGGATCCTTGAGAGGAGGGAAGCGGTGCAGTTCATAGCCATCAACCCAGTGCTCAGCACGCTGCAGGAAAAGCTCACACATCCGAGGCTAAGCACAGTGGTAAGGAGGATGAGCAGCGGGTTGCGGGGGAGGACTAAAGTAGGATGTGCTCCAGACAGCAGAAGGGGTGAGTCTAGTGAGCAATGGAAAGGACAAGGCCAGTCTGCCCCCATGGCTTCCACGTAATCACTGCACGGAAGCTCTCAGCAATAACTGTCTTTGGCTCCAGTTCTCTCCGCAACCTCCCAATACAGAGGATTTAGATCCTGTGAAGCACACCGTGAATTTCTGAATGCAATGTCCCCTTATTCCTTTTTTTTATTTTTATTTTTGTATTAAACTGAGGCCTTTGAAACTATAAACATGCTAAAGAAAGAACCAAGCAAAATTCATTCCATGTCTCTAAACAAGCACAGGCTTTTCCCCTGTGGTATGTGTAAACAAACAAACAAACAAAAGCCACCAGACTAAGGAAGTATGTATGTGTGAGTGTGATTGGGACAGAGAATGGAAAAGGAAATGAAATAATCTAACGGCCTCTGATTAGAAAATATCGCTACATATGGGAAACTTAATTGTTTGAAAAATTAAAAGGGAATTAAATAGTAGAAGAGACTTTGATAATAGCTGAATTGATTCAGTAAAAGGCAAATTAAACATATTCAACAATATTTCAGATACTAAGAAGAAATACAGAGAATGTAGATGGCCCATGTGAGCGAGTAATCTATATGAAATAAGACTTCTCTAGAAAATAGACAGGTTAGACAAACATACAGCCAAAGAAAAAAGAAAAACACCTTTTAGAAAATGTGACATCAACCTCAAAATCTAGGGCAGTCAGTGACTTACAGATTAACTTCATGAACATGGATGCCCACCTGGACACAGTCTTGTTAAGTTTTCTTAAAAACTTCTATGTTATAACATAGGAAAAAATTCATCTGTTTAGTGCTTTGTTTTCATTTTTCCTATGTGTGCATGTGTACACACATGTATTTGCACATGCACATGTATGTTAGTGTATGTGTGTGCATATGCATACACACATGTGCATGTGTGCTTACATGGGCATGTATCAATGTATGTGATGTGAGTGTGCCTATTTGTATATATGCACATGTGTATGTGAATGTGTGTGTCTATTAGTGTGTGTGTGTGTGTGTGTGTGTGTAAGCTAGGACCTGACTCATTGCTTTATTTTTATTTATTCATACAGAATCACTCATTGAACCTCAAACTTACCAATTGGCTAGACCAACTGGACAGCGAGCCCTCAGGTTCCTATCTTCTGTCCCTCAGCACTTGAACCATAAATGTGTCCTGCCACAATGGAGTTTTTACATGGGTGCTGGGAATTCGAATTTAGATCCTTATGCTTCCAAAGAAAACAATTTATGCAGTGAGGCATTTTTCCCAGTCTTGTGTTTGTTTCCATGCAAATAATAAGTGTACCTTCACATAGTTGTTAGGATTACATAAGTTAATGCATTTAGAATATTTAGAAGAGTACTGGACTTGGTAAGTGAAATATTATTGGACTCCTTTCTGCTGCTTCCTTCTCCTATTTTCTTTCTTATCTCCTTCCTTACTCCTCCATCTCTCCTCCCCCTCCCCCTCCCCTTCCCCTTCTCTCCCATCCTCTTTTGCCTCCTTATTCCTGTTCTTATTTGTATTACAGACCTTTGAAAGAAGTTACATGAGATACATGCCAATGGAAAAATGACAGCAAATGCAAGATAACTACAAGTCGAGAGAAAGTAGTGTCAACAGAGGACAAAAAAAAAAAATTAAAGCCAGTATGTCAAATGTTATGGGAGGGTCATTTAATCAAAAGATGTTTAAAAAAGTAATGGAATTAAAAATGTTTAAAAAGTTCCACATGCAAAATAGTCTCTAGTAGAGAAGATGAAAATTTGGACATTCAAAGACACTTGACAAAAATTTAGTTAGAGGGATATTTAATTACTATGATAGATCAGTTATAACAGATGTGTTATCAGTCACATAATTAATTTTCATGTAATTAGCATTAAAAGAAAATAAAATTAGAGGAGATGGCTTTTTGCATCTATCAAGAGAGCAAAAAGCCTTAAAAAATATAATAACCAGTGTTAACAAGTATGTATTGAGTTAGTTCCTTTCATAGCTGGCAGATGTGTTAATAGATACAATTTATTAGAAAACACATTATTTATATAATTTAAAAATGTTAGAATTGGAGTATTTCCCTTCTTGAAGATGGAATGGGGGGGGGGAAATCAGTGTTTATTCACATTGAATCATATTTACTGGTATAAGGAAATGATATTCATTATTATAAAACAAAATTATTACTCTGAATTTGATAGACAAAATAGTCCAAGATTTAGTAAATAAAAGAACTATGTAGAAAATGTTGTAAGATATATTATATGAAATTTATAGAAATATAGTGAAATAAGCACTGCTCTCTGGGAGATTTTACAGAAACATTTTCACACCCTTGTGTACACTTTCTAACCTTGCTGCTGGATAACAATAATGATGAAAATTATTAGCCAAGTGTGACCGCACACTTGGGGTCCCAGCACCTGAGAGCAGGGGACACAGTGATGAGAAAGAGGGTCAAGATCAGCTTGAGTCACAAATTCTGGTAAAACCAACAAAAAGGAAGAAACAAACAGAACATGCAATAACACACAACCACATACACACAGCCACACACAAACACAAGCACAACCACACACAGACAGCCACACACACAAACACACACACAACGACACACACATACACACGACACACACGCACACATGCACACACACACCACAATCATTTTGAAAAGAAGAGCTCAAAGGGAACTGCCAATAAAAAAAAAAAAACAAAAAACAAAAAACAAAAAACCAGACCTACTTTTGAATTAGGGTCTTCAGATCACCTGGTACTGTGTCAGAAGTGGGATAGTGAATTTCTACGTAGAAAGACAAACGTTTAAAAGGGATTTTAGAAACAAAAGAACAGAGAGAAGCACGGCTTCTTGGTAGCAGCATTTTTCTTGGGTGGGCTCTGTTTTGCTGGAGACAAGCAGAGACTGCTGGGCCAGTGCTGGCCGTAAACTTACGCCGTCATCTTGGAAAGAGCAGATTAAACAGCTGCGGTTTTAGCAGATAAGACACGTGTCCAGAAAAGCATAAAGATGTACAGTAAAGTCAGATTTAGATGAAGAAAAACCTCTAACGGTTTAGAGTGTGTTTAAAAATTTACGTAGACTTGAGAGAGAAAAAGAAACAGGATAGTGGTGAAAGAAATAGAGAAGCTGGATGGTGGGTGTGCACGCGCCTTTAATCCCAGCACTGGGGAGGCAGAGAGCCGGTTGTGGCGGCACATGCGGGTAGGATTTGCTGAAAGACACGCAGACAGATTTCCACAAAGAAACCCTGTCTCAGAGAAAACATAAATAAATAAAAGTAAAAAAATCAAATAATAAATAAGTAAAAAGTCACTTAAAGATGGAATATACACAGAGTCTGGATACTGTACGCTATTGTGTTTTCCAGTTTTTCAATGGCTAAAGAAGGAACAACTGCTGAAATACACTTGATTATAAATGCTGCTAAATTAATCCAATTTATATATTTTAAAAATGCTTTAGCTTCTAAATTTAAACATAAGAACAGTTTACTTGGGAAAAAAGTTTTTGTTTCTGTTTCCACAGAAAATGAAAGGCTGTGGATTCCTTCCAGGATTCTATGGTTTGATAAAGCAAGACCTCTGAAACAGTGTCACAGGCAGTTCAACATCTGAAACAGCTGAGATGATGCAGGCTTCCAGACTACAAAAACAAGGACTCAGCCAGGTTTATGAGTTTTGTCTTGATCCCCATGGTATGGACAGTGCCTCGTATCAACAGGAAGAAGATTGGAATGAACAATGCCCAAATATTGTTTATAAATTTTTGTTTTCACTTAAATGGGGTTGATTATAATTGGTTAATGATCACAACCAATCTCCTTTTAAAGGTAAAAGGGGGTTATGGTATGGAAATAAATATTTTTTATTGGTATGGTTTTTCATTTATTGATACAAATTCAAGGTCAATTTTGTAA
Source organism: Mesocricetus auratus (assembly GCF_017639785.1). Lineage (NCBI taxonomy): Eukaryota > Metazoa > Chordata > Mammalia > Rodentia > Cricetidae > Mesocricetus > Mesocricetus auratus. Next base: position 3,719,592 of record NW_024429218.1, on the reverse strand, counting down.
TGTGCATATTTTTCCTCTTGTTTAGATATTGTGTTTATACTGTTCTTTTTAAAATGTGATGTATAATTAAGTACAAATTATAGATAGTTACCTATAATAGTCAAAACTTGTAGTTAGGTTAGTTAGATTTTCTAGATATACAGAGATATATTTGAGATAGATAGTGTTCAAACCTTTCAAGACCTTCAAAAATGATATTTAAAATGGTTTAAGGTTTTTCTTGACAATGAGAAATGTCGGCTCCTGGCATACCAATTATGTCTAAGAGGAAAATGGGCATGGAAGAAACTAGTTATGGAGTTTACTTTCAAAATGGCAAAGCTAGCCATTTGGGCAAGAAACTGCTCTTGCCTGGACTGATTGATTGTTGCTGTATAAACTGGACATGCTGGACCCACAGGAAAGTGACTGGTGAACTTGGACAGCCCTGTAGAGTTCCTGTTTCATGGAAGAGTCTACCAGACATTCTACAGGACACAGAAAAATGACTAACGAACTGCCAATGCAGATGTACAGCTTGAAATTTCCTGCTTTGCTGAGAAGTTTTCCAGACACACTGTGGGCTGGAAGATAGATACCCCAATGTTACAGAGGAAATGTAACATTCCCAGGTAGTGAGATGTCTTTGTCACTTCTAGTGTTTATATATTATTCTTCTGTGGTCTTTGATGGAATTGAAGACAAATAGTTATAATTATAGTTTTCCTTAGGATTAAAGATAAGTTATATGTAAAACTTTGGACTCACACAGATAGGATAAAAGATAAAATACTTTCTTTAAATCTTACTAAATGTTAATGGACTAAATATTGTAACTATAGTTCTTGCTTAATAACTGTTCTGTTATATATAATTTGACTATCTTAAAGTTAAAACCTTTCTTTTTATTTAGACAGAAATGAGGAGATGATGGGGAAGTCCTGTGTATTGTAAATAAAGCACTGTTGGCCAATAGGGAAGCAAGATAGGTGGGACTAGGAGTCTAGAAGGATTCTGGGAAATGTAGTGAAGGGAGCTGTCACCTTGTGATTCCCGAGAAGAGGGGACACAAGTCTGCATTCTAGGTAAGATAAGACCTTATAAAAATATATATTAGTGGCGGATGGTGGTGGCGCATGCCTTTAATCCCAGCACTCAGGAGGCAGAGGCAGGCAGATCTCTGTGAGTTCGAGGCCAGGCTGGACCGACAGCCTCCAAAACATACAGAGAAACCCTGTCTCGTAAAACATACACACACACACACACACACACACACACACACACACATATATATGTAATTATGGGTCAATAATTAAGTGAGAGCTAGCCAATGAGAAACAATAGCAAAAGGCCCACAGCTTCATAATTAATATAGTGCCTTGTGTGTTATTTGGGGGTTCAGACAGCTTGGCAGAGCCCAAGCTGCTGTCAGGAAGACTACACGTTACAGTACTGTCACTGCATCAAGACAACCTGTGTGAGATGGGGGGACATTTTATTTCTTAGGACAAGCAATCACAAACTAAGTCCAAGAAACAAGTTACAGTTACTGAGAAATTTTTTTTCAGTTTTTTTTGGAGATAGAGTTTGTCTGTGTAGCTCTAGCTGTCCTGGAACTCACTACAGGATCAGGATGGCCTTGAACTCAGACATCCACCTTCCTCTGCCTCCAGAGTTCTGGGATTAAAGGAGTGCACCACCACTGCCCAGGAAAAAATTTCTTAATCATTTTGTTTTCACTCAGTTGAGTTTTGAGTCCTCTTTCAAATTAACATTTGTGAGCCTCATGTCTATCCATAGGCTGCAAGTCACTGTGGATCTCTGTTATCAAATCCAATGTTAAAATTACTGTGGACTTTGGTCTACATGTCAAACTCATCCTAAATGGCAAGGCTGAACATATTCAGCAATTTGCCTAGGCTTAAATGTTAACCAGAATGCAGACATTCATTAAGACCCTTGCAAGTAACCACCATTGTGCAGTGAAGGGCCAGGGGCAGGGCTCACAGAGACAGCATGAGGTCCGCTCAGCCCAGCCACAGCCCAGCATAGCCTCTCCTGAGCCTTGCTCTGGGAGGGGATGCTGAGACGCACTTTCTACCCTTCTTTGGGGTCGCTCTCATCAGGAAAACCAATACAGCATTTTAGGTGCCAGCGTGCTTGTCCTATTAGAATGTCTGGAATGTGAACACTATGCTTTGCTCATTCAAGAAGTCAAAGGAGAAAGACCTAAAGACCTAAAGGCCTAGTATTGTATTCCTGGCTGTTTCTCTGTCTGCCTCTGCCATGCAAGTCTTTTTCAGGTGTCTCAAGTTTCACAGCCTCATATGTAACATGTAGAGTCAGCTAAGTCAGTGCATTACATAGCTTTCTTTAGTCACTGTGACAAAATACTTGAGATAGGCAATGTAAAGGAGTAGAGATGTTACTTGGATTCTAGCTACTGGTTTCTGAGGTCTTTGCCCATGGTCACTTGGCCCTTTTGGAAGTGTGTAGGGAATAAAGCTGCCCAAGGTAGCCAGGAAGTCAAGAAGGCAGGATGGGGCCTAATGTCAGCATCCCTTTCAGGGGCAAGGCACCAATGAGCTAAGCTCCCCACAGGGCCTTATCTTCAACGGATCCAATCTAGTCTCTAGTGCATGAAACTTTGGGGGCTCTCCAGACTCAGAGTATACCACTATAATCTGGGCACAGTGGGGTGCCTCCAATCTCTGTGCTTGGGAGGTAGAGGCAGAAGGACTAAAGGTCCAAGGTCATCTACAGCTGCATACCAAATTTGAGGTCCACTGTATTGCATGGAAGCCTGTCTGAAAAAACAGAACAAAACAAAAACCAAAACATTACAATTGCAATCATCATGATCAACAGCAATAATAAAATATTGATTGTGACAAACTGACAAAAGCAGTTTCTGCAATGAGTAGTACCTGTAGGGACAAAGGTAAAAATGGCCATAAGACCAGAGTGCTCCTTTTCATTTAGAATATTAATAATGATGTTTTTATAATAAAGGAGAGTTTGGAAGCAATGACAGTGATCAAGATACGAAATAAACTCTGAGAACTCCTTAGGGAATTTTGAACCCATGAGTGTCATTAAGTGATATAATTTATGAGTTTGTTCTACTTGAGTCTAAAAGTGATACTTGAAATTTATCTGTAGTCATGGAGACATTTAGAACAATTACCAAAAAAAACAAAAACAAAACAAAACAAAAAAACAAATGGTGTTTTCACATCTGGGATTTTTAATTAGTAGAAGAAATTATTAGAAGGAGGCTTGACTATAGCAACATTCATCCTCATTTGTGTGTGTGTGTGTGCATGCACACGTGTGTGCACAAGTGTGTGCATATGCGTGCACATCTGCGTGCATACACAGATACATACCATGAGGTTGATTTATAAAGACACATCTGTCTAGGTGGGCTTTTCTGCCCCTCCAGCCAGCTCCCAAATAACCACACAGAGTCTTCTTATTAATGATAAATGCTTGGCTGGTAGCTTGTGTCTGTTACTAACTAGCTCCTACAACTTAAGTTAACCCATCTTTTATCAATGTGCATGCTGTCACATAACTCCTTTCATCTCCCTGTCCTCTTGTATGTATGTCTTGCTCCCTCCCACACTGGCTGGCAACCCCACCCTTCTCCTTCCCAGCATTCTGTCTGGCTCTCCCGCCTACACCTTTTCCTGCCTAGCTATTGGCCATTTAGCTCTTTATTGAACCAATGAGAACACAGATTCACAGTGTACAAAAAGATTGTTCCACAGCACATCTCCTAACTTAATGTCACCTAGAATCAAATGTAAATATGGTAGTTTCTTAAAAACGGCCTTGATGCTGCTTGGATAGAGTCACACTGCAGCGAGTCTTCTCTTTGAGTTGGTAGTTCTTTTCTCACTGTGTCTGAAGAAAGCCTGCAACACAATCTACCCTCAGAGTTTCCTCTTTCTCTGACGCCCACGACATGCAAGCCTGTAATTCTGGTATGCATGATTCTATAGATGAGGAATTGGAGTCTTGCTCAGGACTGGGCTCAGAGTAATTATATGACACGTGCCCAAGGGTTACTGAGCAACAGAGTTTTGTCTTCACGCTGTTGCATTTCTATCGCCATTCTAGGAGCATGGTACATCGTTTGTCTGTGTGGTGTGTGCTAATTCTGTTTAAGGAGGGCTCCTGACAGCAACTAAGACCTGGCAAGGCATGACTTAGGTTATTTTGTCTCTTTTGTTATAAAGTGAAGGGTAATTTGTCTCCCATTACAAAGACAAGTTTTACTGATGCTGTTGTCTCCCTGCTGGCCGCCACCTATTCAAAAATCTCTAACCACTGGCTGCTGTCCCATTGTCTTACTGGTGTATGGAGTCTTAATCTCTAAAGAGTCTGTGTGAGAAGAGCTGAGAGAGGACAATGCATGGTGTTTGTTCTAGCATGGGTGCCATTCGCTGGAAGAATATTTAAAACTGTTCTAATGGAAGAAGCTGCTTACTAGTTCAACACTCATGTTACCATGATCTTATGACACTGGTGTACTCAGCAGATGACACACAAATCTAGAATCCCTACTATCTACTATACTCTGGAGACCTGAGGCTATTTTTCCATCATAAGGTTAGGGATATTGTGATTGAAGAGAAAAATAAAATAGAAGTTTATACCACCTAAGAAAATTGGTTTCACATTAACAGAAAACTATCACAAAAATAAAAGATTGTGTCTCTTTGTGGCTTTGGAAGTGTTGTAAGTATTTGTGGCACCTCTGGACTTCCACACACAGAACGACAGCAGGGTTCTCTAGCTGTTCATTTACTTTACCAACTCTCCTAACTTCCTTTTAGTGGTTAATAAAAAAACTTCACCAAGACATTTCAATATGAGTAATAAAAATGCATATGCTTATCCAGTACATTTTACAAATAAAATACATTTAGAATTTGTAAGGGTTACCAGACTGCTGCTATAGCAAGTGACATAAAGCAGAATTTCTCAGCATCTTGTGAAAATATTGAGCATGTTCATCTATGCTGTGCTGGGACATATTTGGCAACTGACTCTGAGGGTAGGGCTGTACTTATTTGTAGGGCCTACAGATTTCCATTCCATAAGTATTCCCACCATGACTAAGTTTAAACTATCAACACAACATCATTGGATTCAAAGATGGGAATAACCACACACAGTTGTGTCTCACAAGCTGTGCAGGATAGCTGTAGAATTCTGGTCTCTAGATGTTCATAGGAGCTTTGTGAAGACAGCATTCACAGTTTGAAACAAATGGATGAAAATCACAGTTGTTTGTATGAAGTTAACCATAAGAGAATTCTCAAGACCATTAAAATGGTGATTTGAACAATTACCATTTGAAAAACTTTTAATCTTACTAGCCTTAAGATAAATGCAAATCAGATCTACTTTGAGATTGCATTCTACCCCAGTCAGATTGTCAGTCATGGAGAAAACAAATGACAACAAGCACTGTTCAGGATGTGAACCCAAGGGAAATCTGTATACTGCTGGTGAGGATGAAGATTAGCTCAGTCTCTATGGAAATCTGTGTGCTGGTTTCTCAGAAACTAAAACTAGGCCTACTGCATGACTCAGCCATGACACTTGATAAAAGACTATGGGCCAACACATAACAGACATGTGTAGAGCAACGTCTAGGGCATCATCGTTTAAAATGACTAAGCTGTAAAACCAATTTTAGTGCCAAGAGCCTGAAAGTAGATAAGGAAAATACATATATATATGCACACACATATACAGGCACAAACACATACAACACACACATATACATACACATATACACACATGCACAAACACACACATACACACACAACACACACATACACATGCACAAACACATACACACACATGTATGCTTGTGCATGCAATGGGTTTTTCAACCACAAAAGCACTGAATTTATTCATTTGCAAGAAAATAGGTGCAATTGAAGATAATCATAGTAAGAGAATTAAGCCAGTCTCAGAAAGACAAAAATGTTATACTTTCTGTATTTTTTAGCTAACTACATTCTCTATAATCACTATAGAAAATGAGAGTAGAAGTAAAATTGTCTAGGACAACAAGGATGACAAATGAGATGGGGGAGGGGTGAAAAAGTGAGGGTAAACAGTAATGGGTCTGGTGAACATACTTAGCATGCAATACACACCTGTATAACTTTTTTTAAAAATGGTAGTTTGTATTCTAAGATTAGTTTTTAAGAATTTGATGACTGAACATTTTGATTGGAACACACATATATTTCATGATATACTTGTGCTCCATCCAACACATTTATGGGGGATCTCACTGTGTAGACCAAGAAGGCATGGAATTTGCTTTGTAGACCAGGTTGACACACAGAGATCTACTGATTTTGCCTCTCAAGTGCTGGGATTAAAGGTGTGTCACTATACCCAGCTCCAAACATAATTTATGAAGTGCTTATGTCATTTTCTCAGTTTTTGTGTTGTATATTTTATATTTTTAGTTCTTTGAAGTTAAAAGAGTTATATTAGACTCAAATTAATATCTATAATACAGTGGAATTAAAATAAGTTTAATTCTCCATTTTTAATTTCATATACCTAAATTGATCAACACTACAGCTTGAGTGTATGCCATTTCATATTTTTTATCACACAATTATGTATATATATATGTGTGTGTGTGTGTAACAAATACATAACACATAATGACTATATTACACATATCTACTAGCTTCCCTGCTATCTTTAAAAACACATAGCATATAACTTCAAACAATGGTTTAGAGTCAGTAATGTACTTGCTGCCAAGCCTGATGACTGGACTTCCGTTCTGGATTCCAAATGGTGAAAGGAGAGGACTACAGTTATCTTCTGACCTCTACATATCCACAACGGTTTGTGTCTGTTCCCACCCACACTTACACATACCCACCCCTACACATTTACACACAACATAAATAAACAATAAATAAGTTAATGTAAATAAATACATGTAGAAAATTTCAAATCACAATAGCAGCAAACTGCATACAACTGTGTGTTTGAACAAACTTGAGGGCTTAAGGATACAGATCACTGTTCAACAGTCAGAGGCTTTCCATTCAATAATCCTACGCTGGGATCTCACGTGTTCCTGGGTGAGGCAGAAGCACCTCTGGAACCACACTTGGGGAGCCCATGGCTTAGTGAATTATTAATAACATGAACAATGCATGTGTTAGTGTGTGCATGCATGCATGCGTGTGTGTGTTTGTGTGTGTGTGTGAGTGTGTGTGTGTGTGAGTGTGTGTGTGTGAGTGTGTGTGTGAGTGTGTGTGCATGCATGCATGTGTGAGTGTGTGTGTGTGAGTGTGTGTGTATGTGTGTGTGTGAGTGTGTGTGTGAGTGTGTGTGTGAGTGTGTGTGTGAGTGTGTGTGAGTGTGTGTGTGAGTGTGTGTGTGAGTGTGTGTGTGAGTGTGTGTGTGTGAGTGTGTGTGTGTGTGTGTTAGTGTGTGCATGCATGCATGCGTGTGTGTGTTTGTGTGTGTGTGTGTATGTGTGTGAGTGTGTGTGTGTGAGTGTGTGTGTGTGTGGTGTGTGTGTGTATGTGTGTGAGTGTGTGAGTGTGAGTGTGTGTGTGTGAGTGTGTGTGTGTTAGTGTGTGCATGCATGCGTGTGTGTGTTTGTGAGTGTGTGAGTGTGAGTGTGTGAGTGTGTGTGAGTGTGTGTGTGTGAGTGTGTATGTGTGTGTGAGTGTGTGTGTGTGTGTGAGTGTGTGTGTGAGTGTGTGTGAGTGTGTGTGTATGTGTGTGTGTGAGTGTGAGTGTGTGTGTATGTGTGTGAGTGTGAGTGTGTGTGTGAGTGTGTGTGTGAGTGTGTGTGTGAGTGTGTGTGAGTGTGTGTGTGAGTGTGTGTGTGAGTGTGTATGTGAGTGTGTATGTGTGTGTGTGAGTGTGTGTGAGTGTGTGAGTGTGTGTGAGTGTGTGAGTGTGTGTGTGTGTGAGTGTGTGTGTGTGTATGTGCTCTTGTGTTGAAGTAGGGCTTTGCTTGCACAAGAAGCCCTTGCACAGGGCGAGTTCCAATGATTTTTTCAGAGGAAACTCCTCCTGACCTTTTGTTAATCACAGGTTTTCAAACCAGTAAAAATCTTCCACTGTCAAAGACTAATCTTGATTTCTCCTTCAGTTTTCAAGTGTTTGTGAGCAACTCTGGAATTTGAGCTGCTGAGGTTCTGTAATGGGTTCCTTCTGGCTTCTCATTCCCACTCCACTGGAACACACTCATTTGCCATTTGTATTTTCCTCAACTTACAACTGGATCCAAAGATCTGATGGGACCCACATCCTCCTTTATGCAAGAGCACACAGGCAAAGCCCATAAATTTCAAATATGGTATTTTATGAGTTATTTATGCAGTCAAGAAACTTGTCACAGTGATGATGTAGACATTTCCATGACCACCGAAGCTTTCTGTTTCTTTCTGCAGACTCCTCTCCCTGTCTACTGAAAACCACTCATTTTCTTTTATCACTATGGTTTTGCCTTTTCTAGAATTTTAAGTAATTGGAAAAATGTGCCATAGAGTCTTTCATGTCTGACTTCTTGCACATTGTACCTTTGAGATTAACTTTTGCTTCTATGTGAATTGATATTTTAATTAATTAGTTAATTAATTGAGACAGATTCTAAGTATATAGCCTAAGTGCACAAGAGGTTCTTTGTCCTGGCTGGTTCTGCTAACTTCAGCCCAAATAAACACAAGGATGCTATGTTAGTTATAAAACTATTGGCTGGTGGCTTGGGCTTCTTATCAGCTAGCTCTGTCTTAATTATTAACCCGTTTCTATTAATCTATGCATTTCCATGTGGTCTTGGCTTCCTGGAGAACACCTTGTGTGTCCTCTCTTCCTGGGCTCTACATGACGACTCCATCTGCCTGTCTTTCCCAGAATCCTCCTTGTCTCCTGGACCCACCTATCTTCCTGCCTCATCGGCCCCAGTGTTTTATTCATCAACCAATAAGAGAAACATATACACATAAGGACAACCCCCGTCACCCAGCTTGCCCTTGAACTCACAATTCTGCCTCAGTCTTCTGAGGGCTAGGGTTATAGGCGTGTGCCACCATGGTCACCCCTTCATCTCCCATGGTTGAGTGGTATTCTACAATGCAGATTTGTTAAGCCTGGTTAATCCATTTAACAGTTGATGGAGTTTTGGGTTATTTTATGTTTGGAGCCAATATGAATAAAACTGTATTGAATATAGCTGATGCTTGGCCAGTTTGTTAAAATAGTCAAATACTTATAATTCCTCTCTCCCTAACTCCTCCCCAGGTTCTGAAAGCTGTTCATGCAGCAAGGATTTCGAGTCATTACTTTTTGTATTATAGCCACAGTTTGTTTTCTGGTCTTTTAGTCTCTCAGTTTGCCATTTCCCAAAGCATTAGCCTTAAAAGTAGTTGTATTTTATTGTTTTTTTCACTTATAATTTTATTTAAACTTTTAATACTTTTTTTTATAATGATAAAATTCTACATCTACTATTTAATTACCCAGGGGTAAACTTATTGGGAAGGCAGGATTAATGACTCATTCTTTCTTCTAACTTATTTAATTTTAAAGATAATGAATTAGTTTCTAGACACCCACAGGTGGCCAATTAATCTTTTAAGATACATAGTTGTGATGAATGATTAACTCCCATATTAGTCTGTTTCCCATTGCTCCAACAAAATATCTAACATATATAATAGTATCACAGGAAATTATGAATACAGATGTAGAAATTCTCAGCCAAATATTAGCATATCAAATATAATATTCCTGCAAAAAATTATGTAAGCTTAATGGGATTTATCCTGGGAATGTAAGAATCATAATGAACAAAACAAACTGTTCTTATCCACCACATTCTTACTCTAAAGAAAAGACTCAGGATTGTGTCATATCAAAAGATAAAGAAAACCCATTTGACAGAACTCAATATCCAGTCACAATGAACTCTCCACAAAACTAGAAGAGTAGGACTTTTTCAACCAATTGTGAACATCTATGAAATCCCAAAAGCTTACAGCAGTCTTAATGGGGAAACTAGAAACAATCCTGCAATATCAGCTATCAAGCATGGGTGTTCCCTCCAGCTACTGCTTCTCAACAGCATGCTGGACAATGCAATAAGAATACAAGAATTTGTTATGAAATTCAACACGTCCATCTTTCTATAGTGATTCCTTTGTAATCCTAACCCTTTAAAACAGGTTCTTTGCTTTCTAAGATGACAAAATATCATACATTCCTGTTCATTTCATTTCTGTGGCCAGAATCAATTATGTCATAGGAAGCATGCTCACCTCTTTTTTATTTGAGGAGTTTCAGGATCATAGCTGGGCTTGCATGTGAGATCATTGTGCTAGGATTGGTCATGGTGGGAGCTCACTGCTCTCGCACTGGTCTTTGTATGTGGGAGCTCACTGCTCTAGGACTGGCCATTGTCTGTACATGGGAGCTCACTGCTCTAGGACTGGCCATTGCTGCTAGGTTGTTTCAGCATACAGAGTGAAACCATACATACACCGTGCATGCTATCAATGGTGCTTCTAATTCAAATCAGAACCATGGAGTTTTTACTAAACCTAGTCTGCTTTTCATTCTAAGAATATTTCAAAGTTATAGGTAAATTACAAATAAAATATCCTATAATTGCATGTTTTATTCCACTTTACATACAGAGCAGTTTATAACACTAATTATTAATATAGTCACCAATTAACCTTATGTATGAAATTCTATAATGTTTCAATGCTTTTTAAAAATTGCTTTTATGGGAAGGAGAGGGAGCTCGGATTGACATGTGAAGCAAGCTTGTTTCTAATTTAATTTAAAAAATTACTTTTGAGAAACTGCCAATGTCCAAGCCCATTCCTCATTCATGGAACAGGCGAGGTAAGCATGGGCCTGTTTCCGGCCTGCCTTCCAGGGCCCTCCACAGAACCACCAGAGACATGGGGACTACACACTATGGATCCCATCCCAACAGGAGTCAGACCACCCAGAGACTGCCAGGACCATAGTCCCTTTCTCCACGCACGGGACTAGGTAGGCCTGGGCCTGTTTCTGGCCCACTTTCTGGGGTTCTGTGAACAACTAGCCAAGGCCAGGGAACTTTGCACTGTGGCTCCCACCCTGGTAGGAGTCAAATCACCCAGAGACTGTCAACATCCTGGTCCCTTTCTCTGCCCACAGGACTAGGTATGCCTGGGCCTGTTTCCAGCCAGCTATGACCTGGGAACTGCACACTGCACAACCCATCCTGACAGGATTCAACCATCCCAGAGAATGCCATTGTCCACCCAAGGGACAAGCAAGGTAAGTAAGCATGTGCCTGTTTCCAGCATGCCTTCTGGTGCCCTGAGCAGAACCACCAGAGACCTGGGGACTGTCCACTGAGGACCCCATGCTGACAGGGTCCAGCCTACTCAAAGACTGCCAAGGCTCTGGTATTAAGATCACCACACAAGAGGTGAGCCACCAGAATATTGGACCTGCTCACACCCCCAGAAGGAACAGTGGTCACATGCCCATGAAGAGAGGAAGGAGACAATATAAAAACACACTCAACAACATAAAAACCAATATGACACTGCCAGAGTCTCTACACCAGCAAGACCTGAACATCCCAATGCAGATGAAGCAGAAGAGAATGACCTTAAAAACGACTTCATGAAAATGATAGAGGCCCTCAAAGAGGATACAAGAAAATCCCTTAAAGAAATGGAAGAAAAAATAAACCAAAAATCACAATAAATGGAAGAAAAAGCAAACCAAAACTCCAAAAAATGCAAGAAAGGATGGAAAATACAAAGCAAAAATTACAAGAAACAATTCAAGCAGTGCAAGGATTGAAAGCTGAAATAGAAACAATAAAAAAACACAGTCTGAAGGAATGCTGGAAATAGAAAAACTGGGCAAACAGTCAGGTACTACAGATGCAAGCATAACCAACAGAATACAAGAGATGGAAAAGACAATCTCAGGGCTGAAGATACACTAGGATGAATAGATTCATCAACCAAAGAAAATCTTAAGTCCAAAAACTCCCTAACACAAAAAAAAATCCAGGAAATATGGGACACCATGAAAAGACCAAACCTAAGAATCATAGGTATAGAAGAAGGTGAAGAAAACCACCTCAAAGGGACAGAAAACATATTCAACAAAATCATAGAAGAAAATTTCCTAACCTAAATAAAGACATGCCAATCAAGGAAACCTACAGAATAGCAAATAGAGTGGAACACACACACACACACACACACACACACACACACACACACAAATCCCCTCACCACATGATAATTAAGACACAAAACATACAGAAGAAAGAAAGAATACTAAGAACAGCTAAGAAAAAAGTCAAGAAATGTACAAAGGCAAACCTATCAGAATTACACCTGATTCTCCATAGAAACTCTGAAAGCTCCTAAGAGACTATGGATGCCAGCCCAGACTACTATACCCAGCAAAGCTTTCAATCACTATAGATGACGAAAACAAGATATTCCATGACAAAACCACATTTAAAAATACCTATCCACTTATCCAGCGCTACAGAAAGTTCTGGAAGATAAACTCCAACTCGAGGAAGCTATCTACAACCAGAAAAACATAGGCAATAGATAATCCCACTTTACCAACAGCCAAAAGAAAAAAGGGGTGAAAATCCACACACAATTACAACAACAACAATTCCAAAATAAAATCAGCAATATCCCTCAATATTAATGGTCTTAATTCACCCATTAAAAAAATACAGCCTAACCAAATGGATTCAAAGACAGAATCCATCCTTCTGCTGCATACAAGCAACATACCTTATCTTCAAAGAGAGACATTACCTCAGAGTTACTGGTGGGGAAAAGGTTTTCCAATCAAATGGACCCAATAAACAAGCAGGGTTAGCAACCCTAATGTTTAACAAATTAGACTTTAAACTAAAATCAGTCAAAAGTGATGAAGGAGGTCATTTCATACTCGTCACAGGAGAAATCCACCAAGATGAAGTCTCAATTCTGAACATCTATGCCCCAAATACAAAGGCATCCACGTTAGTAAAAGAAACATTACCAAAACTCAAATCATACATCAAACCTCACACACTTATAGTGGGAGACTTCAACACTTCACTTTCACCACTAGACAGGACTACCAGACAAAAACATAACAAAGAAGCAAAGGAACTAATAGAATTTATGACCCAATCGAGTTTAGGAGACATCTATAGAACATTCCATTCAAACACAAAAGAATATACCTTCTTCTCAGTGCCATAAGCAACCTTCTCAAAAATCAACCATGTACTCAGCAACATATCAAACCTCAACAGCTATAAAAAATTGGAATAACTCTATGTATCTTATCAGAATAAATTAAAGTAAGAATTCAACAACAACTCAAATTGCAGAAACCTACAAACTCATAGAAATTGAGCAATGTGCACCATTCCTGGGTAAAAGAAGAAATAAAAAAAGAAATTAAAGACTTCCTAGAATTCAATGAGAATGAAGACACAACATACCCGAACTTATGGGACACTTTGAAAGCAGGCCTAAGAGTTCATAGCACTAAGTGCCCACATGAAGAAACTGGAGAATAGTCACATTAGAGAATTAACAGCACAACTGCAAGCTCTAAAACACAAAGAAGTAAACTCACCCTGGAGGAGTAAATTCCAGGAAATAATCAAATTGAGGGCTGGAATCAACAAAGTAGAAACTAGGAAAACAATACTAAGAATCAATGCAATGAAGAGTAGGTTCTTTGAGAAAGTCAACAAGATAGACAAACCTTTATCCAAACTTACTAAACAGCAGAGTATGAACATGTAAATTAACAAAATCAGAAACGAAAAGGGGGATATAACAACGGACACTGAGGAAATCCAGAGAACCATCAGGTCATACTTTGAAAACCTGTACTCCACAAAATTTGAAAATTTAAAGGAAATGGACAATTTTCTGGATAGACATCACTTGCCAAAATTAAATCAAGAACAGATAAGCAATTTAATAGACCTATAACCCCTAAGGAAATAGAAGCAGTCATTAAAAGTCGCCCAACCAAAAAAGCTCAGGTCCAGATGGCCTCATGCACAATTCTACAAGAAATTCAAAGAACAGCTTATCCAATTCTACTCTACGATTTCCATGGAATAGAAACAGAAGACTATTTGCCAAATTCTTTTTATGAGGCTTCAATAACTTTGATATCCAAGACACACAAAGACACACTTTAGAAAGAGAACTACACACCAATATTCCTCATGAACATTGATGCAAAAGTACTCAATAAAATACTGGCAAAACGAATCCAAGAACACATCAAAGCAACCATTCACCACGATCAAGTAGGTTTCATCTCAAGGATGCAGGGATGGTTGAAAATCCATCAATTTAATCCACTATATAAACAAGCTGAGAAAGAAAAATCACATGATCATCTCACTAGATGCAGAAAAAGCCTTTGACAAAATCCAACACCCCTTCATAATAAAGGTCTTGGAGAGATCTGGGATGACAGGAACATACCTAAATGTGAGGAGCCGCCCTCGCTATCGCTATTGCCGTTAGAAGATGGCGCTGACATCCACTGTCAGTTGGAGTTAACTGTTGCTGTCAGTTGGAGTTAACTGTCGCTGTCAGTTGGAGTTAACTGTCGCTGTCAGTTGGAGTTAACTGTCGCTGTCAGTTGGAGTTAACTGTCGCTGTCAGTTGGAGTTAACTGTCGCTGTCAGTTGGAGTTAACCGTTTAAACTGTGCCTCTCCCGTGACGTCATCTGGGGTGATGTGCAAACCACCAATCCCGGCTCTACACATCTCACTCGGAGCTCCTAGGCTTATATAAGGGGCTGGGTTTCTTAGCTTGGGGTCTCCCTCTAAGAAGCTGATCATCTATCTCTCAAGATGCATTAAAGCTTTACTGCAGAAGGATCCGAGTGTTCTGCGTCGTTCTTGCTGGCGAGACGGTAGCGCGGGACATCTGGTGCCGAAACCCGGGAACTCTTCAACATCGCCGGCGCCGCGGGAGACCCCTCGGAAAACGGGGCGGATTCAGAACTGCAGGGACGTAGGTTCAGAGAGGTATGCTTTATCCTGAACAACCCTTTTCTCGACTTTGGCCTTAGTTTGTCATCACCGTGGGACGGGTCAGTGGAGGCTTTGGTGCTAGTCCTGTTTGTCCTTCTCCTTCATCGTGGCTGGTGCTGACAGAACGGCGCTGTCCATCTGGCGCTGTCCGTCTGGCGCTGTCCATCTGGCGCTGTCCGTCTGGCGCTGTCCATCTGGTGCTGTCAGTCTGGTGCTGTCAGTCTGGTGCTGTCAGTCTGGTAACGGAGTTGAGCGCGTTTTTTAGATAAGCTGTCAGCGCGATGGGGTCGTCACAGTCAGTGGTTACAGCCTTACAGACTGTGCTAAAACAAAGAGATCTTAAAATTGCACCACGAACACTTCAAAATTTTGTGAAGGAGGTAGATAGAGTGGCACCATGGTATGCTTGTTCCGGGTCCCTCACTGTGGCCTCATGGAACAAGCTAGGTAAAGAACTAGACAGGAAGCATGCAGAAGGAGATCTCTGCTTAGGTACCAAAGCCATTTGGAAGCTAGTTAAAAACTGCTTGGAGGATGAGGCCTGTCACCCTGCTATAATAGAAAGTCAGGGAACCTTAGAGGAAGTTCAGGATAGCATGTCAGAAACTGAACGGAGTGAGAGAATGGGAGCTCGCAAAAGAAAAGACATGTCTAAGAAAAAAGGCCCTCCCCAGGAAGTTAAGAAAGGGGAGAGAAAGAAGGGAGTTATCATTCACCCCTTAACAAATCTAAGAAAAAGAAAAAGCCAGAATCTAGTCTATACCCTGCAGTAGAGCTAGAAGCCTTGGAGCTAGATAATTCTGATTCTGACACTCTGGATTCTAGCGAAGAAGGTGGTCTAGAGGAGGAGGTGGCACGGTATGAGGAAAAAAGATATCACCCTGATAGACACCGGCCACTGAAAACAAAAATGAATGTGAGGCCACCGCCTATAAATCCGGCGGGCTCACGCCCCTCAGCGCCTCCGCCATATGAGCTTCGGCTGAATACTGGTACTGACTCCTTTTTACCTTTAGAGGAACGGAGAAAAATACAAATGGCTTTTCCAGTATTCGAGAATGTGGAAGGCGGAAGAGTACATACCCCCGTAGATTACAATCAAATTAAAGAATTGGCCGAATCCGTTCGTAATTATGGGGTCAATGCTAACTTTACCACATTACAGGTGGAAAGGCTTGCTAATTTTGCCATGACTCCCACTGACTGGCAAACGACAGTGAAAGCAGTGCTTCCCAACATGGGACAATACATGGAATGGAAGGCTCTCTGGTATGATGCAGCCCAGGCACAAGCTAGAGTTAATGCCACGGCTGAAGATGAGAATCAGAGGCAGTGGACATTTGAAATGCTGACAGGTCAGGGTCAACATGCCCTTAATCAAACCAACTACATCTGGGGCGTCTATGGTCAGGTGTCGGCCGCCGCTATTAAAGCATGGAAGGCCCTCACAAAAGGGGAGAGTCCAGTGGACACCTTACAAAGATTGTCCAAGGACCCCAAGAGCCATTTTCAGACTTTGTGGCCAGAATGACAGAGGCCGCCAGTCGCATCTTTGGTGATTCAGAACAAGCTATGCCCCTGATTGAGCAACTTGTCTATGAACAAGCAACCCAGGAATGTCGAGCGGCTATCGCCCTCGCAAAAGCAAAGGTTTACAAGATTGGCTCAGAGTGTGCAGGGAGCTGGGGGGACCCTAACCAATGCAGGACTAGCTGCCGCCATTTTACAAACGCACAGGTATAGAGATTTATCTAATCGAAAAGCTTGTTTTAATTGTGGGAGAATGGGGCACCTTAAGAAAGATTGTCAAGCCCCTGAAAGAACAAGAGAATCGAAGCTTTGCTATCGTTGTGGTAAAGGTTATCATAGGGCTAGCGAATGCAGGTCAGTCCGGGATGTAAAAGGGAGGCTTCTGCCCCCTATTGAAGAATCCAAGGTACCCCAATCAAAAAACGGGTCACGGGGCCCATGGTCCCAGGGCCCTCAGAAATATGGGAACCAATTTCAGAAAAGCAATCAAGAGGAAGTAGAGGTTTCCGAGGAACCTCCGGAATGGACTTGCGTGCCGCCTCCGACTTCTTACTCATGCCCCAAATGAATGTTCAACCGGTCCCAGTCCATTCCCCTGGACCTTTGCCCCCTGCCACCATTGGGCTTATTCTGGGCCGTGGCTCCTTAACTTTACAGGGACTCATTATATATCCTGGGATTGTTGACCCATATCATAAAGAGGAGATTCAAGTTCTCTGTTCTAGCCCTCGGGGTGTATTTTCTATAAAGCAGGGAGATAGAATTGCACAACTGGTGTTGCTGCCCTCCCTCGGGGATGGAGAAACCTACACTTTACAAAAAAGGGCTATGGGATCTTCTGGAAGTGATTCAGCCTATCTGGCTATACCCCTAAATGAGAGACCTACAATAAAATTGTTAATTAATGGAAAAGAATTTGAAGGGATAATGGATTCGGGAGCAGACAAAAGCATTATTTCACTCCATTGGTGGCCGAAGTCTTGGCCCACTGTTGTTTCATCTCATTCTCTACAAGGTCTTGGATACCAGTCCTCTCCTGCCATCAGTGCCTCAGCCTTAACCTGGCGGGATGCTGAAGGCAAACAGGGATGTTTTACCCCCTATGTGTTGCCACTCCCTGTAAATTTATGGGGACGAGATGTGTTACAAGCCATGGGCATGACCCTAACTAATGAATACTCCCCCAGGCATCAGCCATTATGGCAAAGATGGGGTATACAAATGGTAGAGGCTTGGGTAGGCAAGAACAAGGCAGAATAAAACCCATTACACAACACGGAAATCGGGGTAGAAAAGGACTGGGTTTTATTTAGGGGCCGTTGAGGCTTCACGACCCATACCATGGAAAACAGAGGAGCCGTTATGGGTCTCTCAATGGCCTCTATCCTCTGAAAAATTAGAGGCTGTCACAAGATTAGTGCAAGAACAGGAACGGCTGGGGCATCTAGAGCCTTCTACCTCCCCATGGAATACACCAATTTTTGTTATTAAGAAGAAATCTGGGAAGTGGAGATTACTCCACGACCTGCGGGCCATTAACAATCAGATGCATCTTTTTGGCCCTGTTCAAAGAGGCCTTCCTTTGCTTTCTGCACTTCCTCAAGATTGGAAGCTTATTATTATAGATATTAAGGATTGTTTCTTCTCTATTCCACTTTACCCACGGGATAGACCAAGGTTTGCCTTCACTATCCCTTCTCTTAATCATATGGAACCAGACAAGAGATTTCAGTGGAAGGTACTGCCGCAAGGCATGGCCAATAGCCCAACAATATGTCAGCTATATGTGCAGGAGGCTTTGGAGCCAATTAGGAAGCAATTTACATCTTTAATCGTTATCCATTATATGGACGATATTCTTATTTGTCACAAAGAGTTAGATGTTTTACAAAAGGCTTTTCCCATGCTGGTGGCTGAATTAAAACAGTGGGGATTAGAGATTGCCTCAGAAAAGGTTCAAATTGCAGATACAGGCCTCTTTTTGGGCTCAAAGATTACTCCCAAAAATATAGTTCCTCAGAAAATAGAAATTCGCAAAGACCACTTACAAACATTAAATGATTTTCAGAAACTTCTGGGAGATATAAATTGGTTGAGGCCCTTTTTAAAAATTCCATCTGCTGATCTAAAACCCCTCTTCGATCTCCTGGAGGGTGAGCCTCATATCTCCTCACCCAGAAAATTTACCCCTGCCGCCCACCGAGCCTTACAGATGGTGGAAGAGGCCTTACAGGAAGCACAATTACAACGAATTGAGGAGTCACTACCTTTTAATCTGTGTGTTTTTAAGACAGCTCAATTGCCAACTGCAGTCCTGTGGCAACATGGACCATTACTTTGGATTCATCCAAATGCTTCCCCTGCTAAGATTATTGACTGGTACCCTGATGCTGTTGCACAGCTCGCGCTTCGCGGAATAAAAGCAGCTGTTACACATTTTGGCAGGGATCCTGATTCCTTGATTGTGCCTTATACTGCTGCACAAGTTCAGACCTTGGCAGCCACATCTAGTGATTGGGCAGTTTTAGTTACTTCCTTTTCAGGACAAATTGATAATCATTTTCCAAAGCATCCAATTTTACAGTTTGCCCTAAACCAGGCTATAGTGTTTCCACAAGTGACAGCTAAAGACCCACTCCCAGATGGGACTGTGGTGTACACTGATGGATCAAAAACTGGTATGGGAGCTTATGTGGTCAAGGATAGGGTTATATCTAAACAATATAATGAAACTTCACCTCAAGTTGTAGAATGTCTGATAGTACTGGAGGTTCTTGAGGCTTTTCCAGGACCCCTCAATATTGTATCAGATTCCTCTTATGTGGTTAATGCAGTTAATCTCCTTGAGATAGCTGGAATAATAAGATCCTCCAGCAGAGTTGCTAACATCTTTCAGAAGATACAAGCTGCCTTGTTAAATAGGAGATTTCCTGTTTTCATTACCCATGTCCGAGCACATTCTGGACTCCCAGGTCCCATGTCCTTAGGGAATGACTTAGCGGACAAGGCTACAAAGCTGGTGGCCGCTGCCTTGTCTACCCATGCACAAGCAGCAAAAGAATTCCATAAGCGCTTTCATGTGACGGCTGAGACCTTGCGCCGTCGTTTTGCTCTATCCAGGAAAGAGGCTAGGGAAATTGTTACTCAATGCCAGAATTGCTGCGAATTCTTACCTACTCCCCACATGGGAATAAACCCACGTGGCATTAGACCATTGCAGATGTGGCAGATGGATGTTACTCATATTCCCTCTTTTGGAAGGCTTCAATATGTTCATGTTTCTGTTGACACCTGTTCTGGCGTAATGTTTGCCACACCCCTAACAGGGGAAAAGGCCTCATATGTGATTCAACATTGCCTTGAGGCCTGGAGTGCTTAGGGAAAACCCAGAATTTTAAAAACAGACAATGGACCAGCATATACCTCTCAAAAATTCCGACAGTTTTGTCGGCAAATGGATGTTACCCATCTAACTGGCCTACCTTATAACCCTCAAGGACAGGGCATTGTGGAACGTGCCCATCGTACACTCAAATCATATCTGATTAAACAAAAGGGGAGTATTGAGGATGTTCTACCCTCGGTACCAAGAGTTGCTGTATCCATGGCACTTTTTACCCTTAATTTCTTGAACTGTGATGCCCAAGGCCACACTGCGGCTGATCGCCACAGTTTAGAGCCTGATAGGCCAAAAGAAATGGTAAAATGGAAAGATGTCTTGACTGATCTCTGGAAAGGCCCGGATCCTATTCTTATAAGATCCAGGGGAGCTGTGTGTGTTTTTCCACAGGAGGAAGAAAACCCCCTGTGGATCCCTGAAAGACTCACTCGAAGAGCTCCTTCACAACTCCAGAATAAGAAGGATGGAGGCCAAGTGGGTGATGAAGACTCTCCTACTCGGGATGATGGTTCCTAGTATGATGGGAGAGTTACGGTGGGCCATCATGTCTACCTTCCCCCTACCGATGCCAGTGATGCAGAATGCCCAGGTGTTCCCTAGATTTTTCACAAATAATAGAGAGTTGGGGCTTGCCTTTTTGCCTTTAGATCCTCAGATACAGAGTTTTCAGGATGAGAGAACCTTGTCATTAGTAGGAAGCTTGTGCTTTACTGTGATTTCTTCATTAAAGGATAATTTTATTCATATGGATCCAGAAAGATCTAATGCTAATCCTTTTGAATTAATGGAAGCTGTACTGATCTTTCTCCTATGATAGTGAGAAGGGACAGATTACTTTTGATTGGAAAGGGGCATTAGGCAACAGTCTGAGTGAGGGACAGAGCTCTGGATCATCTGATTGGTCCTCCTCCAATGTTAAGTATACCCCTTTTAAGAGAACTAATTATTCAGCTGCCCTTTATTTGGGTTGTGAGTAATGATACCTTAGGTAAGAATCAGAAAGAAATAAATTGTTCTGCTTAGAATTGTTTTTATGCATTATGCTGGGATGCTATTAAGCACCCTTTTGCTTTGGTAATGCGCATGCCTCGATTTATTCCAGCTCCTGTTGAGGCGCCAAGTAATTTGAGTTTGTTTAGGGAAAAGCGAGATTTTTGGGATCTCTGCTATTATTGTGGGCCTGATAGCCACCGCCGCGGTTACTGCTTCGGTTACCGCCTCGGCCCTTGCACTTTCTGCCACTGTGCAGACAACTCAAACCATTAATGAACTATAGGCCACTGTGACCATGGTCCTAGATAAACAGGCCACTGCCAATTCTCAGATACAAGGAGGCCTGATGTTGGTAAACCAACAGATTAATTTGGTTCAGGAACAATTGGATATATTGTGGCAGATGGCCAAATTGGGATGTGAACAAAGTTGCCTGGCCTTTGTGTCACTTAGTACAATATGAGAATTTTACAAGAGCAGCTAACCTGTCAAAAGCTCTGTCTCAACATTTATTACAGAATTGGACTTTTGAGTTTGAGCAGACACTCCGTGAGTTGAGAATGGCGATCCTGCAAGTGAATTCGACGCATCTGGATCTTTCTCTGATGGAAGACCTCTCCCCTGGATTTCATCTGCATTTTCTTATTTTAAGGAATGGGTGGGGGTAGGATCATTTAGCCTAGTTCTCTGCTGTGGAATAGTGTTGATGCTTTGGATGGTGTGTACGCTCAGAGCCCAAACAAAAGGAGAAAGTGGTGGTGGCACAAGCACTTGCTGCCTTAGAACACGGAGCATCCCCTGACATTTGGTTAACCATGTTAAAGCAATAGGTCGCTGGCCTCCCAGCTCTTGCACCCCACGAGGCTAGTCTCATTGCACGGGATAGAGTGGGTAGGCTTCAGCAGCCCAAGGAGTTGCAAGGCTAAGCACTGCACAGGAGAGGTCTGCGGTATAACGACTTTCTCCTGGGAGATAAGTCATCTTGCATGAAGGTTCTATGTCATGATCTCCTTCCCCCAGAAAAAAGACATCGGACTGGTCAGGACTTCCTCTGGGGATAAGACCCTGGAGAGGAGCTTTGTACATGTTCCGAATTTGCACATGGGGATTTGACCTCTATCTCCACTCCAAAGTTGTGGGTGTCCTATTGCTTCAAAAATAAATGAATAGGGGGAGATGTGAGGAGCCGCCCTCGCTATCGCTATTGCCGTTAGAAGATGGCGCTGACATCCACTGTCAGTTGGAGTTAACTGTCGCTGTCAGTTGGAGTTAACTGTCGCTGTCAGTTGGAGTTAACTGTCGCTGTCAGTTGGAGTTAACTGTCGCTGTCAGTTGGAGTTAACTGTCGCTGTCAGTTGGAGTTAACTGTCGCTGTCAGTTGGAGTTAACCGTTTAAACTGTGCCTCTCCCGTGACGTCATCTGGGGTGATGTGCAAACCACCAATCCCGGCTCTACACATCTCACTCGGAGCTCCTAGGCTTATATAAGGGGCTGGGTTTCTTAGCTTGGGGTCTCCCTCTAAGAAGCTGATCATCTATCTCTCAAGATGCATTAAAGCTTTACTGCAGAAGGATCCGAGTGTTCTGCGTCGTTCTTGCTGGCGAGACGGTAGCGCGGGACACCTAAACATAATAAAAGCTGTATACAGCAAACCAGCAGCCAACATCAAACTAAATGGACAGAAACTCAACACAATTCCTCTAAAATCAGGTACAAGACAAGGATGTCCACTCTCTTCATACCTTTTCAATATTGTACTTGAAGTTACAGCCAGAGCCATATGACAACAAAAGGAGATCAAGGGGATACAAATTGGAAAGGAAGAGATCAAACTTTCACTATTTGCAGATGATATGATAGTTTACATGAGTGATCCAAAAAACTCTACCAGGGAACTCATACAATTCATAAATACTTTCAGTAAAGTGGCAGGATACAAGACAAACTCAAGAAAATCAGTAGCCCTACTATATACGGACAATAAGAGGGCTGAGAAAGAAATCAGAAACATCACCCTTAACAATTGCCACAAACAACATAAAATACCTTGGGGTAAAGCTAACTAAACAAGTGAAAGATCTGCATCACAAGAACTTTGAGTCTTTAAAGAAAGAAATTAAAGAAGACATCAGAAAATCGAAAGATCTCCCATGCTCTTGTATAACCAGGATCAATGTAGTAAAAATTGCAATCCTTCCAAAAGCAATGTACAGATTCAATGCAATCCCCATTAAAATACCAGCACAATTCTTCACAGACCTTGAAAGAACAATAGTCAACTTTGTATGGAAAAACAAAAAGGCCAGGATAGCCAAAACAACCTTACTCAACAAAGCAACATCTGGAGGCATCACCATCTCTGACTTCAAGCTCTGTTATAGAGCTAAAGTCCTGAAAACAGCTTGGTATTGGCACAAAAATAGAGAGGTAAACCAGTGGAATCAAATTGAAAACCCTGGTATTAACCCACACACCTACAAACATCTGATCTTTGATGAAAAAAGAAATCATCTTCAACAAATGGTACTGGCATAACTGGATACTGGCATCTAGAAGAATGCAGATAGACCCATGTCTATCGCATGCACAAAACTTAAGTCCAGATGGATCAAAGACCTCAACATAAATCCAGCCACACTGAACCTCTTAGAAGAGAAAGTGGGTGGTACCCTTGAATGAATCGGTACAGGAGACACCTTCCTGAACATAACACCAGTAGCACAGACAGTGAGGTCAACAAATAATACATGGAACTGAGAAGCTTCTGTAAGGCAAAGGACACAGTCAACAAGACAAAAAGGCAGACCACAGAATGGGAAAAGATATTCACTAGCCCACAACTGACAGAGGGCTGATATCCAAAATTTACAAAAACTCAAGAAGCAAGTCTCTAAAACACCAAAGGATCCAATTTAAAAGTGGGCTACTGAACTAAATAGAGAGTTCTCAATAGAGGAGTCTAAAATTGATGAGAGGGACTTAATAAATTCCTCAATATCCCTAGCCATCAGTGAAATGCAAATCAAAACAACTCTGAGATACCATCTCACTCCTGTCAGAATGGCTAAAATAAAAAACACCAATGACAGTTTATGCTGGAGAGGTTGTGGAGAAAAGGGAACACTCCTCCACTGTTGGTGGGAGTGCCAACTCATACAGGCACTTTGGAAATCAGTATGGAGATTCCTCAGAAAAATGGGAATCAGTCTACCACAAGACCCAGCAACTCCACTCTTAGGCATATACCCAAAAGATGTGCATTCATACAACAAGGACATCTGTTCCACTATGTTCATAGCAGCATTATTTGTAATAGCCAAAACTTGGAAGCAACCTAGATAGATGCCCCTCATCTGAAGAGTTGATAGAGAAAATGTGGTACATTTACACAATGGAGTACTATTCAGCAGAAAAAATGGAATCCTGAGATTTGCAGGCAAATGGGTGGCACTAGAAGAAACCATCCTGAGTGAGGTAATCCAGTCACAAAAAGACAAACATGGTATGTACTCTCTCATATATGGATTTTAGACATAGATCTGGGGAGTGCCAGCCTACAATCTCATGTCCAGAGAGTCTGGAGACAAAACCTTCATTCAGTGGCTGATGGATGCAGAGGCAGACTCCCACAGCTAAACACTAAACTGAACTCAAGGAACCCAGTGACAAAAAAGGAGGACTGATGAGCAAAGTGGTTAAGACTGGGCTGGTTTAACCCCCAGAAACAGCTGACCTGGCAAGGGGTAGCTCTCGAATCCCAGACTGATGCCTGGGAATCCAGCACGGGACTGATCAAGACCCCCTGAATGTGTGTGTCAGTGAGGAGGCCTAGACAATCTATTGGGCCTTGGATAGTAGATCAGTATTTATCCCTGGCATACAAATGGCCTTTGGGCACCCATCCCACAATGAGAGATGCACTCTCACCCTGGACTCTTGGGGGAGGGTCTAGGCCCTGCCCTGGTTGAAATGACAGACTATGGGCACCCCCATGGTGGGCCTCCCCTCCCTGGGGAAATGAGGGGATATTGGGCAAGTTGGTGGGAGGATGTAGAAGGAGGGGAGGGAAAAGGAGAGGAACCTGGGATTGACATGTGAAGCAACCTTGTTTCTAATTTAAATTGAAAAATAAAAAAACCAAATAAAATTATTAACAATAAAGAAATCCAAAATAGCTAAAACAATCCTTTACAATAAAGGAACTTCCAGATGCATCACTATCCCTGCCTTCAAAGTCTGCTATAGAGATATATTAATTTAAAAAGGGGCTTGGTATTGGCATAAAAACAGACAGGTGGATCAATGGAATTGAATCAAAGACCTTGACATTAATCCACACACCTATGAACACCTGATTTTTGACTAATAATTCAAAATGGTACAATGGGAAAATGAAAACATCTTTAACAAACAGTGCTCGCATAACTGAATGTCAACATAAAGAAGATTGCAAATAGATTTGTATCTATTGTCATGCATAAAACTTAAATCCAAGTGGATCAAGGACCTCAACATAAATCCAGCTCCACAGAACCTAATAGAAGAGAAAGTGAGAAGTAGCTTTGAATTCATTGGCACGGGATACCACTTCCTAAATATAACACCAGTTGCACAAACACTGTTGGTAACAATCAATAAATGAGACCTCCTGAAATTGAAAAGCATCTGCAAGGCAAAGGACACTGTCAGTAAAACAAAGCAACAGCCCACAGAATGGGAAAAGATCTTCACCAACCCTACATCTTAACAGAGGGCTGATCTCAAAAATATATAAAGAACTGAAGAAACTAGAAAATACAAAATAACCCAATTGAAATATGGGGTACATGACTAAACAGAGAATTCTCACTAGAAGAATCTCAAATGGCCAAAAGATATTTAAGGAAGTGCTCAACATCCTTAATCATCAGGAAAACGCAAATCAAAATGACTCTGAGATACCATTTTACACTTGCCAGAATGGCTAAGATCAAAAATACTGTGGACAGCTTATATTGGGGAGGATGTGGAGTCAGGGAATAACACCTCCACTTATGGTGGGAGTGCAAAGTTACACAGCCATTTTGAAAAATCAGTATGGGTGGTTTCTCAGAAAACTGGGAGTCAATCTGCCTCAAGACCCAGCCATACCACTCTTGGGCATATACCCAAAGGACACTCAGTCATACAACAAGGACACTTGCTCAACAATGTTCATAGCAGCATTATTCATAATAGCCAGAACCTGGAAACAACCTAGATGCCCCTCAACAGAGAATGGATAAGGAAAATGTGGTACATTTACACAACAGAGTACTACTCAACTGTAAAAAATGATAACCTCATGAAATTTTCAGGCAAATGGATGGATCTAGAAAAAAAATCATGCCGAGTGAGATAACCCAGACTCAGGAAGACAAACACGGTATGTATTCACTCATAAGTAGATATTAGATGTAAAGCAATGAATAACCAGATTGCAATCCATAGTTCCAGAGAAGCTAGGTAACAAGGGGGACCATAAGAGGGACATATGAAGCATTCTGGGAATGGAAATTAGATGAGAGATACTGGGTAAAATGAGAGTGGGGGTGATAAGGGGAGGGGGATGAATATAGGAGGAATGAAACGGCGTAGGTGGGAAGAGATGTATGGAAGAGCAATGCAAGAGATATCCTAATAGAGGGAGCCACTATTAGGGAGAAACCTGGTGCTAATGTAATTCCCAGGAATCCATGAGGAGGACTCCTAGCCATAGTGGAAAGGATGTGTGAACTACCCTATCCCTGAAATCAGATTGTTGAATACCCCAGCTGTCACTGTGGAGTCTTCATTCAATAACTGGCTGAACCAGATGCACAAATCCATAACCAAGAACCAGGCCAAGCTCTGTGAATCCAGCAGAAGGGGGGAGGGAATATATAAGCAAGGGAGGTCAAGATCATGATTGAGAAATCCACAGAGATAACTGGAACCAAGCTTGTGGAAACTCATGAACTCTAGACCTACAGCTTTGGAGACTCCAGGGGACAGAACTAGTTCCTCCATATATGGGAGAAGTTGTGAAGCTTGGACTAACTGAGGGGCCCCTGGAAGTAGGACCAAAATACAAATTTGGTACATGAGCTAGCTTGTTGGAACAACCTTATTGCATGGGAGAGGGGCCTGGCCCTCCCAGAACCTATTGTGCCAGATTATGTTGAGTCTTCATGAGAGCCCTTACTGGTGAGGAGTAAGTGGACTGATGGTGAGTTGTTGGAGGAGGCAAGGAGGGAGTTGGATGAGGCCGAGGCCGGGAGAGGACGTTTAGGAAGGAGAACCGTGGTTGGAATGTAAAATTAAATTAAAAAATAAAAAATGGCCGTTCCTTTATTGTACAGGGTTGTTTTGGTTATCCTGGGTCTTTTGCTTTTCCTTATAAAGTTAATTATTGTTCTTTCAAGGTCTGTGAATAATTGTGCCCTATCCTTGACTTACTTCAAGCTGTATTATAGAGATGTAGTCCTGAAAACAGCTCGGTATTGGCACAAAAATAGACAGATAGACAAATTGAAAACCCTGGTATTAACCCACACAGCTAACCACACCCACTTTAGGCATGACTAAAGACGTATACGGAGGACGTAAAGACGTATACGTACGTAGGCGGTGAACTATGTCACTAGCCAGGCCCACTTTTGGGCATGGCTAGGGGGCGTTACGGGGGGACTCTTTTATTACCTCATCTGTATGCGCCTCTAGTAAGTCACATGGTTAATGGCAGTATACAGGCTTCCTCTTACACATGGGGGTGGCTAGGCCCTGCCCTGGATAATATGACAGACTTTGGAGATTCCCCATGTAGGGCCTCACCCTCCTTGGGGAATGGAGTGGGGATTGGGGGGGGGTTGTGGAGGTTGTTGGGGGGTGAGCAAGGAGGGAAGGGAGAGGGAGCTGGGACTGACATGTGAAGCAAGCTTGCTTCTAATTTAAATTTAAAAAGAGGAAAATAATAAATGACAAAAATGCTTTCATGTCTTCTTTATTTACCTTCGAAGGCAATGTTTGTTAATTTACTCTGTTTTTTTCTATGTTAATATTGAGTTGTTAAAGTATATGATTTCTTTTTTAATTTAAAGTTTGATTCATTTTTGTAAATGTTTGTACATAAAGTTTATATTTTCTGCATTATAAAACTATTTTTTCCATTTATTTAGAACTGAAATTTATTTAGTAATTAATGAGTTTTATTATTTTGAGGAAGTCTGATACTTCAAGATGTTGTCTTTACAACTAATTTACTAATTGAAAGTCATTTGAATCTCAATATAGAATGACCTGTTTCTTTTTACATGAACTCAAATTTTGTCATGTACTTGGTCAAAATTTAAAGTTTATTTTCCATTTTCCAAGAAGTTTTGCAGAATATGTTCTATGAGTTAAATAAAGACTGTATAGAAAATCATAATACAAAGTGTGCCAATTTGAAATTGTTTGGCATTGAATATAGACAGATCCAGGAACCCAATGCTGTTGTTTGGGTTAGTATTTTCAAAGACCCATTTATTGAAGGTTTTACTAGCCCATGGCACTAAGGTTACATAGTTGAATGTTGGGAGGTTGACACACTTAGTGGAAGTTATGTCACATGGGCTGTTCCCTGGAAGAGTTTACTGGGACTCTTACAACTTGTGTCTCTTGCCTTCAAGCTGCAATGAAATGAGCAGTATTCCTTGTACACACTGCTACCTGGCATGATGCTTAGCATCCCCTACAGCAAAAGCTAAACTGATTATGGACTAGAACTTTAGAGAGGAGGAGCTAAAATGGGCCTCTCTTTCATGTAAGTTGGTTATCTTAGGTTCCCCGTCTTACAACTAGGTATAAACCTGTGTACAGTTATGCACCAAAATACAGTTTAAGACTGCTTGAAGAAATCCTATTAGTAATTCTCAAACTTAAAATGATCGAAATGTCTTCAGTGATTGACTGAATAAATACATCATAGTATATTCAGATAAGAGGATACTGTACAGCAATGAGAATAAACAAAGAAACAATACTTATATAGAAAAATGTTGACTCCCATAGGGAAAACACAATAAAAGAAACCAGATAAGAAAGAGTACAAGTGGCATCATGTTACTCATAAAAAGTAAGCACAGGAAATCTGCAGAAAGTTACGGGAGTTGTCACAATAGAGGAAACATCTAATGAGAAGATATGACACTGCTGTGCTATGCTGCTTTATTTGTTAAATTTGTGAAGATGCAGTGAGGTTCATATTTATGATCTTTGCACTTGTTTGTATGTATCTCACAATTAAATAACAAAGTCAATTAAAAACATGTCAAAGATATATTGTTAAATGTATTTATTCTCTAAGCAAACAAGCCAAAAATGACTCTAAACTCCACACAATCATAGTAACACATATATCAACTTCACCAAACAAATAAATATTCTCCACAGATGGAACAGCAGGTTTTTGTTGTTTATTCTTCATTCTTTTTCATAATCGGAAGGAGTTTTGACAAATGTCTCAGGAATATTTACAGTGTTGAGAAAAGATGAATATTAATGCAGAGGAGGCTGTAGACAGTTCTGTTGCTTTTTCTTTTTTATCTTTTTTAATTCATGGGGTTGACCTGGGATCCATAAATTGGCTTTCTATCACTGTGCAGTTTAAGGTTGGAAGTAGTGGTACTTGCTCCACTCATGAACAGCTAGTTTCTCAATTTCCCACAAATCAGAGCAGCTTCTGTCTCCATGACTCATACTTGGTTGTTCCCAATTCTCATTCACACCGTCCTCCCAGTAGATTGCCCACTACTGCCTAGAGTCAGTAGACACCAGCTCTCAGAACCGTACACCTTGTGAAATTCACAAGCGCATGAACAGATTGCTCTTGCCCATTAGAGAAAATTTAGAGTCAAGGATATAGCAGGTTTTTTTTCTTAATTTAAAAATTTAACTTGAATAATAAGACATATAGAAAACTGAAATAATATAATAATGATTTCCTTGTGGGTTTTCTGCTGTATTCTTTCTATTAATATTTTATAATATTTTCTAACATTGCTTTGACTTGTTTGCTTTTTTCATTCTGTGTCCTTGCTAATCAAGGCATGTTTATTTTATAAAGTCCTTTTGAGCACTGTCTTGGTCAATACTGAGACATGCTTCCTAAGGGAAATGTATAGTTCTCATACGCCTCTAACTTTCTCCAGTTGATCAATGCATCGCTCTGTTTATTATGGGTCTTTTTTAAAAAAGTACTTTACTTAATATGCGTTGTTGAACTCTATGCTGTATTTGGAGTTGAGTCAATTTGTAATCAGACTTCAAGTCTTTATTTTGGTCTTCTCTATACCAATAGCAATAATCCCAAGGAAAGTTCTTGTTTGATTAATATTTCAAATATATTATAAAAATTTATAGCGTATTCATGTAATGACTTGCATATGGAGATCAGAGGATAACTTGGCGTCAGTTCTTTCATTCCATGATGGGTTCCATGGGTTACACTCAGATCGTCAGGCTTGGTAGCAATTATCTTTACCCACTAAGCCATCTCCATGATTCCTATTAAAGTGTTTTTTAAACAAAAGAAAATAACAACAAAAACAAAACAAAAACAACAAAAACAAAACAAAAATCAATCTGACTGCTTTTTTCTAATAGTGTAACTACAGGCAACCTTTTTTATATGGGATACTATTTTGTTCTTTATTGATTTTGCATTTGCTTTGGGTTCAACTGAAAATCTATAAATTAAAAATGCATTGTCGATTCCTTGACATGGAACCCATGTCTAGGAGAACCATCCCTCATTCATAGGCAAAGGTTCTCTAAAGTATGTTTTTTCTTCACAAGGGTCATCTCAGCCTTAGGGTGAAAGGCCAGCATTTTGGCACCACGCCTCAGAATGTTCTAAACAGGAAAACACCAATGAAAAGAAGAAAATGTGATAAGGAGACACTAAGTAGGCCATGACATGTTTATGTTAGAAGAAATGAGTCAGGAAGGCAAGGGCTAGCTTGTTGAGCCTCAGCTGGCAAGAAGCACATTCAGCACAGCACAGCTGTAACAAGCTGAGCATGTCCGCAGATGACTGGCAAAGCACCCCAAGGACGGACTTTGTATCTGCAAATCCATGATTGTGAGTAAATGCACTCACAAATATGGAATACTTGAATTACTCGTAAATACGCTCCTCAAATTAAATAAAATAGGTTCATATACCAATCAACCTGTAAGAAGTTGACAATTTTGTAAAAATAAAAGGCACATTTAGTATACTTACCTTCCTAAACATCTTCACTCCAGCCTACCTTCCGTGTCTTCAGAACTCTTCCGTGAACCTATGGAACAGGAATCATTTAATACAAACCTTTTTTTTTTTTTTAGAATGCAACACTGAGCACCTCATATAATTTTTTGAGTATCTGTGTGCACAAAATCGTTGAGAATAGTCCACTGTGAGTATGGTTCCTGTATGACTGTGTGGCAGGTTAGGTTCTGTGCTTCACAGTTGCTGCCCAGCATAGTGAACGAGGGCTCCACCCTAGGTTGCTAGACCAAGACGAGATCCAACTCTGAACTTAAAGCAGTTTTTCAAGAGTGCGTTCACTTTCATACCATCATTAACTTTAAAGTCAGTCCATTGCAAGTTATGTAGTGCATATGTAGATGTACCCACACTATGTACATGTGTATATACACAAATGTTGAAACTCTAAGAGCAGACTCTAGACATCCTTTAGCCCTACATGCTTCATGTATACTTATGAAAACTAGGATATCCTTCTCTATGAGCACACTACAATCACAACCAACAAATTAACCTTGATGCCACATTTGAAGCTATGGATTTCACTAGAATTTTACTGTTTACTTCATTAAACACTATAATATTTTAAGAAGTAATCCCAAAGTTAATTTTCCTACTCCTCAGTCTCTTTAATATACAACAGATCCAGAACACTTACTAGCACTGCTTTATTTTGTTTTTAAATCAAGACTATAAATAAGGGGAAAATTGTAAAAAAAAAACAAAACAACAAAAAAACAAAAAAATCCCCACAATAAAACAAAACCCACCAACCAGCCAACAACAACACCAAACAAGAAACAGAGAAGGCAAGAAAATATCCTTTAAACATTTCTGGATCCTCAGGATGGAGTTACACAGAAGAAAACCCAGCAACGTGAAGCAAGAAGGAAGACTGCCCTATCTGCTGCTCTGTCAGTTCCAAGTCCTTATTTCAGATTTGACTTCATGTTTATATGTCTGGACATACTGAGGGTCAGAGAAATTTAACACTTGTATAGGTTGCAAAGCTAGTAGTGGTAGGATTAGGATTCAAGCTAGGTTGGTAAGGTACTGAAAGCTCTTTAGATATTTATTCTGCTACCATTAAGATATTACCCAGGGATACATCAAGAAATCCCATGAGTACATAATTGCTATATTAGCCTTATTTTATGCTGTTATCTCTCTCTCTCTCCCTTTCTTTCTTTCTCTCAAACACACACACACACACACACACACACACACACACACACACACACACACACCACACACCCCACAAGCACTGTAAGAAAAAAATAGATTGGGACTAACAAACAATGGCAGTCAAAAGAAAACCATTAGAAGCATTCTACCAGGAGTTGACCTTCAAGTAGGCTATTGATCATTGTTACCACCAGCATATCCTTTGGGTATGCATTTAATTTAATTGTTAATCTTGGCTTTTTGTTCTCTGCCCTTATTTGGAATCCTATAACATAAACAGGAGTACAGAACTGGGGAGAATTAACAATAATAATCTTAGAACAGGGAGATGTAGCTCAATGGTAGAACACCTCACCAGAACATGTGAGATTTAAGGTTCATTCTCTACTTGTGGCAAATAAATAAATGAATAAATAAACAGATAAACAGAAAACACACATTCTTACAGCACTCTAATCATTGGGAGAGGACGGCTTTTCCTTTATTAAAACAGAATTTTTATCATATGTTAAGTGTATTTTATAGCTTCATTTTTACAACAGTGTTCTGGTGTAAATCATTACAACTCACAGGTCACAGATGGTGACAATGAGGCCCAGGGCCTAACTTGCTGTGGATCACAGAGCTAATCAGTGATTGGTTGACACAGAAATGTATTTGTTCATTTCATCATGTCTCTTGGATTGCTCAGTGGTAATACTTTTATTCTTTCTAAGGAATGTTTTTGGGACATATTACTAATTATTAATAAATACAACTAGCCTGAGAAAACTCATGCATTTGGTGAAATCTACTTTGGTATTTTTTTTTCTAGCTACCACACTTCTTCCCACTTGTTTTTTGAAATTTAAATTTCTTTTGAAGACAATATATCTGGATCATGTTTTCCTTTCCTCTTTACTCTTCCCAGACCCTCTGTTCCTTGCTTACCCCAACTTTATTCCTTTCGTCCTACTCTATCTGTTCTTCCGTCTCCCTTTTAAAAACAAACTCACAAAGTGAAAATTAAACCAAAAAATTATAAAATTAAAATAAATCCAGATAAAACAAAAAGCCTACAAAACCAAAGCAAAATAAACAATCAATGAAAATGCTGTGAAGTTCTTTTTTTTGCATTGGCCGACTACTCCTGGGCATGGGGTGTGACTAGAGTGTGGTTGGTATACCCAGTGACACTCCACCAGAGAAAACTGGTGTTTGCTTTGCTAGCAACTATCAGTTGCAAATAGCTTCTTTTTCAGGGCAGGGACCCTGCGGCTGCTTCCTCTTTCAGGGCTGACACCTCTCTGGCTTGAACCTGTATCGGCCATTGCATGCTGGCACAGTCTCTGTGATTCATATGTGCATCAGTCCTGTTGTGTCTCTAAGGAGCATGTTCTTTTTGAATCGCCCTCGGTTCTTTCTGTCTCCTCTCCCACATGGATCCCTGGACCCAGAGAGAAAGGGTTTGATGATGACATCCCATTTAGGACTGATGCTCCAAAGTCTCTTGCACTCTGAAAAACTGTCCATTTGCGGGTCTCTGTGCTAATTCTTGTGTATTGCAAGAAATTTCTCTGAGGAAGCTTGAATGAGTGAGACACTGATCTATGGATATAGAAATATTTCATTAGCGATCTTTTTCTGCTGTGGTCTTTAGCAGAATAGCAGTAGTATGTTTTTCACTAGGCCAATGACCTATTTGGTCTCAGGTTACTTAGCAGTGTCATGTGTGGATACTATGTCATGGAGTGCATCTTAAATCCCATCTAAAATTGGTTGATTGCCACCATAACATGTGTGTCGTTATTGCATAAATACATCTTTTGGTTGGGCAGCTATTGTACAAATTCTAGATGTGATTGAGTGATAGTGATGTCTGCCTTTCTCATCGTTTCGTGTTCAAAGTATCTTCTAGCACCATGATGGCCTATCAGTAGTGGTGAAGCTTCCAGTTGGGTACCAGTCTTACTTTTCTGTGTTTGAACCTAAGAAACTGACATCTCCAGCAATCAGTAGGGCCTTACCATTCGGTTGTAGAGGGAAACCAATAGCCTTAGCAATAGGTAGCAATGTTTGAGGTGGGGTCCATAGGACCCCTTTAGCCAATGACCCAACAAGTGGTAATCCTTTCCTGGCACTAGAGATTTTATTTGGTGGCATAAAATATCTAGTTGGGGCATTGCCTTCTCCATTATATGGTAACTTGGTAACTCCATTTAGATTTCTTTCATATATGTGTATATTCTTGGAAGTATCTTTGGTAGTATATTTCCATCTAATATTTCAAAAGGCCTTTAGAGTTAGTTGTCCCTGTCTTCCATCCTTTACCCCATCCTCCCATCTCTTTCCTCATTTAATCCTTCTATTCTAGTTTCCCATTTATCTCTCTTCTTTAATGATAGTGTTTCATGTTTCTGCTTTCTTGGGTGATCTATTAGGGACATTCTTTTCCTCTTCACTGGTTTCTTAATACACTCTTACCTCTGTGGTTAATCCAGTTGTAACACACACGTAGAAAGCTTTAAAAAACTAACATCCGCATGTAAGGGAAAATAAGCAATATTTATCTTTTTGTGTCTGTATTACCTAATTTCAGTTGATTTTTTCTATCTTCATCCATTTACCTGATAATTTCATTTATCTTAGCAGATGAATAATATTCCATAGTATAAATGTGCCTCATTTTCATTATTAACTCAGTAGTTGATGGATATCTAGGCCATTTTCAGTTTCCGTCTGTTATGAATAGAACTGTAACAAACATTGTTGAGTAAATGTCTCTGTAGTAGGATATAGAGCCCTTTTGGTATGTGTCCAAGAGTAGTATAAGAGGGTCTTGAGGTAGATTAGTTTTCAGCCTCCTGAGGAACCTTGACCCTGATTTTGTTTTCCATAGTGGCTACTGTGCCAGTTTGAACGCCCAGCAGCAATAAGCATTCTCCTTTCCTTCATCCTCACCAGCACATACTGCCATTTTTCTATTGGCCTGGAGCATTCGCTGGAGTAAGAGGAAATCCTGAAGTAGTTTAATTTTCCTTACCCTGATTCCAGCCACTGTCTTAAGTAGCCTGTTTACACATCAGCTCCTGTGTTGTGTCATCCCCCACGGAAGATTTATTTCCATGATCTGTACTTCAGTTTCCTCAGATTCAATGTGTTACCTATACAGATAAATGTATATTTGCGAATGTGAAAATGCTAAGAAGTGCATTGGAGGATACATGCACAGTTCTCTAAGACAGTGTTAGTGTTGGTGATTGATTCATGAATACAGGATTTTCTGTGCCAGTCCATACAAACTTGTAGGATTGGGTCTTCAGGTGTGGCACAGAAAGGTATGTCTATGGAAATGGATTCTCAATACTTACGTGTTCACTGTTTCATTACTCTCGACAGGATAACAAAACTGCTACAGAAAGATGAAGATGGCACATTTGGGCTTGTAAGGAAGAGTACCAAGCAAGGAAGTTATTATTACAATATTAGGTATGCAGAAGTATAAGCATGTTTTGCAGAAAGGTTTTCATTATCATTTAGCTCAGAGATTTAAAAAGAACGGAAAATGTAGCAGCAGAAGATCAAAGTCTGAGTAAGATAGTCATGATAGCTCAATTGTATGTTGAAACCAACTAGCAATCTCTAAACCTACAGCATTTCAAACACCTCATTGTGTAGGAGAACTTCAAAAAGCTGAAAAGTTTGCAATGCTCTTGTGCTCAGAAAAGGAAACAGAAAAGTTCTCTTCCCAATCAAAGTGATTGAAGATTATTGCATGTCAAGGGAAATTTACATTTAAGCTCCATGAGCTTGACATCTACAGAATGATAGAAAACAAGGAATATTTAACCAATTGATTACAAATTTCTAGATACTACTTGTCTGTTCATGTTATTAAAAATAAAAGCACAGGACCTTAGGAAACACAATGGGAAATAGTGTAAACATTTCGGGATGGGTCGGGACAGAATGGAACAGGAGTGGGTCAGGTATTCTGGCACTAGGGAGTCACAGAATACTGAGTGTTACAAAGCTCAGATGGAAAAGTATCCTGGAGCTCGGGAGCCAAGGACCACCACAGGTTGCAGTAAGCTTAGCAGCTTATAGCCTTGCCTCAGAGAAAGGCTTCTCCAGTGTATCAGCTCTGTTCTGGTAGGACAGGGTCTTCCAGCTGGGGTTGTCTGCCCAGTGTAGCAGTTTTGCTAGGCAGGAGGTTTCTCGGGTGAAGTTGCTACAGTTCAGCTCTGCTCCAGCAGACCAGAGAGCGGGGAGCAGGGAGCGGGGAGCAGAGTGTAACAACTCCGCTCTGCTCTGCCCAGGGTCGCCTCTGCTTGCTCTGCTCTGCTCTGCCCAGGGTCACCTCTGCTCTGTGGCCACCGCAAAAGAAGATCTTCACCAGAAGCTCATCCAAAGGGGTTTATTGGAAGACAGCTGGACCAGCCAAGCTGAACATACACAGACTTTATATAGGGATATTTGGGGGCAGGGAAGTTTTTTCAGAGTAGGGATTGGTCCTATTTCAGTGCTGAGCTCAGATTGGCTAGAGCTCTGCTACGGAATTGGTTACTTTTTTTACACAAGATAAGGGTTAGATTTGGCTCTGGTTTCAGGGCCAAAGTGTTTTTCTTTTTCTGGTCCTTTTTAGCTTTTTGGCTCCCATTTTAGGGCCAGGGTGCATTTCTTTCACAGACTCTGATTCCAGGGACAAAGTGTGTTCCTTTGGCTCTGCTCAGGGTGTGTTTCTTTGACTGGCCCCTTTTCCCTACAAATAGCCCTAACCAAACCCTAACCCTAACCCTAACTCTCCAACCCTAATCACACATATGATATACAATGAAAAATTTTCTCTGTCATCTAATGCCAAACTGAGCAGTAAAACACCAGGGTAGAAGGAAGGAGAATCACAGAGTTCCAAGTGAAGACAATGGGGATAAACTACTGTCCTTGAAAGGAAAAAGCAAGCTGCACATGATCTTTTAAAGTTATGACTTAGGCTTGTTTATTTGTGGACTCCTTCCTAACAGTGAGAGCAGGGGCTGTCTCTAAGGCTTCGGCTGGCTTTTGGGAACCTATTCCTCATAATGGATTGCATTGCCCAGCCTAAATGCAAGGGGAGGTGGTTACTCTTGCTGAAACTTGATATGCCATGTTTTGATGATACCAGGGGCAGCCTTCTCCTTTCTGAACATAAGCAGAGGAGGGGTGGACTTGCAGGGGAATGTTGGGGAGAAGGGGGGAATGGGAGGAAAGGAAGGAAGGGAAATGCAATCTGGGTGTAAAATAAATAAACCAATATAATCAATGTCTTCCCTAAGCCCTTATTCAAACTGGTATGAGAACAGACATTCTGTATCACATCAGAAAATTCAAAACTGGTGATGCAAATCTGAAAATTTGGTGAAAGTGCTAATTTACAGTAGATTTTATGACACCTTATATAAAAAATCTCAGCATGCATCAACTTCCTCTTCCCTCCCTCCCTCCTTCCCTCCTCCCCTCTCTCTCCCTCCCTCCTTCCCTCCCTCCCTCCCTCCCTCCCTCCCTTTCAGGTACATGTTCCTGCATCTCAGCTCTTTAGATATCATGATATATTTATGATCCATCATTGGAGTTTTCTGGATATCGAGCATAGCATATTGTTTGTCTATGATGCCATTGTGCTAATTACGTCTACCTCTGATGTTTAGGCGCTTCTAGCAGGATCCTGTTGAAAATATTTTAAGGTTCATTTTCATGGCAGAGGACAGTGAACATTTTAAAAAGTTCAGTGATCCTTCACAATGAAATTTTTATCTCCATTCTCAATGAATGAGTAGATGTTCCTGCAGGAAGCCTAGCCTTTTCTCATTTTTTTTTCTGAGTTCAGGGATGGGACAACTCAGTTACTTTTCTTTTGAAGATCACAGAGACATGCCAAAGTCATGACACAGCTAGTATTACCCACCTCCTAAAGACCTTGTCCAAAATGCTTGTAGAGTAGGCTGTCTTCCAGAATTACCCACTTCATATACTTATTCCAGTTCCTTCATACAGATCTTCAAGTACCCACTGATCTCAGTGGAGGAAAGTACTCATAGGATTCTCTCCTAGTGGTCTCACAGAACCAAAGGCCTCACTAACCAGAAGCCTATAGATCTTAAGTTAATGTTTAACTGCAAGGATACAACTAAATCAAAATGAAAAGTCCACGTTTTTGATAATTTTCATAAATAGTATTTTAATACTAAACCATATGTATGTGATCAGAAGTTTTGAATTCCATGCCAGGTATGTTGGCTAGTTTAATGTCAGTTTGACACATGCTAGAGTCATTTTTAAAGCAGGGCCCACAATTGAGGAAATTCCCCTGCCGGCTTGGCCTGTGAGAAAGTCTATGGGACATTTTCTTGATTGATTGAATATTGGTGTGGGCCACTCAGGTCAATGTGCATGGTGTCAGCCTGGGCTGGTGGTCCCAGGTACTATAAGAAAGCAGACAGGGAAAGTCACGAAGAGCAAGGCAGTAAGTAGCACTCCTCCATGGCCTCTGCATCAGCTCCTGTCTCCTGGGCTCCTGCCCTGACTTCCCTTGGTGATGGACTATGATGTGGAATCATAAATGGAAATAAACTATTTCTCCCACCTGGTCATGGCAATAAAGACCCCACCCATGACAGCAGGAAAAGGAGGAAGATGTTTTCTTTGTGAACCTAATCACAATCCTTCTGCAAAAAGAATTGCTGCATCACAGGTGAGAGCTCATTTAGCCATTGCATATCTGTAGCAGATTAGAGCTTATGTCTCACTTTTCTGACAGCTAGTGGTTTGAAATGGGCATCTGATAGGATTAAAGTACTAGTTTGTTTAGACACAAATATTCATTATGTAGAGGCCTACAATCTGTGGTCAGTGGCACTGCTGAATTCCTACCTATTTTGGAGCCTGTAACTTTAACTTAGAGGGATTCAAAAACATTAGTTCTGTTGATGTTGCTGAACAAACCTCAGGACAAACAGTATCATTACCATCACTACCATCACCATCTTAGTTGGAGGGGAAAACTAAAGAAAATTATGTAAAAACAGACCTCATGTGGATTGAACTAGTATTACTTAAATAGGCAGATGGCAATGTGAACCGAAAAATGTTTATCATATCTGAAGAAATTAAAATTGAAAAGAAGAAAATTAAAAATGAGCTATATATCCCCCAATGAATTCTAAATATGGTGCATAAACCCAAATAATTTCTAACTAAATGATTCCATAGCTAGGAAGTCTGTTTCCAGTGATAAATTTATTAAATGTAATTAATTTACTCTCCCATAGTGAATAGGGAGGAGACTGAATGAGTATGTGTTGTACATGGAACTGTGAGGTTGTTTTTGAAAGTGTGCAGAGGATGATAATGATTGTAAAAAGAGATTAAACAAGATACGTGAGCCGTAGAATCAGTCTGACTTGTTGTCTGCAGGCATTTTTAGATTAAAGTATGGGTGTGGCCTTCCAAGTAGAATTCATTCATTTCACTATTGTTTGTAGCAAGCGGTTCGGTTTTTGGTGCTGAGCTACCTTTTCAATGATCCGGGCAAAGGGCTAAGGATTTAAATGAAGATAAAGACAGTGGATTATTCTTATAAGATGAATGGCATTTATTGTAACAAGAGCTGAGCATTAAATACCAGTAGCAGGCATGGTGGAAAACTACCAAGGTCAAGAGCTCACCTTCCCAGGGCCCTCAGGCAAAGGATGGCCAGACAACAGGAACTTGAATTTAGACAATAAGGATGGGCAGAAAACAGGAACTTGCATCCAGGCTATACTGGGAAGAGGGGACAGGAGGTATTTTACCAGAAGCTCCTAATCATAAGCTGGTCAGCAGACCCCCATGAGGGAAAGGAGCAACAATTGTGATTGAAACAAGTGTCTGGAGCTTCCAAGGTAGCCAAATACTCAGGCTTTGCACCAGAAAAGAATGACCTGTGCAGAGAAGTCCCCCATACATTTGCACAAAAGGTTCCTTGAATCTATTGCATTACTAAAGAGAAATTCTGCTATAATACGAGGTCTCACGGAGACTGGGAAGATCATTAAGCTCTGACTGTCTAGACCAACAGGACAAACAATGATAGTAGCAGCACCTAGGTCTTTGAGAAAATCAGTAAAATTGATAAAGTGTAGCCAGACACACCAAGTAAAAAAGAGGGGAAGAAAAAACAGCTAATATTTAGAAAGAAATGAAGAAGGGAGACATTGCTAAGAGAATGCCTATGACCTCAGCACTCGGCACTGGAAGGAAGGGAGATATTGAGGTTATCCTCAGCTATACAGTGATGTTAAGGCTGAATTGTGATACATAATAACCTACAAAAACAAACAAATAAACAAAATCCACCAGAAATAGCAACAGAAAAACAAGCAAACGAAAGAAGTCGTTAAGCTTGTGACATCACTGCCTTACCTGCTTAGCCATTTCTCTGCCCAATTTGTTCCTGTCTTGGTGTGTGTCTGTGTGCCTGCTTGTCTGTGTATGCACCAAGTGCATGCATGTGCCTATGGTGGCTAGAATAAGGAATCGAATCCCCTAAAATTCAGTCACAGGAAGCAGTAGGTTGCCCCATGGGAGAGCTTGGAAATGAAATCAGGTCCTTTAGAAGAGTAGAAAGTGCTCTTAACCTCTGAGCTAATAACTCCAGCCCCAAAAAACATGTTCACTGTTTGCATGCAAATAGTAGCTTTTATTGATTTAAAACTGACCATATAACCCAAAAGATGCTCATTCATACAACAAGGATGTCTGTTCCACTATGTTCATAGCAGCATTATTTGTAATAGCCAGATTCTGGAAACAACCTAGATGCCCCATACCTGAAGAGTGGATAGAGAAAATGTGGTGCATTTACACAATGGAGTACTACTCAGCGGAAAAAAATAATCCAACAAAATAAAATCAATGGAATCTTGAAATTTGCAGGCAAATGGATGGCTCTAGAAGAAACCATCCTGAGTGAGGTAACCCAGTCACAAAAAGACAAACATGGTATGCACTCACTCATACATGGATTTTAGACATGGATCAGGGGAGTGTCAGCCTACAATCCCATTGCCAGTGAGTCTGGAAAACAGGGAGGTTCCCAAGAGAGATATGCATGATATCCCAGAGAAGTAGAATGAGGCAAGATCTCCTGAGCAGATTGGGACCATGGGGGGAGGGTAGAGGGAACCAGGAAAGAGAGGGATAAGAGGAGGGGAGAGGAAGACATGGGGGAGCAGGAAGTTTTAGTTGGGGAAAGAATAGAGGAGATCAGGATGAGAGATACCATAATAGATGGAGTCATTATAGGTTTGAGGAGAGAGCTGACACTAGTGAGATTTTCAGAGATCTACAAGGATGACATCAACTGGCAAACTGAGCAATAGTGGAGAGACTACATTAATAGCCCCTCCATGATAATGACATTGAGGACTGATGGAAACAGAGACAGATACCCACAGCTAAATACTGAACTGAACTCCTGGATTCCAGTGACAGAGAGGGAGGACTGATGAGCAAAGGGGTCAAGGCTATGCTGGTGAAACCCATAGAGACAGCTGAACTGACAAGGGGGAGCTCTTGGACACGAGACTGATGACTAAGAGGCCAGTGGGTGACTGATCCAGACCCCCTGAATGTAGTGTCAGTGAGGAGACCTCGGCAATCTCTGCGGCCTTGGGTAGTAGATCAGTGTTTACCATGGCGTACAAATGAACTTTGGGGGCCAGTTCCACATGAAAGGATGCTCTCTCAGCCTGGACACATGGGGGAGGGTCTATATCATCCCTGGATGAAATGACAGACTCTGGAGATCCCCCATGGAGGGCCTCACCCTCCCTGGAGAATGGCGTGGCGATTGGGTGGGAGCTGGAGGAGCTGGTGGAGGGACAAGGGAGGAGGTGTGGGAGAGGGAGCTGGGATTGACATTTGAAGTAAGCATGTTTCTAATTTAAATAAAAAAATACATTGGAAAAAACTGATCATGTAAAAAGAAAAATGTTACAAATCTACAAGAAGCATCTGTGACAGGACAAATATTAAAAAACAGCCCCACTAAAAAGTAAGACATACAACATATCACTTCCATTGACAGGCCATTCAGGTAATCAACAAATATATAGATTTACAATGTGTTAGCATTTTAATATTTCAGTAATGAAATTTTGGAGAATGAAATCATGAAAGCAAAGCTAAACAAATATCCAAATAGCTTGTATTTAATCAAGTAAATAAAAGATCTTTACAATGAAAATTGCAAATTGCTGACGAAAGCAACCACAGAATATACACAAAAAAAAATGAGAAAAGACCTTCCATGTTAATGTAGAAATAATAATGCTAGTGCCCATCCTACTCAAAATGAGCCATAGATTCAATCTAAACTCCATAAAATATTAACATTTTCACAGAAGCTATAAAAACAATCTTGAAATTCATATGGTATTACAAAGGTCTTCAAATATCCAAAAATATCTTAGTCAAGAGACTGAAGAGATGCCTCAGGGCTTAAGAGCAGTAGCTGCTATTCCAGAGGACCTGGA
Source organism: Mesocricetus auratus (assembly GCF_017639785.1). Classification (NCBI taxonomy): domain Eukaryota; kingdom Metazoa; phylum Chordata; class Mammalia; order Rodentia; family Cricetidae; genus Mesocricetus; species Mesocricetus auratus. The sequence goes on along the minus strand of NW_024429218.1, from coordinate 3,676,556 downwards.
TTCGGTTCTGATAACCCACATGGTGGCTAATAACTGTCTGTAACTCTAGTTCCTGGTGAGCCTTTCATTAAGTGAGACCTGATCCTAGTCTCTGCTAGCAATGTATACACATGGTGCACAGACATTCATGCAGGCAAAATAGCTGTACACATAAGATAAAAATTAATAACCAAATAGTTTTCCATCACAGATCTTAAGCAGAAGACCGAGCTTGAGGCATCACAATACCTGATTAAAAGTAACCCTGTATATTTAGGAAGGCCAGAACAGTCTGGTAATAGCATGCAAACAGGCACACAGGAAAACAAAACATGATACAGTCATGTAAGCAAACACACTTGTCCATAGATCACTAATCTTGAGGAAGATGCTAAAATATGTATTCAAGGAAGGCTTAACTAATGGTACTGGGATGGCCGGTTATCCATTTGAAGGAAAGCAAAATTTGACACCTACCTTCACCTGTCCAAAATCAACTCAAAGTGTAATAGACACCTAACACACTAGAGTCAAAGCTTTGGAGAAACACTTCAAGATACTGGTTCAGGCAAGGATTTTTCTGACTAGTACCACCAAATGTAGAACACTAAAGCAAAAAAAAACCAGACAAATGGCACTAACTTAAACACAAAAGTTCTCCTTATCCAAGGAAGCAATCAGCAAAGAGACAACTTACAGGAGGGGATAAAATATTTGATTAGTATTTTTTGGTAAAATATTCATATCAAGAATATATAAGGAACATAGCAATTCAACAGCAAAAGTATGAAGTAATCTAATTAAATGGTGAATACATAATCTGAGTAGATATTTCTCAAAGTAAGAATCAAATAGCCAATGAATAAATCCTCAAAACACTTCTCAAAGGCATTAGCCATTAGGGAAATGAAATGACGGTTGAAATGTGGTGTCATTTCACGTCTATTAGAATGGCTGCTTTCAAAACGAATGCTACTAGGATGAGACAGCTGAACTCTCATTGCAAGAATGTAAATTAGTGCAAGCATTCATGGCAATAGCATGGAAGTCCTCAAAACACTGAAAATAGGTCTACCATATGAATCAATATACCATGTCTGCGTACACAATCAGAGAAAATGAAATCAATATGTGGAAGTGTTTACGCTGGAGCCATTAATGAAGGCTAACATATGACATCATCCCAGGTGCTCATCAGCAGATGAATGGTTATATATATATATGTATATATATGCATATATGTCCACATATATACATATATATTAATATATATCCATATATATTCATATATGCATATATACACAAACAACACACACATGTTATTCACATCCACAATATTCAATGGAATGTTATTCTTTTTTATTTATTTATTTATTTTTTTAGTATGTGGTTCTACGCTGCCACTTTTGCTTGGTTAAGAAAATGCAAATTAATGCCATCATCTGAGATGTAGTTTGTGCTTCCTTTTTTTTTTTTTTTACTTTATTTATTTATTTATTTTTCAGTTCAAATTTAGATAAGAAACAAGGTTGCTTCACAAGTCAGTTCCAGGTCCCTCTCCCATTCCCTCCCCTCCTCCCGTGCCCTTCCCCCAACCCCCTCGTTATCCCCTCATTCCCCCAGGGAGGGTGAGGCCCTCAATGGGGGTGTCCATAGTCTGTCATTTCATATAGGGCAGGGCCTAGACCCTCCCCCAAGAGTTCAGGGTGAGAGTGCATCTCACATTGTTGGATGGGAGTCCAAAGTCCGTGTGTATACTCAGGATGGGTACTGATCTGCTGCCCAAGGCTCAATAGATTGCCTAGGCCACCTCACTGACACCCAGATTCAGGGGGTCTTGATCAGTGCCATGCTGGATTCCCAGGCTGATGCCTGGGGGAATGTTATTCTTTTATAAAGAATAATAAAACACTGTTGTTTTCAGCAAAATACAGAGAAGTGGAAACATTACGTTAAATGAAATAATCCAGACAGAGAGTGTACCACAAGTTTACTCTAAAAGTGGAAGAAGAAACTTGAATATAGAAGAGTGGTTCCTAAGGTTGTGAGGAAGATGTGTTTGGATGGATAAAGGCAGCTCTATCTGTTCTGTGATGGCTGAATGAATTTAATCTAACACTACACCGAGCGTATTATTATGAACAGCAAATACATGTTAACTAAAAACTCAGATCACCGCAGGCTATATATGCTCTATATGTTATATAGAACAATAAGACTAATGTGTTTGAAAATAAAATGCACAGTACATGACAATAATATCCATTAAAAAGCAGCAGTAATTGAGGTGGTGTGGTATTGGCAGTAGAAAGAAATGTGTTTAACCGGAGGAAGAGGACAGAAATGATTGCGCTCACACATGGCCACATATTCTACAAGGGTATTGTTGTATTTGGGGGCGAGAGTCTTTTCAGTGTCATACGCTGGAATAATTAGGTATATACTGGAAATAATTGGATATATACATATATATGTGAAAGTATGTTTTAATCTTTTACAAAAAATAATCCATCATAATCAAAGACTAAAATTTAAAAGCCCAAACATTGAAGGTTCTAGAAGAAAGTCAGAGGGTAACTTCCTTACCATGGGCCATGTCATTTCATCATATAAGATGCAAACACATTAATTATAAAGTAAAATCTCGATAGATTTAACTTCAACAAAATCAAGACCTGCTCCTTATTTAAAGACTGAGAAGTTTCCCATGGGTGGCGGCAAAGGAAAACACAGAGAAAAAAGCAAGCCTCAGCCAGAGAGAGTACATTCAAAGTCAATATTCCAGACAAGGCTTGAGCCATGCCACAAACAGAGAAAATGAACACAAGTCACAAAGAGAACACCTCATAGCCTGAACGCATACTAGTATCATGAATGCTTGAATAGATGTATTTAATAAAACTGTCTTCATCATATTAATAAAACTAAGAAAAAATATTCAACATCATTGCCAATCAAGGAAATACAAACTAAAATCAAATGAGATCCAGTTGGCAACCAGCAGAATAAAACTAAAGACCAGTATCACTCTCAAATTATGACACAGGGAAACTGCACTTCACTGTCATTCTGTTGGGAATACATATTAACAAAATTTTCTTTGAAAGCCATTTTAATTATTTAGATATTATGTATACTTTATGACTTTGTGATTCTTCACAGAAGTTTTTCCATAAGACAAATAATTGCACATGTCTACAAAAAGCTATATAAAAACCACAATTGCAATGGTTTTTCAATAGTTATATCCCAAAGAAAAACTAAGTGGTATGGTAAACGATAGAACATTGTCATTTGCAAGCAGTGAAAAACTTGTACTAAATTTGAAAACCTTTTATCGCTTTGGGTTTTTTTTTTCTTTTCTGTGTAACTGAATCTCAGACGCATGGCATTTAGTGAATGAAGTAGATATCGATGACCTCACTATACAAACCATTTATGAGAATTTATAACAGCTCAAGTTTATCTGAGGCCATGGATGGCTGCCGAATTCAGTGATCCTCCCATTTAGTGTGGGGAGGTAGCAATTCGTCTGATTTTCAAAAAGCATGAGACATCTTTTGGGGGTGCAGTACACAGAGGCATGGGAGAGTTTGCGGGGTGCAGTGTATACAGGCATGAGGAGCTTGTGAAGGATTGAGGCAGTCTTTGGAGTGCTGTGTATATTTGCTGCTCTGGGAAGGATATGTTGACGCAAAACTTCATGCAGTTGTATGTGTCAGATTTACACACACACGCACACACACACACACACACATGCCAAATTAAATAAAGGTTATGCAAATAAATGGCCAATAAACAATGGAAATGATGATAACATTTCCAATTAAGGAAATGTATGCTAATGTAACAGCAAAACATTATATTACCCACAAGCGACTAGCAAAACATTAAAAAGCAAGTGGCAAACTATTTTTAGAAATTTGAATTATTGCAACATATTAAATTGTAATTTGGTAAGTTATTTTAAACTAAAACACATACACATACTTTATCAAGGATAGCAGAGCTGAGAATGTCACTATGCGTTTGCTTCCATGTTTCTGTGTTTCAAATACCTGAGAGAAAAAAATTAAAGAAAGAAATATTGCTTTTTAATTCATGGTTTCAGAGGGCTCAATACACAATTCAACCCATGATGTTCCGGTTTCATCATTTTGAGATGGAATCAAGGCTGAACATCACACCAGTGCTAGTATGCACAGGAAGCGCCTCCTCCCTCCACCCAGGGAAAAGGATATAGAGAAACGGGGACACAGGAAATGTCCAGGGGAAAATGCATCACTCATGGGCATTTCTCCACTGACCTACTCCCTCCAGTTATGCACCATCACCTTCTTTTAACACCATCCAACAACGCTGCCACATTGTAAACCAACTAAGGCATCAAGCAACTGATTACAGGAGAGCCTTCCCGATAAGCCCAGCAGCCAGCAATCGAGTCCGCAATACACGGTCGTGACCTTTCATACTCAAACAGTAATAGTCACTTAGACACATGGAAGTGCATATGTAATGACACACATACAAGTTGTTTGTCCGGTGTTGTTTGGGGGGGTTAGAACTAGAAACAGTGTTAACTCACAAGTAGAGTTTTGGATACAAATATACTTTGTGGTTATTATAGATAACCACAAAATAGGGTTAGAGTTATGGAATAACTTGTCAGACTTCTAGTAAGAAGGGAAGATATCATGATGGAAATTTTAAAGAATTATATCTGGAAAAGTAGTGTGGAAAATTTCAAATACATGTATCCATGCATTTGTGTGTCTATATAAATATGCTTGTCTCTGTGTTATCCAGATATGGAAAAAACTAAGAGACAATACAAAATATTTTAGTGAATATTATGGTAAACATATGCATAAAATTAAGAAACAATATAACAATGATTTTCTACACGGATAATGATAAAATTGATGATAAGTGGAATTACTAAGTAGAAAGCACAGAAAACATCCACATACCAGAGAGGACTAGCATTTTGAAAATAAGAATTGCCTACAATTAAACATATTTTACATGAAATGATAACATCTTGCTTCTAATAAAATTGCTGCCATTATATGTCAATTATTTACTTTACTTAATATTTTCTATTTAGAAGCATTTGTAGCTGTAGACAATTCATGTTCATTTGCTATTTCCTTTTTTATTATTAATCTCTCATATTTTCTGGGGTTATTTCCAATGTTCTAGATGTCCACCTCATCCCCTAAGTGCTCCCCAACTTCAGTCATTTCTCCCAGTATTTTCTGTCCCCCAGTTTATCCCTCCTGCTCTCTACCTCTTCTGCCCTGAGTCCACCAGTGAAATCTATTCTATCTCTGCTCCCCAGGGACATCCTTTGGTTCTCCCTAAACCCTCCTTGTTACAGTCTCTCCCATCTGTGGACCCTCCCATGATTCTCTTTTATTTTGCAGCTAATATCCACTTTTAAGTGAGTACATACCATGTTTGTCTTTCTCTGTCTGGAAGTTCTATCCATTTGCCTGCAAGTTTCATGATGTCGCTGTTTTTAACATCTGAGTAATAGTCCTTTGTGTAAATGTACCACATCTTTATTCTTCAGTTGAGGAACATCTAGGTTACTTCCTGTTTCTGGCTATTGTGAATAAAGCTGCTATTAACATAGGTGAGCAAGTGTCCTTGTGGTATGATGGAATGACCTTTGGGTACATGACATATTGATTTCCATAGTGGATGCACAAGTTTGCATTCCCACCCATAATGTATGAGTGCCCCTTGCTCCCCATCCTCACCAGCATGAATGTTACTTGTGTTTTGATCTTAACCGATCTGATAGGTTGAAGACGGAATCTCAGAGTCACTTTGATTTTCATTTCCCTTATGGATAAGGGTGTTGAACATTTCTTTAAGTATTTTTCTGCCATTTGAGATTCTTTTGATGAGAATTCTCTCTTTAGATTGGTAAGCCATTTTTTTTAACTGGATTATCTGGTCTTTTGATGTCTAGTTTACTGAGTTCTTCATATATTTTGGAAATCAGGTTTAGTGTAACTGGATTTACTTTGAGGTCTTAGATTCACTTGGACTTGAGTTTTGAGGGTAATAGATATGGATCTACTTGCATTCTTCTACATGCCTGTAGTCTTTCTGTTCTGCCTGGTACTGCCACCCTTCAGCCTCAAATAAACACGCAGAGAATTATATCAAATATAAACTGTTTGGTCAATGGCTTAGGCTTCTTATGGCTAGTTCTCTCTTAATTATTAACCCATTACTATTAAACTATGTATTGCCACAAGACTGTGGCTTACCTGTAATCCCGCATGTCACCCCTTTGACAGCATGTTACTTCCCTGGTGGCTCCTCTCTGTCTTTCTCTCTCCAGAATTCTCCTCGTCTGATAGCCCACCTATACTTCCTGCCTGGTTACTGGCCACTCAAATTTTTATTCATCAAAAAGTAAGAGAAACATATATACAGAAGGACATTCCCCATCACATGCTGACATCCAGTTATGCCAGCACTATTTGCTGAAGATGCTTTCTTTCTTTTTCCATTGTATAATTTCTGCTTCTTTGTTTGAAAATGAAGTGTCCATTGGTGTGTGGATTTACATCTGGGCTTTTGACTCAATTCACTGAGTCATCTGTCTGTTTTTATGCCAATACCGTGCTGTCTTTTATTACTATAGTTCTGTAGTAGAGTTTGAAATCAGGGATGGTGATTCCTTTGGAAGTTCTTTTATTGTATAGGATAGTTTTAGCTATCCTCAGTTTTTTGTTTCTCCATATGAAGTTGAGCATTATATTATTCTTTCAAAGTGGGTTGGAATTTTAATAGGGATTACTTTGAACCTGTAAACTGTAGCGAACCGGTGTCCGGGGTTACGGGTCTACAACAATGTAAATGAAGATAAAGACAGTGGGTTCATTCTCACAAGGAGAATGGCATTTATTTTAACAAGAGTGGAGCCTTATATACCAATGCCAGGCATGGTGGAAAAACACCAAGGTCAGACGCTTGCATTCCCAGGGCCCTCTGGCAAAGGGCGGGCCAAAAACAGGAATTAGCATTTAGACAATAAGGATACACAGAAAACAGAAACTTGCATGCAGACCTTACTGGGAGGAGAGGACAAGAGGTATTTTGCTAGAAGCTTCTAGTCACAAGCTGGTCAGCAGACCCCCATGGGGGAAGGGTGCAACAGTAGACTGCTTTTGGTAAGATTACTTTTGGTAGGATTACTATGTTAATCCTACCCATCCACAAACATGGGAGATCTTTCCATCTTCTGATGTCTTCTCCAATTTCTTTCTTCAAGGACTTGAAGTTCTTGTCACACAAGCCTTTTACTAATTTGGTTAGAGTTACCCCCAAGATATTTTATATTTTGGGGGTTAATGTGAAGGGTGTTGTTTTCCTGATCTCTTTTTCAGCCCATTTATCATTTGTATGTAATAGGTCTAATGAGTTTTTTTAGTTAAATTTGCATTCATCTACTTCACTGAAGGTGTTTATCAGCTATAGGAGGTCCCAGGCAGAATTTTTTGGAGTCACTTTTGTATACTATCATATCATCAGCAAATAGCAAAATTTTGACCTCTTCCTTTCCAATTTGTATCGCTGTTTTCTCTTTTTGTGGTCTTATTGCTCTAGCTAGAGCATCAAGTACTTATACTGAATAGATATGAAGCAAGTGGTCAGCCTTGTCTTGTTCCTGATTTTAATGGAATTGCTTTAAGTTTCTTTACATTTAATTTGATGTTGGCTATAGGTTTCTCATAAATTGCCTTTATTATGTTTAGGTATATCTCTGTTTCCCTGATCTCTCTAAGACTTTTTATCATAAAAGGGTGTTGAATGTTGTCAAAGGCATTTTCAGTATCTAATGAGATGATCATGTTTTTTCTTTCAATTTGTTTATATGGTATATTACATTGACAGATTTTTGTATGTAACTGTCCTTGCACCTCTGGGATGAAGTCTAGTAGACTTCATGGTAGACGATCTTTTTAATGTGTTCTTGGATTTGGATTGTGAGTACTTTATTGAGTATCTTTGCATCAATGTTCATGGGGGAGACTGGACTGCAATTCTCTTTCTTTGTTGACTCTTTGTGTGGTTTGAGTATCAGGGTAACTATATCCTCATAAAAAGAATTTGGTAGTGTTCCTTCTGTTTCTATTTTATAGAATAATTTGAGGAGTATTGGTATTAGCTCATCTTTGAATGTTTGGTAGAATTCTGTAATAAAACTGTTCCTGGGCTTTTCTGTTTAGGAGTCTTTTAATAACTGCTTCTATTTCCTTATGGGGTATAGGTATATTGATATTGTTTAACATTTATTTAGCTTTCGCAAGTTGTATCTATTGATGAAACTTGTTCATTTCTTTTAGATTTTCCAGTTTTGTGGAGTATAGTTTTTGAAGTGTGACCTAATGATTTTTTGGATTTCCTCAGTGTCTGCTGTTATGTCCCCCTTTTCGTTTCTAATTTTGTTAATTTTGATATTCTCTCTCTGCCTTTTAGTTAGTTTGGATAAGGATTTGTCTATCTTGTATTTCTCTCAAAGCTCTTGGCTTCATTGATTTTTCATTTTGTTCTCTTTGTTCCTATTTCATTGATTTTAGCTATTTATTTGATTATTTTCTGCCATCTACTCCTTTTGTGTGTCTTTTCTTCTTTTTGTTCTAGAGCTTTTAGTTGTGCTGTTAAGTTGTTAGTTTGAGATCTTTGCAATTTCTTTAAGTAGGCGCTTAGTGCTATGAACTTTCTTCTAAGCACTGCTTTCATTGTGTCCCATATGTTTGGATTTATTGTGGTCTCATTTTCATTCAATTCTAAGAGGCCCTTAATTTCTTTTGTTATTTCTTCCTTCATTCAGTGGTAATTCAGCAGAGAGTTGTTTAGTTTCCATGAATTTCTGGGTTTTCTGTTTTGTTGGAATCCAGCCTTAATCCATGGTGGTCTGATAGGACACAGGGGGTTATTTCAGTTTTCTTGTATCTGTTGAGACTTGCTTTGTGACCAAGTATGTGGTTAATTTTAGAGAATGTACTATGCTGTGCTGAGAAGAAGGTGTTTTCTTTTGTATTTGGGTGGAATGTTCCATAGATGTATGTTAGGTTCATTTGAGTCATAACATACGCTAGTTCCCTTATTTGTTTAGCTCCCGTCTAGATGACCTGTCTATTGGTGAAAGTATGTTGTTAATTTCTCCTACTACTAATGAGTGAGTTTTGATGTGTGATTCAAACTTTAGTAGTGTTTCTTTTATGAATGTGGGTGCTCTTGAATTTGGGGCATAGATGGATTTTGAGTATGAAATGTCCTCTATCTCTTTTGAAGAATTTTTAGTTGAAGTTTATTTTGTTAGATATTGGAATAGCTACACCAGCTTGCTTTTTTAAGTCCACTTGCTTGTAAAATGTTTCCCAACTCTTTATGTCTGCCTCTGATATTGAGATGTGTTTCTTGTATTCAGCAGAAGGATGGATCCTTTTTTATCATGCATTTTGTTAGACTGCATCATTTTATTGTGGAATTGAGTCCATTGATATTGAGCGATATTAATAAACAATGATTGTTAATTCCTGAAATTTTGTTGTTGGTGGTGGTGGTAGTAGTGTGTGTGTGTGTGTGTGTGTGTGTGTATCTGTGTGTGTGTACAGTGTGTTTCCCTTCTTTGTGCTTTGCTGCTATGAGATTATTTATTGCCTGTGTTTTATGGGTGTAGCTAACTTCCTTGGGTTGAAGCTTTTCTTCTAGTTACTTCTGTAGGGCTGAGTTTGTGGAGAGGTATCGTTCAAATTTGGTTTTGTCATGAAATATCTTGTTTTGTCCATCAGTGGTGGTTGAAATTTTTGCTGGGTACAACAGTCTTGACTGGCACCTGGGATCTCATAGAGTCTGTAGCACATCTATTCAAGCCCTCCTGGATTTTAGCGTTTCCACTGAGAAATAAGGTGTGATTCTAATAGGTCTGCGCTTATATGCTACTTGATCTTTTTTGTTGAAGCTTTTTTTTTTCTTTGTTAGTTTAGTGTTTTGATTTCTAAGTGTTGAAGGACTTTCTCTTCTGATCCGTTCTATTTTGTGTTTTGTAAAGCTTCTTGTAGCTTCATAGGCATGCTCTTCTTTAGGTTAGGAAATTTTTCTCCTATGATTTTGTTAAAAATATCTTCTGGGCTCCCATCCAAGTACTAACCAGGCCCGACCCTGTGTAGCTTCCCAGATCAGACAAGATCGGGCACCTTCAGGGTAGTATGGCCTTGGGCAGTAGATCAGTATTTATCCCAGGTATACAAATGGACTTTGGACTCCCATCCAACAATGTGAGATGCACTCTCACCCTGAACTCTTGGGGGAGGGTCTAGGCCCTGCCCTGGATGAAATGACAGACTATGGACACCCTAATGGAAGGCCTCACCCTCCCTGGGGAAATGAGGGGATATTGGGGGCGGGGGTTGGGGAGAGGGCACAGGAGGAGGGGAGGGAAATGGAGAGGGACCTGGAATTGATATGTGAAGCAACCTTGTTTCTAATTTAAATTTAAAAATAAATAAAAAAATGTCTTCTGAGATTTTTGAGCTAGAATTCTTTTCCTTATTCTATTTCTATTAATTTTAGGTTTGGCCTTTTCTTAGTTTCCCAGGTTTCTTGGGTGTTTTGTGTTAGGATTTTTTTTTTAGATTGGACATTTTCTTTGACTGATGAATGAATCCATTTCTTCTTTCATATCCTCAGTGCCTGACATTCTCTCTTCCATCTTTTATATTCTGATGATGATCTTTGGTTCCTGTTTGTTTACCCAGATTTTCCATTTCCAGAATTCCCTCACTTCCTGTTTTCTTTATTACTTCCATTTTGATTTTCAGGTCTACAATAATTTTCTTTACCTGTTTTTTGTTTTCTCTTGGCTTTCTGGAAATTCTTTAAGGGATTTATTGATTTTTAAAAATTTTTGTTGTCTTTTCCTCAATTAATTAAGGATTTTATTCATTTCCTTTTTTCATCATCATCAAGTTGGTTTTGAGGACATTTTCTTGTGCTTTCTTGCTTTGGAATTTTAAGGTCTTGCTGTCATAGGATAGCTGGGTTCTGGTGTTGCCAGAATTGCCTGACTGTTGTTGATTATATTCTTACACTGACATTTAGGTATCTGGGTTTGGGATGATTATCGGTTTAGGTGCTGATTTCCGATTTTGTCTTTGTTGGATAGTTCCTTGGTTTCTGTTTTCCTCTTTGGTTTTCTGGTCTTTGTAGCCTGGATTTCTGGTGGCCAGATTAACCTCTATCTAGTAGGGCGTCTCTATCCAACTTGGGAGCTGGCCTTTTGGCAACTATCTTGGCCTTTGGTGCCCCAGGGGTTTCTCATCTTCTGACTGGTGTGGCCTGGACCTGAGCAGCAGAAGGAAGTCTCATGGAATTGGGAGCAGGGCCTGGCAGCAGGGTGGGTGATGAGGAGCCTGGGAGGGTAGGGGTTGTGGAGCGGGACTTGGGGTGATGGAATCTCAGGTGCGGCTTCCTCATCTCTTCTTCTGACTGGCGTGGTCTGTGTCTGAGTACAGGCCATTTGTGATTCCTTATTTAATTCTTCATAATGTCTCACAAGTTACCATCTTCTCTGAATCAATTATATTTTATAATCAGAATTATAGTGACATTCTTGACAACACAATTTTATCCACATAACATTCTTCCTTGCATTTTCAGAAAGTCATTTCATTGGTTTAAATTCTTGGGAATGCTGTTATTGGGTCAAAGTGAATATTTTTATAACTCTTGGAACTAGTCACTTATTTCCTAGTAGAAAACAATATATATATATATTAATATAAGAAATGTGCACTCCTAATTTTTAAGTTCTATTGCATTCTGCCTTCAAAAAATTCAGTTGGTAAGGGAGGTTATGATTTATTGCTCTGACAACGTTGATTTATTCTATTTTGAGACAGTGTTGCTGTTTGACTTCTGCTAGTATTGTCTGGGTACATTTCCCTTGGGTTTTGGCAATATTCTTTATAAACTGATATTTAAAATTCATCTTAGTTATTTAATATTTTGAGAACATGTAGTAACCTGTGAGGAGTGAGAATTTGTGCAAATGGAGTGCTGCCTGGACTCCCACAGTTAGAGACAAAAAGACACCACTAGACTGCAATGGGTGCAGGAGAATCCCAGAAGAAATGGCTTGTGAACTAAGTGTCTATTGTGTGTTGACTTACCTTGTGTTTCAGCTACATTTTCTTCTTATGCTCATACATTTAAATTTACACTTTCTGTGCCTGTCAGGGATGTCCCATCACTTTCATTGAATATTCTATATTTCAGTATTTTGGTTTTCTATTTTTCTTCTTATTGAATCTATGTGATGTAGGAACTAGCTCCACCATACAATTGGGTAATTAGCACACATTAGGCAGTGAGTTTTTAATAACTGAGTCAATTAATCTCAAGTGGAAGAAACTGGCCAAGTCAGTGCTGTTGATAAGCAAGGTCACTGCCCTCATTAGTCATGATTGCAAATATTAGAAGAATTGGGCACACTTGTTCCCTTATTGTCTATGAAAATTGTAGAAGGACTTTCAATCAAACATCTCTGTACACAGATTATTAGGTATTAGTTCAATGAATTTTTGTTATTTTCTATAATAGAACATTCTTGGGGGGGCAGTGAATTTTCTTTTTGTTCTTTTTCATTATTCTTCTCTCATATAATACATTGCCACCATAGTCTCCCCTTGTTCTCCTCCTCCCAGCCCTCCCCTGACACCCCCTCTCCCCAAGACTCACTGCCCCTTTGTTTCCATTTAGAAAAGAGCAGATATCTGTGATCTCAATCAAACATGGTATAGCAAGATGCAGCAAGACTAGACATTAATTCTCACACCAAATATCAAGGCTGAATGAGACAACACAGTAGGAAGAAAAGAGTACCACAAGCAGGCAAAAGAGTCAGAGACACCCCGCCCTCACTGTTAGGAGGCTAACAAAAACTGCAAGCTAAACAACCACAGCCTGGTCTATAAGAGTTAGTTCCAGGACAGCCTCCAAAGCCACAGAGAAACCCTGCCTTGAACCCCACCCCCACCCCAAAGCTAATATTTATATGCTACATGCTCACTCTTAATGCTTTATTTTTAAATTGATTTAATTTAACAATTCTATAGTTACAAAAATTCTATACTTAAAATAAGAAACTCTGCTGTTCATCTAGTTACCTACAAAGAATTTTAATTATTCCAGCCACACCTAATATGATGTATTTATTTTTCATCTAGGCAAGGATGTTAAGAAGCAATATCTTAGCCAGGCGGTTGTAGTGCACACCTTTAATGCCAGCACTCAGGAGGCAGAGCCAGGCGGATCCCTGTGAGCTCAAGACCAGTCTGGTCTACAAAGGCACACAGAGAAACTCTGTCTTAAAAAACCAACCCCCCCCATAAAAAGAAAGAAAGAGAGAGAGAAAGAAAGAAATGTAGAAAGAAAAAAGCAGCAATATCTTTATCTGGGAAATAAAAACATCAGCAACAATATCAGGAAACCAAAACCAGGCCAGTGAGATGGCGTAGGGGTAAAGTTCGGGAGTGAAGGGACTTGTTGCCAAAACTGACTGCCCAAAGGACCCCTCATGGTGGTAGGAGAGAACTGCCTCCTGCAGATTGCCCTCTGACCATTGCATGTGTGCAATCACACGTGTGCATTCACTAAAGAAAGCAACTAAACAAATAAATAAATGTAAAAAAGCATAAGAACCAACAGAAACCAGTGCAAGTGGTCAATAACAGTGAAGATAACAAAACCTAACATTTATTAATCATTTGCCATTATTCAGATAGTGTCAGTCTTTAATATTAATTTTCTTCACTAAAGAGTCTATGAAGAAGTAATTCCCATTTTTCTATTACTGTCTTACATAGGATGTATATTCCAACTAAAACAGAAGATAAAAAGATGCAATTTACAAATAAAATTCAGTGTCTTGGGTTTACATTAGCAAGATGGCAGAATAAGAAACCTCAGAGTCTCCCTTTCATTATGAATAACTTATTGAACTATAATAAATGGATAAATCTATTTTGTGGAAAAGTCATATAATCTCTGTCAGGCTTCTATACTCTTTTTTATAGTAGTTATCCTTGTCACATTATAGAAGGAATCTCAAAAACTGTTAGGCTTCTCTATATTTGGAGTGTTTTAGGGCCTACCCACACTAATGGCTTCTGTCTTATCTGTTTTGGAGTACCAATGGGGTCTGACATGTTCTAGATACCTGGAAGTCACCAAAATCAAATATAGTGGTTTGGAGTAGCATACAAACACTAACTATAATCTTTTCATGTGGTTCTGGAGGAAACAAATGGATAAAAATGCCAATATTCCAATCCTTCTCTTGGAAAGGAAGACGAGATAGTAGTATGTCTAGTGCTTTAATACTTTCTGAGGAGCTGCCAGAGGAAACTGTTTCTTTCTTGCCTTTCGGAGTACTGATAAGACTTGATACACTAGATATCTGGGGATTCGTTATTGAGAAAACAGTTGGAGGGGTGGGGGTTGATTGGCAGTGTTTTGAGAGGCTCCAAGAACTTCTAGCCAAGTTGATTTGTAAGTCGCTTTCCTCTCCAAAGTCATCCCGTGGTTGATAGGAGTGATTCTCTTAAGAGATACCTTTTTTTAAATTATTATTTTTTTATTTAGGGTGGAAACAATCTTGCTTCACATGTCAATCCCAGCTCACTCTCCATCCCCTTCTCCTCTACCCTCCCCACCAGGTCCTCCAGCCCCCCACCCAATCTCCACTCTGATCCCCAGGGAGGGTGAGGCCCTCTATGGTGGATCTCCAGTGACTGTCATTTCATCCAGGGCAGGGCCTAGGCCCTTCCCCAAGAGTCCCAGCTGAGAGAGCCTCCCATATTGTGGCATGGGCACTCAAAGTCTATTTGTACGGCACGGATAAATACTACCCAAGGCCCCATAGATTACCTAGGCCTCCTCACTGACACCTACATTCAGGGGGTCTGGGTGAGTCCCATGCTTTCCACACAGCAACACTGCTTCAGAAACTGACCTTATTGCAATGGAGATAGATGACTTGTCTGATAGAGAATTCAAAAGAGTCATCAAAGATGTTGAATAAGTTTGGGAGAACAATACATAAATAGAGTAAAATTTAAAATAAGATGGGGAGAGGCTATTGAACATAGAAAAAATTGGAGGAATGACTCAGTGAATAAATGATTTGTTGTGAAAGTAAGAGGACAGCTGGCCTATCTGTAATCACAGTCTGCAGAAGGTGGAGCCAGGGAGCCCCCAGAGAGAGCTGGTAGCTGGACCACTTGAAACACTGAGCTTGTTGTTCAGTGAGAGTCCCTGTCTTAGTATAGGAGACAGAAAGCGGTGAAGGCGTTAGGTTGGGTAGCCCCTAACATGCAGTCCAATTATAGAGAAATCTAACACATGTGCATGGGCACCTACACACATGTGAACACATAAACATACATGCACACATACCACAGACTCATACATACGTGAAATAAAAATAAATATTAAAAGGAGATCCTACAAAAATCTTGGGTCTGAGCAATAAATGGACAGAAAAATTCACTAGAGGATTTAATAGTGATTAATCCAGGCAAAAGAATCAGAAAAATCTTGGTGCAGTGATAGCACACACCTTTAATTTCAGCACTGGAGAGGCAGAGACATGTGGATCTGTGAGTTAGAGGTCAGCCTGGTCCACAGAGTGATTTGTAGGACAGCCAGGGCTACACAGAGAAACCCTGTCTTGAAAAACAAAACAAAACAAAACAAACAAACAAACAGCCCCCCAAAGCCAAAAAAATTCAGACAAGTCAAAGACAATACAAACTGTTATTATTATAAAGTGTTTTATATGACCCCTAAGGGTAGAAATGCTTTGTGGAGACACACAGAAGGAAATGATAAGGGAATCAAAGTGTATCTGTGAAAACATCAAGGAAATGAAAAGGAACAGAACAGGAAAAGAAAGGGATTAACAGACAAACAGAAAATTAGTTACTGGGAAAGACTGTGTCTTGTCCTATTGACAGTTCAGTTAGAAGGCAAAGTGTGGCTGAAGATATAAAAAGCTACACAAATAAAAAGAAGTTCAAGTATAGGCTGTCTACAGATTCACTTTAACTGTAGAGAAACATGTAAACTCAAGTGAAGACATAACAAAAGAAATTCCATCAAATGGTGACTCAATGATAGATGGAGATATGTGACTATACTTGTGACAGAAAAATATCAACTTTAAGAAAAAATACTTACAATAGAAGAAGAATATTGTTTATTAATGAAAAGCCCAATTCTATAGGAAGGTAAACAATAATAAATGGACATTACCTCTAGATCAGAGTACCAAGAGATAAAAAGCCAACTGACCATGGGACCAAACAAATAGGCAGAGAAAATCCACTCACCCACAGCACGTAGGCAGTTTAAAGTGAATGATATCATAGAAAATGATTTTTATACCATTGTAGAATTAAGCTAGAGATGAGTGGCAGAGAGAAAATTGAAATGAATGGAGTCCTGTAAATGTAAACCTACCAAGACTGAGTAAGAAAGAAAGAGGGTAGTTGAGCAGACCAATGGTTATAACCAGGAAGGACAAAAATCAGTAATAAAAACTGTTCAAACAATAACAAAAAGCTCAAGACATGATGGATTTATTTGTGAATTAAACCATAAATTTAAAAAATTAACAATAAGCCGCACGCCTTTAATCCCAGCACTCGGGAGGCAGAGGCAGGCAGATCTCTGTGAGTTCGAGGCCGGGCTGGACCGACAGCCTCGAAAACAATACAGAGAAACCCTGTCTAGTAAAAACAACAACAACAAAAAAATTAACAATAATATTTCTCAGATTCTTCCAGATATTTGAACAGGAAGAAATAATTCCAAAAACATGGTATGAATCCAGCATTACCGAGATAGAAAAATCTAATAAAGACACTATAGCAGAAGAGATCTCTAGAACAAATATACATATACATATATATACAATTCTCCATAAGATATTAGTAAAGTGAATTGAACAGTACATTAAAGGATTGTATACTATGATTAACTGAGATATATAGCTGGGATACATGGGTAGTTCAACACAAAAAATTAATGTGATACACTACACTAATACTGAAGGATAAAACATGATCACTTCCATAGATATAGAAAAATATAGAGAATAATCAGTACCTTTTTATAATAGAAAACTCCCAATCAACTCAGAAAAGATGAAAATTATTTCAACATTACATGGGTCATGTGTGGAAAACTCATGATTTGATCAGAAATAATACAATGTGTTAACTGTCACCACTTCTCTATATCATATAGATGTGGTATTGAAACTTCTAGGCATAGAAGTTAGCAAAGAAACACAGGAAGGCAAATAAGACAGAGACAAGTAGAATGACCCATATTTGCTAACTATACGATATGAGACAAATACTAAAAATGCCACAATGGAAAAATACCAAGAAAAAAACAAAAGTCCATTAGACCTCATAGGAAAATTCAGTGTGATGTAAAACATATAAAGTCAGCAATAAAACAGTCACATTTCTATATGTTAACAACAAATTATTTTCCATTTACAGTAACATCAAAATGAACAAATTCCTTAGAGAGAAATTTAAGTAAGGAAATAAAAAACTTACTGTCTTGTTCCAGTGGTTTTTTTTTTCTGTTTCTGGTATAAAACATAGACCAAAACCATCCTGGAGAGAGATGAGTTTATTTCAGCTTTACTTGCAGTCCATCTTTGAGGGGATCCAAACCAAAGACTCAAGCAGGAACCTGGAGGCAGGAACTGAAACAGAGGCCAAGGAGGAAAGATGGTTACAGGCTTGCTCTGCACGGTTTGCTCATTTGCCCAGGGATGACACTGCCTACTGTGGGCTGTGTCTTCATACACTAATTAGCAACCCTGAAATTCCAAACAGGTTTGCTGACAGACTGGCCTGGTGGAAGCAATTTCTCAACCTTTTTCCCCCAAGGACTCAGTTTTTAAATGTGCAGTTTTTGCAATGTAGCCCTTGGAATGATTCCAATATTCTGTATTGACTGGTTTTTGGTTTATTTTGGGGTTTTTTTTCCCTTCTATAAACTTTAAAAGCTGATCATAGACCAGTATTTGCTAACCCTCCCTTTATACTAATGTTAGCAACATTAGTTACCAGAAGATAGAACACTATTAACATCTGTGAGGGAAACTGAAACAGATGACTCCGAGAAGAAATGGGAGCTTGACATCTGAATACAGTGTGCAGCCTTGCCATAATGCTGAGCCTCTCTGGGTTTAGTAGCAGTCCAAAGTCCAACTTGGCAGTGAGTAGAGATTCATGTAAGTCTTTCAGAGCAAAGGCATTGTAATCCACTGAGCAAAGAGACAGTCACACACACACACACACACACACACAAAATGATTGGCTCTGAAGTTGTTTCCAATATAAGAACATTCTCCCATGCTTCTGCCCATCCAGAAAGATGTTAGTTTCCCTCTGACACTTAGCCTCATCCATATATGCACACACAACTCCATTAGTACAGCTATCTGTGAAGGCAAATTATAACAATAAAGTATATATATATATATGCACTAACATATTTGTTGCATTTTAAAGGCTGTGAGAGCTGGCGTGAGGCTGTAGTTTGTAATGTATATCACGAAATGAAGAACAGATGATCTGAGAATGAACATTTGTTGGAAGGATCTCTCTGGGCTTAAATATTTATTTTACTTCCTCCAGCTCCCTCCCTTTTGACTGAATATTATGCTTGCCAAAATCTACAGTATGAAATCATGCAAAGTTTGTGACAAAGTCACCTCAAATTGCTACCATAAATTATTACCTCCTACGTAGTCTTTCTCAGCAATGCGCAATTAATCAAGGAAGAGACTTATTCTTTCTAATTAAGGAGTTGTCTTGAAATGTTTTATTTTAGGTGTGAAAGGGTTGTTGATTCTGGGGGGGATGCAGGTTCACCCTACACAATGTCTGTCTCCAAAGTGTAGTAGCATTTGGTTCCAAGGAAGGGAAGCCCCTTCTTGTTCAGGCCAAGTGAGAAATCTAGGGCTGTAAAAATTCCAGATTGTGAGAACCATCTTGAAGAAAATCTTGATGGAGAATTCACGAGGCAGGTTTTTGGGAGACTCTGAGAAACTAAATTCCTACTTTCTTTCCTTTTTTTTTTTTCAGGGCATGGGGAAAATTCCATTGATATTTCTTAGGTATTTACATGTTAAGTTTACACTCAGTTCCTCCACCTTCACAGGGCAAATATTCACCTATTTAGTCTTCCTTTTATCCATTCGTTCTTCCATTCATCTGTCCATCTACCATTCTCAACTTGGAATACATGTTTATTGAGAACTTAACAAATGTGTGTAGTACATGACCCTGAAATTTCAAATAGGAGAGATGATTTCTGGCATGAAAAAGCTTGTTCAATAGAGATGCACAAAATGCCATTTGCTTCACTCTTTCTAAAACTTGCATGAGGACTAAGCAAGGGGCCATATCAGAATAGAACTAATCAGTGCTCCACTCGCCGTCTCTCGGGTTCCATCTCTCACGGCCCTAGAGGCTCACGGTGCACCAAATTCCTCCTCAGGACACACGCTTTGACCCAGTGGCGTGTGTACCTTATGTTCCTTGCACATTTGGCCCTTGCAATTTCTTTTCTAGATGAACTCATTCATGTTATTCCATGGGACCCGAACAAGCTTTTTCTAATTCCGGAGCCCCGATAAATTTCCAAATCTTTCAGAGAAATATTCTTTATTTTCTTCATTCCGTCCTCCTCCTTCCCTGCACCCCTCCTCTGTCCCCAAGCAAAAGTAACCTGGGGACTTTTCATAATTCTCTTGCCCACTCTGCTCTAATATATGGAGGAGTACCTTTGCTATTCTAGGAATGTGGAGATTCCTGCCACTCAACTTTGGCCTTTAATGAAAACACTATCAAGCTTTGCAATCTGTTTGAAGAATGGAACCCGCTTCACTCTTGTACAATGTGTTTTCAAAATTACCCTCGTAAAGCATGAAGACGATTGTACCAGTGTGTGTGTGTGTGTGTGTGTGTGTGTGTGTGTGTGTGTGTGTGTGTTTAAAAGCAACTAATGATTCTCCATAGCCCATTAGAAGAATTGTCACATTTTGAGCCTGGCAGTCAAGGTCATTCAAGGCCTGGCTTCTGTTTAGCATTATGATGGCCCATTGCAAATCTTCCAACGCCTTCTGAATCACACAAAATTCCCTAGGCACATGTGTTCTCATACAAGTAAGTCTTTGCATGGCTGTTTTCTTTCTCTGAAATACACCCATTTCTATATTCTACCTGCAACCTGCTGTCATATTTACTGCTCTATTACGATGACAAAACACAGTGTGACAAAGCAATGTATGGCATTTAGCTATTTAACTGGGGACTTGCTTAGTTTCAGGGGTTAGTCTACATAATAATGATGGTGGGGAGCATGGTTTCAGGAAGGCAGGCATGGCTCTGGAGCAGTGCCCTCTGAGAGCTAATCTCCAGTCTGAAAACTGCAAGCAGTGGGGAGGGTCAGCTGGCATGGGTTTCTGAAACCCCAAAGCTCACCCTCAGTGAGACACCTTCCCCAACAAGGTCACACCTCGTAATCATTCCTAAACAGCCCAACAGTCCACCAGCCGGAAAACAAACATTCAAATACATGAGCCTACGGAGGCTGTGCTCATTCCAACTATTATACCTCCTGATCCCCCTCCAGGTCTCAGTTTTGGAATGACTTTCTTTAGGGACCCTTCCTGGTCCCACAAGACCAAGTGTCTTAGATGTGGTCCCATTACATGTTTGCTAATGAAGCACACTGGGTACTCTTTCTATGTTCCCATGCAACATGTATGAACACTGTGTAACTATATCCAGTAAATGCGTGTTCAGTTAGGGAGGTTGAGTTCAGTTACTGTAATTTCCCTCAGGAAGCGCAGAGAGAGGCTGGATGGTCACCATTATGTCTCACCACGTGGTGAAATAGCACGTAGGATCTGGAGAGACGCAGCTGATAACTGCGGCCATTTTTCTCTACCTCAGCTCCAGTTTTTCTTGATTTTTATTTGAAGCATAGTTTCTATAATTGCAGTGAGTATAGATCCAAAGCACCCTTTGCTAAGAGCTGCATCAGCAGTGAAAAGCTCAGGGCCCAGGGTAGCCTAACCAGTTCTTCTATTTAGTGTTTCTTTGGGTTGCACTCATTATGTCTCCAGAAACTACTAAACTTTCATTTAAGCCACAATGTTCTCCGTAGCTTGGCCAACAGTGAACATGACCTCAGTAATCATGTCTTTCCTGTAGGATACCCAAATTTTTAGAGCTATTGTTAAGTGAACTAAGGGACCCAGGGCCAAAGGATCAGCTCCCTAGAAGTGACTACTTGTGGAAGATGTGTGTGATTCACAAATCAGAACAAATCAAACCGGTTTCTTTCCTAACCAGTGCACGTGCATACACATGTGTGTATGCATATGTGCACTTGTGTTTAAGGGGACATCAGTCCTGTAATTATACATTGGATTTTAGTGTGACTCCAACCACATGATCAACTCACAGTTTAGAGAAGTAAGCACCTCTAAGTCACATAATTAAAACATACCTCATATTACTTTGTTTTACAATTATCAATGATTTGCACATTTAAATAGAAAGATCTCAGAAAACTAGGGAAGGCTGTCATTAGAAACGACAAAGAGACCCTGTGTCTAAGCAAGCCCTCTGTGATGAAAGAGGTAGACTCACTTGGTTCCTTAAAAACTTCAGAAGGAAAGATGCTGTGGCTCTATTCAGTTATTAGACAATCTGACCCCCCTGCCTGAAGTCACTCCATTTTCTTCTGTCATTGCCCTGTTGCAACAGTCTGGACTCCTGCTCTCCCTTGAATCTTGACTCAGAGCGACAACATTGTTGAATGTGCTATAGTAAATGATGCAGACTTTCACTTGTCAGCACAGACAGACTAGGCAAGAGAGGAAGATATGAATAAATAAAAATCTAACTTTTTCTCCGAAAATCATAACTACTAATAATTTTTACTTTTTTATTCAACAAACTGTCAAAAAGCTACTGAAAGGAGTAGATTTGAGTTTCTTGGTTTTTCTTCTTTCCTCACTTATCTCTCTTTGAGGTGAAAATAGTCATTGTGATCCCCAAAGGTGAGTACGATGGTGAGAGGCGGAAAAGCCATGGATGTAGACACATTGGAAGCTACATTCACGCATTTACAAATGTCTCCAGTTTGGGGCTTATTAATCTGCCTTCTTTAATTGTCCTATGACTTCATTTAGCATCTTACAAGTTGTTCAGTCACTGTGTATAAAATGACATTTTGGATGTGCAAAATACCCAGGCTTGTAAACACTGGTCTTCATTGAGCCATGGTGAAAGTCATTTTGAGAATGACATAATGAATAGATGCTGCAAAGAAACTTAAGTTGACATTTGTGTGTGTGTGTATGTGTGTGTGTGTGTGTGTGAAAATGGGGCAAGAAAATGATTATTTTCTCCCAAGTAATTAAAAATGCAGCCAATTAAAACCATGAGAATTTACATTAAATAGAAGACCCTCAAATTTTACACTTCCTGACTGGTAGGATTAAACTTCCAAAGAAAGTGTGAATTAATGCAAATGCTAGCATCTCTGAAATCCTTTTCTACTTTTACCACCAAGGAGAGAATATAGAAAAGTAAAAATACATGATGCCAGGCCAGTCTCCACTGGTTTTGTTATTTGTCCAAGGAATACAGCATGCTTAGGAACCTTGGAGAATATAGCAAATTCCAGGTATCACGTACAAGGCTCTAAAAGCATATTTTTCGTTTGTTTGTTTGTTTTTTCTGAGGTGGTTGGTTTTTCGAGACAGGGTTTCTCTTTCTCTGTGTAGTCCTGGCTGTCCTGGAACTCTCCCTGTAGGCCAGGCTGGCTTCAAGCTCAGAGACAGTTTTTAACTCTTAACCAATTATTCTTTGCTAAGAAGAATGTCAACTGGGGATCTAACTGGTGATAAGCCCATGCCTTGAAAGCTTGATTCTCAAGAAAGTTATCTTATGAACTGGAGGTGTAGGCAGTTCAATGTGCAGATATTCCTAACTTACAATGATTTGCTTTATAATTTTCATTTTACTTTTTAGCAGAGTGAAATGCTAACACATTCAGTAGGAACTGCACTCCAGATTGTGAATTGTGGATCGTTCCCTGCCTAATAACATGTAGTATGGAACTGTCTTGTGAAGATGGGCAGTGGTGGCAGGCTGTGTCTCCCAGTTAGCCATGACATTATGAAGGGGAAGGACCAATACTGTACAGTATTCTGTGGTGGTCTGCAAGGTAAGTGTATTAAAGGCATTTTTAACTTAAAATGCTTTCAACTTAGGATGGGTTCATCAGAATGCTATAAACCCATTATAAGTCAAACAGTATATGTATATGTTTATGTATACATCGTGCATGGCTGTGTATGTATACATTCTTTGTAGGCATATGTATTACTGTACACACATGTTAAAATACATACTTGCTTGCATGTATAGATATGGATATATAGTACAGAATCAACTTCATGGGACATAACCATGGACTTAACACTCACTGGTAGGACATTTCTGACTGATTGAATCTTTCCGAAGGCTTTCCTGTCTCAATCCTTCCGTGAGGCCTCCCTCTTTACTGTCTATAGGAGTCTTCCTGGAGTGGCTGGCTAGTTCCTCTAACCTTAGTTTATCTACATCTTTCTTCTGTTTGTTCCTGCTCTATTGTGATCAAGGTCTACGACAGAAGTTGTAGTAGTTAACTTTTGTGTTCCTGAGAGCCAGATACCTGACAGAAAACACTGAAACCAGGGAAGACTTGTTTGGCTTACACATTTCAGTCCATCACACGAAAAAGACAGGCACAGTGGCTGGCTTTGCAGAGGCAGGGGCATGGATGCAGAACCTGAGCACAGGAAGTTAGACAGGTGGCACACTGGGCTCAGGGGCTCAGCCACAACCTTCAAAGGCTATGACTCTCAAGGGTCCTGCAGTCTCTCAAAATACGCCATCCACTGGGAGTTAACCATTCAAAACATGAGCCTGTGAGGGATAGTTCACTCTTCTCCAGCAATCCTTGTTGCTGCCTGAGAGCTCTCATTCATGATGCTGGGCGGGGCAAGTGCAGGTGTCCTCAGGGCTATGAGGTCAGACCTGTGCAAATTCATCTGCTTGAACCTTGAAAGCCTCGATGCTAGGTTTATGGTTTCAACCGATGGCGTTGACTGCAAGAACAGGAAGGCATTTGGATCCCAGATTGATAAGCGCTGCTCCCTTTACAAGGGCCACCAGGAGCAGTACTCTGAGGGCCACCCCTTCTCTGCTTTGCTTGTTTGTCCCTCTCCCTGGACACACAGCAGTGTCTCTTCCCATTTCTGCCTGCTCATTTCCCCACTATCTCACTGACGCTAAGGATTTTGTAACCAGCAAATGCAAGCGCTCGTGCTTCACTTTTATGAAGATTCATGTAAGATACAATTTCCCCCAAATGTTTTGCATTTAAAAAGCTAGAATCATCTGTCAGAAATAAATGTCTGTCTGCTAAATCAAAGATACAGAAAAATACAGTGCTTGAAAACTGCGTTTCCATAAGAACACAAGTTATAATGACCCATAAAACACCCCTCCAACACAAACTCTTTATTCAGCTTAAATCACTTTTCATTTCTGTAGCCCACTCTCTCCTGACAAGAAATGTATTCAATGCTTTTTATTTCTCATACATGAAGATCTCTTAGGAAAGTCGACGTTTTACGGCTCAACCATGTTGGAAGTAGTGTTACTTTACATTTTCCTCATTGGCTTTCTAAGAGTCCTGTCCCATGTTGGGTTTCTCAGACAACGTGCTGCCTAAGACAGGAGAGAAGGATGCATATTATGGGTTAGCATCAATAGACTGTGTCAGGATGGGGGAGAAGTTGAACTTAATTAAGTTCAGGCCTGTCAGATTTGGAGAGCTCTGCAAATACGTTACATTGGAGTTCTTCCACAATGGCTGGGGGCCAAACCCCATGTTCTTACTGCAAGGACATCTGTCATGGTCCATGCCTGGGAGACTGTGGCCTTGGCTGAGCAGAGTCCTGCACCTGATTAGAGTTTGTGGGGGTAAATCTGGAAGAAGTTGGCAACCATTTGATGAGAGTACTGCCCGTATCTGGATGTTCATTCATCCTTTGAGACGTCTGACTTTCACATCTCTGAATCCACAGAGTATTGATGCAGGGTATCATAGCAGGTTCTAAGCATGAATCTCACATTTTCTCTAGGTGTGTCTGAGAACCAGAATAATTGTGACTTGCCAGCTCATGGGTGGAGGGTTTAAGGAGGGTTTCCTACGCATCATAGTCCTGGTCTCCACCCACTAACTGCCCGTAGTGGTCTCTCTGGTGCTCCCTCAGGTTGTGACAATCACAAACGTCTGCAGATTTTGGCAAATTTCTTCCAGAAAACAAAAACTGTCTCTGGGTAAGAACTATTGTATTATGTGGACAAAAGGCAAAAGTATGTATTTATTTTCATAATTTAAATTTATGATATGATTTAATAGGGAAAACAAAAATCTATCTTTTATATTATGAAGAGTCATTCACAGATCCAGCGTGATTCCAGAAAAATGACTGGCAAACAGGTTAGGAGAAAAGAAATTCTGTGCTTAGAGCTAGAAAGTTAGAAAACAAGCATTAAATTAAATGACTTTGGGTACGAGGAGATGTGACATTGCTGGTCATCTTTTCCTTTGCTTCCCTGTCTTGACACAGATGTATCTGGTCCAGACAACTAAAAATCTAGGTGAGGATTTTGCATGGACAGTGAACTGGCTACTCTGATGCCAACTTGACACAAGCTGGAGTTATCTGAAAGAAGGGAGCCTCAACAGAACAAACACCTTCATAAGATCCAGCTCTGAGCCATTTTTCTTCATTAGTGACTGATGTGGGAGGGCTCCGCCCATTGTGGGAGGTACCATGCCTGGGCTGGTGGTCCTGGGTTCTGTAGGAAAGCTGCCTGAGCAAGCCATGGGCAGCAAGCTAGCCAGTAAGCAGCACCCTCTATGACCTCTACATCAGCTCCTGCCTCCAGGTTCCACCCCCTCCCCCCTCTTTGAGCTCCTGCCCTGACTTCCTCAAATGATAGACTGTGATCTGCAAGTGTAAGCCAACTAACCCTTTCCTCCCCAACTAGTCTCTCTAGCAGCAATAGAAACCCTAACTAAGACAAGGGATTCTTACATGCATTTTCAGATTGATCCTTATTCTCTGTCAGTGTGTAAATCAAGTACATGAACACAGAACTTAGGTGCATCTAAATGGCAGGCATTACATTTCCACAAAAATTTTCTTCATGGTGAGGATCACAGAATATATGAGGTCGGTTTCCCATAACAACGTGAGCTGTAAACTGAAACATTCTCCCAAGAGGAAGGGCTACAACTTTCTCTGCCTGGACAATTTGTATTTAAGATGTCTACGTGAAATAAATAAGCCACGTCATTCCCATCTTGGAGCAGTAAAATAACTGGCAGATTAAGGAAGGGAAAATCAGTTAAGTGAGGAAAGAGAACTATAAAGATTTTTTTTGTAGAAAAGACATTTTAATTTCAGGAAGCTAAAAGATATGAAATTTGAAGGTTTATATATTGATAAATAATTCATATTGCTTTTCAATGTTTGTCCCTTCACAAATTTTGGCAGGTACTTTTCTCCTTCATTAGTATTATAAGATTCACATTAGTATAATTGAATCTGCAGGTATTTTGAGGTAGTCCAAGTCCATCTAGCCCACTGCAAACATTCTTACTGCAAACTGTTTGTTTTTGTTTTTGCTTTTTTAAGAAGAAGCAATGCTTTTATCAAGCTACTTTTTATATTGGGAAGGGCCTTCTCACTAAGTCAAGGGTGGAGCCCTACAGAGACTGGCTTAACTCAGAGCAATAAACGTAGTTTGCACTGGCTCTCTATGGATGGACTGCTCAGCAGGGGACACTGAGCAGGCTAACTGGGTGGGTAATTCCACCAACCAGCAGCTGCCAGCTTGACTGGCCTATTCAGCAAGGCATGTCCTTTCCTTAGGAGTGCCAGAGTTCCCCACCTCCCAGTCTAAGTTTATGTTTGCAAAACTGTGTTCATTTCAACACGTTCTTGTCCTAGACAACGTCTGCGGGTAGAACAGTGTCTAAGGAAGTTCTCTCAAGATAAATGATCCATCAGCACCCATAAGATGACTCTACTCCATCTTGGTTCAAGGGCAGAGAGTTCCTGTCCTCAGCAAGTTATAAGACATACAGGTCAAAGGTGTGACTACAGTAGGATGTTCCATCTTGGCCTTGGCTGTCTTATTCTAAATAACAGCAGACCTGGTCTGAGGTGTGGTTGCTCCTCACCCTCAAGGCCAGGTAAGGAGAAGTTGAAACTGAGGTGTGGTCATTGAATCCTTGGAGCAAAGAGGAAGGAAAGTCTGTCTGTTCCATGTACACAAGACGGTGTTCCCATTTTGGGTTAAGGTATATAAGAGTAGTGAAAAATAAAGTCAGGGCATTTCAGTATTGACCGATTTGCCCTCCTGCTCTCCTGCTTTTATTCTGTCTCTTCGCCTTTTCGTTTAACATCTTTAGCTCTCCTGTCTTTAGCACATACTCCCCCACTCTGTTACGAGCCTCGGGCTGCTTGGCTGGCTCCGACTGCAGGCCCGCAAAGACAGCTTCCGACAATGGTCCATCAGGGTGAATGCATCCTGACCTCCAAGATGCAGAAAGAGTCCTTGCATGTGGGGATGTGGGAAGGTCACAGGAGATGGCTAGGGAAGCAACAGAGAAGAAACGACTTGAGTAAAGCCCCATGCAAAGCTTCCATGCCTTTCCACTTGCGCTCAGGAAGAGCATTGGGAGCCCCCAGATTCCTGAGACCTCTGTGTGTCTCACTCATTGTGGACTCTGTTGCTCCTTGGCGAGGACCAGGTGCTGCTGCCAGAGTGCAATTATCCTGGTGAGAACTGGAGACATAAGTACGGGGACATCTGAGAACACTGTGCTAACCTGAGTATTTCATTAGCGCATCTCTAGAGAACGTCTCTTCCAGGGTCTGACAGCACCCATATTTTCAGTTCAACACGAATCATCACTCACTCACAAGAGGTAGAAATATCAGTTAGAGGAGAGAATGAGAGAATGGAGGTGAGGAAGCACACCCAGCAGCTTTATCTAGCGAAGGGCTGAGGGAATTCTTGTCTTTCTAGAAAGACCATTCCTAAATATGAGAGAACCAGAGACTGTGATTTTTCTGTCTATAGCACAAGTCATGGACACAGAGTCTTTCTCCGTTCCTCATGTTCCTGGAAGGTTGAGATCACAGAAGATCCAGAGGTGGACAAACCTGTCAATGCCCTGAGTACCCCCTCCTATTTGAGGCTGGCCCTGCCTGACAGATGTATCGATTGTGCCTTTCCAATCAGTGCCAAATTATAATGAGGAATACAAGTGTTGAGCTTATCAAAATGCTTACTGCATTAGGTTTTATTATTTTGCATTGCTTATAGGATATTCATGCGATTTTCTCTCCTCTAGGTAAGGTAAAGGCAAAGTAGCCTAGAGGTTATGGAGTTGGATGGGGTAGTAGATTCTTACCTGACTATTTGGCTGAAGGGAGCCAATATTGTGTCTCTGAGAAAGGGAAGTTTCCACCCAGATCATATGCTTGGTGAGAATCCCACAACTTTAATAATGCACTCTTATTTATTGTAAGTCTTATGCAATATTTACCTTTAAACGTTGTTTATTTTGCCAAGGGTAGGGTGAGGTGAGAGAAGGGTATTTTATGATTTGTACTTAGTTTCTTTAGGGTTTTGTCAGCAGAATCTTTTAGGTTTTCTGAGAAAAGGAATGGGTGCATAAATGGGAAGATCTCAAATCAAATGAAAAAAATAAACGGACTGGGGAGATGGCTCATTCAGCACAGTACCTGCCGTCCAAGCACGAGGACCCGAGTTTGTTCCCTGCTGTCCATGTACAAATCAATCAGAGCATGGCGGCTCATGTTCGTACCTGCAGGGCGGGCTTGGCAGATAAACACAGGTTCCCAGAGCTCCAGAGACTTGAATAAGTAAGCACAGGGTTTAGTGAGAGGCTCTGTCTCAAACCTGGACATTGATAGTGATAGATGATGACATCTAATGTCAGCTGCTGGCCCACACACACACACACACACCACACACACACACACACACACACACACACACACACACACGCACGCACAATGAAGCAGTGAGGGTGAGAAGAGTGAACAATGGCTGGGTTGACATTCTTTGCTTTCAGTGTTCTAAACATTGTATCCTTATTAACTAAAGGGAAAGCTATATAAATGAGAGAAGAATGAAAAACTGGAGAGGTAATTTTTTCCAAAGAACCCTTTGTTTTTATTTTTAACAATGTGTATTAACTCCAATTAGCTGTTTATGGCATATTGCCAATTAGAAATCTTAACAGGACAACATAGATTTCGTGTTTTTCCCCCAAGGGTGTTGTGGAAGTGTATTTGGGCTGATTCATCATTTCTCTTATAATATAGTTTGTACTTATTTATTCAAGTACTTGCCATTATTTATTTATTATTTATACTTGCCATTCAAAGTATGCGTGTGATCCAGTAACAAAAGTATCTCCAGGGCACTTGGTTAGAAAATTAAGAAATTTTGAGCTAGAAGATTCTTCATCTTCAACTGAATCAGAGACAAATAAGCTCATACTTCATGGGTTTATCTCAAGTTATGAGTTACTGGAGACAAAAATGAATAAATTTTTCTCAACTTTCATAACTGTTTCCATATCACAAACTATGTGTGCCCATGCGTGCATGAGTGTGTGTGTGTGTGTGTGTATGTCTGTAGGTGCACTTGTGTATAGGGGTGTGTGTGTGTGTGTGTGTGTGTGTGTGTGTGTGTGCAGGTGTACTTGTATATAGTTAACACATTTTTACGCATGCCTAAAGAAACCAGTGGAAAATCTGGGCTATCATCTGTGGTATCATTTCTCAGGTATTGTCCATCTTGTTTTTTGTTGTGATGGTGGTTTGTGTGTTTTTGAGCAGGGTCTCTCTTTTTCCTGGAGCTCACCATAAGCTAATAATCCATGGAGATCAATTTTAAGACATGTGCTACAATCTTGCCTAGGTTTTCAGAATAATGCGGGATCTGGGTTTTGAACTCAGGTCGTTATGCATGTCAGGCAAACACTCTAGTGGTTGAGCTAGCTTTCCCTTACAACATAACAATAACTTGTTTTTAAAAGACCTGGGTCATTGGTTTTAGAGGAAAGCATATTGAAGTTATATCAAACACATTTCAATTATTTTAGTAAGGATGACTGATAGGATCTATATGAAGGGGATTTGACATCTTGACATTTCTTGTGTCTGGAATATTATCTCCTCTTTAGTCATTGTTAAGTAAATTTCCTCCAGCCCTCAGTAGAAACCTACATGCAATGCTACATTCCTTGAATTAGCAGCTCTAAATAAACTACTGATAAGTGTGCAATGGACATCTGGCCACTATTTGAACAGTAGAAGCTTCTCACACACTGTACAAGGTATTCAAAGGCCAAGTGCAGCTTTGGGTTCATAGAGGCAGGAATGTATAGTAGCGGAAATTACGACTTGGTTATAGCTTTCTACACCTTACATTTCTCACACCTATTTGTCTCTTTTTGTGTACTCTGGACAACAGCTTAAGTAGTTCATGCCTGCATGAGTCAACAGCAACAAGATAAAATGAAAATGCTATGGGTCACCCTTGTTTGAAACTCCCTTAAGAGAACGATATATTGATGGTTCTTTGTATTCCTGTTTTCTTTTTAAGGTTCTGTAATGTAGTTATATAGACAGTGGGCTTAATCCTACTTACCTAAAAATACTCCCCCTTAAAGAATGGCACTTTAGGTGAAGAAATATCTTTGATATTAATTTATTTGCATGTGAATCTCCAACTATTGTAAAGTTGAACTAAATTTTTTCTGAAGGTAGCATTTCATCTGTTTTGTTCACTGTTGTGTCCTCCAGCACTTAGAACAGTTCCTTGAATGCGGCATGTCATAAACATCTTTTGCTTGAATGAATGAATGAATGAATGAATGAATGAGCCTAAAATAGTAAGGTGCCTTAAAAATTCATTTAGACAGTTAAAATTCATTCCTTATTTGTAGCATTTTGTTAAAAGTGTGTTTGAATAACAAGATTCTTCCTGGAAATAAAATCTATTTAAAGATTTATCTAAACAAGAAATAATAGAAGCCAATGGTAATTGTGAATTTTGAGAACTTCGTGTAGGATCAGTCTCTGCAGTTTTCCCGGGGCTCACTTCTTACATGGTTTTTCATTGTCATGGAATCACGGTCAAGGTGGCTTCTATCAGGCACCCTCTTCTCCCCTCCATTGATTTGGCCCTATAATGTTGGATTACAACGATGCCATTTAGAGAGATTTCTTTTCTGCTTTTTCACCTGTGGCCTTCCTGGTCAAGCATGGAAGCCAATTTACCCAAGCCTGGGGTCCTGCTCTCCACTGTGGGATCATCTACATTCATCTGATAGACTCATAACTGCCAACTTACTTTTCTCCTTTTCCCCTGGGGAGGAAGGTGCCATGCTCATGGTGGTGTGTGTAGATGAGCAGACAGGAAGTGTGGAGTGGCATCTTCCCTCTTGAGGATATGTTGTGAACAGGCAAACTTCCATTCTTTCCTGTTTCCCTTAAAAAAATTCTGAAAAGAAACCTGGTTTTCCTAAACTCCATCTGAATTCTATAGCTTTAAAACATTATGAAATATTACTTTGAAGTGAATTTTTCAAGATTTTTTTGAAAAAAATTTTCTTTTATCTGTATGAGTATATTAAACTTGTACTCACATACATACATACATTGTGGAGGTCAGAAGTCACTAGATTCCCTGGAGCTGAATTATAGAGAGTTGTGAGACACCCAATTTACATGTTGAGACCTGAACTTGGGTCCTAGGTAAGATCAGCAGGCACTCTTAATCACTGTCATCTCTCCAGCTCCAGAAATTAATTTTATAATGTTAAATGAAAATGTACCTCCACTTCCTACACTTGACTTCATTCTTGGTTTATAATTAGCAACCCCTTTTATCTTGTCGATTAATAATCTTACAATTGTTTCCATCTTTAGCCCCATAAGGTAATACATTTTATTCAGAAACCATGATTTGGGGATTAACTTTTATAAATTTACAAATTAAGAACTGTAATACATACATAGGAGAACGTATTTTAAAACAGTATTGAGTGAATTGGAGAAAAAGATAATCATTCCTTGAAGGTTTCCAAAAGAAATCAATTACACATCCAGCTCTCAATGGAAACAATGAATGTAGTGTTTAAGGTAAGGGGCATAGTCCAAAGCAAAGAATATAAGTGGAGGCAGCGTAATAGGTTGGCAAATAGACAAGGAACTACGGAAGTGAATATGATTCTGTCGTTTCCAAGTTGTAAGATGTCAACAGATTGTTTTAAGATTTTTATCACCTGCAATAGGACAGAGATAGAAATTGTGCGTGTGTGTGTGTGTGTGTGTGTATGTGAGAGAGAGAGAGAGAGAGAGAGAGAGAGAGAGAGTGAGAGAGACATGAGAGACTTCTCAGATTTCTTGCAATGAATAAAGCATATAAATTCAGGTACACATTACCATTCACTAAACAGCAGTTCTCATAATTTCACAGTTTATGGACCTGAAATTTCAACTGTCTTTTAAAAAAATCACCATCACATTAAAGTGTATTAAGGGTGAATGTTACATCACATGCTCTGTGAAGCTGTAAGAGTGAGATGTTTAATTAGAAGGGGAGCTTAGCAATCCCCCAGGTAGGATATGTGGTAGTTTTAGTTTTAATTTTTGAGAATTATTCAAACATTTACACAGTGGCTGCATTAATTTGAACTCCCATCAACAATGAGCAAATCTTCCTTTATTTCCACATTCTCTCCAACTTTTTTTGTCAGAGTAATTAATGATAGCCATACTTTTTCTTCTTTCACTTATGTTCCTCAATGAAACTGATAGTTATGGAAATGGGGCCAAGTGCTTATGTTGGTAGTACCGTGGTTACAACTCAAAGGCTCATGGGCATATTCCTTATAGACACAAAAAGTCTTTGTAGTTATGCTAGTTGCCCCCAAACTAATTAGTTACTGATATCATCCTTACTAATCAAATAGATCATTTCAAGTTAACTAATTCACAATTTTTGGCTATGCTCTACCAGTGGTGGATCAAATATTACAGCACAGTCCATTCTGTTGCTATGGGCACTTATTCCAATGAGGAGATGGCAAGGGTTGGAGTAGAAATCATTAAACCTACTTTAGGCATTGGTATTGGAGTCAGCTCAGAGTATTAGGTGGTGTAGAAAGCAGAAGCCACACCAGTTACCTTAAAATTGAGTATCTAATATAAAAGAGTTAAATTATTTAGTGCTTGACAAGGCATGAAGAGTTCCCAAATTGTTGAAAATTATTGGAAGCTTTTAAGTTCTAATAACCCAAGTCTATTGTCTTCAGATCTGGGAGGGGCTTAGACACCACAGGATAGATGATACATGGGGTTATTAGAACCTAAAAACATGAAGGAGACGCCAGTAGGACAAAACTCTAGGTCTTTATCTTTAAGTTGGAGTGGGATTTCTTCTTGGCTGGTGCTGGCATCTGATGATCAGAGGAGGACACCTGTGTACACATGTACCTTCCACCTAGATTTACAGAGTGAACTCTGGTTGCTGTGGGCATCTCTGAGATAGAATTGTGGATTTCCTAAAAACTGAATTTGACAGATAATTCTGTGATTCATTGGAATGATCAGGGTAAAGAAGAAGCATTGTTATACAATTCAGTATGATGCTGTTGGGAGCTGAAATTTCATAGGAGTGAAGCCTCCAACATGCCTCTGTTTTTGTTTGTTCGTTTGTTTTGTTTATTGAGACAGGGTTTCTCAATGTAGCCCTGACTGTCCTAGAACTAGCTCCGTAGACCAGGCTAACCTCAAACTTACAGAGATTGGCTCCTACCTCCTAAGTGCTGGGATTAAAGGCATGTGCCACCACTGGCTGGCTTCTAACACTCCTCTTACAGAGCCAGTATTTAATAGAGTCAGCCAGCAAAGCAGAAGTATGGTCCTCAGTGACTCAGTTTTAGCATCATAGAGTTGTAGGAAGATGTATTTGAAGCTGAGATCCTGGGAAAACACTCAGTGCAGACAGGGCTTCCGTAGTAGTGTGTAGGGTGGAGGGGTGGTAGAGAGCAAGAGGTTCCTGCAATCTGTCTGAGACATGTAGGGCAGGTTGGGTGACTGCTCTCATGGAGACCTGATCTAGAAGTCACACTGATATTCAGAGTGAGCATGAGTGGCATTCCATGGAAATGTACTGTCCAGCTGGTTGCTCTGTGAATGCCAGGGTATCCCTGTTAAAATGAAAAAGAAGCACAGGAGAGACAGAGATGAGACTTACTTGCACCTGCTCTGGCAGGAGAGGCCAAGACAAAGAAAGAGTCAAAGTGCCCGTGTTGATGTTCATGATGATTTAGAGACTAAATCCCATGCTCCATGAATAAACAGGTGAGCCTCACTTTAGAAGGGCAGAAGTGAGAAATGCTTGGGTGTTGTGTGTTTTGACTTTAAGGAGTTTAGCAGTTCTCAGGATGCTACATTTCCATTATGAAAAATTGCCACTTGCCCAAACCTCTCAAGACTCTTTGTCAGCCAGAGATCATGGTAAGGAATATGTGCCCCCACATCTCAGCGAGATAGTGCCTTCGCTGTCATTCATGAAGCCTGACAGCCTGTCCCTCACCTGCTTCTCCAGTGCCGCTCACTGCCAATCATTTTCCTGACCCAAACAGCATTGCAAATGGTGCTAGCGAAAGATTCTCCCTAGGCCAGTTAAGATCACCTGGAGATAGGGAAGGGCACCAGTATGTGTTTTTTTTTAAAGTTACCGCTGCTACTCTAATGTCAGCCATAGTTATAAACCATTTGAGATGAAAAGTATAGGACTCAATTAATCTGTTTTATTTTTCAATTGAATTAAAGGTTTTAGTCACTTACCGAGCAAGTACTGATTTATGAACGTGCAATATATGAGACAAAATTAGTGTCTTATGTATGATAAGATGAGACCAAGGCTTATAGAATGATTCAATTTAATATTACAAATAATTAGACATGGAGAATAAAGGACAGGCAGTTTCAGTTGCATGGACCAGGGAGA
This sequence comes from Mesocricetus auratus, assembly GCF_017639785.1. Classification (NCBI taxonomy): domain Eukaryota; kingdom Metazoa; phylum Chordata; class Mammalia; order Rodentia; family Cricetidae; genus Mesocricetus; species Mesocricetus auratus. The sequence goes on along the minus strand of NW_024429218.1, from coordinate 3,641,244 downwards.
AAAGGCGGGAAACTATCACATAGCAAAGAGGAATATGCATGTAGATGTTACAAGATTGTCCCAGACTGAAGAGGGTCTAATAAAGATGATGAAACCTGAAAGAGTATAGTATGATCCAAGATGTGCAGTTTGTATGACTGGAAAATTGGTTGAACTGGGGAAAAAGCTAGGGATGAGACCAAAAACAAGAGTCAGCTACACTCAGTAAAGGGTTTTAAACTCAGCACTTGGTATCCATGGGAAAGCAAACATTCTGTGATTTTGTGAGGGTCCAATACTTAGCAAAAGTGACAACTGTGCAGAGGCTCTGGGTTACATGGGTGAGTCAGATTCAGGATAGTAGAAGAACACTTTCTGAGCAGAACATACTCCATAATGAAACCATAAAGACTTAAGTGCCTGCTGATTCCAAGGGACAATGGTAACTCAGCACAGGTTAATGTGTGATAGGGATAGGTAAGGGAGTTTAACTGTAATAGATTAGAAGAACATTACATACCCTACCTTGAACTTGTGTTTTCTACTATAACTAATAAAAAGTTGCAGAGATTTTTGAAGAGAAGAGTAATGCTATTTTGTGTCTGACCATCATTGATAGCCTTGGTGGCATCCCATGGATTTTGTGATTTGATAGGATGGTGGAGAAAAAAAGGACGGGCACCAACTAACTAGAGAAGGTGACACAACAGGTATGAGGCAGCTAAGGTAAGTAGGACTTGCTAACAGTGGATAATGTGTCCTATGGAAAGTATGTTTAGGAAGAGGATAAGTGAACTTGAGGTTTTGTGTTTGCAGGATAGTAGTAAAGTGGACAATTGAAAATGAGCACATCTTGTGTAGAAGATGGTCTAGAGGAGGAGGAATGTTTACCTGGTGCCAGAAGCTTGTATAAGGGAGATGAAGCCAAGCAATGGGCAGATGAGAGCTGACAAAAATCATTATCTAGATATGAGCAAATGGCAGAATAAGTAAAGTAAGACAAAAGAAAAAGATAGGAAATCAGATGGGGTGAGTATTGGAAAGGTCTAAACCATTGGTTCTCACCCTGTGGGTCATGACCCATTGAGGGTCACATATCACTTATTGACATTATGATTTTTAACAGTAGAAAAATGAGTTATGATGTAGCAATGAAGTAATTTTATGGTTGGGGTCACCACAACATGAGGAATTGTATTAAAGGTTACAGCATTAGGAAGGTTGAGAAACACTGATCTAGACCCTGGAGAAGGGTCAGTTTTAAGAGAAATATGTTAGTCAACAGTGCCAACATTGCAAACAAGTTCATGGAGAAGTAAAGTTGAGAGGACATCCAGACTGGGTTCCTGGGGCAAGGTCTACATAGTCTTCTGATACGTTTTAGATGCTAAAAAGATAATTATGGAAGGAATAAGTGAATGGTCATGAGTGCTGAATTTCCTTAGGGGACACATATAGCTTCTGTTGTCCTATGTAATCTGATTTGCATATAGGTTGAGGTGTTACTTGAAATATAAATATGTAATCATATTTGATATGATCAGTTCCTTGTTTCCAAACAAAAGAAACAAAGTTAATCTAGAAAAAACATACATTTTTTTCTAGCTAAAAATAACTGTTTTTCTGCATGAAAAGTATTTTTTTGCTATTTTCTAATAAGTGTGTCATACGTTACACAATGGAAAAATAAAATAATACTTAATTCCCTATCTAATGTATGCCTTTTTTGACTTTTTCATTTTTAACCTTAAAAGTTAATTCACTTCTCCTGCTGAAGAAGATTGCTGCTCTGTGAGAAAGATTCAGCATGGATTCAGGAAAAATTTAATGAGTTGGAAGTGAGTCAAAAAACCATGTAGTACTCATTTAAAATTTTTCCTGATTTATTATGAAAATTTCCCTAAATTTTAATAGTATGTTCTCTTTAAAAATTGAACTCCATTAACTGAACAACTATTATGTCAATTTGAAAGTAGTCAAAGCTCTTTCAGGGACATAAAGAAATAATTTATGTATCATTTTAAAAGTTGCCTGTAAGGAAGTTAACTTAATTTTCCATGAAAGAACTAATAAAAAAACTGTTATAAGGACAAAATATGGTTTTGAAATCTATACTAATTTGTATTTTCTAATTTTACTTTTGATATTCACTTATGATAAGATTATACCTAGGTATATATTCTCTTGGAATAGAAGTAATTAGTAAAGGAATGTATTGATAGACTATGAGGAATTCTAGTTGGGTAGTATAATTCCAAGAAAATTCTATTTAAATCTATATATCTGCACATATTAATAATGATAGGTAGATGGAAAATGCAAGTGGTGTCCTTTTATGGGTGGTTTTGAGCTAAGTTTAGCTTTCCGGAATGAGTTTTCCCAGAAGCATACTCAGAGATGAAGATTTGTAGCCAATTATTTTGTTAAGGAATTATTTCTAGTGGAAACTAGTAAGGAAGAAAGCAAAGTTGGGCAGGATAAACAGAAGTGGGATTTGAAATGATATTTTTAGGTCTGTCTGATGTCACACCTGCCTGCGCAGCCTGCATCCGAGAATGTAGCGAGGTGGTCGGGATAGATGACACAGAGACCGGTCGGTTGCTTTAAGAAAACTTTATGCTTTCCAAGTCGGCTTAGGAGAACTCCTCAAGAAAAAACGCTTCCCTTTTTAAGGACTTCTGCCATCCATCTACATACAATTCTCCAACCGAGCTCTCACACACCTCTCACAGCTCTCCCAGACTTCTCACCCTCCTGGCTGGTGGTTTAATCTCCAGCCCCAGAATCGGGGAGACACCACAGGGAGCAGGAAGGAACATCTAGCCTTAGGGGGATCAAAGTCATTTGTATGTGGCAAATTCAGAGAAAATACTCCATTAACTATCCTTTCTTAATGAGTCCAGAGTTTTGTACCTAATTTAATTTCTATCATGACTAACAAAAACTCTAACTGTATAGTCTTCAACCCCCATTAGAGACCCAAGAAGGATAAAATATTGCTTGAGTAAACAGGAATTGCATAGTAAACAACTTCCAAGACTATAGAAATGACAGAAACAGCCGGCTGCCTAGACAGTCACCCAAGATTCCTGTGTGACATTGGGGCATCCATCTTTGGCCTACAGGCCTAGGATATCCGACAGACTTCTCTGTAAGCAGGAATCATGAAGGACTGTCCTAACTTGTCTTGTCAAAGTTTGGCAGCTGCCTTCTTTTGTGTCCTCTTGTTCAGTTTGGACAGCATGTCATCAGCAATTGAGGCAAAGGCAGTTTCTATGTCCAGTGGCTACATTTTGTCACAAAGACAACAAACTACACATGGAGATTCTTCAATGCCCATCATCTTCTCTGAAATAAATTGGTGCTGCCAGGAGCAGATGTGTTTCATTGCCATGAAAAGCCTTATGTTATTAAACCATCTTAAATTTCATATTCTGTAGATCTTTGAAGTGTTAGAAGACCATCTGTCTATCTAAAATATATCCCTTTTTGACTTTGAAAACACACCTAACATGACCACAAATTAGATTGATTGTTATAATTAACTACCTGCTAACCTACATTTCTAAATTATCTTAAGCAGTTTGTAATGATAGCTTTTAATTATCAGAACTTTACATTACATTTTAAAATGAGCTGCAGAGGTACAATACCTTAAACAAGAGTAGAAATGTGTGTACTGCAGGTTCTAACAAAAACAAACTTAAATTTGTATCAATATACCAATGTAAAATAGTTAAGATTAGCCGTTGCTTTTTTATAAAAGTAGATTCAATAATATACACTTTTATTCTATCATTTATTTTTTGGCAAAGGGGGGTTTTCAAGACAGAGTTTCTCTGTAGCTTTGGAGGCTGTCCTGGAACTCATTCTGTAGACCAGGATGGCCTCAAACTCACAGAGATCCACCTGCCTCTGCCTCCCAAGTGCTGGGATTAAAGGCGTGTGCCACCACTGACCAGCTTATTTTATCATTTCTATATCCCCCGTTTTTCTTTTCAGAATGGGATCCCTGAATTTAATCTCATCTGTTTAGCTTTTTTTTCTTGACCATTACCAATAATAATTTGCAACCACCTTCCTAAATGATGACAAATATCCATAAACGATTTACCAAAACCACCCACCCAACATCTTGGAAATGTGGCCATATTTCTTGTTGTCTGGGGGTGTCAGAATCTTTGGGGGACCCTAAGAAAATTAGCATAATGGTCAGGTCCTAGCTAGAATAGTCTGAGAGCCTGGACCGTCTCAGCCAGCAGACTTGAAATTGTTCTGGGTGCAGAATTTTGAGGAACTGCAATAAAGGCACTCCAAGACACTGGTGTCTGGTCCCCTTGTTCTGAAAACACATAAATTTTCAAAGCCAACACACACACACACACACACACACACACACACACACACACATATATATGATGTATATATATATGTATATATATATCTGCATCAACACAAGTATGAAATGTGCAGTATGCACAGGTCAGTTAAAGATCATTTTTGTTTTATGTTTAAGCAGGTAAAATATACATCATCTGTTTTGTAGGGTTTGGAATATGTTAGTGTTATTTTGTGAGAAGAGTCATACCTTGGGTTCTGATGTCCTTGAAGAAGATCTAATTTTGAAGGAAGAAAATATACTGGATATTTTAATGTCCCTAAAGATGTAGGCAATTCAAATTCCTACATAAATTGTATTTTCCTACATACACACACCTATGATAAAGCTTAATTTGTAAATTAGGTAGAGGAAGAGATGCATGGTAATACCTAATAGCAAAGAAGAATAATTATAACAATATGCTCTAATAAAGTTATATAGCTATAGTTTCTGTCAGGATTTAAATTACTGCAAAATTTCCACCCTCCTTTGCTTGTAATAATTTGATGGGATACAATCCTGATGTGATAACATGAACAAGTGAATACGGCAGGCAATATAACTCATGCATGAAAGCATAATGACAGCTCCCAGATGAGTAAATGGGAAGGTAATGTGTACAGTGTGGGTATGTGTCCTGGGCAAGACACAGTGGGGTAGGGCAAGAATGTATTGTGCCAAATACAATGGTATATAATTAGAAACAATGTGTGTGTGTGTGTGTGTGTGTGTGTGTGTGTGTGTGTTTCTGGTTATTAAATCCAGAGCCTTGCGCATGGTAGGCAAGCAATTACACTACTGACCGCAGCCTCGAGCACATGTTTGAAGCTTACATTTGATATTTCTGGCCATGGATAATGTCAGGCAGCTTAAACCGTGGAAGGCCAAGCTGTTTCTAAGGTGTGTGTGTGTAGTGTGGAAGTGACGTTTGCCTTGTGTTGCCTTGCCAAGCCTCAGTCATCGGGCAAGGCATGCTCATGACTGGACTCATCTCTATCCCAGATAGTGGTGCTCATTGGCTGCCTCTAATCTTACCAGTCATTCAAACAAACAAGAACGTCAGTGCTCACCGACTTTTCGAGACCACTGGGCCCCCTGGCACCCTTCTTTGTGTATCACAGTCTTTATCCCCAATGCAGACCACAAGGAGCACAAGAGACAGAGCAGAGTGGGCCCAGGCCTGGAGACTTATCTGAGCTTCCAAGATTCTTCACCTGTAGTTTTGTAAAAGTGGTTTAATAGCTTGAGACAGAATTTTTAAAAAAATCAGTAACTGTTTTTACTTCACTTTCTAGAATTGGCAAAAATGAAACTTAAGAAGCACAAATCAAAGTTTACTGTTGATTTCCTGCCAAAAGAATATGCAAAGTAAGATATTTTAGATAAGGAAAAATGAGGACCGTTGCAGAGAGAGATGGTGTCACCAGTTAGAGACAAGAACTTCATTACATCTGGATAACTCACTGTCTTCAATCCTTTGGCACATAAAATGAAAGGAAAACATTAAGGATTCTTGTGTGGTGTGCCCTCATCATCCTGTAAATTTGACCTTGAGCTAGGAGAAGCTTGGCCCAGTTTCTCGTCAATAATTCCATATCTTTATTTCCAAATTTCAGTCAGCAATCACAGACTTCATAGGAGGAATTCAGACATCTAATATACCATGTAAGCATAGGGACAGTGAGACCCCACAGGGACAGGGCTATTACAGATACAGACAAGCAGCTGATGTGGGCTTAGGTAATACTTCCCTACCTTGTTCTTGGACAAAAGCCTTACCTAGTAGAGTGAAAGCCATTGTAGAAAGGACATTGATAACTCTCTGCTTCAAGGCTAAAACAGGAGGCTGAGTGGAGCCTCAGGTTGAGCTGACCATTAGATTTTTCTCCTCTTTTACGCTTTATTTCTCAAAACTTCTTTAAGTGGTTTGTGGGAGATGCTTTGAGTATCATATTATCTACCTCTGTGCTCAGATTGCAGTTTGACAGAAGGCAAATCATTGCCTGTCTTAGGCCCATTTCCATTATTATAAAACAAGGAGAGTGTTCCTTCTCTTCTTGGTACTTCATATGATTTAAGGAGGTTACAATGTGTATATGCACATGCATATGTGTGTGTGTGTGTACAATGTTTAGACACTGAGGGAAAAGGTACTGAGTGCTGAATGTTATCTTCCAGTTTCACAGGGATGTCAAGAGTTAAGTGATATAATACAAGAAATATTTGAGTTCCATGAAACAAAACAACATATGCATTTGTGCAATTATGATTTATGTTCCATGTAGCTATAGCAACTTTTATTTTTTAATGTATTTATTCAATTATTTATTAATATCTATAGCAAAACCCAAATGGCAGTGTTTCAATAGTATAAAAAACAGAAAGTATTAAAAAAGTTTCCAAGAAAATGCAATCAATATTAAATATTGCACTGTTGTCTGCAAGCTACCAGCAAGCTGTGTTTTGTGATTTATGTGAAGGAAGAGGCAAAGAAAGAAAGATATAAAGGTTTTAATATTCAAGTAACACTCAGCAAACACAAAGACATTGGAATGTCCTTTTGGAATGACGAGTGAGATGGATTTGAGTTTCTGTTTTCTACATAATAAAAAAACCACACTTCTCTAATCAGAGTTTCATAGATATTTATTTTAAGAAAAGCAGGCCATCTAGTTTTCCTCATGACTTAGTCACATTTCAAAGTAGTTTGAAAGGATTACTGTTTATTTAATGTTAAAAGTTTACTGTAATAACATTACTTTCAGATAGCAAAACGCAAAACAATTTAATCAATGAAAAACATTCAGAGGGGAACAAGGTCAGTCTACACAACACAAGAGAGAGCAGAAGTGTGGAGAACTAGTTCCCTGGCTCAGAAAGCAGGGTCTCAGAGCTGGCTGCTTGGGTTGGATTACCAGTCACCCTCACCCTTACCAATGACCACTCAATGTTCAGTTCCTTGGGAGTGGGAATCGCTGGATATTCTTGGCTCAGATGACTGGCTTGGTACTGATTAGAAAGGGTCTGCTGTGACTAGCAACATCCTCTCCATCCCAGAAACACATAGAGACTAAGACTCAAAAGAGGAGCTACGAGATGTCTACAATAATCATCTAGGCTGTAGATAAGTTTGCTTAAAACACAGAGCAGCTGCATTTACAGAACACTTAAGTGTGCTTATATCCATTGCTTAAAATCTAATTAGAACATTCCAAAAAGGATGACCTATATATTGTTTTTGCATTGGAATAGCTGTTGTAGTTTAAATGTGAACTGTTCACCATAGTCTTATATATTTGGACACTTAGTCACAAGCTGGTGGTGTTTTTCACAAAGGTTATGGAAACTCTAGGAGATGAATTCTTTCTGGAGAAGTACATCATGGGGCTAGGATTTGAGATTTAATAGCCTGGCTCAATCCCTGTTTGTTGTCTCTTCCAGGCTGCTGATGCAATGTGACAGACCAGCCTGTGCTCCTGCTGCCACGCCTTCACCACTAGGATAGACTGAATCCCCTCCAGCTGGGAGCCCAGATAAGTCCTTTCTTACAGAGGTTACTTTTGCCCAACTATTTTATCACACAGTAGAAAGAAAACTAGGACCGTTTTAACCTCCTATGCTCTTGATTTTCAGACTTCAAAACTGAAAGACTTTACAGATCTATATTCTACATTTTATTTTTGGTTTCTTTTTGGGTCTGGTTGTAAATGTAAATCACCAAAATGAATCAAATGTGTATCTCAAGGTATGTCACACTGTCACACGCCTTCTGTGTTCTCCTTTATCTCAACTCTAAGTCCTCATATCATAAATTCATCTGTGTTGATTAACTTTCCATCCCTGTGACAAAACACATAGGAAAATAAGAAAGAAAGAAAGGAAGGAAGAGAGAAAAAGACAGAGAGAATTGTTTGACACGTGGTTTCAGATACTTTGGTGCAGAGTCACTTCGGGTTATCAGTGAGGTTGGAGCATGGTATAAATCAAAGCTGTTTGCTTCACCATGATGTGGATGTAAAGTGTGAAACAAAGATGTGCCTACAGTGACCTAACTTCCTCTCTTAGGACCACAGTCTCCCAGTGGTACCGTGGGTGGCAACTAAGGCTTTTGGAGACTATTTCAGGTCAAAACTGTATCATCATTTCACACTTTCTGTACTTGTTCTCATGTATACAAAGTATACAGAATGACTTTATGCATGCATACTTATGCATTTATGCACATATATATGCATGTATATATGTATGTATATACACATAAGAGGACTCATGAAACAGTCTACAGTTTAGTCACTAATCTCATTCTGATTCTTTCTTTTTAAAATGTTTTCATGAACATTTTTAAAGGGTTAAGCACATCAGTCCACATATATATGACAGTTTCTACTGCTTTCCGACTTTCCTTAATAATGCCTACTACGACTGTATTTATTCTTCCTACTTAAAAATATATAACTATCTTCAATTATCACTAGGAAACTGTCTGCTCATACACATTTCTTGTAGGATTTTTAAAGAGTTTCTCAGGGATATAATCCTCTCCGGGAGGATTGAGACATAAAAATTCATGATTCCACTAAGTAGAGTGAGATTGCTTTCCAGAAAGACCTGCTTCTACAGCCTCAGTTCAGCACAAAATCTTATGCTCATCTACATTCTCCTTCCAACTGGGTGTCTCCAACTTGATATATACATACACATAGATAATTCAACTTTACATATATACATAGAAGCACAGTTACATTTATTTATAGATCTACATATACAGAAATACACATGTACATTATTTCTATATAGTACCATGGTGATTTGAAAGAAACTAGCCCCCAAAGGGAATGGCGCTATTAGGAGGGATGGCCTTGTTATAGGAAGTGTGTCATTGTGGTAGCAGACTTTGAGATCTCATATATGCTCAAGCCACACTGAATGTCCTAGACTACTTCCTTTTGCATATCAAGACATAACCAACACCATGATAAGCCTCTTGAGCTACAGGAGTGGTCAGGCCCCTCCCTGAAGACCTCTAACTGCCAGGCTCTACCCATAGAACACTCTAACTATCCTAAGAGCTGGACCCAGCCCTCACCCTACAGAGTAAAAGGCTCAAGTTCTGTACTTGAAATCCCACCAGTCCCCACCTTGGAAAGCTCCACCCTGAAAAATTCTACCCTTCTCCCTAAAAAACTCTATAAAAGCCCTGCTGTATTCAGTTCCTGCTTTTTTTTTTCCCCAGAAGACGTAGCCACCCTCCTGGTTTTTTCCCTCCCAATAAATACTTGTGTGAGGTTTGTTGTGCAGTGTGACTTTGTGACATTCCTTGGCTACTGACTACCAGGATACCTTTCCATCCAAGCAGTAAAGCTTACACCATGTCTGCCTGCATGAAAGCCTTGCTCCTCACTGAGATGATAGTGAACCAAACGTCTGCAAATATGAGCAAAACACCTCAAGTAAATGTTTCCCTTTATAAGAATAGCCATGGTCATAAGTGTCTCTTCACAGCTATAGAAACCCTAAGTCAAGTACCATATTCTAACGTGTTCCAGTACTGTGTGCCAATCCTCTTCAGTTACCTAGGAGCTTTCTATTTTACCTCGTCGCCTAGTGGCTCCACCTGCTTCCCGTTCTACCTGCTTCTGGTTCCATCTGCTTCTGGTAGTGCCAACGCTTATGATCAAGCCTGGGTACATAGACATTGGAGGGTATCTCACTTTTTTTTTTCCTCTGAGTAAATGAATTCTTTCAGTACCATGTATTAAATAAACCACCTTTTGATTTCTCCACACTTTCAACTGTACTTGTTTTCCATTTGTTTGATGGCAGCTCTGTCATGACAATTGTATTAATTGGTATTGCATTATAGTTTTACTTAAAAATCCAAGGATTTTTTCTGTCTTTTTTTTTAATTTAAATTAGAAACAAGGTTACTTCACATGTCAATCCCAGCTCCTTCTCTCTCTCCCTCCCCTTCTCCCCAACCCTCCCACCAAACCCCCAATCCCCTCCCCCAGTCACCACTCCTTTCCCCAGGGAGAGTGAGGCCCTCTATAGGGGGTGTCCATAGTCTGTCATTTCATCCAGGGCAGGGCCTAGGCTCTCCTGCAAGAGTTCAGGCTGAGAGAGCATCTCTCATTGTGGGATGGGCACTCAAAGTCCATTTGTATGCCAGGGATAAATACCATAGATTGCCTAGGCCTTCTCACTGAAACTCACATTCAGGGGGTCTGGATCAGTCCTATGCTGTATTCCCAGGCATCAGTATGGGGTTCAAGAGCTCCCCCTTGTTCAGGTCAGCTGTTTCTGTGGGTTAAACAAGCCCTGTCTTGACCGCTATGCTCATCAGTTCTCCTTCTCTGTCATTGGGTTCCTTGAGTTCACCCACAGTGTTCAGCTGTGGGTGTCTCCCTCTGCTTCCATCAGTCATTGGTTGAAGGTTCTGTTTCCCATATACTCTGGCAGCGGGATTGTAGGATGGCACTCCTCTGATCCTTGTCTAAAATCCATGTATGAGTGAGTATATACCAAGTTCGTCTTTTTGTGACTGGGTTACCCTACTCAGGATGGTTTCCTGTACTTTTGCCTGCTAATTTCAAGATCCCAGTGTTTTTTTCTGCTAAATAATACTCCATTGTGTAAATGATAAATACTTTCAGCAAAGTGGCAGGATACATGATCAACTCAAGAAAGTCAGTAGCCTTACTATATACAGACAACAAAAGGCCTGAGAAAGAATTCAGAGAAACATCACCCTTTACAATTCCCAAAAACAATGTAAAATACCTTGGGGTAACACTAGCCAAACGAGTGAAAGACCTGTATCACAAGAACTTTGAGTCCTTAAAGAAAGAAATTAAAGAAGACATCGGAAAATGGAAAGATCTCCCATGCTCTTAGATAACTAGGATCAATGTAGTAAAAATGGCAATCTTGCCAAAAGCAATCTACAGATTCAATGCAATCACCATTAAAATCTCAGCACAATTCTTCACAGACCTTGAAAAAACAATTCTCACCTTTATATGGAAAAACAAAAGACCCAGGGTAGCCAAAACAACCTTATTCAACAAAGCAAAGTCTGGAGGCATCACCATCCCTGATTTCAAGCTCTATTATTGAGCTACAGTCCTGAAAACAGCTTGGTATTGGCACAAAAATAGACAGGTAGACCAATGGAATCAAATTGAACATCGCAATATAAACCCATACACGTATGAACATCTGATCTTTGACAAAGAAGCTAAAAATATACAATGGAAAAAAGAAAGCAGCATCTTCAACAAATGGTGCTGGCATATCTGGATGCAGGCATGCAGAAGAATGCAGATAGATCCATGTCTATCACCATGCACAAAACTTAAGTCCAAATGGATCAAAGACCTCAATATAAATCCAGCCACACTGAAACATTTAGAAGAGAAAGTGGGAGGTGCCCTTGAACGAATTGGTACAGGAGACTGCTTCCTGAACATAACACCAGTAGCACAGACAGTGAGATCAACAATTAATAAATGGGACCTACTGAAACTGAGAAGCTTCTGTAAGGCAAAGGACACAGTCAGCAAGACAAAAAGGCAGCCCACAGAATGGGAAAAAATATTCACTAATACCACATCTGACAGAGGGCTGATCTCCAAAATTTACAAAGAACTCAAGAAGCAAGTCTCCAAAACATCAAAGGACCCAATTAAAAAGTGGGCTGCAGAACTAAATAGAGAATTCTTAATAGCAGAGTTTAAAATGGCTGAGAGGCACTTAATAAAATGCCCAATATCCCTAGCCATATGGGAAACAACTTTGAGATGCCGTCTCACTCCTGTCAGAATGATTAAATCATAAACACCAATGGCAGTTTATGCAGGAGGGGATGTGGAGAGAGGGGAACACTCCTACACTGATGGTGGGAGTGCTAACTCATACACCCACTTTGGAAATCAGTTTGGAGGTTCCTCAGGAAAATGGGAATCAGTCTACCACAAGACCCAGCAATTCCACTCTTTTTATTTTATTTTTGGTTTTTACGAAACAGGGTTTCTCTGTATTGTTTTGGAGGCTGTCAGTCCAGCCCGGCCTCGAACTCACAGAGATCTGCCTGCCTCTGCCTCCCGAGTGCTGGGATTAAAGGCGTGTGCCACCACCGCCCGGCCCCAGCAATTCCACTCTTAAGTATATAACCAAAAGATGTGTATTCATACAACAAGGATGTCTGTTTTTATTATATTTATAGCAGCATTATTTGTAATAGCCAGAACTTGGAAGCAACCTAGATGCCCCTCAATTGAAGGGTGGATAGAGAAAAATCCAATGATTTTTATGTGTTTATTGACTGCCTGTATTTCCCTTTGTAAATATGTCTATTTAGTTCCTTTTTCTATTTCTGAATAAGGTAGAATTTTGTCATTGTTCCAGCAGTTTTCTGTTTTTTATATATGAACTCCCTGATCATATATGTAGTAAAAAATACTACTATATATAAAAATATCAATACAATAAATGCTAACAATTGATTGAAATATTAATAATAATTCTGATGGGGGAATGTCTTTCTATATGCTGTGAATATATGTTTCTCTTATTGGTTTAATAAAATGATGATTGGCCAGTGGCCAGTCAGGAAGTATATGTGTGGCTACCAGAATAGGAGAATGCTGGGAAGAAGGGAGTGAGTGAGTCGCCAGAGAGACACCATGTAGCTACCAGGAAGACAGAATGCTGGGCATTCTCCTGTAAGCCAAGACCATGTGGAAATACTTAGATTAATATGAATGGGCTACTAATAATTAAGAGAGAGCTAGTGAATAAGAAGCGTGAGTCATTAGCCAAACAGTTTATAATTAATATATGCCTCTGTGTATTTATTTGGAGCTAAACGGTTGTGGGACCAGGCGGAACAACAACTTGCATCTGCATAATTCATTATTAGTAATACAAAATTAACTATTTCAATATTACTATAATATACCAATATAATTATGCTATTTGTGGCTTCTTCCTATGTTGATGCACAGTTTTTAAATTTTCCTGAGCCGTCCATTTTCCTTTAGTTGGCTTTTCCGGCCGCAGTTGATTCCCACATTTCCCTGCTTGTCCATGCTCTCGATCAGGATTGTCCTTGGATTCCCTTATCGTGGCTCCTGATGCTCCTCCTGGTTTGTCTCTTAGACCTTCCCTGACTTCAGTGGCCCTTCAGCTCTGAGTCTCTGACCGTGCATTTTGTGGACTCCCTTAGTAACATTTGTTCCATATTTTCTCATCAGACTGGATAATGTGTTTTGGAGAAGACCATGGGTGCAATTGGCTATTTGCACCTCACCCCATTCTGTCAAGGGCACCTTGTCAAGTTTCTACATTGTAAACTGCCCTCTATTTTTCCCCTTTTTATTATTTGGGAACATGTTATTACACTCAGATAGTTTAAACAGTAGAGTGATGCTATCTTGCCTATGGATGGAATGTCAACAGAAATTGTGTCACTTCTGCAGGGAGGATGTATATAGTTTCCTGATTTTTAAATGATTTTTGTATCGATATGGACATTTTACTTTGGCTTGTGATATAGTATCACATGTTTTGTTGCTAAAATTTTTCTAACTTTGGTTATTAGGAACCTTTTAAATTGGTTCTTTTGACATTTCCCGTTATTGCAAGGTTTTCCACACTTTCACTTTTTCTAGTGCTATAAGAGTTCTAGACAAATCTCACCTATTTCTTGCCTTAGTTCTAGAACTAACCATTCTTTTATCCTACAAAGATCCAGTTCCTTTACTGCAAACTGGAATTAGAAGCCAAGATTTAGATGCCAGAATTCTAGATATTCTGGTAGCTAATCGATATCACTGTTTCTAGGCTCTCCCAGCAGATAGAGTAAGAGGATGGTGAACACAAATGTTCTTAGAGCATGCATATATCTAAGACAGCTTTGGAAGCAGCCATTTGCATCCATATTAGCTCAAATAAGTTCATACAAATTTGTCCAACTCTAATCTACTGTCACAACGAACATTCTAGAATTCTTTTCTGGAACCTCTCATTCTAACAATGAAGGACTTGACTCCATCATTTACCAACTTTTACCTTACCTTATAAACTTTAGAACTTGTCTATTTTTAAATAGCTTCCCGACATTGTACTAAATCTATTTTTATTTATGTTAGTTTCCATTAAATTAAATTTATTTGGAGATCTGATTCTTTTTTTAAAAAAGAGTTTTTATTTGTTTTCTTTAACTTTTTGCTGATTCTTTGTGGATTTAATATCATGAATGCCAACCCCATTTTTCTCCCCATCTCTTCCTATCTGCCCTCTGCTCTTGCAACACCACCAAAATAAATAATTTTTTCGCATTTTTTTCTCTTATTGAAAATAGATTCTAGGACATGGTGGGTGAAGGGCATCTATCCACATGTCTGCCTGGAGCTGCTTGCCCTAGGCAAGTAGAAGAAACCACAGGTTTGTCTGGTGCCATTAGGTCTGGGCAGTTGTGAAAGACACCTGCACACCTGCCTGGTGCCATTTGCTCTGGGTGGGTAGAGAAACTCCGGGCCTGCCCAGTGCTATGTGGCACCAGACGGTCAGGTGCCATTATGGTGAGCAAATATATGATATGGGAAAGAGAAAGACGTATTCTGTAGGCAGGACAGATTGTAGGTCAAAGGTTTTGTGGCTGGCGTGGTTTCTATGCTTCTCTTTCAGTAGCCTGAAGACTACCTTCCTGCACCTAAGAGACAAGAAAGCAAGTGGGGAGTCAATATGTGTTTGAAGCTTAGTAGTATTTCTTTTACAAATTTGTATGCCTTTGTATTTGGGACATAGATGTTAAGAACTGAAGCATCATCTTGATAGGGTTTTCCCATGAGTATGTAGTGTCCTTCCCTATCTCTTATGATTAGTTTTGGCTTGAAGTTTACTTTGTCGGTTTTTAAAATGGCTACAGTAGCTTGCTTCTTAGGTCTAGTTGCTTGGAATATCTTTCTCCTCCTTTTATCTTAAGGTGATGTCTATCCTTGATATTAAGATGTGTTTCTTAGGCATAGCAGAAGGATGGGATCTATTTTTCACATCCATTCTGTTAGTCTGTTTCTTATTGGGGAATTGAGACCATTGATGTAAGATACCAATAAGTAGCATTTGCTGGTTTCTGTTATTTGGTTTGTTGTTGGTGGTGGTGCTATGTATACATGCATGTGCTTCCCTTCTTTTGATTTTTGTTAATGTGAGATTATTTATTTCCTGTGTTTTTATTGGTGGTGTAGTTGACCTCCTTGGTTTGGGGTTTTCCTTCCAGTACCTTCTTTAGGGCTAGATTTATGGACAGATATTGCTTAAATTTGGCTCTATTATGGAATATCTTATTTTCTCTGTTTATGGTGATTGAAGATCTTGCTGGCTATAGTAGTCTGGCTGGCATCTGTGGTCTCTTAGAGTCGGCAGCACATTTGCTCAGGCCTTTCTGGCTTGTAGAGTCTCCACTGAGAAGTACGGAGTAATTTTGATAGGTCTGCCTTTATATGTTACTTGATTTTTTTCCCTTATAGCTTTTAATATTCTTACTTTGTTTTGTATGTTTAGTGTTTTGATTATTATGTGTTGAGGAACTTTCTTTTGTGGTCCAATATATTTATTTTCTGTATGTTTCTTATACCGTTATAGGTTTTTTTTTAAAGTAAGGAAAATAATTTGTTGAAAATTATTTTTTGGACATTTGAACTAGGATTATCCTCCTTCCTCCATTCCAATTAGTCCTTAGTTTGGTCTTTTGATAGTGTCCCAGATTTCCTGGATGTTTTCTGTCAGGAATTTTTTTAGATTAAACATTTTCTTTGATCAATTTATCCATTTTAAATATTGTATCTCCAATGTGTAAAATTCTTTCTTCCATCTCCTGTATTCTATTGGTGAAGCTTGCTTCTGTAATTCCTGCTTCTATTCCTAAAATTTTCATTTCTAGGATTCTCTCAGTTTGTGTTTTCTTTATTGCTTCTATTTCCATTTCATATCTTGAGCAGTTTTATTCATTTCCTCCAACTATTTTGTTTCCCTGGCTTTCTTTAAGGGCTTTATTTATTTCCTCTTTAAGTACCTCTATAATCTTCATATAGTTGGTTTTAAGGTCTTTTTCTTGTGCTTTAGCTATGTTGGAATATTTAGGACCTGCTATAGAGAGATGGCTGGGCTCTATTGGAGACATATTGTCTTCACTGTTTTCACATTGGCATCTAGACATCTGGGTTTAGGTGATTATAGTTCTAGGTACTGATTTCTGGGTTTGTCTATGCTCAGTGGATGTTTTGTTTCTTGGTTTCTGTTTCATCTCAGGATTTTCAGAGAGTATGGTAGCTGTGTGTTGCTTTTTTTTTTTTTTCCCTTGGCCTGCTCAGCTGGTGTGTTCACAGGGAATGTCTGCTGATATTTGAGGCTGGGATACTGGCATGAGTTGGGTAAGGTCTTTGTGATCTGCTGGAGATGGGGTCAGAGAGGAAAAGGAGACCACAGCAGGTTCCTGCTACAGAGCTGGGGGTGGGGCCTTAGACAGGAAATTGGCTCTCAGGAACAGGTGTGAATCAGCCTTCAGCCTACTTTTTGCCCTGGTAGGAGAGGCCCTTGGACCAGTTGGGGAAGGTATAGAGTAAGTGAGTTGCAGGAGGGAGGCTAGGAGGGGATGTACTGTGGGTTCCACGGGAGATGTGGGCACAGGAGAGGGAAAGCTGCAGCAGGTGTTCTGTTTCTGCTCTGGGGACCCTCATGACTGGATCGGGGGCAGCAGAGAGAAGAGAGAAGGTCTGCTGGCAGCCTGCTTGGCTTTCTCTTTCTTGGCTATGCTGTTTCTTTGATAATACAGAACATGTCACATGAAAGTGTTCAGTTCCCAGTTGTTTGTTGCTCATGTGTAGGAAGACATTCATATCAATGTTGTGTCTTATAATTTTGGTATGTTATTAATTTGAGAAGTTTATTGTAATTTTGTCATCTAATAAATGATTATATTTTTCTTCCTGGTTTATGTCTTTATCATATTTTTGCTTATTTTACTGCAGTAGCTAAGATCTCAAGTTATGTGTACTAAGAGTGATTAGAAAGGGCATCTTCTATCCATTTCTTCAGAAGAAGGTACACATTTTTTATCATTTGGTGAGATGGTAACTATTGGTTTTATATATAGGTTATTTATAAGCTTGTTAAGGGTCACGAGCTACAAGATAGGGTTCTGTCAAAAAGACAGATTTGATCTTATCATTTCATTTTCTTAATATGCTGATATTGCAGATTACATAGATTTATCTTTAAATGTTAAACAACTAATGTTGCATAATTGGGATAAAGTTTACTTAGTTGGGGCATACTTTTTCATATACATTGCTGAATTCCATTTGGTAAAAACATTTGTTTTTGGAAAGATTTTATCTGTTGCTTTACTGTCTTCTACTGGTTCAATATTGCTGTGGTGGTCAGGAGCTACTGTACTTAGAATAAGCTAAGGAAGGAGTTCACACTCTGCTTCTGTTTTCTGAGGGAAGGTGGTGAGTTGCTTAATTTCTAACTAACATAAATGTTTGTTGAATTTTATCTGTGAAATCCCAAAAGCCAAGCATGTTTTTTGAAAGGCTTTCAGTGAGAAGTTGCTGATGATATGTATTTAATATCTAAAGTGGTATGCAAGCTATTTCCAATTTGGTGTTTTAGTCATTTGTGAGTTTGCAGCAATTGATTAATTTCATGTTTCATAGAATTATTCACAATAATGCTTTCTTATCATTATATGTAGGGTCAGTAGAGAGGGCCCCTCACTTGCTATTTATGTTGGCAATTTATATCTTCTTTAAATTTTTTCTCTTGATGGTCTGACTGGGCCTTCTCATTTCATTGATCTTTTCAAAGCACCAACTTTAGGTTTCATTAATCTTCCCTACTGTTCTGATTTAAACTTTATAGACTTCTGCTTCACTTTTAATAAAACCTTTCCTTGTGCTCTCTTCAGCTTCCTAGAGTGGAAACAGATTACTGATTTTAAATCTTTTTATAACATATACATTAAATGCGGTAAAATCTGCCCTCAGTATTGCCTTTACTTCATACCTCAAATTTTGGAAAGTTTTATTTTAAAAGTCATTTGCTTTAAAATGCTTAAAATTTTACTCATGTGTTATTTTAGATTATGCTCTTTAATTTCCAGATATTAGGGAGTTTTCTTTATTTGCTTCTGTCTGTGGGCTTCCATGGCTAAGGTTCCTGGTGAGTTTGAGCAGAATTCTGTCTAGGCTGGGTGAACTTACCTGCAAGTATCAGCTAGATCAAGTAACTGGTAACTCAGTTCATGTTAACTATAACTGTGCTGATTTTCTCCCTGCTTGATCTATTAATCACTACTTAGGGGTGGGGATGCTGGAATCCTCATCATAATTTCATTTTTTGTCATTCCTCTTTGTAGTTCTAGCTGTTTTCAGCCTCTATACTTTGATACTCTGTTTTTGTAGATCTACATATTTAGGATATTAATCTATTTAAACATCATGTCTTCTTCTATATTCCCATAGCAGTGTTTATTCATCTCTAAATTTCATTGTTGTAAAGTCTCCACCTGGAATTAATACAGCTATTCATGTTGTGAGGTAATACCACCAGAAAACACACAGATACACTTAAGACGGAATAGAAAGTGTGTATTGACAGCCAGAGGCTTCGTAGGGATCTTGTCCAAATCATGCTGCCCTGAGCCTCACTGTTCTTTGCTTTTTATGCACAAAAACCACACCTGACACACTTCAGTTAGCAAGGACAGAAAGTGAAGAGTGAAACTGCAGAAACCAAAAAGCAAGGCACTAGTACATTTGGGGCCTTTCCCAGATGCTATGGGCTAGGTCTTTGATGGATTAGATCTTTGTCCTGTTTTGGCAGGTGTTGGGGCCGACATGTCAGAATGGTGCTTCTAACATGGCGTCAGTTGTGCTAAGGTCTTTGGACCTGCTACACCCAGAATTTTTAAAAACTAGTTTTGTTGTCCTTCTGTTTCTAGTTGACTGGTATCTTTTTGTTTAATGTAGGTTTATTTTAAACAATATAGATTTACTTTAGAAACCTACTTTAATGCCATATTAAACCACATGAATTTAAAGTAATTGTTGATATATTTGTGTTAACATTAGCCATCTTTTAAATTATTCATTCTACTACCATTGGCTTCTTTATTTTCATTTTTGGTTTTAATTGAACATGTCACAGGATTCCATTTATCTCAACTCTTAGGGCATAAACTATGATTCTTAAAAATACTGTTGACAGAGTCTGCCATAGATTTTACAATTCACATTTTAACTTATTGATGAAATACTTCAAATGATACTATATATACTTAATATAGTGTTTGCATTTCTAATTTTTAGTTTTTGTAACATTGATATCATTCACCTACTTATACTATAATATCTTAAAATACTACATTATTACTTTTTAGCTTAATTAAGACTAAGACCAATGATAAAATATTTGTGGTCTGCTAGTTTTACAAGATAATATATTTAATTATTTCAAAGATATATTTGATTTTACATTTAGGTGTGTGTGTGTATATGCATTTGCTCCTGCAAGTTTGTGAAAGAGCTTGTGTGCACAGGCACACACTTGTATGTGTATACAGAGTATGGCAGTTAGAGAATCTTTTTCGTGAGTCTGTTCTTTTCATCTACTCTGTGGGTCCTGGGGCTTGAACTGATATCATCAGGCTTAGTAGCAAAGCATCTGAACAATCTTGTCAGCCCAAAGCTTTCCTCTCATTAAATAATTAAAACATTCCTGTAGGCATTTTTTGGTTCATTCTATGTTGTGTTTTTTTGCACATCCTATAGCTTGGTGTCTATCATTATTCTGCATTATTCTGGTACGTTCTTAGTCACTTATTGCAATAAATGATTCTTCCTTGTTTCCTCTTGTTTCTCTGCTTGTCCTCTATTTGTCTCATAGTTTTCTCTAACTTGACTTGGAACTTTTTCTTAGCCAGGAGAGGACCATATTCTCTGCCTTTGCTTGATGGTAATCCCTGGTGCCCTTCCAAGATCTAGTCTCCAGTCTGACTGACAGCCTAATGCTGATGTGCCTTATCTGTGCCTATGCATTGCTGTCACAGAAAACTTGTTTATATTGACCAATGTCGTCTTGAATGATCTGTGTTCAGTTCTTTCATACCAAGGTAATTAACTGTTTAAGAGAGTCTTGATTGGGAAAAATGCTTCAGAGGGTAGGTTAGATGAAACAAATGCATCATGAGAAGACCCATAGGGTAATGGGGACAGCTTACCCACACGTCTTAGAAAAAGAAAGGATACCATGCTCTAAAGAATTGGTACAGAAGGTATCTGAATGTAATTGTCAACCAGCATGTAGGGAGCAAAAGAGAGACCTGTGGGCTGAAGTCTTCATCAGATTCGAGGAGATTTCCCAAACACACTTTCCACAGCACGGTCTATGCATAGTCCATGTGGAATATGAGAACCAATGGGATGGACCAAACAGGTCATGTGCCAGTTGCCCCACAGGACAGCAGGAGGCAATTGTATAAGATCTGGATCTACCGCACTGGAGATGAGATGAAGGATAGCACTGGAAATGTCTCTTGCTTCCAGCTTGAGAAAATGCAATTTCTATTAAAAACAGATCCCGGAGTAACATGAAATTCAAGAAATGCACTAAACCTCCATGTTTAAATCATTCCAATGTTTGGAGATGTTCTTTGTGGTTGGTTTTTTTTTTGCATGTTTTTATTTGCTTTACTTCTAACATTTCAGTTTGTGACATTTCTGTTGACATATACTCAAACTGGCTATGGCCAGTTTACTAATTTTTCAGACTTCATGCCTAACATTATTTTACAGTTTTCATTTTAAGGCTTCCATATTCTGTCTTCTCCCTGAACAAGTGAATGATGTTGAACCCTTTGAATGACTTTTGGCTTCTTGATATCACCTTTGAGCCCTCTTACCACACCCATAGTAGTAGCTCCTATTTCTCTAGGTTGAAATTAGGCTTATGAGCCACACAGAATGACATACCAGATACACAAAAATCTTTGTTTTAATATTGTGTATCAAAACTTTGAGACCTCCGCACATATCACCTAATGGAGCATGTTGTGTGTTGAGAATTAGAAACCTTTAATTCCGTTTTTAGGAGGAGACCTTAGAGATTATGATGATATAGTCTCTGCTCAGTACATTAAGAATCTTGTACTTTCTCAGCAGATTCTCTCACAACAGCCATGACAGGGAAAGAATACAATTCATTGCTAGGCTTACATCCTTTACAGGATGTATTAATGTCACTCCCCCATGCCAACATTTTAAACACAAGCAAATATTATTTTAATGCTATCAGGGACACCTGGATTAGTCTAAGTTAATGCTTTACAGAGAAATAAGTTTGGGACTATAGATAACATAGATCCAGTTGTAGATGGGCTCCTTGAGGGGGCCAGTTTGGGGTCTAGGGTCTGCTCTATACAACTCTTGGTTAGAGTCTGCTTTGTATGGGAGCATTTAATTATGTAAGAATTCCATATTACAATACAATGCTCTGTTGGAACGAAAAAGGAATTTTTATTATTAAACCCCTGTAGCTGTTCAAAGCTTTCTGAAGTTATCTTTTTTAGATTTAAATTATCCATGCCTGAAAAAAATACATGGTTGAAACACAGAGGTAATTTTATTTTATTTTATTTTTTTGGTTTTTCGAGACAGGGTTTCTCTGTATTGTTTTGGAGGCTATCAGTCCAGCCCAGCCTCGAACTCACAGAGATCCGCCTGCCTCTGCCTCCCGAGTGCTGGGATTAAAGGCGTGCACCACCACCGCCCGGCTGAGGTACATGGGATTAGTGGAATCTTTAAAAAGGCGGAAAAATAGTGGAGCATTCCTAGTCTTCTTAGCTTTTATTTAACTTTCAACTTAGTAACTTTTAATTGTGTATAAGTTAAACTTTTCATTTGATCAGAATTGAATTTGATCAGAATTCATTTGAAAGAATTGAATAATTCTGGGGACATTGAGGAACTGATCCTAGGTGGCAAACTAAAGGGGCATAGTATCTTCTTACAAATGCGTGGTTTTGTGTGTGTGTGTGTGTATTTGTGTGTGCACGCGTGTGTGCATGTGTGCACATGCATGTGTGTGTGTGTTTTGAGCTAAGTGACTGAGAGAATATGGGCCATTAGCAAAAAAGAAGTCAGATTCTGGTAAGGTCAGAGTCTGAATGTGATACATTAGAGAAATGACTGCCATCCTTGCTAATGGGAGATGTCCTGTATGCTGTGAATATGTTTCTCTTATTGGTTGATGAATAAAGCTATTTCGACCAATGGACAGGCAGGATATAGTCAGGCAGTAAGATAGGCGGGGCTACCAGATTAGGAGAAGGCTAGGAAGAGGAACACAGAGAGTGCTAGTCACCAGTGAGAAGTCATGTAGCTTTGGGAATCACCAGTAAGCCAAGACTGTGAAGATACAGAGATTAATAAAAATGGGTTAATGATTAAGAGAGAGCTAGCCAATAAGAAGCCTGAACCACTGGCCAAACGGTTTAAAATTAATATAATCCTTTGTTTATTTATTTGGGACAGGGTTGGACAGAAACCTCCGTCTACACCTAGCACCCCTTCTGGGGTCAGGAAAATCTCCACTTTGCAGACATAAAGTGTCCACAGTGTTAGCTGTTAGAGTGACACAATCCTCACAGGCTTGCACCCACTTAGAAAGTAACCTGGGGTTGACATAGAAAACGGCCTTTCTGTAGATAGATTCTCTTGCAGTGAACTCCCAAGGTGCACTTGAGAAGTGAGCCATCTTTTGTGTTGTGGCTCCTTTAGGAGTCAGAAACTTTTGCATACCCCCATGGATGGGACTCCACAGTCTTTCTACCACATTGGTTTGCAAAGCCCATCTTATTTCAGCAGTGTCTGTGACCTAAGCCTGCTGGTTGGGGTATCCCATACAGTGCTGAATAGACAGTGCAACCCTGCAGAAGACCACCCTGTCATTGAAGACTGTGGATGTCACATATAGTCTCACACTTGAACCAGGACTGAGGACAGGTGTCCATGTACTCCCTTATGTCCTCTTCCTCTGCACAGACACTTACTACTTACAGGTAAGGAGGAAATATCAGGTGTTTCTGCTATAGTTCTGCCTCTGGGGGCATGTCAAGTGACTGAGAAACTCAGTGGTGTCCTTGGCTGTGATCCCCCCGTATTTGCTATGGCTGAAGGAATTGTGGGGAGAAAGTCTCACCTCAGGACATACTATGTTGCTGTGCCCTCAGATGCATGTGTCAAGGAAGGCTTAGGGGAATTCTGCCTGCCAATAGTCTTTTTTTCTCCTAGTCATAAGAGCAACCAGTAGAGGAAGACCCCTTAGCTGCTGGCTGCCATTCATGCCAACCCCTTGTTTAATTGTACAGTGTTGTGATTGTTTGACCTAAAGAGATAGATGAGCTCCCATAATAGCATGTGTTATAAGATTTCCACACCTGATTCTCAGCAAGAGACATATCCCATCAGAGCACAACTCTACCATGAGTTAAATTTATTTTGACATTGGAACATTCTATTCAGAAGATATAGAGTATTCCTTTATCAATGTGTGCAACTTTCTCCAAGCTACATTGTTTGTTTGGCCACAAAATGAGTCACAACAATTTTGTAGAAATGAAAACAGTGTCCTGTATCTTTTCTAAACACTTCAGAAATTATATGAATACATAGGAACTGAGCAAGGGAAGTTTGAATGAACAAGGGGGCATTAAAACCTCAAAGGGGAAATTTTTAAAAATTCTCAAAATGACTGAAGAGAGAAATAGCATACCAAATTTTATGTTATATAGTAAATTAAATACTAAGAAGGAAGTGAATTTGACATCAATAAATATCTACAAGAAAAAGGAGCATTGCAACTAAACAACATATTGATGTATCTGAAAGATTCAGAAAAGAACAAACCAAATTCAAAATTATTAGAAGCAATGAAATAATAAATCAAGAAATAAGTGATACTCAAAAATTATGTGAAAGTTCAACAGAACACTTCATTAAAAAAAATAAAATCAACAGAATCCCTGCCAACAAGTCAGCAGTAAGAGACATACCTGCAGACTGAACCACTACTGCTATACCCACTAGATTCTGTTCCCTCAAGACCTATTCTGCCACCCAAACCCAGGCACCTGATCATTCTCCCTGCAGCTAGTCTTTCCCCCAAAATCCAGCAGATTACATAGGCACAGGTACAGCCCATAGCAGTTGGAAGAACAGACTCCATAGGTACAGATACACCCTACACCAGTCAGAAGAACAGGAAGGATACACTGGATCTATGTACCCTAACCCCCACAAACTTCAGTTGAGATGTCCTACTTAACCTGAAGACCTTCTAAACGGATAATAAAGGAACAAAATACCTATCCAACAAAGACAACAAAAGAACCAACATTTAGACCTATAATTATCCCAAATCCAGCTGCATAAATGCCATTATAAGAATACATTCGACAACAGAAAGGGCAATATAGCACCACCATAATTCAGTGATCCTACTACAGCAAGACCTGAATATTCCAATGCAGTTGAAACAAAAGAAAATGACCTTAAATGATTTTACAAACCTTAAAAGGAAATGAAAATTTTACTTAAAGAAATTGAGGAAAAGACAAAAATTGGAAGAAATCAATATGCCCCTTAGAGCCAAGAAAAAAAAAACAGTCAAATAGGAAAAAAACAAACAAAAAAAGCAGTTCAAAACTTAAAAGTTGAAATAGAAGCAATAAAGAAAACACAAACAGAGGGAATTCTGGAAATAGAAAACCGGGGTAAGCAAACAGGAAATAGAGATGCAAGTATCACCAACAGAATTCAAGAGATAGAAGAAAGAATCTCAGGCATTGAAGATATGGTAGAGGAAATGGATTCTTTGGACAAAAATGCTAAATATAAAAAATCCCTAACATAAGACATCCAGGAAATCTGGGACACGATGGAAGAATAAACCTAAGAATAATAGGGATAGAAGAAGAATCCCTGCTCAAAGACCCAGAAAATATATACAACAAAAATAATAGAAGAAAACTTTCCCACCCTAAAGAAGGACATGCATATAAAGGGAAAAGAAGCTTACAGAACACCTAACAGACTGGACCAAAAGAAAAAGTTCCCTTGCCACTTAATAATCAAAACACTAGGTATACAGAATGAAGAATTAATATTAAGAGCTGCAAAGGAAAAAGGCCAAGTAACATATAAAAGCAGACTTATCAGAATTACACCTGACTATTCAGTGGTGATTAAAGAGCCAGAAGGGCTTGGACAGACATTTTGTAGATAATAAGAGACCACAGATGCCATCCTAGATTACTATACCCAGCAAAACTTTCAATCACTGTAGATGGAGAAAACAAGATACTTCATGACAAAATCAGATCTAAACAATACTTATCCACAAATCCAGTTTTACAGAAAGTAGGGAAAATTCCAACCCAAGGAAATTAGCTGCACCTATGAAAACACAGGCAATAGATAGTCTCACACCAGCAAAACACAAAGAGAAATACACACACACACACATACACACACACACACACAATTACCAACACCACCAAAACAAAAAAGTAACATGAGTAACAATTTCTGGTCATTAATATATATCTCTTAATATCTATATACTCAGTTCACTAATAAAAATAATGGACATGAAAACAGGATTCACCTTCTGCTTCAAACAAGAAACACACCTCAACTTTAAAGACCGACATTAACTCAGAGTAAAGGGCAGGCTAAAGATTTTCCAATCAAATGGACTTAAGAAGCAAGCAGTGTAGCTGTCCTACCAACTAACAAAATAGACTTCAAACTAAAATTAATCAAAAGAGTTGGAGAAGGACATTTCATATTCATCAAAGGAAAAATCCATGAAATTGAAGTTTCATTTCTGAACATTTAAGCCCCCAATACAAGAACACTCACATTTGTAAGAGAATAATTTCTAAAGCTTAATTCACATGTATAACCCCATACATTAACTGCTTTCAACAACAGAAACTACAGAAAGCCTACAAACTCATGGAAACTGGATAACTTGGAACTGAATTATCACTGGTTCAAAGAAGAAATCAAGAAATGTGAATGAAAGTTTCTGTCCCACCAAGTCCCTTAAATATTTAGCCCCAAATAAACACACGGGGGCTTATATTAATTATAAACTGTCTGTTCTTATTAACTAGCTCTCTCTTAATTATTAACCTATTTCTATTAATTTGTGTATCTCCATGTGGTCTTGGCTTACTGGTGGTGCTGAGGTCTCTTTCTTCCCCAGCAGCTATCTCTCTCAGACACTCCATCTCTGTGTCCTCTCCCAGAATTCTCCTAGTCTGGTAGCCCCACCTGTACTTCTTGTCTGGTTACATCATGCCTGTCCCTCGACTAAAACAGCTTTATTCATCAACCAATAAGAGAAACATATATTCACAGCATTCAGAAAGACATCCCGCAACAAAGAAAGATGTCAAAGACTTCCTAGAATTCAATGAAAATGAGTGGACAACATACCCAAACTATGGGACACAATGAAAGCAGTGCTAAGAGGAAAGTTCGTAGCACTAAGTGCCTACACAAAGAAGATGGAGAAATCTCACACTAGTGATGTAACAGAAGAATTGAAAGCTCTAGAACAAAATGAAACAGACACACCCAGGAGGAGTAGACAGCAGGAAATAATCAAAAAGAGGGAAATCAACAAAATAGAAACAAATTGAACAATAGAAAGAATCAGTGAAACAGAGTTTGTTCTTTGAGAGAATCAACAAGATAGACAAACCCTTGTGCAAACTAACTAAAAGGGAAAGAGAGACTATCCAAAAGTAACAAAATCAGAAATGAAATTCAGAGAATCATTAGGTCATACTTCAAAAATCTGTACTCCACAAAATTTGGAAAAAAATATAAAAGAAAATTTTCTTCATGGGTACTGTATACAAAAATTAATTGAAGACCAGATAAACATTTTAAATAGACCTACCACCCCTAAAGAAATAGAAGCAGTCATTAAAAATCTCCCAACCAAAAACAAACAAACAAACAAAATAGCCCAGGGCCAAATGGTTTCAGTACAAGATTCTACCAGACTTTCAAAGAAACGCTAATACTAATACTCCTCAAATTGTTCCACATAAACAGAAGGAGCATTACCAAATTCATTTTACTAGGCTACAGACACCTTGATACCCAAACTACACAAAGATACAACAAAGAAAGAATAACAGACCAATTCCTTTCATGAACATTGATCCAAAAATACTCAATAAAATACTGGCAATACAAATTCAAGAACACATCAAAAAACCTAGTCCATTTCTTATTTCCTGCTGTTCCTCTGAAAGAGCAGGCAGGACTTTTCCTGTCTCCTCCTCTTCCTCCTCCTCCTCTTCCTCCTCCTCTTTTCCCTCTCCCTCTCTCTCTCTCTTTCTCTCTTTGTCCCTCTCATTTTTTTCTCTCACCCCTCTTCCTTCCCCTTTTCTGCCATCTTTCCTTTCCCCAATAAAACTCCCACAATAAAATTGTCCACCATGATTAAGTAGGCTTCATCACTATATTTATATACAAAAATCTGTCAATGTAATCCACCATATAAACAAATTGAAAGAAAAAGTCCACATGATGCTGAAAAAGCCTTAGACAAAATCCAACACCCCTTCATGAGAAAGGTCTTGGAAAGAACAGAGATGCAAGGAACATACCTAAACATAATAAAAGCAATATTTACTTAGCTTACAGCTAACATCAAATTAAATGGAGAGAAACTTAAAGTGAGTCTACTAAAATCAGGAACAAGAAAAGACTGTTTACTCTCTACATATCTATTCAATATAGTAGTTGAGGTTCTAGTTAGAACAATAACACAACAAAAGGAGATCAAGGAGATAAAAATTGGAAAGGAAGAAGTAAAACTTTTGATATTTACAAATGATAAAATAGTATATATAAGTGACCCCAAAAATTTTATCAGGGAGCTCCTATATTTGATAAAGATCTTCAGTGATGCTGCTGAATACAAGATTAACTCAAAAAATCAGTAGCCCTCTCATATACAAATGATAAACAGACTGAGAAAGACATAGTATAAATACTATAAAATATCTCAGGGTAACTCCCCAAACAAGTGAAAGATGTATATGTCAAGATCTTTAAGTCTTTGAAGAAAAAAATGGAGAAGATATCAGAAGATGGAAAAAACTTCCATGTTCATTGATTGGTTGGATTAACAATTTGGCAATTTTACCAAATGCATCTATAGATTCAATGAAATGCCCACCAAAACTCCAAAACAATTGTTCACAGACCTGGAAAGAACAATATTGAGCTTCATATGGAAAAACAAAAAACCCAGGGTAGCTAAAACAATCCTATACACTAAAGGAACTTCCAGTGGTATCATCATCCCTGATTTCAAGCTCTACTATAGAGCTATAGTAATAAAAACAACAAGGCATGGTATTACAAGAGACAGGTAGATCAGTAGAATAAAACTGAAGTCCCTGATACAAATTCACACACCTGTGAACACCTCATTTTTGACAAAAAAAGCCAACATTATACGACAGAAAAAAAGAAAGCATGTTCAACAAAATGGTGTTGGCACAAGTAGATGTCAGCATGTAGAAGAATGCAAACAGATCCATATCTATCACCTTGCACAAAATTCAACTCCAAGTGGACTAAGGAGTCAACATAAATCCAGTTACACTGAAAGTGGGAAGTAGCCTTGAACACACTAGCACAGGAAACAACTTCTTGAATGTAACTCCAGCAGTATAGACGCTGAGATCAACAATTAATAAATGGGACCTTATGAAATTGAAAAGCTTCTGTAAGGCAAAGGACACTGTCAATAGGAAAAAATGGCAGCCTACAGGTGGGAGAAGATCTTTGCCATTCCCCACTTCTGACCCAAAGGATGCTCAATCATACCACAAGGACGCTTGCTCAACTGTGTTCATAACAGCATTATTTGTAATAGTCAGAACCTGGAAACAACCTAGATGCCCCTCAACTGAAGAATGGATGAAGAAAATGTACACTTACATAATGGAGTAGTACTCAGTTGTATAGAAACAGTGACATCATAAAACTTGAAGGCAAGTAGATGGAACTAGAAAAAAAATCATCCTGAGTGTGTAGGGAGAGATCTCATGTGTCTGCCACACTGACCACACTCGCGGTCACTTGTTGGTGGGGGTAGAGAGATAAAGGGAAAGAGAAAGGGGCATTCACTCTCTTTGGGGCTGAGATCGGGTTCGGAGTCAAATAGAGCGCTGACCTCAGCTCTCAAGTATCTTACGCCCTCCTCCCCGGTGTCCTTGGCATGGCTCATTTACCATCATTATGAGTGAGATAACCCAGACCCAGAAGGACAAACACGGTATGTACTTATAAGTACATTTTTGCTGTAAAACAAACCACAGCCCCCAGGTGCAGGGGGTATGGGAACATGAAGGATCAACTTGAGCAGGTTGAGGGTAGGACACTGGGAGAGTACTGAAAGAGATATCTTGATGGAGGATGCATTTCAGGGTTACGGAGAAGCCTGGTGCCAGAGAAGACTCCTAGCAACAATGTAGAAGGTGCCTGAACCAACCATCTCTTCTAATCAGATTGGAGACTACCCTAAATGTCATCGTAGAGCCTTTGTCTAGCAATTGAAGGAAGCAGATGCAGAGATCCATAGCCAGGCACTCAGCTGAGCACTGAGCTCTGTTGAAGACAGGGATGAAGGACTGTAGGAACCTGGGGAGGGGGGATGTCAAACAATTAGCAAAAACAATTAACCTGGGCTCAGAGGAATTCATATGCTCTGGACAGACGGTTATGAAGCCTGCATGGGAGAAACCTAGGCAGTTGTGTAGCTTGGTCTATTTGTGGGACTCCTAGCAGTGGAATCAGGGCCTGTCCCTAACAGTTGGGTTGACTTTTGGGAGCCTATTCCTCATACTGCCTCTCTCATCCTTAATACAAAGGGAGGAGCTTAGTCCTACCTTGTTATGCCATGCATAACAGAAACAGAGGAGAAGTTGGATTGGGGGAAGGCAGAGGAGAGAGGGAGGAGATGGGAGGAGAGGAGAGAGGGGAAACTCCAGTAGGGATGCAAAGCAGGTGAAAAAATTAATTAATAAAAAAGAAAAAATAAAATTAAACATTTGGTTAGGACAATGATGAAGAGAGAAGACTGAAAGAAATAAAATGGGAAAGGAAAAAGATATGGCAACTATACCACAGAAATCTATAAGACTTGTTATGGAAAGGCATATGCTAATAGAAATCAATAAGGCTTGTTATGGAAAGGTATATGCTAACAGGCTCGACAAAAGCCAGAATGAGTGACCAAATTTGGGGCACATGTTATCAAAACATTAGACAAAAGCTAATAGCAAAACATTAAATATACGATAAAGAAAAGTATCCTGGCCTGTCGAGTGACTCAGCAGTTAAGAGTACTTCCTGCTGTTTGCCAACACGCATGTTGGAAGGCTCCAGCACCCATGTTGGAAGGTCATAATGACTTGCAACTCTAATTCTGGGGGAATTCAACAGCTTGATCTCCTGATGCATCAGCACACATGTAGCATACATATGCTTGCTTGTGTGAACACACACACACACACACACACACACATACACAGTGAAAACACTGAGTGGGCAGCTTCATTGCTGAATTTTATCTAACTGTTAAAGGAGTAATGTCATTTCTTCTCCAACTAACCCACAGAACTGAAAATGAAGGAACCCCACAAAATACATTTTTGAGGCCAGAATTACCTTGTATTAAGTCCAAACAAGAAAACATACAAAGAAGGGAATTATAGGGCTTTATCTCTGATGAACATACAAGAAAAATTTTTCAATGAAATCCTAGCAAGTTGAATATAACAACACATCAAAAAGAACCATGAACAAATTGATTTCACCTTAGGGATACAAGGGTGTTTTCAACATAATACGAAAAACAATAAAAGCAGTACATCTCATCAACAGAATGAAATATTAGCTTGCTTAGAGCGTGTATTACAAAGGGATGCTTAATTTGATGGAATGAATCTTTTATTGAGACATTCATTTGAACTTCCTTGAGGAGTAGTGGCACTGAAAATTTTTATGTGTTTCTTGACTGTACAATTTTTTTTGACCATGTCTGCTCAGATCTTTGGCCCATTTATATTTTCTTGATATTGAATTGTCTGAACTTATTATATTGTGGTTATTAATTTCTCATCAGATGTATAGACTGAGTTATTTTCTCTTAATTTGTGGGTTGTCTGTTTACATTTTTTACTTTTGTTATGCAGAAGTTTTTGGCATTTATTGAGGACACTGTTTTGTTCTGTGTATCTATCTGTCATCTTGGTCAAAACAATGTTGTGTCATATGTGGTGGTGTATGCTGTAAGCTCAGTACTTGACAGTTAAATACAGGTGGGTAGAGTTGAAAGCCAGCTTGGGATACATAGTCAGCCCTTGTCTCAAATAAAAACACAAACCCCATATACAAATACAAAAGTAAAAAGAACAAAAATAAAATTACCAACCAAAGCAAACCAAAATAAAGCAACTGAAAACTAGTCAACTGTAAGTGCATAGATTTGTTTCTTAATTTTCTAGTACAAAGCTTGAAGGGAGGGGTGTGCATCTCATAGTTTATTAATGGGTCTACAAGTTAATTTTTCCCCCTTTTCTTTCTCTTGGCCATTTCAGATAAGTGTTTTTTATCTAATATTTAACTGGTTCAGAAGTTCAGTCCATTATCTTCATGGTGGTGTGCAGGCAGGCATAGTGCTGGAGAAGGAGCTGAGAGTTATACATCTTGAACTTCAGGCATCAGGAAGTATACTGTGTTCCACACTGGGAGTAGTTTGAGCATATGAGACCTCAAATCCTGCCCTTACACTTCCTGCAATAAGGCCACATCTCCTAATAGTGCCACTTTCTATAGGCCAAGTATTGAAACACATAGATCTAAGGGGATCATTCCTTTTCAAACAACCAACACACTAATACAAACACTAACACACATGCACACACACACAAATATATGCATACATATACTCACACACAGACACACAGTCACATACACACAGACATACAGACACACACACAATCATGTACACACAGACACACACACACTAATACGCATAGGCACACAGACACACACATTCTCACATAAATATACACATACATACACTCACACACAGACACATACACACAGACATACATAGACACACACACAAACTCAGGCACACACGCACACACACACACACACACACATGAACATAGGAAGGAAGGGGATTAGTTGGAACAAAGAAAGATTTTTGTGGAAGATAAAAGATTTCAAAAGGAAATTCTGGCTAAAATTGACAAAAATTCATTATGTGCACAGATGAAATTGTTTTAAAAAAGTGTTATGGGGACTTGGCAGAAATGATTGGGGTTTTGATTCGATTGTTATTATTACTTTTTGTATTTGGGCCCTAGCATCAACTCTGATTTTCTTTGTGTATGTTTTTTTTTTCATAAGGCATGCCCAAGGTTAAAAACTAACAAAATCAGACTAAGTCACCCAAATGGCATTTTGTGTCTTTATTATGGTAATTATTATATGCGTGTGGGATATGCCGGTTTGATACAGGACTGTCCAGATCCTTACCAATACCTTCTCTTTCTCTGGGCTAAACCACAGGGCAGCTCATCACTGCATGACATCGCCCAGGCTCCCAGGGCACCCGTCGAGATGCAGCATGGACAGAAGGAGAAGTACTGAGCCTCTTTCCTGACTTCCTCATGTGTTCATCAGGGCGTGTCTGCTGCAGCAGACAGACCTCTGCAGCTCCTGCTTCCTCTGTGCCCCCAGCACAGACGTTAAAACATGCCTTCCTCCCGTTGTTTATGTAGCTTATGCTTAGCAGCAGTGTGCGGGCAGACATGGGTGTGAGTGCTGTGCACACATGTGTTCATGTGTATGAATGCAGGGGTTGATAGTAGATGTCTCCCTGCATTGCTCTCATATTGAGGTGAGGTATCTGGGTGAACCACAGAGGTCACTTGCTAGGCTAGTCTAACTAGTCTAACTAGTCTAACTTTTCAGCTTGTTCCAGAGAACTCCATGAAGTTGTTGGAGACTCTGGTCCTCCAGCATGTATATCAAGAGCTTTTACTCCCTGAGCTGCTCCCCAGCCTACTTCTATTCTAGTCTCTGTACTCCTTATGGGCTCTCAATCCCCACCTCATCTGTATAACCTCTTGCTATATTAAATTTCTCTGGTTTAAAAAGTGGTTAATGTTTCCTGTTTGGATCGATGTTGATACTGGTGAATAGAATTCTATTAGGTATGCTACACCGATGATTAAATAATAGTATATAGCTACTCCCAGGTATAACTTGCACTTTTTTTAATTAAGGGAATTTCCTTTTAGAGCAATCTGGGGATTAAGAAACTGTAGGTAAAAGTTCAAGCAATTCTATAGACAACTTTGCACTCTAGGCGCACACACACACACACACACACACACATACACACACACACACACATATATATATATATATATATAGTTTTGTTCTCTACTAATATTTGTGTGAAACATTTGATAAAACTGAACAAATGAAACATTGTCAACTACAGTCCAAGTTTTAAGTTACCATTAGGGAGACAGTGTGCATTTCATGCGGATGGACCGATATCTCCTGTGATGTGTCCATCACTACAGATTCAGCAGGACATTTCAATGCCCCAAAGATGCTCTGTGCTCCACTTGCCCTTTCCCTCCTCTCTGAGCCCCCTACAGTCTCTCATCTTTTTAATGTCACCATAATTGCACCTTTGCAGAGTTCTGTATAGATAGAAGCCTTTGCAGATTGACTTGTTTCACATAGCAATACATGTTTGCTTCCTCTGTATATTTGTGGTTTGATGGTTCATTTATTTTGTTGCTGAAGAATATTACATCACATGGCTTGACCAGAGTTCATGTGTTCATATCGTGAATGGCATTATGGGTACTCCAAGCTTCAGAAATTGTGGGTGAAGCTGTTGTAAATGTTTATGTGCCTGCTTTTGTGTGGACATTTTGGCTTGTTTGAGTAAGTATTAGGGATAACAGTTACTGAATCACATGATAAGTGTGTATACTTTTCTAAGAAACTGACAGTCAGTCCCCCAGTGTCTATTCTGTGATATGTAACTCCCAGCAATAAATGGGGGTTCCTACCATTCTATATTCCTCTAGGATTTCTAGAAACTTAGCTGTCTTAATTATTTTCTTAATATGGCTGCTGATTTTTTCTTTTTGGTGGTAAGCGGGTTCCATCTGTAGCTTTATTGTAACCATGTATGAACACACGTTTTAAAATGATCACTATTAAATTTTGATAAAAGTTTTCTTGTCTTCAGTTGGCCTTAAATTCTCTGTATACCGAGGATAGCCTTGAACTTCTGATCCTCCTGCCTGCAACATTCAGATGATAGGCCTATGAGTGTGTGACACCAAACTTGGTTTCTTTGGTGCTGAGTGCTGGACTGGACCCAGAACTTCCTGCATAAAAGACAAGCATTCTATCAACTGAGCTACAATCTGTCCTCACCTCACTCACTACTATTTTTAAGGTCTTGACGTTCTGAAAAAGAAAAACAAATGGTATTTATTTGCTCCCTTAGCTTCTGTTTATTTGTTCTTGATCATTGTTATTCTTTTGTCTTGGTGGTAAAGCCAGAAATCCGGGATTATGTGTGTATGTGTGTAGTGCACACACAGTTTATAGAGTATCAACCTAAGTGTGCAGCCATATCTTTCTCTACACTATCATTTACTATAGTAGCCTGTAACTCATAAGAAAGACTGTCGGCTAGAAAATGCTCATGAGGTACCATGCAGGGCCTTCACAGTCCCGTGTCCACAGTACTTCAGACTGAGCTCTGGATTACATGGTTCATTCTGGGGTCAATTATCAAAACACTCTCCAATTCACTCTACAAACAAAACTCTACAATGCATCCATTACATACAAATATCATGCTAAGAGGCTTCAGTACATAGATGTATGGTCTCTGAAGTAAATTAGCTCACTATGTAATAATAAGAAACACTGGTAAAGCCATGTTCATAAGAAGCTTCTGTGGGCTACACAATGGCATTGTCGCATCACAGACCATACATTGTTCATGAATACCCCACAGGGAGTTAGTTTTGGACAGAAGACTGGTGACCATGCCAAGAAACCCAGCCATAACGGCAAGTAGCTTAACTAGCTCCCAGGCAAGCTTTAAAGATCCTCTGAGAGATTTAGTTTCCTGAAGCCCACTGGGGACAAAAACCACAAGGAATCTTCATTTGCTACCAAACCAAAGCCCGCTGTGAGCACTCCAACTGAGGTCATGCGTGTTCCAACGTCTGTCTCTTTCTTCAGACTTGTCTTATTTCATCCCCGCAAGCAGTGCACATCCTAGTTGCACAAGGCCACTGACTAAGCAGGATGTCATGCTCCATTTCTCTCCCTGCTACTCTCAGACTGTGGAATTCTCTCTTGCTTCTACCTCTCATATTCTTAGCACCTGTTTAGTTCAAGTTGTAGACCAGCGGTAAAGAAACTGGGATCTTTTTGAACATACATACCTTCTTGCTTTCCTTTATCTTTATAATACCATACTCTTCACTCTATTTTACAAGAAGTTGGCTATATGCATAATTCATATATTTGCCCAGTCATCATTAATGGTCTAGACTTAGGACTTTGTCCATAAGTATTCAGCCTAGGACTGTCATCACTGAATGAATTCAACAAATACTTACTGAGCCACTGAAAGAATGAGCTCTTGCTATCTGTGAATGTGGCCTAGGTCCTGAGACTGGCAGTTAGGAAGATCCAGTCCCTAGGGAAGGATAACTCTCATTATCCTTCCAGCCGGAGACCCAGACATGGCAGCGTGGTAAAAAGAGCATCCTTTTTCTTACACAAAAATGGAATTTTCTATTAAAATATTGCTGCTACTTATCATGGGTCTCCATGAAAGTTATATAACACACAATAAATGTCCCATATCCTGAGCAACAGTGGCAACTGTTTCCATCCTCTGACTATTAACAATCCAGAGATTCTCGCTGAAAGGCAAGGCTGAAGTTCTTCCTTTAAAAGAGAAAGATGAGTGAGCTCATTTGTGAGGACCTCTGTGGGAAGGAAGGAGGATGTATGCGGGGTCATCACTTGGAGATGGGAAACCAGATGTGTACCACATGCCTGCCGCACGAACCATGTGCTGATGAAACCATTTCTGTGGCCCCTAAATATTAAGCTAGAATTGATCATTGAGCCATTCTGTTACTAGGAAAAGGCTAGACAATTCTATGTGTATTAATTCTTTGAGTAAAGAGTTAGGATTTAAAATTATTGAGCAAAATAGATGGCTTGACATTGGAGATGCTGATAATATGAGACGGAGTTCACAGAAAGATCTCCACCAAGAGGCTTGCATTTGCATTTGCGGTCATAGCTTACAGGGAGACACAGATGTGAGAAAGAATAGCAATATGGCCAATGCTTTGGGAAGATTTCCATGACCTTGTCTCTCAAGTGCAGGAAGGCTGATGTAAGAGTAATGCTTAGCCAAGAGGTTCTGGGCTTGACATGAACCCAAACACTGCTTGTGATGGACAGCACCTGGTTCTGTGGCTTGTTACATCTTTGTGTGACTGCTCTGCCTTCCCAGACTAAGGGCTCCTTCAGCTCTGGAGATAGGACTCATCAGAAGCATAGGTAAGACAGTTAACCCATGACAGGGAAGATTAACAGGGTGTGAAATTCACAACTGAAAGAGCTGAAGTGGGATGGTCTTAGACATGGGGCAAAGTCAGCAAAGAACCATAGGATCTTGCAAGGACTTCAAAACACAGGCATAGACCACTGTGGTAGCAATGAGGTCAAATGAGTTTAATAAACGTGTTCTGTTCTTTCTGGCCGCAAAATCAGTGGTGGCTACTAATGCTATAGGGAGCTTATATCAAAATGCTAGATGAAATGTAATAGCATTTAGTTTTTACTTACCTTTTCTAGCTACCATGTTGAAATACAAACATGTTATCTATTAAGTCGCAATATGCTTGTGAAGTAGATGCTATTACTTACTTATTATACATGAAGAAACTATATCTGAAAAGGTATAAGAGTCTGGCCAAGGTCACATGGCTAATGAAGCTGGGATTAAAGCCAGATATATAGTTTTTGTAAA
This sequence comes from Mesocricetus auratus, assembly GCF_017639785.1. NCBI lineage: Eukaryota > Metazoa > Chordata > Mammalia > Rodentia > Cricetidae > Mesocricetus > Mesocricetus auratus. The sequence goes on along the minus strand of NW_024429218.1, from coordinate 3,603,602 downwards.
GTTTGAGTTTTAGTATCAATAGCAGTATTTTTTATACTTAATGCTTATATATCTCCATTATACCTCTCTGAAAGTTTAGTTCCCTTTTTCTATTGTTTCTTTGTTCTTCACCATCTTGTGCACATAGTAGGCATGCAAAGATTGTAGGCAGAAAGTCTGAGACATGGAATGACAAGAGCAGTCATGGGCAGGGGTGGGGGGATTTTCTTCCTGACGTTGGATTGGAGGGGAATATTCCCTCTGATCTAAGATCGCTTCTGTTCCATTTCCCAGATGGTCTGCTGCATCTTCAGATTCCCTTTTCTGATCATCTGAATGGTCTAAGAATTATGATGTGGTCACCCCAAGCCCATAATTATCCAGTAGAACATTCTACATCTGTCATTGTTTTTGACTCACTGGCTCTTATTTCCTGAATGTGTAATCTTCCTAACCAAGGTTTAATTTGCACCATTTTCTCAATGCTCTGTGGACTCAGTGTGGTAAGAAGGCAACTAACTCAAGGAGTATTGAGTGTGAGTATTTTGCTTACTCTGGATATAATGTTTGATTTTCCACTCCCTGTCATCTGAGAAAGAGATTACCTGCAGACTAAAGATACATACGGCAGAGGACTGCAGATCCTTGGATAAATATAATATTCAAAGGTCTCAACAGTCAACTCTGTGATCAGGTGCTCATCCACCAATTAGATGGATTTTCTGGGTACATGAATGTTTGGGGCATATTTACAATAGAGACGTGGATAAGAGAGAACATGCACAATAAATTCCAACATTTGAATATGCTGTAGGAGTTGCAAGATTCACATTGCCTCTCTCAGATGAGGAAACTGAGTTTGCTAACTGACATTAGTCATACACCTAAGATGTAAAATCAGTTTAGACTCTTGTCCATAATGTTTGCAGTGACTGTAGCAAACAGTCACCTAATACTTCTACTTCTCCTGCCCCACACAATCGTGATACTTATTTTGAGATATGAACAGCGGTGTATACTTCTTGATGTTCATGGGATGAAGTGTTCAAGAGTGTAGTTCTTGCAGACCAGGCTGGTCTCAAACTCACAGAGATCTTCCTGCTTCTGCCTCCTGAGTGCTGAAATCTTAAAGGACTGACTTGCGTATGTTCGTGCCTGGACCAGGTAACCAGTGTTTTCCTTCCACCTATTCTTTTTCTTTTTCTTTTTTACTCCTCGCCAGATCCCTGTGGAGACTGGAAAATGTAGCCCTCTAAGCTCACCCAGGCTAAGTAAACCTGCTCTCCTGGGCTTGGTACAGAGTGGTTTGGAGCAAACGCACAGTTCAACAAGTTCTCCAGGTAATTTTTCCTCATGATAAAGTCTCAGAAAAACTGCAGTCTCGGCTGTTTATTGCCTCACGGCTGGTTTTTGTTCTAAACCCATGGTTCTTTTGCTTAGTTGCAAGATCCCCACCTCCAGCCATCTTGAGATGGAGCCATCTCACGAATAGTTTCTCCTCCTGATTTCCCTCAAAGCCCCAGGTTTGAGAACCCCAAACCTTTATAACCTTACACCTGATGTCCTCAGTACATCCTCCTTCTGTCTCTGGGTCCTGTCCCCTTTATAGCTTCTAGTTTACTGCCCCTTTCAGTTGCGTTTGAAATCTCTAACTCCTAACAGATGGGGTTCACGCTCTGCTTGGCATATGCAGAGGCACACTGTAAAGCACCACAGGAAACGCCTCAGTGTGTGACATCTGGGTTGCTCACTGAGATCTAGCATCAGTTTACTCACAGCTCCACCTTCCTGCCTGGCTGTGATTCCAATTACAGAGAGGCCAGGACACACCTACAGGCAAAACAATGGACCTCCTGCTGCTGCTGTTTCAGTTCACTGTTAAGACTGGGAAGAGTTGGCTCTTTTTCCTCATTCTGCGACATGGAGATACTTTTACTCTTCTCCTCCCCTCTCTTCCTTTCCCCTCCCTCCTCTCCTTCCTTCCTCTCCCTTTCCCTCTCTCCTCCTCATTTCCCTCCCCTCCCCACCTCCCCTTCCTACCTCTCCCCTCCCCTCCCTCTTCTTATTTCCCCTCCCCTCCCTCTTCTTATTTCCCCTCCCCTCCCTCTTCTTATTTCCCCTCCCCTCCCTCTTCTCCTTATTTCCCCTCCCTCCCTCTTCTCCTTCCTTCCCCTCCCCTCCCCTCCCTCCTCTGCTTCCTTCCTCTCCCCTCCCCTCCCCTCCCTCCTCTGCTTCCTTCCTCTCCCCTCCCCTCCCCTCTCCTTCTCATTTCCCCTCCCCTCCCCCTCCCCTCCTCATCTCCCCTCCTCTCCTTCCTTCCTCTCCCCTCCCCTCCCCTCTCCTCCTCATCTCTCCTCTCCTCCCCTCCCTCCCTTCTTATCCCCAGATTATCCTTTCCCCTACCTTCCTCTGCCTTCTCCCCCCACTTCTTCCCCTTCTCTCATCCTCCTTTCTTTTCCATTCTTATTTTTAAAAAAAGAAACAACCCCATCACAATAGCAAATACACAGTACAATTTATATAAAGTAAAAGCATTGTTCTATGATGTAACAACTTACCAGTTTGTTTACCCATCACAGTGAATGCACTAGCAGGAGCAATGTGGGAGTCTTCTAGTGCACAAAGTTCTATTTAACGTTAACTCTGATTTTTTTCCTTTCTTTTTTTGTGGTACTGCATATTGAACCCAGATTCTGATGCAAGATACACAAACCCTCTCCCAAATATTCTACTTCTTAGTATAGTTTTTTGAGAAGAAAATGTATTCAGTTTTTGGATGTCAGTAGATCTGTTTTCTTATGAGTTGGGTATGTCTTCTAGCCTTTAAATTATTTTGTATGTATGAGTACATTTCTGTATGTACCAATGTATACCATGTCTGTGTGATGCCTGAGAGGGTCCAAGAGGGTGTTGTGTCCCCTAGAATTGAAGATACTGATGGCTGTGAGTTACCATGTGGGTGCTGGGAATCAATTTCAAGTTCAGGTTCTCTGGAAGAACAGCAAGGTGTTTTAAACTACTGAGCCATCTCCCCATCCCCTGAAACTATTTTTATATTAAAATAAAGGTTTTTAAAATTATACTAAACTTTTCTGATTATCAAAAGATCCTAAAGTAGTGGCAACCTATTTCTGCTTCATTTTATGTATATATCCTGGTAGGGGTTACAAATTTGAGTAAGTATAATGCTACTGGAAATATGGGTACAAGGATGGAAAAGGGCTACTTATTCTGCAAGTGGGAACAAAATACATTGGGTTCAGGAGAATGCAACGGCCTCAGGGGGACACAGGAACCAAGACAGTGCGGCTTGACTGTGACAGAAGGCGGGAATGAGCAAGTGATGGGACGCGAGAACGGATGGTGTGCTGGGGCTATTTCAGATGCCAAGCACGAGCGTAGCTTCCTGGGACACTAGTCACTGCAGGCTGAGACATACCTCGGGGAAGGAAGGGCTGAAATCTCGTTTGCCTCTAATCGTGCAAGAGGTCACGGGTGTGCAGCTGGAGTGGGGAAAGCCTGGACTCTGTCAGTCTTAACAAGCTGGGCTTTGACACGCATCCCTAATATCCCAGTTAAAAAAGATAAGTAATGGTGAAAAGCAAATGAAAGAGTCTTATTTAATGTCACCACTGTAGGAAGGGGAAGAGATAAAGGCAGACAGTAATCAAGAGTCCTTTTTTTGGGATACTGACACGAGCTTTGGGCTAAATAGAGTAATAACAGGGGCGAGAGGTTTTACGGTCAGATAGAGGATGAACTGGGTCAAGAGGTGCATGTAGTCGAGCAGCAGAGTCAAGTCCTGTCTGCCACCACACCCTGCCGCATGGCAGAAGCCCTTATGCTGAGGGCACACATGTCCTGTCCGCCACCACACCCTGCCGCATGGCAGAAGCCCTTATGCTGAGGGCACACATGTCCTGTCCGCCACCACACCCTGCCGCATGGCAGAAGCCCTTATGCTGAGGGCACACATGTCCTGTCCGCCACCACACCCTGCCGCATGGGCAGAAGCCCTTATGCTGAGGGCACACATGTCCTGTCCGCCACCACACCTTGCCGCATGGCAGAAGCCCTTATGCTGAGGGCACACATGGATTCTCAGAAGATTACTACTTTGGCTTCAGAGGGAGCTTGGCTTTCATGGGTCATCGTCCTCATCTGTGGGGTGGTCTGCCCTGCAAGGCTCTGTGTTGTTTGCATACAAGGTGACTGCAGGTTAGGACAGAGAGACACACAGGATGAAGGTCCAGGTGCCAGACTTTCATCCCATCCTCAGCACCATGGGAACTGTGATGCATTATGTGACTGCGTTAGTGACACTGGGGTGGAGATAAGAGGTATAGCGAGACAGAATATGGTGCCAGCCTCGACTCGAGAGGGAAATTCAGGCTGAGCATCTAGGTAGGTGTTGGCCTCTGGAGGGACGAGAGGACTTTGATGTGGACACAGAGAATGAGCTCTCCTCACTGAGGCTGACAACCTCTTTCAAAGGCAGCTTCGTGCCCTCCCCCAGCCCTTCCTGAAAGGAAGGACAATTTCACAACTGAATTAATGGGGAAATAGAACACTTGTTTAGTCCACTCACTGGGCAATATGAAGCAAGTGTGAACCACTAAAGTCAGTGTCTTCCCTGTGACATGGTGCTGACTGGCAGGCATCTCCAACTTCTCATTTGTGGGAAGATATTTTTGATATCCAGTGGGAAAGGATAGAGTCAGACACCCCCCATCCCCGCCTCCTCTCTACCTTGAGATTGCTGTCTAAACCATTATCATTGTTCTTTGGAATTCAGGTTCATTCTGCATTCCCAGCAGGCTACTCTTGAATGTTCTGCTCTTTCTGTTCTGCTACAGTGGGATTCAGCTATACAAATGGATTCTACCGATCCAGAATTGTATATGTGGCCCTGACCATCCCCCAGGGAATCACTGGGAACCAGAACTCCTTATGTCTCAAGGCCAGATGGCTCCAATACATCGTCTCTCCTCTGTCTGATGGATAACATCATGGCTACCACTTTATGACTGGACCAAAATTTTATTAGTTCCACATTGTTTTTGGCAGCTTTGTGTTTGAAATATCTGAGAAGATTTTTAAAGAGTAAGGTTTATTTTGGCTCCTGATTCTACAAATTACAGTCTAAGATTAGGCAGCCATATTGCTTCAGACTTTTGGTAAAGGTGGTGTCATGGCAGGAGCATATGAAAGAACAAACTTCTGATATGAGCCCCTGGGCTCAGAAGAGGAGACTGCCCGAGGAACTGCTCTCTCTTTGGAGTCATGCTCCCAGTGACTTTAATCTCCCCCTGGACCTTACCTTTCTAAAGTCTCCCAGTCCACCCTGATCACTGAGCAATCAAGCCATAGTGTATTTGTAAGGAGATGAATAAAGAATTTCCTTTCATTGTGTGTCTGGGAAGCTATCCATCATGAAAGACAAGTTAATGATTATTCATGCTTTCATTGGTAATTTGAACTGTAAATCACAGGTTAGAGATCACAACTCTAGTTACCTAAAGTTTCTAAGCTACATTTAGTGTGGGATGTTTTTTCTCCTGTGTAGCCTCTTGGCTGTCCTGGGACTCATCTTGTAAACCAAACTTGCCTTGAATTCAGACCTCCACCTACTTTTGCCTCCTGAGTGCTGTATGCGGCCATTGCTCGCCACATAATACTTCTTAATCCAATCAACTGAAAGTTTTACTTCACTCACTGTGACTGTCACTTCTAATATTTGTTGCCGTTTGAATCAGCGCTTCCCGCTTTTGTTATATGAATGGGATAGCTTCTTTCATTTAATCTGACATTTATATAATCTTAGGCTGTGTTTTAGATGTAACTCTTAGGCTCTGAATTGCATGTTCCTTTCAAGAAGCCAGTTGTTTCTGGAGCGCTTTGTTCCCTCACCTTTGGGACTTTTGACTGTGACATCACCTTCTGTGCAAACTCAAGCCCAGACCCTGACGAAGGGACTTGGCACGCAGAGGACCCAGGTTCCTCAAGACATGAATCTCTTGGCGTCTTCCTTCCACACCCTCAGCTCCCTGTGTGCTCCTGGCTTTCGAACCACTCTCCTGTGACAGTCTTCTGTTCCCATTTGGTCCACGTAGTTGTGGAAAGGTAACAACCATATCTGAAAGCACACATTGAGACTATGATTTCAAAGCAATAATAAAAAGAACATTAATGATGTCTACTGAATTAGTGATTTCTTTACCACTGCATACAATAACTAATGAAGCACACATATGTGATTACACTCTAAATATTGGGGATGCAAAGCTGAACAGAGCTTATCTAGCTGAGGAAAATGCCAGTATTCATGCACACAATCTGATAAACACTATTCTAGAATTATAGCAATGAGTTCTGGGAGAACAGGTGATAATAATTATAGCAGTAGTTTATAGATATTTACTTAGTGCCAGGCACTGTGCTAAAGTTTTAATTTTAGTAATAATCCTGAGACACAGCCAATACTGAGAGACACATGGTAGCATTTTCAGCTCATAAATGAGAAACTAGGGTCCATCTGTCAAACAGGAGTTGTACCCCTAGTGAGGGATGGAACTGGTTTTTCCATGCATGTATCTCTGCCTCTTCCTTTAAACATTTTTTTGAGACATGAAGTTCAGGGAGGAGGTGCTCTGGTCTAGAATGAGTAGACATCAGCCCCTAAGGCATGCTCAGGGGAGAAGGCATACAAGCACATGGGCAAACTGGAGACAGAGAACGACCCACTGGGTTGGAGAAGCAGGAAATTATGGGGCAGAATGAATTAGAGATGAAAATGAGTACAGAAAGGTAGCCTCTTATTTCTGACATTGGACAGAAAGTGAACATAACTTGATATAGAAAGTGTTGATCATATATTTGAGGGCGGGGGTAAGTATATTGTAGATGCATATTTGAACAAAGAAAGTAAAAAGTTACAGTAGTGACCTTGTATATGATCTCTTTGCTACTGTTTGCCTCATGGGGATTTTCGGGTACCATTGAGTTATTGTCAAGCACACAGGCTGTTTGCCATCCTGATAGTGTTTGCCCTGTAAACACGTGTGGCCCAACTGTACCCTCCATGCCTCACTGCCAAACATCTGTTTGCCTTTATTACTGAACTCCACCTCGAACGTTCCAGAAGAAACATTTTATGATTTGAAGTGGTTGGAGAACTTTTAAAGAAAAATAAAGTCCACCACCAACCCATGTTCTCAACAAAACTTGTTCTATGTCATATTTCATGATTCAGGCAATCAAATTATAAACATCACAACATTGAAGAAAATACATTTGTAATGGCATTTACAACCCTGCCAGTGATCATTTTGTTGGCATATTATTGTTTCATTATCATATAGGTAGAAAGATTCCTTAATGTAGTTCGTGCAGACAACCTGCTATATCTGGGAAGCCTTGGTTCTTCCTCTCTTTTTTTCAGTGCTGGGACTGAACCCCACCCTTGTGAAAGATAGGAGAATGATATTTCAGTCAGGGGAGAAAAAAAAACATCTTTGCTGCACTTTTCCAATTTGTATGACAAATGATATCTGGGGTGTTTTCCCCCGCATCTACACTGTTTCACTAGTGTGCTGATCTATTTTAGTAAAATATAAAGTATTGTCACTTATGGTGGCCCTTTATGCCACAGATTTCCAGGTATGTGTTCTCCTTGGTTAAGCAGAGCTGCCTGAGCACACTGCTTCATTGGAAAGCACAGCACGTGTTGGATATTGCACAGGTTTATTTGAACTTGGCTTCCCTGAAGTGCTTCCTATCAGCCCTTTCTTTGGCTTCAATGTGTGGTAATTAATAAATTCTTGCATTTATTTCTATCTTGCCAGTTAGCCTAAGTTGTTAGTGCAAATTTATATGTCCTGGTTCTTCTAAGTCCTTGCCAATTACTTTGGAACATTGAACACTTAACTGTGCTTGCTCTGGGGTACTAGCAATGAAACAGTAATTAACTCGAGATAGCTGTCGCCTCTCCTTAAAAGCTAGAAAATGGGATTATACTCCAATAAACAGGTTTAAGGCAACATAATGGCAACTCTTTTGATAACAAGTTTTACTCATCATTAACATTAACATACAATTTGTTTTTTCAAACATTACTTAAGCTCTACAGAAATGGAAATATGCCAGATTACCATTTGTTGGATTTAACAGTGTTAACAGATCAGCTCAGGCTGGGGATAACACTGCTCTAAAATAAAAAAAAAATGTCCATCTTAACTAAGTCTGAAGAATTTCATTTGCTACTACAGTAGTTACGAAGTGAATTGACTTTCTTTTCTAATTATACATTTTATCTTTAAAAATCCACTTATGGTTATTTAAGAGCAGACAGAATACTTTTTGAAAAATGTTTGAAAATTAGTCTCTTTCATCACTTCCAACATTTTGGTCATTTTCCTGTGGAGAAAAATGAGAGGGGAGCTGGAGCTATTCTAAAAGTATTTCAATAGTTAAGGTGAATCTCAGATACTTAGGAACAATCAACATTTGCTGAGTGCCTACTGCCACATCTAGGTCAGGATGCTAAGAAACCGGGCACTAAAGGACACAGAATTACCTGAGTGTACAAATATTTGGCACACATGTATGCATATGATGTTGTATCTACATGTATAGTGGGTCAATAAGAATTGCATTTTATATTTTCTATTCATTATATTTTCATGAGCTGTTTGGTATCGGTCAGTACCCTAGACACATGAAATGCAAAAACTATGGGAAAAAGGATGTGTGTGCGTGTGTGTGTGTGTGTGTGTGTGTGTGTGTGTGTGTGTGTGTGTGTGTGTTCCCTCCACATGCTTGTTTAAGGCACATACTGAAAAGCAGACAAAGTGCTCAAGTCAGAACCTTCTCTAAGTGATGCAGGGGGAGAGACTGTCTGGTTTCTGTATTCCATAGGAGCAGTAGTCCCTGGTCTCTAGAAAGAAGCCTTTGCAACTGTCAATGCTTTGCAAGTTTTATTATGTAATTTTAAAATGTTCTTAAAAGAGGCTATGAGACCACATTTTTACAATCTCAATTTCATAGATAGATACTTTGTGTGTACGTGCATGTTGAACTGTATGTGTGTGTCTGTGTGTGTATGTGTGTGTGGGCCTAGAGGTTAGCAGTAGATGTCTTCTTAAGTCATTCTTCACTCCTCTTTTCAAGACTCAGTGAACTTGGACCTCATTGATTCTGCTACACTGGCTGGCAGAAAGCTCCTAGGACCCAGTTGGCTCTGTCTTCCCAGGACCGGTGCTGGGGGAATCAAACTCTAATCTTCATGCTTGCTCTAAAAACACTTTACTGACTAAGCCACCTCCCCAGCTCCTCGACCAGACATCTATGAAGCATTTTGATGAACCACCTTTTTATAGGTTTAATAGGGAAAGTCCATCAGTGACGTTTCCTTTGTCTCATTATTCTTCCTTAGACCCAATCTTTGGGCAATGGGGCCCTGTGTGACCAGAGAGGAAGCAGTGCCTTGCATCAGATTCCACATCCATCTGCATCTCTTTTTGCCAGGGTTCTACCATGTGGCCTTAGGTGGCCTAGAACTCATTGTATAGACAGGGCTAGCCTCAAACTCAGATTCTTTTGCCTCTGCCTCCCAAATGTTGAGATTTAAGGCATAGGGAAATATTTTTAAACTCACTCATATTAAACCTAAGATATTTATTTATACCTTTTTATTGGAAGATGACAAATCACTTCAACATCTATTCCTTTGTTTTCTTTAGAGATTTCCAGTTTTCCCCAGAACTCTGAATGTGGGTGGCAAACACCATTCCTCTCCCATCTTACAATGAGGCAGGATAAACGGTATTATGCCATGTGCATGTCTAATAGACATCTCTGTCTTAGCACACAAGCTCCAGGAAACATGTCCAACCACTTTTCCTTCCCTCTGGCTACCTGGTTGCCTCTCAAGACTTTCAGCACCAAGTGTTGGTACTACCACCCTTCCTGACACTCTGATGCAAACCTTAGAGCAAACTCTGTATTGTTTGCTCCTCATCATCCTGGTTTACCATCTGAGCATTTTTCTCTACCATTTTATCCATGGCTTTTTCTCATCTTCTAGTGTACCACATGCTCTGCTTGCTTATAAGGTCTATTATCTTATGAGCAGTCTGTCTCTGAAAAGAAAAAATGTAGGATTCTCAAAGACACAAAGCTCAACTGTCAAAAATTATTTTTCAAGGGAACTCTTTGTGAATAAATGATGATGTAAGGTATGGAAAAATTCTTAGAGACCCTGAGTTTGGTATTTTTATTGTTTAGACTAAGTCGACATTATCAATATCCAAGGGCCCCTCATCAATAATCCAGTCTAGACTAGTTCCAGATTTACTCTGATTTACCTTTTCAGGTAAGAGGGAGCTAGCTTAGGTTGATTTCTAGAGATAGCTTTCCAGTGAAACCAATTGTAAGGATGAGAACAATTGTCACTAGTCTTATTCGTATCTGCTAGGCTAAGAATACTTGGAAAACTGGTACATGGGGGAAAGACAATCATTGTGCTCTTAAGACATATCACAGTGATATTTCATTTTTCTAACTCAATATGGCCATCTTATTTAGAGACTTTAGCTCTGAGAACAACCCCAGAAAATATGGATAATTAAATTATTTCCATTTAGATTCCAACAATACAAGTATAGAAATTATGATTAGCTTGTTTTGAATTGATGTCTTCATAGGCAATACAGTTATTTTTACCAGTCATCTTTAGAATTTTTCTTAAAACACAGGGGAAAGGTATGAAAAAACTCACAAGATACTCTTTTTCTTTTCAGAATATTAAGACAGTAGTCTTAATGTATACATCTTTTAGATAATTCACATTTTTAATTTAAAGAACACTCGTTTTGATTTAGTGTGCTTGATTATAATAATCTGAATTTCAGGTTCTTCATTTTAAATAATATCAACTCCTTATTGGGTGTTTACTTTGTAGGACCAATGTTTCCATTTATATGATGAACCTTTATACACTGAGACTATAGAGATGGTCTAGTTTTTAGAACAAGTTAATATTTTTTAAAATTTTAACTTCTGATTCTTTATGATATTGTAAACCACACAAAAACAGCTTCAGAACTAGAGGCAACTTGAAGATTTTCTACCTCAAAACCAAGATATTTGCCAGAGTGCAACGACAGATATGAGTTCATTTACACATCACCGCCTATCTCACAGAGTTAGAGCCCAGCTAGAGTCCAGCTGCAGATTTGACCCAATGTATAATGCAGTTTGCCTTGTTTATGACTTCCCTTCTTATTTCAATTTAATTTTGTTATCAATATACTTGGAATATGTGGTTGGCCATATGACACATGCTTTATTTTGATATTTAAGAAGGGAAAACACACTTAAAATAATTTTTACAAAATTTATGGTTTGATTCATTCTATAAAACAGTCTCTCTTCATATATTAAAGCTGAAGTCTCAGGAATTAGACATATATTTAATCGTTTGTGGTTTATTTCTCACTAGTGCCTCTTCCATTAATTCCTTTCTTTAAAATTTATGTTGCCATAGTTGACTGTCTTCGTCCATTTCTGCCTTTTGACACTGGCTACAGAATTTCAAGAGAGAGGCAGCTTAAACTGTAATTGTTTGCTCTGGTTGTTTTTAACTGAAGCAGTTGGTTGCTGTTGCCCTCACTTTCTGCATTTTGCTTGTTCTGTGAGTTATCTTTGGTTATGGAGAAACAGTTCCTACAAAGGTGCAATTTGTATCCATGGTTCTCGTGTTTCAGATGCCTGGAGTAGAATATTTAACATTGCTAACTGATTTAGGTAAATTGGGAAGACTTACTCAAATATAAATATGGGAAGAAAATCTTCAGACTGGTTAGGAGACAGTAAAAGGATCAACAGAGAAAGAAAGAAGGAAGGAATGTTCTGGACAGGACAAAGTCTGTCCTATGTAGAGGTATGATAGAGAGAAGGAAAATATACAAAATGACTAGCATATTCTGTTGCTCACGGGATCAATGGCAAAATGAGCCTTGCTGAAGAGCAAGAGGAGGCAAGCTCGACTTAGGAGCAGAGCACTGACAAGCCCCCCAGTACTGGAGAGGAGAGCAGCTTACCTGGGATTAACAGCAACCTGGTTTCAGAACTGAATACATGCTGCCTCCACATACACGTCTTCGGCAAAGAACTTGTTCATACAGAACGGGTCTTGCAGAGGGAGAGGTGGATGATAAATGGCCTGAGGAAACACAGGGAAATTTAAGCCTAAACAGGAAATAAACATAATTTAATACCCAGTAGACCAAAATCATGGAGGAGATGATACCAAACCCACTTTCTTTGACTTGTCTCTCCCCACAAAGTTTCTAGAACCTTTTAAAGTAGTGTCACCATTTGAAGGCCAAACATTCAAAAAGTCAGGAATCCATTGGGAAGAGGAGTACATAACAAGTTTGAACCATGACAATCATGTGCATAGTTTAATGTCTTTTTCTTCTTCCTAGAATCAGAGTCCTAAGAGAAGGGATGCTAGGTTTTGCTTTCCAGTCCTTACAAGAGTGGTTGGAGATTAGGGAACATTGAGTAACTGTTCCTTAAATTCGGTCAATAAATACTTTGATTAGTGGCATATACATGTTTATTGCTATAATTTGGATCTAAAGTGTTCCAAGACCCTTGACAATTTTGGGAGACTTAAGATGTGGGGTAGGGGTCTTTAAACCCTTTGGAACACACCCTTGGAGGAGTCCAAAGCTTTCTCACCCACTTTTTTTTTCACTTCCAAGGTAAGTGGCTCTCTTCCTGTAGAGGCTGCTGCCAGATGTTGCCTCAGAAGATCCAAGAGTGATCAGACCAACCAATCGGGGATGAAAACTCACACTCACTGGGACCAAAATAAAGTTTCTGTTGATAAGTTGCCCCAGGGTTTGGTTCCCGTGGTGGGAAGCTAACACATCTGCCACTCTCAAATTTCTTGCATGTAGCCCAACAGATCTAGCTTTAAAATTAGCAAGCTCTTTCTTGTTTCCCTATGAATGGGTGCAAGTGTAATAGGCCTTGGGTTGAAAGAGGAATAAGAACACTGGCAAAAGTGGGACTAATAGGGACTTGGTGAGACGGAGACAGGGAGCTGTCTGCTAATTTTAAAATGCACAGAAACCCTCAGTGTGCTGTAATAGCACACTCTAATTCACAACATGAGGTTGTACATTATCTTGTTTCACTGCCTATGGGATATGATGGGAAATACATACATATATATACATATATATGTGTGTGTGCATATACATATAAATATATATAATGCCTGTTCACTTTTGTCTTACAGATGTTTCTAGATAACTGCATAAAATATTGAAAATAGAAGTTTAGGATTCTACATAGTCTACATTATTACCAAAACTTTCATTTGTATTTGCAGTTTAAAATATGAATTTATTTTTAGCATTATATATCTTTTACCTCATAAAGTTCTACACTTTTTACCTAATACAAATTTATTCCAATTTAAGAGCTGAAATGTGTATAATATTTTATGTGTTAGATAAAAATAAATTCAAATAAAAGCCAATAATATATCCTATGCAACTGTACAATTTTATGTATTTCTTAAAATACATTTAAGTAAAAACTTAATTTTTACTTAAATTAATAAATTTAATTTATTTTTAAATGTTTTGTCTAAGACACCACTTTCCTGTATATGACTTTAAAGATACAGTTTAATATTATATGCTCAGTAGTTTAATTCTTGTTAAATTAGTGAATAAATCTTTGCTTACAGATAGATAACATGAGAGCTATGCTTTAAAAAGTATACATCTTTAGAAATATAATAAATCTATTCATTTATCAAATAGATTTCTCATAACCAGGTATCATTTCCCTTTGCTTTGAAATGAAAACACTTATGATATCTTCCATAGAAAATATTTCTTGTTTTGGAATATCAATCATCTTTGTATTACATAGGTTTACTTTTATCGTTCCCTCATTTGGACAGGAACATAAATGATCTCGTAGGGAACACAAGATCTTCAGTCTGTTACCTGGATCACTCTGTTAGGGTTAGTTGCTGGCTGGAGGGTGGACGGCAGCCTGTGGGCAGTCTGAGGCAGCAGCAAGCTGCTTCAGAGGGATGAACTAGCCCGTCAGGTGCATGGGCCATAAAATGTGTCTCTGTAGGACACAGTGTTCCTCACGACAGCAGTAAATCTGTTTCAAATAAAGGAACTGTTTGCTTAAACTTTCCTGTGTTCTGCCAGAGCTTTGACGCGGCAAACCAACCCAATATACAAATCAGCAAGTCCTTAGGCTGCAGGACGGATGCGCTCAGAGTACAGATTGTCGCGTCAAAATTGCATTTAGTCACGTATGACACAATGCTCTTGTGCACTATTCGGCATGCTGCTTTTGAGAACTTCCTATTTGAGGAGAATTGCTCCTTCTATTATTGTCCCATCATCATTTACCAATTAGAGTCTTTCAACACAGCATACCACTTTCCTGAAGAGATGCTTGTTTCTTCATCCCTCTGATACATGCAATTTTGATTTAATTTTTTCAATAAACTTATACAAGGAAAAATGTGCTTAGCATCCCAAGGAAGCATGGATTATTTAAAAGTAAGCCTAGACATTTCTCTTTTATTTTTACATCAGTGCCTTTTTGTGCTACCCTTTCTCCAGTGAAAATTGCTTCAAATAAAGCTGTCTGATAGAGAGACATGGTTGCTAGGGAGCCAGGCACGATGGCATATGTTGCCAGGGAGGAAAGAGAGGTGAGTCCCTGATTATAGAAGAAAACCATTTTTCATTCTCCTTGAAAGCAAATCTTCTTTATATACAGATGACAAGTTCACTAACTCACCAGGAGTAAGGTTTCAGAGAGAAATAAGGAATTTTAATATGTTTCCCAAGGGTGAAGTAAACCTAATGACGTTTCCTCAGGATGGAGGAGAGGGCTGTATGCACACCTATATTTTATTCTGTGGTGGGAAGTCTTTCTAAAACAGCAACCCAGGCAAGCCTCTGACTAATGAAATGGGATGTGCTCTCTAAGAGCTTGGCCTTGTCACCTGGGAGGGGTGACTATAATCTCTTGAGAATATTTTTCCATCTTTATGTTTGGCCCTGCCAGTAAATAAACACTTATCACAGCTCTGTATGAGATAGATATTTTACTAGGGATTTTTAAAAATGCATTTTTAAAATTTTATCTCATAACCTGTTGCAAGCTGTTGTCATTTCAGTAAGCATAAGGAGCAATTCCAATCAGTGGAGAGAGTAAGATTTGATTGTCATTCGGTATCATTGTCTTCTCTGTGTTTAGCATCTCCAGTAATCCCACTGCTACTCAAGAATCGGCTAAATCCATAGACAACCCAGTTTCACACAAACAAGAGAATAAGTACTTTTTATTTTTAACAAATATTTTAGGAAAAATCCATAAATGATAAAGTTTAATGAAATAATATTAAAATTTGCCTGGTTTTTGAAAAACAAAATGTGTTAGATAGCATTTAGATTTAAATTTAGAAAACCTGCTGTCTTATTATTGGGCTCCCTTTAGAGTACAAATAGCCTAGATAATATGACTCATTTGAAAAGGACTTGCTGACAAGATACTGAGTGTACATGACTTTCCCAAGATGCACAAGATGGTGATTACAAAGGATTCTTCACAATGCAGCAGGTGTATTGCAAGATTAGAAAAGAAAAGCATTTTTGGTGGAACTGCCCCAGGGACTATTTCAAATAGGCAAACAAACAACCCTACCAGCCATGTTTAGATATCTTCACCCTCTTCTGCCCTAGAAGTCTTTAGAGAAATCCCAAGGCTGAAAGCATTGCCACTTCTAAGAGAAAATCCTTCTTGTCAAAATGCTCACATAACTGACTTTAAACATGCGTTCATGGAATTGACCTGCACCCATAAAGATAAGGTTGCCTTTGTTTTATTTCATATGGAAAGAAGGTATTGCCTGAGCTGAAGAATTCATGAAAGCCCATTGGCTAGAGAAACCACATCTTGTAAACTAGAATAATTTTTAGAAGACAAAAGAGTATTTTTTGAGACAGGGTCTTACTCTGTAGTCATTAGCCTAGAACTCAAAGTGCAGTCCTGGTTGTCCTTGAACCAAGGCAATCCTATTACCTCTGCCTTCCAAGTGCTGGAATTATAGGTATGAACCACCTTGCCTGCCTTCAAGGTATATTTATAGGGAGAAAGAATGAACAGTATATATTACCCATATAAGTAGAACCAAGTAAGACAATCATTGTGTGTACTTTCAGAAGTGCTAACTAAATAATTTTATGGTATTTTATGGTGGCCAGTCAGTGGAGCAAAGGTTATTTAGTGTTTGCGACTAGGACTGTTGTACATGGGGCTGAGATTGAGAGCATTTTCCAGTCTACCATTAAACTTCCTTGAATAAACCCAACTTTGTATGATCTCAGAAGCTAGCCAGGGTCAGGTCTGCTGGACACTTGGGTGTTTTCTTAAAAAAGAAAACAAAGGTTTGATCATTCCTCAGGGACAGTTTTTAGTTGATTGCTAAGAGAGACAGGACATTTGATTAGGCAAACTGGGCAGGTCTACCAAATGCCACCTACTTTAATTGTGATTGCTTAGAGACATGGTGTTTGGGGATTACTGTCTTAATGGCTACCCATGAATTTGATGCTGCCAACTTCTTATCTCACAAGAGGGTGTGGTCAAGCCTTTAATTGACTCCCACTTGTGAGGCCGCGACACTATGGCATCAACCCTTGCAGTAGAACTGAACCTTGGACAGGGCCTGAGATAAGAGATTTATTTGAAAGAGAAGACGCCTCTTTTAAACTCACAGGTACTTATAAAACATAGAAGTGCAGTGGCTTGTGTTTGAGTCACAGAAGGGAAGAAGGAGCAGGCATTCTTCCATAGTCTCTGTGACTTTTATGCTAACTTTCCAAGAAAACAACATTATCAGCAGTTATTGTAAGATGCCTTATGTAAGCAAATTGTTTAGGGAAATAGCGATGTGAAAACCACCATTAAGATTGTAGTGTTGGGCAGGTGAGACGGCTCAGTGAGTAAAGGCACTTGCTGCCAAAGGTGATGATCTGAGCTTGATCTCCAAGACCTACATGGTAAAAGAAGAGAGCTGGGTCCCACAAGTTGTCCTCTGCATTCCCTGCTCCCAAAGTAAACACACCACAAATGAATAATGCCTGTCCCCTGCAGAACAGGGAGGACATACTCAGTTTGTTCCCAAGATCCCTACGAAGTCTTTATTTAGGTCTGAAATTGCACATGTGACTGGCATTAGCTGTGGGAAAACTTTAGCAAAAAAGACCCATCTAGGAACTACAGCATAGCTACTGAAACAGATTCTGCAAAACAAAACAGAATTACCTGACCTGATGCCATGTCTGACTGCATTACCTCCTCTGAACATGGGTTTGTCACAGCAGGATACAAGGCACCTGTACACGTTTATGCTATTAGCCACAAGAATTAAGAACACTGTTTTACAAACATTTCAAGTCAGTTCTGCTCTGTGGACACACGGATGATTATTGCTCCATTTGTCTTTTCTCCTTTAATAGTAAGTAGCTGCAACTGATTCAACATTCCTTGACTAGAATAAGTGAAGGTTTGTTTGCCTTGCATGATACTAAATTAAATCTGTCTAAGAGATAAACAACTTAAACTTCAGTGGCTCACTTTCAAGAGTACTCCTGTGCTAATATTTAAATAAGACATCTATCTCCCAGAGTCTAATTTAGTGCCGTTGGTTTTAGGCTCTTGCAAAAGAAAATTATAATGAAGTCCTCAGGACCTGTGGGATGGCTCAGGGGGTAAAGGTACTTGAAGCCTGATACTCCCTGGGACCCACATATGGAAGAAGAGGAAGAGGACCAACTCTTAAAAAGTTGTCCTCTAACCTTGGCATGCATGTAACCCACCTTTCCAATAAGTAATAAATAGCAAAGTAATCCTTCTCTTTACCAGAAAAGTAAAAGTATTCTTCTAATTCCTGCTTACTTTAATGAGCAGCAAGAATATGCAAAAGAGCTAGGTATTTGTTAGCTGGTTTAGACTGTAACTTAATCATAACAATGCCTGACACCTCAGAGCTCCCTGTGATATTTTTCCTATAGATCCAATAGAAGCGTAGCATCACATACGTGTCTATAAACAGATTTGCTGCATGTAATTCCCACCTGTTAGAATGACTAATTTTCTACATGGAAGAAAGTTAAGGCAGTGCCTGTTAGGATCTATGTGAGTACAGTATTCACATTAATTTCATATATCAGATAAACTGGAGTGTGACTAGAATGTATCTCATTTTTTTTCAAAAATTATCCTTCTATTTTTGGCATATACTTTTATACTATCACCTTTTGGGTGAGAGTTTATATAATATACAATATAATATATTGTTTGACATATTGTACATAAAGTCTATAGATAATATTTGTCACTTTGTCATTTCTGAAACACATGCATATTATAGAGAAAGAGGGCTTAGGGGGGGAAGGGCACACGCTGCCCAGCCTGATGGCCTGAGTCGTATCCTTGGAACATTCCCCACAACCTCATATGGAAGAGGGAAGTGATTTCCACACATCCTCTAATGTCCAAAGTAGCATCTTGTCATATACAGAATAAATACATACAGTTTTGAAATGGGAAAAATCAAGCCAGACATGATGGTGCAGTCCTTCTGAGGGAGTCAAAGGTAGGCATATCTCTTTGATTTCCAGACTGGCTTAGTCTACAAAGTGAGGTCCAGGACAGCCAAGGAACTCATAAACAAACAAACAAACAAACAAATAAATAAATGGAAAATATGTATGCTTATGTATATATTTGTAAATTTACATGTGTACATGAATTAACTTTGGCCCATGAGATAAGATAGGGTAAGAAAAAAATATTGGATTCCCACAACTATTCCTCCATTTTCTTGGGTAAGATCCTAAATTTTTAAGAATTTCAGTTTTATTTGCAAAATGCAGTCAATCATAAGTGTTTTTTGGGTTATTTTGAAGGTAAAATTAATATGCCATGTAGGCATTGTGACAGACTGTAGAGAATAGAAACATGGGAGCCACTTTCTTTGCTTTACAATTGTTGCCTTCATAAGCAAGGGTAAAGCTAACCAGTCTAATAAGGCCAAGAGAAATAATAGTAAGACTAGACTTCTATTCCTAGACTGTAAGACAGTCAGAAACAACACAGGCATATTCTTTAAAAGTCCACCAAAACTGCTGGGGCGTCTGACAAATTATTATCTTGAGTGGAGTTGAAGTCTTGTTTCCAAATTTTAAGAAAAGAGCTATTTAACTCTATAGTAAGTGTATGAGTGCTTGCCTGAGTGTATATATGTGCATCTTGGGTGTGCCTAGTGCCCTCAGAGACCAAATGATGTCAAGTCCCCTGTAACTGGAGTTGCAGATAGTTGGGAGATGCCATGTAGGTGTTAGGAGCTGAATTCATGTCCTGTACGAGAGCAGTAATACTCTTAGCCTTGGATACATCTCTCCAGCTCCCCCTTTTCAAGAGTTTGGTATGGTCTAAATATTTTTTTGCTTTATAAATATTCAGATAAAAATTATATGAACATGATCTCAGGGTGAGTTTTAATACAGCACAAATTTCAACTGTACCAGTTCATATCTAACCTACAAAGATTTCGTGGAGAGCAGGCATTGTGACATCTCTGTGATGTCTCCATAATTCTTTCTTTCCTTCTGCTCATATGCTGCTGGTTGCGCCAAGAGGTTCAGTCTGATCACCTGTGCTGACCTTGGCTGATGCATTCAACCACTCTGACGTCGGTAAAGCTGTAACCAAGGTCAGGTTATGAGATGTTTCGTAACTGTTCCACTGATACCTGGGGATATATACCCTAAAATTGCATTTACTTCAGAGAGAAGCCACATGTGGGGTCTTAAATTTGACAGTTTCAACTGAGCCCAGTTGGTAGCAATTATTAACTGCCACCCCCATGAGAAGCATCATTTGGATAAGCAGAGCAGTTAGGACTTCACATATTTCTAGTCTCAGATGCTAGCACACCAGAAACCATAAAGTTAGAACCAGCCACCCCACACAGCCACAGGAAATAACAACAAATTGTCACTTTAGGTCCCCCAATTCTTTTACACATTTATGATGGGTAACAGAATGGTATTTCAAATTAATCCCATAGTGACTTTAGAAAAGCACCCTCACACACAGACAGGTATTTGCTGTATTAAACTTCAGAACATGAAACGATTTGTGCTTTTCCTGGTTCCTAGTCCGGCTTTAATTTCAGTTCTATCAGGTTTTAAAAACTGTAATGAGTGTGTGGTGTGAGATTTGAGGAGGAGAGTTGAAATATAGCATTTTAGAACCCAAGCTTCACATGCACGCATCCATTCATTTAAATATTGATTATGTACATATGCAAAGCAATGTGCCAGGTGCGGTGGGGGATAAAGGGATGAGTCAGAATGCTGTACTGATATTAGCATTTTGGAAGCCCCTTCTTTCCCTCCTGAATACAATAAAACATGATGTTCAACTTCCCTGCCTGCTTTTCCTTTGGCTTTCTCCTCCGTTTCCTTTCTTTGTTTTTCTCTCTCTCTCTCTCTTGTGACCAGTTTTTCACAACATTAGTTTTATTGTTTTAAAAAATGTATGAAGAAATAATCAAAAGAAAAAGTGACATGCACAGTGGAATAGCAACCTTAAGACAAATAACATGCCTGTATCGATATCCAAAAGCTCTTGTTCTTGTATGGTTTCATGTAAATAAAAGTTCAACATAGCTTTAATTAGGTCCCACAGTTTACTTTTAGACCACTTAAAATTATTAAACTTATTTACTCTAAGGCTCTTAAAACACAGTACTAACTTTTACCCGCATTTTAAGCACCTGGACACATGTTAGCATTAAGACCCTTCATTATTCCTCATCTTTTTAGCGTGGTTTAGGCGTTGTCTTCTTGCACAGTTCTGACCTTTCTTTTTCTCCCCCTGAAACAGATCTTATTTATTGCTCAAGCTTGGAGCTAAAGGATACTTTATAGAGGTTAATTCATTACTTCCAACCTTTTATGCCAATTATGAAATCCAATACATTTCACTTTAATTTCTCAATTTCCTTCAGTCATTTTAAGTTTTCTGCTTTGGGGTTTCTCTGGTACATTCTTGGGAAGTCAGGGAAAGACACTTGCCTTCAGGTGAAATCACACCGTATTTTATTCACATAGTCAGCTACATTTTGCCAGGTCCTGGAGTATTTGTGCAAGCTAATATTTGAGTAAAAATTTTTTAAATCCTCAATGATGTTGAATCACATTTATGAAATTTGCTTGGTTGTAGCTCTCTTGAATAAGTCCCACCTGAAAGCGACAGACCAAGGGTCTATACTTTCAGATCCCTTGGTCTCCCCACTGTTGTCACTGACGAACAGAGGCACCCTGATACCTAACATGAAACTCCACATAAAGTGCATTTAGAGGTGAGCTGCAAATGTGAATAGTAAGTGCTAGCATAGGGATGGCAGGTCTTTTAATTTACAAAAAAGAAAAAACACTGTAAGAATAAAACATGCTGGCTTTAAAGTTTGAGACAATATAGAAATAACAGGATTTTACTGTCTGGAATATTTATTTTGTTCTTTCACAGATTTGTTGCCCCATTGCTATAGCTCAAGACAGACATAATGACTCTCTGTTTAATAGGCATTTGCTAATGTGCAGTTAGCAACTCGAATACGTTGTTTAGAACTGCTTTGATTTTTGTTCTTATTCTTGGTATATACACAGCTAATTGTTAATTTTCCTATAGGAAAATTTTTGAGAGAAAAAATTCTGATGCTTAGGATAAAAATAAAGAGAAGATGAATTATTTAAAAAATTCAGAGATGAATTTTCTTTGTTTCTTCCAAGTACCAAGGGAACCACGTCCAGGACCATTTTCAGCTAAATTTATAGTGTAAGGTCTCTTGGTCCACATAAGTGATATGAATTTGAGCCATAAATCTGTTCAAACACTGGTTTATGCTTACAGCTTCTGGGAGACAATTTATCACATTTGCTTTCCTTAACACCAAGACATGGTTCCTCGTAGACCCTGTGGGTGTGGGGAGATAGGGCTGCTTTGGGTTCATTTCCACTCAAGATCCCCAGTTACCAGTTGAGAAGCATTTACTATGACTTAATTTGTGTTAGCTCAGTGCTTTGCTTCTAACCCATGTGGTTTGAAGAGACTGTGCAAATGCAATCCCAATGTATTGGTTCAGAAGGATTTTTCTGTGACAAGAACAGAACTAATCTTCTGCCTCTCTTTGTAGTCTTTTCCCACTTGATTTCTGATTGACAACATTGAGCTACTTTGTCATATCATCAGTGCTTTTAGTGTGACAGTTATATATTTAATTCAGTATTTTTAGTTTTCAGAAGGATTATCAGTCCCTCCAGTTTCCTAGCCACCACAGCTGAAACAGAAATCCCCTCAATGGTGTCTACTCTAACAGAACTTCACTTAATACTACGTAGACTTCACATTTATTATTTTACTATTAATAATCTGAGGTTGCATAGTATTTTAAGTGTCTATGCCACCATTCTAGTTGAGTAGGTTGCAGCAGAGAAGGGGGATTTGTGTTGGTTTTTTCCAGAATGTATTGTTGATTTAGTGAATGGGCTGCAATTTCTTAATTCATGGGCTATTTGGGTTTTATCTATCAGTGTAGCACCACCAATCCACACACCTTTTGAGTTATGTCCTCACTCACATATTAGTTGCTTGTCTATTTCTGTCACAAAACACCATGGCCAAGGTAATTTATTTTTTAAAAAGTGTTTAATGTGGCTTATGTTTTCAGAGGGTTAAGTCCATGATGACCGAACAAAGGCAGGGCACCAGGAGCAGCTCCCAACTTGATGGAGCGAGAATATTGGGAATGGTACCAGTCTGCTGAAATCTCAAAGCTTGCTCCCAGTGACACATCTCCTTCAATAAGGACACACTTCTAATCCTTCCTCAACAGTTCCACCAACAGGGGACCAAGTATTTGAGCATGTGAATCTATGGGGGGCATTCTTATTCATGCCACCATAACCAGTACGATCTATCTACTTGTAGATGGCATTTGCTACAAGGGTCTTGTACTCAAGGGGCAGAGATTAGGAAACATGTCGATTGCCTTGGAGTGTGTGTGAAGTGGTAATGACTAAAATGGCTAGCTTTTCCTTAATAGCTATTTTTAGATATCTTACAATATGGATTTTATCTCACTAAATGACTCCCTAAGATAATTTTTTAAAGTATATTGGTGGCTTTCTTTGGTAGTAAAGTGTGGCTTTTTTGTTTCTCTAGGGATGTAAGTGGAAATGCCCTGTGACACTTCAGGATTCTTCAGCTGGCATGTAGCCGCTGATCCTTCCAAACCCTTCCTTCTGGCTTGCTGCAACTCTTCTTTCTACCATGCTACCACAGAGCCTAAGTGAAGACCTAACCCATGGAACACAAGGGGAGAAAGCCAGGCAAGACCTAGGTGTCTAAGAATGTTTATGCCTAGTATTGTCTTGGATTGTTTACCTCTCAAATTTTGCTCAAAGGCAAGTAAGCCATGAGTGTGTTTAAAGCACTGTTATTTGAGGTTTCTATTACTCACGTGTGTTCATTATCCTAACTAATCTAGATATTTGATGGTCTGAAATTTTGCATATAAACATTGAGAAGCAATTAAATATGATTTAAGGCATCTCATTCAAGACTTTGTCAGTTCTTAGAGAGGTGCAATTGGATGGAAAAGAGGTTAAATTTATCCTATAATATATTAGGTTTTATATAATTAAACAAAATACATAGTCGATTTTAGGCTTCTAAAAGTATGCTTTGTGTCCCATTATTCTGTAATTTCTTATTCTTTAACATCTCTAGACTAAATTCTTTCCTGTATTATTATTGATATCTTTGTGGAATATGTGAAGTTCCAAAGCAGATGATGTTAATCTTGATTGTTCTTGTTAGTTGCAATTAGCAGTTCTGGAACCATGGGGCATTTCTACAATACAACATAGCTTTGTGTTTGTGATTTATACCATGCATATGCACCGGACTTCTGAAAATTAAAAAAAAAAGCTATGCCCACGAGGTTAACTTTTTATTATTAATTTTGCAATTTCATACTTTATACCATGATCACACTCACCCCTTGGTACTCTGTTATCCCTTTTCCACTAGTGTCAATGCCTTCTCCTTCCCACATAGGACTCCTCCTCATGTCTTGTGTGTGTGTGTGTGTGTGTGTGTGTGTGTGTGTATGTATGTATGTTGTATAGGTGGCTCCATCACTGTGTTCATGATTGCATTGGATGTATAACATCCAGAAAAAAAAAACTTCACTTAAGTTCTGCACATCCTTTGGCTCCCATAGTCATTGCTCTCTCTCTCTTTCATGATGCTCCCTGGGACATTGAAGGAGTGAAATGTATACTCTATTTGGGGCTAAACATTCAATGATTACTTATTCTCAGTACTTGGACTAATTATGGATTTCTGTTTTGATCCTCACCATTTGCCAAAAGAGACTTCTCTGACCAAATCTGAGATCTGCACTAGTCTATGTTTATAAACTTAAATATATAGAAATCCGTTTAAATACATGTTCATTCCAAATTATCAGATTCCCCCACATTGCCTGTGACCTCCCTAACAATGGGCTTTTATCCGGGTTCACAGTACCAGGAATGTATCCCCTCTCATGGAGCAGACCTCAGATTGAAATACAGAGTGGTTGGTTACCCTGAGAACATTAATGCCACGATTGCACCACTGAGCATCCCTTGACAGGCAATTCAGTACTGTTACATATGGGTCCACAGTTGAGTGTGGTTACTGATGACTCTTTTCCACCCCTGGCCACATGTCACCTTCCAGTTCTATGAATGTTAGTCAGCAGGGATGGTATTTCCAGACCATCCAAGTTTCATTTCTCTGTGTCCTGCACAAAGTGAGTGATGTTGTCAGTAATAAAGACTATTGTCTAGTTCTGGTAAGCATCCAAGAACAGTAGCAATAGCCTACATTGTTTATGGAGTCTCTGGGGGCTACATGGCCAGAACTTAGAAGGAGGTGTCAGTCACCTGACACTGGGATTTTAGTTTGAAAACCTTGTGCTTGCTGTGATCAGGGTTACCTAACTCACATGATGAGCACATCTGTTTGTTTAGTCATTTTTAGGTGGCTTATGAAGTACTAAGTTCATATGTGAGTATTCACTCACTGCCATCTTTTCCATACCTCCCTGCCCCATGCTCTAGTAGTGCTCCCTGCCCTCCTAAAGTCCTCTTCACCCACCAAAACCCCCTTTACGGTGCCTTTCTTGCTTCTGTGTTTCTACAGACACTCCCTTCAACTTAAACACAGACATCGAAATGTTCAAATCTAGGATCCACACATAAGCAGAACATAACAGCATTTGTTCTTCTGAGCTCAGCTTTCCTCATTGCGTGTCATATTTTTTTAGTCCCATTTCCCTGAAAATTTTATTTTTCCTTTAGTACTGTATAGAACTCCATTGTTTAAATGTACCACATTTTTCTTATTCATTTATCAGCCGATGGACTTCTGGGCTAACTCCTTTTTCTCAGCTATTGTGAATAGAGCCAAAGTGAACATAGATGTACAGGTATCTTTGGTGTAGGGTGTGGAGTCCTTGGATGTATGACAAGGAGTAGTGCAGTTGGGTCATATGGTGGTTCTGTTTTTAGTTTCCTGGGAAACATCTACACTGATGTCCACAGTGGCTACACTGCTTACATTCCCATCAGCAGAGTAGGAGAGCTTTCTCCGTTTCCCTCCCCTCCTCCCATGCCCTGGCCCCAACCCCCCCCCAATAATCCCTCATTTCCTCAGGGAGGGTGAGGCCCTCCATGGGTGTGTCCATAGTCTGTCATTTCATCCAGGGCCTAGACCCTCCCCAAATGGTCCAGGGTGAGAGTGCATCTCTCATTGTGGGATGGGCACCTAAAGTTCATTTATATGCCAGGGATAAATAGTAATCTACTAGCCAAGGCCCCATAGATTAACTAGGCCTCCTCATTGACACCACATACAGGGGGTCTTGATTAGTCCCATGCTGGATTCCCAGCCATCAACTGGGATTCAAGAGCTAACTCTTGTCAGGTCAACTGTTTCTGGGGGTTAAACCAGCCCAGTCTTAATCCTTTTG
Source organism: Mesocricetus auratus (assembly GCF_017639785.1). Lineage (NCBI taxonomy): Eukaryota > Metazoa > Chordata > Mammalia > Rodentia > Cricetidae > Mesocricetus > Mesocricetus auratus. Next base: position 3,577,408 of record NW_024429218.1, on the reverse strand, counting down.
GTCATCAGTCCTCCCTCTCTGTTACTGGGTTCCTTGAGTTCAGCTCAGTGTTTAGCTGTGGGAGTCTGCCTCTGCTTCCATCAGCCATTGGATGAAGTTCCCCAAACTCTCTGGCCATGGGACTGTAGGCTTGCACTACCCAAATCTATGTCTAAAATCCATATATGAGAGAGTACATGCCATGTTTCTCTTTTTGTCACTCAGGATGGTTTCTTCTAGTGCCTTCCATTTGCCTGAAAATTTTAGGATTCTATTGTTTTATTCTATTGAATAGTACTCTGTTATGTAAATGTACCACATTTTCTCTATCCATTTTTCAGTTGAGGGGCATCTAAGTTGCTTTCAAATTCTGGCTATTAAAAATAATGCTGCTATGAACATAGAGGAATGGATGTCCTTGTATGAATGTGCATCTTTTGGATATATGCCTAAGAGTGGAATTGCTGGGTTTTGTGGTAGGCTTATTCCCATTTTTCTAAGGAATCTCCATACTGATTTCCAAAGTGGCTGTACGATTTGGAACTCCCACCAGCAGTAATGTTCCCCTTTCTCCATAACCTGTCCTGCATAGACGGCCATTGGTGTTTTTTATTTTAGCCATTCTGACAGGAATAAGAAGGTATCTCAGAGTTGTTTGGATTTGCATTTTCCAGATGGCTAGGAATGCTGAGCACTTTCTCAAGTGCCTCTCAGCCATTTTGGACTCTTCTATTGAGAATTCTCTATGCAGTTGTGTAACCCACTTTTTAAGTATATCCTTTGTTGTTTTAGAGACTTGCTTCTTGAGTTCTTTGCAAATTTTGGAGATCAGCCCTCTGTCATACGTGGGGTTAGTGAGTATCTTTTCCAATTTTGTGAGCTGCCTTTATGTATTGTTGACTATGTCTTTTCCTTATAGAAGCTTTTCAGTTTCAGGAGGTCCCATTTATTAGTTGTTGACCTCACTGTCTGTGCTACTGGTGTTATGTTCAGGAAGTGGTCTCCTGTAGCAATTCGTTCAAAGGTACCACCCACTTTCTCTTCTAAGAGGTTCAATGTGGCTGGATTTATGTTGAGGTCTTTGATCCATTTTGACTTAAGTTTTGTGCATGCAATAGCCATGGATCTATCCACATCCTTCTACATGCCAGCATTCAGTTATGTCAGCACCATTTGTTGAACATGCTGCTTTCTTTTTTCCATTGTATATTTTTAACTTTGTCGAAGATCAGATGTTCATACATGTATGGGTTAATATCAGGGTGTTCAATTTGATTTCATTGGTCTACTTGTCTATTTTTGTATCAATACCAAGCTGTTTTCAGAACTACAGCTCTATTATAGAGCTTGAAGTCAGGGATGGTGATGCCTCCAGATGTTGCTTTGTTGAGTAGGTGTTTTGGCGATCCTGGGTCTTTTGTTTTTCCATACAAAATTGATTATTGTTCTTTCAAGGTCTGTGAAGGTGTTGGTATTTTAATGGGGATTGCATTGAGTCTGTAGATTGCTTTTGGCAGGATTGCCATTTTTACCACCTTGATCCTACCTATCCAAGAGCATGGAAGATCTTTCCATTTTCTGATGTCTTCTTCAATTTCTTTCTTTAAAGACTCAAAGTTTTTGCGATACAGGTCTTTCACTTGTTTAGTTAGTGTTGCACCTGCTGAGCAGCCTGCATCCGAGGAATGTAGCGAAGTGGTCAGGATAGATGACACAGAGACCGGTCGGTTGCTTTAAGAAAACTTTATGCTCCCCAAGTCGGCTTAGGAGAACTCCCCAAGAAAAAACGCTTCCCTTTTTAAAGACTTCTGCCATCCATACACACACAATTCTCCAACCGAGCTCTCACACACCTCTCACAGCTCTCCCAGACTTCTCACCCTCCTGGCTGGTCGTTAAATCTCCAGCACCAGAATGGGGGGGGGAAACAGCAGGGAGCAGGAAGAAGCATCTAGCCATAGGGGGGATCAAAATCATGGTGTTTCAGTGAGCGAGCCCTTATCGGAGCCCTACCAAGAGCTTTATGGCACTGAATTGTTTTCAGTAAACATTATCTCGCAGCTGCCTGCTCCCAGGCTGATGGAGGGGTGGGTTTCTGGCCAGGGTCTGTGATCCCCACAAGTTAGCGTTACTCCAAGGTGTTTTATGTTGTTTGTGGCAATTATAAAGGGTGATGTTTCTCTGATTTCTTCCTCAGCCCTTTTATCCTCTGTATATAGTAGGTCTACTGATTTTCTTGAGTTGATCTTATAGCCTGTCACTTTGCTGAAAGTAATCCCATTTGGGTCATAACTTCTACTAGCCCCTTTGCTTCTTTGTTTCTGTCTGGTATTCCTGTCTAGTGATGAGATTGGAGTGTTGAAGTCTCCCACTATAAGTGTGTGTGGCTTTATATGTGACTTGAGTGTTAGTAATGTTTCTTTTACGAACGTGGATGCCTTTTTATTTGGGGCATAGATTTTCAGAATTGAAACTTCATCTTTGTGGATTTCTCCTGTGATGAATATGTAACGACCTCCTTCATCTCTTTTGATTGATTTTATTTTAAAGTCTAATTTGTTAGATATTAGGATTGCTACCCCCGCTTGTTTTTTGGGTCCATTTGATTAGAAAATCTTTTCCCAACCTTTAACTCTGAGGTAATGTCTGTCTTTGAAGCTGAGTGTGTTTCTTGTATGCAGCAGAAGGATGGATTCTGTTTAAATCCATTCTGTTAACCTGTGTCTTTTTATGGGCAAGGTAAGACCATTAACATTGAGGGATATTAATGACCATTGATTGCTCATTCTTCTTCTATTTGGAATGGTTGTTGGTGGTGTAATTATGTGTGGAATTCCACTCCTTTTTTCTTTTGGCTGTTGGTAATTTGGAATTATCTAATGACTATTTTTTTTTTCTGGTTGTAGTTAACTTCCTTGGGTTGGAGTTTTCCTTCCAGAACTTTCTGTAGGGCTGGGTTACTGGATATTATTGCTTGAATCTAGTTTTGTCATGGGATATCTTGTTTTCTCCATCTATAGTGAAAGCTTTGCTGAGTATAGTAGTCTGGGCTGGCATCCATGGTCTCTTATTGTTGGTAGAATATCTATCCAGGACCTTCTGGCTTTCAGAGTTTCCATGGAGAAGTCAGGTGTAATTCTGATAGGATTGCCTTTATATGTTACTTGGCCTTTTTCCTTAGCTGCTCTTAATATTCTTCTTTTATTCTGTGTATTTGGGGTCTTGATTATTATGTGGCGAGGGGACTTTTTTTTTTGGTTCACTCTATTTGGTGTTCTGTAAGCTTCTCGTACCTTCATTGGCATGTCTTTTTCTTCTGCTTTATTTGCACTGGAATGTTGGAGTCTTGCTGATGTGGAATCTCTAGAATCTGTCGGTGTTTTAGAAAATATACAATATTACTAGTTGTAGTGAATGTCTTTGTCCAAAGTTAAAATAGATTACATAAATATGAGAATATAATTCATAATAAAGATGTTGCTTCAATTTAATTGAAGAATTTTTCCTAAACAAGGAAGAAGAAAACCTATCATCTAAAAGGGAAAAAAGAAAACAAGAAATTCAACTTTCAAAGGTCAATTAAGTAAATGAAGATGTTCAGAATGATAAAAGATAAATTTCATAGATCAGGAGTGGCTAGAATAAATATATGTACATACAATGAAAGCTATCTTGAGCATTTAAGAGTCATCTATATGCCAATAAGAAAATTATAAGACTACGAAATTCAAATAAATGGGTTTGAATTGACAGACTGTCTGATGAAGATTAAGGAGGTGAAATCAGTTTCTTCCCACGCTTGAGGAAAGGTGGGGGAATTGATGATACACAGGTCTTAGGGATTTGTGAGGAAGTGATTGCTACCTTGCTCATGGGAATTCAAGTTTTAGCCTCTTTGGAAGTATTCCTTAGTTATTTAAGATTCACCAAATTCTTAAAACACACACACACACACACACACACACACACACACACAGAGTACACTTTTGTCCGTGTAGATAATAGACCAAGTGCTGGAATATTCATTACCAAAGTACTTCAATCAAGACCTCATAAACTAATTTATGTATAAATCAATAGTAAAACAGTAAATTGGCAGCTTAGTTAAATAGTTCACTGGCAGTCACAATTTAAAAAACTAAGAAGCGCTTGGAAGATATTAAATAAAAGAGAAAAAACTATATTTCAGAAAAATATGTGGTGTGATTTTTCAATTTGTAATTTTCAAAAACAAAGATCATTTGACTACATATGTACCTATTTTTATGTATGAGTGCATACATTAAAGCAATTAAAATTCACATTGGTTTCCTTTTCAGGGTGAGTCTCTAAAGAAGAAAACAGAGGGCCTCTGGAAAGGTGAAAGGTGACATTCATAACACACTTTCACATTATTTTCAGCTTGGGGCAATTTCTATGCAAAATAGTCTGTCCATTCGTGGGGGGGTTATAAAATACTCAATCCAGCTATTACAGAAAAGCTTGACTGAGCATTAGGGATTAAGTATATGATATATGTAAAATTGCTTTCTGGGGAGAAAACAGCAGAGAGTATTTGCTGTTTTATAAAATAAACATGTTTGTATTCAACACAGACAGTGATTTCACTCACAGTATGTTCTATTATCTACTTAGCTGTAAATATAATTCTCTTAGATAGTGAAGGCTTGATGTAAGATATTAGGGCTCTTTGGTTTATGACAGTTTAGATAGGCCCAAATAGCTTCAAATAAGAGAAAAAAATATTCCCAGAATGTTTCGTATTCTGCCAGCTCCAAAAGTCCTCCCAAAGGAAAAAGAAATGCCCCTCAGCCATCAGGAACTATGTTCCCTCTGAGTTAGGGACCAGAGCCTGCAAGGGCCCTGCTCAAGGAGTCCTGCTACTTGGGTCATTGGATTTCCGATTGTGAGTCACTAGTTGGTGGAAGCAGATGTTTGGTCATATGAACTGGAACGATAGCTTTGGTTTTTGTTGCTTTTTGTTTGTTTGCTTGCTTTAACATCATTAAAGTTACAGAAATTTAAGGCTTCCACCGGAGAGAATGCAAACTTAAATTGGAAATGATAATGTCCTATGAAGCTGTTGGGACCTCAATTTGCTTTGCAAGAAAGAACTTTTAAACAGGTTGTGTGATATTCCCTGGAGGAAATGGTTCTAGGTTATTTGATATTAGAGGAAGGCATATCCTTACATTTTAATGGTTGGAAAAAACAAGTTGATGAGATGAATGCACTTACTCCATTTTCTCTAGTTATTGCCAATGGATACAACTTCACTGGGATTTCACCTATGAAAGCTGAGCAGAATAGCCTTTGTGTCATCTCATTGAGGCTGCCAGGGTGCTGGACACCTAACAATGTCTTTGGAGACAGATTTGTGAGTTGGGTAAAGATTGGACTGTAATAAACAAGTGTTGATTAAAGGAGCCATATTATTTTCAGCATGTTGTGGGAACTTAAGCGTCTATGAAAAACCATCATAGGAAAGGCAGCCTTGACTTTTAACCTAAAATTCCAAGGTGGCAGGCGGTCCAGCAAAGGAAAGCCTCAGCAAAATTAAGGAAAGCAAAATTTTTGCCAGTAGAAACATGTCTGAGTAATTTTGTTAAGACAAGGACTTTAAAGGAAGTGTGTGTGTGTGTGTGTGTGTCTAATGTATTAAAATAAAAGTCATATAATGACTATAAGTTAATGATAGATGTGTATCCCGCTGAAGCATCTTGTAGGTCTATGTTAAATATCCCAGAGAAATGCATGCAACCTGAACTGGAAATTTCCAGGGCAGCTCCAGTAAGACTATTACAAACCTTTAAACCAAGAGTACTCTTGCAGAATAGCTTAAGTTCTCTTCATGAAGGAAATACCAGGTTCATAATTTAACCAGACGTGTGAGTCAGAAAGGAAGCTAGAGCTTCCACACTGGAAGTAGGCTGTCATGGGGACTCCTGACTGCCGCTGGCTCATGTCATTGCCTCCCCCCGCCCCTGAGGTACACCGTAGAATAGACACACAAGATTGTGTCTAAGACTCATCATTGGCAGAAATCAAACCAAAGGGCAAGAGTCACTCCTGGAAGGGCCAGTCCCCGAGGACCACCTGGTGCCCACCTACATGACACTGCGAAAGAATGAAACAGATTCATATCTGGGGGGACCAGACCCAGGAAAGGCCAAACAACTTGCATTTGCTTTAAAGGCCGGAAGTTCCACAACAACTTCCGAGTTCACAGTCCAGGCTTTTCCCCTTCCTCGGCATGAAGAGAAGAACTTCTCGAATGTATCGCTGAGCAGGTGTCGGGAACTCACTGTGGACAGAAACATGACACACAGCAGGAGGGTGGTGATCGAATAGACTGCTTGGCAGGTGAGTGCTGGAATCTGGGAACTGAACATGGTTAGAAAACTTTACCAAAACTTGGTGAAATAAATTGTGAAAATTTGCAAAATGTAAAAATAATCAAGCTAAGATTAAATACTGCATAAAGTGAGATCGATATATATCCTGCCAGTTTTTTAAATTCTTGTTAAAATGATTTTTTTAAACAAAGAATGATGGTTGTTTCTATGATCTGCTTTGTGTCTGTGAGGTAGGTTGAGCTTTGCATTTCCAATATCCCTGATGCATCAAGTAGTCATTGGGTTTAGATTACTATTAACAATCACAAAAAGATAGTTATTGAGTGGCACAGAGAAATCTCTCCTCACGTGTGAGATAGCTCAGCAGGTAAAGACTTGCCTCACAATCCAGGCAATCAGTCCTGTCCTGAATATCCATGTAAAGACAGGAGACAACTGACTCTTCAACTTGTCTGCTGACTTCCACAAGCATGTCAAGGCATGTGTGCTCACACACACACATAATGTGCATGCACAGCAGTAACAGATGATATTCACTGTTATATCTATAACTCTCCATGCACTTTAATTTTAGTGGTGTTTTACACAGAAGTGCTTAGCTAATTCATTGGTCTGTTGTGAACTAGGTACCATTTTTGGGGAGGCAGAGTAGTGAATAAAAAATGGACACCGGCGTGAGAATGTCAGTCTAGTGGAATTTAGTGTAATAGTACAAACCTCAGCAGAACTTTTAAATAATGTACAGGGCTGGTGTAAAACACAGGAGAATCTCTGTGAGTTCGAGGCCAGGCTGGACCGACAGCCTCCAAAACAATACAGAGAAACCCTGCCTCGTAAAACCAAAAAAAAAAAAAAACACACAGGAGAAAATAAAGATGTTCAGTGTACATGAAAACTATCTCAACTCCATCTCTTCAAAGTGATCATTATAAGAGTTTTGATGTGTTGCTATATATAGTTATATGCATAGGTATGGATGTCTATGTGTCTTCACCTGTCATTTCACATCTGTCCACATGCACTTGTATAAGCAAACATTATGCTAAATAAATTAAACAGTAAAATGTATCCCTTGCTTTTATACTCTCAATTATAATAATATATTCCTTTTTGAAATATACTATCCACCTTCAGGTCCTGAAATTCCAGCTGTACTTAATTCACAACTTCAGCTTCTCCTCCAGATTGGAGCGTCTCCTTTTTCTTCAGCTCATGGGTGACTCACTATGACTGAAAAATGTGGAGTTTGAAAGAAAACACAATGTCATCCATCTCCTCCCCTCTGTATGAGTTTGGTCTAACAAAAGGGATTTGGAAAAGGGACAGAATTCTTAGATGCCTACTCTTTTAGTTCTGTCTTGACTGATATCATTTGGCAGGGTGGCTAGATCCTCTATTTTAGAAGGCAACGATAAAATACAGATGTTTTTCAGGCTATTTTCTTAAGCTGCCATGCTCTCTTGAACTGAAATGGCCTCTTCAGAACACCTAGTGGCCCCCTACTGTTTCTCTTGATTGAGAACACAGCCATAGTACCATACAATCCTCAGGAATGTTATGCATCATGTCTTTAGTTCAAGTGTGAGCCATGTCTAGCAACTGTCCTTTGTACTTAGCTTGCTAACCAAGTAACTCTAGTAAAGTAGCTCAGGCAACTGCAGCCTAGCATTGGCTTTTACTTTCTACAACTGAGAAGTCAATGCCATCACCCCAGATTCCAAAGGAGACACTCATCAGGCTCTGCCAAAACCTTTCACTCTATTTTAGTACCATGACAGCCATGGGCCTGTCACTTCACAGGGCTGGGGATGGTGAGCAATGCCTTGTGAATGCTTTGCCTCGCTACGACTGTTTCTTTTTAGAGAATTAGAGAGTAGACTGGAAGGGAAGGGAAAACACTCCTGGACTCTCTTCAGGGTCAACAACTCTTTTTCCTTAAAGGCATTCTATAATTAAGTTTTGGACTTAAGTAGGCTAGAGATGGGTGATGGGGTGGATAGTTGCTGGGCAAACTCTGCTTTCTTCCCTGAATCCTTCACTGAAAGGTCTTGTATCTCTTTCGAATGTAGAGTTATTTATAGCCCATCCATTGTTCTTGGTTTTGGGGCTTCAGCCAGAAGTTTAAGACAACAGGAAGTATCCTATTCAAATCCATATGTGTGTGTGTGTGTTCACAAATGTGTATAAAGTTGATTTCACTTCTATTATGATGTGCTTTTAACACTTTCATTCATTGCTGTATCATCTACATTTAATTGTGTAACTACATACTTTTTAAATGTACTACTAAGATCCCCATATTATTTCATTGAAGTGGCTATAATTTATTCCCTTACCTATTTGTTTATTTGTTTATTCATTTATTTATTTACTTATTGTGGGGAGAGGTTGAGGTAGGGCTCTCTACATAGCCTGACTGTCCTAGGACTCACTATGCAGACCAGGATGGCAGCAAACTCATAGAGGTCTATCTGCCTCTGCTTCCTGAGTGCTGGGATTAAAGTGTATGCCACCATGACTAGATCCTTTTGCATTTTTTATTCTTTGGATATTAAATGTACCTCTGAGTTTATGTACTGAGAGCTCAGTCCCCAGTTAATGGTGCTACTGGGAGGCAGTGAAAGCCAAAGGAGATAAAGACCCACTGAAAGGATGCTGGGTTGTTGGAGTTTGTGTGCCCTTGACTGGGGACATTGGGAGCCAAGACTCTCCTGCTCTCACTGTTCCCTGCAGGCCATCACATGAGTAGCCTTCTCTGCCCTGTGTTTCCAACCATGATCTGCATTGCCATGGACCCAATGCAACAGTGCCAAGCAACAGGACCAAAGGCTTCTCTCATTATAACTTGATTCTCTCGTGTATTTTGTAATGGAAACTGAAAGTTGTCACATCTGTTTAAATATTAAGATTTTTACTCTATTTGATTACAGCATAGATTATTAGAGAAATTTGAAAATATAGACTAGGAATGTAAGAGAAGATAGTGACAGGCATTTCTATAAATCCATGAAAAAGACCAACCTACAATTAGACATTTGCTAGGCTCTCTTCCATGTTTTCCCACCCCAATAGAAATACGGGCAGGAGAACAGAGTGATTATATCTGTGCACACATATATGCAAAGAACATTCAAGTCCCTTAGTGCTTTGTGTCCTAGTCCACATTTGTATAGTCTCTGTCTTTAAACAAGTGCTTTTGAAAAATCTAAGTTTTCATTGTTATAAAATGACTTGCATTAATTACAGGAAATTTGAGAGATATTGATATGTATTCATTAGTTTATTGTCATTGTAACAAAATATTTGATATAGGCAACTTCAGGGTAGGGAGGATTTACTTTGTCCCCTTTTGAGAGGTTTTAGTGAGTCACTGAAAGGAAGCTGGGAGGGAGCTAAACCATCACACCAGGGCAGCCCAGAACCAGAGAACACTTGGGTCTGCAGGCCTCTCCCATCTTCTACCTTTAATTCACTTAGGCTCCCAGCCTATGAGAGGGGCTACTCTCATTTGGGGTGGGATCTTGCCTCTTAGCTAATCTTCTCCAGAAATTCCCTTAGTGACAGATTTGGAGGTGCGCTTTATTAAGCTCTTCAATTCTTTGGAATCCAAAGTGAAGCCCACATGCCACATCTCTGGCATGGCCTTTGGCTAGAGCTGAAGCTACAGCAGATGTCTGTGTGGCTGCGAGTGCCTGCAGTAGCAGGGATTCAGCAAGGATTCCTTAGCTCAGAAGTTTGAAGCCAGTCTGAGAAAGGCAGTGTTAGCTGCTCTTAATATTTTTTTTAACAAAATGAGGTCACATTGTAATGAATACCAAACTTCCACTACCTGTATAATATAGTATTTCTGAGAAGTTCTGTGTCCGTTCCTGCTCTCCCCAGTTACTCACAGACAATTCTCACATTGGCATGGTAACTGGTGTCATTTTTGCTGCCCACTCATCTAGAGGTAGCAGCTGTCTTCTGTATTGAGATAAAAGAAGTTCAGAAGACCCTTCCCAGAAGTGAACCTAGCAGGTGAGACTGCTGTGGACTGTTGCCACCCTACAGAAGCCAGAACCACTCCTCTGGGAGCTTTCTCTGTCCCTTGAAACATTTTAAGTAAACTTGTAATTGTTTCCTGAAATGGGCTTCTGCTAAGTACCAACCCCATACTCTGAGAGTTTATAGGTGCACACATGCAGCACAGGTCTCCACAGTGCAAACAAGCATCTTCCTGGAACTGTCTTGTCTCTGTTGTTTTTCATTAGAATTTTCAGGACCGAGCAGATCCTGGCAGCACCATGTGCAGTCATTGATAATTATGGACAATTTTTATAATATGAATGACATTTAAGATATTTCTTTTACTCTCCATATTTACTATGAAATATTTCAAGTACTTGGTACTTTTATATCTATGTGATGGGCATATTGTGCTTTTAGAGATGTACTTACAGGCTCTTGATACTTTACCAATCAAACTGCAGGGCTAAATTATCCTCCCCCTGAACATAGACTAGACTTATTGATTTGTTCCTATGGAGGAGATGTCATTTCTGATGTTAGATTATAAAAAGCTATCCTTGGGCTGGAGAGATGGCTCAGAGGATAAGAGCACTGACTTCTCTTCCAGAGGTCCTGAGTTCAATTCCCAGCAACCACATGGTGGCTCACAACCATCCATAATGAGATCTGGTGCCCTCTTCTGGCGTGCAGATATACATGGAGGCAAGATGCCGTAGTCATAATAAATAAAAAAAATCTTAAAAAAAAGAAAAAGAAAAAAACAACCAACCAAATAAAAAATAAAAAGCTATACTTTCCCCTTAAGTACCCTCCTTCCTCTCTAGGTATAGAAAGTGTGTATAGAGAAATATATTGAAGGAAGTTAACAGGAGGAAGAAATGAAGTCTTTGCCTTCTTCTCGAGCCTGGAAAAGAGTTCTACAGCTCTAGCTGTGTCTGTAGATGTTTCAGACTGACCAACAACTTGGTTTAACTTTCTAAGAGTCTTTGGATCAGAATCCCCTAGCTAGGTTGCTGCCGAGTCCCTGACTCAAAGGCACTGGCAAAAAAAAAAAAAGATATGCTTACTGCTTTAAGCTATTTTGTTGGAATAGTGATGATAATTCTGCAGTCAATATTCTTAGTTAAAAGCAACAGAAGCCATTTCTTATGAAACTAAATAAACAAACAAAAGGATTTGTGCAAAGAGTATTAGATGGGCAGGGGAGATGGTTTATTTGGTAGAGTGTTTGCCACAGTATAAGGACCTATATGTTTGGATCGCTAGAACTCAACAGAAAAATCTGGGCATGGTCATGGTTAGAAGGGTGTGGTTACTGACAGATCCCTGGAAGTTCACAAGTCAGCTAGTTTAGTCTACATGGGGGCTTCTTGTTCCATGATATTAAGAAAATGGAGACTATGTTTCAGAACCGACACCCAAGTCTATCCTCTGACCTCCACCTGCATGCTGTGTACATATGGGTACACACACACACACACACACACACACACACACACACACACACACACACCACACCACACTCTGCTGACCTCACAGTTGACCACCTCAGGCAAGAATGGATGCCATCAGGTGAAGTTTTCTCCATATATGCACTCCCACTTGAAGACAGAACTCATCTCATCTTATAGATAAGACAATTAATGCATAGAATTTGCAGTATGACATCCCACTGCTTACAAACATGTAACCAGTACAAACAGGTAGCAGGGACAAGTCAGATATGCTGTGAAAATGAGCACAGGCACTTGAGAAGACAGCAATAGTTTTGTTACAGATCATGTTCCCGCTGAGGGTCTACTGTGAGAGTGAGCTGCCGTACATGTATGACGGGATTCTCTGGGTTTGGGGTAAAGACGTGGAGCCGGCGCCACTTTTGATACTGTTCAGGAACAGTCAGCTGGAAGTTCTAGTCCTCTTTTCCAGTGGGACTTTTTTTTCTAGTCTTTTTACATAGCACTAGCTGTCCAAGAACTCGCTATGTAGACCATGTAGACCAGGTTGGGCTCCAATTCGCAGAGTTCCAACTTTCTCTGCCCCCACCTGACAAGTGCTGGGACTAAAGGCATGTGCCACCATGCCTGACTTCTATTTTTATTTTTTGCTTTTCTTTTTCCTTTCTTCTTCTTTTTTATTTGAAGGGACCTTTTTTGTTAGTAGCACTGTGTAGTGAATCTCATAAATGATCAGGTATGTATTAGTGACTTTTCTCATTGCTGTCACAAAACAAACAAACAAAACCAACAACAAAACCTACATAGTTGACCTAAGGAAGGGGGAGATTTAGTTTGGCTCCCAGATGAAGATGCAGTCCATTGCAGTGTGGAATCAATGGTGCTGAGAGTAGCTATGGCTCTGGTGTTGGGATATGACGTGGCTGTCCCATGATACCCGCAATCAGGAAGCAGGGAGAGACAGAGGGGGGTCTGCTTTCCTCCCCTCCCCCTCTTCACTCAGTATGAGACTCCAACACATGGGATGTTGGCACCACACTCAGGGAGGATCTCCCCACCTTAGTTAAACGCTTTTGGAAACATCTTCATGGACCTAGACACGCCTACTGGGGTGTCATTCCACTTGAGTTGACAACGATGAGTAGATACCTCAAGTGTGCTTGACACCTAGCCTTTTTAAAAAGAGACTACCAATTAGACACATCATCTTAAAACTAAACCAAGCCTGCTTACTATATTATTTTCTCAGACAGATCCAAACTTGGTGAGCTGTGCTTAGCTCCCATAGACATTGCTCCTTGACAGGACTAGGGTACATTTGTATGCCAGGTTGGGCAGGAGACACCTCAGGCATTAAATCAATTATTACTCTTTTGATTCCCCAATAATGTCACAGAGAGGGTCAGGTCCAATGAAGCTAATTTCTTGTCTGTGAAAATGTTGGAAAATGGGATCAGATATATATCACTCTGCCCATCTTTTACTGAAAAAATTCCCTGCTTCCGTTTTCCTATCTAGAGATAGGAAACCTTGTTTTTCTTTCCCTAACACAGTCATTTGCAGCTTTATTGTCTTCCTTCATGCATATTTCCCTGACTGAAGGCGTACCCAGGATGATTACTTAAGCATAGTTTCAAATGACAAACCTACGCTAATCCATGTTTGTCACGTTGAAGGCATTTTAAATTCCAATTGTCTTAGTTTGGGCGATGTAATTAATCACTTTTCCTGTCACCAATACCAGACAAGAAGTAACTTATGGCAGGAAGACTTTATTTCGGTTCTTAGTTTGAGGGATACAGTCCTTCGTGTGGGGGTGCAGAGCAGTGTGCTTCTGTGGCAAGGCAGCACACAGCGGCTGCTTGTGCCATGGTACCCATGAGGCAGCAGATGAAACCAGACTGGGCTACAACTCTCAAAGTTCACTCCCTGAAGACTACAGCTAGGCCCAGCTGCTAACAGTTCCACACAGTCCCAAAGCAGCGTCACCAACTGTTACCAATGATGCACAGGTTTTTAGGAGACATTTTGCATTCAGAGCCTAACAGGAAGTTGTAACACAATACCAAAGACTGGGTGTCACAGACAACAATGTGTATTTGTAACAGGAAGTTGTAGCACAATACCAAAGACTGGGTGTCTCAAACAACAACTCTTACTTCTTACCATCTGGCAGCTGAGGAATACAAGAAAAAGCACCGCATACCTACAAAGTCTATATCCATATTGTTCGTGAAAGTTTCCTTTTTAAGTGTTTTACAAGGTGTTTTGTTTCATTGTTTTCATTTAAGTCTGTTCCATCTTTCTGGGGTTTGGCTGAGGATAGCAACTGAATTTCATGCCACCCAACCAAATATAAACAGAGTCTCCTGACTTATTTACTAAGTGACTTGCCTTCCCATCCTTAATTTGGAGCATTGTTCTATCCCATGCCGAATTTTCTGTTTTGGCCTACTAATAGACACAGTTTGCCTCTACAGTTTGTTTTTATATTAGTGTGGATTTTACAAACTTTTTACACATTATTTTCATTTTTATTTGGCTTTACTATTTGGTTAGAAAGAAGATTCTGCTTTTGAATAGCATTATTTTTGCAAAATGACTTAATTTGTTAAAACTAATGTTGAGTTTTATTGTAGGACATTCCTGTCAAGTAATTGTGAACTGGCTTCATATTCCTACATTAAGTAACCATTCCTGACATTTCTACTCATCTCTATGACTCTATCAGCAATAGCTCTTTAGTATTAGCTATATTAAACCACTTTTCAAGGCATTATTCTGGTTCCAGTAGACATTAGACTCCTGCCCTAAAGACTTTTGTTTTGATATCTTAGTAGATTCAATTTTGAGCAATAGTTTATTTCCCCATTCATTTATTGATCATGTCTCTTTTGTAGGTCTATACAGTCAAGTTGAATATAAACATACATAGCTATGTAAATATGAAACTCAATTTCATTGCTCGCATATAAGTCAATATCATAGGTTAGGTCTGGGGGAAGATTTTTTTCCTTTAAGAAAATCTGTCCACTTCATATTTTAGAATAATTTTTAATTTTGATTCATCACTCCAATAGCTCTCATCTAATGGTCTATTGTTTATTTATCTTGGAGGAGTATGTTTTGTTATCTGACTTCTTTCATATATTACATTATTAGTCGCATTCATCTAAAATAACTACTTTATTTAATATAATCATAATTATTTAATATTCCATTATTTTTAACATTTTGTATTCTCCAGTATACATTGGAACCTTTTTGAGCACTTTTTTTGTCTATACAGCCTGTTGTCTTTGTAATTTAAACTTTCAAGAAAGTTTAGATAATTAGCTTTTATTTTCAGAGACATTCAGAGAAATAACAATCCCATGTGTCCAGTATATTAACATCTAAATTTTCAAAAGTTTCCTATAATTGTATCTTGAGTTTTTTTGCTTCTGTTTGGAATTTTCATTCTGATTTTCTGGATTCTCTACTATCCGTTGTTGATTTGAATTTTTGTATTATTCATGATACTGATTTACCATTTTAACTCTTATAGTAAAATGTAAATTTTCTAACAATATTCACTCCATACAACTGAAACCTTATCCATGGATGTTTTTGTTTAGCATGGTCAGCTTTGTATCCTGTTATTTCATTGATTCCTGTAATTAGTAAGATATGTGTCTTCAGGAAATCTCTGGTAACGTGAAGTGATGGCTCCTTGATGAAAAGTTTCTACAGCCTGATAAGCCTCTCCACCAATGTGATGTAGCAATCCAAATTAGACCAAATCAAACCGAATTAGAAAAAGCCCATGTTTAGTGGATACAATGCTCCAGGATGGTCTTCTAGTCCTCCAGAGAGGAGACTGGAAAGGGAGACAGGAAAAACCACCAGGTTGTTCTCTGGGGGGCAGTTTAAATACCCTGTGGGAGTAGTCTTGAGTATCTCTGTGAGAGGGGCTTTGGGCGGAATTTCCATCCTAACATCCCAGACTCTTTGGGTATATGGATGCCAGGGGCTGGGGTGAAACTTCCAGCATAGCACTTACAACTATAGGTTTTCTGCTATTTGAAAGTGCCATTTCCTTCTTTACATCACAGAATCTCTGTTTCTTCATCATCATCATTAATATATATTCAACCATTGTGTGTCTGTGGTGTGTGTATATGTGTGTGTGTGTGTGTGTGTGTGTAGGTCAGAGGATGATGTCAGGTGTCTTTGTGTATTGTTCTCTTCCATGTTTGGTTTTTGAGACAAGGTTTCTCACTGAACCTGGAGCTTGTGATTCAAGCAGACTAGCTAGTTCTCCGTTCTCTGCCTTGCCAGCTCTGGGATGATACGGGCACACAACTGCTCCTGACTTTTTATGTGGCTGCTGGAGGTCTGAATAATTCAGATCCTCACTCTTGTGCGTCAGACACTTTATTAACAGCCTTGTCCTCCCAGCCCATATTTTACTCGTTTTTAAAAAAAATTATTTAAGCCCAGTGCTTATCAGTAAAACACCTAATTAATTGTGATTTGAGTCTTTTGCAGGCTCTTAAAATTCATGAATAAATAATGTGCACAGTAAGTAGATTTTGGTGGGTTTTGGTAGCATAGACCTTGGCAAACTGTAATCTGCGATCATTTATACAGTGATTACAGTGGATAATTTTTACCTCAGTAAACTTGTGGCATCACGTGTTTCTCCCTTCAGAAGGTACAGTGTGCTTAGAATTCAGACCACTGAACTTTAGAACTTTGACTCTATCTGTCCCACCAAACTCTGGTCTTCTGTCCCATTGTACAAATCCCTTTTGACTTTTAAAATCTGGCCATCCTCACGCATGACTGAACCTTTGTTCAGGAATAGAAGAAGAACTGGAAAGAGTAATATTTGAGGGAGACAAACAGAAGGGTGGATTCTCTGGGATGCTAGTGGAGACAGTTGACAGGCTTATTAGTCTAAGCTGTTCTCCTGTGGTGGTTCTTGGCATTGCTAATGTACCTGTGTATCTCTTCCTTTTGCGTGAGGTGGGGATGGTGCTCTCAGAGGACAATACATGTGTATGCGCCACACCAGGAAAGAGACCCTGTGGGCCAGGACTGTAAGAGGGTTGTGTGATTGAGCTACATAACCAGGAGGCATGGGCGGAGAGGAGACTGGACTGTCTGGGGATTTATCACCACATGCACGTGACTGTTGAGTATAACCTTATCCTGGTGAGTTGAAGCAGGGGTGTCATGAGACAGTCAGAAAACACTTTGGCAGTAATTTGACTGGAACAAGAGAAGATTCTTGGTTGGAAACAGCACAGGAAGTCAATGTCATAATCACATCTAGGTCAGATAAAGAAGACAGCCTGACCTAACAAAGTCAGATTTGTAATGAGGAGGGGCACGCTGGCTCCATCAATACCGAAGAGGGAAAATAAAAAAGTCTGTGCTTTGAAGAGAAGGCAGAGGAGGAAGCAGGTTCTAGACGCATTCTTCCGGATTCAGTAGGTGTCCTAAGGTGGAAGAGTGTGATGACTGAAGTAAGCTAGCCTTCTGGGGCTGGATATGGAGCTCTCACGATTAGTCCCATTTCAGGATTTCACTCCAAGCTCATGTACACCCCACCCTTCAGTGATCACTTGGACAGAAAAGGGCTCCAAGGTACACTTTCCAAGCCTGTGCTTGCCAATGCAGACTATTTGGGCTCTGATGTGTTGTGAAGGGCAGCAAAAGGGGCCAAGTGACTGGGATCAGTACTTGAATCGGGGTGGAGTGAGGTGCGCTCAGCTCTGGAAAGCGGGAGCTAATACAGTAGCAAGAGTGCTCATCATTAAGAGCAGTATCGGAGCCCAGATACTTGGCTATTTGGTGTCTCAGTTCCCTCTTTGTGCAGCATAGGTAAGATCATCTTCCAATTCTTCCACAGGGGTTTCAGGTTTGAACCAGATAACTGATATGAATATCTTCTGTAGACTCACTTTCTAGGTAAAACAAAACATGAGGTTTCCTTTGGAATCTATAAGCATGAGGTAAATTTTTTTTAGGCTTTCTTATGGGCATAAAGAAGACAAACACTTTTGTGGATTCCATTGTTACCTTTGATAAAATAGTATATTTAATACAAATTTTAATATAACTGGTTTCTAGAGTATTGCAAATATAACTTCTAATGTATTAAAATAAAATAAATCTAAAGGCAGCTGTTAGACCCAGAAAGATTTTTTACAATCAATATTTTAATTAGCCCTTTTCTTTATTAAAATACAAGAAGAGAGAAAGATTTCATATTCACTATTAATATAATTTTCAACTCCACTATGATTACATCAGAAACATCACAGCCAAATCCACATTGAACCAAATGCAGAACATTTCATATTCTTTCAAACAAGTTCACATAATTAAGAAAGTGTTTGTCAAATGCAGTAGAACTACCTCATTTACTCTGCTCTATTTACATATGTCTTTCATGAAGAGCTATTTGGCAGTAAATCTGTTCTTTAAATAAGTGTACCAAAATACTGCTTCAGAGTCTAAAGTTCTGCTAAAAGGAAAAAAATCCACACCAATTTTGCCTCTGAAAAGATATTATCACTGCTCTTTTTGTTGGTCTAGAGACAAAATATTGGAGAAAATGGAATTTCACTAAAAACGAGTTATGAATTATCTTCCAGAGAATCAGATCCTACAGCTTTTCATAAACCAGTAACAATTAATAGATTAGAAAACAAAAGTCCTACCTATTTGCTTCAAAGAATTCCGGACTAAAGAAATGGATAATTATTACCAAGTGGTCATTTTTAGGTAATCCCTTTGCGGCAGGAATCCAAATCAAAGATTTTGAACAAGCTGTGTTTGCCCAGGAAGCCCTATCCATGCAAAACTCAGAACAAGCTGGTCTCACTTGACGATTGGCAGGTATTATTAGCTAGTTTTCTTTTGGCACTTTTATTTGGATGGATTTCATTAAGGACTTTAAATTGTGTGTGTGTGTGTGTGTGTGTGTGTGTGTGTGTGTGTGTGTGTGTGTTAATGACTGGTAGACATTCTGTTCAAATGCTTAGGTTAAAACAGGGAAGATGTTTTTAAGAGTTAATGGTTTTCAGAATAACAACTTTTTAGCTCATGCCTGAGTATCAAGCACATTCCTGATGATTCCAGAGAATTAGTGGTTCATAGCCTATGTGTGCAGCCAAGCTGCTGGGGTTTAATTCCTGGCCATGCCACCATCCCACCATGTGACTTTAAAACACGTCCCTTTCCCCTGCCTCTGTTTTCCAAACTGAAATGAGGGAAAATAATAAACAGTACCCATCTCATGTTTGTTGAGAAGAGTGAATGTATAAAATCTGAGAAGAGTGCCTGGCATGCAAGAACTCAGAACTAATGAGCTGATGTGACTACAGCCAACCTAGAAGGAAATGTTACTACAACAAGGCTGGTAAGTGATGAGAAAACAAAGACTTTGGAAAGCAATGCGCCATTGATGAAGGTCTACCAATGACACGAATATCTGAGGTCCTTCTCACCTGGGGCCAATCTTAGAAAATTGCATGGAAGACAAGAAAGGGGGAGAAAGGAGGAGGGTTAGATGAGGGGAGGAGAAAGGAAGAAGGAAGACATGGAGAGGGGAAGAAAAAAGGTGGAGGATGGGGGGAAGGAAAAAGAGAAGGAGGAGGAGGAGGGCATGAGGATGACCGTCACCTCCCTATACATTTGGGACATAAACAGAATTTTTAGTATGTGTATTACTGGAAACCTTCACTCCATGTGAGTCTACCCTCCCTCTCCAAACCCCCACAAATCTGCAAGGCCCAAATGCCTCACTGAAGAAGCATATGTGCCAAGTCTGAAATTTTAAAATTCATACTCCTTTCATTTTTCACATATACATACATTCTGGCAAATCTCAATGCCGGTAGAAAGCAGTTTCTGCTTGCTGGAATGTTAGTATCATTCCACATGATTGAACAGGTTTCTTTTGAATGTGATCCACTTCTGATAAACAGTAAGGGCAAGAGTGTCCTCCTTCGTGCTGTAGGAGGCTCATAGAGCACTGAGCCGGGACGGACGCAGACAACAGAAATTATCCTTCCCGCCTGTAACTTGTTATTTTGTGGCTTCTTCTTCCCAGGACTCCCAGTGAGACAAAAAAAGCTTTGACAAAAGAAGAGGGTTTTAACCAGAGCCTATAAGGCCCATGCAACCCACGACGATGCTTAGTGCTACTGTGAAATACTATGAGGCAGCAGTACTCAGCTAGCTGATCAGCAGCACCGGGGTTTGTGAGAAGGCACTCTGTGTATGTGATTAACATTTAAAGTCCCCTGGCTTTAAGTAAAGAAGACGACCCTTGCTATATATCCTGCATCCAATCACTCAAGGAGGTTCTATCTGTGGACATTCATGAACTCCCAACCTGCTGGCCTTCCTGCAAATGTCAAACTTTGTCCAGCCAACCTCTACAGTCACTTGAGAGAATTCCTTGAAATAGATGTCTGTCTGTCTGTCTGTCCACCAGGCTCTGTTCTCAGTACACCCTGACTGATATGTCTATCATTAGTACTCAGAGTCTCAAGTGCAAACTGTAAGTTTTGCTGAGTTGAGACCATTTTCAAGGTAGCAGCATTACTTCTGTACAGAAGACGGTGATTTTCCATATATAGAGTAAGTATGGCATGCACACAGAGGATTCACATGTGTCACACACGCATAGAAACAAGGTCCATCTCAGGAAATAAAAATCTGAAGGATAGAAGTTGAGTGCTCTTTCTCAGCACATTTCCTCTCTGTTTCCACCCAGTCTTCTGGCTTCCAATAGTATAAATTAGTATTTAGACATGTGGTTGTACAAATAGATACTATTTTACTGAGATGCTGTGAGGTCTTAGTTGTCAGAGAATAATTTAGAGCAAATCATGACTCCTTCTCACTATTGTAGTCTTGGCCATTGGAATTTTTAATGTATAGCATAGGTTCCACCCTGTCACAACTAAAGAAAGCCAAGCCTGCGGAGAAAATGATTCAATAAGCAGATTTATGCTCCTAAATTATTTTAAATTAATAAAACAATTAATTTCACAAAACAGAAGCTAGTATTTCATTCCCAGCTTCAAGGCACGGGTAGTGTAGTAGTTACTAAATATTCAAGCTTTCTTATGTAGACACATAGACCAGATTCTTTGGAGAATAGAGGTTTTCTGTGACAGGTACCATAGGAGTTTTTCTCTGTTGCTGACAAATTGCAAAATCTATTATTGGTAGTTATTTATCAACTTTGTGAATCTTTAGGAGGCTTCTGCAGCTGTTTTCTACACTGTATATGCAACCAAATCATAATTCCTTGCTGGCAAACTAACTTACAACAATTTCCAACTTGAGGCACATTATGTAATTAAATAGGTATCAGATGATTGGTGTGCCCCAGTACCATTTCATAACATACAGCACAAAACCTCTAACTTAGAAGGAGGAAGATCTCACAAATTCAGAGGGGTTACTTGAATATGGTTCTTAGGAAATAAGGCCAGGAAAGACTCCAAAACTCCTGTTGTCGATCTCATAAGCATTAGGTTCTCCAATCAAATCTCTCCCAGGAACCTGCTACAACATCTTAGATCTTATTTGGAACACACAACCCTATTTCCTTTTTGGAGACTATTGCTCTCATCTGATTATCTGTTATTCTCCAAAACCCTTTGGTTATATAAAAAAATGATGGCATCTTAGGCATTGATGTGAAGAATCTAGAAAAGGATAAGGAGAAAGGAAAGTAAGATTAACTCACGCAGGCATCCTACTTTTCAGTTTAGCTGAAAATGAAGTTAGATTACCATGGACAGTCAGAATTTTCAGCTCAGTGAAACATGCACACACACACACACACACACACACACACAGACATACACACACACACACACACACCATAGTTATGGAGATAAATGCATTGTCTCCCTTTACAAACCACGCGTTTCTTAAGGTTGAGATGAGAAATGTTCCTCACAGGCTTGTATATTCGAACACCTAACCAATTGTTACTGTTTGGGGATTTAGGGAGCATTTTTAATTGTTATTGCTTTGTTTAGTTTCGTTTTTCAAGACAGGTTTCTCTGTGTGACTCTGGCTGTCTTGGAACTTTCTCTATAGATCAGGCTGGCCTCAAGCTTAGGTAGGCCTGCCTCTGCCTCCACAGTGCTAGGATTAAAGATGTGCACCACCACTGCCCTGCAGCTGCGGACACTTAAGGGATACAGCCTAGCTGGAGGAAGTGTGTCACTGAGGATGGGGTCTGAGGGTTTCTAGTCCCACTTCTTATTTTCTCTGTTTCTTATACGTGGTTCGCACTGTGGCCAACCAGACTGTTACTCTCATCGCCTGCCGCCTCGTCTTCTTCACCGCGACAGACTTACTTCCTCTAGAACGGAAGCTAAGCCAACCCTTCTTCTTTAAGTTGCTTTTGGTCATGTAGTTTCATCAAAGTCACAGAAAGTTAACTAGTACAAAGTCTGACTAGTAAGGCCTGGTATTTTCTTCATAGTGTGTAGAGCAGTGTATGTATGGTTTAAACACAGTGATCATTTGTTTTCAGCTTTAATTAAAATTAGAGAAAACAACGCACTTTTTGAGAATGGACATCACTTAACCTCCAAAAGATTTTGCATATTCTATCTACTGCCTAACCTTATAAGGGAAAAATAAGCAGAACCAATGTGATAAATCCTTGTTATGTCTCACCAGAGATACTCCACACTTGTCAGTTACTTCACTGTGAGAGTCAGAAGATCAACGGAAGAGACAAAGAGCACTGAGCAATTTTCTAGAAAATCAAAGAGATCGTGGATGAGCTCTGACAAGAACACAAGCAAATTATGGACACTTTTTGTTTTAATCTGTTTATCCCAAGCATCAAAGCCCCTTGTAAAGCTAATCCGTTCTATCTACCCTTCTCTGTTCTCTGTTGATCCCCCTTGAAGCTCCCCCTCAGCTGTGTTGGTCAGCTCTGTCTCATTGGGGCAGGCACATGAGACCAGGTTTATAAAGAATAAACCAATTACTTCTGCTCAGTTTTGGGTTTTCAGTCTGTGAATGATTGGTGCTATTGCTTTGAGACCTTTGGGTGTGGAGAGCAGCAGAGTGTACGGCAGAGCAAAACTGCTCCATGGCTGGGATGTAAGAGGGCAGAGGAGGAAGGGACTTGGAGAGCAAGCATCCAAAGACATTCCTTTAGACCTGCTTCTTACTGTTTCCATTACTTCCCAGTCATGCCAAGCCAAGGACTAAGCCTTCACACACAGAAGGGTCCCAGATTTATGCCGTAAGTGTCTACCAAAACGATTGCAGGGTCACATAAAGCCCAGACCCTGGTTTGGGTCCTCATTTGGCAGAATTGAACAGTCTCTTGTGTTGGATGTCGCTGACTCAGCTTCTTTGTCCTTGCTGCTCTTGCTCATGGAGGTCTCTAATGCTTCCCTCTCAGATCCTCAGTCACTGCTTTGTCGGAGTGCCCAGAGCTTCCTAACCTCTCCTCTTTTCTCTCTTGTTAGACTTCTTGGTCATTTTCCCTATTATTACATTAGCTTGGCTGATGACTGTAAGATATATACCCCTACATGTACCCTTTCCAACTGCCCACTCAACATCTTGAGGTAGACACACAATCAACATGTCAAACATATAAATGTGTCCAAACTCACCATTCTGTTCTCTCTTCTCATGCATTCTTCCATAACCTCAGTCTTAGGACAAAACTCTTATCTTTTACCCCTTCTCTTAGTATATATCCAACACATCTACAAACCCCAGTGTCTCTACCTTAAAAGGAACTTCATAACATAACCATGTCACGCCAGGTCCTGACAGTTATAGCATCATTGTGGTCTCCTAATAGCAGCTTCCTGCTTTACTTTTGAGCAAGTTGATGGGGTCAGTGCTCTGTTGAAAGACCACCATTGATTTCCCAGTATAAAGAGCAAAATATGCATGCCTCACATTGGCCTGCGAGAGCCAATACTTGGAACTTCTTTTCTTACTTTTTCTTATTCTTCCTCTAGCCATGCCTGTCCATTCTTTGGGTGCTCAGGGACTCTCACTCACAATGCCCTCCCTGTGGATGGGGTGTGTTTTCCACAGATGCTATTAGTAGCTCCCATCTGATGCATATCTCAAGAGCCTGTGTGTAATATCTGGAGCTATAATAATTGTCAAACACCTTACCTCAATTTTTTTGCTAATTTTTTTCTACAAAGTATTATGCACATCTAACATATTACATATTTTGGTAATTTGCAGTTAATAACTGAAGCTCAAATCTATAATCACAGCACTTCAGAGGCAAAGGCAGGAAAATTGCTGTGACTTTTAGGGCAGCCTGGGCTACATAGTGAATTCCTGGGCTAGAGCAAAACTCTCTTAATAACCCTATTCTTCTTCAAAAATAGTAAAAAAACGAATATAAATTCCAAAGAAGCAAGGAGTGTCTGTTTTGCTTGTTTTTGCTCTCTAATAAAGTCCTGGAAACTGGAATTCTGAGCATTCAAACTATTCATTGAATAAATTACTCCTCCCTCCCTTCAGATCCCCCCTTTCTCCCTTTGTCTCTCCACCCTTATGTTTTCTTCTCTTCTCCTCTTTATCTGTAGTCACTCATTTGATGACCACCCTGGAAAGTTTCTGCACCCAAAGCCTCTCCACTGACACAGCAATCCAAATCAGACCAAATCAAATTGAATCAGGACAAGTCCAGGCTTAAGGGGTAAAATGCTCTGGATAATCTTCTGCCCCCCCCCCCCCAGGAGACTGGGGAGGGAGATCAAATAACCACATGTCTGTTTTCTGGGGCCCAGTTTAAATACCGTGTGGGAGTGGCCTTAAGCGTTGCTAGTGGAGGAGCCCTGTTTGGTGGTCTTTCTGGGATGGGGCAGGATCTGGAGGAAGAGACTAGGGAGGGAATTTTCCACCAGAACATCGCAGACTCTTTGGGTATACAGAAACTGGTTCATGTCTGGCTGCTCCCTGCAGGCACGGGATGCTGTGGGGAGGGGAAGTTGCTAGTTAGTGGGCTCACACTCGGCAGGGGGTGTGGGTGGAGAGCATCCAGTTAACTACCATCCTGGAGATCTCAGGCATCTGTTCCTTGAGGAGGCGGAAAAGTCAGGTTGCTAGGAAAAAAATAGATTGCTATCATTCTTGCCACTGGCCCTGTGAACAGGCTCACCATGGGAAGGGTGATAACTGCCAGAAAGGATGGAACGGAGGAGTGCTCTGCTCGTACAGGAGGGCCAAGTGTTCGTGAACCAGACATTGGGACAGATGTGCCCTTCTTTGGGATATCTTGGAAAACCAGGTTCCAGTTGCTGGGTAGGTGCCTATCCGACCCTGGAGAGGTGGTAAAGTCCCAGGAGCTTTGGGAGATGGCGCAGCAGATGGAGGGACGATGTGCCCTTCAGGAGTTCCTGAGCCATGACTGCTGTTTCCCTGGAGGTGTGAGATACCTGCATCCATCCTGTAAAAGTGTCAACAAGTCAGGAGATGATGGAGTTTTTACTAGTGGGCACGTGGGTGAAGATAACCTGCCAGTATGTGCCTGGTTGGTGTCCTCAAAGTTGGTGCAGGCACTGGCATATCTGGAGGGCCAGCCTGTGACAGGAGCCCTCTGTGGGTTGGCCTTGGTCCAGGCAGGGGAGTGAACCCGAAAATACACTAAAAAATGGGTGGGGGCAAAAATGGGCTGTGGAGACTGATTTTAGTTTCGATCAGGCCAGTTTCTTGACACGGTAGCAGAACTTCTCTCAGGAACCTGCAGGTGTCTGTAAGGCAGCTGCAACAGATTTACATCTTGATGTCGTAGCTCGTAGCAAAAGGCTATGGCTCTAGGTTAAAAGTCATGAACAGTTTTAGAGATAACCAGAGGAAACTGAAAACTCTGAACCTCTGAAGTTACATCTGAAACCTGTTAATCCCTGGCTATGAAGCCTGTAAAAGAGGAACGCCTGCCTGTACTTTTAGCAGGAAACTTAAGTAATGAACTAATGAGCTACCGATACCATAGTCATCAAAGGCCATCAGGCAGATCTGAGAGGGATAGATAAGCGAGCAGAAGTGAGACAGCTTTCCAGCTACCTAGGCAGTCCCAAGTCTCTCCATGGTCTTTGGGGACATAAGTCCCAGCAGCAGTACTTGCCTTTAGCTGATGACTTTTCTGTGGAGCAGGAATTTGGAGAGATCCGCTTACCTGTCTTGGCATGCCCTAGTCTCGTGTCTACAGCTACTATAATAAGTATGTTCCCAAACTTCTTTAGTTCTTGAGTATAAAATATATATAGGGCTTTCTGTTCCTATTGAGACAAGTGAGGCAACACAATCTAATGATGTAAATATTTGTAATTACCATATGGGACTTACTCCTACTACCCTAGCCTCACTCAGCCTCCCATCATTCCTTGTTTGGATTGTTTGAACGGTCTCTTAGTCATCATTTGTAATTTAATGTGAGCCGCTGCAAACTTTCTGTTACGTATTACCAATCAAATTATACTCCATCCATTTAGATATTCCTCATCGTCCCTATAAAGGAAGAGAATGGTAAACATGATGGGTAATAATGGGCTGTGTGATTAAGTGTGCTAACCTGGAGAGATCCTTATTCTTTCCCTCAAAGTCAACTTTTGTGTCCCGTATGAGACAGTATAAAGATCATGAGTATCTCACACATAGATAAAGTTCAGTTGCTTCCAAGATCTTTGACAGATGAATGAAAAGACCTTCACACTTAGCACCATTAGAACTTTTGAAAGCTTTTACTGTTATTACTATTATATCTTAATGTTTAAGAAAGTGGAAAAGAAAGAAAAATTTATGCTAAGGACCATGCTGCACCCCTGCAACTCTCTGATCCCCATTGGGCTCTTGCTTTGATTTACTCCACATCTTTACTGATAAAACCTTGCGGGAGACCCTTTTTAGATAGACTCATTTCCTGTTGGTGGTCCTCGGCGTATGAGTCTTGTAGACCATGGGTCTGTTTTCTTGGAAAGGGAGAAATGTTTCCTGAATCTCTCTACACTCCAGTGACATTCTTCACTGGCCTAAACTCTTGTACTAACTGATTTTCTAAACAAGACCTCAGCCAACTTCCAGAATGGCTTTAACAAGGGAGACTGACCAGCTCCAGGATAGCTCCAGCTTTTAACAGTTGTGCCTTGGCTCTTTGCAATCACCGTTTGAAGCCACTGCACCCCGAAACAGAAAACTTTTACCCCTACTTTTCAGACCAGGATAGCACAAAAGTGTCACTAAAAAAAAATGGCAAGAGCAAGGAGGGTTCCTAATAGGCTGGCCCCTGCGAGTGGGATGTTGTTCTCAGAAACTTGGTAATGCCTGCTTTGCATTGCAATAGTCTCAGCTCCCCAGTGGCATTCCAGAAGCCCTGCTGTCTGTTTCCATTATGGATCCCCAGTCTCCTCCTCAAAGGCCCGGGGCTATAACCTACTCCTTGCAATTTATGACCAACCCTGAAGCATTTAACTTGCAAATTGTACTATTTGTTGAACATGTAAGACTCTCTAACAGTTGGGGCCAAAATTAAAATGTTATTTAGTAAATGAATATGTGAATGGCCAGGGAAATCTTACAAGAGGAAATGACTAGTGTCCTACCTGAAATCTCAGAGTTTCAGAGATGGAAACAAACCACGTGATCATTTCTTCTAACCTGTTTGAAAGGTGTGGAAACTGAGGCAAAGGGAGGTGTGGGTTACTTGTAGTATGAACTGCTGTTGTAGTCTATTTTCTGTTGCTGAAGCAAGATGGATCCTGGGTAATTTATAATGTATGGAAGTTTATGTAGTTCACAGTTTTGGAAGCTGGGAAATCCAATGTTTCTGGTACTTTCTGGTCTCGTAGAAAGGTCCTCATGCTGCATCATAACATGGCTGTACTGGTTAGTATTTGTCAATGCTATGTGAATTAGAGTCACCTGGGAAGAGACAGTTTTGGTGAAGATATTGCCTTCTCACATTGGACTTTGGGAATGTGTTTGGGACACTTTCTTGATTAATGATTGATGTGGGAACTGTAGCCTGCCCTATCCCTTGGCAGGTGGTCTTAGGTTGTATAAGAAAGCAGGTTGGGCAAGTCATGGGGAGAAAGTCAGTCCATGGTCTCTGCTTCTGTTCCTGCCTCCAGGTTTCTGCTTGGCTTCTCTCAATGACATGGATTCATAAGCCAAACCAGCCCTTTACTCCTCAAGTTGGTTTTCACCTGTGTTTTATTATACCAAAAGAGAAGCAAACTGAGATAATGGTAGAGAACATCACATGGCAAGGCAGAACAATTATACCAGGGACAGTTCACTTTTACATTAAGGCCATTCCTGCAATTCTCCAGCAAGAGAAAATACGTAGATTAACAATTATGGGATAAATACTTAAATCAGAGATAGCCAGTAAGAAACTAAGGAAATGGCCAACAGCTTCATAATTAATATAGCCTCCTGTGTGTTTATTTGGGACTGATGCAGCTCTGGGACCAGGCTGGTGAGAAGGCAACACTCTACATATGGTTGTCAGAAATGGGATTGAATTTTCATGTAGAATGACAAGTGCTTAAAAGGAATTTTAGAAACAAAAGAACAGAGAGAAGCATGGCTTCTTGGTAGCAGCATTTTTCTCAGGTGGGCTCTGTTTTGCCAGAGACAAGCAGAGACTCATGCGGCTCACTTAAGGGAGTCTTCCTGACTCAGCATAAGCAAAAAAACAAAAACAAAAACAAAAAAAACAGCAAGGTTCTTTTAAGAGGCTCTGCTAATGATTGAAAGGTGTGTACGTACAGCTGGAAGTGGCAGTGACCACATGTCCAAGCCGGCAGCTTTTGCTGGATGTCAGCATAGACTGGGGCAGTAAGCTGGAGTCAAACTTACTCCCGCCATCTTGGAAAAACTACAGTTTAAAAAGCCATCGTTTTTAGCAGATAAGACACATGTCCAGAAGATTTACAGTAAACTCAGATTCAGATGAATGAAAACCTCTAAAGGTTTACAGTGTGTTTAAAAATATACGTAGGATTGAGAGAAAAAAAGAAATGGCATAGTGGTAAATGAATAGAGAATCCGGCTATGGTGGCACATGCCGGTAGGATTTGCTCCAGAGGCAAAAGCAGGCAGATTTCCAGAGAAACCCTGTCTCAGAGAAATAAATAAATAAAGGAAAGTAAAAGAAATACAGTAATAATAATAAATAAATAAGCTATGTAAAGATGGAAAATACACAGAGAATGTGGATACTGTATGCTATTGTGTTTTCCAGTTTTTTGATTGTTAAAAAAGGTAAAGTGCTACAGTATACTTGATTATAAATGCTGCTGAATTAATCAAACTTATATATTTCAAAAATGCTTTGACTTCTAACTTTAACTATAAGGACCAGTTACTTTGGAAAAGATATTTTGTTTATGTTTCCACAGAAAATGGAAAGCTGTGGATTCCTTCCAGGCTTCTGTGGTTTGATGAACCAAGACCCCCGGAAGCAGTGGTCCAGATGTTCCAACAATTAAGACAGTTAAGATGATGCAGCCTTACAGATCCAGAAAATAAGGGCTTATATAAGTTTCTGTGTTTTGTCATGATCCCCATGGTATGAACAGTGCCCCCATCCAGCAGGAAGCAGTTTGGAATGAACTACATCCAAATTCCCATATTGTTTATAAATCTTTGTTTTCATTTGAATGGGGTTGCTTATAATTGGTTAATGATCACAACCAATTTCATTTTAATGGTAAAAGGGGAATTGTGATATGGAAATGAATACTTGGTATGGATGTGGTTTTTCATTTATTGATACAAATTCATAGTCAATTTTGTGACATGTATGTTTCACCTCTTGATTAAGTATTGTGCTTATAGTGATCTTTTAAAATGAAATACATAATAAAATACAGATTATAGATAATTACCTATAATAGTTAGAACTTATAGTTAGATTAGTTAGGTTTTCTAGATATACAGAGATATATTTGAGATAGCTAGTCTTCAAACCTTTCAAATATCTTCAGAAAATGGCATTTGAAATGGTTTAGGGTTTTTCTTGACAATGAGAAATGTCTGCTCCTGGCAGTACCAATTATGTCTGAGAGGAAGATGGGCATCCAAGAAACTCGTTTGCTTTCAACATGGCAAGATTAGCCATTTGGGCAAGAAATGCTCTTGCCTGGACTGCTTGACTGTTGCTGTGTAAACTGGACATGTAGGACCCAAAGGAAAGTGATTGCTGAGCTCAAACAGTCCTTCAGGGTCCCTCTTCATTTCTGCAGGACACAGAAAATGACTGACGGACTGCCAACGCAGATGGACAGTTTGAAATTTCCTGCTTTGCTGAGAAGTGTTCCAGACACATTGTGGCCTGTGGGCTGAAGATGGATGCTTCAACGTTACAGAGGAACTTCGGGTGACTGTCCAGGTAGCGAGATGTCTCTGTCAATTCTAGTATTTATATATTATCCTTCGGTGGTCTTTGATGGAGTTGAAGACAGATAGTTATAATTATAGTTTTCCTTAGTTATGATAAAAGATAAGCTACATATAGGACTTTGGACTCACAAGGATGGGATAGATATTATTTTCTTTAAATCTTGCTGAATGTTTATGGACAAAATATTGTAATTGTGTTCTTGCTTGATAGCTATTCTGTTATATATAATTCAACTATGTTAAAGTTAATACTTTTCTTTTGTTTAGACAGAAAAGAGGAGTTGATGGGGAAGTCCTATGTATATGTCAATAAAGCACTGTTGGCCAATAGGGAAGCAAGATAGGTGGGACTAGGAGTCAAGGAGGATTCTGGGAAAGAGAGGCAGAGTCAGCCATGATATAACAGCTATAGGGGTAAGAGGTCTGGACTCCTTTCTCTGGTAAGAGAAAATACTTAGATTAACAATTATGGGTAAATACTTAAATCAGAGATAGCCAGTAAGAAACCAAGCAAACAGCCAACAGCTTCATAATTAATATAGCCTCCTGTGTGTTTATTTGGGGACTGATGCGGCTCTGGAACTAGGCTGGCGGGAAGGCTGCACTCTACACTGCAACGAAACACTGATCTGTTAAACAATGAGTGGATGAATCTATGATGACAGGTTCCACCTCCAGACAACACTGTCATATGAATTTCAAAATTAAGTTTTCAATAATAAGGATGGGGAGGGTCACAGAGCCTTAGTTATCATTACATATAAATAACCAAGTGCAGCTTTCATGCCAGGGATTAGCAGATTTAGTCAGCGTGTTAGAACACATTGAGTTACTAGCAAGAGGTCTGAGTATGCCAAGACAGTCTGAATTTTCAAAGCCTTTTGGAAAAAAAATTATCAGATTAAAGTATGACTCTGAAAAGCACACTTAGGAGACCCTCTGGGGAGATCATGTAGACTGAGGTTTGAGAACTGTGTCATTTATCTTTTTAACTGACACAATGGTGAGTTGTAGACACCCTTGATAGCAAGTGGGGGAAAGAATACTTTATATTATCATTTTATCAAAAACTGGTGCTGTGGTGAATAGATGCCTGGAATTAATGTTATGTGCTACTGCATCTCCTGAGAAGCCAGCAAACATATTTCTAATCATACCTCCTTACAGTCAACTCCTGCACTAATTCTTAGTTGTTGGGTTTGCAACGTTTGAACACTCTGACCCTGAATATTCACATTGTCTCAGAAGATGAGAGTGTGCCTGCTACCTGTCAAATTCTAAAATGTATTCAAATGAATGTAAAAGGAGTATGAACTGGGATTTAGTTCATACAGAAAAGCTCTACTCTTGGATGCAGCCATGTTCAGGTCTACATGAAACAGATCACCCTGCCTACAGTTCATGGGAATCACTCATTCCTGTAAAGAGAAGCTTTTTCTTTGAGAGGAGCCTTCCCGCCAGCCTGGTTCTAGAGCCGCATCAGTCCAAAATAAACACACAGGAGGCTATATTAATTATGAAGCTGTTGGCCTTGATTGTTTCTTACTGGCTAGCTCTGACTTAAGTATTTACCCCATAATTGTTAATCTAAGTATTTCTCTTACCGGAGAATAGTTCCGGGCTTCCTACCCCATGGCGGTTACATCTCGACTCTCCTGTGTTTCTCCTTCCCAGAATCCTCCTGGACTCCTAGTCCCACCTATCATCTAGATTCCTATTGGCTCAACAGTGCTTTATTGACAAAGGACTTCCCCAACACATTCCTGTATTTCTTTCCATGCCATTAGAGAAAAAGAAAATGGATTATCTCAAATTACCTAATAGTGATCACAAATCCCCTCTAGTAACCCTAAGCTATCATGGTAGAATAAATTAGGGAATATGAAAAGGGTGGAGGGTAGTCATGATTCATTAATCTCCCGTGTCTCCTAGCCTTCTCCTAAGTTAATTCAGTGT
The DNA here is from genome assembly GCF_017639785.1 of Mesocricetus auratus. Classification (NCBI taxonomy): domain Eukaryota; kingdom Metazoa; phylum Chordata; class Mammalia; order Rodentia; family Cricetidae; genus Mesocricetus; species Mesocricetus auratus. The sequence goes on along the minus strand of NW_024429218.1, from coordinate 3,545,223 downwards.
TTCTCCACAAGCATTTGTTGACCTTCTGTCTGAGAAATTTTGCCTAGACACCGTGGAAGAGCCCCAACTCTAAGTTTCATATGAGGAAGTCCATATTATAATAATTATTATATATTTTAACCAGAAAATTTACTTGGAATTTTTTTCGTAAATTACTTGCAAAAATACCCAATTGTTTCCTCTTTTTTTACTTTGACTTGACCCCAGCAAGTGGACTCTATTGATATGACCACTTAGAAATAGTCCAGGTCTGGTATGTGAGGATTGGTGCTTATGAAAGATTTATTATCACACAGAAATGCAGATTAGATTTACAGTGTTTCTCAATAAGTACACAGGAATCTGTCTGCAATTTGCTGTAACTTCTTACCTCACTGAAAAGAAATGCTCATCAAGACATAAGAATTTCAAAGGGGAGCACACTGACCACGAGGTCCCAAGTCCCAACTGATTCATCTACAGCATAATGTTTCCTAAGGCTCAGAGGACACCATGGAAGTGAAATGACTGTAAGACACTGAAGGCCAGGAAGTCTGCTGCAAGATTATGTCTCCTAGATATTATAGGGAAGCTACACCAACCAAATATCAACAATGTGGCTAACTGACTGATGACAAGACCTGGATAATGATAACTGAAATGCTTCCAGGTTTATATGATGGAGGATGGCCACAGAGGACCGCAGATTGAAGGGTAAAGTTAGTGAAGTCCTTCAGTCACGGCGAAGGGGCTGGTAGGACCGGAGTGGTCACTAGGTTTATCAAAGGTCTTTTCAAGAAAGCCAGGCAATTCCTAACAAGCGTATTGGCTTATGGAGTACAAAGGCTGAAACTGTACGGTGATGGGCTTTTACAAGCTCTTAAGAAACTTGTAGAGTAGCAGATGGTGGGTATGTACCTGAGGTCAACATACTACAGAGGGACTTGCACAGCTGTTTTAACTGTCACACTCCCCACAACAGCTTGAAAGTGGAGCCAGCCTTAGTGTCCTTGCAGAGATGAACTGACCAAGAGAATGTGGTGCGTCTACACAAGAGGCAGCACACCTTTATATCTGCGTGAAAATGATTAGAGCTAGAAATGATGTTAGCTCACACAAGTGCAACTGACAGAGAGAAATGCAGATGTTTTCTTCCATATGCAGATTTAAATTTATGGATATAGTGTGTGTGTGCACGTGCACATGGTGAAGCTAGAAAGAGAACCTTGTAAGAGAAAGAGAAAAGAGATGGTGAGAGAACCCATAGGACATGACAAGCGACGTGGGGAAGTAGGACCATTTAGAGAGAGGAAGGGTTCCAAAAAAGGAGGGCGTAGGGGTCACAAAACCAGGAGAGCAATCAGGAAGGGTGGTAGATTAGAACAAAGTATGGTGACACATGTTGAAGTGCTGTGATGAAACCCATTCGTGTGCTCACCTAGAGTGAATATGTCAGGTAGTAATTTTTTTATATAATTTAATTTTCTAGATCTTGAAAATGAAACAAGCCTTCTGTGGTTAGAAAGATGGTAAGCCACAATGAAGTATTAGGCATATAAAATTATCAGAGCATGTATTTGTGGGGAGGCTAATAAACATCAGAGCTGTTTTAAAATACTGGAGGAGAAAGTAAAATTTCAAGAAAGGTACAGAAGGTGACTGAACTCTGACATAGTTGGACATCTTAGAAACAGTTTGAGAAATCACATGGGTCCTGGGTGCCTTTGCTCCCAATATGTTACAAGAGAAACAGAGAAAATGTACCCCTAACTTTTAGACCAGGACAACACAAAGCTGTCACTAGAAAAACTGGACAGAGCTAGGCGTGCTCCTAATAGGCTGGCCACTGAGACTGAGCATGCTCTGAGAAACTTGGTGATGCCTGCTTCACACCGGGGAAGTTTGTCCCCAGCAGTATTTGGGCTCGCCCTTTCTGCTTTTATCCCACATGTACTTCACCAGACTTCATTTTCTTTCCCAGAACACCTAAAATCAAAAGGAAAAGGAAGGAACTGGGTTGTTGAATATAAGTAAAAGAAGATAAACTGATATTTAATATCCACGTACTTGTTAATAGAACTTTGAAATATGTACCTCTACAAAATGACCAATAAAGGTGCGATTATATGATTCATCATAGTTGGAGATTTTAATGGATACAGAAGGGAAAAATAGATGATTAGAATAAAATAAACACAATTCATGAATATGCTTATACACATAGAATTCAATCAATGAACAAATTGTACATTGTTTTTGAGCACACATAAGCACAGTCACAAAAATCGATTGAATACTTATCCAGAAAAGTAAATACACTGGACAGACATAATATTGATAATATTACAGAGACTATACATTTGAGAGGATTAAAAATTGAAATTGAAACCAAAGACTAAAAAAAATTTTATCTATCTGAAACCATGTATATACCATTATGTAACTCTCTGTATAAGGACAAAGCCATATGCAAAATCATGATATACATGGATATAAAAAATATGTCAAAATTTGTGGAGTGCAGGAAAATCCTTGAAGTAACATTAATTTGTTATATATACTTTATCAAAAAGCCTAGTAACTAGATGCTCTACTTCAGCAGACAAGAAGGATAAACATAAAGGCAAAGGAAACAAAAAAGAGAGAAGCAAGGAGGAAAAGAAATTATAAAATGAGAAATAGAAAAGCTTAAAGCAAAATGAAAATGTTTAGAAAAACAATCTCTATAAAGACAGATGAACTATGCTGTGAGAACCAACCAAGAGAAATGGAGTTAAGCTCCAAAACCAGAAGTCAAAAATATGAGAAACAGAAATTTAAAAATTGGGGATAATTAAATGTCAACAGTTCAGAGGGAATAGATAAAATATATGAATTTGTTATTATTTCCATTATCATTTAAGTTGTTTCCATTTTTCCTTGTAACTTAGGTGGAAGGCACATTGATGGCTAGGCCAACTAGTTCAATTGCTTTGGTCTAAGACTTGGGCAATTGCCCAGATCCACTCTGGGGAATGAAGCAGCTTAGCTTTGGGGTAGAATCTCTAATCCCTTAAGGTTTACCTGACAGGATAGATATCCTTATGACTTTAAAACAGCTCCCAGGAAACAAGCCAAAACAAAGCAAAAACAAACAAACAAAAAGCTGGGGCTGGAGAGATGGCTCCGAGGTTAAGAGCACTGACTGCTCTTCCAGAGGTCCTGAGTTCAATTCCCAGCAACCACATGGTGGCTCACAACCATCTATAATGAGATCTGGTGTTCTCTTCTGATATGCAGGCAGAACACTGTATACATAATAAATAAATCTAAAAAAAAAAAAGCTGTAACCCAACCACTGCTGGGAAATGAAAGACAAAATGGATTGTGCAACTTTGGAACAATGTACCAGTAAAGCTTCACTGGCAGAATGTTGGGAACTTCTTACAGAGACAAGATGACTCACAGTAATGTGGGTGTTGTCTACCCTGACCAGGACTGTAGGTAGAGCTAGTGCTTTCCTTATTACTAACTGGACTGAGGAGAAGGGGGTGGGAGGCCTTGGGCCTGAGGTGTTTTCTGAATCTGAAGTCCTGTCTGGAGCATTTCCCCTAAGTTCTGGGATTTTGGTTCATTTGAGAACAGTATTTATTATTAAATTCTGTGGGCTTGATATTCAGAAAGAGTTGTAAGATACTTGCTGGTCTTCAGCAGCTTGAATAGACTGATAAGGGATTTGGTCTTTGGAGGTGGCAGAATTTGTACTTTCCCAAGAAAGTACTTCACTACTTTTGCTGTAGATCTGCAAGCATCTCTTTTGTTGTTGTTGTTTTGTTTGTTTGTTTGTTTGTTTTGAGACAGGGTTTCTCTGTATTGCTTTAGAGACTGACCTGGAACTCGCTCTGTAGACCAGGCTGGCTTCAAATTTACAGAGATCTGCCTGCCTCTGCCTCCCGAGTGCTGGGATTAAAGGCGTGCGCCACCAATGCCTGGCCCAAGCATGTCTTAAAGGAGAGTAAGATGACTTTTCTGTCCTAAATGGGGAACGTGTGTCAACATAACTGGATGTATGGACAGAATGGTTAGAGGAGGGAAACATTCTTTATTTTCTCCAAAAGGCTGTGTAAGGAGATCCATAGTTCACTTAGTTATGTGTTTTCTAAGACAGCACCATTATTTTGCATTTAGTTATAGGTCAAGTTGAACAAACTTGAAAAACCTATCTATGAGATTAGAACAACAAAAGGACCATTTGTGTCTGAATATTCAAAAGTAGCTAGAAAGAATCCACAAGTTCCTTGAGGAATTGGGTGTGAGCTGCTAGGGCAGGGCAGGCAACAAAGGCCTTGTTGTAGGTCTTTCGTTCCTTATCTCTTATTCCTGTCTGCTGTCTTCTAGTAAATCTAGTCTGTGGTTACTGCTTGAGAGAGCTTTCCTGCTGACTGGTCTCCTACGTGCTTAGATCCAGAACTGGCAAGAGAAACATCAGATGGCAAATTAGCTCAGGGTTGGTCAGCTATCTCCAACTCATAAACCATACCTGCTGAGCCCTGGTTTCTGTGCAAGGAAGGAAGGAGAATCAATTTTCTTGATATACCTTGAACCTCAATATTGTAATATAATATGCGTTTGGAATTTGAATCCTAAGGAGATTGTCCATTTTTCCTCCAATATCTGCAACTTTTAGTAGTGCCACTCAATTTAATAGTTTTATACATTTTATACAATAAAACATCGGGCAGTCCCTCTAACAGGATTGGCTGGTAGGCATGCTTCATTGCCTGTGTTCCTTTATGGTGAATGAAATTAGCTCACTCTTTTGGTTGGCTATTTCTAAAAAAATTATTTTGAGATTATAATATATCATTTCCCCTTTTCCTTTCCTCTATGCAAACCCTCTCATATACTTCTCCTTACTGTCTTTCAAGTTCTTGACCTTCCTTCTCATTAATTGCTGTTATAACAGCATTGACAAGCATGGCTCAATACCCATAAGGGGAAAGTAATGACACATTCCTTGATTTTAACCAAAATCTCTCTAACTGCAAGACTCATTCAACAGGAGACAAGTCATGCCTGGTATAGAAACCTAGCCAGTGTCTCAGAGACAATGAAGTTGTGGATCTTGGAGAACCTACAGCTGCCATTTTACTAAACCAATATACTCTCTAACTTCATTCTAAGTGCTCATTCACGCTACCCATGGATCAGTGTAGTATGATTCAATAGTAGTTTCTTCTCATGGAAGAAACTTTCTTTTTAAAAATGGAGATTTTGAGAATGGAAAAGTATTTAGAAGTTATTTAGGCTTAAAAAGCAGCTATCCCAAATAATAATCATTTATTTGTATAGATACTATTTCAGAGTTTACTCTGATTATTTCCATACATTATCTAATTAATTAATTAATTAATTAATTAATTCATTCATTCAATATAGACCACCAATATGTAGGATACTTTTAGTTGGCTTTCAATTGTCTAGTCAATGAATTGGACTCTATTCAGACTTGAGTCATGTCTTCCTTTAATCTTCAGGGTGCATTCATGTCTCTTTATTTCCATCTTCCCCAAATGTAGCAAATCTAACATCTACTGTGTTTTCACACTGGTGGTTCTAATCATAGGTACATCAATATAAATTTTCCAAGAGAATTTTTCTGCCTCTGGGTAGTGTCATTTCATTTTCTAGAACTTTCTTTTTCTGTATATATTCACTGAAAACAGTCAAACTTTCCTCAGTGGGAATGTGTGCTGGCCCATTTCAGTCTTCACATTGCACTAAATTCAGAGAAATTCGATCATTGCAACCTAAGTCTCAAGATAATCTTACAGGCCAAAGACTTGTTCTCAGCTCAGTGTCTAAAGGTTCAGTGCGTGGTCTGTCTGGCTTGGTGCTCCCAAGCCTCTACAGAGGTTAAGTCATGGTGGGAGTGCCTGGGAGATGAGGATGCTCACTTCATGCAGATGGGTCAGAAAAAAGAGAAAAAGGAAGAAACTTAGGCCCAACATTCCCTGAAAGCTCACGCTGGTAGTCACTTAGCTCCTTCCTAGCAGGCCCCACTTTTATGCCATAGATTACAATAGGATTACAGTTTGTGGATCAATCTTTCAGCACATGGACCTTTGGGGAATATTTTCAAACAATAGCATCTAGTAAGTTACTCTATGGATTTTTGGCGAAGAATATTCATCAGCAATATAAGATCATTGTTTGTGTCTTGTTATAGAGCACCAGTTTGACGCAAACCACATCCATTCTTCTGTTATTTTGGAAATAGCTTCAAAGTGACACACTCTAGACAGAATCTGTAGTGTCCTGAACTAACTTGCTTCCACAAATAATTGTTCTTGATAGATAACGACTTCTTTATAAGCATCGTTTCCACCACCATCTCCCCTTGTATCATTCCTCCAACCTTCAGGGTTTTAGATTCATGAACACTTTTTATTTTAAGAAAATAAAATTTAGGGCCCTGTCTACTTTCTTAATAGAGAATGAAGAAAATATCTAAAGCAACATAGCTCTTTGTGTTGCTCCTTTCTTTTAATTGGACCCGTGTAGTGGCCAGGGCAGAAAAGATAACAGTTCTAACTGTTGTATGATTCTGTAAAAGCATCTTAGACATGGGTTAAGGTTTAAGTCTTGCAATGGAAAGGGTCACTCATTATAAATCCTGTCAACCATGGCATGGTGACAAGTTCTGTTACATGTTAAAATGAAATAAAATGAAAACTGTTTCAGAAAATAACAACAACAGCTTCAGAACATTTCAAGTGTCTTCATGGAACAGGTTTACACAAGAAGAGAATGGCATCCCTATAGCTAGATCTTACATATTCAAAAGCCTCTTTCCATTCATGGGTAAAAAGAAGAAAACAGTTCATTATGGATTTATGAAAAACAAAATTACCTATTCATAAAAAATGAAAAGCCATGTTTTGCTTATACCAACGGGTAAAACTAATAGTTTTTCCTGAGATAGTTCATTTGCTCTGACATGATTTTGAATATCAGAACAAAATGTCAGTAAGAGTTATATATTGGAATAAGATATAAAAAAAATCTTCAGGTAAATTGTTTTCTCTATAGAGCCATGGGGATCAATTATTTATTATTCATGAAAATGTTAGCACTTCTAATTTATACATAGGCTTTCATCCTTAGTTGTGGATTCACCTACAGGGCATGTCCCTACTGTAAACATCAAGGTACATCATTATTATTGCTGGCACTGCCTATTAATAATGGGATATTGGAACTGTGCTTCTAGTGACATGTTTAATCTGCTTTTGATTAAACTAAGCCTTCAATTATTTCCAGACAGTATTTCCTTGAATCATACTTTTGAATATTAGGAATCACAGCCTTACTGTTATGTCTCTCATGTGTTTTCAATTTGTCCTTGTCCTGTAAAAATTTCCAGAGATGTGTAGGGCTTCATGGTGCCAGTGTTCCTGACACCAGAATTTTCCCAGGACTGGAGAGACAACTTCCTATCAAAGAGAGCCCTTGGTTGACTTATTCAGCTTCCAAACTTGCTGTGACCACCAAAGCTGTTAATTAATGCCAACTATGACAGCTTGTGCCATGATAAGACTCCTGCTCAACACAAATAATCATTAGCTGCTAATGAGTTTAAATCACCATGAACAAGGCAGAGATTGACTCTATGACCTAAATGATCCAGAGGTCGATGAGAGGTACGATGAGCTGGTTGTACCTGGGGATCCGGGTTGAGATCTAGGAATATTTTTTAAGCTATGGAAATAATTTCTTTGAACAAATAATATATGATATTGGGGTCTCAATTTATTTGTTATAGAAATGCATATTTTACGTGATATAGAATAGTGTGCATATGGAATCAATATTATAAAAAGTCAGGTAGGGAATGAATTTGATACTTCCTATAGATACTGCTTGCATAGTTGTAAGTTTTGGGGTTTTCTTTTAGGAATTAGTGTGGTCACTTAAGATTGGTTTGATTAAAAACAGAAATGCCAGGTGAAAATGAAGAAGTAACTACCTGAAACAATTTTAATAAGATGTACTTTTAGAATGCAATTGTTTATATATTTCATGTGTATACTTTTTTCAAGTTTTTAAATTTATGCATAGAGGTATATCTAGAGACAGAGCTATAAAGAATTACCTTAAAACATACCCTAGAATTACATAATCTAAAATAAATTAGTGGAAGTAAATCCATGAAAATGTGAAAGCCTATTTGTAAATTACAAGTACCAATGTTTTCATGAATAATAAACAATTGATCCTGTGAACCTATAGATACAATGATTTGGTTAAACAAATTGGACATTTCAAACAGTGTGCTGGCACATACCTATAATTACTGCACTAGGAGACTCAAGGCCAAACTGGGTTATATAGTGAAACTCTGGCTCATAACAAAGCAAATAGATAAACAAACAGAAACCCAATATGTAAGAAGGAAGCTTTTAATACAGTTGACCAATGTAGGAAATGATATGAGCTACATGAAGACATAGGGAAATATTCGAGCTTTCCAAATGACATGGTCGAAGGTCAGGGTAGCTGATGGAGTAAGGAAGGGATGCTGTACTTTCTTACTAGATGAAGACAGTTGCTACTCATCTCTATGTATAGTTCTGGAAATCAATTGCCTAACAACATTCTTAAAGAGAGGGTAGAATGGAAAAAGTACTTAGAAGTTATTAATGATTAAAACAATTATCAAAAATATTAATCACATACATATACGCTGCTTTAACAGTTAGCACACGTTCCACATAGTTTCATTCATTCATATTCTCAATTCTTACTCACTCAGTTAACATCAGCTATGTCAGTCACCCTAGATAGCCATTTAGTTCTTCAGTCTATGAACTTGATGCTCCCTACACTTGGGGGAGCCTGTTTCCATCTGAATTACGGTATTTCTCTATGCTTTATCTATCTGTGCTACATGTTGAGGCTGGGAGCAAGTCCTGGATTCTAAAATTTGATGTTCACCTGTTCATTTTTCATCAACTGAGTTGCCTGCATAGAACTTCCCAAAGAGAAGCAAGCATTGCTGTCCTGAAATGGTGAAGCAGGGGCCCTGGTGGTCCCTCTGTCTGTGTGTCAGTAGAAATTAATAGTAAGTTTGGCTTAATTTTTTTATTGTCTATTTAACCCTGAACAAATAACACTGGAAAGGGTTGAAAACATGTCTATTTGGAATAATAGCTTGGAGAATTGGAGATAAGAAATAGAAAATTTTTAGGTTCTTTGGAATTAAATTAAAGGAGACTGATATTCTTAGCTAATGGAAAAGCTTAGACGTTTTATGGTGATATTAAGTATGTGTCCTCAGCCTAAAATGTTTTATTCTAATTGGTTCATTTAAACATTAACTTTTTCTTTCTTGTCAACTGGGAAGAAACATGCTTCTGACAAGAAAATGCTTAATATAGTTGTAAAAAGTATATATATTGGGCATTAACCATGTCCCAAGGATTAGCTAGGTACATTCACATGTTACCTTGTTCTCATGAAAGCACATCACAAAATGGTGGAAAAATTACGAGCCAAATGCAACTAAGTTATCACAAAGTGTAGGTCTGGTTCTTGGCAAAAGTCTTCCCACCTCCTTTTTTTTGTTGTAATCCTTTCCCAAGTCATTGTTCAGGAACACCTGCTCCAGAGAAAGTGTGTAATGCTGGCCATTTGCATCTTATGAATTGTTAAGCACTATCACAGACAAAAAGTCCAAGAACTTATCATGCTAATATAGAAACCAAAGCAGTAGTCTATTTTGGAATTGGCTGTGCATGCTCCATAATCCACAAGAGTCTAGAACCTATTGAGATGCAGAGATTGAGAAGTAACATTGCTTGCAAAATCTGAGCACAGTTTCTTCCACTACAGGCAAAATTAGAGAACACAGTTCCAGCTAAGTTCTAAAGCGATAGTTGCAATAAGCCCTGGGCCAAAAATTACCAGTGTTTAAATTAGTAAAAAAATCAAAGAGTAAAAGCTCTCTTACTTTCTTGAGCTTCACGGAACCCTGACCTGTGTGTGTGTGTGTGTGTGTGTGTGTGTGTGTTCTTGCACTCATGTTATCACAGAGTGATAATACCATCACCAAACAGCATCCCAAAGATTAACACACTACAGCCCTTTTGGGGTAAAAGCTGCAGAGCTTAATTAACACATGGTAAGGCTATGAGTGTAAAGGAAAGGGAAACAAGATCGGTCCTAAATTGTCAACTTCAACCCAGAAACATGTGATGACTGCCATACAAAGTCTCATGTGCCACTCTCAGGAATCTGATGGATGGCTGGTCATTAGCTTGATTTTAGACAGGAGCTAGCATGAATGAACACTGTCACTATTCACAAACTAGGATAATCTTTGGACAGAAACACAAGTCTCTGACTACTCAGATTCTTCTAGGATCAGCATTATGATCTGGGGTTATTAAAGAAAGTGAGCAGAGGTTCCATGGTGAAAACAAAAACATGTTTTCATTCCACATGGAATGTAGATAATGGAGTGTTGGCTTCTTGGGAGAGGATGTGCTATTGGTTATGTGCTAGGTTCATTATACAGAGCGTGAAGCATCCACCGGGTTGGCCAACAGTTATTAAATTTGCTTGGGTCCTCTACTGTTCCTTCCTGGAATGACCCAGTTCTTCTGCTGCTGGTGTATGGCGGGACCACAGAGCTTCTCCGGGCATTGTAGCAGTGTGGCCCTTCAGTGCTATTCCTTTCTGTAGGTCTGGCCCTTGTCACAGTGATGTGTGTATCACTGTACCGTAACTCTAGTGTTTCATTATTACCTAATGTTTATGAATATGACATTGCCATCCTTTGTGCCCACTGCTAGCTTCCTTAACCTCATCTTGACAGTCTGTCCCTAGAAGACCTGCAGGTGAAAAAGGGAAGAGAAAAGTTGAAGTTCTGATCTGGGGCTTTGGAGGGACATCATTAGTGGGCTGCTAATTACCATGTTTTCTCTGCTTCTACTCTGCTGTCTTCTTTCCTGGCCTCCCTAAAGAACATCACTATTAAATTGCACTTCATGCTACACCTGGAAAGAAACTGTAAATCATTTCCAGCAGTTAAGTGTGACAGTTTCATTGTGGACTTACTGTATGATGCAATCTCAGAGTGTCCAGGGGCATCATTTTCAAATCTGGCCACGAGAGGTGTGATCACAGATATTTAAGGTTCTCTGGTAAATGTGATGAGATCTCATGGTAACTTTGGTCATACCTTATTAAATCTCCACACAGCATAATGAAGCCTCACTACCCTGCTGTAATTGAGGGAGAGAAAATCTGAACTGTAATGCCAACAGCTGCAACCACTTCCGGAAAATGCTTAGACATTCAGCAAATCCAAAACAGGTACAGATTACTATTATGTAAATTGTAAATAAACACACATGCACACACACATTCAGCACATGCGACTCAGAGCAATGGATAGGTGATGTTTACCCCCACCACACCATCGAGATGACAAACAACTTCCTCTGGTTTCACCACCCTTTGTGTTTCCATCCTTGGCTGGTTTACTCTTTAGGGTCACCAGCTCCTTTGGTCCCCGAAATCTAGCGTTGTCTTTACTGTAAGTAACTCCTCATTTTTCCTTGTGCTTAAAGTCAAAGGATTGCAAGACCTGACACACAAAGATGGTCAGATCATCAGTCACAGTCACTGCCAGGGAGGTGAGCTCCTGAAGGCCCCTTTTTCCCCTGCAGTCTCTTCACACACTTGCCTGGGATGCCGCTGTTGAGGGGTAGCAGGGTCAATCACTGCTTGGTCACAGCTTCTATCAGCAGAGCCTTCTCTCCAGGACCTCATCTACCCCCTTCCCCAGGCCCCAGGGAAACACATTTCTTCTTTGTTCCATTTTATCTGTCTGCCCCTGCACCCATCATCTGACACTTGTTGAATTAGCTACATGCTTTAGTTGCTTATCTAAAGTCATTGTGTTGCTTAAACTCTGGGAAATCCTGTTGGTGCCATCATCATCTCCTAGCCCAGATGATTAACCATCCGGTTAATATTTACCCACTATCACAACGTTCCAAGTGAGGGGATGTATTCACATCAGGATGGCTCCCTGGCTTGTACAAGATTGAAAGTGCTGATCTGATGTTGAATTTATTTTCATATGCATTCGTCTGTTTGTATGTCATCTTTTAAGAAATTCCTATTTAAATCTAGTACTGCCCTCTTTTAATCCACATCTTTTTCTATTCAGCTTTTGGAGCTCTTTGCATAGCCCAGATATCAGTCCCTGCTGTGAGGTATAATTTACATAATTGTATTCCCTAGCCTGTCTCTTCACTAGGTAATTGTTTCAGTTGCTGAAACATTTTAATGTGAGGAACACATTTTTTAACTTTTGCTTTTTTTGCTGTGCTTTTGGAATTTTCTAAAAAAAAAGAAAGAAAAGAAATCTTTGCCCCATCCCATGAATTGAAACATATCTCCTATGTTTTATTCAGGGAGTTTCTTGGTTTTAGATCTTGCATTTGAGTATTTAACTCATATTGAGTGTATTTTATTTTTTATTTATATGACAAAAGGTGGATTTCTATTTTCACATTTCTGAATGTACATCCATCTTTTCCCTCCATAGCACATATGGAGAAGCCCCCCCCCCTTTCTCTGGCACTCATGATGAAGGCCTCTCCTCCTCTAGTACATGTTTTTAGTGCTAGTTTTGAAGATCAGGTGGCTGTAGATATATGGACTTACTTCTTGGTTCTCTGTTCAGTTACTTTGGCTTATGAGTCTATTTATATGCTTATGCCATGCTGTTTGGTTTTCTACAGCGTTGTAGTGTATTTAGAAATCAGGTAATATAATTCTTCATTTGTTCTTCCTACTCAAATGGTGTTAGTAATTTGGTTTTTATTTATTGTTCCATATAAATTTATTTTTGAGTTCTCTGAAAAATTTCAGTAATATTTGATAAATGTCTTAGTGAACCTATTGATTCTTTTGACTAATGTGGCTATTTTAACAGTTTGATTCTTCCTACTTCCATGAATATTGGTATCTTTCCATTTATGGGGTCTCTTTCAAATTTTTTCATCAATGTTTTATGATTTCATTATAGACGTATTTCATCTTTGTTTACTTTAATCTTGTGCCTTTCACTTTTGGAATTACTATTGGTTGGACTGCTCTCTTGTATTTCGTTTCCTTAATGGCCCTTAACAATGCTGCTGATCTTTTTGTGTTGACTTTACATGGAAAAACTTGTCTGAATTCATGCATTCTGAATTTTGGGTAGGCTATTATTTTAGAAAATTACTATGTGAAGATAATGTCATCTTCAAATTGATGACAATTTGATCTTTTTGTCCAATTTAGATGTCCTGAATTTCTTTCTCTTTTCTGTTTGCTCTGCAATACTTCTTCTTACTATGTAATAATACCAGTTGTCTTGATATAAGCTCCTTCAGTTCTGCTGATGCATATTCCTTCTTTACTTAATTTCTTCATCATTATTGGGAAAATGCAGATATAATCTATAGTGAGATACCTCTTTACTTTGGGAAAAATATCATACAAATAACTAAAGATAATATGTCTGGACAATGTTGTGGACAAAGGGTTCCCTTGATAGCAATGGTTGGCTTTAATTTCATATGGCCATTGTAGAGAATTGTATGGAATTAAAAAAAATAAACAGAACAAAAACAAAACGTAAAAAACAGTACTATTTGATCCAGATACTGTATTACTAGGAAAATATTCAAAGAAAATGAAATTAGTACATCACAGAAACATCTGCACTCCTGTGTTATTGTAGCACTATTCACAAAGGCCAAGAAATAGAACCAGCGTAAGTATCTTTCAACTGATGATGAATGAACATGGGGCTTCAATACAGAGTGGAATTCTATTCAGCCATGAAAAGAAACATTTTTATTTGTGATTACATGGATGGTATTGGAGATTATTATGTCATGTGAAATAGACTAAGCAGGGAAAGACAAATGTCACATGATGCCACTCCCATGTGGAGTCTAGAAGTTGATGGCATGAGTGTTGGGTGTGGAATGGTGGTTGCCAGATCCTGGAGAGAATATGGGATTGTCTGGGAAGGGGAGGGGACAGTTGTGACTTTCACTTGATAGACCAAATAAGCAACAAGATATGCAAGGTGCTTACTCAAGGATATGTTAGCTAAGGGTGTGCTGGGTCCTTCTTAGCATCTTGCCATCAAATAGTAAGTTCTTTCCCAAAGATCTAATGTAATGGATCTAGATATCTGAGGGTTCTTCCCTCTCTCCCTTCCTCCCTCCTTCCCATCCTCCTTCCCTGTCTCTTTCCCTCCCTCTCCCTATTCACCCATTCCTCTCCCTTCCCCTTCCCTCCCTCCTTCCTTCCTTCCCTTCTTTTCTTCCTTTTTTTGGTAAACTAATGTTTGAATGTTAGTTCTGTGTTCAGAAAATATATGCCTCACAGCATATAAAGTTTTTTCTCTCTTATGTATTACTGGGCCTCTAGTGCTACCAACACATTGTGCAAAGTTGTGAAACAAATGAAATGATCACTATTTATTAATACTATTGAAATTGAAATTTTAATTAAGATAAATATAGATTCACATGTAGTTGGAAGAAATAATTTGGAGAAATCCCTTTGTGTCCCTTGCCCAGTTACCTCAATAACAAGTTTTGTAAAAACAGAGTGTAAGACTACAATCAGAATATTGACAGCAATATAATCTAACATTTTTATTCAGGTTACTTCAATTTTACATGTCTGTTTATGTGTATATAATTTTTATGCATTTTGTCACTTGTATTGACTTGTATATTCTCCACAATCACCAAGATATTGATCAGTTTTGGCCCCACAAGATCCCTGTTATAACTGTACCCCAATCTTTCCTTCCATCTCCTGACCTATTCCTGTCCTCTATTATTATCTGCTCCTCTTCCGGCCCCTTTACTTAGATTCGCCTGTGTTGCTGTGTGTCAAGAATTCTGTCCTCTGTTCCCAAACACTATCCCACAGCATGCTTGAACAACAATTTAACTGTCCACTTGATAGGGAACAATATGGGATTATTGTTTACTGGGTTGTTGCCATAAATTGCATGAAGATTTCTGGAAATCTATGTTTCTGTTCTCTGGGAGTAAAAGTCCAGTATGGGTCTGGAGAGATGTCTCAGCAGGTGGGATCCCTTTCTTCTCTTCCAGAGGACCTTAGTTGAATTCATTTCCTATATTACCCATATCAGGTAGCTCACAGCCATGTATAACTCCTACTCTGCCTCTGCATGCACAAACACACATGCCACACCTTCACACAAAATACACACTCATGAAACTAACTAAAAATAAACCTTTAAGAAAATAGAAAGTGGCTGGTTGTAAGGTCGATGTGCAATGCCACCCTGCTTTCCACAGAATGATATCAGTGTACCTTAACAGCAGTGTGGAAAGTGTCCACCTCTGGTCTCTCCCTAGCTTTATCTGCACTTGGTTGGGGCTGACTACCTGTCATTTTAGCTATTCTGGCAGGTATATAGTGATATCTCACAGGCGTATTCATGTGGCTTTCCAAGGAAGTCGTGATTCTGATGTCTCTTTCTGTGATGAATTGTTATCTGTATCCTTGACAGTAAAAATCTGTTTGTGACCTTTGCCCATTTTCTGGTTGGATTGTTTCTAGTTTTACTGTTGAGTTGTGAGGCTTGTTTTATATGTCCCAGATGCTAGTCATTTGTCAAATAAATTGTCTTCAAACTTTTTCTTCTACTCTATCTTTCCTCTCCGAGTAGTCTCTTACGGAGAAAACAATTTGAATTTCTGGACAATATTATGATATTGCCACTAGTGAGACCAAGAGGAAACATTTGTGCCTGTTGTTTAAAGATGAGCTGTTGCACCCTTCCCCCATATGTGTCTGTTGACTGCTTGTTACTAGGAGCTTTTAGCAAAACACTTCTTGTCCCCTCTGTCCCCTCCTCCCAGTTAGGCCTGCATGCAAGTTCCTGTTTATTGTCTAAATGCTAATTTCTGTTTTTGGCCCACCCCTTTGCAGGAGGGCCCTGGGAACATAGGCTTCTGACCTTGGTGTTTTCCCACCATACCTGACTTTGGTATATAAGGCTCTACCCTTGTAATAATAAATGCCATTCACCTTGTAAGAGTGATCTGCTGTTTTTGTCTTTATTTTCATCCTTAGCCCTTAGCCTCGGATCATTGTGAAGTATGGTAGAGCTGTAGCTGTGAACACACCACGGCTCGCTACAATGAGCATCAATTTGATTATTACGCACATGTGCCTTAAATATGTGCTGAATCTCCATTACATGTCTACAAATGTGTCTTAATAAAATCTTAGAAAATCTAAAGTATATAGGATGGACTTTAAAGATACCTTTACTTTTATTTTGTCTGTGTGTGTGCACGTGTGTACAGGTATGTGTGTGCACTTGTGTATATAAACATGTGAATGTCAAGGGTCAAGATCAAATATCTTACTCAATTACCTTCCATCTCATTGTCATTATTCTGGAGACAATTTATTTCTGAACTCAGAGTTCACAGAATCAGCCAGACTAGGTGGCCAGCAAGCCTTTCTTGTCTCCTGATTTATACCTCCATAGTACTAGAATTACAGTCATATGCTTCCATGCCTGGGTTTTTGAGTGGGTACGTGGCTGAGGTCATCATGCATGTGCAGCAAGCATCTTCTGGGTCACAAATTAAAAGGCCTTATTAGACTTTTTGATAATGTGAATATTATTGAAATGAGTGAGTTGAATATTAAAGTTGTAAATAATAAATTGGAACTTTAGCACCATAATGTCTTACACTAATAGCTTTAAATATTAATACCAGATGGATGGAAATTATTGATTTTATCAGGTTCTTAGTTGTCATGTTTTTTCATTGCTAAGTAGAATTCTATAATAATACAATTTCTATCATAAAACTGGCTTATCTATTTTCCCATAGATGATGATGATGATGATGATGATTTGGATTTTGAGATGGGCTTCTCTGTATAGCTTTGGAGGCTGTCCTGGAACTCACTCTGTAGACCAGGCTGACCTCGAACTCACAGAGACCCACTTGCCTCTGCCTCCCGAGTGTTGAGATTAAAGGTGTGCGCCACCACTGCCCTGCAGTTGTGGACATTTAAGGGATACAGCCTTGCTGGAGGAAGTGTGTCACTGAGGCTGGGGTTTGAGGGTTTATAACTTGGTCCTACTTCATGAGAAAAGATGTTTGTATGCAAATTATAGTAAATGTTCCTCATGAATATAGTCATTCCTTCAGTGAACAATTACTGGGTGACGTCTGTGTTGTACCGTATGTAATTAAAACTGGAGTAATAAGCTCTGAAACACACGCAAAGATGGTGGGATGGAGAGGTTAGGGGGTGGCTGTGGGCTGGCAGGAGGCTGGACTGTTTCAGGTGAGTGTGGATGTCTTTCTTAGGAAGACTTTCGAAGGATGCGTGCAGTGACAATACGTTTGAAATCTGGACTGAATTTGTTACTGGTGGAGTCTAGTGGAAATGGGACATGTAGCAGTGGGCCCACCATAAGACAGCTTCTTCTTGAGAAGGCTAGGAACCGTTGCTGATAAGCCTTGAGGCTGAGCCTGAAGCCTTCCAGGCCACCAGTGGGTTGAGAGGCTCCTGTGTTCTAATGAGTTTGTGAAAGTTCCCTCAGTTGTGCTTAAACTATTTTCAGATACAGGATCGCTGATGGGTAAGATGTAGAACGTCAGGGGTGCCAAATCTACTGAGTAGTTCTAAGACCTAAGGAATAAGTAAGGCAATATAGTAATAATCGGGGAAAAGATGAGCCATTGGGAGGAAATGGGAAGGGGTGTTATGAACAGGGTTGGGAGGCAATGGGAAGGGGAGTTATAAACAGGGTCTGGCCAGTAGGCATGAGGAAATAAATAAGGCGAGTGGGGCAGCGTATGCAATCCTTCCTCTGTAGTGAGCTTGCTGATGGAGGTCTGTAGTATACAGCTGCCATCGTGAGTGGAAGCTTGACTGCATTCCAATAGCAAAGTCCCGCAACCGAGAGCAAAGCCAGAGGCCTGAATGGAGAAGCCTCAGAAGCAAGCAAGTCCTTGATGTTTGTCATCCAAGCCATTGGAGGGATTGGGCAGGAGTGAGGACAGACTCATCGTTATCAGCTCGCTGGGACTTCCTTCACACACCTTCAGCAAGAATGGAACTCTCAATCCCAAATCAAGCGTTGGGTCTGCCCAGCAAGCGGTGACCTATTCTGTGTGTGCTCCTTATAGTGTTTGACGGAAGAAAGAAAATAAGGAAACACTTCTGAAACTTTTGATGGCCATGAGGTGTTACAAAATTTATTCGAATCATGCAAATGTAAGTAATGCCAGTGACTCAAAAAATATAAATTGGATTTCTCAAACTTTTTCAAAAAGTGGAACTGAAAATGAACAAATAAAATTTGAGATAAGCATAGACATTACTTTTGATCAAATATTTCAAAATTTCTGATTACTATCCAGAGGATCCGGAACCAGGGCTTGACCTCCAGGATTTAAGAGAGAAGTGAAATCGATTTGATTTTGATAAATATTGATAGACAATTATTAGAGAGAACACACCCAGTTCCAGTGGTCTCAAACACAGGCTTGCTCTACTTCGGCAGAACTGGCTGCCAACTGGGCAGGATCCAGGAAAATCACCTGCGACGATGGACATCAGAAAACTGACTGTTCTGGCTGGTGTGTTCCCATTCCAGCTCTACCATGTGGGAAGAATGAGCCTGCGGGTAGTTTGCCTCTGGCGCAGTAGAGGCGACTTCCCAAGAAACAACATGGGTGCTCAACCCAAGAAGTCACTGTGATCACTCAGCCCCTGAGAGAACTTGTTGCAGAGTACTGGGGTTCTTTCCTGGGAATCCCGCTCAGTCGCAAGTGTCCTCATCCGCAGCTCACCACTGCTGGTAACTCCAGTTTCAGCAAAGTTCACACTGTCTTCTGACCTCCACAAGCACCTCAACACATATATATGGTACGGTATACTTGCCTGCAAACGCATGCATCCGTTTTTAAAAGCCACCAAGGCTCTGAAGGCCTGCCTGAGGCAGTATTTGGGTTTGTTTCTGTCAGTATGAGTCCTTTCTTAGGCTTAGAAATTCAGGAAGCTGTTTACTTTTCCATCTGCTGTTGTGCCCAAATTCTGAACCTCAAAATCACTAAGAGGCCCATTTTGATGCAAAAGCAAAGAGTCTTTTATTAAAGGGCTCGGGCCCTTCACCCCACCACCATGGCAGACAGCTGGAGAAAGACCCTGAGAAACCCTGAGGCAGAGATCTTAAAGGGCAGCCTAAGGGGAGTGTCTAGGGGTATGAAACAGTCTCAGAATTGGTGCTCTTCTAAGTCTGGACGACCTGCCCTGTGTTGATTAGTCAACTGGTTGTTATGGCCCATAGGCCTTCCCAGAGCGGTTGCTATGTTCTGTACCTCACTGTTGTGCACTGTCCGTAAAGCACACCCAGAGCCGTAAAGCACAGCCCTGCCAGCTAGCTTCTGATTGGTTCCTTGCCACGAGGAGGGCATCTGACCTCCTAGTGACCAGGACAGGAGCTGCCAGGTTATGCAAGCACACATGGTAGCCTGTCACGGTTGCTAAAACGGGGAGGATGGTCACTACACTGCTATGGCCCAGTTTCACAAAACTTCCCCTTTGCAAACAATAAAGGAGAACATGTCAGAAATCGAGAGCTCAAAAGGCGTCATGGATTGGTGTTGTCTGAGTGGTGATGTACACAATGTCTATAATCTGTATCTACGCCATAGCTATATCATATCTTTATCTACATTGGTATCTGGCTGGAGAATTTGTCCCATTCACTATCTAGTCCTACTTCTTTTACTCTCCATGAGTATCACTTCAGACTTCATAAATGTACATTTCTGCTCCCTCCAAGTCACCCTCCCCAGGACATGGATCAACCTTCCTCAAAATAACATAACTATGGGATTTGTTTAGCAAAATAAACTATACATAGGTCACCTCATTCAAGACTGAAAAGAAAAAAAATCTAAAGTTTGCCTTCACTTGGTGAAAGTGGTTTAAGAAATAAATGAATGAGATGATTCTTCTTGTTTGTCCTTGCTTGGCGTCCTGCCAGAACTAACATCAGGAGGTCCAAGGTTCGCAGGCACTTCTCTATTGGAGAAGTGGTGCTCCCCTGAGCTGCATTTCCTGCTGCTTCAGGTCTTCCTTAAGCGCCACACTGAGCACAAGGAAGCTTATCTTCTCCATGAGACCTCTCTAAGCAGATCCCTTAACCAGTAAATGAATGTCTTTTCTTCCTTCTCTACAGGAATTAAAAGTATTTCTTCTTTAATATGGGTCAGGACCATTCTCACCCCTTATTTTGTTATTTTGAAAGCAACTTTTGTTTTAAAGTTTAGACTTGAAATTGGCTTCTATCCGTTCCTTTTAGAAAACACTCCAGTTTCCTTTCTGTTTCTTTGATAAAAGGTTCTGAGCAAGGCAGCTTAGAGGAGGAAAAGGTTTATTTGTTTTACACTTCCAATATGCAGTTCATCACTGAGGGAAGTCAGGGTGGTCGGGAATTCAAGGAATGCAAAGCAGGGACCATGGAAGAATGCTGCTAGCCTGCTGACAGGCCTCATTAGCTGGCTTCTTTTGTACATAGTAGGGCAGCCTGCTTAAGGATGATTCTACCCACAGGGCCCTCCTGCATCAGTAAAGGATGAAGTCAGGCCACTGCACACATTCCCATAGGAGCATCTGACATGAGTTTACTAAGATCCCCTTCTCAGTGACTCTAGGCTGGATTTTGAGAATCTCAATTTTGGGTACAAAACCTCAGATAAATAGGAAAAGGCTTTACTGGGAAGCCTTCAATTCACTTGGATAATTCATCTGTGTTATTTCACTTACACTTTAGAAAAATTATGAATTTTTATTATTCCTTCCCTTGCATAAAAAGTTGGGAGACAAGAATGATTAAATCACACTACAAATAATCTGAAGTCCATATGCCAAATTCACCCCATAATCTGGCTTGAACATTGTGATGAAGGCCGTTTTATTGAATAGGATAAAGCGTCCTGTGTTAGAAACTGTGCTTTGTTCATTGTTTACTGCAATGTTTAGGAGAACTTGACTCTTTTAAACTTTTAGATGTTTGTGGGATGGTGAGAAAGCAGTAGATTGTCTGAATTATTAACCTCTAGTGAGGGCCTTTTTTCTCACTTTTTTTCTTTGATTTTATTTTATGTGTATGTGTGTTTGTCAGAATGTATATCTGTACCATGTGTATGCAGTACCCATGGAGACCTGAAGAGGAGTTGGATCCTCTGGAACTGGAGTTACAGAGTGAGACATTTTTAAAAATAAAATAAATACCTGGAATGACATCAGTAATTCTAGAAAGTAACAAAAGGTAATTGTCTAAGCACATTGTGAAAGTCAAGCTCAGGGTTTTGCAAGCAACATACATTTTGGCTTTTTTTTTCACTCTAGAAGATAACACAGAGCACAGCACGTGTCCACATCCAGGAGTACAAAGCAACTCTAATTGGTTAGTTGGCTAGGTCTCACTGTTTAACGATCTTTGCTATGTGTGTTCATGTGTGGTAAAAGCATGAGATGCCCTGTGCATGCATGTGTAGAGGCCAGAGCAAGACGTCAGGTATTTACCTCCATCACTCTAGTGCACTTAGATTCATCTCCTTCATCCCCACCTCTTTCTGTCTGGAAGTCCCGCCTGTACCTCCTGCCTAGCCGTCGGTCGTTCAGCTTTTTATTATACCGATCATAGCCAGACATTTCCACACAGTGGGCAGACACCCCACAACATCTTTTCCTGAACTAGGACCTTGCATTTCAGCCAGGCTGATTGGCCAGTGAACCGTAAGGATTTGCTTCTCCCCTTGCCCCAGTGTTGCAGCTACAGGCATGCGCACTGGTGCCCAGCTTTTTACATGGGTAGTGGGCATAAGAACGCAGTCCTAATGTTCAGAAATCAAGCATTCTTACCCACTGAGCCATCTCTCCAGCCCCGTGAGTTTTAATGTGGTAAAATTCTAGGCTTTTGAGTAAAGTCTATTGTGAGTACAGGCTGGGAAATAGAGTAGAGTTCAGCACCGAACTCTAACAATGGTTAATCTTGCACCACATGGGAAGAGCTCTGAAAGTGCACAGCCTCTGTTTGGCTCAGTTAGCACAGTAAGCACTCTGTCTTTCATCTCAGACAGGCCTGTATTCCTGCAGTTAAACTATTGATGTGATAAGAACTCAATCTTGCATGTTTACTTTATAATTTCTAGAGTGTTCTGTTCATTCAGTGTCTCGAATATTTAATATGACTACTTGCTTCTTGCCCTGGAGATGAGCGTGTTCTTTGATAGACTGTTCAAGTGTACAGGCATATAAATTAGAAAGATTTAGATTCCTGATTCTGCGTATAGCACGGAAGTTGATGAAGGGAATATCAATGTCACACGTGAAACACGTTCTCCAACAACTCTTCTCTTTGTAGTAAAAACTGGTAAAAATTAGTACAGGCTTTGTAAGGTTATTCTCTTCTTATTTCAATGTTTGTTTAAAGGCTGTTTGCTGGAAACATTTGAGCCTTTGTTGAGTAGGTGAAAGACATCATAAAGAATACATTTCCACATGCACAAACTAGCAGCCAACCTTTCAGTCATATAAGTTCTTCTGAACATTCACAAAGATGACTAGAAAATATTGACATGACCCTAGATGATGGTGGGGTGTGTGTATGATAGAGTAATACTGCTACCAGTTATCCATAGCAACCAGATTACCAGTTACTTAATTCCTAGGGATATATAGATATGTCTTTACAGATTATCTTTGCTTTATCTATAGAGACAGATGTTATCATTTGAGTTGAAGCAAGTACATCATACATTCATAAAAGCCAGATGGATGACACTGCTTTGGGGAAGTTTAGTGCCTGTCTATAAAGACCAGATGGGTGCCGCTGTCTGAAAGGTTTATAGTGGCTAGCTATGACTGTGCTGCAGAATGCAATGAAATCTTCTCAGTTCTCCAGAGAATTTCTCCATTCTTTATCTGCAGCTGTAGCTGCCTGCAGAACCCTTCAGGCTAGACTAACCATTGGACTTGCAATAGCTTTCCCTATCTGACATCTAAAGATAATGTTCTTATGGTGATAGGTAAAGGAGATAAGCCAGAGAAATAAATGAGTCAGGTATATGGTGACTTCATGATGTTCTTTCCATTCTCTTCAAAACAGTTTTATGTCCTCTAGATTTATATAAAAGCAGATCAAGATGTATAAGAATCTTCTTAGATGAAAAGCACCCAAATCTGTTTTCTTCACTTATGTTAACCTGCAAGCTTCTAAAACCTTGGGGTAAGCAAAAAAAAAAATTCCATCTCTATGTGATTTCCTCATTATTTATATTTGTAATTTGTTCTTTGCTTGGTCTTTTGTATTTTTGGTTTCATTAATAGTCTGCTTGTGGTATAATATTATGATTATTACAAAATCCTAGATTTATAACTGACTTTTTAAATTCCAGAACAAGATAGCTCAAGCCTTTGTAAAGTATTCAAAGTCATGATCATCGTGTGAAGAAAATTGGATCACCACAGCATTTAGGTGCTAAGATCCATGGCCCATGGCTTTCTTAGAGCCTCATGTCTGTTTTATATATGCCTACCAGCACTTGTACCCCCCTCTCTTTGGAGGACTGAGCTTTTGTTCCCAGAGGAAAACAAAATGAGTATGTCCTCAGCAGCTTTATCTACTGTGTAGAAAGGAGAGAATACTAGATCCAAATTAATTATTGGTTCTACTAGCGTGGAACGTGACTACTGCTTTCTTCTTCAAGATCACCTGCTAATGAAGCCACATACTCCCAGAGGACGTCCTGTGTCTAACCTAGCACATCTTCCCATGATAAAGCATTTTTGGTTTGCAGTTACATGGGCATTTCATCTGAGGAACAGAGAAAGGAAGTCTTTTTGCTAGTCAGGGCAAAGGCATGAATATTATGTGGCGATATTTTGTTTATGACTTAATAAAGCTTGCCTGAATATCAGAGTGCAAAGCTAGCCATACTAGTCAGTCATAGAGGCCAGGCAGTGGTGGCACACATCTCTAATCCCAGCAACCACACTAGTTAGCCATAGAAGCTGGACAGTAGTGGTGCTCACCTAGAGAGGAAAAAAGGCAGGATGAGACCAGAACTCACTCTTCAGTCTGAAGATTTCATAGAGAACTCTAGTGGCTGGCTGCCTTGCTTTTCTGATCTGCTTGACTCCTGATCTCTCTCTCTGGGCTTTTATTATGGGTTCTACAGTATCATCTCATTATCAATTCACTGTTTCTCTCACTTTTTCTGACTATTTCAATGCGGTTTGTCTTTCAATGGAGTTATAGACCAGACTCTTACAGAGAGCCCCCGTTCAGTTCCTCGAACCCATATGGAGTGACTTACAACTGCCTGAAACCCCAGGTCAAGAGAGATTGAACATGTCTGGCCTTCAAGGATACCTGCACTCATGTGTATTTATCTACATGCACACCGAATTTAAAAATAAAATTAAAACATAGCTTCTGCTTATACAAATTTGAAAAGCTCTGAGCTAAACAACCATTCAAAATGCCATTAAATGTCATGACTCTAGGGACACAACTTCAAAGGGGGTACCATCTGAATTGTTCAACGAGAAAGAACAATGAAAAGACATAGTCATGGAAAATAAATTGACCAAGAAAACATAAGGATAGTTAACTCTGACCCAACTCTTGGCCCTTATTATCATTAGTATTTTTGTTTTTCAAGATAGGATTTCTCTGTATTGTTTTGGAGGCTGTCCTGGAACTCACTCTGTAGACCAGGCTGGCCCCGAACTCACAGAGATCCACCTGCCTCTGCCCCCTGAGTGCTGGGATTAAAGGCGTGCACCTATACTTCTCAGGGAAGGTCTCTAGGAAGGTTGAAACCCAGGGTCTGAGTGTGGTTGAGAATCAAACAGGGCTCAGTTGCTACCCCATGAAGAAAACAAATCTGTGGACATAGTTACACTGTGTCAATATTACTGAAACACTGGGATAGAGTATATTGACATAGAATTTGATCCCCAGAATCGTCTTAATGACAAGGCATGAAGACTATCATTATGCTGTGCAAATAAACAGGTGTACTCCTGTCTTGCAACATGGGAACTAATCCCCTCCTAAGGTCTTCCTCAGAAAATAAAACATTGTGCAATATTAGAAAATTCTATGGCCTTATTAATAGGGACATTCTTTTCCCAATTATGAAAGTCAGCATTGTAGATAAAGCAGTATATCTTTTAAGATCTCTTGGCAGCTCTTTATAACAGTGCATCTGTAGCTATTATAATCTTCTTGTTTAGGTAAATTTTGTGCCTAATAGCAAGTCTTTAATTATGATGACAGATTTCTTTTCCTGCTACATGTAATGCTGATTTTAATGAGGGCATTATTTATGAAGCTTACAACAGATTTGGTATATGTAGAATTATGACATATGCAAAGATGTTTTTAAAGAAACAGTAGGAGGAAGTACAATGATTTTTATGTTTTTAGTTTGGCCAAGGTAATACAAGGTGATTGTGTTAATACTCATTGTTCAGATAGCCTAGGCAAAAGTTACTCTGCTTCAAAACCACCTGAAGATTTTGACTGTAATAGTTTAGATACCCAGGTCCTGAAGTAGATCTCTGAAAGATAATTCTTTAGTTCAAGACATAGAGGGTGGTATTGCTACCACAAAGTTAAAACAGGCCTTTGGTTTTTATTGCTTGATTTGCAGGATTTTTATTTGTGTAGCCCAGACATTAACCAGAGGAGAGCCATTTTTCTCCACATCTTGGTTGACCTTTAATCATATAGCCAGAAGAAATCTAATCACATTTTAAGGGCTTACACTTGGCTCCAAGTGCATTACACATTTCCAGAGTATTTTAACATTATAAGTAATTATGGTTAGTTTTTCTTCCATAACTAGAGCAGATGAATAGCACTGCGTGTTTTAATTTATTAGTTAAGATATTTATGACTTCTTTAAGGCTGGAGCCTCAATGAAAGCCGAGGCAGTGATCTGTGAATTAGTTACTATAAATAAAGGTAGAGTTTTGTGGCTGTTTAAGCAGTATTTAACTGAGAGAGAAAGCTTCTTGGGCTAAGTCAAAGCCCTGTAACAGCTTGGTGAGATTTAGGTTTCCTTTCCTTTCAAAGTCACAAAAGGATTTCTGTGAGCATGAAGGAAGAAGACGAGGAAAGCAATGGCCAGAGCTCAGTTCTGCTTCTGTCTAATGGGCCACAAGTTCATCTAAGTCTGTTTCCTAAGACTAATCATCATTTCTTTTGTGGTCCTCTGCAACTAAAACCATTGAACACTTAATAAAGAAATTGTTCCTTGAAGAGCTGGATGGCAGATAATTTGTATTGGCTCAAGAGACCGGGGACTAACTTGACAAAAGAACCAGAGTGGACTTTTTTCCCCTTATAGATCTGTTACAAAAAGATATCTGAAGACTAAAATTGTCTGAGAAACCCAATGTTATTTTGTCACATTGCAAGATGGACTTGGTGAATGGTCCCTGGCAAGGTCAATCGCTCAATCATTCCTTTCCTGACAACATCTGATCCATCTTAATCAGAGGTACATATAGGAGCTGAGAGGAGGCCAGGGTTGAGTCTCTGGTATACTTGATGGGATTTCTTTCCCTTGCTTTGATTTTTTCAGAACTCTGAAAGCCCTAATCAAATAAAAATGGGTGTTAACTTTGTACATTCTCTCCTCAAGAGCTGTTCCTTAGTAACCAGGGAGTTGAGAAAGCCTACAATGTGATTCATATATCCCCCGCACCCAAAACCCCTGCTCCCGCAGGCAAGCACTCTTCCACTAAGCCATATCCCCACCCCTACCATCTATTTTCAGAAAGGCCCTTGGATATTCTTGCTTTCTATAGTGCCCTGTTCCTTACTAGTCTCAAGTGCTACTTTTTTTTTTCTTTAGGCTGAAAGCGAGAGTTTTGTTTGTGGTGTAACAGAGCTCACAAGTTACATTTTCACAGCTAGCAGGAGGAATAATAGATAAAATAAAAGGAATTTGTAAAAATGACATAGCTATTTGGGAAACAAAATATAAAAAAGAAGACAAGATGACCTTGAACTATGAAAGGTGAAAGTTGTTGTGGGTAATGCTCACGTGGAAATGCTTCCAATTTTGTGCCACCGAGTAAAACGGTGCTTCAGTCTGGAGGGGCCCTAAATGGCAAAAGTCACTGCCGTGATACAAACGTGGGGTTGTGAAGGAAGAATTTAACTGGGATTGAGCTAACAGAGTGAGCGGGTTTACATTTCAGGATCCTCAACCAGAACGCCCTTTCTTACCAGTACAATGGCTTTGTTTGAGTTTTTAAAATTAATGCTGTCGTACTAGCAAATGATCCTAAACTTTTTGATGATTTATATTTCTTATGAAAATAAATAATGCCCATAGCAAGAATAAAATGAAAAACTATGTCTTAGATTTGTAGCTGCTTTTATACTTGACCTTCTAGAAAGTAGAATCTGTAACAAAACTTACTTCCTCAGGCTTTGTTGGTAGATACCGTCTCAGAATAGAGGAGAGAGGCAAAAAGGAATCCAAAGCCCAAAAGAAAGGATACAAAGACAAATGCGTTCAGAAATGAGCTGACTACAGTTCCCCAAGAAACACAGTTGACAGCTTAGTTCTGCACGGTGTTTTCCAGACCAGTACAGTCTCAGAATAGCCCTTAGGGCAGGAGTTGGCAAATGCTTTCTGTCAGCTTTCAAAGAACACACAGTCTCTGTAATAATTACTTACTCTGCTAATAGAATCTGCCATAGACAATATGGAAATGAATGCATACACTTAAGTTTCAATAAAGCTTTATTTATAAAAGTAGGAAGTGAGCCTGATTGACCTTCATGCCTTTGAACTAAAACACAGTCTGCCTTTCCTGTTTCCCCTCTGTCTAGCCAAAATTTACTTCAGGAGGCATGATCATTTCTGGGCATCTCCTTTCTGTTCCCCATAACTGCAGATTATCACTGAAGGAACTGATCCATACAGCAGAGCAGCCTACCATTTGAACTTGGACGCACTAGAGGAACTATAAGTCCATGGGTCCATTTAATTTAGATGGGTTTCCAAGGGCCACTGCAAATTGCACCTTAGTTACATAGTTACAGATGTGGCTGCTGTGGGGAGAGAAGACAATGGTAGCAACTTGGGATGGTCACCTGAATGATCAGTCATAACTGGGAATTTTGACAGTGGTGAGGCTGAGACCATTTAGAACTGCCTACCTATATTCAGTTCTGTATCCAATTTGAATAAGGCTGGAACATTCCATACAGTAATTGTAAGTAAAGAGTTGATTGAAATACACTTGAATGTACTTTCCTTTAAGTCTTGTTAAATTACTACCATTCATTTCAGTAAAGAACGTTGTCTAGAATGTTGTTGGAATCATTTTGTTTTCTTTTCTTTATGCTTGATCTTTAAAATGGTGCCTGAGGAAATTGGGACATCATGACTGTTGCTGTTGGTTTCTCTTGTCCCGTCAGGTCCCATTGCCCTTGAGCCCCAAATAAACATGCAGACACTACATTAATTATAAAATTGTTGGCTGAGGGCTAGGGCTTCTTATTGGCTAGCTCTGTCTTAATTATTAACCCATAGCCGCTAATCTATATATTTCTACATGACCTTTTCTTACCAGAGAATGCCTGGCACTTCCTATCCTCCTGGTCCCTCCATGGTGTGTCCTCCAGGGCGTCTCTGCCTACCTTTCCCAGAATCCTCCTTGTCTCATCGCCCCACCTATATTCCTGCCTCTATTGGCCAAACAGTGTTGTATTCATCAGCCAATAAGAGAAACTTGTATGCAGAAGGACATCCTCCATCACCTTCTCTTTTTTGTCTATTTAAAAAGAAGGGCTTTAACTTTAACAGTAAAATTATATATAACAAAACAGTTATCAAGTAGGAACTATAGTTAATAATATTTAGTCCGTTAACATTTGGCAAAATTTAAAGAAAATATTCTATCATCTATGCAATCTTTGTGAGTCTAAAATCTTATATGTAGTTTATCTTTTATCATAACTAAGGAAAACCATAACTATAACTATCTATCCTCAACTCCATTAAAGACCTCAGAAGGATAATATATAAATTCTAGAATTGACAGAGACATCTTGCTGTCTGGACAGTCAACAAAAGTTTCTCTGTAATGTTGGAGCATCCATCTTCAGCCATAGTGTGTCTGGCAGACTTCTCAGTGAAGCAGGAGATTTTAAACTGTCCGCCTGCATTGGCAGTCTGTCAGTCATTTTTTCTCTGTGTCCTGCTGAATGGCTGGCAGACTCTTCCATGAAGCTAACCTGCAGAACTGTTCCGTTTTGTTTTACAAGTTCAGAAGTCACTTTCCTGTGTGTCCTGCATGTCTAGTTTATACAGAAATAGTCAAATAGTCCAGGCAAGACCAATTTCTTGCCCAAATGACTAGTCTTGCCATGTTGAAGGCAAACTCCATAACAAGTTTCTTTGATGTCCATCTTCCTCTCTGAAGTAATTGGTGTTTCCAGGAGCAGTTGTGTCTCATTGTCATGAAAACCCTAAACCATTTTAAATGTCATATTCTATAGATGTTTGAAAGGGTTGAAGAATGTCTATCCATCGCAAATATATCTCTGTATATCTAGAAAGCCTAGCTAATATAACTATAAGATTTTACTATTATAGGTGACTATAATCAGTATTTAATTATACACTACATTTTTAAATGATATATATAAACACAATGTCTAAACAAAAGTAAAAATATACATATAACAAAAGACCTTAAATTTGTATTAATAAATCGAAATCCATATCGATGTATTCATTTCTATCTAATATTTCCTTTTTCCCTTTAGAAACAGATTTACTGTGATCATTAACCATTTATAACCAACCTCATTTAAATGAAAAAAACATTTATAAACAGTATTTGTCTCTTTGCCCTGTCTATCTTCCTGCCTCTATTGGCCAAACTGTTTTATTCATCAACCAATAAGAGAAACATCCATCGCATGACATTAAAGGAACGTGCTGAGAAGTCCAGTTCTCTCCAGGTATCCCTTGGGGCTACTATAGTCAGCAGAATAGCTGGTGATATGGCCACAGGCAATTTGTCACTCATGTGACGTAGCTGTAAGTCTACTGCAGCTGTTTTAGCCAGAGAGCAAGGGTTCAAAGCCTGGCTTGGGCTCAAGGGGTAGTGAAAGTTGGGGCAACTCATTTAATTTCCTCCTGAATCTGTTTTACTTGTTTATAAAATAGAAAAAGTATTCATTGTAAAGATTACTAATTGTGAATGTGGTTGATAAAACTACCTTCATTCCTAAAGTAGATTTGCTAAGAGGTGGCTTCCCATGGATAACACACTTGACCCTCATCCTTCTTTGTGAGCCTAAGTTGTTCCTCTGTCAAATGATATGATTTTACACCTTACCTATATATAGGATTTTCCTGGGAGTGTAGGTGATTTAGCAAGTAAATGAAGTACCTGGTATAGTAGACCTACATTAGAAGTCAATTGCATAGTAGTTTTATAATTAGAATGCACCATATCCACAGGAGCCTCTGATGGAACACTTGGCCCCCAGATGATGTCATGCTTTGTGCAGGACGTGGAACTTTTTGGAAGCAGGATCTGGTTGGTCGATAAATGAATATAGGTGTGGGGCCAGTTGGCTGGCCCTACTTCTCAGCTAGCTCTGTTTTTCTCATCCTCTGACTAGCCACAAGCTGTGCTATGATGGACACTCTGCCTGAGCCACACATACTTCTGGCAATGAACTCCACTCAGACTTCTCCACCATCATGGTCCGTGCCCTCCTGAAATGCACACCAAGATATATGGTTCCATCAACTTAATGAATTCTGAAATTTGGTACCAAGATTGGGACCATTCCTGGCATGAACATGATAAAATGTTCAGCCTGTGACATGATTACTACTTGCTGCTTTTGGCAAAGCTTACAGAGACAATTCTAAGCAAAAGATGTAGAAAATATGCACTTTGGTAAGGAAGGGACTATAAGTGAGTTTAAAGTTCCAGCCAAGGCAGACACAAAGTGAATGTGTTTGAGATTGGCAGTGTTAAAGAGTGACCTAGGGTTTTGTACTGGGACAATGGAAAGGGTGTCTTAAGAGCAAGGTCCCTCCCATCAAAGGTTCCAAGCTATTAAAATATGAATTCATTTGAAAGGGGACTGACTATAAAGAGGGCACCTGAGAAGAAATAGCCTCCTGGTTACACTACACAATCAGGAGAGCCTGGTACGCTGCTTGCCTAGGTTCAAGACTAGCTACACCGGGAGTAGGAAGCCTCTATAGTGATGATCAAAGGAGGGTTGGCTGTATTTTGAGCAAGAAATAGAATTTTGAATTGCCCACGTAGTGTTGACTTCACAACCCTGCAGAAGGCAGGGGTTACGGATTCATGTATGCTTATTTCATGACTTTAGAGAAGAAAGGAGAGAGAGAGAGAGAGAGAGAGAGAGAGAGAGAGAGAGAGAGAGAGAGACAGACAGACAGACAGACAGCGGGGTGGGGGGTGGGGAGGGGGGAGGCAAAAGGCTCTGCTGAGCAGTGCAGTAGATATTCTAGGATGTGGAGATGCCAGAACCATTGGACATCCCTGAGAAAAGCTGCACACAGAATGAGTTGTCATTTATGTTACAGACATGAGGGCCAAAGAGGTGGGCCTACTAACCCCCGCTGGTGGACACACAATGCCACCAGAAGTCCAACGATAGATGTGGAACTATAGAGTTCTGTGTTTGCTGGGGCCTGGGTGGGGGTTGGGGGTTGGGGCTTGTCCTGGTCTGCCCTTTTCTTGATGCCTTTCTAGTTCTCCTGCTTCAGAATGGGGGTGTTTCTTCTGTACCACTGTACACTGGAAGGATGGAACTTGGTTTTTTTTATTTCCAGGGGCTCTTGGTGAGGAAAATTTGAATCTCAAAAGAAATTTTGGAATTTTGATTTTTCTGCAGTATTGGAGTTATGAAAACTACGGTGAATTTGAAGTTAATTTAGATGCACATTGTCTTTGGAGATGGCCATGCACTTGTGGGATCCAAGCTAAGATGCTATGGTTTGCACATGAAATGGCTCTACAGGCTTGTATGTTTGGATACCGTGTACTAGGTGTAGTAGTTTATGATGTTGCTTTGGGAAACTGAAGAATCATTTAGACATGGGGTATAGCTAGTGGCCATAGATGTATGACTGAGGACCTTGTGGCTAATAGGCCATTCTCATTTTAACTCTGACTTTTTGCTTCCCATCTGCCATAGTGCTGCAACCAGCTGCAGGATGGCACCACTAAGGACTTAATCTGTCCCAGCCACACATACCTGTTTCCACAGACTACCCAGTGTTTTCCAAATAAGATGGACTGTACCACTCCAAATCGTAAACTACACCATGTCTTCCCACATAGATAGACTATGCCACCCAAACTGTAAACTGGAATATATCTTTCCAAATAGATGGACTGTACCACTCAACACTACAGACTACACCATGTATCCCACATAGACAGACTGTACCACTCAACACTACAGACTACACCATGCATCCCATTAGGATGGACTATAACACTCGAAACTGGAAGCCAAAATACCCTTCCCTCCTTAAGCCGTTTCTGTCAGATGCTTGGTCATGGTATTGCAAAAGAAAACAGTTACTAAATAACACTAAATCAAAGTTAGTGTTACTGCAATTATAATTAATAATTTACATTACAGTTTAATATGCTATATAAGTAACATATAATAAGTGTAACACAAAATAAAATCGATAATTGATGGGAAGCGAGGTGATTAACTATGTAAATATATTGCTTTTTATTTCCATCTATAATAGACGTCATCAGACTGTTGTCATTTTGTGCTACGTACTTGATTAAAACAACCAGCTTCTCTCTCACGACCGGTTTCTCTGAAGCTGTCCCATTATGACCGGAAGTAGAGTGAAGGAATCCCACTCTGGAGCACCAAACGATGCCCCACCCCTCACAGACTGGCCTCACGTCCGGAAACACATCGGTCCGGGGGACCGCTTGCTAATCACCACTGTCAGTTTCCTGACACTTAGAGAGTTGTGCAGCACTCCAGAATCACATAACGGCCCAGCGGTTCCACACTAAGCCCTGGGTCCCAAACCTGGCTTTGCCTGGGCCATATACATGGTTGGCGATGCACGTTTCCCAGCCTGTGTTCATGTCGAGACATTAAGTTCATTCCAGATCTACAAACCTACCATGATATGGTAATAATGAACAGTGTGTCTTTGGGCAGGATAAGAGCATTGGATAGAGGAGACAACGTTTCCCTCCCTTCCCATCCCTGACCCGGCAGCCTATGGAACGCATGCCTTTAGTCGCAGACACACTGATGCTGTTAAACGTGCGCTACACCCATCGTTACAGGGTCTGTTCCTACAGTCTACATGGATAATCGTCCAAGTAGCCAGTCACATCCCCTATCTCATGTTGCCTTTTCCCTTGGATGTCATCAAGCACACTGTCCTTGTTTACTCTGCTGTGCTTGCCTCATGGCTGGTCGTGTGGCACACCAGGGCATATTCCTTGTCTAGATCCTCACTGGCTTGTTCCCTCTGCCTGGGAAACCTCAAGACAGGACTGCTCATCTTCGTGGGGGTCTTGGATGCACTCCCACCTGCTTTCTAAGGCTTTCTCTGACCACCAGTTTGAAGTCGCAAGGTCCTTCCTACATGTAACTCCTTGTTTCATTGTCTTCACAGCAACCTCACCACCAAAGCCACCAGGACTTTGACTCTGTAACCTTTATCAGTTGCCTGCCTTATCTGCTGCAGAATGGTGGCAGGGGAGGGGGACTGTCTCTACCAGTTACTATTGAATCACTACTGAATAATCCTAGAACATACTGAATGATTGTACACTTGGCATCTGAAAATATAGACTAAAAGCAAATAGCATGGTATAATGAGAACACTGCTTACAGAAATAATAGAGTTTCCTTCAGTAGTTAATTTCGTATATGTTATAATATCTACCTCGACTGTTAGTAATCTCCAGCGCATATCACATTTAGGATGAGCAAAATTGCCACTTTAGACCGATGCCAAACTGAGAAATACCTGAAGATTTCGGGTTTCCTATCAACGGCTCTTATGATTAATTATAATTTATGTGTTAGTAAATGCCTAAAATCCCGGGCTTTCCTATTCTGTGGCAGTGCTACACCACCACTATCAAAGCATTTAGGCAAAGGGTAATGAGGCATAAAGCAATGGCTTGATCCTGTCATCCCACCTTTCAGGAGGCGGAGGCAGGAGAATTGGTGTGAGTCAGAAGGAAGCTTTGCCTCATAGGTATATCCTGACTCACAAAATATGCAAAAAAATACAACGTAAGGATTGAGACATTTGCAAAGGTAATTAGTTTGTATTGTACTTGTCCCTTAAGATGTTTCATTAAGATGATCTTGATTTGGAGTTGAACTAGTGTCAGGCAACTTATTTTTAAACTTCTAGGAGGATATTTTTTTTCACCAGTGCTCCTCAAACTTTAATGAATATTTGAATTACCCAAGGTCTGGTTAAAATGCAAAGTGCCCCTCACTCTGGTCCTTCCTTATCTAGACTGGAGTCAAATTCATGGGTCATCATGGACCCAGGAATTTGTTACCGCATTGTCATGTAGTACACACACATAAAAAAGCTTGCTGTTACAAATGTCACCCCAACTTGAGAAGCAGGTGTGGGGTCCAGTGAGGCTTGCTTACCCTCTCCCCTTGTGAGTATCTGACATTTCAAGAGATGTGGTGAAGTGTCTGAACTCTTCCCTGGAAACAGATTTGTCCCCTTGCTGTACCTCAGTCATCAACAGAATCCAAGTACAACAATCGTGATTTTCTTGTTTTCCTAGTAATAGAATACAGTGCGGGAGGAGACTGAACACATAACCCTGGGATATGCAATGGAATTGAGAGGTGGCAGAAGACAAGTGTGACTTTGTTTCCTAATGCTGTACACCTGTACACACTTGCCTCTTTTGGCCCTGCTCATTCAGCACACCCCCGAATCACTGAGGTAGAGATGTGCTCGGAAAAACATCACATGCCTCAGGCTCAGGTGTCTAGGTGGAGTGTGGTTCAAGGGTAGACTGTCCTATTCTGCCAGTTGTCCAAATACATCCTTTATTGGTCTGTTCCTCCAAAGGAGTTTGACTTGTCTGGGGTGAGCATACCAGTTCTTATTCAGTGTGGAGAAATCTATTGTCGGGTAGGTCCTGGGTCCATCTAGCTCCCACCCCGTTGCAACCCATTCAGCTATGAAGTTATCAGCAGGCTGACTTATTGATGAGGTCAGTGTTATTCAGTCACCTCTCAGTAGCACCACCAGCTGGGAAACAAGCTCTTCCGTGCCCCCACCAGGTCTTTTGAGAGAGGATTCATAGTGCATTTTCCTCCTGAGCTTGTGCATATCATATTAATAATTATTCCTGTAGTGCTTCTGATGTGCCAGGGGGATTTTCTTGTTATTAACTTTATAAACTGAGGGGGTTTCTCACTCTCTGCATTCCTGTTGGAGAAGTGTAACCTATGCAGTCACTGCTGAGTCTGGGTGTGACTGAGTCTGACCAGTCCACAGCCCACACTTCACCTCTGGGTGCTGTTACAGCCTTAAAGTGGACTCCAACACTACAGCTTCAAATGCCTGGTGTGCCACTGTTTTTTTCTTCTGGAGTCTTATTGGGACATTTAAATTTTGTGTTCAAGTGATAACGAAGTGATTTTTCAGCTCAATTGCCTTATCCCCTTAACAAGATTAGACTTTCTTATTTATTTCATCTCAGAATTTTTCTCCTCCCAATTTTCAATATTTTTTATAGTGAAAATGATTCCATTTCTCACTTGCTAGCAGGTTTCATGAACATGCAAATGAAAAATCTAGCATCAGTGAAAATAAGTCTGGGGATTTATTCAGGTACACGTTAGTGTTTAAAACAGTCATATAATACAAAATAGCTAAGATGTGAATTGAAGCAACAGCTTTACATATCTAGGGAAGCAATTTGTATATCAGAAATCTGATTTCACTTTTATGGATAGGTAAGCCTAGAATGACATATGACCAGGTTTGTTTAATGGCTGTCCAGCTCTAGCTCTAGCTCTGATTTAGAAGTATAGCCCTGTCTGTTGCTATGTAGGTGATGAATTGTAGTAAATGTCTTCAAGGACATTAGAGTTTATTTGCAAAGAGAGTCAGAAAATGTTTACCATGGGTACAAAAGGAAGTAGCAAACATTCCTTGTTCAGAAAAAGCAAGCTTTGGTGTGTGTGTGTGTGTGTGTGTGTGTGTGTGTGTGTGTTGTGTGTCCTTGAGATCTTAATTCATCTTTCTGTCCTTTAATCCTCAAGTATGAAAGCTATGCAGTCAATTCTTTTGTCATGAAATTAATTTTGTAATCTGCTAGACTGCCCTGAGATGTAAGTCACCACCAGTAAACAACAACTCAGCTTGATTTCCTTTTATAGCCTTGGCTTTCCTTTAAAAAATAGTAGTTCTTGAATTCTGGCATGTGTGTGTGTGTGTGTGTGTGTGTGTGTGTGTGTGTGTGCTATATTGAGAATTTTTAATAGCTTAGTTATAAACCTACAGAAACATAGCTTTATAATGTAAATGCTGACATAACCTTACCGTTTACCCAACTATAAATCAATGTGCTGTGACCGTATTTGGAAAGTCAATTCAGGAAGAACACTGAGTTAATGTTTCTTGGGAGAAACAGAAAAGACAATTCATTAAGCATTCGGTTTCAATTCTGAATGA
Source organism: Mesocricetus auratus (assembly GCF_017639785.1). Taxonomy (NCBI): domain Eukaryota; kingdom Metazoa; phylum Chordata; class Mammalia; order Rodentia; family Cricetidae; genus Mesocricetus; species Mesocricetus auratus. Next base: position 3,508,342 of record NW_024429218.1, on the reverse strand, counting down.
AATCGAGACACTGTGGTATCTTCAGTAATGAAGCACTGTGAATAGTCATCATATAGAAATAGAATTAACATCAAAAATATTTTTATGTTAAAAGACCTGTTTCAGCTGCTTTCCAACAGAAAATGAGTATACGGCTGCTGGGAGGTACTTCCCTGAGGAATTATTTCAGTCTGACATGTTTTGCTGGGCATGGCAAAGGCCACATGTTTCAGCAGCATGTTCGGCAGGCTACAGAGCCTGGGGAGGCCAATGGACTATCGTGCCAGTAGAACTCACACTGAATACTTGGTGTCACGTGTGCTCTGACACTGGCCTTCCCATCAGGTCATTTCAGGATAACGCGCTACTGGGAAAGCATAGCAGCTGACACGTTTCAGGGCTTTGGCTGGCATTCCAAGGTTTATCTGAGCTAATCTTCTTTCTCATTGGTCTGTGAAGCTCAGTGAAAACTTTTTTTCTTTCAGGGAGCATTTTCACTGCTTCCTGCCTGTGCTGGTATCAGAAACAGCAGGAGAGTTTAAGGGACGGGATTTTATAGAATATTTCTCCAAGATAAGAAAGAACTTTCCGGGCAAAGGTACAGAGAACTCTTGGCAGTGCCTGGCAACTGCAGCCTGAGGCATTTACTGCACTCCGTCTTACTGTTACGCTGGTGATCGGAGAGCTGGGACTCACACTCTGTACAGAAAATTGGAGAATATTCTTACTGATTGCTTAGGGAGGTAGAGGTACTCAGGGATGAAATCCAGGCTGGCATAGCATCAAGCGTTTGCAAACATTTTTGTTACATTTTAAAACCCCATAGATGGCAATGGAGCCATTCATCAAACCTCACAATCTAAGGGTTAAAAGGGACATTGTCAATTAAATGATGATTCTCAAGTGTCCATATATTATACTCCCTAGTGTTTGCTATGAAAAATAAGAGGCAAAACTAAATTCTTTCTTGAGAGTAATTTACATAGACTTTTAAATTATCGCCCACAGAGCAATGGGAGGGGAGAGTATGGACAGGCAAGAGAAGGACTGTCCACAATATCACACCTCTTAGGTGACAACGGAACCCTTGCATAATCCCCACATCAAATGACTGTGCAGAACTTGCTTAAATAACTCCACAATTTAGGTGTTCCCCACTTTCATTTTTTATAGCTGCTGTGACTCTGGAGGCTGATGTGAGGGTCTTATCTATAGCCAGATCTGTCCCATAAATTCCACTCTGTGCTTGGAGGGCAAAGAACCAAACTAACCATGTACATGATTTCCAGATATCTAAGATCATTGTCTCTTCACAGTACCCCATCCCATGAAACACGTAACACTGGTCCGTGAAATCCAAAGACGTTCAGAGAGAGCACCAGGGAAGATCATCTGAAATTTGAAAAGTGCACTTCAAATCCATTTCCTCCTGGGAAAACCTCTCCGCCACCATGTTACAGGAGCAGAAGTTCAGTCTGAAGATGTTTGAGGAGTGTCAGTGACAGGCAGAGCATCTCAGCAGCATTGTGGGGTCCACACCTTCCCTTAACCCTGTACTAGTCTCCAGCCACAAAGGCACCTGCCCACTCTGTCTCTCTTCTTTTGCCTCTGCTCTCAAAAATGCATTTCTGCACATTTGGCAGGGCTGGTGCAGAGTTAAGCCACGAGGAGCCAAGAAAACGAAGTCAGATGTCTCAGCAGCTTTCAATGCATCCTGATTCTCACCACCCCCAGAACAACCATGAAGTAGGAGGGACCAGATGAAGACATTTAAAAATTGGTCCTGCTCCACAGTGATCTGGTGCAAGCTGGGCCTCGGCTGCTCTGAGGTGGCTGGGAGGCTCCTCTCTGTCTGGAGTCAGGGTATGGACGTGGTGATTCTGCTGGGCTTGGAAGCCCCCTGACACCACACTTTTGAGAGAGGAAAGATGAAGCTAACCAAACAATATGGACATTCAGCAAAAGTGTATATTCAGTGTAGCCTTGGCTGACTTCTGGTCTTCAACACAGAGGGTCCTGTAACAGAGGGAAGCGTGTGGGTGTTTGTGTCGGATCTGTGCCATGCATGGGGTCTACAGAGCAATCTGTGTGTGGTGAGATTTCCACTTTCCCGCATATTACAACAGAAGAAAGGAAGTGCCTTTCTATAGATGAAACAAACCCAAATACCTCCAGACCCCACTCCACCCAACCCCATCCCATATAAATGCTCATACCATTTAAACTGTGTGCTCACTGCTAGGGCATGGGCTATATAAACCAGGGGACTATGCGATGATGACATGTAATGTTGCCATGTGGTTATTTATGTAACACGCATTGTGGGGAATCACAAACCAGTGCTTTACACAACCATTACACGAACACGCATTGGAAAGAACATATAAGCCTTGCAGAGTGAGTAGACCTGCAGTCTGCCTCCAGCCCAGCACTGGGTGGTTGGGCGCCTCTGGAATCACTTGCAGAAGCCCGACATCCTCCAAATGCTGTAGTAACCCTGGAAAGTCATTAAGAGTGTCCTGACCCATCACAAGATGGATATGGGGACAGCAGATTAAACTCCCTTTTTCTTTTTTGTTACTTCACAAGAATGCCTGTGTTCCTGGCCAAACACTCTAAGAAGAAAGAAATAAGTAAAAAGAAGAAAAACTTAAATGACAATAAAACCACAACCAGATTGAGAACTTTGTTGGCATTTGATCTCTTAAAATGTATCTGAATGGTTATACGACAGATCGGTAAAATATTAAGATGTACAGATAAAAACAAACTAAAAACAAGATAACACAACGAAGCATGCCTGTTTTCTCAGCACTCAGGAGAATGATAAATTTATGGCTACCCTGGGCTACATACAGAGAACTCATCTTAAAAATAGTATGTTTAGGATAACCCTAAAACATACTTAAAACAAGAGAGTTAACGTGCACTGCTGGGGCTTAACTCAGTAACTCTTCACTTGTTGGAAACCTTCTTCAGATTTGGTAATCATCTCCAGTGTTGACGGGACATTGTTTCCGATGTCTTAGAGGGCAACTTGTCTACACTCCTTGTCTGGTGCCTTCTTGTGGAGAAACCTAATCAGGAGAGCTCAAGTGTGCTGTTCAAAGTAAGAGGACTGAGACAAGAACTCAGCCAGGGCTGTTTTCCCCTATAGCATTCTCCCTAGAGTGTCCATTAGCATTTTTTCTCTTTTGGGTGGACTTACTAGGGTGTGTGTGGTTGGGAGTACATTCAAATTCCAACTGGGTGAAAAAAGTTGGGCTTATAATGAACTCAGTGCGGTGGCAAACCATGGCAGGGATGCTGACTAAGTGTTGTGTAGGAACTGAGCATCTGAAGGTGGGTCATGACCTTGAATTAACTGTAATTGATAGATTAAAAATATGATCCTTGAATCCAGTGTAATCAAATCATTTCCTTGGGTTCTTGATCCCCTGCTATAAGCCTGTAATCAATAGGCTTGATTTTATAATGCCAATAGAGAAAACACCTTTAGTTAATCACGTTTGTTTGTTTGTTTGTTTGGTTGGTTGGTTGGTTTGGTTTTGTATACCCTTCTTTTAAATTCACAGTGGTGGGATTGGATTATAAAAAATTGTTAGCTTAGGTAACACATCATGAGTCTTGGAAATGAAAACAAGACCTATATTTTAAGTAAGGATTCAATTATTACTTTCTGTAAAAACTGTTCCAATGTTTAGGATATTGTACACTGTCAAATTGCTACACAAATACCTTTGGGGAAACAACAATCAGTGGTGGCAGGCCTTTCATCAGGCCCATCAATCCTCAACTGCTCTCAAGACTCTCAAACTGCTGCTTTTCAACATTCTGAAATAATGATAATAAATGCTTTGTGAATCTAGTCTGTCTCTTGCAATTAAATTTATTATGGTGATGTAGTTAGTCCAACAGTACAAGTCATTGTCTACATGCTTCTTCTTTTTATTTATTTATTTATTTTGGTTTTTTGAGACAGGGTATCTCTGTTTTGTTTTGGAGGATGTCCTGGAACTCGCTCTGCAGACCAGGCTGGCCTTGAACTCACAGAGATCTGCCTGCCTCTGCATCCCGAGTGCTGGGATTAAAGGCGTATGCCACCAATACCCAGATTACATGTTTCTTAAAATACATAGTTGATGTCTCCTCATAAGATTTTCTTTTCAGTGATAGGAATCAATCCAAGGACTGTGTATACATTAGACAAGCACTCCAGTTCTGAGCTATATCCCTCTGGCCAGTGATCTTACTGCTGGCCTATAATCAAATGTTGTATTCATTTTGTTAGAATCATCATCATGTATGGAATTAGCATGTATTGAACCTGCATTAATATCTACTCTAGTTTATAAACTAGTAAATTTTCACCTATACATTTAATGCCACAGTAATTCCGGAGGTGTTGCTAGCACAGTAAGAAAGCTGAGACCCAAAGAAACTAATCCATGCATGAAAGAAGTCCCAAAGAGGACCTGGCTATGCTAAGATTGAAACCCATGTGTGTGGGTTGTTGCAGTATGTTCTCTTCTGCACAGTGTCTGTCCATGCACTTCAGAAATTTGGGGGACTTCTTCTTTTACAAGCAGCGCTACGTGACAAGATGGTGAGCTTTGCCAAAAGAAAGACTTTTCAGTAAGTAGCTGAGAAAGTAAAAAATGGCCATTGATTTCAAAACTCCCAATCCCACTCTTTAGCACTTCCCTGAAAGACCTCCAAGGGACACATAAGCAGGGGAGAGATGGTCTGGCAGGGAGGAACACTTCACTAGTATCTATCTCCAGTCATAGAATTCTCTGCATTTCACTAGGACCTGAGTGAGACCTTGTAGAGAACCCCAGAATCTTCCTTAGACAGCTGTCCAAGCTGCCTACTCTGTCTCCTTGCCTCTTCTTCTATGGCTTGAACATGTCTCCTTAAATTCAGGAATGGTTGGTCCTCAGTGCATAAGTGGTTGGTGTGTTAGCAGGACACAGGCCTTTGCCTGCTGGGTGGCTAGCTCGCACAAGCACACTTGTCCTAGTATTCTGCACTTGTGGTGTCTCACGTTTACACATGTGTACTCACTCTTTCTCTTTTCCCTTTGCGTTGAATGCAGGGATCAGTAACCAATGTCAAGTATTTGAACTTCCTTGATTCTAGAACCACTCGTCGATAAACTCCTGCTTTTCAAAATGATTCCAATTTTAGGTACTTTGTTAGAACAACAGAAAACAGACTAGAACAACCCCCAGAGCATCATGGTATAGAGAGAGTGCTTATTCATAAACAGGGCCAGGCCTTATCTGACTTTCCTTTCCAGGGGAAAAAATAATTCCAAAGAGACAGGTATTGGGATTCTTTCCAAGAAAGAGCAAGGTGTAGGTGTCGAAATCCACTAATCTTTACCTCTGGTCATGCTCCAATCTTAATGTCTACCCTCAACATTGTGAAAGTGATTAGTGTAGGATCAGGAAATGTTCTTGTCTATAATATACCCATGACAGATCTGTTTCCCACTATCGACAGTGGCAAAGAAGTAGGGTAGTATGGCTGTTAGCCTCCCTTAGCTATCATGGAGCAGTTCATATCATTAGGATGAAAATTCAAAACCCAAGACACTATTATTGTTCATCTTGTGTGCTAGTCTGAGTTAACAAGTAACAGTTGCATTTACTTTATTGTTAGATGGAATTATTTCAAGAGACAGGAAAAGAAATACCCCAGAGTCACATGTGACCATTGTCTTTATGTGTTTTAATAGTGATGACTCAACCTTCCTAGTAGTGAGGGATGACTACATCACTCTATTCTGACCAGGAAAGTATAAGGATAATTCCTTGGGTCATCTCTCCTTATCTTTAATTAAAGGAAAACAATAGGCCCCCTCCACTGTCACCTTCTTCCTTCTTGTTTGACACTCTGAAATGACAATTTGAGTGAGTACCTGAAAGACAGTCACTATCCTGTAGTGACAGCATAATGAGCTGAAGGAGGTAAGGACTCTATGGGGTGTTGGCAGAGAGGGAGCATGGCTATTCTGCTACACCATCGTGGACCCACAACTGCCCAGAGAAAGATCCACTCAGGTAAGTGAGCTTGAAGATCCAGACAACTGTACTACATCTAAGCGTGCTATGATGTAAGAAGCACAATGGACATCAGGGAGAATGATCTCAGTTTCCAAAAGTAAGCTGCAGACTGAGATGGAGCAAGGAATTACAAAGATAGGAGTCAAAGTGGAGGGACCACTATTCAGAAAGACAGGGGAATGAGAGAGGAGAGCATGATTGCTGAGGTCTTAGGACATGCTTTAAAAAATGTGGACAGTAAAGTGACCAGGGTAGTGACTGGAAATGAGGCTAGAGAGGAAAGATGATTCTTAACTCTGAGAAGACTTTCATGATTAGAAGACTTGGTATTTTAGCATCATGAATAAGGGCTATGTTTAAGTGAGGAGACATTCTACCACAGAACCTAGAGATGCCTTTCAAAAGTGCCCAAGTCATTAAGGTCAAAGGGGAGAAACTCTCACATCTAGGAAGAATGCCTAAGGAGACAGGATGACTGCATGTAATATAGCATCATGAGCACACTGAGGGAATCTGAATAAAGAATGGGCTTTAGTTAGCAATAGCAAATTAAAGTTTCTTCATTAATTATATAGACGTGCTATATTAATTTTCTATTATCTATTTCAGAGAGTAGAAATGACAAGTGGAAGATATATGAAGATGTTCTATGCCATCTTTTATAATTTTTCTGTAAAGCCAATATTATTTTCTGTGTTTATTCCTGTGAGTGCATATGTGTGTGTACAAGGTATGGTGGCCAGAGGACATGTCATTAATTAGGAGCCATACACTTCATTTTTAGGATGAGTTTGGCCTAGAACTCACAACAAAGTCTAGAATCCCTGGCCAGTGAGCTCCTTGGATTCCCATGTCTCTGCCTCCCCAACACTTGGAACACAGGAGCACTCTGTTTGGCTTTTCACATGTGTTCTGAGATTTGGGTTTGGTTCCTTGTGATGCAAGGCAAGTGCTTTATCCACTAAGGCCCAGCCCCACACCCTTTCTCCTTTTTGAGACAAGGTCACATGTAGTTTGGGCTAGCCTTGAATTCTCTGTGCAGCTGAGGATGACCTGGTGTTCCTGATGCTTAGTTCCTAAGTTCTGGGATCACAGTAAGTGCCACCATGCCTCATTAAAGTGACTCTTTTAAAAGAAGCATCCAAAAGTAAAAGATAATAGAAACTTGAAGATAAAAAATACAGGATATAAAGATTTTAAACAGTTAACTCCAAGATAATTTCTTCAAAGGACTTCAGAATTTTACTTTATCCTCTTGGATGCCTATGCTCTGTCCTGTCTCTCTCCCAGGCTCTTTGCCTCTCTGTATGGCTCTCTGTCTGTATCTGGGCCTGTGTTGCAAGACACTGAGATGGTCAGAGTACACCAAGGGGCTCCACGGTTCCATAATGACAAATGCGCAAGCGCTCCTGTTTGAAATAATGTTCCTAAGACTTCCCATGAAGTACTTCCCAATGCTTCTGTGTTTGAAATTTCAGGGTTAGCAGGAATATTGATGAATTCTGTTATGTACCATTCATTAGAATAGCAATGATTTTGCATGTTAGAGGAACTGGCATATCTCAGATTGCTCTAATAGTTATCCTAAAGTGCACTGCTTTCTCCAGGTGGTCAGAGGGCAGAGTGACCTTTAACTCATTTTCTATAGGACTTTAGGGTGAAAGACTGCTGTCACTGCTGGTCCTTATGGCATGAGGGAGCAGGTTTGGTGGGAAGCATGAGGCCAAAAGGAAACAAAACAAAACAACCCCCGAAAACATGAATTGCATCTAAGAAATTATATGGTTTGCCATTTGAAAATTCTAATTTTTGAAAGTTAGAAAAGTATGTATGAAAAATAGGCTAAGTTTTATGGAAATGATGAAGTTTCATGAACCTTCAAAATCTGCAATGAAAAGCGGAGAGAAATTGGCTGAAAAAATTCATTTATAAGTAAGTTAAACAAAACATAATCACACACACACACACACACACACACACACACAGGCACACACACACACATGTGTTTGTGATTTTTTAAGACAGGGTTTCCCGTGTAGCCCTGGCTTTGCTGGAACTTGCTTTGCAGACTAGGTTGGCCTTGAACTCAGAGATCCTCCTGCTTTGCCTACTGAGTACTGGGATTAAAGATGTGAGCCACTATTATGTGTCCATTTTGTTTTAATAAAGTATTTCCGTGATAATCCCAGTGGACATTTCTTTCTATGCAGATGTGTTTTGAAACAAGCAGCTTCACATCTTCACAGCAGCAAGTCCCATTGCTTTCCACATGGTGGGAACTCAAGCTCCCCACCTGCCTCAGCTGTGAGGGCTCACAGGTCTGCACTAGTCAGAACTCCTTAACAATGGATGCTTGAAAAGTGCCATGCGCTCCCCTTGTAGACAGCGAAAGTCCAGGGCCATGTCTTCTCCTCAACGTTCCAAGCTTGTACACCTGGGAATACATTTACATTACTTGACTGTTTTTCAATGGAACTCTGAAGATGCAGTTGATAGATTTGGGGATCAGTGTGATTTAGTCATAAGCTATTGCTTATAGCAAATATATATATATATATATATTTATATAAGGTATTGCTTATAACATATTTCTGTTTTTCAGATAAAACTGTTTTTTCTTCCCTGCAGAGGTGTAAAAAGACCCAAGGGAAATTGAATATGCCAACTCCAAACATATCTAAAGCAGGAAGAGGAGCATGGGAGGAGGGGGAGGAAGGGAAAGAGGAGAAGAAGGAAGGGGAAGGAGAGGGGAGGAAGAGGTGAGTTGGTGTTGGCAAGGTAGTCACAACAGGTAAAGGTGCTTCCTTCAAGCCCAAGAAACCAAGTTCAGTCCCTGGACCCCCACATGGTGGAAAGAAATAACTTATTTCCAAGGTGTTAACTAGCCTCCACATGGCATGCTGCAGCAAACATACATATATGTACACACAGATACAAACACACATACACACTAAATGAAAGTATAATAGAAGAAGCAGGCAGAGGAGGAGGAAAGAAAGAGAGAGAGAAAGGAAGAAAGAAAGAAAGAAAGAAAGAAAGAAAGAAAGAAAGAAAGAGGATTGGAGAAAGCATATTCAGATGTTGCCTTATGGCCCTTGGGTTGTTTTTTTAATTCTCTTGCACAAAATACAAGATACCAAGATGGTCCCATGAACAAGTGAAACATTTTATTTCTTGAGGAGACTGCAGTCAATATCACTCTTTAAGATCAGGAGGCAGCAAATGACATCCGGTAAGTCTCCCATGTAACTGGAGTCTAATACCAAACCCATCCTGTTTTGGCATCTGAAATTAAAATGTATTGTCCCTATTTGTAACAGTGTTCTCTCTCCTATACTGCCTCTGTGCTTTGAATAAACGAGGTTGCTTACAGCTGAGCCAATTGCCATGGTTACAGGCAATCTGAGTAGTATATCTCCTGGAAGCAAAAAAAAAAAAGGTAGTTTAAGGTAAACATTACATTTCATTTATAGAGAACAATTGCTTCACAAGGACAACCCTGCTCCTACTGGAAGCTGAGAATGTGTTGAGGCCCAGATTCTAGGCCCAATGCAGTTGTCTACCTTTGATGTGTCCTGTGGTTTTCATCTCAAGAAGCCCAGTTTACTTGCTTTCCAGAGTTTGTAAGCTCGGATCAGGTCCAGGGTTGCAGACACAAAGAAAACTGTGAGAATGTAAAGTTATATTTATTGTTCTAACATATCTGGTAAGCACAGTATTGTCATTGACACCATGCAGTTGAGCCTTGATATTTCTGATGTTGCAATCTACTGGTGCCATGGACTTCTTTGGTTAGGGCCTAATGGGGAGTGGGGTTTTCAAGCTCTGTGGGTAAAGGGCCAACCTGCATTCTTCCTTCACGTCTCTAATATGCATCATGAGTCTACGGTATGAAGATACCTTATTGGATTCTGGAAACACAGGACAGCCCTTTTCTGCTGGGAGGCTTGGATTAGACAACCATTTGCTTTTCTGTTGGGGACTGCTAGAACCTTGAACAAAATGGAGTCTGTCAACCATTTCTTGGCCTTCTGCCTACGTGACTGCGAGCACACATGCCCTTGAGACAAAGGAAAAGGCTAACCATTAAAGTTAAATTTACACAGGGCAGCCCACCCGCCTAGCCAGAGGGAAGTACCCTTACAGAGCAATTGTCTTTGTTAACAAGATTATAGCGTTCTGTTGTACACTCCCTACCCCTCCCTAATTCCTGCCCCTGACTTACGCTGACAAGCATTTGTGGAATGCAACTAATGACTGATGGAAAATTACAGCTTTGTCTTTACCGTATTTGGTGTATATTTGAATTGAGACTTGATTGACATGCTTGTACCACCCCCTGAGGTCCTTCCTCTATAAGTTCCAGCGCGCCCCAAAAAATAAAGGCTCTTGATCAGCGAACGTTGTCTTGAGCCTGAATCCATTAACCTCTTGAAGTTCACTTTCCAGATCGGATCTGCTCGTGAAGGCCCACCAAATTAGTAGCGACCCTCATCACCTCACCCCCGCGGGTCGGGGGTCCCTTCCCGGGGGTCGCACTTTTCAAGGAAGAAAGAGTATACTGTGAGAAAGACTTCTTTAGACTTCTATTTAGATCGTTTTTAAAAGTTGACTGCAGTCAAAAAACCAAACCAAAACAAAACCCTTTTTCTTCTTGTAAGAGAAAGGCTGCAGGTGTGAGAGTATATTATAGACCACAAATTTTTCACTAACCCTGGGGGTGGGATGTGCCTTAAATCCTATTCCTGGCTCAATTAATTTCTCTTTACCTTTCAGTTCACATTTCCTATCCCTGTGTCTCCTTTTAGTTCATTTTCTCATGTACATTTGCATCCTGATAATATATTTATAGATAATTTTTAGCCTTTACCTCTCTTTCTCTCTCTTTCTCATTTTACACAATTGTCATGGTAATCTCAATTCTATAGGAATAGGAATGGGAATGGGAATGGGAATGGGAATGGGAATGGGAATGGGAATGGGAATGGGGAAGCTGAAGTTGGAATTCACTACCAATGAGTTCATACTTCTCTGCCAGACAGACAATAATGACCTAAGCTGCTGGCTTTGCACCTTGGAAAGAAGAGATTTTTCTCTCTTGCTGACAAACTCACCTTTTGTTTGAAGCATGCTTCAGGTCATGTCCACCAAGATGCACTCATTTGTGCTCACCCCCTTTTCATATGTGTCAGAGGGGTTCAGGCAGGTTTCAAAAGATGCTGTCTTTAGACTTGAAGATAAGCAAACACATATTCCTGTCCCGATGCTAAGAGACTGAACCTTCTAGACTGGGAAGCATGTGCCAAATATTCAGCTCCCATTCCAGATATCAGACGTCTTCAAGGAGATGTCTGGGAAGAGTTTAACAGTGATGTGATCATTCCCAACAACTGGATGTCTGTGTGCCAACTGCTTTCCTTTGCCAAAGTGGGAGTATTTTTTCCTATAATAAATCGGAAGTATTAGGATATGTGGCCTTGTTGGAAGAGGTATATTTATATTACTGGGGGCAGACTTTGAGGTTTCTGAAGCCTATAGAACTTCCAGAGTCTCTCACTCCCCAGTTGTTCAGGGTCTTGGATTGCCTCTCCTTGATTTGAGAGAAGGGTCTTGTGGTTTTCTCTTTTCATCTTTACATTATTGGGTAACTCATTGCTTTTTTACAAAGATGGCAAAAGAGAAAAGGCACTGTCACATTGGGTCTGCAGTTTTCGCCCTTTTTAGCCTTAGCAGACTGTGTTTGCTTGTGACAGAAGAACACCCTCGAAATTAAGAGTGAACTGAGTGGGGGAATGACAGAGACACACCTTTTACAAGATGGAGGAAATCTCTGAAGACTGACATTGGAGCTGAATGTCTAGCAGGCCATTTCTGCAAAATTGTTAGATGTAACAATTTAGAGTCCAGTGATTTCCTATATTGTCAGTCTCTCTGCTGATGACAGGGATACTCAGTTCCACAGGGCTAAAAGCAATCCATGAATTGGAATAACTCCATACATCTTATCAGACCACCATGCGTTAAAATTATAATTCAACAACACAAATTGCAGACACCCTACAAACTCATGGAAATTGAAAAATGCATAACTGCACCATACCTGGGTCAAAGAAGAAATAAAAAAAGAAATTAAAGACTTCCTAGAATTCAATGAGAATGAAGACACAACATACCCAAACCTATGGGACACTTTGAAAGCAGTGCTACGGGGGAAGTTTATAGCACTAACTGCCCACATGAAGAAACTGGAGAATAGTTATACTAGAGAATTAACAGCACAGCTTAAAGCTCTAGAACACAAAGAAGCAAATTGACCCAAGAGGAGTAGTCACCAGGAAATAATCAAACTGAGGGCTGAAATCAATAAAGTAGAAACTAGGAAAACAATACAAAGAATCAATGCAACGAAGAGTTTGTTCTTTGAGAAAATCAACAAGATAGACAAACCTTTGTACAAACTTACCAAACAGCGGAGTGTGAACATGCAAATTAACAAAATCAGAAATGAAAAGGGGGACATAACAACGGAATCTGAGGAAATTCAGAGAATCATCAGGTCATACTTTGAAAACCTGTGCTCCACAAAATTCAAAAATTTAAAGGAAATTGATGACTGCCTAGATAGCTATCACTTGCCAAAATTAAACCAAGAACAGATAAGCAATTTAAATATACCTGTAACCCCTATGGAAATAGAAGCAGCCATCAAAAGTCTCCCAACCAAAAAAAGTCCAGGTCCAGATGGCCTCAGTGCAGAATTCTACCAGAAATTCAAAGAACAGCTTATACCAATTCTTCTCAAAGTGTTCCACACAATAGAAGCAGAAGGGTCTTTGCCAAACTCTTTCTATGAGGCTTCAATAACCTTGATCCCTAAGCCACACAAATACACAACTAAGAAACAGAACTTCAAACCATATCCCTCATGAACATTGATGCAAAAAAACTCAATAAAATACTGGCAAATCGGATCCAAGAACACATCAAAACAATCATTCACCACGATCAAGTAGGTTTCATCCCAGGGATGCAGGGATGGTTCAACATATGAAAATCCATCAATGTAATCCACCATATAAACAAGCTAAAAAACAAATCACATGATCATCTCACTAGATGCAGAAAAAGCCTTTGACAAAATCCAACACCCCTTCATGATAAAGGTCTTGGAGAGATCTGGGATAACAGAAATATACCTAAACATAATAAAAGCTATATATAGCAAACCAACAGCCAACATCAAACTAAATGGACAAAAACTCAATGCAATTCCGCTAAAATCAGGAACAAGACAAGGATGTCCACTCTCTCCATACCTTTTCAATATTGTACTTGAAGTTCCAGCCAGAGCCATATGACAACAAAAGGAGATCAAGGGGATAAAAATTGGAAAGGAAGAGGTCAAACTTTCACTATTTGGAGATGATATGATAGTTTACATAAATGACCCAAAGAACTCTACCAGGGAACTCTTACAGCCGATTAACACCTTCAGCAAAGTGGCAGGCTACAAGATGAACTCAAGAAAATCAGTAGCCTTACTATATACAGATGATAAAAGGGCTGATAAAGAAATCAGAGAAACATCACCCTTTACAATTGCCACAAACAACATAAAATACCTTGGGGGAACGCTAACCAAACAAGTGAAAGACCTGTATCACAAGAACTTTCAGTCTTTAAAGAAAGAAATTAAAGAAGACATCAGAAAATGGAAAGATCTCCCATGCTCTTGGATAGGTAGGATCAAGGTAGTAAAAATGGCAATCCTGCCAAGATTCAATGCAATCGCCATTAAATTACCAGCACAATTCTTCACAGACCTTGAAAGAACAATAATCAATTTTGTATGGAAAAACAAAAGACCCAGGATAGCCAAAACAACCCTGTTCAACAAGTCAATGTCTGGAGGAATCACCATCCCTGACTTCAAGCTCTATTATAGAGCTATACTCCTGAAAACAGCTTCGTATTGGCATAAAAACAGACAGGTAGACCAATGGAATTGAATTGAAAACCCTAATATTAACCCACACTTGTATGAACATCTGATCTTTGACAAAGAAGCTAAAAATATACAATGTAAAAATGAAAGCATCTTCAACAAATGGTGCTGGCATAACTGGATGCTGGCATGTAGAAGAAAGCAGATCAATCCATGTCTACCGCCCTGCACAAAACTCAAGTCCAAATGGACCAAAGACCTCAACATAAATCCAGCCACACTGAACCTCTTAGAAGAGAAAGTGGGTGGTATCCTTGAAGGAATTGGTACAGGAGACCACTTCCTGAACATAACACCAGTAGCACAGACAGTGAGGTCAACAATTAATAAATGTGACCTCCTGAAACTGAGAAGCTTCTGTAAGGCAAAGGATACAGTCACTAAGACAAAGAGGCAGCCCACAGAATGTGAAAAGGTATTCATTAACCCCTCAACTTACAGAGGGCTGATCTTCAAAATTTACAAAGAACTCAAGAACCAAGTCTCCAAAACACCAAAGGATCCAATTAAAAAGTGGGCTACAGAACTAAATAGAGAATTTTCAATAGAGGAGTCTAAAATGGCCGAGATGCACTTGAGAAAGTGCTCACCATCCCTAGCCATCTGGGAAATGCAAATCCAAACAAATCTGAGATACCTTCTTATTCCTGCCAGAATGGCTAAAATCAAAAACACCAATGTCAATTTATGCTGGAAAGGATGTAGTGAAAGGGGAACACTCCTCCACTGCTGGTGGGAATGCCAACTTGTACAGCCACTTTGGAAATCAGTATGGAGATTCCTCAGAAAAATGGGAATAAACCTACCACAAGACCCAGCAACTCTGCTCTTAGGCATATATCCAAAAGATGCCCATTCATACAACAAGGATGTCTGTTCCACTATGTTCATAGCAGCATTATTTGTAATAGCCAGAACTTGGAAGCAAACTAGATGCCCCTCAACCGAAGAGTGGATAGAGAAAATGTGGTACATTTACACAATGGAGTACTATTCAGCAGAAAAAAACAATGGAATCTTGAAATTTTCAGGAAAATGGTTGGCACTACAAGAAATCATCCTGAGCGAGCTAACCCAGTCACAAAAAGAGAAACATGGCATGTACTCTTTCATATATGTATTTTAAACATAGATCTGGGGAATGCCAGCCTACAATTCCATGGCCAGAGAGTCTGGGAAACAGAACCTTCATTCAGTGGCTGATGGAAGCAGAGGCAGACTCCCACGGCTAAGCACTGAGCTGAACTCAAGAAATCCAGTGACTGAGAGGGAGGACTGATGACCAAAGGGATTAATACTGGCCTGGTTTAACTCCAGAAACAGCTGACTTGACAAGGGTCAGCTCTTGAAAACCAGACTGATGCCTAGGAATCCAGCATTGGACTGATCAAGACCCCCTGAGTGTCAGTGAGGAGGCCTAGGTAATCTATTGAGCTTTGAGTAGTAGATCAGTATTTATCCCGGTATACAAATGGACTTTGGACTCCCATCCAACAATGAGAGATGCACTCTCACCCTGAACTCTTCGGGGAGTGTCTGCCCCCTGCCCTGGATTTAATGACAGACTATGGACACCCTCATGGAGGACCTCACCCTCCCTGGGGAAATGAGGAGATAATGGGGGGGTTTGGTGGGAATGCAGGGAAGGAAGAGGGAAATGGAGAGGGACTTGGAATTGACATGTGAAGCAACCTTGTTTCTAACTTAAATTTAAATTTAAAAATAAAAAAAT
Organism: Mesocricetus auratus; assembly: GCF_017639785.1. NCBI lineage: Eukaryota > Metazoa > Chordata > Mammalia > Rodentia > Cricetidae > Mesocricetus > Mesocricetus auratus. The sequence goes on along the minus strand of NW_024429218.1, from coordinate 3,492,555 downwards.
ATAAAAAAAAGCAGTCCACGACACTTTATGAAGATGTTTGTTCTGCAAAAGTAAATAAACTGGGGATGGAATGTGTAGAAACAATTGAAGATTATGACGGGTGATGAGGACACTCAATAGAAGGAAATAAGAGTGGGGAAATCTAAGGTAAAATGAATATTAAGAAGATATCTACCGACAATTTTTTTCAACTAGAGAACCCTGAGTTATGCATAGTGGCTTCCCAAAATGAACTCTTGAGCTGGGTCCTAGTTGTATTTTAAGATCAAAACAGAAATAATGAATCTCATCTTCATCACCCAACGTTTTAAGCCAGGAGGACCTGGATGCCCTTCCTGACTTCCACATTTTCCCAACATTCTGACACACCAAGTGCAAGAGATTGTGGGCTTGGTGTGCATTCAGGTCAACTGCCCGAACCCTCTAACAGTGATTTCAACGACCTTCTTGTTTCTCTTTGGAGGTGTTATTTCTGACTCTCAATTTGCATTGTGGACATTGGCTTCTTACCCTAAGATTCAGCATAGGTAGCTGAACTCTTCCCAACCAGGCAAAGCCGAGGAGTTCTGAGCTCTTCTGTTTGTTGATGGGAAAGGGGATAGCTTTGATTCTTTCCTGCCAAACACTTCTCCACCCTCATTCCTCAGATTTGCACCCAAGGGTCACTGTAAAAGATAACTAGAGTGTCTTTATTAGCTTGAGATTTTTCTCTTCAACCTCAGCAAGACACGTCTGCAGCCAGGCTTTCTTTTCATGTTTGATGACTGCACTGCGTTACTGTCTCTGCTCTTTGCCTGTCGCCTGCCTTTGAGATCATATCTAAAACCCGAGTCGGAGTTAATTGTTGTAGTGCCACCTTGACAAAAGAACAGAGTTGTGTTTTTCACTAAACACAAGCACAGAACAACAAGCACAGGCTTGAAGTAGCGGCATTCATGAAGACGATGCTGTTGGAATTACACTGATGAGCGAGCAGGTATCAATTCTAGACTGAAGCATCCGCACAAGAGATGGTGACAAGGAGGCCGCACTCTCTAGGTCTTCATTTCCTCACTTTGGCAGATGAAAATGTTAGGGACATAGTCCCCTCCTTTTAACTCTAATACTTTGTGGTTAGAATATGAATGATCCACAGTTATTGGTTATAGTAATTAAAATCCCCTACACCTGACCAAAGAACTATCTTTATATTAACCAAGAAGTCAGAAGCACATCTTTATGAATGGCATATTCTTAACTCAGTAAAATTAGACTGGAAAGAATGTTGTGTTTAATATTTTATGTTGAATCAAGTTTCCTAAGTAATCCTAAGCATTCTTTGGAAGGACTGTTGTGGGTAGGATTTGAAATTTGGGGATATCTGGATGCCACCTCTCCCACATAGTCATTGATCTTCTTTCATTGCCAGAAATTCCAAAGGTAGTATGGTCGTGAACATCATTTTCTGCATTGTAAATGGATAATAAAGTTAGTATACCCTGAAATCCATATGTTCAGAGGAAGTAGTATTTGTCATAAAAATATTCTACGTTTAAGTAATATTTTAGTGAAGAACTATACATTTTAAAAAAGAATAGGTGTGTAAGATAAAAGGATGCTAGAGGTCAAAGACAGACCTTAGAAAGTAAATCACTTATCTAGAATATACAAGGGTCTGACTTTAACCCTTACCACCACAAAATAAAAACTTTGTAACAGAAAAATTTAAACAAATTACTGCTAAAGAAACCTGTAATGGACATACCTGAAAGAAACAGTCAGTATTTTCTGAGATACTCCCCCCTCAAATTTCACATTCAAAGAAACAGAAGCATTGACTTGAATGGCCAGGTTTGGTGGCATGCACACGTAGTCCTAGCCGCCAAGAGACTGAGGCAGGAGGGCAGTGGAAATGAGGCTAGCCAAGGCCTGACCTGGAAGTGGCCTGTTCCAGGAGCTCTGGCAGTTGCCATTGTTTAGATTCCATTTCTCCTTCACAATGGCACAAGTCACTTCAGATGTTGCCAGTCAGTATTAGTAACAATTGCTCAGTGATTTAGAACTAAGCCTTGGCTCTGAGAGTCAAGGAAAAACGTTGTTTAAATCCTTTAAGAAGTGACTTAATTTCTTTTACATTCTTATAATAACTAACCGAACGCTGTCTCAGAGGATCCATAAACTAAGGAGACAGTGATGTGAAAGTCATGGGTTAAAACACCTTGTTTATTGCGATGGTTGATCTTCATCGGCAGCTTGACGGGGTTTGCTGTCATGAAAACAGAACTATGGGGTGTGTCTATGAGGTTGTTTCCACACAGGTTAAATTGGGGAGGCAATAGGCACTGTGAATATAGGAAATTTAAAAAAACAAAACATACAAACAAACAAAAAAACCCAACCCTGAGCTTGGGTCCCCACTGAGTCAAAGGAGAAAGCAGGCTGGTCAAGAGCATTTTGCACTCTTTTTTTCTTGAATGCAGTGTGAACAGCTCCCCCATGCCTTCTCTGCCATGATGACTGCTTTCATACTGTGAGCCAAAGCAAGCCTTTCTTTCCCCAGGTTGCTTCTTTTCAAGTATTTTGTCACAGAAGAAAGAAGCAGCAAATAGACCTGTGCACAGGAATTCTGTCATCTGTAGGAAAGCAGGTGGCTTCAGTACTCTCTTTGTGAGTTGACTCGTGCTGTGATGATTGGACTCCCTGTCCTTTTTCTCAAGCTTATTTGCCTTCCAATGAGAATACTGCTCTAGAGTGAGCTCTGGCCTGTGAAGAAGACCAGGTTCACTCTTCACCTTGTTGACCGTAGCCTTGGCTGCAGTGGAGGTCATCTGTTGTCTCTCAAGTATCTGCCCTGATGCTCCCAGGTATGAGCCAATCCCCCACATACACATTTCTCGGTACCCAAGGAACTGTGGGAATCACAACGCTAGAAGACTCTCTCCCCTTCATTGAAACCTCTACAGAAGAGAGATAAAAGAGAGAAGACAAGACAGACACACATATGGCTTCAGATTTAGTCTTCTTCCCATTCATGTTCTGAGAACAAACTCTGGGTCTCCTATTCCCAAGAAACACCTGCCTCTCTAATTGATTCTTTGTTGGTTAGTGGCAATATGTGAAGAGGAAATAGCATTTCCAGTATGCTGGATTTTTTTTCTTTTGTTAGGGCCATATCACATACAGGCATTTTTCTTTCGTTTCCTTTGATAGAAGAAAATGCAATGATGATGAGAGAGTTCTGTCTGGCATCACCAGATTACTTTTGCATTATGAAGCCATTCCAGTGGTCCCCAGGACTTCAATATGCCTTAGACTCAGAGAAGATAATTGGAGTTTTTCTTGAGGTCCCATTTTCTTTGGAAAGGTCACAGAATTGGAGCTAATATATACAGAAAGTCCCCAGAAGACCATTACATTTAATTTGGCAGCATTGTCCATTTTTGTAATATTCATAAGAGTCTCTTGGACCTTTTATGCATGCTTCTGACGCTGTTTCAGTTGTCCCTTTTTTTCTGAATGGAGGACAAATAATTCTGTTATCAAGTATACTTCCTTTATGCTGCTGCACTGGCTTTTCCATTTGGAGGAAAGTTTGATCATTTTGGTTTTATATAACCTAACTATTGATTTTTGGAGACTACTGCTTATAACTAATTTTTAATATAGTAAAACATAGATGATGTTTCCAGAAAATACTATTAAAACTTAAGAGTGAAATATATGACCAGGACTTCACTCTCATGTCTTCCCACTACTTTCAGGGTTGGGTGATGAACAAATTCCTGAGAGTTGATCTCTGATTGCTCCAACTGCTCTGAGTTCTGTGTTCATACTAATTTCATAACCAGGAATGAGAACTTTCTCACAACATGAAGTCTGAACTTGAAGGTATGCCAAGTGCATGAAAATCACAAGTCACTACTTACTGTATGGATAGTGCAGTTAAGAAGTTTTAGAAAACAGTCAAAATAACTTATTTATCAAATGGGCAAATGAGTCAAAACACAGAATTGATGAGTGGATTTGAAAATATGAATGCACACCTAGGGATATTTTGAATCTGTTAATTAATAAATTCATTAAACAATTATATATTGAATGTTAGGTATCACACTATCAGATTCCAATTAGGATAAAAAGGATTGCCTTACTGTCTCTTCTCATGGGATTTCTGTACAACTAGAAGAGAATCTATTGCATAGGTACAAACAATTGCATTTATGTGTATAAATGACCAGCATTCTACAGAAGTTGAGTGTACAAAAGCCTTGTTTTAATGAGGACCCATGATCCTCTACATTCAATAAAGACCCTGCAAGCGTCTCAAAACATACTACAAAAGAATGTCCACATTTAAGTATTCTCTCAATTATTTGTTAATAATTGGATTATAAAATGTTACAGCATTGTATAATTTATGTGACTTGAATTCTACAAGGATATAAGACAATTCTAAACAAAAAAGTCTATTTTTCTATTAGTAGGCTCACAGAGATTCCAAACCAACCCTGGCTACTCATCTTGGGAATGACATTACTCTACATGTTATTATCTTGTGTTTCTGTTCTGACACCAATTAACCTAAACATTATTTAAAAACAGAGACATTAATGATTATTTTAATACCTTCAGAAGTAGTTGTGGCAGATCAATGTGAAAATAAGCACTTGAAAATGGAAAAAAATTACTAGCATTTAAATTCTTAGAAAACAATGAGTATTTACTTCAGTTTGAAGAAGCATCAGAATGTGGAAAGCCAAATCACAATGCATATGGGAATCAAGTAAAGACATGACTGACGCAGAGAAAGGGAAATCCGTAATGCACAACAAATAGTGAGAAGTTCCCCCAATGGGTATCTTTTTTTATACCAAAAATGAAAGGACCAACAGATAAGTTGAACTCATGTAAATTGGAACTAAAGCCCTGGGTAGAGTACTGATTTTTTTTTTGTATAAGGATATGATTGAATAAAATACAGGTGTTGAAAATATTTTCAATAGAAGTTATTGTTTAAGATGAATGACATTTATGTTTAACAACACCCTTCTTGGGTTTGTTCAAATATTGTCAAGGGAAATAACACACAATCGATGCTATTAAAACTTACCGTCTTCAGCGACCCGAACTCTGCACTGACAGCTGAGGAACTAGCATAGGACTGAACCTGGATGAGGGTGACAGTCGTGTGGCTTGGTCTGTTTGTGGGGTCCCTACCAGTGGGACTGGGACTTATCCCAGGTGCATGAACTGGCTTTTTGGAGCCCATTCCCTATGGCAGGATACCTTGCTCAGTCTTGATGCAGGGGGGGAGGGGGCTGGTATGCAAGACTTTGTTGACTTCCCAAGGGAGGCCTTACCCCTCTGTAGAGTGGATGGGGAATGGGATCAGGGGTAGGGGTAAAGCAGAGGAGAGATGGAGAACTGGGGTTGGTATGTAAAATGAAAAAAATTTAAATTAAAACAAAAAAATAAAAAAGAACCAACATTGAAAAATAGAACAATGAAAAAAACAACAAAAACTTTACCATATTTCAAGAACCCAGTTGTAAATGTGCTCCCTGTGGCCACCAGGAGGCTTTCTTCCAGGTCCTTCTGTGTTCCCCTTCTGCAGAGAAATTGGAGAGGATATTAAATGTAGTACATCTCATACAAGAGCTAATGTGTGTCTAGAATCACTTTAGCACCAACGTGTCTCCAAGTTTCTTTCTTTTTTTTGTGATTTTAGAATATTTTTCAATATTTAAAAAATTTTTTTTCATTAGAAACAAACTTGCTGCACATGTCAATCCCAGCTCCCTCTCTCTCCCCTCCTCCCCTACCCCCATCACCTGGCCTCCCAGTCCCCCATGCAATCCCCACTCCATTCCAGAAGGAGGGTGAGGCCCTCCATGGGGGATCTCCAGAGTCTGTCATTTCCTTCAGGGTAGGGTATAGGCCCTGCTCTTCCAGACTGAAAAGACATCCTTTGTTTGTTTGTTTGTTTGTTTGTTTGTTTGTTTTCGAGACAGGGTTTCTCTGTATTGTTTTGGAGGCTGTCCTGGAACTCACGCTGTAGACCAGGCTGACCTCGAACTCACAGAGAGCCACCTGCCTCTGCTTCCTGAGTGTTGGGATTGAAAGCGTGCGCTGCCAATGTCCGACCGTCTCCAACTTTCTATGTTTTCCGTAGTGGAATGTTAAAGATCGCATCACAAAGGGTACTTGGGAGCAAATACCCTGCATATTGGTTCCTTTATCACACTGATTCCCATCTGCGGGAATTCGCTCTCCTCAGGCTTTTAGACTGTAAGATTTGTGGGTTTATTTTTTAAATTAATTTATTTTTTACACATACTACTCCAAGGTTTCCAGGATGGCAGCCAACCAGATGCTTCTCCACCCCTTCTGCTGACCCTGCACCCACCACCTCCTGACTCTCTCCCCCACCCCACATTGTCCCTTATCAGCAGGAAGAAGCCGCCTAGAACCAGCATCCACATACCCAAAGAGTCTGGGATGCTATGGTGGAATTTCCACCCAAGCCCCCTCCCCATCTCTCTCCAAACGCTGCTGCATCTCAGAAAGCCTGGCTCCTCCCCCAGAGATACTCAAGACCATTCCCACGGGGTATTTGAACTGTCCCCCTGAGAACAGACATGTGGTTTCTCCAGTCCCCCTTTCCCTTCTCCTCTCTGTGGGGCTGGAAGGCCATCTGGTAGTGCTGTATGCTTTAAATGTGGGCTCTTTCTAATCAGTTGGTCTGATTTGGATTGCTGCATGGGTGGAGAGGCTTATCAGGGTGTAGGGACTTTTCAAGTACATTTCCCTGAAAACTAATAAGGCTTTTAGCCTTTTACAAATATTTTTAAAAATTGATAATGTTTTTGGAGAGAAATGTATGTAGGCAATATAAATAAATAAGCAGAGAAAAGATTGTTAGTAGAATAAATGTTTGAATTTAGATACCTCAAGACTGTAGTTCAATGGCATGAGGCTCTGGGTTCAATTCTTTGTATTACCAGAGAAGGAAAAGATTCACAATTTTTTGTTTGGCCACTGTATATATGAAGGGGACACAGAATCATGGCTGAGTTGAAAAACTGGAAGAACTTTTCTGAATATTGTCACCATGGCACAACTGTTTCAGATAATTCTAGCTCTCTCAGTGTGGGGGCATTTGATGTAGATTTTTGCTCACGTTTTATCTCTCCTGTGTCTATTTTTGTCTTCTGTGTCTATTCTGTGTTTCTGCTGGGCAATATCCAAGTATATTTAGCAACTGTTGTGTATTATTCAACAGTTCTCATACTCTACATATTCCCATTTTACAGATGGGGAAATAAACAAAGAGAAATTTGAATGACTTGCCTTAGTTACAACTATAAAAAGCAGGACTGGGATTTGAACCTACACTAACTCTTGATTTTGTACTCTAATTGCTGTGCTCTATGAACAAGCCCTATAATTGGTGCTATAGTAATCATAAATGCTTCACAAAACACACTGTTGTCTTCATTTTTGTACGATAAAACTGAAGATGACTGAATTTCCTAAAGCTTAAACTTAGCACATGAGAAAGGTAGCCTTTGGGCCCAGGTTTCAGTGAATCTAATGTAGTCTTATTATCAAGCGTCATCTTTTACTGAATTTCAGCTAGTGTATTTTATAAGTAGAATTTTTAACCTGAAAAATCAGCATATGGATATATAAATTTAAGTAGGAATCTATATATAGATTAACATATGAATATATACATTGTTTTTGAAAGGTGATTTTTCTGTTAGGAGATCTATTTTTATATATGTTTTAAACAGCAGAAAGCAGATTTCAAGAGGGCGCAGTAGGGTTTTATTTAGTGTTTGGCAACAAAGCCTTGTATTTATTAGTACCAGATTGAAAAAGTACATGTTTCCTTATCTTGCTTCTAAAAGAGAGTAGAAAAGATAAAAGAAAAATTAAATTCATTTTAATATTAAAACTATACCCAATTCATGCTAAGGTAATTTTGGGACAATAGAGTTTCATGTTGGTGTTGATCCTCTGTCATCTGATATTAGAAAATTCCTTGATATATGACATATATAAACAAATGGAATTAGAATTTAAATAACAATATAGTATCCAATAAAGCATGTATTTGTCATTGGAAGTGATCTCAATGAACAATGTGTGGATCGATTAAAAAGAAAATTGAACCAGTGTTCTTAAATCTTGTGTGAATTTCATCAAGAAAAATCTTTCATGTGGATTTGAACCCAATGATTCGGTAAGTTATATATGCCCGTGTTTTCTTCTAGCGGTCATGGCCTTTAAGACATCTTCTCTTTAGTTGGAGTCCTCTGGTGTTTGTGACTATCTATTTGTGTGAAAATTGGTTCTCCTGTGGCAAACTGGGTAGAACCAACTTGTCTATACCAAATGAATTGATCCAGTGTTGTTGCATTTTGTGATTGCATGTTGATTCACCTCTCCAGCCCCATGTGTTTTGAGGTTTGGTTATTTCTATTATTCTTCTATGATATATTTTTTGGTATTGACTTTTTTCCTATGTAGTGAAAAGTGAAGAAATGCACCCAGTACTTTAATATGGTTTCCGTTTTGAATAGTAAATTGAATTATGCTTTTCTTTCTTTTTGAATTGTCAGGTACAAGTTTGAGCCAGCTAAAGTTCTCCTTGGGTGACAGCCAACTTGAAAATGTATCTGAAGTTCCTGGGATGAAAGAAGCATATAAAGACAGTGAAATGAAGACTACCTAGTGATTTTAATATCACAGGGAAAAGTTTAGTTGATTGTGGGTATCTTTTATCCCTTTGGAAAAATTGATTTAAAATGCTAATAAATCCCAGGTTAGTCTTCCTTTGAAAATGAAAAAAAGGGAAATGGGGCCACAGTATTCATTTAATAATGGATCTGTGGAGCTGACACCATTCTTGGGAGCAAGGGGAAAATTTTAAATCTTTTACAATGAGGATATTAAAGACATTTTCTGGACAAGCCAAAGGCAATGCATACAGGGAGTAATTATAATGATTTAGAAGGGTAAAATGTAGAAGCTGTTTGAATGATAAGGTATTATCAAAAAATGTTTTTTCCTGATAGAGTGCAAGTACGTGATTCATAAAGTATTTGCTAAGTGTTGAAAACACAGGTGCACTTGTACTTAACAGCACATTCATCAGATGACTGTTTAAGTGGGATTGTTCACTTATTGACCCCGGCTCTTCTAGAAAATTGTAATTTCTTTCTCCTCTTTCTAGCTTTATAACTGGCCCATTGCTTTTTGTTCCTCAGTTCTGAGCCCTCTCTCTCACACTGCTGTGATGTCATTTATTAACATAACAAGTGTATTTCGTTTAGAACTTCAGCTGCTCAAATTTCTTTCTTAGATAAATGTGAATATCATGGGGTAGCCTTTTGCATAGGACCTCAAAAAGACCAGTCATATCCATAGAATCTGAGACCAAAGGTCACTTCTCATAAGAAAAATAGGTTAAGACAAAGAAACAATTTGAAATACATTTCATTTTTTCTATTAATGGGGACACGTCTTTGATCTTTCACTTGCATAAGTTTTTTTTTCCACTTGAAAATTTGTCCTTAATTTTCTAGCCTCTAGATACTCAAGTTTGCCTTAAGACCATCTAGTAGTTTTGTGTAGCCCTTGCTAAATTGCCCATTCTTCAGTGGATGGTCCTCCACTCAGGGACGTGCTAGCATCACTAAGTGGATTCAGTGAGTTAAAGGAAGAGGACACGAAAAGCATACACATGATGAGGGAATTTAGAAGGAGTTGGGAAGGGAGAGTAGGGGTGGCCATAATCAAAGTACGTTGTACACATGTATGAAATTAAAAAAAAACTATGTAAGATATATTTAACAATTACAAAATGTAAGCAAGATGATAACATAATCATTCTTCAAGATATAAATATTACTGCAAACAAACAATTTGGCAAATCTTCCCACAAAGTTGTAGGCTAATTTGACCCTACCATATGGCAAGGATCTTTGAGCTGGGGTGTTCAGTTTTAGGTGGTGCTATTGGGATGCTGCAGTTGATGAATAAGCTGATGACAGGCTCCTGTGAGCCCACCAGTGCTGGGGGAAACCAGAGACAGCTATACCCTACACCTGTGTGCACTCACCCTTTGGAACAGGTACAAAGGCCAGAGTAAGAAGTGAGAAACCTCCCATCTCCTCCTTTTCTGGCAGGTGACTTTGTAGTAAATGGAATCTTCATGAACTGCTAAGTCTAGTCAAGTTGTTAGTTGCTAGGCTCTGGGAAGGGTCAGGATAAAAGGTGCAGATGGGGTATAGGAAGGAAAACACAGCTTTTCTTCCCGTTCATACATGCAGATCTGAGCTCTGGAGAGCACTGACTGAAGTTTGTGATGCTTTATCCCAGGACCGGGGATTGCGCCAAGTTCACATGGTTAGACGTAGTAATAGAGACAATTTATTAAGATAGTGAAAGTGCTCTGAGAATGGGTGTGAGCTAGTGGGCTGGGCAAAGGGACTGCCATTGCCACAGCACTTGCCTCCCCTCTTGTGCTTTTTCTGCCATGGCCCTCCCTAGGGCATCGCTGTTGATTCCAAGGCAGGGAAGGGTTTCCAGTTTCCTGACAACTTGCTTCATCTTCTTAATCCTGTTGTTGCTTTCTCTAGCCCCTACTCTCCTGTTACAACCATGTAATGGTTACAGTGAGGACGGGGGCAGATAAACCAATATGTCCATTTGTGAGCTCTCTTCACTGTTAGGTACACGCTTTCACCATTGGAAACTTTTGCATCGTATCTCTCTAGGTCCTCTTTCTTTTGGGACACTATCTGTGGTAGAGTCAAAACCCCACACATCAAAGCTCAACATCTTAAGGGAGCTCTTAAAGCAGCTTCTTGCATGCGAATAGTCACTTCTACTAGATATCTAAACAACAGAGGAGTTTTTCTGGTAATGAAGAGCTTTTGTTAAAATGTTATCAATGCATTTTCACCAATGAGCCAGAAAGTCTTCTCAGAACCAGTGCAGGGCTGTCTTCTTGAGTGGAAAGAACATTTTGCATTCTACCTGTCAGCTAAGAATCAGTGTCACACCTTCCTTCCCCATAGGTGTTTCTGGAGGCAGAGAGCCAATGAGAAACCTAAACTTGGAGTTCTTCCTTCTTAAAATACCGCATAAAATATCAACAGAGCATGTAATAGATGGCTTTTAATTTCAAGGTCTGGCTATAAAATCCTAACAGGGGATGGAGGGAACAGGAGCTAATTTAGAGCATAATTCTTGAAGGAGTTTTTTAGCCCCCAGGGCTTGGGCTTTGGTGAGCCCTCTGCTAATAATACTGAGCAGCTCTCCATGAGACGCCAGAGAGGCTCAGTCTGACTAGCTGTGTATTAGGATGTCACTTACATTAAAACTTCCTTTTCTAGCAGTGTTCCAGACTTTTCTACCAGCTATAGAGTGCACTTAAACTATGAAAATGGTGTTTTCCTTTGTTTTTGCTTTTTGTGCCTCTGAATTCATTAAATGAGATTTTTATGATTAAAAAAGCATTTTAAATATATCTTGCTACTTCATAACTGCAATTTTGCTACTGTTATGACTTATAATGTAAGCACCTGTGTTTTCTGGTGGTCTTGGGTGATCCCTTTGAAAGGGTCATTTGCTCCTCAAAAGGGTTGTGACCCACAGGTTGAGAAAGACTGCTTTAGAGTGACATCTTGGTTACTATGAAACTTTAAATTTTATTTGTTTTAGAATAATAATAATATGCATGAAGGTTGTGTTGTTCAACTGTTTATTATTCTTAGCAGTATTAAAAGCAATTTTAGCAGTACAACAGGAGATAGCCCATGCAAGAGAGAGGAGGAGGGAGGGAGGGAGGGAGGGAGACAGAGAGAGAGACAGAGAGAGACAGAGAGAGACAGAGAGAGAGAGAGACAGAGAGAGAGAGAGAGAGAGAGAGAGAGAGAGAGAGAGAGAGAGAGAGAGAGAGGAGATTTACCTTTTGAAATCTACTGTTTGTAGTTCCTGAGAAGTTTGGGGTTTATATGCAAATAAGAACTCTTTTGAAATAACCAAGTCCTAGAATCTTGGTCAGGTAGATTATGTATTCTTATATGAAAATTTTGTGCAATCCCTTGTCTTTGAATCTGAAATCCATATTTACATCTTCTTTTATCATTTATCATGTATTTATCTTATTCTCCATCATCGCTCAAAGGCTTTTACTATGATTCACCAGTCTTAACCAGGTATCCCTTTAGGACTTCTAGCAAGATCTCAAACATTTTCAAGGCCTGTTTTTTTTTTCTCTTATTTCGGGCTTCAGGGCTTCTTCGCCAAATTTTTTCCTCTCATAAACTCAGGATCATATTAACTGGCAAACTGAGAAATGAGTCATTCTGCTATAATTTTTATGAATTAATGTGGCATTGTTGATACAGTCAACATACTTCCTCCTTGCACATTCAGAAGAAAATAAACAGCATCCTGTCATGATTAAATACACAGGATTTAGACTGTGCTGAAAACCCATTAGACTATGAGTTTTCCTTTGGTTGCTCGCTATTAGACTCCCCTACAGTAGTTTAATAGTCAGAAGCACTGATGGTTGTTGCAACTTAGAGGGGCATGGTCGGAAAATACAGATAGCATGCTTAAAGTTTTCAGCTATGACCTTGAGTTACGTAACTGGGAACTGTTGGAAGCCTCCTTCCCCCCACACCCCTAATGCTGGCTACTTTAGCCTCTTGAGAAAATGCATCTGTGGAATTGGGCTGCAAGCAAGCCTCTGGGGGCTATTTTCCTGATTAATGATCCATGTGGGGGAGCCCAGGCCCTTGTAGGTGGTGCCCTTCCCAGGCTGATGATCCTGGGTGCTGTAAGAAAGCAGGCTGATGGAGTGTGACAGCAACACAGCTGACCCCACTCTCTTGTTTGTCATGATGTAGCAGTGATGAGGGGAAGATGCTCTCCTCCTAAACCCACCCCCTTGCTTTCTACCTGTGGTAGGCAGGCAGGCAGGCAGGCAGGCAGGCAGGCAGGCAGGCAGGCAAGAGAGTTGGGCCTGTCCTTTGCTGCCTATTTAATTGGGTGAGTCAGCTCGAGAACTCACTCTGATGGTGAGGTTGAGGGAAAACTGTTGGACCACCCACGCCCAGAATCAGAGCTATGAGTTAGCCCACCCCAACATCTGTGATCTGCTGGAGCATGTGAAGGGGACAAACCAACAGACCCAAAGCAGCAGGATTTCCATGACAACAACAGGGTATCTGAGAGGAGCCCCAGTGAGAGCCCAGTATCAGTGATGTAGCAGAAAGCAGAGGCCTCGAGCTAGATCAGTGACTCCAGGTAATGAACACTTGCAAGAAAAGATGAACGGACCAAATGGTAAACTGTGTGACTGACTAGACCACATTACAGCCTCCATGACAAGATTCTTTACCCCCCATTTTGTTATTGTTGCTTTTGTTTGGTTTGGTTGTTTTTCTTTTAAATTTGGTTTTGATTTGGGTGGGCGAGGTTGTAAGCACAGAAGGCAGATGTGAGGAGAAGGGAGACAAGTGGGATCAGAATGCATTAATTGACATACACAGAGTCACTAAAAATTAAAAGAAAAGAAAGAAAGCAGTTGAACAAGCTATGGGGAGTAAGCCTATAAACCATGTACCTGTTCCTTCACGCTTCTGTTTCAGTTCCTGCCTCCAGGTTCCTGCCTTAAGTTCCAGCCCTGACTTCCTTAAATGATGGACTGTAAGCTGTCAGCCAAAGGAACCCTTTCTACACCAAGCAGCTTGCGGTCAGCAAGCAACAGAAAGCAAACTGAGATGGGCCTCTCTCTGGTCTTCCCTCAGATACCCTTCCCTGTGTTTGCTGCCCCGCTGAGCATTTATTTCCCCTCCCTTTGCTGCCCTCCCTTTGTAAACACGGATTATGAACCTGAGCCTGTAGCTAAATGGGCTCTCTCCTTCTTAAGAATATATTAGGATCCATTGATCTCTGTGGCCTGAGGTCGACTGCAGCCTCCTGTACTAAAAGCCATGCTGTGTGTTTCGTTCCTCCCCAGATGTGTCTGACTGTGAGCAAAGCAACTCAACTTTGAGAGCAGACAACACCATGTTTTTAGTCTTAGATGAATGGTTTGTTGAACTGTTTGGATAACTGGTGAAGATATTTTTGTTATAATCACACACGAACAAGGATGCTTCTGCATGATTTGTCATGGTGAATATTGAAAACCAGTTACAATAAATAAGTTATTTTATATCCAAAAGATAGAATACTATTCACTGACATGAATGAGCAAGTCTGTATTTAGCAACCAAAAACTGTTTATACATACTGCTCAATACAGAAAAGAAAACTGTAGATTGTTAAGTAAAGTGTAATCCTTCGTTTGTGTACACAAACATGCATGTGTGCAAACAGCAAAGGCCATCGTGACTAGAAACTGAACTGCTGACAGTGCCCACCCTTGAACTCTAGGGAACAAGGCCAAAGGAAGGCAGAAACCTTCACTTTAACATTCCTGTGCAAGGTGTGTATGATTAGCAGCAAGAAACCATATGATTAAAAGTAAAAACCATTTATTCATTGATTAATTTAAAAAATATTTAAAAATTATTGACTTAGGCTTAAAAATAAGAGTATGTTCCATTCACAATTCTGGTATCTAATAAATGAGTGTAATGACGTTGGAATTATAGATGCAATTTCACACTTAAGAGACAAGATTAAGATATAAACTTAACGATATAATTTGAGGAGAACATGAGGGATGAGGAAGACTGGGTCAGGGGAAGAATAGAGGAGAGAAAGAAAAGAAATACCTTAAAATTTAACTTTAAAGTTATAATGGCACTAGGGAAATGTTCAGAGATCCACAAGGATGACTCCAAGAAAGAATCTAAATAGTGGAGAGGTGGCCTTTGATACCCTTCCCATATAATGAGATTAGTGACTACTTTAAATGCCATCCTGGAGCCTTCATCCAGTAGCTGATGAAAGCAGAAGCAGGCACCCACTGCTAAGCACTGAGACGAACTCCTGGAATCCAGTTGTAGAGAGGGAGGAGGAATGAGCAAAGGGGTCAAGACTGTGCTGGAGAAACCCACAGAACCAGTTGACCTGAGCAAGTAAGAGCACACAGACCCCAGTCATAAAGCTGGGTAAATGCATTGTACTGAACCAAGTCAGTTATGAGGATTGGGCAGTCCATGGGACCTCTGATAGTGGAACCAATATTTATCCTTGTGTACAAATGGGCTTTGGGAGACTATTCCCCATGGAGGGATACGCTCTCAGCCCTAAACCTAAGCTCTCCACCAATGATGTGACAGACCTTGATGATCTCCCATGGAATGCCTCACCCACCCTGGGATGTGGATGGGGAGTGGGATGGGAGGTCAGTGAGGGACATGGGAGGATGGAAGGGAGAGGGAACTGGGATTGATATGTAAATAAGATTGTTTCTAAATTAAATAAATAAACTAAAAAAAAAACAAAGACATTTGCACCAGAAAACAGAAAATAAAATTTTATGGCAAAAGATACAAACTTAATAGTTTAAAACCAAATGTTATCAATTTTAGTAATGTTAAAGAAAAAACCCTTAACAAGGAGAGAAACGTGCAATTTATGCTTTGAAAGTCTTGCATGGGTGTTTGCATAGGCAGAAATGGCCAAGAAAACAATGGGCCAGAAAAGAACAGCATGGAGAATGGATAGGAAATAACTGAATATATGAATAAAGAATGGAAGGCTCACCTCATATATCTGCATTGAACTCACTTTGTTGATTTTCATAATTTTAACCATGGAAAGACTAAAGCTACTGGTGTGTGTGTGTGTGTTTGTGTGTGTGTGTGTTTGTGTGCTGGTATGCATGTCTGTTTGCATGACTATCTCTGTGCCTATGTATGAGCTTGTTTATGCACATGTGTGAGTTTGTATGTCTTTGCGTGTGCATGTCTGTGTGTGTGTGTGATTGTGTACATGTGAGTATGTGTGCATGTGTGTGTGTATAAATGTGTGTACATGTCTGTGTGTAGTATTTGTACATGAAAGAGGAAGGAAATCCCCAAAGGAGAAGGAGAAATTCAAGACGAAAAGGGAAAGAAGGAAGTGATAAGGGAAAGTTAGGATAATGGGAGTGGGAAGGAAGAGAACAGAAGGAAACAGGATAGTCTAGTTGTTACTCACTTGATTTCTCCATGTCTCAGGCTCTTGGATTCTGCTTCAAAGTTAGAGAAAGTATGATGGGGGAAGTCCTTCTGTATATATGTTGTCTTATTGGTTTATTAAATAAAGCACTGTTGGTCAATAGGGAAGCAAGATAGGTGAGACTAGGGGTCGAGGAGGATTCTGGGAAACAGAGGTACAGTTAGTCATGATGTAGAGGTCTGGACCCTTTCTCCGGCAAGAGAAGACCATAAGATTAGCAGTTTGGGGTTAATAATAAAGTCAGAGCTAGCCGATAAGAAACCAAGCAAATGGCCAACAGCTTCATAATTAATATAGCCTCCTGTGTGTTCATTTGGGGCTGATGTGCCTCTGGGACCAGGCTGGCAGGAAGAATGACATTACAAAAGTTTACTTGAGAAAACCTAGAACTTTGGGGAAGTGAGAGCAGTTATCAGAAATAAAATACTGAAGGAAAAGGGAAAATGACCTAATCATGTAGTTTAATTGAAAAGGAGGTATTGGGATATAACTCACTATTACACGAACGAAGAATGCTTAGATCTTCAAATCTGAACTTCCACCCAATAAGTAACCCCCCCTAGAATATTTTTCGTCACAATAATTGTGTTTAAGAACTTCTGGTGGAATGGAATTTCATGCCTTTACTTTTAGAAAGAATGTACCAGATTATGATCTTTTCTGAGAGAGACAGAGAGAAAGGAGGGAGGAAGAAAGAGAGAGGGATAGGAAAGAAAGAGAGATGTGGGAGAGAGAATAGGAAAGAAAAAGAGAAAGAGAGAGACTTCTATTTGTTGGTCAACTGCCTCCAAAAGCCTCCAAAATAGTACAGAGCCTTGGTCACCTCCTGGAACTTGAAGGTGAGATTTTGAATTCACCACACACTTCAGACAGAACTTGTAGGAGTCCAGCTAGAACTGACCTGGAAGTAGGACCCCTCCGAGTACAAGAATTCTTGTAGCTACAGATAACTATAGTTCTCAACCTTCATCAAGGAAGTTCATCTCTGTAGCAGACAGAAACTCACACAGAAATCCACCACTGGCTAAAATGCAGAGAGCAGCTATGTCTATGGGGTGCCAAACTCCAACTGATACATTAGTAGTGCAACTCCTACATCTAAAACTCAAGAAACATCATGGAAGAGGGCACAGAAAGACTCTATGAGCCAGAGTACCAAAATGTCTGCCATGAAATAGGGTCTTATATTCATGACAAGAAAACTTCACCCATAAAATCTCAACAATGTGGATGCTAAAAAAAGGCATGCATAATGACACCAGTTGACCTCTTAATGTAGGTGAGGGAACACTCACAGGTCTCTTCCCTAGATGAAGAGCTATAGGAGATTAATGACTGCTGAAGGGAGAGAGTCATCTTCTCCATATCCATTGGAGCAAAACTAAATGGGCTAAAAGGACACACACACACACACACACACACACATGCATACACACACAATAATAATAATATAGAAGAGGTCACGAATTTGAAAGGTAATAGAGGGTATGGAAAGAACTGGAGGAGAGTGAGGAAAAGGTGAATGATGTGAATACAATAATCATGTCTGGGAACCTTAAATATTAAAAATCATTACCCTTAAGCAAAACCAACAAACAAACAAACACAAAACTGCAGAATGAATTCTTACACACTGTCAAACTTCTTCGGATCTAACTTTTCCTTATCTGCAAGATGGAGCAGCTGGACTCAGGGCCAGTTAAGCTCTATCTACACTGTGTATATGTCAATGCGACGCGTGTGCACATGAAGGCTAGAGGTGGGCATCGGCGTCTTTCCTTTATCGGTTCCACTTTAATTTAATTCACTTATGTCTTGAGACAAGGTCTCTCCTTGAGTCGGAACTCTCCATTGCAATTGGACTAACTAGCTAGCGAGTGCCGAGGTTACAGACGTATGCTACAGTGCCCTCCTTTATTGTGGGTGCTAGGACTCTGCACTCGGGTCTTCACTCTACAGCAAGCACTGTGGTCACAGCACTGTTTCTCCAGGCCTCGCTTTGTGCATCTTCTTCTATTTGGACTCTGATTCTGAGTCTTCTTTGGCAAAGATGTGACAGAACCTCTATGAGTTTTGGAGTGACTAAGCTGGTGAATACTGAGTAGCATTTCCTTGTCAACTCTGGGCAGATCTCATCAGAAAGAGCAACACATACTATGGAGAATTGTGGAAGTTTAATCAAACACGTTAGAAACACAGTCATACTGTGTTCACGCTAGGTATTGCCCACATCTTAATTCTCTCTTCCTTTCCCTCAGGTTAAAAGAAGATGGAAATAAATCTTACAAGAAATAAAAGTGAAGACCTTCTTCAATATAAGAAAAGATTAAAGGTGGAGTTGATGACTGTCATTAAGTGGACACATTTTATTTAGAGATGTTTACATAGTTCTGCTTGGATCAAAAAGACCACACTATGTTGGAAATTTATTGCTCCTCTTTCATTTGTTGCTATTTCAATACAGAATGTTAGAGGTTGTGCATGGATATTTACATGAATTTGGTAAAGTTTTATTAAAGAATTATAGAACTCCACTTCTCAATTGGCCGCTCTTTCAATCGGATCCTTGAGAAAAGAGATTCCCAGGTCAGCTCTGTGCCCACAGCATGGATGCCAGCAATATAGCAGGTGCCATCCAATATTCATTGCCTTAACTCTCATCCACCATACCATTTAATACCTCTGACAACTTTAGAAATGTCCCTGAATGGAAACCTACTGATGGAGCATATAAATTATTAGTTCTGATCAGGAACCAGGAATCCAAAAAGATTATTCCTCTTCAGACTTGCTTAAGTTCAAAACCATGTTTGTAACAAAAACGAAGCTTTGTGATGAGCAACTTTGCAGGACCACAATATCTTTCTTCCTTTGAGTGCTTCAAAACTCATAATAGGGCACTAAAATCTAACCAAGAAAATGTAGCAACCCCAACTTTGCTAAATCAGGAAATAATATAAGGATATATATCCATGGATATGGACGTGCATGTACTCACTGACCACACAGTGAGGAAGGAGGAGGATGAGGGGAGCCTCTGACATTAGGAGAGAATTTGCAAGTTAAACTACAAGAAATAGACTGAAGGAGTGCCAGAGTAAATGATGGATACCTGTAACTTGAGGAGAGAATAATAGTAATAATAAAAGAACTTTGAAGGAAACAACAGTCTCTGGAGTGGAGTGTTGAGGCTGCAGTCACAGTCCATGTAGGCCTCTGGGGATTTTGCTTCCAGTTTACATGGAAACAGGCCCGAAAGAGATGTCAGAACTCTGAGATATGCTTTGTAGCAGAGCCTGCCACAAGGTAATGATGAATGAGAATGTAGAGCTTGATATAAACACCAGGATAATAGCGAACACATAAAATGCAAACTCATTTAGCTCCACATCCAAAGCCAAAAGAAAACTATGTTAACTGGAAAGAATTCTGTGAAATTAGGAAACTTGGCAGTTGGCACAAATGGATGCTCTACATGGTCAGGCTGAGAACTATACCCTTTGTGGGTACATTGCCCGATTAATTCTTTGGCAAACAATCTTCATCGTCATAGGCTAAGAAGGAAATTCCTAATCCTAAAAAACAAGGAAAAAGTTGTGGATGTTAGTAGGTTTGGGAGTAATTACTTTTTTTCACATTAAAAGATTTCAAGGTTATCCAGATGTTTGCACAGTTCTCCAGAGAAAACTGAAGGCCATTTCCTGCCAGGATGGAATGAATTATATAGTGTATATATAACATTTATTCTGTCATTTAAAAATGATCCCACAAGTTGATTCAATAACAATGAAATATTGTTAATTCTTGGAAGATAGGAAAAGCCACCTGGGCCTTTAGTACTTAATTCATTTTGGCTAAGAGGACTCCATTCACAGTTTACCCAACTTCTCTGGAGGTCCCTTTTGGGTCCCTCAGGGCAACTTTATCTAGATGGGAGTTCAGCTTCCCTAGTCTAACCAGTCTTCCAGGCCAGGGTAGAGCATTTGGCACTGATGCAAACTGCATCGCTATGCCAGAGTACTCTAGTGAAATCAGAGAAAAGCATAAATAACATGGCAAGAATGAATACACACTCTTTATATTGTAAGCTGCCCTTACATGTGGGCATACAGGGAATGTATTTAGAAACCAATGCAGGATCCTATTTTCCCCATCTGCTCATTAAGTCTTCCTGAGGTGTTCATAGGAGGAAAGGGCTGCATGTTTCAAAGAAGTCAAGGTCTTCAGAAGTCTTGTCTTAGTAAAATCCAGAATTAAAATACAGGGTGAAATTGAAGCAAAAGCAATGAATTACAACAGAGGGAGGAGGAGTTCTGAGGCTATCATGATATGATATAAATTTTATGTTGTACCAAACATTTTGCAGATTGCTTGTCCCAGTTTTGAAAGTCATTCCCATCGTGTACAAAGCTGGGTCTTCTAAAATAATGTAATAAAGCAGGAAAAAGACAGCATTAGAACAAGGGTATTAGGAATGGGGGAAGGGGCCAGTCAGTCGTGAGGACTAGATAGATGGTTTAACAATGGTGTTGTTTATTGTTTATTTATTTATTTGTTGCTTTTTGAGAGGGATTTTTCTGGACAGTGATAGCATTCAATGCTTGTAAGAGCCCTGCAATGTAACGACGCCACTCTAACTTAAAGATGTTCGGGATGTAGGTAAGTGGTTGAATGTTGGCCTAGCTTCTTTACACTTCTGGCAATGTAATGAAAAAAGAACAGGAATGAGGGAAGGAAAATTGTTGGCCGTGGGGTCCTGAAGCTGGTGCCTCAGAATAGAGACTGACTTTCTTTCTTTTGAGACTCAGGGCTTCCCTCAAAGAGATTGTTTAGGCAAAGTGAAAGGAAGTGAATGACAGAACAGAAATAATGTGGGAAATGCCTGCTGTCCCATATGCCCACCCCTGGGCGGTTATCCCTCAGGTCTGCCGGCTCCCAAACTCTGAACAATTTTGTCTCTTGCGTTCCACTTTCAAATTTACTAGAAATGAAGAGACCAGTAGAGAGGTTTAGGAATACACCCAATTTACCACGGAGGGAAAGGAAAAGCATAAGCAACTGGAGCACCGCCCCCCCCCGCCCCCGCCACCACCATACTGATGGCAAAATGGCGACAAGAGCAAAGATTGGGGTAGCTGCCACTTACACTTCTAGCAATGATGGAGCTTAACTTCTGCCACATTTGGAGCGAGTACGCCGTTCTTGCCTACAAGCGATGAGAATGAAATGTGACTCCAGGAACCTGTCATAAGTGAAGTAAACAAATGAAGGACAGGTTCGGGAAAATGTACTCACGAGACTGAAAGAAAATAATGGTTTCCCGTTGCACAAAGTGAGGTCAGTGCTTTCCCGTATGTAAACAAACATAGGTCTCTGAAAATGAAAACCAGCGTCCATAAAGCCACCTGAGATCAGAAGCACAAGGAATGTGTTTCCCTTGTTGGTACCCTTCTGCACCTTCTGAATGGAGGCTGGATCCTGGGAAACAAAATGATCCAAAATCCACTGTCGTTGCCTGATGCTGACCCTCACCACAGAGATTTGCTTCCTGCACAGTCCAGCGGAGTCACACAGTGTCCAGACCGAGGAGCCATGAATTGGCTCCACCGCCATCTTCTCCTGCATCTTCTCCCCTCCTTCCCTACGGATGGTGCTTTCGGCGCCTCTCAGGCTCGTCGGCCCCGCTACGCTACTCACTCCGTGTCTTACCACTGTGTGGCCAAGGTCCCAGGGGACCAAAATTCTGGAAACCCTGTGTGAATACCTGATGACACCATCTCTGTGAAAACTCAGCTGTACTGGTACTAAAATGGGCATGATTGCATGTAGTTCCTAAACCATACTGTCTTTTACAAGGTAGAGTGTCATGCAAACTCAATTCTTATTCTTATTTCTGAATATTAATGTCAGACACCATGAACACAATAATAATAATATATAGGGTTATTTTAAAACAGACACGAAGGGTTTATTTATAGATTTTCAAGTAATTTCCTAGGAAAGAATTCAATTATAGGAAAAGTGAACCCTTACTTTTTCCTTATTTTAGAGCCATGTTTTATGGAAGTATGTGATAGAATTGATTCTGTTTTCTATGTAAATTACAACACAAAATAGTATTTTGTACTAAATGTCATTTTGAGACATTCACACAATACTATATAATTATGTTGATTAAGTTTTAATATTCTTACCCTATGGCTATATATATATATATACATATAGAATATACATGTATATAGATTGAATATGTAGACTGAAAAATATCTTCAATTGAATCATCAAGTTACTGAAAAAGTAAGCACACTGTAATACCTAAGCCATATTGTCTCTTAGATGTCTGCTGTGTGAAACTGCTTACTCATTGTCTGTGACGCTGCAAGAGCACTAGGGTGTGACCCCTTGGATGTAGGTTTCATGTGACCAGATACTTTACAAGCTGGAAACTCAAACACAATTCCCTTGGTAGTCATATCTAGGGATTCAATCATGGTGACTCATTTTGGCACTGTGCATCTATAATAAGCAACTCCACAGGCATCCCGATGTAATTCAGTAATAATTACAGTCCACTAAGCAGAGAAGTATTTTGGCACTGTCCATGCACAAAAGTTAATTGTCTATCATGGGTCTAAAAACCTGCTATATTTATATCCAGAGAGAGCCTTATATGTAGTAGATCACGGAGCTTGAGAGACAGGGGCGGAGTCTTCTCTCCAAGCACTTCTTAGAAATATAATTAGCTCATTTACACTTAGAAGATAACAGAAGTAACGCCTACTTTATTTACTTTCCAGTTATGTGTCCATGTGCTTTATGCTATTATCTCACTGAATATCTGAAGCAACCATGATGTAACCAGTATAGTGCTTACTTTTTAAAACATAAGGAAGTGGTGCTGAGAGATGGGTCTGTCTGCCAGGGAGAAACGGGCATTGGTAAATTCAGCTTTCTGAAACAAAGATCTTCTGTGCCCAAGGCAGCTGCATAGCTACTGAAGACCAGGATTTCTAGTCTCTATCTGGCTCTCACTGTGGAATTGCTGTCTCCAAATACCTAACTGTGTGAGCAAAATATAAGTGAAGGTTATTGATGTAATTTAAAAAGTGGTGCACAAGATTAAGATGCCATGCACCAGAGCTCATGTGGAGGTTTTTCTTTTTTTTTTAATTGGGGAAAGGGAATGGGATATGAGGGGGCAGGGGGAGACCAGCCTCTGTGAACAGGAGCAGCAGAAGAGAAAAGAGAGGCAGAGGGGGATCAGAGAGACAGGCAGAGAAGGAGAGAGAGAGACAGAGACAGAGACAGAGAGAGACAGAGAGACAGAGACAGAGACAGAGAGAAGGAGAGAAAGAAAGAGAGGATGGGAAGTGGACAGGGCCCCTTTTAAAAAAGGGAACATTGCGAGTGTGCACAGGTGGTGCTCTTAGTGTCTGAAGCTGAGGGTGCATCCTGTCAGAACCCCAAGGGCTGACCAGTACAGATCCCTGAATACTAACTGTCATGGTTTTAAATGCAGCAAAGAAATGCTCTGCTAGACCTGCTCATCTAAAGCAGAAACGCCATGCTACTGTATATCTTCACTTTTTCCTGAGAAGTCTGTTCAGATGACTGAGTGGAGATGATGGAGGACTCATAAGGCAGGGCCCAGGGAATTGGGGAGCTGTGCAGTTGGATGGAGGTGGGTGGAGGTCTGTTTTGAAATCAGTGTTACCACTTTTGAGGCAACTGAGGATGGAGAGCATATTTTAACGCTGTACACATTGCTCCCACAATTCTATTGTTTACTGCATTCAAAAGGATTTTCAGTTCTGCTCTTGAAACACATTTTGGGTAGAGAAAGCAAAGGAGACCCTGAAACCTTGGTTAGTGGGTGAGGGATGAGAGACAGGCGATTGAGGAGAGCATACTTGAAACTGAAGTATCATATAACAATAGTACATTATAGGGGATGGAGACTACTCCAATAACAGTAAGACCTTAGCCAAACTAGTAAATCCAGATCTCAGTCCCTCATCGCTAACGTGTGAGTTGATGACTTCACCCCTCCATCCTCTCATTCACACACTTACATATCCAACTGTCTAGCCAAACATTCATCTGTGAATTGCTTAGCAGCCTATCCAGAGCACAGAAAGCAACAAGAACCAATGTTGGCTTTTAAAATATCTTAGTCATCACCACATCTCTGGAATGATGTCTACTTTACAAATTGATGCTTAGGAAGCAGGTCTAACTTACCCAAGGACACATAGCTAGTGAGTGATGGTGGGTTTTGTCTTTGGCTCCTCATTGCCATACTGTAGTGATCATTTGAAGACTGCAAGTTCCAAGGATCTCATAACAGGGAAGCATTCTGACCACATTCATTGACCTTATCATACCCATTTGCTCACATAGGTTGTTCAGACATGTAGACATTACTGAGAATCAGCTTTGAATTTAGACTAAATTAATGCTTCTGACTTTTATGCTATGAGTTCATGTACCTTGTGCTTTCTTAGGTAGAGGGAGACCTCAGCACTGGCAAGAGAATGGCCTCATTATCAGCCCTGTGTTAAATGAATTCTGCTCTTTACTCACCAAGACATTGGTTTCTCTGTTGCTTTATTCAAGGCAGTTTGGTTTAATTTTTCATTATGACAGTTTTTTTGCTTCCAATTCTTTATTTAGAGCATGGTTCTCAAACTTGTTCATTCTGTAATCCCTTTGAGGGTTTGCACAACCCGCAAACATACCTTGAAAACCTTTGCTATCAAAATAAAAGCCTAGAAGAATAATATGGCTGCTGAGAGGAAAAAAAAATCAGGTGATGCTTTGACTTTGTTGGAGCTAGATGGGAAGAAAATAGTAGGCTCTGGGTGGAGTGAAGGGAGGGACAGGAAAGACATGGTGGGCAGGTCTAGCCTCATAGCTAGAGAAAATCATGAAGAAGATATTTACATAAATCTAAAGGCTCCCTGGCCCAGCAGATGTTCAGAGTGTCATAGCTCTGGGCCTGAGATTCTTTCAGATTGTCCCTGGGGAACCACCACATCCTCTGAGAAATAGGAGATACTGACGTTGAAGCAGCAACTTTTCCTCCTCTGCTCTCATTCCTGCTTCCCCCGCATCTCTTGGTGCCCCGCCTCTCTGGTCGCTCCGGTTTGTCCCCACAGGCCTCCTTCCCACTGGCTGGCTCACTCTGTTGGAAGAGTTCTGAGGATTTCTCCCATTGCTTTGTGATGTTTTGAAGCCCCTGTGGGCGCTTGCCTTCCAACCTGAGTATAAAGGAGAAGCCTGGCTTGTTACCTTTCACTGGTGTGCAGCGCTCGGCTTCCAGTCAACCCCCGCAGCCTTTGTCTTTAACCCGCTCTCTATATTTGCACCCGGATTTCCTGAGTTGATGAACTCACAGCTGTTTTTCTCTTCATCGCCTCACTTCAGTTTCTGTGAAAATAAATGTCTTCCTTCCTTGAGCCTCTGACAGTGCTGTGTATCGTGAGTGCAGAGTTCAGACACGGTGTTATGGGTCCTGGACTATAGCACTGTTTGCCTATGGGTTGACACCTTCCTCCTTTTTTTTTTTGATGAAAGATTTCTCAATGCTTAGGAGTATCAGCCATAAAACTTTGCTCTCACGAAGACTACGTATGGCCGCTGAAGACCCCCTTGCCACCAAGGCTCTGCACAGCAGCGACTGGCCTCCCACCTTTTCATGCCAAAGGACCCTCTGATGTCTGGGTCTCATTGGGTCCAATAGCTTTGTGACCTTTCACGAAGACTTCTGTCTACACTTTCTTCAGTTTCATATCCTATCAGTAGTTATAGACTCAGTGAATATTTCATTATGAATTAGAGTTCCATCTGCTTTACTAGCTTCCTGGTTTTTTATTTGTTTGTTTGATTTTTTTTTGTTTAAATGTAGCTTGGGACTGTTCTTCCTTATTGTTTTAAAACTCTGAGTATTTGCCAAACTCTCAATTTCTTTCTACTTGTATTGCTTGCTTAAATATATTCAACTTCTACCTCTTCTCGCCTGTCCTGTACAGTGAAGGCAGACTGTTCCCTCCTTTCTCCATCTAAGCATATTCCTGGTTCTTGCTGGGAACCAGATAAAAATTCTTTCTGCCCCCTGAAATGCAGCTTTAGTCCTCATGCAGCGATAGCCATAGTAGTCTCTGCTCCACAGATAGTCTTTTTCTCTTTTTCCTTCTTTCTTAATATTTCTCTTCCTTAGTCTTCCAAAACTATTCTGCCTAGCAATTGTTTTCTTTGTATGTGCCCATTACTCCTAGGACTTAAAAATTAATACCTAAATCTAAGTCATCTTATTTCATATGTAATCTCAAAGCCTAATTTTAAATAACACAAAATTCAGCATTAAACGTCTGTGTACAAACTTTGAATCAGCCTTAATGCAACACAGATTGCCATCCTAGGGCATTTCCACTTATTTTCCACTCACTGAGCCATTCTTTAAAATGATCAATATGCCAAGACCCTAGCTGGCTTGTTTGACTTAAACAATTATCTGGGTGGATGGAAGATATTTTCTTTGCACTAATAAGCCAATGCATTACCAAGTATACCTGAATGCTTGTCAACATACTTGCTTAGATACTCAATGAACACTTGGCTTCCCTTTCCACTCCCAAGATGATGTAGACTCTTCTGCTCTTGCAAGATTACACAGAAATATGAGGCTTATTGTGTTACCACAAGTAGTGTATGGGACTTCACTGACTTTCCTACAGTTCTGAAGTAGGAGCAGAAATGGTGCCATAAACAATTTTCTATTGTTTGCATTTATACACAATCACTGTATTTGAAATGCAGAATGCTGAAAGAAAAAGCATCTTCAAATTCCTGTAACATTTATCAGCCCTCCTGATAGGTTTTGTTGTGTTTTCTTCTGAGTTCTCTTTACCATGGCCATTATCAGTTTTGAAATGTAGTGATTACCATTGAGGAGGAAATTTGTGGTGTGAGTGGAAAGAGTGGGAGTCTAAAGTCCAATAGCTTGAGGCGATAACCCCACCTCCAGGGCCAGCAGAAGGACTTCAGCTTACTAGGCTGGAGTTTTTCATAAACAAATCAGGAGTAACAGTTCTTTTAGTCAAAATTATGTACTTGAAGATAACACATGAAAACACCTGGCAGTGTGGGGAATAGAAAGTTGGAATCAAACATTTTGATGGTAACTAAGTTACATTTTTGAGTTACTCATGAACTGATGATAGCCATAATAACTTTACATGTGTAGATACAGGCAGATTTCCTAGTCATGATCGCCAAGAAACTGGAAACATCTGGAAAATTCTCAGAAATCTCCTGCTAACATACTGAAGTCTCTGGTTCTAATTTCAGTGTGCTTTGTAGTTGCCTTAATGTTTGCTAATAAATATAAATATAAACATTAGTAAGATGAGTAACTCAGAGTCTCATTGACAAACAGGCAATCTCCAATGTTAATGGATGTATCAGAAATCTTACTGCTGGTGGGATTTGATTTGAAAAAACGAAGAGATGTGCGTATAAGATGTGGGATGCTGGGGTCTACAGGGTTAGGGAGAAACACATGGAGACAAGATTATGGAGTAGGACTTTAGGGGGAGGGAGGGAGGCTTACTCCAAGTTACTACTCATAGTTGTCAGTGGTCCAAATCATGATTGCCTATCAGGACCAGCTTAGAAACTTACAGAAATATTCACACCTAGAACCCTACCTGACATACTCAAAGTCTCAAAGATTATGATTTGATCTTTGAGGCAGGACGTCTTCAGTGTGTAGTAGTCCCATTGGTAGTTCAAATGTTTTGTCAAATTTAAAAATAGTGAATAAAGATACTTGTCCCACAAACCTGGGGACCAGGGCTTCATCTCCACAACTTGCACGGACAGAGAACAAGTTCACAAAAATTGCCCTCTGACCTACACGTGTGCCACACACACACACACACACACACACACACACACACACACACACACACATACACACACACACTCACACACACACACTATGAAGGGAGGATTAGGGGCATAGGAAACATTTTATTAAGTTTTTTCCTACACTGTGGAGTCTGAATTAAACTATTCTTTAGTGAGATTTAAAAGCAATACATATTACCTTTTGATTGAGCTACTTCTATGGCACAACTCAAGAAATGTAAGGCCAAAGTATTTATTGACTTAATTGTAACATTTATTTAAAATAAAATGTTTTCAAAATAACTGGAAGACTCTAGGAGCAACTCAACAATGGTCGGTGCAAGGCAATCTTCACTGACTGTCCTTGTAGCTCTTTTAGTTTCATTCAAAGCCAGGTTGGCCTCAAACTCATTACCCTACTGCCTCAGCCTTCTGGGTGTACTACCTACCCTTCTGCCACCCATGTCCAGCTCCTATGTTTCTTGAAGGAAGTTAATCACAATAAGATATTTAAGGAATTCCTTAATTTCCTATAGTAATTAATTCATGTAGCTAACTTGTTATTGGCTTTACAATATATGATATGCCTTTTTATGTATCATGATCATGGGACAGGGGTTATTGTATCATCATTCCCATCAACAGGTGTAAACATAGGATTGGAAGCCCTGAATGCTTGTTCAAGTTACATGAGGGTTTAAATGCAGCATCAGAATTTTCCAAAGTGATGCAGAAATTTGAATTTCATTTGTGATTATAGACCTTTAAGCCTAGCTGGTAAATTTTTGTCATCAGCTATTTTCTAAGCACTAGGCAGTATTTCAAGGATCCTGTGGATAGAAAAGTCTAGTAGTAGGAAGTGCTTTATTACTTTCCATAGTGTTATTTAGAATAACAGAAATCAGGCTAGACTAACAAAATGGTGACCCCAAATCCTAGTGGAGTTGAGAATGATCTTGTTTGCAGTTTTATGCTGGGATAATTATTAATAGTGCCCCCTCTTCACTAGGATACCTATTCACATGTTAAGTTCTTGGCCATCCATGTAATGAAGTTGTGCAGAATTGAGACACATCAACTTTTTTCTTCGTGTTTGTCTTCCTTCCTTCCTTCATCCCTCCCTCCCTCCCTCCCTCCCTTCCTTTCTTCTTATGTCTCTGTCTTTGTCTCTCCCTTTCTGACCATTCTTGCAAAAATAAAGTGATTTGAGCAAACTCTCCCACTCTTAGCTAGCCTTTCCTTTTTTTCTTTCCTTTTTTTAATACCCCCCTTTTCCTAAGAAAATTTCTTTTGCTGTCTTGTCTTTTATATATAAATTATGTTATATGTTTATATAGAATCTAAGATCCACAAATGAGTGAAAACATGAATACTTGTTTTTCAGAGACAGACTTCAGTAACATCTAAGAATACAACAAAACTCCATTCTTCTTTATGGTCAAAACTTTGTAAATATAATACACATTATTCTATTTCTCTGTTTACAGACATCAAGGTTAATTTCACAGCTGTGGGTAGAGCTTCAGTGAACATTGATGTATTTCTGTGATATCTAAATGTGGAGCTTTTCTGGAGTGGTGAAGCTGGTTCATAAAGTGTATCTAATTTTGTTTTTTCTTTAAGTAGGAAACATCATGCCAATTCTTATAGTGGCTAGACTTGTTCCCATTCCTGCTATCCATGAATATGGATTCCCTTCTTTGTGCCCTCCTCCTCCTCCTCCTCTTCTGCAAATTCTTTCTTCTTCTTTTTTTTTTGATGCCCAAACATCCCATTTAGTAAGCAGACAGTTCTCAAAAGAAAATACAAATGACCTACAGACACACAGAAACAAGTTAACATTCTTAGTCATCAGAATTAAGTTGTTTGATTTTTCTTTCTGCCATTGTACTCCAGAGTTCTTTCAATCGGTACTATTTTTCACTTTAAGTTTCTCTGAGATTTCAATATCCACAACACTGAGAATAATGGTTACAACAATAATTTATAAGTTTACCAGTCATGATTGCATTAACTAGTCACTTCTCTACTGCCACATGGTTTACAGTCATAATCTAATTCCATACTTACAAAGTGGGTATGGTGTTGCCCTCACTTGGCACATGAGAAAACTGAGGTACTAAGGGGCCAAATAATTTGTTCTGGATTCAGAGTCCCTTAGCAGGGCTAGAATTTATCTTGAGACTGACTGTAGTGTCCAGAATCTTGTTGCTCTGAAATCCAGACCCTCTCCTATTCTATAAGAACTAGGTCTTCACATAGCTGCCAAGCACAAGTTCTTGTCTGTCATTACTTACCAAGTGAAGCAGAACATAAAAGAGTATGGGAAAAAGGAGGGATTTCTATTCAACATGCTGTTAGGAACTTCATCCCCCCATATCCATTTGTTATCTATTGTTCTAAGACTATTTGGAGAGACTATAAAAAATTCAGCTTAAAGCCCAACCTTTATTCTCACATAGACTAAATATGAAGAAGATTTATGTTGTACTCTTCATCTATATTTCTCAAAATGTCCTCAACTATTTAAAGTCAGGAACTTGGCCAACAACTTTTGAAGGTTCTAACATTTTTCTAACATACTTGAAACTAGGTCCACTTTTATTGTTCATATAAATGTAATATAAGCAAAGCACCCAGGAACCAGGTGCAAATGAATGGTACTCAGCAGGGTTAGCCAAGTAGTTATCAAAAGGACAAAATGTTGCAGACAAACACAGAGCAGAGAGGCAGGAATTTCCTCTAGTAACTTGCTTGTTGGTGGAAGTGAAGAAAGTGGGAGAAAACACTCCATATTTCTATCTCAGAAGTATGTTGTTGTAAATCCAACACTGTTCAGTGTTCCTGTTCCACAGATGTTGAAGTGACCCCAGCATTGGTTAGTGTTCCTGTTCCATGGATGTTGAAGTGACTCCAGCATTGGTTAGTGTTCCTGTTCCACAGATGTTGAAGTAAACCCAGCATTGGTTAGTGTTCCTGTTCCATGGATGTTGGAGTAAATCCAGCATTGATTAGAGTTCCTGCTCCATGGATGTTGGAGTAAATCCAGGTACCATCATTTAGTATTCCTGTTGAGAGACTCTTATTTGTGATTAAGAATTCAGTCTGTACTAAAGGTGAACTCTACTCTCAGAGAGGCAAGGGTAGTGAATGTGAAATGCAAAATCAAATCAATGTGTCCTTGGGCATTTTGCTATACCCAAGATGGGATTTGGGGGATGAGGAGTGGAGGAAACTTTCTGAACCCAAACAATTGAAAAACAGTAGAAAAGGTTGAGGACATTCACTGTGTGAATTGAAGCATTGCCATTGAATTAGAAGGTGCAAACAGGATGTTTATGTGGCTGTGGCCAAAGAAGGCCCCTCTAGAGGCTGAACAGGGCCCCTGCTGATGGGATATGTATCACATTAAGTGATAAAATGGACAATGACTGGGTCCAGAGACACACAGAATGAAGTGTTGTTCTGTCAGTCTTGAGAATCCTGAAGGAGTTGGGAACTAAAGTGAAACTGTACCCAGGACACATCTATATTAAGAGAGACTTAGAGTGAGGGAGGAAGGATCATATTGTCAAGGGGGTCAAGATCATGATAGGGAAAACCACAGAGACAGCTGATATGAACTAGTGGGATGGACGCTTAGGAACCTGCATGGGTCTAATAAGGCCCTTGAATGTAGGTGACAGTTGTATGGCTCATTTTATTTGTGTGGTCCCTAACAGTGGGACCAAGATTTATCCTGGGTGCATGAACTGGCTTTTTGGAGCCCATTCCCTATGGTGGGATACCTTGCTCAGCCTTGATATAGGCGGGAAGAGCTTGTTCCTGCCTCAACTTGGTATACCAGCCAGACTTAGTTGATTGCCCAAGGAAGGTCTGAGGTCCCTCTGAGGAGTGGATGGGGTGTGGGAAAGGGGAGGTGAGGGATGGGAGAAGGGGAAGGAGGCAGAACCAGGGTTGGTATGTAAAATGAAAAAAAAATGAAGCTAATAAAATAAAAATGTTAAAAAAAAGAAAAAAACAACTAACAAGAAAAGAGCAGAGAGAGATTCGGTAAGGAGGCTGCTGCAGGAGTGTATGGGGAGCTTGACCTGGAAGTGGCTGAGAAGAAGGCACTGGCTGGGGTATGGGCTGTACATCAGCTCACACAAATCTCACTCATTTGCTCACAGAGATGAAATAGAAAGCAGATTTCCTTTCACTTGGCCAAATTAAACAACTAATAACACTGGCCAGCATGGCTACAGAAATAAATCACCCAAAACATGAGTAATCTGCACATGGGACAGACTTTCTCAAAGCAGGTACAAAGTATATTTTCCCACTATTACACACACCATATAACATTTCCATAATTTGGGGGTCTTAAATGGAAAAATGTTTACCCAGCTCTAAATGTTGACTTCTATGAAGCATGGCTATTATGGTTGCATTTGGCAAGAAAGACACAAAGGTGTTTCAGTTGGAAGTGAAAAGAAGTGGTTTAGAAATCTCCTCTTGCTTTTCTTTGTTGAGAATTTAAGTCTGCTTATAAAATAACTTGGAGGCTTTGCCTTCACAGAAGACAGCACTCTGAACTACAATGGTGCCGAAGGGCTTACAGATGGTGCAGGCTGATGATGTGTTTGAAAATGCGCCCAACAAAGGCCAAATTGGGAAGTTAAAATTGAACTCCATCTTCTCTTCCTTCTTTCTGCTCTTTCTTCTCTCATTTACCTTCCCTGCCTTGTCCCTTCCCTGTGGTAGGACCGTTTTCTTAATGTCCTTTCCTGTTTTCAAAGCACATCCCAACCCGCATCTGCTTCCTCTGGCCTCATATTTTCTTTCCCGGATAAACGTAAACGAGTGGGAGGTCAGGGACTATACGGATGTTGAGGTACTCAACCTCTGTAGCTTTTCAGGAAATCTTCTGACTTGGTGTGCTTTTGCTGACCATATCTGGAGTTAGATTCGTCATCAGCCTCTCTGCTGCTTACACGAACATGGAAGCCTAAACATTTCTGGAGTGGTCCTTCGTGGACACTGGTGTGTGTAGGCTTATGGAAGCCTCATTCTTCCTCGTGGGACAACTGCAAAGTGAAGCTTGCTCTTCAGAGTTCAGTAGAATGCAGTTCCGTTCCCTTCTCCTCCCCTGGATCCTCTCCCCACAGACCATAATTCCTCACTCCTCCTTTGCTGAGGGTCTTCTTTTATGGTGCCTGACCTAAGGCTGCCCATTGCTTTACCTAGGATTATTCATGCTTTGGCTGCCTTTGTTGAAGACATGATGTTTCAGCTCAAGGACTCAGACTGGAAAAGTGAAGAGGAGGCAAATACTGTGTGAGAAAGGGATTTAAACAGCGCCTTTGACTTCAGAAGAGTGCTCCCTATTCAGAGGGTGAGTTTTAGGTATAAATATAGGGGAGAGTGTATCTTCAGTGCCAAGTTACTTTTTTGCTTCATCTATAAAATGAGGAAAATCTCTTAGTAGCTTCCTTAGGAGGTTGAGAAAGTTCAAATAAGATAATGAAATTGTGAAGTGCTTAGCTCGTGTGTAATGTACAGTAACCACTCATTAACATTAGCTAATTCTATGCTAAGTGTATCACGTACTGGCTAAACTTAACAACTTTAAATTAAGACAAATTGGAATGGATTGCAAGTCGAGTTTATCACTTTATTAAAGTATGACTTTGAGGAAGCTCATGGCCTTTTCAAAATACTGCTTTCACAATGTCTACAGAACAAAACTCCTTGAATGGGGGAGCACAGGTTTGAATGGATCAATGAGGAGTATTATAAACAGATTGATAACCAGGTATGTATGAATTTAATTTAAAGATGGGGTCTTGGAATTCATAAAACAATAATTATTAGCTATAAATTGCAATATATTGTGTATTACAAGACAGTTGAGAGCTGGTTTTTAGAAATTAAGTGATGGTTTCTGTTTTGTTTTGTTTTTTGAGGAGGGATTTTCCTTGGGGGAACTGGTTAGATTTATCAATAAGTATATTACTGATATCAAGTTTACTCATTTAATCTCAGTGTGAGTCAGTGAGCATTGTTTTATTTTATTATCACAAAGTGAATCTAATTATATGGTCATTATGTTGATTTGTAATTATCAAAATGAGAACATTAATGAAACAGGTCATAATGAATAGGGGACTAAAAGGCTGTGTGTGTATGTACCTGTGTGTGTTTCTAAGTGTCCATGTCTCTGCATGTGTGTACACTTGTGCATGTCTAAGTGTTTCTGTGTGTGCCTTTGTCTGTGTGTGCATCTGTGTGTGTAGCACAGAAGGACCCTAAAGGGGTTAGGTAAGTATCAGGGTGCTAGTACAGCTATGGAATACAATGTAAACACATGACAATGACCATGACGGTGATCCAGGGGAGATGCTAAAAATCTGTCAGGTGTGGTTGGTGAGATTCATTTTCTGAAGGAAGACTACCCCTCTGCATCTTAATTCTAGGCTTCCAAAGGAGGAGTGGTGCTCCTGTTTTCTCCATATTCTAAGTTACATCGCTTGTTTAGAAAAGAAGTGAGGAGAAAGTATTTAAGATTTGCAAAAGACACACTATTAATCTCAATGAGTCTCTTCTGTGGTTTTCTTCACAACACGTCTAAATACAGATCAATCACAGGAACATGGAAAATACATTTCATCCTGTAACAGGAAATCACAATTAGAATCAGAGTGGATATAAGACTTGCTGAATATAGTTAAAAGAAAATAGGGAGAGCTGAGGCATTCTTGGGTGCCTACCCATGAGAGAGAAATGGAGTGGGAGGGACTATTCTGAATTCACAGCCCTCCATTCAACTATGACATCATGTACATGGGATGCCATGTTTCAAATTCTCCAGGCAACTGGACCCTTCCTATACAGCAATGATCCATTAAGTATAGCTACTCTTTTCTGATTAGGTTTTGTGCCTGATTGTTGGCCTACTCTATGGCTCTTTTAAAAAAATAGGATTTATAGGTCTTCCCATGTTCTGACATCTTTCAAATCAAAGCTAGTATGCATACTTCTTATAAAAGTCCCACCTCTGACCTAACCTAGTTTATTTGTTTAAGTGCTAAACTTTATTTACCAAGGAGGAGATGATAAATGTTGTAAAAATATTTTTTAAGTTAACAAAAACATTGTTTTGGTACTGATTCCATAATAACCCATGTTATGATGAAGAAAGAAATACTTAAAAAAATAAAGGTGGTTTTTGATTCAGTAAGCAAAATATCAAAGGTAAAGGCACCATCAAGTCTTCAAAATGTAGGTTATAAAAACCATACATAGGGAGTGTTACCTATTGCCCTGAAGTGAAGGAGCAACTGTGATGGACTCCATCAGAGTGCTTCCGTTGAAACATCTCTTGCTTTTATATGCTAAAGCTCTATAGAGACTATGCAGGTAATGTTTTTACATTATATAGGCACATGTCCATTGTAAAAACTAATGTTTTCTTTGTGAAATTTTCCTACATCTTATGACTATGCTTCGATGATACGATTTCCGATGAGCTTCTCTTGTCTTGTTCTCTGCCTCATACCTTTCTCTTCCTGTGTTCTTCATGGTCTTTCTTCTGTCCATCACTTTGTCATTCTTTCTTGAGTCCACATATGAAATAAAATATGACACTTATCTTTCTGTGCCTGATTTGTCCCCTGCAACACGACGATCTCGGGTTCCACTTGTGGTCCAGCAGACAATGGAATTTACTGACTTGCGAATGAATAATAAGCATGTATGTGGAAATGCCACATTTCCTTCAAAATGATGTGATTATACTACTTACAAATGTGAGTACACGAGGAGACATTTTGCATTGATCCTTTCACATATATTGCCTAGGAGTGGTATAAGTGTGTAGATGCTACAGTAGTTTTACTTTTAGTTTTTGAGGAGCTTCTACAGTGATTGTCCCAATGTCCATCCTCACCAGTAGTGTCTAAGGATCGCCCCCACTCAGTACGCCCTAGGAAGTTATAATTTGGCTTTCTTGTTGGTGAACTGT
The DNA here is from genome assembly GCF_017639785.1 of Mesocricetus auratus. Lineage (NCBI taxonomy): Eukaryota > Metazoa > Chordata > Mammalia > Rodentia > Cricetidae > Mesocricetus > Mesocricetus auratus. The sequence goes on along the minus strand of NW_024429218.1, from coordinate 3,456,458 downwards.
TCTGACTGGTGTGTGATGCAACATCAACGTGGCTTTTTGTTTGTTTTTATTTTTAAATTTAAATTAGAAACAAGGTTGCTTCACATGTCAATCCCAGGTCCCTCTACCCTTTCATCCCCTCCTCCCACAACATCCCCCCAACATCTCCCCATACCCCTTCTTTCCCCAGGGAGGGTGAGACCCTCCATGGGGGATGTTCATAGTTTGTCATTTCATCCAGGGCAGGACCTAGACTCTCCCCCAAGATTGCAGGGTGAGAGTGCTTCTCTCATTGTGGGATGGGCAATCAATGTCCATTTGTATGCCAGGGATAAATACCGATCTACTACTGAAGACCCCATAGATTGCCTAGGCCTCCTCACTGACACACACATTCAGGGTGTCTGGGTCAGCCATAGTCTGGGATTTAAGAACTATCACTTGTTCATGTCAGCTGTTTCTGGGGGTTAAACCAGCCCAGTCTTAATCCTTTTGTTCATCAGTCCTCCCTCCCTGTTACTGGGTTCCTTGAGTTCAGCTCAGTGTTTAGCTGTGGGAGTCTGCCTCTGCTTCCATCAGTCATTGGATGAAGGTTCTGTTTCCCAGACTTACTGGCCATGGGACTGTAGGTTGGCACTTCCCAGATCTAGGTCTACTATCCATATATGAGAGAGTATATACCATGTTTGTCTTTTGTGACTGGGTTACCTCACTCAGGATGGTTTTCTTCTAGTGCTATCCATTTGCCTGCAAATTTCAGGATTCCATTGGTTTTTTTTTCTGCTGAATAGTACTCCACTGTGTAAATGTACCACATTTTCTCTATCCACTCTTCAGTTGTGGGGCATCTAGGTTGCTTCCAGGATCTAGCTATTGCAAATAATGCTGCTATGAACATAGTGAAACAGATGTCTTTGTTGTATGAATGGACATCTTTTGGATATATGCCTAAGAGTGGAATTTCTGGGTCTTGTGGTAGGCTGATTCCCATTTTTCTAAGGAATCTCCATACTGATTTCCATAGTGGCTGTACGAGTTGGCACTCCCGCCAGCAGTGGAGGAGTGTTCCCCTTTCTCTACATCCTCTCCAGCATAAACTGTCAATGGTGTTTTTTATTTTAGCCATCCTGACAGGTTTAAGATGGTGTCTCAGAGTTGTTTTGATTTGCATTTCCCGGATGGCTAAGGATGTTGAGCACTTTCTCAAGTGCCTTTCAGCCATTTTAGACTCCTCTATTGAGAATTCTCTATTTAGTTCTGTAGCACACTTTTTAATTGGATCCTTTGGTGTTTGGGAGAATTGCTTCTTGAGATGTTTGTAAATTTTGGAGATCATCCCTCTGTCAGATGTGGGGTTAGTGAATATCTTTTCATATTCTGTGGGCTGCCTTTCTGTATTGTTGACTGTACCCTTTGCCTTACAAAAGCTTCTCAGTTTCAGGAGGTCCTATGTATTAATTGTTGACCTCAGTGTCTGTGCTACTGGTGTTATATTCAGGAAGCAGTGCCCTGTGCCAATTTGTTCAAGGGTCCCTCCCATTTTCTCTTCTAAGAGGTTCAGTGTCACTGGATTTATGTTGAGGTCTTTGATCCATTTGGACTTAATTTTTGTGCATGGCAATAGACATGGATCAATCCTCATTCTTCTACATGCCAGCATCCAGTTATGCCAGCACCATTTGTTGAAGATGCTTTCTTTTTTCCATTTTTAGCTTCTTTGTCGAAGATCAGATGTTCATACATGTATGGGTTAATATCAGGGTGTACAATTTTGTTTCATTGCTCTACCTGCCTATTTCTGTGCCAGTACCAAGCTGTTTTCAGGACTATGGCTCTATAATAGAGCTTGATGTCAGGGATGGTGATGTCTCCAGATGTTGCTTTGTTGAATAAGGTTGTTTTGGCTATTCTGGATCTTTTGTTTTTCCATACAAAGTTGATTATTGTTCTTTCAAGGTCTGTGAAGAATTGTGCTGGTATTTTAATGGGGATTGCATTGAATCTGTAGATTGCTTTTGGCAGGATTGCCATTTTTACTACCTTGATCCTACCTATCCAAGGGCATGGGAGATCTTTCCATTTTCTGATGTCTTCTTTAATTTCTTTCTTTAAAGTCTCAAAGTTCTTGTGATACAGGTCTTTCACTTGTTTGGTTAGCCTTATCCCCAGGTGTTTTATGTTGTTTGTGGCAATTGTAAAGGGTGATGTTTCTCTGATTTCTTTCTCAGCCCTTTTATCTTCTATATATAGTAAAGCTACTGATTTTCTTGATCTTGTATCCTGCCACTTTGCTGAAATTATTTATCAGCTGTAGGAGTTCCCTTTTTTGGATCACTTATGTAACTATCATATCATCTGCAAATAGTGAAAGTTTGACCTCTTCCTTTCCAATTGGTATCCCCTTGATCTCCTTTTGTTGTAGTATTGCTGTACAATATTGAAAAGGCATGTAAAGAGTGGACAGCCTTGTCTTGTTCCTGATTTTAGCAGAATCGCAATGAGAAGGGGATATAAGAACAGACACTGAGGAAATCCAGAGAATCATCAGGTCATACTTTGAAAACCTGTACTCCACAAAACTTGAAAATATAAAGGAAATGGACAATTTTCTGGATAGCTATCACTTGCCTAAATTTAATTAAGAACAGATAAGCAATTTAAATAGACCTATAGCCCCTATGGAAATAGAAGAATTCATCAAAAGTCTCCCAACCAAAAAAAGCCCAGGTCAAGATGGCCTCAGTGCAGAATTCTACCAGAAATTCAAAGAACCACTCATACCAATTCTTCTAAAAGTATTCCATGCAATAGAAGCAGAAGGGTCTTTGACAAACTTTCTACGAGGCTTCAATAACCTTGATTTCCAAGCCACACAAAGACACAACTAAGAAAGAGAACTTCAGACCAATATCCCTCATGAATATTGATGCAAAAATACTCAATAAAATACTGGCAAATCGGATCCAAGAACACATCAGAAAACTCATCCACCATGATCAAGTAGGTTTCATCCCAGGGATGCAGGGATGGTTCAACATACGAAAATTCATCAATGTAATCCTCCATATAAACAAGCCGAGAAACAAAAATCACATGATCATCTCACCATATGCAGAAAAAGCCTTTGACAAAATCCAACATCCCTTCTTGATAAAGGTCTTGGAGAGATTCCAGATAACAGGAACATACCTAAACATAATAAAAACCATATACAGCAAACCAACAGCCAACATCAAACTAAATGTTTGTTTTTTGAGACAGAGTTTCTCTGTAGCTTTAGAGTCTATCCTGGAACTCACTCTGTAGACCAGAGCTGGTCTGGAACTCACAGAGATCTGCCTGTCCCTGCCTCCCGAATGCTGGGACTAAAGGTATGCAACACCACCACCCCGCTATTTCCTTTTCTAAAAATTAAACACAAGCTCACAGTTACTACCACTTGAAAGATGGAAGAACATGAGAAAACCTATAAATCATATATAATAAAAGAGAGCCACAGAGGAGGCCAACAATAAGACCCAGAAAATAACCAGAAAAGGGAAGACAGTTATAATGGATCACTGCTGTAGAAGAAAGGCCTGCCTAGATGGAGAATTTGATACATGGCATTTTGTGTTTTTATATGTGTATTAGAAAGTGTCTAGTTAGCCTGGAAGTCAAAGTCACTATGCAGCCAAAGATGGCTTCCCATTCATAGTAAGTTCCTTGTCTCAGCCTCCTAAATACCACCAGGATTACAGGCATGAGGTACCATGAGCAGCTCAATGTGTTTGTTTGTTTGTTTGTTTGTTTATTTTAGGGGAGGCACTCATGCCACAATGCGTGTTTGGAAGTCACAGGATAGTTTGTAGGATTTCAGTTCTTTAACCTTTCACCATGTGGGACTTAAGAATCTAACTCAGCATAAAGCTTGCCAGCTACTTGCTGAGCCTTCTTGCTAATCTGTTGATGAGGTTTTTTGTTTTTGTTTTTTGTTTTTTTTTGGCTTGCTTCCCCCGATAGCTAGCGAGGTTGATCACATTTTCATGTATTATTGATCACTCACTCTACTTCTTTTGAAAGCTGCAGTTCACTTGCCCATATACTTTTTGGATTACTGGTTCATCTGGTGTTAATCTTCTGAAAAAAAAGCAAAGATTATCAAAGAAATCTCCCATTCTGTAGACTGTGTCTTCATTGTCTCATTTCCATTACTGTGCACAAGATAGAATCTGTTGGTCAGTTCTTGCTCATAAAAATCTGAAAATTAATTCTCCTAAGTGCAATGGGTAATGAAAAGAAACAAATAATTATAGAGAAATACTGAGATTTCTTTTTACAGAAATTTCTTTTTTCCAAAAATGATTAGAAAAAAATAAGGGAAATTTGGAAAACCAAATACTGGTCAATGTTGCTGATCAGGCAACAGAATAAAGCAAATATATCAGTGAAATAATACATTCACTTACAGACCATCCACAGGCTACAGAATTCCCTTTATGTTTTCTTATTGTCTCATTATGGTGATTTCCTGAACTCAATCACCTTAAAAGGGAAAAGGATTTTCTTGATCTGCAGTCCTGATGGTTCAATCCATAACTGATGGTTTCCATTACTTGGGTCAATTGACATCATGACAGAAGTATATGCCAGAGGAACTGCTCAGCTCATGCCCAGGATGCAATCCCATTTCTGTCCTGTCTCCAATGGCATAAGATCTTCTAATTAGATCCTTCCTCTTAAACATTCCACTGTCACTCAACAATGCCAAGCTAGAGAGAGTCCTTAACACCAGGACCTTTGAAAACACTTAAGAGACTATAGCACTGTTCATCTCATGGGAGAAAATTCAATTGAATCTTGAATCAAAATAGCTGCCAGTATCAGATCACTGGTCTCACATTGAGCTTTGCTACAATGAGGAGATGCAGACCATTTATAAAGAAAAAGGCTGATGGTTTGTTGACTGCTCTTTTCTCTGAAATCAAGTTGGGAGTAAGGAGAGAATGAAGCATTTTCATGACTCCAGGTAGTGTGAAACAAGATGGGAAACCCTTTAGGAAAGGAAAAGAGAAGGGGAATTTTGGGTTTCCTGTTTCATTGTATTATGACTTTCTCCATCAAAGCATTTATAAAGTTAATTATGGATACAAATTTACTTTCCTCATTTCTAAGTCTTTCACTGAAGACAGCCAGCAGCCACAATTGCCAAGTGGCTAGAGGAATCAATTTCTCAAATAGAAGAGAATGTCATTAAGATAGAAGTGTGGCAAAATAATGGAGTTTGTAAATTTTACTTGGAAATGGGCCACTTGGATGAAAATAAAAAGCTGCCAGAAGTTTCCTCTAAATCATTTGTTGATACTGAACATCTGAAATGTCATTGCCCTTCCCAAACTACATTTTAGTTTGCAGTGGAAACAGTACTAGTCAATTATATCACAGGACTTGACAGTGAGGATCACAAAGTGTTTAAAGTATACATAGCATATAAGCCCAGGATACATCTGGGAAAGGCCCTTAGTTAAGAAGGGCCCCTTTGTGCTTTATCTGGAGAACCTTAGCATTAATGGGGGGAAAATTCCATGAATCCTAGTATTGTCATGCTTTCCCAATTTAAATTTCAGTTTCCATCTGGAGTACCCACATAATGGTATCTCATTTTCATAAAGAAAAAGAAAATATGGATGTGTCTGGAACAGGAAAAGATATAGAAAAAATAAATAAGAATGGTACATTTCCAAGATTTTAAACCAATTGGACCTCAGAGAAAGACAAGCTTTATGAGGGGAAAAATCCTTGGATGTCTATTCCAGGAGCCTTAGTGCCTTCCTTAGTGCCTTCAGAATATGCGATATGATGCCCAAGAGAAGTGTTAATGTCAGAAAAATGTTGAGCTATATTTACATGTAAAACATTCAGAAATATAGTTTTTCCTTCCTTGTGTGAAAATTAAATGACTTATATACTGTAAGCTACATATACATATATACAAAACCAAGCTATTGGAAGACTAAGGTATCTATCTGTCTGTGTCTGCCTGTCTGTCTGTCTTCTATCATCTATCTACTATCTAATCTAACTACTATCTACTATCAATCTTCTATCTCCATTCTCTATCTACATATCTACTATCAAATAGCAACCATATGTATCTATCTATCTATCTATCTATCTGTCTGTCTATCTATCCATCATCTAATCTATCTATCTAGCTCCTATCTATCAATCATCTCTCAATCTAGCTATCTACCTGCCTACTTATCTATCTATTCTTCTATATACCCATCCATCTGTCCTCTAGTGACCCCATTTGCTTGTTTTTCATACCTTTCTGAAGTCAAACAGCCAATTATTTTAACACCCATGTGTGTGTGTGTGTGTGTGTGTGTGTGTGTGTGTGTGTGTGCACGTATGGTCTAAGGCCTAACGTGGAATACTTTGCTTTGAGTTGAAGGTCATCAATTGGTTACTAGTGTCATGGAGACCCAGAAAAACAACACATTGTTACTAACTAACATTGTTAGTAAGACTCTTTGGTCCTAAGTCGTGGAGAATCAAACTGTTAATGACCATAAACGTTCCTCCCTATTGGCTAATGCTGGAAAGCACTATGAATTGATAGCGAAGAAAAGTTATTAACAGTCTTATCCTGCTGTGAACCCTAAAAGCTGCAATAATGATGGCCTGTCAAGGTACATTCCTGGGAGCAGCAGTGGCACAAATGTTTTGGTGACAAACTGCTTCTCATCAGACTGAAGGTCTTCTTCATAAGAGAAATGAGTGCTGGCACTATAAATCTAGCCAAGGACTCATGGCTAGGGAACCTTTAGGCCCTTGGGAGAACTTATTACTATCATTTTGTTAAATGAACACTGCATTTGCAGAAACTTGCAACTGGTCAAAGTACAGATAATCGGTGTCTATCGAGTTCTTGGCCACAGGTGGCACATCTCTATCACAGAGAGGAGGTCTGGAAGGACTGGGACAAAGCAGCGCCTGTAGACATGACAGACCAGATGCATGCAGTCATGAGCTCACATAAGCTTGAAGAGCTCAAGCCAGCCAACTTTCCAGCATGGACAGAGAAGGGACGCCTGAATAGCTTAAGAGTTATTGACAGATGCTGACTTCTAGGCAACAACAGATAAGTTCTTTTTCAGTGCACATCCCTTGGCAGGTAATGTTCTAGTGTGTGGCCTGTGTGTATATGGGCAGTGCAAATTGGAATCATCATGCTATTGTTTTAAAGATTATGGAGTTGGGAGAGTAGCTGGGGGAAGGGAGGTTGATCTGGGACAGTAAGTGGGAGGAGCAGAGAGAATAGTCCCAGATCATTAATAAAATATTTTAAAAGACATACATGTATCATTGTCATTTGATTAAACAAGGAGGGTTGCAAAGGATATGGGGTGAGGCGAATTTGAAGGGAGTGCTCCTTGAGAAGCACTGTGTCAGAGGGGAGTTGGACTTATAGAACTGGAGACCTGAGAGCAGAAGCAGTGCCCAAGAGGAACTATGGTATACTCAGAGGACACGGTGACAAGAATGCCTGCAGACAATTTATTGTCTTCAAGCAATTTTAGAGGAAGAGGTTAGATTTGAAGACCCAGTCAGCACGTCTCCTTTGGTTCTCAGGCCATCAAACAGCTTGTAGTTGCTGGATATGCACTAGATGAATTGTGAAATTGAAAGTTCTTTTTATATTGGGCTGTTTTATATGTGGTCACTGAGGTAAATGTTTAATAAGCAACCACAAGTCAGTTATGGGAGCTGCTTTTATTTTATAGGCATTAGTTGTGAGCAACTCTGGAAGCAGAATGAAGCATATGCAGAGTTTCAAGATCAGTTTTATTGCTTCATTAAAGCTTTTATAGTATTTTCTTTTAGTGCAGTACTAACCGGATGAACTGGGAGGAAAAGGTGTCCTCAGTGAAGGGTGAGTATAGTCATTTATTTTCTGCACATGACTCAAATGCAAGATTTTGTTATCTAATTTTTCTTTTAGAAGCTTCTTCCATTTTGGTTGAAACACATAAACAAAGAGTTTGGTGTTCATGGTAATAAGGGAAAGGGTGCGTAAACTTTTGATCCCAGGCCCGTCTACTTTTTCTGATAATAAAAGGTGGCATTTTTCTCTAGGAAAGGTTCATCTCTTTGACATTTTGGTCCTCATTTCCTATAAGAAGACGTATTCACTGGTGTTTGTATATTGTGGCTGTTTACTGATGGATTTGAATGTTGCTTCTTCACAATGTAATGTAGTCTATTTTTCATTACTAAATATTTGGGCCAATTTTACCTTCAGTGACACCAAGTTGTGAGCTATTTTGTTCTTTATTCCACCTCAAACATTAGCAATGATAAATGAACTGTTACAAAGATACTGCAAAATAATGACCATGACCTCAACTTGTCAGTTGACACTCCTGGCTATGTGTCTGAAACACAGATCCCATCTCTTTTTCTTGGCCTTTGTATGCTTTGCTTTTGTTTCATCTCCTGTGTTTTCATCTGCTACATTTATGTTAGTTCATCTCTAAGAAACACTCAGGTATGCACTCTCCAGTGAGTCTCATAGACCAAAGATCAGCTGAAGCCCAGACAACTGTCTAGTTCTCCCACTCTAGATAGATACATACATGAAGATTATTGAAATCTGCACAATATATACAAACATCCTGACTAGTCTGTACTTTAATATAAATGTGTTCCCTAAAGTTGATGTGTTGGAAATGTGACCCTCAAATTCATATGATGATAGTATTTGGAGGTGAATCCTTGGGAAGATAATACGTTAGGTAAAATGATCTGATAGAATCCCTCATGATGGAATTGTTGGCCATGCCTCCTGCTATGTAGTAAGCAGCAGGAACGCCCTTACCAGATTAGCAAGCATTTTAATATTGAATTTCTTAATCTTCCAGAACCATGGAAAATAGAACTCTGTTTTTAAAAACTTACCTAGTCTATTATAAATGGACTAAAGCATAAAATTGACAATAGGAGCCCATGTGTACGTAAATATATGTGTACATATGTATATATTTACATGTGTAAACATAAATATGGGAAAAGATACAAATACATACTTATAAGCACATACATGGATATATGAGTTTCTGCAAAGCATTTTAAAGACTAGTATGTTATAATTTACTTCTGGAAGTAAGAAAATTCTTTGGAAAGTACAGCATTGAAAATCCAAAGCTAACTTCAGAGAAACTTGACCTTGCCTCTCAAATGTCCTTCTAAAAGTGTCCCTCCCAATGCTTTCCACATGTAATTTTCTCTGAGTGATTACCCCAGAACAACTCTGGCAGGTGTGGAAGGGTTGTTCCAAGCCAGTCCTCCAGAGTGTGCAAGTTTCTACCCAGAAGCAGTTGTCCAGACAGAGCCATGGAGATAAGGAAGAAGTAGGCCATCCTCCTTCCTATGAACCAGGAAGAGAGCTGTGGTGGTCATGAGAAGACACTGAACACTGACTGTAGCTAGAGTAACACAGCTGCAAACATACATTCTAATCTAAACACACAACTTCTAAGGAAAGGGAAGGAGTCAGCCCCCCAAGTCCAGATTCACTTACCATATTTGTATTCTTTCTTCTTGGGAGTGTTCCTTCAGGGTATGTATTATTCTTCACAAGTCTTTGATACAGCTGATGTTCATGACACACCCACTAGGTCCTGGGTTCTATGAATATCTTGGCAATACATAAAGAGATCAAGCAGGAACAGCAATACTGTTTGTTAAGATGCAGGTGTACACAGTCTTTTGACATTCAATTTTTTTTTGAGTAAATAACCAGCCTTTACTGGTGTTGGACTAGGCTTTACGTTTCTTTGTGTTGAGTCTGACCCTTCCAGGAACCTCACCAAAACTGTCTATCCAGATGTGATAAGAAGAGAGGATGTTCACAAGCCACCAGTGTTCCAGGCATGGGTTACACACTTCCACTGGATTGGTTCATTTACTAAGAGGGCTACTCTTAGTAAAACTTAAGATAGGTTTATCATTGCCCTGTTTTATGCATGAAAAAAATTAAGACACAAAGAGAAAAAGTACCCTCCCTCCAAAGTCAAGAGAAAGCAAACAGCAGCATTAATATGGAAGTCAATTAGTCTGGCTGCAGACGCTTTGCCCTTCTGTACTTTGGTTTCTGAGAGTACGTTCATTCAGGGTGACTCCAGGAGCTCTCTTTTCTCATCATCTTTCTGCAGCTCTCTGGATAAGTCTAGTCTTCCACAGTAGTTCAAGGAGGCTCCGAGGAAACCCCAGAGTGGAAGCTGTTGTCAATGTACTAAACAGAGGAGACCAGCAACAGGGCAAAGTTGACTCCTGGGTTGTTGGGACGGTGTGAATGACAATGAAATAGCTTGAACAAATGAACACATCTTCCCAAAATGCAGAGCCTCTCTGTGTGCAGACAGTCAGGTGAAGCGCCACCACTTTGTCCTTTCATTCCTGTCACTTGTGCATACAGGAAACACTATGCTATGACCTACTAATAAAGAAAGTAAAAAACAGGAGATGTACTAATTCCTAACATCTGCCCCTACAGTAATTGCAACAGATTTCTTTTTTTGGTTTTTTGAGGCAAGGTTTCTCTGTATAGCTTTGGTGACTGTCCTGGAACTCACTCTATAGACCAGTCTGGCCTCACAGTAATCTGCCTGCCTCTTCCTCCCACAAACACCAGCCAATTGAAGCAGAATTCTGTATTGTCTCACCAATCTTACTTTACATGTAAAGAAACGAGACCTTATGGAGACCAAGTACCTTTTCCCAAGTCACAAATATAGCAAGGGAAGAGGCAGGTTTGTCTGGTCACCAAGGACTTGATATACCAAGTCCATGATATATCACAGTGTGCTGGGTGAAAGGAAAGAGAGAATCAAGCTCAGCAGAATACAAAACAAGGGTTCTTTGGGCTAAGAGTTCTGGGAGAAAGTGAGTAGTATCATTCTGCACATACATGCCAGGGATCTATTAACATATGCAATTTGCAGCCACTATATGAAGGACAGAGCTGAAAACACATTACAGCATAAACAGGTGAAAAGCCCAGGGTGAGTACACTCTGCTGTGTGTCTCGGGTGGTTGAAGTATCGGCTTTCACATCGTTACACATCCAGCATTCCCTTTTTCTCTTGTCCAGTGTTTTCTTCTTTCTGTCTGCTCATGTTCTGCTAACTAGGCCATCCTTTTTCTCCCGAGTGACAGTGGGTCTGATAGTGCCCTTAACAGACAGTGATTGGTGGAAGATAGAGGAAACACGGAAAGGAAGCAGAAATCATGCTGCTGGTGATGTCGGGATGGTAGAACAGGGAGGACTTAAGGGCTCACAATGCTTTTCCAAAGAGAATGCCTCATTTTCAGTCCCACTGTGTCTGGGTCTGTAGACCCAGAAACCACAGATTTCATCTTACAGAGAATAAATAGCTTATTATGCAGCCATTATGACATCATGGCGTTAAAACACAGATTTAATTGACTTCAAATTCTACATTCCAGCACAGAAGCGTGTTTTTATAGTTTTACAGAAGGAAGACAGTCATAGATAAAGGCAGTTTAAGATACATTGGTGAGTACACCAGAGAGATAGATACATTGAGTTGGGGGAGACTTTTTTATAGACCCAAGATGCTATCTGTTGACATTCTTAGCTCTTGTACTGGTGGAAACTATGGGTTTCCCTAGTTAATAGTTTCTAGGAGGTTTTCATTTATCACCATGAGGTTCTAGTTCAGATACAATGCAGGACAAGGAATGACTGTTCCAGAAGGCTAAAAGTCGACCAAGATAAGGTGATTATCCTCTGATTCTACAAAATTCTGACCTTTCCATAGTACTGAAATTCTAATCTCTGTCCATCAGTCTCTGTAGACACAGACTCCTTCAGGACAGCCATAGCTTCTTTTCAGGGGCTTTCATTCACAGGGTCACTGAGAAGTTATTATTACCTTAGAAAACATGAGAAGAACTGTTATGTAGTGCAAAAACAGAAAGCTGCTGGTATTGAGATAAAGAATCAAAATGACCATTGCAGCTATGTCCAAATGCGCTCATGTAGGAGGAACAGACAGTCAGTCTCTAGCAAGATCGTTGCTATTAAACGTTTTCCAGAGAAGGGGGATCTCATTATAAATAGATATGGGGTATAAGAGAATAATGAGCCCCATTATAGGCAACATGGGGCTGGAACCAAGATTTCTCCTTACTAGTGTGTCACATCTACAAGGACAGTCACTAATCACATTTTACCATGTCTGTGTCACTGCAAAAGGAAGGGCCTTGTTTCCCACCCCTCACCAGATACAGACCGCACCCATATATAGTTCAAGAGTGCTTACTCAGGAAACAGCTAAGTTGGGAATAATGAGTTCTATTATCAATACGATAGGGAAGTGATAAGTACACATTGAATATTCAATAAATCTCAACAGCCGGTCAATAAAAAATAGGAGGGACAGTAATTAAGACGGATCTCTGCTTGGGAGAGGTAAGCTGAGAAGGACACTGCTGTAGAGCTATGCTGCCCTCAGCAGCTAGCAAGTCTTTCCCAGGAGCTCAGGCCCTTCCTCCATGAGAGAAACCAGTACACTCAGGAGACACTCAGACACGGTAGGATAAACCGGGCTCATGGGTGCAAAGACTTATGGTCAAAGGTTTAGGATGGCTCAGAGAGGGAGAGGAAGTTTTTGCAAGGCTACTAGGAAAGCCTTAAAGCTCTTGAAAAGCACCATGATGAATGAAGGAGTGAATGAATGAATGTTGTATGTGGGTTCAAAAATCAGAAGGATTTAATTTTCCTCAAAGAATCATGGCTTTCATATCTAACTGCAGTTTCATTATTTGTAAAAGAAAAAGAGAGGGTTAGGGCAGTGTCATCATTTTTTCTTGTGTTAAAGTCCCTAGATTATAGGCTAATATCATTCTGGAATCTACACAGAATTAACAAGTGTCCTTGGCCACCAAAAGATTGGCCTACTTCCCTGATCTCTGCATTTCTCCTAACTTTTGACCCATCTATCAAACAGCCTTTGCTTTCTAATAGCATCCTTTCCTTTTCAGCATGATCTGTGAGGACCATTTTTCATCTTGATACAATTTCAAACACAGGAAAAGGTGTATGGGGATATATGGATTGCATAAGGAATTTTAATAATTCTTTTTCCACATGTACCAATTATTTGCATTTTGCTCTATTTGTTTAGTCTGTATGTGTATACATTTATGTATATTCTATATATACATATATGCATTATATATGCTTAAATAGTTTTTCCCATGAATAAAAATATCCTCCTATATAATCAGAGTCCAGTTATTAACACAGGAATATGGTGCATTGCATGTACTATATTTAAGGTACAGTCTGTATCCAATCTAAGCCAGTTATGCTGATGGTGTCCCTCACAGACATCTTTCCTTATTCATGCATGATTCGGCTCAGAATACAGTTTACATTCAGTTGTCACTTCTTCCGTTTCTTTAAATACAGAGTGATTTCTGAGTCTCCCTTGGCTTTTCTTCATTTTAAAACTTTTGGGGTGTAACTCCATAATTTGATTTAATAATTTTAGTATATTTTAACAGTACCACTCAGATTATGTGTTTCTCAGGATAGCTACCTCACTGAAGTTACTCTCCTAAGCACTCCTAGTATAAACATGGCTTCATCCCAGTACTGGTGGTGCGAGCTCTGGCACTGTTGAGGAGGTATCATATGAAGTCATGATTGTTCTGTTTGTAACTAAAATGAAGAAGTTGATTAATTATTGTAAGAGTCTGTTTACACCTACTTTTGACTTGGATGTTGCAATCTACTTATTTGTGCTAAAAATTGAATGGGTTCTATTGATATTTTTCACTGATGTTTCTAGTCTGTTTTTAGTTAACGCATATGTCTTTATTTGTTTATTTGTATGTGTGTATGTGCACGCACAAGTGTGTGTGTGTGTGTGTGTGTGTACACTCATGTGCACACATCACAGTGTGCCTGTAGCAATCAAAGAATAACTTGTGGGAGCTGGCACTCTCCTTCTACTGCGAGGTCCTGAGGATGGGACTCAGGTCATTAAGCTTGCTGGCGAGCAACCTTAACTACTGAGCTGTCTTGCCAGCCCTCTGGTCTGTTGATAAGATTATTGAATTAATTCTTCTTTCAGATGCCATGGTTTTTATTTTTAGTAATTTTACTTGTTTTTTTTCTTTTAAAAATATTACATTTCTTCACCAAAATTACCCATCTGGCTGTGTGCTACATACATTTCCCTCTAGGTTTTTCAACACCTTCATAAAAAATTTAAAGCCATTGCCCTATAATTTTCTTCTCTGGACTATCTTTGAATTTGTTTCTATCTTCCTTCCAAAAGTTTTGTTCATCAAGTGTTTTGTGATTTTTGAATATATGTAGGATATTGTATGTTAAAAAATGTAGACATTGAAATAAGCAAAAAAAAATTTGCTCGTGAAAAGGAGTATATTTTTCCCTATCAGAAAAACCTATTTAAACGGTTGAGCTGTGTGTGGCTTTTCCTGATGTTTTAATTAGATTCCGTTCACCATTAGCTTAATGACTCAAGAGTGAGTCAGCCCTCAAGTTGGGCAAAGTAAGACCTCTGTGCAGATAATCCTGAGTGTCCTGAAGGGAGGGAAAGCCCATTCTGCTTGGGAAAAGGCTGTAGCGTCTTGTGCCCCTCAGGACTTCCAGTTCTGCCTGCTGCCCTTCTGATCTGAGAGGTTGTCTTTTCGTCAGATGTACTGTATATGTCACTAAATTGCTTCAGATTGTATTCTGACAGCACAATGTACATCCCAACCACCCCTGTCCATATCTGTAATTTTCTTCTGCAATAGTGAGAAATCTGCATTTCTTTGTTCTTTATATATTCATTTGCTTAAGATTTAAGACTAAAGTGCAGGGGAATTAGATTCAGAATTGCATGATGGTAAAAAAGTTGTGCTTATTGGAATTCAATATTTTATTGCTGTATTTAAGGCAAATTTCACCTATAGAAAATAAAGGAATATTGGATCTTCAGTTCTTGAGTTTTGGTAAGTGCACATCTGGTATAAGACATGCCTCTGTCAAGATTCCATTTCCATTAGCCCAGTAAATTCTCTTTTTTAGCGATTTCCAACCTACTTTTGCAGACACAAGTCTGATTTTTCCATTTTTCATGTTGTGTGCTCTTGAGCTTCATATGAAGAAATAATATGGTAGATACTCCTTGTGTTGGCTTCTTTTATCAGGCATTCTATCTGTGAGATTCATTTGTTCTGTGTGTCAATAGTTACTGTTTTTTGAAAAATAAAAAATAAAAGTGTATTCTTATATATTTGTATTTCTGTTGATGAACACATGGGATGCTTCCAAGTTCCACTATCATGAGTAGAGTTGGCATGGCCATTTTTGTGTATGTCATCATATGGTGATGTTCCCATTTCTCATCATTAAAAAGACATAGCTGTAGTGGGCATATAATTTTGGAAGAAATGACAAATTCAACTTTCAACGCATATATCGAATCTAGTTTTACTGCAGTTCATGTTAAAATTTTAAAATATTTCTTTTGTAGCTACTATGTAGCTTTAATGTGCCCTGGACCAAGTACTCTCTATCATAGAAAGTATTACAGAATTTGCTAGGTTTGAGGGCACCCGAGGGCCTTGGATTCTCACTAGCATAAGAAAATGAGGCCGTGAGCTGACTCTGAAAGCAGAACAAAGAAGCCCTCATTCTCACTCTGTAATTATGTGATATTCCCCAATTTCCCTTTCCACTCCACAGACATGCAGACACTCAAATTGTTAGCACTGTCACTGTCGCCAAGTTGTCTTGTTTCCATTTCAGGTAGATTTGCTTTTGTGGCAGCAATGATTTCTTTTTCAAGGACCTCCTCATATTTGTGATTTGGGAGACTGCTCCTCTGTAACCTGTGACGCACTGGAATGCTGAGAAGGAAATGGGTGGGTGAGGCTCCTCTGCTGCTGCTCCAACCCTTTTGATCTTGTGGTCTTCTCCCGGCAAGGCAGTTGGAGCATCCTTCATGGCTGAATCTGGCTCTCATCCTTGTGGTGTCTGGACTTCATGAGCTCTGTGTTTAGCTAAGACTTGACAGAAGCAAGGATTTGAAGCTCTGCAGTATTCTGAGATCCAGTGAAGCATCCAAGCCTCAAAATAGCTCTTGTACAATGCTGGGTATAGCGTCTTCTGCTCTTTCCCTCTTGCCTTGGACACTGTTGGAATTTCTTTCTCTCAAACCCATGCCTATTTTAGGATGTAGTGTGTGTGGCAGTCTTCTTATGAGGTTCAAATACTCATTCCCTCTATTTCTTTTAGTTTTATTGATGTCAATAGATATGATGTTCTACTATTGCCTGGCTGTGTGTCTTAAAGTGGAGGAACCACTAAACCCTTGGTAATTACAGAGCTAGCCTCCTGAAGGACTTCCCTTATTAAAATGTTTCATCATCAATAGTTGTCCTACATGATTCTCTTCTTAATGTGGTTGCTTCAGAGAGCTATTATGCCATGAGCAGGTTTGCACTGCTCATTTAGACCAAGCAGCACAAATGTACTTCCTCATGTATCAGGTCATTTCAGGTAACAGACAAAGCCCTGGGCTATAGTGCAGATTCAGGCAGGAAAAAAAGCTGCTGCTACTGATCAGTTCCTAGGTGCTTTTCTTTGGAGAAAGGGGAATATTTTTGGGCTCTGGTTCTGTTCACACAGAAATCACCACTCCCAAGTCAGACTCTGTCTTCTTGCCTCTTGCTGACATTCTTTTCAGGAGAAGCTGGAGATTCTGTTGATTTTCTGTAGCCTCACCCAAGCTGCTCTCTAACCCTTCCTCCTTTGGGAGTGGTGTCTTAAATACTCCTTTTCGCTGGTCCAAACAGGAACAAGGTTACAGCACTTTCAAACACAGGACAATCCCCCATTTGCACACATAGCCTTTATTCATCCTTCTATCAATGCTTATTGAAGAGTCACTCAAGTGCTCAGTAAATATAATTAGCTCAGTAGGAAACTGTATGTGGATAGATAAGATATAGCCCTTCACTCCAAGGCATTGCTGTTTAGAAGAGAGGAGGTGCAAGTGATGTATGAATAAACTTGATCATAATTAACATGAGTATCATTTTAAAATTTGTATTATAAAGAAAAATACATGTATGATTTACTTTAGATTCAAAGGCTTACATTCTTATTCTTAGTTTTAATTTCTCTTCCTTCTGTGGACGATCATAGCCTGCTTTCTGTAGGTAATAAAAACATGGAGAATTATTTTAAGTTTAAAACACTAGATAAATGCGATCTGATATCTAATATATTGTAGGTAACTATAAGCTGCAATGAATGAAAAATAGATGGAACACTTCCTTGTGAAACTTCAAACTCTGAAGGCTGTTTTCCATAAAATCATTGTCTGACACACATGCTCAGGAAGATTTCTATGTCAATTGCTATCTTAAATATCAGTAACTGTCAATTTATTTATTTATTTTTCAGTGACTACAAATAGATGTCAAAATATATTATTCCCATACTTAGTAGACCATTTGCTATTCCCCTGGGGTACATACATGTGTGACAAGCTTGGAGACACTTCATTTATAGATTGGGTTGGCATTGAATCCACATATATGACTATATTAGAGAACACTTCATAGGGGACATTTGTTTTGAATGATGTGTAGAATCTAGGACAGATTTGGGTTGTAGAAGATAGAAAATTCCATATATGCATGTCCATTGCCCGGGAGGCATGGAGTACACAGAACACTTGATGCAAAATAATGTGTTCATTGAACTACTGAATAAAATTAAAGGAGAATTATGAGATATTAGAACCAGAGTAGAAGACACATTGTTTACTTTTACATAGGTAAGCATTTAAAATATAATGAAGTAGGCTTTGGAAGGACTATATTAATAGATCCAAATTCCATATAAAAAGAAATGCTTCTTTTTTTGTCTTTAAAACAGTGGATCTTCATTGTCTGCATTTCCTTCTGTATACACTCATTATTGGAAACATCTGTTTACTAGTAGATAAAGCTTGATGGGTTGGACAGCAGTGCAACGAATTTAAATGTTTGTTGCACGTCAGGAAGGAAGGGTTAAGTCAAAGCTAATGAAACCTTAAAGAAGAGTAACACAATGGAAACAAAGACAAAAACGGAAGACCATTTAGTTAAGGAAGAAGAAGGATTCCCTGTTTGCTTAGTTTCCATCCTGAGTAATCAAGAGTGTGGAGACTAAGAGAAATGGGAATGGTTAGAAGAGAGATTTGAAGAGGCATTGGTGATGTGGGCAGTATTTGGCTAAAGCATGGGCATGGAAGATGCTCTGAAAAGACCATGAACAACATGACTAGGATTAATGAGGGGAATTGCTGAAAAGGGCATTAGAGACAGCACTGAAGAAACACCTTTAACATTTAACCCGGCAGCTCCCACCGCCCCTGAGACTGAGGAGTCTTCTCTCGGACTTTTAACTCATTTATTAATGTCTTTGTTAACTAAGAGCTTCTTCACAGCAGCTTTTCTATCAGGCAAGTAAATTTAACATATTTTCATATCAGATATGAATAATTTTAGAAGGTTGATTTAAAAACTGTCTGTTAAGAAAGCTTACGGATAGCAAGCCTAAGCAAAAGTGATAATTAAGCATATTGTCAGAACATAACAAGAGAGGAAAAAGCTTTTCACACTGGTGTGCACCTCAATATCTGAAGGAGGGTCATGTCTAGCCTGGGCTATACGCTAAAATCTACCCTCAAAATGAAAGAAATAAAATATGAGGGGGGTTACTGAAATGAAAGTGATGTAATCCTTAAAGGTCTCACTTAAGGCCCCTAAGTTCCAGTAATTTTGAATATATAGACCAAACTATTCCATGAATTGTTTTTTCCAGTTTGATATGATAGATGTTGTTTTGCAATCAGAAAAACACAAAAATACAAAGGTAGAATTTATAAATGAACATAGGGAAACTTTTATGATTGACAACAACAAAATCACAGATCAGAGGTTGGGAGGTGATTTGAAGGGTTGAGGTAGGAAAGAGAGAGGCATTTCTACAGAATTGGTAACTGTATTATACTTAGTAGAAGAAAAAGAGACATGGATGGGTGAGTGTGTGCTTTAGAAGTCACAAGTGAGTGTGCTGATTTACCATTTGGTTTTGTTTTGAATTTGGGAAATTCACTGAGTATTCTTGAAGACAATGACCTTGTTAGACACATCTATTTGGCCACAAAAAGCACTGTCTTATTTTGAGACCCAGTAGATTTTATTTTGGCTTTCACATGTTTTAAATGAAATTCTACAGGAAATGCTCATCAGTTTGTTAAGAAATCTGCTTATAACCATCTTACAGAAGACTGCTGGACCAAGGGGGCAAACCCAGAATTGTTGTTAAATACATGCCAACTTGAAGTAAGAGTGTCCTGGACCAAGAACCAACAGTTTAGGAGAAGGGTATTCCCATGGAATTTGTTTTTCTTATGGTGTAGTTATTAGAGGAGGAGATTGAGTATTAAGACAGATTCCTCATAAATATTGACAAATGGAAGGAGATTAGCAGAAGATTAGCAGAATCCCCATGAGAAATGTCAGACACTTAGGGCATACAGTAGCTACTAAGAGACAGGCCATGCTCTGTAGCCTGTTCTTCAGGCTGATGAATACTTTAGGGCGGATATATTGACAGTGTGGGAATGTAGCCCTGTAGGAGGAGATAGAAAGCAGCATGGTAATAGGCAGGGGCTGTAGGGGAGAATTTGGGACCTGTGAAGCATTTCCCCACTAATAGAAGTAACTTCCCTGCACTCTGTTTTAAACTTTTCATTCTGAACTGTGCATGACTATATTCCCTGCACTCAGAAGGTGGAGGCAGTAGGATCAAAAGTTCAAAGTCATCCTTTACTATGGAGTGAGTGAGGTCCAGCCTTGGCTATGTGCGACCCTGTCTCAAAAATAGATGGAGATGTGAGGGAGAAGGGGAGGTAGAAAAAAAGAGCAAAATAAAAATTATTAAATAAATAAACTTATGATTCAATATAAAAGTATTCAGAGGGCTTAGGAAATAAAGGATTGAGATCTATGAGTACAGGTTAAAATAACTGTGATAATTAAACTCAGCAAGATAAGTCCAGTTAATTCAATAGTACTTAGGTTTGAAGAATTGTTTAGTCATAATTGATGATAATCAACTATTCTCCGCTTACAGCGGCTCAAAATGAGAGGAAATGGGCCCCAAATGCAGTGTATGGGATTTAGATAAAAAAAAATAGGGGATGACTGTCTGAGAAGGACAGATTACTATGGAAGGATATGGGATTTTCTACTTGGGAGGTCTTGAAAAACAGCTTCTCAAATGTCAAGTCTAATATAAAATTCAACTCGGAAGCCTGGAGAGTAGTGCTGGAGATGGGTCAATTAAAGTTGTAGGAGATCAACATACATACTGAAGAGATCTTATGATTTTGAAATATAACTATTATCGTAAGTATAATATGTATTATGAGTAGAATTAGAAAATCATTGAGAAATATTATCGTGTTGTGGTTTCTTATTATGTTTATTCTTCCTGCTTTAAACTGGTCAGAAGTTTGGGACATTGCCAAGCAGGCTATAACTATCTGTTGTTGAAAGTTAAATCCCTTTATATAATAGCCACTTGGAAAAACCAGATGGAAATACTGGGGAGTTTTTGCTTTGACAAAGAGTAATAGCAGCAATTTCACTTTTCCTATAGTTTATTCATTTCTTAGTTTGTATTAATCAACTAGTTTGGAGATGCTTGGCAGCAGAACTAGACTCTGTGGGGATGTGAAGGGAGGATAAAGTATGATGTCTAGCCTCTAAGGGTGGGTGGCCAATTAAAAGCATGCTTGGATAAGTATGTAAAATAATTTAGAACATACTATCAGACAAGCTTTATTGGATTATGTGATGTGGGCTATTTGCAGTGAAGAGTGCCTTGTATTTATGGGTTTCAGAGGTCATAAAGGATATGGATTATCAAGGATGAGAAAGAATTAAGGGGGTATGGAGAGGCATTTGTGAGCAGACAACGGAAGCAGCAATAGAAGTGAGATTTTCTCAGTGGTTCATAATCACCAATGTCTTCAGGATTTGCTGCTTCCAACATCCACCACTGTGTTGTATTCTCTTTCTGTACACCCATTATATTCTTTGATATAGTCCTGTCTTGTTACTAGAGGCAGGAAGAGAAAGGGAACAGGATGAAGAGACACTGCATTTGCTCAGTCTATGCTACATGGTTATGTTGAATTCAAATCCCAGTTTCCTCTGATTCTTCCTTTTTCTTCAATCCATAGGCTACCCAGTGGTATCCTAATATAAGGCTTTTACACCTGTCTCTCTTCACAGATTAATATGGTGTGGATGCAGGCACGTCTTATTCATTTTTGTACTACCGTGCCCATAGCTTCCCAAGGCTTGTGAATATCTAAGTGAGTGAATATCATGAGCAAAATAGTAGATATCCACAGCTTGTATAACAAAACTTATATTTTATTATGCTGAGGATCATCACACAAGCTTCACACTCTTAATCCCTAACTGTGGTCCTAAACCTATCTCCCTAAGAATGCTCACCTGTTTGATGTATCTTAGCTGAAGGTCAGGTCCAGTCTCTAACAGAAGTCTTTGATTCAAAGTTCTAGATCCTGGGGGAGACTCATCAGTCACAGGGCAGATGAAGGTGGCATCTCTCCAGCAGAGCAGAGCATTGCTCTTGGTCTCTGCTTATATACTGTCCATTGGGCTCCAGGGGGTTCTAGACCCATGTCTGATTATCTTGAATGAGTGATGTCACCACGTTCTGGTTATCAGGTTGAGCCTTGGGTGTAGTGGGGCTACTGACTAAGCTATTTTTACATGTCTAAAAGGTACTTTTTACTATGTTCACTATATTCAGTTCCCTGGTCCTTGAGGCATGCACAGTGGTGATGAGGACAATGTATAAGAATTATTAACAATTTCACAGGAATTTGTAAATTTGAGCCACAACAGAAAAAACAAAACGCATACAGTAAATACTCGAATCACTAATAGAAAAATAAATTCAGGAAAATAAGTCACAGATACTAAAACATATAGTTGTTAAACAAAGTGGTCAAAACATTGTAGATAACAGGGTATTGTCATGATCTCTATGGAATATGCATATTTTCCCAAATTTACATTTTCTCTGGTTTTGGTACTCACCAAGTTAAAACACATTCAGTAATAAAAGATAAAGCAAAGCGGGGAATAGCAGGGTTGAAGCTCTAAGACTTCCCGCTAAGCCAATCAATGGTGGGCTTGTCCTCATGTATATGTTTCTCATTGATTGATGAATAAAACACTATTAGGTCATTGGCCAATGAGGCAGAAAGATAGGCAGGACTAGGAGAGGAGAAGTCTGGGAAAGGTAGGCAGGAGAGCCTGCCAGAACAGTCCTGATGTAACAGGCAAAGGAGTTGTAGGTCCAGCATTCTACAGTAAGCCAAGACCACGTGGAAATACATTGATTAGTAGTTATGAGTTAATAATTAAGACAGAGCTATCCAATAAGAAGCCCAAGCCATCAGCCAACAGTTTCATACTTAATATAGCGTATGTGTGTTCATTTGGGGCAAGGCGGCTATGGAACCAGGTGGGCAATAACATAACAAATCATAGTAGAGCATCTTCTTATCTTGTGATCAGGGTCAAGCAGGAGCATTGTGGATCATGGCTATGGTTCAGATATCCCTTCTTTCATTAATGAAAAGAACAACTAAGAGTCTGGTAAGTTTCATTATAAGCTTCTGTTGTCATTTTTCAGCTGTGTGTATGCTAATATTATAAAAAAGCTAACGATAAATAAAGAATCAGTCCCCATCACACCCCCTCATTTCCCCAGGGAGGGTGAGGCCCTCCAAGGGGAGGGAAAGGGAGAGGGACCTGCGATTGACAGGTGAAGCAACCTTGTTTCTAATTTAAATTTAAATTTAAAAATAAAAAAATAAAGAATCAGAAAGTCTAGTGAGTCTCCAGATGTGTCCATCTTGGGTCTAAGACCAATGTATACAGACCATCTCTTTTTGGCAAAAATGGCAATTGCTTGGTGTGGTAGAACCAAAAATCTGCTGTACAATATTCTTGACCTGAGGTGTCACCATAGAGATGAAACATTTCCTGAAGAAGATTCTCCAATCACGGTTTTCACAGAAAGGCCTGTTGGAATCATAAATAGCCAACTGGTTTGTTCCTTCTGGCATGATGATAGTCTCTGGATCTTGTTGTCATAATTTCTCCTAAAATGAAATTTATTAACCAAATATGACATTTTTATGCCAGAAGGGTCAATGTAATGAATCCAAAAAGCCAAACCTCTACTTTATCCAGTGGAATAAGTTCCATATGGGGAAGGAAGTAAAGTCACATCTAAATCCTCTACCAATCACATCAAATAAAGGCTCTTTTAAAGGTTGTTAACTTTATGGGTATAGGCCATAGTGTTCACTTTGAACAAGTGAAGAATGTTGGACTCTGTCTATCTGTCCTCCCAGGGTTTCAATAGCCCTAGTAATTTCATAATTTGTTGACTATAATTGTGGCATGTTAAAAAGGAGAGAACAGTGGAAATGCCATTATCTGATTTCCTACAGCTTATCTTTGTGTTCATTATTATATAGGGTATTTGAGTCAAAAACATGTCTCTGTTCAGACACTAGGCTAGAGATCTTGGGCATGTTTACCTGACCTGAGAAATGAGCTGTAACTCTAATAATACTGTATGTAGCTACATAGCCACCTTCTTCAGAATAAAAAGTGGAGTCCAGGGTATCCATGGTGAAGTTATAGATGTCAACTGGGAAGTTGAAGGCTTTCATGGAGCATGTAGTAAAGACTTCTCTGTTGCCAAAGTCTGTGAACTGGTTTATGAAGTCCAAAGAAGTCAGTTCTGATATTTGGATCTCATTGGGGAAAGGGTGGGTGACCATAAAGTTGTTTGCCCCGAGTGAGATGATATGTTCCTCTGGATAGCAAACATCCCCTGTAATAGTCCAACTAGTCTATAGGAAAGAATAATAAATTCATCCTCAAGTTTCCTAGGCATGTATGATAAGGTGGTATTGTATTGTTCATATAGACTAGGAGCAAATGTATTTTACAGAATCCACTGCTCACACCAATAGCCTTGCCTTGGGTCTAGTAGAGTCCTGTAGACTACCATTTCTGTTCCAAATCCTGTAGAAAAGAGCTGAGATAGGTCTGTTTCTACTCTTTGAAAAGCAAGTCTTCTATTTGTCTTTCTATTTGTTTTTCCCTCTGAATAGTTGTGGCAGATAATTCTGAGAGATTTGGTTGGCTACAGCTTTTCTCTTCATTTTACAGCTGTATAGTTGCTAGTATCTGCCAATTATGTTTTAATAAACTTAGTTCTAGATGAATGCTGGTAATCAGTTTGTGGGTAGTAGCTTGTCCATCAGATAAGGTGTTAACAACCAATGTTTATTGTCGAGTAAGATTTCTTTTTTTTTTTAACTCAAATGTGATCTTTATTCTCCTCATAACGTGATCTTTAGCATTAATTTTCACGTGTTAGCTCTTATTTGGGGGTAATTTTAAAAAATTCTTTCATTGATTTGTACTTCTGAAACATATATTTTATACATTAAAGAAATGTATTCTGAAGAATTACCAGGTAGGTGTCAGAAACATAAAAATGACAATTTATGTTTAAGGGTGCACAACCTACTTTCTTTTGTCATTTTTCTGTTGTACCAGGGACCATTAGTGTGATTCTAGTCAGCGTGATTTCAGTGTCCTTATTAATATTTGTATAGATTTGTAGAAATTCAGACATCTGGATTATATATATATATATGTATTTTTAATAATTATTTTTTAATTTAGGTTAGAAACAATCTTGTTTCACATGTCAATCCCGGCTCCCTCTCCCTCCCCTCCTTCCCCAGCCTACCCTCTAGGGTCCCCAGTCCCCCACCCAATCTACACTCCAATCCCTAGGGAGGGTGAGGCACTCCATGGTGGATCTCCAGTAACTGTCATTTCATCCAGGGCAGGGCCTAGGCCCTCCCCCAAGAGTCCCAGCTGAGAGAGCCTCCCATATTGTGGCATGGGCACTCAAAGTCTATTTGTATGCCAGGGATAAATACTACCCAAGGCCCCATAGATTACCTAAGCTTTCTAATGTCTGTTATGTCTGCACTGATGTCTGAAAGAACAGGGTGCGCTCGTTATGCCAGTTCCAAGCAAGGAGCCAACTAACTTAGCTCCAGCAACCATCGGTTTTGCAGGTTTTCTTGTAGCGAACCTATTTCTTGAGATGCAGGAGACGAATGCATTCTCCTAAATTCAAGCTCAGAGTAGAGCTCTTCAGGTAGGAGCCATGATTTGAGGTGAGATCCTCTGTATCCTAGGTGTAATTATAAGTCTTGCAGGTAGGTTAAAGTCAGGCATCGTCATGGGGGCTTCAATAACTGTTAGTGGGCAGGTGGGGGGATTGACAAACGCCGCCTTGTAGAGGGCCGTGAAGAATTTGTTATTCTCATCCCATTCTCCTCTATCAATGCTGCATGGCATTAGGCTGCCTTTCTTTGATTCCACAGGATTTCCATGTTATAGGGAAGACATATACCTTATCAAATTGGGGTCCTCTGTGCAGAGTTCTTGTATGCAATATATTTAGGATGGGCTTATGAGCCACAAAGACTCCAATGCTCCATTCCTTGAGTTGTAGCAGTGGAAGAACCATGTAGAAACAAAAGGGAAGTGTCTTGAGTGTATATATTTCCAGGGTTCGAGTTTGGAAAGATCCATAACTGCAAGTTTCCCCCAATGTAAGTTTTTGTGGCCTGCTTTTTTTTCATTTTTTATTTTAATTTTAAATAGCTTGTTTTACATGTCAATACCAGTTCCCTCTCCCTCCCCTCCTCCCGCACTCCCCTTCCCCCCCCTCCCACCCTATTGCCAAATCCTTCCCCATAGGGGATATCTAGAATCTGTCATTTTACTCTGGGTAGGGTCCAGGCACTCCCCTAAGAGTCCAGGCTGAGAGAGCATCTCTCTTTGTGCTATAGGCACACGAAGAATGTTTGTATACCAGGGATAGACACTGATCCACAGCTCAGGGCCCCATAGGTTGCCCAGGCCTTCTCGCTGACACTCACATTTGGGGGGTCCAGATCAGTCCCATGCTGACCTCCCCACTGTCGGTCTGGGGTCCAAGAGCTCTCCCCTGTTCAGATCAGCTGTCTCTGCTGGTTTTTGTGGCCTGCTTTTTATGTGATACATTGACACAAAGTTCCCAATACAACTTAGGATCTAGGGCATCCTCTGGTTCCGAATTGTGTGTTGTCTAATCCTGGGTTGATGCAATCAATTTGGCAGGTGGTACAAGTCCAGGCTGGAATTTCAATAGACTGGGAACTAATATTCCATATTCCAGGGGGAAAGAAGTATGTGATAGCCCTGTTGTGTATATACAGAGGATTTGGGAAGCCACTGTCGTGGAGTGTATGCATGGTATCACAGCTCCAATTTTCTTTCCATTATTTGGCAAGGAGATATTTTTGTTTTAAAGATGAGTTTCAGCATCTTGTTGATAGTTAGTGGAGTCCATCATTCCTTGGCTTTCATAATTTTCCTTTAAAATGTGGCAGTAAATGTAGTTGTCAAGTTAAACTTCTGAGAGTGGTATATGAAAAAGACTCTATTGTCTATTTCACCATTAGACTTGTTATTTTGTTTGCAGTATACTAAATCTTGTATAGTGGTTGCCCAGTTGAAGTGGAACCATTGATGAATTGTGAGGTGATTTGAGTGGACGTGCAGGTGACATTAGTTCAGTGTGTATTAATTGGTACCTATCCCGGAAATTTTACTACAGAGGTTGAGGCCTTTTACATAAAACATTGTGGTGGTATACAGGGCATGACTGTACAAAACATGGCTGGCTGTGTTCTGGCATAATCCTAAATTCCGCAGCATGCCATGCAGGCACAGTGTGCATAGGTTCTCCTCAGGTGGTGGGGCTTCAACGTCATAAGATGTGAAGGACTGTGGCAGCAGGTCAGTCAAGATCAACGGAAATCTGTGGTGTTGTGTCCCCAGTACTGCAATTTCCAGTAGTCATTAATAGGTGGATTACATGAATGAATTGGTGTATCATCTTTCACCATCTCTACTGTATCTACTTCAAGCTTTCCACTTAGATACTAACGCTAAAAAGCTTTATTAGGAACAAAGTATCATTGGAATACAGAACAAAGATTTATGGATTGAAAGTTATTTATTTACCACATCTGCAAGAACACTTTACAAGAGTTTTGCATTTATATTTCAAAGTTTGAGGAATAGCATGGATTATATAACCTTAATAACTTTATCATACTTTGTATATGCATTCTTGACAAGATGTATCCCCAAGATTATTTGGTTGTGACATACATTTTCTGTGTTTTAACACTTTACTTCATATATTCTCATAAACTTGGGAGAGGGCAGAGACTTTTTTCTTCCTGTCTGTTTGTCATTATGAAAATATAAACGATAATCAGCTTGTAAAGAGGAGGGATTTCTCTTGGGTCGCAGTTTCAGATGTTTTAGTCCTTTGCTCTTGTTGCTTTGGAGCCTGTAGGCAGGTGGCTCATATATACTGAGAGGTTAGGGATAGCACCTGCTTCACAGATACAAGGAAACAAAGAGCAGGAAGGCAGGAGGGCAGCACCCCAGGCTCATCATAGCATTCTATTGGGCCCTACCTCTTCCTAGTCTTTCTTATTCTTCTTTGGTTTGTTTGTTTTTGCTTTGTTTTGTTCTAAGACAGGATCTTTCTGTGTAACTCTGGATGCCCTGGAGCTCTCTATGAATAGTAGGTCGGACACCACAACACCTGGGTTGGGCCCCTCCTCTTAAGAGTTCTACACCTCCTATTGGTTACATTTTTGGGACCAATACTTTAACATGCGGATTTTAGAGGACATTACAGGTCCAAATTATAGTACTAGGAGACCAATCCAGACCTAAGACAATGAGCTGTAGGCTTTAGATTCTCTTTAGTTTAGATAAATAGCTTCATTTCTGTGACTCTGAATTCTGTGAGGTAGGTGAATGTCTAAGGTACTAGGGATTATTATAATTCAGCTTTCTTGAAAGTAGACTAACCATTTTTCCTTTATAACTAAGGCATTTTGTTAGGCACAGGAGCACTTACTTTTTATTTCAGTAGATGCTGTGATGATTGCATAATGACAATAGGGACTATAAATATCTTAATAAGAAATAAATCTTGGCCATGCTTCTTTTCTGAAATTAACATTAAGGTCTTCTTAACTATTAGTTAGTGATGGTAACCAATAGTAATTATTCCTTATTAATTCATTAGTTCAAAGCACTCTAGTATGCAAAGTAGCCACCTTTCCAGGTAGATAATTTTATTGTTGAACAATTTTAAAGTTATAGTTAAA
The DNA here is from genome assembly GCF_017639785.1 of Mesocricetus auratus. Taxonomy (NCBI): domain Eukaryota; kingdom Metazoa; phylum Chordata; class Mammalia; order Rodentia; family Cricetidae; genus Mesocricetus; species Mesocricetus auratus. The sequence goes on along the minus strand of NW_024429218.1, from coordinate 3,427,995 downwards.
AGGCAAAATATATATGTATTTTCCATAGGAAATCCAAGTACTGTAAAATGTTAATGAAATTAATGAGAAATTTGTTGTATTTGCTTTGACCCAAGTATTTCTTTTTAAGAAAGAGGAATTTGAAGACCATGGTCATGTTATGGAAATAACTAGAATACCACATTGGATTCCAGGTACCCTGACAATCATGAGGTTTAGTTATATGGTGGACCAAGTCAATTACTAAACCCAAAGAAGAGTGAGATTACCTATGACTCAATCAGTCTGCTATGACATCCTAAGGCTACGGGAATCAATGGAGTTAATGAACACATGACTAGAGATAAACTGAAGGACTGACACTTCTGTTTGTCCTTTTGTTGAGTATAGATGGATGACAGCAATCAGAAGTAGACAGCTATTTCTTCCCACTAACAATTGATGGAAAGTTTTGACTGAACTTTTACCAGGAATCAATGTTGCCTGAACTGAAAAATGATAAGTCTGGAGAGATGCTGCCTTGAAAATGTAGACATATAATATTGTATAGAATCAATAATATTTACTCTCCTCTTCTACTATCTAATTATCAGGTGGTTTTAGTAAAAGGAGAAGCAGCCAAATGAAGAACCAGGTCAATAAAATGCAGGTCTTGAGAAGTACATCCTGTCATGAAAAGGTAGTTGGTTTTAAAACTGATATACACTGAATTAAATGAGGTTGTAATTTTTGATAGACTCATTTGTTATGAAGTACAGATTGACAGACACACTGGATACAGAGAAGGTTAATTTGAACCGGAAGACCTCATCCAGCTCTGACTTCAGGGGGAAAATCGAGAGAGCACATTGGAAAATCAGGGAATAGAAACAAAGGAGTCAAGAGGCTGGAGAGAGAAGCTTCAGAGTAAGTGTTAATGGGGTCACTGTCATGCCACATGGAAGGAAGACTGGATGGCGGTACTGCTATGATCATAGACAGAGTTGAATCACAGGCATGATAGAACATAATCTTAGTACTCAGGAGACAGAGGCAGGAGAGAATGGCTTGTGACCAGCCTGGCAACATAGTGAGATCCTGGCCCACAAAAAATAAACTAAAAAGACATCAAGTCCAGTGACACAACATTGCCAGTTTATGTGTCCAGAGTACTGGATTAAGCCAAGAGGAATTAGGACAGTGAGTATAACAACTAGATAAACTAACCATGTCCTAAACGTGTTGACCATGAGCCAAAAACACTTTCCTTTCTCTGAGTTAATTACTACAGGTGTTGTGTTATAGTCGAATACCGATTTGTGCACCTTCTTTCATTTCTCTAATTTTTTATTCCTTTCTCCTGTTTCCTAATGTCTATCTCTAGCACATCTTGGTGGGAATTATACATGATTTTCCAGTAGGAGGTCTGAATGTGAGGTTTGTTAACTTTTTACTGGAGACAAGAACTTCAGCCAGTTCCTTCTCAGGGCTGGTGTTTAGAAAATAAATAAATAAATGTTTCTTAACTCAACAAGGAAGTTGATGAGATCTGTTTCAAGGGGTTTCTGAGAGGACCAGTTGAAGTAACTGGTCAAATATAGTACAATGTGATATTTGGGGCAAAAATAGATGTGGATTTTTAATAATATTGAGGTATATCTTCAGCTTTTACTTCTTTCCATTTTATTTTTTAATTTTAAGTATCAAAAAGTCAAGAAGGAGAGAAAAGGCATATCTTTCTATGGTTCTTTCAGAAAAGTCTTCGACATGGAGGAATGGATTGGAGATCCTGCAAGAATTTAGTCACAGAACTCCATAGCAAATCAAGCCACCAAATCTGTCATCTTTGGGCTGTTTTTCTTTTTCATTGAGTTAAAGAAGCTACTGTCCTTTTCTGAGACCCTGGATATTTTTTGGGAGTGAAAAAAATTAAGGAAAGAAGCAATTTCAGAGGGGGACAGTGGATCAATAGCAGGTTTACTAATACCAGACCTGCTCAAGTCTGACCTGTGTGGGCTGCAGTGTTCACATCCTACAGAAAGATAAGTGAGACCCCCACACAGGTCTCCCTCTAGATTGGCTATGGCTGTGGTTTCTATGCAGATCCTAACAGAGGCCAGCCCTGGGCTGCTTTAACTCTTTTTACCAGAGGACAGAGGTCTAAGTGGTAGCAGCGTCCTCATTACTCTTGTCTTTCTAGAATGAATCACCATAAATACTGTACTTCAGCATCTTGTAGGGGCTGCCATGGACCACATTCCCTCACAGCAGGAGCTATAATCCACCCAGTGACAGCATGGTCCCGGCCTGTTCATTCCCTTATAGTCAAAGCTGAATTTCACAGGAAGTTGGAGAGTCACATTGATTTTGGCATCAATCCTCTTCTCTCCTTGGGGTTATGAAAACAAATCATCACAAACCTAAGAGCTAACGTCAACAGCAGCAGTTCCTTGTTTCCTAGCTCTGGAGGTGAGGTGGCCAAGATCAGCATGCATTTGGTCTATTCCTGTCTGAGATCTGTGAGGGGCGCTGATCTCTATCTCTTCCTGCTTCAGTTACATTGTTTGAATGAGCCTCACCCCAATCCCAACCCATCTTCACACTGTGTTCTTCTGTCTTTAATGTCTGTATCCACATTTCTCCTTTCCGTGAAGATACCAGTCATACTGGATTAAGGGCCCTTAATTTTTAAAATGCCTTTTTCCGTAAATTACATAGCAACCACAGTTTCCTCTTCCTCCACTCCTTCCAGTTGCCATCTACCTTCCTTCTCTCCCCAATCCAATCCTCCTTCATTTCCCTTCAGAAAAGAGCAGGGCCCACAGGAATATCAACCGCACATAGCATAAGAAGCTGCAATAAGACTATATACAAGACTCCATATCAAGGCAGTTCAGTAGCAGGAAAAGGAGGGTCCTAAGAGCAGACAACTTACTACTTCATTCATTCCCCTGCAACAGTGCTATTTCTAAAGCAGGTCACATGCTCAGGTACTGATAGATATTTAAGAAAATAATTCACCCCATAAAATGGGTAAACTCTGAGATATATCTTGATTAAAGCTGATTTAGGGCTCAAATTATGTAAAGTATGATGAGGTACTCCACACTGATTAAAGTAAGTCATGAACAATCCCTCATACTAATAATTGACATTTAGTTATTTGTCAATCCTATTGTTCAGTTTTGGACTTGTATGGATATATACCAGATGACTACAAAGAATCTGACCAAAGTTATTTGTAGATAACCAACATTTATTTTTAAAACAGAAAGAAATCTTTGAATTCTATGAAGGTCCAAAATGGAAAACAAGAAAAGCACATATTCTCTTACTCAAATGAAATAGAAGATTTCCCGAGAGTTCATTCTATGTATTTATTTACATAAAAGGTATGGAGTCTTCACATAAAAACATGATTTAGTATGACTCCAAAGCACAGTTTTAATGAGAGGCTGGAGGGAGAAATTTAACATGGCCAGTGTACATGAGTAAAAGTTTGGAGGTAAAGATTGGGGAAGGGTCACCAGAGCTTAAAGTCTGAAGGTTTTGGAGAGTAGGGGAAGAAAATAAAGATAAGTAGTCTGAGGTCCTAAGATGGGAGATCCCATGGTGTCTTGACTGAGTTCAGATCTGTGAAAGGCACCTCTGAGTCCTGGAAAGATTGTTGCCCCCACTCTTCTCTTCATACCTGAACTCATTTTTAATCCTTGTCTATATGTAATGATCACTTTGATGCTTCTATTCCCTAGACCTCTTTTATCTTGGGGAAACAGTGTTTACACAGTGTTAGGTAGTTGTAGAAGTTTGTCTCGGCAATTCTGTGCTGCGTCACAGAGCACAGTTAAGTTGCCAGCAATACCAACAATACAACTTCACATGCATAGTATGAATTTAAGAATTATGATCAAAACCACGGAACTATAAAGGACAGGGTATTTTGTACTCCAAACTCTCTGAGGACTCTAAGTATAGAAGTGTAGTTTGTCTTAGCATATTTCTAAGAAAGGCATAGTATGATTCTTAACTTGTTCATGAAAAACTTTGAGGTACAACCAGCAGAAGTCTCAGAATTGCAGTCTGTACTCATATCTCCTAAGTTATGGACTCTATAATATTTTCACTCCAGACTAGAAAACAGAAAACAGTGAAGTCAATGGTACAACACAAAGCCGAAGTCTGTGAGCATATCCTTGTTTAGAAATGACAAAAGACAGCAAGAATGTGGAATGTGTGGCTTTCCCTTAAAGACCACAGCCCAACTGTATTGTTATTGGAACTATCCTTCCATAACCATCACTCACCAATGGAACAACTTTCCTAATATGAGTGTCCAGTAGTATTTTCCCTCATTGTTTATCAATCTGTTGCCTCCAGAGGTATGATCTCATGCATGGTATACCCATAAACATATTATTCCCCTTGCATTTGTACAAAATTTTTTCAACTGTGTTATATGCATTTGCATACAATTCACATGTCTGTAACAGAAAGTCATTTAGCTGAAATGCAGGCCAGTCACTGCCGCTGGTGTGATGCTCAGTGGTAAGCAAGAAGTAGGTCATGGAGTTATGCAATGGACCTTACACAAGAGTTGATTTTCTCTTTTTAGAAAGACAAAGAGACCTTGAGGGTCACTTTGAATGTCCATCCTTTGTTAAAAATGGCCAAGTGCTAACCTAATGGAGAATAGAACCGCAAACAGAAAGCAGAGGGCAGGAAGGTGAAGTGTGGGAGAAAATGTGGGATGTTTGTGTTTACCGTGAGATGCACTGGCATCTTCACACACACTGGAAAAGGCTGTTACAAAACTTAGAGTGGATCCTTTCCTTCCTCAGCTCCTTGGCCTCACTTGGAGAGGATGCTCAGAGATGATAGCGAGTCAGGAAGAGAAGACAATCTACTCATGGGACTCTAAAACCCAAGGACTGAGATGGACAGCCTGCTTTCACATAAGCTCAGACCAGTGTGCAGTGTAGTTGAGACAGGCAGCACAGCTCGTGTCTGCGCTGGAAAGTGGTTGAGCTGTGGTCCACACACAGCAAGGGAGACAGACCACACACACTCAGCATTAGCGGAATATGTCCATGAGATCACTGTTATCTTCAAAAGCACTGATGCTCGGCTGTTGTCCATTACTTCAGAGATGCAGGGATGACCTCCTGTGCTGACCCAACCAGCTAGGAGCAGAGAAGTATTCTGAGGTGTCCTTCCCAGTGGGCACTGGAGACAAAGAAAGTTCGAAATATATAAACAATTTTTTCTGTATTTTAGTTATTTTTCTTAAATTATTATATAAAACAATATAATGGAGGTTAGCAAGAAACTTTGTGGATTCGGTTTTTGTGTTTCCATCTTTACATGGGTTCCAGAGATCAAATTTAGGCCCTTGGGCTGACATTCACAGGCAACAAGTCCCCATAATCCACTGAATTGGATTCACTTTGCCATCTCCTGAATGCCCCTTTTAAAATTTTATTATTCATTTATTTATTTAACATTTTAAAATTTATTTCACATACCAACCACTGTTTACCCTCCTCTCCTTCGATTCTCTGCCCCTTCATCTTCCCTCTCCCCCCCTCATCCACTCATCTTCAGTCTCCAATCAGAAAGGAGCAGGCCTCCCATGGGCTTGTATAGAGCATGCCATATAAAGTTGAGGCAGGACCGAGCTCTTTCCCTTCTGTTAACGCTGGGCAAGGTAATCCAGCATGGAGAAAAGATTCCCAAAAGTCAGCTAATCACCAGGGGCAGAGAGGTCCTGAGCTCACTGCTAGGAGTCTTGTAAAGAGGTCAAGCTACACAACTGTCACACAGTAGATCGGTTCCATGCGGGCTCCCTAACAGTTGGTCAGGGTCCATGAGCTCCCACGAGCTCAGGTCAGCTGTCTCTGTGGGTTCCTCTGTCATGACCTTGACCTTCCTGGCTTGTAAACTCTCTCCTCCCTTTCTTCAGCAGGACTCCTGGAGCTCTGCCCAGTGCTTGGCTGTGGATCTCAGCATCTGCTTCCACCAGTTACTAGATGAAGGTTCTGTGATGATAATTAGGGAAGTCATCACTCTGATTAGAGGAGATGGTCAGTTTAGCCATCCTGTCCACTATTGCTAGGAGTCCCAATATCTTAAAGTAACTTGAATGGTCTAATATTTCTGCTTGTTGGTACATATCCCCTCCGTCCCACTCCCAAAAAGCCTGAAAACAGGATTTGGAAGAGCTATCTTATTAACCATATTCATAGTAGAGGCATAGTCGGAAGCAATGCAAATGTGAACTGATAGATAACAAATTAAATATGATGTGCACATACAAAGGAATGTAGCTTAGCACTGGAAAAGGACAGAAATTTCAGTGTATGCACCAACATAGATAAACCTTGAGGACGTTATGTAAATGAAATAAATCAGTCACAGAAGGACAAACGTGTGTGTGTGTGTGTGTGTGTGTGTGTGTGTGCAGAGCTGTCTTGTGGGCCCTCATTTAGAAACATTTAGACCTTTTACAGCAGTGGGAAAGATGCAGTCATTCTGTGAAGTTAGCAAAAAGTTGTAGCAATGTAAATGTAGAATGTAAAAAAGAGAAGCATATCTCCTTGCCTTTCTTTGCAAATTGCTCAATAGAACACTTGCATATCTTCTGAAATATAATAAGTAAATCTATGCTCACAAGTCTTAACAGTGTCAGCAGTGTAGAATGTCTTGAATTCAGTAATAAGATACTATGCATCATAAATTTCTGTACCGTATTTGACTATGATAACTCACTTCTCCGCTCTCATTTTCCCCTCTAACACACTGTACGTGTGATGTTTTTCAGCTTCAGTCATAAGAGACCCCATGTGCTGGAATGTTTTGTGATCCTCGGCTCCTAGAGAGACTAGCAGAGATTGGTCCTTGTTCCTAACATAGAAGCTGAGAGATCCAGCTGTAACCAGTAGAGGACTAGCATTCACTGCCACCTGGAGATTCATCTTAAGACTACAAGGCCACTTTGTCATTACCATGCGTATTAACAACGTCAGCACTTTAATGGGTTATATTAAAGTATGATCATTTAAACTGATGACAACATGGGCTGTGGTGAAACTGAAGAGGAATTGTTTCCTAACAAAACTGAACAAGGTAGAGAGGAAGTTAGATCTTGAAGTGGCTGAGATTGCTGCCTTGTGGAGCATAAATAATGAAATCCCAGACACACATATTGGGGTTCAAGCTGAAGATCAGAGAGGCAAAGCAGACAAGTCACCAGAGAGCTCTCTCCTCTACCACTTTGCAGACTGAAGGAGCGATCCACCGAACCTCAGAATGCATCGCTAGACAGCTCTGCTCCTCACCAAATCTCAGACTGCTCCCGACACTGCTCCGAGCTCCATGTATTCTCTCTAGTGCTGAAATTAAAGGCATGAGTTCTGTTCTATTTTAGACTGATTCACTCTCAGGCCCAGTGTGGCCTTGAACTCATTGTCTCCAGAGTCCTGGGACTAAAGGTGTGTGTCACCAAAGCCCTGCTTCTATGACTAACTATGTGGCTGGCTTTGCATTCTGATTTCCAGGCAAGCTTTATTAGATCATAAGCAGTAGATAGCCGCAGCCTTCTCTTGGGTCTTGCTGGTGGTAAGAACACAGTATATTAGTTCTGGGGGGATGGTTTGCTGACATATGTATTTAAGAATTTACTATCCAAATATACTGTATGTTCTAAAAAGAATGATGAGACATGTGAGAGAAAGCTCATTAATAAATCTTTAGTTATCAACTTGCTTTAGTTCTTCAAAATAAGCCACCATCTGCCTTCTCTTTGCTGACCTTTGCTCCCATATCCAGGAGCATTAGCATAAAATAAAATTGAATCTCCAAATAACAATCATTACAAAACTGACCCTCAAATACATTGCCTGTATACAGTTATCTGCACTCAACTGTGGGTTAAAATGTTACCAAAGTTCTCAAAAGTTCTCAAACTCAGGAAGATTTTGGCTCAGTCTTGGGCTGACCTCACCAGGGCAAGGATATTCTTGTGCAATAATAGTTTGAATTGTTGTCCATTTAGGTTCCTATACACTAGAAGTGCTTGCAGGAGAGAATAAGTTACCAGAGCTTCCTTGCAAGCCCAAAGAGACAGCCAACAGGGACAGCTGTGCTTCTTCAAAACTTTCTATCTTCCTTTAGGATGCTTCATGCTCCTGTGGACATTAAAGTTTAAACATTCCTTGTGCATTAGAGGCTCCCTGCCTCCAGAGTATCTGCCAAAGTGGCTAGGAATTAGTGTCTCCTGGTGTTGTGTCAAGATAACTCCCACAAAATAACAGAGCTCATAATAACAGCCATGGTGGGGGGGCTTGTATGACTTCTGTACCCACTTGGTATCTTTCTGATTAGGTAGGAAACACCTAAAATCACACACACTGAAATCTACACCCTGCCCATGCACTGAGGCTTCTCTCTGACTGGGGTCCCATGAAATGTGCAATTCTTCAGTTGAGCTTAGACTCACATGCTATGCTTTTTATAGACTTCTGACAGCAATGGCAATAGGACATCCATGGAACTCCATTTGCGTCCTACCAAATAGCAGTGTGCATGGGTATGAAACATTCAGCCACAGCGTGTGCATGCGCACCCCTCAGCTCTGCTTATTTCCATAGCAACCACTGGAGATGCCATAGCAGAGCAATAGCAAAATTTGATAAATTATTTCACTAACCCTTCAACAATTTTGAAATTTACCAGGTATGTGCTTTCTTAGATTCCTACTCCTCCTTTTCCTCACAGTTTCCTCTTTCTCTTTTCACTACAATTTAAATATTTGATAATCATGGCAAATAATAGCCAATTAAGTGCTGAAAAGACACTCTAAAGCAACTTTGACATCACTATAGCAATTATGATTAATTTTTCAATTGGCCTTCATTTAGAAGCCTAGAGCAATTTTTTGTTTTGTTTTATGAGAAAGACCAAGTAAGTCATGAGTGGTTTCTGTTGAATAGATTTTATTAAAATAAAATACTCCAAAGCAAGGGTTTAAAGAACATATTTCTATGCGGCCAGTACAGTACAGTTTAATATTGTCATTTAGTGTAAAAAATTTGATAGGTTAGACCTGAAATAATGACACACTAAAAAGCCATTAAAGTAAGTATTAATGTTTTTGTTTCACCTTTTAAGGTATGTAAATAGTTTGTAATGTTTACTGACCTACTACATGATAAAGAAAGACCATAAAAGAAGTAAAGTAAGGCAGATGACTGATGTCGATTTGTAGCCTTCAGGTTCATGCACAGCCCATTTAAGTGAATAATACTGAGGGATTAGGAAAGCACTGGAATTAAAGAACAACTGGGCATTTAGCATATTCTGTTGAACTACCCAGTCAATTATGCTCTCCATGCGTCAACCTTATAATCTGCAGAATAAGTTCATTTGGTTAATGAGATGAGAGCTATATAAATGTACATTGAAAGTGTTGTTGTAGTGACATTAGATTAGTAATGATGATGGTGAAACATACCATGGACAGATTATCTATAAATCTTTGTTAATGCTTATGGTGGAGTTACAGACCATAGAAATAGATTTAGAAATGGAGATTTATAGATATAGACAGTTTTGAGTAAGAAATGCCCCACGAGTTCATGTGTTTGAATGCTTGGTCCCTAGATGATGGTGTTGTTCTGTGGAAGACTTAGTGAGTGTGGCGTCATTGTAGAAAATAAGTTACTAGTGGAGGGCCTTAGTGATTCTAGTCCACCCCAGTTCAGCTCTGCTCTCTGCCTCCAGGAAAGAGGCATCTGCCAAAAGATCTAACCAGTGCGCTGACCTACCTTGAAGAACTGGGTCCCTTCAACCAAAAGTCAAATAGCTATTGCTTCTATGGATGGTAATATTCCCTTTTTGTTGTAGTTGTTATTTATTTATTCATCTATTTGTTTGTGTGTGTGTGTGTGTGTGTGTGTGTGTGTGATATGGTGTGCATGTGAAACTCAGAAAACGGCTTATAGGAATTCATTCTGTCTTTCCACTCATTCTGTCTTTCCACTGCGGGGATCCCAGGCTTGGCTCATATTATCATTCTGCAAGCATTTTTTGCCTAGTGATCATCTTTCACTTAAAATAGTGTCCTTCAATTTAGTTCTATACATGTTGCTATGAGTGACAAAATGCCATTTTTAGAGCTGAATGATATTCCATTGTGATATTTTTATGTGTCTGCATGATACACATGATACATCGTATGTATAGATATGCATTCTTCATGGGAGAACATGCGTTCTTACATTGTGTATGTGCTCCTTTTTCCTTTGTTTGATCTTTTATACAAATAATGCCACTTTCCTATAATTTTAATTTGTGTCTATTTTGATACTCTTCTATATCTAGCTCATTTCTTAGTGTTTATCAGTTTAAATATTAAAAATGGAAGCTTATTTGTTCACATTATCTTCCAGTGTCATGCCTAGGACCTTATGTCATTGTATTTTGTGGCTGTTTTTCAAGGAGGAGATGGTGGTAGCAGGAGGAGGGAGGAGAATGGGGATGAGGAATGCAAGAATGATAGGCGTTGATGTCTGAGATGGCTGAGATAAATTCAAATCTTAGCATGCAATTTTATGTAATTTTAAATGAAGTTCTTCATTCACGTATTCAGCCATCTACCAAATACATAATGAGTGTTCATTATGTGCCTACAACTGTCCTGGGTGCTAAATATAACAGAGAACAAAACAATGTCATTCATGCCCTCTGTCAGTTTGTATTTAAAATAGTCATACAGTTTTCTTCCTCTCTATTTTTTTTGGTATAGAGAGAAATGTGCCTAACAAGTTTAATGCTTTTTTCCAAGTTCAAAGAGTTCTTGTGAAAAAAGAGATTTTATAAAGTGCCTAGTGTAAGAACTTAATATATTATAAATATTCACACTAAGAAATATTTATTATGTCAATAGTGCCTTCCAAAGTTTTAGCCTGGGATTATGACAGAAGACATGTATATTAAGAGTGTATTTAACTGAAGTTTTCAAGTTACCTAAGCTAGAGAGATAAAGGAACTTTATGAAATTTACATTATTTGTAAGGGTACTTTTTCCAGATGATCATGTGTGCCACAAATGCTTCTGAATACCATTGCCAAATAAATCATAAACTATACAATTGTTCTAGAAAGTATTTATGAAAACAGGGTGATGTGCCCTATTTCAGTGAAGGTAGTGTGTGAAGTAAATGCATTGGGACGGGCGATATTCTGACTTCAGAAGAAGGCCTGGCTGTGGGAGAGCAGTGTGTGATGAAATGCCACGCGTTCATGTGATCAGGGGAGAAACGAGAGCAGCCTCTGAGGAAGGAAGGAGGCAGACGTGGTGGAGGAAGGGCCTGGTGACCACCTAGACTAATGTTAGTTGGAGCAGAAATGGAAAACTTCAGAGTGAAAGATGGTATTCTGTGTGGAAATGTACACCGTGAGGGAAGGGCATTTCTCAAGTGAGACCAGTCCTGGAGAACTGCAGAGTTTTATGTCCCAGAGAGTAAAGGTGATCATGTGACTCTGCAAATGGCAGGAAAGGGACAGTTCTTGGAAATTCACTTACCCTTTTGAAACTCTTAAGAAATCTGGCTCTGATCGCTCACGGCTCTTTGGCAATGGTCATGAGTTTCCCTTCCTGGAAACTGAAGGGATTACATCTCCAATTGGGCTGGAGGACTGACGTGAAGAGGGAAGGAGGAAAGGAGGGGAGTGGGCAGGTGTAGAGAACAGGGGATATGGATCAAGATGAGGAGGTTGATAGAACCTGAGAAACTAAGCAGAAGCCCCAGGACAATGTTTGCTACATGACCTGTGTCAAGCATGAGGCCCTTGGGGTGAGCAGCGGTTTCCATCAGGGCACTGTGCCCATTTAGTCTCAGCTTGCACACTGGGCGCAAAGAGCATCCCACTAAAACGGTTCATTTAAAGGCAGTCCAAACAGCAGCTGGTCGGCCCCAAAGAAGAGAAGATCAGATGATTAGGGAATTGTCTTAGAAAGGACCGACTGTCTACACCTGGAGCCTCTCTGTGTACCATGTGAATGACATTGAAAACACGGCCGCGTTTTCTAACACAACTCCAGTCGAATGCATTGTGGGTCTGGCTACAGACTTTGTCTCTGTACATGGGAATCTTTGGAGCTGAGACGTGGAGGTAGGGGCTTGGTCGTCAGGGGAACTTGTGGCACAAAAGATGAATTGCAAGTGAGTTCTAAGCCTTTAAGTGAGGAATGGGGAGGAGCAGGGGTGCTGCAGCTAGAAGGACAAACGCCCATCAGACCATCCAGACTCCCTACGCTGCGCTCTGTGCACTACCCAGAAGGGATGCGGTAGATTCCGAATCCCTGATCGGCGCGACCAGGAGACGACACACCAGACCACTTAGTGTTAAATTCATCTCTGCAAAGATGGGGTGAGACCTTGGCTGGAGGAAGAGCTGATGATGCGACAGCCGCAACCTTTTCTGCAAGCCACTGCCAGCTCCCCTGTCTCACACCAAAACTCGCGCTCTGCTAGGATTTTCTGACTTAAGCCAATGCCTAGGAAAAAGACCTCCTCTAGAGGCATCATTGTTCTTTTCTTTGTCAAACGTTGTTTCTCATGCTCTCCAAGAAATGGTAATTCACACAGATCCCATGAGCATCTTCTCATGAGGGCCAAGTGGGGCTGAGTTGGCTCTTTCTGATCTCCTTCCTCTATACCATCCACATGCCCCATATCCAGCCCTTGACACCCTGCCTGGGTCACAGTGTGAGATGTATTAAAAGTTGCATTAATTACCACTGCTTTTAGGCAAATTATTATTAATTTTATTTATGACTATTGTGTATGTATACACGGTGTGTGTGTGTGTTTGTGTGTGTAGGAGAGGCATGAATGACATGTCACACAAGGGGTCAGAGAATGACTTTGAGGATTTTATTCTTTTCTTCCATCTTTAATCTGGCTATGGGGATTGAGATCAGGTCATTAAGATTGTGCAACAAGCACCTGCCTCTCAAGACCAAACACAATGAAAGACATTTACATCACACAGCTGCTGAATGGGCCAGCAGGTGAGGTATTAACTGCGAGGATCATGCCTGTGATGTTCACTGTATAAGACCATGTGACATTGAGGTGTCTCAGTCATAGTCATAATTAATATGGACCTCAGGAAAGAAGTTAGCATGGAGTGTTCCAATGTTCTTATGAAAATAGTGAGTAAATATGATGGGATCTATAAAGCCTCTGACAACTGTATATAAAGGTGCTGATGGGTACTTGATGTGGCTTTGGAACAAGATGTTAGGTAGCTTATTCAAAGACAAATATTTTAATCAATTGTTCCTAGCAGTTTTGTTCATGACTTAAGTAAAGTTGTATTGCTGACAGTTATTAATTCATAGTCACAAAATATTTGAAAGATAACATGAAAGACTTAGAACTCAACAAATTAAAAATATTGGATTTGATTTTCTCTGAATGTTAAGAAAATTTAAATATATACAAGTTGGAAAGAACTCTCTAATGAGTAGTTATAAGCAAATAACTAAGAGTAAACAACTGCTATTAATTTATTGATATTCTTTGTCTGTCTTCCTAAATACTTATTTAAAAATATTTGAAAGCAATTACAGACCTCATGAAATTTCCCTTGTAAGTACTTCAAAGCTAAAACACTATTCTTCTAAAGATCTCCAACATCATTGTTCATACCCAAGATTACTGATGACCCACATTTTAACTCCCTTATTTTTAATCCTGAAAAACATATCTGATATGAAATTGAACTTTATAATCACTTTAAATTAAAATTAAATTTTATTTTTCATTATCATCTGTGTGTGTGTGTGTGTGTGTGTGTGTGTGTACTGGCTATCATGAGTGTCAGTGTTCATATGGAGGTCAGAAGACAACCTTTGGAAGTTAGACCTGTGTCATCAGGCTTGTGCAGTAATTGGTTTAATTTGCTAAGCCATCTTTGACCCCTTGCTCTGAACTGTGGGGTAAAGGACTTTTGCTCTACTCTGCATCCATCACTGCTGTCCAGCTCAGGGTTTCATCGTCATGTTCAATATGTGACTCCCTAGATTTGTGATGAACTTGCAAGGATTCCACTGTGACCTCACGCTTGGATCCAATTGCCATTCATAAGTACAAGACTGAGAAAGAAATGAGAACAGGCTTGCAGCATGAATGAACAACAGTGAGGGGTTGTAGGCAGCAATTAGCCGCATCTCAAGGGGCTATGATGTTAGATTGAAGTACAGTACTGAAATCAAGGAAGGGGAAATCCTGTTTTCTATACTTCCCAGACTGCTTGAAGTAATGTATGCAGAAGGAATGAAAAAATTAAACTAACAACAGGAGAGATAAAGAACAATGCTAATTTGGGCTTGGTAAAAACAAAAGTTAACCCCCGCAGTGAGAAATGTCACTTTAACTTCTTACAGCATTTGAAGAACTTGGAAGGCACATGCTGTCTCAGACTGAGATAGGAAAGAGACGAGAAGGACACAGTGATTCAGTGAAATAACTGCTACTAGTGGCTGCAGTTGACGAGGGTGCTGCTGCAGGAGGGGGCTAGTCCTCTGTCATGAGTGGTACCTGCTTTTCCACTTTGCGGCAGAAAGCCAAGCAGTCAGTAGCATTGTAGACAGCTCAGTGCTAGGGTTCATTCCGACTGTATTTTGCTTAGAATTACTTTGGTTGTTAGTGGCAGAAAACCAAACCATCCCCAACTAGAATGCTAGAAATCATGTTTGAGGAACAGTATGTGATGAGTGGCAAGGCTGAGCAGCGGAAGTCAAGTGAGGTGGATCCCAGTCCCCCCTCATCCACCTCCTCTCACGCTGTCTTGCCCAACTCTCCATTGATGGCTCCTTCCTCTCTCATCGATTCCGAGCAGTGGGTAAGCAGCAAAAGACCAAAAGTAAGCTGATGTCTGAGTCTTCGCAGGTCTGTCTTAAAGTCCTGCAGAGAGAATATGTTATCATTTAACTCTGGTGAAGAGGGGAAAATACGATGATCAATAAATTTATTTGAGTTGTTAAATTGTGAGCCTTCTCAAACAATGAGTCTTGACCATGGAAGTTTCAGTGTGGCAAAGGACAGAGTCCCTGTCCTGTCTTGCATGATATGGATGGCCAGTCCTTAAGGGAAGACACTGGAGGCACAGTCCTTCAGAACAAACTTAAAGGAAGGAAACATGTTTGGAGGTTACCTGGGAGTGTCACAGCAAATGTGGGCACATAGTTGGGGACCACTGTAAAATTCCTGTGACCCACAGACTGGCCAGGAATGCAGAAAATGAAGCAAAGCTTTTCTTTTCTGAGGAAGTTGGGGAAACTTGGAGACAAAGTCAGTGGTGTGTAACAGCTCATGATCTTGCAAACATTTGCAGCTGTGGCTGAAAACCAGAGTGGGCCTGGACTCTGTGGGATTTTGGGTGAAAGCCTTGTACTTTAGTGAAAAAGTCCACTATTTATTCTATAAATGAGAAAGTTGCTTCTTGAAGATGAATTGATAAAAGTCATGGTGTGGGATTTCCCTGTCTCCTCACAACTTTTTTTTTCCTACTAAGTCTTCTAGCTCTGGGAAGCAAACGGGTTTCTGCAGAGGACTCAGAAGGACTTACAGCTTGAGAAGGACTAAGGCTTCCATTCATACAGGTCTTTGCAAGGATTTCCACTGAAGAATTTTCCATCTTAATTGTGGTGTTAGCTTTTAGATTTGTTGAATCTGATGTGCATACATGCTATGGGTTGGATCTAGAGTGGCTTTCCGAGTCCCATGTGTTAAAGGCCTGGTTTCTAGACTGTGGCACTATGAGGAGGGGATAAATCATGTAGGGGGAACCAAGTGGGAAAAGCTGGGGTGAGTGCTCTTGAGGAAGACACTGGAGCTCTAGCCCCTTCATCCTTCTTTCCTTTTCCTTCCTGACACCCACACGGTGGCTGCTTCCCTCCACCATGTGTTCTAGCCGTGATTTTCTTCCTCTCCACAGGGCCAAGGATTTCTGACATTTTGTCACAGTGACAGAAGCTGAGTAACTGTGTGCACCAATTTTTATGAATTTTACATTCATGAAGCAGTTCCATAAGTTCTGGGAGAGAGTTAGAATGAGAACACCAGGCAGCACATGCCCCCCCCACTTCCCCGAGAGCCCCTCCTCTCAATTTCCTAAGCCTTGTGTGCTTCTCTTCTCTCCTCTCAGGCTAATGGAGAATAAGGGCAAATCCATGAGGAAAGGGGCCAGGTGTCAGAATGAGTGTCTGCTCACACAGCTTCTGCGTAATCGGCTGTGGATGTGGAAGAGGAAGATGAGGATGATGGGGGTGGGTAACAATGGTGGAAATAGATTGTCCCTGCCGACTAGTAAGTGCAGGTGGGCCTGTTTGACTATTCTCAGAACACAGTCAGAGTGCCGGGAAAACTAATGAAATGAGAGCCCAAGCGAATGCCCACTCGTGCTTCTCTGAAAAGCCATAAGGAGAATGTCAAATGTTCAAATGTTTCATTATACTTTATATTTCATAACATGCTGCAGGGTACAGAAAGAATAAAAATCAGTGGTTAAGGAGCTGGAGGGGCAGGAGCGATGAGCTCTGGAATTGAAAATGACCGTCAGCCTTGCTTATGGTGGGTAAACAATACGCTATAAAAGCCCCGGGAAGGAAAAGCACAGAAAGCAAAGGGCGGTCCTAACTGTGACCCTAATCAGGTCCGCGGCAGAAGCCATTGGAGTAAATGAGAGATAACCTTGCATCTTTTCCAAGAACTGATACCAGAGATAGGACAGAGCTGCTGTTTGAATTTGCTACAGAATGTGACAGTGGCTGCAGCTACAACAGGAGTCTTGTTCTGTTAGTTATAGATGAAAACCTCCAACCACATCTAGGAGAAATGTGACTCATGGGAAAGAGATGGTGCTTTAAAATACATGTTGTTTTCTCTCTCTCTCTCTGTCTCTCTCTTTCTCTCTGTCTGTCTGTGTGTGTGTGTCTCTCTGTGCCTCTCTCTGTCTCTCTCTGTGTCTCTGTCTCTCTGTCTCTCTCTGTCTGTCTGTCTGTCTATCTCTCTCTCTCTCTCTCTCTCTCTCTCTCTCTCTCTCACACACACACACACACACACACCAAGACCTTTTAATATGCAACAAAAGATCTCTTGAAGAAATACCCATGTTCTTTCTCAGAGTGACCCAGGCGTGGTCCAGTTGTCTGGGGGTATGAACACAGGCTGGAAGAGAGAACCACTGCTTTTCCAGGATGGCTCCCAAACACTGTACTTATTGTGACTATCTTCTCCAGATGGTGGGCTTCCCCCTGCTATTGTCTGGGTAAGAAATGCCCCCTCAATGCTCATGTGGTGAAGGGTCCAAAACAACATTCAGAGGTGAGGTTTGAAGGTTGATGACATCATGAGGGCTCTGACTTACCAGTTACTGCACTGATGGGGACATAAGATATGATGAGGTACCGAGAGATGATGGTGACTCAGTCTAGGAGGGTGTCTGTAGGAGCTGTATCTCGCCCTGCCTGTCTTCCACCTTTCCATATGCCACAGACATACTCTACCTGCTTTCCACACAGTGTTCTGTCTCACCACAACCAACAGGCAACAAAGCCCTGAAACCTGTGAAATCAATGGGAAAGGGCCCCTCATCCTTTAAGTTGATTTTCTCGGGAACTTTGTTACAACAATGGAAGTTGGCCTAACCACCAGTGATATTCCTTGATTAATGCTGGGATGGATGTAGAACATTATAAAATAAGGGAAGACATAGTCTCCCTTGTTGAAACTCATATTTTTCAGCACCAAAGGCTATTTGCTAGACAAATTAAAACAATTTGTGTGACACATATTGCCCTAGGTGACTCAGGAAACATAGAAAATTAGCAATTGGATAAAACTGTTGGTGTCTGTGATTTTTGTCTAGTGTAATTCATACTTAACATATTTTATATTCTATATGATCATTATTATATGCACACATGTGTAAACACATTCAGTGATATTTTTAAAAAGATTATAAAATAATAATTACCATAAGGTGTACAGGGCTAAAAATTCTATCCAGTGCTTTCTCTCTCTTATTCTTATATTTTAAATAAGCTCGGTGCTGCTGTTGGAAAAAAACTGTGAATTAGAGGACATAAGGGGTACACCAGAGCATCTGTACTGTATCTCACATGCTGGTTCAAAGCCTCACAGAGGAAGTGACTGCTAACAGAGTTTAGTCCATGCTAGCTATTAAATATCAGTCGTTATCAATACTACCCACTAATCATTTCTCTGCGGATGAATTATTTAACTTCTCTGTCTTTGTTTCTTACCCATCAAAAGAAACCGACAGTTCTCTTAGCTTTGCTATCCCCCATTTATATCGCTAACTGTGGCTAAAAGTTCTCTGGATAGCCGATGGACGACAGCTTTCTCATCAGTTCTCATCTGAGGCATCTCCCCGTTTCTTGGACAACACTAAATATTTAACATTTTCTACCTTTGCTGTGCTAGCCACACCCATGGGAGCTCCTAGCATAAAATTATAGATTAGGCATGGAAAGATGGGCTACCAGCTCATCCTGTGGCAGTAAACCCTCAACACCAGGTCTCCAGAATTGTAAGCTTGAGATATTTATAAAAGGGAGGGGGACGAGGGAGAGAATGTTTTAGGTTGGCTGACTCAACTGTAAAACCTGGGAGCTGAGTTCTAATGTCCTCATTCATACATGCTGTTTACCTTCCTGTCTGTAAATACTGTCAGATGGACAAGTGCTTGTAAGAAAGGCAGGGAAAATGATGTAATTTGGGACATAAAAGCAGAATAAAGGGAGTATGAATTTGCATCTTTTTGAGTTTCTGGACAGTGGCTTTCTTTCAGAAGCTGCCTCTCCACACACAGGGCTATGGGACTGTTCTGAAAAAGATGGAGTCTGCTACAAAGATGCAAAAGTTACAATGTTGATAGGGGACAAAGCTAGGTTACCTAGCCAGTAGGAACCAGGGGCAACTAGGGCCGAAGGATAAATCTAAGAGGATGGAGAATCAAAACACCAAAAGAGACATTTCTGAAAAATGGAGAGCATGGGATGCAGACTGGGATACAGCGACTAATTTCTGACTTTTACTAGCTATGATTGCACTTCCAAAAAGGTCAGGGTGCCTCATTCTGGAGCAGTTTTGGAATTCAGTTTCTAGTCTGGGTGATTTGCGCATAAACTCTACTTAACTGCTTCTTCAAAATTTCTGTTCCCACTTGGGTCATCAAAGGAGGGAAGTAAATCTCCAACTGTATTTCACACCTTTCCCCTGCTGTTTCCTGGGATGAGACTGAAAAGCAAGCGCCCCCCCGCTTTGGAAGAGTCTGAAGCGGGTCTCTCTGCTGCTGTGGGGCCTCAGTGATGCATGGCACCCTCCCACCCCCGTTTATTATTTAAGTCGTCTGGAGAGTGAGAAACTCTCTCCATGGGAGCACAGTGGTTATAATTTGGATATGAATGATACCTCCACCCCTACCGAAGACTCCTGTTGAAGTGCTGGTGGCCAGCAGTCTACTGTTGGGCTAATTATTTCATAGTGTTGTTATGGACTGGTAGATACTAGAAACTGAGACCTAGTTGGAGGAAGTAGGTCACTAAGGATGCACATTTGAGTGGGGTTATCGTGTCTTTAGTGTGTCCTCCCCACTCTCTCCTTCCTCTTCCCTTTCCCACCCCGACTTTTCTCCCTCTTGGCACCTTGGCTACTGTGAGGTGAGTGGTCTTCCTGTACCACATCTTTCAGCTGTACCATTTCTTGTGACATGCTTAGAAGCATTAGATGCATTTGAAAACGGTGAGCCAAAGTGAACCTTTCCACCCTTAAGTGATGTATCTCATGCATTTTGTCACAGTGCAGAAAAGCTGACTGATATGTAGGTGACTTCCTAGATGTTCTATTACAGTCCTTTCACTCCAATGCAATTTAAAGATTGCTGGACTTCTGTCCCTATGAGGCTTTTGGTTAGATATAACTGACTCTCACCAGAGAGTTCAAGTGCAATTCAGGCTCCAACATCTGTTTCTTGAAAGCTCCTCTTTATCTTTTCCAAACTATCAAATATACACGTTAGTGCACAGAGCCAACATATTTAGCCTGGTATATCATGTCCTGTGGGCACTGGCAGCCATATACCATGTTGCACTGACACATGTTAGCATCCCTGACAATACATATCCAGAGACAGGGAGGCATATAAAAGGAGTATATCCCAGTGATTAGGAATGACATGTTTTGGGTCCCTAGGCTGTCTGATTCCCATACTCTCATGGAATGATACTGACTGAACTGTTTCAGTTTCCTTCTGAGAGATGCTATTTTTTAAGGAAAGCATACTCAAAAGCTAAGTCCTCCAGAAGATCTATCCAGATTTGAAGCTTGTTGAAGCTTTCTTCTTCTTCTTCTTCTTCTTCTTCTTCTTCTTCTTCTTCTTCTTCTTCTTCTTCTTCTTCTTCTTCTTCTTCTTCTTCTTCTTCTTCTCCTCCTCCTCCTCCTCCTCCTCCTCCTCCTTCTCCTCCTCCTCCTCCTCCTCTTCCTTCTCCTCCTCCTCCTTCTTCTTCCTCTTTCTGTTCCTTTTCTTTGACCTCCTTTTCCTTTTGCAATTCACTGAAAAAATTATTTTTAAGTTATGGTTACTCTTACAACCTTACTATATCAATCACAGTGTGATTTTGACAACATGAGCATTATCAAGATCCAGCCTTTCCTAGCCTAGACTGGGAATGCAGTGTAGTGTAGTGCTTGCATATCCCACATGAAACTCTGGGTTTGACATAAAAATCCAGTCTTCTTTTTAGCATCTTTTCTCCCTTGCTTGTATGATATCCAGGGTCAGGTGCACTAACACTGTAACTGAAAAGACGGTTTAGTGCTCACGTGCACTGGCTGCTTTGCAGAGGATCAGGGTTTGATTTCCAGCATCCACATGGCAGCTTACAACTGTCTTTAACTTCAATTCATGCGGATCTGATGCCCTCGATTGGCCTCCACATGCACCGCACATAAGTACACAGACATATATGCAGGTGGAATGTCCATATACATAAAAATGACTAAATTAAAAACATGTAAATACATGATCTGAGTGTCCACACTACTTAATCTGGATCTTTGTTTCCTCAAGGTCCCAAGGAGGTTTGTGTTTGCAGACTCCTTTCCAGAAAGTTTCCTGCTTGCCACACTTTCTCTGGTGTTTCCTGATCTACCGTTATCATTTCAGCTATTTATCTGTTCACCTTTGGAAGATGCCCCAAGCTATGCGCAGGTATCTGTGTAAACTTGAGGGCCACAGCTTCTCCCAGAAGCACTTTTTATTATTTCTGAGTTTTTCCCATTCCAGTGATGCTCCAGAATAATATTCAGAAGGCCAGCTATGACCAGAATGGAGGGGAACTTTGAATCTCCAAGTCTGTATAAACAGCTCCGTGGGTACCTGCATTCCACACTGGCCCACCCTGATAGTCTCTTGCTGGTTCTAAATTTGGTGCTTCCAGGCTTCATCAATTAACATTATATCTGACTATACTATATGAGACAGAATGCATATGCTGAGACTGGGGAACATTGCAAGTCCTCAAATCTTACACCAATGGACACTCCTAATGTATGATGGCCTTTGTTATTAGAGTCTAGAATAATTGTTTAACACTCCTTCCCAGTGACTTAGTTTGCATTCTTGAGTACAGTACCAGCATTACTAGTAAGCTAGGCTTATTTTCACACTTAATATCCAATTTCCTTTTACAATCGCTGTGCAGCAATTTTACAACTTTATCTTCATCTGTCGTCTTGATTCGTGTATTTGTGGTCAATTATCAATTAAGGTAATAGTAAATTTGGGACACAGAGAGAGAGAGAGAGAGAGAGAGAGAGAGAGAGAGAGAGAGAGAGGGAGGGAGGGAGGGAGGGAGGGAGGGAGGGAGGGAGGGAGGGAGGGAGGGAGGGAGGTTTGGTTATAAAGAGAGAATCACTGGGAGACAATATACAAATTGGAAGCTACCTAGGCTACCTAGGGTTGAGAATGTGATAAGACCAGCAAGGTACCTAAGGCACAGTCATGCTGTCCTGGGTTCATAAGAGCTGACTTTTGGTCTGTCCCTGAGGTTTCATATCTACCCTGTCTATGATATGAACTCCTCCCAGAATTATTTCTCTATCACGACTGTGGTGAGAAGCAACTCATTTCCTTTTGTTGCAGACCTCATATTGTATCTTTTGTTCCCTTGCTTTAAATCCAGATGTTCAGTTTGTGAAATTGGAAGACTGAAAACTCCCATACAGTAGGGAGATGACTGCTAACTTAAAGACTAGGAAAGAGACAATTCTGGACTTTGTTTCCTATAGCATCACCACCATGGACCAGTGGTTTCTTTTTGTTTGTTAGTTGTTTGGTTTTGTGGGGGGGGGGGGAGGGTAACTTTTGTTGTTTGGTTGGATGGTTAGGTGTTTCTTGTTATTTGGGTGTGTGAGTGTGTGGATGATTTTTGTTGTTGGTTGGTTGGGTGGGTGGATGTTTTTTATTTTGTTTGTTTGCTTGTTTTGTTTCCCCCAACATAGCACAAACCCTTCTTTCTAGCACACTTTGGCACTGTTCTCGGATGTTCTCAAATCTTCTTTGGTAGTTTATCTTCCCAACCAGCCTCTTTGGTAGAAGATGCTGTAGGAATTCTGCCTCCATTGCAACCACAAGCAACATCATTTCGGTGGCTCTTCTTTTTGCGTTTGCTTCACCAGCAGCTGCCTTCAGTTAGAAGAGCAGCTCTCCACAGCACATAATCTCCAGAGAACCTTCCTGGCATTCCTGACCTTCCCGGCTGGCATTCTCGACCTAAGCATCCACCAGGGGAGTTTTCTTGGCATATCGGCAAAGCAGGGTTGAGTTTCCCCAGAAACAGCATGGGAAGCTTCCTTGGAAGTTCAGGGAAGGAGATTCAATAGCACCCATCCTCGGTAAGGCTTCCTGCATCTCCATGCACAGCAGGTGGTTGTCTGCTCTCCTCTGTCATCATAGTGAACACAAATGCCATGTAGGGGACCCTTGTCATACTCTCTTCACCAAAGTGTAAATCTCACATTGGTGAAGGTGATGGAGGTACAGGAGTCTCTGATTTTTCTCTCATGCCACACATCTGCTCTTTCTATCATTTTAATAATCTCTTATTCCTTTTAGTAATTGTGTCAATTCTACCAATTTAATCACGATGCATTTTAAAATCTCCTTTTCCCTTTAGTGGCACGGTGTCTTCATTGAATCCAGCCTAATTCACTCAATGGTGCCCAGATGATCTATTTAAATTTGGACCACTCTGCTGTTGGAGGGCATCTGAAGGAGGTACAGGAAGTCTTGAGAGGTGGGGCCTTGAGTGGTAATTGGGCCAAGAGGGCTTTTCCTTCGCTGACAGCATGAAACACTGACAAACTGCAGTTAGGCTCTCAGATCTCAGCACTCTTGTCCTTCTGACATCTGGCATCTGAGGACAGGGAGTGTGTAGGCCACAGGGCCATCTTACAGCAGACAGCAGACCTCACCAGAAGCCTGACTCAGCCAATGCCTTCTCCTGGCCTTGCTTCAGGTATTTTGTTGTAGCCATGTACAATGGATGGAGACAAGGGTAGTATCTAAAGTGCTACACTAAGTTTAGCTCAACATATCAGACAAGTGTTTGTAGACAGATTTTTCTCTGGGCTGCCGGCTCACAAATAACTACATGGAGAATTATTAATTATGAGAGCTCATCCCTAGCCTAGGCTTGTTCCTACCTAGTACTTATAACTTAAATTAACCCATGTCTTTTAATCTGTGCTGGGTTACTTTGTCCAGTTACCTTTACTCTCTTTTGCCCATCCTGTTTCCTGAAAGTTTGGCTAGGGTGGCATCTTTAGGGGACCCTGAGAAAATTTGAAAATGGTCAAGTTCTAGGAAAGCAAGGTGCATTATTTTTGGTTAGTCTCTGTGTGATGGGAAAATGCAGGGTTTGTCTGAAGTCCTGGTTGGAGTAGTTGGTGAGACTGGACCATCCCAGCTAGCAGCTTTGAAGTTTCTCTAGACACAGAGTTCTGAGGAAACTGCAGCAGAGCCATTCTGAGAGGCTGGATCACCGGTGCTACTTGTCTTCATTAGTGTTGTTTTTGTTTCTGGAAAAAACACAAACTTTTAAAGATAATATATATCTGCATTAACACAAGTACAGAAAGTGCAGGGTGCATAAGTCAGTTAAAGATGATTTTTTGCTTTATGTTTGAGTAGATAAAAGGCATCTGTTAGCTTTATAAGTTTGTTTGGACTGTATAACCAAACCTCTGTCCATGCCATATGAAAGGATAGTATGTAATAATAAGTCATGAGAACTCTGTGGCCAACAATACTTATCATGTCCCACTCAGTCTCAGAGTTGCTCTCATGCCAAGGGATCAGCTTATACATGACCAATTTTGTAGTCTTTCTTGGATTTTCCATCATGTTTATAGCTAAGAAACATAACATTTGTCCCCATGGCACAACTTTTCTTCAACACAACGTATTTTCTGACTTCCATTTTGAAGTAAAGATAGTTTTAAAATATGTGAATTGGTTTAATTTAGCGGTTTCCACAATCCAATGTCTCTCAGAAGCTATTGCTTTTTGTTCATTAGTGTGTAAGAAACTCAAAATCAATAAAACACCATACAGGATCCAGACACCCTGTTTATTTCTTGTCTTTATGTGACCTATTTTATATTACTCTATTATCTATTTAAAGACTTTTCTTAATTATTTTTAAACTATTTTTTTCTATGACTGTAGCCATTTTCTTTCTCTTTTCATCACATAAGTACATTTTAAACATACTGAATATTTTTAGAGGTTTTCTATGTCTTGATCTTGCTTTACTAAGCACCTGGAGTGTTCTTTGACCATGTGAGACAAATAACAGGCTGTCCTGTCAGCTTTGTGCATGGCACTGGTGGCCGGCTCTTACTCCCAGGCAGTGGCTGCTTGCTGTGTCTCTTTGTGATGCCAGGAGCACTGGCCTGGCTGAGAGACTGCAGTTCCTGGCCCAGAACTTTCTTACCTTTCTTGGGCCTAATGTTTGAATATCCCAGCTTGCATGTTGGACCCTATACACAGCAAGATTTCTCATTGGGACACGGAGACTTATTAGTCATCATGAAAGCTTGGCCTTAGCTTTAACTTGTCCCCACTAGCTCTTCTAATTCATTAACCTGCTTTTATTAATCTACATTTTACCATTTGGCTTTTATCTCTAATTTTATTCTGTATGTCTGACCCCCTCTGTGCCTCAATTATCTCTTCTTACTTTCTCCCTCTGCCAGGCTATTTGCCATTGGGTTCCTTATTCAACCAATCACAGCAGTGCATCTTCACACAGTGTACAAATATCTCACAACAGGCGTTTGCTTTCACAAAATGGCTTCCATAGTTTATCATCTGTTGCTCGCATTCTAAGGTTTCTTTGGAATTTCTGAAATCTGTACCTTGAGGAAGCTGTGTCTCCAGACCTTGATGCTTCCTTTACCACTTCTGTCATCTACTACGCTTGTTTGAGACAGATAACTCTATGAAATGTGTTTTGTGAAAAGTTTGTCATTTATACATTATGATATTTGAAACCGTAGTATTTTCCCCACATCTTTATTATTAGTATTTAGTTCACTAATTTTGCATCACAGTTCTACAATAGTGTAAAACATAGTAAAAGTCTTCATGTCAAATAAATACCACCTGGCTTTTGTATGCTTCCTGTCTTAGAGTCTGCATATTTCCCCTAACCCCGAGGGGAAGGATATGATAGAGACATAACTTCTAGGGTTGAGTATTCTGTGGTGTTTCACTCTCTGCATCATGTCTGGCTGTGGGTCTCTATATTTGTTCCCATCTGCTGAAGGATGAAGCTTCTCTGATGATGACTGAATAAGGCACTGATCTATGAGTGTAGTAGAATGTCATTAGAAATCATTTTATTGCCATGTTCTTTTAGCAGAACAGTAGTATTTGGTTTTCATCTAGGTCCCTGGGCTATCTAGTCTCAGGTTTTTCAACACCCATGAAACACTGAGTGTGGCTTCGATTTCATCAAGTGGGCCTCAACTCAAATCAGATAGCAACTGGTTATTCCCACAGGCTTTGTGCCACTATTTACCAGTGTAAATTTCAGGTAAGTCCCCATTGTAGATCAATGGGTATGCAACTGTGTTGGTGTTTACCTTTCCTTTGGCAGCATGCAGAATGCCTTCCTGTACCGTGAACACCAGTCCACAGGGATGACAGCCTTGGGCAGGCATTAGCTCAACCTTTCCATGCTCAGTGAGTTGTATAGGTGAAGCTAGTTGCAGCCACAAGGCCTTACTGCCAGTTTCTGGAGAGCCACCAACAGCCTTGGCAATAGTCTGGCTTGTTTTTGAGTTCCCATGGGACTCTGTTGGCCAAGAACTCAACTGGCTGCAACTCAGTCTCAGTACTGGAAGATTCATTTGTTGATGAGACATGTCCAGTAGGAGCTTTGTCTCCACTGATAGTTGGCAAATTCATTTAGACCACCCTCATATATATATTTTTTTGGGGGGGTGGGGGAAGATTTTACTATGTTGAGTTTCCACATGATCTTTCAAATGACCATTAGTTTTTTGCTATCTATCTGTGTATCTCCCCTTATGGCACACACCTTGTTTGGTCTTGGAGGATATCAAAGAATCTAGATCTTCCAGGCACTGTGGCAGCATGTCTAGAGCCTGCACAAGTCTGTACCAGATGGGGCCCTAAAGCCGAAATGTGTCCCAGTCCTTAACCCAGAAGCTAGTTGCAGTAGATAGTCATTTGCAAATGAGAAATTACTTTCTTCCAAGAGAGTCTTACTGGGGAAATAAAACACAAAACAAAGCTCAATGACATCTTTAGAGGTTCCTTGTTTCATAATATTAAGTCAGGACACTTTTTTAAAGAAATTCCTTACAGGCTTTTTGAGTATATATTGTAGCTTCCAGTTTTATGTATTTTATGGGATTCTATGAATGTGAATGGCATGTCTCAGTATCCATATATATATGTTTTTCCCCCGCCCTGGGCTCTTTTTCTTATTTGTTTGTTTCATCCTATTCCAATTAGTTTTTTTCATGTTATCTCATTTTATTACTGTTTCTTAGATACCTGTTTATCTTCTAAGGAGAGATAAAAAAGGGTATGGAATAAGATGGGAAGGGAGGTGGGGAGGAACTGGGAGAAGTAGGGGGACTGAAACTGTTATCAAAATACATTGTATTTTTTATTTTCAATAAAAGAAAGAAAATACTGCTTGAAAAATGTTCCCTTCTTTTGGTGGCATGAATGATATCTTGGAAGAAAATTTCTGAATTTGAAAAGACACAATGGAGTTTGTTATGAAATTGAGTTTTCCCAGGAGTACCACATGACTGCAGGCTATTAATTATCTAGTTTCATTGTTATCTTTTGTTCAGAACAATAGTGCTCCCAAGGTCCTGTGGAACTTTTCTCCCATATGATCATGTCGAGTTTTGATTAAGCATCATACTATACAGTTCATTAACAATGTATCTTAAAATGAGTTTTTGATAGAACACTTTTATTGGTCATTTACTGTAATTGATGAATTCTATTGAAAATTCACATAGAAAATTTGCCAAGACAGTTACAATATTTTTCATTATGTATGCAACCCACCCTCACTGGAGAACTCAATTTTATTTAAAAAGAAAATGCTAACTTTCAAAAATTAGATATTGATCTATGCCAAGTCACTTGCTCTTCTCATAGTTTAATTAGAAAACCAAATATATTGATATTGAACAAAAGTAAGAAAATTTGGGAAACTGGATAATATGATTAATCCATCCCATTTCCCCCTAGTATACAAATCAGGCTTCAGGGAAGTAAATCAACTCTATCAAGAAGCTCAAGGTACTGATCTGCTTAACTGGATTTTCAGGCAAGTTACTAAGTTTCTCTTGCTTTTGGTGATAAGGAAACTGAGTCAGGTGTCCTGAAATGTTCCTTCCTATTAGAACATCCCATGTTTCTTTAGTTCTCAAATACTGGTTACAAAATGAAAGCCCTCAAAAATGCATATTTTAAACAACAGTTCTGATATTGATCATACTAACATGATAGAATTCTGTTTCACTCCTATTTGTAGAGTTTGGTGACTAAAAAGTCAAGGGGAGAAAGAACCTCTTTGAAGTGAGAATGATTGGATAGGTCTATGAATTTGCTATGGACTATCAGACATGTCCATGAATCTCTGTCAATGATGTCATAGAGGAGGATTGGGCTTGTCTGTGAATCTTTGTCACTGCTGACATGGAGAAGGGTCAAATTAGAATTTGAGTTCTAATCACAAGCTGTCTTTCAGGAAAGGAATATCTACTTATTGCTTACTTTTCTAAGTCTTGTGCATTGATTTTTATTATCTCTGCCCTGTATATGTTTCCCCTCATTGTCTCCTCTGGATAGGATATGAAAGTCTGTTAGTTCAAATGTGCACTTTTAACATTGTAGTGAAATCCAGAGGCTGGTCAATGAAAAATTAGTTAACTATCCAGATAGGGAGTGTTTGTGGCCAAAAGTACTCAGGCTCCAGACTTAAAAGAAAGAGAATCCTAAATCTGAAGAAGAAAGTCTGAGTTTTATCTACCACAAAAGCATTGTTTTTCCCTTCTTCTTCTTGCTCATTCTTCCCTCCTCTCCCCACCATTTCTTGCTCTTTCTTTTCTCCCTCTTCCCCTTCCTCCTGCCCTCTTTTGTCCTCTCTTTTCCATCCTACTTTCTTAATATCAATATACTAACATTTAAAAGGAAGAAAAACGTGTCATGGCTTTACTATGTTATGACTAATCTGTCCATTATTCCTCTATGACATTTAGTGGATCATAGTTCTTCATGAGACTGTGTCTCTGAGCTTGCTGATTGCTATCTTCAATGCTATAACCCTCCTCCTCCACACATCTTTCTGCACTGATCTCTCTATTTAAGCAAAATAAGAAATCATGAAAAAATAGAGTATGAAGGAGTATGAAGAAAGTGAATTCACTCTCATCAATCAGGTGAAGACATCCTTGAATTTCATTCTCGATGATTTGGTTTGCCCCCCATGTGTGATCATGAACAACAAGGCACCTTTATCACCTGATATTAAACTACGTAGAAGAGATAATTGATCAACTGTTTCAGTGAAGTGAAGCCTAGGGAAAGAATATAGATTTCATGCTTTAAAGTAAATATGCTTTTGGGAATTTCTACAGATATCATGTAGCATATTTCTATAGTTTCGTTAAATGTAAAATGACATAGAATCAAGATGGTAGCTTGAATACCAGCTAACAACCCTTCAAACTGGTGTTCTTGGACTAAAAAAAAAATGAAAAATTGGGAATGTACACCAAATGTACAACTGCCCTAATATTTGGAAAACAACATAGCATATTTATTACCATGATTTTTTTCTTTCTTTTTTTTTATTTTTATTCTCCAGTTTAAATTTAGATAAGAATCAAGGTTGCTTCACAAGTCAGTTCCAGGTCCCTCTCCCATTCCCTCCCTTCCTCCCGTGACCTTCCCTCCCCCCCCCCGTTATCCTCTCATTTCTCCAGGGAGGGTGAGGCCCTCCATGGGGGTGTCCATAGTGTGTCATTTCATATAGGGCAGGGCCTAGACCCTTTCCCAAGAGTTCTGGGTGAGAGTGCACCTCACATTGTTCTATTGGAGTCTAAAGTCCGTGTGTATACTTGGGATGGGTACTGATCTGCTGCCCAAGGCTCAATAGATTCCCTAGGCCTCTTCACTGACACCCAGATTCAGGGGGTCTTGATCAGTCCCATGCTGGCTTCCCAGGCTAATGCCTGGGATTCAAGAGTTAACCTTTGTCTGGTCAGCTGTTTCTGGGGGTTAAACCAGCCCAGTCTTAATCCCTTTGATCATCAGTCCTCCCTCTCTGTTACTGGCTTTCTTGAGTTCAGCTCAGTACTTAACCAAGGGAGTCTGCCTCTTCTTCGATCAGCCACTAAATAAAGTTTCTGTTTCCCAGACTCTCTGGCCATAGGATTGTAGGCTGGCACTCCCCAGATCTATGTCTAAAATCCATATATGAGAGAGTACATGCCATGTTTCTCTTTTTGTGACTGGGTTACCTCACTCAGGATGGTTTCTTCTAGTGTCATCCATTTGCCTGCGAATCTCATGATTCCATTATTGTTTTCTGCTGAATAGTACTCCATTGTGTAGATGTACCACATTTTCTCTATCCACTCTTCAGGTGAGGGACATCTAGGTTGCTTCCACGTTCTGGCAATTACAAATAAAGCTGCTATGAACATAGTGGAACAGACCTCTTTGTTGTATGAATGGGCATCTTTTGGATATATGCCTAAGAGTGGAGTTGCTGGGTCTTGTGGTAGGTTTATTCCCATTTTTCTGAGGAATCTCCACACTGATTTCCAAAGTGGCTGAACCAGTTGGCACTCCCACCAGCAATGGAGGAGTGTCCCCTTTCACCACATCCTCTCCAGCATAAATTGTCATTGGTGTTTTTGATTTTAGCCATTCTGACAGGGGTGAGATGGTATCTGAGAGTTGTTTTGATTTGCATTTCCCGGATGGCTAAGGATGTTGAGCACTTTCTCAAGTGCCTCTCAGCCATTTTAGACTCCTCTATTGAAAACTCTCTATTTAGTTCTGCAGCCCACTTTTTAATAGGGTCCTTTGGTGTTTTGGAGACTTGCTTCTTGAGTTCTTTGTAAATTTTGGAGATCAACCCTCTGTCAGATGTGGGATTAGTGAATATTTTTTCCCATTCTGTGGGCTGCCTTTTTGTCTTGCTGACTGTGTCCTTTGCCTTACAGAAGCTTCTCAGTTTCAGTAGGTCCCATTTATTAATTGTTGATCTTACTGCCTGTGCTACTGGTGTTATGTTCAGGAAGCTGTCTCCTGTACCAATTCGTTCAAGGGTACCACCCACTTTCTCTTCTAAGAGGTTCAGTGTGGCTGGATTTATGTTGAGGTCTTTGATCCATTTGGACTTAAGTTTTGTGCATGGCGATAGACATGGATCGATCTGCATTCTTCTACATGCCAGTCTCCAATTATGCCAGCACCATTTGTTGAAGATGCTTTCTTTATTCCATTGTATATTTTTAGCTTCTTTGTCAAAGATCAGATGTTCGTACGTGTGTGGGTTAATACCCGGGTTTTCAATTCCATTCCATTGGTCTACCTGTCTATTTTTGTGCCAATACCAAGCTGTTTTCAGGACTATAGCTCTATAATAGACCTTGAGGTCAGGGATGGTGATGCCTCCAGATGTTGCCTTGTTGAACAGGGTTGTTTTGGCTATCCTGGGTCTTTTGTTTTTCCATACAAAATTGATTATTGTTCTTTCAAGGTCTGTCAAGGTTTGTTGCCTTTTATGA
Source organism: Mesocricetus auratus (assembly GCF_017639785.1). Taxonomy (NCBI): domain Eukaryota; kingdom Metazoa; phylum Chordata; class Mammalia; order Rodentia; family Cricetidae; genus Mesocricetus; species Mesocricetus auratus. The sequence continues at coordinate 3,396,583 of NW_024429218.1, read as the reverse complement.
ATTTTTTGGTTTGTTCTTTCTTCCATTTCTTGCATTTTTTGGTTTGTTTTTTGTTCCATTTCTCGCATTTTGTGCTTTGTTTCTTCTTCCATTTCCTGCCTTTTTTGGTTTGTTTCTTCCTCCATTTTTTTCATTTTTTGCTTTGTTTTTTCTTCCATTTCTTGCATTTTTTGCTTCATTTCTTCTTCCATTTTCTGCCTTTTTTGGTTTGTTTTTTCTTCCAATTCTTGCCTTTTTTGGTTTGTTTTTTCTTCCATTTCTTTGAGGGATTTTCCAATATCCTCTTTTAGGGCGTCTATCATTTTCATGAAAGTGCTTTTAAGGTCGTTCTCTTCTGCTTCGTCCGCATTGGAATGTTGGGGTCTTGCTGGTGTGGAGTCTCTAGAATCTGGCGGTGTCATATTTGTTTTTCTGTTGCTGACTGTGTTTTTGTATTGTCTCTTTCCCATCTCTTCTTCTAGTGGGTACAGAAAGAGCCCCTTACTGGTCTGAGGACCAGCGTTCCCTTTTGGTGGGTGCTAGCAAGTCCAATAATCTGGTGGTTCTTCTATGCCTTGTCCGAATGCTGGTCCCTTGGGTGGAGAAGAACAGGAATCTGGGGCGCTTATCCTCTTACCTGGTCCCCTAGACCCTATGCTGGGTCCTGTTGTACTTGATCCAGAACAGCTACTCCCCTGGTCTCCCTGGGTCCTCTGGTTTCCTGGTCTCGTTGGTGGGAGAGAAGACCTGGGGTCTGGGTGCTTGGCTCCCGCCGGGATTGGGAGCTCTGTGAAGTTCCCAGGGGATCTGCAGGCACTGGAGCACAGGCCGGGAAGCCGGCCTGTTTACCTGATGCTGCTGGAAGAACCGCCGCTTCGCTGGTCTCCCAGCCTCCTCTCCTTTCCTGGTCTCGTTGGTGTGAGCGAAGATCCAGAGTCTGGGGTACTTGGCTCCCGCCGGGATTGGGAGCTCTGTGCAGGTCCCAGGCGATCTGCAGGCACTGGAGCACAGGCCGGGAAGCTGGCCTGTTTACCTGATGCTGCTGGAAGAACCGCCGCTTCGCTGGACTCCCAGCCTCCTCTCCTTTCCTGGTCTCGTTGGTGGGAGAGAAGACCTGGGGTCTGGGTGCTTGGCTCCCGCCGGGATTGGGAGCTCTGTGCAGTTCCCAGGGGATCTGCAGGCACTGGAGCACAGGCCGGGAAGCTGGCCTGTTTACCTGATGCTGCTGGAAGAACCGCCGCTTCTACCATGATTTGTTTACAGAGGAAAACAGATATATTAAAGAAAATTTATCTTTTATTTAAATTAGAGACAAGCTTGTTTTACAAGTCAATTCCAGTTCTCTCTCTCTCCTCTCTGCCCCTATCCCATCCCCCTTCTGCTCCCCAGGGAGTGTGAGACTTTCCATGGGGGAATCTTCAAAGTCTGTCATATCATTTGGAGCGGGGTCTAGGCCCTCCCTCTATGTGGAATGAGCTCCCAAAGTCCATTCAAATACTAGGGATGAATACTGATCCACTACCTGAGGCCCCATAGATTGCCCAGGGATCCTAACTGACACCCACATTCAGGGGTTCTGGATCAGTCCAATGCTGTTTTCCCAGCTATCAGTCTGGGGTCCATGAGTTCCACCTTGTTCAGGTCAGCTTTTTTTTGTGGGTTTCTCCAGTCTGGCCTTGACCTCTTTGCTCATCACTCCTTCCTCTCTGCAACTGGATTCCAGGAGTTTGGATCATTGTTTAGCTGTGGGAGTCTACTTCTGCTTCCATCAGCAACTGGATAAAGGCTCTAGTATGGCATATAAAGTAGTCATCAATCTAATTATCAGGGAATGACATTTAAGATATCCTCTCCATTATTGCTTAGACTGATAGTTGGAGTCATCCTTGTAGATCTCTGGACATTTCCTTAGTGTCAGATTTCTCTTTAAACCTATAATGGCTCCCTGTACTATTGTATCTCTTTTCTTGCTCTCCTCTATTCTTCCCACGACTCAATCTTCCTGCTTCCTCATGTCCTCTACTCCCCTCCTCTTCTCCCCTTCTTTTTCTTCTAACTCCCTCTCCCCTCCTGTAGAGGTGTGTCTTCCCGCCAGCTTGGTTCCAGAGCTGGATCAGTCCCAAATGAACACACGGGAGACTATATTAATTATTAAGCTGTTGGCCATTTGCTTGTTTCTTACTGGCTACCTCTGACTTAAGTATGAAACCCATAATTGTTAATCTAAATATTTCTCTTACCAGAGAAAGGTTTGGGACCTCTTACTCCTATGGCAGGCTACATTGTCTCCCTGAATCGTTCCCATAATCCTCCTTGACTCCTAGTCCCACCTATCTTGCTTCCCCATTGGCCAACAGTACTGTTTTCAAACCAATCAGACACATTTTTACAGTATGACATCTCCCAATATCTCCTTTTTTCTGTGTAAAATAAAAAGAAAGGTTTTAACTTTAACATAGCCAAAGTGTGTGTGTATGTATATATATATATATCAGAACAATTATCAAGTAAGAACTATAGTTACAATATTTAGTTCATTAACATTTAGTAAGATTTAAAGAAAGTATTTATATGTAGCTTATCTTTCATCATAGCTAAGGAAAACTATGATTATAACTATCTGTCTTCAACTCCATCAAAGACCACAGAAGGATAACACATAAACACTAGGATTGACAGAGACATCTCACTACCTGGACAGTCACCTGAATTTCCTCTGTAATGTTGAAGCATCCATCTTCAGCCCATAGGCCACAGTGTGTCTGGAAGACTTCTCAGCAAAGCAGGAAATTTCAAGCTGTACATCTGCATTGGCAGTCTGTCATTCATTTTTCTGTGTCCTGCAGAAAGTCTCGTAGACTCTTCTATGAAGCAGGAACCCTGAAGGACTTTTTGAATTCAGCAATCACTTTCCTTTGGGTCCTACATGTACAGTTTATACAGGAACAGTCAAGCAGTCCAGGCAAGACCATTTCTTGCTCAAATGGCTAATCTTGCCAAGTTGAAAGCAAACTCCATAACGAGTTTCTTCGATGGCCATCTTCCTCTCAGACATAATTGATGTGCCAGGAGCAGACATTTCTCATTGTCAAGAAAAACCCTAAACCATTTTAAATGCCATTTTCTGAAGGTCTTTGAAAGGTTTGAAAACTATCTATCTATTCAAATATATCTCTGTATATCTAGAAAACCTAACTAATCTAACTATAAGTTATGACTATTATAGGTAATTATCTATAATCAGTATTTTATTATGTATTACATTTTAAAAGGTCAGTATAAGCACAATACTTAATCAAGAGGAGAAATATACATATCACAAAACTGAACTTGAATTTGTATCAATAAATGAAAAACCATATCCATACCAAGTATTCATTTCCATATCATAATTCCCCTTTTACTATTAAAATGAAATCGGTTGTGATCATTAAACAATTATAAGCAACCCCATTCAAATGAAAACAAAGATTTATAAACAATATGGTAATTTGGACGTAGCTCATTCCAAACTGCTTCCTGCTGGATGGGGGCACTGTTCATACCATGGGGATCATGAAAAAACACAGAAACTTATATAAGTCCTTATTTTCTGGGTCTGTAAGGCTGCATCATCTAAGCTGTCTTAATTGTTGGAACATTTGGACCGGACCACTGCTTCCAGGGGTCTTGGTTCATCAAACCCCAGAAGCCTGGAAGGAATCCACAGCTTTCCATTTTCTGTGGAAACATAAACAAAGTATCTTTTCCAAAGTAACTAGTCCTTATAGTTAAAGTTAGAGGTCAAAGCATTTTTGAAATACATAAGTTGGATTAATTCAGCAGCATTTATAATCAAGAATACTTTAGCACTTTTCCCTTTTTTAACAATCAAAAAACTGAAAAGCACAATAGCATACAATATCCAGATTCTCTGTGTATTTTCCATCTTTACATGGCTTATTTATCTATTATTATTATTGTATTTCTTTTACTTTCCTTTATTTATTTATTTCTCTCAGACAGGGTTTCTCTGGAAATGCGCCTGCATTCATTTCCATGCCATAATTCCCCTTATACCTTCAAAAAGAGGTTGGTTGTTATCATTAACCAATTATAAGCAACCCCATTCAAAAGAACAAAGATTTATAAACAATATGGGAATTTGGAAGTTGCTCATTCTAAACTGCTTCCTGCTGGATGGAGGTGCTGTTCATACCATGAGGAAATGTATATTTTGTCAAACTTCTATACTAGATCATATACCCAAGTTTCCAGTTAAAGTAAATAATACGGTGACTAACGGCATTTTAGACACTAGAAGTGACGTCACTATCATAAATCAGAAGTCTTGGCCCTAGAGATGGCCTCTAAAAGAAGTAATCATTCAATTCTTAGGGATTGGAATTCTATCTCAAGTTAAACAAATCACTAGATAGATTGACTTCATTATGTCACAAGGATAGAGAAGAAGGTTAAAGCCATATGTAGCAGATATTGCTATAAAGCTCTGGGGTCTTGATCTATTAGAGGAATGGAATACACAGATTAAAATTTCTCCTGTATCAGATATGAACTATAGACAAGCGCTTGTTGGCAGAAAGAATATTGTAAGGCATTACAAAAAACAGATGCCAAACCTACAGTGCAACCAAAAGCTCTACCCTTAAAATGGCTAACACATGAACCCTCTGGGTAGGTCAATGGCTTATGACATCTGAGAAGTTTGAGGCTTTGGAGAAGTTAGTTCAGGAACAGTTAGACATTGGACATATTGAGGAATCAACTAGTGCATGGAATTCACCTGTTTTTGTTATGAATAAGAAGTCAGGAAAATGGAGAATGGTTACTGATCTTAGAGCCATCAATAAGGTAATTCATCCTATGGACTCTCTACAACCTGGGATGCCATTACCTTCCCTAATACCTGAGAATTGGCCAATTATAGTTATACATTTAAAAGTTTGCTTCTTTACTACAACATTAAAGAAAAAGACAAGAGAAAAGTTCACCTTCACAGTACCTACCTATAATAATTCCAGACCAGTAGGAAGATTCCAGTGGAAGGTTTTGCCTCAAGGCATGTTAAATAGCCTGACATTGTGTAAGTATTTTGTGCATAAACCTCTGGAAATAATTCATAAACAATTTCCACAATTGTCAATATATCATTATATGGATGACATAATACTGTCTTATTCAAATAAAGGTACTTTGGAAAAGGTGTTTGAAGCAGTAAAGGAAACTTTGCCTTGCTGGGGATTACAAATTGTCCCAGAAAAAAATACAAAGAGGAGATTCCATTAATTATTTAGGTTATAAAATAGACTCACAGAAAATTAGACTGCAGAAAGTACAGATCAGAAGACATCATTACCAGACTCCTAATGATCTTCAAAAACCATTAGGAGAAATTTCTCAATTACAGACAATTATCAGTGTAGATGGGCATGATTTAAAACACCTGAAAATGGCCTTAAAAGGACACAAAGACCTAAATATCCCATGGGTACCATCAGCTGAGGCTGAAAAGGATTTAGAATGGGTAGAAAAGAGAATATTAGAAGCACATGTGGACCGTGTGGATCCAAAACTGGACTGCATTCTGGTTATTTTACCATCTAGAGAATACATGTCAGGAATTTTAATGCAGATGGAAGACATCATACTAGAATGGGTATTTCTGCTACATAAACAAAATAAAAACTGAAATGTATATAGAAAAGATCTCAGATTTGATTAAGGCTTTGTCAACTGACTGGAAGAGACCCTGCTGAAATTATTGTACCTTTGACTAATGAGGAAATTTTGTCCTTATGGAAGGATAATGAGTATTGGCAAATAGCTTGCAGTAACTTTTTGGGAACTATTAGTAACAACTATCCCAAAAGAGAGAGAATCAAATTCATAAAAAAACTCAATTTGGATTCTTCCACATATCGTGAGACAAACACTATTTCTGGAGTTCTTACCTTCTACATGGATGCAAACAAATCAGGTAATGCAGGGTATAAATCAGGAAACTTAAGAATTTGTTACCCTAACATTTTTCTTCTCACAGGTCCCCATGAGATTGTCATTGTCCCATCTCAGCAGAAAGTAGTTTTGAGAATTCCATGCCCCCTTTCCCTACTATTGTTATTGTAGGATAGTTTACAACTGTTAGTGTTAGTTTTCAATTATTTTAAGGTTGTGATTGGAAAGAGATGTTCAGACTTGGGTATTTCAGATAAGCTTAGGTTTAGATGGGATAGATGTTTGAGACATTTTGTTCATTGACACGTTAGTTTTGTTTTAAGTTTAAATATCTTAAGTTTAAATATCTAATTTAGACTAACAGGGGAAATGTAGGAGGAAACTTAGGACTATGCCATTAGCCACGTGGTGCTCTAGAGGCACATAAGGATGCGGTAACAAAAGGGCACCCACTTTGGGCATGACTAGAGACAGGGCAGTGAACTATGCCACCAGCCAGGCCCACTTTTGGGTGTGGCCAGAAGCATGTACAGAGGTTCTTATAAAAGACTGCAGCAGAGCCACATTCTCTCTCTTTTCAGCCTCCGGTTCAATAGCAAAAGCTACTTGACTCATCTGGGTTGCCCCAGTTTCTCTTGTAAGTAATTTCAACAATAAACAGTTACCTATACCTTCAACACGTGTGCCTTTTATCGTTACAGAAACACCCGCCCCCATGTTCCCAATTATCTCAGGAGATCTTGTCCCTTTCCTCTTCTCCTGGAGACCATGTTTGTCTCTCTTAGGGTCCTCCTTGTTTTGTAGCTTCTCTGGTAGTGTGGATTGTAGGCTGGTAATCCTTTGGTCTATGTCTAAAATCCATGTACAAATGAATACATACCATGATTGTCTTTTTGTGACTGGATTACCTCACTCAGGATGATTTTTTCTAGTTCCATCCATTTGCCTGAGTCTTATTTTCTGACCTGGGAATCAGGTGAGACCAGAATATCTTGTGTTTATGTCAGCAATGAGGTATTTTGGAAAAGCAGAGTGTAGTAGTTAACTATTCTGACCTGTAGACTTTAATACCTCTTTAAACACTTGAGCAACCTAGTATACTCAGTTCCTCTCCAGCATTTGGTCTTTTGTTTAATGTGTGAAGTTTTTGTCTAAAATCCATGAAAAATGCCAAGTATTCAGAAGGCATGTACAAAAGATTCATGCATTTTTGTCAGATTACTCATATGTGAAATGAATTTAATATACACCATAATAGTTAAGTAAGTAGGATCTGTTGAACAACTTCAACACATTTCACATGGCATCACAGTCAACTGAACAGCTAAGAGCTAAGCTTCCAAGAGTGATGGGTATTTGACATGTAAAGCTTTCTGGCACAAACCCTGGCTTGTTCAAGCATCTAGCAAAGTTAACATACTAATACATGTATGTATCACAACTCTTTTAATCTCTTTATATCATTAACTATTGCTTGGCTCAATACATTTTCTTCATGAGCTACACAAGCCAATAGTCTCCAGTGCTCTGCCTTCCATTTTCCAGAAAGTGATCGCCCTGACAACTCATCCTAAAAGGGCATCATCTTTATGTGGAGAAGTACAAAGAGCCCTTGAGATCCTGGGCAAGTCCTCCTGTCATCAGTGAAGGATGCCACAGGCAACTGAGTACCAGCTTGCTTAAGCGGAGTCCTACAGTAGAGGCCATCTCTCCAGTGTGACCATAAAGTGCTTCAATTTTTATTGAAATTATCATTTGGGGCCCTCCCTGCTCATGTCTGTAGCCATTTTGGACAGATCAGGTGGACCAGGTATCCTGGCACTCAGCAGTCACAGAATACTGGGTGTTACACAGCTCAGATGGAAAGGTATCCTGAAGTTCGGGAGCCAAGGACTACCACAAGCCTCAGTAAGCTAGCAGTTTACAGCCCTGCCTCAGGGAAAGGCTTCCCCTGTGTATCGGCTCTGCTCCTGCAGGAGAAGGTCTCCCAGCTGGGAATGTTTGCCCAGTGTAGCAGTTTTGCTCCAGTAGGAGATTTCCCAGGGGGAACTTGCTACAGTTCTGCTCTGCTCCTGAGAGAGTAAAGACCCGAGTGTAACAACTCTGCTCTGTCAGAGGAAGGTTTCCCCAGCAAAAGTGTTACAGCCCTGCTGGCTCTGCTCTGCTCTGCCCAGGGTTGTCTCTGCTCTGCTGCAAAAGAAGGTCTTTACCCAAAGCTCATCAAAGGGGTTTATTGGGAGGGAAGAATCAGGAACAGTCACAAGCTGAACAGACACAGGGTTTATTTAGGGCTTCCAGGGTGGGGATTGGTCATATTTTAATCTCCTGCTCATGGATTGGCTACTTTTCTGCACAAGTTATGATCAGATTTGGCTCTGGTTTCAGGGACAAAGTATGTTTCTTTCTCTGGTCCTTTATAGTCTTTTTGTTGTAGTTTTAGGGCTAGGGTGTATTTCTTTCACTGGCTCTCATTCCAGGGCCAAAGTGAGTTTCTTTGGCACTGGTTTCAGGGTCAGGGTACATTTCTTTGGTTCTGGTTGCAAGGCCAAACTGTGTTTTTTTTGGCTGGACCCTTTTCTGCACAGTGTCTCCATAGCTGACAATATGCTTGGAGTTTCTTTTAATGTGAGATAATGTAAAGACAAAACAACAATTTAGTTTAGAATAAATCCAAGCACTGTAAGACTGGGCATATTTTAGTAAATATTTAATTTATTTTTACAGTAAACCACACTTGGAGGCCTGACATGATTGGGGATTAAATTACTTCAAAATTCCATATTTGTCATCTCATGCAATGATTTTTACTCCTGCTAAACCACTATTTCTTCATTGGTGAAAGAAAATGAGAATTCATTATTCATTTGTGTTGCTGTGAGATTTAAATGAAAAAAATCATATTCTATGCTTCTGTGATAGACTTACCATAGAGGAGATGTTCAGTTAAAAACGTAATCTTAGTTTAAAAGATGGTGTAAACACTCACTTACAAACTCTACTCCACAATAGCAATAGCAATAACAGGATGTCGTTGCAAGTTTGAGACAGACCACGCTGAGAAGCTAAACAGCATAGCTTATTTTGCTGTCTCATTAATCTGTCTGCCTATACACCACTCATTGATCCATCTCTGGAGTCTTGAGCTGACTTGGATATTAATGCAGACAACTCTTGTGTTTTCAGTTGCTATGTGTCTGCATATAATAAAGAAGCAAACAGGTTAACCAGTGGTGTGACTGTAACTGCTGGCAAACAGCTCCTGCACATATTTGGAACAAAAGGAAAGAAATTCTTTCCAAACATGTACCTCAACTTAAACTAAGGACATATGATCTCTCACTTTGTCATTAGGATCCCATTACAGACTTTCGTGCGCAGCATATAACCCACACTTTCTACACCTGGTATCTTTTTACTCTTAGTAGACAAAAAACAGCTTTAGAATTAAACTCTCATAGATTTAATAAATACAAATTATAAATAAATAAAAATTACAAAATAAACTTGATGGATCTAGTTAAGAGGCAGGATCTTATTAGTTGCATCGATGAGGATCTGGGAAACCTCCCCTCTCCAAGCAGATCAGCAATGTCCATGCTGACATCCTGTGACCCACTGTTGGAGGAGCAACCCTCAGGTACATCCCAGTTGTCCTGTGAGGTAACTGTTATTGCTGCTTTGGCATTTTTTCTTACATCCAGGAAGCATGTCTATTTTCTTATCCCATGCCAGTCATGTCTGGTAAGAAAGAATTGAACAGCCCCAAGGTGCTTTAGCTGTTTATCTCCAAGAAAGGCTTCCTCTAAGACGAAGACCAAAAATATGAACTGAGCCTGTGGTTTTGCTTCCACTTTAAAATGATGATCAAATTTTACATGATGCTCTCCTTTGGCAAAGTTTACTTGTTTGTTTCCTTGTTTTGTAGCGTTTTATTTCAGTAACTTGGTTTTCTTACCACACAGAAATAAAAGTCTCTCATGGAAAAAGAGAAATCACCCTCATGACATTCAAGAGAGACTGAGGTCACCAGTACCCCGGGCTGAGCACTCATAGTAACAGACAACAATGGTCTGTCTTGAGTCCTAGCCAATCACTGAGAATGGATGAGAAGTAAGCTCCTTGACCTTACTAATAACCACAATAAAGACACCGCGAGCACCCCACTGGACTCCCCATCCCACTCTCAATTATGAGACATGAGGCTATTAAAAAAAAGCACTGCAATAAACTCATTATTTTGATAGTTGTTTCTTCAGAAAAGTCTGAGGCAAGCATTCCAGAATATATTATCGTTTCAAACACAGATTCTCACTGACAACATTTTGTGGGCATTCATTTCATATTAATATTAAGCCAAAGAAATAATGCCCCTTGTTTCTTTCCGTTAAAATGACAGGAATAGTGGGTACTTGTTCCTTCTGAAAAACAGGAAATGTGTAAGCCAGCAGCACTCACACTGGTACCATTCCTGCCTTGCTTCAGTTGTCCTTTGAACCTTGCCAACTTCTCCAAAATGCATCTGTCTACCAGTCAGGGAGAGGCCTGCGTGAGAGATCTGCTTGTGAAGGTTATCTTGGGAGCAAATGATAAGCATTCTGCCTTATGAAAAGTCTTAAGGGGCTTCTTAACTGGAGAGGCAGGCAGAAAATGGGGCATCTGGTGATTATTTGCTCAAATTGGGAATGAAACATTTCAGAATTTGGACTTAATCCTTCATAAGCCAGGCCTAACCTAATAAGAACTCTTCAGTCCTCTTTTCTCTCACCTTGAAGCCATGAATGTTCAAGCGTTAGTGCCTGGTGTCTCTATGAGATTCCCAGAATCTTTCAGCGTCTCATCCACCAGGTAATTGACAAGAGGTGAGAGGACAGACTGAGGGCACAGCAGTTAGGGGCAGCTTTCTTGCATGGATTTACCATCAAGTCTTAGAAAGGTTTGCACTCGGTACCCTTGCCAACATTTAAGTGTTGTATTTTATTTTGTTCTTTCTATTGAAGCTAGCATGTTCACAGCCCCAAATCATGCCCTAGGGTCTGCACGTCTATAAACACAGGAAGAAGAATTGCTGAGGCTTCCGTTTGTTCTATTAATTCAGAGAGTCCTGCAGTGAGTCTCGAGATCATTAGAGCCCTGGCTGTCTTCCTTTCACCTCTTCCTTTGTTCCTCTTGCTGTTGCGGCTCTAAGCCTCATGACTCTCATTGTCTCTTCTCATTTCTCAGGGTGAGGAAAATAACCCTAGTTGCAATACAGTTCCACTTTGGAAATTCTTATCTTCCTAAACTTCCAAGGCAATGAGAGGAGTTCCAAAGCTCACCAAAGTATCTCTGGGCCTACCTGTGCCTGTCTCTTCTTTGTAGGCATCATTTGGATAGAGGGTTAGACTACAGAAGGCTCCCCATGGCCCGACCCTTTTCCAGTGCATATTTGCTGTGTTCTTGTTTTTCTGTCCTTTTTCACTTATGTGCCCAATGAGTGTGTTCATGTACATAAGGTAACATATACACCTGTGTGGGTGAGGATCATTTTGTAGATCCAAAATCAGAATGACAAAATCCAAACAAGGTTGGCACAAGTTCAGCTTTAGGCCAAACTGTGGTTTGTCAGTGATGATGACTGACTTGTACACGAGAGCTTTGATTTGGTCTCTGGGAAACTGCCTCACTTTGGAAAAGTTTTTCTTTATAGCAGCAGCCAGACAACTGACACATAATAAAGGTTCCTCTCCCCAAAGGTGCTTTTCAGAAGCTGTCTTTTGTCTCCCTAGGAGATGGGATGGCTTTCATCCATGCTCCTTCAGCTGCAAGGCAATTCAGCTGCAGAAAGGAGTTTCCCAGGTGAGTTCTTTACATATTAAGAAGTCTTTAGCTTTTCTTGGATTTTATATTTATTTTATTGTCAGTACTAATACAGAAGAAAAGCATGAGAATGAAAATTTAATGTGCAAAATAAAAGAAATTTTGGCATTAAGACCCCATTAAGGTTTATATCTTGAAGACCCTCAAATGTGTTAATGGAAGCCACTATTAAAGGGACGGAACCTCTAAGAAGGGGCACTTGGAGGTGGAATTTGAGATGTGATCTTGAAGAGGAACTTAGGACCCTCTTGTCTTTTGTTCTTTTTTCATGCCTGAGAGGGGTAGACCTCATCATGTCACATACTGTCAAGGGACATGTGTGACTACAGAGGAATGAAACCAGTTGGTTTAGACTGGAACCTTCATAATGGGGGATAAGATATATTTCTCTTCTTTTAAAGTTAATCTACCTTAAGTATTTGTTTAAATAAGAATCTTCTGATGAAAAACAAAGGAAGTCATGTGCACTGCTATGAAGAACTAACTGCTTCCTCTTAAGAATAATGGCTATTTGTAGAGTCAGCTAGAGCTTCTAGAATTTTCTCTGACCACTGCTATGACTAACTTCCAAGGGGGTCTTGTTGTCTCTGACTATGTCCCTCTTTCCAGTTGTGCTCTGTCTTTCTGGACTGGCTGAGCATTCTTTAACTAAAGAGAAATGAAGTCAGTGTCGGTGCCAGCACAGAAAGGACTTTTTGGTTAGAAACAGCATTTCTACAGTGATCAATGGCCCATCTAAACTGAATAATGGATAGAGAAGAGGTGCAATGGGCAAGGAATACCCATCTGCTTGCTCACTTTCCTCTGATTAGTTTTGAAAGTCTTTGAGTTAGATCCAGGAGCTTCTTTAAAAAATGAGTATATATTGAGTTGCTTCGTTTTTAACTTCAAGTATTGGAGTCACATGATGAATACTCTTAATCTACACTCACACTCCTGCCTTGTGTGTAGCCTTGTGCTTCATGACTGACAGTCCCTACCCTGTACTGAGAAACCATCTGTCTCCACAGCTCGCCCACACCAGGATGGAGTTATTGTCAATGCGGCAGCCAGGATGGCAGCAACAGGCACCGGTGCCAGACATCACAGGTGGTTGGGCTCATTGAGAGTCACCAGAGAGACTCAGAGAAGACCAGCAGTTGGTTAGTGGGGTGGAGTACATCTGAAGGCATCGTGAACTATCCCAATCTAATGAAATCTTATTCAAGTGGACATTGAAGTCTGGAATGCATCTATCAACTCTAATTCATAGAGATGACAACATAGTGTAATGTCGAATTGTAGTCATTGTGCTACCATGAACTTTGGATTTATTCCACAACTTAGTCTACACAAAAACCCTGTGAAGAAGTATTTATTATTAGCTCCATTTTTAGAGAGGGAAGGTGAAAATTAGCTATTGACAGAGTTTGCTCTGATAGTGACTGATAAGTCTGAATTTGTGCCTAGGCAGGCTAGCTGAGAGTCCACATTGTTTACCAGCATATATCAATGCTTTCCTTGTTCTGGAGAACATGCTCTTGTGGTCTTTGTATATAGCTCTAGTGTTTTCAGTGTATTTAGTAATAAGGAAGTACTCTGAGCATTGTCTTCCAAAGTGACTCCTTAAAAAAATCACTAGATTTCCTGCTGTTCACACATAATTCTATCAATTCACCCACAAATTTTATTTTTCCTTACAGCTGAATAAAATTCTATTGTGTGTATTTACCACATTTTATTGTCTACTCGTCTGTTGATGGATGACTAGGCTTCTTCAATCCCTGGCTTTTGTGACTAGAGCAGTGGCGAGCATGGATGAGCATGCATCTGTGAAATAAGCAGCAGCATCCTTCGGGTCTGTGCTCTGCTGCGATTGAGTTGGGTCATAAGGTAGGCCTGTTTCTGGCTTCTTGAGCAGCGTCCACACTGACTTCCAAGGTGACTGCATCTGTTTAAACTCTCACCAACAGTGAAAAAGGGTTTCTTTTGTTCCACCATCCCACAAGCATTTGCTCATTTGATTTTTTTAATAGTGGCCTCTCTTTGACAATTAATAATTGCCATTCCGACTGAGATTAAATTGGTTTTAATTTGTATTTCCCTGATGCTAATGTTGTTAAACACTTTTAAGAGTGCTTATTGGTCATTAACATTTCTTGTTTTGAAAATTTTCTATGCAGTTTTGGATGCCATTTTAATTGGGTTATTTATTATTTTATGTTTAGCTTTTAGAGTTCTTTGTATATTCTAGACATTAATTTTCTGTTGGACGTACAGCTGGCAAATACTTTCTCCAATTCTTTAGGCTGCCTCATCACTCAATTGATTATTTCTTTTCCTGCACTTTTAACTTCATGAAGTCCCATTTGTCAAATGCTGGCAATAATTCCAGAGATGTAGGAGTCCCATTTTAAAAATCTTACTTGTATCACAAAAGATCCTAGATAGACCGAAAAGATCCTGAGCAAAAATCCAAAACCAAACAAACAAAAAAAACAATGCTGGAGTGATTGTAATTCCAGATCTAAAGATATACTATAGAGTCACAGTAACAAAAATAATATGGTTTTGGGAAAAAAACAGATATGTAGATCAATGGAACAAAATCAAAGACCCAAATATGAGCACATGTCTTCCTTCAGCTACTTAGTATTTGCCAAAATGCCAATGACATATGATAGTGAAAAAGAAGAAAGCATCTTTAACAAATGGTACTAGGAAAACTGGATATCCACATGCAGAATATTGCAATTAGACCCATATCTAACATCTTGCACAAAAACTAATTCCAAATGGATTAAAGACCTGAAAGGAAACCGAAATACTGAACCTGCTGTAGGCAAACACCAGCAGCACCCTCTGTGCTTTAGATGTGGGAAGGATGTCCTGAATAGGACTCCATTAGCCCAAGAATTAAAGACAATTGACAAGTGGGATTTCATGAAATTAAAACACTTCTGCACAACTAAAGAGAAACCACCTAGATGAAGAGGGTGCTCACAGAACCAGAGAGAGGCTTTCCCAGCTGTCCATCTCACAGAAGACTGATAAAATATGTGAAGAACTCAACCAAGAGTCAGTAAAGCCAATGATCCAGTTCAAAACACAGTGTTTTCTCAAAAGAAGGAAAAAATAGCTGAGAAATACCTCAAAAAAATGTCCATTATCCTTAGCAATTATGGAACTTCAACAAAACAAAACTAAAATTTCATCTTACTCAAACAAGAAAGGCAAAGATCAACAAAATATCTGGCCACAGATACTGGAGGGGATGAGATGAAAAGGGAACCCCATTCATTGTTGGTAGGAATTGCAAACTGATCCAGCTACTACTGAGATTAGTGTGCCGAATTCTTAAAAAACCTAAAAATGAAGTTACCATATGGATCCAGCTTTAACACTCTTTGGCAAATGCCTAAGGAACTTGACATCGTACTCAATAGGTACTTGCTTGGACATGTTAGTCGCGGCTCTACACACAATAGCTAAGAAATGAAAACAACCTATTTGTCCTACAGTACATACATACTATGTAATACTGTTCAATGGTAATGAAACCATGAACTTTAAGGTAAATGAATGGCACTAGAAAAGATTATCTTGCATGAGGTAGCCCAGACCCAGAAAGACAAACGTTGAATGTTTTCTCTCATTGGCAGCTCCCAGATTCATATCTTCAATGTGAGTGTACAACCTGTTGTAACTACAGAAAGCAAGAAAGTAAGATGGGACCATTGCCAGGATAGGGGGTGTTGGGAAACAACAGAGAGGGGATTAGCTGTATGTAAGTGATCTGACACGTAGAATGGGGCCAGAGGGGAGGGAGGTACAGGAGATGGAAGGAAGTCGGTATTATAACAGTATAGATGGCTGAAAAGTCTCCTAGGAATCATACTATTAACTACCTGAAAATTCCCAATGTGCATGTGACTAAGTACCTAAATTTACCTAATACAGTTTTTATGAACTTTTCTCACCCGGGTTGATGATGTTTCCCCCAGGAGCCAGAGACCACCTAACAAAAGGCTAATACCAGACATGAGAAGTCTTTTTGGTTTGTTGGCCAGGGCTGTCCAAGAAGCAACCAAAACATTCAGCCTGTTGCTGCTGCTCTTGGTTATCTCCCAGAAGTGAAAGTTAAGTTCCTATTGAGGAAGATACCATGTACTTCATTAACAGCAGCCAGATGCCTCTGAGCTAGAAATGAGCTGAATGCCTTCTACCTAAGGATTCGCTTTCACAGTACCAGAAGGCACCATAAAAATTTCTGAAGGAAAGAGGCACTGTGATACCTATGAACCATAGGCATGGTACCAAAGGATACAAAAGTAGCACACATACATTGTCAGTAACCAAAAACTCTTCAGTTGGGCTTAATACCCACTCAACAGGAGGAAAACCATGACTAGCACTGGAAATTTGATTAACTACTCAGTTCTGGTAAACTAACATTTAACAAAACAACATCTATAAACACTTGTCCTTCTACTCACAGATAAAAATAGTCTTCACTCTTCATCAAGGAAAACTTTGCTTTTATAACAGAGAGTGCTACAGAAACCACAACCTATAAAAATGCAGAGCTGTAGAGTCCAGTCTCTATGGATACTTCTAAAAAAACCATTCTGTACCTAAGGCCCAGGGAATATTGCAGGAGAAGGAGAAAAAAGATTGTAAGAGTCAGAGGATGGGATTTTGCTGTGAGACTGTGTCTCCTAGTAATGTCAGAAACTATACCTGTAAAGTCTGACCAACATGACTGCTCCAATATGAACCGAATGTGGGTGATTCTAATGATCATGCCAGTAAATTTGACCTATTTAGAGTTGACTTTAGTCATGTAATGGAATAAGGGTCTAATTCTGTTCAAACAAGGATGATTCCAATAAACATGCCAATAAACAAGGTTTACTTAGAGTTGACTTTAGTCATAGAAAGGAAGAAGGATCTAGTTCCACTCTTCTTTATGGGGAGATTTGGTTTTCCTATACTTTGAAAATGCCTTTTCTCCAATGTGTACTTTTGGCCTCTTTGTCAAAAATCAGATTGTTGTAGTTGCATGGATTTGTGTTTGGACTTTCCATTGGTTTATATGTCTTTTTTTTGCTGTACCATGTTTTTATTTCTATGTTTCTGTAGCACAACCTGAAATGGGGCATGATAATACCCCCAGTATTTGTATTTTCTTAATTGACAGTAAATGAATAGAACTAGAAAAGCTTATATAGAGTGATGTGACCTAGGCCCAGAGGAATAAATAATGCATTTTCTTTCTTATACATGCATTCTAGTTTCAAATCTTTAGATCCATATTTCTTAAATTAAAATAATTGGAGTAAAGAGCAAACTAGAATGTGGCTGGGGTTGGGAAGTCCTCAAGGAAAGGAGTTTAGTAGAACATAGGTGGTATGGAAATAGAGAAGAATGGCGATAAGAAGGTTTAAACAAAGAAAAGGTGAGAGGATGGGGAAGATAAGGCAGAAGATAAACATAATGGATGTACTGAAGAGCCATATGAAACTTGTTTTTCAAGTCAATTGAAAATAATTAACAAAAAATAAAGAGTTAGAAAGGATATATCCTGCCTGGTTAAATAATACTAGTTCCAGAAGCTATCATTTGTCTAGTAAAAATCCCAGTGCCAAGTGTGATATACTTCCTTATGTGTTGGTGGCCATAGATGAGGCCCCAGTGACCCTCAAGATAATGCTAACTCATGTCATTCTTCCTAGTTGTCCACTAAAACAGGATGACAAAACCGTGTTGGTGAAAAGACTACACAACTTGAAAACAGGTTATAGAGAAATCAAGATAGAACTGGACTGGAAACTTGTGGATGGCTAGCTTTCACAGTGCCAGAAGGTACCTATATAGGATGCCAGGGGAGATATAATATTAATGGTCTTACTCACCTGTGAATTCTATGTCATCTTGCTAGGCAAGGTTTGCTCACTGGTACAATAATGACATAACTGTTACGTCTAAAGCCAGCAGCTCTCAGATTGGATTGAAGCCTATTCCAAAGGAGAGAATGCATACCTGGTACTCTAGTACTGTTAACCTGGTCAAAAACCTATGCCTGGGGAAGTCATAGGACCCAGAGAGATACTCACTACTGTAGTTTAGCTAAATTGACATGGCATCAAACCACATTCTAAACATTTGTTTATACTCATAAAAAAGTGCTTTTCCCACCCTTGATCAGAGAAACTTCTTGTTTCCACATGCGGCTGTGAGTTTAGAGACTCATGGCTGCTCATGGTACTGAGAATAAATGATAGCTGAATGTTCAGCCTCAAAATGGCAAGTTTATACCATTGTGTCCTAGGTTATGAGGATCTGTGGAGAAAAAGCAGAAAAAGTACAAATCAGAAGATAAAGAGAAGGATTTTGAAGTCTGACTTGAGAGCGTTCAGTTACATTTTCAGAGCATGGTGCAGCTGTCGAAACACAATCTCATAGCAGCTGTCGGTTTCTGCACTAGACTTGCACAAGAGTCTGAACCTGTCAACAGCCCGTTGTGGCTCCAGGAGTGGTCAGGGAGCCCTACTTTATGCTGGACTCTGGGCTACTGACAGATTATGGGGAAGGGATAGCCATTGTCTTCAGCTGTGTACATAACAGCAAGCCCAAGAAGATCCCCTGGATAGTTCCAACATTGTGTGCACTTAGAAGATTCAAGTTAAAAATTGTACTGGCACCTTGTTCCACCAATAGTCCAGCCATTACCTGCCCAAATTCTACAGTTATGAAGATGCAGTGAAATTCTGCCATTGCTCAGAAGCCTTACAGACTCCCAACACTGGGGCTGGCCACATTTCTGCATTGTCCTCACAATATCTTATGTATAACTTTGTTATTATTCTAGTCATATTGAGTATCAATTTATCTTAGATACTTCTCTTGTTCTCCATGGATATTGAGATAACCCAGAATAAGGGATGAGTTATGTGTTCCCTTGACCTTAGTTTATTTAGCAGCTTTTGATACATAATATATACCTTATGGTTGTATAGACTGGTGCTCTTCTGGGACTCCAAACAGTGACAGTGGGTGTGTCTCTGACTCTTGTCTGTGCTTGGGACCCTTTTCTTTCTACTGAGTTGCTTCGTCCAGCCTTGATATGAGGGTTTGTGCCTAGTCTTACTCTGTGTTGTTAGGCAAAGTTCAGTGAATAACCCTGAGAGGCCTGCTCTTTTTTTTTTAAAGGAAAACCGAAGGAGGAGTAATCTGGGGGACAGGGGAGGTGGCAGAGGGGAGAAGTGGAGGGAGGGGAAACTGTGGTCAGGATTTAATTCATGAGAGAAGAGTCAAAGAAAGAAAAAATGATTCAATGAGTATGTAATATTTTGAATGAAAAAATGTATAAAATAAATTTAAATACAATTTCAGTAAATTTTAAAGTTAATAATATTTAAATAAAATGTAAATAGTATACATTTCAAATAAACTGTGATTAAATTTATAGCGATTTTAAGTTACCTCAAGTAAATATACATATTTTAAAGCGGAGACAATAGCTTTGAATTGAAGATGTTTCAGTTAAACTCTGTAGTATTCTATCCATATTTAAGAGAAAACTCAGAATATGATTTGAGTATTATGAAATGCATACTTAAAATTTATACTAAAATAATAATTTTCATCATCTGGAATTCATGCAATAGTAACAAAGTAACTGAGTGATCTTGGAGTCGTATACTAAGTAATAAAGCAGTAAGTAAGGTAATGTAGCCCATAGAAAATATTTAGGGCTTAAGTCTCAATTATGTGCACATAATTCTCTGTGAAGCCAAGGAGAAGAAAAAAATACTAGAGTTAGAGAAATTAACCATTTCAGATGCGAACTATGTTATAGTGTGATGTTTTCTATGTTTTTTCATTGTGGTTAACACTCTAAATAACTTGCAAATATAAGCAGTTTTAAAGTGGATGCTCACCTGTGTTTCTTCCAGAGAACTGCTTTCCTTCTACTCTTTGGCTGGGGCTCAGACCCTTCCCAGTTCTCGGTCAGTTTTTTGTCTGTTTTGTCTTCTTTATTTTTGTTTTGAACCTGGATCTGCCCAGAGGAACAAAACCAGGACACTACCAGTGAGTACAAGTACGGAATTGAGCTTCCCCAGGAACGGGCACTTAAACGAACTGACAATTTCCTTTGTTGGAACACATGACATGCTAACATAAAAGTATACTCCAATCTCCACTTGCAGTGCTTGTTGAGAGACATTTCTGTGCCTATCTTAATCCTCAGGGCTGATGATTCTGGGCAAAATGCTGAAGCTGCAATGCCTTTCAATTCATCCGTCTCCCATCTGCACAGCGTGCAGACCTCACATTGTTCGTTGGGAGTCCCTGGTATTGTTCAAGCGTCTATCACAAAAAAGGGTGCCTTAGTCCTCTAGGGTAACTGGCGGTAGTACCAATGGACACAGATGGTGAATGAATGCATTAATATGCTTTGTTCACGATGGAAATTGCATGGGATAATACATTAACTTGAAAGGATTGCCCTCTGTTTTGTGACAGAAGTTTTGGAGGCCATGTCTGCATGTACAAGAAGACATGGAGTTTTGAGGAAATTATTTAATATTTGTGATGCATGCAAGGTGATTTCAGCCACCTACATTAATAACTAAGAGTCTGTGATTAACTTTAATGTGAATCCACCCAGCCATCTTTATTCCTAATGCCTTCGGTCATGTTTCCTATGCAGGCCCCGTTGCGGCAGGAATAGGTGCTTGCAATGCAGGCCCATGTTTCCCGCCCCCTAGAGGACAGAAAAGAAATGGCAACATTCCACTGTATCTTGATTACTTTTTCTGTTTTTTTTTCCAATGAGTTTTTTTTTTGTTTTCTGTTTTTTTATGTTTGTTTTTGTTTTTGCCAGAGCTCTCTGTACAAGGGGAAACACAAAGCCCTTCCCACCCCCACAGGGGGAGGGCTGGGTGAAGCAGCCCATACTACAAAGGTTCGCGCACCTGCTGAATTGTTGGGTGTAATTTGTACAAGTGAGGAGAGATGGTCGCAGAGAGCTAAATGGAGGTGGCTGTGCCTGGGTTTCCGGCACGGGAGGAATCCCTTCTTTCACAAAGTGAGATAAAGCCACCGTGGGGGTCACTCAGAAGTCGCGAGCAAGTGCTGCATTTGTGTGGCTCCTCTCCTCTCCCAGCCTGTGGCAGTGGCACCGGCTGGTTTTCTCTTCTTCGTTGCGTCCTCTACCAATTTCTCCTCTTAGACTATTTTTTAAACCGATTTCCACTGAAATATTCTAAGAGTGTAGTCTGTTTCCCGCAAGCAATGAAACAACACAATTGCAGTCACAAATTAAGAACGGGGTTTGCCAACCTGGCTTGGGGAGCAAAGGGACTTGGTCAAGCCCGGTGACCCGCATTCAATTCCTTGGGTTCATGCGCTGAAAAAAAGAGAGCAAACTCCTGCGAGTTGACCTCTGACCTTCACCTATGCACTGTGGCATGCAAGAACCTCTTAGTATAAAAAAGTTCAAAACTGATTTCGTCGTCTCTCATTCACAGCCGCCTTTCTCTTTTCTGTAGCTCGTCAGTGCCGATCGGGGAGCCTTGGGATCCTGGACAAGGGCCCCATAAAGAGCATAGAGACCGCTCTGGAAAAGACGGCGCTTCATGTGGACAGAGCAGTAAAGAGGTACTCACCAGCCAGAGAAGCTGGTGTCAGACGGCTCACGAAAGGCAAGAGCGAGTGTGCCGGTTGGCTGGCCAAAAGGAGGAGGAGGCAGGTGCAGCTTCTGGTCTAGGGTGTCTTGCAACTTCAAGAGGTGGAGGCTGCCTTGGGGGCACAGGGGTCTATCATGTTCTCGTGGGCCATTATGAACTTGTGACCTAAAGGGGTCATTGGCCGAATGAGCTGGCATCTATGAATTTCTGTTCTTCAAGAGTCAGCTAGAGGGTGGTTCTTGAAGGCACTCCTTATTGGTGGGCATTTTTCAGTACTTCGTGTTACAGGTCTGTGGGTATATTAAGATGTGTACACATGCACATTTTGGACTGACTTTCTATTTCTTTACATTTGGATTATTCCAGGTACAGTCTCCTTAAATTACTTTGCTACAGTTTTTAAAAGTCATGACTTTCTTCCAGATGAGCAATAAAAAAATCTTTCAATGTGAAAGTCTTCTATTTGTTTCTGACAAAAATTAAGTTTCCTATAGATAATGTAGAATACACACATATATGTATATATATACATATATATATATATATATAATCACATAAATACTGTGTAACAGATACAGCAAAGCAATTAGCATTTTTGCTAATTCAGGTCCTTGCTATCTTTTTGTGGTGTGAATTCTTAAAATCCATTATTAGCAAGCTTTAAGATTTTTAAAATAAAATTCATAATATCCCATAATGCACTGCTGAATTTTTCAGTTTGTAACTGTGAACAAAATAATATTATAAATGACATTTTCACATATGCATTAACGCACACATCACCTACAAAACACATTTAACATATAATCTAAACATATACATATATATAAATCACCTATGAAACACATTTAACACATATAATCTATATCAACTGCATATTAATTAACACATATAACATGTTTACTCTCAAATATATAGTTTATGTGCTACATTAGAAAATATGTAGAGATAGGTGGTCAAAAGATATGTATTTCTTTACTTTTCTTACAGAATAAAATTAATCACCTTTGCATACTTGCCAATCTGCCCCTTTACCTGTTTCATGTGGCGTTCATGCACAGAAATCTTTCTAGTCAGCACTAATTTGATTTTTATGACCACGTAGGGTGTTTATTGCACACTTCCCTTTCTGTTGTAACATCACCCGGGTTCTTTTTCTTTCTGCGTTTTCCCTTATTGATGTATTGGAACTCTCCCTTCATCTTTTGTGGATTTACTCCTCTTCATACTGCATGTATTGATTTCCTTCTCTTACCTATCTTTCATGATTATTTACTTTGTAAATGTAACTGTTCTGTGGGATAAAAGCTTAGGAAACTGTGGCTTTGGATATGTCACAGAGCCATGTTTCCATTCTGGGTTCTCTTATGCACATCTGCAACTGAGTCCTCCCCCTGGCTGAAAGGCTGTGTGCAGCATACACAGGCAAAGTGACAGGCTGCTCAGCTGCGTGAGTTAGAAGCAGAAGCAAGAGGGGTTGATTGTCAGAATGGACTGTCAAAATGGCCTTCTGAGTACTGGGATTAAAGTTGTGTACTGCAACACCTATCCTTAAGACTTTCTTTAATTAATTTCCACTTTAGTTTCTTTTCACAAATTAGAAGATTAGATTGGTGGGGTCTTGCTCTGAAGTCAGTACTCCCTTTATTTCATTTAACGTCAAGCTTTTCTTTAATTTGTTTACCCTTACCGGTGATTCTTTTCCCCCTTAAAATGTACATTTTGTATTTTTCTCTCTCTTTTTGCTCTTTTTCCTTATAAATCTCCATAAGTGTGGCCAATAATAATTAAGCAACACAGTCAATACTAGGCTGTCTGTAAATTTCCACTGCCAAAGCTGTTAATCTATAATTCTTCCATTTAGCCTCAGACAGATATTTTGGACAAGGACAGAAAGCAGTTAATTTTTTTGCTAAAATATCACAAGAAAGCTCTCTAGGCCGCATACAAATACAACCGTAACAAAGCAGCAGGGATTAGCAAGCACCATTGCTTGACATCTTTCAACATCAGTGGTCTCAATTTCTCAGTAGAATGATGCAGACTAACACTATGGAAGTGAAAACCAGAGTCCATCCTTCTGCAATATCTAAGAAACACACTTTAACATCAAAAACAGTCATTGTATCAGGGTAAAAAGATGGAAACTGATGCTCCAAGTAAATAGAATTGAGAGGTGTAGACATTTAATGTCTAATGGAAATGGACTTAACCAAAACTAATCAGAAGAGATAGGGAAGGGAAATTACATACTCATAAAAGTAAAAATCTACCAAGAGGGCATTGCAATTCTTAACATCATCTATTCACTGAATAGTAGGGGAACCTAAGTTTTAAAAGAAATACTGTTGTAGCTTCAATCATATATTGACCCTACACACTTCAATACTTTGCTCTTGTCAATAGACAGATCATCCAGACAAAACTAATCAGAAATGCTGGAGCTAACTGCCATCATAAAGCAAATAAAACTAACAATCATTTGCAGAACATTTCACCCAAACACAAAATAATCTACTATTTTCTCAGCACCTCATGGAACTTTGTTGAAAATTGACTACATACTCAATCACAAAGCAAGTCTCAATAAACATAACAAAAGTGAAATAACACCTTCATCCTTTTTGACCACCATAGATTAAAACTGAATATCAACAACAGAAAACTTACAAACTTGTAGAAACTGAACAACTCATTATTGAATGAAAAGTGGATCAAGACAGAAATTAAGAAAGAAATTTAAGACTTTCTAGACTTGAATGACAATTAATACACAACAACATATTCAAACTTATGGGACATATTGGAGACAGTTCCGAGAGGCAAGTTGATAGCACTAACTGTGTAATTAAAAACATGGAGAGATCTCATAATAATAACTTAATGGTACACCTGAGAACTGTAAAACAAAAGAAAAAATCATGCCCAAAATAGTAAGTAGCAATGATCAAATTCATAGATGAAATAAAAAATTGAAACAACAGGAAGAACAATGCAAAGAATCAATGAAACAATGGAAAAAATCAGTAAGATTGACAAACTCTTATAAAAATTACCTAATGGCAGAGAGAGAATATCCAAATAAACAAAACAATATAACAACAAACACCTAGGAAATTCAGAGAATCATAAAGACTTACTTTAAAACCTGTGCTCCACCAAATAGGAAAAACTAAAGAAAATGGATAACTTTCTTGATACATATCATTTATCAAAGTAAAATCAAGATAAGCAATTTAAACAGACCTACCACTACTAATGGAATGAAGCTGTCAACAAAAGTGTCCCAGTGGAAAAAAACCTAGGATCATATGGTTTTAGCACAGAATTCTATCAGATTTTCAAAGAAGAGTTAATACTAATACTCCTCAAATTATTCCACAAAATGTAAACAGAAGGAACATTGCATAATTCATTCATTTGCGAGGCCTCAGTTATTCTGATGCCCAAAACACAAAAAGGTGCAATAAAGAAGATAATTCCAGACCATTTTCTCTTGTGAACACAGATTCAAAAATTCTCAAAAAATGCTCATAAACCAAATTCAAGAATATATCAAAAAGATCATCCATCAAGACCAAGTAGGCTTTACTCCAGAGATTCAGGGATGATTCTATATACAAAAATCAATAAATGAAATCCATCATATAAGCGAAGTGATAGAAAAAAATCACATAGTCTTTTCATTAGATGCAGAAAAGGCCTTAACAAATTCAATACCTCTTCATGATAAAAGTCCTGGAGAGATTAGGGATAGTAGAGACATTTCTCACCATAATAAAGGTAGTTGAAATCAAGTCCATAGCAAACATCAAGTTAAACTCAACACAATTCTGTTAAAATATTGAACAAGGCACGGCTGTCTATATCTATTCAATGCAGTACTCAAATTCTTAGCTAGATCTAGGCAACAAAAGGAGATAAAAGAGATACAAATTGGAAAGAAAGAAGTCAAAGTGTGATGATATATTGTTTATGATCTAATAAAGCTTGCCTGGAGATCACAAGGCAAAATTAGCTACAGCCATAGAAGCTGGGCAGTGGTGGCACACACCTTTAATTTCAGGATTCAGGAGTCAGAGGCAGATGGATCTCTGTGAGTTCAAGGCTACATGAAAGTGAATCAGTCTAAAATAGAAACAGGGTCTTTATTCCCAGCACTAGAGAGAATATAAGGATCTCAGTGAAATCTCAGGCAGCAGTTTGAGGTTTGGAGAGGAGCAGTACAGTCTAGAGATGCAACCTGAGGTTCAGGGGATCGCCCATTTGGTCTGAGCAGTGATAGAGGTGACAGCCCTCTGGTGGTTTGATCACATTGCTTCTCTGATCTTCAGGAAAGCTTTATTAGATCATACATGATATGCCACCACATAAAAGTATCATTATTTGTGGATGATATAATAGTATACAAAGTGACCCTAAAAGTTCTACCAGGAAACTCCTACAGCTGGTGAATACTTTCAGCAAA
Source organism: Mesocricetus auratus (assembly GCF_017639785.1). Classification (NCBI taxonomy): domain Eukaryota; kingdom Metazoa; phylum Chordata; class Mammalia; order Rodentia; family Cricetidae; genus Mesocricetus; species Mesocricetus auratus. The sequence continues at coordinate 3,370,651 of NW_024429218.1, read as the reverse complement.
GTAGCAGTTATAGCTAAAAAGATATGAAATTAACTTACAAAAATTAGAAACTCTCCTATATACAAATGACAAATGGACTGAAAAAGAAATCAGGGAAACAACACCTTTCATAATAGTCTCAAATAATATAGAATATCTTGGGGTAACTCTAACCTGAGTGTCTTGTGTTTACCATTGCTGTAACAACACACTATGATTAGAGTCGAATCAGGGAGGAAAGGATTTATTTGACAAAATTTCAGACAAGATCTTCAGCAAATGGTGCTGTTAAAGGTGGAAGGCTGTACTCAGAAGAATCCTACTAGATCTATACTTGTCCCCCCATACAAAATCAACTCCAAAGGGATCAGACATCAACACAAAATCAGATACAGATACACTGAACTTAATATTAGCTAAAGTATGGAAGAGCTTTGTACGTAGTGGCACAGGAAAAGACTTTCTGAACAGAAAATCATGAGCACAGGCTCTAAGTTTGACAATAACTGAGACCTCATGAAACTGAAATGCTAATGCACAGCATGAGTATAATCATTAGGACAAAGTGGTAGCCTATATTTTTATGAACTATACATCCAATAGAAAGCTAGTATCCAAAATATATAAAGGATTAAAAAGCTATATATCAAGAAGATAAATAACACAATTAAAAGATGGGCTATAGTTCTAAACCGTATTCTCAAAACAAGAAGCTCAAATGGCAGAAAAACACTTAAAGAAAATTCATCATCCTTAGTAATCAGGGAAATGCCGACCAAAAAAACTTTTAGATTCATCTTATACCTATCAAAATGGCTAAGATTAATAAAACAGTTGATAGCTCATTCTGGTGAAGATGTGGAATAAAGGAAGAACTTTATCGTTGGTAGGGCTGCAAACTAGTACAGTCACTATGGAAATCAGTGTGATGTTTCTCCAGGAAGACAAGAATTGATCTACCTAAAAGATACAGCTATACCACCCTTAGGCATATACCCAAAGGAGGCTCCATCCTACCACAAGGCACTCTTGTTCAGCCATGTTCATTGCTGCTCTATTTATAATAGCTAGAAATTGGAAACCACCTGGATGTTTCCCAACAGAATGGATAAAGAAAATGTGGTATATTATAGCTGTTAAAAATGAAATAAAGTAATTGACAGGTAACTGGATGGTAGTAGAAAAATGTTGTGGGATAATTTTTTTTTTTGCACACTGTGAAGATATCTTTGTTTTACCTCACCTGCCTAAGGCACCTTCTGATTGATTTAATAAATAGGTGAATGGCCAATAGTTAGGCAGGAGGAGACAGGTAGGACTTCAAAGGAGAAAGAAGAGCTCAAGGGAAGAATCTAAGAAGCAGAGATCCATTAGTGAGATGCAGAGGAAACTGGATTTACTGTATGCAAGAGAGGTAAGGAGTCACATGAGAAAGCATAGATTAATAAAAATGGGTTAATTTAAATTATAATAGTTATTGGGGAAACAAACCTAAGCTAAGGCCAACCTTTCATAATTAATAATAAGTCTCTATGTTATTATTCAGGAGCTGGAGGTCTAAAAATAGTACGACTACAGAAAAAACATCATCCTGTGAGGTAACTCAGACCCAGAAAGACAAGTATAGTATGTATTCTTTTAATGTGAATATTAACTGTTAAGTCAACAAGATCCAATCTACAATCCATAGCATCAAAGAAATTGGGTATACAGTAAGTGACTGGGGTTGGGAAGATAGATGTAATTAGGAAATGGAAATATAATAGATAGTTATGTGTCGCACCTGCTGAGCAGCCTGCATCCAAGAATGTAGCGAGGTGGTCGGGATAGATGACACAGAGACCGGTCGGTTGCATTAAGAAAACTTTATGCTCCCCAAGTTGGCTTAGGAGAACTCCCCAAGAAAAAACGCTTCCCTTTTTAAAGACTTCTGCCATCCACACAATTCTCCAACCGAGCTCTCACACACTTCTCACAGCTCTCACAGACTTCTCACCCTCCTGGCTGGTGGTTTAATCTCTGGCCCCAGAATCGGGGAGAAACAGCAGGGATCAGGAAGAAGCATCTAGCCGTAGGGGGGATCAAAGTCATGGTGTTTCAGTGAGCGAGCCCTTATCAGAGCCCTATCAAGAGCTTTATGGCACTGAATTGTTTTCAGTAAACATTATCTCGCAGCTGCCTGCTCCCAGGCTGATGGAGGGGTGGGTTTCTGGCCAGGGTCTGTGATCCCCACAGTTATGGATGGATGGGGGAGTACTGGAATGGGAGGATCAAGTGGAGAGTGGAGAGAAGAGGGAGACAAGAGAGGGAATATAAAAAGAGACAGCTAATACTAAGGGCCACGTAAATGATAGTATAGAAACCTAATACAGTAGAATCTTCCATATATATTCATGAAAGAGATCTAAATGAAACTATCAAAAAAGGGGACATCTCTCTCACCTGGACATCTTTTGTCATCAAATGAAACTTCACGTACTAAAAATGGGTTACATCTTATTGTGTTGTTGGCCAAAGAGGTCCTATGGGAATCTCAAAACAACCCAGGCTATTGACGAGATTGTAGGTTACTCTGAACAAACTAATGTCAATATCCTACTGATGAAGACAACACTTGTACAACTCAATGAACATGGAGAAGTCGAGCTTGTGCCTACACAGAGGGTGCATAACTGTGTGCTTGCATCTGTGGAAACAGGGAGATACCCAGCATGATAGCAAAGGAGAAAAATAAGCACCAATCTAGCCACAAATCTTCTGATATATATTGGTGTCTGGCCTGCAATATATACTAGTGTAACGGTGGCACAAAGCTTAAGGGAGTAAACAACCAATATCTGATTTGACTGAATGCCCACTGTATGTGATGGACATACCAGACACTGCTTTGATGACCAAGAAGAGACTAGACAGCATAGAGATCTAGGGCAAAGCAAGATGCCATTATTCTAAAAACAGAACAAAGTAAAAACAGTAACAAAATTTCTCCTAAGGCATTCTTCTATACTCACCAATCAATGCCTTTATTGGCCATCATCAGTGAAGTTTCCTACTGCAGCAGATGGGAACAAACAGGGACACACAGCCAGACACCATGCAAAAAGTGAGAGACCTGGGAACACTCATCCCTAAATGGGGTGTCTCCATCAAATCCTTCCCCCCAGGTCTCCGGGAACCCTGGGTAGAAGAGATAGAAAGAGTGTAAGAATAGGAAGTAATGGAGGACACCAATAAATCAACAGGGTTTATTCCATTTTGAACTCACAGAGATGGAGGCAGCATGCCAGGACCTGCACAGATCTTAAAACTGATAAAAGAAGTGAGCACATGCTCCCACCTACCTGTAATCCAGAGGCAATCTCCAACTGGTGACCACTTATAAATGAGAAATAAGTTTTCTCCAATTGAGTCTCCCTGTTGAGACAAACCACTCTTACGGGCAGACTATATGCCCTTCAGCATTGTGCCAAGAAAAAACAAACTCAAGGGCATCTTAGATGTTTCTAGTTTATAACCTTGTATCATGCTCTTTCCTTTTCTTTCTAATTTTATCTAATTATTTTTATTTTTACCTTGTGTTTTATATATTTTTCTTTCTCTAATTTTGGCCTATAATTCCTTTGCATATGTATTATGGCTTCCATCTTAGGGGATTATTGTTTTTTGTTTGTTTGTTTGTTTTAAATATAGGATACCTGAGAGTATGAGAGAGTGGGTCTCTGTTTCTTTTGAGGTCATTTCCTTCTATCTGTTATGTCTAATTCTGATGTGTTAGTTGTGGTTTTATTATGCTTTATTTTGTTATTAACGCATAGAATCCTGTTTTTTTTATAATGAAAGACAAAGAGAAGGTAGATCCAGATGGCAAGAATAGAGGGAACAAAGACAATTTGGTTGCAGAACCTACGCTCTGAAGTGTTGCTATCTGTCATCTTCTAACATAGGGCCTTTTGAAGTTGAGATGTGCAGGAGCCAAGAATCCCTACCAGTAACTGGATGACTTGACTGGGAACCTCCATACATCACATGGCTCAAATCAAGACCTCAACAAAAATGACTACTTGTTATATCAAAAATTTTTGTAGATTGTTTGGGAAATGTGAAAATGGGTGGTTAAAGCTGAATTGTGAAAGTTTAGCTCATCAATACAATAAACCTAAAATTTGCTTTGCTAAAAAGGAAACATTGACAGACAGGCACACACTATATAGAATATTCATTATATAATATTATATATAATGCTTCTGGCCTAAGCACTAAGATGCATGTCCTGGATTACAATGACCCTTCTCAATTCTGTTTCTATCATAGATGAAAATTGACTTGGGATATATGTCTCCTGTTAGCACATAGACGGTGTGCTGTGAGAGCAGGTGGATGCGGGGAAACAGTGCTCAGCATGTACACTGTGTGCTGTTAGCATGTATACTGTGTGCTGTTAGCATGTACACTGTATGCTGTTAGAGCAGGTGGGCATAGGAAACAGTGCTGTGCATATTGTACACTGTGTGCTGTTGGAGCAGGTGGATGTGGGAAGCAGTGTTTGGGACATTGTATGCTGTTAGAGCAGGTGAATGCATGGAACAGTTTGAAAGGGTCTGTAGGGCCAGGCGTTGATGGCACACGCCTTTAATTCCAGCACTCTGGAGGCAGAGGTAAGTGGATCCCTGTGAGTTCAAGGCTAGCCTGGTCTACAGAGCACGTTCCAGAACAGCCTCCAAAGCAATACAGAGAAACCCTGCATTGAAAAACAAACAAACAAAAAAACAAAAAAAGAAAGGAAGGAAGGAAGGAAGGAAGGAAGAAAGAAAGAAAGAAAGAAAGAAAGAAAGGGTTTGTATAGGCTGTTTGTCAGAAAAGTGTTGGCTACCCCTTATTTAACCTTCAGCTCCCAGAAACTCTAGGCCTAACTGCTTTGATGTGCTCTGGGACTAAGGTGATGGATTAATGTGAAAGGCTGACTTTATGAGGCCTGTCTGCGGACGGTGTTGCAGATTGCCCTCATGAGAGTTGTACTGCCACTACTCTAAGAAAAAGTCATTGGAAAAGAATCAAAACAGGATAAATGACTGTTTCCACATCAAAACACACCTCAGCAGAATAGATGATGTTAGCACAATCCCTCTTGGGGTTTGCTACAGATGGTACATAGTAAATATAATTTGAATTGTTGCTAGTGAGGTCCTCCAGTTGTCAAAAAAGATGCTCTTCAAGGCCCATGACAGAGACACTGTCCTTGTGACTAATGGAGAAGACCTGGCAAACACTCTGATGGTACTGGGCAGAATTCATGGAATGACAATTAGGCAGTGTTGTTACCGTCTCAATACCCAGATGACTAGTTCCCAGCTTCGCAGTCCAAAGTGAAGGTGGACGGGCTGGGGGCAATTGGTAAGGCTGATGGAGAGCATGCATGAGGCCCCCATTTAAAGGAGAAGTAGGAATGAAATGGAAAGATCTTAAAGCAGAGCCCAGTGCAAAATAACCTTGACTCTCATTTAACTGACCACGGAGAGAGGAAGACACTTATGTGTGTCTGGTATTTGCAGGAACTGCTAGATCACCAAGCCCCAGTATCATGTAGGTGTATGTGTGGCTTGGTGGCTGTCTGAGAACAGGTGCTAGCCTCTGGATGCTGTGGCCTCTCCCTCCATCCCAGTTCCTCTCAACCTCCAAGCCTGGCAGGATTATTATTTGTCATTTATTTAGTTTTTTTCTCTTTCAGAGATAATGTGGCAAAGCACAAGACCACAGCTGTGCCTCTTCTCAAACCCTTTCATATTTAGACTATTTTTGTATGATGAGGAAAAATTCACCATGAATTCATCATGTCTTCTGGATAGCCAGTAAAGCCCAATAGGATGGCGGTGTCACCTGGCTTTGAAAGAGGGTTAAATATGGAAAGGCCAATTTGCAAGCCTTGCATATTTTGTTGCTGACACCAAGCTGGGAAAGAGGCAAAAATATTTTGATCTTTGGGCCTGGGCATTTTGTGACAGATGGTCTCTTCAGCAGCATCCTCTTGGAGGGGGAATAAGTGGATGACAGAGGAGGGTATCCAAATAGAATACATAACGTCAACGTGATAGAATCTTGGTCTCATTTTATAAGGCTTTGTGCCAAACCTTGGAATACCCAGGCATCCCCATTCAAGCAAGGAGAGGTTCCCCTACTGAGCTGCATGACAAGGATGACAGCTCACTTAAACAATGAGGTGGACCATTTGTTGGGTTGCCATTCAGTCCTTAGGAAGCCTGTGCACAATTGGAAAACGCTCATGTCTGTATCATTGGCTTTGCAGTGAAGCAGGGCAGAGGTGTCTCCAGAAGGCTTGTACAGTACCATCCTCCTTCACTATATATAACGAGTGACAGCAGCAATAGACAGATAAGCAAATAGGCTTTCTTTTTGTGTGTGTGTACTTAAATGACAAGATATGCCCAGGCTTCTGTATGCATGAAATCTACATCCACAAATTCAACCAACAGAGGATGGACAGTGTTAAATATTGTACCTGTAAAGAAGGTGTGGGGTCTTTTTGTTTATTGTCATCATTCCCTCAAAAGTACACCATAGTGATTACTGCCACAGCATAAGAACAACATATCCATAAGTACTATAGATAGGATTTTAAATTATTGGGCTACATTCCCAGGTCACATGCAGATGCTTCATGTTCTGTGCACAGGAAATGCCCAGGTGCAGCTGTGGGATTGGGATGCTTATGCTCACAGCACCCAAATGTCCTGGGGGTAAAGGGCAGTGACACATGGAGCAGGGCAGCTTAGAAAGGGCTTCGTGTGCATTTGTGTAATTTGCCTTTGAAACAAGTATGAAAACCAAAGCTGCATTTTAAAGGATCTATCAGTTTGTTGAAAAGTATTTCATTCATGAAGAACTAGGTCACAAAACCAGAATTTGGAATTTCTGAAATGAAGTCAGGCATTCTTATTCTTTCTTTATTCTTCCACACCTACTTTGTAATGTAGAGAAAGTGCTAAGGGAGAGAGTGTCACTGTGAAAGCTGTAGGGTTTTAACTGGGTACCATTAGCATGGAAATAGCCTGGCAGAATCGAATCTAATCTTCTCTCTTTTAGAAGGGAGGGTTTCAGCATGAAAGAATGTAGTTATTTCTCCTTTCTTTCTTCCTTCCTTCCTTCCTTTTTCTTTCTTTCTTTCTTCCTCTCTTTGAAGGCTGCCACCCAGCCCAATTACATACATGTAGACTTTTTCTTGGTTTGTTTCTAGGCAGCTTTTCTTAACTTATCCCATCTACTTTTGTCTCTAGTCTATATGCCTTTCTTTCCTTCTTACTCTGTAGCTGGTTGTACGGCTCTCCCCTGGCGTCCTCCTCTCCTTCTCCATCTTCTCTTCTCTCTTGCTTTATTTATTCTCTGCATGCCAGCCCAATCAATTTCTCTTCCCTGGTAGCTATTGGCTATTCAGCTCTTTATTAGGCCAACAGGGTGTTTTAGATAAGCAAAGTAACACGGCTTTACAGAGTTAAACCAAGGCAACGTAAAAAGAATGTAACACATTTTTGCATTATTGATCAAATATTCTACAGCATAAATGAATGTAACACATCTTCAGCTGCTACCCCAAAGCAGGAGAGCAGCTGGAATGAGTGGAATCTGCAAGGGAAGTGTCCTTGCTGACCTTCCTTCCCTCCTGCACTATGAGCAGAAAGGCTTCCAGAGGGAGAGTGCTTCCACAGCACACTTCCAGCATCCTGGGTGGGCGGCTGTGCTCTCTGGAAGCCCAGGCCTTACTTGAGGGAAGAGAGCTTTAGAGCTTCCCTGTCTTCCATAGAATCCTAGACCACTTGTCAATTCAAGGAGTGGGGGTGGTGGGATGTTAAACTTGTTTTCTTTTTGTTCCTGGGGACCTTTTGTCTAATTTTAGATGCACAGAAAAAGTTATGATGATAGTATACAGAACTCCAACATGAATTTCCCCCAGGTGTTAGTGCTTTACACTCCCCTCATGAACTTTTCTCCATACATGTGGAGATGTGCCTGATTGTGCATTCACATGCATACGTGTACACATAACACACAACGGGGTTTATTACCCTGAACTTTCTGAGAGTAAGTTGCTTATATTGGGTCTTTTATCTCTAAATACTTCCTTATGTATTCCCCATATATATCAGCACATTTTTTTCTTATATAGCCACAGGACAAATGTCAAAAAGAAAAGGATAAGCCAGACTTAGAAAGACAAAAGTTCCATATCCTCCCTCCCTCCTCTGAGGTGTGTTTGTGCAAAAATAAAGAGGATCATTGCCAAGAAGGGGATTAAGGAACTAAGTGAATGGGGAGACAAGAGCAGAGTAGGAAAATATAAACAAAGTACATTATACACTTGAATGAAAATGTCCTCATGAAAATTCTCCACCAAAATGTGCAATTAATATACACATATAAATAAAATTTAAAAGGTAATTAATATTGATACACTACCACCTAATCTATTGACATCACTGCACTTTTGTGGTTGTTTGAAGAGGTATGCTGCGTGTTTGGGTTTTTTTTTTTTTTTGTCTTTATTCAGGAGTAGAGTTTCTCTCTCTGCCTTGGATCCTTTGGAAGATTACAGGGCAATTGTCTTATAGTCTGCCCCTGAACATGAGTCTGTCTGGTCTGGATTCACACTAATATTCAGATATGTCCTTTAGACAGCTCAGGGCAAACAGATGACATTGAGTCATTTTCAAGTCTTTGCTTTGGGAAGGATGATGAGATGTCTGTCTTGCCGATTGATGATGGGACCTTGTTCATCATTTGAGCTTCTGTGAAGCTTACCCATGGTTAAGTTACCCCTTTCTAAGTTTCTAAGAAGTACCTCCTGGGAAGACAGCTTGAGGTTAACTTGTAGCTTCACTATCATAGGTGATTGTGTGAATCAACTCTGCTGGTTACTCATGGTGATTTTTCTCAGTGTATTATTTCACCTGTATTTGCTGTATGCTTTATGCGTATTAGAGAGTTTTGACTTCTTTTAATACATTTCTAACATTTCCAGTGGGCTGTGGTTCTTCATTGTCATTATTCTAATGTTCAATTCAGAATAGTAATTACCAGACTTATCAGTGTCACTGTTACTTTAAGCTCTTTGTGATACACCCTTAGTATTTTCATACTTCATCAAAGAATTTGAATTTCCCAAGCTCAGTCATTGGAATCCATAATTCCCCTCAGATGCCTGGATTCTGTTGTAGGATGTGGGATTTGGAGACTTGGTACTCAGCAGCTGAGCACGAGCCATATTCACTGCGACAACGGTGTTACCAATTGTGGGTTCTTTCAGTGGACCAAGCTAAAAAGAATAGATAAATCTGAACTTTATTTATGTGTGTGTATATACAAACAAACCTCACAATTTCTCTAATTCCCATTAAGTGTTACACTTTCACCCTAGGTTGCCCTTCCTGATATTTATAATTCCCCAAATTAAGAATGAGACTGCCAGTTTCCATAATGTATTGCCTTATTTACTCAATCCCATAATTCACAGAAAAGTGTCAGAACACTTTTGTTCATACTCTGCCAAAAAGAAAGCATTGTCCTTAATACAGAACCTGTCTACGCCTTTACCTCTGGCCTGAAGACATCCATCCTGAAGATTCTATCCAGGAGTAATTTGTATTAGTTTATGTATTTTCATTCAGTGTATTTGTTAGTCATTTAAAGTTTTTTCAGCTAATTTTATATTTTAGGTTTTCCCGTTCATCCAAAAAAGCCAGACATGTACAAAAAGGACAAGTCAGGCATGTCAGGGTGCGTCGCGTTTCTAGTCCATTCCATTCTCTTGTTGTCTCTACTCTTACAAAGAAAGCACCAACAACCTCATTCCTTTTTGATTTATCTCTACTGAATTTCTTTTGGAGCAATTGAGAAGAAGATGATGTTTTCTTTATACAAAAAGCAGAATATTATGCATCCTATTTTATACTTTGCTTGTTTAATTCAATAACCTGTTACATAATTCACTCACTATCAATTTGTATGACTCTGTCTCCTTGCAGTTTCACAGTAGGGTAGAATGCTGTTAAGCTTTTCCCTGTTTATTATCCTTAAGATACTTCTAATAATTTATTAATGAAATAATCTATGACATATCATACTATCCATAGATGCTTTAGTATAGAGGTGCACTGTAGGGTAATTTATGAATTCTGAAATCCCACTACATAGGGGCTGGATTAATCTTTATTCACATGAGTAGTGTGTCAGTGTTTTGATTCCCCACAACTTTCCCAACAGACTATGCTACCCTACTTTTGATAGCTATACCAATGGCATGTTGGCATGGTTTTAATGTTTGTTTCCTTTACTAGGAGTGTGATTGAATATTGCATATACTTAAGTTATATGTCTTTCATTTGCTTGAATCTTTTACCATTTTATTGGCCTTTATCTTATTCACCCTTATTACAAAGGATTTTGTTTTGTTTATTTATTTATTGTGTGTGTGTGTGTGTGTGTGTGTGTGTGTGTATGTGCAAACACACTTGACTGTACCCAGGGGAACACTTGTAGAGGTTAGATGGGGTCTACTGGAACTGCCATATTTCCTTGAGACAGCGTCATTGGACCTGAAGCTCCTTGTTTTAGCTAGGCTGGCTGGCCAGTGAAATTCTGGGATTTGCATCTCTCTGTCTTCCAGTATTGGAGTTACACGCATGTTCAGCTATGCTACCATTTTACGTGGTAAGATTGCCTGTTTCTTTCCCACCCCATACCTAGTTTACTATTTTCCAGTCATAGGACCAATATTGTTTAAGCTATGGACTCTATATAAGCAAATGTTTATTTTTAATCGACTATATATTACTTCTTCATGACTTGGAAGTTTTAATTTCTATTATTCTTCTTTTATGAAATGCCCTTCGTATTTTTGTTGTTGTTGTTGGTTTCTTTTGTTTTTCAGGACAAGTTTTCTCTGTGTCTGTATAGCACTGCCTGTCATGGAATTCCCTCTGTAGACCAGACTAGCCTCCAACTGCCTCTGCCTCCCAAGTGCTTGGATTAAAGGTGTACACCACAACTGCCTAGCTGCCTTTGCTCTCTTTCCAGTTATTTCATTGGGCATTTCCAAATTGTCTTCAAGAGTAGCATCCCCAGACACAGAAACCTTTTTTCTATGTGCTTGTTCTTTCAGTCTCTTTTGCATTAAGTTTTAAGTATTTTCTATTGGATGATGACTGTCCCTCAAAATTAGTGAAGTGACCCTAAGGACATGTGGTATTTGGAAAAGTGAGGAAGCACTGGCAGGTTTCAGAAATGAGCTCTGAAAGTCTAGAAGTAATTAACAAGGCTACTGCAATGGACTGTGGGAGGATGAGAGGGACAGGAAGTGAAGTGAGAGCTAGTAGACAAACAGTTGCAAGTGAACCCCTTCCCGGTTCTTTTCAGTGTTCAGATGGCAATAGTTTTAAGCGAAATTGGGAGTGGTTTCCATGTCCTTTCCACTACCAGTCCATTACACACACACACACACACACACACACACACACGCACGCACGCACACACACACACACACACACACACACACACACACACACACACACCCCTTCCACTCTGCTCTTAATTTTAATCAGACAGTGCTGCTTAGAGACAGTAGCAAAAGAAATCAAGGTTGTGTAAGTGCTGATTTTCTGTGGAATGAGGTAGAGAAAATTATGGAAAAGTAGTAGTTTCAAATAAAACATGCATTCCCATTGCCCCCACAGATTTGGAAATGAGCACACATGGAATCAGGCAGAGCCAATTTGGTGGGCAGTCTCTGATTCATTCTGATCCTCCTGCATAGCTACTCTTGAAGACGGTGTGTCAGAAGGAAGGTCAACACAACAGGTTGATTCAGGGCTGTCATCTGAAGATTGTGGTAACCATTGCTGGAGAGCCAAGTTTCCTCCTTCTTTTGTCTGATAATTTAGAATTAAGCATCTGTGATTTAAAGGAGACTTGCATGTACAAGTAAGTGGTAGAAACCCTATGAAAATACAGGTCCTCTTAGTTTGTGTTCCTGAGTTCTTCAGCCTATGTATTTTCCTGTGTAGATGAGGCAGAAGCATCACACTGACTTAAAGGACTCATTCCTCAAACAAGCCACTGATGTAGATCATGACTGTGGCTACAATAGGAAGAAACAAAAAATTACATATCAATAAAGATATTTTTATACTCTCTCCCAATATTCATTTTTATTCTTGGCCCTCAAAATATATATGCTAATCTCTATCTGTTTTAATAGAGAATATTTATAATTTTTGAAGCTTTTAATGCTCTCAAGTAATTATAAATTCAATTTGATTGAAACAGTTTAGCTTGGTGTTAGATAAGTGTGGTAGCATAGTCAATTACACACACACACACACACACACAAACAAAAAAAAACAAAAAAACACTCAATCAGATCTAAACCTATCCCCATTTTTACAAGTATCAGAACACAGACATCCTGAGAAGGAACAAACATAGCTGCTAGTCTGTCACTTCTAACAAAATACTTGGAGTAGGTAATTGATAAATATAATAGGTTTAGTCACCAACAGTTTAGGAGGCTGCAGATCTGACTGTCTTGTAGTCTCTCAGACTGGCCTCAGGTGCAGGCCCTCATGGCTTCTCCCATCAAGATGGATAACTTCATGGTAGAAGTGTGGATGACAAGGAGACACTGCATGGTGGTAGAGACTGGGAAAGATCTGTCTTTCTTTTTGATATCAGCTCAATCTCTTGGGAACTAACTGGGTGTCCCCTTGAGATTTGTGCTCCTTCTACTTGCTGCGTTTCTGCTGGCTCGATTACCTTGCATCGAGTTCTACCTCTTAAAGGGTTCGTCTTCCAGCATCATGATGGTGATGACAAGTTTCCAGTGTGTGAATTCTGTGGGTACATACGACCACAACAATAAAAAAAGATGGGAAACTCAGGGGCTATCATCATAGCCTGCTGCAGTTCAGAGTCAAAGCTGCAGTGGAGCTAGCTTCTTCTTCACCGCTGAAAAGAGAAAAGAGAGGAGGAATTTTGTTGAAACAGTACATGGAGATGCCGTCACCTGGGTGAATTGCTGGTTGAGCAACTTCCAATCCCCTCAGTCTCTCACCTTTCTACTTTTGCTCACGGGTCAACACCCTGAAGTGAAGACATGACAAGATCATAACCAATGCCTGGTGATCTCCAGCAGTGATAATTGGAACCAAGTACCTAATCACACACAATGGAGGGTACACAGGCTACCCTTGACCAGCTTCTTCTCTGACTCTTACCTTTTTCCAATTCCTTGTTCTGGTTACAGGTCTTCTCAGACACTTCAAGATTTAAGCTACCTAAAATGTCAGCTCCCCACCGTTGCAAGTGATACATTTGATGACTCCCTTCCAAGCTTTCCTCACATTCACTCAAATCATGCTTTTACGTGGATAAGTCATCCCCAGCCCTACAACAAATTGAGTTGGTCACTCAACTGTTTTGAATATTTTGATCTCTTTTCTCTTATGTTTCTTTTGCTTACATAAACTAGTTTATATAAATGGTCTGGGCAACTGTCAATCAGGCTACACCGTATGCATGAGTCACCTAGGAAGTTGTTAAAATGAGGATGCTAACTCTGCATCTTTGTATTTCCAATCATTTCCTAGGCAATTCCGGGGCTGCTAGTCTATGGACCATGCAGTGATCTAGTAATCATGACTAGTAATGACTGACTGCTTTTACTCCTTTCTAGAAGGTTCTGGAGGGCCATAGACACATAACTCCTGATTGTTGTCCTGCAAGTATGTGAATATGGTTCCCAGACTTTAACTCCGTTGTCTATTTTGAGCCAATATAAAGTCTTCTTATCCAAGATTATGTAGCGACACACATAAAACTTAGAAATAAACCCATCCCAATCAATGTTTCTTCAGTGTTTTTCACTAGTGCAAGAGTACCCTAGTTCAATTTGCACACAAATCAATATGGGATGTGTGCCATATCAATAAAGAAGGAGTAATAAATGAAGTCGCTAAGCATTACAAATTAAAATCCATGCTGCTGATAGCTTCCCCCTACATTGTTTTGTCAGCTTCCATGTATACTTAAATAGATCATTACTAGTTTCAGTTGAACTTGGAGAAGCTTAGAAAAAAAGGAATGAGACAACTGGGATTTACTTTTTCACGGTAAAGCTAATATGTCAGCTGCAATGATATGGTATAGCATATGTCATTCCATTAAGATATTCTTAGTTTTGACCCAAGAAAAATAAAAATTATTTTGGTAAGCAAGCAAAAAAGGTACAGATACAAGATGATATTTCACTGGGCATTGGTGGTCCATGCCTTTAATCCCAACACTCGGGAGGCAGAGGCAGGCAGATCTCTGTGAGTTCGAAGCCAGCCTGGTTTACAGAGTGAGTTCCAGGAGAGGTTCCAAAGCAATACAGAGAAACCCTGTCTTGAAAAAAATGAAAAACAATCAAACAAACAAACAAGCAGAAAACCACGTTGATACTGCAAGATTTAATGGATACATTTGCTCCCAAATTTTCTGGGATTTTCTATGACGTTCAAATAACTTCACAGAGCTGTGACAGTGTTTGTTGGATTTGAACCTCACAAGTTTATTCACTGCATCAAAGTGCTGCCATTTCATGAGTTATTGCTCCCAGAAGTTCACATTTCTGATTCTCTTGTTAATTCAAAGGATAATATGGGAATTGCTACCTGTAAAACCATTTGCGTATTTTTCACTCTTAAATTAAAGAAAATTGTAACAGAATTGAAGATCTAGTTATACAGTTGTTTTGAGAATAGTATGACCAGAGTTACCTGATATTTCCATAGCAGCCAAGAGATACTTTCTGGCTTGGTTCTGGTCTACTCAGGAGTCCTGGCTATGGACACACACTTCCAGCTTTACTCAACAACCTGGGTGGCAATTACCTCTACTTCAACATTGTACAGGGTTAGGATCTCGTCTCAACAGCCTGTTGAAAGCCTCTTGAGGGAATAGGACCATCAGGTCTGCCTACTGCCATGTTGTGGGGCTGACACTGGCAGCAGATCTCCCAGTCTGACCTTAGACAATGGTGACTTCTCTAAAGATGTCAAGAGGTCCTGCCCAAGGCCTAGGCTGCTTCTGTAAATGTGACCCCATTCTGCTGTGCACCTCTCTGCTTGTGACTGGGCATTCATTTGCCTTTAATGAGACTTTGCAATGACAGGATTGGAACAGATTGCTGGCATTATGGCAGCCAGGATATTGTCAGGAGGAACTTGGCAGTGTTCACAGGTGTCTTGCTCAAGGGCAAGAATATTGAAGGGAAAATAGGAGATGAGGCAGAGTGGAGGTAATGTCGCAAAAGTTCCAAAGATGACACCGGTAGCAGTGAACGCATGTGCGATTACTTGAGGTTTACTCACTTTTGAGCCCTTGGTGACTGAAGACATCGCCAAGAATTGCTTCAGTGATATTCCTTCATAAATCTGCATAATAATCTCTCAGCAGGGCTTTGGTGAAATTACAAGTATTCATTTACTAAATTGGGTTCAGTGTCTGCATCTTGCATGCCATATGAATATTCAGTTCAGTGAATGCTTCCCAAGCTATGTTGAAGTTAACACATAAGCTGAATATAACTCAAGTAGAACTCAAAATTGCATGCTTATTTTAACCTAACAGAGGCCCTGGTGCATTAAAGAATTGGACACCCCCCCCACTATGTCAGTTAATACTCGTTCTAATAAAGCCTGATGTAAAGCTCTTTCAGTATTTGAATCTGATTTTTGGCATTAACTAGTTTTCTTTATAACAGGGGATTAGGATAATAATACACGGGGCTATGAATGGTTTCTTAGAACAGTGACAGCTGCCAAGCAGATTCAGGAAGAATGTTTAATTACAGTGCTCAGTAATAACAACAAAGAAACAGTTCAGCGAGAGGAAACAAGTCTATTGTGACAAAGGTCTGAGCTGTGTGGGGGAGGGGCAGTGCACTGCAGAGTGTGCCACAGATAGTTACAGCTGCAACTGCCTTGGCAGGCAACGGGCATTTCACCTTCAACGTGAGCATAATTTCTTCTCAGCACAACTCAGTTGGCACTCCAGGTTAAACAAACAGAATCATACTCTCTCTCCAAAGCACGGAAGTCTCTTCTGGAAGTGGAATTATTACAAACTCTTTGAGAAGAGTTGATCCCACCCACTGTTGTAGTACAGGAGCACTCACCTAGGAGTCTGGCTTTCTGTGTTCCCATGTGGAACTCTACAGACTCAGCCAAATGTGAAGCTTCAAAGAGCTGGTTACTCTCTCCGATTCCCTTTCAACTATGAAGATTTCCCAGATATTCTGATTATAAAATATGTTCTGAAAATACTCTTTCGGAAACATTTTTGTCTGCACCATTTTGTATTTCCTTATGGTGTTATATGACATTAGATGCATAGTCAGTGGTCAAATGTGGTATGTACAATTTTATTACAAGGAAATATTCGGTCATACTTTTTATATGCACAGTAAAGTTCTAGATGTGATTCATATATCAGTAAATAGACCATCATTATTTTTGTCTTCATATTATAGAGCAGTGGTTCTCAATCTTTCTAATGCTGTGATCCTTTAACACAGTTCCTCATGTTGTAGTGATCCCAAACCATAAATCCATTTTCATTGCTTCTTCAAAACTGTAATTTTGCTACTGTACTGTTATGAATCCTAAATAAACACCTGTGATTTCCAATGGTCTTGGCAACCACTGTGAAAGGGTCGTTCAACCTCCTGAAGAGGTCATGACCCACAGATTGAGAATTGGTGTCACAGATGGAAAAATTGAAACTCCCCAAGGTGAAGTCATTTGTGCAAAATGATGCTGTGAATAGTGAAACTGGAAGTCAAATATGAGTTTTTCTGTACCCAACAATCATGGTTTCCTATTTCCTTTAAGATACTTTCTGGATGAAAGGCAAATATTCCAAGTCCTCATCAGCTCTATAAGGAGGAAATTCATTTGCACTTTTAAATGAATATGTCCTTCATCTAAGGATATCTGGGATGTGGGAAGGGGACAGACTTTCTTTAAGGACAGAACCTTGGATTTTGGAAGAGCTCAAAGGATAGAGGTTCATTTTCATTCTGCCTAATCATAATAGTAAATCAGCAATTCCCCATTAATTTTCTTCCATTTTAAAATGATGCCATGCTTTTGTGTCTTTAGCCCTCTGAGCCCAGTAGGACAGAGTAAGAAGCATACAAATCATGCATGTATGGGCTGTGGAGGGGGGGACCTGGTGGTGGTCATCAAATGACTGGATTGAAAGAAAAAAAAAACAGAAAAGTGTTATCTTTCTTTCATGGATCTTGACAATTAGAGGAAATCTGGATCCACTACAAGGATTCAGGGAATGTCTATCCTGATTTATTTTAGCAGGCATTGCATGCATGGATTAGAAGATACAGACTATACCTAGAAAGTTTGATGTGGAGTTGCTTTACTGGTGTCAGATAAGTCAAGCCCGGGTGGAAAGAATTCAGCAGTTGTTATCAAAAGATATGAATAAATAGCTGGGAGGAGATTCACTGATCTCAGGAGAAGAGATGTCAAGGTGTGGTCATTCATAGTCTTGCAATGGGAGTGCTTGAACTGAGAGCAATTGAAACAAAATAAGCTCATGTGTCAGAAATTTAAACCAGTCTCCAAACAAGAAATTTGTGTGTGTGTGTGTGTGTGTGTGTATGTGTGTGCCTCTGTGTGTATTTTCCTATAAAGAATCTGGAATTTAACTATGTTTATTCATTAAATATGATATCACATATACCGGAAATAGCCAGTGACTCTATACAATGAAGAATAAGACCTTTGTAATTGGAGAAAGCACTCAAGATATACTATGCACAGCCTAAGGACTTACAGATTGTCGGAAAATAAGTTTCACTAAATGGCCTGCAGGAAATGGTGATACCGATGGAGTGGGCATGTTTCATCATTTGCATTTGCTACTAACATACCCCAGAAGCACTGTAGGGCTCCCTACAAGGCCAAAATAGAAACATCTTTATTTTTAATTTTGCAGCATCTAAGCTCAGTTTTCCAGGAAGGTCTTTGTATAGTTATAGTGCATGGGAAAAGGCAGCCACTTTGCTGTGAAGCGCTGCCCCTGACACACTATTTGAAGGTAAAGGACACATTTTTAAAACAAAATAGTATGTTTATTTTGTTTGCAAATTTAAATGCTACTGTGGTTTGAAGTGAGAAGATGTAATGAAATGTAAACCGGGAAGTAAAACACAAGACCATTAGCAAAGGGTCTAAAGCATGGTCCCCGGATGGAGATGGTATTTATAAAGTCAGATGGCTAAAACGAGACTCCTCTGTCCACATCACGGCAAGCCTCCTGTTAAGGGTGATCATTGGAAATGCATGCATTGGGTGAGATGGGCCTTCACTCTGCTCTGCTTAGCTGCCTAATGGAGCACGGAACTCAGTCTCAAGGAGGTCGGAGGAGGGTTTATGGTTTTTGGTGATTTCACTTGGATTACAAGCATCATCCTGATTTCAGGAATGTCATTTAATAGGAGCCCCGGAGCTCACAGTGACAAGGAATGAAGGTGGGGAAACGCACCTGGAGGCCAGCACACCTTCCAGTGAGTTTACTTGCTTATTTAAGTGATTTGGTTTAATCAGACTTTCTTGGTTCACTTATAAGACAAATGATTTCAAAACAATTTTGAAAAATTAAACAAAATAAAAGAGATGGCTTTGGCTTCCTCCATAGAATCTTCTCCTTCACCTCTAAGGTAATTTTCTTTCTGGATTATTAAATTAGTAAGCAGTCATGAACCATAACAGGCACTAATGGAATTCTTGGATTTAGAAGGAGATGGTGTTTTATTTTGGTTTCCTATACTTATATTTGGATATATTGCTTGTATTTATAACCCCTTTCAGTATGAAATGGCTGAACAGAGCAGCCTAGCGGGCTTCCTGCTGTGGCTTTAATTAATTTAAAGCAGCCACAACTGTTTGAATCAGGTAAATACATTGGTTTCAATGCTTTCATTAAAACCCATTTGAGTTCCCATTGCTATCCATAAAACTTGTTTTAGGGTTTGTTTAAGAGCATTTTTTTTGTCCATGAACAATAACCATGAAAATTAGTGGAGGAATGAGTGAAACAACTCATACACACATTTAGTTCCATTTCAGTGAGCAGAGGTTAGACATTGCATAAAAAGAAAAAAAAAACAATGTTTTAGTAAACAAAGGAACAACAGAAAACTTCTGACTTCTTTCAGAAGAAACATTGATTTGATCTTGACTCAAATGTCCCAGGGACTGGTGATTTACCAAAGGATGCCGTTTGTCAAGTATTGTTTTGGTGTCTACAAACTGGAAACCACAGCTCCACTCCAACACATGCTAGTTAACATGTAAATGGATGTTAAGGTTATGAGATTTAAAACGTTATGAAGGAATTACAATATGAAGGATTTAGTCATTTCCAAAGAAGACACTGAAGTTATAGTTTAAAATGAATCCATAATTTTTTAAAGCATCTAGCAATGTGTTCCGAGGGAGTTTCTGTTGAGAAGGTGATGTTTACTTTGGGGAATAAAAAGGCAGACCTGGCAATACAGCCTATAATGTAACTACTTGGGTGGCTGAAATAGGAGGGTTGCAGATTCAAGAATGCCTAGGCTACAGAGCTAGCTCAAGACCAGCCTGGGCAAATTAGCAAAATCATGTCTCAAAATTAAAACAGAGAAAATAAGAGACGAATAGATACATCATTGACAGAGATGTTGTCTGGCATGTGTGAAACTGTAGCTTTAATCTCTAGCATTGAAAAAAGGAAAAACAGAGTTCATTATGTAAGTCCATATTTAAAACATGGCCATCATTGTGTTGTTGATAATTGAGGATCCATTGTGCCCAGAAAAAGTGTCTCATTCTTTTTTTTTCTTTTTCTCTTTTTTGTTCTGTTTAGACAGGCTCCTACCTTATGGACTAGCCCATAGCCTAGGCTGGCCATACAATAACTATATATCTCAGATCAGTTTCAAACTCCATTTTCCTGCCTCAGTTTCTAGTGTTCTTGTGTCACAGGGGTGTACTACCAGCTTTATTTTTAGTAATTTTAAGTGACACTCATTAATTTGTAGGGATAACTTTCTGTGTATGCTGTTATTTAAATGTATGACATATTATAGGCTACCACAATCAATTAAAAATGTTGTTATTCATCTGTGTTTCAGACATCATGCTTGACCCTACAAATACATACAATGGGAAATAAAAAATATAGAGTCCAGACTCAGGTTGTTGTGAAGATGTTTTGAGTTCCTATTTTTTTATGAGAGAAAATAGACCTATAAAAATGTCAATGAAGAATATGATGTGAGCAGAGAAAAATAACATCAATTGATGTTTACAAGACTCTGCTGGCTTCAAGGATATCAACTCAAAATTGAAACCACTGGGTCTGGCTACTGGGTGAAACAAAGAACATGGTGTGGTGTAACTCTACTGTTGCCTGTTTGTTTTTCTAGCTTTTGCCCACCACCACTGGAGCTTCAAAACCAATAAGAACACAAGACAAATGTGAGTTTCTCTGAAGCATGCACCTAAGGATCTAATGTCCAGAAAGCTTTGAGTCCTTAAATGTTCAAAGTAGGGGGGGAAACTTGCAGATTAGTTTTCAGGTCCTGTCTTAGTTACTTTTCTACTGTTGTAACGAAACACCTTGATCAAAGCAACTTATAAAAGAAAAGGCCTTTAATTTGGGGCTCACAGTGGGCTAGACTCCATGACCATCATGGAAAGAAAGGCAAGGAGCAGGTAGGCATGGGGCTGGAGCAGTAGCTGAGAATTTACATCTAATCCACAGGCAAGAGAGAGAGAGAGGGGGAGGGAGGGAGAGGGAGGGAGGGAGGGAGGGAGAGAGGGGGGGGTAAGAGGAAAAAAGAGAGGCAAGCTAATTAGGAATGATGCAGGATTGTGCAACTTCAAAGCCCACCCTCTGTGCCACACCTTCTCTGACAAACCTATACCTAATCCATCCCAAACAATTCCACCAGCTGCGGAGCAAACATCCAAATAATGAACCTGTGGGGGATCATTCTCATTCAAATACCACAGGTCCTCTCTAAAAGGTGAAATCTGTTAGAGGGATCTGAAGATGACAGATGGGATTGTCAACCTTCATATGAGAAAGTAAAAATACATCGCATCTACCCAACTTCAAGGAAACAGACTGTGAACTTGGATGGCATTCTCCAGGTAGACAGCCAGAAAAGAAGCCGAGTTGCAAGCAAAAGGTTAGGTTGTTCTCCTTGAGAAACAAGGTAAGTTGAAGGGATTCCTCCTGATGGCCTCTAGATGTTCTGATGTCTCCATGTCTCACTTTCTCCTTCCTCTGGGGAAACGCTGAGATTTTTCTAGAGATACCGAGTGATGTACGCAACCAAAATAGGTTGCGTAATTTGGTGCCATGCACTGGATTTGTTTAATGTTAAGTTGGGCCATTTAGAAGCAGTGAAGTTGTCTCCGTGCACTTGGGGTTTCTTGCTGGATACTCCTGGTACCATTTACCTTGTTAATTTTCTCCTAATGAGTTCATCAGCAATGATTTAATACAACTTTGAGGAACAGCTTTCTTTAGTCTTTAATTCGCGACAGTTCCCCTTCTATTTGGCAGTACATTAATGGAAATGGAAAATTGCCTCATTCTAAATGTCAGAATAATACCGCACCAAAAACAATTCAGTCATGTCTTTCAAACCACGCACATATGGTTCATCAGCAAATGTCACACTTCCCCTTCCCCCATGCACCCGTCCTGCCCGCACCTTCCCTCTTCCGTTGCCTTCCACACGCCTGTGTCTGGCAACCACTGCTCCCATTAAGTTCTCACTTCTTTGCTGAGGCTTCATCTCTCCTGTCACCTGTGTTTGCTAAAGACCCAGAAACCAGGTCTCATTACAGCACATTTGTGTAGATCGTGGAGGTGACAGGGTTCGCAGATCAGGTGGCACCAATTGCTCTAGTGATATAAATGTCTTTCATCTGCTCTCAGAATTGAAAAGAAAAGTTATGTGAAGTTTCCTCCAAATATTTTTTGTTCATAATCTTAGAGTGTTTGGTGGCATTCCCTCAATGAAACTGTGTTCTCTACTTTACCTACACCAAGCCAATGATTTTCTTCTCCCAGCACTGTGTCCAGGCAAGATTCTTTACAGGGTGAATGCTTTTATTATGAACATCTTAGCTGGTAAGTACACTTTCACTTGGTCTTATGGTAACTAAATTTTAATTGCTGGCCTTAGTTATTAATAATCACGAATGACATTTCAGTAATGTTCAGAATTAGCCTAGAAGCTGAACTACCCAAAGACACAACAATTTATGAAATTATTGATCAAGCATGAATTGCCACGGTTATTCTCTGCACATTATTTTAAACTCTCAAATATATATATAGATATATATGCATATATATGCAGTTATGTATATACATATATGTGTGGTATTTATGCATTCATATTAAAAACACTTGCCTGACATTGGAATTTTGAAATTTAATTAATTTGGGATGTTTGCTTTCTATTTTTACCAGAAAACCAGCTCATCTGTGAAGTATGGTACATTAATTCAAGTCAGTTTTTTCTCTTCTTTTAGATAACATTTTCATTCTTTGAAAGTTTCACACCCTGGTACCCTGTAGGCTCACTTGGTTAAACTGAAGCTAATCAGAAGGGACCCTACAGTTTTGCATTGCAGAAGTTAGCTCAGAAGGCGCTTAGAATGTTAGCCAGTTTCTCTCTTTGCCTTTTCCTCTAGCTAGTGGTCTTGAGAGCCTTCCCAGCCTCACTCTGTATGTGCCACATAGCATTGCAATAAATACTTGTTCTCGTGATTTATTAGACATCTAGTGTGTGACAGATGCTTTACAAATGTTATTTAATCTAATTGTCCCAAAAAAAGGGAAGTGGTTTGGAAACAGTTTTGCTGAGGTTTAAAATGTTGTCATTTACAGAAATGGGACCTATGATTTCCCTGTGTCATGTGGAAAATATACAATAGGGCAATAGTAGACAAGATGCCTTTCTATTATTTTGCACCACTTACCTTCGGACAGGGAAGGCTGGAAGAACAGAGTTATCATGCACTGTGCCTCCCAATCTTAGAGGTGGCTCCTTCTCCAGCGCTTCCTGGGGATGTGCTGGACCCCAAGGGGGGTCTGTTTGTCCTGTCTGATCAGCTCTACTGGGGGCAGGATTTAGCACGGATGCACATGGGAAGCTGTTCTGTGCATTCCTTTAGCCACTACTGCCTACCTTCTACAGCCCTTCTACGCTACCTGCGGCACACCCAGGCCTCCACTCACTTCCTGCGGCACACCCAGGCCTCCACTCTCTTCCTTCAGCCTCCACTCTCTTCCTGAAGCCCACCCAGGCCTCTACTCTCTTCCTTGACTTTTTAAACCCAATATATAGTGTATATACTTTTCATATAAGTCTGCTTCCTATTACTCTAAACGACTGGGTAATTTGTAAAAGGATGATTTTTTTTTGGTCAAAATACGAAGATTGAAGTTTAAGATGGGATAGCCACATCCTGTGGAGGTTGGGGGCTCTGCAGGTTCCTGAGTTGGCCAGAACACTGAATACAAAGAGGCACTAAGTGTGCTAATGTAATATCCTCTTTCCCTTTTAAAGACAAAGGGCTTTATTCCAAATTCCATACTTTCTTATAAGGAAGATTATTTAAGTATATATTTTGGCAAATGTATTCAAACCATGTGCTTATCAACACCAATTTTGATATTGGAACAACTTCCCTTCTGTCTTTTGGGTCTGAATATTCCCTCTGTTCCACAGCTTTCTGACATTACCTCATTCTGAAGATTCTATACATCAGTCAAGACTAATAAAAAACTCAAAAGACAAAATGCCCAAAACATGAACTGGACTATGTTTGAAGCATATTTCCAAAATATGACCCCGAGGGCATAGTTCAATCATCCTCTGTTATGGGGTTCTTTAGAGTCTCCCTAAATCCTTGTGAAATAGGGGGGGCCTGAGAACCTTATCAGTCATGACGTCACCACCACATTCTTATGAACTTCAGTGTCTTGAAGTCAAAATCCTATAATTCTCTTTCGTACTTTTCTCAAGTATCCCTTTTCTGGGCTTTCTGTGTGATACACATTTTGGTTTATAACACATTGTATGTGCACTTAATTCATGGTTGAAGTAAAACACACAAAAATGTACTTGTTTGCTTAGAATGTTCCAGATGTATTTCAAAAACAAGGTGCTCTGGACCCCACAGGTATGTCTGCTCTGCCCCTGATTTGTCCTTTGAGAGCAGAATTCACGCACCATGTGAACACATCAAGTTTTCCTCCTGCCAACCCTTCTCTTCTTTATCAGCCCATTTTTTAAGGTTTCACCCCAGGGTTGCATAGTTATGTTGTTTTCAGCCCTAGCTTGTTCAGTAAGAGACACTTCACCATGTTAAGTGGACAGATCTCTGATGAATTGGCTCCTGGAGAATGTCTGCACCAAAAGCCACCTCTAAACTTGCAGACTTCCCATTCCTTCATTTCTGGATTGCTCACCATGAGATGAGTAGGCCTTCTTGTTTGGGGAGGAATCTTGTGACTTACAGATTGAAGGACAGTTGCCTGGGTGTGCACCTGCCTCTTTTCTTTTCCTGCTGCTGTGATGAACTGCTCTGACAAAACCAACTCAAGGGAGGAAGTGCTTATTTCAGCCCAGAGTTCAAGGTACAGTCAGTCATGGTAGGAAGGTAAGGCAATCAACCCAATCAGCTGACCACGTGGCTTCACAATGACAACACAGACAACAAGGATTGTTCTCTTTACTTAGACAGCCCAGGACCCCAGCCACGTGAATGGTGCTACTCACAATGAAGGCCTCTTTGCACCTCAATTAACACAGTCAAGACAAACCCCCAAGATCATGCCTGTTGGTCCATCTCTCAGACTGTCCACACCCTAGTAAGTTAATGATTGACATTACCCATCACAGTACTCCCTTTTTTTTATAGGCAGTGAGACCCAGCTAACCCTACAGAGTGCTGGTGCTTCTACATGCCCAGTAGCAGTTTCTTTGGATGCTTGCTATACAGGGCAGTAGAAATCAAATGACAAATGAGATCTGTCCAGCTTCAGTCACAACAGTAATAATAGCAATATGTAAGAGGATGATGAGAGGCCAAAAGGTATTTCTGAGTGATAAATTTTCTTTTAAATCTAGAAATACAGGTTTAGCAATTCTTGTGTGTACCCATGGTCAGAGAAAAACTAATATATTACTAAGAATTTGAAAGATATAAGTAATCAATTTTTAAGTAAATTATTTTGTTTGCCCAGGCTAATCAAGGAAATGAATGACAGACAAAAATTGTTTGTCTTAATTAAGACGAAATTTGAATATTTTCTGAAGCCTTTATAAATTTGATTGACACACTTGTGTAGATATATACACATAATGAGAGCTTAGTGATGTCGAGCATTGATAAATGAAAGCTTTAATACACATATACATTCACACACACATACACACACACAGGCACACAAACACATACTCACAATTCATTTCCTGGTTTTTCCCTTACCAGAAGGAAGATCACGTGCCTAAATAAAACAATAACATGCCTTGTGATGCTTGCTAGGAACTGGCTAAAGCTAGCTCATGTATGAGAAATCAGAAGCTTATCCTTATAAATATTTTTAAGAGCAGAGGTTCAGGTTACATCAGAAATTCCTGGGAACACACCCACATTTTAGACCTTCTGGGAACCTTTCTTGTCACATAAGTTCTTTAGCTGTGAATAGTAGCACAAGTGGTGGTAATAGAGGGTGACAGCCTTAGGAATTATGTTCTTACCATAAGGTAAACCCTAACTCCATTGACTCCTGCAGGAGTCAGGGGCCTAGATTCTAGTCCTCTATGTTTTGTAAGTGGGAGGTGTGCTGGTTCCTTACAGCAACCAATGGAGAAGGATCAGGGAGTGATTTCCTTCATCATGAAGCTGGCTGAGTCAATGGAGTTAGTGTTTAACTTGTGGTAAGTACGTGACTGACTCCTAAGACTGTCATACTCCATTACCAACACTTGGTAACTAAAAACCTCAGTAGCTTACACCCTCAGTTGTGAGGGGCCTAGAAGCCCAATAGCAAGACACCAGCACAGCAGTACTCATCTGAAAGCCCTGATTAAGAAACCCGTCTTCTATTCCACTTTCTGATTGCTTAGCTCTAGGCCAGTAGTAGAACCAAATCACTTCAATCTCTTTCCAATTCATTCTTCACATGACCTTCTTCTCTGTGTCTGTCTAATTACGAGGTTCTCACTGGACTCGGGGCCTGCCCATCCTCAGCCATTATGATTATATGGCTTATACTGAGATAAATATATTTATAAAACCCTATGTCATAATAGATCCAACTTACCACTATTTTAAAATACAGGCAGTTCATTTGAAGGAGATCAGGGAGGGGAAAGGAGGTGTTTGGAGGGAGGAAGGAGAAGGGAGAAATGCTGTAATTATAATATCAAAACCAAATAAAATAATCTCATGATCATAACAACCACAAAAAGTATGTTTTTTTTCTTCCTTTATTTTTCATTTGCCATAAGTTTCCTTTAGATATAGCCATACTATTAAATGTGTGTCTATTTTGACTTAGGTCAGTTTTAATTGACTGATAGACTCATTCATTCATTCATTCAACAAATTGTTACTGAAACCATGCCAGGAATAATACTGGAAAGATCTTGTTATGTGTAGACACATATTACACTTTCATGAGGATCACAAATAACATCCCTGGGGGCTATTTGTGTGGACTGGGCCTTACTCATATACACCTAAAACATGATTTTTTAAGGTTGTGATCATTTTTATTTATTCAGTATGAACTTCTAATTATAAACATTTATTTTTATTTATGGAACTACCAAGAGTGTTTTAGTACTACATAAACATGAATTTTAAAAGAAGCTATACAATAAAATGGAAATAGAAATTTCAATATTGTCTTTTGTATTACTCAATCATTTTGCAAGTCACCTTGACTTTCCAACAAATTATCTAAATACCTACTACATTTCAGGTCTTGGAAACAATGCAATTGTTTAAGATCTGGTTTTCTTGCCAGGCAGTGGTGGTGCATGCCTTTGATCCCAGTTCTCTGGAGGTAGAGTCAGGTGGATCTCTGAGTGCAAGGCCAGCCTGGGACAGTCAGGGCTACACAGAGAAACCCTGTCTCCAAAAACAAAAGTAAAAAATAAAAGGAAAACCATATCAGGGTTTCTTAAATCTTACATTTTAAATTTATAACTCTACCATGCCAAGATTTTTTTCCCACAACTATACAGGTATTTAACACAAGTATATTGTGTTATCTATTGATAAATCATAAATAAACTTATTAATTTTCTTAGATATATAATTTTGCTACTTGAATAGTAATGACATGTATGTGCTTGCTTACTTTTACATAGAGAATTAAACCTTGAAGTTCGAATATGCAATTGCCCTGTAGCCGCAGGCAGACTGACTACTCACCAGTGGAAGGCTCCACATCCAAGTGTGTATAGGTAGCACAAGTTGGATTTAGTTGGTTTAACATGAATTTGAATGACTATGAAAGGGAGGGCAGATGTTGGAGGTTGAAAGAGGGTTGAATATGATCAAAGCACATTGCACACCATTTTCAAAAAACTAATTGTCTAAAAAATAAATGAATTTTGGCTAAATATTGATATTTCTGGACAGAGAGCATTTTCAAATTTTAAAATGTTGATTGGTCCTTTGATTTTATAATCATCAATGTTGAGAATGTCATATCACATCTACAAAATGAAAGAACTATGTTTTGGACCATTTAAGAAGTTATATGAAATGCTGTAATAATTCCAAGCCAAAATTCATTTAACGATCAGTCTAAAGAAATTCAGGTCAACAACTCAAAGAGAAATGGCAATAAAATATTGCAACAGTGCTGCCAGAGAGGCAGATAGACCAAATGCAGATCTTCACCTCCCTCCTCTCCTCTAGTCTCACCCCAAGTTCTGCTGCAATCACTCCCCACCCCCATCTTCATGGATTATACAGGTATTATCCTCCCCCACTTCAATAACTTTCTCCCAGCATTCTCTGGGAAACCTCAAGCCAAGCCTTCCAGAGAAGCAAGCAGGCCACCAAAGCAGTTAGCTGAGCTTTGGATCAACACTTTCCCTCTTCACTCAAAGTCCAATCCCCCAGTCTCATGCCCAGGTCTGCAGCAGACTAACTGTGACCTTGCCTCACTCTGCCTCTACTCCCTGATGGAGACCCCGGTCTCTTCCCTCCTGTAGATTCCTCCCTCAGCTCCCTTCCATATTCCTAACTGGCAGGTCCCAATACCTAGGGACACATTTTACCCAGAAACCCTAGTGCCCACACCTATTAGAATCGCAGGAGAACTTCCTACCAGGCAACAAAAAGTCTCCACACCCTACTAAGAACAAGTGAGGGCAATGGAAACCAAGGAGCAAAGTACCCACCCTACAAGGACAAGAGTAAATGCCAGTACATAGAATTGCCATCATCCCCCACTAGATGCCTGGATGCTAATGTAAAAGCATATTAATAACAGCTAGGGCAGTATGTGTCCACTACAGCCTAGCAACCCTATCACAGTAGATTCTGAAAACTGCAATATACTGAAGAGTTTAAAACAGCCATTAGGAATATGATGGATGTCTTTGAAGGGGAAATGAATACATTCCTGCAGGAAATCATTGAAAACACAGGCAGTGGACTGAAATGAATAAAAATAGTTCATAACCTGAAAGTAGAAATAAAAACAATAAAGAAAACCCAAATGGGATAATTCTGGGAAAGAAAAATTTAGAAACTCAATCAGGAAGCTCAGAGGCAAGTCTCAAAAACCAAGATATAAAATAACACAAAAGAAGTAAGAATTTCAGGCATGAAGACACAATAGAAGAAATGGATACCCCAGTCTAAGAAAATGTTAAATTAAAAGCGAAACAAAAGTATACTGGCATAAAACATCTAGAAAATTTGGAAAAGACCAAACATAAGAATAATAGGAATAGAGGAAGGAAAAGAGATCAAGGTTGAAAATATTTTCAAAAAAATAATAGAAGAAAATTTCCCTAACTTAAAAAATGATTTGCCTGTCATGTTGAAAGAAGCATACAGAACGCCTAATAGACTATACTAGAAAAGACACTTTCTTGGCACATAATAATCAAAACACTAAATGTATGGAATAAAGAAAGATCAAGAGCTGCCAGGGGAGGAGACCAACTAACACATAAAGGCAGACCCATCAGAATAACACCCGACCTCTCAATGGAGATTCTAAAGGCCAGAATGGCCTGGACAGATGTCCTGCAGATTTTAAGAGAGCACAGATGCCAACCTGGATTACTATACCCAGAAAAACTTTCAATCACTACACATGGAGAAAATAAGACATCCCTCGACTAAAAAGATTAAGCAATATCATATCTATCTAAAAATGCAATACTACAGAAGGTTCTAGAAGGAAAACACAAACCTAAAGAGATTAAGCACACCAAGAAATAACAAGAAACAAATAATACCAAAAAACATATCAAAAGAGGGGAAACACACACACACACACACACACACACACGCCAATAAAATAAAAGGAATCAAAAACACTGTTCCTTATTACCTTTCAATATCAGTGGACAAAAATTCCCCAGTAAAGAGACACAGACTAGCAGAATGGATAAGTAAACATGATCCATCATCCTGCTACAACTAAGAAGTACACCTTACTATCAATGATAGGCATTACCTCAGGGTAAAAGGATAGAAAATGATATTCCATGAAAATGAATCTAAAAAATCAAGCCGGTATAGATATTTTAATAACTTATACAATAGCGTTCAGAACAAAACTAATCAGGACAGTGTACAGTCATGAAAGAAAAAAATTGCTAAGAGGACACTGCAATTCTTAACATCTGTGCACCAAACACAAGTTCATTAAAGAAACATCACTTCGGCTTATATCACTAACATACTGACAATGGGAGACTTTAATACTCCACATTTGCCAATAGACTGGTCATCCAGACAGAAATTAAACATTGAAATGCTGGAGCTCACTGATCTTATAAATCAAATGGACTTAACTGATATTTACAGAACATTTCACCCTAACACAAAAGATATACTTTCCTCTCAGAACCTCATGGAACTTCTTTGAAAATTGACCACATTCTCATACAGAAAGAAAGTCTTAACACATACAAGAAAATTGAAATAATACCCAGCATACCATCTGACCACCACGGAATGAAACTGATTATCAATAATAGCTGAAAGCTTACAAACTCATAGAAACTGAACAACTCTCTACTGTAGGAAAAAATGGATCAAGACAGAAATTAAGAAAGAAATGAAAGACATTATAGAATTAAATAAAAATGAATACACAACATATCCAAACATACAGAACACAATTAAGGAGGTTGTAGTTGTCAAGCTGATAAGCTTAAGTAGCTATATAAAAAAACAAACAAACAAAAGAAAAGACAAAAAGCAAATCAAGATACCTTATACTAGAAATTCAACAGCATACATGAAAACTATAGAACAAAAAGAAATCACACCCTAAAGGTGTACATGGAAGAAACAATCAAATTTAGGCCTGAACTCAATAAAATAGAAACAAAACTAAACAAAAACAATACAAAGAATCAATAAAACAAAGAGTTGTTTCTTTGAAAAAATGAATGAGATTAATAAATCCTTATCAAAATTAACTAAAAGATGGAAAGAGAAAATCCAAATTAAGGAAACTACAGATGAAGAGGTAGACATAGCAACAGACACTGAGGAAATACAGAGAATAATAAGAACACATTTAAAAAAACCTATGCTCCATCAATGTGGAAAACCTTTAAAAAAATGGAAGATTTTCTCGATACATACGACTCCCAAAAAAATTTGAATCCAGGTCAGATGAGCAATTTAAACAAACTTATAATCTCTAGTGTAACAGAAGCAATCAACAAAAGTCTCCCAAACATAAAAAGAAAAACAAAAAACGCCCAACAAACCAAAAACCCCTGGGAAAGATGGATCAAACCCAGAAGTCTACCAGATCTTCAAAGAAGAATTAATGCCAATACTCTTCAAATTATTTCCCAAAATAGAAACAGAAGAAACATTCCTCAATTTGTTTTGTGAGGCCTCTGTAATACTGATACCCAAACCACATAATACTCAACAAATAAAGAGAATTGAAATTATCCATAAAATGCTTGCAAACTGAATATAAGAACATAAACACATCAAAAAGGTCATCCACTATGATCAAGTAGGCTTTATCTCATACATAAACCATTTCAACATATGTAAATCCATAGATACAATCCATCAATAAACAAATCGGAAGATCAAAAGCACATGTTCATCTCATTAGATTCAGAAAAAAGCTTTTGACAAAATTCAACCCCTTTCATGTATAAGTCTTGGAGTGTTTAGGGAACAAGGGTATACTTTAACATAACAAAGACAGTTTACAGAAAACCCGTTGCCAACATAACTTAGATGAAGATAAATATAAAGCAATTCTACGAAGTCAGGAACAAGGCAACCTTGTCCATTTTCTCCATATCTATTCTATATAGTACTTGAAGTTAAAGCTAAATCAGTAAGACCGAAGTGGATCAAGGGGATACAAATTAGAAAGGAAGAAGTCAAAGTATCTTTATTTGCAGATGGTATGTTAGTTTATATAAATGACTCTGAAAATTCTACTGGGAACACCTACATCTGGATACAAAATTAAACTATACAAACAACAAATGGACTGAGAAAGAAATTGGGGAAATAACACCTTTCACAATAACCTCAAATAACAAAATATCTTGGAGGTAATTCTAACCAAGCAACTCAAAGACTTGTATGATTTAAAACAAACAAACAAAACTTCAAGTCTTTGAATAAGGAAATTTAAGAAAATCCCAGGAGACAGAAAGATCTCTCATGCAAATAAATCAATAGGACTAACATACTAAAAGTGGTCACCCTACCAAAAGCAATCTACAGAGTCAATGCAATCCCCATCAAAATCCCAACACAATTCTTTACAGGTCTTGAAAGGGCATTTTTCAGTTTTATATGTAAACACAAAAACTCAGGATAACTAAAACAATTCTGAATAATAAAAGATCTGCAGGGGATAACACCATCCACGATGTCAAATACTATTACAAAGCTACAGTAATGAAAATACCATGGCACTTGCACAAAAACAGACACTTCAATCAATGGAATCCAACTGAAACCCCAGACATAAATTAACACACATATGGACATGTGGTTCTTGGTCAAGAACTCAGATTAACACACTGCAAAAAAAGATAGTATCCTCAGCAAATCATGCTGGTCAACTGGATGTCTATATGTAGAAGAATTCAAATAGATCCATACTTACCCCTCTGTATAAAACTAAACTATAAATGGATCAAACATGTCAGCATAAAACCAGATACACAGAACCTGACAGAAGAGAACATAGGGAATAGCCTTGAACTCATTGGCACAGAAAAAGACTTTCTCAATAGAAAGTTAATACAGGCACTAAGGTCAACAATGAATAAATGGGACCTCACGACAATGAAAAGCTTCTGTATGGTAAAATGAATCCATTATTTGAACAAAATAGAAGCCTGCATAATGGAAAAAGCAACAACTACACATACAATAGAAGGGTAATATTCAAAATATATAAGGAACTCAAGGAACTGTATATCAATTTGTTTTAACAAATCACCAAGTTTAAAAATGGGGCACAGATCTAAACAGAGAATTCTCAAAACAGGACACTCAAAGGCTGTAAAACACCTAAAGACATGTTCAACATCCTTAGTAATTAGGGAAACACAATTCAAAACTACTTTGGGATTTCATCTTACTCCTGTCAGAATAGCTAAAATGAATAAAACAAATGACAGCTCATGCTGGTGAGGATGTGGAGTAAGGGGAACACTCATTTATTAGTGGTGGGGATGCAAGCTAGTAAAGTCACTATAGAAATCAGTGTGGCTTCTCAGGGAGATGAGAATCAATCTAGCATATAGCCAAAGAATGCTTCATCCTATATAGAGACAAGCTCAACAATGTTAATTCCATTTGTAGTAGCCACAAATTGGAAACAACACAGACGTCCCTCAACAGATAGATGAATAAAAAATGTGGTAGATTTTACACATTGGAATACACTAACCATCCATTTAAAAAATGGAATCAGGAAACTGGCAGGTAAATGTTTCAAGCTAGATAGAACTGCATGAGATAACTATTGTGTCAGAAAGACAAATACATGTAAATGTGGAGATTAGTTGTTAAGTCAATTAGAACCAAGCTTAATTCCATAGAATGACAGAGGTTAGATATAGAGTATGGGGCTAGGGGATAGAGACAGAAAGATCTCTGTAGGAAAGGGAAATATATTAGATGGCTATGCATGGGTGGTGGTAGCACTGGAATGAGAGGATCAGTTGGAGGAGGAGTGAGGAAAAGGAGACAATGGATGGAATACAGTGATGGGGAATGTTCAAAATTAAGGACTATTTTAAAGGTAGTAGATTCTTCCTAAAATGTATACTTATGTGAAGAAGAACTAAATGAAATTGTTAAATAATGGCACCAAATAAATCTTCCAGTACTAGGAACGGGTTCCATCTAATTTAGTTGTTGGCCAAAGGAGTCCCATGGGAACCACCAAACAACCTAGGCTTTTACTAGGACTGCAGGCTGCTCTCCACAAGCAGGCACTATTTCTAAAGACAACACCAACAGAATTCATTGAATATAGAGCAGTCTAGCTGGTATCTGCATAGAGCTTTCACCTCCACCTGCTAGTGTCTTTGGTACAGGACATAGTCTGCAAGCTATAAAAGGAGAAATGCAAACACAAACCCAGCTATAACTTCTTGATACACAATGGTGTCTTGCCTATAAGACACGCTAGTGCACTAGTGGCACTAAGCTTGTGGTAGTATTCAATGAATATCTCATTTGACTGCAGGCCCATTCCGTGAGATGGAACCCATACCAAAGATTGTCTTGGTGACCAAGAACCTAAGACTAGATAGCACACTGACCTAAGGCAAAACCAAATACAACAAAATGACTCCTAATGACATTCTGCTATATTAATAGATCAGTGCTTTGCCCAGTCATCATGAAAGAAGCTTCCTCCTGCAGCATGGGAGCAAATATAGGGACCCACAGCCAGATATTATGCAGAGCGAGAGACCTTGGGACACTTAACCCTAATTGGGATAGGTCCATCAAATCCCTCCTCTCAGGACTGAGGTAACCTGCAGATGAAAGGGTGGAAATAATGTAAGAGCCAGAGAGGATGGAGGACACCAGAGAACAAGACTCTCTTTACTAAAAGGATCGATGTATATGTAAATTTCAGAGACCGAAGGAAGCAGCATGCATAGGACCTACATGGGTCTGCACCCAATGAGGTTGATAGCTAAAAGGAGAAGGGGATATAAGTCCCTTTCCTAACCCATAACCAACCTCCAACTGATACCCACTTGAAAATAAAATACATGTTTTCTACAAGGGAGTCTCACTGGAAAATAAACTCTTAAGAGTTTTCCCCATGACCAGCAGTAGACTGTAACATGAATAATGAAAACTCAGAGACAGATTTTTGGGTTCAAGTGTTAAGTTGAAGGTCAGAAAAGCAAAGCAGCCTGACACTGGTGCTTACCTCTACCTTAGACTGACATGGGTGATCCTGTCTCCACGATTCTTCTGAGTACAACACAGAATGCACTGCTCTCTCTCCACCAAGCCTCAAACTGCAATCCTTGTTTTGTCTCCTGCCTTGTATTCCTCTTTCTGCCCAGCCACATCACTCCTGTCTCCTCCTCCCTAATGCTGGGATTAAAGGTATATGATACCAAGTGCTGAGATCACCTATGTGTGAGCTGTTTCACTTTTAAACTGTATTAATTTTGTGTACTCAGTGTAGCCTTGAACTAACAGAGATCCATCTGCCTCTGTTTCCCCAGTCCTGGGATTAAAGGTGTGAACCACCACCACCTCCTGGCCTCTTCTGTTAGCTAGTATGGTTGCTGAGATTAAAGGTGTGTATCACCACTGCCTGCCTCTATGGCTGTGGCTAATTTTGCATTTTGATCTCCAATTGCTTTATTAGGTCATAAACAATGTATCACCACAGTAGATAGTCAATAGAAAGTGAACTGAATGACATCCTTGGAGGTTCCTTGTATCATAATGTTGTGTCTGAGCTTGTTTTTGCTTTTGCTTGTCTCTGTGGCTTTGGAGGCTCTCCTGGAACTCACATTGTAGATCAGGCTGGCCTCGAACTCACAGAGATCTGCCTGCTTCTGCCTCTTGAGTGCTGGGATTAAAGGCATGCACCACCAATGTCTGGTTGTTTGTTTGTTTTAAATTGTAGGTTGTTTTTAATTTTTATTTTATATACATAAATATGTGTATATCTTTTTATCCTATAGGTTCTTTGGGTATATATCATGGCTTCCTATTTTGTATTTTATGGGATTCCTGAATGTGTGAACAAGTAGGTCTCTGTTTCTTGTGGCTTTTTATGAACTGTTTTCTTTCTTCTTCCTTTTTGCTTTTTGTTTGTTTTACTTTGTCCTAATAGGGTGTGTAGCTTTTGTTTTATCATATTGTATATTTGTTATATTATAATATAATTCTCTTAGAAGCCTACTTGTTGTCAAATGAGAGACAGAAAAGTGGTGGATGCAGATATGAGGGGATATGGGAAGATCTGAAATGAGCAGAAGGAGAAACTGTAATCAGGATGATTACAGTATTTATAAGGGGGAAATTCTATTCTCAATAAATGGAAAAATTGCAGTAAAGAGATCGTCTAACACAACACAATCCAAAGATACACTAATTCTATGTGTATGGTGAGGAAAGATAGTAAGAAAAATTAAACTCCTTTTATCTGTAATTGAACCATTATGTTTTCATAAGAGAAGAAAACTTCAGGTACACAGTAAATCATGGCACACAATAGTCTGGAATCTGAATAGAGCTGTTCCAATATTTTCTGTATTGTGTGACATACTTGGTACACATGTTGTGTGTTCAGGGTCAAGGTTTTGTGAGATTTCACAATGGGACACCCATGAGCACTGATGGGAAGTCCTCAGATTCAGTGCATGTTTTATTTTGAGTTAATATTTAGTCATTGTGCATTCAGAAACCTTTGAATAATTTTTTCATGACCCTCACATTCAGTTCAGACCCCATTAAGTGGTACAATCAATGGTTTAAGGAACTGGGTTCTAGGTGATTTCTTCTGTTTGAAGCTACAATTCATTCAAAGTTGGAGACTAAGGGACAACCCAAAGCCATTGGAATGTTGAAATAATGTAAAGAGAATTCAGGACACTAGCAATTTCCTTCAGTACTAAAGGCTGACTGAGGCCCCTGCAAATCACAGTCGCATAATAAAGCAGTAGACTAATATCGCAGATGACCAAATGAAGGATTCAGTAACCATGCAAAGCACCAGGAAGCAGGGAAGCCTGTGCATCTGCCAGTACTTAGGACCATCAGTTAGCAAAGGGTCCAGAGATGCTAGAATGGTCTTTGAGTATGCCATCTACGTCTGCTAAGGGTGACTATGGAGATGGTTGAGGAAGGAAAGTTAATTCTTATGTTGGAAACTTGAGAAGAGAAGGATATATGGGAACAACGTCTATTCATAACTTTCACTTTATGACTTTTCAAGAGAAATGTAACTCCACAGACTTTAACCTTAGTCAGTTGAAGATAAAAACCTTTAAATATTTGATAATGGCATCTTGAATGAGGAAGTCATTTGCAATTTCTTGCAGGAACAATTCTTTACTGTTATAAAAATACAGTATTACCCATAAAGTTGAATGTTTGCAGAGTGACTGTTGACATGTCTAATAAAGACAGATAAAAATCTCACATTCAGTAGAAGGGGAAGGATCTTCAAACAAATCTGTTTGCTCATGGCCTTTGAGGTGCACAGGAGATACTTTTCTGTGTGGTCTTTTTAAATAGATGTGTTGATTCCCTAGTGGACACCTGTCAGGGACTGTAGAGAATACACAGCCACACATCCTATGTCCCCCGACTGTCCTGTTTGAGAGGGATGGTCTACTGCATTCATAAAGATGTAGGAGAGAGTTGTTGAAGAGTAGAGGTCCTCAGTCCATGTACCTGGAAATAAGCAATGCAGGAGGCTGTGTCAATCATTCACTGGGTAGACAACTTTGGTTCTCATCTGGTGTTATGTGGGCTATTTGCTTCAATATACTTCTCAAAATACATTCTCATTTCTAAGTATTGGGCCAGAACAATGCATCCATGATAGTCAGATCACCATTTAGCCATTTGTAGTGCTTATTTAAATGAGAGGTAAAATACCCACATGTTCTTCTATACAATTTGTTTAATAGAACTCACAGGCTTCAAGCTGAATGAGCCCTGGATTAGATGTCAGAGTCTGGTTTTATCCTAGATCTGCTGCTGAGTGGACTTGCCTTTTCCACTCTGCAAGTAAAGTCCCCTTCTCTCTGTGAGTCTCTTCATCGTTTATTTTGAAGTAAACCATCTGTAGTAGATCTTCAATATATGCACCCAGTGTTTTAACATGTGT
The DNA here is from genome assembly GCF_017639785.1 of Mesocricetus auratus. NCBI lineage: Eukaryota > Metazoa > Chordata > Mammalia > Rodentia > Cricetidae > Mesocricetus > Mesocricetus auratus. The sequence goes on along the minus strand of NW_024429218.1, from coordinate 3,332,935 downwards.
GTTACACATGCTTTACCCCTCACCTAGGTCTCTACTGAGCAATTACATTTCCATCACTGCTTTCCTAACTACTCTATTCCCTGGTATTTTTAATGTATTACTCTAGCCTTGGTATGTATGTTTATTCAACATGAATCTGTCAATTGTTCTGTGTTATTACAGTATGAAAATATTAAGGGTCCCAAGCAGTGTTAAATACTAGAAATTGGAAGGTCATAGGATAAGCAGAACAAAGACAAAAGACAGCTACTGGGTGATTGCTTTGAGGTCACACTAACCATAACTACTATTTAGAGGTCAAAAACTACTATTGTCACAACTTCCTCCTATGAAAAAGTGACTAGACTCTGAGATGTAAAGGTGATGACATATGTGTACGGCCTTGTCTACCAGCATCCAGAGCAGAAGATGGTTGTTACCTTCCATTCACCTTGAACTACTATGCAAAAACATTGACAGGGAGCCTAGTGCATTTCAGGCAACTCAGGTGTAAGCACATGTGGAAAATGTAGTAATAAAATCTCAGCTTCTTCAAAGGGAGAGAGGAGTGAGTAGTGGCTAGAATGTGAAATAGCCAAACAAGGAAAATAACGTAAAGTCTCCTAGGGGAACCAATGAGGGATGTCACGCCACCTAATGCAGGAAGTCTCATTGATAGTCTAGAGTTGTGGTTGTCAGCCCTCCTAATGCTGTGACCCTTTAACACAGTTCCTCATGTGGTGGTGGTTATGAAATGATTTCACTGCTACTTCTTAACTGTAATTTTGCTACTGTAAATATGTAAATATTCCTGTTTTCTGATAGGCTAAACTGACACATGTGAAAAGGTTATTCAACTCACAAAGGGTGGTGACCCACAGGTTGAGAACCACTGGTTTATAAAGTTTGCATGGACTCAAAATTAAGACACAATGTTCCTATGACACAGCCTGATGGTTTGTTCCATGAGTGGCTGGGACTACCTCCTCTCAGTCTGGAGGTTTATCACAGATCTATTAAGTTGGTATTACATTTCCCATCCATTTTCCCAAGGACTGATTAGACAACAATAAACAAACCAGATAAAACAAAAATGTGAGTAGGGAAGTATTGAATTTCAATGTACATGGAAGATAGGTTTAGCTATTGATATCTTGTTCACTTGTCTGATACTGTGTTTTCATATGTTATAAAACTGCTGTGACTCAGTAATCCTTTATTTCTCTTTCATTTGAGTTCATTTAAAATGATTCTTAGTATATTTGCCAACATAGAAATTCTTGCATGAGCTCTGCCTTATAGCCTCACCATGTCAATATTTATTATTTGTGTTGTGCTTTGTGGATGTTAGCAGAGCTCTGATAAAACAGTTAATAATGATATACTAACTAAGCAATATGCTGTGTAAATTGTCTACTCTCTATCTTATTTCTCCATTTTAGGAAATAATGAGTTCAACCGGAAATACAATAGGAAGGGTATTTGATTTTCAATTTATGTAAAGATTTGTTCAAAGCCAAAATGAAAACTCTCCAGAACATATGAAGAGAGTTGAGACTCTTATCTGTCTCCAACAAATATATTCCTACCCAGTTTGCTTATGTGTTTATACTAAGATCAAATGCAAGCTCTAGATTTCATCAGTGCTATTTGCCTTATATCAACTAGATTTGCAAATTCTTCAAGGACAGCAACCACATTAACTTTTTAAGGGCCAACTCACTTTAAGTTCCCTCACTCTGCAACCTATCAGTCACTGTTCTTGTTACGTCATTGCTATCATTCTGGAAATTCTTTCCATCATTTTGTTACCTCTATCTGGTATACTTTCCATAGCCACCTACAGCCCTGAAAAAATGTCTCTGTATATACTTACCATGTCAGAAAAGTTTTAGACAAAAGCAAACAATACCAAAAACAGGGCATGTTCCTACAAGGAAGACTTCACCTATCTAGTCAGAGAATGCAAGTATTTTAACCACACCAAGTATAGTCCCAGGATATTCTTGTGTGTGTGTGTGTGTGTGTGTGTGTGTGTGTGTGTGTGTGTGTTTGCATGCCTTACGAACAAGATATTTGAAGCAAATTATTACTAGATAGTGAATTGGTTGATATCTACATAATTGTCATTTTAATGTGAAATCTGCTTAAATTTTATAACAAAACTCTTATGAAACAAAGAAAAACACTATTGAAATATGAGAACCCAAATGACAAGGTAGCTAACATTATTTAGGGATTGTTTTGTATTTATTATGTAGCAGTCAGACAAACAAAAATAAAGGCCACATGTATTCTTGCAGCATTTAAAAACCAAACAATAACAAAAGTTATTTTTATCATCTTACTGTTATGTGCTTTTGTTTGGCTTTTAACTACTTGGATCTTCACTCCCAGATTTATGTCTTAGGGATTTTCATAATGAATGAAGAACAAATTCCTGAAGCATCTGCGATGTAACTAGAAGAAAAGTATGACATAGTAAATAGGGGCTAAAGTTACCTGAGACACTGCTACAATCACATCAGAATGCAATGATTCTGATGTGTTAAGGACATCAGGATAAACTAGATTTGTTTTTAGTTGCCTTTTAAGTTAGTTTCTTTTCATTTTCTCACATGTATTTCTTAAATTTTAGATTTTCATTTTAGGAAATTCTGCCTCGTTTTCTTTTAAGGAACCTTGACATTGCCCTTTGGTTTGATTCACTTGATTAATTTAATGTTTATAGAACAGGTCCTTAAAACACTGCACTTGGTTGGTTCTGTCAGCGCCCCCCAGTGAGGGCTCAGTTCTGTCAGTTGGGCACTCCCTTCAGCCTCATCTCTGCAGGATGCTCTTTAGAGATGTTCACACAGAATTTGTGATATGATTACTAATCAACAAAACCTCAATCCCCATGTCTTAGTTAGGGTTTCTGTTGTTGTGAAGAGACATGGTAACTCTTATAAAGGAAAAGTTTTAATTGGGACTGGCTTATAGTTTCAGAGGTCTAGTTTATTACTGTCACAATGAGAAGCAAGACAGCATGCAGACATACATATTTCTGGAGAAGGAGCTGACAATTCTACATCTTGAACCTCAGGCAAGAAGCTGAGCATATATGAGACCTCAAAGCCTGCCTCCACAGTGACACACTTTCTCCTATAAGGCTAAACCTACTACAACAAGATCACACCTCCTAATGTTGCCGCTCCCTACGGGCCAAGCATTCAAACACAGGAGTCTATGAGACCATACCTTTTCAAACCACCATTCCATCTCTACCCACTTACATGCCATAGAATCTTTCTCTGACTTACTTGTATTAAAAGTGATTGGATTACATGTAGTTTATCAGCCACTGTTCATTTTCTGGTGGTAGATTGTTTCCACCGACAGAGACAATAACTCCCCTTTTTGTGGACACACCACTTTTGCAGTGACTTGGCTTCTGTACCTAACTAGATGTGCTTATATTCTACACTTCTTGAAGATGGGCTTCAATGTGTAATTTTCTTGGTCAACAGTACTTCACATATGTTCAAATAGATCCTTGAAAAATGTTGTATACTGGGCCTCATTGCCTTTGTGCTTAGATGCTGCAATTCTTGTAAACACGAGCTGCATTTGCTTAGCTGAAGACAAGGAGCAATCTGAATAAAGGTACCATTGTTTCAGGTCAGCAGTGCTCCAGAGTCCCAATGGAGACCCCCTAGACTGTGTAGCAATCACCACTACCTGATTCATGCAACTGTCCAACAAATGCACAAAATTATGGTTAAAACTCTTTTTAAAAAATCACCCAAGTGCTTAGTTAATTACCAGCTAGTTTCTCATGTTATGGGATGCTTTGCTATGTATTGCAGCTTAGCAGTTTAGCAGGTGATATCAGAAGAGGGAGACAGTCATTACAAAGCTCTCAAAGAACTCATATAGCTTTAGGATAAGATAAGAAGAGGCTGAAAACACATAGGAAACTTCTAGTCTAAACTGGAGAAAAAAAGAGGCAATGAATATGTTAGAGGTGACAATGTGGCAAGAAGACTGTAATTGCAGGCTGGGAAGATGGTAATTTCTGTTACATAGTTGCAAACAATGGAGGAAACTGTCAAAAATCACAAAACCATCCCCAGTAAACTCACAGAAGGGGCTAAGATTTTATGACCAAATTGCGAAAGTGTGGATTGACTTCTGGCTAGCTGCACTTGAGAGGAAGATGGGCTAAAGAAGGACTTGTTTGGCAAGATGACTTTAAAGATATATTGGGATTACAACTTTCCTGGATTGGAAAACAAATGTGCTTCATTTCCAGTCCCTCCTCAAAATAAGATGCGTCTTCAGGAACGAGGATGCATTTTAGGGCTGCCTAATGGCTAGAAGACCCATTTAAAACCCTCTGATAAATTTTACTTTTATTTATTTCATTTTTTATTTAACTTTTTACACATGTCACCCTCAGTTTCCTCTCCCTCCCGTCCTTCCCCATCCCCCAGTCCTGCTAACCCTTCACCCCCACTCCATCCCCTCTCGGCTCCCCAGGGAGGGCAAGGGCTTCCATGAGGGATTTTCAGAGTCTGTCACATCATCCCAGGAAGGGCCGAGGTTCTTCCCCATGTGTCTAGGCTGAGAGAGCATCCCTCCATGTGGATTAGGTTCCCAGAGTCCATCTGTATGCCAGGAATAAATACTGCTCTACTTTCCAAGGTCTCACAGATTGCCAAGGGCTCCTCTCTGTCACCCAGGTTCGGTGGGAGGGATGTCTGGATCAGTCCCATGCTGGCCTCTCAGTCACCCTCTGATAAGGTTTAAATGGTGCCTAGTAGTCTCTTTCACTGAGGTGAGGCTTTAATAATTTTAAGGGTATCGTCTCACTCTCTCTGACGTGGCGTCTCATCCGCAGAGGTACCTATTTTCACACAAGTTTAGGGGTATAGATTTGAGAGTAAGAAATGTACTTGGTTATGATTTATTAGCACATTCAAAAGTTGTTGTCAAGGTGATGCCTGCTTTTGCTGTAAAGATCTTAAAGTGCTTGCCACCCAGGAGCGTCAGTGAACCCTACTTCTTCGAACAAACCTCAGGCTTTAAGAGGGTGTGGCAAGAGTGCAAGAGTCATGAACCGGGAACCAACTTTGGGGCTAAAATTGGGTCCTAACTAAGGATAGTACTTGTGTTTGATTTTGAATTCTCTTGCAAGAATATCTGGTAATTAAGGAGTTGTCATCTAGCTTAGTTAGAAGCTTCAGTGGGATTTCACCTGCAACCATTCCAACAGTTTCTTGGGAACTATTGCCATCATAAAAAGATTCCTCTCTGCCTCACAATAGCCTTCTTCCTTTGCCATTTGGTCATTAGCTTTTTTTTGTAAGTGCCCATTCTTTTTGGACTAAGTTAGAGTTTCCAAGGAGCTGTTCTTAAACAGCCTCCAGGCATCTTCATGGCTGTTAAATTTCAAAATGTCTTCTGGGCATTATTTTTTTTCTTAGTAAAAGCCCACATTATGCCATCATTTCCTTTTCTAAAATAGTGTCATTCATCATGATTATTTTTGGCTTTTCTTCCTTGCCAGCTAAGCAGACTTAACCCTATGTTGATAGGCATTGAACAGACAGTCCCTGGGGGTGGCTCAAGAATCAATGTCGCTCTTGAGCAGCCTTCAACTCAGTGAAACTATCACCTCTCCTTTTCTGAGGCAGGGAAAGGGCACGGCTTGCGTGTGCAATGTCTTCCATCTATCAGGAAGATGCCACAGGAATGACAGAGAGAGGGTAACAAGTCTCAGCAGTGAGCAGGGTTCAGACTTCTGATGAGAAAGATGGATCACTGAAGAGGTGTGTGTCCTTCTTGACTAACTGTTTGTCTCTCAATGCGATGGTTGTTATTTTCTTATTTTACTCTATTCCCTCAAAAGATATAAGCAGGGTGAAACACCTAGCAACAGTGACAGTCCCTTCCCCATCTAACCACACACACTGCAGTGCTGTACTGACCTGTTGGGAAGAGCTTGTGGTGAATACACAGGGTTTGGTAGATTCCCTCTGAAGGGGCAGAGAAAAGCCATGGAAAATGACTCTGCCGTTTTTGATCTCTTCAGTAAGATAAACAAAAAGACACTGACATAACTCAAGACTCCTACACAAAGTTATATGAGAAGCACTTCCATAATCCTCCAGATATACATGGTGATATATCACCAAAGATTACAGTACTGCTGCTATTGTGTGGGTGGAGACAGAGGGTAAGCGTCCTGGTTTCTGTTGTGAGAATGGGGAGTGGCAGGCTAATCTAACAGCTGTCCAAAACCACAATGAAATAATGGTACCAAACTCATCAAAGGACAAAAAAATATTGTGGAAACAAAGAAGAAATTAAAAGGGATCTAAGAGTGGGTAAGGCTCCGGGTAACGCCTTTAGAGAAAGGAAAACAGAAGTACACATTAAAGATAAACAGGGAGGAGATTTAAAAGACTTCAAAAGAAAAGAATAGATATGGAGGTTCGTGGTGAAGATAAAATATATGTGTGATAGGAGACTTTACATGAAAACCAAAGCAAGGAGAGAGTATGTGCCAAAATATATTCTTGGAATTTTTCATATATATGTGTACTGTGTGGGTGGGCATGCATGCATGTGTGTATGTAAAAGCTAAGACAAATATGTTAGCACATTTATCACATAATTTTTTTAAATAAGCATAGATTAAACATTAAAATAAAATACGTAGACTGATTAATAATATTAAAAATATACTGAATTCTAGATGAGAAAAAGAATGAAGAGAAAATTAATGAAACTCAATAGTGCCAATAGACACAATTCATCCAATAACCAAAAATTTTCATAAAGTATCAACTACATAGGTATGAGATGGCTCTGACATCTGTCTCTTAATTATAGCAAAGTCAAGTGAGGAATCTATTTTTTAACAATATAGGACAGTACAATATTATGTGTTTCAACAATACAGAAGATCTTTGCTTTGAGGCCACATTGTCCATTCATGAAATTCAACTCTATCCAAAAATAGAAAAAACATTTGATAAACCACAAAGACTAGAAATCATATTAATAATCTAACTGTAGATTTTAAAGAAAGCTGAACATTAACAAAAAAGCCAAATAGGCATATTTAATAGAAATTTCAAAGTTCTATTAAGCAGTTAATCATAGGAGAATGGAGAAAATTAGAATTAGAAAACTGCTTAAAATTGTGACACAAAACCTGAATCTGTAGGAAGTAGGAGCAGATGTCACAATAATTTTACAGTTACTTATGTAAATAGTAGTATAAATAAATGTATACAATGCTTACCTGGAAATGTTAGGATAGGAAAAAGGTGAGCCATGGTGGCACAGATGCCCATTCTTATAATGAGGACTACGCACGGAAACCCTGTGCAAAAACAAAACCGAACGAGCAAACAAGGAGAAGAATGGAGCCCTACTATAAATAATTTTGGATAATTTGCCATTTCTATTTAACACAGACTAAAGACTTTTGAAATCACTAAGTTTCTTTTCAAACAATTAGAATTCCACTGTATACATTTGCTGTGTGATTATCTGTTGAGATATTAATTCATTGTTAAATCCAACAAAGTCTTAATAAAAAACATTGCAGAAATCGGGGACACCATGAAAAGACCAAACCTAAGAAATATTTTTTCTTTTAGTTCTTATAGTTCATCTTTGTATGGATATTTGCACTACATTTTTGTTGTTGTGATGAAACTCCATAACAAAAAGCAACTTAAGGAAGAGTTTATTTTGGCTTTATTTCCCAAGGGGTAGATTCTATAATGGTGGAGAAGGCTTGGAAGCAGGATCAGCAATCTGAGAGATCGTATGTTAGCCATACACAGGAAGCAGGAGCAGGGCCAGCTAACAGGAAGTGGGGTGAGGCCATTAACCCTCAAACTGTGTAAGGGGGCATGGAGTCAGTACAAAACATATCCAGACACCAAATGCTCAACACAAAGGGAATTTATTACCCCAGAGTTGCAAGCATGGGCTACAGCAGGTGGTTTTGTAGGATGAGGCTTTTAAGGAGGAAAAAAAAGAAAGGCTGTATTAGGATGAGTTGATGAGTCCTGAATGTAGCCAGTGTAGCCAAAAAGTAAAATTGGGTCGATGGACCTTGGTGATTGCTGGACCTTGGTATTTAGTGTATGGAATAAGTCGTTGGCTGAGAAAAGGAGACCTTGGGGCTCTCTTTAGAAAGGTGATACTGTGGTTTAGCAAGGAATGGAAGGTGAAACAGTACAACCTGCACTGCCAAGTGTCCCATGTGTCTTTTTAGAGAGACCTTCATTTGGCCCTTAGTGATACGACCCACTTCCTCCCAAAGAACTTTACCTTTTAAAGGGTCTACAATAGTGTTCTTAACCTGGAGTTGCAACCCCACGGGCCACGTATCAGGTATCCTGTATATCAGATATTTACTCCATGATTCATAACATTAGCAAATTACAGTTATGTTGTAGCAACAAAATAATTTTATGGTTGAGGTCACCACAACATGAGACATTGTATTAAAGGGTCACAGCATTAGGAAGGTTGAAAACCACTGATCTATATAGCCTCTAGGAAAGCCACCAACCGGGAATCAAGTGTTGAAATATGTGGAGACACTTCCAATTCAAATCGGCACGCCTCTGTCCCGAAAGCATATTTGAATCTTAAGCACAGGAAGACTGGAGTCAGTCATTGAGATGAGACTAAGCTGTCAGTTCCTCAAGTAAAAAGATTGCACATCTCTGGTTTCTGTTTACAATAAATTACATCATTTAATTTTCATCCAACGAGAAGGAAGTTAACATTTTTTATTTTAAAAAATGAGGACATTTTGAGAAAGTAGTGTGTATACCGAAAGAAAAGTTCTCAGGTGTGGAAGATGGTCAGTGTTCTAAAGAACTATACTTTACATACAACTACTTACTCTTCAGAGCTGTGAAGAGAACAGCATCTAACTACTGGTTCTTACACTCAACTCTTGTGTCATATTTTATCACAAGTTTTTCCTTGCACTGCTGAGCACTTAGAAGCACTCTTTGCTGCTGAGGCCACCAGTATCTGTATAGAATGCTGCATATTTGGGTTTGGGTTTTTAATTCTGCTTCTCACATCTGTCAGTTGTCTAATTAGGTGAGTGGATTACTTTGTCATTTCTATTTTTCTTGCTACTGCATCAAATTTCCTTTCAACCATTCTAGAAACACATTGATTAATTACTAATTTATGCCTTCTTGTACTGAACTGCACTGAATTTTTGCAGTTGGAGAGTCTATATAATTTTGTTGTGGTTAGTTCTCAATTTTGGAATGCATTCTATAATGAGTTCGTTCTTCAAAAGCAGTAAAATAAAATGCAACACTTAAGATTCTAAGTATAAATTTTTTACCATTTTTGTTTCACAGTGTCCTTCTCAGGTTGTTACGGTGCTTTTTATGTGCTCCTTAATACCACTCTAGGCAAAGAAAAATGAACACTTTGTATTATCAGTGATAATACAATTGTTCATCTTTTCATTGCATGATGCTGGTTTGAAGGGAAATATAGGAATGTTGTACAGACATATGGAATCACTGAAATCCAAAATTTGTTTTACATAATATTGTTATATAATACACATATAATATACAATTGTCATATATATTCTACACTTAGTTGAACAGTGGAAATTGCCCCAAATGAACTCAACTGATTTAATTTTTCCATACTCATCCTACCAATGCTTTACTTATGAGTAAGAAAGTTCTCATTTCATTCTGAAATGAAATAGAACTAGGAATTGCCTTATCTTTCTCTTTCTTGTAATGCTACCCTTTGGCGCTAACACAGAGAAGCAATGTCAGCTATAAAAGCTTGATAAGGCTCTATAGCTGTGTACACTTCTTAGGATGTCATTACTTTCTTCATGGAAGTTCTAGTTCAAACAAAAATCAAGGTGTTACCTCTTGGTGTGGTCAGCATAGTGAATGACTAGATACTTGCTTAGTCCTTTTGTTAAGTCTTCTTGAACTCTTGTGCCATGGAAATCTGTGGAAATTTTTGTGTTCACAGGGCAGAGAACACATCAGGACTGTAGGAAATAACAATATGCTTCACTTTGGTATCAAACTTCCCATTGAAATACAAGTTCAAAGATTAAATCAGTGAGAATCTTGGGTGTGTGACCATGTAGGATCAAACCAAACTCTCCTGACCTCCATCCCCACCCACACCTCTTTTTTTGTTATAACTGCATCATTTTAATATATAAATATTCACACTTACAGTTAAGAAACTAACATGTGGACATGGTGATCCATCCCACAGTCTCAGCACTTGTGAGGCTAAGATAAAAAGGCGACAATTTTGAAGCCAGCCTGAGCTGCACACTGAGACTCTATCTCAAAGAGAAATAGAAACTGAATGAGACATGCCAACTTTTACTGATAAATGTACTTACATTTTTTTTGACTGTAAGGAAATTCAACAAAATAGTTTTCATTTGACTTTAACCTACACATATATTAGTACTTATAGAACAAACTTGTTTTTAAGATAGGTCTTTTTAAAAGGTTATTATAAAAGAAAATCTGTACAAATGTAAAAACATTACACACCAAAATTAACCGGATTTAAAGACAAAATAATTTAATATACAGTTAGAATTGGCATTCAAAATGGAGACAGGTTTGTTATACAATATTTGTTATACAATATTTTTGACTAAAAAATTTTAGTTAAGTAATAATATAAAATTATTTTAGAATATATAACTCTATTATTTATAATTTGTAATATGATAACTTATAATGAATTGTTCTTTATTCTCTATGTAATCTCAATTTGAACAATAAATTAAGTGATTAACGAAGACACATAGTTAACCTTACATAACAATTTATCTGGGATCTGATGCCCAGAATCTGCAAAAGGGCCTCCTGTGTACATGACTAACATTTATCATTAGTTATTTTTAAATTATACAGATCACCCTCCATAGTATCTCTCTAACCAGGTGAAGCCCACCCACACTTCTTACTGCTGTGTGTCTGTGTGTATGTGCCGGCCACACACCGATGAAGCCAGTGCTGCCTCAAGTTCTATAAAATAACTTACTGCTCTTCAACACCTTAAAATGATTGTCAAACATGAACACACTATGTGCCAGACACACTGCTCAACACTTTACATGTGACTCTTCTAGTATTCCCCAAACTACAGGAACGTTGTATGATTAGCTCAATTTTACAGAATGTAAAGCTTCATCTGAAATGAACACCCAGTCTCCAGCCGGTGGTGTTATTGGGAATATTGTGGAACCTTTGGTAAGATGGGTCTACGGAGGCAGTATATTGGTCACTAGGGGTGGGCTTTAAAGGTGGTAGCCAATTCTGGTTTGGAACAATTTCTCTGTTTCCTGAATGAATAAAAGGCCAAGAAGTTGCTGATATCACAACAGGGGCTGGTCTCTCTTTGGTGTTTTTTCCCACTGTCAGGTACTAGACACCATAACCCGTGACACAAAGGGAACCCTCCCCACCCTTAAGTTGCTTCCATGAGGTATTTTGTCACAGTGACAGAAAACACATTAATACGCAAAGCTTCACTTTGTCCTGTGAGGTCATACAGATCACAAGGAGCAGAACCTAAGGCGGTTACTCTTCCTCAGACAAAACCATCATTATGGAATGAAGAAGACATGGCTTCATCAATAGATTTCAGTCCACAGTCCATGAGCTCCCACTAGCTCCTGCCAGCTGTCTCTGGTTTTCCCCATCATGCTCTTGACCCCCCTTGATAGTTGGGTAACCTGCATGGGACTGAAGTAGATCCTTCATCTGTTGGGCAGTGGTGCCTGGCAGTGGCACCAGGACCTATCCCAGGGGCATGAACTGGCTTTTTGGAACCCACTCCCTGTGGTGGGATACCTTCCTCAGGCTTGATATGGGGGGAGGGACTTGGTCCTGCCTCAACTTGGTATGCCAGACGTTGTTGACTCCCCAAGGAAGGCCTTACCCCCTCTGAGGAGTGGATGGAATGTGGGAAGGAGGGGAGGTGAAGAGGTGGGAGAAGGGGAAGAAGGGGGAACTGTGGTTGGTATAGAGAATTAAAAATGTTTCTTTAATAAAAAAAACTAAACTGAAAACAAAATAAATTGATTCATGGAAATGTCCAGTAATGCAGAGACAAGTGTATTATCCAAGAGCAGATGACTGATGCTTTCCCTGGGGTCCTGTGAATCATTCAAAGAAAGCTGGACTATCAAGTCCCGAATGAATTTATTCTTTCCCTGATCTGATAGCCACCCCCTCCTCCATCACGGTCTGTCCCACAGTCTGCTGGGTGGATCTACTGCTACAAGTCTAAGTATCCATCAACATGCAAGGAACCTCCATAACTAATTTTGAGACTCAGAGACTTTTGTCCATGGAAGTGATTCAGCTTCAGCTGTTTCTATTGCTGAACAAAGGCTAAGATGGGAAGGGTAGGTTTCCTCCAAACTTGTCCTGCCAAATATGCCTGGACGAGCTGCCCGGGAATATCTTCTCGGTCTGCACACAGACAGAGTGGGCAGTAGTTCAATTCTTAACTTTTTGTAAGGAGAATAAAGCTTCTGTGCTAAGTGTCTTCCGAGAAACAGGCTCCCTGAGCCTTGCAAAACACCCCGGTCCCCAGGAACTGCCCAGGGCCCAGGCAGCCTCTTTTCATAGCAGAAAGGTTGGAACTGACACTGGGCTTCACTAGGAGTTTGGGCTTTAACTACGACTGTTGGGGTGAGCTGTCCACATCCTTAGCAACTAGTTTAAAAGAACTATCTTGGAGGCTTTAAAATCTCAATTGCCAACTTTCTGCTCTCCCCCTTCTCAAATATTTCTTGATTTCCACTGCCATTAAAAAGATCTCACAATCTGAAAACAAAAGACAAGATAAAAGTGTCTAACAGCTTCTCTCTGAGAATCTGTTTAGAAAAGAAAGTGAATGCTAGGCATGGTAGTTCATGAATGTAATCCCAACACTTGCAGGGCAGAGGCATGAGTTCAAGGCTAGTGTAGTCTACATAGCATGTTCTAGAACAACTGAAGCAGAAAGGACGGAGGATCAAAAACAAGTCAAGAAATAAAAGTGGAGTGTGCATGTTTGTGTGTTTCTATGAATTACTGTTTGGGGGAGTTTCTTAATAGGCATTTTCTTTTTGATAGAGTCTGCCTATCTGTCCCAGGCAGAATTGGGAAGCACTGTGTAGTCCAGGTTGAACTCAAACTTGTGATCCTCCTGTGTCAGTCTCTTAGGTGCAAGTATACCTAGCTGAACTATAATTTTTGTCTGAAAGGCTACAAGTGTCCTCTTTGGTGGACTTAGGAGAAATTCAATATTTTGCTGGTAGATTAAAATGACAAAGGATAAATAGTTTAGAACTTGGAACTGAGGGGAAAATAATCAAAATAAAATAAAACAAACACCACCTTCCCTACCCCTGACCCTCTCACCTAAAATATGATGGGAAAGAGCACAACTGGTGACAGAAGCCAACTTGAACCAGAGACAAGAACGTTACTCTTTTAAATAAAAGCCAAATAAATAGTTTGTGATGTTTGAGAGGTGGTGGGCACAGCATGTTGTGACACTCTACTGTCCAGAATTGGTGATGCCATTTATAATGTATGAGATTAATGGTGGTTTCAGAGCCATCTTTTCACTGTTGGCATTAACATATAGGGAAGCAGTCTACACAAACTGAAAACATAAAGGAACTAATGTAAAAATTGTTGTATCGTTTGGATTCGGTCACTAATAACTTTGGTCAATCCTTGAAGATTTCCATTGTCCTATATAGTGGAGGTAAAAGCAAACACAAAGCTGGATGCCAAATTATTTAAGTTGAGTAAGTTTCATTTATTCTTGTCAATAGTTCTTTAATACCTGGTGGAGTAGGTTCAATAGTTTCTCCCTGTACTTATTTACAAACCTCATGCATCACTGACCCTTCCTTAGCTTTAATCATAACTCCTAAGGACCTGATTTTATGCATGAAAGTCTCCAAGCCCGAAATCATGAAAAAGAACAAACACTGTTGTGAAATGATGGTTTCTATGTGTGGGTGCCAGGCAGGAAAGGCTCCCTGCAGTTCATTTCCTCCATTTGATCAATTGGCTTCTCATTTAATCTATTTGCCTATGGACAGTTGACCTGACCCGACTTCAGATTAGTTTAATGGGGATTAAGGTGGCATGAAATGTATAATGTTACAAATCGGTAAGTATAAAGATGACTAGAAATTCATTTATCTTTGGGGGATCGGGGTGATTAGGTCAATCTCTAGCTATATTTACAAATAGACTCATGCCACTCCTGAGCAGTGTGGGGCTGGGGAAAGTAACTGTGCTTGCCTTTGCTTAAGCCCACAAGGCCTTTTGGTTTCCGCCCAAATAAAGCAGGCTTTTGGCATGTCTCTGTTAGCTGGCAAAATATGTGCATAATGTCTGCAGAATTTAGAATGACCAGGAGGGGCAGGTCAAAGACAGCCAAATTATGACATCACACCCATAAAGCCTCATCAGCAGTGACACACTGAAAACACTCAGTGAATTGCTTTAATTAATTTGTCTTTATTAAGACATTCTAAGCAGAGCAGTGTCTGCATTCCTTCCAGACTGAATATCCTACCCAGTCCCCTCTTTCCTTCCTTGCTTTTCAAACAAACAAACACAAACCAGGCTACGAGGGGCATTGGTTGACAGGATTTGGAGTGGTGCGACTTGGGGTAACCTGGGCTGCTGTGGGGTAACCTGGGCTGCTGAGGCAGTCTGCTGAGGGGTGGGGGATTGTTTTATAAATGGTGTCCTTGCTTTGGGGATTGCCAAAGATGGTCCTGAGTCTTCCAATCTGGTTATTATGAGAGCATATATTACAGTGCATAGAAAGAAAGCTCACCACCGAATTCTGTCTGTTGTCAAGGTCAGAATAGAGAACCCCTTGTCCCTTCAGAGCTGAGGGACCAGCTGATCTGACCTTGGCTTGCTTGGGGTCTAACGATCAGATTCTTTTGGAAAGAGAGAATAAGGAGGGCTGTTAGGCTGCCAGGATAGAAACAAGATCAAGGAAACAGTGGAATATGCAGTTGAATGCCAGCCCAGTTTTTCTTTGGGTCACACATGTTTTTAAAGCTAAGAATCTGGCTTGTCTACAAAACGACATCAGGAGGAACTGAGGGAAGTGGGAAGAAGTGATGGGAAGCATTTCCTGCTAACTGTCTGACCCTGTCGGGAGTTGAGAATGTCACTGTGTGTGGGCAGATATCCACAAGTCTCCTCAGCTGTGTTGTCTGGCTGCCTGGAGCTTTGCTCAGCCGGCAGAACTTAGAAGCTACTACAGGGCTAGGAGACAGAGAGAAAGCTTGGTGTATGGACCAGTATGGAAAGGAGTGTGAGAGGATTTGACAGCCAGGAAGACGGAAATGAGCCACGCACCAAAAGGTTTACCAGGGCAAGAAGAACATGAAAATGAATAGAGAAAATGTTTCCAAGACCAAAGGCGGCATCAAAGATTTTTTAAACTGTTTTTATAGAAATTTTAAAAGAGCAATGTATGAAATAGGCACTATAAATAAATATTTGTTCCTTTATGTGTTTATGTTACTGTATTAACATTCATTTTTTTCATATTTGGTCAACTTTGAAAAATTCAAGTTCTCAAACATTTTGCTAATAATAGTTGTTATCATACTTGTCTGTGATAGACTAATCAGAACTAACTAGGAACTAGTAGGAGCTATGAGACATTTTGGATACTTGGAACACATATCGGCATGGAGATGTATCTTAAAGCAGTTACCCATATATGTAAAGTCCTGGTTTCTATCTGAAGCCTTGCATAAAACCCAGGGAGGTGATGGCTCTGTGCCTGAAATCCTGACAATTAGGAGGCAGGGCCTGGAGGAGCAGAAGTTCAAGATCATTCTTTTGGGCCATATACGAAAATTCAAGGTCAGCCAGGGTTACATGAGACGGTGGAAAAAAGCAAAATGAAAACAAAAATGAAAGGGCACAGGTGTTCTCTTAATGCAACCTTGGAAGTCAGTTGCATTCCCGAGGGCTTCTATATCAAATAACCAATAATCATGTCAGGTGGGTGACAGATGGACATGCTTTCAAAGCCCCCATAAAATAAAACCCCAAAACATTGCCCAAACAAAGAAAGCAAAGAGGGTAGCGGGTTTTCTCCCCTCAATATTTGGTTCTCATTGCTTTAGTGAACGTTCGTCAAGGAAGTCCTGAACTCAAGTAAGGAAGACACAATCACTGCTACACTCAGGGATGAACTAAACTAGATGTAGGCTTCTGATAGCTAAGAACCTCTGACATAAAGGCTTCATGGTATTTGGTAATGAGAGGACCAGGAGATGAAGAAGGGAAGCTGGAATTTGATGTAACACAAGACCTACTCATAGACAGTCCAGGAAAGAAAGGCCTCTTGGAAAAGCCCTTGATGACTGGCAGGGACAGAGTTCAGGGGTAGGCTGTGCTGCCTACAGGAGATGGGGGGGAGGCACCAGTTGGACTCTGAGCTCATTTGGATTCTGCATGTCTGTGATTCTGAGTCCTCTCTCTGGAGAAGCATCATTTCAGGTTGACTGGATAACCCAGAGAGTGACTAGATATGGTTTATTTTAGTGATGTGATGGGAGAAGTTGCTATTTTATCTCAGTAACATTGGAGCTTCCTTATGCATATATCATCATTACTATCTTGAAGTTTTAAAGTGTGATTTGTTGGGAAAATGGAGTGGAATGTGATTGCAATGCTTAGGATTTTGTTTTCTCTCCAAAGCAAAAACAATGAATCTACTCTCTGGTACCAGTTCTCAATATTTCTTTAGCTTTTACTGGTGTGGCCAGACTTGATTTAACTTAGATAGCATGCATAAATGTTCTGCTCATGCTGCTTCTTAAACACACAAAAACACCACAACACTGTGTGAGCTTATGCTGCAACACATTACAGTTTCTGCGTTTCCCCCTTTGAGGAGGAAAAGTTAATTTGTGAGCTCTGGGTGAAAGAGCTCAGGTTTTTATGTAATTAGTAGTATGTTCAGGTCACATTTAAATAAAAAGAAAGAAAATGAAAATGGCTTGCAGATGGAACAGGCTCTTGACTTCCAGAAGCCATTTGACTAATGGGTCTGGGTATTACTGAAATGGCAGTTACACTGGCACTCTCACCCATGCCATTCTTGCCTCAAGAGGAAGCAAACCAGTCTTGCCGTCACTGACGCCAATATGTGCAAAACAACACCACCATAACACTCAGCCTCAACACCCCTGGAAAGATCTATTCATTGGCTGAATGGGGAAGCAGACAAAAATGGCAGTTTCTCATTATTCTTGATAAAAAAGTATAACATAAAAAGCAGTGTGCACGTGTGTATGTATGTTCATGAATGAGGGAGAGAGAGATGAAATGCTCATACTCAGGTATCTCTGACCAGAACAAGCAGACCAATTTCAGAGTCCTCTAATTTTCATGAGAACTCTGCTTCCAGAAGAAATAGATGCATCACAAGCTCTTGCTTGGCCCTTCTGTGGTAAACTACAGATGATCCAGTCATTTTTGGTAAGATCTCCCTCATATCCAGATGAGTAGCTCTTAGAAGCCTCTCTGAGTCCAGAGACAGAAAGATTTGTGTAAGAAAATGGCCCTGGGATACTATATGAAGGGGACCCCATCTGTCATTGTGTTCTTTCCCTTGTAGGGACTTTATGTAGATGATTTCTTCCAATGTTTCAAGATCAAGAGTTTTTGTGTGGAAATTTATACAGGAGTCTTCCAATGTTTCAAGATCAAGCCATGAGACCAGGAATTTATGTAGATGTTTATATAGAAGTCTTCCAATTGTTCAAGGTGAAGCCCTGAGATCAGGAGTTTATATAGAAGTCTCTTCCAATGTTTCAAGATAAAGCCAGTAGATCATGAGTTGCTTTTGATGGTAAACTGTTTTCAGCCTTAGACTTCCAGCGGGGCACTCTAGGCTAAAAGTACTTTTCTTAGGGCTCTAATCAGATAGGCATTGTTGACTCTGGCTGCTGGGTGTTGCCCTTCATCCATGGATCTTTTCATATTTTCTTGGCACCTCTACTGCTATGTGGAAGATCGTCTGAGACTCACACAGAATGATAGCCAGTATGTAGAAGTTGGAAGGGAACATGTTTACCGTATTGGCATGGGCACTCACATTACAAATGCTGGAAGATTGACCTGAGTACACTTTATTTCCATGGTAAAGTATGTCACTTTAACCTGTGGGGGCCACCATTCTCTTTCCGAAAGGAAAACTGTCAATGCAACTTAAAGGAATTGCCCTTCTGGTTATATTTACTCATTCTACTCTTTCATTTGTCAATAGAAGCTTTCAAAATTGACAGACACACCAGAGGTAAAACACTGAATCACATGCTACAGTCATCATGAAAATGACTAAGGGATTTTATGGTTAAACTACTGAGGAGGAAAATATAGCAATTAATGTTTGCTCTCTTGGGCATGAGTTTCCTGGCAATGGAAATGTGGATGTCCTTGTCTTCCAGATAAAGATTATACAACTAGATTGAGGAAAATATGATGAATGGATGGATAGAGTGCCATAAAAATCCAAAAATTATCTTTGATGAGTTGGAGGGCTAAATATGAGACTAACTCTCTTTATTAAGTTTGTAAAATGTATAATGTAGTTATAAAACCCTGTAAGCAAAAAGCATCTCTATATAGATGAATGCTGGGCATTACATTATATGCCTGACTTGCAATGTAAACAATAGTTCATAAGGCTACAAACCCAGAGATCCCATTTACCTTACCTTTAAATAGATTAATAACATTTGTTTTTAGGAAGGCAAGCTTTGCTTTTATTTAAATGTACAAAAGGTGTGAATATAAAAAAATGAAGAATGAAGATGCTGGAATATATTTAGAAGTATTGAGTGAAAGGTTATATTCTATGAAGTAAAAATCCATAGATACATAAATTATTGGACCCCTTCCTTTGACATTAAAAAATGGGCTCAAAATTGACTCAGACGGCAAACAAATTATCCTTTCCTTCTTGGATAATTTCAACTTGTCTATATGTAGAGGTATATGAGGGGCAACCGTGACATGACAGGTGGAGAAACTAAATGGCTGGATTGGCATCATGGGAATTTGCTTATCTTATCTGAGACAATTTGTTAAGTTTTATTCATATGTCCAAATGCAAGATTAAGAACTTGTAGAAACCACCCGTGTTCACACATCTATCACTCAGATGCAAAACAAAATACAAAATACCAAATGTCTCTAGAGTTGAGCCAGATCTTTCTTATCTTTGAACAATCAAAACTTATAAAAGTCTTAGGGAAATGAAATGATTTATGAATGATCAAGTTTGCTAAAGATTTGACAATTGTTTTTGGTGAAACAAAACTGTCTAAATTATGGTGTATTGTTATAAAAATTCTAACCAAAATATATTTCCAAAAGAGAATATTGTTATATTGTTATTTGTTTACTTTCTCCCTAGACATTACATAAATAAATAACTTCCTATGAGCCTTTTTTCCTCTAAAAGCTGTTCTGTCCTTAAGAAACATTATCGTCTCAACAGAATGTTAGTCTTTCTTAGGCAGAGACCTACACCCTGTCACCAGGATCATCAAACAGATACTCATTGTCTTTCCATCTACCAAGGCATATAATATATATGTTTAGGTTTGATGAAAGGAAGACCATTGGTTAAGAAGAGTAGATAAGCCTCATTCTACTCTAACTCAAGGGACCTCCTACTATTTTTCTCTTTGCCAGGGAGGAAAATATAATTGTCTTTGCCACTGTGGCCTATGGCTGGTCCACCATGTGCAGTTCCTCACATTGTTCTCAGATCTTCGATCATAAAGCAGAGGTTGGTGACTGGACTAGTCAGAGACAGAAAATACCCAACATCGACTGAATCATTGTTGACTTAACAGTGGATGAGGCACACCACATTGTTGTTTGTTGGATACGCAGGAGTCCTTTCCTGACTGGACCTACCCTGAGTGGGTTGTTGTCCTAACAATGTATGACTCATGTCACACTGTTGCTTGCTGGATATGCAGGAGTCCTTTCCTGACTGAACCTGTCCTGAGTGCTCAGACTGTCATCTTCCCATCTCCCTCTCCAGACTCAGCTCTTTGCTCTGAGGACCACATGGAGTATTCTCTAAAACCTTTTTAATTTCAAAACTTTTCCCCACAGAACAATACACTCCCTCTCCCTATCCCAGGAGTCTTTAAATCCTTAAGGGAGATTTTGACATCTCCCTTCTAAACTTTGAGTTTTTAAATATTTTAATCAAGCGTAATAGCTGCATTTTTTCTTGATTAGTTTTTATATTTCCACTCCTCCATACAACTTTGGAGAAAAGAATACTTTGTTCTCTAATATCTTCACAACCTAATAATACTTAAATCAGTCTGGAAAAAGTTGCTCGAGAAAATTAAAACATGTCCATATATTAAAGTAACAGCCTCTTATATTTTATTCACAGATTTACTTATATATTTCAATTGAATCAGATAAATGATCTAACATTAAATAATTCTATAGTGTTCAACATTTAAAATACTTAAAAATAAGCAGAAGTAAATTTACTAAAATGTTAAGATTACCTATTATTGGTGGTAAGAATTATGGCTTTTTATGTTTCTAAACTGAAAAATATGTGTACTAGGTTTGTATATGTATGAATGCATGTGTATGTCTGTGCATATGTGCATGAGTGCACACAAAAATAACCTGGAGATGTATGTAGGTATAGAAACATCACAAAGCAACCCTTTAGCATGTGCAATTAATATTCACTAATAATTTTAACAAAAGATCCATAGATAAGTCATAGTTTTATTGTAATTGAGCATTGCAAATTATACTATTTTCCTAGATCATGTGAAATGTTCCAAACAAAGATTCTGTTCTTGTTACTGAATTTGGAATTATTATACTCCCTTTTTCCTCCTATGCATACATAGGAATAATATAGGAAAGGTCGCTTTGTTTGTTTGTTTGTGTGTTTTTTAATAAACACATATTTAAGGTTCATTTAAACTGAACCTTTGGGATGGCAACCTTCTCACCTTAAGCACTCTGTGTTATTCTTATGTCTGAAAGTCACAGAGAAAAATTGTCTTTAGCTCTGATTAGCCTGGATGTGGATAATGTATAGCACCTCATTGAATTTATATAAATATTAAATAAGTGTTATAATATGCATCAAACATAATAAGGAAGATGCTAAGCACTTAATAAATATCCACTTTTACTGTTTTTGTTGGCATTACTAACGAGCAAATCTAAAAGAAGAAACAAGTCAGACAATAGCATTGAAAGCTAAATCTATAATTAAGAACACACTGTTGCCATGAATCTACTTTGTAAATAAATGAAATTCTGAAGGCTCCTGAAACAGCAGAACCTAGTGTTAATCAGCTGCTTCAGGAAATTGGAAAGCACTAAAATGACCTTGATCAGCTTATTGTGGAAAACAACAGTGTAAGAAAACTATGAACCACCCACAACTAACAACATAGATACAAAGTGTAATAGCTAAGAGCTAGTAAAATTTCAAGTATATTAAATACATTGGGAAATGTCAAGTATTCCCTCAAAGAGAAAAGCACATAAGCAGAGCAATTGAATAACCTCAATAAATTCAGGAAAAATAAATTGATGAACTTTAAGACAAATTCTTGATAAAATGCTTTATAAAATAAGAATACACATAGAATGTTTAGTGCACCTCTCAGGAGTTTTCAGCAAGCATCATACTTGATGTTAAGTCTTCATTAAGAAAAACATTGTGCAATACAAAAATATGAAAAGGAAAATTACTCATTAAATAATGTGATGACCATCTAATTAGACAATATATAAGCGATTAGGAGTCGTGTGATTGACTAGTTGTAGGCCACAAAGCTGGTATAACTAACCTGAAGCTCTATCATAGAAGAGTCCTGTAGAATATACTATAGAAAACAAATTTCATCTTTCAGCTAAAGCTGATTTTGTGAAGACAGAACTAGAGCACCTCCTTTTCTTGAAGGTTGTAAAACATTTACAGGGGTTCATAAGCACTCATTAGCTGTTTGCAATTAGCTGTTTACATAAGTGTTAAAAATTAAACAGAAACATTATAAAGTAGACAAGTAAGCAGAAAACAATAAAAATTCTTGGTTTAGCATTTCAAAGAAGACAGAGAATTGTTGACCAACTTATTAGCAATCAAGTAAATACAAATTAAAACTGCATTAGGATGGTCTTCATACTTGCAGAAGAGAGATTTACTGCCCTGCTGGGGAGCCGCAGAACTCCACCCACACTGCTGTAAGAGCGTGAACTGTTATGACCAACCATTTGGCATGATCCAGAAACATTGTACTCTTAATAGACCAATTGTACTCTTAAGATAAAAGCCCTAGGGAAATTTTCACAAAGGCTCTAAAAGGCATGGGCCAACTAATCTTAAACAATACTGTTTTTAACAGTAAATAACTGGATGAAGCCTAAGTGTCCTCAAGCAGAGGAATACTCCCTGCATGGCACACAGCCCTGTGAATGAGCACCAAGGAGAAGCAGATTCAGAGGCAGGCAGAAATAGCCTCAAAAACAAACTTGTAAAGAGAACTGATCCCCAAAATTACCTTCTAACTGTCACATGTCTGCCTACCATGGCACTGGTGTTTATGTACCTGAGCACGCGCGCAGGCCCACACACGCACACACACACTATATATATATAATAAATTATTGAATGTTTTAAAAGGACATTCATTAATGTGGGTAAATATCAAAAGCTATAATTTGGTCACTGTATCTAACTTCCTCTCACCCACCCAAACGTCAATTGTAATGATTTCTTTCATACATGACTAAATTTCCCAAATGCCCTCATTACTCCCGTGAACACACAAGTGGCTGCACCTTAACCCTCCCGTCCTCTTCATTCCAATCTTCCACTGGCAGAACAACGGAGGAGTCGACTGCATTTAACACTACACAGCCTGACCTCCTTTCCTCTCATTACCTTCTCTAAATGGGCTTTAGTTCCCTTACTTTGACAGCAGACATTCAGGGGTTTATCCACAAATGTTGTCTGTGCTTCTCTATCATTTTAATATTTTAAACAGGTGATATGCTCAAGTTTCAGAAATTCTAATAAGCGAATATTTTTAAAATTTAGATGTGTGTGTGCGCACGCACTCACATGAACACACGCATTCCAAGGATTTAACTCAGGCCATCAGGCTTGTGTGGCCAGCACCCTTACCCACCCAGTCACGTGGCCAGCCTAGTAATACTTGTTTTACATACTTCAGGGTCTCTTATCTTTACCATAATTTGTCTTTTAAACAATTTCCAGTCTTTTCTCCAAGATACTGCTTTTCTTGTGCATTAGCTCAGCTTATTGGTATAGCATAAACAAATAAAAGCATACTTGCTGCCTCTGGTATTGATACAATTGCAGAATGGCCTACCAAATGCTGCCTAGTTCATCTTCAAGTGATGGGTCATGGGAGATATTTCATATCGACTTGTAACAGCTTTCCAGTTTCTGTATGTGTGTGTGTGGCTTTCCAGTTTCTGTATGTGTGTGTGTGTTCATTGTATTTGTACATCTGTGTGCCCATGCACACACACATGTGTGTGAAGATCTGAAGCTGATATCACCAGTCTTCCTCAATAACTCTCCATCTCATACCTCATTTCTTGAGAGAGGTTCTCCCTCTGCACCTGGAATTTATGACTTTCCCTGCACTGGGGTGACAGGCATGTACCACTATGCCTGGCCTTTTATGTCAAGTCTAGGGGACTGAGTCAGTGTGCATGCTTCCAGGGCAACCACTTTCCAGAGTGAGCCAGCTCTCCTGCCTCTTTCAATTACTTTTTAGAGTGATTAATATTCAACTGAATGCAATATTGCATGATTCTCTTTACTAAACATTTCCCATATGTTTCTGTTACAGTGCTTCAATACTAACTTTGTGAGCATGCATTGTAGAAAAATATGAGAATGTATTTTCCATAGGTCAAAATGAATGCCAATTTTGATAAATTCCTCTCTGTAAGCAGTGTGTCAACTTACATTTCTAGCAATGTATGTGAATATCAGCTCCTTTACAGCGTTTAGTTTTCCCCCTTACTCTTATAGTTGGAAAATGATAGTTTGGAATATGATAGTTATAACTTGAATCTATTTAACAAAAGATAACAAATACATTTCTATTCATTTAAAAGCTCAGTTCTCCCTTTTCTGTGAATGTTGCTGTGATTTATGATTTATTAGTTATCTGAGAATTTCTTACAATGAATTTTGATCATATTCACCTTTGTTCTACCGAATCTTCCCAGACCTACCCTCTTCCTCTTCCCATCCAACCTTGTAATTTATTAGTTTTCATTTAGATCATTGGTCTAAATTCTGATTTTTTAAGTGCTGGAGATTTTAACCATTGAATCTCTAACATACTCTTTATCTTTGAGTTTGGCCTAATTTCTTTGTTTTGCCCTTGGGGAACTGGCTACACTTATCGAGTTAAGGAAAAATTTCCAAACTTTCTTTTGATGCACTTGCTTTATCCATTATTTAAAACATAAAAAACCAAGCCTGGCAGTGGTGGCACACATCTTTAATCCCAACACTTGGGAGGCAGAGGCAGGCGAATCTCTATGAGTTAGAATCCAGCCTGGTCTGCAAGAACTAGTTCCAGGACAGCCTCCAAAGCCACAGAAAAACCAAAACCAAACCAAACCAAAACCAAAACGAACCAACCAAACAAAAAACCATAACAATCTCTGGACTGCTTGAATATGGTTCAAAATATGCATCCCATTTTAATGGGGTTTTTGTTTGTTTGTTTTTTGCTTTTGTACATGGTTGCTAGGTTTCTTCAATTATTGAATATTCTATCTTTAAACACCAATTTCAGGTTCTTAAATTTTCATCTATCATTTGTCTATGTATAAAATCATATAGATTTTGTTTATGATTGAGACTTTATGTAGTTTTCATAACTAATCAGGCTAACTCCTCTACACTGTCCTTTTTTCAGAGATTTCCCAGGATTTGTTTTTTTTTTCTAAAACCAACAATAACAACACATGTTTGTCCAGTGTCACAAAAATCCCACTGGTGTTTTTATGGGAAGCTTATTACATTTATAAAGTAGCTGACAAAGAGTTAGTATCTTTGCAGTCTAGTTTCTTGACCTCAGACTTGATGATAGCGTCCTTTGTACAGCATTGATTTCACGTGGTTTTGTGTCTTTCTTCCGGCAGGTCCCTTTTGCATAATATTGCTGATTTCTCTTAGATTCTTGTTTTTTGTTTTTTGTTGTTGTTGTTGTTTTGTTTTGTTTTACGAGACAGGTTTTCTCTGTATTGTTTTGGAGGCTGTCAGTCCAGCCTGGCCTCGAACTCACAGAGATCTGCCTGACTCTGCCTCCCGAGTGCTGGGATTAAAGGCATGCACCACCACCGCCCGGCTCTTGTTTTTTTTTTTTTTAATTGCTCAGGGAAACACAGTCTTTCTCTTAGATTTCCAACTACTTATTAAGAGTATACATGAATCAGTCTTGTGATTCCCTTGCCTTAGTGGTTTGAGACTTTAGCATGCACCATCACACCCGTTGAAATCCATTGTTTCATTAACTTGTTGTTTGACAATTTTGTGCACAAGCACAATACGTTGTGGTCACACCAACTCTCTTGCAGGCCCCTCTTAACTCCTATAACTCCCACTAGCTCTCTGCTCCTCTCAAGCTGCCATCCCACTTTTATATCTTCTTGCTTTTGATTGGAGCTGCCCATGTGGGGGTGGAGTTATCGTCTGGTTCATAAGTAAGTGACCAGTGATTACGTCACTGAACACAGGTACTTCCTTCCTGTTAGCAGCCAGATCATGTCACTATCTTTTCCTGTCAGAGCAGAGCCTCAGGGCCCCTTCCACTACCTATGAAAATGTTTAGGGGGTGGGTCTCAAACAGATTCTATGTGTTGTGAGTTAAGAGCCCCCCCTACCTCGCAGTCTAGAAAAAGACTTGGTAGACAGCCATTCCACTGGGAGTGCCTCAGGAATCCTGATTTGCCTTTCGATATAATGAGTTTAGCAAATAATATGAGAGGAATGAACTCCTCACTTGGGTGCTAGCAGAAAAGGGCAACACAGACATCGTGAGTATTTATAAAATGGGCAAGATTGCATGAGGCACTGTCTGATACCAAGAGTGCAGGACAGAGTGGTGTTACCACGGGATGGTTCAAAACTGAAGGAACTCAGAAATGACTAGCTGCATGGGAGTGCTGTCCTGGAAGGTGGCCGGTAAGGAGCCCTTCATCACTGCAGCTACGTTACTTCTGACATGATCTATGTAAAGTTCAGGAGGCTCCCCAGAAACTGCAGTGAATACACTTAGGCCATTAATAAAGCAATTATAGTCGATACTGAATGAAGCAATGACCTTGAAAACAAAAGGGCAAGGGCAAGAAACACAAGTTTGAGGTAGCCGAAAGTGGAGATGCATGGTGCTTTTGTTTATGGAACACAATTTGGGGCTAACTGATGTGGCTGTTTTTAATATATGCATGTCTCCATGAGCAAAATTAGCCATACATTTCCACCTCCTTATATCACTTTGCTGTGTGCAGACAATGCCTGAAAGACAGCAAGTTAATTTATGTTTGTTTCCCTTGCCAAGTATGATTAATTGATGTAATATGTCAATTCCTTTTATGCAAATGTTAAAATGCATCTTCATTTGTATTCATATATATGTATCATAGATAAATACCTTCCAAAGAGATGATCTCACCAGGGCAGTCGTGGGCAACAGTTTCTTCACAGTTCAGTGAAGAAGACATTTAAGGCGTTTTCTACTTAACATTTTTTTGTGGTCTGAAAGAAACACGTAAAGCTTTTTCCTGTTCTCAACGAGCTTAAAATCTAGCAGGAGGGATCAGGCTCGGCCTTCTCAGCCGTTCCTCTACAGCTCTCTTCCTTCTTGATCTCAACAAACGGAGCCATTATTCTACACAGCGCAGAAGCCACGCATGCGTCATTCTGTTTTCTGTTCTTCGCTCTTGCGTCCGTTTGTCCAGCAAAGTTTTCAAACCCTAATTTGAAAAGCACATCGTGAATCTGCCTTTTGTCACCTTCGCTGCCACCACCCGTTTCTTGTCTACTGTTAAGACAAAGTATTGAAACAGGGCACTGTGGGGACAGTTTCTATTTGCTCCTGGTGCCCAGGCTTCAGCTGGGATATCTGAGGAGGCACCAGGCATCTGAGAGTAGGGTCCCTCCAATGCTGTGGATTGTGGTGGCTGGGGGTGAGGTCCCCGGTGTCCTTCTGCATCATAGCTTCACAGGTAGTGTCTGCTTCAGAGCATGGGGTCTTAGTTCCCTTGAAAAAAGAGCCTGGGAGAGGAGAAACAACAAGAAAGGCATCTCAATCTTTGATACCCTAAGTGGTAGCATTGTGGAATTCTTTTGTAGCATCCCTGTCCTTGCCCCATTTGGGAGCAAGAGCCCTGACAACTCTTTATAAGAGGGGCGTCAGAGTATGGGTGACAAAAGTATCGCCTCAGTCACTTGTGTGAAGTCACAACATGCATTACATGAACTGCTCCAATGCCTTCTAACTGTAGATGCCCTGTCCCTACATTGATGCTTTCGGCAACCCATTTCTCCACTAATGGCAGAGTGCTCTGTCCTGTGACCATACACTGTTACTTACCAAGTATATAGAACTTTGTCTTCTGTTTCACTGCTTTAATAGAATAATTTTTATTTTTTCTTTGGTAATTTTTGACATCTAAACAAAGTATCTTGATTGTATTCACTCTCATTTCTTCCCTCCCAACCCTCGCCTCACACTTTCCCCTGCTTTTAAGTTAACCCACTGAATCCCATTAGTGCTGGCCGCTGAGCTGTCCACGGATCTTGTTGAATTGATATTGCCAGGTAGCCATCCCTGTAGTGGATACAGGCATGTATCCATCTGTAGTGGACAGGTTAAATAAAGAGTTCTAGTTTAGCCTGAGATACATGCATAATGAGATGATGTCTCAAAAGTCCCAAAATATAACAATTATTTATATTATGTGTGTGAAGTCATTCTCTACCATAGCCTAAAAGCATTGACCTTGACATATAGCAGACATTAAAGAGATACAAACTATGAAATGAAGTATGTATATATGTGTATATGATACATAATGCTTTCTGTTCATAGCTACAGAAGAATTTAAAGTGTGTCTAGTTCTGATAGAGACTAAAACTCAAAGTGGGACAGATTTCATTTAATCAGAAGGACTTTGAAAAGTATCATGTAGACAAAATAAGTTAGGTTTGGAAAACATGCTAATGAGAAAACTGAGGGCTCCTCAGATGAGAGCAGCAGACCTCAGTGGGAAACTGAGGAAGAGGGGCGGAGGATAAGCAGGGCCAGACACAAATGACATTCCATGATAGTTTAGGTATGTTTGAACTGTTTCTACACATGATAAGACCTTATTTAATGGTTTTGAGCAGAGATAGAAGCAAACTGTAGTGAAGTATATATTAAAGAACATCTTCACAACACAGTAGAGTATACAAGATAAACTGACTAAATGTTCCATAATTTTTTACCTAGATTTGTTACTTACTAAGGGCTTCAGGTTTCTCAAAAGCTTCTAGTTGACCAGAAATCTTGACTTGTTCAATTATTCAATTATTCCAGCCAACCTACAAGCACAAAATGGGATGCCTTTATAGCAAGCTTTCTTCTTTGACTTTCTTGGACTGCCAATCTATAAAGAAGGACACACAGACTTATTAATTGTGAAAGTTTGGTTTTAGCTTAAGCTTTTCTCCAACAAGCTCTTCTTTTTCTCAAAAAAACATTTATTTATTTATTTATTTATTTATTTATTTATTGTGTATACAGTGTTCCGTCTGCATGTATCCCTACACACCAGAAGAGGGCACTAGGTCTCATTACAGATGGTTGAGCCATCATCCAACTAGCTCTTATAACTTAATTAAGCCATAATTCATTTAATCTATGTTCTGCCATGTGGCTCTGTTACCTCTTCTTAGAATAGCACATCCAACTTGCTCCAAGTCTGATGGCAAAACTGCACACCTGGCTTCCTCTTCTCCTTTGTCTCTCTCCATGGATATCCTGCCTATCCTCTTCTGCCTAGCTATTAGAATTCAGCTCTTTATTAAACTAATGAGAAGGCACCTTAGGCAAAGACACATCTTTAAAATGTAAATAAACACCCCACAACACTTTGTCTGTTTTCACAGTAGAAAAACTAGATATGTTCTCAACCGAGCCTAATTTTCTCTGTGATTCACTACTGACTACCAAAGATCATCCCAAATAACATATATAGGATTGAGTTCTGAAGATAAGTATTACAATTTTCTGGTTTTCTCTTGGATGGAAGAGTCATTAGCCTACACGCAAAGTATACCTGGCAGTTGTTCTCCTCCACTTGAAACATTTAACAATTGGCTGCACAGAAAATATCATGGTTCCCACAATGGAGATGTATTGTGGAACACTAGTTTAGGATGCGCTACATTTGCTTATGCTGTAGAATATCTGTTTAATAATGCAAAGATGGGTTGCATTCTTTTATGTTGCATTTGTTTAATTCAGTAAAGCTATGTTACTCTGCCTGCCTAAAACACCTGATTGATCTAATAAAGAGCTGAATGGCCAATCTCGAGGCAGGAGAGAGGAATAGGTGGGGCAGATAGGATAAAGATGAGGAGAAATCTAGAGAAGAGGGAGGAGCCAGAAAAGGAGAAGGAGAGAAGGATGCCAGGGACCAGCCACCTGGCAACATAGCTAGCCACAGGGTAAGACAGAAAGAAAGATATATAGAATAAAGAAAGGTAAAGTCCCAGGGGCAAACCACAGTTAAAGAGAAATGGGGTTATTTAAGTTAGAAAATCTGGCTAGAAACAAACCAAGCTAAGGCCAGGAATTCCCAAGTAAGGATAACTCTCTGTGTATTTATTTGGCAGACCCCCAAGGAGATTCTGGGGATTAAAAAGGTTAATTTAAGAGAAATTATCTCTCAGTTCATCCTGGAGTCCCACAAATGTATTACTTTTCATATTGATGAAGGGAGTCAAAGGGCTGAACAGTCCTTACATAACAGGCACCTGAGGTTAGCTCCATTGCAGTTTTCTATACAATGCCATCTTGTCTTTATAAAACCTATGTGCTGGATAATGGGAAATATGGTAAAACTAGTGCTATAGATGACACCAACCAGGGAGATTATGCATCATTCTGCTCTCTTCTAAAGACACATTAAATTATTAAAATGTTAATTAAGCATTATTATATTTTATTATATCATATTAATAACATTAAGTTAGAGTTGCCAAATATACGCACAAAATTAACCTTGTCCATGAATAACTTTGTCCATGCCCATCCATGCCTCTTCCATTTCCCTTCAGAAAAGAGCAGGCCTCCCAGGGATATCAACCAAACATGGTGTATCATGTTACAATAAAACTAGACACCTCCCTTCATGTTAAGGCTGGAAGAAGCAATCCAGTAGGAGGAAAGGGACCCAAAAGCAGGCAAAAGAGTCAGAGACAACTGGCTTTAATTTTAAAAGTCTCTACCTTGTAAAATAACTTTGGTTAATTCGCTTTCAGAGCCACTACAAAAGGGAATCTATTTGCTTTTGGATCTCTGAATAAATGAGACATTTTCATACATACACACACATATACATATATATGTATATATATATTAAAATAAACCCATCACAAAACTCCAATGAATGCCCTCAGTGTGCTCATCATTACTGACTATGCCTATGCAGTCCATCTCTCTATGAGAGACTTACAGTTATAATGTGATAGGGGAAGTCCTTCTGTGCATATATTGTCTTATTGGTTGTTTAAATAAAACACTGTTGGCCAATAGGGAAGCAAGATAGGTGGGACTAGGAGTTGAGGAGGATTCTGGGAAACAGAGGCACAGTCAGTCATGAGGTAGGAAACTGGAGGAATAAGAGATCTGTACCCTTTCCCCGGTAAGAGGAAATTCAGAGAATCATCAAGTCATACTTTGATAACCTATACTCCACAAAATTCAAAAATTTAAAGGAAATGAACAATTTTCTGGGTAGATATTACTTAACAAAATTAAATCAAGAACAGATAAG
This sequence comes from Mesocricetus auratus, assembly GCF_017639785.1. Classification (NCBI taxonomy): domain Eukaryota; kingdom Metazoa; phylum Chordata; class Mammalia; order Rodentia; family Cricetidae; genus Mesocricetus; species Mesocricetus auratus. The sequence goes on along the minus strand of NW_024429218.1, from coordinate 3,301,739 downwards.
CAATTTAAATAGACCTATAACACCTAAGGAAATAGACGCAGTCATCAAAAGTCTCCCAACCAAAAGAAGCCCAGGGCCAGATGGCCTCAGCACAGAATTCTACCATAAATTCAAAGAACAGCTTGTACCAATTCTCCTCAAAGTATTCCATGCAATAGAAGTAGAAGGGTCTTTGCCAAACTCTTTTTATGGGGCTTCAATAACATTGATACCCAAGCCACACAAAGACACCACTAAGAAAGAGAACTTCAGACCAATATCCCTCATGAACTTTGATAGAAAAATAGTCAATAAAATACTGGCAAATTGGAATCAAGAACACATTCAGAAAACTCATCCACCATGATCAAGTAGGTTTCATTCCACAGATGCAGGGATGGCTCAACATACAAAATCCATAAATGCAATCCAACTTATAAACAAGCTGAGAAACAAAAATCACCTTAACATCTCACTAGATGCTGAAAAAGCCTTTGACAATATCCAATACCCCTTCATGATAAAAGTCTTGGAGACATCCAGGATAACAGGAACATACCTAAGCATAATAAAAGCCATATTCAGCGAACCAACAGCTAATATCCAACTAAATGGAGAGAAACTCAGGGTAATTCCTCTAAAATCAGGAACAAGACATTACTGTCCCCTGTCTCCATATCTCTTTAATATTGTACTTGAAGTTCTAGCTAGAGCAATGAGACAACAAAAGGAGGTCAAGAGGATGCAAATTGGAAAGGAAGAGGTCAAACTTTCACTATTTACAGTTGATAAGATAGTTTACATAAGTGACCCAAAAAACTCTACCAGGGAACTCCTACAGCTGAAAAATACTTTCAGCAAAGTGGCAGGATAAAAAGATCAACTCAAAAAAATCAGTAGCCCTATTGTATACAGATGATAAAAGGGCTGAGAAAGAATTCAGAGAAATATCACCCTTTACAATTGCCACAAACAACATAAAATATCTTGGGGTAACACTAACCAAACAAGTGAAAGACCTGTATTGCAAGAACTTTGAGTCCTTAAAGAAAAAATTAAAGAAGACACCAGAAAATGGAAGGATTTTCCATGCTCTTGGATAGATAGGATCAATGTAGTAAAAATGGCAGTCTTGCCAAAAGCAATTTACAGATTCAGTGCAATCCCCATCAAAATCCTAGCATAATTTTTTACAGACCTTGAAAGAACACTTCTCACCTTTATATGGAAAAACAAAAGACTCAGGATAGACAAAACAACTCTGTTCAACAAAACAACATCCACAGGCATCACCATCCCTGACTTCAAGCTATATTACAGAGCTATAGTCCTGAAAACAGCTTGCTATTGGCACAAACATAGACAGGAAGGCTAATGGAATCGCAACACTCCGATATTAATCATACAGATACAAACACCTGATTTTTGACAAAGAAGCTAAAATTATACAATGAATAAAAGAAAGCATCTTCAACAAATGGTGTTGGCATGACTGGATGCTGGCATGTGGAAGACTACATGTCTATTGCCATGCGCAAAATTTCAGTCCAAATGGATCAAAGACCTCAACATAAATGCAGCCACACTGAATCTTTTAGAAGAGAAAGTGGGAAGAACTCTTGACAGAATTGGTATAGGAGAGCACTTCCTGAACATAACACCAGTAGCACAGACATTGAGACAGACAATTAATAAATGGGGCATCCCGAAACTGAGAATCTCCTGTAAGGCAAAGGACACAGTCAACAAGACAAAAAGGCAGCCCACAGAGTGAGAAAAGATATTCACTAACCCCACATCTGACAGAAGGCTGATTTCCAAAATTTAAAAAGAACCCAAGAAGCAAGTCTCCCAAACACCAAAGGATCCAATTAAAAAGTGTGCTACAGAACTAAATAGAGAATTCTCAATAGAGAAGTCTAAAATGGCTGAGAGACACTTGAGGAAGTGTTCAACATCCTTAGCCATCTGGGAAATGCAAATCAAAGCAACTCTGAGATACCATCTCACTCCTGTCAAAATGGCTAAAATCAAAACTCCAATGACAGTTTATGCTGGACAGGATGTGGAGAAAGGGGAGCACTCCTTTACTGCTGGTGGGAGTGCCAACTTGTACATCCACTTTGGAAACCAGTATGGAGATTCCTCAGGAAAATGGTACTGAGTCTACCACAAGACCCAACAATTCCACTCTTAGGCATATACCCCCAAAATGCACATTCATACAAAAATGATGTCTGTTCCGCTGTGTTCATAGCAGCATTATTTGTAATAGCCAGATCTTGGAAGCAACCTAGATGCCCCTCAACTGAAGAGTGGATAAAGAAAATGTGGTACATTTACACAATGGAGTACTATTCAGCAGAAAAAACAATGGAATCCTGAGATTTGCAGGCAAATGGATGACACTAGAAGAAACCATCCTGAGTGAGGTAACCCAGTCACAAAAAGAGAAACATGGTATGTACTCACTCCTATAAGGATTTTAGACATGAATCATAGGAGTGCCAGCCTACAACCTCACTACCGATCCTTCATCCAAGCAACTGATGGAAGCAGAGACAGATACCAACAGCTAAATTCTGAAGTGAACTCCTCCAACCCAGTGACAGAGAGAGAGGAGAGATGAACAAAGCGGTCAAGACCAGGCTGGTGAAACCCACAGAGACAGCTGACCTGACAAGGGAGGGCTCTTGGACCCCAGACTGATGGTTGAGAGTCCAGCATGGGACTGATCCAGACTCCCTGAATGTGGTGTCAGTGACGAGGCCTGACTCGGGCTATGGGTAGTAGATCAATATTTACCATGGCATATGAATGAACTTTGAGAGATGCTCTGTCAGCCTGGACACATTGGTAAGGGCCTAGGCCCTGCCCTGCATGAAATGACAGACTCTGTAGATCCCCCATGGAGGGCCTCACCCTCTCTGGGGAACGGTGTGAGGTTTGGGTGGGGACCTGGGAGCTGGTGGAGGGGCAAGGGAGGAGTAGAGGGAGAGGGATCTGGGATTGATATGTGAAGCATTCATGTTTCTAATTTAAATAAAAAGGAAAAAGGAAAAAAAGATGCAGATGCATTTTGGGTGAGTCTACTTTACCCTAGGCTCATAATCCCTGCTGGAAGAAGTCTGTTTATAGATTACCTGGGTTGGTGGAAAACTTCAAAGGCGATTTCTTTTTCTGAAAAATTTGTATTTCATTTGTGGGGGCATGAGAGAATGGTTCTAGGGATTGAACCTCTGATCTACTTTATAGTAACAAGTATCCTACCATTAAGCTATGTCCCTAGCTGTTTTGTAGGACTGTTTCTCTTGTTGACATTGATCATGACTACAGTTTCTAATCAGCATTGAGACTTCTTTCTATTTCCAAGTCCTCTAGCAGAGTGTTTGTGTTCTTGTAACTCTACAGGAGAAATACTCACTGATAGTTTCCATAATTATTACCAGTCCTGTTGCAAGTAGAATCGCTTATTCCTGTCACTCAAGGACTGAATCTAGGGCCCTGTCCATGCTAGGCACGTTCCAAACCATTGAAGTATATCCACAGCCCTCATTATTTTGAAATAGGATATCTTTTAGCTGTACAGGCTGGCCTTCAACTCACTCTTTAGTTCATGCTGGCCTTCAACTTTTGGTCTTCCTTACTCAGTCTCCTGCATAACCAGAATGACAGGCCAGTGTCGTCTTGCCTATCTATTGAGAATCACTTAATAAAGTATTTGAGATTAAGGATGTGTCAACGATGATTTCACAGTTTTCTACAAGTTATCAACACATGGACCCCCATAAAGCAGTTAATGCCTGACACTGAGGTGTCAATGGCCTCTGTCATCTGGCAGCTGTGTGTGTCACAGATAGAGCCCAGCACTTTAACTCAGGATGGTCCAGAGTACTCATGCAACACACTAGAATTCTCATCTTCCCGTTCACCCATCTGGACAGGCTGTCCATCTGTCCACACTTTTGTTTGTCTAGACCTGGTTCTTCCATCCCACCTCTACAGTGAAATCCAACTCTCCATCTCAACTCTAACCCTGCCACACAACTGGAAGGTCAGAAGGTTGTTTGGCTCTGAATTTGTTACACCCCCATTTGATTGGTTATCTCAAGCCCACAGACTCTGCATTCTTTCTTCTATTCAGCTTCTGAGAACTTCTGGATCCTCTTAATCTTTCTATATATGCACACACACACACACATACACACACACACACACACACACAGAGATTTACCACATGATATGTTATCTTAAGAATCACTATTAGTAATTATGATGATAATTTTAAAAGCCTGCATTCTCCTTAGACAGCGTTATTATGGTAAATTGCTATCAACAAAACCAGCATATTTTGTGAATTTTCCTGTTGTTCACTAAATTCTGACATTGTGAAAAAACACAGATACATTTGTTTGTGTTTCTGCTGTAATGTGCTCACCATATAGTGCTAGGCCATAAGTGGATTGATATTATTTCTGTTCCTTCCTTCAAGGTACCTTTTCTCCATTTTATCAAATCAAACAACAAAGGAGAGTATAAAGTAACTTAGTTAGGAGAATTTTAGAATTCTCTGAACTTTTTGCTTTAAAATTATGCAGGTGTGTTTGGGGACTTGGGACCATGGGAAGCCTTCTGCTACACCCCAGCTTATGCTGCTGTTGTTTCAATAGTCTTTAACCATTCAGCCTTCTTTACTCATCACTCAAAAGCAAAAGTGGAGGAGATACACTGAAGGAGGAGCCATTCCTTTCATGAGTCTCTCCTTTCTGGCTTCTTACAACAGCAACCTGGCTGATACCAATTAGCTGTCTTCATTTTCCTTGTCTGCCTAGTTGGGTGGATAGAAGACCAGCTTTGATGTTGCTGGCTTTACTTATTATTTTCTTACATTTTCTTAGGTTTGAAGAAAGCCAATCTCTCCTGGGTCACTGTGAGAAAAAAATATGCTTAAGTAAACATAAGATTTTCCAGATGTTTCAGCAAATGTCCTAGTCCTAAAGCACCTACCTACCTCCCTGGGTTGGGGGAGTTTTCCTTCCAACTTTCTGCCCGCTCTGAAAGAAAACCAAAATGATCGGTGATCTATTTGGGAGTCTGTGTGCATGTAGATCAGGAGAAATTAGTGAATGATCCAACAATTTAAATTCTGTATTTTTAGGAATTTCACAAATGCTAAAAGACATGAAAACAATAGGCATATACACAAAAGTATTAGATTTTTCTCTATAACAAGAAGGATAAATTGAGTTAGTGGAGGAATTTAAAATGTTTTAGACAAATAATACGTTGAGATAGTTATTATCTAACAACATCAAAGGCAAGACAAAGGAACTTCAGGGCACATTTCATTTAGTGGATTGTGTTTCCTGCTTTTTTGGTAGAATTTTCCTTTCATTTTGAAAGAAGAGTTGAGCAGACCACCATTCCCAACATTAACAGTCTTTATCTTTAACCTGTGGCATTCAGGTCCATGGTCCTCCTTGATCCCCTCAGCTTCCTGACATCGCATATGTCCTTTATTCCAGGACATGTGCAAGGGTCAGATGGTAACCATTGTCACCATTTGTTCCTTCCCCAGCCATCCTTTGCGCCTTCTTTTCTCTTTCCCCAGTCTTCCTTCCTCTTCTTTGCCCTGTATGACTCAAGTTTTCTCCATGTGTCCCAACCTTTCCTGCTTGATCCTGCTCAATTTAGAATATACACTTAGGGTTTTACAACCCGAACACAACTAAAAAGAATGGAATGTCAATGGGCATCTATGATGGGGGAAGTCCTGTGTATATGTTCCCTATTGGCCAACAGTGCTTTATTGACATATACACAGGACTTCCCCCATCATCTCCTCTTTTCTATCTAAACAAAAAGAAAGGCCTTAACTTTAACATAGTCAAATTATATATAACAGAACAGTTATCAAATAAGAACACAGTTACAACATTTTGTCTATCAACATTTAGTAAGATTTAAAGAAAATATCATCTATCCCATTCTTGTGAGTCCAAAGTCCTATATGTAGCTTATCTTTTATCATAACTAAAGAAAACTATGATTAGAGCTATCAGCCTTTAACTCCATCAAAGACCACAGAAGGTTATTACATAAACACTAGGATTGACAGAGACATCTTACTGCCTGGACAGTCACCTGAAGTTCCTCTGTAATGTTGGGGCATCCATCTTCAGCCCATAGGCCACAGTGTGTCCAGAAGATTTCTGAGCAAAGCAGGAAATTTCAAACTGTCCATCTGCATTGGCAGTCTGTCAGTCATTTTTCTGTGTCCTCAGAAAGTCTCAAAGACTCTTCCATGAAGCAGGAACCCTGAAGGATTGTTTGAGTTCAGCAGTCACTTTCCTGTGGGTCCTGCATATCCAGTTTATACAGCAACAGTCTAGCAGTCTAGGCAAGAGCAGTTTCTTGTCCAAAATGACTAATCTTGCCATGTTGAAAGCAAACTCCATAATAAGTTTCTTTGATGCCCATCTTTCTCTCAGCCATAATTGATGCTAACAGGAGCAGACATTTCTCATTGTCAAGAAAAACCCTAACCCATTTTAAATGCCATTTTCTGAAGGTCTTTGAAAGGTTTGAAAACTATCTATCTATCTCAAATAAACCTAACTTACTTAACTATAAATTCTGACTATTATAAGTAATTATCTATAGTCTGTATTTAATTATGTATTATTATTTTTTTTTGGTTTTTCGAGACAGGGTCTCTCTGTATTGTTTTCGAGGCTGTCTGGCCAGGCTGGCCTCAAACTCACAGAGATCCGCCTGCCTCTGCCTCCAGAGTGCTAGGATTAAAGGCGTGCGCCACCACCGCCGGGCTTATGTATTATTTTTTTAAAGATCAGTATAAGCACAATACTTAATCAAGAGGAGAAATATACACATCACAAAATTGACCTTGAATTTGTATCAATAAATGAAAAACCATACCAATAACATAATTCCCCTTTTTACCATTAAAAAGGGATTGGCTGTGATCATTAGCCAATTATAAACAACCCCATGTAAATGAAAACAAAGATTTATAAACAAGATGGGAATTAGGACATCTCTTATTCCAAAGGGGGCGTTGTTCATACCATGGGGATCATGACAAAACTCAGAAACCTGTATAAGTCCTTATTTTTGGGGTCTGTAAGACTGCATCATCTTAGCTGTTTCAATTGTTGGAACACCTGGTCCACTGCTTCCGGGGGTCTTGGTTCATCAAACCACAGAAGCCTGGAAGGAATCCTCAGCTTTTCATTTTCTGTAGAAACATAAACAAAAACTCCTTTCCCAAGTAACATATCCTTATACTTAAATTTTGAAGTCAAGGCATTTTCAAAAGATATAAGTTGAATTAATTCAGCAGCATTTATAATCAAGTGTACTTTAGCAGTTGTTCCTTCCTGAGCAATCAAAAAACTGAAAAACACAATAGCATACAGTATCCAGACTCTCTGTGTATTTTCCATCTTTAAGTGGCTTATTTATTTATCTATTATTATTATTCTATTTCTTTTACCTTTATTTATTTTTCTCTGAGACAGGGTTTCTCTTTGGAAATCTGCCTGCCTCTGCCTCTGCAACAAATCCTACCGGCTTGGGCCACCACAGCTGGCTTCTCTATTTATTTACCACTATGTTGTTTCTTTTTTATGTTGCTTTTATTAGCCAAACTGAAAATATTTGAGGAGCTGAGACCCGTTTGGAAGAATGGGCAAACTGTTGCAGACCCGTTTGGAAGAATGGGCAAACTGCTGCAGACAGGTAAGTTAGAGTAGAAGAATATTCTGTCTGTGAAGTCACAGGTACACTGTACACACAGAAGCTGAAGTATGGAACCAACATAGTAGCCCATATGGATATGTGGCACATATCCATAAGTGAATATCATTCAGAAGCTAAGACAATGAAGTCTTGCCATTCTCAGCAATGTGAATGGAATTAGAGATCACAATGTCAAAAGAAATAAGGCAGAAAGACAAATAACACGTGTTCTGACTCATTTACAAGAGCTGAAAAGTTGATCCTGCAAAGGATGAGAGTAGAATAGTGGTAACTGGACTCATGCATGAGCATGACATAGTATAGACAGAAGGAAGTTAAGCAAAAGACACAGATACAAATAAGAATGAGTTAGTTTTAGACTTATGTGTGGTCATTTGGTTAAAAGCAACCTATGGTATGTTTTTCTGAAGAACAGAGAATAAAATTCCTAACATATTCAGGCACAATGATCTACACCTTCAGTCCGAGCACTCAGTAGGCAGAGGCAGGTGGATTTCTGTGAGTTTAAAGCCAGCCTGGTCTACAGAATGAGATTTCCAGGGTCAGCTATGGATGCATAGTGAGATCCTACCTCAACAAAACAAACAAACAAAAAGAAGAAAAAATTCCCAATACATAAAATAGTTACCATTTGAAGAGATAAAAGTGCTTATGCATTTGAATATTGTACATTTCATCCATTCATTGAAATACTGTGGTATATCTCCAAGTTGTTCAAATATTATGTTTCTGCAATAAAAAGATAAAATGACCATGTCAATATCTTATGTAAAACAAAGCAGAGAAGACAAAAGTCATATCTTTCCATCTATATTTTACTAAAATAACACTAAAATTAACCACCAAGAAATGATCTATGAATTTTGAAGAGTCCCTGTCATGGCCAGGCAAAATGGATATTCAAGACAGGTAATGCTTATGAGACTCATAAGATTACCCCTCCATACTTGCAATTGGATCTGAATGCTTTGTGGCCACACCCGACTGCTTTTAGCTTTCAAATTCATTTTGACATTTCAGGCCACTCAACTTTCAGCATACAGTTTTCTCAATTTCTTGTCAAAATATGCTCACCCTTCACTAAGTAGGTTAAGTATCATCGTCTCAAGGACATGTTGTCTGGTTCTGCACAGTCATTGATAGGAGCCTTCTTAGCTTGGGTAGCAACTTACATGAGTATTTATCACAGAAGACAGGCTTTGCCAAAATTTTGTGTTTGTCATGTATCTTTGGAAATGAGGCTGCTCTAAGGACTGCAACTTTTTCTTTTTGTGGGTTTTCACATCTTACATGTAGCAAAATGACATTAAAGGTTGTTAATGCAAACCTGTTGACTGAAAGGGGTCTCTAACTTGCTGGACTTAATAGCAATACAGACACTAGATTAACAATTTAATGAGATCAGAGTTCTTGACATGCAGCTCTTTCCTGCCACCGAACACTGCAGAGAGACCTGGAGGCAGAACAAAGCTGCCAACATCATCAGCAGCCATTACAGACTTGCCCCTCTACCCTCCAGTAGAAAGGAGAGGGAGAGACCCCCATATACCCACTGGAAGAAGAGATGGGAAGACAACAGTATAAGAACACATACAACAACAGAAAGACTAATATGGCACCACCAGAATCTAGGTACTCTCCATCAGCAAGACCTGAACATCCCAACACAGATAAACAGAAGAGAATGACTTCAAAAACAACCTCATGAAAATTATAGAGGCCCTCAAAGAAGATATGGGAAAATCTCTTAAAGAAATGAAAGAAAAACAAAACAAAAACTGCAAGCAATCAACAAATCTCTTAAAGAAAGCAAGGAAAGTCAAGAAAAAACAATCAAACAGATGAAGGAAACAATTCAAACTGCTCAAGACCTGAAAACTGAAATAGAGACAATGGAGAAAACACAAACTGAGGGACTGTTGGAAACAGAAAAGCTGAAAAGTGATCAGGAACTACAGATGCAAGCATAACAAACAGAATACAAGAGATGGAAGACAGAATCTCTGGTGCTGAAGATCAACTAAAGCAAATAGATTCATTGAGCAAAGAAAATCCTAAGTCCAACAAAGCCTTAACACAAGATGTTGAGGAAATATGGGACACCGTGAAAAGACCAAATGTAAGAATAATAGGGATACAAAAAGGTGAAGAAGCCCAGCTCAAAGGTGTAGAAAACACATTAAAAATCATAGAAGAAAACTTTCCAAACCTGAAGAAGGACATGTCCATGAAAGTACAAGAAGCTTCCTGAGCACCAAATAGACAGGACAAAAAAACAAAAAGTCCCCTTGCCACATAATAATGAAAACACCAAACATACACAGTAAAGAAAGAATGTTAAGAGCAGCAAAGGAAGGAGACCAAGTAACAAATAAAGGCAAACCTATCAGAATCACACCTGACTTCGCCATGGAAACTCTGAAAGCCAGAAAGTCCTGGATAGATATTCTACAAACACTAAGAGACCATGGATGCCAGCCCAGACTACTATACCCAGCAAAATATTCAATCACTATAGATGGAGAAAACAAGATATCCCATGCCAATACCAGATTTAAGCAATTCATATCTACTAATACAGCCCTACAGAAAGTCCTGAAAGGAAAACTCCAACCTAAGGAAGCTATACAATCATAAAAACACAGGTAATTAGGTAATCCCACTTTACCAAAAGCCAAAATAAAAAGTGGGGTAAATCCACAAACAGTAGCACCACCACGAGCAAGTCAAAAACAAACAATAATTAACACTTAAAAAGACATAGGCTAACAAAATGGTTATGAATACAAAAGCAATCCTGCTGCTGTATACAAGAAACACACCACAACTTCAAAAACAGACATTGCATCAGAGTAAAGGGTTGGGATGAGAATTTCCAATCAAATGGGCCCAAGAAACAAGAAGGTATAGCTACTCTAGTAGTGAACAAATTAGATTTAAAACTAAAATCAATCAAAAGAGATGAAGAAGTTCATTTCATATTCATCACAGGAAAAATCCATCAGGATGAAGTCTCAATTCTGAAACATCTATGTTCCAAATACAAAGGCACCCATATTCGTAAATGAAACATGCTAAAACTCAAATCACACATTAAGCACCAGACACATACAGTGGGAGATTTCAACACCCCATTCACACCATTGGAAAGGACTACCAGACAGAAACTTAACAAAGAAACAAGAAACCAACAGAAATGCATTTAACAGACATCTATAGAACATTCCATCCAGAATATTACTTCTTCTCAGCACTATATGGAACCTTCTCTAAAACTGACCACATACTTGGCAACATAGCAAACCTCAACAGGTACAAAAAATTGGAATAACCCCCTGTATCTTATCAGACCACCAGGGCTTAAAATGACAACTTAACAACAACACAAATTGCAGAAACCCAACAAACTCATGAAAATTGAACAATGCTCAATTGCATCACTCCTGGGTAAAGGAAGAAATAAAGACAGAAATCAAAGACTTCCATAACCCAAGTCTATGGGACACTTTGAAAGCAGTGCCACGAGGAAAGTTCATAGCATTAAGTGCAATATGAAGAAACTGTAGAATTGCCACACTAGAGAATTAACAGAACACCTCAAAGCTCTAGAACAAAAAGAAGCAAACTAACCCAGGAGGAATAGACGCCAGGAAATAATCAAATTGGGAGCTGAAATCAATAAAGTCAAAGCAAAGAAAACAATACAAAGGCTCAATGAAACAAAGAGTTGGTTCTTTGAGAAAATCAACAAAATAGAGAACCTTTAGCCAACCTAACCAAAATACAGAGAAAGAACATGCTAATTAACAAAATCAGAAATTAAAAGGTGGACATACCAACAGACACTGGGGAAATCCAGAAATCATCAGGTCATACTTTGAATAACTGTACTCCACAAAGTTGGAAAATTTAAAACAAATGGATGATTTTCTGGATAGACATCACTTACCAAAATTAAATCAAGAATAGATAAACAATATAAATACAACTATAAACCCTAAAGTAACAGAAGCAGTCATCAAAAATCTTCCCACTAAAAAAGGTCCAGGGCCAGATGGTTTCAGTGCAGAATTCTACCACAAATCCAAATTGTTCCATACAACAGAAACACATTGCCCGGCATGATACAACAGACTTTGAAGATCCCCATGAAAGGCCTTATCCTCCCTGTGGAGTGGGGGGGGGAAGGGGTGGGGAGTTGGGGGCTTTGGTGGGGGACAGGGAGGAAGACAGTGAGAGGGACCTGGGATTGACATGTTCAGCAAGCTTATTTCTAATTTACATAAAAAAATTTAAAAAAGAGTTCATGACATTTCATATTACAAGATATGATCTCAGAAGTCCATTTGAATTATTTTTTCAATTAAAATTGTGGAATCAATTTTTCCCCTTTTCACTTATAGATTCTATATTTAGTTAGGACATTATAGAGTACAGTTAAAGAGACAGTAGTTCTCAAAGTTTTGACTCAATAAATTTATTTTTGACAGTTTTAATAACGCTCCCATTCAGACCAGCTATTTAGTGCATGTTTATTGATGACCCACTATGTGCTGAACCCTCCCTTACAATAGGAAGACACAGCAATGACACATTACTGATCTCACAAAACTTTGTTCTTTGGGGTGAGGTGGGGAAGAAAAGCTGAATTAGGCACACCCTCCCCTCATTGTAGAAGCACATCCAGAGAACAGGCTCTATTCAGAAACAGTGTAAGCAGAAGCCAGCCTGTTTGCAGAGGAAGTTGCTAAAATATGGAAACATCCAATTCAGACCACAGACTCTGGCTTGCTTCTCTTAGAGTCACTTAGCTACAGAATCTGGGGGGTGCTGCCATTTCCACAAAGACTAAACCTTCTATGAGAAAACACAGACGCTTTCAGTTATTTACTATGAAGTAGACTGAGTGCGATTCTGAATACTGCGGCAAATTGTTGATCTCTGGGAATCCAGATCACCATAAAATAAGGCTTCCTGGTTAAAAAAAATAAAAGTTTTTTTAACTTAAAGAATAAAGGAAGTGTTTGTCCTTTTCTCTCATCATCATGGCCCTCTTCTTCCTCACCTCCTTTTTGGGGGTGTTCTTGACCAGTAGCCCTGTTGCTACACAACTTTTCAGCAGACGCTATCTACTAAATTTACCCAAGTTAATGGCTTACTTACAAACCAATGATTCTAAAGTATTAAAAACTAAGGACTGATTCGCATTGGTTAGGACGGATACAGATGTCAGCTCTCATAAGACAAAGAGTCATAACGAGGCATTTGGCCGGCGCACAGTTCATCAGTCCACGGGAAGTCAGGGATACGACGCAGAGACAGGTGAGTGTGTTTCCTTTCTTTCCTTTTTAGATTTCATGTGAGCAAGGTAATCATTTCTTTAAAAAGGCTTGCCGTTTGAGAGACTATTTGCTGCTCCTGGAGGAACTTAGTGAAAGGAAACTCTCAGAGGAAGTAACCTAGAGGCTTGGGAGGTTACGGTTTATCCCACACCTTTCTTCTTCAATCTCCCCTTAGGTGTCACCCGGCTCCAGCTGACTCGGAAGTTCCATTCCTGGCTCCTCTCAGGCTAAGACAGGACAGATGATCAAGCGCCACGGGAGAAGATTGCAGATGTTCCTCACTGGTCCCCACAACAAAGGAGAGGCCTCCCGCCTCTTCCACTTCTTTCTATTCTTGAGACTCTGCCGCATGGTCTGGCTGTGCACAGGAAAAGGACCTTGAACCTCTGAGTTTCCTGCTGCCAACTTTAGGGTCACTTTCTTGATGATTCCCTCCCTGTTCTTTGTCCTTTTCTCTCCTGCCATCTTCGGGGTGGGGGTGTGTGACTGGGATTATGTAAGTGAAGACACTTAGATTTTCCTGTTGGAGAGGGGCCATTGCTCTTTTCTATATGACAACAGGACCATTCCCTGCCAAGTTTACGGGCTCATTCCTCCATGTGCATTGTGTGTGCTGCTGGGATCAAACCCAAGGCTCACAAGGGTTCCACTCTACCAAGTCAGCTAGAGTTTTCATCTATTCATAGATTGTGTTGCAACATATTGTTACTCCTTTTTCACTGAATGTGAAATCAATAATCACTGAAGGATTCCCCCTCATTCTGTCTCTCTCTATGTATCTCTTTCTGTATAGCAAGTGGATGCTTGTTCCTTGGAGGAAATCTTTCAACACTGGCTTTTACTTACTGGGCCAGTTTTCGAAATATCTTCTCTGTATAACTCAATTAATCTATACAATAAAAATCAATGAGGTCAGGCTATTGATATAACTGAGTTTTTACATCTTGAATTGCTCCACCTTTTGAATAAGTTATTGTCTATCATAGCTAATATGGCTATGTAGATATGCAAAGTCATATATAAAGACACAAATGTAATTATGTTTTCGAAGAAAATTAAAAAACTGTTGCTGGAAAAATATAGATTTGCTGTTGTAACTGGAATAAAAGAGATAAGAAGGAAAATGCCATCATATTTCTGTCTCCATTTATCTTTTAAATCCCATTGAAAGTAGCTAAATGGCTGAGCAAGCATCTGTGGATTAGGATGTACATCTTTTGGACTGATGTTTAGGAGTGGTACACCTGGGCCAAATAGTACATTTGTATCATGTACATGCAACATTACATTGAATGGACTTGGCATGTTGTGTGAGATTTCCAGAAACCTACAAGGATGACATCAACTGGCAAACTAAGCAATGGTGGAGAGGCTGCCTTAAATGCCCTTCCTGTATAATGAGATTGATGACTACCTTATATATGCCATACTACAACCTTCATCCAGTGACTGATGGAAGCAGAGGCAGACACACAGCTAAGCACTGAACTGAACTCCTTGAACCTGGTTGCAGAGAGGGAGGAGTCATGAGCAAAGGGGTCAAGACCAGGCTGGTGTGACCCACAAAAACTGCTGACCTGAACAAGGGGGAGTTCATGGACCCTAAATTGATGGCTGACAGAACAGCATGGGACTGATCCATACTCCTAAATTTGGGTGTCAGTGAGAAAGCCTTAACAATCTATGGATCCCGGGGTAGTAGATCTGTATTTATCCTTGGCTTACAAATGGACTTGGGGAGCCCATTCCACATAGAGGGATGCTCTCTCAGCCTGGACACATGGGGGAGAGCCTAGGCCCTGCCCTGGATGATATGACTGACTTTGGAGATTCACCATGGAGGGCCTCACCCTCCCTGGGGAGTGGCGTGGAGACTGGGGGGGAGGTGAGGGGGTTGGTTGGGGGCAGGGGAGGAGGGGAGGATGAGGGAGTGGGGATTGACATGTGAAGCAAGCTTATCTCTAATTTAAATGAAAAAAATTTAAAAAGGTCCTTGCTTTATTCCCACTCAAGTTAATGTGTTGGTCAAATGTAGAGCTCAGCTGTATCTTGCATGATGTTGTGGGTTACATTACATCTATACAGGTAGT
The DNA here is from genome assembly GCF_017639785.1 of Mesocricetus auratus. Classification (NCBI taxonomy): domain Eukaryota; kingdom Metazoa; phylum Chordata; class Mammalia; order Rodentia; family Cricetidae; genus Mesocricetus; species Mesocricetus auratus. The sequence continues at coordinate 3,286,546 of NW_024429218.1, read as the reverse complement.
GACTACAATTCTGTTGAATTCTGAAAAAATATCACTATCCGGTATTTAGCTGTCATTTCTGTCAAGGACTTTTTCTTCAGTGTCTTTTAGCAATGGTCATCCTTCTCAGTTGCATTCTGCTCAGTTGAAAGAGTTGGGATACATCTTTAGCATTCTACATCAGGGTTATGCAGATCCTTTGACTTAATCTACTCAACAGGTGTCTTAACTGTCTTACCATTCCAAAGAATGCCTTGTGGATATGATACAGATTGAACTGAACGAACAGAAATAACAGTTATCATAAGCACTGAGGTAAGACAGATGCATGCCAAGTGGGAATAGTAGAATCCACAATACTCAGGGCTTCACACCCCTAAGTGTCTGAAAATTAGAGGATTATTCCTTCTGACATAATTAAAAATGCTACCTTTTGCATATCTTTAATACTGTAAGGGAAGACACAGTCTGGAATTTTTTCTTTGGATTTTATAGCTAACATATACTTCTCTGGAATGTGATTTATTTGTTTATCAATGAATTTTGAAGCATTTCTGTTTATTTTTTGTGAGTACTAGTGCAATAGGTGTCTGTTCAACAGATCAAGAGTGTTACACAAAACACTGTACCGTTTTGGGCTATAAAACCAGATATCTAATGGTTTTTAAAGTATCTGTGGCAAATAGGACAATGTTAATGTTCATTATCATTCTTTGGAAAGTAAATAATTGTGCAGACCATTGCATTTAGGAGTAAGTTATATCTTCATCTGAAGGTAACAATTGTCTTTTTAATGAATAGTTTCTGATCCATTGATGTCTTTAGTAAAGGTGGAGTCTTGGGTCATGGGCCATCCGTTTGCTGTGTCATCTGAGATACCCAACATGAAATAAGAGATATCTGACCACTAAACCATGAAGGTAGCAATCACTCACCCACCAAGTGGAAGTGGTAGTTCAATTTCAAATTTATGATATAAAGAAGGTATGTACAATCTTTAAGTTGGCTAAATGCATGTGGCCTACATATCATTCGTGATTTCCTCTTTGCTAGCTATTTGTGTGGACCTCAGAAAATTCTCTATACTCATATTTATAAAGGAGAATATCTATAAGAGCTTTCTGGAAACACCATTTCCCAGAAAGATCAATCAGCTATCACCTGGAAGGCTACTTTCTCTACAGTGCTTCCCCATTATGAAAGAAGCAGCACTTTGAATGTGCTAAGACAAAGACCATCTTGAGGCATAGATTCGTCTTCGCTGTACATGTTTTAGTACCAACTTCTTCAATGAACATTTCATACAGTATCATTTCTGGCACAGGAACTTATTTAGCAGCTAATGGAGGGTGGATAATAAAATGCCCTTTGAAGATTCTGCAGCTGAGGGGCAATATCTCTGAGGAAGAGCTAACTAAGGTCATATCCTCTGAGCACATTTCATGCTGTTAAACACTAATCATTTCATAGAAGTGTTTCACACAATGCATGATCCAGAAATGGTTGTAGTTTTTATAATTAGGGCCCCCAATGAGCCCTAGAGGAGTTTTTATGACTAGTTTTTTTTCAACTCTAAACTTCATTGATTTAAGAAGGATTTTGTTTTTTAAGAGACTAATGCTTCTACTGGGGGATTCAGTAGTGGATCAATTAAATTGGAAGTAGTTGTTACTTTGCAGAAACCTAGTAATCTAGTAGGTACATTTGGGTTATTGCATTGGCTGTAGTGCCAACAATGAAGGGAAAGAACGAGTTTTCCTCATATGTCGAGTATAACAGTTATTTCTGAAATATAAGTAATACTGTTTAGTATTCCCTTATCCTGTAGTAAAGTTAATAGAAGACTATAATAACTAATAAAGTCAGGACATCTTGTGGCTCAGACTGTCCAGGAACGAAACCTGAGTAACTCCAGGAAGAATGGTATTAATGGTAAAGAGGATAAATAAAAAGATCAGCCAATGAATTCAGTAATTAATATAAGCTGTGGGTATTTACTTCTTAAAAGTGTACACGTGTATGTGTGTGAATATCTATCCCTCTCCCAGTTTTTTCTGTCCAGTATAAAGCACGTGGATATTGATTAATTTCAAGGTTCATATTTGACTCCTTATAAAACTAGTACCCTTTTACTTGTGTAAGTAAGAACTGCACCATGTTCTAACATGTTTACTCAGAAATTAAATATGCTGGAAAGGTGTAAATAAGGGTACCAAGATGAAGAGGAGTGGAATCTCCTCTTTTCATCAATGCCATCTGAGCTGAAAAATATATTTCTGAGAATCTCCTTTCTTGTATGATTCCAGATTAGAATTGAATATGAGACCTAGTTCACAAGATTTGCAAAGTTCAAGCCAAGCAATGGTCATAACACTTTGAGAAAACATGGAAAACATTTAGGACTACAGGCATCTGACCTAGAGGGCAACTCTGTGTAAAGGTAGACCAGAAGTTCACCTTGCAGATTTTCCAGATGCTACAAGTCCTGAACTAAGTATATGTGCAGGTCCTTGAGAAAGCTTTACTTTCCCCTGTAGGTCACTGTGCCAAGGAAGTGTGAAATCATTAGAGACAGAAGTGACCTCAGGTTCTCCCTTGAGGCCAGCTGATCCCTGCCATTGTTGTTTCAGATCTAGCATTTGTTCCTGATTGCCAGCCCTGATGATCAGAAGCATGTTAAGAACCATAAACCAATGCACTCACAGTTTTCCACAGACTTTTTGCCAAATTCAATTTTTTGTGACAGCTCGTCCTTGGAATAAATTTATATTTCACATCAGTTAGAATTGTTGCACTTTCTGATTTAAATCCAAGTGAACAAAGGAATTAAAGACAAATTTTTATACAGTCCCTTTTTGGAAGAATACAATTGTGGTGGAGGATGTCCTAGCTGTTTCCTTTATTTCTTACACCTTTGGGAAGTTGCACGCTTACACTTCCTGCTCACTCAGGTAGTATTTTCCTCATCAGGTCTTTGATGGGGTTGAAGACTATATAGTCACAGTTATTATCCTCTCATAACTTGGCTAAGGCATTTTAGGTACATGACAGACTCCTCAGGATAGTACAACTGTCGGAATAATCTCTTTATTTGTCAATTACCTATAGCCTGGATATTTAATATGTATTTCTTGCTTGTGGATGTTCTTGTTGGTTGTAGTTCTAATTTTGTATACATATTTTATCTTTTATTTCTCCTGGACAATACTTGATGTTTGTTATTATAGTTTTGTATTGGGTTTAGAACACTCTTATTTAGACAAAAAGGGGAATTGTGGAAACTCTTTTAGCCAATACTCTTTGAAGTACAGGCCCGCCCATTTGTGGTAGGGTCTCAGGTGATGTGTGTGGAATGATTAAGCACTGACTCTCTTGGGTGGTGGTCAGAGAGCTGAGAGCATCATCTTGCACCTCCAGGGCAGAAGACCTTCATTGTGTGAGTGTTCCCCAAATAAATATTTGATATTCTTTATCCAGGCATTTGTGAACTGCCTTACTCTGCCCACACAACTATTATGAAGAGTTGTGTTTAATTTATGCTTATGATTATATTGAACAAAATTTACTAAGTAAACATGGTCCTTACTAATCTGACAAATTATATTTGTGTAGTTTGTATATAAAGTCTTTACCTAGTATTTTAATGGAATCAAATTTCTCAGAATACTAAAATGTCTTTTTTTACATACTATAATGTAAACAATAGTTTTCAAATAATGTGAATATAGTGCATGCTCTCTGTGTGGATGTGGGAAAGACAATATTCCTTAGAACACAAAAAATAGAAAAAGTCTGAAATTCCTGTCCTTGTTATGTTTAAGACTAGGTTTACAATACAATCTGTAGAATCATTGAGGTTAGGTATGAAGTAAGGGACTAACAGGTATAGATAGATCTCATTGTGGGGGAGTAGGGAATATGAGGACCAAATGGAGAGAGGGAAGGAAAAAGGGGATAAAAGAGGGAATACAGGGAGATACAGCTAAAATTAAGGGCCAATTGGGGGTTACCATGGAAACAATACAGTAGAAGCTTCCTAAAATGTGTACATATATGAAGGCTATCTAAATGAAATAGTCAAATAATGGGGAAAACAGCGTCTCAATTTGCTATCTCTTGTCCTCAAATGAAGCTTCCAGTATTGGGATTGAATTACATCTAACTGAATTGTTGGCTGAAGGGGTCCCATGGGACTCCCCACACCTCGCTGGCTGTTGACAAGACTATAGGTTGCTCTCATATTGGCGATAAAGCCCCATTGCTGAAGACATTTCCTACACAACTCATTGAACATGGAGAAGTCATGTTGGTGCCTACGCAGAGCTTTTGTTATGGGTAGGCCCTCAGCAACTACCAAAAGGAGAACGTAAATACCAAGCCAGCCACAAACCCTCAGTTTCCTGCCTGCAAGATAGGCAGTGCAATGGTGGGACAAAGCTTGTTTAGTAACTAATAAATATCTGATTTTGTTTAAGGCCCACTCCAAGAGATGGAACCCACATCCAACAAGAACCAGAGACTAGGTAGCCCAGGGGCCTAGGGTAAAACCAAATACTACTGTTCCATAGATACATAGATGAGTAAAATAACCATAGCAAAAAGATTCCTGATGACATTGTGCTATATTCTCAGAATAGAGCCTTGCACTCATCCTTCGTCAGAAAAGCTACTCTTTTCATTAGATGAGAACAAATATGGAGACCCACAGCCCGATATTGTAATACATGTTCTAATAGTTCTTAATAATAAAAGCCTGGAGTCAAATATAGGGGGAAATGCTGAGAGATCAGAGAGAAGGAGGAGGAAGCAAGTCAAAGAGAGCCAGTTCCTGTTTCCTCCTGCCTATGTTCCTTCCTCTGCTCAGCCATCTCACTTCCTGTTTATCTGTGCAGACCTCCAGACCTCTACAGATAGCTGGTGGCAGCTCTGCTCTCTGATCTTCAGCCATGCTCCATTTGCACAAACAAGAGCTCACCACAAGATATTATACACAGAGTGAGAGAGTTTGGAACACTCAGCAGTGCTAAGTCAGATGTCTGTATCAAATACTTCCCTTCAGATCTCAGGGAACACTGCAAAAGAGTAGGCGGAAAGAATATAAGAGCCAGCAGGAATGGAGGACATCAAGAAAAGAAGGCCTTCTGGATCATCGTGGGCAGAGCTCGTATGAACTCACGGAGTCTGAGGCAGCACACACAGGGTTTGCACGTGTCTGCACCTGGTCCTCTGCATATATATTATGTCTTCCCATCTAATACTTGTATGGGGTTCCTGAGTGTCTGCACAAGCCTTCTCTTGGGCTCTTTTCCTTCCATTTGTATGTCTTGTCCAACCCTGGTGTGTTAGTTTTTGTTCTATGTTATTATATTTTAGTTTTCATCCCTTAGAAACCTATTTGTGTTCAAATGAGAGACAGAGAAGGAGTGCATCCTGATGGAAGGGAAGGGGAGGAACTGGGAGGAGTAGAGGGATGGGAAACCAAAATCAGTGTACATTATGTGAAAAAACGATCTCTTTTCCATAAAAGTAAAAAACTAGGCTTTTAAGAATGTTGGTGTGACTGTGTTACCTCACTCAGGATGGTTTCTTCTAGTGTCATCCGCTTGCCTACAAATCTCAGGATTCCGTTGTTTTTTTCTGCTGAATAGTACTCCATTGTGTAAATGTACCACATTTTCTCTATGCACTCTTCGGTTGAGGGACATCTAGGTTGCTTCCAAGTTCTGGCTATTGCAAATAATGCTTCTATGAACATAGTGGAACAGACATCCTTGTTGTATGAATGGGCATCTTTTGGATATACGCCTAAGAGTGGAGTTGCTGGGTCTTGTGGTAGGTTTATTCCCATTTTTCTGAGGAATCTCCATACTGATTTCCAAAGTGGCTGAACAGAAACATGGCATGTATTCTCTCATATATGGATTTTAGACATAGATTTGGGGAGTGCCGGCCTACAATCCCATGGCCAGAGAGTCTGGGAAACAGAACCTTCATTCAGTGGCTGATGGAAGAAGAGGCAGACTCCCACAGCTAATCACTGAGCTGAACACAAGAAAGCCAGTAACAGAGAGGGAAGACTGATGACCAAAGAGATTAAGACTGGGCTGGTTTAACCCCCAGAAACAGCTGTCCTGACAAGGGTTAACTCTTGAATCCCAGGCTGATGCCTGGGAATCCAGCATGGGGCTGATCAAGACCCCCTGAATGAGAGTGTCAGTGAGCAGGCCTAGGTAATCTATTGAGCCTTGGACAGTAGATCAGTATTTAACCCGAGTATACACATGGACTTTGGACTCTCATCCAACAATGTGAGATGCACTCTCACCCTGAACTCTTGGGGGAGGGTCTAGGCCCTGCCCTGGATGAAATGACAGAGTATGGACACCCCCAAGGAGGGCCTCACCCTCCCTGGGGAAATGAGGGGATATTGGGGGGGGGTTGGTGGAGGGCACGGGAGGAGAGGAGGGAAACGGAGAGGGACCTGGAACTGACTTGTGAAGCAACCTTGTTTCTAATCTAAATTTAAATTTAAAAAGAAAAATAAATAAAAGAAATACAAAACAAAAGAATGTTGGTGGGTCAGGATAGACAGACAGACAGATAGATAGATAGATAATCCTGCTGCCCTATGTATGACTTCAAGCAGAAAGATTCTAGATGGTCCAAAGATAGATTAAATACTAAAAAGACATCTGCCTTAGATGAGTCCAGCAGCTTGCATACATCTAATCAGAAAGTAGATGTTTGTCATCATATTCATACTTACTCTGGACCACTTTCTCCACAGTTAAGGAGTTCTGGGACTAGAAGTCTAGATTACTTGCTTTCACCAACCCCTCCCTCCTAGAGGATGAACCAATTATGGTTCATAACTGAAGATGTCACCTTTTTCTCTTTTTAATGCTTAACAAGGTTAAGGCAAGATAGAAAAGACATAATTTTTAACTGTGTGGGAGAATACATGTCATGATAATTTTTCTGATATTTTACCTATAAAATGGACAGACTCACTCTACTGTCACAAAGACCAAGCGATAACTTCAGGCTCCACTTAAGTGAAAAACATTCCAAAAGCTTCCAGAAAAAAATGATAGCAGATGTTATTATTATTATTAATACTATTAGTATTCTTGTTATTTAGTCAGGAACCTACCATATATACTTCAACTTTCCTCTTTGTTTTTGCCAGGAATCTCATCTAGGATGCTTGTAGACTTACATGACAGCATGACCCAAGCCCTCCCCACTCTGGGTCTGAACTCCTCTGACCACAACTATTATTTTTCTACTATTTAGTAATATATTATCTTTAAAAACGTTTTGTTTTCTGTGTGTATATTGCATTTAGATCATTAAAATTCCTTGTTTCAGGCTTGTGTTCTTTCTTGTTCCGTGTAATGTGTGTGGTGTCTGTTCAAATGGCCACCAGGTGTGTGCTGTGGACTGTGTGGGTCACCTGTTCAGGGAACCAGCCTGTGATTAGTGTGTTATCACCAGGGAGAGGTAGCAGCCATCCAGGTTGGCTGGTGTAGTGGAGTTATATTGGGGTTATCTCTTCTGTGGCATGTAGATCCTTAAGGATGAGACTAATCTCTGCCATTACCAAGAGTGTTACACTGCTTTTCACTTGCTAGTTTGACTCAGGCTTCGTAACACCCACTTGGTTCCCACCATCCCCCCATGCCAACTCCTATCCTGGAGCTAAGCAACAAAAGGTGAGTGTATGGCTGTTTCCAGTTAATTTCCTTTGCTAACAAAACTTTACTGTTGTGCAAGACTTTTCCTAGAGAATTGTGACACAAGTCTACTCTCTCCTGGTAGGCCACCTACAACAGAGCAAGTCATGATTAACTGAATTACAACCAGGTGAGCCAATGATTTATTGGGGTGGCAGATCAAGTGATACAAAAGCACCAAATCACTGAAAATCTCATTCCAACATGATCGATGATTCATGTACATGCTTGGAGCTCTCTGCACAACTTGCAGGCAGCTTGACAGGAGGAGACTAAGTCTTGGCATCTCAGCATGTCTTTTTCCTTCCCCAGCAATTGCTTGCTGCTTCCAGAACTTTCAGGAGGAGCTCACATGAATTATAACTTTCAGCTTTCCCAGATATGCAGTTTTTTTTATTTCCCACTCTCCTGAGCACCTTGTCCTTACTAAGGGGATGTTTCAGTTAGGAGGTTATTGCTGGGCAGCAATAATCCGTGGGGGTCTGTGGACTGGGGAGACTTAAACAAGCTGAACCTGCAGTACGATGGTTATTATGTGATGTCTAAGTGTCCTCTCTTGAACAGGAAAGGTGTGATAGTATTTCAAATATTCAAATATCAATGTTTATCATGCATAGAAGTTTTCATGATTACCCTTCTTATGGTTTACGGTTGAAGGGTCAATGGAAGGAGGGTACTATGTGGTAATTTTTTCCGTAGACATTTGTGATTTGGTATATCTGTTCCTTCTGGAAAACTCGCTTTTTCTAAAGATTCTAAGTTGAAGATCGAAGGAAGTATGGAGATTGGGAAAGTTTATGACTTTTCATTATGTAGCTTATTCCTTTATTTTTGTTTTACCATTATCATATGCTAGTGTTACCTCCAAAACTGTCTATGGGTCAAATCCCCCTGAGTAATTCTCTGTGTTTTCCATTTAGAATTATACCATCTAGCAGTCAATGTGGCCACTTTGGATGAGTGAGAGTAAATCTTATCTCTCATATTGCTATCACTATGCTCAGTTATTCTACCATCAGATATACCATACAGATTCACTGAACTACTCAGTGACGACGGCAGCCTCAACTTACTTTGGAAACAGGAGCCCAGGCCTTCCCATGGTGTACTCATCTGGTGTGTTCCCAAGACTTATTAGGGTATAACCCTAGCACTGCCATTTCCTTAATCTATCTCTCCCACCATTTGCTCTCATGATATTGTTGGCATTCTAAATTCATTTAGTTTGGACTACTGCTTTCTCAAAGAGAATATATTTGTATTTCTAAGGTTCTTATCAAGGCATTACATACGCTTTTATGAATTTTACATGTTTTCAATCTCCCTTGATTAACTGCCTTCAGAATCCAGCTATATAATATCCTCCACTTATTGCTGGTGGAAAGACCTTTGCAGTCTCTTCTATCGTTTATAAAATTCAACCCTTCACCAGCTAAGTTATCTGCATCTTACTTTAGTATATTCTGGGTCAAGGAGTAGGTAGTGGCACTGGGGGGGAGAAGAAAATCTTTGATTATTTTCAAATGAAGAAAGAATGCAAAAGTTTCACAGGGGGAGCTGTGTAAACTCAGAAGGTTTAACAAAATCAGTGAATGTTAGATATTTCCAGTTCAGCAGACCAAATTAACCATCCCATTATCTCTTATGAAGGCTCAACCCTTTGTTTGGTAGAGCTGACTACATAGAGAATTTAGTCTTTGAAACTCTGTTAGTCTCAGATTTTTCAATTCTTTCTCCATGAAATGAAAAACTTTGTATGCTACACTGAATATCATGTGGATTTCACACTTTGTTGTTAATTGATTAATCACTCTTAGTGTTTAATTATCTTTCACAAGAGCATTAATTGCTCTCAGCATTAGATCACCAATTCCACTGTTTTTATAATTACTATTTTCCCCATTATTTTTCTAAAAAGGCCTGTTGCATTATGTGCTCCTTCATAGCTATAGATTGCAGTTCACATTTAAGAAAGGTAGGACAGATGCTCTACCTTGCCCCAAAGGCTATGAGTAATCCAGCTGCTACCAAGAGTGAGGTTCCTATTGCTGGGTCACTCAGTTCCAAAATCCCACCTTACAATTAGTTTCTGTTCATAATTGAGGAAAGCAGTTTTCCTCCCTGAAGTGACCAGGAATACTTTCCTTCCTATGCCAGTCTCCTCTAGGGATGATAATTCATACTCAACATCTATTCACAAAAGTCTGTGAAATATGGTAGGTGCATGGTAATGAACTAAGCATGTTTTTCCCCTTTTGATGTGTCTTTTCCTTCTCATGTAGATTAATAACATATGAAAGTTGGTGTTTTATCTTTTAGACACTTATCATTCAGCATCATTTGTTCCTTGCTTTCTAGACACTGAGAATGATCTAAATGTGAGACACATTTCTTAGACCATCTAAGTATATGAACCACACAAACAAAATACAAAATAGCAAGACATCTGGATCTTGTCCATTTGTTGGTTCTAACTGAGTATTGAAAAATAAAGGGGTTTGTATCCCAATCTTCTAAGTTCAACATTACTATTTATTAGCTAGATAAACCACATAACCCTTCATATTTTTGGTAATCATTTGATCTATGTCGAATAGTTCTTATGGCAACATAATTTTATGTGCTATTTCTCTGTGGTCCCTCGGGTGTTTTTCCTTTACCACTATATATTCACTAGGACAGATTTAATTAATGTGATGTAATTAATTTAACATATAACAACACAGTGAACATAGAATATAATTATCTTTCATTAAGCAACTCAATTAAAGTGTTTTGCAAGATGAGGAAAAGTGTTATTTGCACTAGATTTTCATCTGTTTCAAAAAATACAATCTTTAAAGAAAAATACATTAACAAGTAGTGTTGTTATTAAAATTACTTTTATTATTTTGATGTGGGCAGTTGACAGGGCTTTTGCATTCACTAGCCCTGTGTTCTACTACTGAGTTATACCACCAGACATCTTTTACATTTCTAGTATAGTAAGTATCAACAGGTGCAAGCTACATAAACAAAGCTTTTTTGAACTCTCTATAATTTTTAATTTTATTCTATAATAAAAATTTTATAAGACTTCTATTTTCACTGAAAGTAAAAAATGACTGATTCTCAACTTTCTACTAAATACATACAAATCACAAAAATACAGAAAAACACATTTTTAATGGTAATTTTATGATAATGTCTATTTGTCTCTCAAATAGCTAATCCACGCAGAAATGCTTGTAATAAATTTCAAGACAAACACTTCTGAAAACTCAACATGCTTAGCAAAATTGGTACCTGCAGAGGGAAAGCACAAATGAAATCTCCCCCCCACTTAGCTTCCCACTGTGTCTTCTTGACCATTGTTTAAAGCAATACATAACAGTGGACGCTGTTTTTGTAGAGAGGACAGGATGGTAGATTAGTCAACAGGAAAAGAAAAAAGAACTAACTATAGGTAGAATGTGTTCTGCAGATTAAGGAATCCCAATCTTGGATTTTGACATAAGATCTATACCATGATCATCAAAGCCTAGAGTTAATTAGGTTGTTTCTATAGGTCATTCTTCGTCTCAAAGGTCCAGGTATCAAAAACTGCCAACATCTAGCTAAAGCTACAGAACATTAACCAAACACTAGCCTTTTATACAAACAGAAGATTCTAATAAGAATCAGACAGTCAAAGTAGAGAATTATGGGTAATATTTAGTAATCCATTCTAGATTATACTTCTTATAAAGAAAGGAAGAAAAATGTGAAGGATATGAGAAGCCTCTGCAGGTTTCAAGCTGGAAGACAGCTTACTACCAAGATCAAGAAGACTTTGTTTTGTTACTTCAAAGGAAAATCTTTGTCCTCATGGTAAGGTCTAGGGATATTTGCAGGTGATGAGACAAAAGAGAAAAAACTGGGCTGATAAGAACACAATGGATACCATAAAAACAATTTGAATTAAGGAAAAGATATTCAAACGTTAAACTATGGTCCTAGGACTAAAATCAAATCCACAGTGACACAAGTGATATTGCAGAAAATGAATTCACTAGAAAAATCTCTTTGTGCATAGATTAAGAACAAAGAAACCAAAGAAAATAAGATGGTGGACATAAAGTTGAGAAAATTCAAAAGCAAGCATGTTCATCACCAGTAAGAACTAAGACACCAAAAATTTAAAAGTGAAGCTAAAAAGGTGTTTCCTAAGAAAAAGACTCTCCAGCTAAAAGTGAGATTATTAAAATAAAACTAAAAATCTACTGAGACATAATAAACACATATGTAGACTCGTGTCATACTAAGACTTTATTAATATATTTTTATAAGTGTAGTTTGGTAAACAGTTCCAGTAAAATACAATATACACTATATATAAACTAACAAATATAATATATATACATATATATTAACTAATGGATGCATCATAAAACAAAAGAAAGCTTTCTAATATAATTTTGAACTGATCAAGAAAAACTACAGAAACTACTCTGAACAAATAAAAGATTTCTAAACTCAAGTAAATAAATTTGAAGAAAATAAAATATCAGGGTAAAATAGATGAAAATACCCTCAAAAATTCTTTGAAGCCAACAGGGTTTCTTTTTCAAGCCCAGTGTGTTTTTTATAAAGCAATAATTGGCAGCTCTATTTTTATCCATATTGAGATTTTGTATACATTGAAAAGTACCAGTTTTTAAAAATCAAAAGACAAACTACAAGCTTTAGATTCACTTTTGTAATGGATACACCACAAGGGAAGTTCCAAAAATATACAGAACTTTTAAAAATCAATCAGAAAATAGGAATATGCCATCCAAGAAAGCAAATGTTGAACACATAAGAAACACACACACACACACACACACACACACACACATGCCGGGTGTTGGTGGCACATGCCTTTAATCCCAGCACTGCGGAGGCAGAGGCAGGTTGATCTCTGTGATTTCAAGTCCAGCCTGGGTGATCTACATAGCGAGTTCCAGGACAGGCTTCAAAGCAATACAGAGACACCCTGTCTCGAAAAACCAAAACCAAAAACAGAGAGAAAGAAATAGAAAAAGAAACACACACACACACACACACACACACACACACACACACACACACACACACACACAGAGTTGGTCTCAATAACCACTTGCTTCCATAAATGACATACAAAGAGAGAAAACCATTGGACAGAAGCTAAGAAGTCTGGACTGGAGAGATGCTTAACAACTGAAAACCCTTGCTGCTGTCTCAGAGAAACCCTGTGAGGGTTCTGGTAAACCCTCACAGGAGAGCTCACAGATGCCTAGGACTCCAGTTACAAGCAATTCTTCTGATCCCCATGTGCTATGTACACACAAGTACACATCCTAACATGTACCCATCACATGCAATCACATGTGCACACATGCACACAAATTAGCAATAACAATGCACCTTTTGAAAAACATCAAGGAGTCTGAGAACAGTACAGCAAGATGATGAAGCAATCAGAACTCTAATTAACTTTACTCAGAAGGTTCTTGGAGAAGTAATCAGAGTATTGTAAGATTGAAAGAACAAACACCCTATGAACTAGAAGTCTCCAACAAGTCCCACTTAAAAGTGTATGTGTTTGAAAAGATTGATATACAGGTAAATATAATGTCAATACATTTATACAAATGGCTTGTTGATATTAGATACCATATGCAGGCAGTAGAAAATCCAGTTAGAGGGGAAGAAAGGAAATATAAGAGGCAGTATGTAAGGTTCCCATATACCATACATTATTTTTGTTAGTTGAATAAAACATGTATTATTTTATTCTCTTTACTTTTTGATATTCTTTCAAGGAGCATAACAGCCTGGACACAGGCTGGAGGGCCTGGGCCCTCTCCAGGATGATAGGACAGACTTTGGGGATCCCCCATGAAGGACCTCACCCTCCCTGGGGAGCAGAGGGAAAATGGGAAAGGGGATAGTAGGAACGGGGGAGGAGAGGAGGGAGAGGGAACTGGGTTTGACATATGAAACAGGCTTATTTCTAATTTAAATAAAAATATTAAAAATAAGTAAATTCAAAGTAAATGAACAAAATAGAATATATTCTACAATATATTCTACAACATATAAGGGCTTTTATCTATAAAACCAGGGAAGAATTTACATAACATTTCAGACCAAAAAATGGTACAGGTCCCTCACCTAGACCCCAGATAAAGGACACTGAATGCTATGATAGTAATTGCCTCCACCAACCTATCATCGCACCTCCTGCTGTGTGCATCTGGGAACTGACAGGCAGAAACACCCTGCCTTCCCCAGGGGGCTCAGTTGAATCTTCATCTGTCCGTTCATCACTTTGTCCTTCTGGATGCTACCTTACACCTCGCCTCTGAGGCTCAACTCAACTTTGGACCCCAGTTCCCTCTGTGACCCCACAGATTGGCTCTGCAGCTCTTTAGCAGCTGTACACCTGGTTCATTCTTCTCCCTCCAGGAATGTCTCTCTGAATCCCTTGAAGTCAGCTCTGGCCTCTTGGAGCCCCTCTGTAATGCCCATACGCACTGACTGATACAAATATGTCATTACTGTGTGGTGCATATTTTGGGACCTGGGAGTTAATATTAGTCATTATGATTGGAATAAAGGATCCACTTTTTTCCCAAGGGAGAATCGGGATCACTTGGCTAATTGCAGCCAACAAAATCATGTAGCTTATGATATTATTGTTAATAATATTCTGTCAATGTGGAAAGACACCATGAGCCTACCTGTTTCAGATATAGCACACTTCTGACAAATATAATTCCTGAACTCTGTGCCACCATTTTCCACTTGAAAGACAGTACTTCACAGAGAAGGCTAGGAAATTAGGTTTACTTTTAGGTCTATACAATAGGAATATGGGCAGAGGGGGCAAATAATCTTCCAATCTAAAATCCCAATTTCCAGGATTCAGGTACATCATAGGATTTCATATAAGGAGGGGAAGGCAGGAAGAGTATATACTGAGTGCAGGCTCACTCCATGACCCAAGGTGCTCTGATGCAGTCAATCTTTCCTTCCTGGTTAATGTGATTCTTTGGATAAACCAGTTACTTTTCTAAAAATTAAGCAGCATCTTGTATATTCTGATATAATCTGAAGGTCACTAAGGGTTCTGGGTTCAAAAAATCTAAAACTATTAGCTACTTATATCTTAAACATTGACGAGTGGCCTTTCTTAGGCCTGTTGTCGTGCAAATAGGGGAAGCTATATAACTCTGCAAGGGTATAGATGCAAAAGAGAAGCCACCATTTGTAGTAGCACAGAAACCTTCCATGTAGTTCTGAGCTTTTTGGATTTCCAGGTTCTCTATTCCTTTATGCCCGTGAGTTCTCTGATCATTTATTTCATTCTTCTTGACCTAGGCAGGAAATGTTTCCTTCTTCAGTTTCTATAGAAAACCAAAATCACACCTTCAGGTATTCTAATATAAGCAGGATTGAGATGAAAACTGGATAACTGTGTGAAATATCCTTAAATACAATAAAAGGTGTATATCACCTTAGGCCACCACATCACTGGGAAAATGGCCTTAGCGGTTTCCTTAATGTCTTTTTCCCACTATCTCTTTGGCTTCCATCTCTTACCTTTTCCTTGTCTATGTTCTGTCTTTATTCTCTCTATATCATATAGAACAATAATAATCGCATCATATTTTCGTGAGTCTACCTAACATGTCCTTGGTTACAGATACCATCCACATGTTCCAGGCTTCTTGAGCTGTAGCGATGACCTATCTACTTTTTTCCCAATACGGTAGATTATCCCTCAAAGGACCCAAAAAGATAGCTGCTGATATGGTGTATTTTAATCTCCAAATAATCATTATCAGAATACATTCGAGAAGTGTAAATTAATATATGCAGAACTATGTCAAATATGAAATGCAGCAAAGCAGGGAGGGAGGGAAAAAGAAGTAAGAGAAGGTACTTACAAAGGTAGTAAAAGGCAGTGGTGGTACTGTGCTCCTGGGTTCTCAGTACTATTTTGGTATTTGTAAAAACTACATCAAAATTAATAAATCCAAATGATAGAAAGTTCCAGGCCATTCTTCTCCACAAATAGAGGTGCAGGTGAAGTTCGTTTTCATAAGTTGGTCCATTGTCATTTATCTCTGGAACTCTTCAGTGGTTTTGCCCTGTGTTTGCATCTTCAATGCCAGTTGCTACATTTCTGTGAATCTGTACTACTGTGGTTAAAATTCTAACTATTGGGAAATTGCCTTCTTCCTTGTTGATTTTCTAAGATATCTTGCAGTGTTCCTGCCTAAAGCCAATTGTCTGAGGAAACTAACATACATACACAAATGTGTTTTAATGGAAATTAAGCACAGGGATTTGCGACTAGCTGCCTGAATCTATGGAAAAGAATGATATCCCAGTCTCTGAATCCTGTCATTGTTTTCATAGGAGTTTGCATCACTGATGAAAAGCAAACATGGGGGCAAAGGTAAAATTCACATTTTCTCACAGAACTCTTTCCCAAAGCCTTGAACTACAGACATCTTTACACAAACATGTATAAATCCTGATTCCCCGTGACTCAACCTCCATGAAGCCAGATCATGCTTTTCTTGTCTACTATGATGTTTCTAAAACATAAGAAATGTTTGGTGAATATGTGGGTGGATAAATAGACAGGTACCATATGGCATGGAGATTTTTCTCTATCATCTTAGTTTTACCTCATTGACTCTTGAAGGAAAAATCCATATCTAATAATATTATAATCAAGATGGCCATGTCACAGTGGAATGGGCTAAAGGAAGGTTTAAGTTTCTCCATAAATCCAGGGTTATAGTCTAACAGGAGCCTGATACCAAATTAAGAATTTAAACCAAAGACATTTCTACTCTCTTCCAATATGATTGGTTTGCTTTTTCCAGGAACCATTGACTAAGGAAACACATGGGTGTTTAATTTTCACATTAGATTGTTTTATCTCACAGTGATTCTGCTCAGTGTGCATGAGTGCGTGCATGCGTGTGTGCGTGTGTGTGTGTTACTGTTTCAGGCTTGTGCTGTGTCTCCTGGATCATTATAATACACTGGTCCTCAGATGAATTCTTTCCCTGGAATGCTCCCTCTGATTATGGCAATAGTCACATTTCCATCAAATTTGTCAGCTTAACACTCATATTTCTACCATCACTCCACCTTTCACCACATTATATAAAACAGCAAGTTGCTGATGCATAAAGGTTATCTCCCTCCTGTGGGCTCTGTGGCCTTTGCTTGGTTTCCCTGCTAAGCCTCCCTGATCCAGCATATCAGCTCTTTGTCACGACTCTTTCCTTTTATTCCCCCTCATTTATCTCTATTCCCCCTCTCCTCTCTTCTCCTCCCATCTTATCTACTCTCCATGCCTCTCTTCCTCTCCTTCCATCTCCCTTTTTTCCCTTCCCTGTTTCCTCCTCTCTTCCCCTCCACTCTTCATCTTCTCCTTTCCCGTCTCTTCCGCATCTCCTCTTCTCACCTTTCCTCTTGCTCTCTCTTCCCATCCCTTCTCTCTTCTCCTCTCTTATTTCTTCCTGTCTTCTCTCCTCCCATCCCCACTCTCCTCTTCCTTTTGGCGTATGTGCCCTGAGGGATGGAATCCAGAACTTGGAACATGGCGGGTATGCATTCCATCACTGAGATTCAGCCCCTTCTGTTCACCTTTAAAGCACCCCTGGGCTACTCTTCTTTATTAGTGTTCTCTTCACCTCCTCCTTTCAGTCTCTCTATGCCCGGTATTCCCTAAAGATACCATGTGCAATGATTATCTCAAGGTTGACTTGCCCTGCTCAAGCAGCTCATCATGCTATGCTTTTCAAATCTTCTTAGATTTCTCATACCTTATTCTGTAATTATGATGATACCAACATGTAACCCATTTTCTTCACATATCTAATTGATCCTGCCTTTTATCAAATTCATGCTGTCATTGTTCTTCACTTTCTAAATTTAACTGCATACTTCCTTACAAAAACATATAGCCGATTTTGTGTTTTCCATTGTACCCACTACAGTGATACCTATCAAGCTTACTTAGTGTTAGCTACAAAGTAATAATTCTTTTATTCCATGGTTTTTTTTTAAAGTGGGTGCCATAAGGCAAGAAAATGTTAAGGTTAGGAAAATGTTAAGGAAGCAGTAAAATGAAAATGAATAAGTGATATTTGAAAATGTGTTTTGAAAAATATTTTCAAGCTTGAGCCAATGCCACCACAACCAGGCTTCTCAACCACCACCAGCGGTGAGGTTAGAAAGCACTTGGTGCTCAAAGTTAGTGAGGTAGGAATTGGGTGGCCACTTCAGAGGCTCCTTACTATAACCATCTTTATATTTACTCCTCTGCTGTTGAGATCTTTAACTAGAATCCCAGTGATAGGTTTTCATGACAGTCTTGGGAAAGCAAGAGAAGGTCTGCACTTTGACACAGGAAGACAGACACAGAGACAGACATCCTTTGCCAAGTATCTAACATTGACAAAGCTGGAAATAGAAACCAGGTCCCATGCTTTCCCATCTGGTGTTCTGTCAGCCAGACCATACTGTCTCTCTGGGTTGCCAACCTGGATTAATAACTGTACATGTGGCATAACTCTGGTCTCTTTCTTTGTGTGTTGTTAAGATGAAACTTTTTCTATTGAGCATGATGGAAGTGTGTGTGTGTGTGTGTGTGTGTGTGTGTGTGTGTGTGTGTGTGTGCAGACTTAGAATTATTGATACTTTGATGTTTCCAGTACGTGGATATATCAGAAACAGAACAGAAATACCACAACATGCACTGCTGGTGATTTCAATGCTGGAAGAAGATTAAGGAATTTGATATGATATAGATTTTAAGCAAAAACCATTATAAAGGTCTGAGAATTGGCTAATTAAATCCTTTTACACTCTGCATGCCTCTGTCCAACCTTTACAGCCAGAGCACCTGACCAAAAAGAGCTCGGGGACTGTGCCATCTGTAACTAAGTGCTTGTTCTCAGGTTTCTCCCGCCCTTCCAGCTTGATGCACACAAGCATCCTTGTGTACATGAACAGACCATGTTCGTAAGACTGAAAATACGAGAATTTGATTATGAGTCTGATAAAAGTTTTCTCTTTCATTGAAAGAAGATGAAAATTCAAGATAGATTAAAAGTATGTATCCTTTTTGCTTCTCCATTGTCAAGCCAGAAACCTACTCGTGGCTGGAGAAGGTAGATGTAGTACTATTTGATATAGTACTATTTTAGTTCCTACCTTTTCAAGTCTCCAAGAGATCCCTTTAAGAGCTGCTGTCACACTGAACTTCCTTAAAGTCACATTGGCTGTATTTTTTGCAAGGCTCTTTTGCAGCAATTATTACCACTGCTGTAAAAAGAAAACAGAACTAAAAATGCCACAGGTCTGAGGGGTGGGACTGGGTTAATTTTTTAAAATAAACTTTCATTAATATGATAGCCTTTCTTTTGCGATCCCATGGTGAAGAGATAAACTGGAGGTGACAAGTTCTCACTTAGTAGGAGGGAATGGCCCAAGCAGTGTGGGGCAATGGAGAGGCAGGTCATGAAGAATGGATCACCCAGGAACTCTGAAGGCCAGCAAGGCCCACGGGGTGTGGGAAGCAGAAGGGAAAACGCTGTCTGAGAACTTATCACAACGCTACTCTCTGGAAGCAGCCGGGGACTGAGCCTTGCGTCCCTGCTGCCCCACTTCTCAAACATGGCTTGAGCCACTCAATCCTTCCTCTGAAAGGAGAGATGCAGCACTTGCACAGCTACCACAGGAGAATGTGAGCCAGACGTGGTGCATGACACACAGTGGGCCACTCCTAAATAATTTTCAGATATGCAAAATTGGGCTGTAGGTTTGGCGGCAA
The DNA here is from genome assembly GCF_017639785.1 of Mesocricetus auratus. Taxonomy (NCBI): domain Eukaryota; kingdom Metazoa; phylum Chordata; class Mammalia; order Rodentia; family Cricetidae; genus Mesocricetus; species Mesocricetus auratus. The sequence goes on along the minus strand of NW_024429218.1, from coordinate 3,266,980 downwards.
CACACATAGAAAAGTATTCTGATAAAACACATGCACGTGCATGCGTGATGCCTGCATGTGTGTGTGTGTGCGTGTGTGTGTTTAATCTTAGGAATACACGGTTGTGTAATCAAGACTGGAAAGAAGGAGAAAACCAAGGGTGACTCACGTGTGCATGCACGCACACACATGTAAGCCCTTAAAATTAGAGGAAAGGTTCAGGTCAGGGCAGTAAGTGCAGTAAGTTACAGAATTCATAAACACAGATAGAAATGCTGGTGAACCCTTAGTCAGCATACCAACAAACAGAGAGACATGACAGTTATAATTGAAGACAGACATGGTACAAAGAAAAGTTCCTGCCATTCAAAGCCTGGTCATTGTAAGTCATATTCCTTTTGGTAAATGAGAAAACTGTAAATAGATTTGCTCACTGTGTCCGAGTATTACACCAAATCACCAAAGGTGTAATAAAACCACAAGGTGAGCCCTCTGCACACCCTAGGGTCTGCGTAGCAACCCTTTGGTGATGCCAGAGCACAGAGCACCTGCTCTCTGTCCCTCTCCTAAGTCTCTTTCCTTACACACCTGCTCCTTATTCCAGCCACATGGACCTGATCACTGCTCTCTGGGGAGCTAGTGTCCCCTCCCCCACCTTGTCTCACACACTTCTCCTCGGGTGAATAGCTGTGATTTTCTTCCTTCCAATTCCCATGTGTCATAGCTCTATGAATTTTTACAACCATGATTCAAAATGTTTCTTTTATCTCCTTTAGAACATCTCATAGTACAGACTTTCCTTATTATGGACACAATTTTTGAATTCTAACTACAGAACTTTTAATACAAAATTTCTTCATTATTAAGAGAGCTAATTCTCACAAATTTAGTCCTGGGCACTTATATTGTACAAGATTTGGGGCTGGAGACTTGGTTTATGTAGCAATGATGATGATGATGACGATGATGACGATGATAATGGTGATGATGATGATACCTCTCTTTTATTCTTTTTTCTTCATTTTCTCTATCCTTTGTGTGGGTGTGTGTAATGATTTCAAAGCATTTATAATTGTTTCTTTTGTCACATATTATGTGTGAAGGTCAATTTGTTTTTGTTTTGCAGTAGGCAGATGTTAACTTGATACAGGTGATAGTTTTATTTTATTCAAACATAAAATGTGTGCTAAATCTATGTGTCTAAACACATGAATGACAGATTGTAGTATGGTGGTCTGAATGAGAATGGCCCTCATAGACTCATATATTTGAATGCTTCGTCACCAGTTAGTGGAACTGTTTGGGAGGGATTAGGAAGTATGGTTTTGTTGGAGTAGGCATGGCCTTGTAGGTGGGGATGGGCTTTGAGTTACGGAAGCCCATACCAGGCTGAGTCTCTCTGTCTGCCTGCTTCCTATGGATCGGGATGTAGAACTCTCAGTTACTGCTCCAGTGCCATGCCTGTCTGATCCCACCATGATGACCATGGACTAATCCTCTGAAACTATAAGCAAATGCAAGTTAAATGTTGTCTTTTACAAGTGTTGCCTTAGTCATTTCACAGAAATAGAGCATTTAGTCAGTGGAAACACTGGAATGAATTCCTAAGCCAGATAATGGATGCAACTACCAGTATTTTTAGGATATTAACAGGAAATATTACTGAGGCATTAAAAAGAAATCATTCGGTCCTCGTCCATAGGTACACCTACTTCCAGGAAGATAACACTGGTAGAGATTATGAGGTCTTCTGCTTGTATCCTCCATGCCTGACAACCCCCTAAATACATATACACCTAGGAAAAACCATGAGAATACCACATCCTTGTCATTTTCTCCCTCCACTGGAGGTTACACTGGTTATGGAGTTGATAATCTTGGGCAAGCTCTACATTTCCCCTTGAATATTAAAAACTTTTTGTGATGGATCAGTAATATATGCATTTTTATGTAATAAAGAACATATACTGTTTCAATTTCTAGTTCTAAGAAGCAAATTCTTTGATACCTTTTATATTGATAGTGTTTCTTTACCTCCTGAGATTAAGTCATCAATATTCTTTTCCAAATTTTAAAATATTTATTATTTTATACATTTAATGATGGTTATCTAATTCAGATAATTCCTATAATCTATCTATATATTTATCTGTCATCTATCTACCATCTATGTATCATCTATTACCCATTTATCATCTAGCTATCCATTTACTATATATATACCTATCTATCATCAATCAACATCTATTTGTCATCTATCTCTTTCTGCCTCTATCTATCATCGTCTATCACCTCTGTATCAATCATCTACCTACCTGTTACCTGTCTACCTACCTATGTTCTATCTATTGATCTATTTATATTGATCTTTCATCTATCAATTATCTATATATCATTTCTCTATCAGCCAGCTATCTATTTATCTATTACTTACTTTTCTCATGAAATGCTAAAAACACAATATATTATTTTGCCCCAGAAGCTAATTAATCAATACCAGTAGTTTGCAGTCATTTCTAGTCTTGTTTTTCCAAATCTGTTGCAGGGTTATCTGTTCTGTTCCCTTGATCTGTCTGTAAGTTTTCATGCCAATATCACACTGATTTTAATTATTGGCTCCTAGAATAGAATGAGCCCTCTTGTTTCAGTATTTTTTCTTTTCATTATTTTTTGATAGTTCCCTGCAGGTTTTTCTTTGAGATGTAATTTTGAACAATTTTTAAGTTACAAAACAGATTCCATTGGAATTTCACTTAGGGATTACATTTAGAAGATACAAATTGACTTGGGAAGAATTGGTATCATTGCAATACTTAATCTTCCCAATAGTTTAATAGAAATTTTATGGCTACAAAAATATAAAATCCTTTCCTTCTGGTAATATTTTTAAAAAGTGGTTGTATCTGACTATTAAGCATTCCGTTACTGCTTGTCTACTGCGTGGATAGATAAGTGACTCTTCATCTTGGCTTTCCTCTCAAAGCCTGCTGGTTCGTGACAGAACTCCGTTCCAAGAACCTTCAATGAAATGATCAGAAGCCAGCAGAGAACTCAGTTTAATAGCTCGAGATAACTTCAGTCAAAAAAAAAAAAACAAAAAAAAAAAAAAACGGGAGTGAACACTTCTAACTGTGAAGGTGACTCCTTTGTAACTGACCTGTCTTCCAATGAGCTAACTGGCAATCGTGACTTTGTGGTAATTGCCGCCTTTGGGGATTGATTCATCTTCCTCTCCTTACTTTGCCAAGGACCTAACGTATGTAAAGTTGAATTGATTGCTGAAAGAGGGCTTGACTCTGGTGTTTTACAGATGGGCTTTCTGAAATGGAAAGGAATGAAAACTAAAAGTATAGAGTCTAGTTTTAAGGGAAAGTATCTTGTAGTAATTTTCTAAGAGGGCTATTGTGATTTCACCTTCCTTTATGTAATAATGGATTTGAGACCAGGGAGATAACTCAGTTTTTTAAAGTGTCTGTCTTTACAATGAGGCCCTAAGATCAGATCTTGAGAATAAATGTTTTTAGCAGGCATGGCACGGGTGGCAGATGTCTATAACTCTTGCATTTGATGGAGAACCAGGGAAGAGACAGGCAGATCTAGGGGCTTGCTGGCCAGCTGGTAGACTAAGAGCTAAGCTCATTGTTCAGTGAGGGACCATATCTGAAAAAAAGAGGTGGAGCTCAACAGAAGACACCCCTATGTTGATATCTGGCCTCCTTTCACAAGTGCACTTTTAAACTTCCCCAAAGACTTATGTGAATAGTCACAAAACACAATCATATACATTCCAAGCAACACAAAACATCATTGATACACTTGTTGAAATGACTTTTAAAGCAGGCACTTCCTACTGGTCAAATTCTCCCTAACAATGAATGCTGAATGCTTTTTTCCCTTTTGGATGAAAGTAGTTTTAGGTGAAGGAGACAGCTGGGGAAGACATGAGTTCAGCATATTGCAGGCCTGGTGCTTGAAGAGGCTGAGAGGTCTGAGTTTCATTTCTGACCTCCCAAAGCCTCATCAGTTGTCAGAAATGTGTGGAACACGTGACAGCCTTTGGTAGCTGGAGAAAGTGCAGAATTTTTAAAATCCAAGCTTGAATCCCAAACAACCTGCAGATCTGTGAGTGAGAGAGTCGGTTGCAAACATATTACCTGCTTGTTATTTCTGATGCCTGCATTCTTTTCATCCTTTCCCAAACACTTCTTAAAATTTACTGCTGAGTTTATGCTAAAATGAGTATGAATATGTTTTCCCTCCAGTAATTTTCACTTAGAATATCTGCCTAATTAGTGTATTTATTTGAAATATTTATGCATGTATAATTTATGACAGAAATGGGACACTATAGTTTTAGAAAGCACCCAGTAATCCACATCTTTTAAAATGAAAATGAATTGATAGGATCTTCCAGTTTTTGGCTACTATGACTAGAGAGAGGGAGTTTCCTTTTGGTGTCCAGAAAAGGTAAGGAATTCCAAGTCAAATAGCCTTAGAAGTGAAACAGTTATAGTTGCTGAGAACATGGGTAGGCACATGGTGGAGGAAGATCCTGCAGTCCAAGGTCAAACTCTCAGGAACAGCACTCAATGGCTATTTTCTATCCAAACAGCTTAATATTTCAAAAGGCTTGCCTTGCTCTCTTTAGATGTGGTGTTCTGGGGCATCTGTGTAGCTTCCCTCTGTGCCTGCTTGGTTTAGATCTATTTTTCATGACAGGATATCTTTTTCTCCTAACTCTAATATTTCAGAAATGCTGTGAAGAAAATGTTTCAGAAATTTTTAATTTTCTTCTTCTTTGTTTTATTTATTCTTTCATTTATTCATTCATTCATTATTGATTTGGTCTTTGGGTAGCTGCAGTGCACTCTCATATATGCAGCTTGAAATTAGAATTTTTTCAGAAATTACACTGCAAGCCAGTTATGGATGAGCTCAATCTCACGTCCAGGTTGGAATGACTGATGCCATCTACAGCTGCTGATACTCCAGGATGCATATATTCCAAAAATATAGTAGAATGTGCTATATAACTAATATCAGCACTCTGATGTTAATACATTTTAAATTATAAATATTACTGTAACACCTTGTGGTAATAATAGCAGAGGAGTCTGTGATTAAAAACAGGAGAACATTCACAGAACTACCAGGAAGAAGTAAATGATGATAAAATACACCGTTTCTATCAGTTTTAAAAGCCAACTTGTACAGCAGAAATGCCTTGGTCATCAATAGTTTAGGGCACCTTGCTTTTCTCTCTTATGAAAGCATACATAACATCCACCACTTCTCCTTCCCTTACCAGTGTTCGTCAGTTTTCAGTTTGGGCAACTACCAAAACTGAAGTATTGCAGTTCTGGATGGTCAATGAAGGTAGGCGCTTTATAATGGTACATATTATTGAAGCACATACATTTTGCAAAAGAGATCCATGCCAGGAAGCACTCCAAAGGACTCAGTTACATTTTATCTCAGAGAAGCTTGTCTTTAAAATGTCAAAATAAAACAGCTCATGCAGCTAAAAGAGAAGCAGTGAAAATGCAGACAAATGAAGTTGTGTAATTGGAGCACTAAACCCAAGGGTTTCACTTGCAACAGAATTCGTCATTTAGGTTTGTTTTCTCATTCTGCAGCATATAGATTGTGAAACAGGTGATCATGAAGACATCAAGTTCCAAAAAACAAACCTCATCCATCCATCCATCAATCCATCCATGTTTCTTGTAGCTATTTACAAGCACAAAAGGTAGGGATCCCTCTTTAAAAGAAGACACATGCTGCAGCCATGAGATAGTGAATTTTGCGTTTCAGAGAACAACTGGCAATTATAGCCCGTTAGTTATATGGAATACTTAAAGCAAATTTCAGAAAAGTTACCAATGTCTCCATTACATGTCTACATTTATTCTAATCTAGGATCATTATTTGAAAGAATATATATTTAATTTTTATATTACAAATTTTTATCAATTCACAAACAACTGGCATGCTTTCTAAAGAATTTCTACAGTAAAATGTATAATGATGCATGTGTAAGGAAAGAAACTGATGGAATAGTATTTTAAAAGTCTGATGTTTTAAGTAACAATGCAATGACCATATGAAAGTATGTCTTGCCTCCATATATCCAGAAAAGACAGGATGTTTTTTGGTTATAAGACATCTTCTTCTCACTATTAGTTCACAGTCAAATGCCTTCTTTTTGCTTTGTATTTGAAGTGTTTTCAGTGTTTTGAAATAGTGGAGTATTTCTCTTTTACACACCACAAAGCTTACAACAGAATCTATTTAAAACTATAGAAGAATAATTTTAAAGCTAGTACTGAATTTTTTATTTCTTGTATTTATTTGCTCTCTTAGAAGGCAATTGTGAAATTCAGGTATTTTGTTTTATTGTAAAATTTAAGAACGGAACTGCACTTCATCAAATGTTTCTGTAGCACCCCCATCTCTCACGGTGCTTGTCATCATTTCTAAGAGTTTGTTTCTCATGTGCATTTGCAGAAATGGAGATGTTATGATCACAGTTTCCCACATCATGGAAGCAGCCAGCCTTCTGTTGGTATCCATCCGTTTCATAAACCTTAATTGGTATTTACTCAGTACTTACTGTACTGAGTGTGTGCCACTATTCTAAGTGCCTGAGATGATGCAACTCCAATCAAACAATTGAAGTCAATAATATTATTGGCCTCACTGAACGTTCGTGCATCCAGGGTGAGTCTCGTCTGTGTATCCAGCAGGCTCCGGATGAGCAGCAGCTCTCACGTTTGTAGTAAGGGTGCAACAGTGGTGGTGTTTGGAAGGCACAGGAGCATCTCTGCCAGGCACAGCGCACTCGGGCATCTTCCTGATGCACTGGGCATGCAAATCATGTGGCCGATTGATTTTCAGAGGTCAAGTATCACTTCCATATGTATATTATATTGAATCTTGAAAATCCATTAACTACACCCCCCAAATGCAGAGCATTAAATATTTTCTAGTTTTAAAACACAGAGATGAATTTGGATATTATTGACAATAGTTCGCAATTTCTATCTGTCACAATCCATCACTCCATCACTGAAGTCTTATAGGGGTCACTCGTCTTCTGCCTGGGAATCTCACCAGATACTTTTAATTAAATTATTCCATTTGTTTGTAGGAAATGATTTCTGAACACATAATTTTACTTGTTTCCAGAATTTAGGATGTAGAATATCACAGTATATAGAATAGTAGATTCTATGTGGACTAATAAATAACTAGTAGCTTGAAAAACACTTCTTTTACTGGCCCTGTTCCTTATTACATAACAGAAAGAATAAAACCCCAGGAGATGCTTAAACAAAGACAATTGTTAGCGCCCTAAGTATTAAATAGACACAATTCTGTGTGATTTAAACCAATGACTGTCATCTGGATGATGTTTTGCATTCTAGATGCATGAAATCTGCCCATCTTTAAAATACCCACTTTTAGGGCATTTGTATATGGTGGAGTATTGGCCTCTCTATTTAAGCTAAACACATAAGTGAGAGTGAGAAACCATGAAGTTGCATCCTTGACTGAAGTCAGAGGAGAGACTGATGATAGACACAGCCGAGGCATGGTGTAGGAAGGTCAGAAAGGAAGATTCAAAAGTCACTTAGTTGTGCTGTTGAGACCTTACACTCTTCTCTGAGTCCGGTTATGTTTTGTCCAAAAATTTCTATATTGTATACTTTACTGGAGATTAAGAATACTTGTGGTTTACTATCTTAAATGGGAGAAATTCCAGTGTTACCAGCTTATGGGTACTGTGTTGTGTTTTTGTTCTTTTCAAGTAAGCCAAGAAGAACAATTGATCCATGAAAAACAAATACCTGGATCTATCATCTGAAAATCCCCCTGTACTACAGATTTTAAATCTTAATGTCTGATTCTCCTAATAAGTCAAGTAAATAAAATGTATGCAGATTACTTACAAAATGTTAATTAAGCTTTTATTTAAGGTTAAAGTAGTCCATATTGACTAGTATTCAAAACAGCAAAAACAATATAGGTGATCTGTAGTGATTTATTTCCACAGAAGCCTCAGAAGTGGCTTGACCTCAGTGACCAGTGTCCATTATACTGTACATCGGAGTTAATACCATACAGTCAAGTCCATTCCTACTTGCAGTGCTGGAAGTCAATAGATGGAAGCAGGGTATCCCTGATCAATCTGGCTCACTGGGTTAGCCAAATCCATGATCTTTGCGTCTAGTAAGAGACCCTGTCTCAACATAAAAGTGGAAGCAATTGGAGGAAGACATATGTAAACTTCTGCCACACACACACACACACACACACACACAGACACACAACCACACACATATATGCCCACACATGTACCAGAACAGTGTGAATGTGCATGCCCACGCATTCACAACACACACACACACACACACACACACACACACACACACACACACACAAACAGAGGTATGACACACAGAACATGCTTTGCTGGTGGAGTTTAGCCTACTATGCTTTTTTTTGTTATGGAAGACTGAACACAAATGGAGACAGACTTGTTAGAGCCGTCATTAAAATTCTAGGATGCCTAAAATTTTTCTGATTTTTCTTCTAGATGACTATTTTCAGTAGTACCTGGCAAGCCAAAGCAAAATGGCAAATAAAACCAAAATTCTATTGTTGAAAAGCATAAAACTCAGTTTAAAAAAGGAAACCATGAAGTCACTAAATATAATTTATACCTTTAGTTAAATGTTATATTTACAAATTGGGAATATTGTTACATCTTTGTTTAATTTTTTCTTGCTTTCTAGAGTAGTTCCAAATTGTATAGATTCAATTTTACAGTCTGGGAAGAGACTAAGGAATACAACCAATTCTGGTATTAAATGTATGAAAAATGTTTACAGTGATGTAATCTAAAAAGAAGAGAACAATTAAGTATTTAAAGGGAAGTTCTCTGTATTCACTCTGAGCTTCAAGTTTATTATAGATCATTTGGGATGAATCATTATTGCAGTAAATAAAATTATTGATCATCAGCGATGCGTGGATATGATACATGAGCTTTCCCTAACTGTTTCACTCTTAATCCTCAAAACACAGCTAGTCTCAGAAAAGGATTTATGCCAGAAATCACTCTGGCTCAAGTCTCTGAACTTAACAGGCAGCTCAGAAGATTCCCCGTCCTGAGTAATGCAGGTTCTTAAGACACAGGAAGATGGGAGCTACTGTTCTTGTTTGATTGCAAGGTGTAGGCAGGCATCTGGGGCTCCTGATGGCCATCTCTTGGAGCTGAATATTACACCGACTGCTCCATTGCTCCAGTCTGTCAATGCTTTAAGTTTAATTAGCTGTTATCTGTGAGCTAGCATAGATCTCTTTTAAAATGCAAGGATATTTTTCTCTACATGTTTAATATTTGCATAATATTCATATTGAAAATACATCATCTTTTGAATTAATGAGTTTTACTGGGGATTTAAGTTGTTTTAAATTCATGCTATAACAAATAATTCTGCTACAGATAATGTGGAAAAATCACTCACTAATTAGCCTGATTATTAAGTATACCGATAATATTTTTCTAAGCATAAATCCTCAAATTTTGAGTTTGTTAAGAATGGTCTTTGGAATGTATGATCTTGGTGCTGCCTTGTCATGGGTCAATGTTCCTTGTGGTAGACTGCTGTGTGAAAACAACACACTCGTATATTATTAATACTGCAACAACTCTGTTCTTGCTCACACAGTCTCTCGGGGCGATTTCTGGTCAGTGGTTTTCCCATTTGAATTTGATCTCAGAAACAAACCCAGGATCCAGCCTCCTTCACAGGGTTCCCACCATCACACAGCTTATGGAAGTATTTTTAAATGATGCAGGCTAATTCATGTCTGCACTCAGAACAGGGGGCTTCACTTCAGCCCACGCTATAACTTATAACTAAATTTATTTGGATCTATGCGCTGTGACTATATTGTCTGTCTTCTGGTGGGTCTATGCCCATGCATGTGTTTGCGTGTGTGCCGGGAGTGGTACTGATGGCAAACAAAATCTTTCTCTGTGCTCGGGAGGAATAGGAAAGGTTTGGTGAGCATATGGAATGGTTCCTGTCCCGGGGTCACTTTTCTGAGATACTTGTGGATGGCAAGGCAGTACCTGCTGTCCCATCATAAGGATTCAGAATGCCTTGTCCGATAGTATATTTTGATTTACCTGAGAAATCCTATGGTCTGTAACTACAACTCAGCACCCATGCGCACAAGGTACACTAAGCTTCCTTTTGCCAGACTCGGGTGATCCCTCTCACTTCCTAAGGCTTCTTTAGATATCTGCATTGACAGTACTTTGGCCAGATGGGTTTATCTAACATAGAAGAAAAAACTGTCCCCAGAACACAGAGAATAGGGCTAAATACCCCTTTCTTGAAAATAGGAACTGAAAAAAGATAGGATTTAGTTCGGTATGAAGGGGACATTTTTCCAATTGATAGGTCTCAAAACGCTGGAACAGGCATCTTTGTAAAACAGTAGTGGTCCCATCCCTGTTCAGATGCGGGTAGGACAAAGACTGAAATATGTTGGTTTCAAATCTCTCTCAGTCCTTTAATTCTATGAGTTTTTAATGTCTTGGTCCACACTTGGAATGAGGCCAACTGAGCCTTTTCTGAGGCCCACCCATTACTGGAAAATGCACTTATTAGTGACAGCTGTTATGTGACTGGTTCTTCAGATGAAGGGCTCAACCACAGCTTTCTAAAATAGCTTAATGCTGGGGATATTTTCTGTGTTTCAAAAAGTGGAACTTCCTCTCTTTGCCTTAGGGAATTGCTGCTGAAGAATTTAATACTTTGTCTTTTCAACTGAGCTGATAAAAGCATGGCTCTTCTTAGAGGCATTATTTTCAAGTGTACCATATACACTACAATTCTGGTCATGTTTTCTTCAAGGGAAGGGAAGAAACTCTGATTAGTTGTACTCCGGAGATGCAGTGAGTGATTCCAGCTCTGTTCTCTCTCCTCTTTGTATCTCCAAGGGCTTACCTTGCCTCTCCTGCCCTGTAAAATATTAAGAAGGAGGGAAAGATGCAGAAAGATACTCAGAACGTTGAGTAAAGGGAGAAAAAGGAGAGGGACAGAGAGAGAGAGAGAGAGAGAGAGAGAGAGAGAGAGAGAGAGAGAGAGAGAGAGAGAGAGAGAGAGAGAGAGAGAGAGACTGTCATAGAGGGGAAGAGATACAACTTTACTTCAAATATTTCAAATTGTGTTTTGATAGACTTGCTAAGTGATGGAACAGTTTAAAACGTGATAGCAAGTATGTATATTGTGAGTCACATTAGAAAAGAATAGTATAATTTCCAAAAATAAACTATCACCTGTGACAGTGGGAAAGCAGATAGATAGGTAATGCACTCGGGTTACTGTTATCACCACTCAGAAGAAAGAATTACTGAGTTATTTAAATAGCATATTTATGACATTGAAAATGAGTAGGCTAAGACATTTAGTTTTTTCTTTTTGTTTTTGTCCACTCCCATTTCTTTTTCTCCATAAGCACACACCAGACCTAACCCCACAGACATCAGCCTCCGGCGCGGCTCTGGTTCAAACCATGGCATGCAGGCTCAAGTTCCAAGGACACCACCAGCTCTGTCATCCTCTCTCCTTTCCCCTCTTTCTGTCACCTTCTCTCTCTACCACTCCCTTCCCCTTTCAGCTGCTCACCACCCAGCAGTCTTTATTTTCGTGACTTTGAGGAGTTCTAATTCACAGTCTGTTCAGTGCTTTGTTTCTAATAAGAAAGCCATTGATGCTGTTGCGGCTCTTGTGACAGTACCATGTCTTCCTCTATGCCTGTATTTTAGGTATTTTCTCACTAGGTATACACACTTTGAGTACAATGGACCTGTGTGTAATTTGCTTCCTGCTTTTTGTGTTTCAGGTTTGTTAAATTTGGAGGACTTACGGTTTTCATCCAACCTAATTTTCCCTTTACCTCCTTTTTAAAAAGATTTAAAAATATTTACTAGTGTATGAGTGTTTTTACCTGAATGTTTATATGTACACCATGCGGATGAACTGCCCAAGGAAGGTAGAAGAGGATGCCAGATGCCTTGGAACTAGAGTTTCCCATCTCTTCTCCAAGACCAAAAAGTACTCAACCCAGTCATCTTCCCAGCCCCACCCTTGCCCCGTCCCCTTTAAATACTTCAATTAAATGTAGCTAGAACCACTTGAAGTTATTGGCAGCTCCTCTTCTGCTTCACTTTGCCAAGTTGCTATTGTTATGACTTCAAAACCACTATTATAGTTTTCCATAAGGTCTAACTTGCCATCAGTACCAGACAGTGTAATTTTTTGTTTTTAGCATTGTACTTTTCATCTTATAATTTTTGATTTGCGTCATTTACAATCCTATTTTTAAACACACAGAATAGCATTATAACAATTTTTAATGTGCTCACCTTTTGATTCTAACCCCTGGGTGTCTGTTAGTTTGTGCTGACTACTTTATCTCGTGGTAAAGTTTAAACTGAGAGCTACATGTAGTCTATTTCTGTGGGCATTCTTGAGCTTTCTTCTAGGACATGGTTATTGGTAAACAGTCCCTAACTTTGCATAATTTTCTCACACAATGTCACTTTTCTAGACCTAGATAAGTATTTGAAAGGAACCCTATGTGGATAGAGCTTTACCTTTCTAGCAGCCGCTTCCAAATGATTACACAGAGGTTTGCGTTAATTGTAAATGCTCTGCCAATAGCTCAGGCTTGTTACTAGATAACTCTTACACTTAAATTAACCCATATTTCTTCTATAAGCTTTGCCATGTGGCATGGTATCTTTTCTTTGTTCAGTGTGCCTATCTTGCTCTCTCTGCATCTGCCGGTGACTCTGACTCTGTCCTCCTTCTTTCCATCATTCTCAGTTTGGCTTTCCCACCTAACTTCCTGCCTGGCTACAAGCCTGTCAGCTTCTTATTAACCATTGAGGGTAGTACATATGCAAAGTGTCCAGAAGGATTATCCTACAGTAACCCTATGCTGACTTCTGCAATTCCTTTGTACAGAAAGCTTCTTTGCAATACATTGTCTCCTATAGACACCTCCATGCCCTCATCAGCCTCTTCTCCCCCTCTTTGAGTCAGAGAGTGAATCTCCACTCTTGCTTTGGGTTCCCTTCCTATATCACTCAACGTGGGAAATGCATCATTTTATACATTTAAATTAAGTAGCCTTAGGCAGTCCCACAAGTCTTACAGAAGTAAGCCATAGGACAATCACACGCCTCATCATTTTGGATTATTTATCCAATATTTCTTCCCTTTATTTCTTAGATTAAAAATATCCTTGAGAATTGTTGCTTGACACGTTTTCTCAATTTATTTCTTGCTTCAGATTAGCAGGTAAATATAAACCCATGGCACCTTTTATTCCTTTTTCTTCCTTCTAACCATTAATTAATTAGTTGAGTGTGTCTATCAGTGTGTGGACGCATGAAGAAGATATTGGATTCCTGGAGCTCCAGTTAAGGTAATTGCGAATCATCCCAAGATGGGCAGTGGGAATCAAACTTGGCTCTGAGTCTAGAAGAGCAATATATGCTCTTTGCTACCAAACTATCTTTTCAATCCCGAAAGCAGAATTTCTTATCTTGACCTTTTTCTTCTCTCCCCAACTATGCACTCACCGTTCAGACTTGAATGTCTAACAGACATTCCAAATGCAACAGGCACATAACTGAACACTTTATTCCTCGCAAATACTGCTTTTAGTTTCTCCTCTCCGCTCTAGCTACTTAAGCCAAATAATTTAGAGTCATCCTCTTTCATTTCTCTCCCACCTCACAAACTATGCACCAGCAAACACTCAGCTCCACCTTCCAAAGTATCTGAAACTCAATGACACTGCTTTGACCCTGGGTGAAAGCTTATTACAGCAATAGTCCAGAGCAGGACTTGGCGGGGATGAAAAAAGTCACATGCAATGTGATGAATAGGAGGGAATTTAAGGAATTCTTTTAACATACAAAGATAGAAGTAAGGAAATGAAAAAGGGAAGTTAATCTATAATCCAGAAGTAGTAGTGATGGCAAGTAATGTCTATCCTAAAACGTGATAGGGCAAGGGGAGGAATAACCAAAGCTCATGAAAGTAAACAACTATCTATGGCCTTTGGTAGAGAGATGCAGCCAAATATTCAGTAGCATGGCTGCTGGAAAGATGGGGAATTGAGTCTTTGACCTCTCAGTCTGGTTTCATGCAGAGAGCTCTATGAGCTGAGCCCAGCTGAAGGCTGAAGAAACTCTCTAGCACAGAACATAAACACACAGCTTCTAGAGACCCATTCCGTTCTGGGAGGGTGAGCCTGCAAAAGCCAACAGTTGATGCTGAGCCCAGTCCCCAGTGATTGGCTCATTCCATTCGAGTCCTCCACAGACTGCCCCCTGTATCCAGGGAGACCTATTGAAAATATGAATCTATTTATGTCACCCCAGGGCTTAAAATGCTGAAATGGCTTTTCCTGACACTTAGAATAAATAAAATTCAAAATCGTTATTGAGATCTAAAGTTTTTCCATGAGCTCATCCTTGGCGACTTTTCCAGAGCAATCTCTAATTGCTCTGCCCATCACTCATTCTGCTGCGGCTGTGATGGGCTGCTGCTGCTCAGTTCCCCACATCCCTTCCCACTTTGCCCTCACTGCTCTCTCTAGCGGAAGGTCTTCCGCAGTCTCCCAGATTCATCTTTGAGGGGTCTCTTCAGATTGGCTCATTTGCTGTATTGATTGGTTTTCCTTCAGATAGTCACAAGCTGGAGTGGAAGAGCTCAATTGAGTAGATGCCCTCACTAGATTGGCATTTTCTTGATTAATAATTGATGGGGGAGGGCTCTGGCCCCTGTGAACAGTGCCACTCTGAGCTGGTGGTCCTGGTTTGTGTAAGAAAGAAGGCTGAGCGAGCCCCAGCAAGCAGCACTCCCTTCATGGTTTCTTTACTGACTCCTTCCTCTAGGTTTCTGCCTGGAGTTCTTGCCATGGCTTTCCTCATCCATGGGTTGAACCTGTGAGCAATAAACCCTTTCTTTCTTCTCCAAGCTGGTTTTAGACATGGTGTTTTATCATAGTAATGGAATTCTAAGCCACCTACCAGATGTATTTTTACTACTCTCTCTTTATTCTCATCTGTTTTATATTCCATCATAGTGGTTACTAGCTTGTTTAATACCTCCCTTCCTCAGTTAGACCACAAAGTCTTTGAAAGCAAGCTCTTTGCCTTTAAGGGCTTCTGTGTCCTTGGGAATAGAGCAGATATCATCATGCTATGTAAATACAACAAGTACAACTGAACACACGGAGGTGTGCTCTCTTCTCTTTCTCTAATCATGGGAGATTCTTCTTCACACTCTGTCCAGTTAAGTCTTACTGTGTAACAGGGTGCTTTTTGTTTTACATCCCAAAATATTAATAGATAGCATGTTTGTTCGCACAGGCTGCTTCAACAAAGCAATTCATTCTAAATGGTTTAAACAAGAAAAACTGTTTTCTCACAGTACTGGGGGTTAGAGTTCTGAGTTGCAAGTGTGGTTGTTGTGATGGTTAGTTTGAACTGCCAACTTGACACTAACTAGCATCATCTGGAAAGAATCTCAGTGAGGCATTGCCTAGACCATGCTGGACTGTGGGAAAGTCTGTAGGAATCGAGATTGAGGTCCCAATCTTTACGAAGTGGAGAAGGTGATCTGAGTAGGATCATGCAGGCATTCTTTTTCTCTAATCTTGACCATGTATGTGATCATGTCATGTCGACTTTCTGCTGTGATAGACTGTGAGCTAAGATAATCTGTCTAGGCTCTGAGTTACTTGTTGTCAGGGGATCTTCTCACAGCCACAAAAGCAAAACTAGGGTAGCCATCAGGAAAGTGTCTGCTGCACCTCTGCCCTATCTTAGCAGGGTTTTCTGGAAGCCTTTGGTTTTCCTTGGCTTGTCTTTAATGTTCCATTCCATTCCAGGTGTGAATCTCTGCTTTCAACTCTCCTTCTGGTACATGAATGCAATCACATTCAATCAGGGAATCTACATCTCGAATTAACTAGCTATCTCTGAAATGACTGTTTTAAGTAAGGTTACATTTAGCAGTATTGGGGGGTCAGAATATTAACACATGAATTTGAGGAACCGAAATTCAACCCATAAAAGTTTGTGATATTGTCGTAAGACTCAAATAGATGGAAATTTAAAAGAAAAATCAATATTTTTAAATGTTTTGGATATTTCTTTTGGAGTAATTAAATATTTTATGAAAAGTTACAACAAAATAATTTGTATACCTTCTTAATCCATACATGTCAATTAACATTATATTTGTGGCTTTCATATTCATATTTTCCCCTCCTGACCCTTCTCTCTTGGTTCCTTCCTTCCTTCTACCTCTCCCTATTGGCATCATTTCTTTGTTGCTAAATAAGAATATACTGTACTCATACTATTTACCCTTAAATTTAGGAATTCTACACTGTATAAACTAAGGTGTAAAATCTTGCTAGATACACTGTAACCACTTGAAGGAGTAAATCAATGAGGACACAGTAACTTTCAGTAAACAACACACATTTGGTTTTTCCCAGTGCCTCAGCAATGTCTCCTTTTTTGGGAGGGGGGGGCAGGGGCTGTTACCACATGTCATTGGCCTGGTGCTCTTCTTAGGGACTCCATGTCGACTGCTGATGATTTTTTGTCTGTCTCACTGCTGTCTCACCCCATGCAGGTGGAGGTCAAGTTTCTCCACTATAATGTCCCTGTAGTTCCTATGGTAACTGAAAAATAGTTTGGAGAGAGAACACCTGAGACTATGTTGATAACTAAGTCTTCATCAAACCCATCCACCTACTCACCTATTACTGTAACCACCTTGGCTCTGGTGCCAAATGGTAACTTTCTTATTTCTATTTCTTTATGTACATTTCATAGTCAGCAGCTTACTTAGGACAAAGCTCGTATGCGATCTCTCCACTTGTTAAATACCATGGTGAACTTGATAATTCCTGTTTTCCTTAAGAAATCTAGTCTTTCCATATTTCTTTATCTAGCTCTCTAAGTTTTCCAGGTTTCTTCAGTAACTGATTCTTGATGACACCTGTTTTCTTCTTCCTTGCTTCTCTTATTGTTTGAGGAATTCCTTATATTTTGGCATGCATGAGCATACATGCATGCTTGCACATGCACACAAACATACACACACACTCACATGCACTTTATGAATTTGTCTTACACTTTTCTTATTTGGACAAGAGAATGAATTGCCCACGAGTCTTGTCATTTTTGAAGATATTTATTCCTTTTCATGGAAGATTTTTAGAATCCACAGTATGGGCATGTCTATACACACTGCTTTTGTGTTTCTTGGGGCGCTTTTAAGAACAAAGTAAAAAATAGTATTAATAAAATAAAAACTAATTTATATACATATTTACACATAACATACACACACTTCTATGCTAAATTATATTTCTTTCATATTTGCTGTTACCTTCTCTAGTAATGAGAATTCTTTCTAATTGTCCTTTGCAAATATCCTTATTGGCCTAGCATATGTGTTTGTAACAATGCCTGACACCTCTTATGCCCTGATGCCAATGTTCCTCCTTATCACCTGCCTGCACTCCATGTTTGAACTTTCACCTCCTTCACTTTTGGTCATTTTCACACCTTGAAATTAAAGAAAGGTGACAGAAAGACAAGTGTGAAGAGAAATAAATATTATTGGATCACTTGAGTATTATTTTATTAAAACTCATTTTTCTAGCCTTCCGTTGTCCCATCTATATTTCTGATTTAGTGTTTATAGACAAGCAGTGTATCAAAATTAAGTTCACACTACTGTCCAGTGAGTGTGTGCTAATATGTAAGGCCTCGAAGGTCATATACGGAGTGAACCAAATCCTTTTGTCTTCCTCATCATGTTCACTCTTGAGTAGGGAAAATAACTCACATGTGATTGATTTGGTAAATAATCTGGGCTTGTTATAATAAAATAAAGAAAAAAATTCATTTGTTTTTTGGGGGACCTGTTCCTTTCCTTCCATGTGATATGTTTGCAATGAATTCATCTACCTGCTTCCACCATAAATGATGCTATGTTGGTCACCCTCATTTCATTATGCCTTTATAGCTTACAGGTATTTATTTTAGTCAGCTTTCTGCTTCTACAATAGTTATCTGAGGTGCTCAGCTGAACGAAAAGAAAGGTAATGTTTGGCTCACTTTTCTAGAACATGTAGTAGTTTGTGATCAGGATTTAACACTCTTGGGGTCTACGAATAGCATATTATGGTGTGGTACAGAGTAGAGTGAATACTACTCAGCTAGTGGCCAGAGAGGAAAGGAAGGAGGATGAAGGCCCATAGTGCTCTTGAGAAACACAGATCTCAATGGAAGAAAGGCCTTCCACCTCCTGGTCTCCACCATCCTCAATAGTGACAGCACAGGGAACAGGCCTCCAACATGGAACATTAAAGCATCTACCTAATGACAACTGTAGTGGTACTCATTGCCTTTTTAAAAACCTATCCCATTTGGGGGTTCTTTTGATCCTCCAGGTTTTCTTCTTGAGTAAGATCTCTTTTCAGATAAAATCAGAGTTTAAGTAGACTTAAGCATTCACAAAGTTCGATTCTGGTTTGGTTCTGCCAGCTGTAGGATGATAGATTCATTCTCATCTC
The DNA here is from genome assembly GCF_017639785.1 of Mesocricetus auratus. Taxonomy (NCBI): domain Eukaryota; kingdom Metazoa; phylum Chordata; class Mammalia; order Rodentia; family Cricetidae; genus Mesocricetus; species Mesocricetus auratus. Next base: position 3,248,299 of record NW_024429218.1, on the reverse strand, counting down.
AGCTCTCAGAGCTCGGGCAGAAGGAATAGCTTATACATATTTATACTCCACTAGACTTGGGATTGAGCACATGATGGTGGAGATATTCCTTAAAGTCCTCTCCAGGCTCCCATCATGGAACTCTGAGAGGCTTCCAGTTCAACTTCTAGCAACAGAAAGCATCCAGCTCTGGCCTGTTGGATTTCAAAAAACAAATGATGTTACAAGGCTGGCATTCTTTTCCTTTATATATATATGTATGTATATATATATATATTAAATTTAAATTCAAATTGGAAACAAGGTTGCTTTACATGTCAATTCCAAGTCCCTATCTGTTCCCCTCCCACAATCTCCCCAATATCCCCTCATTTCCCCAGGGAGGGTGAGGCCCTCCATGGGGGTGTCCATAGTCTGTCATTTCATCCAGGGCAGGGCCTAGACCCTCCCCCAAGAGTTCAGGGTGAGAGTGCATCTTTCATTGCTGGATGGGAGTCCAAAGTCCATTTCTATAACTGGGATAAATACTGATTTACGACCCAAGGCTCAATAGATTACCTAGGCCTCCTCACTGACACACACATTCAGGGGATCTTGATCAATCCCATGCTGGATTCCCAGGCATCAGTTTGGGATTCAAGAGCTAACACTTTTCAGGTCAGCTGTTTCTGGGGGTTAAACCAGCCCAGTCTTAATGCCTTTGGTCTTCAGTCCTCCCTCTGTGTCCCTGGATTTCTTGAGTTCAGCTCAGTGCTCAGCCATGGGAGACTGCATCTGCATCCATCAGGCACTGAATGAAGGTTCTGTTTCCCAGACTCTCTGGCCATGGGATTGTAGGTTGGCACTCTTCAGATCTATGTCTAAAATCCATATATGAGAGAATACATGCCATGTTTCTCTTTTTGTGACTGGGTTACCTCGCTCAGGATGGTTTCTTCTAGTGTCATCCATTTGCCTGCAAATTTAAGGATTCCATTGTTTTTTTTTTCTGCTGAATAGTACTCCATTGTGTAAATGTACCACATTTTCTCTATCCAATCGGTTGAGGGGCATCTAGGTTTCTTCCAAGTTCTGGCTATTACAAATAATGCTGCTATGAACATAGTGGAACAGATATCCTTGTTGTATGAATGGGCATCTTTTGGATATATGCCAAAGAGCAGAGTTGCTGGGTCTTGTGGTAGGTTTATTCCCATTTTTCTGAGGAATCTCCAAACTGATTTCCAAAGTGGCTGAACAAGTTGGCACTCCCACCAGCAGTTGAGGAGTGTTTCCCTTTCACCACATCCTCTCCAGCATAAATTGTCATTGGTGTTTTTGGTTTTAGCCATTCTGACAGGAGATGGTATCTCAGAGTTAATTTGATTTGCATTTCCCGGAAGGCTAAGGATGTTGAGCACTTTCTCAAGTGCCTCTCAGCCATTTTAGACTCCTCTATTGAAAATTCTCTATTTAGTTCTGTAGCCCAATTTTTAATTAGATCCTTTGGTGTTTGAGTTCTTTGTAAATTTTGGAAATCAGCCCTCTGTCCGATGTGGGGTTAGTGAATATTTTTTCCCATTCTGTGGGCTGACTTTATGTCTTCCTGACTGTGTCCTTTGCCTTACAGAACCTTCTCAGTTTCAGGAAGTCCAATTTATTAATTGTTGACCTCACTGTCTGTGCTATTGGTGTTATGTTCAGGAAGCTGCCTCCTGTACCAATTCGTTCAAGGGTACCACCCACTTTCTCTTCTAAGAGGTTCAGTGTGGCTGGATTTATGTTGAGGTCTTTGGTCCTTTTGGACTTAAGTTTTGTTCATGGCGATAAACAAGGATCTATCCGGATTCTTCTACATGCCAGCCTCCAGTTATGCCAGCACCATTTGTTGAAGATGCTTTCTTTATTCCATTGTATATTTTTAGCTTCTTTGTCAAAGATCAGATGTTCATAAATGTGTGGGTTAATATCAAGGTTTTCAATTCGATTCCATTGATTTACCTGTCTACTTTAGTGCCAATACCAAACTGTTTTCAAGACTATAGCTCTATAATAGAGCTTAAAGTCAGGGATGGTGATGCATCTGGACGTTGCCTTGTTGAAGAGGGTTTTGGCTATCCTGGGTGTTTTGTTTTTCCATATAAATTTGATTATTGTTCTTTCAAGGTCTATGAAGAATTGTGCTGGTATTTTAATGGGGATTGCATTGAATCTGTAGATTGTTTTTGGCTGGATTGCCATTTTTACTACATTGATCCTACCTATCCAAGAGCATGGGCGATCTTTCCATTTTTTGAGGGATTCTTTAATTTCTTTCTTTAATGACTCAAAGTTCTTGCGATACAGGTCTTTCACTTGTTTGATTAGCATTACCCCAAGGTATTTTATGTTATTTGTGGCAATTGTAAAGGGTGATATTTCTCTGATTTCTTCCTCAGCCCTTTTATTATCTGTATATAGTAGGGGTACTGATTTTCTTGAGTTGATCTTGTAGCCTGCCACTTTGCTGAAGGTGTTAACCAGCTGTTAGATTTCCCTGGTAGAGTTCTTTGGGTCATTTATGTAAACTACCATATCATCTGCAAATAATGAAAGTTTGACCTCTTCCTTTCCAATTTTTATCCCCTTGATCTCCTTTTGTTTTCGTATGGCTTCAAGTACAGTATTGAAAAGGTATGGAGAGAGTGGACAGCCTTGTCTTGTGCCTGATTTTAGCGGAATTGCGTTGAGTTTCTCTCCATTTAGTTTGACGTTGGCTGTTGATTTCTGTATACAGCTTTTTATTATGTTTAGGTATGTTCCTGTTATCCCAGATCTCTCTAAGACCTTCATCATGAAGGGGTGTTGGATTTTGTTAAAGGCTTTTTCAGCATCTAGTGAGATAATCATGTGATTTTTGTTTTTCAGCTTGTTTATATGGTGGATTACATTGATGGATTTTCGTATGTTGAACCATCCCTGCATCCCTGGGATGAAAGCTACTTGATCGTGGTGAATGATTGTTTTGCTGTGTTCTTGGATTCGATTTGCCAGTATTTTATCGAGTATTTTTGCATCAATGTTCATGAGGGATATTGGTCTGAAGTTCTCTTTCTTAGTTGTATCTTTGTGTGGCTTGGGGATCAAGGTTATTGAAGCCTTATAGAAAGAGTTTGGCAAAGACCCTTCTGCTTCTATTGCGTGGAATACTTTGAGAATAATTGGTATAAGCTGTTCTTTGACTATCCGTTAGAATTCTGCACTAAGGCCATCTGGACCTGGTGTTTTTTTTTTGGTTGGGAGACTTTTGATGACTCCTTCTATTTCCATAGGGTTTATGGGTCTATTTAAATTGCTTCCCTGTTCTTGATTTAATTTTGGCAAGTGATAGCTATCCAGGAATTCGTCCATTTCCTTTAAATTTTCCAATTTTCTGGAGTACAGATTTTCAAAGAATGACCTGAGTATTCTCTGAATTTCCTCAGTGTCTGTTGTTATGTCCCCTTTTCATTTCTGATTTTGTTAATTTGCATGTTCATGCTCTGCTGTTTGGTAAGTTTGGACAAAGGTTTGTGTATCTTGTTGATTTTCTCAAAGAACCAACTCTTCGTTGTATTGATTCTTTGTATTGTTTTTCTAGTTTCTACTTTATTGATTTCAGCACTCAATTTTATTATTTCCTGTCATCTACTCCTCCTGTGGGAGTTTCCTTCTTTGTGTTCTAGAGATTTCAGCTGTGCTGTTAACTCTCTAGTATAACTATTCTCCAGTTTCTTCATGTGGGCACTTAGTGCTATGAAATTCCCCCTTAGCACTGCTTTCAAATTGTCCCATAGGTTTGGGTATGTTATGTCTTCATTCTCATTGAATTCTAGGAAGTCTTTATTTTTTTATTTCTTCATTGTCCCAGGAATGGCGCAGTTGTGCATTATTCAATTTCCATGAGTTTGTAGGGTTTCTGCAATTTGTGTTGTTGTTGAATTCTAATTTTAAAGCATGGTGGTCTGATAAGATGCATGGAGTTATTCCAATTTTTTGTAGCTGCTGAGGTTTGATATGTTGCCAAGTATGTGGTCAATTTTTGAGAAGTTTCCATGTGGTGGTGAGAAGAAGGTATATTCTTTTTTATGTGGATGAAATGTTCTATAGATGTCTGTTAATCCCAGTTTTGTCATTTCTTCTATTAGACCCTTTGCTTCTTTGTTGAGTTTCTGTCTGGTAATCCTATCTAGTGGTGAGAATGGGGTGTTGAAATCTCCAACTATAAGTGTGTAGCACTTTATATGTGATTTGAGTTTTAGTAATGTTTCTTTTAAGAACGTGGATTCCTTTTTATTAGGGGCATAGTTGTTCAGGCTAGAAACTTCATCTTGGTGGATTTCTCCTGTGATGAGTATGTTATGACCTCCTTGATCTCTTTTGGTTGATCTTATTTTAAAGGCTAATTTGTTAGATATTAGGATTGCTACCCCTGCTTGTTTCTTGGGTCCATTTGATTGGAAAATCTTTTCCCAACCTTTGACTCTCAGGTAATGTCTGTCTTTGAGGGTGAGGTGTGTTTCTTGTATGCAGCAGAAGGATGGGTTCTGTCTTCAAATCCATTCTGTTAGCCTGTGTCTTTTTATGGGTGAGTTAAGGCCATTAATATTGAGGGATATTAATGACCATTGATTGCTCATTCTTCTTTGATTTGGAATGGCTGTTGTTGGTGGAATTATGTATGGAATTCCACTCCTTTGTTCTTCTGGCTGTTGGTAAAGTGGGATTCTCTAATGCCTATGTTTTTCTGCTTGTAGTTAACTTCCTTGGGTTGGAGTTTTCCTTCCAAAATTTAAATTTAAAAGTACTGGGATTGCATCCATGTTTAGAGTATTGATTTTCTTTTAGATTTTTTCTGAAGTTTAAGGTAAAATAAAATGTAATAAGCACATAAAATGCATTCCTCTGAGCTTTACAGAAGATTTCCTACTTTTATACTTAGAAAACACTTGTATGGTATCATTGAGCACGAATTGAGCACCTTTACAATCTTTCGATGACACCCTTTTGAGTTTAATTTTAATTCTTACCATATTGCAAGGTGAGCACCATTATCCACATTGTGCAGTTAACTACCACAAGACTTAGTGACTTAACCATAAATATTTAATACCTCGTAGTTAAAACCTGATAAGAAATGATTGAAAGTCTTTTCTGGAAATGGAAATTTCATTATGTATGTTGGGTATAGATTCAGCAGGAACTTTTGAGGGATGTGCAACGGATAGATATAAGTAGAAGAAGAAGAGGAGGTGATGATGATAAAATATCATCCCTAAATGTAGCTTCATTGAAGTACTCATTGAAACACATGACAGTGGCACAGAATATATATGCATATATATTCACATATATGTGTATGTACATGTATTTATTCATACATAAGGAGTGAGAATGGAAAATGAAGCCTGAATCTCCGGTGAAACAGGCCACCAGAGACATTCGGAGCAAAGCAGGTGAAGTGTAAAATACAGACCTGGTCTAGAGATCGCTGTGGCCAAAGAAATAACTTTTTCTCTTTTGAAAATTAGTTGAAGCACTGGTCTGAATGTCAGTGCAAGCCGATGCCTTTTATTAGCACCTGTCTCAAACACAGATGATTGGTAACACATTCATCTTTTGATTTTACTCTGATGGAGCAGTTCTTCACTTTGTAGACCTTAAGCTTAGGGGAAGTGGAGAATGTACTACAAAGCAATAAAGTCTATGCAACTCTGAGTATACTTCCAAGCATATATCTTCAACTTGTTTAAAATAAAGGGAAGCTGGAAACTATTTGTGTATCTTCAAAGGCACTGACATCCTTTCCTTCTGTAAATAGATAAATTTTCCTTTACTGAAATATAGCTTCAGTTAAAGTCTCATGCCATGAGGGGTTTTTCATAAGCATGTGTTCGATATGCTTGTCTCTCTAAGAATCCAATAACCAGAGATCTTACACGTGTAACACCACACATTCAGCTCTACAACTGACCAACACCACAGCCTCTTTCAACTCTGCCTTTCTTGTCAACCTCTTGTATTTTATTCACTCCTTCCTCTTGGTAAATTCTGTAATCACATCATCCCACAACCTCTTGAAATTTTGCAGTCCTTTCATTCATGTCCACAGCAAACACCAGTTCCATGTGGACACAGTCCTGCTTTGGACCTAGACCTGGACAGAAAACAAGACAGTAGGTTTCTATTCTAAGGCAACAGTGTTCCTAAGCAACACCAGTGTGCTTCTATCCTGCTATCTCTTTCCTTTCAAGGCTTCTGTCATTATCTTCCTTCTCTGAGGGGCACTTGGGGTGACAAGACCCTTTCTTCAAAAAAGGCAAGATCTGGACCAGCTTCCTGGTTCAGATTTTTAAAGTTTCAATCTGGCCCTGTGCTTGGATCTGCCTCTTCCGTCTGGACTCACACTCTGTTCTCACCAGATACCCTGAACAGCCTTGCAAACTCATCAGCAGCCCTTTCCACGGAGGTGATCTTTATATAGCCCTCAACAGGGCCAGAGCTGTCAGTGTTTCTCTGCAATATTTGCTTTACAAATACTTTTTAAAGATTACCTGCTGGATATACCCTGCAAGTGTTTTGCAATTGAGGGACAAGAATGGCAGCAGATTGCCCAACCCTCATGCTGTCCTCCATAATCAAAGCTGGCAGCACAAATGCAGGGGCTGTCTGTTTTTCCACTCATGAGAAACCCTTCACAGACAGGCTGTAAACAGCTTGGGTGGTATTGATGCGACACTGCCTCTCTTTCCTGCCTACGCCTTATGAATTTTAGCTTGTTACTTTGCTGACATGTACCATGTCTCTAAATATGTTACTAGAGGCCTTGGGAATTGGATTTTGTTCAGCTTTCAGGTAGGTGATTCTTTAGTGAGTTTGGGCAATTATTTTTCCTTCAGATAGATGCATTTTCAAAAAGTTCTGGCAAATGAAGCTCCTCTACCAAGTTACAACTCTGTTTGCTGAAGAGATGGGTGGCTTTGGCTGTTAAGGATGTGCAGAAGACCTGATATCAGTTTCTGGAAGCCCAGACAGGTGTCTCACAATCTCCGTGTCTCCAGATGCACATGATCTGACTCTGTCTTCTGTCCTCTAAGGATACTCACACTCACATGTGTATGGACACAAGCACACAGAAAAATAATACTTTAAATAGATATAAATTTCTAATGATGAATAGATGCCATGAATTTGAAGGAGAACAGGGAGAGGTGTATGGGAGGTTTTAGATTGAGAAAAGAGAAGGGAAAATGATGTGATTACGATCTCAAAAGTAAAAGAAATATTTGTTAAATGTATATACTTCATCATCACGTTTAGTTTTTACTACCTTCCATCAATAAGTGCCCACACCATCTTTATTTCTATCTCCACATCTTGAACCTTATATAAATTTAATCAAATCCATACATTCTGTGTATACTGTTTATTATTTTGTATCTGAATTCTTTCAGTCGTGACAGCTTTGAGATTTATCTATGTTACTGGGCCCATCAATAGTTATTTCTTACTATTGAATACACTTGCTTGCTTACACATTCTGCCATTGATGGATTTTTTGGGTTGCTTCCAATGTAGGACTATTATAAATGGAGTTTTATGAATATTTTTGTAGAAAATTCTTTTTATCTTTGTTGGATCTCTGTAAAAACAGAGTGATTGATGGGCCACAGGTAGTTCCTTTTTAACTTTTTAATCAATTTGTCAAAGTTTTCCAAAGAAATTTAGTATGCCTTTCAGCAATGAGTGGGAATCCAGACTTTTTCTACATTCTCACTGTTTAATGTCGCCTGTCTTCAGCTTTTCCCGTTGGAGCAGGTGTGTGGAATGTGATTCTAACTGGTGTAATTTTCATTTGCACTTCTCTGATGATGGTAAGAACATTTTGGATGCTTTCACGGCCTTTGCAGGTATCCTCTGCCATCATCTTTGCCCTTCTTATTATTGGTTTTCTCCTTTGAGATTTCCTTGTGTGAGGTTCCGGACACAGGGGCTTCTCTAGGGTCTATATATTTCATTCTACCCTTAGTCTATTTGCTGCCTGTGTTGTCTGTCTCTTGATGATTGACATTTTTCTCTTCTCATATAGTTTAATTTACATTTTCTATTCATTCCTTTGTTTGTTTTCTGGCTGGCTGGTTGGGTTTAAGAAAAAGTCTCATGTAGCCTGAGCTGGCCTGAAATTCACAACCTGGGACCTTTCTTTGATCCTCCCTACTCTACCTGCCAAGTTGTGTATGCTAACATACCCAGGCGTGTTGTTGTTCTTCATGCTAAGAACATTTGTCTAGTCCAATGCAAGATATGCATTTGCCTACATTTCCCTGTAGTAAGATTTAAAAATACAGCTTTATGTTTAGATGACCAAAACAAAAACAAAATCCTTACAAATTTCAAATCAGTCCAGAAACAAAGAAATGAACTTTTAAAATAATTTTTGGTTAAGATGTGATGTGGGACTTGTGTTTCATCTTAAGTATAAGATTTATGCAATTGAGAACCGTTTATTAAAACAAATTACTAAAATTTGTCTTCTGTGCTTATTAACAGTCTTATGAAGAAACACCTTACTGTATGTGCATGACTCTATTTTGAATTTACTTCTCAGTTACAGTGTATTAGCCCATCCACTGCCTTGATTACTACAAATCTGGAATAAGTCTGAAATTAAGCAATATGTATAATTCATCTTTCTCAAGTTTGTCTGGGTTATTCTAGGATATTTGCATTTTCATATACATCCTAAAGTTGGCTAGTCAATTTTCTTTAATTAAAAAAATACTACTTGAATTCTGATTAGATTTTTTTTAAGTCGGGAGTGAGTGCCAAGGCCAGAATTGATGGCACAGGCTTATAGCCCTGCACTAAGGGTGTGGGGTGGGAGACTAACATAAAACTGTTACAAGATTCAGGCAGTTAAGGGCTGTGGAGACAGCCCTTGTCTCAAAACAGCCAAATAAACATAACAGAAAATATCTAAACTTTTTCTTTTCATCTGAAAATAATCAGAGTACCCTCGCCTTGTAAGCGCCACAATTACACCAACTCTTTTACTGAGGTTTTGTTTCTTGTATTGGCACTGAAAGCAGGAACTTAACCCTGCTGGGCATGCAGCTAACCCACCACCAGCTGTATCTCCAATCTCTTTTCGTTTTATCTTTGAAACTGGGTCTCTCTGGTTCTTAGGCTGAACTCCTTCCATTGCCCAGGAAGGCCTTGAGCTTGTGTTGTTTTCTCTTCAGCCTCCCAAACCTGTGTTAACAGTGCTATGTCAGCAGGCCTGGTTTTGCATTTTTAAATCTTAGGTCAATCATCAGTCTCTGAGATTAATCTCCTGTGATCATGGTTGTGGTAGTTAGAGGGTAATTGGTCCCTATATTCTCATAGGGCATGGCATTATTAGAAAATGTGGCCTTGTTGAAGTGGTATGGCTTTATTGGAGGCATGTGCCACTGTGGATGGGCTTTGAGGTTTCCTGTGCTCAGGATACCCTCCAATGTATCAGTTGACTTCCTGTTGCCTGCGAGATTTAGGACTCTCAGCAACTGCTGCAGTACCATGTCTGCCTGTATGTGGTCATGGTCCCTGCAATGATACTGGAATTATAAGTGTGCCAACCTAATTAAATGTTTTTCCTGTTGGAGTTGCTGTGGTTATGGTGTCTCTTCACAGCAGTAGAAACTTATTAAGACAGTGGCTTATTAAGATTTCATATGTTTCTGGATCTAATCAAAGTGCTAATAATTTGTGTACAAATATTCCTAATAGTTCTGTATTATTTCTTACAAAGCTTTCTCCATGTTTTGATAACATGGTTATACTACTATCATTGAAAGAGTTAGAAAGTACGCTTTGTTCTCTCTCTCTCTCTCTTCTCTTTCTTTCTTTCCTTTTTTTTTAAGAAAAACTATGTTAACAGGGGTATTATTTCTTCAAAAAAGGTTTGGTAAAGCTCACTAACCCAACGGTTTATATAGCAATGTTTTTGGTGTCAGATGAATACAATTTGGTGTCTAGTAGATAGATAAACCCCTGTTCTTTTCATGTTAATTTTTGGTAATATGAATTTTTTAGAAAATATTTCTATTTTATCTAACTTGTAGATTGTTTTTTGATTGTTCTGCTTTGTTTCAGGCTTGGCTTAGAACTTCCTGTGTAGCCAGAGATGATATTGAAGTTCTCATCTTCTTGCCTCTGCCTCCTAAATGCTGAGATTGCAACCCTGGGTGACCATGGGATTCAGGGCTTCACGTGAACTGGGCAATTACATTATCAATTAAAATATAATCTTAGTCTGACCATTGCAGATTTTATTAGCACCGTGTTTATTGTTTGATTGATTGATTTGCATCTCCTATTTCTTTCTAAGGTAGAAATTCATACAACTCTACGTCACTCTTTTTTAATATAAAAATTTAAACATTACATGTATTTATGAGATTATATATGTAATTATTTGAGCCATGTCTCATAAATATTGGTAGAATTTTATTATTTTTCCATGCAAACAACTTATTCCTGTTATGTCTTATTTTATATTATATTTAGAAGCATGTGATCAATGTCCAAGTAGCTGATGTTTTCTAAAAATACTGATGCTGCTGACATAAATTAATTTCAATTCTTGTCAGAGAACATGCTCCTTATTACTTTAATGCTTTCTATTAGCTGAGACTTAACTTTATGAACTAGCACATGGCTGAGATGAATGAGTTTTTTACTGAAAAAATGTATAAAGTCTTTTGTTTGGGGGTATAGTGTTGTACAGATGTTCACGAAACTGGAACAGCTCAGAGTATTCATGTTGTTTTTATTCATGTTGTTTAGATCCTTATGCATTTTTATCTCTACTGCTTTATCAGTTATCGAGAGCAGGTTGGTAAAGTCCCTGATAGGGATTACTGGGCTGAGAATGCAAGTATGATAGCAGTTACTCCATCACAACTAGAAACAAGAATAGCCATATTTACTTTAATGATCTTTGAACCACTTTGAATTATCACCATAATTTCCCTATTACCCTGGGGGCTAGCCAAATGTTACATTCAAAGGTTATAGAGTTATGGGGCTATAAAAAGGAGTCAGGAGCATCTAGTGATTGAACTAATAATATTTTCCACATTTTTAAGGTTTCTCTGCTTAAAATTATTAAACCTCACTGTTGTACCTGATTATCATATTACCATACTATGGAGCATGGAATTCTGTTCCGCTTTCTTGGGGTAATATGCCTATCTAAATTATTTGGAATTATTTTTCATGGAATGTTTGTCTTTTCACTTCCCTTTATTTACATGTCCAATAACTATAATACTCATAAATATATGTAGTATAGTTTGGATGATAATATAGTAGTACTTACTTTCATTGCTAAAATTCTCCATCTTTGGGTTTGGAGAAAGTAAAAGGAGAGAAAAGTTAATATCTTCTAAATCCAGAATTATCCTGGTGAAGCAAGAAGAGCACAGGACTGTGAAATAATGAGATTATCACTTCTCTTTGGCCTGAGGGAAAGAGCACTCTGCTCCAGCATCATATACTTCGCACTTCTCAACGCTCATCCTACCTCTGTCTGTGTCCCTTGATTTGAAAATAGTCTTCAAGGTCTGTGGTACAAGTCAAACCAGAAGTTCACCCATGCCATCCACCACCACAACTAGCCCAACTACTGGGCAGCAAAGAGACCTTCAAGTACCCAGCAGTCATGGGTCAGCCTATTTGGGTTACGAAAGCGTCTTCCACTGGGTCATAGATCCAAAGTGCGACTTCCGCAGATGCAAGGGAAACGTTGAGAGGGTGGGGTGGAGAAGTGGGGCTAGACTAGACTCAGGCTGCCCGGACTAACGCTGGGTTGTTATCAGGTGCATGTGTGAGGACAAGAGTGAAGTGGGTTAAAGCCAAGTTTGCTAGGCTGGTCCTCTTCATACAGCCCAAGGAGTCCAAGAGGAAAATCTGCTTTCAAACCTGACTTCTTTGTCACAATAAAGTATATTTTTCAATTTAGCATATACTACCAACTTTGTCAGCATGGTGGGTAACTTTTAGCTGTCCAGATATCTGGTTTGTGAGTATCAAGACATACTCTTACCTTTTATCTAGAATATATTACAGATAATCTGGAAATGAGTCAGTGCTTTAAACTCTGACTCTTCTGTGAATCAGTCCATAAGTAAAAAAAAATGATTTAAAATCATTGGGCATCTACATTTCATATTCGTAACAATAATAAATACTTACTTCTGTCTCAGTGCTATTTCTGCCACTTGTCTGACATGTTACTTTGAGTTTCTTGTCTCCACCTCTGGGTCTCCACATCTGAATGTAGGGTTTATGCTGGGTAACAGTATGATAGTTGTTTATAGTTTTATTCTCCAAGACGTTAGAGCAGTTGCAGACACTTTGTGAGAAGGAAGCATTATCAGGGCAACAGCTCAGGCTAATAAAATTAACATGCTTTAAACTGAGTTCCTTTTCCCTGCTGTATCCTCATTGCAGTTTCATGTTCATAAGGGCTCAGTTTTGTTCTAATACTAACATTATATTTTGGTGAGTGATTTAAGGTCAAAATATAATTAAGTGGCAATTCCAGTTATTTGTTTTAAGATTCCAGATAGCGTTTCATATCAGGAATCTGTCAGGTGGCAGCTTATACAAACCCATCAGCAATCTGCTTTCTCTTTGATCACAACTCAGCTCTGGATAAGAGTGATAATAAGGAAATAATTATGAGTGGTTCCCCTGGAGTGGTGCACCCAGAGCCCTTTGGAGAAAAAGCCTCTCCAAGTGCAAAATAGAGCCTTGGTTGCTGTTTTGTATGAAATTCAGCTTAATCGTCTCAGGTCATGTCCCCTCAGCAAAAAGGGCAGCTCATGGTTGCTCACATCAATTCTGTGTCAGACTTTACTATGCATTTATCGTCCATGGGGTGATGGGTAAAATGTTACCTTCTTTGAACAAGACACAGGGAAAGCCAGTAATGCCCACTGGCTAAGTGCTGGGCTAGAGACCAAAGCTTTCTGCCTTGTGCTTTTTCCAGGATACATTATAGGACCTACGAAGAAGTACTCTGGGACAATGACGACAAGGGCAGAGACCAGAGACAGGGACCTCTGTCCTGGCCTGCAGTAAAGGCATCTTCTCAGCCTCGCTGCTCTCAAAGTGTCTGCGGCTGAATCAGATTGTCCATTTCCTTCTCACTGTGCCTTTGCTGTGTTTGCATCCTCGTCCCTGAAGAGTTGTGATGTCTGAGAGCGATTAATCACAGCCTACTCCCCTAATAATCTCCTTTGCATGAGAATTATCAGACAAGGTTGCTTGTCTCTAATGAAAAGGAAGCCCTCCCCTTCTCATTTGGATTTCAGAAATAGCTAGCAATATCAAGGTCATTCAACAAGTTAGGCTGATAGTATATATTTGATTAATAAATACAATATACAATGGTGACGGGGTGCCTCAATAAAGTCCATGTGATCTCTTTATATTGGAAATTCACTGATTTGACTTAAAAAGAAGCAACATTACAATGTTAGCCTATGCTCCAGAGAAATCTGTAAATTATAACCTAGAACAATCCCAGAAGCAAAGATTTATAACTCATCTCGTGCCACCGTACAAAATGCTCACATGTCCATGTTTAAAAATGAATGAGAATGTTGTTCAACTATTGCATGGCCAGAGGGGTGGTGGGGGAAGGGTGACAGAGCTGAATTAAATAGAGTGTTCACATGAAGGTAAATTGAGGGATTTTTTTCAGCCTAATCGAGTTTAATTAAAAATAAACATAGAAAATTGTTTTAAAAGATTGTACACAGTGATTATCTCAAATTGCCATGGGAAATACAGAAATGCCTCATTAAAAAACACATTTAGACATTTTTTAGACATAAACTCCATCATTTATATTCTAGCTTAGACAAACCTCCTCGCTTCTAAAAAATAACAAGCCAAAATATGTCATCATAATTTTCCTGTATCCCAGAGAATTATGCATATATGTAAGCTGTTATTTTTGTCTACACAGACATCACAAAAATAATTTTAAAGGGAAAGCACAATGATTTTCCAAAAATAAGACAAAATCACTGGTTACTTAAAGAACCACTGAACTGTGCACAGAAGAAAGCCAGGAATATACGTGAGTCAAACCTGGAAACTTCTAGATACCAGGCTAGATAACGATTCTAAGACTACACATTTGCAATTTCTTGACATTAGGTATCATTTTTCAGCTGTGATAGTATGAGGTTTAAATATCTTATTTTTTTTAGTTGAGAGATTCAACTGATGAAAAAAGGCAAATTTTATTTATGTTTTTGTCATTTAACTAACAAATAGTTTAGTGTACAACCATGTCATAAAGCTACAAAAAGTCAAACTTCCCTGAAATTCAACTGGTCAAGTATCTAGTAGCTTCTGTCATGTTTGTTTGTTTTGTTTTGTTTTCCTTTCTGACCCAAAGAGACATGAGCACCTCACCTACAGTTTAATAGTTGAAGACATCAATAAGAGGTTAGACATCATATAAAAAGAAGGAAATGACTATTTTAAGATTGATGAAGTAATTTGTCCACAGTTTAACTAAAACATATTTAATGAATCTAGAAATAACTGCTATTAGCATTATTAGGACTTGTTAATATCTTTAGAATCAAGGTACATGATAAATGAAGTAAAAACAATGGCTGTTTTTAATTGTGTTTTCTGGCTGGTGGTTATTTCCCTCATCTAGATGACACACTTCTTCCTGAGACACTAGGAGCTGCCACTGAATGTGATAGGTCTGATTTGCTTACTTACGTTCTTTGCCTAAATGTATGTACCTTCCAAAACTCACAGTGAATTTAATTGCCATTGTACCAATGTTAAGAGGAACAGCCTTTAAAACATGATTAGAGGCCTATCTGCTGCTGGAGGAAAGACAGCAAGCATCCTCTTTCTAAAGGACTCTGTATTGAGGCAGACATCTCAAAAGTGTATCCCAGGTGCTTTCCAGACACCAGACTTTACCTTGGACTTCTTAACGTCCAAAATTATAAGAGACAACTTCTTTTCATTGTAAACCATACAAGTGCAGATTCTACTAAAGCACCAAGTGGACCAAGATATGGAATTCAGAGATATTAATTGCTACTGAGCATATTCTTGGGTAGATATTTGACGACTGGCTTCCTGGTTTGCAGGCTAAGCTTTACTAAGCTATACTCTTGTGTTTGTGTGGTAAGTGTTCATAGAACTCAAAGACAATGGAAACTGTGATAACTAGGGCAATACATGGTTTAATTTCTCACCGTTGTAAACTGTGTTATGCTGGTTGCATTGATCCTAGGGGTATTATTTGCTTAGCAAACCCACACTTCTCTAGCAAGTTATCTGGTTTATGAAGTTCACCTCTGGCAAATCTTGCTTTCAAGTACTTGTAGAGAGCTACTACCTGCAATTCTTAGTTAATTATTTGTCTAATTTCTGTTTTTTAAAGACTGGAACCACCCATGAAAATGTAGAAAATGTGCTATGCTATGCTCGGGTTGATGCTTTGGACCAATACCATAGCAATTCTTCTGGGTCTAACATTTCATGCTCTAGAGGCTCAGCCAAGGGATGAACTTCAGAACAAATCGGGCTAAAAAGGAACACATTTCCCTCTTGAAACATTTCGCTTTCTCCTTCAACCAATGTGTATACTCACCAAAAGAAATAAAACAGCATGATGAAAAGCTGAAAAGACCCAAATAAACATGGACTTATCAGAAGTTCTTAACTGGGGCATATTGAAACCACCAGGCAGCATAGATCTCTGTGCATCTCAGCTGTGCCTGAATCAAATTTCATGATACTTTTTGTGCTGACTTGATTGACAAAGGAAAAAGCACCGTGACAATGCCAAGCATTCGTGAGATGTAGAGAATTGAATTTCTCACACACTAGAGTAGTAGCTTAAATAATCACACTGAGATGGATACAGAGAAGAAGATCATAATATTATTGTTCATGGCTCAGTATGAGTATATTAATAATAAATTTGATAATGGATTTGAGCAAGAATTTTGTGATGATTATATTTTGAGGTAAGCAGAAAATCCCTGAGAGTTAAATTTTCATTTTCTGTATTAGAAAAATCAATAGGCAATATCTGAAGACAACCAAAAAAGGTACATAAGTATGTAATTCAGAACTGTATGGGAAAATGAAAGATATGGATGTGTCTACCTCTAGAGAATGGGGTAAAAGCTTTGAGATATTTGAAAGCAGGGAAAAGCCATGTTTTCATGATAAAACTCATAGAGTTATTTGATTTTCAAAATCATATGCATGGATAATTTGATTAACCTATAATAATTTTTAAAGAAAGAACCCAATTTTGATGATGCATGCCTATATTACCAGTAGTTTGGAATCTGAAACAAGAGTTTGACCCACAGGTTCAAGGTCACCCTAGGTATTTAGTGAAATCTTGTCTCAGCACACACATTCACACACGCACACACACACACACACACACACACACACACACACCAGAAAAGATGGAGGAGAAAGCAGGGAGAAATGAAGTAGTACATTAGTTTGGTTAAATTCTATGTCTTGAAGTTTTTTACTAGCATATAGAATACTAGTTCTTCAGCAAAAAAAAATTTTTCCTAAGTTAAAATTAGGAAACAAAATTGTGAATATAAATAAATAGGTAAATAATAATAGCAATTTGTATTTGGTGGTATGATCCTGGTGAGGGGACTCAAGGCCTTCTCTGACCTCCTTGACACCTCCACTTATAGGTACATGCCCACCTACATACACATAATCAACAATAAACAGTCAGAAAACAACAGCAAAAACTTCTCTCAGATTATAGCAGACATGCACAAACTCAGTAAATATAGGAGGTTAAATTTATGGTGTAATACTCAATCACTTACTAGAAAGTCTGATAAAACCATAACTGGGATCATACATTCTCTAGATGAAAATATAGAAACAGGACAAAAGGATACCTGAGAAGAATAGCTTTACTCAGGAGGTTCTTCATCAACCTGTATCTCTCATTTCAGTACAATCAAAATCTCCCAATGAGATACCTAGAGGGCTTCCAGAATCAGTGAGCAAAGGATAGAGAAGTTGCAGGAGAGAAGGGCTTGGGTGAGTGGACACATGGTAGCAAGAGTAAGTTAGGCCTACAGAAACTGTACCTGTGCAATAAATACTCTTTCTAGAGTGTTCTTCCCAAGGAAAATCTGTCCAATATCCATGAATGGTGCTGCAGGCGCCCACATTGGACCTTGGCTTTGGAATTTTAGAAGAGACATTCTTCCAGGGTTGTTTCACAGTCAGTTAGGGCCTCTTGCTGTGTTGTTTACTCAGCTGTCTGATGATGTAGAGAAGGCTGTGGTAATGTTTGGTTGAACGGTAGGTAGCTCGGGAAAAGAAACACCAAATCATTTCTAGCGTCTTTGCCATCCAGTAGCTCTTTCTCTCTCTCTCCTGCTTTCTTCTCCTCTCTACATTAGAGGATCTATGGAAAGGAAAAGGTAGTCCTGGTTTCAAAAGCAAGTCTAAACACTTGAGGAGGAAGGTGTTCCTCATCTGCTTCTCCCTACTTCCCATGCAATGCTGTTGGCTAGGCCTGACTCAGCATTCCCGAAACAGAGCGATCTCTCCGAAATTCCCGAGACAGAGCGGTCTCTCTGAAATAAACCCTTTCTTTCCTTTTTGAAGCCAAAGATCAATACAGACCCTTTCCCCAGCTCTTCCCTGATGTGATCAGACAGAGATTATTATGATTACAATGTCCCTGTCATTGGTTAAAATACCATGACACTTGTATAATTATAATAAGTGGTCATATTATAATTATTTGTTTATATGTGTATTTCTCCCACTAATTTGAAAATATCTTATTATGTTTCTGATGTCGGTACATGACATAGGTCCTCATTTAGGTGAGACACTGCCTCACAGTTTGCTGATATTATTAATCCCAAACGAAGAGTTTTTAAATCAAAGAATTAGACTAACTCTAGGGATAAATGACAAACAGTTTAGAAGAATAGACTCCACATTGGACAGTGATGTCCTTAGCTTTGAGTTTTGGATACTTGTCTTTTTGTCTGCCTCGGTCATCCTGGTGCCCCTGTATCTTTCGTTTCCAGACCAACCATATGGTTTTTAAATGAGTAATTCCCAACTGAACAGTCCAGAAGAAGTCTAGTGCTGAGGACGGGGCCAAATAGGGGAGAGAGAGAGAAGATAGCATTCAACCCGTTACAAAGAAAATTGCCACTGCGAGCATTTTATATTAACCTTTTTAAATGGTGGATTATCCATTCTGAGCACAAATGTATCAATCAGGGAAAATTATAGAGGCAAGAGATATGGCAGCAGCTGTGTGGCTTGCCTAATAAGTGTGCATCTCAACATTTCTCAGCCTGGTGGCACAGAAGATGAGGATTACGAATCGTGAGAGTTGTGAGAAGAATACGAATGTCTTGTGTATCAAGAAAAAGAAAGACCTTACATTTTAAGGCTTCAAACATTGCATGGAAATGGCTGTTCCTGTTCTTACCGGAAGGAAGTTGTTTTCGTGTATGCGACTCTGTCTACACCTTCATGTCAGAAGCATTTGGAATTCTGACTTGTAACCTCTTTGTGAAAAGAAATTTAAAAATCTGCTGCAGCTTAGAGAAAAGAACAGACCTCATACATCATATGTGTATATTGTGTGTGAGTGTGTGTGTGCATCTCTGTATGCTTGTGTGGTTTTTCTCTGTCCATGTTAGTGTATGTGTGAGTGTGTGTGACTCATGCATCATATGTGTATGTTGCATGTGAGTGTGTGAGTGTGTCTCTATCAGTATGCTTGTGTGGTGTGTGTCTCCTATATCAGTATGCTTGTGTGGTTTGTCTCTGTCCACGTTAGTGTGTGTGTGCGTGAGTGTGAGTGTGTGTCTATGTGTATGTGCACAATTGTGTATGTGTGTTTTGTGTGTGTGTGTGCACACACACACATCTATCGAATAGGCACAGACACTCAAAGAGCAAACACTCCAACTAAATGGCAAGGATGGCAGAGAGCAGCCTGTTGCTCAGTCTGAAGTTGTGTAGTACAGCCATGTCTCTGTCTAGCATACCTATGGTGCATACCTGACTTACTACAAATGTTGAGTTTGCTAGTGGCATTCTGTTAGAGAATCGAGCCTAGGAAGTTCTTTGAAATTTCCATTATCTGATACTTTTGGCCCTCTAGCAACTTGTTTATTTTTATGTATTTATTTGTTATAAGCACTCCTATAATTTACTTGATAGAAAAATACTCAATTTTTTTAAAAAGTTAGACTGAACATAGTGTCACAAAGAGGAAATCCTAGCATAATAATAGAAAAAATAAAAAGCAAGGATAAAGATTGGCAGCATGCACTGTTCCAGCAAAGCCCAATGGGTCCCAGTGCTGAGAAGGGAAATGGACCTAAGCTTCCATCCCTAGTCCAGATCCATCTGCAGTCAACAACTGCTTGCAAAGGAAAAAACCTGATCTTCTCCAGTGGATGCTCACTGGGTATACAAACCTCAGTCAAGGGCAGGCCCCAAGCCTAGGAGTAGATGGCCACCACAAAACAAACTCAATATGAGATTTTTTGTCTCAAAATACTTAGTTTAAAAAATTTGCCTTTTCCCTATAGATATTTTGCTTATGTATTCTGATTTCCAATTGGGTTTTTGGATTTTCTGTGTGTGTGAATGTGTGAGTCTCAGCATCTGTAAATGTTTCTTCTGCTTTTTTGGAATTTTCCTGTTTATTGTTATTTTGTTATTTTTTAGATGCCTGTTTGTATCCTAAAGAGAGGGAGACAGAAAGGATGTCAGTTCAGATGTGTGGGGATGTGGCAATGATCTGAGAGGAAGCCAGAGAGAGAACCATAATCAGAATACATTTTGTTTTTTAAAAAATCTATGTTCAGTAAAAGAAAATGAGGCAAAGACTGCTTTTCTTCTTCAAAAACTACAGGTAAAATATGCACACTATAGAGTCCTGAGCTGATCTAAATGGTGGTTCATTCTAGTCATCCCTCCAATGGTCAACTCTTTAGCATCTTCAGGTACCCGGAGCTACTGCTGCAGGGATCTGGGCTCCACCAGCTAGTGACAGAGATTCCACCTCGGCAGACATTCTACAGGAAAGGCCTCAGGTGCTAGAAGGACCCATCTTTGAAAGTCATATTATGAAAAAATGTTCTTATTAAAAATCCTGTTATATTTTTGGTTGTGAGCCTAGCCTTTTTTAACAGCTGAGCTATCCCTCCAGCCCATTCTAGACATAGATCTGGGGAGTGCCAGCCTACAATCCCATAGCCAGAGAGTCTGGGAAACAGAAACTTTATTCAGTGGCTGATCGAAGAAGAGGCAGACTCCCTTGGTTAAGTACTGAGCTGAACTCAAGAAAGCCAGTAACAGAGAGGGAGGACTGATGACCAAAGGGATTAAGACTGGGCTGGTTTAACCCCCCAGAAACAGCTGACCTGACAAAGGTTAACTCTTGAATCCCACTCATCAGCCTGGGAATCCAGCATGGGACTGATCAAGACCCCCTGAATGTGGGTGTCAGTGAGGAGGCCTAGGGAATCTATTGAGCCTTGGGCAGCAGATCAGTACCCATCCCGAGTATACACACGGACTTTGGACTCCCATCCAACAATGTGAGGTGCACTCTCACCCTGAACTCTTGGGGAAGGGTCTAGGCCCTGCCCTATATGAAATGACAGACTATGGACACCCCCATGGAGGGCCTCACCTTCCCTGGGGAAATGAGGGGATAATGGGGGGGGGTTGGGAGGAGGGCACGGCAGGAGGGGAGGGAAAGGGAGAGGGACCTGGAACTGACTTGTGAAGCAACCTCGTTTCTTATCTAAATTTAAACTGAAAAATAAATTTTAAAAAATCCTGTTATATTCTTTTCTCAGCGATTATTTTACTTATTGTCTGAAAGTTCATATGGAATGCTCAGTCAATATCAGAGAAAGGGATGTTTAGAACTTTAAAACTATGTAATCACCTCCTGTTCCCAGTAGGGAAATCTCCTGATACTATATGTTTCTGTCAACTCCCAATCATTCTTCAAGGTAGGAGGATGTACTTATAGATTTATATCAATAAAACTGCCTGTTCACGGAGAACTTTATCTAATTTTACTGGTAACTGAGCACAAAATGATTATTAGTTTCTCACATAAAGAGATGAAAATTCTTTGAATTAGCATATATGGTTAATACTGTACTAACTTGATCAGAAAAATAGAGCATCACAGGATAGAAAAGATAGAGGACTTTTCATTGAAATACTACTTTTCCTAGATATTTGGCTAGAAGTATGTGGCTCATGACATAAGCTTTGCACTCAAGAGCTAGTATATATAGGCAAAGGGACAGTTAAATACTTGACTAAATTATTTGATATCCTTCTTACAAGCAATGGTGCACCTTTGTACTAGAAATCATTACTGCATCCATTTACACAGCTACAGCCAAGCAGCACAATAATTATATTTACAGACTTATAATTACAATCAGAACTACTCTTTTCAAGATCATGAAATATTGAATAGTTTAACATGTAATTTTCTGTAACATGAAAGGATGTGAGAGTGTGTGCAGAAAAATTTGTATCGGTTTCCGAATATATTCTTAGAGTAGACCTTTAAAATTTTTGGTTTTGTCTGCTACAGGAGGGGTGTTAAGAGGCCAAGGTTAGGCTTGGGATTCTGTTAGTTACCTCATCAAATAGTCACGGGACCTTCACAAGGTAGATCTAGTAATACCCATTTTTTTGATTAGGAATTCAAGGCTCGGAGATCACATGATCTTAGAGACAGTGACTCCAGTTTTAAGCCCATATACATTCCATGACACATGTCTTTCTCAATAAGGCTTTCAGTGGTCTGAAAGAGCAAAGCTTTGTTTTGTTTTGTTTTATTAATGCACTATTGCAAGCTTTCATTCATTTATTATTTTTGTGGAGCTGGTCTAATTCAGAGCCTTATGCATTCCAGGCAAACACACTGGTACTGAGCTCTGCCTCAGCTCTGGGAGTGCCTTCACTAAATACCTAGCTAGTGCCTTGATTCTACAAATAAGATGCTGATTATCAAGAAGGAGTTATCCATGTGTTATAAGGGCCTGGAAAACTTACACTGCAGGCATTTTCAACCGTTCTAAAATAAAACACTTTGAGGTTGACATAGGCAAGTCAATAGAATATTTATTTTAATATATCCTGTTTTTAGGGCTGTTATTCTGTCAACTCATAAATGAGCGTATAAAAATACATACTAATATTAAAGTTTAATAAAGGTTTATATCAAATGAAGTCATTTTAGTACCTCAGAAAGGTAAAGTGTTCTAGGTGAAAGGTCAAAGTTGAGCTCATTAAAATATTACAATTATTTGGCTCAGTAGTATATATAAGATAAATGTGGAAGGTAGAAATTATTTGACCTCAAAATGTGCAGACATGCATTTCTGGTGTGTTCTTTAATGCATGGTGGTTTAGGTTTCTATTGTATATTTCTGTAACATAAAGCCTCAGCAGGCATGCACTTGGCTAACAAGGAGAAAACTCTGTCCCAGTTTTCCATAACACATTCATGAAGAGATTTGGAACCAACCAACAGTTACTGCAGAAGGAAAGCTTTAAAAAAATTCCCCTGGTATTTTTTAAACAAACAGAAAAGTTCAAGCACTTAGCTATTAAGCTTTTTGGTGGCAACATAAACAGTGGCTTACTTCTAATCCCTATAATCCCTGAGTAGGATCCAGCCTTCATTTCTGTTTTAATTTTTCCTGCAGAATCCCAAACCTAGGAGACCATGAATGAGGTTCACTAGCCATACAGGTTAGTTGCATTCCTATGGTAGCAATGTTGGGTCAAAGCCTTTGTTTCATCTTGCGTGGTTGAGATCTCTTACATAAAAAGCACCTTTCTCTACTTTCTGCTTAGTCTACAGAGAGTCCCTTATATGTCAGATGGAAAGTGCAATGTGTTCTCATGATCTTTTTCCTCCAAAGAGGGAGGTGCATATCTGGAGAGGATGTGCTTGACATTCTTGTCTTCCATGTGGATGTGGGAAGAATATTCATTTTAAATCATCATTTGATTTATGCAGTGTCTCCTGGGACATTTGGACATGCCATGTGATCACCACACTTAGAGAAACTCCAAAGTAACAACGCATCTTCTCCTTTATGAGCACAGCAGAAAAGATGGGAATGCAGTTGTGTCTCTCAGGGTGGAGATGAAGTTTCCGTAACTTATCTTGGCCTTCTCAGTTAAGGCCTGGTACTGTCTGGAATTTTTTTGCTATGATCAAATGAAAAACAAAAAACAAAAATAAGACAAAAACAAAAACCAACAACAAACTGTGCTGGGGAGGAAGGTCAATCAGCCATTCCTACTTGAACAATGCACCCTCACGTTATTTTTAAATATTACAGTAGTAAAGTGGATGCCCTTTTCTTACAAGCAATGGTGCATCTTTGTACTAGAAATCATTACTCAGTCCATTTACACAGCTACAGCCAAGCAGCCTGATAATTATATTTACAGACTTATAATTACAATCAGAACTACTCTACTCCCCTAAGTTCCTGAGTCAGTCATGAAAACACTGGCTACAGCCAGCGATCCTGGGGCTTTTTTTTTTTTTTACAAAGAGAAAACAATTGGAAGAAGCAGGTCAAGTTAACAGAGAGATCTACAGGAAAATTCCCTGCAATAAGGGTTTTATTTGTGATTTGAATTACACTTGTGAGTGCTTCATACCTACTAAATAAGCAAAGAGAACGAACACTGATCCACTGCACGGCAGTGATTTGCTGTTGACCTGACGAATGTTTGCAAGGCTCTGAAGAGGAAAGCTGAGGCACATGGTAAATGTAAGTATTTTTCCAAATATAATCCAAAGTCATTGAAATTTAAGGGCCACTTCCTCTTGATAAGAATTCCTTTAAGGCACTTAGTCTTTGTCCCAGACTTTAATTTTCCTGGGAATGTTCAAATAAATGAGTTCTGAGGGGCATTCTAACATTCTGGGCTTCTAAATAACTATTCTGATGCAGACTGATTGAAATGTGTATGGGGAAGTCAAGGGTAGATCGTGAGGATTCTTCTGACAACCACAGAGATGCCTGGGACTGTAAGAACCTTCACAGGCAGCTCGGGAAAGTCCTGTGGGGTAGACATTGGTGTAACAGTCACACAGTGAATCCAAGGCATGGGGAAAATAAATAAACTGAGTGTCAGCTTTTGATTACAGCCACGGATACCCCAAGTAACCAATTTCTGAACAGTAAGTGTTTATCCTGACCATTTAGAAGGTTTTGAACAGCAAGTGTTTATCTCGACAGTTTTGAAGGTCTTAGTGCGTGACCGATCAGTGTTGTACCTTAGGTCCTGGAGTGAGGCAGCAGAGGGGTGAGAAGAAAGATTTCACTTCATGGTCTGAGCATGAAAGAAGGATGAATCAAAGAGAGAGCATGCCTCGCCTCAACAGCATAAGACCACCCGTTGGAACCTAACTCTTAAGTGTTTTACCATCTAATAGCACAAAACTGAGACTTACAATTGTAGCAGGAGACGTTCAAAATAAACACAGTATCGTTGCTTGGGAATACAATTAGAAAATAGCAAAATAGAGACTGAGACCACTTCTCTGTGATTCCAAAATCTGTGCCCTTTAACTGTAGCCAGATTGCCCTCTCATAACAATACTGCCTAGGAAAGCTGAACCTGCTTTTACACCCTGCCTTTCACATCAAGGCTAAGGAACCAATGGCCCAAAGTGAGTGCCTCAAAAGCATCTCAGAAGCCATATTTGTCTCTGATCTCACCCCCCCCCGTCTATTTTCCTTCACTCATTCGTTTCCAAAGAGACAAGCCATGGACACTAGAATCCCTTTCCCTGACAGGGGCCAGAGAATCCTGAATCCCTTTCTCCAATGGCCATACCGACTAAAAATACTACCCTAAATTTGCACACCTCTCTAAGCACCAGTGACCAGAGGTGGTCTGTTCTCTTACCCTGGAGGAAGAAATGATACAGTCAAAGGGCAAGAGAGGTAGAATAGATGTACCGGCCAGTTTTGCTGTTACCATCTCTTACTAGCAGGGCCTATCCTTGCCATTCATTCACGTCTACAAAGATCTCCATACTACATCAAACCTAAACATTAAAAACAAATGAGTAGTTTCTGCTAGACATGTAGCTCCTTCACACTGGAGGCGTCTATGCATGTAAAGCGTGGGAAAGTATGTTATGATTCCCTCTTGATGACCTTGCTGCTGGGTTTTATACGGAGCTGCCTGCTCCTTGCTTTTGCTGCCTTCTTTTTTGTATGGTGCCCAGCCTAACTCTTGTTGACGACAAGTCTTGTAGTGATCCGCCTCCTCGTTTTAGCAGCCATGACAGGCTACCATGTGCTGCCCTGACCTTGCAAGTCCTGTCCTGGTCACTAGGAGCCCTCCTCATGGCAAGAAACCAATCAGAAGTTAGCTGGAGGGGCTGTGCTTTACGGCTCTGGGTGAGCTGTATGGACAGTGCACAGCAGTGATGTGCAGAACATAGCAACTGCCCTGGGAGGGCCTATTGGCCATAGCAACCAGTTGACCAATCAGCACAGGTGGTGTCACCCAAACCTGGAAGCTCACCAATCTTGAGTCTGTTCCGTACCCCCTAGACACTCCCCTTATGGATCCCTGCCTCGAGGTTGCTCGGGGGTCTTTTCTCCAGCCATCTGCCATTGTGGATGAGTGAAGGACCCAAGCTGATGGGTTTAATAAAAGACTCTGCTTCTGCATCAAAATGGGCCTCTTGGTGATTTTGGGGTTCAGAATTTGGGCACAACAGTCTTCCCTTATATTTTAAAAGCTGACTAGCTGCAAGAGATGTCCCTGCTGGAGAAGAGTAAAGAAATCTCTTCAACAGATGAAGACCTTGTCTGGTACAAGGCCTTCTTTTTGTCTCACTGAGCCCTTGTTCTTCTGTAACAGGCCTGTGGTCCCAGAAACATCGAACCAGAGTGGTCAGACAGGGACTTTCATCCTTCTTCCAGGTAGGCGTTAAACAAACAGGCTTCCTGCTAGGAACTTCTGCCTCTTGGATTTGCAGAGAGCAGCAAGCTACAGAAACCTCCGATTACCATAACAACCATCTGCTATCTGAGTGCCAGCCCTTACTGTTTCCAGTCCTCCTCTGCTCCTTGCTGTCTCTCATCAGAGCCAAGTTCTCTTCCTCTCAGAGAACCCAGTCTCCTGTGATAGGAGACATCTTCCCTGCTCCCTCCGCACCTGCAGCACTTGTGCTCAGATATCTGTGCAGGCAGAACAGGACAATGTGCTCGAGCTCTGACATGGGGAGAGGTTTCCTTTGAGGGAGCATGGACTTTGAAGCTCTGCTTCCTGGTGAGAGTGTGGAAGCTTTGGTCAAGCCACTCTGAGGGAGAGATGCTCTCCCACTCTCCCTGTCTGGGGCTGGTGAGCATGAATCCCTCTGATAGGCATTTGCCTTTTCTTTCTTCACTCCTCCCTTTGTTCCTTTGGCCACGGTGCAAGCAATTAGTGCAATTGAATCCTTAATAAGCCAATTTAGTCCAGCCCACATAGCTATTTTGTTCCTAATAAATCCATTAATTCAGCTCACATTAAGGGGACTGTCATGTTTACAATATCACAGTCAGAATCTATATGTTTCACTGAGAACCAAGACAGTGAGAAGTATTTTGGGAGTCAAACTGCATCCTTATCTGAGTGGGGGAGGGGATGCCCTTGAACCAGCACTGCTGCTGCTGTCAGCAGCTCCTGAGCTTAGCGAGGGTCCAGGGAGAGTAACTTCTCAGTCCTTTCAGAGTCTTCCTTCATGAATGGGAAGCGAGCAGGTAATGGTCCTCAGGTTTAACCCAAGGGATTTGATCAAGGACAGAACAATATTTCTATAGTGGGGGTGGGTGTCTCAGAGCTCTCCCCTTATGAGCATCTGTCCTAGTTTCTTTCTGGTAACTTGACCCAAGCTACAGGTGTCTGGAAAGAGGAACCTCGGTTGGAAGCAAAACGCTTCCGTTAGACTATCTGCAGGCATATTATTCTTGAATGTGCTATAGAGAGCAAGCCATGGGAAGCAAGACAGTAAGCAGCACTGTTCCGTGGCCCCTGCTTCAGCTTCTGTCAAGTCCCTGCTCTGGGGTCCATTGGTGACAGTGTGTGACCTGAGAATTGTGACATGAAATAAACCATTTCTCCACCAATCTACTCTTGGTCATGATATTTTCACAGCAATGGAAGCTTAACTACGACTCCTTCTAACTGATATGTGGAACCATGAAGTAGAAAGTAGATGGACATTATCACTCCCTGTAAGTCTCCTTTGACATTTTCATTCACAAGCAAAGTGAATCTTAGTCATACTCAATTCCGAAGTGAACTTAGGTTCTAAAAACACTTAAAGTAATACTGTGGAATAGATGACAGCTGGTCACCACATGTATAAACTAGACTTTAGCAATATTCTTGATAATAGCACTACTATATCAGTAATGTGGTATGGTTGCTCATTGTCTTAGTTAAGGTTTCTATTGCTGTGAAACGATACGATGACCACAGAAAGTCTTATAAAGGAAAACATTTAATTGAGGTGGCAGCCTAAGGTTTCAGAGATTTAGTCCATTATCATCTTGGTGGGGAGCATGGCAGTGTGCAGGCAGGGAGCTTATCCCAACCTTCAGCATATTTTAGATTTCAAGAGCCCCCACTTAAACCTGAGAAAATTTTATGTTACCTTAAATATCTAGAATATTTAAGTCTAGATATTAGCTAGACTTAGCTAACAATAAATAATAAAGATTATTTAAAAACAGTTCTTTGGTATACATATACTTTAGCACCTAGTAGAGAAGGAAGCAAATTTGTAAACTAATGAGTTGAATGTGTTTATTTATTTCTACATGAAGAATTACAACTTGGCTGAATATTTTACACTACAGGATATAGGTCATCTTCATCATTTTATAGAGTGGATTGGTTTATAACCATTAGTGCTGTGAACGTCATTTCTAAATATATAGAAAAAATTGTAAAAGCATGCCTATGGTTATTTCATAAATGATAAGAAATTCTATTCTATTCCCAAATCAAAATATCATTGAATGATATTTTTTGGATGCCCAAGTAGGTAGCTGAAATAGCAATTTTTAGAATGAAACCATAGGCCAAAGACCTAGGATGGAACTAAACATGCCTGTATTTAAAAAAAAAGGAAGGAAATGATTCCTAATGATATTCTGCTATACTCATAGACAGCAGAGCCTGGTGTAATCACCATCAGAGAGGCTCTATTTAGCAACTGATGGGAGCAGATTCAGAGACACACAGTCAATCATTAGGTGAGTCCTGAGGAAAAAGGGGAGAAAGGATTATAGGAGCCAGAAGAAAACTCTCAGAATCAACAAACCTGGACTTACAGGGCCTCACTGAGACTGAACCAACAATCGGGGAGCCTACATGGGTCTAACCTGTGTCCTCTGCTTATATGTTACAGTTGTGTAGCTTGTGTTCTTATGGGACACCTAACAGTGGGAGTGGGGACCGTTTCTGACTCATTTGCATGGTTTTGGGAACCTCCTACTAGGTTGCCTTGTCCAGCCTTAATATGAGGGGAGGTGCCTAGTCTTATTGCAACTTAATATGCCATGAAGGAAAACGGAGGGGGAGCTGATGGGGTGGTAGACTGGGAGGAGAGGAGTGAGGGGAAACTCCTCTGGTCCAGATGTAAAATGTGAGAGAATAAAATAATTCTAAAAAGGAAAAAAGAAAGAAAGAAAAAAAGAAACCCTCTAATTCAATACAATCCAAAGATATAGTAATTGTATCCTTTTGTGCTGAAGAATGATAGCAGAAATACATGTAGTCTCCATTTTAGAACTAAACAATTGTATTTTTTTTAAGAATGGAAAAGTTTGTGTACAACAAAAACATTGCCATTCATAACATACAGTGCTCTCCATTCTGAGTCCAAGTGTTGCAACAACAGTCACTGGCATTGCATGCCGTAATGATGTGCACACTACAAAGTGTCTTTGTTGTGACTTCAGACTCAAGGCCGCAGAGGGATAATGTAAAGCAACATGAATGGGCTATGCCAGAGAGACCTTGGGTTCATTACACACTTGACTGTCAATTAATTTTTAGTCATTGTGCATTCAGAAATCTTTGCTATTGCTATTGCCAACCCTTTCCCTCCCTCCCTCCCCCCCCTCTCTCTCTCTGTCTCTCTCTGTCTCTGTCTCTCTGTCTCTGTCTCTCTCTCTGTCTCTGTCTCTCTCTCTGTCTCTGTCTCTCTTTCTGTCTCTCTCTCTCTCTCTCTCTCTCTCTCTGTCTCTCTCTCTCTGTGTGTTTATGTGTTTGGAAGAGGTCATGGACCACAATTTAAGAAGCTAGCTTGCAAAGAGAGTCTCAAACTGTGAACTGATTTAGAACCCTCCTCATGAAGAGCAGTAGATTGTGGATTTCCGTGTTTAGGAAAGGAAAAGCATGTTTGGGCATATGGTGTATCTGCCCTGAGCAAGGTGAAGCCAGTATACAATGGTAGCTTATCTGTCTTCTCATGTGGAAGAAAGAGATGGGGCTTATTCAGTGTTAACTCTAAGGAAAGAACTAAGGTCAGTGAATGTGAAGAAGAGGGAGGCAGCTGACTGTCATGTATAACCACACGCCTTCTAGTCGCTTCAGCTCACAGGTATGGGAGCCAGAGACACACACTGTCCCGGAGACGGGAAAGAAGCGGTTCCAGCCAGAGAGAGACACTGTAGAGTTGTGTGTTTGGTGGAAGGCGGAAAATCTCGCATTAGAAGTGTTTTCCTGTAGTTTATCTCCTCACTGGAGCTATGATCTATATTTGTTTGACTTCTTTGAGAAACAGCTTGAGCTTAATAAAAAAGAGTGAGAAACCAGAGGGATGGCGTGTTGGCAAGCGGGGGTTGTGATTGCGGCAGCAGGAGCTTCCCTAGCATCTCATCTCACCGCACCTCCCTGCACTTGTCGAAAGTGCTGAACAGTCAGCGTGCATGCAATCTTGACGTTGCGTCAAGGATTAGACAACTGCATTGCTGTTTGGGATCATTTCCTCCACAAACAGCTCACAGGATTCTGCACCAGGCTACCGGTTTGCAAAAGGCAATAATAGTGTGGTGTAAGTTGGAGTGAATTTTCTGAAAAAGACACACATGAGAAAGTATAATATTTTTGTAGTCTTTTCAATTCACTAAAGATTTAGTATAAATCCCATGATTAGATACAGAAATTTTCTTTAGAAAATTAGCGTTTTCTGGTACAAATTTATCTGATCAAAGCAGCCCCAACCCCATGGAACAATCTTTTTCCTTTTGAGAATCCTGCTTTTTATTTTTTCCTCCTTTTTTTCTAGTGTTTAAGTTTTTAGTCATTGCCTTTGGCTAAAAGGTGAATCCAATTGCTCCAGTGCCAGTGCCAGATCTCTGTTCATGCAAACACACAAAATCTCACCCTGGCATACATTAGTTGTGTTTTTTTTTTTTTTGCAGTTAAGTTAGAATACAGATAGAAACTTGAAGATTGCTGAAAATAAGTGACAGAAGAAAGAAAAATTAAACAAGCTTTTCCCTAGTGGTTAAACTGTAGAAAGACTTTTTCAAATATACATCTCCTAGTCTTTTTTGATTAACTTGTAATCCCAACGATGTTCATTCTCTCGTCCCCTCCCGTGAGGGCAAGGAGCAAGTATTGTGCATGCAGCTACAACCTTCTGTTACTATTACAACACACCTAAGATAAACAACTTACAGCCTGCCGAGTGTATTTTGGCCGATGGTATTTTTGGGTGTCAGTCCCTGGTTGCTCTACACTGTTACTTTGGCAATGTACATCTGAGGGGAAGGGTGTGGTAGAAGAAAATACTCTTTTCCTGGCACCCAGAAAGCAAGACAAAGAAGAGGGGCTAGGACCCCGGTATCTACTCTTTACAGAATCAGTCCCTACCATGACAAGCTTCCTATGCCTCCTAATAGCAAGCAGATTGGTGTCCAAGCCTTCTTCATTTGAACCTTTAGGGGACAGGTCACATCCACATTATGGTAGTGACCTTTTGAGTTATAAGAAGTATAATAACATTCTTGCCACCTGAAACTTCCTTTTTTTTTCAGGTGGAGAAAATGTTTATTTCTTGAAATAGCATGATTTATTTATCTTATGTTGTTATGCTTTGTTAATGAGTGATTCTAAAATACCAATTACTTTGCAACCAGCCTGTCTGACCAGGATGAATGTACTTATGACCTTGACTATCAGACTGTTGAAAGATGGGACTCACGAAATTAGAAGTCCCCGAGGAAACCTGCTAGGAGAGGAAATGAAATAGTTGAATCCCTGGAGGCGTCCAGAAGAGGAGCCTTTTACCTGGAAATAGGCCTTTCAGCTGACCTTCCATTGGGGACAGACAGGGAAGGACAGCTGGGTCCTGAGACTGGTGGGCAGAGCCCATACATATTGGGCTGTTTAGTTATGCATATTTCCTGCTTTCTATTTAAACTCTACCCTCAAGTTAGGAATTCTTTTGATAGATTTGTGGGAGCCTCTGGACCACTTTGTCCCTTTTTCCAATGTGACTGCATTAGACAAATCTTTTCCTGCTCTTCAGGAAAAGATTGGGGCTCTTGTTAACTGTCTTTTTGGGTGGTTGAATCGGGCTTGTTGGACACAAGCTGTGACAACTTCAACCAAATGTTTCCTGCTTGTCTCCATTACATTGTCCCAATGGAGTAGTGTAACTGGATGGTCTCTCTCAGCCATGTCTTGTTCTTTCAGTAGAGACCTGGGTAGATTAGGAAGCCTAAGTTTTGGGCTCCTGACTGATTACAAAAGGATCAGAAGAGACTTGTCCCTTTATATTTCATTGACCAAACTAAGTCACAAATCTGATGTCAGTCAGTCAGGTAGGAAGGCAGGCAGAGGAACCCTTAGCCACAGATTATGATTCTATAAGTATCCAAGGGGTATTTACAATGCATCAAATCGATTATGAATTAATACATCCTAGAAATGTATTTATTCTAGTGTGATTGTCTCCTCTACTACTTGACTGATTTATCTAACATGGATTTTACAAGCTCACCAATATTTCATCATTTGTAAGTATATCATTAGCTTTCGGGAACATCATATTATTTGTCTATAAATGAAGATTGGCAAATTGAAATCATTTTAAAGTCAATTTACTTGATTTTCAAGAGAAGTCCCAACATTTTCTTTTTTTCTTTCTCACCCCAAGATTTTAATGGAAACAGGTACAAAAATGAGCAGTTGACTAACCTCACTGTGGATCTTCCACATTCTGGGTGACATTTACAAGATTATTGCCTAATAATTTGTGATTAGTAACTTGGAAGTACAAACTGAAATGTATTATGATCTGGTAGTTTGATATAAGGGTAAACATAAAGAAAGTAGAAGAAAGGGCAAAAGGTCAGAGACTGGAGAGGTGCAAGAGGAGAATTAAAACATTACAGAAAGAGGAGAGAGAAAGAGAGAGAGGATAGGAAGCTGAGCAACAAAATGTGGTGTGTCAGAGTCTTCTGAATGCAGAAGACTGCAACAGTGAGATGCCAGTTACTGCTGAGGACATTTTTCCTTCGTTAGAAAGCAGCATCAGTTGTCAATAGCTTTTGCATAGGTGAGTGTCCATTGCAATCCCTGGGAAACATTTGTCTTCTCTGTAGCTATGTCACTACCGTGAAAATGCCAGTATTGTTTGGGGGTGGGGGATTATGGGGTGGTGTTTGTTTTACTTAATGGAGGCTGAGGTGGTGGTGGCTGCTAATTTGTACTTTGAATTCTAATTCTGTGACTGGCTGGCTGGAACAGATATCTTGGAAACTAGTTGTCTAAATGCTGCTCATCCGTTAGGAATCATTGCATTTATGTATTACTTTTCCCTTGCTAATTCCAGGACACCACCCTCAATTATCTGGTGCCTAATTGCTTGTATATTATATTCATACAAATTGCTCTTCCAAATTAAAATGATTAAACAAAAATTAGAGAAAATACCCAATGTGAAATGTCCAACTAATAAATTCATGGTTGCAGTACTAAATGATGATTTCACAATTACAAATGTGATTTGGAATTTCTTTCCACAACCAATCACTAAAATGCCAATATTGGTAAAGAGAACTGGAAACATAAATTTATCATGTAATCATTCTCTTACTTAGTTAATTCAATATTTATCTTTCTCCTGAAACTTCCCCTTTGCTGAATCCCATCACATAGTCTGACTTCCAACTGTGAATCATTCTATCATCAGTTTGTGACTAATGATTTAATTCAAGATATTTCCTAAAAGTAGATCAAATAGAACTTGCTGGTGAATTTGAATATAAGGTGTTTGAAAAAGAGAAGGACAGTTATGAGTGAGATTGTGTGGGATTCTGGGGCATGTTGTTGCCTTTTGCTAAGATGGAGACACTGTTCAGAAAGTAGATACAGGCCAGGGGTATATCAAGAGTTTTGTTTTGTTTTTGTTTTTTTGGACTCTGTGATGAGTGATATTGATTAGCAAAATGGAAAGATCTAGAATCACTTAAGAAAAATATCTCTGGATATACCTTTAAGGGATGTCTTGATTAGTTTAATTGTGTGGGAACACACCCTAAAAATGGAAGATACCATTCCCTGGACTTAGATCATGGACTACATAAGCAGTAGAAAGTCAGATAACACGAACATTTATCATCTTATTTTTCTTGACCCCAGACCCAATGTAGCTAATGCTTCAAGCTCCTACCACACGAATTTCCCTGTCTTGACAGACTATATCCTCAAACCGAGATCAAAACAATAAGTCCTTCCTTCACAAGTTGCTTTGGTCAAAGTATTTATCACAGCAAAAGTGAAAGTAATTTTTTATTTATTTTTTATTATTTTAATTTTAATAGCTTGTTTTACATGTCAATCCCAGTTCCCTCTCCCTCCCCTCCTCCCGCACCTCCCCACCATCCCCCCCCCAGCCTCCCACCCTGTAGCCACTTCTTTCCACATAGGGGATATCTAGAGTCTGTCATTTAACTCAGGGCAGGATTCAGGCACTTCACTAAGAGTCCAGACAGAGAGAGCATCCCTCTTTGTGTTATAGACACACAAAGTCTGTTTGTATGCCAGGGATAAACACTGATACACTGCCCATGTCCCCATAGGTTGCCCAGGCCTCCTCACTGACTCTCACATTCAAGGGGTCTGTATCAGTTCCGTGCTGGCCTCCCAGCTGTCGGTCTGGGGTCCAAGAGCTCTCCCCTGTTCAGATCAGCTGTCTCTGCTGGTTTTGCCAGCCCATTCTTTGCCAATTTGCTCATTGCTCCTCTCTCTCTCTGTCACTGGGTTCCTTGGGTTCAGTTCAGTGTTTAACTGTGGGTGTTTGCCTCTGCTTCCATCAGTCACTGGATGAAGACTCCAGGATGGTTATAGA
Source organism: Mesocricetus auratus (assembly GCF_017639785.1). Classification (NCBI taxonomy): domain Eukaryota; kingdom Metazoa; phylum Chordata; class Mammalia; order Rodentia; family Cricetidae; genus Mesocricetus; species Mesocricetus auratus. The sequence goes on along the minus strand of NW_024429218.1, from coordinate 3,213,801 downwards.
CATCAAGTTCATTATCAGGAATGGGCATTCGAGGTGGTCTCTCCACTATTGCTTAGCTTGCCAGTTGGTGTCATCCCTTTAGATCACTACGGGTCTCACTGGTGCCTGATCTGTCTTCTAACCTATGATTCCCTCTTCCCCCTATTCTACCCCCCCACTCAAACTTCCTGTTCCACCATGACTTACTCTCTCTTCCCCTTCTCCCCCTCTCTTCTTCCCAGCTCCCACTCCCCCCCCCACCCCTCACCATGTTCCCAATCTGTTCAGAAGGTCTTGCCTCATTCCTCTTCTAAAAGTTTCAGTGTGGCTAGATTTATGTTGACCTCTTTAATCCTTTTGGACTTAAGTTTTGTACAAGGCAATAGACATGGATCTATCTGCAATCTTCTACATACCAATACCCAGTTATGCCAGCACCATTTGTTGAAGATGCTTTCTTTTTTCCATTGTATAGTTTTAGCTTCTTTGTCAAAAATCAAGTGTTCATAGGTGTGTGGGTTAAAATCATGGTTTTCAATTCGGTTTCATTGGTCTACCTGTCTATTTTTGTGCCAATACCAAGCTGTTTTCAGGACTATAGCTCTATAATAGAGCTTGAAGTCAGGGATGGTGATGCCTCCTGAAGTTCCTTTATTATATAGGGTTGTTTTGGCTATCCTGGGCCTTTTGTTATCCAATATAAAGTTGATTATTGTCCTTTCAAGGTCTGTGAAGAATTGTGACGGAATTTTCATAGGGATTGCATTGAATCTGTAGACTGCTTTTGGCAAGATTGCCATTTAATGTTGATCCTACCAATCCAAGAGCATGGGAGATCTTTCCATTTTCTGGTATCCTCTTTGATTTCTTTCTTTAAAGACTCAAACTTCTTTCAATACAGGTCTTTCACTTCCTTGGTTAACATTATCCACAGATATTTGATGCAGTTTATGGCAATTGTATAGGGTGATGTTTCTCTGATTTCTTTCTCAGTCACTTCATCATCTGTATATAATAGGGCCACTGATTTATTTGACTTAACCTTGTATCCTGCCACTTTGCTTAAGGTGTTTATGAGCTCTAGGAGTTCCCTTGTGGAGTTTTTCGGGTCACTTATGTAAATTATCATATCATCTGCAAACAGTGAAAGCTTGACTTCTTCTTTTCCTATTTGTATCCCCTTGATCGCCTTTTGTTGTCTTATTGCTGTAGATAGAACTTCAAGTACAATATTGAAGAGATATGGAGAGAGTGGACAGCCTTGTTTTGTTCCTGATTTTAGAGGAATTGCGTTGAGTTCCTCTCCATTTAGTTTGATGTTAGCTGTTGGTTTACTGTATATTGCTTTTATTATGCTCATGTATGTTCTTTTTATCCCGGATCTCTCTAGGACCTTTATCATGAAGGGGTGCTGGATTTTGTCAAAGGCTTTTTCAGCATCTAGTGAGATGATCATGTGGTTTTTCTTTCGTAGTTTTTTTATATGGTGGATTACAATGATAGATTTTCTAATGTTGAACCATCCCTGCATTCCTGGGATGAAGCCTACTTGATCATGGTGGATGATTTTTTTGATGTGTTCTTGAATCCGGTTTGCGAGTATTTTATTGAGTATTTTTGCATCAATGTTCATGAGGGAAATTGGTCTATAGTTCTCTACCTTAGTTGTGTTTTTGTGTGGCTTGGGTATCAAGGTAATTGTAGCCTCGTAAAAAGAGTTCGGCAGTCAGCTGCCTGCTTCTATTGTGTGGAATACTTTGAGGAGTGTTGGAATTAGCTCTTCTTGAATTTCTGGTAGAATTCTGCATTGAAGCCATCTGGGCCTGGGCTTTTTTTTGTTGTTGTTGTTGGGAGACTTTTGATCACTGCTTCTATTTCATTAAGGGTTATAGGTCAGTTTATATTGTTTATCTGTTCTTGATTTAGTTTTGGCAAGTGATATCTATCCAGGAAATTGTCCATTTCCTTTAAATTTTCAAACTTTGTGGAGTACAGATTTTCAAAGTATGCTCTGATCATTCTCTGGATTTCTTCAGGGTCCGTTGTTATGTTTCCGTTTTCATTTCTAACTTTGTTAATTAGCATGCTCTCTCTCTGTCTTTTAGTTAGTTTGGACAGAGGTTTGTCTATTTTGTTGATTTTCTCAAAGAAATAACTCTTTGTTTCATTGATTCTTCTCAATGTTTTCCTGGTTGCTACTTAATTGATTTCAGCCCTCAGTTTGATTATTTCCTGGTGTCTGCTCCTCCTGGGTGAGTTTCCTTCTTTTTGTTCTAGAATATTCAGCTGTGCTATTAATTCTCTAGTGTGACTGTTCTCCAGTTTCTTCATGTGGGCACTTAGTGCTATGAACTTTCCTCTCGGCACTGCTTTCAAAGTGCCCCATAAGTTTTAGTATGTTGTGTCTTCACTCTCATTGAACTCCAGGAAATCTTTAATTTCTTATTTTTAATTTCTTCCTTTACCCAGGGATGGTACAATTGTACATTGTTCAATGTCCATGAGTTTGTAGGGTTTCTGCGATTTGTGTTATTGTTGAATTCTAATTTTAATGCATGGCCGTCTGTCTGATAAGATACAGGGGGTTATTCCAATTTTTTTGTATCTGTGGAGATTTGCTATGTTTCCTGTTATGTGGTCAATTTAGAGAAGGTTCCATGTGGCGCCGAGAAGAAGGTATATCCCTTTGTGTTTGGGTGGAATGTTTTATAGATGTCTGTTAAACCCAGTTGGGTCATAACTTCTATTAGTTCTTTTGTTTCTTTGTTAAGTTTCTGTCTGGAGGTCCTGTCTAGCGGTGAGAGCGGAGTGTTGAAGTCTCCTACTTCTAGTGTGTGAGATTTTCTGTGTGATTTGAACTTTAGTAATGTTTCTTTCATGCATGTAGGTGACTTTGTCTTTGTGGCATAGATGTTCAAAATTGAGACTTCATCTTGATGGACTTTTCCTTTGATGAATATGAAATATCCTTCTTCATCTCTTTTGATTGATTTTAATTTGAAGTCTAGTTTGTTAGATATTAGGATTGCTACACCCAGTTGTTTCTTGGGTCTATTTGATTGGAAAATCTTTTTTCAACCCTTTACTCTGAGGTAACATCTGTCTTTGATGTTGAGATGTGTTTCTTGTATTCAGCAGAAAGATGGGTTCTGTCTTCGTATTCCTTCTGCTAGTCTGTGTATTTTTATAGGCAAGTTGAGACCGTTGACATTGAGGGATATTAATGACCATTGCTTGATGATTCTTGTTTGTTTGTGCTTGATTTATTGGTAATAGAGTTATTTTGTGTAGTTTCTCCTCCCTTTTTCTTTTGGTGTTTGGTAAAGTGGGATTATCTATTGCCTGTGTCTTTGTGAGTGTAGTTATCTTCCTCGGGTCTAGGTTTTCCTTCTAATGCTTTCTATAGAGCTGGAATCATGGATATGTATTGTTTAAATCTGGCTTTGTCATGGAATATTTTGTTTTCTCCATCTATGGTAATTAAAAGCTTTGCTGGATATAGTAGTCTGGACTGGCATCCTTTTTCCCTTTGCATTTGTAGGACGTCTGTCCAGGATCTTCTGGCTTTCATAGTTTCCATTGAGAAGTAAGGTGTAATTCGGATAGGTCTGCCTTTATATGTTACTTGGCCTTTTTCTTTAGCTGTTCTTAATATTTTCTCTTTATTCTGTAGGTTTTATGTTTTGATTATTATATGGCGAGGTGACTTCTTTTTCTGGTCCAACCTATTTGGTGTTCTGTAAGATTCTTGTATTTTTATAGGCATATCCTTATTTAGGTTAGGGAAGCTTTCTTCTATGATTTTGTTGAATATATTTTCTGTACCTTTGAGCTGTATTTCTTCACCTTCTTCTATACCTATTATTCTCAAGGTTGGCCTCTTCACGGTGTCCCATATTTCCTGGATATTTTGTGTTAGGGATTTGTTAGTTTTGAGATTTTCTTTGGTTGATGACTGTATATCCTCTAATGAGTCTTGAACAGCTGAGATTCTCTCTTCTATCTCTTGTGTTCTGTTGGTGATATTTGCATCTGTAGTTCTTTATCATTTACCCAGCTTTTCTATTTCTAGCATCCCCTCATTCTGTGTTTCCTTTATTTTTCTATTTCAGCTTTCAACTGTTTGAATTGTTTCCTTCATTTGTTTGGTTGTTTTTCTTGGTGCTCTTTAGATTCTTTGAGAGATTTGTTTATTTCTTGAATTTTCCCTCATTTCATGGATTTTTTTTCTTTTGTTTTTTTTTTCTTCTATTTCTTTAAGGGATTTCCTTGTTTCATCTTTGAGGGTCTCTATCATCTTCATAAAATAATTTTTAAGGTCTGTCTCCTCTGCTTCATCTATGTAGTGCTTTTCAGGTCTTGTTGGCGTTGGTTCTCTAGATTCTGGTGGAGTCATGTTGGTCTTTCTATTGCTGAGTGAGCTCTTATTCTGTCTTCTTTCATCTCTTCTTCCAGTGGGTGCAGGTGGGTTCTTTCTGTCTCCACTGGTCTCCTTTCTTCCTGAAGCTGGGATCACCAGAGGTTGGGGCCTGGAAGGGCTGATGCCTTTCCTATGTGGGCAGGTCTTCTGGATGCCAGGAGTGGGCCCCCTGGAAGATCGAAGGGATGGGTGTTGGGTGGGGGATGGGGAGTGTCTCCCCCCCGAGACCCAGGCTCACCTGAAACTGGGATCGTTGGAGGTTGGGGCCTGGAAGGACTGATCAAGTGAAAGTAATTAATAGAGGTCCTTTCAGTCTAACCTGTCAAACAGACAGTTTGGGGGGACAAAGTCTGACCCTCGGAGAAGAAACTTGGGTAGGGCTGTTTCAGAACACAAACTGAAGGGGCATGTATTAGAGAGCATCCCATAAGAAAATAACATTGAATTGAAGTAGTATATGGACTAAACAGGAAAACAGTCATCAAAGAAACATTAATTTGAGCAAGGAGAGGGGAATGGCATGGCAGATGTAGAAGACAGTAATATCATTTCTCCTAAGAATTTTTGCAAAAAGTAGACCAAAGCAATGGGTAGAAGCTGGGGGGAAAATACACTATCAGGTGAGGGTTGACTATGAAGAGGGCAGATATCACATCATGTTTGCATTCTCAGAAAAGTACACAAAGGAAAGACAGAATTAAAAACATTGACAAAGTAAGACCGAAAGTAGAGCAAATGTTTCTCCTAACAAAGATACAGGAATTCTATGTACAAGTACAGGAGTTTGTGATAACAGTGAGAAACAAAGGTGGAACTATTTCATGATGGGGACTTGAGGACATAAATTTTTGGCTGTTTCTAGCTTTACATAAAATATCAGACAAGTTTTGTTAGCTGAGGGTGAGTACTACAGAGATGGGAAGTGAACAGATGGCTGAAATAGCTATGACAGGTAAATAGTCAAAAAAATAAAATCAGAATTCTGGGCAGTACTGCTGACTCACTTGAGACCATGGTCATAATTCTAACTGATTCCAGTCAGCTCGGCTGTGGATGCTTTCTGCAGTGAAGCATAAAAAATGATTGGTATATTTTGTGTGTGAAGTGATAAATAAAAACATGGCCAAAGGGTTGAAGACGTTTTTATAGAACTGATTATGATGAAAACATTAGAATGGAAGCTTGATAAGAAGAAGTAGAGGCTGTCACCCGTCCCTAAAGTGGAATTCATATGCTTTCTGTATGTGAGGTTTGATTTTTAATGTCAGTTTTCCAAAACAGAGAATCAACAGAGTGAGGAGTCACAACTAAAAACTATCCTGATTGCCTTAACAGGACCCACTGTGAATGTGAGTGGCACCTTTTGTGCTCAGATACAAAGGGACACGGCAGAAAGCTGGGTGTTCATCTTTTGTACACTTGACCTTCCCTTTTGCTGCTGACCTCATTAACTTCATTGCTGCTGGTGGTTCATTTACTGTCACCAAAACCAGCATTTCAAGGCTGACATCGTTGAGCAAGGACCAGCTCTCTAGGAAACTGCCAGAGTTTGAGCTCCAGACTGGGAATGCTGGAGTACCCACCTGCTGTAAAGTAAGTCCGCAGGAGACCACCAGACAGATATGTTTAAAACCAAACCAAAACAACAACAACAAAAGCAGTCTTTGTCTTGCATGGCTACACAAAGAACTTGCCTAAGTCGTGCAGTACTAAGCCCCACAGCTCTTTGTCATTAATGAGCACAAGCCACACCCTGATTGACATACTTCCATGAGCAAGAAATGAGCAGAGCCAAAAGGCAGGATGGGGTTTTTTACTCTAGGTCTTTCGTGAAACTGTACACTAGGTTGTTGTGAAGCTTTAGCAGGTGTTAGGCCTACATGCTGTGTTTTAAGCTCATAATGGGACCTCTAGCATAGTGTTAGTTATGGTAAGGTCAGGATAAGATTTTGGTAAGGTCATAGTAAGGTCTTGATAAGGTCATGATAAGGTCTTGGTAAGGTCATAGTAAGGTCTTGGTGAGGTCATGGTAAGGTCTTGATAAGGTCACAGCAATGTCATAGTAAGGTCTTGGTAAGGTCATGGTAAGGTCTTGGTATGGTCATGGTAAGGTCTTGGTATGGTCATGGTAAGGTCTTGGTAATGTCATGGTAAGGTCTTACACAACCTTGTTAACTGAGAAACTTCAGTTTCCAGCATCTCCTTTGTGAGGCAGCCACTGTGAACTACTCTGACTGCAGAGGTACCCATCCTCAAGAGTGGATTGACTTCAGAGTTCTCAGTTTCTCAGGTGTGATACAACTGTTACTATTTTAGCACAAATGATTTAATAAATTTTATCTCTCTTCTTCTATATCTATCCATCCATTCATCCATCCATTCATCTATATGAGGTAGGGCACATATAACCAAAACAAACACAAAAGTAAATAAACAAACAAAATATTATTTCTGGAAGAAACTCAGTCCAAATGGCTGAGGTGGCTATTTCACATATCTGGCTGCCAGTCTTCCTCACTCCCTAATCACAAGTGCCGCTACAGAATCATCTTGGCTGGCACACCCCACCCATGCCCTAGACTTCTCTACTGTCTGAGATTCACTTCCTTTACCCCCAGCTACCCTTACTGATATAACTCAGCCATTTTGGGTATGCTATCTTGGTTCTCTTGGTCCTGTCCTTGGCTGCTCTCTTGACCCCGTCTCTCTCCTCTTCCTCACTGCTGGCCCAGTGCAGTCTGGACCCTGACTGTCTTCTCTCTCATATGTACACTAAACCTTCTCTTCAGTCATACCTCTAGGAGTGTCATGTCCTCTCTTTTTTTCATTTACAAACAAACATAGCTTCCAACAAAAATCTGAAACATCTACAGCATAAAACCACAGTGGGAACTGGCCTAACATCATGTGATTTGAGTCTGGCTATTATTACAAAGGTTAAGAGAGCCTTCATCTCCTGTCTCCTCCCACCCTATCTGCCCAGTGTCCTTGATTTGAAGCCAGAGTTTGCTGCATACATTAGAGTGTATCTGACATGTTCTTCTGCTCTCTTGTCTACAAAAACCAGAGCCTGTCTTGGAGAATGTGTGTGAAAGAACCTCCCACAAACACACATACTCATGATGTGGTCCAAAAAAATCCCAGTCATTGTATATAGCTACAGCTAACAAAACAGCAAAGCCCTGTGCACAACAAACTTCCACAGGACAGAAATTGCTAGAACTTTCCATGTAGGAGGATGTGGTCTTATAGAGATGACTCTGGGGAACTGGAGAATATGGGGGTTGAGGATGTGGGAATGTGAGAAGAAACTTCCAAGGACAGGCCAGAGCTGGGATGTGTGAGTCTTTGGCCCTGCTTCGTGCACAGCTGTGTTATAAGTGGTGGGCCAGCATTTCTTGGAACATATTCAGCATCAGTCTCAAGACACCCAAGGTGAATAAAACTAATGTTACCTTCAGCTTACTCTTCTCCAGGATGTGAATTTGGAAAGACCTGGAAACTGCTGAGATCTGTCTTCGCAGCTGCAAGGGCTCCAGGTCATGTCAGTATGATGTGCATTTTGTGTCACTTACTTCCTAGTTTTCCATTGTAGGTGGGGAGGTCACTCTACAAATCTACTGATTTCGCTCTTCCTCTCTCTCTTCCTCTCCCTCTCCCAATCCCTCTCCTTCTCTCCCATACATCCTAAGATTGTTTGCATAGTTTGTGGGAGTGTTGAGGCCATCTGAGACTTTTTCTAACTCATAAATGTGGAAATGTGGCTTTGATATAGGACAGTCAACCATCCACCTCCAACTGTCATCAAATAATGGGCCTCAAGTTGGGATAATAGGCTGAGTAACTAGTGTTCATTTTTTTTCATTGTCATGGAACAACACAAGAGTTCATATCCCACTGGGCAGATGTGTCTGAAATTAGCAAATCTTATAGGCATCTGTTCAGTATTAAGGATATATAATATTGACATTATAATTCCATAGAAATTATTTTACATTTCAGCCCAGAAGTAAGTCATGAACTGTAGGAATGGAGGCCAAATTAGCAAAGGAGAAGCTAATGAATTAAAAAACAAAAACAAATTAATTTTGTAGCCTGGTCAAAGGGGACACAAGAGTATTTCCACATCTCACTATGCTGTCTTCCTTCCAAGGAAATCACAGGACTCTTGTTTACACTGTGGTGGGAAAGACATTGAGGGAAACTGAGTTGGAAAGGACAACCATTTCTCTCAGGTGCAGTTGTCACCTCATGAGGTCTAAGCAGGCAGGGAGCAGCAGCTAATAGGTAGGGTGGACTTTGTTCCTAGAACACTCTTTATGTAGAATAGGTTTGAAATGTATGTCAGCTGGTACCTGTTTGAGGGTTTATGTTTAGCCTAACTGAAAGGGTTTACCCCAACGATAATGACAAAATGATCAAGTTGAGCATGGTGAACTTGTAGCTTTGTCCTGCTCTCAAAGCATTTCCTTAGAAATTACACTCTAGCCAGAAATCCATCCCCTTAAAGAAGTCTTTGATTATGCTATTCAGGTCCATTTTTTAAAAATGGGACAGACTGAAGCCTCTTATATGCAATATGATAAAATTCCTGGCAAGCTCACCCGAAGCAGACAATGTTCCCCGCACCCTCTGCACCCTGGATATTAACAGTGTACAGATCTGATTTCGTTCTTGAACCCTTCCTTTAGAGAGGGGCATTGAAGAAAGCAGAGTCCTGCTAGTTGCTGGCACCAGCAGGTGCTTGAGAGAACTACTCTGGGAACATCTGTTTTGCTGTTTCAGGATCCCAGGGTATGACAACAGCAGTTGTTGCTATGTTGCGATGAAAACTCCACCCAACGCTATCAATGTGCGGGTTGAAGTGTAAATGAGAATCCCATCGCAGTTGATGGACTCCAGGAGACTTGATCCACTAAGAATGCAGAAAAGGAGACTGAAACACCTACTGTAGGAGATGAGTGAGCTCTGAAAGTGAAGGCCCCTGTGCAGAGCTAGTTCCAGGGAGAGCGCCTGTAAGGCCTGGGAAGGGGCGTCCTCTTGTTTTCCTGAAGGACAAACAGACATAGACATTCGGACAGCATGCCTTTGTGAACACATGCAGCTGATGACTATAAAGTGGAGTGCAAACTTTCCTTAGGGTAATAATTGAGATGCTATATAATTAGAAAGATGTTGAGATTCTGATTGTGGCCCGATAGATGAAACTAAAGTCAATGGAAGCATAGAATATTTTAATAGCCTCTTTTAAATCGATCAGATTTACCCTCTGATTTCTACAAAACAAAGTTAGAGGTGAACTTCATTAAGATTTTTGGGCATCAAGCAATTGAACTTCCAAAAGTGCCTGAAAACTTGGGTCCTGCTATGTTCTGTTGCTCTCCAATTGTCTTATACTCAGAAAATCATGGCTGCTGATTTTCTTTTCTCTCTGGCTTTGCTATTGTTTGTTTTTTGAGACATGTCTTGCTATACATTCCTGGGTGGTGTGGTACTGTTGTGTAAACAAGGCTGGCCTCAAACTCAAGGCCATCCTTTTCCCTCAGTCTCCTAAGTGCTGGGATTATAGGCAGGTACTACTGTCCAAGGCTATTTTTTAAATCTACATTTAATAACATTGGGACAACAAGATATATCATAAGATAAGGGTGCCTGCTGCTGAAGTCTGACAACCTAAGCTTGATCTGCAGAACCCGCATGGTGGAAGGAGAGAGAGCAACTACTGCAAGTTGTCCTCCCCCCCTTCTCCCTGTCTCTCTCTCTCTCTCTCTCTCTCTCTCTCTCTCTCTCTCTCTCTCTCTCTCTCTCTCTCTCTCTCTCTCTCGTCTCTCTCTCTCTCTGACACACACACACACAGGTGCCATAGTGTCCCTGTGCTCACACTCTCACACAAACATACACACATGTGCCGTAGTGTCCATGTACCCATAATCATGTGCATGTTTATTTCTCCCTTTTATCTTTTTAATTCTACTTTTCATTTGTTATCCTTATTTGGTCTACACTGCTTATGTCCTGTGTTGATTAGTTTTCCGTGACTATAACAAAATATGTGAGTTAATTTAGTTATTAAGGCAAATGATTTATTTTGGCTCGGTTTTAGAAGCTCCAGTATGTCTGACAGTGGTACCAGATGGCGATAGTGGGGAACTCATGCCATAATAATCCATTTGTATATGAACCAGGGATGAAAGAAAAGAAAGAGTCAAGTACCAGTATCCCTATTATCTCCATTTAAGGGCATGTCTCCAGTGTCATCCAGACTATCCAAAGGATCTCTCTAGCCCACCTCCATCTGAGGAGTTCTAGCAACTGCAAAAAGTCCCATACTGGGAACCAAGCCTTGAACAACAGTGGGCCTTTGAGGATACTTATCCAATCACAGCAGGTCCATTCATTACAACAATAGATTTCACCCATCATTCCTACCGAATTGCAAACCTGTTAGAAAAGTGAGAATAGCATGATGAACATAAACAAGAATACATAAGCAGTAAGGATACATTTGTCAGTCCTTGATGTGTGGACTAATGAGTGTCTTTATGGCTGAATTACAGACTGCAATTGTTGACTAGCTGTCTTGATGGGAGATAACTCATAGCAAAGCTCTGTGCCAGAAAGCAGGGACAAGCCCTCTCAATATCACACCATTTATTTCAGGAGTTTTGCCCTCATTGTCAAATCTGTTTCAAGAATTGAATTTACTAAACTTTCAATTTTTTTCCCTTTTACATAGTTTCCTTCCTTGAGACATAAAACTTACTAGCGGCTCACGTCAAGCATGCCAAGGAACCAAGGAAGCTTTTTCTCATCCACGGATTCTACTAGGAAAATAATGTTTCTCTTAGCCAGTGATTCACACCACTTCCATGGTTCTACAAGAGCGGAAAACATATTTCTTAATCTTAATTTCTTAGTGTTAGGTTATGAAATACACAATGTAGGATGACTAAAGATGCCTTTAGCCTTCCTCTCTTTCCAAGAAAAGTAAAGAGGAAATACACGTCATGACCTCTAGCCAACCAATGCAAGTACCACATAGTAGAAGAAACACAGGTTCATTAAAAATAATTCATAGTTCTTCTTTGAACCAGGTTCTCAATGGCAAGGACTCGAGCTTTACCCACTTGGGATTTCATTTGGCATGGAACTCAGGCATTACAGTGGCTTAATGACTATTCGTTGAATAAATGAAGATTATTGCCAGTATTGAACCTCTTAAATAGTCACAATCAGCATGAATAAACTGGGACATTTAATTCTTTTCATTAGTTATTACTTACAAGATTACAAAATCAAAGTCTGGGCTTTATTTAAATGGCAACTAGCCCTTTGTACACTGTGGATCAAGCCAGGAATGACTTCCTCATTACGCTCTATTTTTCCCTTGTGTGTGTGTGTTTAAACCCTTTCCTATTTGCTTGTGAGTTTTCTAAAGAAGTTTGTGTGAAGGAAAGACCTTACAACATGAATTTTACGATCATAGGAAATTAAGACTTGCTACTGAGCAACAAGTCCCATAAGGCTCATGAGATCAAGAGAACACTGGCTTTCTGCTTCTAGGGCAGTTCTGGATGATCTGAGCCCATCCTGGCTAAGGACTAAGAATCTGTGTTGGTTTCTGCGGATCTCAACATGTCATGTATCCATCATGGTTCCCTACAAGACAGTGCACATTTGACCAAGGAATTAGTGTTCGTTGCAAAGCAAAAGCCACCTGATCATTACAAGACAATTCAAGTCTTTGAACTCAGCAAGTTATTTTTTAAGAATTACTGGATTTCCAGGAAGCCTTTCCTAATGAACTTTACTGAGAAAACAACTTTGAACACACAAAGCTGCATCTATTCAGTTTGAAAATATAAATCCCAAGAGGCGGAGTAGCTTCTAAATTTGGCAAAGCTCCATTTCCTGGTTCTCTGAAAGTATCAGTCACCCCAAGCCAGCAACCAGCTACAAGTCAATAGCTACATGAATGAGCCTATTTGAAAGTGCTTTAATGTAGTTTTTGTGTCAAGTCAGGGAAAGCTAGTGGGGGGTGGGGGGGCACGAGTGTGGGACAGGACACATTCCCCTTTGGATTAAGTATCACAAAAGAGAGTTTTATTTAGGCAACTTCTTTCTGCTAACCAATTTGGAGTATACAAAAAGAGTCCAGAAATGTTATTGAGAGGAAGGAAGGAAATAATGAAAGAAACATGATTGTATTTGTGAATTTACAACCTGTGAGTATGTAAGCACCTATCATAGCAACAAATAACAGTGAATGTTTAAAAAACATGTCCATCCTTGAAGAGAAAAAGGAAAAGGTGAGATTTGAAAGACTCAAAACTCATCAATATGACCGGCTCAGTGTCTCTGATTAGCAACACATGTGAGGTTGCACAGTCTAAAAACAAAAGGAATGAGAATTCATGGTCAAGACCAGCCTACACTACAGAGCAAAATCCTGTTTCCTTTTTCCCTTCAACCTACACTACATAGAAAAATCCTGTTTCTTTTTTCCCTTCAACCTACACTACATAGAAAAATCCTGTTTCTTTTTTCCCTTCAACCTACACTACATAGAAAAATCCTGTTTCTTTTTTCCCTTAAAAGACACTCAAAATAAAGCACCATATTATTTCTTGCATAGAGCCCACTCAATCTCAATAAATCAGTGACTAGATTAAAATGGATTTGCATTTTATGTAGAAAACAAGTACACATTTACTTTTACTAATTATTCGGGAACTGAAATCTGCACATTTTCTTCTAGCTCGAATGAAGGGAAGCAACCAAATTTGCTTACAGGTGTGTTTACCCAGTAGAAACTGAAGCTATTAATGCATTTACTGGTGATACATGGAATAGTTGTTGAACCAGAAGCTAGACATTGTTTATTTCTAATATTTAACTTTCAAAGTTTATCAAAACTATTTTATTAACATTAGTAAAGTCATTATAATTGGCTTTATTTACCATAAATTAAATGCTACATTAAAAACATTATTTCATGTCACCATTATTTGGTTTCGCCACTCTGTAAAAGGTCAGAATTTCCATGTTAAATTACCCACTGGAGTCTGAATAGAGTTATCAATATATTTCATACAAACTAGTGATGAGCATTTCCTTGGCAGATAGTTTGAAGTGTTCTCTCCTATTTTTAAGAAATTACCATGCTGTGACTTTGGTGGCCATGCATTGACAAGAATAGTCACCTGTTAACTAATTTGTTAAATGAGCATTAATCAGACATGTTATTTAAGCAATATGTACAGAGTATCTTCTGTAAAAAGAGGAATAGATGTTTCCACCCACTAATTTTACACTAACTGGCCTTCAAACTCGACAGATTTTTGCATTTGTGAAATTCATCTGGCTAGATCTACAGAGTGCAGTAGTTGTGGAGATGATGATAAACAATTATTTGGCTAAATATTCCATCTCATATCCATTTCCAGTACTGTAGTCTGATTGCTAAATAGTGACTGCGTGTGAAATGATGTACACACCCTGTGTGTCCTATCCGTCTCTCTTGTCTCCTGTGAGAACCACCGATGAAGTTGCATTAAGTGTTGCTTCTTTACTCCCCCGTCAGTTGGCCAATCTCATCTCTTGATGCTTCTGTAATATGCAATGAATCCTTCTAGTGATCTCAACACTAGACGTATTTGAAAAACTAAGAATATTTAAAAACTTCCATCAGTCACAGGATGAAGGCTCCCGGAGAGGCAAACATACAATTAACCACTGAACTGAACCCAAGGAACCCAGTGACAGAGAGAGAGGAGTGATGAGCAAATTGGCAAAGATTGGGCTGGCAAAACCAGCAGAGACAGCTGATCTGAACAGGGGAGAGCTCTTGGACCCCAGACCGACAGCTGAGAGGGCAGCATGCAACTGATCTGGACCCCCCAAATGTGAGTGTCAGTGAGAAGGCCTGGGCAACCTATGGGGCCCTGAGCTGTGGATCAGTGTCTAGCCCTGGAATACAAACAGTCATCGTGTGCCTATAGCACAAAGAGAGATGCTCTCTCAGCCTGGACTCTCAGGGGAGTGCCTGGACCCTACCCAGAGTGAAGTGACAGACTCTAGATATCCCCTATGTGGAAGGATTTGGCAATAGGGTGGGAGGGTGGGGGGGAAGAGGAGTGCGGGAGGAGGGGAGGGGGAGGGAACTGGGATTGACATGTAAAACAAGCTATTTAAAATTAAAATAAAAAATGATAAAAAAAATATTTAAAAACTGTGCATAGTAGAAAACAACTTTTGTGGATTTCTGACAGCAGGACTCTACTTAGTGCTAAAATCAATCTCAGTCCCGTGTGTGTGTGTGTGTGTGTGTGTGTGTATGTGTGTGTCAGAGAGTGTGTGTGTGCGAGAGAGAATGTGTGTGTGTGCGAGAGAGAATGTGTGTGTGTGAGAGAGAGAATGTGTGTGTGAGAGAGAGAGACAGAAATGCACAGGTGTATCTGTGCACTCTTACATTTATACCGCATTATCCCAATATGCATCACCTCAAGTAATTTTTGATATCTTGTGGCTCACTCCTCTTCCCCTCCTGTCTTGCACTGGGAACTTGCAGATCTGGTACTAAGAGTGAAATGAAGAAGCAAAATGAAAGAGAAATGTAATGAAGTGATCTGAAAGTTACATAGAGGAAAATTAACCATGGCCATTCTCATAGAGGAAAAAATACCCATCAAAATCAGTTATTTCCCATTAGTAAGCCACTTCTCAATCATAAAAAAACGGTCTTTTTTCTTTCTCCTTCCTTTTCTTCATCCTTTGTTCCCTTCCTTTCCCCCTTCCTTTTATCTTTTTTTTTTCTTCTTTTTTTTTTGAGACAGTGTTTCCCTGTGTAGTCTTGAAGTCTGTCCTGGAACTATGGTTTGTAGACCAGGCTGGTCTCAGACTCACAGAGATCCACCTGCCTCTACCTCCCGAGTGCTGGGATTAAAGGTGTGCGTCACCACCATCACCGGGCCCCTTTTATCTTTCATTCCCCTCTTCCCTCATCATTTCATTTTGTTTCTCACCTTTCTTTACTTTCATTACAATTTTATTTCTTTTTTATATCCCTGACACTATTTTAGATTATAGTGACAAAAAAATAGCAGAAAGCAAGAGAAAGAGAGAAACAGGGAGGGGCATTGGAAAAGACAGGAGAGAGAGAGAGAGACAGAGACAGAGAGACAGAGAGAATGAATATTGGCTGTCATGCTGTCTTATATTGTTTATATTGTCCACATTCTCTACACTTTCAGGGCAGTTATCAAAGTATGTTGGAATTAGTAAACAGAAAGAAGAGCTGTGTGTAGGTCAGTGGTATACCATGTGCTCACTATGCACTAGGCACTGGGTTTATTCCCCAGCAGAGAAAATAAGAATCAGAAGGGAAAAAAAGGGATCCTTGGGCAGGCAGAATGAATTAAAAAGCTTGGTTATTTTTTTATAACTTTTGCAACAGCGCCTGGAGGAAAGGCGAAACTGGCTTCCAGTCTCTGGTTAGTAAGTTACATTCCAGGGCAAGAAACATACTGCTGGTCCTTTAATCTCATTTTACAGAGGTACAACTTGCACACAAAATTATGCAAGTTTAATGTATACACCTTGATGAGTCCTGAGATAAGGGAATACCCATGTAAGTACACTGCCATCACCACAGCCAATGCCATAAAAATCCAACATCTCCAAAAGTTCCCTCGTCACCTCAATGATAGTGATGATGACAATGACTGTGATGACATGCATGAGTATATGTGATACAGTCATCAATCAGGGAGGCCAGCATAGCTGGAATAATCAGTAAGAAGAAAAGAGCAATCCAACAAGTTTTTAGGGGTCTCAGCCTTGCTTTTACAGAAGGAAAGACTGTCCAGACTAGTGACCTGCTATTACTTCCACCTAAAACAATAATTGATTATCATGATGAGACCAGACTGCAGAGGTGAGCCAGCCTGGGGTAAGGAAACTGAAAAACCAATTGGAGGTATCTGTTGATGCTGGCGAGAGAAGATGGTACCTTAGGGCCAGGGGTAGCAACTTAAGTGAAAATAGCTGAGTCTTTGATGTGCTTTTAGGTGAGCCAATAGAGTTAATTCATGGTTTGATTCGGGCTATAAGAAAAAGAAATAATGAACATTAACCGAAGGCTTGGGAGTAAATGAAGTTGTTATAATGAATAAAGCACTAACTCCATGAATTTACCGTGAACTTGGGTGTGTTTGGAAGCTAGTAGCTTCAAATATTTGATATTTAAATTAGAGCTATGTCTTAACACATCCAAGGAGAGTTGCTTGGTAAGACACTGGATATATGACTACAAATTTTTATTTCAATTTCACAGAGATGGCCTCAAGAGGGGTCTCAACATGGGGATCACCAGTATCTAGATGACAGTCAATGACACAGGAGTTTAAGGGTTTAGCTAGGAAGGAGATGACAATATAAAAGTTCATAAAAGAATCCGTACAAGGCTGGGCCCTCGAGGGAGGTGGGAAAGGCCGCAGAAGCCTTCAGAAAGAGCATCGTGAGAGGGAGGAGACATGTGACAGGGGTCCTTCCCGTGTTTTCCACCCTTTGCAATGAAGGCTGGAAGTGCTGGCATGGATTGTTTAGCCTTTGGAAAGTGTTTTGGGGTGACATTGCTTACATCAAATATGTTCTAAGATGCTGAGAAGTGTACCATATGCGGCCCATTGATATTTTTTTCTCAAGTCTAGATTCAGATATGCCGGATGCAGAAAGCTAAAAATACATCATACTGAAAAATGGACACACAGAACACTTTATGTGTGTTTTTCACAGTTTTCTGTGACATTCAACTCAGTGTGGAGGAGAGTATTCTCCTTCTCCTTGCACATGGTATGGCTGATGCCGAATGTGTGGGGACGACAGCCATACCATGTGACAGATTGTGGTGTCACACACAGAGAACTCTGCCTCCACTGCAGAGATGAACAGAAGGACAGTACAGCTAAGATAAAGCTATTTATTCAGCTGCAAGTAAGTAGGGTCATAGAGAGAAGATGCATGAAGAATTGTCTTTGGAGACAAAAGCTCCCTTAGGCTGCTCCTTTATACACCATGACCTCCAAGGGTACAATTTTTTGTTTTATATTTCAAGCTGTCTCCATGAGAATGACAGTAGTCAGCTGTATTTGCAAAAGCAACCTGTTTATTGTATTTTAAAAATAGAATTTAATGAAGGTTACTTTCAGATTTGGAAAACAGGATGTTCTTGGGAAACCTAACAGTGATGCTTACGATAGCCACAGTCAGGGGAAGAAACAGAGCGCCTATGTTGGCTGCCAAGTCTGATGACCTGAGTTCAATCCCCAGGACTCATACCAAAGCTGGAGGAGGCAGTCAGTTCTACAAAGCTGTCCTGTGACTGCACACACATGCCATAGCACACATGCATACGAACATACATACACATAGATACATCATCTACACACACAAGCAAATATTACATACATACATGAATGTGAAACTATTTAAAATAGAGAAGATGGTTGCTTATATAAAACTGTGCTCCTTGGGGGAGGGCCTAGGCCCTACCCTGAACAAAATGACAGACTCTGGAGATCCCCCATAGAGAGCCTCACTCTCCCTAGGGAATGGAGTGGGGATTGGGTAGGGGGCTGGGGGGAGCAGGAGGGCAGGAGAGGGAGCTGGGATGGACATATGAAGCAAGCTTGTTTCTAATTTAAAGAAAAAAGAAAACTGTGCTCAGAATCTGAAAAGCAGAGATACTTGAGGAAAAGAGTCAGCTTTGGTGTAAGCTGCCAGTATCTTTGAATGCAGGTTTTCTGTTCATTTCATGTTCTTAGTTCGGCTTCATCTGAAGCACTTCAGGTAGAACAGAGACACGTGGTCTACCATAAGTTACATCCCCAGGCCTTTCATATCCTGAGACAGTCTTGCTTTGTAGCCTGCCTGTTCTTAAACTCACAGCCTCTTGCTTTCATCTCTTACTTGGGACAGAATCTGAAGCTGATCTCCTGAGCCTCTTCCCCTGGGGACAAATGGAGAAAGGCAAGAGAGGCAGACATAAATCACATTACTTCTTCAAACAGTGTCATTCATTAGTCTTAAGAAAGTTTGGAGGGCAGATAGATGGCTGAGTTAAGAGCACTGACTGATCTTTCAGAGGACCGGAGTTCAACTCCCAGCACTCCCAACTATCGGTAATTCCAGTTCCTGGGAACGTGACACCCGTGGCAAAACACCAATCCACATAAAATAAAAATAAATAGACAATTTTTTAAAAAGAAAGTTTTGAACTGCTGTGGGAAGCTTGTGCTCTCTCTGCCTCCAACACACGACAGCCACTTGGACACTGGGAAGTGCCTTCCGTGGCTGTCTGTCTTCCTGCCTGCTCACTGGGCCCATGACTGCCTGGCTCTGTTGCTGATTTTGCTGTGCAATCTCCTCACCCCTTTCTTGGTGACACTGCTAGGCATTTGGAATTGTTAGGTTCTCCTTCGATAACATTTTCTTAAGCATTCCCAACAACAAATAAGCAAACTATATTCCCCCTCAAGCCGAGTGAAGACATGTTTCTTTAGGCCTTGTTTCATAACGACGCAAGGCGTAAAAGTTCAGATTCTCACTTATTTATGTTTTCTGCGGCAAACATTTGTTTTAAGTGGTTTGTGTACGATGGCATTTGAATTCTGAGGCTTGGGTACCATCTGTGAGGTCCAAGCTAATGATAAACATCCAAAAGTATATTTTCGAAGTGAATTTGTGAAGAACATCCCTCATGCCATACTTGGATACTGTTGTTAATAATAATAAATGGAGTGCTCAGAACAACTGAGCTTGACTCCTCTTATGAAAACAAAGTCAACAAGGGAAGATTGAAGTCTGCTTGGCATTATATGCCTTTTTCTGAGTTAAAAGTTGCCATTTTGCCTCATGATTACCTGAAAGCATATACACAAGAAACATTAGATGGACTGACCAGGTTATACTTAGGAATATATAAGTATATACATATACCTGCATGCCTGCAATAACACTTAGTGAAAAAAGAGGTCAAGAATCTGAAAGAGAGTTGGGAGGGGCATGGGGAGGGTTTACAGGGAGGAGAGGGAAGGGAGAAGTGTATTTATATCACCGTCTGATAGAGAACAGCTGCTGGTAGAGGCAAAGTCAGCTTCTTCACTGGTGGGTTGACCGCTCTCCAACAAAGACTGTACACCAGAGAAACTCCTTCTGTATCTAATGTTGCTGCCGCAATTTTGTCTCAACATTATACTGCAAGTACTGACAAAGGTAATAATAGAAGAAACAGAAATACAGAATAAATTACAAATAAATAAGCAAGACTTATAGTATTGAAGACACAGACTAAATATTAATTAATACGTAAATGTATAAAATTATAAAGGGATATTATATGCCAATAAATGTGCATCCTAGGTTACATTCATTGGGATGTGGGTAAGTGGCTAGCATTTTTTAAGCACATATGTGTGCTGATCTTTCTGTTTCAGAGGCCTGTTGGAGTGGAATATTTAAATTGACAGAAATTCTGTACTATTTTATTCATATAACAGTGGCAAAAATATGAATGCCTGGTAAGAATGAGTGTTGATAAACTATACTTGTGTATTATACACATACATGAATATTTCTCTGATAATAACGGGGGCTGATTTTACTGATTCATGACTAATGATGTCAAATTGCTGAGAGTAGTGAAAATGCCCTGCAGCATCAGGACCTTGAGGGATAGACTCCAGGGCTACCTGTGAGCCACATCCTCTACCATCAGTGCTTTGAAACGCCAGCAGGAAGTGAGTTGGAGGCTATGTGAAATGTAGCCTACTTCACAGAAAGCTTTTGGTTGGTGGAGAGAAAGTAGCAATAAGAGAATTAGGCAGAGGAAATGGGGAGCCCCCTATGGAAAAGACATGGTGAAAGTTTAGCTTTGTGAAAATGTCCAGAAGAGGAGTTTACATGCACTGGAAAGATGAGAAACAGGGCTCACTGCATAAGCAACATCTGGGAGAAGGCTAGGAAGTGGTTGATCAGAAGCACAGGTGGAGAACTGTGCCTTGAACGTGAGAAGCATTACGAAGTTGAACAAGCCATCTCCCAGAAGACGGGAGACAGATGGAACAAAGGAAGAAAGGCAATGAGTTCTATCCCGCTGTGTTTCCAATCAGCCTTTCCCACAAGGGATGCTTGGCCAGGAAGCCAGGGAGCAGACAGGTGGTCCAAGGTCTACTGGGTAAAGTTAATACATAGCCATTTGGTTATTCGGGTCTGAGTTTCAGAACAAATGAAAAATGGAGGCGTGTAGATTAAAAGCAATTACTGCAAATTTATAAGTTGCATCCAGTTGCCCAGACACCAATCTTCTGACCCATATTTCTCCCTCCCTAGGTGAGCAGAGCTGGAGCACTGCCTACATGGAGGTCATTCTAGCACCAGCAAGCTGAATCAAGAGCAGAGATTCCATGGAGTCTTTGGGTGCTGTACTGAAGCTGAGCTTGTTGTCATGTGCACAGCCTCTTCCACAGAGGAGGAGTACAATTCTCACAACCCTACACGCACACACACACACACACACACACCACACCACACACACCACACACACACACACACCACACACACGCACACACACCACCACACACACACCACACACACACCACACACACACACACACACCACACACACCACACACACACACCACACCGCACATACACCACACACACACCACACCACACACACACACACCACACCACACACACACACACCACACCACACACACACCACACACACACACACCACACCACACATACACCACACACACACACCACACCACACACACCACACACACACACCACACACACACACCACACCACACACACACACCACACCACACACACACCACACACACACACCACACCACACACACACACCACACACACACACCACACACACACCACACACACACACACCACACACACACTCACACACACACACACACACACACACACACACTCACACACACACCAGTCATCATTACTGCCTGGTGATGATCCAAAGCTCCACTTTCCTCTCCAAGCCACTTTATGGACTCTTTTTAAATCATTGTGCATCTCCTTCCCTTGTAAAGATGCACTCTTCTTCCAAGGCTTAGTCCCTTAGTCACTGACGTTGCCCCAGGGTAGAAAACATCTAATCTTATTCATGTGATCGAAGAATGGCAGCTAGTCCGGATGCTTCTTCCTTTATTACACCTCCACAAGGAATACTTCAAGGTGTTGATGATTCTGACAATGTTCTCCAAGCCAGCAATGTCCTGAACCCTGCTTCTTTTATTTTTTTTAATTTAAATTAGAAACAAGCTTGCTTCACATGTCAATCCCAGCTCCCTCTCCCTCCCTTCCTCCCCCACTCCCTCCATCAGGTTCCCCAGACCCCTCCCAATCCCCACTCTGATCCTCAGGGAGGGTGAGGCCCTCCATGGGAGATCTCCAGAGTCTGTTATTTCATTCAGGACAGGGCCTAGGCCCTCCCCCAAGAATCCAGGCTGAGAGCATCCCTTATTATGGGATGGTCACCAAAGTCCATTTGTATGCCAGGGATAAATACTACCCAAGGCTCCATAGATTGCCTAGGCCTCCTCACTGACACCCACATTCAGGGGGTCTGGATCAGTCCCATGCTGTCCTCCCAGCCACCAGTCTGGGGTCCAAGACTCCCCCTTGTTCAGGTCAGCTGTTTCTGTGGGTTAAAGCAGCCCAGTCTTGACCCTGCTTCTTAACTGGTAGTGTAGAACTCTGGACAGTCTGGACTCAGAGCTGAATGCTGAGGTCAAGTCAATGAATTCAGTAGTTATCTATCACAAACACATAAAAAGATGTTTTAGCAAAATGATGATGGAGAGGAGAGAGAGAGAGAGAGAGAGAGAGAACAAACTAGACAGAGTCAACGGGAGAATGAACTTTGTAATCTCTTTGTGCTCATCAACAGCCATGGGGGTCCCTGGATCTTTGTGTTTGCATCCATGCTCATTTTTAGGCTGCCCCAAACAAATATCCTGGAAAGATTCACAAGGTGGGCTACTCCTTGAGGCCTCTTTATTATTTTTTTCTTTTCAGGGGAAAATAAAGATGAGAATGAAATACTATGGGGCAGTTTGTTCCAAGATGAACAGAATTAAATTATCTCCTATTCCCTCTGAAGTGAAATCCCACTTTATCCTGAGAAGCTGTCCACACCCGGAGCATGTCCACCTCAGAGCAGCCAGGTGAAAACACAGGCCCAGCTCGAGTGATGACAACTTGCTTGCCGAGGGAAGGCAGAAAACCAAGTCTTGTTCTGAGAGATTCACACAAGCACTGAAGGATTCGTACTGCCTTTGGATTTCCAGTGTGTCTTTCCCAAGCCAGACACATGGTGGCAAGGCACAGATGAAAACATTTACAACTTTATGTATGTGCTAAGACATCAGATCAGATCTGTTACTTGTAGATTTTTATTCTGATCCAAAGCCAAGTACAACTGTGCCTTGTGCTTTATATGCAGAGAGCCCAACACCTTCTCAGCAGGGGCTGGGGGAAAAAGCATTAAGAGATTGTGTGCCCACAGATCCCTCCATTCCCTGGCACAGTGTGTCAAGTAGAAACACGTTGACTTGGAGGCAAGGGTTAGACTTTGTCAGTGAGATGCCAAAGCATTGTTCTCCCCTTTCTAATGCAGAAGTTGACAAAGGCTGGCATCACAGCAGTTGTGCTGGACTTTAAAACTATGGGTTCCTCACTGAGTTATCACTGGTGCCGGACACTGTCCTGAAGGTTGATTTTAGAAGAACTCTGGCAATTTGAAGTGTAAAGCCCAACCCCACCCCATCCCCTAAAATTTTCCTGGAAGTCTGGGAGTACACATGGGCCTTGAATGTGCTCTTGAACTTACAATTGCACAAAACCACATACCATCCACCCTTAAAGAGAAAGTACTGAGGGAAGAAAGGAGTAGTAGACCTACCTACTCATTCCCTTGATCTTCCTAAGGATGAAAGTAGCCTCCAGTGGTTCCACAACTGTGTAGAAGGTGTCTGGAAAAGGAGCGGAGGGAGGTGGGCTTTGAAGCTGCTATGTGACTGCTGGGCCAATCCCTGAAGGCTTAATTTACAGAAAGGGTTGCCATGCCTAATCTACTGTAAAACGAAAGTTGCCCTATGGGGGTGTTTGTAACTATTTGGGTAAAGGCAAGTTAATAGAGTGTCAGAGAAAATGTCAGGCCCCCTACATGACACGAAGGGAAACATTCAATTTCTTTTCAAGTTCTAGTCAGCAACTAACCTAATTTTCTTGTTTTTCATTTTGTTTTTTCATTTTGTCTAAGTAAGAAAAGGAAAAGTCCTTCTTTGCTGCCATAAAGAACCCTTAAGGCTCAAGTAAGACAGCAGAAGCTGCCTAATAAAGGGAAAGATAATCAGAAATTTAAGGCCACTGAAAATAAATCAACAAGTCTCAGATTATTATGGAAGGAATCCTCCTGCAAGGTTTTGAAAAAAGTGGAACTGCCCAAGGATGGCTGTTGAATAAATGCTGCTACTCAAGTGAAGAGTCAGAATGGTGCATGTATAATGATGAGGGTGGAGTCAGAGTTGTGCATGTATAATGATGAGGGTGGAGTCAAAGTTGTGCATGTATAATGATGAGGGTGGAGTCAGAGTTGTGCATGTATAATAATGAGGGTGGAGTCAGAGTTGTGCATGTATAATGATGAGGGTGGAGTCAGAGCTGTGCATGCATAATGATGAGGGTGGAGTCAGAGTTGTGCATGCATAATGATGAGGGTGGAGTCAGAGTTGTGCATGTATAATGATGAGGGTGGAGTCAGAGTTGTGCATGTATAATGATGAGGGTGGAGTCAGAGTTGTGCATGTATAATGAGAGTGCAGACAGAGGCCGGGGCAGCCTAGAGCCCAAGGCTGTGGGAAAGAACACCAGAGAGCTTTGAATAGTCACAAAGAGAAGAATAAAAGTGGGGTCAGGATGCATGGGAGAGTCTGTTTTCCAAACAATGGACACTACATTATAGTCTGCCTCGAAGCTTCATTTGCTAGAACAATCACAGGCCTTCCATCAAGTTGGATTCTGTCCCATCCCCCTTAGGCCCAGAAGGATCTTTTGATGGATGGCCTCACTCAACAGAACACATCCACAGTTCCGTTGCATTTCTTCCCAGGCTAAGGGATAAAAAGGTCCCAACCTTCTCTGTCTTTTTTTGGACTCTTCCTCTACAAGCCCAAATATAATATGGATCAATGGAATCCAAGAAGAAAACCATGAAAGCCTACAAGGTTTTTTATCAAAGCAGAAAGCAATTAGCCTCTTTGTCTTAACTTTCTCTGACCTCCAAATGGCAGTCAGCATCAAATGGCCAGGCTTTTGAGTGAGTCAATTAGCAAGAGAATCCCCAGGTGTCAAGAGACAGGAAGCCCAGAGCATGCTGCTGAGTTGGTGGTTTCAAGCCCCTAAATTTTCAAGGAACAATTTTAACCATATTCGTACATTGCCAGAAGACCATAAAGAAAATATGTACTTTGCCAGAGTTAACCACAGGTATTTCTGCAGTCTTCCAAATGAGGAATTTTCATTTTTATCAGCACACTGTGGTGGGCAGTGCATGGTTTTATGCAGTTGATAAGCTCCTCTACATTTCCCTGGGGACCTCTCATGGTAGTCTATAGGACCATCTTACCTCCACAGTCCTCTTGGTAGTCTTTAATTAATATTTATTTAAACAATCCCTTTAAAATTATTGTTAGTGTGTGTGTGCAGCATGCACATGGAGGTCAGAGGACAGCCTACAGGTGTTGGCTCTCTTCATCTACCATGTGTGTTCTTAAAATGGAGCTCAAGTTTCCAGGCTGGGCAGAAAGCTTCTTTGCTTGTTAAACCATCTCACCCACCCAAGAGACACTCTTAAGTCTTAGTCCACTCTTGATAACAAACAACTTCAAATAACAATCAGCAAGAACCCCATCCTGATGTGCTACCAGCGTTCTTTATCCAAATTCTGATGTGTGTGCCATTTGGTTAGGGGAATTGCCTGCAAAGTACACTTTGGTTTATGAACTGTGTCTGAAACATTTACCCATGGAGCAGAGTGCAACTTCAGCAAGATGTTCAACCTCGGTTTTTGTGTTACTATAGTTAATAAGTAGATGGTGTGTGTATGTGTGTGTGTGTGTGTGTGTGTGTGTGTGCATATGTATTTGTGGGTATGTGTGTGTAGTATATGTAGTATACAATTTATTTAGCAGAAGTCCAGGAAAGAACTCTTCAGTGCTAATGTACGCTAATACAGGTGTGGACATTAAGAAAAAAGATACGCAAGAGAATGGTGGGCAGAGTGTTGATTAGTATATGGGAAAAGAGAGACCAAACAAGTGAAAGGGGCACTAGGTTAAGGCAGGATGAGGTTGAGATTGCTATCTCATCGGATGCTCAGAGAAAACTTCCTCTGGCATCATAGTATCTGAACAGAGACCTTCAAGAAGTGGGAGTAACTCAGTGGGTACCCAGAAGAGCATTTCAAGAAAGCACTGAATATTCAATGTATTTAAGGGGAAGCAAAGATATTATTGTGACTGAATTAGAGCATATAATCTATTAGGTGGAAAGAGTGTAGGGAGACTGAGACACAGGGATGTAAAAATGTAGAATATTTTAGGAACCATTGAGAAGATTTCATCTTTTTTGAGCACAGGAATTAGAAATATAATTAATTGCTATATAAGTGTCTTGTTAAATGATAGTCTGCATGTAACACTGAGGTTCGAAAAGACTACTGTGAGCTATTGGAGCCTTCGGAGTTCATGGAAATATACCTACAAAGCTCACACAATGAGGGTCACCAATGACCCATGTCTCAGACCAGCCCCATTAAATGTATGAATGATTTCATGCACACGTGCTGTTGAAATGAATGTGTGTGCCCCGTCTCCTCCACTGGGGTATTTAGAAGGGAAGGCTTTGGAAAGCAATTAGCATTAAATTACATTCTCAAAGTGGTCCTCTTGTGGTGGGGATAGAGACCAAAGCTTGCTCTGGCCTCACAAACCCTGAGAGAAAACTATGAGAGGACAGCCAGAACTCAACCATCTATAGCTTGCTCACCAGATCCCAACCATGCTGGTTTCCTCATAAACACCTAGTACCTGAGACTTATGAGAAAACAAGCATCTGCTGTATGAGCCACTCTGTGACGTTTTATCATAGCAGTCTGAGATAGCCAAGGCAATACAGAGACAGCCATGGTGATATGCAGGATGGCCACAGCGTAAATTAGCTATAATGTTGAAATATAGCCTTTTTCAAAGCTTTCGTCTTCAATTCACTCTACTTCCACTTTGGGGGGACAAAGGTACTAATTGCAGAGTTCACTGCCTGAAATAGCTTAATGGTTGGTTTCAATTACTACACTTTTCCAATTGTATTTCCAATGCTCTATTTCTGTGCAAATCCAAGTAAGAGCTCAGGCATTGAGAGGCATGCCTGTCTCTACTAACTGGGACATCTTTTCTGCTGGGCCTATTACAAATTTTATTGATAGCTATTCTACAGATGGCACGGGCCTGAAGGGAAAAATAGTATTCTTTGATCCCTAAGATTCTTACCTGTTCTGAAGAAACGCTTTCATCTGTAGCTATTTGTTAAAGGTTTTATAGTTTACTTTGCTTTCTTTCTCATCATCAGGTATTTTCCTTCTGTTTCTTCATTTCCGGGTTTAGCTGTCTAATGATTTCACACATAAGCAATTACAGGCACAGTGTTCTGCTGGCTGTCAATGCCGGCTAGCATGACTGAATGGCGGTTGTCAGGGTCTTTGCGGAAGCTCTTCACTCAGATGGTTCTCTCAGCTCTTGATGAGGCCCTGTTGCCCTTATGATCTCTGCTGGGCTCATTCCGTTTCTGTGTTTTATAGGAGTGAATTCCCACTGCAGAATGGTAGAAAGCTCAAGAATCCTGAGCCTCAGTATCCCTTTTACCACGGCTTGCAACTTGACCATCCCAGAAAGGCTCATATGGTGAAGAGACAGGCTGCCACTGGCGGTGGTTGGAATCACTAATAACTGGAACCCAATGGGAAGGTTTTTCAGTCACTTTGTATGTACCTTTAAAAAGGATGGGGGCTCTGTTTCTCCATTCTCTCTTTTGTTTACCAGATTGGTGAAATGAGCAGCTTTGCTTTCCAATACTTTTTCCGTAATGGGCCTCAGCAAAGACCCAAAGCATTGGTTTGAATCCTCCAAAACAACAAAGATAGACCTTTGGTCCTCATAACTTATCTCATATATATTGTAGCAATGATGGAAAGCTGCCTAAACATTTCCCAAGAGTCCATCATATCCTGGTATGTTCTTTGTTAGTTGAGCTATTTCTTCCTTGCTTATCATTGATGTCACTAAATCTCCTCTCTCTCTGGCATGTCTCACATCTATATTAGAGTATGAGGCTCAGGCTTGTTGCTCACATGACTTTTGTGGATCCCTGAGACTCGTTCTGTCTTTTTGACTGAACAAAGTGCATATTTGTCATATTTAACTTAAGACTGTTTTTCAGAAGGGAAAATAATTGTCTTGTTGACTGCATCTCCAGAAGACAAACAAGCCAACATCAGATCTTTCCTCAGGCTTGCTGCTCACACCCCAGACTCATATGGGGTGAAGTTGAGGCAGAAAGAGCACTTCGAAGTTTGCTTCCCTTTGACTTAGAACCATAGAACCAGCTCTGAAAGGAATTTCTAATATCATCAAACTGAAACACCAGTGTCTCCACAGCAGGACTCTAACAATGAAATGCTTATCATGTGGAAGAATAAGACACTCAGAAGAGGGAAGCGTGAAGTGGGTATCTCAGGAAAATCAGGTACACAAAAACTAATGTGAATTCCTAGTACCATTATTGAGGCTTCAAAAGTGTATTTTCAGCTTTGTTTTTTAAAAATCATACATGAAGCATCAATTTTATATTTAAGAGATTTAGAAAGAAAAGTCTGAAGCAAGGTTGACAGATTTATGAAAAATTCATCACATTTTCAGATAAATACTTTGGTTGAGAGGAGGAAGGCATTTGTCCCTCCCACTTTGCCTGTCTCTGGCTCAGTTGTATTGGATCCTCCAGCAGAAATGCTAGCCTGGCATACAAAGAAGCAAATAGATGCAAGATGTTTATTCGAGATTATCTTTACAAAGAATGTAATTCCGAGCTTTGGAGTTAGATAGACCCAGCGTTATTCTTTTTCCCTGTGTAACACTGAATAATTTGCTTGACTTCATTAAGCCTCAGTTTTCCTATCTGAGAATCTAAATGACAAAAGTGCCTACCATTTAGGGATAGTGATAGAATTAAATAAAGAGGTTAAACATTAAAGAATTTAGCAACGAGTAGACACAGAATCATTGTCCAGAAATGGGATATATTATTATTAAATCTATCATCATCAGGATTGTCATGTAATTCCATAAAATTATTCTTTGACATTGTGAATAGCAATGTAATAAAGCTCTTTCTTTAATTTGTAAGTATATGCTTACAGTCAATTACTTAGTCTTTCTTTAGCCCATATTTATCACTGATGACATTTCTTGGACACACAGTCGGTCTACTTCAAAAAGCTGTTTCTGGGTCATCTTTTGCTGTTCAGATAATAGCATTTGGTGGAAGAGGTCTTTTGCTTTTCTGGATCTGCAGACTGAAGCCTGAAACCGCAAAGCTTTTTGTTTTACAAGGCCCTGAGTCTTCTCTTTCATAACCATGTAACCATACTCTCCACTTCATGTCTCACAATTGGCATTAAAAATGCTATGTTAAGGCCACACCTGGGAACAACTACTCATTACCATATACATCTTGTATGCACAATTCATGTAATAGCAACTTTAGTGATCTCCAAATGTAAATAGTTGCCACTAGATTTGTACCCCTTTCTAGCTAGTAAGATCCTTATTTATGTTAAATGATACAATCCAATCTGTAGTGTTCTATTGACAAATTAACCATATAAATACCATTTTCTGTATTTCTCATATATTAAAACTGTGAGGTAATTTAAATGGGCTTTAGAGATGCCTCAGCCAAAAGGAAATAAGTAGTACATAGTAAATGGTGTTGAAAAAAAAACTAAACTTTCAGGCGTAAAGGGCATAGACCTGACCATACCAACAGACAGGCCCTTGAAGTATATAGACCATTGGGAAGGCAGACTTAAAGAAGCTATTATGGAAAAAGTCATTGTGGTAAATTTACAATAGCAAAATTTAGTGTGTATGCTGCTCCTGTCCACTTCTTATGCATAATTCAGGTGCCAGTTGATCCACAGGGGCTATACTCATTACTCTACAGACAGCCTATACATCTTGCAGTTTAAATAATAGAAAAACTTGATGGAGCCTCAAGAATTTACACACTATGACCATTTCCATGTTAGTTGACATAGAGTGGGATATTTACACAGCTGACTTCTAAAAGAAGAGCTGTGGAATGGCAATGGGTCCCTTCGATGATCTAAGGGGTTGAACTTTGACTTAAAAATGCATGTGATAGATGCATTCTTAACAGATAATTTTTAAAAGAGCACAGCCATTCTATTTACTATATCAAGAAGCCTCAGGGAGAGGCTCATGTTTAAGTGGCCACAGGCATTTGTTAGGTTTGTTTGTTTTGTTGTGTTGTGTTTTATTACAGAGCAAAGATACTGAGACTTTCAAATTTTATTATACAAGTGTCAAGAGGGATGATCAAGAGAGCATATTGCTCTTCTAGAGGACCTAAGTTTGGTTCCCAGCACCCATTTAGAGTGACACCCAATCACTCTAGTTCCTGAAAAACTGGCATCTCCAATCGTTAAGGGAACTCCCATTCATGCCCCCACACACATACATACATATAAATACACACACACACACACACACACACACACACTTGAAAATAAATAAGTAAATAAATAAAATCTTCCAAAAGTTTATTATACGGGTCTAAGAGAATGTGGTCCATAGCACGAACTGAACTAATTTATCTCTTATGCATCAAAATTGTCTTTTATGCTTCAGAGTTTAGACAGAAAAATTAATTTTGCAAAATATAATGCAGTTACTTTAAAATGACTATTTAGTCTAAACAGCTATGGACTCACACAGGAAATAGTGTCTTTCCCAAACTTTTAGATTTTTAATGTCTTCAATTTACACTTCTAGAGTCTATTTCAATGGCCTGTCTAGACATAAAAATGAAGAGAGGCATTGAATTCATTGACAGGGGTGGAGTGGGCAGTGATTAAGAATTGAACATTTATAATTGGTTCTCACTACAGAGTTGGGTAGTCTTTCCCTGGCTCTAAGTTTAGGGATAAAGTGATTCTCTGGGTACGTTCCCAAATTCAGGGTGTGCTTCTTTCACTGGGTTGGGGCTCAGAGTCCAGTCTTTCAGGGATGGTGCAATCAGGTATTTTTCTGGTGCCTGGATCTCTCACATCAAAGCAAATCTGTGTCTAGGAATCTTGGAATCACCATGAAAGGTGTGTGTGAAGGTGAAGATTTTCCAAGGGGAAATATGTTCATCTCAAGCTATAGTTGGGCACCTTCATCCATTAGTTAGTGGATGACATCAAGTTTTTCCTGTGCTCCACACCTAGGTGATGCTCTTTGCAGTACCCACCCCCGTACTTGGGCTGACTGCATGTTATAGTGGTACTGCAATCCCCATTGCCAACTTTCCTCACACAGCACATCGACCTGTACTACTGACTGGCTAGAGGACAAGTGTTTCCGTAGTCACCAGTATGAGGCCACCAGTGTCTGGGGCTTTTACTGAATTTCAGAACTAGTATCAGCAGTACATGAGCAGTCTAATGGGGCCATCATTCTCACTGTAGAAACCACACAGTGAGCTCCTTAGACCCACTGTCATTTATGTCACAACTGCCTGAACATCTGGAATATCTTCAGTGTTGCCTGAGTCATAGGGACAGTATGCCTCTCCAATTGTACCATGTTATAAATTGTGACCCAATTAGTTATCATGGGAAAAGAAGCTGTAAGAAGACTATATTGCAGTGGCCAGATAGAATCAAAGTAAACATTGTCTGACAAACTGACATCCTCAAGAGAAAGTTGCTTATTAAGGAAGCCACATAATAAAAGTGATAGTGATATCTGGTTCACTGTATATGCAAATCATTATAGAAGCAAAAATTAGAAAAACCAAAGTGATACAACACCTTCAGGATTCACAGCTCTACAACAACAGATTCCTAAGAAAACAAAATGGATGAAATGCCTGATAAGAAATTTGAAACAATCAATATGAGAAACCTCAATGTAGTACAAGAGAATACAAATAAATGGTTAAACAAAATGAAGATACAATAGAGATTTAAAAAAGAGACCAACAGAAATTGTATAGATGACGAGCTGAATAGTCAAACAAGAATGCAGTTGAAAGTCTAAACATCAGACTATATGTAACAGGAGAATTACACAATGGAATATTACTTAGCCAAACGAAAAAACAAAAAACAAAAACTCAATGGAATCTTGAAATTCACAGGCAAATGGATGGAACTAGAAGAAACCATCTTGGGTGAGATAACCCAGTCACAAAAAGACAAACATGGTATGTACTCACTCATATATGGATTTTAGACATAGAGCAAAGGATTACCAGCCTATAATCCATACTACCAGAGAAGCTAGGAAATAAGGAGGACCCTAAGAGAGATACACATGGTCTCCTGGAGAAGGGGAAAAGGACAAGATCTCCTGAACTAATTGGGACTATGGAAGGAGGGGAAACAGAGGAGAAAGAGAAGGGGAGAAGAGGAGAGGAGGGGAGGACATGAGAGAGCAGGAAGATTGAGTCAGGGGAAGAATAGAGGAGAGCAAGAAAAGAGAAACCATAATAGAGGGAGCCATTATAGGTTTAAAGAGAAATCTGTCACTAGGGAGATGTCCAGAGATCTACAAGGTTGACCCCAACTAACAATCTAAGCAATAGTGGAGATGCTACCTTAAATGCCTTTCTCAGATAATGAGACTGATGATTACCTTACATGCCATCCTGGAGCCCTCATCCAGTAGCTTATGGAAGCAGAAGTTAAACACTAAGCTGAATTCTGGAATACACTTGCAGACAGGGTGGAGTGTTGAGCAACAGGGTCAAGTCCAGGCTGGAGAAACCCACAGAAACAGCTGACCTGAACAAGGCTGAGCTCATGGACCCTAGACTGATTGCTGGGAAACCAGCTTAGGGCTGTTCCAGACCTCTGAACGTGGGTGTCATTTAGGAGATCTGGTTAATCTATGGGGCCTCTAGCAGTGGATGAGTATTTATACCTAGTACATGAATGGACTTTGGGAGCCCATTCCACATAGAGGGATACTCTCTCAGCCTAGACACACAGGGGAGGGCCTAGGCCCTGCTCCAAATGATATGACAAACTTTGAAGATGCCCTATGGAAGGTCTCATCCTCCCTGGGGTGCAGAAAGGGGATGGCATAGAGGGTCGGTGGGGGCAGGGGAGGAGGGGAGTAGGGGAGGGAGAAGGAATTGGGATTGACATGTAAAACAAGCTTGTGTCTAATTTAAAGAAAAAAGAAATAAAGAGAGAAAGAGGATGGAGGAGGGTAGTGGGGAGGGGAAAAAGGAGGAAGAGAAGCAGGAATGAGGGAGACAAAGAGGAAGCAAACCTAAGGACTCTTCAAGACCTACAGGACTTCAGTAACCAGACAAGTATGCGCATTTTTTAATATCCAAAGATGAGTAGAATAAAGTTAAATGCAGAGAAAACTCATTTAATGAAGTGTTGTCAAAAGCACAGCAACCATCCAGGCCAATGAACTGAACATGAACAGAATTAAAGGAAAGTTAATACTGCAAAAAACCAAAGAAAGTTCATCAAAGCCAGAGGAATAATTCTTTAACCTTCAATAATAACCTTGAATGTAAACACATTACCTTCCCCAATTAAACAACGGGGGCTGATGAGATGGTTCATCAGGAAAACTTACTTGTTGTCAAGTTTCATAATCCTCTTCAGAACCCCAGGACCCCCATAGTAAAAGGACAGAATGTGTTCTCTGACTGCCAAGTGCATCTCTGATATGAGATAACTGTATCACACACACAAACAAGTAAATAAATAGAATATCCTTTATAAGATACAGAGTAAGGCTGCATGGTGGAGGTGCACACCTTTAATCGCAGCACTCAGGAGGCAGAAGGCAGGCGGATCTCTGTGAGTTGGAGGCCAGCTTGGCCTACAAAGCTACACAGAGAAACCCTGTCTTGAAAAACTAAAACCGAAAGAAAAGAGAAGAATAGAAAAGAAAAGAAAGATACAGAGTGGTTGACTGTGTTAAATAGAAGCAAAAGTGAGATTCAATGTTATATTGCCTATTAAAATTTCACTTTCCTGCAAATGACATTCACACATAGGGAGAGTTAGAAGATGGGAACAAATCCCAAGTAAAAGGCAGCCTAAGGTGTGCCCTCCTGGCTATACTTATGTCCCATGCTGATGGGAGATGTCATTCTGTAAATCTGTCTCTTATTGGTTGTTGAATAAAGCACTGTTGGCCAATAGGGGAGCAAGATAGGTTGGACTAGGAGTCAAGTAGGATTCTGGGAAATAGAGGCAAAGTGAGACACAATGTAGCCTCCAGAGGAATAAGAGGTCTGGACCCTTTCTCCGGTAAGAGAAATATTTAGATTAACGTTTATGGAGTGAATACTTAAGTCAGAGCTAGCCAGTAAGAAACAAGCAAATTGCCAACAGCTTCATGATTAATATAGCATTCTGTGTGTTATTTGGGGACTGTAACTGTGGCAGGGCCTGGGTGGCTGGCCGGGAAGGCTATACTCCACACCATGCCACAGGTTTTAAGACAAAAATTAAAAAGTGACTAAGATCATAAAAATTGCTGAAGTAATAGATTTGTCAGATGGGTAAGCAATGGGTTTCCATCTTCTCACTCTTCGACTTTTGCAGCAAAGTGTGATTTTTATAAGCAATATAATGTTGAATCTTATTTTTGTTTCTGTATTTTTAAAAGCTATTCTACGTATTTATTTGTTTGTGTGTATGCTGCAGTTCCCTCCCATCCGGAATGCACTTTGAGGTCAGAGAACACATCGCAGGAGTCAACTCTCTGCACACACACTGTAGAGCTGTGAGCACCTATCATCAGAGCATTGACTTTCACAGAACAAAACTGTGTGATCCAAGGGTCTTATCCACATTATGACATGATGTTGTCGTCTATGAAATTCATGCTTAAGAAACATGTAATCAAGTTACAAATAAAGTCACACAATGTGTTAAGAAAGTTTGCAGTTTATGTTGGGCAGTGTTCCTAGCTCTCTTGGAACCCATGTGGTCCATGGGCTGTAAGTTGAACACATCTAAAAGGAGAGTGATAGCCTATAACACAATTGCAAAATGAAACTTAAACACTTCACAGAGAATATTACCACAAAAGCATCCCAGTTAAATTATATGTCCTTAGCAGACATTTACAGTTGATTCCAATTAAGTGCTGCTCCACACACTTTATTTTCATCAGTCTGGAAAAACAAAATCAACCCCAACAATTTTTCTTAAATGAAATTATATACTGTATCTTTTCTGATCACTTTGTCAAGAAAAACCATAAGATACTTTAGAAAACACATAAACATATAAAAACTGAATAGCACATTTGGATTAGCAGTGGGTCAGAGAAAGAATTTGAATTTATGGGGGGACATATACATGCCTGTGCATGTGTGTGTAGAGACATATATGTGTATCAATGTGCTTTTCCACAGAAGTGCATGTTGAGGATAGATGTTGACACTGAAATGTCTTGTTCAATCTCTTTTCTATGGTTATGGCAAGAGAAATACATGCATGCATATGCATATATTTCTAATACACATACTATATATATATGTGTGTGTGTGTGTGTGTGTGACTGTGTGTGTGTGTGTAACTGTGTGTGTGTGTGTGTGTGAGTGTGTGTGTTTGAGACACTGTCTCTCACTGAACCTCTCAAACTTGCCTATTGAACCAAACAGGAAACCAAGTTAAACTTACCTGTCTCTGACTCCACCTCTCCCAGGACTATCATTTAGGATGCATGAGGCTATACCTGGCTTTTATGTGGGTTCAGGAAAAAGACCCCAAAAGGACATTTTAAAATAAGTAAAAAGGAAATCACACATAGGGAAACTTTACTGCAATGAAATACAGGAGATAAACAACTTGAAAGGAAAAGATCTTCTTAAGAGTCATGGTTCCAGGGCTTTTTGTCCATGGTTATTTGGCCTTGTTTCTTTGGGCCTGAATCCAGGCAGAAAACTGTGGCCAGGAACTTCACTTCATAGAGGAACAGAAGGAGAGAGGAAGACGGGCAAAGAGGGAGAGAGGGAGGGATGAGAGACCTCACCATCCAAGCAGATGCTGCTTGCCTTGAAACACACATATGCATCCAGTAGATTACAGGTACGGCATTGACAACTGGGTTCTTAGCTTATAAAACCTATTTATAAGCATAAAAGTTAAAACAAATTACTTCTATGAAAGTTAATCTTCTCTTACCAGCAAGCATAGTTCATCTTTTTGTTATTTCTTATCTTTTATTATTTTTTTTATTTTGTTTTGTTTTTGAGACAGCGTTTCAGGGTTTCTTTGCATAACAGTTCTGGCTGGCCTGGAACTCTCTCTGTAGACCAGGCAGGCAAGAAAATCACAGAGATCCACCCCTCTGCCTCCCCAGTGCTGGGATTAAAGGCATGCACCACCCATGTCTGACTAATATGCTTGCTATTTCTAAGGAGATATGAGATTCAAGCACAGGCTTTAGTTTGTGAACGTCTTATTACACCCATCCTCCCACTTAGATACAGTTTTGAGCTTTGCCTCTTGTATCAGATGCCTTCTTGGCTGATATAACACTTGTTTGGGATTAGTGAGGTCCTGTTCTGGAGAATGAATTCCAGCTGAATGCAGCACCCACTCCTGCCTCGTTCTGACTCCTCTGCCTGCTTTGAGACTTTTATGAATCAGCTACCTAGACGCATGCATAACCAGGCTGACTAACGCAGGCATTCATGCTGATTCAGCTCTTCATCTCATATAGCTACTTCACTCGGTTGATCAGAGATGAAGATGAGGTTGCTTTGGGGAGAAGAATTTTGACCAACTTCATTCTGCCCAGTCGCTTAACTCCAACAGTCTCTGTGCATCAAGATAAAAGACATAAATAGTAACTACAAATTCCTTAAATGAAAATGTCCTTAAATTTCCAGGAGAAAAAAAGTCTCCAGAATTCATGTAAGAACCGTTTTTGAATAGCTTTCCAGAAAGCGGGTGTGTGGAGCTAACCCAGGCTGACAACCAACCTTGACAGTAGCAGCCCCAACTTCCCTGCACAGGACAAAAATCTCAGCTACAGAGTCATGTGACCTGTGTGGTGGTCTATGCATGTACAAAAATATTCCTGCAATTGCCATCGAGCTGTCCCATAAGACAGCAGCCTTATCCCTCCCTTCCTCATCCTTCAAGTTCTGCAGTCAGCAGTTCACCAGAGGGTAGATCTGAGTCCTCAACTGCGCGGCATTCTGACAACAGACACCAGAGTGTTTCCTTAGTGCCAGTAACGGACAAAAGACACTAGTGTAATTTGCTTTGTCTGGAAAAAGACTATTTCTTTATTTTTAAATCTCTTTAAATTAATTTATATTTTCAAGTAATACAAATCATGTTACAGTAGCAGAATTGAGACAAGGATCAGAACTGTTTTCCAGAAATTGAAATACTAGATATGTGGTCACTCTTAGTCTTTGGGGGCAGTTGGAATTGGTACTATTTTCCTTAAAATTTGAGAAAAAGACTGTTTCTAAGGAGAAAAAAACAGTCCATTTCAGACTAATTGCAACAATAACTACAAAACAATAATAGCATCCTGCATTGTATTTCAGACTTAATTTTAAGGTCCTAGTTTCAATAAGAGTAAATACTACAGAAATATTACTGGGGAGGGGGACTAGAAGAAGGAGGGGAGAGAGAGAGACATGGAGACTTTTCTACTTAGTATCTATTTCTATACACCTTCCCAAACATGACGTGAGAGATGCCTCTTGCCAATATTATTCCTACTTAATCATTTTTATGGGAATTAAGTTGCCAAAGTTTTCATCAAACATCCCCTAAATATTGGAAAAATACTGACTTTGTGGTCACATTTAATTTTCTGTTCTAGAAAAAAGATTATATAAAGACTATCTGCAGTCAAACATTCAAAGCAAATGGATGAAATGGGCCTGCTTTCCTGGTATTCTACAATGTAATCAAATTTAACCTTGGGACACCTGGAATGCAATGCCTTTTGATGGGAAATAGTGGAGAAATTCACCCAATTTCAGTAAAAATCTGAACAAAAACATATGTTTTGGTCCTTTTCTACACAAATTACTGTAAAAGAAAACTAAGGACACCAGAATTTGAGCAACCAATGGGCTTTATGTTCTAACTCTGGTTACCGTCTGTGATGCACAGGATGTTTTGATAGCAGGAGTACTCTTCAGACAGTTTCACTATAGTGAAGAGATCTCCTTCGTTCTGTAGTTTGTTGCCAATCACCTGCCTTTTAGATAAAGAAACTGGACTGTTTTCACATCTGTTAACGCTGGGAGGTCAGCACCCTTCACAATAGAGTCGCACACTTTGATCCCATTATTTTTCACTTGTCATCCTGGATAGAATTCCTGAGAGACACCAACAAAGAATACTGAAGGATAATTCCAACAGGAGACTGTCAGTAGGGTTTTTAATAGGTGTGTGGACTTTGCACCCTCTCTTTCAAAGAATCAGAGACAGGTGAGCTTAGGAGTAAGAAGGATTTTCTTAAACTGATAGAGCACAAGATGCCCAAACTACAACCCAAGGTTACAGAAAATGAAAACGCACCATAGGCGTCTCCATTTCCTTTATGCTTTTAATTCAGTCTTCATCTATTTCGGGTTCTTGTTTCGTTTCCCTTATGCAGTTGCTTACTGGCCTGCTCTTTGCCATGTTCGGTGAGGCTGTCATTGGCACTTCCATAAAATATACTAATGAACCCCTGCAGAGCTTCAGTAGAGAAAGGTTTGCTAATGTCTCCACGATGACCCTGGCTTCCCAGATCCTTAGATCACAGTGGACTTAATTTGCATTAGACCAGAGAGAACATGTCACAGGGTCTCAGGAGTAATGTTTTTGGTGCATTTGAAAATAAAATACATAGCTTAACTTCCTTCACAGTCATATGGCCAAATGCACTGAATCTAGTTGCAGTAGCATTTGCTGGAGTGTTAGCTGGGTAACTTCCATAAAAGTTAATTGAAATTACTTGAATGAAGCCTCAAGCGAGGCTTTGAAAATAGAGACTAACCTTGTAATTGCCTTGTTCTCCTTTTACTCTCTTCTCTTCTCTTCTCTTAAATAACAGAGCTGTAGCTGATGAACTGGAATGTCACCTTACAGATGAAGGTAGAATGACACAGTAATTAAAATCCAACTGCACTTTGTTTTAATAAAATACTCCAATAGAAGCACAAGACAAAGCAATTGTTGTGAAATGTCAGGGTGACCTAGGGTAAGCCTAAGAGGAAGATATAGATGTCTGTGGCAGAGGGAACAGATTGGGGAGGGTCCTCACACTTGGCTTGGAATCAAGGGCAATTAGGCAGTACTTTGAAAACTGTGTTCAGTCCTTTTTCTGTTATGAAATGAGACAGGTATTTCAAAACTTTAATTAAAGACATTTTGTAAACAATATTCAGTACTTGCTTCATTTTAATTTTTTCTATTTTTTTAGCATTCAACTACTCTTTGGGTCAGTGTAATAGTCTCATCAATCCCAGATAAAATGCCCATTTTTAAGAAACTAAAAGGGCCCGGGAGGTGGTGGCACACACCTTTAATCCCAGCACTCGGGAGGCAGAGGCAGGTGAATCTCTGTAAGTTCGAGGCCAGCCTGGTCTACAGAGCAAGTTCCAGGACAACTCCAAAACAATACAGAGAAACCCTGTCTCGAAGAAAACAAACAAACAAGCAAACAAAAAAGTAAAATGGATGCTTTTGGTTGGCAGTGTGAGTGTGGCAGATGGAACTGGATTTAGGTCTTGGTTTCACTATGTACTGGGTGAAACTTTTTAACAATTTTCTCAATTTCTTGGAGTGTCATTGGTAAACCTACAAATAAAAAAGTTCAGGTTTGCTCTTATAGCCTCTTATATTGAAAAAGTGATGTTGATACATCTAGTACAATAAAGAATTTAGAACATGCTTCTCCCACTTAGTTTCTTCAATAATATGAGCTTATGCAATGTCTCAAGTGGTTAACTGTTGAGATGAAATTAAAATATGAGTATTACGTAAAGTAAGCCCTTCCCCAGCCTTAGGTTTGTCTATCAACACCACTCAAAGAAAAAATTAATTAATTTTAAATAAAGAAATGCATTCTACCTCTTGTCCTAATATTGTTAACATTTAATATTTTTATTGCTTGCAGCTAAAGATAAGTCATCAAATATGAAATTTTGCTGTAATTTATCCACTTTCTAATCAAACTGGAAAGTGTTATGATGAAGAATGGTGAGCTAAGACCAAGCATTATATGGAGGGCAGAAGGATGGCTATCTCAAGAAAAACGATTCCTTCTCTTTTAAAGGAATTTAGGAAAATGTGGAGAAAACAAGGGAAACTAGGACTATAGTCCAGAAACCACTGGACAAAGCATGTAGAATCTATTGCAACTCACACAGAAAATGAAATCTACTGCATGAAACATAGAGTGGCAATATACAGATAACATGGAATGGTGGCCTTCACCTCATGTTCTCTGAATCACTTTTAGTGAATTACATGATCTTATTAGAATTCATTTTATAAACGGAACATCTCACAGGCTGTATTCTGCCAAAATTACTTTAGGAAAGGTCCAGGTTATGGTTTACTTACATGTCTAGCTTTGCCTAGAAGAGTTTCTGTTTTGGTTTGTTGTTTCAATGTTGTCTTTATTACTTCCACCCTTTTAATTGAGAGGCAATTCATTTTGTCTTTTGTGGTAGTTTGAATGAGAATGCCCGGCCAACTCAAGTACCTGGTCACTTGGTTCCCAGGTGCCATGGAATATTATTTTAATGGAGCAAAGATGTGTTCCATTTGCCAATGCTGTATTAGTTTAA
Organism: Mesocricetus auratus; assembly: GCF_017639785.1. NCBI lineage: Eukaryota > Metazoa > Chordata > Mammalia > Rodentia > Cricetidae > Mesocricetus > Mesocricetus auratus. The sequence continues at coordinate 3,173,166 of NW_024429218.1, read as the reverse complement.
TCATGCAACTATGTGCTGCATCTGTTTCACCTAGCCTGCCTAAAGAGCTGAGTAGCTAGGAAGAAGAGAGAAGGGCTCGGCTGGCAGGCAGAGAGAATAAACAGGAGGAGAAATCCAAGCTCAGGAGGAAGAAGGAAAGAGAATGAGGAGAAAGAGGGAGAAGCCTGGGGGCCAGTCATGCAGCCACCAGCAAGCAGACATAAGAAGCAGTGAAAGTACAATACACAGAATCAAAAGTAAAAAGCTCTGAGGCAAAAGGTAAAGAGGAAAGAGGCGAATTAAATTAAAAGAGGTAGCCAGAAACAATCCTGAGCCTTCATAACTAGTAAGAAGTCTCTCTGTCGTGATTTAGGAGCTGGTTGGTGGCCCCAAAGAAGAAGCCTGGTACACCCAGTTGATGCTGTCTGAGGAGATTTTGGAGTCTATAAGCAGTGCAGCTTTGCTGGAGGAAATATCCCACTGGGCCTGGACTTCTAGCTAATTATTTCTTTTGAGGAGAGCCAACAAAATGTGATCTGCCAGCTCCCTGTTCTGGCTTTATGCACCTAAGCCACTCCCACAATTATGGACTTTCCCTCTAGAACTGTAAGCCCAAATAAACTTACTCTTCATTGAGTTGCCTTTCATCATAGTATTTTATCACAGCAACTAAAAGTAAGCTAATGCTCTCAAATGAAAGAACATCCAGGCCTCTGTCATAATTTTTAACCCATAATTTTTAGCTAGACAACATAGTCACTGAAGTCCATTGTAGACAGAACTTTCTGTCCCACCTGTTCCTGTAGCCCTTTAGTCCCAAATAAACACACAGACACTTATATTAATTACAGTTTGGTTGATGACTCAGGCTTCTTATTGGCTAGTTCTGTCTTAATTATTAACCCATTTCTATTAATCTGTGTATCTCCACGTGGTCTTGGCTTAGTGGTGGGTGACTTCCAGGCTTCTAGCTTCCTCAGCAACTACATGGAGTCTATGTGGTGACTCACTCTCTGCATTCCTCTTCCCAGAATTATCCTAGTCTGGTTGCCCCACTGGCTACACCTTGCCTGTCCATTGGCCAAAACAGCTTTATTCAGCAACTAATAAGAGAAACATATGTTCCCAGCATACAGAACGACATTCTGTGTCAGTCCATTGCTCTCTATCACAATCCAGCATTCTGTAGAAATTGAAGTTGTACATGAAACAGATGGGAAACTGTGAGGGAATGAGTTTCAGGTTGGTAGAGAAGGATGAGTGTTCCGAGGAGAAGAAAGGGAGCCATACAACCTCAACATCACAGCTACAGCATTAAGGGAATAACATTTGCAAAGACTTTCCTGTCAGGAAGGATGAATCTTGGGAAGCAGAACACATACACTGAAGATCTGTGTGATAAAAGTTAGTTTCTAAGGCCAGTAGATTTGAAGTAAATTAGTAAATGCTGATAAAGTTGACAACAAATTAAATTAATAGCCACATCTTGAGTCTTTTTGATATCAGGGGCTTGCTACATAGCTCCAGGCTAGCCTCAAATTTGTGCAATCCTCCTGCCCCAGCCTCTAGAATTCTGGGACAAATAGCTAATATAGATGAAGATTCTAAAGAACCTTGTTAGATTTTGAGTAAGAAAATTAGCCACACATGGTGCCAGTTCAATGTAATGGTTATTTCCTTAGTATCTTGTGGTATGCAGATTAACTCTTGCATACATTACTTATCAGGTTGATGTATACAAAGTTGTTGCTTTTCAACCACTTCTCTTGAAAGCTGAACTCCATCTGGTTTGGCCTAATATCACCTTATTGAGATAGAAATGAAAGAAAGGCAGAGAAATTCAGCTTAATAAATAACCTTGAAGCAGGACAGGAGGTAGTGGGAGACAGGAAACAGGTAAAATTTAATGAGCACATATTCTTCTATGCTGAGGAAATAAGTGCTCTCAATTCCTTTATATCCAATACAGTAAACTAGCAACCCTTAATACTATTAGGGGAAGGAATGAATGAGTAAATATCATTATAATTCAACCAACTGGAAGAATAATCAACAAAGTTTTAGGAAATAGAATAATTCTCTCAATAATAATATTAAAGGCAAATGATATCAGCTAACATTTAAATAGTTAGTTTAAGTAATTAAGAAGCATGTCTCCATCAAATTATTTCCCCTAGGGCTCAGGGAACCCTGCAGAAGATGGGGTCCCAGCACTAAGAGGAGAAGCAGACACAAGTCCTCATTTCTAACCTAGAAACTACTTCTAATTGAAAACACTGCAAACAAAAAATTATTTTTCTCCAAGTCACTCTCACTTGGGAAACCACTTTTTAAATCCTTTTTAAAACTTTAATTAAAAACAATGTTATTTTACATGCCAATCCCACTTCCCTCTCCTGTCCTCCAAATCACCCCACCATCTCCCCCTTCCACCCCCATCTACTCCTCAGAAAGGGTGGGACCTCCCATGGGGGATCATTAAAGTCTGTTACATCATTTGGGGTAGGAACAAGGCAATCCCACCCTGTATCTAGATTAAGCAAGGTATACCTCCATAGGGAATGAACTCAAAAAAGCCAGTTCCTGCACTAGGGATAAATACTGGTCCCACTGCCAGCAGCTCCACAGACTGCCCAAGTCTCCCAACTGACACCCATGTTCGGTCTTATGCAGGTTCCCCAGCTGTTAATCTGGAGGCAGTGAGCTTGGGTCAGCTGTTTCTATGTGTTTCTCCAGCATGAGCTTGACCCTTTTGCTCATCACTCCTCCCTCTCTACAACTGGACTCTAGGAGTTCAGCTCAGTGTTTATCTGTGAATCTCTGCTTCTGCTTCCATCAGCTACTGGGTGAAGGCTCTATGATGGCATTTAAGGTAGTCATCAATCTTATGATTGGGGAAGGGCATTTAAGGGAGCCTCTCCATTATTGCATGGATTCTTAGGTGGGGTCATCCTTGTGGATTCCTGGGAATTCCCTAGAGCCAGGTTTCTCCTTAATCCTATAATGGCTTCCTCTGTCAAGGTATACCTTTCCTTGGTCTCCTTCTCTTTCCTCCCAGTTCAACCTTCCTGCTCCCTCACGTTCTCCTCCCCTTCTCTCTCTCATAACTTCCTCCTCCCCCACCCCATGCTCCCAATTTACTTAGTAAGGGGAACACTCCTTCATTTATGGTAGGAGTGCCAATGGGAACAGCCACTTTGGAAATCAGTATGGCAGTTTCTCAGAAAATTGGGAATCAACCTAACTCATGATTCAGCAATTCCACTCTTGGGCATATACACAAATGATGCATGCTCATACCATAATGACATCTGTTCTGCTATGTTCATGGCAGCATTATTTGAATATCCAGAACCTGGAAGCAACCTGGATGCCCCTCAATGGAAGATTAGATAGAGAAAATGTGGTACATCTACACAATGGAGTGCTATTCAGCGGAAAAACACTATGACATCTTGAAAGTCTCAGGCAAATAGATGGAAGTAGAAGAAACCATCCTGAGTGAGGTAACCCAGCGTATTAAACATAGAGCAAAGGATAACCAGCCTACAACCTACAACTCCAGAGAAGCTAGAAAACAAGGAGAACCCTAAGAAAGATATACATGGACCCCTGAGAAGAGGAAAGACAGAAGACCTCCTGAAACAAACCACTCTTAAGGGTAGTCTGCATGCCCAGCAGATGGGCAACACAAAAGGAACTCAATGGTGTCTTTAGAGGTTCTTTGTTTCATAATGTTTAATCAGAGGTTTTTAAAAATTATTTTTATTTATTTTACCTCTTAAATTTATTTATTATTTATTTGTTATTGTTTTATTTTAACCTTACAGGCCCTTTGTGTATATATTGTGGCTTCAGGCTTTGTTTTCTTATGTGATTCCCATGTGTGCAAAATTGTGTATCTGTGTCTATATGTGTTCCTTCTGCTTTTTCTTTGACTCCTTTTCTTATGTTTGTTTGTTCGTTTTGCCCTATTCTAGTTTGTATGGTTTCGTTTTAACTTACTTTGTGTTATTATTATTATTATTATTTAGATGTCTTTATTTACTAAGGAGAGCTAGAAAGGGTATGTGTTGGAGTACGAGGGAGGTGGGAAAGACCTCAGAAGAGTTGGGGTAATTGAAACCACAGTCAATATAATATATAATGTACTAAAAAATCTATTTTAAGTAAAAGAAAAAGAAAAATACTAAGTATCTGACTGTATTTGAAAGAAAGATACAATAACTATTTATTACCTCCAAGAATCACACCACAATGGACAGAAAACTCTAAAGTGAAAGCCAAAGGATGAAAATCAAACTAACAAACACAGACAAGCTGAAAACTGCTGTCACAACTATTCTAATAGTTGATAAACTACACTTAAAGACTAGTCAGAAGTGTTAAGGAAGACCACCACATATTGATGAGACACATTACATCAAGGTGATATAACAGTTATTGATATTTACAGAGAGAATCTTGGGACACCGAATTTCATAACACAGAAAGTAAAAGGCAAAAAAGTAAGATAGGTCCTGTTACTCAAATAGTTGCAGATTTCAGAATATCGCTCTCATTTTTACATGTATTATGCAGACTAAAAATCAATAAGTAAACTTTAGAACTAAGGTATACTATATTTAATAGACACACATGGTGTATTTCAATCAACAAATACAACATGTACACTACACTCAGATTTCTCTAAAAATGGTGACAGATGCCACAAAGCAAATTTCAAGAGATAAAAAAGAATTAGTATAATTACTTGTATCTTAATAGATCACATTGGAATGAACCTAGAAATAAATCAACAGGAAGATAAACCACAGAAACTACACGTATATTTTGGGGCTGAACAATGCAATGTAAATAAACAGTACCTCTTTACAGAAATCAAAAGATCCCTAAAATTAAAATAAAGAAAATGAAGAGTTGGCTTTATTAGAATTTCTAGAATGCAACTGAATCATATCAAAAAGGAAACTTTACAGCTCTAAGTATTTACATTAAAAATCAGGGCAGTATCAAACAGATAGCATAAAAATGTATCTCAAGGCCCTTGAATAAGAAGACAAATCTGATTGACATAAATGACAAAATACAATAAATTAGGGCTGAAATTAATGAACTCGAGACTGAGGAGAACAATAAAGAATAAAGCAGACTTTGAAAACAAAAATGAGATTGACGGACTCTTAGACAAACTAAGTAAAAGAAATACAATGTGAGGTGCACTCTCACCCTGAACTCTTGGGAAAGGGTCTAGGCCCTGCCCTATATGAAATGACACACTATGGACACCCCCATGGAGGGCCTCACCCTCCCTGGAGAAATGAGGGGATAACAGGGGGGGAGGGCACGGGAGGAAGGGAGGGAATGGGAGAGGGACCTGGAACTGACTTGTGAAGCAACTTTGATTCTTATCTAAGTTTAAACTGGAAAATAAAATTAAAAAAAAGATCAAAATTAATTATGAAAAGGAAAATACTGGTATGGGATCCATTGGGAGAAAATTCTAAAGTTTATCTTAGAAATGGAAAACTGAAACAAAAAGTAAGTTCTCAGACATATCCCTTACCAATGAAGATTTATACAACTTAAGCCAGCCCACAGCTAGCAAGAAATTGAAACACTAATTAAAATCCTCCCACAGTGAAAAACTAGGACTTGAATGTGTCACGGCCTAATTCTACCAAATGTTTAGGATGGCACTAATATCCATAAATTCTCAAAATGATCCAAATTGAAATAAATAGAAACAAAACTGTGGTTGTATATAGTTTATGATCTAATAAAGCCACTGAATATTAGAATACAAAGCTAGCCACAGCCATAGAAGTTGGGCAGTGGTGGCACACATCTTTAATCCCAGGACTCAGGAGTCAGTGTTAGATGGATCTCTTTGAGTTCAAGGCCACCCAGGGCTACATGAAAGGGAATCACTCTAAAAGAGAAATGGAACTCACACCTTTACTCCTATCACTAGCAAGGTATATAAGACAGAAGCAGGACATTCAGGACATAGAGGGCAATTAGTTTCCAGCCATGTTGCGGTCAGATTGTCACAACCTTAGTAGAGATAAGAACTGTCTGATGGTTTGGCTGCTTTGCCATCCTACAGATTGCTATTGGGTCACCAGACAAGTACACCTGCATGTGCATGCATACACACACACACACACACACACACACACACACATGAGGAGGGGGCTGGGGGCAGAAAGAGCCAATGCACATGCATACATACACACAGAGATGGGGAGAGAACTGTGGGTGACAATGCCATAATGAAAGTCATTGATTATTAAGCTAACTTTAAAGATGACTAGAAACTTCAATTTTCAATAAGAATCCTTGTTTAATCTGTATGCCTGGGTTCACACTGCTGTGAAGTATTTTTTTACTCTGCCCCGTTCTAGCTGCCTGTTCTGAATTCTCTGCCTCTTTCCTTCAAGGCACCAGACTTAGACATGTAGCTTCTTAATCTTAATTAACATGTCCTGTTCTTACAATATCCCTAACTTTAAATGTGGCTCAATAAATTCTCATTAAAACAAAAGGAATTCAACAAACACTGGTGCTGATATCTGGGCTTTTCCATGAGTATCAAGAAATATGATTATGTAGATACTATGGGTATTATTATTGCTATGTAATACTCTGAAATTTAATATTGTCCTTGATCATTGCATTTTGGGAGAAACAAATTGTTTTTCTCATGTGTTTTGTCACCTCAGAATTTTATATCAATAGAATCATTTTTCTTCTCAACTAGTATAACTAAAGAATTAAACCATATAAGTTGACTCTTAACATTTGTCACTGATTTATTAAGAGACACATGCTTTTACTAAACTATAGTAAATATTATTCAGGTTTTTCTGTAAAAGAAAATCTGCAATTGCTTTTCCATTAAAGCAACAGCAACATAATAAACTGTTTACCCTTGCCTCTTTTGCTGACAGCAAAACTGGAATCTGAAACCCAAAAGTCACTATAGAAGACAGGGTCAGTCAAGCTGGAAGGTCACCAAGAGACTTGTCAATGTGTAATTTCTCTGGCTTCCTGAGCTTTGCAATATTTTTATAACATTGCATCCATTTGCTAATAGGTGATGCATAGAAATTCATTCTTCAAATGAGTGGAAATCAACCCTAAATGTCTCTATGTGGAACAATTAATTATTATGCACAGTAGTTTGGATTTGAAAAAATATTAATATATTCAATTATTACTTTCTTTTGTATACTACACAATGGTACATATGTATACCACTATACCTTCCTTACACAGCTTACAAATTATTTAGATTTGTGCTGGTAATAAATGTATGCATAACTGTCCTCACGTAGCATTTCAAACGGTGCTTTGAATATATGCATTCAGCAATAATCTTTGAATCTGCAAGTCATGTAGAAATTATACTAAAGTGTCATGATGCTGCAGTTGCAAAGTCAAGGGAAAACAAAATTCAAACTTATGAGATGCTGAACATGAGCTTTGTAGAAATGTAGGCTGCTTTCATTTATCAGAGACCTGCCTCTGGCTCCTGTGACGAATGGGTAGACTATGCTGGAGCTAGGGGACATACTGTCAAGGGAAGAGCACAGGAACTCAGGCTTTTACTGTGCCTGTTGCTGGCATTTAGTTGAAAGGTATCAGTGTGATTCACTGAGCAATCACCATGTTGTAGAAGACTATCCTAGTCCTGTTTATATTGTGTTTTGGCACCTGGAATATCTTTTAAATGGCTCTGTATTTGAACTACCAGAAACTGAATCATCAGGTGTTTCTGTCATCTTCGCTGTGTACAAGATCCCAGGATCAGATGCAGTTACACATATAGTTTATCAACTCTGTGTCTCCAGGCACCAAGCCCATCACACATATCAGTCATTGTTTGGGAAGTTAACTCAAAGTGGGAAATGAGCCTATCTTCATTATTTTTACAACTTCGTTAGTTTTCCATTTCCCCAACTAGAGGGGGGGGAGGGTAATAAATAAAAAGAAAAAAAAGTAAATTGTGAGGAAATTAGATAGTGGTGCAATTAGTGGACTGACAAGATATTTACTAAATGTTAATAAATATACCAAGCAACTTTCTACGCATGTAAGTACTTGAGTTACCCATCTGACAGATCAAGAAACTAAAGCACATAAAAGTTATGTGATTTGTCTAAAACCATAATATAAATAGGTACCAGGATCCGGGTTTGATCTAGGCCATTTCTATTATTCAGGTCTTTAATGTCTTCAAATTACCCATGTGTGGAAGGATTGATCTCCAGTGTTGGAGGCTATGAAAATATATAGCATATGACAATTGATAACTTGCTATTTTGGAGCTGATGGAAGTTTTGGTATAGTAACTAGTAGATGCAATTTAGAGGTATGGCCTTTGAAAGAGAGCCTGAGAATCTGTTCCTTACGGTCTCTCTACCTGCTTTTTGGTCATTAAAGGGAAAGCAACATTGAGCCTGTCTGCAATGTACTTCTTGTCATGCTGGTTTCTCTCACCATGGATGGTAGCAATAGAGCCAATACATCAAGAGTTCAAATCTCTTAAGCTGTGAACCATTTTTTTCTTCTAGTTTTCTATCTCAGGCATTCTTTCACAGTGATTGGAGATATTGATATATAATTACAGAGCCTGCATTCGTGACTGGAAAGTTATCCTCCAGAATATTATGATAATAAATTAACTTACAGATATTACAAGGAAAAGAAAATGTTGATTAAAACTATTAATAGATTTGAAAACTTTGTTAGAATTTGTTTTGAGGGGTTTTTTCATGTGTTAAATAAGAAGGACAAATTTAGCACCTTGGGCAAACACTGCACAAGTTGGCCTTGGGCAAGAGTACATGAGTTTATTCATTCAATAACAAAAGGCATTGAGCAGCCACTGTTAATGAGGAAATCTACCAGCGATGTAAAATGGTAGAGCCATGGATATCAAACCACTTTTGAGTCTGAGAAATTTGGTCAGGTACTTGCACAGACTAGTTCAGGAAAAGTGACTTTGGAGAAGAAAAACTGTCCCACAGGAAGCTGAATGTGTAGAGAATGGGAGACTCTCCCAACAAGTATTCAAGGAATCGTTACAGAAACTAAACAATCAATCATGGTATGTTAGAAAGATCAGGGACTTTGAAAAAGATCAACCAAATTCAGGATGTAGGTGAAATGCCATTTCCACTTCTGAGATCTCAGAAACAAAAAACATTTCTGTTGTTCCCAGGTTTTCATTTCTTTGTAAAATTATCACAACATTCACCCACAGTATTATTACAAGGGCTAATCAGAAACTAAACCACAAAGTTCTGCCTTCATTACTATTGCTGACTAAAAGTTATTTAACTAAGATTATGCATATCACCACTCATTAAACACGGTTTTACTAATAATTCTCAAGCGAAGAGGCATCACTATAGAGACTAAATTGTGCTTCTGATTTCTGTGCGGAGTATAAAGAGGTGTCCTATTTTCTTTTGATGTGATAAAATAATTGACCAGTAACTAGTAAATAGTAATGTCTATTATTTAGTACACCAATCTATTCTTGCAGGAGAAAGAGGAAAAGGAAGAGGAGAAGTAGGAGGAGGAGGAGGAAGGCAAGAGGAAGAAGAATAAGAGGAAGAAGAAGAGAAAGAAAAGAAGAAGAAGAAGAAGAAGAAGAAGAAGAAGAAGAAGAAGAAGAAGAAGAAGAAGAAGAAGAAGAAGAAGAAGAAGAAGAAGAAGAAGAAGAAGAAGAAGAAGTCTGTAGTCACATTCTAAGTACCCAGAGTTTGTGGAAACTCAGCTTGCAATCCTACCAGTGGGCATGGATAGAGATATTCAGGGGCTGCTAATATAATGAGTTTGGGGACACCCTTGCCATCTAGAAATTGTTGTCTTGTCATTCAACTAGTTTTGTGAATTTATTAGCAAAGATGTCCATATAACCAGAAAACAACACCAGCATCAGGAGCAGAATGCTGTCTTATTCTATCTATCTATCTATCTATCTATCTATCTATCTATCTATCTATCTACCTACCTATCTATCTATCTTCTATCTTCCATCCATCCATCTATATATCTGCTTTATTCATTTATTTACTTATCAATTTTACTCATTTATTTATTTACTTTAACAGATTATTTCAATCTAGTATGTCCTGACAGTACTGTAATATCCACAATATATTCTAGTACAACTCACCAGAGCAGATAGAATACAAGGTAATAGCATTCAATGTTATGAAATTATTCTGTGTGAAGAGATCAGGAGTAAGAATGGGTGGCTGAGAAACAGTTACATAAGCATCTTATATCAGATTCAGAAATATTCAGGCTCCTGATGTGATTTCCATATACTGAATACCCACTTGATCACTCTGTGTACAGTCACACAAGTATCCATGCATGCAAGTGTGTATGTATGTTTGTATATGTATGTTTGTATGTGTATATGTATAACTTCTCACCATAATTAAAAGTCATATCTCAATGTGTTTCTTTAAGAGTTGTCTTTAGATTTTTTGACTGTTAATGAGCAAATAATACCTACTGAGGGAACCTTGACTATGCAACTGCTAGATTAAACCAACCTATATATTTAAAAAATATCTTGATTTCAAAATTGAAGTCATATGCTATTTTGTGAAAGAGGTTCTGCTTTTGTTTCCATAGGAAATGAGAGGCTGTGGATTCATTTTGGGTTAAGTAAAATCAGGTTTGATTAAGGAAGACCCCCATGAAAAATCTCTGATGGGAGGAGATGCCCCAGGTGATCCAATATTTCAGAGCACCTCTGTTGCAGTTTCCTCTGAGTTCTACATCCAGAACAGCTTCAAGGCTGCTGGCTGAGATTATCCAGTCTCACAGAACACTCCAGTCAGGACTTAACTACAATCCTCAATTTTAACAGACACTTCCAAAGATATTAGCACACCAGATCAGCAGGAAGTACCCTAGAAAACTACACCCACATTCTCCAAAAATGAATTACGGATATTTGTTGTTGTTTAGTGGGTTTGGTTGCAAATTGTTATTGGTCATAGTAAAAAAAATAATCTAAACAAAAGAGAGAAATGTAAAGATTTCTTTATAAAGGAAAAAGGGGGATAGGATATAGAAATGATAGGATAAAAGGATAGCTAATTGAATCTACTTTAATCTAGAAACAGTTATTAATCTCAGGATATTTTACATTGGTATGGATTTTAGTTTATTGATACAAGTATAAAGTTCATTTTTATACTGTATGTATATTTCTACTCTTGTTGAGGGTATTATGGTTATGTAACAAATTTAGTCATGTTAGGTATGTTTTCAAGGCCATATAGAGATATATTTCACATAAGTAGGCAAAGACCCACAGAATATGGCATTTAAAATGTTTTGAGAACTTGGACTTTTCTTGATAGTGAGACATGTCTGTTCCTGGAAGCACCAGTTATTTCAAAGAGGATGATGGATGTCAAAGAAACTCCTTATGTAGTTGGTTTTCTTTATAGCAAAAGATAGCCATATGGGCAAAAAACTGCCCTTGCCTCAATTGCCGATAGTTATTGTCCAAAATGGACCATCGGGATGCAAGAAAGGTGACTGCTGAATTTTGCCAAGACCAGACAGGACAGTCCTTCAAAATTCCTGCTTCACAGGAAAGTCTGCCAAATATTCTAGGCCTGTAGGCCAGAATTGGATGTCCCAACAATACAGAGGAACTTTGGATGACTGTCCAGGCAGCCTGAGGTCCCTAGCATTAGGTACCATTACACCCTTCTGGGGTCTTTGATGGAGCTGAAGACTAGATAATCATAGTTTTCCTTAGTTATGATAAAAGGTAAATTAGATACAAAACTTTGGACTCACACAGATAGATGATAAAATATATTCTTTAATTTTGCCAAATACAAATGGACTGGATATTGTAATTGTAGTTCTTTTTTTAAATTTTATTTTGAAACAATCTTATTTTACATATAAGTCTCCCCATTAATTCACCCTTCCAACCACCTATGCCCACCACTGACCCCCAACCCACCCCCCAACCCACCCCCGCCCACTCCCCGAATATAGTGAGGCTTTCCATGGGGCATCATCAAAGTCTGTCACATCATTTGGGGGAGGGCCTAGGCCCTCTTTCATGTATCTTGGTTGCAATAATATCCCTCCATAGAGAATGGACTCCCAACGTCTATTTGTGCACTAGGGATAAACACTGGCTCCACTGTTACAGGTTCCATAGACTGCTCAGGCCTCCTAGCGGGTACCCACATTCAGTGGGTTTGGTTCGGTCCAATGCTGGTTTCCAGCTTTACGACTAGGGTCCACCGTACTCTCACTAAGTCAAGTTAACTGTTTCTGTGAGTTTCTCCAGCACAGTCCAGGCTTTTTTTGTTTTGTTTTGTTTTTTGTTTTTTGTTTTGTTTTTGTTTACGAGACAGGGATTCTCTGTATTGTTTTGGAGGCTGTCGGTCCAGCCTGGCCTCGAACTCACAGCGATCTGCCTGCCTCTGCCTCCCAGTGCTGGGATTAAAGGCGTGTGCCACCACCGCCCGGCACAGTCTTGGCTTCTTACTTGATAACTTTTTGTTGTATATAATCTTGCTATGTTAAAGTTGAAAACCTTCCTTTTAAATTAGACATAAAAAGGGGGAAACTCTGTGCAATAATCCTCTTGTACACTGTAAAGATTTGCCACTCAAAATGGTTTAATAAAGTGATGATTCACTAGTAGCCAGACAGAAAGTACAGGCAGGGTGACCAAACTATGGATGATGGGAAGGAGAAGGGTGGAGTAAAGAGATGCTGGCCACATGCAGAGAGAAAAAGGTGGGCACTCCATGCTGAGAAAAGGAACCACCACAAGGCAGAGCACAAATACGGAATCTGAGTGAACTTATAATGTAAGAGCCAGTTGACAACAAGCCTGAGCAAATGGTTGAGCATTTATAGCAATATTAAGCCTGCCTCCTTGTTGTAATTTGGGAAACAGCTGTCGGGTATTTGGGACTGAGTGGCTCCGAGACAGGAACCATCCACCTACCCTTCTATGCCAGCAAATCTTATCCACGTCACACCTGTACCCTCCTTAAGGTCGTTGACATATAGACAAAAGTCTGCCTTAATATTCATCCCTGCAGCCGTTCATTTGTTAACCCTGACTTGTCCCCATTCTTGGTCATTTTCCATCTCAGCTACTCAAGCTATTTTTCTCCTCATTCCAGTGTCTCATGCCTTCACATTGTAGCTCCTGACCTTGCAAATCAGAGTTTCTGTAGCCTGGCAAGAAATGTCTTAAATTGCAAGTAAAGTATGGGTTCCTTGCTCCTATGCCCTCTAAATAAATGCTCAGTAACCCTGCTCAAGATATATTATCCCAGGCTTATTTCCTCTCAATTAAAATCATTTCACCACTTAAATATGTTAATTTTATATGTACTTTCATTCTCAATTTTCTAGTTTTGTTTTTAGAAACTAACACGCTGATTTGTATAGTTTACTTAATCTTATTTCCTGCTAGGAAGTTTTATAATTCAAAACTTCAGTTCATATTTTAAATCTCTTCAGTATATTGATTTCATGCTTTAAAATGTAAGATTGTATTTGTCATATTAATAATGTTTGCATAAATTTATTGATAACATATGGAAGTTACATTGACTTTTAAGAATTAAATATTAACTAGCTTTCTTTCTGTGTTAGTTTGAAGTTCTAGATCTTACAATTTCTCTTGTTGCTAACATAAATTAATTAACATGAAAAAACAGCTTATTTAATCTCACTTATAATGAGGAAATACAAATCGGATGTTTTAAAACTACCAAATTGACAAAAAATAAAGGAAAAATAGCATTTACTGTTCATATTGTATATTGTGAAAAAGTCCCTCAGTTGCTGGAGGTAGTAATTTAATCTGGTACAGTTTTATGGAGTAAATTCTAAAAATGTCCATAAGACCTTTAAAAATGTTTATACCATACCTTTACCAGCAAATGTACAGTAATTTAATCTTAACAAACTACATGAGAGAGAGAAGTATAGACACATACATGATTTTTACCATATTTTATATGTGCATAGTTACATTAACATCCTAAGAAACAATCAAGATTTCCCCCTCCTCTCCCTACATCTCTACTTGCAAATGCTCACTGCAGTGAGTTTCTGGTCTGGCTTGAGGCCTCTGGCTTCTGATGGGCCCTCACTGGAGACCCTGCGACTTTGGGTCTGCAAGGACTGTCCCTTCACAAGCTCCAGCAGACCATAGATGGTATGGATGCTGGGGTGGGCCAGCTCAGCCTGGTTCTGGGCCTGGTGGCAGCTTGACTGCTCTCCCACACCCTGGTCACCAGGGCCAGCTCTCCAGTGCTACCCTGACTATCTCCCCCTGTATAAGGGAGAGGTCCAGTTCTCTGACTCTCACAGTCTCCAGGCTGGCTCTGCTGTGCTGCCCAGGCAGAGTGCAGGGCCTTGTCTTCCTAGTGCTACAGCTGGTGAGGAACAGGGCCAGCAGTCCCACTCTCTCTCAGTCTCAGCCACAGGCTGATGAGGGGTGAGACCAGGTGTCATGTGTCTCTCTCCCCTATCTCCAGGCTGCCCAGACAAAGCGCAGGACCTACACTTCTGAGTGCTGCCTTTGATGAGGGTCAGGGTCCTCTCTCCCACCTGAACAAAAAAGCTTCTTAAAGAGAGTGAACAGATGGGTCAGTTGTCAAGAACACTGGCTATACAATCATGAGGACCAGTTTGGTTCCCAGCAGCCACATGACAAGACATGCATCCCACAGATGTTTGTGAAGATAAGAAGAGGGCTTCTCATTCCAAATAGAGGGATGCTCTTTCAGCCTGGACTCTTGGGGAAGGGCCTAGGTCCTGCCCTGGATGAAATGACAGACTCTGGAGATCCTCCCAAGGAGGCCTCACCCTCCCTGGGGAATGATATAGGGATTGAGTGGGGGGCTGGAGGGGTTGGTAGAGGGACAAGGGAGGAGGGGTTGGAGAGGGAGCTGGGATTGACATGTGAAGCATTCATGTTTCTAATTTAAATAAAAACATATATTGAGGAAAAAATTTTAAAAAAGAAGAGGGCTTCTTTGTCTTGGATCCCCCGGAGCTGCAGCAACAGCCAGCTGTGGACTGCCCATTGTGGGTGCTGAGAACCAAACTTGTCTCCTCTGCAAGAGCAACAATCACTACTAATGCTAAGTCACTGCCACAGCCTCAGTTTAAGAGAATCTTAAGTTGAGGACAGGATAACTTAGAACAGGGACTGCTGTTTACCAGCAGCTAAATTATTTTACATTAATTTTCTATTATATTCACTTAGAGATTATAATATAACCAACAATCTGGTGAAAGAATGCTAAATAACACGTGACTTGCAAATATTGTATTCATTGGTTCCATGTAGACCTAAAATTTTGTGGGACAGCATTTAACCTATTACAGCTATAATATATCTCTTTATAATTTTTCTCATTTGTTATACAGATGCAGAATCCGAGAATTTACATTGCTGCTAGAATTTAGGACTGATAAAGAAACATTCAAACTCTCTTTTCTTCATCAATTAAGAAAATATTTATGAACGGATAGGTACTGTGTCTTGCTTCATCCTTTGTTGTACTTGACCCCATGGAGTTTAGAGTCTCAAGTGAGAATACCAAATGTTTGGTAACAATTCAGATATTTAGAGGCAAATGAGTACAGAATGAAGATAAAGTCCTTGAGGGTGAAATTACTGAAAGCTGAAACTTGAACAGAGATCTGAAGGATGAGAAACAGCCAGACACATGCACTTTGATAAAACATAGAGAGGCACCATAGCAATTGCGAAAACCTTGCATTATCACACACTAAGGCCTCGTCAGGGGATTTCAAAGAGGTTAGTCTGTGTGGACTGCAGTTATCAGAGGGAAAATTTGGACCACGAGTCAAGAAAGGGAGATAAGGGCAGGCTCCTTTTGACCATACCAAGAATTCAGATTTCATTCTGAGTGGAAACAAACAGAATTTTGTAAGTAAAGGAAATGTCTCATCTGGTTCATGGTTTTAAAAATCATTTTCTTTTGTGTCTGTGTACATCTGTGTAAGAGAAAGTGGGAAAGAGAATGTGTGAGCAGACAAAGTCAGCCTCAACTGTTGCTCCACAGATGCTGTCCATCTTGCTGTTTGAGACAGGGTCTCTCACTGGCCTGGCACTCACCATTTAGACAAGGTCTCCTGGCCAGTGAACCCTAGGCATCCTTTTGTCTTCTTGTCCTCGTTTCTGAAATTGCTAGTGTGTGCAGCCGTGCCCAGCTTTTCAGGTGGGTGATAAGGATTGTCTTCGTGCTTGTGTAGAAAGGAGTTCACTGATTAAAGATGGTGTCTTGTTAACTGGAAGCTGGGAGACACTGTTGGCATTTCTGTCGGATGGGGATGGGACAGGTATTCTGGCACTTGGGAGTCACAGAATACTGAGTGTTACACAGCTCAGATGGAAAGGTATCCTGGAGCTCGGGAGCCAAGGACCACCACAGGTTGTAGTAAGCTTAGCAGCTTATAGCCCAGCCTCAGGGAAAGGCTTCCCCAGTGTATCCGCTCCGTTCTGGCAGGACAGGGTCTTCCAGCTGGGTATGTTCCCCTAGTGTAGCAGTTTTGCTCGGCAGGAGGTTTCTCAGTGGAGAGTGGAGAGCTGAGTGTAACATCTCTGCTCTGCCAAGGGAAGCTTTCCCTATCTCTGCTCTGCCAATGGAAGGTTTCCCGTTGCAAAAGAAGATCTGCACCCAAAGTTCATTGAAGGGGTTTATTGGGAGGGAAGAATCCAGGAGAGTGGCTGCCCTTTGCCAAAGTGGCAGAGGACAGCCGGTAGAGTGAACAGCCACAAGCTGAACAGACACAGGGTTTATATAGGGCTTCCAGGGTGGGCATTGTTCAGAACATAAAGACTAAGTGATCTTCCCAGACACAGACATGGTAAGTTAGTAAACAATGATCTCACACCCAGACCTGAGGGTACAAGGTGATACCACAGTCCAACTGCAGGGTAAGTGGTGATTCCACAATTCTACTGGAAGGTACCCAGTGATCTTCATCCCATTAAAATTAATCTCTTAATTACAAAAAACCCCTCACCTATTTCAACTTTTGATTAAACAAATAACTTAAATTCAAAGCCCTGGATTAAACTGCTAATACCTGCTGAGTCTAGAATTCCATCACAAGTCAATATATGTATTAATTTTTTAAACCATTGAACACAAATCTTCTAGAAAATTCTAAATTCTTAGGGAAAATGGTGATTACTTCTATATGACCTGCATATCTTCTCTGATTACTGGTGTTTATTTCAGTTGCACAGATTGAAGCTGTCTGATTTCCAGTTTTCCCAGACCATGTTGACTGTTAGTGAATGTGCCATGTTGTTTTGTAAATAATCTGCCTTCAACAAATGTTTACAGGTGATTTAATTCACTTTTTTAAACCTTTGTAAAAACACAAAGACATAAGAAGCATTAATTTTCTGAAGGATTTGCATTCATTGTATCTTTTGGTTTTGTTTTCTTTTTAAATTTATATGGCATGATCATTGCTTTACAAAAGAGGAGACTCTTGATACATATTTTACAAAATAGGTTTTTATATACTCACCTGCAAATTGGTCTTAAAGTGTTTTTAATTTTTGTTTTGTTGTTTTCCTATCAGAGATTATTTATCTAAAAATGTAGAACTACACTCCTAAATGATGTCTAATATTATATGGCTCATTTTCAGGTTTTAACTCACTTATTGCTGTAGAAAACTCTGTAAAATTGGTTAATGAGTTTTACTACGATGTCAATAAATTATACTTGCCTCACAAAGTAAGGTATCTCGAAAGTGAGTTTGTTCTTTATATGTAGACTACATGCATAGGTTTGCACATAATGCCTACTGACTGATAAATAGCCAAACAAAAAGAAGTACCTTCATGGTCAGCATGGGCAAAATGTAGAAAAGTAACTAAACCATTTAGAACCCATAAACACAGCATGTACACATTCATACACACACAGTCTCATTAACTTTAAACCATAGAAATTAATTACAGATTCACTGCTAATGAACATATGGACTGAGTTCTGACACTCCACTGGTTCAGCAATCCTAGAAACAAAGAGAGGCTCACAGACGTTGAGCAAAATGTTAGTGAGTGGGGGCCAGGAAGCAAAATTCCTTCATAACTGTGAAAAGCAGCTCCCAGATATTCAGCAATTGAGAAAATGACTCTCAGATCCACCCAGTTCTGAATATGAACAGCCCGGCTTCATCACCACCACCTGTTGCCACTAGAAGAACCTGCTGATGTCTGGGAAAGATTGACTTGAGAGGACAGAGAGTAGGCAAAGAGAGATTGGCAGAAATCTGATTCCAGAGCAAAAGGGACCTGTCTTTCCAAACATTCAAAAAGAATATTGAGTTACAGAAAAAAATATCATACAGGTTTGGAGCCTACAGTCATCTGTGCAAGGTTCATGAGTTAAACTACAGGATAAGTCACTGAACAACTGCGGAGAAGACAGTGCTACTGTGATACTATACATCCTTGTATCTAAATATGCTAGCAGTTCAAAGTATCTTCATTGGACGTGCAGATCAGGAAGACACATGCATTTTAATGGATTGAGTGACAATGTCAAACTCTGAAGACAGCAGCAGCAAGATCAATGTTGCTTTATCTTCAGGACTCTGACTTCACAGACAACAAGAAGGCTGGGCTTCCTCATGATCAAGAGGACACAATTGCATGTAATGTTACTTTGAATTATAAACAGTGGGTATCGCCTCCTATATGACCTGAGATGAACAAATTCATCGTTTATATCTAGTCATGTCCAGAATCATCGGTTTGCTACTCATCACCTGGGGGAGTTTCATTTTTCACAATTAACTATCAGTTCACACTGGCAGGTTTTTCTGCTGAGGCACTGTCCTGTTCCTCCTTATCTGTGTGAACGTGTCTTGACAATACATCTTAGTCTCTCCACGAATAGCAGCACCTGAAGCACTTTGTGCTTACTTACGTCCACAGTTTTCCGTCTTCACCTCCTCGCTCCTTCTTACTCGTAGTTACTTACAACAACAACCTTATTCTTCAGATTTACGAACTTGATTTAGAATTAGGTTCCTTCGAGAGTTTTCTTCTTAGTCCTGAAATCAGTTTCTGCCAGCTTACATGACCTTTATTCTACAGCAATGACAATTTTCAGTTTAATGTGAATATTAATAAATTAATTTAGCTTCTGGTGATGATTTTCATTTTTTCCATCTGTCAGAACTTCACCAATCTCAAAAACAAATCAGACACTTTCAATTAGAAACAAAGTAATGCAATAATAGGAATGAGAGAATTTTACACAAAAGCATGCCCAGGAAATAATAATTTAAGAAATAAAATTGGAACTTCACATACTTAAGTAGGAACTTGGAAACTTTTTAAAGAGTTTTGACTTGACATTAATCACTTTATTTTTAAGCATTTCAAACTTTTATTTGACCAATATGTTTATAGGTACAATTTGACATTTTAGTGCATGTACGTGCAATGTAATGGATAAACCACATTGGTTAGAATGTTTATCGTTTTGTAAGCTAATCATTTCTTTGTAGTGAGAACACATAGATTCTATTCCCTCAGCAGTTTTGGCATACACAACACATTGTTGGTAGCTACAGTCACCATGAGCAGTAGTTCACCAGAACATAGCCTTCCATCTAAATGTAGCTGGGAATTTGTTTAGTATCTTCAGTATGTCAAGAAAAGCTCAACCCACGTGTTTCCCAGGAAATTCTCCCAGTGTCCCAAAATGAACATACAATTACACAGAATAGATTCACTTTTTTCAAAGACAAATTTTGATAGGAGGAATATTGAATCAACACCTAGATGGTGTTGAGAAGTATTGTGTGATGGCTGAGAGACTAGCAAGACCTCAGGGCTTCTAACTCATCAGTTATTCTCCAAATAATTACATAAAAGGGCTAATCATTCCCAATTGTTTATCTCTCGATGTTTCTTTCTGTTCCACAATTTGAGATATAACTTCCTTATTCTCATCATTCTCCTGCTTAAGATGTTTATTTATACTTCCTATCTGCTAGAATTTATTGTCAGGACTTGCCTATCTCCACATATATATCTCACATATTATACAAATCATATTCATATGCTTGTATGTATTAGATGTTTCAGACTATAAAACTAGCAATGATTTGATTACTCTTTGGAGATGCATTAAGGATTTCTGTCTTACCTACATATTAATTAATTCATCCACTCAACATTCATTCTTTGGTGTCTCCTAAATGCCTTTAATAAGAGTTCAAACTGATTGGTATTACATGATCTCATTTCTGCCTCTCTCTCATACATCTTCTATATTATCATCATATGATTTGTGTATACTATAGAGTCTCTCTAACCCGAAAGTTTGCATTTCTATACTTTCATTGGGGAAGTTCGTTTCTGTCTCACACAGTGTTTGAAACTCAATCATTTAACTTGCCTTAGTCTATCTCACCTATCCAGTTGTAGGAGACCATTTACTACTGGACACAAATCTGTCTCACCAGTTCTCCAACTGTGACTTTTCCAATGCTGTACCATCTTAATTACTTTTTATGCAATGACCAGTATATTCATGAATTCCTTTTGAAAGGGGAATTGATACAATGACCCAGTTAGTGATTATGCAATTACTTTGGTCAAACTACAGATATAGTCTAGACTTTGTTAAACAAAATACTTTCTTTTCTTTTTTTCAGAGTTCTAGAAAAGTGACTTAAACCTGCTTGGTAAATTTTCTAAACTGAGACTTAATTCAGCCACAGAGCCAACTACATTCCAACAAAATTACTGTCATTAGCACTATCTGGAATCTATTTAACAACCAATGCACGCAAAGTGTAGAATATAGTCCATTAAACATTTGGTTTTGAGTCCTGATAAACACAGCTTTCTGTTGTAAAGGATGAAGCCCACACATCTTGAAATCTATTTGGTTCACTCAAAGGACAGCAAGGCTCAAGAGAATCATTCCTGCAATTCACCTTTACCTCATCTGCCTGGAGACACTTAGGAGTTCAGAGAACATGAAAATCATTGGAACTCTTTACATCTGCTTTCTCCTACTTTTGTTTCTCTGAAAACATTTGTAGCTGTGGAAGCTGATCTCATCTGTCTAAACAACACAAAACAGGTCAATGGTGATGTAGTCTCTCTGCACTGGATTACAACTCTGGTCTCTGCCTCATGCAAATGAGAGACTTGGGACATGCTCAAGCAGCCCATGGCTTTACCAGCTTCCTGGAGTCCTTCTATCATTTCGCCCAAATCCATACAAAAACTAGTGATTTTTTTTAATCTTCAAACAAAAAAGGCAGAGTCTATTGCAAGTCACTCAGAGTGTGCATCACAGATACCCATGATACGGGTTTTCCATGAGGCAAGAAATACAGGAATCCATGAATAAAACCATTACCTCATAAGGAAATGAGGTTTTATCCATTTATATGTAAAAACTTATGTATGTATATATATCAAGTCCAGCAATAAAATAGCATAAATAATGCATAGACTAAAATTAAACTTGGCTTCAAACAACTATCTAATCTTCCGGACTATTCTAAAGCTATAGGGAAGTTAAACTTTCACTAGTTAAGTCTCTTCTATAATGCCAAATTGTTAATTAATTTTTCCTTGAAGATTGAATATGTAGTAATGGATTCTATGGTACTTCCATCATATTTTATATTTGTGAAGTACTTTGCAACCCTGTACCAGTCAAATGTTAACTGGCCTTCTATTTATTATAGATGAGGATAAGAAAGTCTTACATGCAGAAGGACAGATTAAAACTACGTTAAACCAGACCAGAACCCTTTCATTAACTGGAAATGTCCTGTAAATTATGAACCTGTCTATATATCCCACTTTATGAAAAGGCTTTGGAGTTGAAAGCCTGAAATAGTAGTTATTTCTCAAATTTCATTCATTTCTTAGAACAAAACCTGGACAGGTACCAAGAGTAATTCGTTTTTTTAACTGATATCCTTCCTAAGTTGTCGATCTACCCTTCAGTTCTGTGCATAATCTTTTTTTATACTACAGAAAATCTTTGTCAGTGAAATTTATTTCTTTTGCTCCATTAGTCTTTGTAGTGATTCGTGTCAAAGTATCTGAGGCCTTTATTAGTTAGATATAAACATTCTCCAGAAGGATTAATCAATATTTTAAAAGAATACATTGTCTACTTTTGCTTCCTATTATATTTATGAATATAGGACACCTGAACAAATAATACTTATTTTTGTTGCATATAAACTTTTAAAAAACCCATTAAAAGGCAAATTTTGGTCTAATTTAGTTTCGTGATCATGTTAAAAATTGTTATTTTGTTTGTATGAGTGTTTTACTTGCATGTATGGCTGAGCACCATGCCTGAGGAGACCAGAAGCGGGTGTCAGACTCTGAAACCAGAGTTGCAGATGGCTATAAATCACCATGTAGACTCTGGGAATCAAATGCAGACTCTGTGGAAGCTCTTGATTGTGGAACCATCTTTCCTGTCCTTGGGGAGGTACATTACAGTGAAATATGACTTACAAGTATAGAATGTTGTGACTCCAGAAGAATGAGCTTTTACAGGTGTGTGTGTGTGTGTGTGTGTCTGTCTGTCTGTCTGTCTGTCTATATCTTTTCTAGTAAGTTATGTCTAATTCCCTACTTGTCAGTAATCAAAGACAAACATGGGTGCCAGAAATACTGAGTTCTAGGATAGCTTTCCTCCATTCTTTGAGAGTCAGGGTTCTTTTGTTTTTGCTTTTTGTTTGTTTGTTTGTTTTAAGACTTAGAAAGGAAAATCAAAATTTAAAAAAGCCCAAGTTATGCTTTTTTTGTCTCAGCTTTTACTGTGGGGGTCATAAACTCTTCCTAACTAGACAAAATCTTTCCCTCTTTTTCCCTCTGTCCTTTGACATCTGTGACTACAATTTACATATTTTAATCTCATCTGGCTCTGATACATAAATAATGTCAGATACGTGCAACTTTCTGAGATAGCCTTATTGATCGTTTTCACTAAAACGTATTACAAGTCTCCATTAAGAAAATATGAAATCAATTTTTAAAAGACGATGAAAAGGTTAACATAGGCAATAAATGTTCTATGCCCAATTTATGTTTTTACCATTCATGGTGCCCAAGTGAAAGCCTGTGAGACATTACAAAGTAAATACTTATGTAATTTTACAGTTAGAAGCCAAGTGAAATCACATCTAAATTTAAGTTGAACTGTATTGAGAAACACCAGTCTTTGTTAACAGTATGAGAAAAATAAAAAGCAGTTTCTGGCACATTTGAATTACCCTCACAAATGAGAATAGATTAAATAAAGATAAATGATTACTGAAGGTTATGTGGAATTGCTTTTGAACATACACTATGCAGGATAGGTTCCAAGCCATAATAAATGTATGTACATACTTATATGTTACTATAGTCTAAGTTGACTATTTTCACTTGGAATATATTGTAGGAATTTTGCTTGAGCTAGGCATGGTAGTACACAGCTGTAATCCCTGCAAAGAGGCAGCTGACTGAAGAATTCCATGATTTATTCTAGGCCAACCTGGGCTATGTAGTTGTGGGTGGGTTAATCATTGGAATATTTCCTCTCTTTGATAGCAGATGTGTAGTTTTTTGTCTTGTTACTTGGAAGGATTTGATTATAAACCATAGAGAAATGCTTCTCAATTTCCTAATATGTGCTCGGTTTTGACAGCTTCTTTACAGTTTGCGTTCTAGGTGCATTCTATGTTCTAAATATGATCTGTGTAATAAAGATAAAATGTGTTATAACACTTGATGTGCTAGTGAGAAATTTTGCTTTCCATAGAAATTATTTATATAATTCACTCAGACTAAAACAGACATAATTTATTGCCAATTTAAATCTTTACATGGGGAAGAAAATACGTGTAATTTGTAAAATAGTGTTTGAAAGCTGCTAAACTTGACACATTTCCATGACTGTCATCAATCAACCCTGGGTCTGTTGGTGTAAGAGTTCCAGACTCACACAACAATATGGAAGAGTCAATCCTCTTTTCCTTATAGACATTGCATTAAGTCTGTCCAAGGCAATGCATTTTGAAATGTGTGAAAGCAGCAACCACAGCAATGTTTTCACTTTTAACTCATGATTCTCCTTAATACCCAAAGCACTCATTTGTAAAACTTGGTGAATCAAACTAAGAGAATATGTTAACTGGAATGCATGTCTAATATTCTTTGGAATAACAAAAATGAGCTAAAGAACCAGAAAGTTAAGTCTTGTCTCTTCCATTGATGAACATGTGCCCTCTAGGAGAAAGGGGGACATCCTTATTTCTGTCAGCTCTCTAAATTTATGGTTCAACCACTTACTCCACTATGTAAACCATTAAGTTAAAGAAAGAGTAGTTACTGCTCTGACAATGAGGTAGTGTGGAAAAATGAGGAGTAGGCAGAAAGACAGAAAACAAAACAGGAATGTCATCAATGAAACTGAACCTCTTACTAGCCAGGTGCATCAATGCCAACCTGACTGATTTGGCTACATTTTCCTGGGACATTGCTATTAATTACAAATCTTTTTAGTGCTTTTAAATTAAGGGGTGGAATGGGCTGGATCACCAGGGTTGGCAGATGTAGCAAATGCAAACACAGTTAAATTTGAATTTCAGATAAACAAGATTTTCCAATGAATAAATATTTTCAATGAAAAATCAATGAACAAAATTATTCAATGTTTATCAGAAATGCAAATTAGCTAGGCATTTCATATTTTATCTGCCACTTTTAGATATGAAGAGAAAACGTGAAGGAAGGGACAGAGGGATACTTGTAAAAGGTCGTGGCACCATTCTCAAAAGAACAGCCACTCCCTCCCTGCCATCTCCATCTTCATGTGATCCCCCGGCCCATCTTCAGTGCAAGCTTCTGTTGAATGTTCCATGTGAATTCTCAGCATACCTCATACTTTGCTACAAGTTGAAAGCTTTGGAGATAAGAACTATAAACATGCTTGACTACATTTTGTTTCTTCAATGGGTGTGACTCTATTTTATTAAACTGAGCACATTGTTTAAATATTGCATTGGGCATGAAGTCTCTCTTTATGCATACACTTTGTCTTCTATGACATAGAACTATTTTAGACTTATGTAAAAGGAGGCCTCCAAAATGTTTTTACATATGCCTAATGCTTCCATACAAAGTCACAGAAAATTCTTATCCTCATAAACCAACTTCTCATCTGAAATGCTCTTGTTACCTTTACATATAAAACACATATTATGAACAGCTCACTCAAGACAGACATCACGACAGGTTCTGTAACATTCTTAAACTGATAGAGGGCAGCCAGACATCGTAAACCTATAGGTTCAGCCACTGTAACTGATAAGATGCCGCTGCACTCGGGAGTGCTAGCTTACCAGCATTCTCAGTTAGGTTTGCACACTGTTCTCTCGTACTAACTGTCCATCATTACAAGGGCTGTGTGTGAAGTTGTTTAATATCTATGGATATCCTAACTGGGACTAGGGTCATGCTGGATCTGGTGGAATTCATGGATGCCAGAGAGTTAAGCAGAAGCATCTCAGCATTCCTTCAATGAACTTATGCTTGGCTCTTCCACATGCCTACAGATGCAGCTCACGTACAGAGCAAGCACACTATGCTGTGAGCTCATTGTAGAGCTAGGCATCACTTTGCTGGCTCCCAGACTTGTAGCAATTTGAATTTCTCAGCAGCCATACATCACTGCTTTCGACAGAATTTGCAGGTTTGTTCTTCACCCCAGGTTTAATGCATGAAGCAAAACTTAGTAATCTCTGAGTGTGGGACAGCTTTCAGAATGCTGACACATATAATACCAAGAGAAGGAAGAAAGTCCTTCATCCTAGCCTCAAACATCCATGCTTTGCTATGTCTGTGGCAATGTGTATTGCTCTAGAGAAAAACCAGCAGACTTTGTGAGCCTGTCAATGATCTCTACTACCAACAAGGCTTCTAAAACACTTTGTACTGCCTTCTAAAGCATTTGTGTGAGCGATGACCTGGCTTCCACCAGTCAAGTCTAGCAAAATGACCTGTCAATGAAGGAAGGATCCTAATAAATATGGCTTCATCTTGGATTATTTCCAAAGATGAAGAAATTACAGATCCAGACCCAATTGTTAGGGTAGATTTGTTTGGAGTTTTGCATTTAATTTAGTTTTATTCTTTAGCTTAAATTCATCTCAGCTTCTTTAAAGTTGGGTTTCAGTGCTAATATTTCTAAGGTTTTACTTGAATTTTATATTTACAGTGACATATAATGATAGAGTATTCTATTATTGAGTCTTCATATGTGTCAGCTAGTTATCCTATTTCAGGTGCATTTTGCTAAACATGCTTGAAATGTTGCAGGTTATCACTTTTTTACTATACCAGAATAGTATACAAGCAACTAATGTTTGTTTTTGTTTCATTCTATATAATTTTGACCTTGCTTCTGGTAAAGACCAATATATAAAAATTGAAAAGAACTATTGACCTAGATAAAATGACTTAAAAATGTCTGATGTAGTGTTGGCTTTTAGATCAGAGGTTGACTGCTGATTTTTCTCTTCCTCAAGGAAAAAAATACATTATTTAGAAAACAAATAAATATGGGAATGGTTCGAAACAGTGGTTTGCTGTCCATAGTTAAGCTTTGCTTGCTGGCTTTATTGCTTAAGGTCTGCAAAGACAGAAGCAGGCCTGGCATGGGCTTTCTGTGCCCTGAGGCTTTATGAAACACTGCATCTGAGTCCCACAGTCCCTGGCTGAGGTCGAGTGAAGGTGGGACGGATGACTTCATGCCGACTCCTGCCAAAAGCAGTGTCAACGGCTGACAGCAAGCCAAGGGAATTCACTAAAGGTCTGGACATTGTACAAGAAGTTTGTGCCTCATGTGACTGTGTGGTTGGTCTATACACCCCAGATTAGACTATTTATAAACATAGAAGAATTTTCAGGCTGACAGGGAATCCACTATGAAGGAAAAGAAGTGCTGGGCAGAACTCACAAGTGGCTCTTTTGTCTGCACTAAGGTGCACAAATGTAATTGAGCTTTCATACTTTATACGAAAATACATTCTAGATATCAGTTTCTTCCTCCATGTACAATTATCACCATTGCCAGAAGAGTTCTTTTGTTCACAAGCTGCAGGTCCCCTTACTCACAGGAATCTAAAGGCTCCATGGGTGGTAGTATCTGTCTGACTTTGTCATTGCAGTCTTCTGCATTGCTCTGAAGTCCCTGGACCATCAGAGATCGAAGAAATATTTATTCAAACGAATGAGAATTTATAAACAAGAGAAACATCAGCTTTGTGGAAGTAGTTACCACTGGATAGAGAAAGAGGAATGTAAATGTGACAGGAACATAGTCTGTCATACTGTGCCCCTCTCCTAGAGACTTGATGCCATCACACCAGAGAATTAAGTGCTAGTCAGGAGGATCAGGTTTGACCATGATCAACAGCTGGTGAGAGCCAGATTAACTGAATTAATACGTGATTTAAGTTCATATAAAGATAAAACTGCTTGTTTTCTTGACTTGCCTTGTAAAGTTAACTGGTTAACTGTACATGTTTTTGTCAGTCTCTAGATTCACCTGCTTCTGTTTAATTTATGAAGTATCACTCAGATTTTCAATTATAATGGGCAATTTAAGATTTCATAATATAATCAATCTGTCCTTTAACATTTATCACTATACTAACTAGTTTGAATTATTTAATCTACAGTGATTTGACAGTCCTAATTATATGGATGTAAATACCTTCCTTAAATTGATTGAACTGACCCAGTAACTTTAATTATCATTATTCTGCTTCTTCCAAATCAAATAGCATTGAATTCTGTACAAAACTTAAATCCATATTATGTTCTTCATTTTATTTGCTCACACAATACATATTTCCTATCTCATGGGTAATTAATTGAATCGGTAAAAGTTGAACAACGTCTGTTGCATTTCTAGGTAAATCCATGACAAATTCAAAGATCTAAAGAAAAGATGTGAAATATTTTACCTTAATATGGGCATTTGACACATTAAAACTAGACTATTGCCTGTTCTCCCTCTATCTTGGACACTCTGTGCTTCATGATTTAATTGATTTGTACTTTCCAATGACAGATCTACAAAAATCCAAAGCAGGTCTAGAAGAGATTTCCCAGAGTCCCAATGTAGAGCATGTTACATCTCTAAGGAAGTCTCCCTTATTGTTTCTAGCACAGCACAAGAAATATTCTGATCATCTCTTCTCCAACAATTCATTTATTCATCCTAGATGCTTTCTGAGTATTTGGGTTCTCAGGAAGATGAAACCAGAGTTAGATTATGGAGTCAGCATTCATCATGAGCAGATGCATCTCTCCCTCTGCATGGAATCTAACAGTGAGTGCATTTGCCACCAGTGGGGTGATTATTGAGGAGAAAGTCATGAGAGGAAAATCAGTTTTAATCTGTAACTCAGATGCTATTTGAAATACTTATGGAGATTATGGGCGATCCTACTTAAGGCTTTTATTAAAACTTATGTATAAACTTCTTCCCCAAATGGGCATAGTATGCCATCTTATTTTATCCTTTTCTTATTAATGTATTCTTTGTCTGTCTATATTACCTTCACCTTGTCTATCAGATGGAATATGACCTAATAGTCAGTATTCCATCACTGTGATAACATAGAATACTTTAAAAAAAGCTTTAGGAACCTGCAATTTGGCTCATGACTCCAGAGGGTTCAGTTGGTGGTCACTTGGCTCTGTGTTTTATGTGACCACGGTCAGACAAAGCATTGGCAGTAGAGCAGGTGATGACACGAGCTGCTTATCCTAGATGGGCAAGCAACAGAGAAAGGAGGAGGCAGCTCACACTCACTGACATATTTCCTCCAACTAGGTCCTCTCACCAATAATAACTTCACTAATAATACCAACAACAGAAGGCTAAGCTGCTAGTAAATCAGCCTCTATGGACATTCAGATCCAACCTATAAGATTGTACTTTGTCTGAGGTTCATATTGAATGGAACTGAGCATCTCTTCAGACCATCTCTAGCTCTTTTGGTGGGAGTCATTTCTACTTTCTCAGAGTTCCTTTGACACCTTTTCACACTCTAGTGAACAGCAGACCTTTTCAGTGTGCAGAAAGGCAAAGTATACATGGGAAAAATGTATTATTTGGCTTTAAATTCTTCATTTTTGTCAGATGAAAGATTTACCTGCAATATGCTGTTAGTGCATGTGTCAGATACCCATTACATACTATGCCATTTGCATAGAAGAATGCAATCAAATATTACAGTTTGGTTGCATTTTTCATTTATGTCAACATATCTCCTTTCATAAGGAAACAAAGTATGTGTGGGAGGGAGCAACACTCTTATTAACTGCAATGAACCAACTGCTATAATTTTCAAGCTCTCATTATTCAGTAAAACCTAGCTTCCGAGGAATTTCAGGCAGTCAAAAGTTTGATTCTGCACTAAGTTTCTGAATGTCATCATTAAGCAGCTATGTGAGTCTGTTCTTTGTCAGTATAACTAAATACCTAAAGTTGGATATTCATGAAAAGAAAGGATTTATTAGCATGGCATGTACTTTTGGAGAATGAAAGTACAAGACCATGCAACTCAATCAGTTATGTCCACGTTGAGGGCCATGGCATACAGCATCATAATGGCAGTGAGAAAGGAAGCCATAATGGGACAGAGTTCCGTAAGAATTAGGTTGATCATTCCCTAGGACTTACCTCTAATGACCTAGGCTTTTAAAGGTTTCTACCACCTTGTGACATTGATGGCCAAGCTTACTTGAAATCCTGGTAGACAAATCCATATTCAATGTATACGGAAACGTGAGTTAACTTGGGATTATTCATGTTTTATGTTGTCCCACTTATCTCCCTGTTCTGCTGAATGAACAAAAGGTGACAGTGAAAAGTTGAAGCTGAATCATGGATACTGATAGATTAATGGTTAAAGAAGTGAGTCGTACTTCGATTTATATGTGATTTCGATTATAAAATTAAGTTGAAATGATAATCATTACAAACATAGTTTTTTCTCTAGGTGATCCAAATTTATCAATACTTTGTTATTTTGTTGCTCTTCTGAGAATGCTTCTTGTAACACATGGTACCTGATATTATTTCCCCTTTTGATAAACCCCCAACCACACTATACTAGATAAGTTTCTCAAAAAAAAAAAACCACCCATTCTTATGGATTAGACATTAGATTAAGGTCACAGGATGAGATACTGCTAGAAGTCCACTTTGAATATTCGTTTTCCCTCCCCTAATTCAGAGTTGTACGCAAGTATCCAAAATCCATATGTCAATTATAGCTACCATGGTGCTCTCTGGTGGTACTTCCTTTCTTGGTATCCTGTACTTCCCAGTCAGCATTGACCGGCTATTTGCCTGGGGCAAATCTTTTGAGCTTCTATATTAAAGGAACTAAAGCCTTTGTATTATGTCATGTAGGGTGAAGTGAATCAAGAGTTGGAACTCTTTTTAGTAACAAAGAATGGTGGGTTGAATGAGAGTGGCCCCAGAGGCTCATGTGTTTGAACTTGGTCCCTGCTGCCTTGTTCCCCACCACGGCAGCTGTGGGTTCTAAGTCCCCGGACATGAGAGGCTCAAATAAACTATTTTTTAAGTTGTCTTAGTCATAGTGTTTTATCATAGCAATAGAAAAGTAACTATGACACAGGGTTTAATAGTGTAAGATTTTTATTTTTATTCTTAGTAAGCTAGTTTTAAGGCATTAAAGATGGGCAGGTCAAAGATAAAAATCTAGTGGCCATCTGGAAATTCAGAATATCTTCAGAATTTTCATAAGTTTAGCATCTGTTCCCTTTTCTGCAATCCTGACTGCTACCATTACCTTAATGCTTTTAGAATGAAAAAAATTCTCCTAAATTGGTGACTGACATTTTAAGATAACATTAAATGGGCTTTCTTGTTGGCTGTGGTGTGCACTGGGATCTATTTCTTTCATATGCAGTTTCTTAAACAGACTCTAAATCACTCTTGATTTGGCATTCTTAGCAGATAATCTCCCCTCTCAGAGACTGTCACGGGGAAACTCCCTCTGCTTCCCACCTGCCCTTCTTCTCAAAACATTTTAGGAAGACTCAGCCATTTTCATAGATTTTTCTTAGGACAAGAGGCGGAGACCTGCCTCCTTTCAAGTCTTATGACAACCCCTTTGCCAACACTTTTCAAAAGTGTCAAGGGTACCCCCCACTTCAAAAGTGTACTTCTATAGCTGGAGTTAATCTTTCCAGCCTGATACCACAGCCACCTTGCCACAAATGACCACACAGAGACATATATTCATTATTAAACTTTTGGCCAATGGCTGGGACATCTTATTGCCTAGCTCTGTTTTAATTATTAACCCATTTCTATTAATCTATATATTTCCACATGGTCTTGGCTTACTGGAGAATGCCCAGACCTGTTGCTCCTTTGGCAGATACATGTTATCTCTTCATGGTGCCTCTCTGCCTGTCTCTCCAGCTCCTCTTCATCTCCTAGGCCTGCCTATCTTCCTACCTCTATTGATTAAACAGTGTTTTATTCATCAAACAATAACAGAAACACACATATGGAAGGACATTCCCCCATAATACTCCTCTGAATATTCCTTTTTCTGCTCTCTTTCTATCTTCAATTCCATAGCTGAAAATCAAATCCCTACACCCCAAGTAAATGACCAAATAACCACATGATGATCTCACTAGATGCTGAAAAAGCTTCTGACAAAGCCAACATGCCTGCATGATAAAGGGCTTAGAAAGATCAGGGATAACAGGAACATATATAAACATAATAAAGAAAATATACACCAAGCCAACAGCAAACATCAAACTAAATGGAGAGAAACACAATAATTGAATCCTCTAAAAGCAGGAACAAGACAAAGCTGTCTACTCTCTCCATATCTCTTCAATACTGTACTTGAAGTTCTAGCTAGAGGAGTAAGACAACAAAAGGAGATCAAGGGGATACAAATTGGAAAGAAGTCAAACTTCCACTATTTGCAGATGATATGATGGTTTACATAAATAGCCCAAAAATTTCTACCAGGGAACTCCTACAATGGATAAACACCCTCAGTAAAGTGACAAGGATACAAGATTAACTCAAAAAATCAGTAGCCCTACTATTTATAGATGATAAATGGTTTGAGAGAGAAATCAGAGAAACAACACACTTTACAATAGCCACAAACAACATAAAATATCTTGGGGTAACTATAACCTGTATGATAAGAACTTCAAGTCTTTAAAGAAAGAAACTAAAGAAGATATCAGAAAATGGAAAAATCTCTGATGCTTTTAGATAGGTAGGATCAACATAGTAAAATGGCAATCTACAGATTCAATGCAATCCCTATCAAAATTCACAGACCTTGAAAGAACAATATTCAGGTTCATATGGAAAAACAAAAAAACCCAGGATAGCCAAAACAACCCTGTACCATAAAGGAACTTCCAGAGGATCGCCATGTATGACTTCAAGCTCTATTATAGAGCTATCATAATGAACATATCTTGGTATTGGCACAAAAACAGACAGATAGGCAGACCAATGTAGTCAAACCTAAGATCCTAATATTAATCCACACACTTATGAACACCTGATTTTTGATGAAGAAGCTAAAATTATACTATGGAAAAAAGAAAACAACTTCAACAAATGGTGTTGGTGTAACTGGATACTAACATGTAGAAGATTGCCGATAGGTCCATGTCTATCACCATGCACAAAACTTAAGTCCAAATGGATCAAAGACATCAACATAAATTCAGCCACATCAAGCCTCTTAAAAGAGAAAGTGGGAAATGCCCTTGAACGAATTGGTATAGGAGACCACTTCCTGAACATAACACTAGTGACACAGACACTGAGATTGATAATTAATAAATGGGACCTCCTGAAATTGAGAAATTGCAAGGTAAAAGACACATTCAACAAGACAAAGGACAGCCCACAGAAAGGGAAAAGATCTTCACCAACCCCACATCTGAGAGAGAATTGATCTCCAAAATATACAAAGAAGTCAAGAAACTAGACACCAAAAAACCAAATAATTCAATTAAAAATGGGGTACAGATGTGAACAGAGAATTCTTAATAGAGGAATCTCAAATGGCCTAAAGACACTTAAGAAATTATTCAACATCCTTAGCTCTCAGAGAAATGCAAATAAAAACAACTCTGAGATACTATCTTACACCTGTCAGAATGACTAAAATCAAAAATACCAATGATAGTTTATGCTGGAGAGGATATGGAGAAAGAGGAACACTCATCAATTTCTTGTGGGAATGCAAACTTGTACAGACACTTTGGAAATCAGTATCGAAGTTTCTCATGAAAATGACAATCAGTTTTACTTAGGATCCAACAATTCCACTCTTGGGCATATATCCAAAGGATGCACATTCATCTCACAAGGACAATCTGTTCAACGATATTTACAGCAGCATTATTTGTAATAGACAGACCTGGAAGCAACTTACATGTCCCTCAACAGAAGATTAGATTTTTAAAAATGTAGTACATTTACACGATGGAGTACTACTCAGTAGAAAAAAATGCAATCTTGAAATTCTCAGTCAAATGGATGGAAGTAGAAGAAACCATCCTGAGTGAGGTAACCCAGACACAGAAAGAAAAGCATATGTACTCATTCATAAGTAGATATTAGACATAGAGGAAAGGATAAGCAGCCTACAATCCATAACCCCAGAGAACCTAGGAAACAAGGAGGACCCTAAGAGAGACATACACAAACCTCCCAAGAAGAGGAAATGGACAGGATCTCCTGAGTAAATTGGGAGCACATGGGGGAGGTATGGAGGTAGGAGAATCAGGAGGGGAGAAGGGAATGTGGAAGAGAATATGAGGGATCAGGAAGTTTGAGTTGGGGGAAGAACAGAGAAGGAGAGCAAGGAAAGAGATACCTTAATAGAGAGAGCCATTATGTATTTAATTTAATTATGGATTTAATTTATAAATCTGGCACTAGGGAAATCTCCAGGGATCTACAAGGATGACCCCCAACTAAGAATTTAAACAATAGTGGAGAGGCTACTTGAAATGCCCTTCCCCTATAATGAGATTGATGACTACCTTAAATACCATAATATTGCCTTTATCCAGTAACTGATGGAAGCAGAAGCAGAGATTCACAACTAAACACTGAGATGAACTACTGGAATCTAGTTGTAGAGAGGGAGGAGTGATGAGCAAAGGGATAAAGACCATGTTGGGGAAGCCCACAGAAACAACTGACCTGAACAAGGGGGAGCTCTTGGACCCCAGACTGATGGCTGAGAGGCCAGCATGGTGCTGATCCAGACCCCCTAAATTTGGGTCTCAGCGAGGAGGCTTTGGCAATCTATGGGGCAATCTATAGTATCCCTGGCATACAAATGGAGTTTGGGAGCGTATCCCACATTGAGGAATGCTCTTTCAGCCTGAACACATGGGGGAGGGCCTAAGCCCTGCCCTGGATGAAATGAGACTCTGGAGATTCTCCATGGAGGGTCTTACCCTCCCTGTTGAGCAGAGTGGGGACTGAATAGGGGGTTGGGAAGGGGGAGGGAGCTGGGACTGACATGTGAAGCAAGCTTGTTTCTAATTTAAATAAAGAAAAAGAAATAAAAGAATTATAACCAGTGTTTATGCTGCAACCAGCATCTTCCAGTAAAGTGACAACATAAAGAAGGGAGATGAGGAGGTCTATCTATGCTCTCTGAGCATTAGAAAATGAGGAGCTGTTTATCTTGCCACACACAAGTGAGTCTGTGAGGACACTACTGTTGGCATATATCAGGGAATGGGTAGTGTTTAAGACAGGAATATTCTAGAAATGTTAGCAATGCAGAGCTGGGAGAGGAGTCTATACTGCCACTCAGCATGCTGTTGACTTGTTGTAAACAAGCAAGGCCAAGGTGCCTGCCAAGAGACGTAGGGTGCATGGTGAGCATAGTGAGTACTCTCAGAGCAGCGGTGCCATCCTGAAATGGGTAAAGGAAATTGATCGGAAATAACGAAAGCCAAAGAGAAACTTGTCTGAGTTCAAGCTAAGGCTAAGCCTTCACAGAGTCACACACCCTTATAAGACTAAAGCGAAGGAGCCTGAGTTGCTAGAACCTCCATTTCCTATAGATTTGTGGCTTAACAGGTGACCAAAAGAAGTAAAGGACTTAGACCATAAACATATGTATGTTTTCTTTTCATTGAAGTGTGGGATCTTCTCCCACCACAGATTGTTTTTAAGTTTATTGTCATTGTCCTATTTCATTTTGTCTTTCTTTTTCAACTTTAGCAATATTCTTGCCAAAAGATGTGGCCTGGTATACAAGAAGTACAGTCTACTAGTTAGAAACTGACCAAATATTTATAAAATAACAGTTACAATGGATTCAAGAGAGTCCTCCTAAACCACCGTGTGGTAAAGATGTTGGGAAATCAGTGGAAGATGAGATAGGGTGGTGTGCATGCTATCCCATGTACTCATAAGACTGAGGCAGGAGCATGCTGAGGTCAAGGCCAGCCTGGGAATTATGTTTCAGCTGAAGAGACACATTAGTTATAATTTTGTTATAAATGTCTAGATTTCTATTGAAGGTTTTTTGAAAACTTTATACATAATATTGCATTTACAATATTTCCAACCTTAACTCTTTCACCTCTATCTTCCCCATGTCCCCACACCAATACATGCTCACCCCAAAACCAAAATGTCCACCACGTGATAAACAGACTAACAAATACATTGTTTCAATATGACGGAATATTACTTAGCTAAAAGGTGGATAGAAATGGCCAGATTTCAAAAATCCAAAATGTGCCTCTGAAGATAGATTGTTTACTTAGCCTTCTGAGAAGGAGGGACAAGCTGGGAATTGTTTTGACCACCAAATGGAATTCAAAATAGAACAGTGGTGTAAGTTGGGCTTTGAACTAACAAAACATCTCTAAATCTGAAAGGAGGGAATTATATTATTTTCAAATGGTAAATTTTGCCTAGTTACATTTATATTATTATTCTCTATGCTTGAAACCGAATATTCTATGTCAATTTTAGATAAACTTTTAAAGAGAATATGCATTTCAGTTTTCTTGTGGGTTTAAATCGTAGAATGCAGAAAGTAGATAGGCTTTGAAAATGCCGTTAATTTTAGGTAGCAACTTGATTAGACTAGGGAATGGCTAGTAATGCACAAGAATATTACTATGAGGTCAATATTGGATCGAGTCTCTGTAGAAATTTGCGAGTGGACCCTACAACTTGGGGGGAGGCGACTCAGCCATTTGCTTAGCTGGGCGCCTTCTAATCAGCAAGGCCCTTCTTTTTTTTTTAATTTTTAATTTTAATTTTAAATAGACTGTTTTACATGTCAATCCCAGTTCCCTCTCCCTCCCCTCCTCCCGTACTCCCCACCTCCCCCAGCCTTCCACCCTATTGCCAATTCCTTCCACATAGGGGATATCTAGAGTTTGTCATTTCACTCCAGGTAGGGTCCGGGCACTCCCCCGAAGAGTCCAGGCTGAGAGAGCATCCCTCTTTGTGCTATGGGCACACGATGACTGTATTCCAGGGATAGACACTGATCCACTGCTCAAGGCCCCATAGGTTGCCCAGGCCTTCTCACTGACACTCACATTCGGGGGTCCAGATCAGTCCCATGCTGGCCTTGGCGAGGCCTTTCTAATCGGCGAGGCCCACAGAGAACAGGACCAGAAGGCGCAATGTGGTGCCGATCTTTCTCTGGGAGCTAGTTAGCCTCTCCTGACCCTGGACATTACAAATTGAGGCTGGTCACTTTTGACTCTAGGAGGCCACTATGGTCCCACAGGTCCTTAGGCCTTCAGCCTGGAGTGCGAGCTACAGCACTGGCTTCCCTGGCTCCCAAACCGTTGAGTTTGGACTGAACCATGCTGCAGACATCCAGACATTCAAAGCTTACAGATAGCTTACTGTGAGGCTTTTCCTGAGGGAATAAATATTCCTAAAAAATTGCCTATGAATCCATCAATTTATCTATCGTGCACCATCCATCTATCATCGTTCTGTAATCTATCAAGCTATTATTTGTCTACCATCTGTCCTTAATCTATAATCTATCATACACACACATATGCATATATATGTATGTATGTATATATATGTGTGTGTGTGTCTTCTTTCTTTATGTTTTCTTTCTACCTATTCATATATGCAGTTTATCTGTCTCTCTTTAGAACTCTGAAGTAACATGCTAACTAAAAGTTTAGTGTTTATTTTAGTCTCTTTAAAGACTTCAAAATGTTCTAGTCTTCCAGTAGAGAATGACCTTGTCATAACTCGTGGAATAGGTGACTAATTATTAATGACACATGGGAATTATTTTAACATAAACATTTGATTTGGGAAACATTTTGAGTAAATGTTTATTTATTTACTTTTGTTGTTTGTTTTTGTTTTTGTTTTTTTGAGACAATGTTTCTCTGTGTAACAGTCCTGGCTGTCCTGGAACTCACTTTGCAGTCCAGGATGGCCTCAAACTCAATGAGATCTGCCTGCCTCTGCCTCCCAGGAGCTGGGATTAAGAGCATGTGCCACCACTGCCTGGCTTTTTCGGGCTTGGTTGGGAGAGGCAGGACTACTGTCTCAAAAACTGGGATTAAAGAGGCATATGCTACTACATCTAGTTTGAATGTATTTCTTCGCTCAGAATATAAGGAAAGCCTTGTGATACAAGTAACATTATTAGTGTAGAATTTATTGTTATTTTGCATTCTCTTGATTTCCTGTCATGAAAATCCAATGAAGGAGAAAGAATAGAAAATTTAAGTGATAATTTGATAGTTACTACAAAATAAATCATGAATTAATAAAAATATTCCATAAGTAATTATCCACTTCTAAAATGAAAGGTAGATATAGATATTTTAAAGTACATTTCAAAGTTCAAAACAGAGAGAATGAATTTTTTATATAACAAAATAACCTCTAACAGCCTTGAGTTGAGGATCTACAGAGTTAGGGTCTTATATTTTCAGTCATCTCCCAACACCTAGACCAGTTTGTACAATAAAAATATTGTGAATGATTTGTAAGTTGTAACTATTCTGAGTCAGAGCAGTAAGTGAACATGTCACTTTGTTTCATGTTTAAAACTGTTTCTTGTTAAAGGCAGTAGGTAAACTGGTATATTTTACCTTTTCCCTTCCAATAATCAGCTTTTCAACTTTCACTTACAAGTAATTGTAACACAAAAAATAGAAACCCAGAGACAGATATTAGGGTTCAAGCTTCACTGACACAAAGCAGTCAAGCTGATAGATTTTACCTTTACCAAGCTGAAATATCAATTCTGTCTCCATGAATCCTCAGAGGCAAAAGCTCTCAGTTGCTGTCTCCTCCTTACATTCCTTTTTCTGCCCAGCCACATTTTCCAGTCTCCACGTCCCTAGTGCTGGCATTTGTCATTAGAGGTATGTGATCCCAAGTGGAGAGATCAAAGGTGTGAGCTGTCTTACTCTTCACTCTTGCATAGGCCTGGGTGGCCTTGAACTCAGAGTGATCCATCTGCCTGTCTCCTGATTCCTGGGATTAAAGGTGTGTGCCACCACTGCCTAGCTTCTACAGCTAACTAGTGTGGCTGGCTTTGCTTTCTGATACTTCAGGCAATCATCATTAAATCATAAATAGTAAAACACCACAAACAATAACATGTTTTAGAAACAAAGAATCTGTGTTAAATAAAGGCTGAAACAAACATTCTTTTCTGGATATATAATGTATTTTTATTCTGTGACATTTGGCATCAGTGAATATATTTCCTTAAGTGGCCATTATAGGAATGAACAAACATTTAGTGCATATAAGATAGAGGGAGTATATATGTACCTCTTCTGCCATGAATGAGACCCCAAAACCCATTAACTCCAATTACTTTAGAAGTTCCTATTGAATATTCAAGAGATAAGCTCCTGGACAGCCTGTGAGCCTCCTAGTCTGCACCACTGAGTACCAGTCCAAAAGAAACACTACCTTGTGTAAGTCTACAGTTAAAAGACAGCAATTTTTAAGTTAAGTCAAAGGCATTAGAATTCAATCAAAGATATTCATGACAATTTGGAAGATGTAATTAAATTTGACTGCTTAGCTAGCACACAAACAAAAATAATTTGACAGGCAGAAATAGACAAAGAAATTATTAAATATCAGCCTGTCTTTCAGAAGTCAGGTTGAAAATAATATTTGGTAAAATTTAGAGTTAGAGTAACTAAAACTGAGTTTTTCTAATTTGATTTTATTCTGCTCTATAACTGTAAAAACCTTAAAGGGCTTTGAAATCATTTATGAACCATAGTCAAGGTTACAAAGAGAATGGCTCTTTAGAGAAATAGGTGGAGAGAAGCCAAAGCAACTTGGAGTTACAGCATCAGTAAGGAGAGTTGTTCAAAAATGAATTTAGCAGCAAAAAAGTTAAAATATACATAGAATGCACTCCTGTTTCTGGTCCAGTCTCTTTCTTTGCTGAACATGCGCTGGAAACATGGTGAACATTTTAAAACCTAAGGCATGCAGCAAGCACTCGTCCATGTAGCGACACAATAGGAGAGCAGGATGTTCTGGACACCCAGAGAAAGCAGCTCTGTGCAGGAAATACAGTGGCTATGGTGGACAGACTGAGCCCACATTCCCCAGAAACCTAGGACTACAAAGAAGACCATGCTGAGGCTTGACTCTGTTGAGCCAACTGCAGAGCTAAAGAATGTTGTTCGCTGTAAACATTTTTACCTCAAAAGTGGCAAAAAGGAAAAGGGTCAAGAAAGCCGATTCTGAGCTGATTTTGTTCTAAGAGCAATAAAACCTGAGGATATAAGAACAAATATTTAGAATGCAATTAGGGCTTATGCTGGTTTAGTGAAGAGGCAGGCAGTTGTAGGTTCTTGTCCTCTGGACAGCTAGCTAGGTTCCCAGTACCAGGAGGCATTGCCTCTTGTTGAGTGACCTTAAGTCTTACTAGAGAGCTGTTGGCTACCACAAAGGTATAAGTGTCACTACTGTGTCCTTATTGGATACCACAAAGGTATCCAATTTGAAAGAGAACAAGGAAGGGTACATGGAACAGCCTAGAGGAAGGAAAGGGAAGGGAGAAAATATGTAAGTAAATTGCTATGTAAAGATGGAGGATGGAGGTTGGTTTCTGCCCCTCCTGGTCCCACAGCCACTTTGCCCCAATAAACACATGGATGCTAGATTAATTATTAAACGGTTGGTTGATGGCTAGGGCTTTTTATTGGCTATATATTTCTATACGGCCTTATCTTACCAGAGAACACCTGGCACATCCTATCTTCCTGGTCTCTACATGGCGTCTCTCCCTGGCAGCCTCTTGCTGCCTCCTCCCCTAGAATTCTCCTCATCTCATAGCCTTACCTATACTTCCTGCATGGCTATTGGTCAATCAGTGTTCTATTCACCAACCAATAAAAGAAACGCATATACAGAAGAATATCCCCCATCAAACCTGTTTGTTTTCTAATGAGACAGAGTAAGAAATGATATGGATTTGAGTGTGGAGGGTCGTAAGGAGGACCTGGGGGAAGTTGGAGGAGGAGCAGCTATAATCAGAATATGTTGTATGGAAAAAATTTCTAACAAGAAAATAATTTTAAAAGACAGTAAAATCTTACAGTTATATTTTAAAATGTGTAAGGGGAACATTGATAAGCAAGGTGAAGAGTAATTTTCAGTGTAACTATGGATTAGTAAAAGCTAAATAACTCAACAGAAGAATAAGTGTGAAATGAGGAAATAGTTGAAGTGAAAGTTAAAAATAAATTTATGAATGTTTGACAATTATAGACTGAAAGGAGGAATTATGAAGCAAGTTCCCACAATAATTCTGAGGTCTGGGTGCCTGTTCCATCTCTGCAACTTAACCCTCAAATGCTAGACCCACGAAACATGCTGCCTCAATTTCTAGAACTGGGCCTTAAAAGAAAGTCCAGTTTATACTTATAAGTCTTTAAATACCAGGACAAATTCACCATCCTTTGGGAAGCTCTAACAGAAGAAGCAACAGACAGCACCGATTTTCTTAGATCTTCTGTCTCTAGCAACAAGGAGAGGTGAACTGCTTGCACTGGGTCCTGTCAAATATTAAGAGTTCAAATAAAGCGATTGTAGCTCCTGCTGGAGTCCTTAATGGGGAAGTACTTTGTTGTGCATCAAAAGACAACCAATGCAGAATTTGGTGTATGAATTGGTTCCCTGCTTTATCCAAGCTTCCAAACCATGGAACTGACCACAGGAATGGATGGCTAAAGAGAATGAGAAAAGCCTCAGAGCTGAAGAGGGTACTGCTTCTGAATTCTAAAAGATTTCACAATACTTTGGTAAAGGGTTAAAATACAGTACAGAAATGTATAGAAAGCTAAAAGTTTGGGTCTAGCGATGGAAAACTAGGTTGCTCCATTGAGAGGAATAGGAATGGATTTTTCAATTTGCTTTCTTTTTTTTCTCAGCATTGTATACCGTGTGTGTGTGTGTGTGTGTGTGTGTGTGTGTGTGTGTGTGTGTGTGTGTGTGTTGTGTTTTGGGGAATATCATATATCATATGATATCATATATCATATGATCATACATCATATGATCCCCTGTCCACACCTCCCATCATCTGGAATTTCAAACAGACCCCTATGCCCACTCATGACCCCCACCTGACTTTTTTATAAGAGTTCTGGGATTCCAACTCTGATCATCGAACTTGCACAGGAGTTTTACCAGTGAGACATTTCTCCAACCCTGAGCTTGGTTTCACATATTTATTTCTATTTTATTTCCATTGGTGTTTTGCTGCATGTATGTCTGTGTGTGGATGTCAGTTACAGACAGTTGAGAGCTGCTGTTTGGGTGCTGGAACTTGAACCCAAGGACCTCTGGAAGAGCAGTCAGTGTTCTTAACCACTTAGCCATCTCTCTAGCCCCTTTACTTGGTTTCTTAACTCAAGATAGTTTGAAGCAATCTTCTCACTTGCAGGGGAATAAGCTGGTCCCGTTAGTCGGTTCCAGAAGCTGGAAAGATGGACCATGGAGGGGAGGAGTATGGAAGGAAGATGGTTGAAGGAAAAAATTCTCACACTCTGGAGAGCACAGTGGGGCAGCCATGTGACAATAGTTAGTCTCACACTTCAGAATAGCTAGCAGACAACTTCGGAATATCCTCAGCCTGGAGAAATGAGTACAGTCTGAGGCAATGGGAGGGTATGCTTAACTTCCCTGATTATCTCATCACACATGGTATACATGTATTGAAACACCACATTGCAGCCCATAAATATGAACAATACATATGTGCCATCAATTCTTTAGTTAATTAAAAGGGAAAAATAAACAAAACAAAAGCCCACAGTAATCTCCTTCCTGCCTGCCTTCTCTTTATAGTAGACTGGAGGCCATAAAGTAGCTTGCTTGTGCCCTGCTCTGACCATGTTGGTTCACACAGGTAGAGCTTCTTCTGGGAGTGTGATCTTTAAAGCTAATTTACCGAGACATGGCTGACAGGTACTCAAGCGGCCACTGCAGCTTTAGGAAAATGGAGCTCGTTTGAAGGCATGCTGTGGGTTTATGTGGGCTTGCACCAAGGATCCAGCAATCTGCTGAGTTCAGAAAATGCAGAGAGCAATGTCAAATTCCATGCATGAAGCCCGGGACTGGGCTGTGTGAAGCTTTGAAAGTGACACCCAGGTTGCAGTAGAGACCCCAGGATTTTGAAGGTGTTAGAAGCAGGAGCATTTGATGAGGAAAGCAGTAAGCACTGTGTAGAATCTTCTCCAGGAAGAGGCCGTGTGTGATGTGCAAGGACTGGACACCAAAGGCTGTGGGAACACAGATGAGGCCACTGTGGCCTCTGATGAGAGACTTAGAACACAGGGTGTGTTGCTTGTCCAAGTAGGTTTGGTTAGCTTTTTCCTTCTGCCCTTCCATTTGGAATTAGAATGCTTACTGTGTACAACAGTATATTCAAAATGTATAACTTGCTTTTTTGTCTTGCAGCAAGCATCTTTAACTGTTGAACGACCTTGTTGGTCTCTGAATATTATTCTTTTTCTAAAACGGTCAACACCATCAACTACTGGACAGTAATTCTGCTTTTAACATGTGATGAGTTATGTTTTACGTTTAGTGCAACAATACTTAGGAAGATATATCATCCTAAAATGTGCAGCATCCAACTTGAAATATTTTGGCATTTTGTATTTTAAACTATTATTATTTGTACATCTTTGTATTTCTCTTACATTAAATTTATAATTAATTATATGATGATCTTTTTACTGTCAAATATTTATATTGTTTCTATTTTTCTGTAATTTGTATTATTATTTTCTTCTGGTGTTTTCTTATAATCTTTGTATATTTCATCTTCAACTTTTTGATATTTTTATATCTTAAAAATCTATCAAAGTCTAATTGGCAATCCTCTTTTAAGTGTCTATTTCTACCACTTGTGTTATTAAAATTGCTTCCTGAATTCATTCCTACCAATTTTATTCTATTTATTCCTTTTCATCTTCCCATAAATGAGGAAGATTTTCTGGACAGTATCATTTTCCTATTATCTTTATTAATTCTTTTTGGCACCTAATACATATATCTTTCCTGTTATTT
This sequence comes from Mesocricetus auratus, assembly GCF_017639785.1. NCBI lineage: Eukaryota > Metazoa > Chordata > Mammalia > Rodentia > Cricetidae > Mesocricetus > Mesocricetus auratus. Next base: position 3,129,409 of record NW_024429218.1, on the reverse strand, counting down.
TTTAGACAACTTCTAACCTCATCCAATTCCTTAATTCTCTTTTCATATGAGTTGAATATGTAATTATCTATTGGATTTAAAATTATAATTACTGCTTTTATACACAAAAATACTTTTTGGCAATTGTTTTTGAAATTTCTTCCTATGATATTTTTTATTTATGTATTTAAACTTGCTTTTTATTCACTAATATCTATTAATGACATTTAATCTTTTCTCTCTTGTATGTAATTGAGTCATTCCGTGCTTGATGGCACTTTCTCCAGTGTTTGCTGGCCCTTGCACAGGGAGCACAATTCTTTGATTTGTTTTATAATTTTCAACTCCGAACTCATGTTCCTTGGAACTTTTTGGGAGAGTTCTTTGATGCCAAATTTGAAGTTTTTTTCTACTAAGAACTTCTCCTTGCTGTAGAAAAATACATCATGAATGGGTGTTCTTCTCCCCAAATTTGCATGCATTTGTGGTACAGCCACTAATGAAGACAGGGCTATCTTATAATAACTTCTGGCAACAAGGACAAGTTGGAGGATTCTTTGCTGGCTCCTGATGTAGGGCATCATGACCTTCAGAACACTGTCAGAGCTAGATTTATGCAGTAGACATTGCCAGTCATCTTTAAGCAAAAGAATTGCTTTTACTGCATCCACTGAAATTAAACTATTTTAAGTGACTAATTTCTAGCTGGGGCTTCTCACAGATGTCATTGGCATGGCTTAGGCATGACTCACCTCCCAAAATTTCCATTTTTGCTTCAATTTGATCTCTGTTCATTTTAACCTTTTGTTTTCTTTTGTTGCCTCATCAGTATATTAGTGTTAAAAGTTTGATGTAATTATTATCTATCTTTTCAGCATAGCCGTTAGTGGTGCCCAGCCTGTCATACTACTAGAAATGGAAAATAGTAGATATAGTACAACTTTCTTAATATATATAAATTGTATAACCTTCCCTGTCTCTCCTACAGTTTGTGACATTTTAGCAATCATCATTCTTCTACAGGATTCAGATTTCACGTCAAACTTTTGTTTGATTTTCCTTGAAATAGGCATGAAGTCCAAATTCCTTGGTATAAGCAAAAGAAATAATCATTAAGAAGGAGTTGATATGTAAGACATGAGTCTAGGAACAGAACCAATCCAAGAATGGAATAATCCAAGAGTATCTTGTTGTACAGAAGGCCATAGAGCTATTTTACTACTAAGGGGAAAAATATCAAATCTTCTGAATTTACCACTTAATATTTGAAGCACATGAAATTATTTGCTTAATCAGCAAAAGCTCTTTGACAGCAAATTTCAAGTACTTAAGAATGCATAAGACTTCTTGTCCATGAATAGAATGAGCAGAAAGATGGTTATATGACCTATTGTAGAAGTCTTCCCAAATGATACGTTTATTGCAGATGGATAATGATATGTTGCCTCTCTTTGCTATAGCTCAGCATAATTGTTATTGACATTTTGTTCCATTTTCTATTACCTACAAAGTGGTAATGAACAGAAAACTAAGTCTCCTTTCCAAAACGTTCAAGCTATTTTTCACTGGCTAACAGACTGTGATTTTAGCATCATGTGATCATTTCCTCAGTTCCATAAAATTAAGATTAATTTCAAAACCTATGATCTTCATTAATAAGGAGTACAATGAAATAAAAAAGCAGATAATACACTATATTGCTTCGCACTCTCCTATTTGAATGCTTAGTACATATGCACAGACTCAGACTCATCTGCAGACCCAACTGGAAAGAAAAACTAAGTTCTTGAACAGAATGGGAAATTTTGTTGATAACATAGCAATGTATCTAATACACTGGCAATGACTACTTAATAAAAATCTTTAGACAGGTTAAAATAAATTTTGAACAGAAAATTACCATGGTTTCCTTCCACAAACTGAAGTATCTGTAGAGAAAGAGAGTTCTTTCCTTACAAAAGACAGATTAACAGAGTTTTATTAACAGACACGCATACTCAGAGACAAGAAAATCAATGGCATGATGAGACCTAGGTGTGCATAACATCTTATGAAACAAAACAAACTCAGTGTTTAAGGAAGAGAGAAGATAAAGCAAAGGGATTCTGAGCTTCCAGGCAGGTGGACTGTGGAAGGCAAGCATAGCTACACATGGAAAGCAATGAGGAAAGACTGGATTTGTTTGGTAGATTCCTCTGATAGCATTTCAAGGTAGCTCAGAACCAGACCTTCTGCTACTGTTTAACTCCTATTGATCTTGGTAAAATGGGAAATGGAGCCCACCTTGAAGAGTTATGTTGTCTTTAGGTAAACAGTTAACTAGTGTGTTTATTAAAGAAGGTTCTAAGAAGTAGAGTTTGGGCAACCACATGATAGAAAGCACTGTTTTATGATTTGTCTTGTTGTTTGCACTAAACCGTCTCTCCATGTATAAGATGAAGCTTTTCCTACCTGAAGGAATATACTCACATTAACCCTACAATCTTCTGCGGCCAACTCTGTGATGGGATATACTTAAGCTTCTTCAAATTGTATCCATCCTGTTTCTTGTTAAGTTTTTCTGAAAGGAATAAATGCAATAATAATTAATGCAGACTGTATGCCTAGCCTACCTCCAAGCTACTGAACTACTACTGCTTTGAACATCTGCTTATTAATGACTTCAAGCTCCAACACTGCTACTAGATCTTGCACCATGACAAAAAGGCCAAACTGCCTTTCCAGGCTATAGGAATATCTGAACATGGGGGTTTCTATAATTTGAATGTGTCATTTGTTAAAGTCTTTGACCCTAGTTTCACAATCCTGAGAGACTGTAGCAACCTTTATAGGTGGGATCTAGTAGGGGGTCTCCTGGTCATTGCTAGCATGCCTCAAATGTAGATATTTGGATACCAATATCTTCCATTTTCTCTTTTTTCCCCTTGGTCATGAAGTGCACACATGTCTGCCATGACACACTGCCTACCCAATAGCCTAAAGCAACAGGGTCAATCAAAATGGAGCAGGAGCTCAATGTTCAGTATTTTGTTATTGTCATAGAAAGCTGACTAACTAAAGCTGAGGAAAATTTCCCCCCCTTCTCTCTCCAAGGTCCCAGTGTTCATTGTTTGCAGCATGAAGAGCCTTCCTATAAACTTGGGAATGTTGGTGGCCTGAAGTTTACTTAATCATGATATGTCACATTATTTCGACAAATTCAACATTCTCTCTCACCTCACCTACATGCTGTATCCAATTGCAGCATGCAGCAGTAGCTTTGTTTTCATCTGATAGGGAGGGGACACTGTTGCAGCCACTGGTGACTTCGGCACATAGGTTGGCCACTCCTTAGCTAGTGTTTCTGTTATGAAACAGAGGTGCTTTTTTTCCTTCAAACATTCCCAGATCTTCTAAATTTGCCAGCATAACAAATACAAGAATGTCAGGGGAGCACTGAAACTGTTAACCACAAAGAATACTGGTGGTGGTGGCAGGGGTGCCATAGTTCATATTTTAAACCCCCAGTTGTGAGTCACGGTATTTCAGTTGAGGTAAGTGTCATGTGTATGTGGCAAGAAAAAGAACCCTTGTCAAATGGCTATTTGTTCCCAGTTTCTTTATGATCAACAACATAACAACATAATAATCGTAGGGCCACATCTTGTGATCCCCTACCCAATGAATAGCTTCAGTACACCCGAATTTCACATTAAAAGAAGACGACTATTAAAATCCACTCAGTTGATGTTGACTGGGCTTCTGCAGTCAGACTCATTGAGCAGTTTAAAATCTCTGATGATTTCTTCCTTTCCTGATTCTTTGCTGCATTTAAACTCTGTGAGCTTAAAAGTCATAAACTCATTTTATTTTTCATATCACTCATTTCTAAGCAAAATGAAGCACATCCCTTCTAAAAAGAAAAGGCATTAAATTAAGCACTTACCTAGACCAAAATATTCTCAGTTGTTACCCCGGGCATATGCAAAGACATTCACAGTTAGCAGATGAGTTTGGGATGGGGTTCTCTATAGTTTTGGTTCCCCATGCTATTCTTTTAAGCTCAACGACTCCATTAAGTCAAAATGAAGGCCTTGAAAGCAAGGTCTTTCGAATGATGAACAAAGCAGGGTAACTGGAAGCAAACTGACTTTTCTCAGGTTGGAACTCCTCATACATATAAGAAATGTAGCACAAATCCCACATTGCAAGTAGAAAGATAGCATTGTTGTCATACTCCAAGATGAGCTAGCTACACTCTAGACACGCTATCTCTCATGGAAAAATCTGTAACAACGTTTTTTTCCTAATAAAACTGGCTTGACTCCTCCTTCCTCCTTGTGTGTGTGCTCCCATTGCTAATATAGTACCAGCCTTTTTATCTAACATTTGCTTCTGCTTTCAATTCTGTAAGTTTAAGCCCTCACCTTCCCATCCTTTTTTTTTTTCTCTGTTTGGACAGAATATCACGTGTACATGTGTGAGCAAGTTTGTGTGCATGCATGCACTTGAGCATTTGAGTATTAGTAAATGTGTGTGCTCATGTGCTTCCACAGAAAGAGCTATAATTTTTAAAAAAATTATCACCATGAATATTTTCCACTCCCCATCTCCCCCGACATCTTCTGCACTGCCTTTTCTCACAGTGCAGCATCCTCCCAGGATGAATTGCCAGCCATCAGTTGCTATGTGGGCAGCAAATGCAAGCTAATTTTAACCTTAGTTTAACCAAAGCACTACTCAAACTTTACAGCCACAGAAAAGAGCTGGTTTAGAAGAGGCCAAAGGGAACAGGAATGATGTGGATAGAGCATAGGACTGCCTCCTATTGTGCTTGTTCCAGTCTTTGATTCCCTCCCTGATGGATGAGAGTGAAGTCCACAGTGCTGAATATTGATTATTCCTAAAAAACATTGTCAGGCAGACAATATTTATCTGGGTCAATGCGCTCAGTTGGTGTGGTGCTAATAAGGCCAAAAGCATGGGCTCCTTCCCCATGAAAATCAGAAAAAAAAGACTCAGAAAGAAAAGCAAAGCTCTTCTACATTCAAAGTTGGACTGTAAACCTGGCCAGACATCCTGCAGATGCATGCTGTGGGTGACAAGTGAGGCTGGATGTGTTACCTGGGCATCAATCCAATGCAAATGTTCTAGACTTGTCTCCACACTGAGATCTTCTGGAAGTGAACGAGGGTTACAGCTGATTAGGATACTGGAATTCAATTCACGTGCTAGATAAAGCAGAATATTGGTGTCTGGCATTGACACGTTTTATAGAAAATCTGCAGCATAATGTCATCTATGCTAAAGTGTATCTTGTTTGCTTTAAAGAATCATTTTGTCTCTTCCACTAATTCCTGGGCTCATCTCTTATCTGCAATTCTACTTCTTGGCCACTTAGGAAAACACTAATTAGAAATGTCACTTCCTTTCCTGTTTTGCATGGCCATAGATAAGGTGCTCACATTCAGTAAACTAGGATTCTTCACATGGAAAAGTAGCCAAACTGCAGTGAGGATTCAGTGAAACTAAGAACAAAAACATAATTAGCTTGGTGCCTAAGAAATAAAAGAAATGCTCCAATGGTTGCTGTTTGAGTTACTGTGCCATGGGCATGGTGAAGCTCATAATGTTCAACCATTGAAAAGTGGTTCCCAATTTCTTCTGGTGCTTTTCCACTGGTATCACCCTTTCTTCATTGTGGCACTGTGTCCTCTGTCTTTGAGGGCCTTTTGTGTTCCCAGACCACCACCTTCCTGACCTGTGATTGAACATCAGTGCACTGATGGTTAAATGTGTTGCATCCTTCACCACTTGCTTTGGCATTGGTCTTGTACTTTACGCACATCTTGGGGTAGGCCTGTTGTTTTGTAACTTTCAAGGGTATTCACTGAGAAATTTACTCCTCTATCCACACATAAGTAATAAATGGCAGTACTTTGGATTGCCTGATATGAAGTATGTGTTTGAAAAGTATAGGGTATGTAGTTGCCAAGAAATTAGATACATAATTCTGTGTAGACTTTTTCTTTTTTAATGAATTATATTTAAGATATAGTAAGAGAGTGACTGTTGAGTCCTTCCAGTCTCTGAGACATTGGGTAAGACACAATAAAGCCTCCCTGGTTTCAGACTCTCACAACTTGGCTTATTTAATCTTTAAATGTTGACTTACTTCTTTGTAGACCCACTAAAACCATTAGAATAATAAAGCAAGGACTGTCTGTCCCTGCCCTTCCAGTCCTTATATGGAATGCATCTCACATGGTAAGTAACACACTGAACTTGTGTCTTCTTTACCAGCCAAAGCATGTCACAACTAATTTGCTATAGTCTTGTTTTTTTTAAATCTATAAATCCAGATGCCTCAGACCCCATTTGGATAACCCTTAGACATCACCTTAGAAGCTCTCAGACAGTATTTGGAGAATATTTATTCTGAGCAGCAAGAATCCATGTTTGTACTGTGGGCATTGCCCTTCATTTATGCATTAATAAACCTTGTTATTACACTCCTTGTGCCTCAAGCTGCCTTTGAAGTTGATAGCATCATGACCACATTCAATTTGTTAATTTTTAGCCACTTTTAAGTGAAATAGAGTGGACTTAATGAAAGTAAATTTTTAAGCATAAGGGAAATTTCTTATGATCTTCAGCTGTATTCTAACCTGTTATGCTTCTCAAAATTGAGTGTCTGAGTAGAGATTCTCATGCTATCTATAGTTCACTAATATAATTAGAAAAAATTGGTTTGATATTTTCTGCCTACATCTGAAGTGGAGTTTTTAATTCACTTTCCAAATCACAAGAGAAGGACATTCAAAGTTTTTTTAGCCTCAGCCTCCAAGAAGGAATGGGTTCCTTTTTAGTATTCAAAAGCTGGCGTCTATGGGAAGGCTCCCCAACACAGCCAGTGGTCCAGAAACACTCTGTAGAACTTCTCCCATACAGGCATCTCTGAGACTGGCACAGTCTCCAATCTTAACTCACTCCTGTGTCCTTTCTTTTCCTTTTTCAACTGTCCTAATGAGGTTGGATGACTTCTGTTTAGAACCTAACTAGTGACCTAGTTTGACCCCAACAGTAAATTTTCCACACATTCTCTATATCCACTCATCATTTTTGTTAAAATAAATAACCCTCCCTGTGCTTTTATTTTATGTTAGTTTTGAAAACTAAAAGTAGGAGTTAGAAGGAGGCATGTTAGATAGCTCAGGCAAATGTATTAATCAGTTATTAGTCAGGTACTTATCCCAGCACTCAGGAGGCTAAGGCTGGGGGATTCTGAGTTCTAGACCGGGCTAGGCAACAGAGTGAAATCCTGTAGGAAAATAGATAACCAACTAAATAAATTAATTAGGTAACTAAATAAGTTTTCATCCTTTGAAAGTTCAATCTTTGCATGAGCAAATGACTCTTGAAACTATATTTTCCTGAAGCTTCCTGTGGATACACTAACCAGCTTGGGTCCCAAGATCTTTCTCCAACCTTTTCTTCAGGACACTTTCCCCCAATATTCTCACAAGGAATTCACAAGAAGTCTGACATGTTGGAATACTGGCTGGGGCTGATGTGAACTGGAAGATTAATTGTTGGTCTAGATCTTGGGATGAAGTGTCTGATATGTTCTCACTAACCAATTAATAGTGTGAAAAATGCTATGTCAAATTTATTAACTCTTTAAACTACTGCTCATTGAAGGTTATAAATGATTAATCATAGAATATAGCAAGATGAAAAAAGATACCATCCTTACCTATAACCTAATAGACAAAGACAGAAGCACAAACAAATAAAAGGCAGTTCATTTACAAATAGTTGATTTATTTTAAGGATTAGTTACTCCATATCTCTGCAGAGCCAACACCGTGTGCCATCTCATTACATTCTCTATCCATATTGGCATTCTTTGGGCTCCTTTAGTTTGTTTACTTCATTCTTCTTGTAGGGTTCAGGTTCAGTCAATCGGTCCCTTCTTCTTTCCCAAGTAGTACGATATGATTTAATTTTGATGCTAGCCATGAGATCATTGAAAAACTAGAGTAAGATCTGGTAATGTGACTGGTTGAGCTTCCAATGAAAGTTTACACATTAACATTCTTAAACAAGAAGTGAGCAAAAATTAGTTTTTAGTGCTATACTCAGTTTGAATCAGGATTTCAAATTCTGAAACAATATATATTAAGGAAGGGCTTTTCAATGAATTTCATCATTAATTCCCACTCCCTTTTGAGGGTTTTCAAAAATTAATAGGGTAAAGAACACCAAGCATAAGATACAACACCTAAATGACTATATGTTAACCCAGTTACACTATATAGGTAGGCCATCGTTAGTAAAGCCGAATTCATGAATGTTCATGCAACATTACATGCATTTTCTCAACAGAGACTATCAGGATATAGCAAGACATTCTCTTTTTCCCTTTCTTTTCATTGAATGAACTTATTAACAGTGGATTATAATGACCAGAAGTGAAATATTTAATACACCTGACATTTAGATGTTCCTAATTGGGTTTCCAAATTTCCAGTATTGAAATGTATGTGCTGGTTTGTAAGTGTGTATTTTCCTCTTTTCTCCCTTTGGTTATATTCATTTCTAATTTTTTCATTTTTCCTTTAGATCCAGAGGAAATTGATTCTGCTAATATGTTTTAAAATCCAGTGTTCATTGTTTGCCAGAATCCAAATACTTTTCAGTCAATATCCTGGCTTTAGCAACTGTCTATTTAAACAATAGAGTGATTCTTTACTTAACCCTAATCAAACCACAGAGAGAAAGCTGTGGAATAGGATCTTTTACTCTCTACTCAATTATAATTGCAAGTGAAGCTTGGTTCTAATGTTAGCACCCAATATAACTCTTCCTTAAATCAGTGACAGTCTTAAGCAAATTTAGTTGAAGAGATTGAATTGGGATTCTTACTGTCTCAATCAACATGTCAGTACTCACATGCAAAATTATATATGAAGAAAGATAAATTCTTATAGTTGTTGGTTTGATGGTATGCATATATTAAGAGATGTGTAATGAATATTCTTTTATCTTATTATATAAATTTATAGATATATTTATGTTAAACAATTATATAAGCATATTATTATTATTCATATGTATCATTGACATATTGTCCGTTTTTATATAAATATGCTAGTGCTGTGTCTTATAAGAAGTCAACTTTGTATAAAAACAGTAATTTCTTTTTGCTGGGTAGTGGTGTCATACACCTTATTCTCAGCACCTGATAGGCATAGGCAGGCAGATCTTTATAATTTTGAGGCCAACCTGGTTGAAAAATCAAGTTCCAGGACAGCTAATACTGTTACACAGAAAAACCCTGTTTGGAAAAAACAAAACCTTGAGGGAGAGATGGAGTAGGAAAACATTGAAAGAGCTATCTTGATAGAGGGAGCAATTAGGAGAAAAGTGGTGCTAGAGAAATGCTCAGAAATCCACATGGCTGGCCCCTGCTGACACTCCTATCAATAGTGGAATGGGCCTTCCCCTTTAATTAGATTAGTGACCACCCATATTGTCATCATAGAACCTACATCCAGTAACTGATGGAAGCAGATGCAATGACCAACAACAAAGCACTGGGTTGAGCTCCTGGAGTTCAGTTGAAGAGAGGGAGGAAGGATACTACAAGCAAGGGGAGATTAAGAACATGATGGGGAAAACCACAGACAGCTGATCTGAGCTAAAGTGAGCTCATGGACTATGGACTGACAACTGGGAACCTGCATGGGACTGAACCAGGCCCTCTGATTGTAGGTGACAGTTCTGTGACTTGATCTGTTGGGGGAAAGGTAGCAATGGTACCAGGACATATCCCCGGGGCATGAACTGGTTTTTTGGAGCCCCATTCCCTATTGCTCAGCCTTGGTTGGAGGGGTTGGGGTGTCTTGGTCCTGCCTTAACTTGGTATGCCAGACTTTGTTGACTCCAAAGGGAGGCCTTACCCCATCTGAGGAGAGGATGGGGCATGGGAAGGGTGGAAGATATGGGAGTAAAGGGAGAGGGAAGGGGAGCTGGGGTTGGTATCCAAAATTTTAAAAAATTTTAATAAAAAGAAGTTTTAATGTTTGCCTTATAAAACTTTGTACTCTGGCATTTTTACCTTTGAAATTCTTGATCCAAAATAATTTCTACAACATAGCAGTTAATAACATCAAAGATAATGTCTTTGAGCTAAAATTTTCTCAATGGAAATACTGAAATGTTTATTTCTTAGGTAGCATGAGGTTTAAATTCAATAATATTCATGAAGTTGTTAATACATTACTGTTAGGCACCTAGTATATACTCTTAGATGTCAATGAAATGTGTGAATCTGGTGAAGACAAGTCTATGGAATTACATGGGGACTCATAGAGAATTCCAGAACAGAGTTACTATGAGACCTTGCCTGGATGACACGTCCTGATCAACCATATCATAACTGAATTGCCTATCTTGTCTATAACGTCAGTTCTGCACAATTAGTTACCATTAAACTATTTAAAATGGATATTTTTTCTTGCTAAGAATAGAGTGCTATGCAAGATATGCCTTCATTACTTGAAATGTCATAGTGTGATTTGACACAAGCTATAAGTCAAGATTCCATCCACAATACCCAAAGATAAAATAGAGATTTAAAATATTTTATATGAAAATGAGAAGTATAGCCATAGATTCATGCCAGTATATTAGTTCTACTTAGTACCAGAGTCAGATTCATGTCAATCACTATCTTTTCAGGCATATAGTACTGCCTGGATACCTGACAAACAGCTCTAGCATTGTATTTATATATTTACTTGAAATGCTTCACACCACTGTTTCAATGTTTCAGAAGCATATCAGCATGAATTCTACAGCTCTCTGAAAATTCAGTGAGAAATGACGCTGAAGAACCACAACCACTCACTACAATGTCAATTTGGTGAAAATGGGTTCACATCACCAAAGCTATGAAGCTGCCAGAGCATGTAGTGTTGAACCAACCATGAACCAATGTCTTCCATTAGAGTTATAGTTTTTGTTCCTGAGTCACTGGACCTTGAGATTTTTGGATTCATTCTCAAAGAAAGGAACAAAGTGACTCTATGCATATGTGGCAGGGAAACCTAGATTCTAAAGAGCTGCATGTGGGGGAAATGGAGAAGTCATTCAACCATGAAGAAGATGCTTCAAGTAAGCCTTGTCTGGAGAAGAAAGGGTGTGGAGGAAGGAACTGGGAGGCAGCAGGAGTGCCACCAGGGAGGGGACAGTGCTCGCAGCAGACCCTGATGTGGAGACGGAGCCTTCTGACATTCTCTAGGTCATGGTGATTCAATAAAAAAACAACAAATTATTTTCCAACTTATTAACATTTAAAATATATCTAGCTCATCTTTTGTGCCTTAGATATACAGAAAGATAGACGGATAGAGAAACAGACAGACAGACAGACAGACACACACACACACACACACACACGAATCTGTTTGCCACAAATGATGGGGATGTTGTGAATTCATCTATGAAGTGAAAGCTAGAAAGGGTGCTAAACATTACATAATACGCATGTGATGGGAGATGTCTTTCTGAAATCTGTCCCTTACTGGTTGTTGAATAAAGCACTGTTGGCCAACAGGGAAGCGAGATAGGTGGGACTAGGAGTCGAGGAGGATTCTGGGAAGGAGAAACACAGGGAGTCACAATGTAGCCTCCAGAGGAGTAAAAGGTCCGGACACTTTCTCCCGTAAGAGAAATACTTAGGTTAACAATTATGGGGTAAATACTTAAGTCATAGATCGCCAGTAAGAAACCAAGCAAACGGTCAACAGCTTAATAATTAACATAGCCTCCTGTGTGTTCATTTGGGACTGATGCAGCTCTGGAACCAGGCTGTCAGGAAGGCTTCACCCAACATAATGGTTGTTAGGAGTGGAATTTAATTTCCACATAGAATGACCAGAACTTGAAAGGAATTTTAGAAACAAAAGAATGGAGAGAAGCATGGTGTTTTGGTAGCAGCATTTTCTCAGGTGAGCTCTGTTTTGCTAGAGACAAGCAGAGACTCATGTGGCTTGCTTAAGGGCATCTTCATGACTCAGCATAAGCAAAAAAATAAACAAACAAAAAACAGCAAGGTTCTTTTATGAGGCTCTGATAACAATTGAAAGGTGTACACGTACAGCTGGAAGTGGCAGTGACCACATCGCCAAGCCGGCAGCTTTTGCTGGATGTCAGCATAGACTAAGGCAGTAAATCAGAGTCAAACTTAAGCCCACCATCTTGGAAAAACTACAGTTTGAAAAGCCATGGTTTTTAGCAGATAAGACACATGGCCGGAAAAACATAAAGATGTACAGTAAAGTCAGATTCAGATAAAGAAAAACCTCTAAAGGTTTACAGTGTGTTTAAAAATATAGGTAGGATTGAGAGAGAAAAAGGAACAACATAGTGGAAAATAAATAGAGAGGCCGGCTGTGGTGGCACACACTGGTAGGATTTGCTCCAGAGGCAGATGCAGGCAGATTTCCAGAGAAACCCTGTCTCAGAGAAATAAATAAATAAATAAAACAAAAAGAAATAGAGTAATATAAGCCATGGAAGATGGAAAATACAGAGAGTCTGGATACTGTATACTATTGTGTTTTTCAGTTTTTTGATTGCTAAAGGAACAACTGCTAAAGTACACTTCATTATAAATGCTGCTAAATTAATTCAACTTATATCTTTTAAAAATGCCTTCACTTCAAAATTTAAGTATAAGGATATGTTACTTTGGAAAAGATATTTTATTTGTGTTTCCACAGAAAATGGAAAGCTGTGGATTCCTTCCAGGCTTCTGTGATTGGATGAATTAAGACCCCCTGGAAGCAGTGGGCCAGGTGTTCCAACAATTAAGACAGCTGAGATGATGCAGCCTTACAGAACATGAAAATAAGAACTTATACAGGTTTCTGAGTTTTGTCATGATCCCCACGGTATGAATAGCGCCCTCAGCCAGCAGGAGGCAGTTTGGAATGAGCAATGTCCAAATTCCCATATTGTTTATAAATCTTTGTTTTCATTTAATGGGGTTGCTTGTAATTGGTTAATGATCACAACCAATTTCTTTTTAATGGTAAAAGGAGTATTATGGTATGGAAATGAATACTTTGTATAGGTATGGTTTTCCATTTATTGATACAAATTCAAGGCTAATTTTATGATATGTATATTTCTCCTCTTGATTAAGTACTGTGCTTATACTGATCTTTTAAAATGTAATGCATAATTAAATACAGATTATAGGTAGTTACTTATAATAGTCAGAACTTATAGTTAGGTTAGATAGGTTTTTTAGATATACAGAAATATATTTGAAATAGATAAATAGTCTCCAAACCTTTCAAAGACCTTCAGAAAATGGCATTTAAAATGGTTTAGGGTTTTTCTTGACAATGAGAAATGTCTGCTCCTGGCACATCAATTATGTCTGAGAGGAAGATGGGCATTGAAGAAACTCGTTATGGAGTTTGCTTTCAACATGGCAAATTAGCAATTTGGGCAAGAAATGCTCTTATCTAGACTTTTTGACTGTTGCTGTATAAACTACACATGTAGAACCCACAGGAAAGTGACTGCTGAACTCAAACAGTCCTTTAGGGTTCCTTCTACAAGACTTTCTATGGGACACAGAAAGATGAACAACAAACTGCCAATGCAGATGGACAGTTTCAAATTTCCTACTTTACTAAGAAGTCTTCCAGACACATTGTGGCCTATGGGCTAAAGTTGGATGCCCAAACGTTACAGAGGAACTTTGGGTGACTGTTCAGGTAGCAATATGTCTCTGTCAATTCTAGTGTTTATATTATCCTTCTGTGGTCTTTGATGGAGTTGAAGGCAGATAGTTATAATCATAGTTTTCCTTAGTTGTGATCAAAGATAAGTTACATATAAGACTTTAGACTCACAAAGATAGGATAGATGATATTTTCTTTAAATATTACTGAATCTTAATGAACAAAATATTCTAACTATGTTCTTACTGGATAACTGTTCTGTTATATATAATTTGACTATGTCAAAGTTAAAACCTTTCCTTTTAGTTAGGCAGAAAAGAGGAGATGGTGGGAGATGTCATTCTGAAATATGTCTCTTACTGGTTGTTGAATAAAGCACTGTTGGCCAACAGGGAAGCGAGATAGGTGGGACTAGGAGTCGAGGAGGATTCTGGGAAGGAGAAACACAGGGAGTCACAATGTAGCCTCCAGAGGAGTAAAAATTCCGGACCCTTTCTCCCTAAGCCAACAGCTTCATAATTAATACAATACTTGTATATTATTTGGGGACTGTAATTGTGACAGGTCCCAGGCAGATGGTGGGGCAGGCTGCACTCTACACACATGACACACTGTTTCTCTTCATCCCATTGAGAAATTATCTAGACCAAAACACCAGCATCACCAATGTTAAGAACTATGTATTAAGTAATTGATCTTCTTACCAGCCCTACTATGAAGCTGCTGTTATCATTCTCATGTTTACAGACTGGGAAAGTGAGAGACTGAAAGGTTAGTAAGTAGCCAGGCTGGTGCCCAAGGCCAGCAGCCTATTTTAATCCGTGCCCTCTCACCTCTTGAGGTTGCCTTTTTCTTACACCCAAATACAGGTCATCTTTGTTATCTTGATGCCTCACCAAGAAAAGACAAGCTTTGCCTCATCTCAGGTCTGATATGTTTGCCTCCAGGGATACCGTTGCTTTCCCCTGTGTTGTACATCCCTTCCATAGAGATCTGGCCATTCTTCCTGAGTTAATATGTTCAGTAGAGGGATTTTGAATATCACCTAGCCCTGACTGTGAACAAAACATCCCAGCTCACATGGCATGCTTAAACTTACTCTGAGATAATCCCATCTCTTTGTCCTCTTCTGGTCTTTCTATCTTTTTACAGTTTGGGAGATAACTTGTGCATGCCTCAGAATATGGGCAATAAGTTCAAAAATGTAAATTTGTGACAAGATGGCATCCTTGAAAAATTATGAATAAAAATAAAGCTATCCCAATATCTGGACATTCCTTGGAATGTGAAGATGTTTCAAACCCTTCTTATATTTACTAGTTAATGCCACGTTAAATATGAATATACTATTATTGTTGTAAAACATAATCTGAAATTGAGTAAGTGCTGTTTCCTCGCCAGAAAATCTCATGCAAAAGTGACATGCCTTTAACTTTCCTGAAGTCCTGGATGCAACTTTGCTTGAAAAGCATGAGACTTCCAAGAAAAATGCAGATTCTTGCATACAAAAGATGTGAGAGAAACACACCAAGGTGTAAATTTAAAAGAGCTATTCTAGAGTTTTCAAAATTCTTCCTGCCTGTCAAGAAATGTGTAGGTAAGGCAGACAGCTTTATTGTCAGTAAATAAGAAATAGGGAGCAATGATCTGACCTTTCTACATTCCCCCATCACATGGAATTGTTGGAGCTATATGAGTGTTGAAAAACTATGAAACTTTTGACAGTAATTTTCTATAAGTATCTGATGCCATGTGACAGATGGCCTGTGACTTGGCATTACCCAATGTGATATGCTGTAACTAAATGCAACCCCCTTTCTTTGGAGCTGTCACTTCTGTGCAAACGCTAGTGCCAGCCCTAGGTCTGTGCATAGGTGCAGGAAAGAGAGAAAAGAAAACTGGGCAATACCAAGGAGAAGAAACAGGCCAATGCTTTAGTCCAGCAGAGGGCAGTCTAAAAAATAAAAGACATAAAGACAGAAATTCAGTGGGCCTGGGACCCGGGACCTTGCGGTGTTAGGAGGGACACAGTACAGCTCACGACAGTCAGCAAGAGGCATGAAGTAAATGCGCAGAGGTAATGATTTAGGGGAATGTCTTCATTATTTAATATCAGTCTGATTCATATTCCTATCTTCTATATTTATATACTTGCGTATTAGTGAATTTTGTTGCTCTGACAAGACGCCACAAGCAAAAACATTTACAGGAGTGTCTGGGCTTCCAGTTTCAGAGAGGTTAGAGTCCACCATGGCAGGAACTACATCAGAGAGGTTAGAATCCACCATGGCAGGAACTACATCAGAGAGGTTAGAGTCCACCATGGCAGGAACTACATTACAGCAGGCAGCTGGAGCGAAGGCTAGCTGATCACATCTGTCAGCCCACCAGGGACAAAAGCAAACTAGAAGGGTGAAAGGCTACAAGCTCTCAAAACCCAACCCCAGTGGCTTGGTCCCTTTGCAGGGCTGTAACCCCTAAATGTTCCGTAACTCGCTCCAACAGCACACCATGGATTACAACTGTGGACCGAGTGTCCAAATACCTCAATCTATAAGACTGTTCTTATTTGGACCACCAGCTTTGGGGTTCTATATAAAAAGACAAAAGCAAGCAAGCAAACAAAACTCTCTTGAAAAGGGACCACAAGTGGGAAGAGCTTAAGAGGCTCTGCTTTGTCTCCCTGAAGAAAATTAAGAACATTGGTCCTCACGGAGAGGTCTCTGGGGCACACTGACAGCTAGCACCAGCTCCCGAGAGTAACGAGCCAGTGTATGGAACCTGGGGCGTGAGGAGCTTAGGAAGAATGATGGCATCAACATAGCAGAGACAGGTGTCAGGTGGGCAGAGCATATAAACACGCAGCAGTGTATTGTAGGCGAATAAGCAGGAAGAAGCAAAACTGGTACTGAGGAAAACCATGGGGCAGCACCAGATGGCCTGATTGGTTCCACCAGACCAGGAAGTATCTGCTCTTTCTAAGCCGCCATGCTCCTGTTTCTACTTGGAGACAATGGTGTTGTGCTAATTCACTGTATTAGCACATTCCTCCATTGACACCACAAAGGTGTGATGTGAGGGGAATGGCCCCTTGTATGTTGCCTCACAGCTGACCTCCTGTCTGCCTGACTTTGCTTGGCTGTCAAGGGAGGGAAGCGGTTGCACGCCACTTCAGCCTGCTTTGTGGATTAAATGAGTTAGCTCTTGGAAATGATTGCATTCCTGTTCCTAGCTCTGCACTAGACATGGGGAGTAACAGAAGTCTGACAGATTCTGCCCTTGCTCTTGTAAGACTTGCTGTATAATTACTGCATACACTGGAACCTTCATATATATACTTAAAAAAAAAGAATTCAGCAACATAATGAATGGAGGGGGGCTTGTAAATTAAGTTCTTTACAAATACAAGGCATTATTATTTGAATTCTCCACAACGCTAAAGAATAAAACTGACTTTAATGATGTACATTAAGCTAAATAATGCAGAAGTTAATTAGTCTAAACTGTGGGATTCTCTATGAAAGACTTCTAGGTGGGCGGCAGCATTGCTCTAGGGAAATAATGAGCCTGTTTCAGAGTATTAAATGAGTTCCCATGCCTTCAAGAATGAATGTGCCCCCTGAAGAGCCCTCCTTAGGACCAACTTGGCACTAGAGAATGACTGTTAAGACTGAGACAAGTTTCAGCCTACCCAATAAGCCATCTTGGGCCTGGAAGACTGGCCTAGTGTCAAACAAACTTTTATTTGTTATTAGTTTCCACGCCACTTCTTAATAGGTTTAACCCTTTCAATTTCTCTTTCCTTGAATGCATATTTTCTAGTGTCCTCTTTTACAGAAGTTTATCTATATTTAACCACAAGACCTTTCATATTAAATTTAGGGATAGTATATGCCAGTCTTTATCCCAATGGCCAGACTCAAATCCCTTTGCAATGTAGAAGTTGCTGCAGACTTTTATCAGAACCTCATGTGTGACATCCAACACAAAGAAGTACATGAACACTAGATGTGTTCCCAAGGGAAGGAGTCATAAATAATTGTTAGCATAACACCTTCTCAGCCTCATGGCTTCTTCTCTATTTCTAGAAATCATGGGGAAGAGAAGACTAGAGCCCAGTTTATACTAGATTCTGCATGTTATGCAGGTGCCACTCAGAAATGGACAGCTGCTTTAGTGATCATATACTTTTCTTGGCAGCAGAAATGGCCTGATGTACAACTGTACACTGACTCATGGACTGTAGCCAATAGATTAGCAAAATGGTCAGGGACTTGGAAAGACTGTGATCGGAAAGTCAGTGAAAAGACCATTTGGAGAAGTATGTGGCTAGAACTCTCCAAATAGGTGGAGGATGTGAAGATATTTGTGCCCCCTGTAACTGCTCATCAAAAGGTGACTTCAGGGAAGGAATTAAACAATTACATAGGATGACCTGTTTTATTGACTGTCAACCTATTTCTCCAGCCATACATTTCATTGCCTAATGAGCCCATTAACAAAGTGGCCATTTTAGCAGAGATAAAGGTTATGCTTGGCTTGGGCTCACTAACCCGGACTTCCATTCGCCCAGGCTCTCTTCAGCTGCTGCAGAGTGCCTGAAGCACCATCAAAATATGCATTCAATCAAAGATTACTATTTCAATTTTTCATCATCAATGGGGCCTTCGTAAAGATCAGCAAGTCAGCAGAACCCTCTATTTCTCATTTGTGCAGAAAATCAGACAACTTAATTTGGATATTTCTATACCTGACTGACTGATCTGATGAAAACAACAACTAAAATTGCTATTAATATTCAAGTGCAGTAAACCAGTCTTCGTGATCCTGAAACTAGAGGAAAAACAGTTAACTTAGAAGGCAGGTGAAATGTAAATAAGCAGAAGACCTGCTGGGTTTTTACTTAGTAGCAGCAAGAGAGAGGGAAGTGTCTGCTTCATTCATAGCATAAACTAGCCCTGGCAATAGACATCAGCCCACTAGCATATCCAACATTTGGATTCATCCCTGCAGGTTTTCCTTTACTTTCACCCAATCCTTGCGTCAGCACCCATACTGGGCAGTGCGGTATTGATAACTGATAGTAATAGTTCTTGAAATTCTTCCAAGATTTATTTGAGACAGTCTCTGTTAAATACTAATTCCCTCATGAGTTGCTAGCAATATGAATCTAGTCCAGTTTTGTGCATAAGTTATCTTAAGATGAAATTTTGCTTTAAAGATTGTAATACAATTGGGAAACTGATACTTAGGTTTCTTTATGAGTGGCAAAACATTTTTAAAGACCTAGCACCATAAGCAAGTGCGTATCTTCTAATGCTGCTATATGAAGTAATCACAAATTTGGTGAACATGGGAGTTCATCCTGTGTTTTAGGGGTCATAAACCTGGTATTAAGCTGGGCACGCTAGTGCATGCTTGCCATTCTATACTCAGCAAACAAATGTAAGAGGATTAATCATAAGCTTGAAGCCAGCCTGAACTATTGCCATATAAACAAACAAAGGAAAAGATAAAAATCCAGTTGTCCCTTTAGAGTCACAGGGATTTCTTTCAGACTCCCTACAATTTCTGAGGACTTTTCCCAGTCTCTGTCTCCTTTCCTATCACTCCATGCCCTGTCTGTGTTCTGAGTGTCCTCCATTTGCCCATGTAACTACCCTCTATATGTCTCCTATATGGATAGTTGTTATTGAATTGAGGTCCTGCCCCCGAAAAATTCAGGATGTTCTTATCCCAAGATGGTTAATGTAAATAACATTTCCCAAGACTCTTTGCAAATAAGGTGATTTGTTACATGCATTGAGATATGGGAAGGAGCACAAATCAACCCACTCCACAAAATAGAAGTTGATTTATCTGTGATATAAAATTTTGGCAAATAGTCATAGAATGATCTGATTCTCTGCACTGTGTCAGTAACCCAGACTCCTCTTGTTGACCCACTAAAAGCAGCTTCCTTTTTGGTTACCACATTGTAATTCAAGGTTATTTTTTCTAGTCACATCAGATTAAGACAGTAGAAGGAAAACTACAGTAGAAGCAAGAGCCAGATTTAAGTAAAAAGATGGGTAGTGCAGCATTTTCTGACTATGTACAAATCCATTTAATTAATATAATAATATGTATGTAATTAACATGTATACTACATTTCCTTAAATGTCTATGTCCTTACAGGAACTGAGCTACAGAAGTTGGAAATGCTCTTATTCTGGGAACCCATGTGCTCAGTTGAAAGCCTCAATGGTTTTCTAAAGTGGAAGAGGTCATCTGGCAGACACTGCTGGCCAGCCTGGTCCTTTCCTAGCCTCTTGGTTCTTGTCTACTTTAATAAAGACTTTGATATTCACCCCACTATTTAACCCAACACCCATCCTCAGGGTAGACACATGATTTAGACCTACAGAATTTCCACAGAAATCATTCTGGGATTTTGAAAAGAAAAAAAAAAGCATTCCCAATGGGAGTTGGGGTTTGACCTATGCTTGAACTGGAGGAAACATTTTGCTGTAAAAACTGAGTTTTTCAGAAAAACCAAAGAAGGGCTTCTATGATGTCCCCCACTCTGTTATTTTAAGAAATACAAGCTGCTCAAACCTACAGTAACTACCTCTATTATGGTATCTCTCATCCTGCTCTCCTCTATTCTTCCCCTATTCATCCTTCCTCCTCCCCCATATCCTTCTCTCTCCTCCTCTTATCCCCCTTTCCTTTCCCAACTCTTTCTCCCCTCCCCACATGCTCCCAATCCCCTCAGGAGATCTTGGCTCATTTCCCTTCTCTGAGGTACCATGCATATCTCTCCTAGGGTCCTTCCTGTTTCAACATCATTCCTTGTGGCTAAGGATGTTGAACACTTTCTCAAGGGTCTCTCAGCCAATTTATATTCCTCTATTGAGAAATCTCTATTTAGTTCCGTAGACCACTTTTTAATTGGGTCCTTTGGTGTTTTGGAGACTTGCTTCTACAGTTGCTTGTAAACTTTGAAGATCAGCCCTCTGTCAGATATGGGGTTAGTGAATATCTTTTCCCATTCTATGGGCTGCCTTTTTGAATTGTTGACTGTGTGCTTAGCCTTACAGAAGCTTCTCAGTTTCAGGAGGTCCCATTTGTTAATTGTCTATCTCAGTGTCTGTGCTACTGGAATTATGTTCAGGAAGCAGTCTCTTGTACCAATTCTTCCAAGGGTACCTCCCACTTTCTCTTCTAAGAGGTTCAGTGTGGCTGGATTTATGTTGAGGTCTTTGACCCATTTGGACTTAAGTTTTGTGCATGGCAATAGACATGGATCTATCTGCAGTCTTCTACATGCCATTATCCAATTATGCCAGCACCATTTGTTGAAGATACTTTCTTTTTTCCATTGTATAATTTTAGATTCTTTATCAAAAATCAAGTATTTTTAGGTGTGTGGGTTAATATCAGGGTTTTTGATTCATTCCATTGGTCCACTTGTCTATTTTTGTGCCAATACCAAGCTGTTTTCAGAACTATAGCTCTATAATAGAGCTTGAAGTCAGGGATGGTGATGCCTCCAGAAGTTCCTTTATTGTACAGGGTTGTTTTGGTTATCCTGGGCCTTTTGTTTTTCCATATAAAGTTGATTATTGTTCTTTCAATGTCTGTGAAGTATTGTGCCAGTATTTTGATGGGGACTGCATTGAATCTGTAGATTGCTTTTGGCAAGATAGTCATTTTTACTATATTGAACCTGCCTATCCAAGAGCATGGGAGATCTTTCCATTTTCTGGTATCTTCTTTAATTTCTTTCTTTAAAGACTCAAAGTTCTTGTTATACAGGTCTTTTACTTACTTGATTAGTGTTATCCCTAGATATTTACTGTTGCTTAGGGCTTTTGTAAAGGGTGATGTTTCTCTGATTTCTTTCTCAGTCCATTTGTCATCTGTGTATAATAGGGCTATTGATTTTTTTAAGTTAAATTTGTATCCTGCCACTTTGCTGAAGGTGTTTATCTATCATGTACAGTTTTTGGGGTTACTTGCATAAACTATCCTATCATTTGCAAATAGTGAAGTTTGACTTCTTCCTTTCCTTTTGCTGTCTTATTGCTCTAGCTAGAACTTCAAGTACAATACTGAAGAGATATGGAGAGAATAGACAGCCTTGTCTTGTTCCTGATTTTGGAGAAATTGCATTGAGTTTCTCTCAGTTTAGTTTGGTGTTAGCTGTTGGTTTACTGTATATTGCTTTTATTATGTTCAGGTATGTTCTTTTTATCCCTGATCTCTCCAGGACCCTTATCGTAAAGGGGTGTTGGACTTTGTCAAAGGGTTTTTCAGCATTGAGTGAGATGATCATGTGGTTTATCTTTTGCAGTTTCTTTATGTGGTGAATTACATTGATTGATTGATTTTCATATGTTGAACCATATCTGCATCTCTGGGATGAAGCCTACTTGATTATGGTGGATGATTTTTCTGATGTGTTCTTGGATTCGATTTGCTATTATTTTACTGAGTATTTTTGCATCAATGTTCATGAGGGAAATTGGTTTGTAGTTCTCTTTCTTAGTTGTGTCTTTGTGTGGCTTCAGTACCAACGTAATTTTAGCCTCATAAAAAGAGTTTGGCAACGAACTCCCTCTCCTATTGTGTGGAACACTTTGAGGAGTATTGGAATTAGGTCTTCTTTGAATTTCTGGTAGAATTCTGCACTAAAGCCATCTGGGCCTGGGCTTTGGTTAGGAGACTTTGGCACTGGTGAGATTACCAGAGATCTACAAGGATGTCACTAACTGGCAAACGAAGCAATAGGGAAGAGACTTCCTTAAATGACCATCCATGATAATGAGTTTGATGACTACCTTATATGCCATCCTAGGACCTTCATCCAGTGACTGATGGAAGCAGAGCTAGACACCCACAGATAAACATTGAACTGAACTCCTGGGATCCAGTGACAAAAAGGGAGGAATGATGAGCTGAGAGGTCAAGAACAGGCTGGTGAAACCCACAGAAACTGCTGACCTGAACAAAGGGGAGCTCTTGGACTCCCGACTAATGGCTGGGAGGCCAGCATGGGACTGACCCACACCCCCTGAACGTGGTTGTCAGCATGGAGGCCTGGCCAATATATGGGGCCTTGGGCAGTAGATCAATATTTAACCCTGGCATACAAATGGAATTTGGGTGCCCCTCCCACAATGAGGGATGCTCTCTCAGCCTGGACTCTTGGGGAAGGACCTAGGCACTGCCCTGAACGAAATGACAGACTCTGGATATCCTCATGGAGGGCCTCACCCTCCCTGGGAAATGGAGTAGGGATTGGGTGGGGGATTAGGGGAGACAGGTGGGGAGACAGGGGAGAAGGGGAGGGAGAGGGAGCTGGGATTGACAGGTAAAGCAAGTTTGTTGCTAATTTAAATAAAAAAATAAACAAAATAATTCTAAAAAAAGAGAAATTAAAAAAAAGAAATACAAACTGGATTTGAAGTCTTGGCGAGTTAAACTAGCATCCCTGTACTTGCAGGGAATGCACTCTTTTAAAAGCATTTAATGTACTTTCATCATGTGTGTGTGGGTGGGGTATCATGAGTATAGGTCTTCTGGAGCTGGGGTCACAGGCAGTTGTGAGACACAGATGTGGGTGCTGAGAACCCAACTTCAGTTCCTCTACAGGAGCAAGGAAGTGCTCTAAGCCATATCAAAAGATAATAAGCCACACAGAGTAGCCTGTCATGGGGTGGGGGGATAGTGCTCAGTCATCTGTCCATCAAACAATTAGTATTGGTGGATTTTCACAATGTGAAAAAAAAATGGATTTCCAATGACCTTAAGATGCAATTGGTACTTCCTGACCTTTAAGCTCCAACAACTTAGGCTTTCTGTCTGTGGGTTTCTTGCAATTACTTATCTTTCCCTTAGAGACTGGGGTGGAGGTATAACTCTGAGAACCCTATGTTGCCATTTACCTGCTAGAGTTTTGAGGTTTTGTTTTGGTATTTTTGTTGTTGTTGTTGTTTTCTTTTTCTTTTTTTATTTTTTCTTTTGGTGTTTAGCTTGGAAAGGAGGACTAGAATACTCGAATTTGTCTAAGAGAGCAAGGCACCTCAGAAGGACATAAAAATGGATAGATGAGTTGAGGAAAACTTGGAATGAATTTGGGAAGGCTCCACCATGGTGGATAATCCACATTCATGGAGATTTTATGGAAAATTTATGACATTACTGATGACGGCTGGGATAACACCATATCCTCTTAATTCATACACAATGTTGATAATAGGCCTTGGTTATAGACAAAAGGTTCACATATTTAGAAAAAGACATGGGAAAAAGGTTCCTCTAAAATCTATTTTAAAACTCCACAAAGCCTATGCAGTACAAAGCCCATTTATGACCACTCATTGCTCTCTTGAAGGCAGACAGTTGTTTTTACTAAAATTTGAGTTCTCTCAGTACTGTGAACTGAATTACCATAGATTCACTCTCTCACTCTAATAGCAAAGTGACTGACAGAAGCACTTAAATAAGGCAGTGAGCTGACTGCTTGCATGCTAGATTCAATACTATTTTGTTTTTGTTATTTATTTGAAATACTTAGAAAGACATGTGTACAAGCATCGGCAGTATTTTTCCATAAGTTACAAAAGCACCACACACACCTGAGCATAAAGCACCTGGGGTTTACTTGCTGCACACTGTCATCTGGTGGCAGGTGCTAGCAATTTCAGATACGGAGTCCCGGTGCTCCAGAGACACAACCCAAAGTAAAATGAAAAAAAGGATTAATTTTAAGAGAAAGTTTTAAGACTGAAAGTCAAGTTGTGTGATAATAATTCTCGCAGTCTCGCAAACATGTGGTTAGTATAACACAAATAAGAGTGAAACTGCTTTATGAATCAAATGAGTCTTAGCATAAAACTGTTTTTTTCAAATTGAATTATTTATAATTTATTATTTTCCTTTTATTTTTAAAATTTTAATACAACATATTCTGCTTCTCCCAGTCCTTTCAAGATCCTCTGCTTAGCTCCAGCCATTCAAATCCATGCTCTTCCTGTTACTGTCTCATTAGAGTACAAACAGGCATCTAAAATAAGGATGAAACAAAGTAAGCTAAAATAAAACCAAGAAAGCCAGAATAGGATGGAAAAAAAAAAACAGAAACAGAAAAGCCAAAGGAAAAGCCTAAGAAATACATATAGACACTGAAACACACACACACATTTTTTGCACAGAGAAAACCCATAGAAACAAAAGAGGAAACCATAATACAGAAACAAATCATCATGAGGTTAAAAAAACAAACAAAAAACAAACTACAAAAAAGAAAACAAAACAGACAAATTCCCAGACAACACATTATGAGACAAAAAAAAAAACCTAATCTGCAAAAATATGACTGAGTTCCTTTTGTGTTGACATTCCCTGGCTGGCATGGGTCTGCCCTTAAGTGTGTTTGTACACCCGGAGAGACTCTGCTGGAAGCCCTTGTGAGCCGCTATCACCTGGAGATGGCTGGGGGGCTAGGCATGGGGATTTGTCTCCACTTCCCCTCTCAGCACTGGGACCCACCTGGCTTAGACCTGTGCGTTCCCTGGGCGAGCTGCCGCAGACTCTGTGAATTCATCTGTGAAATCAGTCGTAGTTTCTAGAAGGCCTTGCTTTCTTAGTGCCATTCATCTCCTCTGCCTCTTACAACTTTCTTCCTCCCCCTCTGCGGATTTCCCCGAGCCCCGAGGAGAGAGATTTTATGGAGAAATCCGATTTCCAATTGAGTACTCCAAGGTCTCTCAATCGGTGCACACTGACCAGCTGTGTCTCTCTGTGCTTGTTCCCATCTACTGCAGGAGGAAGCTTCTTTGACAGTGGCTGAACAAGGCACTGCTCTATACCTAGAACAGCATGTCATTAGGAGTCATTTTGTTGCTATATTCCTTCGGAAGAACACTAGAGAAAAACTTTTAATTTCCTTTATACTGGACTTTCAGAGTCGTATTCATTAACACACAAGATGGGGCATTGGTATTTTACCGTTCCCACAGACAGAAACTGGGGCTCAGGTAAGAAAAACGAATCAAAATCCTGTTTTTTGTTGCTGCATGTTTGTTTTAAGAAAACACTATTGAAGCAAATTTCAGGCTCTATTTCCAATGTTTTCTTCCTGATATTGCCTCCTTCTGTGAGGAGGTTAGATCATCTCTGTCCACTCTAGCCTGAAGATTTGAATTACATGGCACTTGAGTAAAGCTTCCCAAGCAGCCTGCAGGAGGCTGCAGCAAAGCATGATGGGAAGAGCTCTCTCTGCCACCTTCGTTTTTCCTGCTGACCCTGCTTGCTTTGCTCAGAACCTTGTTTTGTCTTTGTTTTGCTCTACTGTTATGTTTTTGGACTTATTCTTAAGAAGGTGCCTTTCAACAGAATGTTGTCCTACTTTTTAGCAGACCTTCAAGGGGGACTTCTCCCTTCACTGGTTGATACATTTCTTTCAGAGTTAATCAAAGTGTGATATTTAAGGTGGCATCCTTGAGGAGCATCTGGATGACTTATACCATCCATATCAATGAGACCTTTTCAACCATAATCTTTGATCAAGTGATCTACAGAGTACAGCCTTGAGGCTTGATTATGATGATGTTTCAGAGGCTGATGGACAGCTTCCAGAATTCTGTTTTAGCCTTGCTAACCAGTACTCCACTGCAGTGCTATGGAAGATGGAAGACCAGACACTGCTTGTCTCGTCTTCATCATGATCTCTGGGCAGAAGTCTACATTGCTCAGAATCGGCCAGGTTTCTTATTTTCCTGCCTACGATATTTCATCTCTTATGTGAAATTATTGAAGTTTGACATCATTTTACAATCTATCTAAACAAATGGACAATGCCCCTATGCTGTCAGTCCACAATTCATGTATTCAAAAACTTGGACAATGAATCCTAAAAGCATTCCATGACCTAAACTGAGATCCCTCCCTTTTGTAGCCTTCTGGGAAAAACACAATAAACATGCACAGTAACCATCCATCTTTATTGCTCCATCAAAACTATTTAAAATATTTCAATTGAAAAGTAATCTGAAAATGCTGTGCCCTTTCTTTCCTACCGGTGTCATAATGCTACCTTCCCTGCCCAAATTTCATTTTCTGATTCTTCCAATCCTCAACTGCAGCAATGAAGAAGTTTGGATTAAAACTTAGGTAGCGGCTTAAAGATGATGCATTAGCCTATCTCCAGCTTTGTGCTCCATAGCTTATAAGTATAAATAGTTATTTGTTTGTGAACTAGATGGGTGGGGCACAGAAAAGAATTTATACTCCATTTCCAACCTTCCTGAGCTGTGTTTGGGTAATGGTCACAGCTGACAAACACAAGTGATAGCACCTAAAACGACATAAGATTCAGTAGCCTCCATCTCTGTCAAAGTTACTTAATAAGCAATTTCTTATTTTGTTTGAAGAGAATCTTGTAACAGTACAATTTGCCAGAAATTTAACATTCATCACTAATCCTGGTAGATTTGACTAAGAAGTAAAAAGGAAGCCCCAAACGATCAAGCTTCATGTGAGACACCACTATGCTGGAGAGAGAGGAATGTGATAAAAAAAATTGAGGGGACATAAATCAATAGAAGGAACTCTGAAGTGAAGACCTTCATTTTTCAAAGACGCAGATTAAAATCACCAAGCTAATGAGATCTGCTCAGGAACCGAGAAATGTCATCCCAAAGTGTAGAAAACGTATCACCCAAGAGCAAGCCTTGTTGCTTATAAATTGGCTTATAAATATTAGTTATCCACTAAAAACAGACTAGTAAGCTTACTGTTTTGCTTAAAGGTGGTACTTAGTGAGTATTTGCTGAGGTGTATCTCATTTTTGTTTTGATGTTTGTGTCTTTAGAAAAAGGAAGAAACAAAAATCACAGAGTTTGTATTAAGTTCATAAGTCTTCCCTTTTGGCATTTGTCTCCCTGATTCTATTAATGCAAGTTTACAGTAATTTTCCCATGACCATAAACAACTGAAATGTCCTCTATGTCACTTCAGCCAACCACTCAGATATTACTGTCATCTCCTGATTGCTAGTGGCTCCCAAGAGATTGAGAGTTTGTTAATAGACAGAGTGTGCTGACTTTGTTTGCATGTATGAAAAGCAACTATTTCAATAGATGCCATTCTTTGAGTTGAGGAAGTAGACTGTAGGTCCAAAGTTGTGCCTGTAGATTCAGATTCAGGGTTCAAAATGTCCAGAAGAGACACAGTGCCTGCTGAGAATGAAGAGAAGAGTGCTCACCTCTCCTTCCCAGAGAGGTTCGACTTGCGATGTGTGCTTTTTACCCCTAGAGTGTTACCAACTCTCTGTGATTACTGGGATTACTTTTGTCTCCCTTCATGTTTTCCCAACCTTTTCATCCATAAAAAAGAATAGCTGCTGTACATACGCAAAATCCTGGATCTGTAGCCAAACAGCAGCTTCCCAGTTTGTGAAATCAGTCCTTATTTACTAAGAGGTTCAGGAAAGAACAGAAAATATGAATCATCTTGCATTCTGCTTTTAGAAACATGTTCTGCGGCAGCCTTGGATGTTATGAGGGCACAATGTGAACATGACCTTAATCAATTAAGGACAGCAGGCTAAGAATTCAGGAAAAAAGTGTCATTTCTGAGACCTGCTCCTCATTGGGATTACCCATAAAATCTGAAAAAGGGAACAAAGGAGAAAAACCACGCACTGCATTAATTTTTGAAAATGACCAGGACGCCTGGTTAAGTATATGTATTCAGGAAGTTGTCAATAAGACAAAAGAACAATATTGTTCCTTAGGAATATGTATGGATACACTGTTGTGCCCTCCCTGTCTCAGTTTTCAGAGTATAGCAGTCAAACCACTACATGTGTTTATAAATGGAATATATAGGTGACTTATAAAACCATGTATTAAATTACAGTGCAAGTGTGATATTGCTATGAAAAACTATCATTTCCCTTGAGAAGCTTAAGTGTTAATTTTTCTCTTGCATGACTTTGTTTTGCATCCCAGAGAATCAGATTACTCCTGGAAAAAAATACTTAAAGGGGAAAAAAAATAAAAGGAAGCAAGAAAAGATCCACAAAAAGCAGGCTTGAATGCATAATGAATGCTTTGCTGCCCATTGATAGACAACCCTTAAAACAAAGCATTGTTGTGTGAAATGTTCTAGAGAAGGGAACTCAAGACTTTATCAAATGAGTTATTGGAAAATAATTTTTTAAATCTGCCAGAAATGTTCCAGGCCACCATTGCAACTTATAAATTATTTATTATTCTTAGATATGTCATAAAGTCCTGTACAAATAAAGGAAAAATGCTGACAAGGCATAAGCATCATTGTGAATCTAGAGAGAGCTTCCTGAAGCCTCACAAAACAGGTTCCAAGAGTCTTTGCACCCTGCCCAATTCATTTTTCACCACTTACATATTTTGCTTCTGTGTGTTTTAACACGTCAGCTTTTTTCTTTCCCAACAAGCCCACCCTTTTCTGCTTTCCTTCACATGACGAAGGCTAGAGATCATAACCCACAAACTGTGTGTGTGTGTGTGTGTGTGTGTGTGTGTGTGTGTGTATGCACAAAGGTACATGTGAGAGCTTATCATGAAAATGTAAGAAAATGTACAAGAGAAGTTCAATAATAAAGACATCTCTTAATTTCAGCACCTGGACCAAGTGTGTCTCTGCTACAGGTTGCCATTTCCCATGACTGCCTTGGATTGTTCTAGAGCCTTCTTTAAGAAACTGGCAGAGTTCTCCTAGCCCTCATTTATTAGAAAATAAGATGCTGATGAGGTACCACAGATGTAGTTTTGTTTCAATGGTAGGATGACATCAACTACTGTACTATAAAGTATTTCCTTCCTTGTTCACTTTTTTAAAAGTCTTGTAAGAATGAGCATGACTTTGACTAAAAGGAAAAGAAATCTCAAAGTTACCTGCTCATAGGAAGACACATTTTTATCTTCTTCTTAAATCATAGGTTTTTTTTTCTCCTTTATGACCTTCCTAGTAAATAGAAAGACATAAACTCCAAATTCCTTTAGGACAAAGGCTCAGAAGTCTATACTTGGAGCCATACACTACATTCCACAGATTACTGTGCTGGTCATAATATCCCATAGACAGTACTGGTCTGTGAAGAGTATATGTTTGGAGAGGGGTGAGGAAATATTTCACTTTCTACCACTGGGTGCTTAGAAAATTCTGGAACACAAATTCTCACAGAGCTCTATCTTCTCTGTTGATGACTTATGGGAGTATCATAGCTCCATTCTCTTTACTTGAAAAAAATAATACAATCTAAGTATCATTTCATTCGTGTTCATAAGCAATGCCGACATAAGAGGCTAATCTGCCTCCTGCCAACTCCCAACGTTTGAAACATTACATCTAAATAAATGTTTCAAAACATGTTTTTCCAGAATGCACTTTGATTGCTCTGCAAGATGCAGCTGAGATAAATTTTAATCTAAATGTTTCTAATTCATGGAAGTAGAAAATGTGACGAGACATTGTGATGGGCAATGTTGGAAGAACAGAGTTAGTCTGGGGAACGCTCCAGAGGACAAGCTTACCTGGGAGTGATATAGGAAATGAGCAACGGTGTCAATTCTGTATCTTCATTTCACCATATTAGAAACTTACGAGAAACTCTACATGAACGTAGAGTGTAGGATAGCAGAGAGCACTAGGACATAAGCAGAAGCCCTGCTGCTGTGCTTCTGGAGGCTCTGGGTCAGGTGCTCATTTTCAGCTGCTGCTTCCCCGTCGTGGTGTGAGGGCATGGATCTGTGGCACTCTGGGTTCTACAGAGTGAAACTTCAACTCTGTTTTTCTAACTCCCATGATCTGACATTCCACAGACACTGCTGACTGTTCCTCACTAGTACATCCACATTTCTTCTGGCCACTGACTTTGTTCAGATCATTTTTACATTAAATGTTCTCCAAACTTTTGTTGTTAGCAGCTAATTCATGCTTTCTGTTTAATAGCCTTAAACCAAAATGCACTGTGTTTGCCACCCCTCCCCCAGCTCCAGGATCTCCAAGCATCACCCCAGTAGAGAACACAGCTCACCACCCTCTCCCCAAGACCCTCCTTGGGTGGGACGCTGTAAATGGAGTTTCTGTCCCACCTTCCCGTTTAGGCCCTCAAAAACAAATGGAGACTTATATTAATTATAAATGGTTTGTCCAATGGCTCAGGCTTCTTATTGGCTAATTATTAATCCATTTCTATTAATCTGTGTATCTCCATGTGGTTTTGGCTTACTGGAGAATGCTGCAGCATGTTATTCCTTTGGTGGCTACATGGTGTCTCTCTGGCGGTTCACTCTCCAAGTCCTCTCCCCAGATTTCTCTTCATCTGATAGCCCCACCTATTCTTCCTGCCTGGCTACTGGCCAGGCAGTGTTTAACTGATAAAACAATAAGATAAATGTACATACAGAAGGACATTCCCCCATCAGGGCATATCTGTTTTCATTCACTCTCTACTGGGGATTTGACTACCCATTGGCTTCCTATGGTTATATTCTAAATGGAAAGTCTAAACACTTCTTGTTTTTGAATTCCAAATGCAACCCTTATCGGTACAATCTTAAGAGGACTTCCTCTGCTGGCTTAGTTTACTCTAGATCTCTGATAGCACTGTCTCTTCTGCTCATTTGTTCCAGTCACTCATATGAACCATGTCATGATTATCAGGCAATATTATATGTCTTAATTGTCTATGTTGCTTTGGGGAAATATATGATCATAGTGGAGTACCCAAGGGTTTCTAGTAGAAATCATGGCAGTGTATATAAAGAGGACTCATTGCAATACATTTCTCTATGAGACAAGAGAATCCAAGTGGAATCTGAGATGCCTAAAACAACACCTAATCTGGAATTGGAGGATAAGATGGTGAAGATTGTAGGAAGTTGGAAAGGGAGTTCCTTTGGCAAATGGGAGACACTTCAAAGGTCTGACCTAGGTTGTAGGTGTTCATACACAGCAGGGTACGCATGATACCTTTTCTTCCAGACAGGAAGTCTGTTCTCAAAAGTACAATCAGTGAGCAGTGAGTCTTTTCACACCACAGGAGTACAGTTTCCCACCAGGAAAACAGATGGTGCAAGAATGTATGCCTCCTTGGGAGATTGCCTATACAAGGAAGATTGCTTAAACAAGGAAATAGACAAAGTAAATGGTCACCACATCAAGATTTTAATTCAACCCTCTCTGGCTTCAAAATTCTAAAATAAAAAATTTACAAAAAAGAAAGTATAGTGTCATTGACTGGACATGTGTACTGAATATGTTCTTTAAAAGTCTGATAACTGTGATATAGGTGGATGCAAAAATAAAAGTATTAATTTCTGAAAAATAAACATAACATTGAAAGACTTTAAAGACTACATATGAAACCTTAGATGTCATCAAACTTATGTGTACAACAAATAATAAAGCTGATACAATGTGTGATTTATTGGCTAAAAACACTATCTAACATTTTAGTATTTAACCATTTAATCCATCTGAAATATAAACTTCAATATGATACCGATGCTGGATCTTTCTAAGTACACTACATAATTCATATTAATGCACCAAGAGAAAACATCAAAACAAAATCAAATAGCAGAGAAATATAGATTTTTAAAGTAAGTGTTTCTGGACTTATTTGGTCCTGAATCTTGAGTGTTCTCCCTCCTTCTCTGCTCCCAGACTCTCCTGAAAGCACCTCGCTTCATTGGACTCACACATAGTGTTTTATCTAGACATTTACTTTTCTGCTAGTTTTACAAGCTTCAGAAACAAACTGTTGCTTTTGGTATCAGTGTTCAATGTGTGTACTCAGAGGCCTAGCACCTTCAAGAAACTAGGTACTCGGTAAGGATTCAGTGTGTGCAGGCTCATGATAAGCCATCACAGGTGTCATTAAAGCCTGTGTGTTGCTTACGGTTGTGTCAAGCGTTTAAACCAGAGTCAGAATCAAACTAAAATATAATTTACAAATAGACATTTTCCATAAGTTTAAAAGCTGAATGTTTGGTTTGTTTTAGTACTACGTGCTGTCATCGTTTGCTTTGTTTTGTTGCTGTTGAAGCTTGTGCTCCTAAGTCCTGACTGTATTCTCTGACATTTCTGTTTTTCTTAATGCTAGTAGATGTTTTCTGCAACAATTAACTTCATACTTTTGGAAGAAACAGTGTGTATTATGTTTATAGATATAAAATATAAGATAATGCACATTTTGTTAGAAATAATAATATCTACTTCAATAGAACATTTGTCCCTGGGCTACTTTCAAATAGCCATCATCTACCGGCCTAATAGAGCAACACTACTTTTGACTGTAGACAACCATAGCCTACTTCAAACGTGAGCATATCCAGAGATGAAGGAACACCTTTGCCCCACTATCTAAATTATTCTTAATGGCAACAGGCTTAGTTGGATTTGTGAGTTAAAGAAGGTGTGTCACATGTAATTACTCTGTAATTAAAAAAATAAACTAATAGTATCTACACCAAAAAATATGTGTCACAAAGGACAGATCTCTTTCTTTTGGGGAGAAACTTAGGAAAAGAGCAACAAGGATACACTATTTGAGCTATCAAAGAAACTAACATTTAAAGATTAAACATTCGGGAAAAACCATGATGAGTCAAAGAGGTAGAGAATAATCTAAAGTTGTTTGGGGTATAGCTCACTGCTAAAACACAGGTTCAAATCCTAGCTCCAACAAAATTTTAATTCTACAATATGTTTGAGAATTAAATGATCAATTTTTTTGTCTTTTGATTCAGGATTTCTCTGTGTAGTTCTGGCTGTCCTGGAACTCACTCTAGATTAAAGCTCTGCCTACCTCTGACTCCTGAGTGCTGGGATTAAAGGTGTGCACCACTACTGCCTGGCTTCTAATGATCAGTCTTAATCACTAGAGGGGTGTGTGTGTGTGTGTGTGTGTGTGTGTGTGTGTGTGTGTGTGTGTGAAGAGAGAGAGAGAGAGAGAAACAGACAGACAGACAGACAGACAGACAGACCCACACACATACAGAAAGTGGGAGAGAGAGAGAGATTTAAAGGACAAAGTCAAGCTAGTTAAACAGTGATCTCAGACCAGGGCAGGTTTAAATGCCTCAAGGAAATTTGTAAGCTTTATCTTATTATAAAAGTTAATGGTGGAGTTAAGCAAAGAGAAACAGGCTTAAATTTTTTCTCATTTGTTTTAGAGAAACCAGTATATCATTGTGAAGCAAGACAGATTTTATATTGCCAACATGTGGACTTGAAATTTAATTTGACTGCAAGGTATCATAGATATTACAATGTAGAACTGAAACTACAATTCTTGGATCTGTACCTCAATTTATAATTGTGGAAAACAACTATGAAGCCTCAGTTGTTGTCAGTTGAATAATGCCTCCCATGGTGTATGCGAAGACATTCTACACCACTGTGGGCCACCTGGTAAGTACCACTCAGTCTGAAAAGAAAAATAAGGAAGAGGGATTACAGATAATTCATTTTAACTACCTGAATAGTGAAGTACACAGGCAACTGCAGAAGGTAAGGAAGACTAGAAAAACACAGGGTGGTTTATGTCTTTCAAAGCTATCATCTGCATCTTGCTCTGACCCTGGTGGGTATCCTTTTCTGGTAAGACTAGGAAGTGGAGTCTTCTAGAAATCTTCTCCTTGACCCTTCAAGTCCTTTTTCTACCTGCTCAATGACTGTGTCAGTCAATTCACTCCATCAGTGGGCTCTCTTCTGCCTTGGGTTTTATTGGTGTCAGCCAATGGGAACTCCTAAGAATGACGAGAGAGACAAGAGGTGTCAGAGTATTTACTTTGTATTCCATAGTGCTGTTGTGAACTGGTCTCATCTGTCAAGCGAAGACCCCAGACCCCTGACAAACAATCCTATTGACTGCAGCTTCAATCTTTCACCACATTGCGCTTCTGTCACCTTAATAATTTTAAATTTCCAGTTGTCAACAGCAATCGCAAAAAGTGGACAGTAATTTTTTCATGCTACTCAGCATTCTGTCATAGGAAGTAATGCAGAGTACCACTTACAAATTTGAAGTAAAGAGACTGATTTAGGAATCTGACTGTAGATAATGAATTTGGCGTGCCCTCAAGTGCTGAATAATTTAGGGGATGTTCTTTTATCACTTAACCTCAGTTTCATTCAGAGTGAAGTGAAAATAACAGTACCATACCAGTTACTACTAAAGAAACTACTTAAAAAGTTAAAAATAGTGTTGGTACCAAAACACTTTAAAAACGTCATTCCATTAGGATGGAAAAAGGAAAATGTTTAACATATCCGAAGAACAGGACCAGTAAATTAAATTTACAAGAAATGCACAAATCTGTAGGAACAAAACAAAGGTTCTGGTAGGAAAATTGCCAATAGACATAAGATAAAATATACATATAAAATGTAATGGAAATAAAGGTATTAAATATTTATTGTTATTGCTTAAAAATTGAAACTCGAAACAATCAAATTTTCCTATCAGATTATAAAGATCCAAAGGAGTATGAATAAACATAAGACAAAAGTTCAGAGGGCATACAGCTTCATGGAAGAAATACTTCAATATGAACTGATACTTGGACCTCATTAAGAAATTCCACTACAATTTATTCAACTGAAAAAGTCTGATGGTCTATAAGGCTTCCTGTGTGTGTTAACCACGGTGTTATTTATAAGAAAAAAACACTACAAATGACTTCAGTGTCCAACAATGATTCAGTGGTTATGAATTCATGCTGGCTATGTCCTCAAGTACAAGATAAGTTGGTGTTTCCCCCAACTCCCCAAGGCATTGAAACTCACATGGAAGCAGGGACTCAGCAGTGTGTACTTTTTATTTCTTAGGTTATCACTTACTTCCATTATTTTATGTGTTATATCATCTTCTGAATTCTCCGACGATGGCTTGTGGTATATATTCACAGTGATTGCACTCAGGCCACACATCATCTTTCCTCTTCCTGCCATCCCTGTTCCTTTCCCCAAGGGTCCACTCTTACTCTCAACTGCTCCCTTCCCTCTTCTCCTCCCTGTCGTGTCCTTCTTTCACTCCTCCCTTGATTTATCACTAATTATTTCTGCCTTCTTCTTTCTGCCCCCCCCCCAAAAATGTCAGTGAAGGAATCTCTGAATATAGCATCACCACCACGCAGTAACTAAAATACACATCTTTGAAAGCTGTATTTAAGTCACCGTAGCCTCGATACTGTTACTTTTCACGCTTATAAGCAATGCTCCCCACCCAGGAGAGGTTTTAGGTCATCAGACAGAAGATGTCGAGACTAGAATAGCAGACCTGGCATTAGATCTTCACTATTAGGTGTTCTACTATAGCCCCTTTGTAGGGGGAAACTTAGGACTCTGCCATTAGCCACATGGCACTCTAGAGACGCATACGGATGTGGTAAGGAAAAGGCGGAACCATGCCGCTAATCACACCCACATTGGGCATGACTAGAGACAGGGCTGTGAACTACACCACTAGCCAGGTCCATTTTGGGGCGTGTCTAGAGGCATGTATGGAGGAAGGAATAAAAGTCGAAGCAGCAGAGCCTCTCGCCCTCTTTTTGGCTTCCGGTTTGGTAGCAAAATGGGTTGCCCATTTTCTCTTGTAAGTAATTTCTACAATAATCAGTTACCTATACCTTCAACAAGTGTGCGGTTTATCGTTGCAGCCACAGTTGGTGTCAGGAGTTCCGGGAACCCGGATGTACCCCTTGTTGCCTTTCTTATAGCAGGTACAGTGCTCTCAGTGCCCTACTGGGACTCACAGATTCTAATCAGCTGCGGTTGCCCTACAGGACCCCTGTTGATATGTTGCTTTTGGGGCCCTAGTTTCTGGTCAGAAAAAGAAATTTTTGCTGACTTAGTATTGTGGTTTGCATAGTGTAACCCCCAGAGACTGCAGCCAGACTCTCTTTGAAAGAGAGACTTCTTATTAATGATGAAAGCTTGATCTTAGCTTAGGCTTGCTCCCAACTAGCTCTTGTAACCTAAATTAACTGGTTTATGTTAATATATATTCTGTCATGTGGTTTGTCACTTCTCCTCCATACTATACATCCAACTGCTTCTGCATCTTGCTGATGAATTTGCTGAACTTCAGATTCCGCTCAGAGCTCCCATTTCTCTATTGAAGTCCTGCCTATCATCTCCTGCCTAGCTATTGGCTTTGTTGAGTCAAGCACTGCCTTTCACACAGTGTGATTAAATATCCTGCAACATGTGTTTGAGTGCCTGGTACATAGGGACTGCCACTATTAGGAGGTGTGGCCTTGTTGGAGGAAGTGTGTCACTATGGGGGCAGACTTTGAGGTCTCCCAGGCTTCAAGCTACTCCCAGCCTATGGGGGGTCATGGAGTAGAATGTTGTGGTTTGACTAGTAATTGACCCCCATTACTCATGTGTTTGAGGGCTTACTGCATAGGAAATGACATTATTAGAAGGTGTGACCATTTTGGAGTAGGTATGGCCTTGTTGAAGGATATGTCTCACTGTAGGGGTGGGCTTTGAGGTCTCCACCCTAAAGCTATACCCAGTATGGGACACAGACTCCTTTGGCTGCCTACACATCAGGATATAGAATTTTCAGCTCCTCTCCAGCAGCATGTATGCCTGAACACCACCACGAAGATAATAGACTGAACTTCTGAAACTTTAAACCAGTCCCAACTAAAGCATAGTCATGGCATCTCTTCACATCAATAGAAACTCTAACTAAGACATCTAGATTGAAGAATCCCATTTTTAATGTCCAGGATGTTCAGTCTATTCATGTACAGGATGTGTCAGAGGAAGGAATAAAGATCCTAACACAATGGACAACAGAGATTTTTTTCAGTAGTAGAAGGATGTATTAAGCATTGACTGGACCAAAGTAAATGATGGTTTATACCAGAATTAAGATGGGAAGATTCTTGACACAAGATGAATTAATAAAATGGATTTTAAAATCCTTTTAACATAATCCAATTGTATTAAAGTTTATACTACAAGAATTATATATAGTTATAACTTGTTCATATGTAGTATGTCAATATTTTTAAATAATAATAAGTATAATCAAAGATAAAGAAGTTGTTGATTTGAGAATGAGGAGCAGAACATGGGAGGAGGGAAAGGAAGGGAAAGGAAGGAGAAAGTGATGTAATTATATTTTAATTATAAAGAATTAAATACATTTTGTCTTTTTCTTTCAGTTCCCTCACTCTGAGACTGACCACACTGCATTCTTTCACCTACATAGAAAAACTTACGACAAATACATCTGGTTTCCAGTCACTTCCTTCCTTCAAAAACCAAACACCATTCTCAGTTGAGTGCTTGCCCTCCTCAAACCAGGTGACCCTGGGTTTGTCTGGGGCAGAGCAGTGTCTATCCCAAGACGCATCATTTCCAATTCCAGCCCAGAGAAGTTTTAGGAAACTGAGGTAAGCTGGTCATACTACCAGACGCGTTTTATATTTTCCTACATACACGGATACATGTGTATAAAGGATCTGTTGCTTTCCTTTTTTCTTTTATTTGAAATAGATTTCTCCCTGGTATGATACACTCTGATTACAATTTCCCCTTCCTCTACTCCCCCAGTTCCGTTCCACCTCGGCTCCCATTTGCATCCACCCCCTTTCCGTCTTTTATTAGAAACAAACCGACTTCTAATGGATAATAAACAAAATAAAATAAAATATTATAAGATAAAACAACAGCTAACACATTGGACTAGGACAATACAAACAAACAAAAGGAAAAGAGCCAAAAAAGGCACAAATAATAGATCTAGATTCATAAACCCACTCATTTGCACGTTCAGGAGTCCCATAAAAACTTAAAACTGGAAATCACAATATGTATGTGAAAGACCTATAAGGTAAAAAGGAAAGAAACGATATATAAATAGATTTAAAATTAAAAATAGCCCTGGCACAATGTTATGAGATAAAGATCCTCCAAAGATGCTAATGAGTTCTTTTCTGTTGGCCAGCTGCTGCTGGAACATACAGCCTACCCTTGAGAGTAGTTTGTTTCCTAGGGAGACTCCCTTGAAGAAAACTAAATCTTCGTTTGTAAGTAGTTATCAATTGAAGATTGCTTCTGACTTTGGGATGGGGGTATGTGCCTAAGTCTCGCAGCTCTAAGACCCCATCTAGTGCAGACCCTCGTAGGCTCTGTTCATACTGCCTCAGTATCTATGAGCTCAAATGTGCATTAATAGTGTTGTCATGGGGGCCTTGTTTCCCTGGTGCCTTCCATCCCCTCTGGGTCTTCATTTTTTCCACCTCCTCTTCTGCAGGGTTCCTGGAGCACTGTGGAGAAGGAGTTGATTATACCCTGTTTAGGGCCGAGTGTCCCAAGCTCTCTCACTCTCTGTGCTGTCCATCCCTGGGTCCCTCTGTTTGCTCTTGTCGGCTGCAGCAGGAAGCTTCTCTGATGATGGGAGAGGAGTGCTCTAATCTGTGAGTACAGCAGGATGTTTTAGGAGTCATTTTATTGCTGTGTTCCTTTAAAGGCCAGTATCACCTGGTTGTGCTCTAGGTCCCTGGGCTATCTAGTCTCTGGTTCCTGGTCACTCAAGCATTGTTGGGTATGGGTTCCATGTCTTGAAGTGGGCATTAAGTCAAATCAGACATAGATTGATGACTCCCACAAGCTTTGTGTCACCATGGCCCCAGCATGTCTTGCAGATGGGACACCATTGTAGATTGTGATTGGGTTGGGTTTTAGGTCATAAGGGTGGGGTCTGAGATGCCTCATTAAATACCTTGGAGTCTCCTGTTAGCGGTATCTTGGCAACAGATGACAAGGAACTCTGCAGTTCAAATTCAAAGTGTGAGAGAAAACTGACACACATGAAATATCATTATATTATTTGAGAGCTCAGATCCAAGAGATTTAAAAAATATTCATTAGACAAGTGTTTATTCCTGGCTTGTTCCTCTATCTCTTTTTTTCCTTGTTTTGTATTTATGAATTTAGATGAAAATTTGGAGTTACCTCAAGGCAGTCTACCTGGGATCTTAATGTGGGAGGGGTCAACATTGTCCCTCATGGATACAGATAAATAGGGGGGTTATGTTGATACTGGTTTTATTAATGTTCATTGAAAAACAATAGTTCATGGTCTAATTTGGCTGTTGCCGCATAGATAATTACTTCTGACCTTCCTGTCAGATAATGTACAATTGTAAGTATAGGTATTAGCTTTGACTTTTAGCCTATCAGCCATCAATGAATTACTCTATCAATTACTACAGAACATTCATTTTTCCTTTTGAAGTCATGACATTAAAAATAATGATGTATATAAGTAAATATAAAGTCGTTCCTGATAGCAGAAACTAAATTAAACAACCTTAAGTGTTGTCTGTCTTTGGTCTCACAATACTTACATGGGCCAGGTTTTCCCGGTACCTTCTCTACCAGGCTTTGGTGGCTCCAATCTGGCATGTAATAATAGTACTGATCAAAACCACACACCACCTGCTGTTCCATGCTTCTATGCTTTTCCTGGGGGTCCTGTTCTCATTTGGGGTGACTGACTTGATCGTGGTGTAATTGTTAAAGATTTGCCTTGTCCATCCGTCACCTGGACCCTGCAGGTCACCTACACCTGTCACATCAGCAGGTTTCTCTTTGCAAAGTAGCCAATACCTTAGCATAATCAAGAAAATGATGGCAGTACCTGCTTGCATTTGGTACTATTTTATTTAGCTCAGTTCTGGACCTTCCATTTCTCCTCATCTTGTCTGTACATCTTTCTAGATGATGAAGAAATTTTTGTAGCTGGAAATCTCCTGAGAAATGTAAAACATGAGACAAGTCAGAAGCATTGAGTCTGAATTCCACTGGAGGTTGCAAGCACATTTATGCAATCTGGACCTGCATATTCATCTAATGAATTCTGCTTGGAAATTTGGCTCCCAGCTTTACTTCCTAAAAGAGATGGAGTGCCAAGAGGAGAGCAGCTGAGGGGGAGGGACAGAAGGCTGCTGAGTGGGTGAGACTAATTGGTCTTGTCACATAACACAGATTAGATTATGTCTGCTAGAACACAGAGGGGGAAAGGAGAGTAAATCAACGCTGATACCATACCCACAGAACCAAATGCAGGGATGGGAGTCCAAATGTCTTGACAAAAAAAGAGGAAAAGCTGAGAGCAAGAACTGAAAAGAGAAAGGTCCAGTGCTTTGCCCTTAAGCACATAGGTGATTGAGAAACAGAAGAGGGAACTGTGCCAGGTGGGGCTTAAAATCTCAGTAACTGACTGAGACCAGATAGGACTTTACTTGCTGATCTGATTTTGGGATTTCAGGAGAGACAGGAAGATTGTGTTGGCTTGGAGAGTATCCTAACCACAACCAAGGAATGGCTTTACAAGGAATTAGAAGGTAGTACTTTCATATAAGCAATTGATATGGCTGTTAATTATTACACGAGGACATGGCTCATAATTATCTTAGAATTTTCAGTTCAAGTTACTATTCTAATCCAACTTGACCAATGCTTTTTAACATTAAGCTCTACAAACCATACTCACAGACCCAGCCTGAGCTCTGTTGCCTTTGTTGTCAACATACAAGGTGCTCCTGCGCGTTGGGTAAATGAAGAAACAGTCTCAAGGATAACTCATTCATTCCCCGTGCTTCCTTTTCATTCTGCCGCATTTCTTCCCTTTTGTTTGTCTTCCCTTTTTTCTCTGAGATACTGAATCTCGCTCCAGCAAGTTTAAGGTTTTATTTTTTATATTAGAAACAGCACATTTATTCATCAACAACGACACAGTTTAGAATTATAACATACGGTAGAAAAAGTAACAGACAACTTTCTCTGTGTTTTCAAATTCCTAACATGTCACTCTTTGAGATTTAAGAACAATAAATCTGTATTCTCATGAATTCTCAAAGTTATGATATTTTAAACATACTTCTAACAATGTTAACACTCTGTGATTTGAATGTCTAAAATTCTTGTTTAAAGAATAAAATACACAAGTTTAGTATTACCTACAAAGAACTACTTGCTACAGAAATAGCCAATGAAAGAAAACATAATTTAAAATTCAGTTCTCCCATTAAGATAAGAACTTGCCATGGAATCCCATGTAGACACTCTCCATCTAAGGGTTTCTGTTGCATTAAGAATGTGTTTGGCGGTGGTGGTGCACGCCTTTAATCCCAGCACTCGGGAGGCAGAGGCAGGTGGATCTCTGTGAGTTCAAGACCAAGCCTGGTCTACGGAGCGAGTTCCAGGACAGGCTCAAAACAATACAGAGAAACCCTGCCTCGAAAAACAAAAAACAAAAAAAAGAATGTGTTTTCTCTTGAGAGACCACTGAAAACATCCACCCAAACTGCACTTCATATGTGAATTCTTCTGTAAACTTTTGTCCTATTAGCCATTTTTCTCTTCTTTGTAAATGTTATACTTTACTCACATGTACATTGGTTTGCTTATATGCATAATACATTATAGGGTAGGATCTGCATAATGGAGGGATATGTAGGTTTTTCTTCCTCTCTGAGATTAGGCAACTTCAACTAATGTTATACACTGCTTATACATCAATCTACGATTCCTACAAATTTGGTTATTTCATTTTTCTTTGGAACTAGATAACATTTAATTTAGCCTATGAACCAGATTTTTACTATCCCACTCAACTGTAGCTGGATATCTAGATTTGTTCTAGCTCCTTTTTGTGGTTACAGAGCAGCAATAAAAATATGATGCTTATCTCTGTGGTCTAGCATGAGTTCTCTGGGTAGGTGACCAGGAGTGAAAAGCAGATATAATATGTTTCTTTGAGCATTATATGTAATAGCCAGAACCTGAAAGGAACCTATATGCTCTCAACTGAAGAATGGATACAGAAAATGTGGTACATTTACACAATGGAGAAAAAAACAATAGAATCTTGAAATTCACAGGCAAATGGATGGAACTAGAAGAAACCATCCTGAGCAAGGTAGCCCAGTCACAAAAAAAGCATGGTATGTACTCACTCATATTTAGATTTTAGACATAGAGCAAAGGATTATCAGCCTATAATCCACACCGCCAGAGGAGCTAGGAAACAAGGAGGACCCCAAGAGAAGAACACATGGTTCCTCGAACAAGGGGAGGGGAATAAGAACCCCTGAGCAAATTGGGAGCATGAGGGGAGAGGGGAGGGAAGAGGGAAGAGGAAAGGGAAGAAAGAAAACAGGACGACTGAGACAGGGGAGGAATAGAGGAGGGCAAGAAAGGAGATGCCTTGATAGAGGGAGACAGTACAAGTTTGGAGAGAGGTCTGGTACAGGGAAAATGGTAGGGAATACACGGGGATGAGCCCAACTAACAATCTAGGCAGTGGTGAAGAGGCTGGCTTTGATGCCTTTACCCTATAATGAGATTGATGACTATCTTGGTTGCCATTCCCAGAGCCCTCACCCAGTAGCTGATTGGAGCAGAAACAGGCACCCAGGCACCCACAACTAAACACTGAGCCATACTCCCAGAATCCAGTTGTGAAAAGGGATGAGGGATGAACAAAGAGCAAATATGGTACTGGAGAAACCCTCAGAAACAGTTGACCTGACTTAATGAGAGCACAGAGACCCTAGTCGTAAAGCTGGGGAACCAGTATTG
Source organism: Mesocricetus auratus (assembly GCF_017639785.1). Classification (NCBI taxonomy): domain Eukaryota; kingdom Metazoa; phylum Chordata; class Mammalia; order Rodentia; family Cricetidae; genus Mesocricetus; species Mesocricetus auratus. Next base: position 3,086,030 of record NW_024429218.1, on the reverse strand, counting down.
GACTAAACCAAGCCCTCTGTATGTGGGTGTCAGCTAGGAGGCCAGGGCAGTCTATGGGACCTCTAACAATGGAGCCAGTGTTTATCCCTAGATCACAAATGGACTTTGGGAGCCTATTCCCCATGGAGGGGTACTATTGCAGCCCAGATACAGGAAGGAGGGCCTGGGCCCTTGCCCAAATGATGTGACAGACTTTTATGATCCCCTGTGGAGGGTCTCACTATCCTTGGGGAGTGGGTGGGGAGTGGTATGTGGAGTCGGTGGAAAGCATGGGAGGATGGGAAGGCAAGGGAATGGGGAGATGGATATGTAAATAAGAGTGCTTCTAAAATAAATTTTAAAAAATGTTTTAAAAAGATGCTGCCATGTTAGTAAGAAAACATGGGTAAGGGATAGAATCATTGACTTGTGACTAAAAGATTCCTTATTTTACATAAATTTCTTCAGCATAACCTTTACCACAGACCGTGACACTTGCATCAAACAATTATTTCCCACTGGTTTATCTCTTTTGTCCCTGGCCAGGGCCCATAGTTAAATAATCCCTCCTGGGTTCACCTCACATATCACATCAGACACCCTAAACACCTCATCATTAAACACAGCTGTAAGGTAACTTATATACCAAAACAGACATTTCTCTCCTCTGTGCTCTTGGGGAAACACATAGGATAGCCATAGCTTCCTGCAAAGAAAACTTGAACTTACACTATTGCTCTAGCAAATAACCCATGGTTTAGAGTAGGAAATTGATATTTCATAAGAGGATCTGATATACCATATTCCATTTTTGTGAAAGCACAATTTTTCTTATTTAGAGTCTTCCTTTACTTAATAAGCCTTTCTAACCTTTTCTTCCTTTTTTCCACTTTCAATTGCTTGATATTCACTTTCTGTGAAATTGCAATAGTGGTATTCCTAAAATGGATAATATCAGATCTTATTTATTGCACCTCTCACACTGAAGTTCACCCCAGACAGTTTAGTCAGGTGGATGCAATGGTTGCATAATTACTGGGAAGGTAGATGATTCTGAAGAAGGATAATCAGAAGTAGATGATCAATGAGTTCAAACAAGAACATACCCCCCTGAAAGAAAAGATGGTGACTAGGAAGCCCCAGCAACACAGCTTGCTGATTTTACCATAGTGATATCACTGGTTAATTCTTGTCTCTAACCATATACATATGTGATCATTGATGAGGTGGCAGTTGGAGGAAAGTTGTGGCAGAGGGCAGAGAAAGACGGGATGGTGATGGTGAGAAGTATAACTATGAGGTATATACACGTGTAAAAAGTAAAGTAAGGGAAGAAAGCACGCAGCTTAGGGAGAGTAAAGGGATTCTAGCTTTGTACCCCATTAAAGAAAAAAGTTGAGTATGCCATAATAAAATAATCCTCTTTATTTTTCCACACAATTCTATTTGCCTTTGTAGACACTGTTGTGGAACACTGCCTCTCAAGGTTGTGAGGGTTCCCCCGGAGATCTAAGTTTAGAAGTCTCTCTCTCTCTCTCTCTCTCTCTCTCTCTCTCTCTCTCTCTCTCTCTCTCTCTCTCTCTCTCTCTCTCTCTCTCTCTCTCTCTCTCACACACACACACACACACAGGCTCTGCATGCCCTTAGTGACCACCAAGTTGTGGGTTTCATCATGAGGTCTGGCCAATGACAACATGAAGACAGTACAGATGACCTGGTGATTTTTCCTAATTGAAAAGTGGACACAGTCCATCTGTTCTAGATTTCCAGACTGGTAATGCATATTCCTATCTTTAAATATACCACAGTTAAAAGAATATGCAATAGGGAAATCTCAGGAAAGTTATGGGATGAAAATACAAGAGAATTTCAAATCCATTGTTTCCTGTCATCAAATTAATGACCAAATTTTTATTTCCTCTTTGAGAAATGGGCCACAAAATCAAATTTCACATATTCAAGAATTATTTATAGCACTGAAAAATTTATTCATTTAGAGCCATGTACTTTGAGAGGCTACAACAAAATTCATGAAAAGATTTTTGAGAGCAATTGTCAGATGTTGCCCTGCAGATTAGATCTGCACAGAATTTTACTTGACATGGAATTTTTTTTTCTAATTCAGATCCAGTTGTCATTTTTGTAGCCGTTCAATCACTAAATTAATTTTTGTCTCACTAAATCAACAATGCAACATGATTTTTAGACTTACCTACTTTGTGAAAGCAGTAACAATAATGACAAATGAGCAGCAAGAAATAATTAAAACTGACATTTTATTTATGGATAGCAAGACTTCTTCCTCTGGATCCACAGCAGTCTCATATTCATATTAGTGGATAACATTTTTGAAATATGGATAAGAATGCTTGTAAACTTGCTGCTACTTTACAGTATGCATCTTTCTACAGAGAAAATGCTCGTATTTTATAGATCACAGGAAAACTACCAAAAGCAGCTCATAAAAAAATTAAGGAATTTTGACTGTAGCCGAGATCTTCATGGTGCAGCCAAGTTTCTAGGGTGATGGTTCTGTGAAGAAAGTGCTTGATCCATAGAATGAGGACCAACATTTGTGTCCCCAGCATCAACCTTAACAGTGGGTACAGTGGCCTGGCTGAAATCGCAGTGCTCTGGAGACAAAGACAGGTCCTCAGGGAAAGCTGGTGAGATAGAGTAATTAACTTGGTTGACTCTGAAGAAGGAGATGCCTTGACTCAGTAAATACAATGTAGAGCAGCTGATAAAGACGCCCCATGTCAACCTCTAGTCTCCACACACACATGCCCACATGTACACATGCACCTGCATACATGGCCACACACATGCGAATACACATACACACAAGAAAAAAATATCCAGAAAGCACATACATTAACAGTGAAATTGGATCAACTGGAAGTGAGGATTTTGATGTCCAGCCTACCAATGTTGAAATAAAGTTTAAATTTTGAAGAAATTACATCTATAGTGGAATGTGTCCCTCAGGTTCTGACACTAGTGAAATTTTTAAATTTTTGTAAAGGATAATGCTAAAATATGTTCTGGAAAACATACTAACAAGTCAGATGTACTTCTCAGACAACATCTGCTACAAAATGACCTAGAAAGGATGGTATTTCTGTCTTAATATGAATTTTGGCTTCTTTTTAATAAACACAAAGAGGAAATTTACCTACCAAAGGGAAGACTTTAAGAATTAATAAAAGATGTTTCCTGATCAGATATGCTGTCATGTAGAGTTGTTAGAATTGATTCATGCCACTCAAGAGAACAGATTTAGATCAAAATTATGCGTTGTGAGGAGTTTACTTTCAACTAAAACAAAGACCCAACACTTAATATTTATGCCCTCAAAAGGACAAAATGTTTGTATTTTTGTTATTGTTCTCTGGTCTTTGTATTTTGGAGACAGGCCTTGCTTTGTATTTCAAGCCAAGCTTGAACTCATGATCCTCCTGCCTCAAGCTCCTCAGTGCTAGGATCATACTTAATGTATTTTCAAACCTACAGTGCGTGTTACTAGCATTGCAGCAGGAAAATGAGAAAAGGGCAGAAGTCTAAATGTCACTGAATGACCAGCAAATTTCACCAATTTTTCCTCTGTTACCTGGATTGCTGCAGCAGTCTCAGAGGTAGTGAGTTTCATAGCTGGGTAGGCATCCAGGACACAGCCTCGGGTTTGGTCTAGGGAGATAGGAAGAGGTATTCTCACGCTCACACAATGGAAGAAACCTCTTAAACTTTCTTCTGCCTCTCCTTCCTCTCTGCTATTCCCCATTCTTAAGTCAACCCAGTGGTGGTGGCTATGAAAGTGATTGCAGCAGAAGCAATGGTGGTAAAGGGACCCACAATAACCTAACCTAGCGTGGATCAGGGCCTTCCTTTCTACTTAGAGGGGATTAGCCTTTGTGGGTGAGCACCTACTCCTTCTATGTTTCCTTTCCTATTTTCTTATTGCAGTGTGGCTTAGCAAATGGGAAGAGATGCAAACAACAACAACAACAAAAAAAAAAAACATTCAAGAGAGGACCCTAGAGCTCCATCTTCCTGTCTTAACTGAAGAGTGGATCTCCAGGCCACCAAGAAGCCAGGAGATGGCATACAGGAAACAGTCAGGAAAGGGACCAGAGCCATCATCAACTGCAAAGTGCACATATTAGGCTTCAAGAAAGAAGCATAATATCAATTTTAAGAAATGACGAGATCACTGCCACTTAGAATTGACGATGCTATTGACTACAAACACATAGGAAAGAGACAGTTAGCACAACAAGATGAAGAGAATGTCACATAAAACCCCCTACTCCTATCAGCTCTGTCAGGGTTGCAACTTGAAACCAATGAGGTCAATTGACTATTGGAAACATGAACATCTCTAGAAGACACAACATAAGCAGCATCCAGAAAAATCATAGTATAGTATGCATGACAGCAGACACTTTTGCAAAAGCGCATCACTTATAAAGCAGCAGGAAGACAACCATTTGTGCAGACAATAAACAGATGCCAATACTGAGGTACCACAGAGTTTGGGACATTTAATCACAACTTTAAAGCAGCTATTATAAGAATTATCTGAAAAGCCAAATACTATTAAAATGAATAAAAGATGTCTCATCAAAGAAATAAAAGGCAGAAATGAACAAAATTTAAACAAAATATAAACAAGTATTTTTTTAAAATATAAACAAAATTCAGAAATACTTAAAAAGGAAAAAATAGACAAAGCCTAGGATAACAAACCTGTAGACAAAGCCAAGCACGGCAAAACTGTTTCAGCATTAAAAAAAAACCAACACATTATCTGAAAGAAAAAATCATAAGCACTGATTAAGAAAACACAGTTTACCAAGTTTTCAATGGTAATCTCTCAGAAAATTAGGACTCAAGGGAACTTTTATGACTTGATGATGGGCATAGGACATACTGTCCCACTTTCTGATTCTTACACCCCTGAGGCAGAGCATGAGGAAAAGAGTTCTGCTCTTACAAGTCACATTCCCGTTAAACCAGAAGTCTTAGATAATGCAATAAGAAAGGAGAAAAATCAAAAGGTGTACTAAAGACATAAAACTTCTCTTACTTAATGATTGTTCTGATAGAAATACGCTGTAGAAAATTAGTAAAATCACACTACTCAATTTTCAGGCTTAGATAAAGACTCAGTCACTATTAACGTAAGTGGATGGTCTCAGATCAGTGGAAGAGAAGGGAAATCTGTTGATGATACAATCGTCTTTTTCAACAAGAGTGACTGAAAAGAGTTGTATGTCAAAGGATAAACAAGTGGATTTCAACCTTATCCTTTTATGAAAATGAACATAAAGTAGATCACAGATGTGAATGCAGAACATGAAAATATTTTCATTCTTATTAACTTAATTTTAACTTGGAAGCTGGCAAGGCAGGCTTTGGCACTGTTTCTGGGAACCTAACTGTTAACATCCTGGTTGTAAACCTTCGGCTGAGCTATCTCTCTGGCCAAGTGAAAATATTTTTAGAAGAAAATCATGTGCACAGGTAAGCAGTCCGGGAAAAAAACTAATGAACAGACTTTATCAAGTTGCAAAACTTTTATTCAGACATACTTTTGAGAGAATGAAAAGGCAAGCTACAGACTGAGAAAATTGTAAATCACTTGTGTGGCATATTATTTGTATTCTGAGTATGCAATTAATTTATTGTTTAGATCTTAGATCTAAACAATAAAAACTCCCAGTTTTGAAAATGGGTAGAAGTGACTCAAGATTTTCCTGAAAGTTGCTCACAGGAAACAGATACCTAAGATTATGTTCGGAATCTTGGATATCCCAAAGCAAAGCCAAGCTGAAATGTGATCACACATCTGCTATGCTCTAGAATAAAGTACCGCTGCCACCAGAAGCTGGTGAAAACAGGAGAATTGAGAGCTTTATAAAATGCTTTTCAGAATGCAGAAACGTCATTTTCAGACATCTACCCTTAACTGGAAACTTACAGCTGTTTGTGTGTCTGTACAGAGATGTTTATATACTTGCTGTGAGTAAAGAGCTCAAATTGGAAACAGAGAAAATTGCCTTCAAACAGTGAATGGGAAAACATGTAAGAGGACATTCACAGAATAGAATAGTACTCCCAATAAATGGGAATAGACTCTGGAGACAAACTTCCTAGATACTAGCTACAGTATGCTGGGCAAACAGTTTAAGAGGTTGCATTCTATGTGATCTACTTCTATAACTTTGATATAACTTGGGCCCAACGAGTCGTAGGGCTAATGGGTTGGTTTTCACTGTGGCAATACAGAAGGGTATTGTAGGCAGAGCTATTCATTGGGTTTGCCAACTCCCCACAGAACCACACAGAGACTTGTTATCAATTATAAATGCTCAGCTGATAGCTTATGCTTGTCATAACTAGTTTTTCCACTTAAATTAAGTCATATTTCTTATCTATGTGCCACCATTTGGTGGTACCTTTTTTTCAGGACAGCGTGTTAATCTCCCGCTTCCTCTGTTTCTAGCTGATGACTCTGCTCTTCATTTCCACAGCTCTCTTCTTGTCTGCAAGTCCTGCCTAACCACTACATGTCTAGCTATTGGACATTTAGCCCCATTAAACTAATGAGAACAACAAATACATCATACTAAAAGGTTGTTCCACAAATTTCCCCCCTTTCGTCTAATTAAAAAAGGTTTTAACTGTGCCATAAAAATATTTACAACAAAAACACTTATCAAGTGAAAATTATAGTTACAATATCCAGTCCATTTGTATTTGGCAAATTTAGAGAACATATTCTGTTATCTATCTTATCTTTGTGAGTTTAAAGTTTTATATCTAATTTACTTCTGATCATAACTAAGAAAACTGTTAAGTTTGACTATTTTGTCTTTACCGCAACAAAAGACTCTAGAAGGAGGTAATATTACCTAATGACAGGGACATCTGACTACCTGGATGGTTACCTAAAGCTCCTCTGTAATGTTGAGGCATGTATCTTTGGCCTACATGCCTAGTATATCTAACAGACCTTTCTGAGAAGAAGGGAATTTTGAAGGACTGTCCTATCTTGTCTTGACAAAGTGTGACAGTTGCTTACTTTTGCATCCTGCTGGTCCAGTTTGGACAGTGTACTGTCATTAATTGAGGCAAGGGCAATTTCTTTGCCCAGTCACTAGCTTTTGCCACAAAGAAATCAAACTGCATATAGAGTTTCTTTGATGCCCATCATCTTCTCTGAAGTAAATTGATGCTGTCAGGAATAAATGTGTCTCACTATCAAGAAAAGCCTTATGCTATTAAAACATTTTAAGTATTTGAAGTTCACCTATCTAAATATATCTTTTTAACCTTGAAAGCATACCTAATATGACTGTAAGTTTGATTATTATAGATGACTAACTACTAACCTATATTTCTTAATTATACATTACATTTTTAAATGATCTGCATAAGCACAATACCCCAAACCAGAGTAGAAACATACATAAACTATACCAAAAATAACTTAAGTTTGTATCAACAAATGAAAATTCAAACCAATGTAAGATATTTGGGGACTAATAGTTGCTTTTTGATTAAAGTAGATTCAATAATCTACCCTTATATCTCATCATTTCTATATTATATCCCCTTTTTCCTTCAGAAAGAGATGTTTGGATTTAGAGCCTTTGTTAAGCTTTTTTCTTGATCATGACCAATAACAACTTACAACCAACTCCTCTTAAATGATAACAAACATCCATAGCCCATGTTTGGGAATGTGGGTATTGTTATTGATGGACCCCTGTTGTCTGGGGTCACTGGAATATTTGTGAGACCCTGAGAGATTATGATCAAGTCCTTGCTGGAGTAGTCTGTGAAACTGGACCATCTCAGCTAGTACCCTAGAAGCTGTTGTGAATGCAAAACTCCAAGGAAACTGAAACAGAGGTGTCTGGGTTATTGCATCACCTGCACCATCCATTGTGTGGGGTACCTTGCTCTGAAAATACATGACCTTTCAAAGACAACATACATATTTGCATTAATAAAAATATAGACTGTATATTGTATACCAATAAGCCAAAAATGATTTTTTTTGCTTTATGTTTGAAAGGTAAAATATATGTTACAAGTCTTATAGTTTTCTGGGTTTATTTCTTTATGTCTGTGACCAGGATTTTCAGGGGGTCTTCCTTGATCAAACCTGATCTGATTAAACCCTGAGCAAACCCATAGCCTTTCGTTTTCTGTGGGATCAAAAGCATAATCTCTTTCCCAAAGCAACACACCTTTTGATTCCATTTTTAAGTCAAAACATTCTTAAAATACATAGGTTGGTTAAATCCAGCAGTCTTCACAATCCAATGTCTCTTAGTGCTATTGTTTGTTCATCAACAATCAAAAAATTCAAAGACAACACAATAATCAACAGGATCCAGACTCTCCATGTGTTTTTCATCTCTACGTGGCTTTTCACATTTATATTATTTCATTCCTTCCTTAAAGACTTTATTTTTTTCAAATTATTTTTCTATGACTATCTATACTCTTTCTCTTTTCTCTCGAATGCCTTATATTTTTAAGTACACTGTAACCCTAAATGAATTCCTTTTGTTTTTATTTTCCATCTGGATCTGTCTTTACTGCATATCTGTAACCTTTTCTGTCTGCATGAACAAAACCTTAAACTCACCATGTGACTTAGCTCATGATGCACTGGTGAGACTCACACTGGCAGCTCCAGCCCACAGGAAGAGGCTGAGAGATGTGTCTCTGTACTTAGGCTAGCATAAAAGACACAAGACTAGGAAGCTACATTTGGCTTTGTTTTTTAAACATTTTTAAAGCTTTCTCAGGCCTTATGTGAATGTAACTGACCCACATTGGGTAGCATTTGTAGTTGGAGTTTTTTGTTGGTACTTCTGGATCCCCAGATAGCCACATAGCTGATATCATAGACATTACTAAATAGCTCTTTCAACTTTAATTAACCCATATTTCTTATATATGCTCTACCATTTGGTGGTACCTTTTTCAGCACAGCATGCTCACCTCTTGCTTCCTGTGTGTCTGGGCAGTGACTCTCCCTTCCTTCTTTCCAGAATTCTCTCAGTCTGGCTACCCTACCTAACCTTTTCTGCCCAGCTATTGGAAAGTTGGCTCTTTCTTAAACCAAAGAGAGCAAAACATCCTCACAGTATACAAAAGGATTATTTCACAGCACAGTATTGAGTAGAACCTTTCAGAGACGGGACCTCTTTGAAGTGATTAATTCACTGAGAGTACCACTTAAGAAGGGAAGCACAGTACTTTCCTGGGAGTGCTCTGTATATCCTGGAATGAGGTTGGTATTTATATGGATTATTATAAGCAAGCACACCATCTCCCCTGAACACTAGTACAGACCACATCACTCTAAAAAGCACTCTCACAATGTGACACTGATCAGAATGCTATGACACAGTAGAAGTCCTTACCAGATACGGTTTCTTCAGCTTGGGTGTCCCAGCTTCCAAATCGTAAGCTAAAATAAACCTCCTTTTCTTTACAGATTATCCAGTGTCCTTTATTTTGTCACTTCAACACAAAATACACAAAACAAATAACTGAGATTATCATAGGGGCATTTTCTGAGGTAATGAAACTATTTTATTCTTATTTAGATAATTGTTACATGAATCAATACCTTGTTAAAATTCAAATAACTCTACACTAGGATGAATATTTTTCATAACAAACCCATTATTTTGTGCAACTAATATGTGATAATAAAAAATTGTTTTATTGTATTTTAAACCTGACCAATAATTCTTCAAAACATATCGCTCATTGGGGATGAATTAAATTAAAATGTAAAAGGAACCTTCTTCATTCTAAACCAGTATACAAGTACTCATCCATCAACAAATTCATTTTTAATTACTTTAATTCTCAGTCTACAAAGTGAACATAATATACAGTTTCATTTTCATCTTAAAAACTATTGAGAAGTCCAGAAAATGTTTGCTTATAGCTATCCTTTTCAGAACTTAAAATGGTAGGAACTAGCATTGAGTTAGCAAACATACATAAGGCATTTTGACAATAAGAAGCTACTGGATGTTCACAGGATACCATTTAAATACATATAATATTCTAAATTAAATAGTGAGAAATATAGAATTACCTTAAATATGTTCAAGTCTCTTGCATGCCAAGCTTAATTGTTGATAGCTGCATGCCTCTACCTTCTTCTGTTCTCTGGGATGCCTGAAACCAGAACATGGTCCCTTGAGAACAACCGATTCAGGGATATGAGGGCACAACGAAAAACTAAGATGCATGACATTGCACTCATGAGCAAATATGCATCTGCTAAGCACAAATGTGTCTGAAAATGTTGTGTGTTGAATAGCCACAGATAGCTGAAAGGCATTGCTTTCCATACGCAGTAAGGCACTGGGGAGCTACTGCCCTGGCCATCACCACATCTGCTTCTTTTGACTATAAAATCCCACACTCTTTTGTTACATCACTGTGGCTTATTACTGACTTACTAGGGACATTGTGATTTACCCTTCTGGGTTATATTACAAGGTACTTTTAACATGTCCCAAAACATACAGCATTCTCATGCTCTAAAATTGTTTTCATTTAGTTTGTTTTTCCTCATTTTATTCTTAATTTTCCCTGAATAAAGTCTTCCAAAATATTTTCTGAATTTTTCTAAATAACAACAGCTGTTCATTCCCAGGTTGGCTGTGACCCCAAAATAGCAATGGCACAAAGCCAGTGTTCTCTCCTTGACAACATCAAGAAAGTGGACATTTTTTTTCTAGATCCTGTTCCCTGCCAGACCCTTGTCATATCTGAACCCACAGGAAATAAGAGGAAGCATGATGTTAAATGAAAATAACACACCTTCTAGACTTTCTGTTTTGGACTTGTACATAGTTCATTAATAAAGAATATAGATGTGAGTGTACTTTCATAAAGAGTTGAGACACTTGTAGGTTACTTCTGTATCATCTATCCTTTAAGCAGGAATGCATTGATACGAAACTTGATTCAAAGAATTCTACACACTGCCATGGAAATAGAGGGAAGTTAACTTCACAAATTTCCCATATTTCTGTTGAGCTTTTGATGCATACTGAAACATAACCTCATCATGTTTTCATTTGGTTTGTGAGTCTGTGAGTTAGTCACATGTTCTCTGTTTAACTGACTGGTTCATTTAGTCCATGTCTTCAGTGAGCTAACACTGTTCATGTGTGAGTTTGCCCATGTGTTGACTAGTCTGAAATCCGAGCCACAGTTGGCAAGAAATTATTGAGCTAAAGGGGATTTTCAAACTACCATTTCCTTCATATTTACAGACCAGAGCATGTCCAAGACCAGCCCAAATTCCATGGATACGGGTGTAGGGTCTATCTCTGGTGGGAGAAATTTTGTAATGTGGTGAAGGTATTTCAACATAGAATCTAGAATCAGACTTTTCTAACAGTCTACAACATCTGTTTTATAATAAAATCTTTGTAGCTACTCTAAGCCCATTTCCAGCACTAAGAAGTATTCATAGAAATACAGAAGTGAAAACAATAGAGGAAATATGAAGGAAAGTATCAAAATATTCAAGGAACTATCCTTCTGTTAGCGGTAACAGGAAGAGATGGGAAAAGCTGAGTGTAGGGAATAAATTACTGTGACCTCTGTTATGGGGTTTTCTGGGTTTTAATAGGGGTAATGGAGATTGAAACTGAGAGAAAGGAAATTTGGGCAGAAGTCCACAAAAAGTTCTAAGGCTGAAAAGTCATAGAATAGTCTTGCAGACAAAGTAATGTATTACTTCATTCCCTAAGCATTTGGGAAAGGCCTATGAACACCACACACACACAAACACACACACACACACTGTAAGGCTGGATCCTCCTCCTGATATTTATCTACTGATACCTCTAATTTTCAATCTCTTATATCCTTCTACCTCTATTTTTCAGTCATTGGCCTGCCCCTAGTTGGATCATGCCTGGTGTATTACAACAACATCACAATCACAATGGGCATAGTATGATTGTTATTTTGTTCTCTTACATAATTCTAAAAAGAAAATAATAGAAGTACCGACTTGGAATTACATGGCTTTAAAATTTTTACTGTTTTAGTTAGACTATCATTATGAGTCAATGCCCATTTATTATGTTCCTGTCATATGCTGCATGCAAATTACTTATGCTATTTAAATGCACAGATTCTCTTTAACTGTTTAAAAAACCAAAACTTTGCCTAGAATTTTTTAGGACTCTGTGAGCTGACTAAGCAGATGTTTTCTCCCTCTTTAAGGGCATGCATGGGAGCGGCCAAGCCATGTGACAAGCTAGCTGACTGCCTAAGAGAGTCAACAAAAGGAACGAGATGAGCAGCAGCGTCAGGCACGGTGGATATGGCTCTGTAGAGGCTTCTGTTAAGCAAGTTCCAGAAGACAGAGAACAAGAGGCTCTTGTCCATCCAGGACGCTTGTTTGTTTTCACCTCGAATCCATACTTTAGTAGAGACTCAAACTTGGAAAAGACAAGCTAAGACTACTGTGACCAAAGACAGGAAGCCTGTTCCTGAGAAACACTTCTCAGACTGATGTGGTGGTATACACCTATAATGTGGGGCTAGTAAAATTGTGACTTCAACGCCAGCTGAGACTACATCATGAGAATTATTAAAAATAGAGCCGACCACGTCTTCGTGATTAAGGCTACCTGCTGCCAAGGCTTATTGCTTGGTTTTGATCCCAGGTCCCACATGGACAGTGAAAGGAGAGGAGAGACTCCAGCAGGCTGCTCTCTTACTTCCACGTACGTGGCATGTCACACACATACGCACACTAAATACATTTAATTTTTGAAAAGCCCAACCAACAAATAAGCAACAAAACTCATCACTTCTCATGTGAGATACATGAGCAAAAAATGAGTTCTAAATGCCTTCAGCAAAAATGGGATATCATTTATGTTGAAATGTAAAGGTTTCTAGACACTAATAGACAGATACATTCCTCTTTCTCTGTATGCTTTCTTAAGTTCATATCAGTGTTGTACTGTGATATTTATTTTAAAAGAAATGAAAGACATAGTAAGTGTCCCATATAATTCTGTGTTTTGTTTGTTTGTTTTATGCTGCTGATTCCAAATCATAATGTCATGGGATGGGGATTTAGAGACAAAAGTGTTTGTCTGGCATGCTAATGCTCTGGGTTCAATCCCTAGTACTGAAAAACAAATCCAGATAATGAGAGTTCAACTTCCATTCATTCAGAATCTATAGTCTCTAGAAATACAGGCCATTCTCCATGGACAATGTGTTTTTCCTTCTAATGACTTATACTCTCCACAAAATATTTTTTTAAGTTTTGCCTACTCCAAGGAATTTTCTGAGAGAAGTTTAAGCTACAAAAATACTTTAATTTTATATTACCTTTTTAAACAATAGCCACTTCTATAGGTTTTAGATTTCACACAATAGTAGCTTGTTTCTGTGTCCATTTTTATCCTAAACTACCATGATTTCAATAAGGTGAGAGATTCCCCAGGTTCACAGCTAACAGAGGAGCCATTATTACTACCAACCAAGGAGCTTCCTTCTTAGTTTAGCAGCTCTCATCTCTTTAGTATCCCTGGATGTTCATGTACCTTCCCTGTGTTGTGTTTAAATGCACTTTATTGATACATACTTTGTACTGGCCTCTCTATGCCTGCTCTTTCTTGAAGTGCTCCAGTACTCAGATTCATATGCTAAAGTCACAACCCACAACATGTAACTATATCGGGGGATTAGGTATTTTAAAGAGACAGGTGCATTAAAGTGAAAATGTTAGGATGGAGGGAGACATAAGCAGAAGACTGATATTCAGATCGAGATACCAGGAATAACACACACACACACACACACACACACACACACATGTCACAAGGTGACTTGGAGAGATGAGTCAAGGAGTCAATGGTCTGGAGAAAGCATACCTTCTACCACCTTGAATTTGGTATTCTGACTTTTAGATGTCACATTTTTTGTTGTTGCTTCAGTGGCTCAGTTTGTAAAAGTCTATTATGACAGCCCTAGAAAGCTACATGTACCTTAAACTCCATTACGTAGGCACGCTTGTTACTCTTTCAATATCATTATGTTTCCTTTGGAGTGAGCCTATTCTCATTTCCTGGTTGGTTCTGTTTCAATATAAAAGTTTCATATTCTAGGGAAATCTTCAGTAATCAGAAACGAAGCACATATGAGCCTAAGCCGTATCATTCTTTCTTTGATATTTATCTACCTAGTGATCTCTGCGCTAAAACAACAGTGAATTTTTCAGGTAAGGAAATGGGAAGAAAAGAGGAAATTTGATCAAGAAAGTCTTATTTCATATCACATCTCTGTCACTTAAGGTTCTCAGGCCACCAAAGATACAATCTAAGGAGTCCTTACAATATTTGAATGTTTATCAGGAGCTAGAGGTATTCAGCCAGAGTTCCATGGGTGCTGTGTGGCCACAACAACACGCACTACAAAATAGCATTTCTCCCTTCTGGCCTGTGTTTTTCTTTTTTATCCTAAAAACACATTATTCCACCAGTGGGTTAGCTTCCCAACCTAGAATCAAGAAGGAGTTACATAGCAAAATGCTAGGTCCCTTTATCTGCCTTGTTGTCTGCCAGTCTCTACTAAATTTTGGCCACATTTGAAGCACAGTGTACACTTTTTCTTCCAGCCTGTGCAACACAGGGTCATTCCCCAGAGAAGAATGAGTTTTTGAAATAAGTAAACTGATGAGACATGCTGCAATGGTTCTTGCACCGTCCAAGTGCTGGCAAGAAGTTTAGAACGGAAGTAACTCAAGTCAATGCCATGTACACCTGCCAGACAGGAGTCAACTAATGTGCCAAGTAGTTGATAAAATGGCAATGACTGACCTATTTAAATATTTAGAAAACATTTTTTAAATTTTTTATTCTGACAGCTGCCCAGCACACAGACAAAGCACAATATCATGGATTTAAGTCACAGCTCACACAAAAGACATCAAGTAGCTTATCACACATATCCATAGTGGTAGTCAAAGGGAAGGCAGATTGTGTGTAAGAACCTGTGATTGACCTGGGTGCCTTTCTGGTCTACCATGAGGCCCAGCTGAGGCTCAAGGGCAGGTCAGAAGAATAATGCTGCTCCTATTACAGAGCTCACCTAGGTTCACTCCCTTTGTGGAAACCCAACAAAATAAATGCTGAGCCTCCTCAGCCCACCCTTCTTCCTCATAGCCCCGTCTCGTGTCCAACCCAAGCTGCAGCAATGAACTATTCAGGTGACAGCTTGTAAACAGAACAGAAACCAAGACCAGAAATCGACTTCAGAATTAAATCTCAGGTTTTTCCAAAATACCAAAACTGCCTCTACCACTTGGATGAGGGTGTGGGGTTATAGTAAGAAGAGTCTTTCCACCTAAGACATATTTAATCAAAAATTCTTCTTGCAAATGTCCCTAAGTGTGTCCTTTCCGCTGCTAGGTCATGGTTGCATCCAAGATTGAGTAAGCTGTGGTCAGCTGAATCCACTTTTCTTCTCTGATCCGCCTGTGGAAGGTGACAGATAAGAGCACCCAGCACACTCAAGACCTGAAATCTAACTGTATCCTTTTTGCTCTGTGCACCTCATTAATATGGAGGAGACCACAGTCAGAGGGAGGATTCTGTTCTGAAAGGCAGAGAAACATGGAGCTGCCCTCTCTGCCTTGAAGCTTCAGGTGCGTATAAATAATTCAACATGTGCATTATTAGCTTCTTCATAAAGTTAACTTTCGCTGGAAATTCAGCATACCAATATATATGGAAAAGTAAAAAACCCTTTTCTCAAAGATAATTGGAAAACAGAGTTCATTAGTTGGATTCATTCTCAAGACAGAACCATTAAGTCTCTAAGGTATTTTTATTATAATAACATGGGATTGACTGGATTTTATTCCTTTTTAGAGATATTAGATTATGATTTAGATATTACTTAATATATACATGAACCAAAGCCTAACATTGATATGTATAATTTTTACAATTTTACTTATCAATTAACCATACTTAATGGCAAAGAAATTAGGAAAACACCACTCATTAGAGATGAATATAAATGAAAACTTATACTCTGTCCTCCCTACATGCCCTTTCCTCTGGCTAACAATGCAATCATCAAATAGAGAGAAAATTATCACTCTTCATTCAACAGTTTATTGTGTACAATTTAGGAAACAGGCTGTAAGGACCTACCTCATTACTTTTAACTATCACACACTATTATACACTATTGCTTGTAGCAAAAATTTATTCACAATGCCTAATGATGAAAATTTAATATTTTGTTTTAATATCTTGTTTTAAAAGAAAATTTATACATTTTTATATTCAAGTATGTATACACTGCATTGAGGCACATACTCAGAAGAATAATATGTTGATATTTGAAAGTGTATCAGCAATTAACATTCATATATGTTGACAGTTTTATCCAGATGCTTATATTGAACTTACATATAACAAAAAAGTATATATAATAATCCCAAATTGTATTACTCATAATAATTAATACCATTTTCACTCTTTCCAAAAGGGAAGACTAAGAAATTACAACTCTTGATCATTTAATTTTTGTTTAGTGAAATCCAACATGTTTTATTTGAAGTAGGTATTTGTAAATTATATGCTTTGTTCTTTTCCCTCCTTTATTATTTTAATATGTAACGTATCCTTTTACTGGAATCTATCACTACCTTTAAAGGACAGAAAATCTGTCATTTACCACAGGATGGAGGGCATTAAATAAGTGAAATACAGGGAGACAAATACCTGTACTCTCACCTACATGTGAAATATGAAACAGCTGAACTCATAGAAGAAAAGTATATGTTAGTTGTTCCCAGAGTTGGCAAGAGAACCTGGCAGATACTACTAAAGGAGAAATAAGTTCAAAAGGTCTTTTGTACAACTTTGTGGGTCCAGCCAATGCCAATGCATTGTGAATTTGAAACTGCTAAGAAAGATTTTAGATAACATGAAAGAATACGCCCTCAAAGTTTATAAAGTGGTTTTTCCTTTTTTTTTTATGACTTGGGTGTTTAGGAGAAGGTGTTTCCTAGGTTGAAAATTTTATTTTATGAGTTTCACCCAAAGGCATCTGTGGTTGCATTTTAAAAAATTTAAATTTAAATCGACGTTTTGGAGCCCTTTCTCTATGGAGGGGTACCTTGCTCAGCCTAGATAGAGTGGGAGGGCCTTGGTGATGCCTCAAGGGGAAGTGCCAGACCTCATTGACTCCCCATGGGAAGCCTCACCCTCTCTGAGGAGAGGATGGATGGGGGGCAGAAGGTGGGGAAAGCAGGAGGAGGGGAGGGAGTAGAAAATAAATGATGGAAGCAGAGGCAAACACACAATTAATCACTGAACTGAACCTAAGGAACCCAGTGACAGAGAGAGAGGAGTGATGAGCAAATTGGCAAAGAATGGGCTGGCAAAACAAGCAGAGACAGCTGATCTGAACAGGGGAGAGCTCTTGGATCCCAGACTGACAGTGGGGAGGCCAGCATGGGACTGATCTGGACCCCCCAAATGTGAGTGTCAGCGAGAAGGCCTGGGCAACCTATGGGGCCCTGAGCTGTGGATCAATGTCTATCCCTGATATACAAACAGTCTTCGTGTGCCTATAGCACAAAGAGGGATGCTCTCTCAGCCTGGACTCTTAGGGGAGTGCCTGGACCCTACCCAGAGTAAAATGACAGACTCTGATATCCCCTATGTGGAAGGATTTGACAATAGGGTGGGAGGGTGGGGGGGAAAGGGGAGTGCGGGAGGAGGGGAGGGAGAGGGAACTGGGATTGACATGTAAAACAAGCTATTTAAAATAAAAAATTAAAAAAAGAAAATAAATGAGAAGACTTCTAATTTTTTAAAAATGATTTTAAAAACATTTAAATCTTCACCTGGATTCATCACAGTTTTCAGCTTGAAGTCAGTATCTGATCAGTATCCTGATTTTATTTATGAATATCAGTGGCTGAATAATCATTATTTCCCCAGCACTTTGAAACACTGTCTTTATTTTACAGTAAATGCAGCAAAACTTTTAACGTGCTTATTAGTTGTTCTTCATCACTGGATTATCTCTCCTTTTACTTTTTAAATTTTTTCTTTTTATGTATTCTTCTTTCATACAATACATTCCAACCCCTTCCATTCCTCCCAGTCATCCACCCCACCTCCCCAGATCTACTGCTTCCCTGTTTCCCTTCAGAAAAAAAAGCAGCCATCCCATGGATAACAACCAAACATGGAATGACAGGATGCAAAAAGACCAGGTATGATCCCTCACATCAAGACTGGACAAGACAACCCAGTAGGAGGAAATGGGACCTAACAACTGGCAAAAGAATAAGAGATATCCCAGCTTCCACTTTTGGGAATCCAACAGGAACACTAAGTTAAACAACTGTAACATCTTTGCAGTCGACCTACTGCAGACCCTTGCAGACTCTGTGATTACCACTTCAGTCTCTGTGAGCTGCTATAATCCATGCTTAATGGATTTTTGTTGGCTGGTATTTAGTGATTATATGTGCATGAGTGTTTGCCTGTAGGTGTATGTGTACCACATGACTGCAGTGCTCATGGAGGCCAGTACAGAGTGCTGGGTCCCTTGAACTCGAGTTACTACTGTGAGCTTCTCCTTGTATGCTTGGTCTCTGACATGGGTCCTCTGAAGAGGACTCTTAACAGCTGAACAGTCTCTCCATCCACTATATATGCCTCTCCTGGTACTACATTATTTTAATTGCTGTATATCTGAAGTGAAGATTTTCTACTGATTATTCTTTCTAGTAAGCCTTTTCCTCAACCTAGCCACATATATTTACAGACCTAAATAACATTTACAAAATCTTTTAAGAAATATGTTTTGATTTATTTGGGGATTTTTACCTACTGTAGGAATATTTAAGAATGTGTACAATGACAATATTAGAACTTCTAATACAACTCTGGCTGTTTACCCCAATTCAAACATTTGTTCTCCTAAGTGTCTCTTGTTTTGTTAGTTACTTTTTTCTCCTTCCTTTGCCCAAACCCAAAGAAGCATCATAAGAGATGAAGGACTTATTTAGGCGCACAGTTTCAGGATATAGTCTGTCAGGGTGGTGGGAGCTGTTTTCTGACTGTGTCATCAGGAACACAAGGCTGCTTGCTTGCATGTCTATATGCTGGGAAGCAGATCTAGAACTACAGACAACCTGTGATGGATAAGAGAGGGAAAATCAGTCTTTCCCTGGGATCAACCCCCAAAGTGATTATCCAATGCCCAGTGGTCAGTCCTGAAAACATATGTTAATAGCAGTAAATAGACTCAGCCGGTTGTATTTATATACTTATTCTTTGTGTGCATGTGTAAAACAATAATAATTGAAGAAAAAGTGCCATGGATTTGAGGATTGAGACGGGACACGGGATGTAATAGGGGAGAGGAGATGGGGGGAGGGGACGATTAGGATGAGAAATTATGTAAATACGGTACATGCATATAGAAGCTTGAAAAATACTGAGAAATTTTTCAAAAAGTTGCACCGACTGCCACTTGGTTTCCTATCTTCTTTTCCTCTTTTTATTCCATCTGCTTTCACATCCTCTGGATCTGAGCTACCCACAGATCCAGAGGAGGCAGGGCTTCCTCTTCAGTTAATTCTCTCCAGAAACTCCCTGATAGCCCAAATCAATCGACAACAGAAATTAAACATTATAATCACTTCCTTGAAAAAGGTGTGTATGTTAATCAAGAATATTCTTATGTGATACTTTTAACTTTCCTTCACTCGAATGATTTTAATTCAATAGTCTTTGCTAACTGATGGCTAACTCTGAGAGACGCGAACACGGACACCCAGCTACATTCTAAAAGGACAACTGCTGCTCCGCTGTGTTTTCCCCCTCCAGGTAGGTGGCCATAACACCATCTGCAATTGATCAACTTGAGTGTAAACCTCGGAAGTATAGCCAAATCATCCTCTTGTCGCTGTGTCATAAGAAGTAGGTCTTCCTCGGAAGGGTCTTTATCTACGCCGTGGGACTAATGGATGAAGAGCTGACATCTGCCCTTTGTCCTAATGCCTCCTACATTTCATTACTACATTTCTAACAGTAATTAAGGGTATTTCTGGCTTCATGTGTAATGTCTCCTGTGTCTCCCTCATCACCCTAAAACTTTTAATTGAAATAGAGGATTTTTCGTATAACTGAAACTTCTATCTCTTCTTATTTTCAAAGATGTTTTCTTCTTGAATCAGCAATGGGTAATTAAATTTTCAAATGTCACATCAACATATGTTGAAGACATCATTTGTTTTTTCCTCCTTTGACTTATTAATATGCTAGATATTATTAATGCATTTTAAAATATTGAATCAGTTTCTGGATCCTGGATGGAATCCCACTTGGCCATAGTGAATTATTCTTCCTAGTATACTGCTGACTTCTATGTTCTAATGCTTTATTTAGGAGGTTCATTCATATTTCTAAGTGAGACTAGTCTTCAGTTACTTTTTTGGATCAGAATTATTGACCTCAGACAAAGGAGTTAGAAGTTCACTTTCCCATGTTGCAAGAGTCATTTCTTTTCCCATTTGTACCAAATTTCAACTAAATAACATACTTTTCTTCTCTAGACAACAAATGTTTATATTTATAAGTCCTGTTGGTATAAACATATGATGCATATTATTAAAGATCATGATCAAGCAATCATGTGTTTTCTATACTTAAAACATTTAAAGAAATATCCTATAATGACTGTTTATCACTTAACTTTACTACATAGATTGTAATTTCTTTGAAAGTTTAAGATAAAACCAGAAGGGAGTTTAAGGGCTGACACAAAGTTGCCTTCATGAAACTTTCTTGGTGAACTTGGTATCATTCACAATAGTACAAATGTGAATAATTAATGTAATTAACATTAGCTACTGGTACATAATTTGAAATTGACTTTTTATTAACTAATGTTTTGTGTAAATCAAAAACCATTGGTGGAGATGACATTAAGAGTGAGGGTGAGTTTGCAACACACAAAAGCCTTTTCTAGGGACCAGGTTACTTTACTTAGTCTTTGATTGAAGAGAAATACCACATTCATAACAATGCAATAGTAACGCAGGGTATGCATTATTACAGAAAACAAAAGTTCTGGTAAATCCAACAGAATTTTGTTGCTGTAATACAATATAATGGTAGGTTTTTTCTAAACCTGATATCTGTATAATTTCTACCCAAAAAGCCTCTATAGATTTATATGGCATATTAGTTCATTATAAATTGAGCAAAGTATAGTCCTTCAAAAGCATGATTCATACTTTGAACTAATTCTAGTGTATTTTTATTCTTGTATGGTATTATAAATGAGGTTTACCAATTACATTCATATATAAATATATACATACAAATATTTATACAATGTTTTAAGATTATTACAAGAAGCCGGGCAGTCTTCTTATATTATATTATTTTTATTTTTATTTTTCGAAGAGTCAGTTTGGATTTATTCTACATTTGGAGGATGTGAGAACAATTTAAAGAAAACTTGGAGGGATACTGGGGCTAGCATAACAGATGCTCCTGTCTTAAACAGGGAAGATGATGAGCACCTTTTGGTAATCAGAAAACAAAACAAGCATAGAGAGACATTTGCCATTTTCAGGCCTATCCTTAACTTCTTAGCATAAGAGAAGGACTAGAGATTGAGTTTATCACCTGTGGGCTGGTGACCACATCCGTAGCTGCAAATAAATATAACCTAATATTACAGGAATAGATGTTGCCCTCGGACACTTGGGTCTCAACTTACACACCTCTTGATTCACCCATATGCCTATTGAAACATACTTCATGAGCTCTGCTTGTTGCTACAGTAAATTACAAAGCCTGAAAAGGGGATTATGGGAACTTCTATTTACAGTTAATGAATCTGATTCAGTGGACAACATGAGACCTACAATTGATCTCTAAAGTTGAGAGAAAGCCTTATGGGACTCGTCCTTTGAACTGTAGCTTCTATGTAATGTGAATAATAAAGACTCAGAGACAAATACTGAGTTTTAAGCTTCAAGATAAAGATCTGAAAAGCAAAGCAGCTGGCCACTGGCTCTTATGTCTACCTCAGACTAAAATGGCAATCCTGTCTCCACAAATTCTCAGCGTGCAATCCAGATTGCACTGCTCTCCACCAAGCCTCAGGCTGCAATCCTAGACTGCTATGCTCTCGTCAACTTGATTGGAGACTAATTCTTGCATGAGACCCTTTGCATCTTCCTTTTATACTTCTCAAACCCTGGGATTAAAGGCATGGGATCCCAAGTGCTGAGATCTCCTTTGTGTGAGCTGTTTCTCTTTTAGACTGGATCAATTTCATGTAGCTCAGTGTGTACTTGAACTAAGAGAAATCTCCTGAGTTTGTGCCACCACTGTCTGGTTCTATGGTTTGCTAATTGTTTCTAATTTAAATTAAAAAAATAGTTTGTGAGTTACCATCTGTAATAGCATTTTCCTTTAACAGAATTCTGAGGCATAATTTTTATATAAATGGAAATACTTTAAGCTTAGTATTTTAAATTGACAATGAATTATTAAATATAATACAAACACGTCAAGCGAGTCTCTTAAGTATAGCATATGATTTGTTGCCATGCAAATATTTTAAATTAAATCTGTTTTGGCTCTACTCATTCATTGTGTTGATGAAGATTTTTATATGGCAAGTATATTATGTATTTAAAAATAGAACTCTTTATCAGGTAAGACTTTAAATTAACTAGACTGATTCTATTTGTACTATAAGCCAACAGCAAATGAAACAACATAAGCATTGTTTAAATAAAATGAAAGTATCTTAGAAGGACAAATAAGCTATTTATTTAATGATGGTTTTACATTGGAGGAGAAAAGAGTTACTGATTTTCTTAATAAATTAGAAACTATCTCTCCACTCACCATCACCTTCCTCCTTCCATATTCTATATTGCAAATATGTACATTAAATGGGGTGCCAGAAATTTGTAAACATGTGAGCAGGTGTTGTGGCTAAAATTAGAGCAAGAAAAGAATTGTAAAGGCCATCATCTCATATCACAACACATTAGCACAAAATGCAATTATGTGTGTGTGTTTGAAGGAGTGTATCTAAGAAGGAAGAATCATGGAATTTAACTTATGATTTTGTTGTTCATATCTACATAAATGAATCATGATGAGTATTCATGTATGTAAGTGTACACAAAATGACTTCAGGGGAAAAGGAAAATAGAGTAGGGAACTAGTGAGGGTCTTCAAAGGCAGTGTGTGTGTGTGTGTGTGTGTGTGTGTGTGTGTGTGTAAAAGAACAAAAGGCATATATAGAAGCAGTGTTTTAAAATTATTTCTCATTAGCAACCTACTTCCCTACTCTATACAGAAAAGTGGATTAACTCTCTGAAATTATTAATTTGCAAACTTCATGCAAACCGTAGGCTATAGGGCCTGTGCCCAAGTGCTTTTAGAAAGCAGAAAGATTCTGAGTATATAAAAGAGCATGCCTGCTCTTGGGATACCTCCTCAAATTGGGTTACCGGGTACAGCCTCAACATGAGGGCTTTTTCCTTGTCCTGTTGTATCTTGTTTTGTAGTATTTGTGTGTTACCTCTTGGGGGTGTGCTCCTTCCTGAAGGGAAACTGGAGAGTAGTGGGTCTGGGCCAGCGGGGAGGTTGGTGGGAAGAAGTGAGAGGAGTTGACAGGAGGGACATGGTGGCGGTGACGTGTTGCATGGAAGAGTAATCTATTTTCAATAAAAAGTACAGACTAATCATTGTAATATTGAACTTTAATTATTTAAATAAATACAAACATCAAACTGAAATTTAATATTTTCTGTAGATTTATAACATTCTAATTTATGTGTATGAGTGCTTACTCTGAGTATATATAGATAAGGTGAATCTTATTTTAAAATGCCTTGTGTATAGACTGGAGACATTCTACATGATTTTCTTAGTTCTCATGAAGAAATTATACAGTGTTTAAGCACAAAAAACATGCCATTTGATTTTTTTCTCTGAGCATTTAATACAAAATTGGGAAAAATACCCAAATATTTGGCTGGCCCAGTGTTTATGGAAGAGAGCTTTTTATTTTTAACATCCAGTCCCTCCATTGATACTAGACCTGGCAGCTTTTCAGAAATTCATGGAAAATGCAGCAACTGTGAATCAGGTTTTCATGTGGATCTCCATCAAACTCGGACTGACTCCAGAATCAGTGTGACATTAGTAAAAGGACTCCTCTGTATCTAACAGCAGGCACCGCTGCTCACTTATGCTGTCGGGACTTTGCGTTATTCAAAGAATAGTAAAAAGAAAGAACGAATCCACATCTTTCCAGTGGATTTCCCATTTTATTGACTTCAGGAATATCAGTTCCCTCATTTCTTCCTGTCACCAAATCTGAAAGTGTTAGTACTTTTTCAGTCATGTTGAAAGGCTTCCGTTTCTGACGTTGCTGGCGTTACTGTTCTTAAACTTCCTCAGAATCATTTGCTTTCTGATGAAACGAATACAGCAAGGCAAAAACCTGAAAACCAACCTAAGCAACCATGCTCTTTTCCTCCCCCTCAAATCAGTGAATAGCCTCGTAACAAGACACTTACTCATATTTACCAAAGTGTCATTTCCCACTAGATAACCTCTATTCAAAGCAGGCTATTCTGGTCTGTCAACTGAATGACAAGAATGGCCTTTAGATGAAACAGGCCATGTTTCCCGTTACGGAAAACTAAAAGACACAAGCATCTCAGAGGACACCAGCATCTTGGCAGGAGGGACAGGTATTCCTCATGAGGGTGAAGGCAGGAATGGAGGCACCACCAAGCTGCATCCCGAGGAAGGTGTCATAATGTGTTTCAGAAAAGGGGATCTGAGCCATAGAGAAATATTTAGCTAGTGGAAAGGAGAATTTATTTTCTAGTCATGAAGCTGCTTAACATTTAGTTCTGTGGAGTGAAAGGTTTATGGGGGGAATTCTTTGCCTTTCCTGTGAAGAAAATCCCCCGAGGATGGTTCCTCAATCCTTATTTTAAAATACTGCTGAACCTTAGGATGGTAATGAGTTTCATTGCTTTTATTGGGATTTGTCATTTTTTCCCAAGTTTTGAGTATGTGAATTATTTATTTACCCCAACTAAGTAGAGCAAACTCTACAGGTATTATTTAACAAGTATTTCTGTATTTTGCAGTCAGTGATGGACAACATTTGTCTTGAACATTATTGAATTGAGCATGCAATTATGAAGAAAGATAACACTGGTAACTTGAAAATGTCTTTCATGCCCTGAGCAAAAACATGCATGTAGTAGTTATCCTTATTGCATACCTTCCATTAGTATGTAGTGTTTCCTGTAATTGCCATTCAATTTAAGGTCTTCATTCCTTAAGTCAATCAACACTAATCAAGTGTCTTCTTCATATTAAACACAACACTATGTGATGGTGAAATAGGAGTGATCAAAAAAGTTTCTTAAAATATGTCCTATAATGAGCTAAAAGATAATAACCTGTGACAAACAGATATTTATTAGTTTCCTATGTGTCCCAGAAACTGGAGCTAGTTGCAGAAAACGTAAGCTAATAAAGACATGATTGCTGTCCTCCCATAATATTATACAGAAGGAAGCTGAATAATAACAGCCAAGCGAAACATGCTCTGTTCTGAGCGGGAAGTAAAGGGGGAGAAATGATAAACTCACCCTCTGACCTGGGATACCCATCTGCTTCTGCCTTTAAACATTAGTGATCTGAACCCAAAGGTCACTGACTAAAGGAGAAGGTGGCTGCCCATTGAGGAAAGTCTGTGTGTATCATAATAAACACATAAACTCTCCCCTCCTTACAAAGGGACATGAAGGCATTTACCAGAGAAAATACACCTGGAAGATTGTTGTACAATGTTGTAACCAACGCTTATACCCAAAGCCCAGTGATGCTAACTGGGTAGCGATCCCATACAGGATCATGGAACTGAATGTGGTGGTTTGGGAAATATTTAGCAACAGTAAAATTTTCTGACTATCCAATGAACAAAAATGAACTCGAAACACGTAATCTGTCTGAGGTGTTTCTGGAAGTCCTTGCCCGTGCAGCCCAGCATGACTTCACTGCAGCCTCCATTTGGGGGCTTAACTTTGTGTCATGCATGCCATCACACCACAGCACACCAGTCAGCAAATTCTGCTTGGAACCTCCCAGCTCATATCTGACAGTACTATATGCTGTATGCGGTAAATTAGAGTGTTTTGCTGTAGACACAGATTTTTCGTACACAGCATAATTGTTTAATTATGAAAAACTAAGACTTTTAATATTTCCTTACATCATTCCACAGCATATGTCAAGTTGGTATGGATTTGTATTGGATTGGGTTAGAATGTTTCATTTTAAAAATTGCTCTTTGGGTTGCTGACAGACTTTCATTTAACAATCTTTCAGTGAATTTTGGTTTAGGATTACAAGATTATCTCCAACACTATCTGAACTGGTCTTAAATATAGTTATGCCGTTTTGTACTATGTATTTACATGAAGAGGCATTCTTTGCATTAATGAGTATAAAAACCAAAGTACCAAGCAACTCTAAAAAATGTTATATCTTCCTCATTTTTCAATATCAAGCATTTATCCAAGATTTAACTCTCTGTAAAATTAAGTGTATCTGATTACAGTGACCACCCTAATTGTCATCATAGAACCAAGATTCAGTAACTGAGGGAAGCAGATGCAGTACCCATAGTCAAGCACTGGGCTGAGCTGCTGTTGTTCAGTTGAAGAGAGGGAGGAGGGATCATGTGAACAAGGGGGTCAAGAACATGATGAGGGAAACCACAGGGACAGCTGTCCTGAGCTAGTGGGAGCTCATGGAGTCTAGACTGACCGCATGGAACAGAACTAGACCTCTGCATGGAGAGACAGTTATGCTGCTTGATCTGTTGGAGTTGGCTCTGGCAGTTCGACCAGGATCTATCCTGGATGCATGAACTACCCTTTTGGTGGGGTGGGAGATGGGGAGGTAGGAGAAATTGGGGTTGATATGTAAAATGAAAAAATTTAGAGAAGAAAAGAAAAAATAAGTTAGAATGCACATTTGTTTTAGTCTTTAAAAAGGGGTAATCGGGTTGGACCGATAGCCTCCAAAACAATACAGAGAAACCCTGTCTCGTAAAAACCAAAAAGAAAAATTAAAAAAAAAATTTAAAAAAGCCAGGTGGTGGTGGTGCACGCCTTTAATCCCAGCACTTGGGAGGCAGAGGCAGGCCGATCTCTGTGAGTTCGAGGCTGGGCTGGACTGATAGCCTCCAAAACAATACAGAGAAACCCTGTCTTGTAAAAACAAAATAAAATAAAATAAAATAAAAGGGGTAAAATATAAATATCAAAACTTTCAAAATAAAGTTATAAATTTTTATCTGTAAATGTTTGATTTATATACTTACATTGTATACACATATGCTCAGGATTGTTTAAGTAATAGGAAGAAATTCAGAGTGGAGAATAGTTTAAAATCCCTGACCTAGATGACTCAAATGTACTAGAAGCTTACTGTTAAACAAATTTCACAAACCTGCTTAGAGATGAGATAGTTTGGTGATCATCAATAGCTTATAAATCACAGACATCAGTGCTCTAACCTGTACCCTGACAAGCATAGCCATAGGCAGAGAGAGAGAGAGAGAAAGAGAGGGGGGGAGAGAGAGAGAAAGAAAGCACAACTAAAGGAAAATAAATCTTTTAGACAGAACCAGAGTCATTAAGTAAAAACAAAACACATTTATAGTAGGATGCCCACTTCAAAGTTTGAGAATGAAGCAGGGTAAGAAGTGGTTCTGGTCGTAATTTGATCATGTTCACCAATTTTCACTTGAAAACTATATGAATGGTGGCAGACGATAGTCAACTCCTGAAAATGTGTGTCAGCAGCAGGCTTGAAGCTAAGTGTAGCTTCAGAGAAGTGTTGGAAATGCCAATACCGCATTTAGAAACACGTGCCTACTGAGCAGGTAAGCATAGTTTTTTGCTTCGTCATGAAAAAGTTCTGAAGTGATGATCTTCAGTCATCTGGTATGGGCAGCAGGAGTATACACTCTTGGGTTTGCCTGAGGGATAGGAATAATTGCTTCCTGCCATTCAACCAACTTTATATACTCTACCACTGAGAGGTTTAGTATTTACTATTGCACTTCAGATTTTTGAGACAGCACATACGTTTGACAGTTTTCATCAATCCATTTATCAAGGCACATGGAACTCGGGGGAAAGCGGGTCCTGACGCAGACACAGACTGCAATACCAACAACTCTGCTATCTGGCTAAAAGGCATGGAAGATTCTTCATTATTCAAAAGAGCACTCTTGGTACACAAGGTTATCACTTGCTAGCCAACCATCGAATTAAAATTGTAAATATTTCTTGATTTTGGGAGCAAGGCAACGATTTTTTGTTATTTTTGAGAAGTGACCTAAACATGCCAAGATCCCTTAGTAGAGTGGCTATTTGATGAAATTTCCCATAATGAACCAGTTGTCATCAGACCTATCTGATCATAGCATTGATGGACATAGGAGCAATTTGTCAGACAATAGAAATGGCACATTTGGGATGGTTTATAATCCAGTCAAAAGGCAAATATGAGTCACATGAACAGGGGCCTATTAGTCACAGATATGGCTTGCTGAAAAATCACCTATGGCAAGACAGTAGGAACAAAATCTGGATTGTTTACAAATGAGTTAGATTCATATGTCTGTAGGAAACAAAAATGACTGTAAATGCACTAGAGCAATAAATCACACCTAAGGGTTACTTAGAATAACACCTGTTAAAGACACTATTCCAGTGGGAAAGCTTCATAGACCTGTTCACCAACTCTGTGAGATTGTATAGTATTGAACAGCCTGGTTGTCTGGTTGGCTAAAGGAATTGTATGAAGAATGATGGAAATTCAGAGACACAGCTGTCTAAAGACGTCTATGGATGGACCCACCATCAATCTGAAGATCTCTGGTTTTCTCAAACATTACTTCTGGACAGAACCCTATAAAGAGAAGGCTCAAGGTAGCAGTTGGGAAGGATGATATTTCTTTTGGATGTCAGCGACTGGTCACTTCAATATTTGTATAACAAGCCATGAAAATAGTAGCTCTGTCAGAAGTGGGTATCATGAATAGTCCTGGCAACATGGTCTGCTTTTCCCCAAACCTAGTTACTAAGCAACTGAATAGAAACCCTATCATACCGCAATCAGTACCGAGCTCTTTTTGCAGCATCTTCCCTGAGAGGACTGTGATAGTTAGAAGAGGACTATCCCCCAAAGGCCCATGTGTTACAGGTTTGGACCTCAGCTCACCATGATGTTTTTGGATTCTGTGAGGGTGAATGTCTAGTGGAAAGATTTAGATCACTGGGAGATGCCCTTACAGAGAACTTTAGCGTCACGGTCACTTCATCTTTCCTTACTTCCCTGGAGACAAGCAGTTTTGCTCAGTGTCGTGCTTCCTACCGTGACAGTCTGCCCTGCTGCAAGCGCCAAAGCAATAGGGCCAGCGGTCGTGGGTTGAAATTTCCCACACTGTGAAGCAAGAGAACCCCTCCCCCTTTATAAGCAGATTGTCACTACTACTTTTTACAATAACAAAACCTAACAGAAACCAGTGAATGAAAGACG
This sequence comes from Mesocricetus auratus, assembly GCF_017639785.1. NCBI lineage: Eukaryota > Metazoa > Chordata > Mammalia > Rodentia > Cricetidae > Mesocricetus > Mesocricetus auratus. Next base: position 3,056,304 of record NW_024429218.1, on the reverse strand, counting down.
GTAGGGTGATGACACTGAATTGCTCTTCTTGGAAGGAGCAAAGACTCATGATATCGACACTAACCTAAGTATTAATCCGTCTTTCTTATTTTCATTGTCTGCTCAGCACCACACTACAGGAATTTCCAAAGAGTCAAATTTATCCTCCAGAGACCCTAGGCAACATCACCTTGGACTAATTCTGTGGAACAGGTGTGACAGTGAACAATTGTCCATTCCTAACATACCACATTGTCTGAAACTGTCCAAACAAGAAGCAACTAAAATAGTTGCTTGAAGGTGCAGCTGGGATGTCAGGTTAAATGTGTTGTCCTGCAAGGCTGGGACCCTGTTCTTCAAGGTGTGCATTGTATCTCATTGTATTTTGATGCAGCCATTACTTGGTAAAATCTTTGAAAAGTAAAATCCATGATCTGGAATCAAAGAGCAGACTCAAAAAAATTGGGTCTGGATCCTAGAGGTTGGATATGCTTACAGAAAATCCCTGTAAAGCTGCTATTGAATTATTTTAACCGCAATGTCCCAATGGACTAGCAAATGAAGAAAGGTGTCATCAGATTGTCAGTGGCATCAGTTCTGGCTAGCAGGCATATTCTACAGGTGTCTAGAGGACAGTTGTCCTTCTTAGTATTTTCATGTGTCTTATTCCTGTGGACAATTAACTGAAGCACTAAAAGCTTGATCCCTAGAGCTTTCATGAAGCTCTGTACCCTCACAGCTAGGAGCCTGAGCTACCCTCCTGAGCAAACCACTTGTGTTAGCTCAAATGATGACCAAGTAAGAGATGAAATGTACAGTGAAGGAGAAAATGGTGAATGCCACTTGAATTCGAGGACCAAGTGGAACAGGATGGGTCACAGCTAGCTGGGCTAATCCTCCTGCTAGATTCCTTGCATTAGAAATTATATAAAAACCCTCACACAGAGGAAATAACAAGATTGAGTGCTCTTAGTTTTGGACAAAAGTAGAGTTGTGATCTGCACAACTGACCACAGCAGATGCGGCCAGCACTCATCTTCTGTTCACTGGCACACCCCGGAATATGCTGAAGTGGTTCACTGAGAATGCTGAGGAATTTCCTTGATTAGCCATTTCTACCTCAGCTTGCTGCTGTTACCAACTAAACTATTTCACCAGGGCAAAATTTTCACATTCTTGCCCAATTTAATTATCCTACTATCAGTTTCTTGAAAATTATACATAAATTCTTGCCCTTACATAAATCTTATCTTAGTGTTCGCTTATGATCCATGGTGTCTTAAAACCAAGGAACACTTCCCTTATCCAGAAATTTGCCTTGGTTTGGTAAACCTAAAACCAGAGGACAAAAAATGAAGAGTATAGGTAGAAACCTCTAGACCCTTTCTTACAGAATAAACAATAGCATGGTGAGTTGAGAACAACTGGGTCATTTCTCTTCTCATTATCCCAGTCCCCTCAGGGAAAATGCCATAAAGAGAGATCAGTACTGGACACAGTTACTATCCAGCTGCTTAGTAACCAGTGTTTGGGAAGAGCAGACTAGGACTATTAAGCAGTTCTGATGGAGCCATTCTTTTTTCAGTGAGGCTGCTTCCTTGATCCCTGCATGGTGTTTTTAGGAAGAAGCTGAAGGAAATTTGTGAATGAACATCATGGAGCATTAAAATACTCCAACAAAAGACAAGAATCACAGAACAGGTACAAGAAAACACACTACAAAGTATGAGTTTGGCTTTCTCTAAAGGGCAGGTATGTGATGGTCTTTCAGAGAAGGAAGCTGTGTTTATTTGGAGTGAACTCAAGAGAAAAGCTAAAAGGAAGAGAGAAGAGACCCTTTCCTGTCTCTGTCCTAATTCTGATGCTTAGATGAGGAAGCATTGCAGTGTCCCAAGGAGCCTCCAGCACACTGAGACTGAAAGATTCCTAAGAAGTTTTCAGTAAAGAAAATGAATGAAAATCAGGGATTTGAGGGTCTGATAAGAGCTACATCCAAAAAGGGACAACCATACTCTTAAATTATAGTGACTCTCATCGTGGTTTCCTACCATTTCGATGTGAAAGGCATGGTAAAGTTGAGATCCGTGCTCTCACTAACCATTTTCTGTAAGACAGAGCCAACATTGGATAGGCCACTCAAATAACCCAGTCCTTCTGGGGAAATGGCATCTGAGGGACAAGCTCGTTGTTTTTTAAATAAATGTAAAGTAAAGGTGTAAGAGAAATGAGGAGAAAATTTAAATCGTGCCAGTAAAGACTTAACAGGTATTTTGAGAAAAGAACTGAATTCACCTCTTTATTAGCAAAGCTTTGGGATGTCTCTCTAGTTTTTCTGTAGTCAAGTCAAAGAGATTGTTATTCTAGCTTCGAACTTCAATTATTATTTCATATATTCTCATTCTGCTTACATGCATGTAAATTAAAAAAAACACTGTTGTCTAGCACGGTAGCACGTTGGAAGAATGAGGAGAGTTATGATTTGGTGGTCAGCCTGCTCTACAGACCATCTGGAGCTACCCAGAGTCTGTATTTCACGAGCAACAGCATCTCTGTGGGTAAAGAGCTGAGTTCATGTCCTCAGCCCTCACAGGAGGCAAAGGTGCAGGTCTGTGATCCCAGAACTTGTAGCAGGGATGAAAAGCAAACTCAGTCTAGCTTAGATGAAGTCTCTAGAGTCAAGGAGAAACTGTCTAAAAACACAGGGTGCAGAGCAACAGAGGAAAACATCTGACATTGGCCTTTCATCTTCACTGATGCAATCACAAGCAAGTATAGCAGTAGACACAGGTGTACATGCATACAACACACACACACAATTATTTGCTAATAATTTATAAAGATATGCCAATTTCTTATTAAAAATCAGATTTTCAGTAAGACAAAATGGGAGTTTGTTGATGATATATCACCAACCTCTAAAGTAACTGGATGAACAAGCTAAGACATTAAGTGTTCAAATATATATTAGCTTCCATATGTACTTACATGATAACTAGTATTTTACATTTTAGTTAAATGAAACATGTATGATTTTAAAAGGCATACTTTTAAAAAATCAGAGATTTTTTAAGTTACTAAATAAAAGACAGCAATTTTAAAAAATACTGCAATAAAACACTAAATCACTGTCAAATATCAGAACAGTTTCCCTAAGCAACATCATGTGCTACCCTAAAAACATGCGTGTTCAGTATACGTATTTGTGCATATATATGCACACAGCCGCATAAATACATGTGCTATTCAGTAGTTGATTTTCCTGTTTATTTTCTGTTTGTTTTCTAAGACATGGCATTACTTACAGCCAAAGATGGTACATACCTAGAACTCCTAACTATCCTCCTGCCTCCATTTAGTGTTATAACATGAGCAGTAACATCTAGCATTGTGTATTTTAATTCAGATATTCAAAGTTCCTTTGGATATGATGCCGGACCACTGGGACTATAGCTAGAATGTTCGTCCTTGGCTATCTGGTCATGCTGCCCAGTGGGTGGCCAGCAGAAGAGACTTTAAAAATCCAGATCACAAATTTAAATTTCATTCATTAGAAATTGTCTAAAATGTTCATTAAAAATGTGTTAACATTAACAAGAAACATCTTTCCAAGTACAGATTAGGTATTTATCATTTTCTAAGAACTTTATATGGAGAAATCAAGAACAAACCAAAATTAGTCAATTTTTCCAGCGGCTCTCTTTCTTACAAAACAAAAGCAGCTAACAAAATGCAAGGGATCCACATGTGACACTGAGCCAGTGAGGATTTCCTCACCATCTCACAAAGATGTGAGACTCTGTGCTTCTTACATTCACATGTAGTATGAATCCTGAGAATCTTGTTATGAAACCCAGTCAATGCTAATGAAGTTATAATAGAGCTCAAAAATGAGGTGTGATCACTTTTGGGACCAATGAATATTAATATTGGTATCTAACAAGATACCCTAAAATTGAGTCATTTTCTATCCATAGAACATAAAATCCTTACTCTATGGTTAAGCTGTTTTATAGATGTAGCTGCTGTGTGTTTTATACCATGTTACATGCTAAATCTAGAAGTAAAGGACATCTTTCTTTCAAAGGAAAATTTTAGAAATAATTTTTAAATTATATAATTTCAAAACGCAGTCAATGGATTAGTGATATAAACAGATATAAACATCAATCATAAAACAACAAAGCTATGAAGTTGCTTTGAGATGAACATACTTTATTCTAGTTTCAATGAATTTTTTCTGATTTTTATATGTGTATATAAAACCAAGTCCCAAGTCTGTGATGTACTATTCTAAGGAACCCATGCCACATTTGAATTACATTGATATCACCCAATATATTGGAAAAACTCTGTAACATTCTAAAATGTTATTTTATATAACCATACAGTGATTTGAAGAGCTAGTGAAATTTGCTTAGATGTGTATGCCTTCTGTGTGAAAATGTCCCTAGCAAATACTCTTATACTTGAGATATCCATTGCTTCTACAGACTTTTAATAAAAACCATAAACTTCATGTGTTGTTTATAGACTACAATCAATAAATATCAATTATTTAAATTAATTTAGACCATGCATTGTAGAACATTTAATACAACAAGCATTTAAGAGATCAACTGAGTTAAACTCAATATTTTATATATCAAGAAAGTGACACCCAGAGAGGCAATGTTATTGACCCCAAGCATTCAACCAGTTAATGATACAACTGAGATATGAAACCAGTGAATATGAAATGTCTACTGATTTAACTCCCAGACCCACCACGCACATATCTCATAAAACTAGTTTCATTTCATGTTTTATTTTGTTATACACTATTTTAAAAATTATTTCCTATGTATATACATTATTTGCATAAAATTTAACCTCTTTGTGAACTTTCCCTCATATGGTGTCACAGTGTTCACTGTTAAGTATGATAATTAGAAACTCCCATGAAGCCATGCCATCCTCCATCTACTACTCTGGTGGCGGTCTACCTTATCACCCCAGCTCTCCATTATGTTCCCATAATCCATGCCCCACTGAGCACCCACAGTGTTCCTCTAAAACGGGAAGTTGTATCAGGCCCCTCCATCCTGCTCAAAATCCTGCAATGTCATGATGTCACTCATGCGTAGGATCCCATTCTCAGGAAAGACTCCATGGTCTGTCTTCATCCCATCACACACTTTTCTCGCTACCCGCTCCTTGTGTGACTCCCAGTGGTGTGTTCTGGTTTTCCAGGGCTACTCAGTGCATCCAGACTCACTAGCACGCTTTTGCCTTTTCAAGTTGTTTGACCTGGACTCCCACCAGTAAGAATGTTCTCATATCTTATCCATTCTTTGGTTGAGGGGTATCTAGATTGCTTCCAGGTTCTGGCTCTTAGGAATAATGCTGCTATGAACATTGTTGAACAAGTGTCTTTGTTTGATATGGCTGACAGTCCTTTGGGTCTTGAGGTAGATAGATTGCCAATTTTTCTTAGAAGTGATGATACTGATTTCCAAAGTGATGGTACAACATTGGTGGGTTGTATTCCCACCAACAGTGGAAGAGAGTTCCCCTGAATCCACATCCTCTCCAACATAAACTGTCCTCAATATTTTTGATCTTAACGATTCTGGCATGTATAAAATGATATCTCAGAGTCTTTGGATTTACAATTCCCTGATGATTAATGATGTTGAATACTTCCTTAAATATGTTTTGGTCATTTGATATTCTTCTTGTGAGAATTCTCTGTTTAGCTCTGTACTCCATTTTTCTTCTTTTTTATATACTTTTTTTGTATTTTTATTTTATTTTTAAATTTAAACATAAATTAGAAACAAGGTTGCTTCACATGTCAATTCCAGGCCCCTATCCCTTTCCCTCCCCTCCTCCTGTGCCCTCCCACCAACCCCCCCCCCAACATCCCCTCATTTCCCCAGGGAGGGTGAGGCCTTCTATGGGGGTGTCCATAGTCTGTAGAACACATGAGGGTGTTCATCCAGGGCAGGGACTAGGCCCTCCCCCAAGAGTTCAGGGTGAGAGTGCATCTCTCATTGTTGGATGGGAGCCCAGAGTCCATTTGTATACCCTGGATAAATACTAATCTACCACCCAAGGCTCAGTAGCTTACCTAGGCCTCCTCACTGACACCCAGATTCAGGGGGTCTTGATCAGTGCCATGCTGAATTCCCAGGCATCAGTCTGGGATTCAAGAGCTAACTCTTGTCAGGATAGCTGTTTCTGGGTGTTAAATCAGCCCAGTATTAATCCCTTTGGTCATCAGTTCTCCCTCTCAGTTACTGGATTTCTTGAGTTCAGCTCAGTGCTTAGCCGTGGGACTCTGCCTCTGCTTCCATCAGCCACTGAATGTTCTGTTTCCGAGACTCTCTGGCCATGGTATTGTTGGCTGGCACTCCCCAGATCTATATCTAAAATCCATATATGACAAAGTACATGCCATGTTTCTCTTTTTGTGACTGTGTTTACCTCACTCAGGATGGTTTCTTCTAGTGCCATTCATTTGCCTGCAAATCTCAGGATTCCATTTTCTTTTTCTGAATAGTACTCCCTTGTGTAAATGTACCACATTTTCTCTATCTGCTCTTCAGTTGAGGGGCATCTAGGTTGCTTCCAAGTTCTGGATATTACAAATAATGCTGTTATGAACATAGTAGAACAGACATCCTTGTTGTATGAATGAGCATCTTTTGTATATATGCCTAAGAGTGGAGTTGCTGGGTCTTGTGGTAGGTTTATTCCCATTTTTCTGAGGAATCTCCATACTGATTTCCAAAGTGGCTGCACAAGTTGGCACTCCCACCAGCAATGGAGGAGTGTTCCCCTTTCACCACAACCTCTCCAGCATAAATTGTCATTAGTGTTTTTGATTTTAGCCATTCAGACAGGAATGAGATGGTATCTCAGAGTTGTTTTAATTTGCATTTCCTGGATGGCTAAGGATGTTGAGCACTTTCTCAAGTGTCTCTCAGCCATTTTAGACTCCTCTATTGAGAATTCTCTATTTAGTTCTATACCCCAGTTTTTGATTGGATCCTTTGGTGTGTTAGAGACTTGCTTCTTGAGTTCTTTGTAAATTTTGGAGATCAGCCCTCTGTCAGATGAGGGGTTAGTGAATATCTTTTCCCATTCTGTGGGCTGCCTTTTTGTCTTGCTGAATGTGTCCTTTGTCTTACAGAAGCTTCTCAGTTTCAGGAGGTCCCATTTATTAATTGTTGATCTCACTGTCTGTGCTACTGGTGTTATGTTCAGGAAGCTGACTCCTGTACCAATTCGTTCAAGGGTACCACCCAAATTTTCTTCTAAGAGGTTCAGTGTGGCTGGATTTATGTTGAGGTCTTTGATCCATTTGGACTTAAGTTTTGTACATGGCAATAGACATGGATCTATCCGCATTCTTCTACATACCAGCATTCAAGTATGCCAGCACCATTTGTTGAAGATGCTTTCTTTTTTCCATTGTATATTTTTAGCTTCTTTGTCAAAGACCAGATGATCATACATGTGTGCATTAATATCAGGGCTTTCAACTCAATTCCATTGGTCTACCTGTCTATTTTTATACCAATATCAAACTGTTTTCAGGACTACAGCTCTATTATAGAGCTTGAGGTCAGAGATGGTGATGCCTCCAGAAGTTGCACTATTAAGTAAGTTTTTTTTTTGCCTATTCTGGGTATTTTGTTTTTCCATATAAAGTGGAGTATTGTTCTTTCAAGGTCTGTGAAGAACTGTGCTGGTATTTTAATGGTGATTGCATTGAATCTGTAGATTGCTTTTGGCAGGATTGCCATTTTTACTACATTAAGTCTACCTATCCAAGAGCATGGGAGAGCTTTCCATTTTCTGAGGGCTTCTTTAATGTCTTTCTTTAAAAACTCAAAGTTCTTGCGATACAGGTCTTTCACTTGTTTGGTTAGCATTACCCCAAGGTATTTTATGTTGTTTGTGGCAATTGTAAAAGGTGATGTTTCTCTCACTTCTTTCTCAGCCCTTTCATCATCTGTATTTTCTTGAGTTATCTTGTAGCCTACCAATTTGCTGAAGGTGTTTATCAGCTGTAGGAGTTCCCTGGTAGAGTTCTTTGTGTCATTTATGTAAACTATCATATCATCTGCAAATCGTGAAAGTTTGACCTCTTCCTTTCCAATTTTTATCCCCTTGATCTCCTTTTCTTCTAGTATGGCTCTGGCTAGAACTTCAAGTACAATATTGAAAAGGTATGGAGAGAGTGGACAGCCTTATCTTGTTACTGATTTTAGGGGAATTGCGTTGAGTATCTGTCCATTTAGTTTGATGTTGGCTGTTGGTTTGCTGTATATAGCTTTTATTATGTTTACGTATGTTCTTGTTATCTCAGATCTCTCCAACGACTTTATCATGAATGGGTGTTGGATTTTTTCAAAGGCTTTTTCAGCATCTAGTGAGATGATCATGTGATTTTTGTTTTTCAGCTTGTTTATATTGTGGATGTACTCCATTTTTCAATTAGGTTATTTTGTGTTTTGGTGTCTAGTTTCTTGAGTTCTTTATATATTTTTGAGATCAGTCCTCTCTCAGATCTGTGGTTGGTGAAGATCTTTTCCCATTCTGCAGGCTGTCATTTTGTCTTATTAACAGTGTCCTTTGCCTTACAGAAGCTTCTCAGTTTCATAAGTTCCCATTTATTGATTGTTGCTTTCAGTGTCTGTGCTATTGGTGTTATATTTAGGAAGTGGTCTCCAGTGCCAGTGCATTCAAGGCTACTTCCAACTTTCTCTTCTATAGGTTCAATGTACCTGGATTTCTGTTAAAGTCGTTATTCCTCTTGGGTTTGAGTTTTGTACAGGGCCGTAGGTATGGATCTATCTGCAATCTTCTATATGCTGACATCCAGTTATGCTAGCACCATTTGTTAAAGATGTTTTTTCCTTTTCCATTTTGGATTCTTTGTCAAAAATCAGGTATTCATAATTGTGTGGGTTAGTGTCAATATCTTTGATTCTATTCCATTGATCCACCTGTCTATTTTTATGCCAATACCAAGCTTCTTTTATTACTACAGCTCTATACTAAAGCTTGAAGTCAGGGATGGTGATGCCTCCAGAAGTTCAAGCTTATTTTAGTTATTCTGGAATTTTTGTTTTTCCATATGAAGTTGAGTATTGTTCTTTCAAGGTCTGTGAAGAATTGTTTTGGAATTTTGATGGGGATTGCATTGAATCTGTAGATTGCTTTTGGTAGCCCTGACAATTTTATTATGTTGATCCTACCTATCCAAAAGCATGGGAGATGCTTTCTGTTTTCTGATATCTTCAATTTCTTTCTTAGGGACTTAAAATTATTGTCATACTGGTATTTCACTTGTTTGGTTACAGTTACCCCAAGATATATTGTATTTGTGGCTGTTGTAAATGGTGATGTTTATTTGATAGGAAAATGTGGTACATTTACACAATGGAATACTACTCAGCTATAAAAAAATGATGATCTCATGAAATTTGCAGGCAAATGGATGGAACTAGATTACAAACATCCTGAGTGAGATAACCCAGACTCAAAAAGACAAATACAGTATGTATTCACACATAAGTGTGACGGGGCCCTAATATGAGGTTTTGGGTATAGACCTCAGCTCAATTCCAGGAGCTGGAATCTCCTATTGTCTTTTAGATGTCAGCTGGTTACCTCCAAATGGCCTGGCCACAGTGTAGCATGGTTTCTAGTTTGTGTAACAATAGACCTAGGCTCCAAACCCATCATGAGGGCTAGTAGGATGTGCCTGGGGACTAGTGGGATATGTCTGAAGACTGGTGAGATGTTAGTGAGACTTACATTTACAGAATGTCTGAAGGCTTGTGTGTGTTCATTCTAGGAACATCTCTAGGGTTAAAGGAAGTGTTTCCTAGTCAGTCCTATATACATGATAATAGATGTCTTCTGCCAGTATCCCCACTTTTGGAAAGTTATTTAGGAGGATGCTTGAATAAACTGTGGTCTCCAGTATTAACTGAGAGCCCTCCTGAAATGACAAGATGTCTCTGTCTCATCCTTAACACCACTGGGTATCTAGGACTTCCCTGATCCACATTGCCCCACGCAGGGGCTGTTCAGCTGCTTCCAAACACAGCCCCAAAGACATCAGTCCAGAATAGATGGTTCTTGCAGCCTAGGACTGATACTGGCTGGACCCTGGCATATGTAGATATTAAATGTAAAGCAAAGTATAATCAGGCTACAATCCACAGTGCTAGAAGGGCTATGTAACAAGGAGGATCCTAACAGGGACACATGGAACACCCTGGGAAGGGTAATTAGATGAGATCTACTGGTTAACCTGGGAAAGAGGGTAGTAAGAGAGAGATTAAGGGGGATGAGAACAATAGGGAATGGGATGATTGAGTGGGGGGATATAGTGGAAGAACAATTAAAGAGATATATTAATACAGAGAGCCATTGTGGGTTTAGGGAGAAACGTTGTGCTGGGGTAATTCCCAAGAATCCACAAGGATGACCCCAGCTAAGACTCCTATCAATGGTGGAGAGAGTGCCCAAACTATACTTCCTCTGTAACCAGATTGGTGAAAACCCAAACTGTCATCATAGAGTCTTCATTCAGCAATTGATGGAACCAGATGCAGAGATCCACAACCAAGAGCCAGACAATACAGCCAAAGAGAGGGTGGAGGGAATGCAAGAGCAAGGGAGGTCAAGATCATGATGGAGACATCTGCAGAGACAGCAGAACCAAGCTCATGGAAATTCATGAACTCTATACTGACAACGGTGGAGACTCCAGAGTACCAAACTAGGCCCTCCATATGTGGGAGACAGTTGTGAAGCTTGGACTATCAGAAGGGCTCCTGGTAGTCACACTATGACGAAAACCTAGTACATGAACTAGCTTGCTGGAGCCTATTCCCTATGGTAGGATGTCATGCTCAGCCTTAATTCATGGGAGAGGGGCACAGACCCGCCCCAGCCTATTGTGTCAGACTTTGTTGACTTCTCATGAGAACGTTTTCCCACGAAGAGGAGTGCAGTGGGGGTGGGCTGGAGAAGAGGCAAAAAAGGGGCAGTAGGAGTGGTGGGAGGGAGAACCATGGTTGCAATGTGAAATAAAATTAAAAAGAATAAATAAATTTAAAAATATAAAATAAAAAACAACTAAGTTCCTTCACTAAAATAATACTATTTACATACATATAAAAAGAAAATGTTCTCATATCAAATACCCTAATATGCTCAGTATCATCTTTGAAACAGAGGCATAATACCATTGTAATCCACATATAGGGTAGTTTTTTTTCTATTGTGTATATTACTTTAAAGTACTATAATGTTTGATGTTGTTACAGTTTCATTGTGTCTTTTTCTACTGAATTATTAGATTTATAGTAATACCACTTTGATGATGCACTGTAACACAAATAATAAAAGCCCAGAGACAAAAACTCAGGTTCAAGCTTCAAGCTGAAGATCAGAGAAGCAAAGCAGCCAAACCAGTAGCTCTTACCTCTACCTCAGGCTGATAGGATCGTCCTGTACTCAGTGTGGCTGAAGATTAATTCTTACATTAGACCCCAAGTGCCAAGATCTTTGTGTGAGCTCTTTCTCTTTTAGACTGGATTAATTTCATGTATCTCAATGTGGCTTTGAACTGACTGAGATCTGTCTACCTCTGTCTCCTGAGTTCTCAGAATAAAGGAATGTACCACCACCAACTAGCTTCTGTAGCTAATTAGTGTGGCTGACTTTGCATTCTGATATTTCAGGCAATTATTATTAAAACATGAATAATATATCGCCACAATTTCCCTTTCTCATTTAATACAAAAAGAAGGTTATATATAACATAAAAACTATATATTAGAAGTACATTAACTCTATACAGTATGTACAGGCAATAAGTGTGTCAACAATGTCCAAAATCTTGTACCTAATTTTCTTTCTATTCTAATTTGCATTATCAAATTATCTTTTAATGTCTCTCAACCTTATGTACTTTACACATACACATATATACTTTAGTGAATTTCTTTTCTGAGTCTGGTAAACCAGGAAAACTATAGCTATAACTATCCAGTCCTCAGCTACCTCAGACACCCAGGAAGAAATTAATATTAACTGAGTAAACAAGAAGTACAAGCAAGTGACTTCCCAAAAAAATGTAAGAAATGACAAAAACAGCTGGCTGGCTGGTTAGCTACCCCAGGAGCCTCTGCAACATTGGGGCTTTCATCTTTGGTTTATAGGCCTAGTATATCATCTGATAGACTTTTCTGTGAAGTAGGATTTTTGAAGGACTATTCTGCCTTGTCTTGGCAAGATTTTTGCAGTCACTGTCTTTTGTATCCTTGTTCAATTTGAATAGCATATTACCGGCAGTCAATGCAAGGGCACTTTCTTGCCCAGTGGCTTACCTGGTAAACTCCATGTGGAGTTTCTTCGATGACCATCATCTTCTCTCAAGTAGATTGGTGCTACTAGGAGCAGACATGTCACATTGTCATAAAAAAGAACCCAAGTGGTTAGAACATCTTAAATGACATTTTCTGTAGATCTCTGAAGTATTTGAAGATAACCTGTTATTCTAAAATATACCTGTTTGACCTTGAAAACGTACATAATGTAACTATAAGTTCGATTGTAAAGTTGACTAATTACTGGCCTACATTTCCTTATTATCTTATATAGTTGGTAATAATAACTTTCAAAGACTAGATATTTGAATTACATTGTTAAATAAACTATATAGGTACAATACCTTGAAGAAGATTAGAAATGGATGTACATTATGTTTTAAGCAATTAATTTCAAATTTGTATCCATGGACAATATTTATATACAATATATAAAAGTCCAATCCAATGTAAAACATTTAAAACTTAGTAGTTGCTTTGTAAGAGTAGATTTAATAATCTATCTTTTGGTCTTATATCTATACCCTTCCTTTTGGTTTCAGAGTATATTCAATAATTTATCCTTTTATGCTATCATATTTGTATCCTGTATTTTTTTCTAAATAAGAACTCTAAACCTAATTCCCTTTAACTTTTTCCTCCCAATTACTTATAACAACTTGTAACCAATCCAGCTAACCAATGACAAATGGTGAGAGCTCCAGTGTTCTTTTCTTGTTCAAGATTGTTTTAGCTGTCCTATGTTTTTTGTTTTTCCATATGAAGTTAAAGAGGGTCATTCCCATGTCTTTGAACAATTGAGTTGGAATTCTTATGGGGATTTCATTGAGTCTGTACATTGCTTTAGGCAGGATGGCGATTTTTCCAATATTATTATACTGATCAATGAGCATGGGATATCTTTCCATTTTCTTATATATTCTTCAATTTCTTTCTCCAAAGACCTGAACATTTTATCATACAAATCTTTCATTTGCTTGTTTAGAGTTACCCCAAGATATTATATATTATTTTAGGCTATTGTGAAGGATGATGTTTCCCTGATTTCTTTCTCAGTCCATTTATCATTTGTATATAGGAGAACTACTGATTTCTGGGAGTGAGTTTTGTATCCAACTACTTTGCTAAAAGAGCTTGTTAACTGTAGGAGTTCCCCAGTGGAACTTTTAAAGTTATTTACACATACTATCATATCATATGCAAATAATGATGTTTTGGCTTCTTCCTTTCCAATTTATATCCCCTGGATCTCCTTCAGTTGTCTCATGGCATTAAGACTTCAAATACTAATTAATAGGTATGGAGAAAGTAGACAACCTTGTCTTATTCCTGATATTGGTGGAATTGCTTTGAGTTTCTCTCCATATATGGCTATGTTGTCTATTGACTTGAAGTAAACTGCCTTTATTGGTGAGATTATGTTCCTTGTATCCCTAATTCCTCCAATATATTTATCCTAAAAAGATTTTGAATTCTTAATGCCATTTCTGTACCTAATGAGAGGATCAGGTAGCTTTTTTTTATATGGTGGACTACATTTATCAACGTATACATGTGGAACTGTCCCTGAATCTCTGGGATGAAGCCTGTATGGTGGATATTTTTTCTGATGTGTTCTTGCATTCAATTGCAAATATGTTAAGTTTACATCCATGTTCATAAGAGTAATTGGTTGTGTTTTTCTTTCTTTTCTGGGTCTTTATGTGGTTTTGGTGTGAGTGCAAATGTGGTCTCATAAAATGAATTGAGCAATGTTCTTTCTGTTTCTATTTTGTGGAATAGTTTGAAGAGTATTGGAATTAACTCTTTGAAAATCTAATAGAATTATTCACTGAAAACATCTGGTCCTGGGTCTTTTGGGGGCATGGAGGAGGTGGGAGAATTTTAGTGACGGCTCCTAATTCGCTATGATTTATAGGCCTACTTAAATGATATATCTGCCCTTGGTTTAACTTTTGTCAGTAGTATCTATCAAGAAAATTATCCATTTCTTTTAGATTTTACAATTTAGTGAAGTACATGTTTTTAATTATGTCGTTATGATACGCAGAATTCCCTTGGAGTCTGTTGCTATGTTCCCCTTCTCATTTCTGATTTTGTTAATATGGATATTCTCTCTCTGTCTTTTAGTTAGTTTTGATAGGTTTTGTGTGCCTTGTTGGTTTTCTCATAGAACCAACTTTTTGTTTCATTGATTCTTTGTATTGTTCTCTTTATTTCCATTTTCAGCCCTGAGCTTGATGATTTCTTGCCATCTATTCCTTTGGGTGTGATTATTTCTTTTTGTTCTATAACTTTTGGGTGTTCTGCTAAATTGCTGGCATGAGCTCTCTCCAGTTTTTTATGTAGATTCTAGTGCTATGAAATTGCTTCGTTTTTATTTCAAAAATTAAATTCAATTTTAGTTTTTATTCATTTTACATACCAACCACAGTACTCCCTCCCTTCTTCCCCCACCTCCTCTCAACACACCCATCCACTCTTCAAGCAGAGTAAGGCCTCCCATGGAGAGACAACAAAGCCTAGCACATTCAGTTGAGGCAGGACCAAGCCTCCCCCTTTGCCCTGTCACATCAATGTTGAGCAAGACATCCCCCCATACAGCATAGATCATGCACTAGAGATAGATCCTGGTCCGACTGCCAGGGGTCCCACAAACAGACTATGCTACAGAACTGTAGCCTACATGCAGAGGGAGTGGTTTGGCCCCATGTAAGCTCCCTAGCTGTCTGTCTAGACTCCATGAGCTCCTACAAGTTTGAGTAAACAGAGCATTTACCTCTTAGCACCAAACACCATAAGCTTAGGTATGATGTGTATTAATTTCCCTTCAATTCTAGATAGTCTTTCGTTTTTTTCCTGTATTTCTGTCTTGATCCAGTTTTCATTCAGTAGAGAGCTGTTCACTTTTCATAAGTTCATAGGCTTTCTGTTTCTGTTGTTGACATCTAGCTTTAATCCATGGTGTTCTCATAGGATGCAGGGTGTTATTTCAATTTTCTTGTATCTGTTGAGGTTTGCTTTGTAACTGAGTATGTGGTCAATTTTGGAGAAAGTTCCATGAGGTGCTGAGAAGAAAGAATATTCATTTTGGCTTGGGTGAAATGTTCTGTCAATGTCTGTTAGGGCTACTTGTTTTATACTATGTTAACTTCAGTATTTCTGTGTTTAGTTTTTATCTGTGTGCCCTGAACATTGATGACAGTAGGGTATTAAAGTCCCTCACTACCAGTGTATAAGGGTCAGTATGTTATTTAAGATATAGTAGTGTTTCTTTTACAAATATGGATACACTTACATTTAATGCATACATGTTAAGAATTAAAATGTCATTTTGGTGAACTTTTTTTATTAGTATGTTGTGTCCTTCCCTATCTCTTTTGATTAATTTTGGTTTGAAGTCTATTTAGTTAGATATTAGAATGACTACACTAGCTTATTTATTATGTCCAGTTGCTTGGAAAATCTTTCAATACTTTACGCTGAGGTGGTGTCTATACTTGATGTTCAGGTATGTTTCTTGTTTGAAACAGAAGGATGAATCCTGTTTTTGTATGCATTCTGTTAATCTGTATCTTTTTATTGGGGAATCAAGATCATTGATACTGAGAAATATCAAAACAAGTAATTGTTGATTTCTGGTAATTTTTTGTGGGAGTGGGCTTGCTTCCCTTCTTTTGATTTTGTTTGCTATTTATCCCCTGTGTTTTCTTGAGTGTGGCTAAGCTCCTTACGTCACCTTCTGCTGGGCTGCATTTGTGGATAGACATTGTTCAAATTTGGCTTCATCATATAATGTTTTATTTTCTCCATGTATGATGAGAGATGGATACAGTATCCTGGACTGGCGTTTGTGCTCCCTTAGTCTGTATCACATCTGTTGAGGCCCTTCGGGTATTTGGCACCTCCGTAGCGAAGTCAGATGTATAATTCTAGTAGGTCTGCCTTTATATGTTATTTAGTTTTTTCCCTGGCAGCTTCTAATATTCATACATTCTACATGTTTGGTGTTTTGATTATTATGTGGTAAGGGGGTTTTCTTTTCTGGTCTAGTCTATTTGGTGTTCTGTGTTCTTTTTGCAGTTTTAAAGGCATGCTCTTATTCAGATTGGGAAATTTTTCTTCTATGATTTTGTTAAATATATTCTATGGTTTTTGAGCTGGGTTTTTTCTCCTTCTCTATTCCTATTAGTCTAGGATTTGGTCTTTTCACCGTGTCCCAGATTTTGTGGATGTTTTGTGCCTGAAGTTTTTTAGATTTAACATTTTCTTTGATGCATCCATTTCTTCTATCATATCTTCAATGCCTGGGTATGTTTGCTTGTGTTGAAGGCTGGGATAATGGGATGAGTTGGGGGAAAGAAGGTTAGAGAAGATCTTTGTGATCCCCTGGGGATGATGTCAGAAGAAAGGGAGACTCCAGCAGGTTTTCTGCTGCAGAGCTGGGAATGAGACTTGCGGCATTGGATCTGGAGGAACAGAAGGATAGGTGTGGATCCATCTCCAGTCCACTTGTTGCCCTGGGAGTAGAACCCCCTGGGTGAGCAGATGGAATATTATACTTTAAAATTATCTTCAATAACTGCATCCATATTGATTATTATGAATAATATCTTGATTTTATATCAAGGAAATTATAAAAATGAGAAATCATGTTTCTATGGAATTTTTATGCTTATGGAATTGTAATTTTGGTATTTTAATGAGGCAGTCTTCTTCGGGAACTATAATACTATATAGGATTAAAGTTCTGTTTAAAAAACTGAAAGAGTTACCTCACTTGGGGTGTTTTTTTCCTAGTTCCATCTATTTGCCTTCAAATATCCCGTTGTCCTTGTTTTGTAACAACTGAGTAATATGCCATTGTGTAAATATACCATATTTTCTTCATTGATTCCTTTGTTGAGTGGTATTTAGGTTGTTTCTAGATTATATCTATTATGAATAAAGCTGCTATGAACATAGTTGTGCAAGTGTCCTTGTGGTATGACTTAACATCCTTTGGGTATCTCCTGGGTGGGCTGGGGGTGGGTGGGGATGGGAGGGATCAATTCGGGAGTTAGATGGAGGGGGGACGTACTGAAAGAGATGATTGGATAAAGGCCATATCAGGGTCAGGTAAAAATCTGATGGAATGGAAACTCCCATAAATCTATAAGGATGACTCCCGCTAAGACTCTTAGCAATAGTGAATATGTAAACTGAACTGACCAACTCCAGTGATAATACTGGTGACTGTCCCAACTGTTATTTGAGAGCTTTCATCCAGTAACTGATGGAAACATTATGCCATGTTTTGGGAAACCAGTTGAACAGAGGGGAGAAGGATTGTAGGAGCCAGAGGGGTCAAGGACATCTTAAGAAAACCCATAGAAACAAATATCCTGACTCATGGGGCCTCACAGAGTCCAAACCAACATTCAGGGAGCCTGCATGGAACTAATCTAGGCCCTCTACATACATGTGTTGGTTGTGTAGCTTGTTCTACTTTTGGGTCTCCTAACAATGGGGGCAGGGATTGTCTCTAATGCTTTGGGTGGCTCTTGAGATCTTATTCCTATTCCTCATACTGGGTCACCTTTCCCGGGGTTAATACAAGAGGAGGTGCTTAGTTTTACTGCAGCTTGATATGCCATGTTTTGTTGGTACCCATGGGAGGGAGACCTGACACTTTCTGAACAGAAGCAGAGGAAGAGTGGATTGAATGTGGCAGGGGGAGACCATGGGGCAGAGGGTAGGTGGAGAGAGGGAATGGGAGAAGAAGATGAGGGGAAACTTCAGTCAGGATGCAAAATAAATTTAACTGTTTTAAAAAAACCCTGAATTTACTTAAAAAGGCATTGTCTGAAACTGGCCATGAAAAACTGCCTTCCTTTTTCCTATTTGCGATTTCACAGTCAGTTGGAGAGCTGAGGACACATTCAGTCCGAGGATATGAACCTAAAATGCTGCATGCTCATTTCTTTTCCCAACATTGAGCTCTGGACCCAGCCCAATTGTTAAACCCCATGTCAGGGAGAGATCTTGTACCAAACAATTAAAACTTGGATGGTTCCTGAGAAATGACACCCAAGTGTGAACTCTGGCTTCCTCATGAAGACACACACACATTGGCTTGCACTCCTGAATACACAGAAACATATTATATTTGGAAAATGTTTCATTGTCTAGCAATCATTAAACTTTTGCATTTTTGTATAAAACCCTCATTCCCAAGATTCATTTTGTCACTGAGTTAAAGCAGAAAGAGATATAGGCAGATATAAAGAGAAATGCATACATCGCTATAATAAAATGACTTTAGCTCACTTGTGCTTTCTTTACTCCAATTAAAATGCATTTTCTTCTATTCTTCATCATTATATAGTCAGACAATTATGTACTTCCCATAGAAAAAAGTAGCACATTAAAAAATATTGTTGAGTACAAAATATTACTTATGAAAATACCACATATGGATATCTAGAAATGACTTTGTGCTCCTCTAGGAAAAGTTAGTTGTAAGATGAAAATTCCCTAACAATTTCCTGTTTATACATACAAAACTCGTGAATTGAAAAAGAGAATTTCAAGCCTTTGATGAATCTAGCATGGAAGATGAACGTGCCTGATTGATGCATAATGACCTGGAGGCTAGGCACATTTCTTTTCTTTTTCTGGTTTTATGGGACAGGGTTTCTCTGTATTGTTTTGGAGGCTGTCAGTCCAGCCTGGCCTCGAACTCACAGAGATGCACCTGCCTCTGCCTCCCGAGTGCTGGGATTAAAGGCGTGCGCCACCACTGCCCGGCCGAGCCTAGGCACTTTTAACGAGAGGAGAAATGAACATAATTCTAAGCTACCTTCCATTTTTAGTCACCCCATTTCCAGATATTTATTTTCCTTTTGAGAAGGTACATTAGGATATGGTGTGTTTGGCAAATTGTGCAGACTGCTGGTAGCTTCTAATTACATAAAGGCTCTAGTGAATCAGCAAAATTCAGCAAATAAATGCTCAGTCAGCACAGTGCCACTAAGTCATCATTCCCTGGAAGGTAGTGATCATTGGAAGACACTTCTCAACATGGTCATTCCAACTTCCTTCCCACTTTCTTTTACAACATCTCACACTGGTCTTTTGAATGATTCGGGTTTCTTCAGAGTGAACTAAAATACCATTTGAGATTTCAGAATCTTGGTGGCTCTCTCCTGGAATATGAGTCACACTGGATATTTACAAGGAATAATGTCAATCAGATGAAGCTGTGGGTGTTCATCTTGTGACACTAAGGAGGGCAGCATGTGTAGAGGCTTTGGGCAAGCCAGCCTCAGTCCCAGACTCACTGTGGTTCTGGTAAGTTGATCACAGTGGCCTCACCTCTTCTAATGTTCTGGCAGTAACCTACATTTCTCATGGGTTGTTGTAAGCTACTGTAGAATACAAGAAGCTTCCAGAACAATCATTGCACCCCCCAACTCTCTATAAATGGCATCAATGATGTCATTTATTCGGTATCCACTATGTTAAGGATGTTAACATTATACAAGCAGAATGGAATATAGCATAGTTGAAAGTTTCTAGTGGCCACCTGAAGCAACACAAAACACTAAGGATTCTGTTAAAATAGTCAAGTGAGTTTATAAGATGTGAGTTACCACATGGAGAGAGCAGAGAACTCATTCTGAAAGTTTATCTTCAAGGGGAAGTTGGACTAGCACTGCCTAAGGGAGTACCAGAGAGGACAGACAGTCTGAGAAGAGGCTTTCTGCAAAGACAAGAACTCAGAGGACATTTCCTGAACCACAGCTATAGGGTTTGAGTCACAGCTACTGAAGGCCTCTCATGGCAGGCAGTGGGGTTTGCTTTATTTCTTGACTGATTGTTTATATGCTCTTGCTGAACAAGTCAAAATGACTTTCTGGTTTCTGTACCTATGGGAGTTTTGAAATAGTGCTGGAAGAGTTCTGCAAAATTAGACATATGCCCCTGTTTGCACCACAAATGCTACATGAACAGAAAAATTGTGGATATAACATACACATTATATATATATATATAGTGTGTATGTATATAATTTTTTCTATATTTAGATGCATGCATGTCTGACATTGAAATCCCAGTTGGTTAATTTACAATCAATACCTGTAATCAGAGCCCTTCTTGGTGCCTCTTTTCCTCATACTCTGAATCTCATTTGTCAGCAAGCCAAGTAGCTTCAAATGTGAAATCAGCTCTAGCATCTGTCCCTTAGTACCACACCAGGTCCATAGCTACTAGAAAAATACACTGACCACTGTCCTCCCTATGTTCTGCGTCATGGCTGTTAAATGAACCCACTTGCCATTGTCTTCTCTTGGGTTCTGTGATGTCGGCTTAATGTGCTACATGCTCCGTTTTCCCTTCCTTCCAAACCAAATCTCCAAAGTCCAATCCAAGTGGTCCTTTCAAATCCTGGCTTTTCTTCAGGCAGGCACTTCCCTGATGCCCTGTGCATTCAAACTAAAATTCCAAACCATAAAACCAGCCTGCAAGTTCCTGCAAGCTTACCCGGAGATGCTTTGTCAACCACATCCAATGCTCTTTCTTCCTTCTTGTCATCCTCAATCTTCCAAGCCTGCCCTTGCCTTGGGGACTCATTTTCCATGCTTTCTTCTGTTAGCCTGGTTTACTCTTTCTCATCCTACTGGTCTCAAATCAAAATACTGCTTTCTCAAGGAGGATGAACTCGAAAGTTATCACTCATCTAGAATAGCATACCTTTGTTTATTTCATTTTTATTTTTTGTTAAACACTTCATCAGCTGATACATTTGCTTACCCAGTCATTTAAAAAATGTCTCTCCTCCACCCTGGAATGTCAACTCTGAAAGCAGGTATGTGTTTTTATCATTTAATGTCATATTTCTTTGGTGTCAAAGAGTGTCTGGTACATGGTAGGAAACCCCATAAATATTTATTGAATAAATGAACCCCAAGATGGAATTACCTTAGGATGCCTCATGTATCACTCTCTGGCAACAGCTTATTTAACAAGCTTGCAACCAATGGCCTTTCTTCTAGGGCCAGCATTCTCTCTCAAGATGGTTAACACTTCAAACATTATTATTCTTTTATGCTTATGTGGTGCACAAATTCCCACACTACACTGAAGGCCGTGGTACATTGTTCCTCTAGACAGTTTCTTGTTGGTAATCTATATGACAAGACATCTGACAGAAGCAATTTAAAGGGGGGAGGCTGCAGCTTGGCTCAGCGTTTCAGAGGTGCTTCAATTGTAGGGCAAGGAAGGCATGGTGATGGGAGTGTTAATGTGTCTTCATATGACATGGGTCAGGAAGGAGAGATCTCTGGCTTGACCCAGAAGTGAATATAACTAGGGAGCACTACCCTATGACCAACTTACTCCAGCCAGACCCTATCGCCTGAGAGCCCCCACAACCCCTAAACCATATCACCATCTTGGGAAACAAGTATTCAAACACACAAATGCTCAGATCATAGCAAATAACCTGTATAATCAGCCGAGCATCATTTTCATCTTGGTGGCTTGGTCTTTAACATGATTTTGTCCAACTGTGGTCTGATCCATTTAGATTTCACTTTAACTATCAGAACTAACCCAACTGCCTCTTTCCCAAGCCGTTCATGGCATCCCATTATTGTCCTTTGTTCACAGCACCATGCATGTCTGTGGTGAACGATGCTAGCTGTCTCGTGTCATCTAGAAGGATTTGGGTAATATCCCTTGTTTTACAGCAGTTCTGACTCAGAATCTGTTGATTGCCATCTGATGAGAATATTGATCTCCATCTTTAAAGTTACAACAAACAGAAAAAGGCCAATGTATACTTCTTTCGTGAATGTGGTGACAGGAAGTGCATGGTGATTCCTGTTGTGTAAGAGGGGTATCCACTGTACATTCTAAGTCAACCAAACTGTGGCACACCATGAGCCATACATGTTTAATTTTAACCTACTTATGCTAGTTGCCAGAAGGGGTTAATCCTAACAAGTTCTCCAGTGGGGGTGACTTGTTTCACTCCCTAGAAGGTATGTAACAATGTTTGGAGACATTTCTGGGTGTAAACCACAGAATTTATCTGACCAGAAATGTCACCAGGACTAAATGAGACGAACTCTGGACTAGGGCATCATGGTTACTCAGACAGGCACATGTAGCAAGAGATACTTAACCTTCATACTCACATTTACTAACCTTCCAAATCCTTACCTACAAGACGGGAATACCATACATTTGATAACATGGCGTCTGGTTATTATTTTCTCTTCTGGCACCCTTTTTATGCCTTATCATCTATGTCTCTCTCAGGTACCCACAGAGCACTGTGAGTGTTAAATAAGGAAAAGGTTTTACAAATGACTTAGCCCACTTTCTGATGTGGCAAGCACTCCATATATGTTTGCTATTGCTACTGTTAATAATGTTGTATTGTTTTTATCTCTTCCCATTTCACCTTGAGGAATATATCCTAGTCTTCTGATGGGGGAAGAAACCTGCTTTCCCAGACTAAGGCAAGAAGGAATGTTGGTGGCTGGTAGGAGTGTTCTTTCTTCTTTCATACCACACCATGTCTGCTCTGAAAACTGAGCATCTGCGATCGCTTTACACTTCCTCTGATCCTTTCTGTGAAAGAGCAGATTGATTTTTAAGCTTATCCTGTTGACATTTTCAGTTCCTAGGAAGTAAGACATTTGTTTTACTCTAAGCTATGTCCCTGTGGATAACTCTATCCCAATGGCACCCATCTTTTTGGGATTTCAATGATCTCCCAAATAAACCCAAGTCCATCTGCTAAAAGACCTAAAAAGAACCAAAAGTGTGACTAAAGCAAATTGAGACTTTTGGTCTCATGATTCTCTGTGGATTTTACTTTTGTTTGGTTTACACAGAACTCTGAATTTGCCAGGGAACAAGTTCTGCTTCCTGAGGGAGGATATGTATGTTCTCAGTAGTTTGAGAAACCAGGGGGGGAAAGGAGGTAATAGTAATGGAGGCAGGATGATAAGCTACCATGGAAGAATATTTTAGCCGGATGGATGCTAAACATTGTTTCCAACATTAGCTTGTACTACATGCAGAATCATGTTTCCCTATGTGGCAAAGATTGTTGGTAAAGGAAATGCTTTTGCTCAGTCAGGAATGCCTCGGTTTCTCTTGTGGTTAAGTCTTGGACTGACTGTGTCTCCAGTATGTTATTCATTCATGTCAACAATATATGTTCACAAGGACATTTTGAGAACTGAGACTCCTACCTTCCAGGACTTGATAGCAATTATTCAACACAACAATCAATATCATACTTTTAATAGCCCCCTTTTCTTCTTTTTTTTAAATTTAAATTAGAAACAAGCTTGTTTTACATGTCAATCCCGGTTCCCTCTCCCTTCCTCCCTACTTCCTCTGCCCTCTACTAATCCCCTATGCCTTCTCCTTTCTGCTCCCCAGGGAGGATGAGGCATTCCATGGCAGATCCTCAAAGTCTGTCATATCATTTGGAGCAGGGCCTAGGCCCTCCCCTGTGTATCTAGGCTGAGAGAGTATCCCTTCTATGTGGAATGGGTTCCCAAAGTTCATTCGTACACCAGGGTTAAATACTGATCCACTAACAGAGTCCCCATAGATTGCCCAGGCTTCATTCAGGGGATCTGGATCGGTCCCATGTTTGTTTCCCAGCTATAAGTCTGGGCTCCATGAGCTCCCCCTTGTTTCTGTGGGTTTCTCCAGCTCTTTTTAATTTTGAAAGTTTCTTTCTCTTTTGGGAAGGGATGATGGTGTCACTAACAAAGAAAACTATTTCCAGGATACATTTTTAATTTTTAGATAATTATAGGTGTGCAAAACATACAGTTTTATAAATTTATGGCATAATGTCATCCAATAGAAACATGACCCAGTTTCCTATGATGGTAGTGTCATGTAAAACTATACCATAGTTTCACAACCACAATAATGAGATTGATGTAGTCACCATCAGGCTCCATTGTTGGGCTCTTTGATGGTTACTCTCCCAGCCTTCCCATTCACTCTCTCCTTGATCCCTGAAATCACTAATACAGTTTCCTCGGGTATCCACAAATAGAGTCACACACTGTGTATCTAGTTTTGGGTTATATCAATAGTTTGCTCTTTGTGGTATTTCATTGTAAGGATACAGCAGTTTCTTCAAACTAATCCCACCTTGTCTACATAATATCTGGGTTAATACTGGTAAAGCCACTGTAAATATTCCTATGGAGTAGCAGCAATAAAGCTACTATGAATACTGCTTGCTCAGTTTTTAGGAGAATATGAATCATTTCCCATGTCAGATATACCGACATAAATTCCCATCAGCAGCATTTAAGTAATCCATTTTTTCCCATCCCTTGTCATCATTTTGTATTGTTGTTACTTCTTGCTTTATTTGAGTTTAATTGACAAAAATACATATACATTTAAAATATACTCTCTCTCTCTCTCTCTCTCACACACACACACACACACACACACACACACTACCATGTTCTAGCTAACTTACGTAACATGTTGTATGGTTACCACATGTGCTGAAAACATTGAAGACCTACCCTGTTAGCAACATCACCTCCGACTGCAGATCACCACTTTTCTCTTTGTTTCTGACCAGCTTTCAGGATTCCATGGATAAGTAAGGCTATGCAGTACTTGTCTGTGTTCGGCATCCTTCACCTAGCACAATGCTCTCTGGCAATGCTAATCCACGCTCAGGGTGACAAAACTGGATATTTTTCCGTAATGATATGTGATGTGTGTGTGTGTGTGTGTGTGTGTGTGTGTGTGTGTGTGTGTGTGTGTGCATTACAAGTTGAGCACCCACTTGTGCTCGCCAATGGCTGCTGAAGAATGCTGGTATGAATACAGGAGTGCGAGCAATTCTTGAGATGGTGGCTTCACTTCCTTTCAATATGTATGTAGTGCTAGGATCTCTATGCCACAGGGTATCTCTTGTTTTATTATTCAAGACAGCTTCATGCTGCTTTCTGTAAGAGCTGGACAGTTAAGAGTCATGATACGATAGTGGCCACTTTTCTCCAAATACCTGCCAACACTTACTGTGTGGCTTTGCCCATTGCCGTCTGAAAGGTACAAGTCACAGATTTTTGTTGAAAACTTCTAAAACCTTAAAAGCTAATTTTTCAGATTCTTTTAAATTTTTAGTTGCTGGGCTTTCATCTTTTATTATAAATATCTGATACAAAGTAAAAGAAGTTTAAGTTTAAGCTATCCTTTTCTACAAAGAGATTTAGAGAACGAAATGTGTTCTCTTTAGATCCTTTATGTTCAACCCCCAAAACTAACCCTAAGCTTTCATTAGAAAAAATATGTTAAATTCCAAGTGTTTCTATGACTTCACACTATAAAGTTCACACTTTGTTGAAGCACAAGGAAGTTATAGAATATTTATTTACATGTGGATAATAATGACTGTATAAATACAAAATTAAAAAGAAATAGTTGCTCTTAAATTTAAAAAAGTCCTATGAACCAAAAATTGAACAAGAACTCAGAAATCACAAGCTGTAGCTATATTCATCCTTCATTTAAAACAAAAGTCACAGTTGACTCTGGAGGGACAGCGAAGTCCAGAATAGGATATACAGTTCTAATAGGAAAATGAAATACTTGGGGTCCCAGATGAAACTTAAGATAGCTACAGTCTGCATGTGATAGTAAGAACACAGTTCAGTAGCTCAATCTAGGACCAAGCCACCCTCTAGGCAAAATGTAAGGTCTATGAGTACTCAAAGATCATCTATATTTTGATACCACTGCTAGTTCAGATTTGTAACTACATGAAACAGAGGAAGATGTAACTGCAGGAAAAACCACCAAATAAGTAGAGGTGGGTTTTTAAAAGGGGTTAGAAAGAAAAATGAAGATAACAAGCCATTAAAATCAAAACAGATACTGAAATAAAGCCGAAATTAATAAATGAAAAGAGTAGAACAATGAAAAGAGTAGAATAATGAAATTTAATTATCAAAGCAATAGTATTTTATAGATTAATTCTACTATACTACTGTGGATATTTTATATTTCATTCATTTGATAAGCCCTCAACAATTCTGTGTGATGGGTGCTTTTAACAGATGACTCAAACAAAATATTAAGATAGAAAGAAGAAAATGACCATAATAGAGACTTCCAATATCAATAGCTAGTTCAGAAGACAACGTTTTCCTAGGAACTGAAAAAGTAAGTCAATATTAACTACCAAATAAAGGGAACTTAAGAAAACACAAAACAAACCAACAAAACACCCACAAAACATGCTCATTTTTTAAAACCTAGATGACCTGGGTGATTTTGTGGAATATTTTTTTTTACTAATGATGAAATCCTGCCTTCTATAGGATGCTTCACAGTTAGCAATGTTGAGAAGCCAGTCATTTGGAAAATAATACCTGACAAAGAGTTCAAGAAAATAGAATTACAGACAATCTCATGTAATAACATTCACACAAAAGTGTTGCATTTTGGGGGGGGTTACATTTTTTTCTTCTTTGACAGCTTCATAGGTGTCTATAATGAATTTCAGTCCTTTTTGCCCACTATTTCCCTGTCTTATCATACCTTCTACCCTCACCAATCTCCTCTCCTTCCCTCCCCCTTTCTACCCACCCCTGCTTTCTCCCTCTCTGTGTTTCCCTTTGTGTTTAAATAGGTTTGCCTGCATGAGTGCTCTCCTTCACTTCAGAGTTGGGAATCAAATGGCAATGAAGCAAGCATTTTACCACTGAGCTACACCTCCAGGCAATCTAATGCTTCGTTCCGATGAGGGTTCATCACAAAACTCAGAAATGGCTCTCTATTAGAAATGCTCTGGTGTGCCGGGCGGTGGTGGTGCACGCCTTTAATCCCAGCACTCGGGAGGCTGAGGCAGGTGGATCTCTGTGAGTTCGAGGCCAGGCTGGACCGACAGTCTCCAAAACAATACAGAGAAACCCTGTCTCGTAAAACCAAAAAAAAAAAAAAAAAAAAAAAAAAAAGAAAGAAAGAAATGCTCTGGTGCAATTCACAAAGTGAAAACTGAAACTTTACCAAAGGAAAAAAATATGTTTGTACAATGAAATAAGAAACACTTCAATCACTCATCACTCATGAATAAAACAGTGTGGTCCACTATTCCTCAACAGTTACTAGTCATCGTGCTATTAAAGTTCTTGCACAGGCAACTTCAAAAAATTAAGTGAATGCCTAACAATTGATACAGAAGAGAACCACCATTTGTGTTGATAAAATTATATATAATCATCTGCAAACAATCAAAGCTCAAAATAAAGCCCAATAGTGTGTTAAGGGACAAAGTCAATATATAACAAGCAAGAGCATTATGTGTGATTAGTGTGCTAAATTCAGTAAAAATAGCCAAACAAAACAGAAAACTTCAGAATGCTTCCAGGTCCAGCTAGTGGTAGAGTGCTTGTCCAGCTTGAACAAGACTGTAGGCTTACATCTGAATGCAAAATGTTTACATGGAGAAGAAGCTATAAAACAGGAAAGGCTTCTATCTACCTGCTATGGGTGCCTTGGTAAACTAGCACAGCATCGGAAGGTGGATGCTTTAAACCAGCATAAGCCTGGAAACGTGGGGTCTGAAACTAAGGGGTGCTCAGGCCACACTGCCTCACAACCCTCAGAAGGATCCCTCCTCATGTCGTCCAGTTTTTGATAGCACCGATTACTTCAGAGCTTGTGGATTCACCCTTCAGCATGCTTCCATCTTGGCGTGACATTTGTCTCGTGCCTGGCCCTCCCACGGTCTTCTGATGAAGACACTTGTCATGTGAGAATAAGGGATATGTACTCCAATATCGCTTCATTTTAACCAGTTACATATGTAATGGCCCTCTTTCCAAATAAGACGTCAACATATTTTGGGGGGACATAATTCTGCCTGCAATGACCCAAATAAAGTCACTGCTCAAAACTCAAGTTGTTGTCAGATAGAATTACAGTCAATTGTAAACTGACATACTCAAGTCAGCAAGAGAAAAAGAATGTCATAGAGCATGGTTAAGAAACCTCAGTGAGAAAAGGCATATATGTACATATGGGTTCTTAATCTTTATTACTCTGTGTATATGATGAGTGTGCCATGATGCACATGCAGTGGTCGGAGGATAACATCTTGGAGCAGGGACTCTTCTTCTACCTTTACGTAGATTCCAAGGATTGATCTCAGGTGAGCAAGCCTGTACAGCAAGCACTTTACTCAATGAGCCTTCTTGCTAGTCCTATGAGAGATTTTTGATTAAGGCTGGGGTTGTGTCATTTTGGGAATACTTAAGGGAGGGAGGGAGGGTGGGAGGGAGAGAGGGAGGAAGAGAAGGAGGGAAGGAGGAAGGGAGGCAAGGAGGAAGGGTTTGCTCAGTGAATGATCTCAGAAAGAAGTGATTGGTTGGGGACCGAGCTTCATTTGAGAACTTAATTTTATCTAAAACTTATGAATAAAATCAAAGGGCTAATCATGGAACAACATGGAAGCAGCACTTCAAATCTTAGATGGAAGAGGAATGATTGATTTGTTACCGGATGACAGTAATCAAAGTCTCTTTTCCTGCATCTAGCATCAAAAAAATAATGGCATATCCTCTGCTTATTTAGAAGAATAGTACAAAGATATTCCTCAATAAAATCACTTTATAAAAAAAGAAGGCCATGCAGGGATTATGACAAATTCAGAAAGGTATGTTGCTTGCTAAAGGAATTAACATTTTCAAAAGGACAAGGAATTCATCTGGGGAACTGACTCAGCCTTCGATTCCTAGCTAGGTGATAATACATTCTGGTGTGCTTGAAGCAATGCTGGCTTAAACCTAGTGTTCCAGCTACCAATATGGTCAGTATCTACCCCAGATTTCTCACTGCTTACCAAAGTATTAATTTTAATAGCTGAATTAAAAATAAGCCAGATTTAGATGGTAGCCATCCACAATGTCCTTCAAGTTTTTTTTATCATGTCCATGTACCAATATAGGCTGTCTGCCCAACGAAGAATTTCACTCAACATAAATGGTTAACAGAAACTCACCCTCAGCTGCCCATCTCTGTTTTCACACTTCTTTTGGAATGCAAGGCAACACCTTCCTTTTGAAGTTGTCATGAAGGCCATTCACTAATTAAATGAAATATATGCCAACAACTGCAATAAGGAAAGCAGACTTCTGCTGGCTTCCGGCTAGGTGCAGGGAGCGATGTATTTGATGTTGCTGTCCCTGCTGGGGCATGTACCCCATCTTCCTTAGTGAAATGCATACAGCCCATAGAATTGATGAAATTTCTGGAACCAATAGGAAATCTGAAGTTGAAAAAATGCCTGGGGAGTAAGGGCTGGAGTAGGCAGCAGTAATGTATAATCTGGATGTTCTTACATAGTGGTTTATAATTAATACGTATTTGCTAACATCGTTGTACCCTTCTCTGCATTTGTTATTGAATTATTCGTATCATTATAGACTTATGAGGAGTGTGCCCCTTTGGGTTAAAATTAGGTACTATTTTTAGACTTCGTTTCTATATTCCCACTTGGCGAAAGTGAGAAGCGTAGCTTTCATTCCCTGCAGTGCTTTCATGTCTGCGTGTAGGCCTGTATTCGTGCGGAGTAGCTGCAGAACTGGCAAATCACTCCACGTTTGGGAACTGCTGGTCTTGTCCTTTGTAGTTATAACAGCATATCTGATAAAAAGCTTCTTACAAAGGGGGCAAAGTTTAGTTTGGTTTCTAGTCTCCAATGATGTTTTTCAATGGCTGGCTGGCTCCACTGTTCTGGGCCCTCCTGGCAGAGAAAGCATGGTGGGGCAGAGCTGCTCCCATCATGGAACCCAGGAATGGAAAGTTTCCAGTGATAGACTCATCAGAGGTACACTCTCAGCGACCTTCCTCCAGTTACAGCCCTAACATAATGCCATCGAATCACAAATACAGAAATAGACTAATGCACTCACTAACCACAATCCAGTCTCCTCTCAGTGATAAACTCTACTAGCTATGAATCAAGCCTTTCAGGAAATTTCATAGACAAACCATAAAAATATCCTTTTATTTCTGAAGGGACCCTTTTCAATATATATAAAGTCTAGAAACAGCACCCACATTCAGTTAAAATAAATACTGATTTAAATCAATAAAACTAACATTAAAAATTTCCAATAGAGGGGTTGGTGATTTACCTCAGTGGTAGTTTACTTGCCTAGCAAGTGCAAAGCCCTGGGTTCTATCCTCAGCTCTGAAAAAAAATTCCAAGAGATAGCTGAGCACAAAAACGATACTATATACAACTGATAAGATGCCTTTAGGGCTGGCAGGATATTGCTACAAGCCACAAGATCACACAGTAATTATACAGCCAATGTATCATGAGATAACTCAGAATTAATTAAGTGTTCTCCTGCTGGATGAAACCAGTGCACAACCTATACTTGGCATTATAATCTCACGAATGAATTGGCTGTTTCTTACTGTAGATTCTTCCTGTAGCTTATTCCTTTCTGTAGCAAACTTGGGATTTACTTCCCACAGTTCAGCACTATCTGATCATTTATTGGGAACAAATTTCTCCCATGCTTTTGGAGTTTTGCTGATCACTCTCCCTAGCTATATGTAAATACCTGCTCTCCATTAACAGGTCCTAGTTTACTGATTACATTCCTCAGCTATGTGTGAGCCCTGTTTCCCACCATCAGGTCCTTGTTCCCCTCTCCATTGTAATTGCAGAGATCTGTCTTCCTGCAAATATCCCATTGACAGACATTTGGTCAGTATTTAGGGCCCAGGCAAAAGCATCCCATCTAAGACATCCCCAGATATCCAAGGACATACAATTACTACACACCCAAAGTTGTTGATTCATGGCTACCTAAACAGATAGAAAATATAAGCATGCCCTTAGCTTTACCTCATTGGTAGATAGAGAAGCAATAACCTAAACTAACACTGCACTAAAAGATTCTCAAATTTCTTGTTTTATTAACTCAAGATTTTAGCTCAGAGATTTACTGTGCCCTCCTGTTTCTTCTGAAAAGATAAAGACAGAGGTAATCATCCCCTTTGCTTGTCCTCAGGGAAAGGCCTGTGCCACCACTGAGACCAGAGCACTGGAAGGTGTCAGGTTTTGTTTTTTCTGCAAATTAAATTTAAACCCTCTCTTTGACCTACAGCTCTAAGCAATTGATGCTAAAAGTTTCTTCTAGCAGAAACTTTCGTCTAGCAGAAACTGTTGCAAATGTGTATAACCTGTATCCTCAAGAACTGGGGAGAAACAAACAGATAGAGACAGAATACAGAAACAAAGAAACAGAGACAGAAAACAGACAGAGAAACAGAACAGCGAGAGAGAAAGAGAGCAGAAGAAGAATAAAGAACATGCAGAGGAGCAATTGTGTGTGATCCATTCCCTTTTCCCTCAGATTTTAGTTCCTTTGCTTATTTGTAGTTCTTTTTTTTAAACAAAGAGCCAAAATTTTAGAAGCTGGACTTCTAAAGTTTTCGATAGGATATCAGCAAATAAGTATGCCTACCACAAAGGTTGTAGACACAAGTCCAGCTGTATATATCATGCAAGATCTAATTCTGAAGTTCTGTCACTTTGCTTTGGAGTATATTGTCTGGAAGCAACATTGTGATTAGATTTCTAATACTACCTAGATTTACTGCATACTGGCTGGACATCCAGAGCTGTATTGATACACCTAAGATAACTTATTTGTAAAGAGAAAAGCCTGTTTTGCCTCAATTTAGAAGGGTTAGGTCCAAGATTGGGCTCCCCATTACTTTGGACCTTGTTTTAATGGTGACAAATCATGGGAGGATCATGTGTTATAATCAACCACTCACCTGAGACAGAACACTAGAACAAGAGCCCATTTGTGGTAAAGCTTGCAGACATCCTGCTAGTTCCTACCCCCTAAAGGTCCAGAGATCCTCCCTATATATGACTCTGGGGAAACTCATCCAAACTATTCCGAGTATATTTAGCATACTCTTACATAATGACCAGCTAATGACTGTGTACAGGGGCACTTTCCCCCACACATGATGACCTGAGTTTGATTCCTGGGACTTACATAGTAGGAGGAGAGAACCAATCCTACATACAAGCTTTCCAGCTTTCCTTTGTCCCCCCAATAAATGATAAGTAATAAATTTCTATTTCTTTAAAAAATGGGCTATAAATGGAAGTTACATTAAAATCTGAAACTATTTGAGTTAAAGTATTACATATAACCATATACAAAATAATATGCAATAAAAAATGTCCTCAAATGACAGAATTTGTTCTGAGTTCACCAGCATCTTCTACACACACACACACACACACACACACACACACACACACACACAGACACACACACACACAGTGGTTTATCAATTCACAACAATGTAATATATTTTAAAAGTCTAGTTGTATCACTATTTTAAAAATATGATGCAAAATGCAAATTAGAAAATTGATGGAAAAAATAACCTTTCAGGGAAACATCAAAATGTTGAAATAAAAAACTGTAACTAGGAATGCAACAGTGTTAATCCCTACACAACATCAATTGACAGTGTACAAAGTAAATTACACAAGGCCAGCCAGGCGGTGGTGGCACATGCCTTTAATCCCAGTATGAATGATGCTAAAAGAGCTTCGTAGGTTGTATACACATGCATGCACACACATGCATGCACACACACATATGAACATTCATATATGTGTGCACAAATAATGATCCCTTATAAGATCATGAATCTGGGGGCATGCGAGCAGTTGGGGTAAGGGGAGAATAGGAGTGATGTATAAACAGTACTCGTGCATGGAATTCTCAATTTTAAATAATTAATGAAGCTTTTTTTTAAAAAAGCCATAGTTTTAGACACAGTGATATGTATTCTTGCCTGCTAGCCTCACATGTACAAAGTCCTAGGTTCAATCTTTTATACTAAACATCTATAAGTATAACTTGCTAATTTGTTAAAGTGTGTGAACTTAAAATATAGATTTGTTTTGCCCAGGTTCAGAACATAATGCCCCAAAATACGGCCCTCTGGCAAATAGGAAATCTACAAGAGCAAGAAGTTCAATCCTCTATCAGGGAAAGCAGTTAAAGCAGACATCTCTGATATGCCCTCCTGAAATGGAGTCATAAGGTCTTCATTCCTTAGGGGTCTTTCCACACACGAGGGAGAAGAAATGCTGCTCAGAGAAACTAGGAAGACTCTGGACAGAGAACCCTCTGCATTTCCCCAGGCCACTACTATTTAGTTTTACCAACTTGTATAATCAAGTTTTCACAACTACCTCCTTTTCTCATCAGCTTAGTGTAAAATACAGGGTCCCTGGGCATTGGGGTGTCTCCATTACTGAAGCATCAGTGTCATTTAAGACAGCCATTAAATGAATATTTTATATTTAAATATATCCATTAAATGCATATATATCTTTTTATCTGCCTCCTGTCAGTTATGTCTGTTGCAATTGATGAGAAAAACAAAATTCTTGCTCTACAACACTGAAATAATATTTTGACTTTCATTATGTTTAATGTTAAAGTATCAATAAAACATTTTAAATAGTGTTATACAGCCCATAAATGTTATATTTCAAATGTTTATAGATTATAATACATTTAAAATGTTACAGATTATTGTAGGCCTACCAGTACTATGAACACATAATTTTAATTCTTATCCTCCTGTGATAGTTTCAACTTAGATAAAACATAATTTGAGCCTGTTGCTTATGTCCTGCTACCATTTATAGATTTTCCAATGTTTACTATATGGTAAAAACTAAATTCTTTCAAATCCTGATAAAATCCTTGCTAGACTACTTTCTCAATAAATCTGGTTTAAATACTCTCTATTAAAATGCACCCCCTCAAAAACGTGTGCTGGACATGTGTGTATTATAGCCTTTCCTCTCAGGCACCTTCTTCTTTCTCAATGAGTTATGAGACAACTGAGTGGGAATGTAAGGTAAGTCAATCATATGGAGGACAGTACAGTACCTCCTCCCACATGAATCACACTAATGAAACTACCCTTGAAACAAATATAGACCATAATAGCACAATTCTAGAAATGCAGCAAAAGGAACTAAAACCAGCATGGCCAAAAGATGTCCACACTTACTGCAGTTAAAAATTGGAATCAATAAAATCCCATCAGCAGATGCCTGGATAGCAAATTCAATGTACATAACCACTTGAGCATTAATTGTGAAGGAGAATGAAATCATGTCCATTGTAGCAAATCAGATGGTAACTCAAGGATATGATGCTATGTAAAGTAGTCGAAAATTTTAAAAACCTGGTACACATATTCTCTCCTATGAATGAAAGTTGTAAAATTTTGGCAAGAATGTATAACAGTGAGGAATATAGGTTGTAAATGCTGTTTGTTGAATAAAGGACTGTGTATTTCATTGGTTTGAGTTCTCTGAAAATATCAAATGTAAAAAAAATGCTTTGACACACATATACATATCTTTGTAATTGTTCATATAAGATATTTTGTATCAGCTAGGCTAGAATAAAATATTAGACAGTATTTTCTTATGTAATCATCGACATAATATATAATTAGTTACTGAATTACCTTCAGATGCATTCTATAAGGGTCACCTAACAAAAGTCAGAGGAGAGACACAAAACAAAAATTTTTGTTTGTAAATCTAGCAGTCAATACATATAGGTAATGAGGAAACTTGTTACCTGTACTGGCAATGTCTGAAAGTACTGGCATTATACATAATGACACAGCAAGATTTGAAAAATTCAAATAAGTTATATATGAAGACATTCGGGTCCATTAACACCTTGAACTTACTTATCTGAGTCAATTGACAAATCTAAGGCAGAGGAGGAGGAAAAAGAAAATGGCAGAGATCTTTTCCTGTGGGAAGGATGATCATGAAAGATATTGGGAGGCTTTCCTCTGCCAGAATCGGAGTGGTTGCTTGAGGCTGCATTGGAAGTCCTTCCATGAAGACGATATGTCATAAGACAAGGGAGGCTTGATTGAGACCTGAAATTCTATTGCCAAATCCCAGCTCTGACACTCAGCTGCAGGATGATTTCTTTCCCTTCTCAGGCACAGCATACGCTTGTATGATAAGGGTCTTAGACTTGGTAGATGACCCTGTGTCAGTATTCATCGCTGTCAGAGCATCTTATGATGGGAGATGTCATTCTGTAAATCTGTCTCTCTTATTGGTTGATGAATAAAGCACTGTTGGCCAATAGAGATGTAAGATAGGTGGGACTAGGAGTCGAGAAGGATTCTGGGAAATGTTGTCAAGAGTAGAGAGTCGCCATGTGATTACCTGGAAGAGAGGATGCAAGTCTGCGTTCTTGGTAAGATAAGCCCCTATAAAAATATATATTAATAATTATGGGTTAATAATTAAAGTCAGAACTAGTCATTAAGAAACCATAGCAAATGGCCAAAAGTTTCATAATTAATATAGCGTCTCGTGTGTTATTTGGGGTCAGAGAAAGGTGCAGGACCCAGGCAGCTGGCGGAAAGAGTATGTGTTACAATCTTAGAACTGACGCATATACCTACAGTATACATCAAGAGCATTATTTGGAAAGCACAGCTTAACTTTTACATATTTTTGTGTTAATACTTAGAGTCTCCCATGACTAGAGTTACTTAGTAAACATGAAGGCAAGATTAAGGGAGGAGGGAAGGAGTAAGGAAAAGAGAAGGGATGAAGATGCGCAGAACTTCTAGCTCCCTCTCCAGTGTCATGTCTGCCTGCATACCGCCACACTTCCGTCATTATGAAGATGGACTAAAACTCTGAGCTGTAAATCAGCCCCAAAAGAAATGTTTTCCTTTATAAGAGTTGGTGTGGCCGTGGTGTCTCTTCAGAGTAACAGAAACACTAAGACACTACCTCTGTTGATACAAAATGTGTATTTGAAGAATAATGTCAGGCAAATAAAATGTTAAAATTGCAAAATAGGGCACCAGAACGTCACCCTTGAATTGTCTCACCAATATCAGGAATCTCAATCAAAAAGTCATAATACAACCATCAACCTCAGGATCATAGGACACGATATGGCCGTGGGGGTCACAGGAGTACAAACGCCTTGCTCGCTCTCTATCCCCACAGAGCTAATCTCCAGAACAGACTATAGTGTGGCTACAACATACTCTATATAGTCTGTAGTTTGTTGATACTATTGTATTGTTTTTAAAATACATGTTTAACAATGTGGAAAGCAAACAAAATGTGCAGAGACTTCTCAGAAAAAAATTAAGAAGTTCTTTTGTTATTTTTTTTAATCCCAATATGAAATTTACTCAACTTCAAGTTTAAGGAATTATTTCAGAAAGCCAGCAGGCTTGATAGAATCAGGCTGAAGCCAGAACATTTGTTTAAAAAATTAACAAATCTATCTGAATTTTGATTATCTGTAGTTTCCACTTCTCAGGATATGGGAAATGTTTTAATTTCTTTGAACTCTTTCCATTAGAATACCCCTCAATCAATCTGTTTTTGATTATTTATACAGGAAATTTTGGAGATTATACAACTCCATGTCCCCTTCCATTGCTCTAGAAATATTAGTTGACAAAATGAAACTGGATAGTTTTTTTATTTAAAAAGAAAGTTCTTATCAAAATATAGTTAAAATTGTTTATTTGTAATGATTTTATTGAACAATAAAAATGAAAGACATAAAAATACAGATCAAAGTTCTTCAATTTCTACAAATAGTTACCCAAGCAATAACATAAAAAGTGAGTTCCTTTAAAATTAATGATTTCAAGATTTGGTGATCTATAAGAAATTTAACAAAAATGTGAAGAATGTATAAATAATTAAATTCTTCAAATAATTTTATGGTGATATTATAAATAACAATAGCAGCAATATTTCAAGTGAAACCATTAGAAATATCTCTTGTTCCCTAGGTTAAGGAAGAATGCAGATTGCCTACATCCTTTGCCTACATTGTTATTGTCTACATCTAGAATTCTGCACAGTATGCTTCCTGGAAGCAAAGACAGAAAACATCCCTTCCTATACTTGAATGTGGATGGAGTCAGATGACCGGTTAGTTTCCAAGGTACAGTTGAAGTGATTAAGAAATTGGGATGCTTTCCTCATATTCTTCCCTTTGTTTTGAGCCTGGACACAAAGACTGCAGCAGTAGCTTTAAAGGATGATTGTAGAAAAGATATGCCTGAACCCAGTGAGACTGCTTGGCTCAAAGCTTCTACTAATTCACACTGGATGATGAGATGAGCCACATATTATCTTAAAGCAGCAGGATATTTAGGATTAAAAAAATTACCATGTCTTGAACGATGGATGAACCAATAACAGGTTGATTCATCCATCAATATTCCATAATATAGGTGAAAACACTTTATGAACCCAGCATTACTATGAACAGTATAATGTAAGTAGTTACAGAGAATAAAGCATTTCAGTTGTATCTGTGCTTTGGAGGTAAAGTTGGAAAGAAAATGAATAATTCTCTTACACTAGAATTTTTAGAGTTGTGATCCATGTTTCAGGTTCATAGGAGCAGAATCTTCAACTGTTTTAATAGCTGAACTAATTAAGAAAGATAGTTTTTTTCAGAAAATATAAAAATATAAAAAGTAAGATGTAAATGATTTCAAAAGATATAAGGAACCAAGCATTGACCTTGCATGTCTGACCCCTGTTCCTTTACAGACTCTTGTTTTGTTGGCTTAACTATTTTAAAGACCATATTGCTCCAGCCAGAGCAGTGCTTTAGAATTCAGCTGGGTCACAGGGACTTTCTCACCACTCCATTCTAATTTGCAGTTCTGCTTTAATAAAAGCCATAAATATATTGCTACTGTCTAGACGTTTTATCTGAAACAAGTGTCCTTTGTAGTCTCAAAGGACTTTTTCATTTTATTTCCAGTAAATCAAAGTATGTGAAGAGCTTCAGCTCTTATTAAGACATACCCTTCACAGTCCAGTGATTGCCAACTGTGGCAAGCCATTGACAGCTCATTTGCATTTAAGTGATGACTTCCATCAGGTAGTTGGCTCCAAAACACAATGGACATTTAGAACAGCTCCAATATTTCTTGTTCTTTGATGAGCATCAAGTGCCAATTTTCATATAGAATCTGACTATTGAAAAGTGAAGGCTTCTTTCTCTGACCTTACACTGTCTTCCACAGTTCTAGAGAGACATTGTCAGTAGACTTAATGTAGGCCCACACTTCTAAAAGACATTCAGAACCCCTACTTTAGTTTGCTATAAGCCAATGATAGTCAAAAGTAGGAGAGAGAAACAAGAGATATCACTTTTTAAAAGTATTTCTATATTCTACCCTAATGTTATAATCATAATTGAATTTGTTTTATTTCTGTTAAGTACTTTTAATGTTATTTTATATTAATCCCCTACTATACATATTTCCACTTATTTACTAAAGAGATTATATAATGCTTATTAGGATATCTTGTTTTTCATGTCCAAAAGAACCTTTAATTATCATTGTATATTTTCTTTCTCGTAATATTTAGGAGTAGTTGCCAATGTGCTATCTATCAACTCCATATTCAGCATCAGGTTTATGGGCACTTGCAATACTTAGATTTAAGTCATGTTTACATTTTTTTCTTCTGTTTGCTTTCCTGTTTTTAGTATACAAATAATGAAAACTTTTCTACTAAAGTAAACTTCATCACTATGGTTAGAAGAATGTGTTGTTTAATTTCATACTATGTTTTAGCTAGTAACCAGTGTTTAATTCCCTGTCAGATGTAAGAGCTAAAATTTTCTGTTTAGTCTTCCTGTTTATAAGCTACCTTGGCTCCAGTTTAGGTGAGACACAGACTTTCTTAGTTCATTCCCATGACTTCCATGTATATTCCTACAGGAAACTACATTATGGGAGCAAATAGGATATTGTAAAAGCAAAATGTCAGTGTTAAGAATGTTGAAAACCCCAAATGTCTGCCACACAGTCATTACTCATATCTTCATCTGTGCTGCATGTAGATTCTGCTGATCCATAGCTATAACTACATTGCTTCTTTAACCCCACTTACTAAGTTGAGTATGTATCTAAGGGTAGACATAGGGATAAAACAAAATTTGAGATTCATAAGGGACTGATATTCTTGCAGCACAAAGTGTAAGAAGGATCATACATAAAGCATATTGGATGTCTGGTCTTCCATTTAGCATGAGCAATGAGCACATGCAAAGAATACTGAGTGTGGAAAACTGGTATATGATTTAGACAAAATTTTCAGTAACAGTTTAAAACACTGAAGTGACGAGATATATTCTGAAACACAAACTCTTTGAAATGGTTTATTTCAGCAAAATAGCACATCAATTCAATTTTAAAAGAATAAAAATGTTGAATTAAAATTTTTAACTATCAGAACTAGGAATTTTTGAAATAAGAATTTTAAAGTATGTAACAATTATTGACAGTGTAGCAAAACAATTTCTGTCTAATGAAAGCAGTGACACTGTACAGCCTCACTTCATTTGAATAGTAGATGTTTAATGAAGAAGACAAAGCATGCCTGCTTATCCAAACACTCTTATCATGATGAACTAACTTGTCAAAATCCCCTTTTGCATATGCAAAGATGTTTGTCTTTTATCCTGTTGATAACAAATCATTCTGTGGTCACTACTAATATGCATTTCTTAGGCAATCAGTTCAACTAGGTAAAGGAGGAGTGTTGTGTTGAAAACTTTATCCCACTTCTCATAATTTATAAAATTGTCTCATTTTCCTTTCCCTTATGGAACTAGCCACCAACTCGCCAGCAGTCCGGATGTTAGCTCTCTTGAGTATTGGATGTCCACTCACTATAATACAAAATATATGAATACATTAATAAATGTTCAATCAATTAATACAATGGAAATACATTACGGTTTTTAAAATACTAGTAAATTATATAAAATGAATTTTGGTTCTGCTAAGGGTGCAAAAAAACTGAATTGGGCACATTTCCTTCTTTTTATTGTAACACCTTTTGTCTTCCCAACTGACTTGGCCAAGGTCATTGCTGGACCAAAGAGTTAAGAGAAGGGGCTGGAAAGATGAGTTGAGAGTGCTGCTGTTTTTCTAGAGGGCATGAGTTCATTTACCAGCACCAAACTCACATGACTAACAATAGCTGGTAAACCCAGCTCCCAGGGATGCACTGCCCTCTGTACTGGCCTTCACACATATGGGATGCATCACACATTTGCACATAACATACATAAAATAAACTTTTTAAAAATGAGTTGAGCTGGGTGGTGTTGTTGCACGTCTTTAATCCCAGCACTCGGGAGGCAGAGGCAGGCAGATCTCTGTGAGTTCTAGATCCGCCTGGTCTACAAGAGCTAGTTCCAGGACAGCCTCCAAAGCCACAGAGAAACCATGCCTCAAAAAACCAAAAAGAAAAAAAATGAGTTGAAAGAAATGATGTCAGGAACTGAGTTTCACTGATACACAGAATACTTGAAATAGATTAGATGTAATATTTGCTCAATCACAAGAACAAAGATGTTAAAACTGATAATGTAACATTAATTCAGACACTTAATATAAGTCAGTATTGCACACAGTGTCTGTATTGGGTCCATGTTTATCTGTAAGGTGACAGATTGAAAAACCAATGAAAGTCATATATTCATGGAAGACACCATTACACGTAGCCATCATTCCCAGATAGACTTACATAGTCTATTTATTTGGGTACTACAGTAATTGTTAAACAAAACCTGCTATAAATCCACTAGTTTTGAGGGCATTCTACATTACACACAGGCTATGAACAACTTGACATATGTTGTTGTGTTCATGTACGCCTAACACTGACATTAGACGAAGAGCTAGGTCTTACATAAGCAAAATGATATTAAAAAATGACATCAAATGATCTACACAGGTGTCACTACAAAAATAAAAGACAACTGGAGCACACGTATGTGGAAAGATGGTCAGGGTCATTGACCATCAGCGATGAGAAGCAAAGCTATGAGATCATTGATCCTCCACAAAGAAACAGCTAGTACCAAAAAGTCTAAGAAGACGAAAAGAGAAAGCTGTTGAGGAGGATGCAGTGAAGGGGTCATTTGAATGCTCATGGCAGGAATGTGGATTGCTGCAGCCACTTGCTGCAAAAACAAAATAGGGTTCCAAAAGGAATAAAAGCAAAACTGTCTCAGGATGCAGCAAACCCTCTTTTGTGCCTATAACCAATAAATGGCTGAATTTACCTCATTATAAAAGAATCTAGGGATCCATCTTCACTGCAGCACTATTCATAATAACTAAGACATGAGCAATCTCTACAGGGGAATGTTAAGCCTTTGACGAGGAGACCCTGATATTTGTCACATCGTGCTATAAGAAATAAGCCAGAAACTGAAGGACATTGTACTACATGAAATAGCTTTACTTACATGTGGAATGTTTTCTCTTTTAGTTTCAAGTATACAGAGATAGAAATTAAGTCTGGACACAAGAAGTGTGGGCATGGGAAATAGGAGGGTATAACTCCCTGGTTACAAACAGCAGAAATGAACGATGGAGAACTGTGTGGAGATAATGTACAGCATGAGAGCAGTAATTAATAAAATTGCACTGCATTTGGGATTCCTGCCAAATGAGTAGATTTTAGCTGTTCTGTCAAAAACAGAAAGTAAGTGAAAAATGAGCGTGTCTATGAGGTGACAGGTATATTAATTTGCTTGCCAGAGTTACCGTTTTACCATCTATGTGTACCCCACAACATTATATTGTGTGTGCCTTAAATATACATACTAAAATTTATTCCCAAAACAAACAAGTTAGACCACATTAGGAGAGTTTATAAAAATGAAAAATTTTAGTGATCATTCCCACTGCAGTCATGGAAAAACTACTACACCCATTAGGGTTCTAATCTGATATGGTTACATGACATGAGCATGTATTTTAGATGAAATCTTAATAGAAAATATTTCCTACTGGGAATTTTTAACAATATGCAATGTCAAACATGCATCTCATCATTTGAATATGGGATATCATATTTTTCCTTGATGCTTCTATAAATCAAGCAATGCCTACAGAGTCTATAAATTAAAAAGAAGATATGAATCACACTTAGCAAGCATTCAAAATACAATTTAATCACTATTATCTGTACTATGATATTATAACATAGGTTTTCAAGAGACATTTTACTGACAGTTGGTTAATGGGCTGTTCATAAGCATTTAAACTAA
Organism: Mesocricetus auratus; assembly: GCF_017639785.1. Classification (NCBI taxonomy): domain Eukaryota; kingdom Metazoa; phylum Chordata; class Mammalia; order Rodentia; family Cricetidae; genus Mesocricetus; species Mesocricetus auratus. The sequence continues at coordinate 3,013,682 of NW_024429218.1, read as the reverse complement.
ATAAAGCAGCATCACCCTCTAGCAAAGACACACATAGAAACACGCATGGCATAGTGTTAACCTCCAAAGTAAACAGTCTTGACGTTCATTTGTATCAGATGGCAGAAGAGATTTACAAAATAATCTCTTTGATTAAAAAGAGTCAAGTTGTGGATACAATATTAAGTGCATTTTAATTCTATTGCTAAGTTGGCAGGTAGGAAAGACAATCCAGCCAAAACCAGAATGAGATCAGTAACATTAGCAGGTGTTTGAGGAGTAAGGCTAGTTTTCCAGCCCAGGTTTTTCTGGTAAGCCCTAGGTATCTGAATTCCTGTAGGTGAGGGGAACATGGACAGGAGGATGGGCACAGTTTCCCATTTCTGAGACCACCCCAGAGGGGCATCACTGAAGGCCATATCACCTGTAATGAAAGAGGGAGGAGGGATGATTGGATGGGGGAGTGGGGCTGAGGACAACAGAGGAAGAAAACTTCAAGACCAGGTGACAAAGGGAACACCCCTGTCTCCTCGTTTCTAAGCAGACATACCCTACCTCCACAACTAACCCCTAGCATGATATCCCTGTCCAAGTCACTTGAAATCCGTTTGGCTTGAAGAAGAAATGAGGAAAGCAGTTTCAACCAAACTCACTGAAATATTTCACTGAGGCATATTTCATGAAATCTCTGAGACATTGCTGGATTTACAAAGAAGAAAGTGGATACGTGGCAGTATCTTCAATACAGCATCGGTGTTTAAAAAGTCATACACATAGCAAAATGCAAAAGAGTAATACCAAAGTAACTTTATTATGACAATTTAGCTTTATATTTTTATGTATATTTTCAACAAAACTATTATTCACATGAAAATAAATACAGATAATTTTAAGTTTCTAGACTAAAACATATAAAAATCATTCCCACTGCGTACAATTAAGAAAAAAGCAGAAATTAGATATTTTGTTTATACTTCAATAAGTTAAATGATTGCAAGTTGGAAAACAGTTAAATAGGATAAATAGTATTGCAATGTGTAATATTTTAAGCTGTATCTTCAGAAATGTGATACTATTTTCTTCTCTAGAATTAAGAATTACTCTGCCTTCTGTTTTTAATAAACCATCTACAAGTTAGACATTCACAATTCTATCTTCTTTGTGAAAATTCCTTGACCCATCTGAGAATACATATTATTCTACACCATTGAGCACTTCATTTTACTACTTTATAAATCTTTAGACTTTAAAAGAAAAGAAGTAACCCAGTGCTTATGGTCCAAGACACATGACATCATGGACTACCTATTGGGACTGACTTTTCAAAGTCCATGGAAAGGGATTTTTTTCTGGGATCTTTATAGATCCTAGTTGTTTCCTAGACCAAAGACAAACAGAAAGTAACAGTTTACAATCATGTTTTCACAATATTTAGCAAAAACAAATGAAATCAGTACCTAATGTAGCAATGTAGTCTTCCTAAATCAAGATGATCACAAGAAATAAATAACAACATCAATATCTAGGCAATAAAGACTTATTTAATTAATTGTGTTAAAATTTTAAGAAGCAAATGTCCAGGGTTTAACTTAGCTGTATGTGTCCTCATATTTCAGAAAAGAGGGTGAATTGAGCAGTGATGGAGCAGATCCTCAAGAAACATAAATGCAAAATGCCAAGAAACCTCTCTGGGTGGAAAAATATATTCAGTAAGGGAATAGTGAAGACAATACTTGCTAGTTGGGACTCTAATGCACTCTGAATGGTGTCTCCACATTTTGGATTTGTTCTCTATGTTCATATCCATTTTCTTCTCATCCCACATACAGGTAGATCTGGGTCACTACTTTATTAGGGGGTGCTTCAGTGGGAGAGTGGAAAGAGCAAAAGTTTGTGCTCCTATGCAGTGTCACAGAAGACAAGCACCTCAGTGATCTGAATGTGAGTGACAGTAGTGCAAAGACAGGAGAGCAGCATCTTCCTTCGTTGGGTTGACTTTGGTCCATGTAAGTCAACAGAACATGACCTTGGCAGATGAAAATGGCAACAGAGGCAGCAAAACACACTCACAGGTTCTCTAAGCTTTAGCATGACCTCCAGGACACAGGGATAGGGTAGGTGAGTACAGAGAATTTGGGGTTCTGTGCTGCACTCTAGAGTGATGCCTTCATCAGCATGTGTGAAAATGAAATGTCTACAGGAATCCTTGAGAATTACTGAGGTTACAGGGATTGCTTCCAAGTAGATCATATACATGCTCTTGCATATTATATTCTTATACAGAAATGTGTGCACATGTCATTGTGTATTATTGTGAAATATTTCCTAAAGGACGACTTAAGAGAAATCACCTTATTTCTGGTGTTTACCAATTTTAACAAAGACAAACTAGATGCAGCTAATACATATTTTAGCCTTGAGATTTTAAATTTGAAAAAAATGAAAGCCATATAGCTACTTAACCTAAATTCATGTTTTTGAAATGAGGTGAATAATACTATGACAGCCACATGTGCACTTCCGGCAAGCAGAAAAATCCAAGAACAAAGACAAGTTTATTTCAAGAAGTTTTAAAAGGCAAAGGAAAACTAACTTGTAAAAGTAATTTTTCGACTGGGCAGGCCATAACTTCACTCACAATGAGTGACATTTGGGGATCTAAGAAGTGAGAGTCTAAAGAACTAGCACATGGGGCCATATGGTGAGGAAGAGAGTGTGATGACATGGGAACTCTGTCCAACTTAAAGGAAACAAGAATCGAAGAGCAGACCAGTAATGAACAAAAGAGACACTGCTGAGGCCTGAAAATATGCCAGACTCCCTCTCCCCTTGTTCCCTAGCCTGGGAAAGAAAAACTGAAAGTAAATGATACAAAGTGTGTGTGTGTGTGTGTGTGTGTGGGGGGGGAGAGAGAGAGAGAGAGAGAGAGAGAGAGAGAGAGAGAGAGAGAGAGAGAGAGAGAGAGAGAGAGAGAGAGAGAGAGAAAGAGAGATTAGGATGATCCAGCTGGGCTTCTGCAGTTTACAGAACAAACTGATCCCCACATAAGAGGACGTCAAACATGACTGTGAAATCTCAGGATGAATCCTGGTGATTCTGAGAGGACTAGATGACCAGAATCGACTCAAGTTAGAAAAATGTGAAAACAGAGATGATAGCACTCAATTCCAGCGACCTCGAAGAAAATGCAACTTAATGGCTATGAAGCTCAGGTGACAGGTTACAAAACAGAGCAGGGTAGCCTCCAGAAGACCCAGAAGCAATAACTACTCTCGCAGTAGATTAGAGGAAGCGAGGGGGCAGGCTTCTTAGGAAGGACTGTCAGCAAAAAGGGCAGGATCGGTGTTAGTAACAAGAGTATAGGAGCAGGAAAGCTAATGAGATGCTGAGATAAAGAGGGAAGACCAGTAACTAACAAGAGAACATGCTATACATCACACACGGTTGAGAGCTCATTCTTCACTAACTTACTCTTCTCCAGCAGCAAGTTGCCTATACTTCTTTCTCTAGAAGTGAGGCACTGTGAAATTCCCCCCTTCTGTGTTATCATGTCTATCAGGGTTGTCACTTTTCAAGACTTATTTGGACACCTACATTCTTATGAAGGAGATACCTTTAAAATTTGCATGAAAAACAATTTATAAATTATAATATATGTATTAATTTTCTGTATGACAATATTTGTTTTTTTTGTGCCCATATTTTAAGAGTCTGAGCCAGGATGGACAAGGTGGTTCATAACTGGAATCCCAGCACTGGGAGGCTGAGGCAGATCACCATTAATTTGAGGCTACACTAGAGTGCATACTAAGTTCTAGGCTAGAATGAAGCTCTGTGTCATCCCTCCGCCCTTTGACATCAGCATATCTCAATTCTATAAACTAGAATACTGATGCTGGTTAACTTGGGAGCTCAGATTATGCATGAATGTGGAGTTTGCTTTCTGTTTTCTTACAATTTTATATATTCACAAATGAAGATCTTTAAAAGTGCTAATCTATTTTTCAACTCAATAGAAATAAAAGAAATGACAAAAAAATGAATAGTATCCATTCTTCAAGAAGAATTCTTAAAACTTCCCAAAGCCAACCAGTACAGTTCTTTTTAATTACTTCATTGCATATGAATAGTCTGTGGTATGGATGGACCATAATTCCCTCCTATACATTAATAGTTACCTTGCCCCTCACCAAGTATTCCAGCAAGAACTAGTGCTGAAATGATAGTGTTTGCTTTTCATGTCATAGACTTGCATGATAAGAGTCAAACATATGAGTACATATTTAACTTTAAACATTTTTGCTCATTGGTTTTCTAAAGTTGTGATACGTGGACCGGACTTTATTCATATCCTGACACTGGTTTTCTTTCCCCTTATTTTATGTTGGCTGCTCAGGGAACTCTTACCTCACTGTGTTTCCTCCAATGCTAGGGTTGTTAACACCTTGGCAGGAATGGGAATGTGACTGAATTTTCATTTTGTGAATGGTTCCTCTACATCATGACCTATTTTGTGATTACAATATTCAAGTATTTTCTATTCTACCTCATTTACGGCATTAAACTCTTGCATTTAAAAATAAAATTCTCTCTCAATCCAATCTTATTCATGTTGTTTCCATAGAAAACTTTATAAAGCCTTTTGTACATTATTTTTGTCTTCTGATTATCTCCCCATTCCTGTGGTATGTAACTCTCTAAAATGAAGTTAATGATTATTACTTTTCTATTTATTTATTTAGACTAGTTGAATTTTATCAGTTGCTTACCATAGTAATTAGTAATATATGTTTCATTAAATATGTTGATATAATAAACCATGCAACAGAAATACCCATGTGGTATTCTTTTATTTCTAGAGCAGAATGGCATGGCTTTAGTATATCCTCTAATAGATAAGTGACTCTAGATTTAAAATTTTCTCCAAACTATTAAGGCGAAGAATTTCTAAGCAATTCCATGTTGGTAGAGATTTTCTTTGGATCTTTCAGGTCATACTATAAGAAATCAACTCTCATTGAGCACTCTTGGCCAAGGTTTATCCAGGAGGCCATTTCCATTAGCTGGATTTCATTCTCTGCCATGGCTGAGTAGAGAGGTTCTGAAGCAAGGACAAGAGAGGTGAAGATGCAAGAGCAGCTTCAAAGTTCCCAATTTAAAATGATTTTTCAGCATATTTCATCTTTTGAGGCTTAAAGAGGATGAGAAAGAAATACAAGCCAAAAAAAAAAAAAAGGAAGGCTTCAGAGTCGGTGTAAAAGATAAATATCTCTGAACTCAGATAAGTCATAATATCCCAAACAAATATATGAGATTTACATAAGGGGGCCCAGTAGCAAACACATGTTTAGTTTCCTTAGTTATATTTTAGAGCCTTTAAATCTATAGAACTAACATAACCCTGGTGATTCACTTCAACGTATTTGTCAAACATTCTGTGAAAGAAAATAATTTTCCAAGCAGGATATAGTGGTGAACTCTGTTACACCAGCACTTGGGAGGCTGAAATGGATGACAGCCATTCTCAAAACAAAGACGTTCCTTTCCAGATTTGATTGACTAATAATTACTGAATATATTTATGAGCTATAATGCAATCTTTTAATGTGTTTATACATCGTCATACCATCAAGTCCTATATTTTTCACAATTTCCATTCCCTCACACCTTTGTCAGCCACTCTGAAATTCTATGAGATTAATATTTTTAGAATCCACATATGAATGAGATTACACAATGTTTGTTTTTCTGTGCTTGACTTATTTCATGTGATGCCCTCTCAGTGTACTCCCAAAGCCGTTGCACATGAGAGCATGTCAGCCTTCTTAGGAACTGAATACTATTCTATCATGCGCCATATGACATTTATTTATTCATCAACCTGTGAACACTAAAATTTATTTCATGGCCCAAATCAGGACTGAATGAAGAGACAGAAGACTGAATGACACATATTTATAAATGTATCCCTCCTGCACTCATGCCTTTTGTAACTATGGATGCAATGTGACCAGCTTTTCCCAGTCACTGCCACCATGACTTCCTCACAAAGATGGACTATAGCCTGGAACTATAAGCTATTTAAACAAAAAACAAAAAACAAAACCTTTATCTCCCACGAGGCTTTTTGTCAGAGTGTTTTATACATAGCACCAGAAACAAAACTAAGAAAATCCTCTTTGTGATACCATTATTTTTCCATGAAATAAAGGAGAAATATACTCTTGGCTCAAGGATAAAGGTATTTCAATTCCGAGTTCATCAAGTTAAATAAAAACAAATAGATTTATGTCCATAGTCATCATAATGTACTCAAATATACATTGGAGATCCATGTGATGTCCTTATCATAGTATAAGCTAAGTTTTACTCAGTTCTAAATTAATGATAAAGCTATATTTTAAAAATTATCTTCAACAATCTTGTTGATGATCAATATTTTTATTCTTAGTTGAATCCCTCTTTGAAAACATTCTCCATTTATTTCTTACTCCCCAGTGCTTCACAATATGAAGTCCATGAAACCTGTCATTTTCCTCTAGTTCATCCACATATGCCATCTGCTAAAAACCTGTCTCATCCAAATGCCAAAACTGTCTCCATTGTCATAGACTTTTCCTATTCTTTGGTGTTATTGAAAAATGTAAAAACCCTGAAGCCTTCTCTCCTCAACACCAATTTCACACAAGCTTCTGGAAAGACGTTTTTCATCTTTCATGATTAGCTGTTAGGTGCATATCAATTTACTCCCACATCCTGAGTCCTAGAGTTTAAATATTCCCAACGTTCTATCTACTCATACTCGATGGTTTTCTTGTATATATAAGGGAACCAAGGTTTAGAAAGACCACAGATAATAAAACCTATAACTGTTAATCAAACTATTATTGAATATTAATTATATTTGCAGAAAAATGTGTTAATTATTTGTTATGTTTGTATCTATCTATTGAATTTGCATCTTGTTTTATAACCTAAAATGTACTATTGGCCATTGACTTTGTTCCTATAAATTTCATATGCAAATGTAATAGAAGTGGTAGAAGAAAAGCCAAGTCATCATTAATCTAGAGTTTGAGTTAGTGACTTAATATTACATGTTTGTTATAAAGACTGACTCCAATCCATACTGCCCAATGTAGCAATCTTCCCGCTAGCCTGCTCCCAGAGACGTGTCAGTCACAAATGAACACACAGGACATTATATTAATTATGAAGCTGTTGGCCATTTTCTATGGTTTCTTATTGACTAGCTCTGACTTAATTATTAACCCATAATTATTAATCTATATATTTATAAGGATTTATCTTTCTGAGGACGTCCTCCTGATGCATCCTCTCCTCCTGGGGAGATCACATGGTGACTCGCTACTTTTGACTACATTTACCAGAATCCTCTTCAACTCCTAGTCCCATCTATTTTGCTTCCCAGTTGGCCAACAGTGCTTTATTCATCAACCAATAAGAGAGACATATTTACAGAATGACATCTTCCCATCAGCTCAAATTTATACGTCACTCCAATACTTAAATCTCATTCTTCAGTTTCTAAATGGGTAAAGTTGAGAAAATGAACAGATTTCAACTTAGAGTTGCAATGATTGAATATATATGTATTCATTGCCTCCTGGTGGAAACATCACAGAGTGAACTTACACAAACCTAGATAAAGACCAAACATCCACTGTGGCCTCTTGATACAACAAGGAGGTTCTATAATATACACATGTAAATTTGAACATGTGTAAATGGCTGCTGATGGTCTAACAGAGAATACAGATATAGTAAGTTATTTCATCAATAGGAATTCACTCTAAGACAATAAAAATACAAAACCATAACTGCATAAATCTTTCATGCCATTGTTTGTCATCATTATTAAGGATTATTTGCTGTCTGCTGCCTTGTGCCATATTTTCACATGCATACAAGTAAAGCAGCCTTGTTTACGTCACTATCACTAGGAATACGAGTTTTGTGTTATGATGTCACTAGATTACAGAAATTCTCACGTCCATTATAATCCTGTGGAACCACCATTTTATACATGATCCAATGTGAGCTGAAAATTCATGCAGCACACAAGCATGTATGCAGTATACACACTAACTGCTACGCAGTTGATTAATTGCTGAATACTGAATTGCATTGCCTTTCAGGTAAAAATAACTTTTAAAATAATCTTACATTTTCATTGAGGGTTGCTCATCTAAGTTAACTGCTAAAGAATGAACATGGAGGTAACTTTCCTTTGTGACTCTTAAGTACCATGTTTGCCACTTTTGGTTAGTTGATCTCTCTCACAGAGCTGGAAATATGATCAGATGGTTAATGATTGTGGCTATCATTCTAACCATAATAGCTAACATTTATTAAGATTGAGAAAAATGCACTCGCTATTCAACCAATGAGGAAGCTAAAGGTAACAGGTTTACCATCTCGCTGTACTGCATATTATTTATATTTTCAGATAAATGTGTTCTGATTATTTTTGTATCGATTGAATTTGCATTTTGTTTTATAACCTTAAACATTCTATTGGCTATAGATACATAGAGTCTGATACTTGTGAGTTTCATAAAGGTTTAAAATAAAATGTCCTGAATTTTAGAATAAAAGGAACTCCAGACTTATTTATTAAACTACTGGGCATGCAGGTACATATATATTAAGTATAATCTCCTAAGAACTCTATAAGGCAATATCATAAATGAATATAAATAAGATCTATAGAACAGAGAGGTTATTACCATGTTATGCTCACCCAGACATTAGGTGACATAAAGGAGATAGGAATGTAAGTGAGTTCCTGTTACAATAGATATTCTGCCTTAAGTTTGCCAGTCCCAACTTTATCTTCTTTTCTCAACAACACAACTTTAATGAAACCAAGCACATAGTCACATATTTTTCCAAATTTAATTATACTCTAGTTCTCTGAAGTTCTTTAGAAAATAATCAGGAACTGAATGAATTGTGTGCCACAGCTCTGATTTCATCAACAGATTAAATCCTTGATGGAACCATAGTTTGGTGACATTATTGCAAGGGGTGGACACAGGTGCTGGTTCTGAGTTAGAAGAGGCAGGTAACTGGGCCTCTGAAGGGAATGCCTCCTTTCCCTCCATCTCTGCTTCTTAACAGCCATGAGTTTAGGCCTTCACTGTTCTAACTCATTCCTAAAAACCCCAGAAGTCAGCTCAGTCAGGCCTGCACCACTGTTTCAAATGGCTTGTATATCAAATATCTCCTCACATTTAAAATAATCCCATTTCCTTACCATTGACTAATAATGTACTTGTTGTATAAGATGTGTCAATGCTTCCTGGTAGAAGTTCTGGTAGCCGATGGCTTTTAGAGAGTGTGATACTGTTAAATATTAGTTTTGTTTTCTCATGCGTTCAGTTTTCTGGGGTTCCAAAATGTCCTGCTGAAATCTGTGCTGGTATTAGTAAGTGCTGATATTAGTCAAGAGGTAATTAGATCATACAGAAACTATCTTAATGAATACAGTGGTGCCATTATCAAGGGAAAGAACTAGATTTACTCTCTCCCCCCTTTCTCTTTCCCCACATCTCCCTAACCACTCTATTTCTAGATAATCTATTTTTAGCCAGATTTACCCTAGAAGTAGCCAGTAAGGTAATCTCAGATCATTGAGTTAAAACATTCAGTAATTTCATAGAGAAGAATAAACATCAGTGCCCAAGAGTCTTGCTTAGTTTGTGTTCAGCTGTGCACTTAAGTAAATACAGTACATATTTATACATGATGATTGGGGGAAGACTATCAGGAGGCTAAACAACATTTGGAAAAGCAACAGCCATTTGTTTCTTTGTACCTGACCAAAAATACATTCAGCTGGTATTTGTGCTACTACAGAGCTGGGCGCCTGCAGCCATCTGATGCTTCTGCTTTCCTCCTCTTCCCTGCAGAAGGAGGGGAGGAAGCAGAGAGATCACAAACTCTGTGCAAGTCCCTACCACAGTAAGACAAGAGAAGCCTAACACAGGAGACTCTCCACGACATGGGGCTAGAAAGAGTTTTATAAAACTAAAATTAAAACTAAGTGAGCTTTGCATGTTGATTTTATGCATTCCCATGAAAATAAGAGCAGGTGCTTTTGCTCCTTGGTTTCTTTCCAGCCTTTTTACACAATGTGAATATATTTCCATTACTACATCCCTGCCATAGGTTATTTTCTCCCCACATATTGTAACTTAACCCATCCACTCCTTTTCCAAGTTCATGTTTCCTCAAATTCAGATGGGAAATAGAGCATTTTCTCAAATAAAACAGAATTTAATGCCATAAGATTACCAAAATGTTATCAATAATCACTTAGAGACGTATTCCATATTCCCTGATCAGGTCAGCGTGGAAATATCTGAGCATCTAGCATTCCAATGAAGTTTTTTAAATAGTGGAAGTTTGAATGAAGGTCTAGATTCTACAATTAAAACTTTACTTTGTTATTGTCCTGCATCTCTCCATCCATTTGTTTGATTTGGAAGTGTTATAACCATTTAAACAACATTAGAAAGATCAGGACTTAATACAAACATGCCTACTCCCTTATAACTGACAATAAATATATTTAAAATGTCCTCACCCTGTGTAAAAATCGCTGCATGAATTGAAAAGTGTTTTAAGTGAACCCTGAGATAATCATTTATATTTCATTATTTTCTGCAGGTTTTACCATATTTTCAATACAGGTTTGTTGAGCAGTGGAGCATAAAGGCTTATCACTGAGCACTGGATTAATATATTAAGTTTCTTACATGCCATCGCTCTGCCCCTCAATTTTTAAATAATGGGATTTTATAAAAAGAATGAATAAAGGACTCTAAAGTGATAAACTACAGCGAGATACAAGATGCTAGTGCCAAAAACCAGATAGTATTCAATTATCTTTTTTTAAGGCATTCTTATCACATCTCCTCCTAATATCAGCTTTCTCCACAAACAATAGCTTGCTGCAATATAGCCAGGGCTGCCCAGCTGAGATGACAATGTGTGGTAACAGATGATGGGCACCGCCCAAAGCCCTCAGTGCAGCTCACAAATAGCCTCACTGGCCCTTCAGTGCTTCAGATTACTCTGACTCAAACCTGAAGCCAGATTAGCACTTATAGAGTAAGTGCAAAATATGTTTTATGCAATAAAAAACAACTAAAAATACTTGGTGAGTTTACCACTGCTGTTTTATAATATGATCTAATATGTACAGAAACAAACAACAGATAATTATGCTTTTTGAGGTTCTAAATCTGATGTTTGTTTAAGGTCTTCATTTAGAATCCCAAAGCGTATTTACTTTAAACAAAGTAAAAGTAGAATGGTTTAATAAAAGAAAGTGAATCTTTGCAATCTGATATAAAAATGCTGCCATCACAGGAGTTTATTCCAATCCCTGCTTGTTAAACACACAAATCAGCCACATTAAGCTTCTGGGTCTAATTAAAGTTTATGATAATATTTTACAATCTCTTCTTTCCTCGGAATATATTAAATTTTATATTACAGCAAAAACAAATCATTGCTTTAATTATTTTAGTAAAATTTCCTTTTAACATACATTTTAGCACATTGGCCAAGGTGATAAGATTAAATCAATTGACCTTCAAAAAGAAATTAAATTTTATTCACATGCTAGAACTAAAGATACATCAAGATCTTTGTATCAACATAACAGATCCAATTGGAAGCAGAAGGCTCTCCCTTAGCTGTGGTAATCAAAAATCATCTGAACTTTGTCAATTTGTCAGTAAGGTTCCTAAAAGACTTGGCTGGCCTGGTGCATTCCCATCTCACATGGAATGATAATCACAGGGTGTCTAGCCAAATCAAGACCCGCATCCTCCTCTCCCTGAAGTGATTCTGTGAAGATATTTAGGCTTCTTTCCTCTGGCTTGTAATCATATTCTGAGGTGAGGGAACTCATGTGTTCTCACTGCTTCTGTGTTGTCCACATACAGTTGGGTCTCTTTAAAAATCACGATTTCATCTGGACAGGATGGCTTATGCTTGGCATCTCATCACTAGAAAGCTGAGTTGTGAGCACACTAGAGTTCAAGGGAAAGGAGCCTTAGGATGTACTGTGGTACTAGAAAAATGGGAACCACACCAATGATGTGCTATGTTCATCAAGGAGATTTTATATTTTAATACATTCTTTATCAATTCTACACCCAATAGCACCATACTAGAGGCAGTCAGCCCATAAAAAATTAGAAATATACACAACCCCACCTGTCCCTCCAGAACCAGACTGCAGATAAGGACTTCAGGATAAGGGTCTGGAGCGGCCCAGAAAATGAGCCAACAAAGTACTGAGTGATGAAAAATGCTCTTCACTGTGTGTGTTGGAAAATTGTTTCAGCAAGTGCTTCAGTTATCCAGTGCTAATATATGAGTGCAAAGCCTGAAGCCCAGATCAATAGCTTATTTTGGTAGCTGTGAGATACTCAATCTACTGACTCAGATGGAAATGGCAAGACTTCAGAGCTGTGTGTTGGGAAGAAAACAAATCTACTTTGCATCCAACCAACTGGACGAAAGATCCTGTGATATCCATGTTGCAAATTCTCATCCAGTTCAATATTTAGATCAGGGAGGAGAGACCAAGTACCACAAACTAGCCAACCAGACTATTTCAAGCAGAGAGGGTGGATGAGCTGTTGGTGGCAAAGTTTAAACAACTAGATTTTACGTTCTGGTGAAATGGCTGCTGTGTGTCCTTGGATAGAGAAAACTGAACGTTATCAGAAACAACAAGAAAATATGCACAGAAAACAATTCTAAGAGACCCTATGATCCAACAAAGAGAGGGAAAGAAGGCCAAAGTATATCCCCTAATGCATAATCTCATTACTTGCTGGTTTGATTGATTGAACATGGGTTTCACTGGGCTGTCTTAGACTGGCTCTGAGCACTCGTTTTAATCTTTTTTTAATTTAAATTAGAAACAAGCTTGCTTCACATGTCAATCCCAGCTCCTTCTCCCTCCCCTCCTCCCACCAACTCCCTCAGCCCCCCACTCAACCCTCACTCCGCTCACTAGGGAGGGTGAGGCCCTCCATTGGGGATCTCCAGAGTCTGTCATTTCTGCCAGGGCAGGGCCTAGGCCCTGAGAGAGCATCCCTCAATGTGGGATGGCCACTCAAAGTCCATTTGTATGCTAGGGATAAATACTGATCTACTATCCAGGGCCCATTGTCCAAGTACTCTTGATTCTCAGTCTTCCAAATAGCTAAGTCCTCAGGCATGTACCAGAGAAGCAGGCACCATCATATCATTGATCACCCCAATTTCTGTCTCTTCACCTCATTCCCTTTCACTTATTTTCTATAAAACAACATGAATAAATCATGCATTTACTTTAAACCTCTTTTATTTTTTTATTTTTTGCAGAGACTTGCTATGTACCTCAGGCTAGCCAAGAATCCCGTCCTTCTGCCTCAACCTTCCAAGTGCTGGAATTGTGACCCAGCTCATGACACTCCACTAAGATTCCAATTTCATCTTTCCCAACCACAATATCATTAAAAATATACCACACACACACACACACACACACACACACACACACACACACACACGTTACCTCTTGACCACGTCTGTCCCCCGACACGGGTCAGTCACTTCCCAACCTCATCATTAACTCTTGTGCCTCATCCATTTTTCCTGACTACACAGGCTCCCCTGCTGACCCTGAAACACCCAAGACAGACACGCTCTGCTAAAGACTTCTGACTTTGCTGTTCAGCCTTAGAACTCCTCAATTATCAATTATCCTTCTCCATTACCCTGCACCTGTTCTTTCAAGTGATAAGGTCCCTTCCTTTCCCCGTCCCTCCTTTCCTCTTTCACTCTTTGTTTTCCTTGACTTTCTCCTCCTCTTGTCCATTCTCTTCCTCTTCTTCCACTTCTCTTCCTCCCTATCTCCATGCTAGAACTGGAACCTAGGGCCTCATGCTCGTTCAAGCAAGTGCTCTACCATTCAAGCACACACCACAATGCAGCACTCTTAGTCATTTGCTATGGTTTGGACAACTGGTCCCCACAGACCCATATATAACAACAAGCTCAGTCCCCAGGGAAGGGTTACAGGGAAGTGGAACTTCAGATGTGCCTAGTGCAATCCCTGTGTCTTTGGGAATGTGTATTTGAAAAAGACTGTGGGACCTATACCTTTCATTTGCTTCCAGGTTCAATGAAGTGAGTTTTATTTTATTACATACACCATTAGAATTCCAAAGGCGATTGATCTTCGACTTTAACCTCTAAGAATTTAAACCAAAGCATACCTTTACCGTTTAAACAATACTTTTCATAGGTACATTGTTATAGGAACAGAATCTGACTAATTTATCGTTCCATTTAAATTGAAGCACTTTGAATGAAAACAGCTATTGGCAAAAAAAAAAAAAACAGACAGGCGGACCAAGAAAATCAAATCGAAGACCCGAATACCAACCCACACACCTATGAACACCTAATGTGTGACAAACAAGCTAAAAATATAAAATGGAAAAAAGAAAACATATTCAACAAATGGTGCTGGAATTACTGGCTGTCAACATGTAGAAGAATGCAAATAGATCCATATCTATTGCCATGCACAAAACTCAAGCCCAAATGGATCAAAGACCTCAATATAAATCCATCCACATTGAACCACATAGAAGAGAAAGTGGGAGTTACCCTTGAACGAACTGGTACAGGAGAACACTTCCTGAACATAACACTAGTAGCACAGACTCTGAGAGCAACAACAAATGGGACCTCCTGAAACTGAGAAGCTTTTGCAAAGCAAAGAACACAGTCAACAAGACAAAAATGGCTCCCTATAAAACAGGAAAAGATCTTCACCAACCCCACATCTGACAGAGGGCTGATCTCCAAAATATAAAAAGAACTTAAGAAACTAGACATCAAACTACCAAATAATCCAATTTAAAAATAGGGTACAGATCTAAATAGAGAATTCTCAACCGAACAGTCTCAAATAGCAGAAAGACACTTAAGGAAATGCTCAACATCCTTAGTCATCAGAGAAATGCAAATCAAAACCACTCTGAGATACCATCTTACACTGATCATAATGGCTAAGATCAAAAGCACCAATGACAGCTTATGCTGGAGAGGATGTAGAGAAAGAGGAACACTCCTCCATTGCTGGTGGAAGTGCAAACTTGTACAGCCACTATGGAAATCAGTATAGTGATTTATCAGATTATTAGGGATCAGCTTACCTCAAGACCCTGCAATACCACTGCTGGGCATTCACACCACAAGAACATTTGCTCAACTATGTTCATAGCAACACTATTTGTAGTAGCCAGAACTTGGAAACAACCTAGATGCCCCTCAGCTGAAAATGGATAAAGAAAATGTGATATATTTACAGAATGGACTACTATTCAGCGCTAAGAAACAATGGCATCCTAAAATTTGTAGGCAAATAGATAGAATTTGAAAAAGAAACATCCTAAGTGAGGTAAGCCAAAACCAGAAAGACAAATATAGTATTTTTATAATACATATACATATGTTTTATTAGAATATAAATTAATTGCTGACAAGGATTTGGGACTATTTAGATCACAACCTCAGGTTTCTAGAATGGAGAATGCCATAGAGTAGAAGCTCAATAAACTCTTGAATAAATGAATGAGTGAATTCTTATGATAAAAATCATTCTTCTGTGCAGTTGGGGAAATGGTTGAATTGCACAATCTATTTGCTGCCACTGTCCTAGCTCTTGAAATGTTGCCAACTCTTTATTTGGCTTAGTTCTATTTAGATTTTGCATCTGTGTAGATCTCTCTTCCAAAATTTAGGAATGTATAGTAATTTGGTGAGTGAGTGTTTCCATTGATTCTGTAAACCAATTATAATGAAATTGGCGCCAGGTCTGTATTTTAATATGACACTAGGGCATATTATAATTCTAACTTACACCCCTAAAGTCTTTCTAGTTGTAGAATGGGTACTTTCCCAGATCATTATCCCCCTACAGAACTTAGATAAAAAGCTCATGTTGTATTTGGCATCTGATAGCTCACAGCAATCTTCTCAGATGAAAACACAATGTCAGGGAGAAGAAAAGAGAAGCCTCCTGCTGAATAGAGGGGGATAATTTCATTCAAAACAGCCTCTGGGTGCTAATGAAGCAACAGTAAAGGCCCTATTATGTGATTGTTTTTAGGGATATTGTTCACATTAAGTTTCAGTGATACCAAAGGCAGAATCCCCCTCAGGCTTCAATACATCAGAATAATAACAGATTTAAATTCATTGGTTTTACTAATGGTTAGTGCATCCAGTTTAGAGAAGCCATGTAAAAACTGCAACTTGAGTTTTATTTTTAGTCTTATTTTGACATTAGTGATAACATCCGTGAGTAGAGAGAAGAAATTTTTACTGAAGCTTCAATATTCTTAAAAACATAATATACCCCAACAGCATTAAAAGTAGATGGAATCCCTAACTTTCCAAGCCTGATATAAATATTTAGCATGTGTTTTCTTGAATCCCTATGGTTATACCCTAGTAAACAGAAGCCTCCTTACATCAGCAATTACTTTCTTTTTCTATATGAAGATACAATGAATAATGATGTCATGATAATGAACTGGAACAAATTGCTAGTCAATACATTTTGACTTGCTCATAAATCTAGAAACATTAAAACACACCTAGCCATTACCTAGTGCTTGCTACTGTACTTGATCTTAGCAAAAACAATGCTAACAAGTGATAATTAAATAAAGTTTGAAGTTATATGTGAATAGTGGATACTTTAGTGCCTCTCCCAGGATAGGATAGATTCAGGGACATGGAAAATTTAAGTCACACAAAGTGGTGCTATAATCAGATGTATAATGTTCTGGTATATTTAACAAGTAAAATTTACATGACTATTAAATCTACCATAAACTGATGGGGGAAGTCCTGTGTATATGTCAATAAAGCACTGTTGGCCAATAGGAACCAAGATAGGTGGGACTAGGAGTCCAGGAGGACTCTGGGAAGGAGAAGCACAGGAGGTCAAGATGTAACTGCCATGGGGTAGGAAGCCCGGAAAGTTCTCCAGTAAGAGAAATACTTAGATTAACAATTATGGGGTAATTACTTAAGTCAGAGCTAGCCAGTAAGAAACAAGCAAGGCCAACAGCTTCATAATTAATAAATCCTCCTGTGTGTTTATTTGGGACTGATGCGGCTCTGGAACCAGGCTGGCGGGAAGGCTTCCCTTTACAACAAACATTTTAGAGATGTTGTATATTCAGCTACAAAACTGAATGTTAAGTTTGAAAGAACAACTTCTCTCTAAATTTGTGATTATAATCGTTAACATTAAATACACCTTGAAAGGTTGGCTCTGTTGATGGGATGAAACCAAAGAGAGGCTAAATTCCTAACTTTCAGTCTCTCAACTCTCAGCACAGGGGGACTGAAAATGTTCTCTCTCCAGGACATGCTCCATTTTCAGTCAGCTTAAGAACAGGCATTAAAGACTTCCTCTGAGTCAGATATGTATGTGGT
This sequence comes from Mesocricetus auratus, assembly GCF_017639785.1. Classification (NCBI taxonomy): domain Eukaryota; kingdom Metazoa; phylum Chordata; class Mammalia; order Rodentia; family Cricetidae; genus Mesocricetus; species Mesocricetus auratus. The sequence goes on along the minus strand of NW_024429218.1, from coordinate 2,996,147 downwards.
ATCTCCACCGCTGCTGACTATACCACCTTACTTGAACAAATTGTTTCCAGTGTTCACCTTGAGTTCAGCTCCTCTGTTTAAAAGGATGAGTTGAGGGAGGGAGGGGTGAGAAACTGGGTCTGCTGCTGCTGCTCCTCCTACAGAAGTTTGGAGAGAGTAAGAGGAGAGGCCAGGGCTGCAGCGCTAGCTGTGTTTCTGGGATTGTTCCTGAAACAACCTTACTCTGACTCTCAAATCCTCCTTCTAAGTGTGTCGACAGTCAAATAACTGCCAAGAGTCAGACTCTGCCTAACTAGGTAGAGTAAGTTAGCATGCTAGTCCTCATAGACATCGGGGAAAACAGAGATCAATCAAGCCTAATAAAGAGGTGATGGTCACCACTCAAGTATACTAGAATAACAGGTGGGAAAGATCAGACAACTGTGACAGGATGAGTCAGATAATAATAATAATAATAATAATAATAATAATAATAATAATTAACAGGGGCAGCAAAGCTCACGGTCAGGAATGAAACCAAGACTCCTGTGAAGGTGCAGATCCAATGTGTTGACTTGGTAAATGTGTCAAGCCTAGTATTCAAAATCTACCTAATGATTTTTCCATACAAATTCTGTCTTTGTCACTGTAGATATTTCAAGTTGGAAATCCAAGTTAAATTTGATCATTGTCAAGTCTTTTCTTCTTAATTGTACCCTAAAATATCTTTCAAATGAATACAAGCCTTTCCATTTTCTCCACAACACCTATAATTCAAATGATCAGCCACACCAACTGCTGCATAACTGTGTTACTTAAAACCATGCTAAGTGCTCAATGAATACGTTTGAATGAATAAACTATGGACTGCAGTAGGTTGCCTGTGTCCTGTGTGCTTACGCTCTTATAACTCACTTTCTTGGGAAAAAGAGTGTACTCTCAGGTCTCAAACATGAACAACTCTTACTAAAAACTTGCACGGGCTTCTAAAGAAAAGATTAATAAGACTTGGAATGTCCTGCATGAATGGATTAGTTAATGCGCCATCATGTACAAAATAAGATGAGAAATATTACTCTGTTCATTTGCAATTTATTATCACTATGATGTCACCTCCAGACTGAATAATTGGGAACTCCAAATATGCCATCCTTCAGTGGATACAAGAGGAGACACAGTAGAAATGAAAGCGGGGAGAGCTCACGGGCATGCACCTTAAATAGAAGTTGAACTACAAACAATTCCATAAACGGAATAGGGAAACTTTATAACAAATTGCATATATTCCTCATACAGTTTTTTTCTGCTGAAGCACTTTAGAAATGATCCTGAACCCCGTGTCACCCATTTCAGCCTATGCAAATGTGATTTTAAAACACGTGTTGGACTCTGTAGCTGGTTCAGAGAGAAAGAGCACTCGCTGCACAATCGTGAGGACCTGAATTAAAATGCCCAGGGCCTCTATGAAAAAGCTGATCATGGCTCTATGTGCCCCTAACTCCAGTGTTTTGGGTTGGAGGTGGACTCTAGGAGTTAGCCCGGCTGAATTTGTGAGCCTCCAGTTCATTAAGGACTAATGCAGGACACAACAAAGGAAGACAATGAGCATCCTTATGGATCCATACAATCGGGCCGCTCATGCAGCACACACAGATATACTACACGACAATGAAATAAAACCATTAATAAAATATTAATATCTATACACTACAAATATCATAGTCATAGATAGCAAAAAATCGTAAATACCCCTTGATGTTATTTGTTGCCAAAGTCATACTTTAATGTTCTCTAATTATTTGAAGTTTTCTTTTTTCCTTTAAATTCATAGTTCTTATATATATTTTTGATTTAACTTTCTATACATATTAATCTCAGTTCCCTTTCCCTTCATCCTCCCCATTCCTACCAACCACCCATCCCACTCCATTACCTTCTGCTCCCCAGGGAGGGTAAGGCCTTCCAAGAGGGATTTTCAGAGTCTGTCATATAATCCCGGGTAGGGCCTAGGTCCTCCCCCATTTGTCCAGGCTGAAGAGAGCACACTTCCATGTGGAATGGGCTCCCAGAGTCCATCTATATGCCAGGAATAAATACTGATCTACTCTCCAAGGTCCCATAAATTGCAGAGGCCTCTTCTCTGACACCCAGGGTCAGGGGGTGGGGTGGGGGGTGGATTAGTCCCATGCTGGTCTCACAGTCATCAGTCTGGGGTCCATGCGTTCCCTCTTGTTTGGTTCAGCTGCCTCTGTAGGTTTCACCAGCCTGGTCTTGATTCCTTTGCTCATCAGTCTTATGTGTTTGAAAGATTAGTATCTAAGCTTCTAGAGAGATTTCTCAGCAGTTAAGAGTAACTGTTGCTCTTGTAGAAGACCATACTGGTTCCCAGCATCCATGAGGACAGCTTGTGAGCACCTATTAACACCCATTCTAGGGATCTAACACCTCTGTGGACACATACACTGACACATGCACACACAAATCAATAAGAGTAAAATAACAAAGAGATAATTAGGATCCAATTAAAGTCTACCTATATTTGGTTATGTGTCCTAAGTCTCTTAATGTAAAACAATGTCGTACCTCTCCACCTTTCAAAAATGCCATCCTTTGATGCAAAGAAACTGAGCTAGTCCTAGTGTAGAATGGCCTATAATACAGACTTTCAAGAAAAAAAAATAATGCTGTGGGTTCATTTGACTTGTTTAGCTTCCAACACAAATTATTCCATGAAAAATCCCGAAGAGTTTCAAGTTTAATGTCCTTTTATGTAACTCTAAGAGTGCCAAGAGAATGCTGAATATGAAGTAAGGACATAGTTCTTTTTGCTAAACTTTTGATAACTCTAAACAGATGTTGGTTTGGGTGGTGGTTTAGTCTGCTCATGAGCTTTAGCATAATACCACAGAGTGTACAACTTAACAACAGTAGAGATTTCTCCATTCTAGAGTTTGGAAGTCCATAGTCAAAACACCAGCATATTATCTCAAGAGGTCTGACTTCAGTTTCCTAGTGGCTTCTTCTAACTGAGTCCACATATAGTGGCAGAAGCAAACATGTTCCCTTGGGAACATACCATTCATCAAACTGCATCTTCATGACCCAATCACTGTCCAAAATTGCCTAATGCTTTATGTAACCATCTTGGGTTTAGGACCTTAGCATATGAATTTTGGGGAAACACAAATATTCACAACATAGTATGTGGTGACTATAAAATAATCAGTCTTTTGCCTACCAGGCTCAATATTTTTAAAAAATGATCTTTGATTGAATGCATTTTCTTTGGTTTTTGTTTTTTTGGAGACAGGGTCTTTATGTGTAACATCTCTGGCTGTACTGGAACTCACAATGATCTGCCTGCCTCTGCCTCCCAAGTGCTGTGATTAAAGGTGTCTGCCACCACTGCCCAACCTGAATGCATTTTTAAAGGTTGCAAGATGAAGATTTTTTTAATATTTTCTGAAATTCCTCTGTAAAAACATGCCTTTACTGTCTAAGGGACTTTGTTTACCTTAAAATGTTGCTCATATAAAATAAGAATATTATGCTCACCGGTTTTATTAAGTAGCATACAAAGTAAGGAGTGTTATTTTGGCAGTCCATACACAATTTTGTTTACACTCTTCCTTCTTCCCCACCCCCATTCAACCTCCCCTTCCTGCCATGTCAAATGCATTCCATCACACTCTCTTTTTTTTCCCTTTTAATTGCTTCCTGAAGAACCACTCCCCACCATGATTTCTCTTGCAGATTTATGACCCGTACCTCTTACTGTTGTCTGGATGTGAAATGCCTAATACAGGTTCATTTATTTAATGGTTGTTGATGCTATGGTAGAGTGGAGCCTTATTGGAGGAGTAAACCACTGTGGGTAGGGTTTGAGCTTTTAGATCTGAGCCAACTTTAAGTTTATTTCCATACACTGTTGAGAGCATTCTCTTATTAACGATTGGTTTGTGTAAGGACTGTGATGATGGCCCCATATTCAATCTTATCTCTGCATCAATTCTTTATTTCATTCTTCTAGATTCCTAGCTTCCATTGATATGCTCAAAGAACAGAAGACTTTTGTTAGTCTGTCTATCTTGTTTTTCTATTTTTATTTTATTCACTTCTCTGATGTTTACTATTATATTACTTCTCCTTGCTTTTGGTATAGTTTTCTCTTACACTGAAATTTAATGTAGGATGTTAGGTCTATGCTATATGATATTCCTTAGTCACTTATAAGACAGATATTTGCACATTAAATATTAAAAACATTCTCTCTAAGCACTGCTTAGCTATGGCACACAAATTCCATTTGTCTTGGAATGTTTTTCTAATTTCAGTGACAGTTCATTGCTATTGAATTAGCCAAATAAATGTATAAAATATAAAAGCAAATGTTATTAGAAAGTGGCCATAAAGCATTTATAATTTTCAACTTGTGCTATATTTCTTTTTGTGAAAAATTTAGCAAAATACTTTTCATTAGATTATGTTTACAAATATGGTTATTTCTTTAAAAATTAGACATAATTCAATTTAACCTTTCTCTTTCAAAACAGACTCTTTAAAACAATAAATTTGACACATAAGTTAAGAAGTATTTCTATGATACAAAAGAATGATACAGTCAATGGTATTGTGAAAACATATAAGCTACAAAGAAACTTTGGAATAGACACATCAGAGAGCTGGAGAGATGTTCCAGTAGTTATGAACACTTGCTAGTCTTGTGGAGGACCCCAGTTCATGTCCCAGCAGCCATCCAGGAGACTCACAACCCCTGTAACTGCAGCTCCAGGGCATCCAATGTTTCTGCTAGCTTCTCCAGGGATGACTCTCATGTGCATTCCCACAAAATAACATATATACATGATTAACTAAATAAAAAAAGAATCTGTTAAAAATAAATCATCAAAAGGTGTGGTCAAGTGTCTTTAAAAGCAGTCCATATCAGATAACTGATTTAAGTGTGGTCTTTGTATAGTTTGAATGAGAATGCCCCACTCAAGCTCCTATACTTGAATGCTTGGTCCCTGTGATGGAAATGTTTGACAATAAGAGGTGTGGTCTTGTTTCAGGAGGTTTGTCACTGAGGGTGGGCTTCCAGGTTTCAAGATTCCAAACCATCTCCAGGTAGCTCCCTCCCTTTCTCCCTCCACTTCCCTCCTTCCCTCCAGCCTCCTTTCTTCTTTTCCCCCTCTCTCCTTCATGCTTGTAGATCAAGATGCAAGCCATCAGTTACTGCCCCAGCACCAGTCCCACCTGCCTCTGAAATTATAAATCCCAACATAAACACTTTCTTTTATAAGTTTGCTTGTCCATCTTGTCTCATCACAACAGTAGATGAGTAACTAAGACAGGCTCTAAGAATAATTTGTCCTTGTATCTTATTATAATACTGAATTTATGTGGAAGGCAAGAACAGAAATAAAAACACATGTCAGTCAAAAATCTACAGACTCTATTGCCTTCTATTCAAGTTATGAAAATGGATATGGACAAAAATTACTAATGGGAACAAAAGGCTGAAACAAAGTTCTAGTCACCTGTACAGCTGCTGTTCCCAGGAATTAGAGTTAATCTATAATCTCTAACCAACATAAACACCTCTGAATGGAAGACAGAACACAAACCTCCAACCTACAGAGGTTATAACTATGATCTCCTTGTCATGTTTTTGAAAGCCTAATCTCAGTGAGAAAATGAACTAGATGAATATATTTCTTTCCTGTGAAAGAGAAATAACAACACAAAAATGTATCTGACATGAACAGGATACAAGGCAAAATGACAGCCCGCCACTTCATATAGTTTTACTGACTAGCAACAACTATAGCATAGTTTATAACTCAAGGATATAGATGAATATTTATTGTTCCAGAAGTGTCATAAGACAAATTTATAATTTTTCCATTAAAAAAGACATCAAATCCCTGGAAAATCCACAACTATTTTCTGAGCATCTTACAAAACCACAATTCAAAATGGACCTAACCCTATCCCAGATAAGAAGTAGCCATCAATGAAAGCATCACGATACCTTCAAGACAGTCCAAGAAATAATGTTCTAAATTTTAAATCACATGCTACAATGAAACTTAAGTAAACATCAAAGAAATATGATGAAATTAAAGACATGAACAAGTAATAAGATCCTACTAAAATATCAAGAGTAAACAAAGTAGAATTTTTAGAGGTCATAAATATAATGAATAAAATTATAAGCTTTTGCTTAATAGGAAGTTATTATTGATGAATAAGTAAAATCTAAGAAGTTGATGAAAAATTAAAAACATTAAATAGTAAATATAGAAAATAAGTTATGAGAATAAGAATGACTACTTCCAAAATAACCCAACTGGGAACTTTAAAAAGGAAGACTCAAGTATGAGGCCCTAAAGTCCATCCCCAGAAGCCATGTAAAGAGACAGTCTTAGTTGTACATGAAAGACATCCCAGAACTGGGGAGACTGAGGCAGCTGGACTGCTGGGGCTTGCTGGCCAGACTGCCTTAAAAAAAGGAAGTGGACAGCATCTTGTAAATCCCAAACTGACCTCTGGCTTTCACACACATGCATGCACATACATCCCCTCACACACACACATATGTACCAACAAGCACCACAACCTACATACACACACAGCCCCCATATCCTGATATAAACAGAAAGAAAGAAGTAGGGTGGACTTCATAGGAAAGATGAAAATAAGCAAAGATTTAGAAATACGCAAATACAGAAACTAAATATTTTGGACTCTTAAAAAAAAAAACAGAGGTACATTTGAACAGCCAAATGCCGGACATCCACACCAGTTGGAAGAAGAGTCCTCAGCAGTAGCCCAGCAGGTGAGAGACTTACAGGTAGACTATACCAGCACCACTGCCACCCACTGAACCCTGTTCCCTCAAGACCAGATCCTCTTCCTATACTCACCAACCCCATCATTTTTCCCATGACCAATCATCTCCTGCAACATCAGTATCTCCTATAGGCACAAGCACCACCTACACCTACACTGAACTAAGATCCTAAATCCTAAGGCACTTCTCATGTCACTTCCCTTCTCTTCTCAGCCCCAGCAAGGCAGCTGGGCCCTGTCACCAGGCCTGGTAAAACTCCACTACACTGGTATAGTAGTCCCCAGAAGCAGGCTAGCAGGTGAGAGATCTGCAGGCAGGATGCACTACCACCTCTGCCGCCCACCAAACTCTGTTCCCACAAGACCCATTCCTCCACCCAGCCATACCTTCCACAGCATCCTCCCAATGGACAGTCCTCTTAGGCAACATCAGCAGACCCTAAAGGCATGAGAGCCACCCACATCAATTAGAAGTACAAGGACCACCTATAACAATTAGAAGAATAGATGGGTAAACACCAGTGTAAGAATACATTCAACAAAGTGATACCACCTAAACACAGTGGTCCTACAAAATCAAGACCAGAACAAACCAACACAGATGAAACAGAAGTATTATTTAGCTGTAAAGAACAATGACCTCACAAAATTCTCAGGGAAATGGATGGAACTAGAAAAAATCCATTTTGAATGAAGTAACCCAGACACAGAAAGACAAACTAGGAATAAAGTACAAGATAACCAACCTACAATCCACAGTGCCAGAGAAGCTAGATAACATGAAGGCCCAAATGGGGATGCATGGATTTCCCTGGGAAGAGGAAATAGAAGAGATCTCCTGGGTAAACTGGGGGTGGGGGTGGCAGGGTGGGGGATGGGAATTTGAGGGAGCAGGTTGGACAGGCTGGGACCTGGAGGTGGGTTGGGGTGTGATGGAGGGGAAGAGTAATGAAAGAGATTTGGGGAGCATTTCGGGATTAGGGAGAAACCTTGTGCCTGGGAAAGTCCCAGGAATCTATAAGGGTGATCCCAGCTAAGACTCGTAGCAATAGTGGAGAAGGTGCCTGAACTGGCCTTCCCCTATAATTAGATTAGTGTGTACCCTAACTATCCAGTAACTGATGGAAGCTGATACAGAGATCCACAGTCAAGCACTGGCTCGAGCTCCAGGAGTCCTACTGAAGAATGGGAGCAGGGAGTGTATGAACCAGGAGGGTCAAGGTCATGATGCTGGAGGAGCCCACAGACCATTTACCTGAGCTTGTGGGAGCACATGGAAACTGGACCAACAGTTAGGGAGCTTGCATGAGACCAATGTCGGCTCTCTGAGTGTGTGCGACAGTGTGTAGCTTAGTCTGTTTGTGTGGTTCCTAGAACTGTGATCAGGACCTATCCCGGGCACCTAGCTGGCTTTTGGGAACCTATTCCCCAGGCAGGATTACCTAGTCCAGCCTTTTTGTGGGGGGTGAGAGGGAGGGGCAGGGGGAGGAGCTCTGCCCTACCTCAACTTGATGTGTCATATTTTGTTCAAGTTCTTGGGAGATCTGCTCCTGTCTGAATGGAGACAGTGGAGGAGTGTATGGGGAAGGGGGTAGATGGCAGCATGTGGGGGAGGGGACAGGAGGGGAGGAGGGGAGAAAACTGCTCTGCATGTAAAATGAATTTAAAAATATTAGTTAAATAAAATAAAAAATTTAAAAAGAAGATAAAAGGAAGAGGGCAGATTTATTTTTCATCAAAGATATTATTTAACATTATTCTAGAAAGAAGAAACCAGTCATGTGAAAGACAATTATTCATCATTTCATGATGGGGAAGGTGTTGTGGAGCCCAGTCCCCTGTGAGTGATGTGCTGTTGCCCTCTGGAAGCGCCAGATATAATTAAAGAACTGTACAAGATGGGGACCATTAAGCCTTCTGTCCCCCAAGGAGCACACACAGAACCTTCCCACACTATGAAGCTACCCACTAGGGATCGAGCTTCTAGGTCAATACCCTTCCCATTTCTCCATGTTTAAGTATGTGGTGTCTTCACTTCAGCACTAGGGTCTTGCCATCGCGGTCCTGGAGGGGAACAAACAGCATTGACAGTAGCCTGAAATATTTACAAGGCTATAGTACCTCACCAACAACTCCTGCCACTGGTTTTTAATTTGGTATCTAGTAGACCACTGGCACCTGATTATAGGTGTGTATGTATGTATTTTAGGAGATTTCTGCAGTGGTAGGTTTCAAAGGTGCTCAGTACTATTCCCACATTCCCTCCTGCAACCAGCTATCCCACCACTAACCCTAATAACTCTCGCTGATCCACATTTCCCCTTTACCGCCTGTACAACTGAATCGTCTCTCCCCTCCCTTGAAAGTCCCCCTCATGACCCTTCTACTAACTTCCTCACCTGTGTGCCAGTGCTTAGTGAATACAGTCAGGACAAGGCTGGCACTGCTAGCCAGCAGTTTCCAAGACAAGAGGGAGAATCACAGATATATTTTTCTACCCTCTTCTCGAAATATGTATTTCTTCTCGTATGGCCAATACAAGATTTGTTAAACTAAGTTCAGTGTAACCTCTTTGTATGTTTGACTTTCTCTTAGTAAGGTTTTAGATTATGTATGTAGTGACATAATTCAAGCACCGCATTACTGCACTAATTTTGATGGGCAAAGCTGAAGACCTTTCAATTTGGTCCTATTGTAAATGCTCACATGGTTTGTTGTTGTTATTTTGTTTTCCATTTTGTAGTATCCTTTACTTCATTTGCTGTGTCCTCTTTGTTATTTAAACCCACTCTTCATATTCTGTGGATCTCTGCTTTCATTGGTATCTTGCTTTTGGCTTTGTGATTGTTTCATTTTTTTTCACTCAGAGATATTTACCTTGCAAACATTTCTTTTAGTATTTGATATACTAACAGTTTCTAGGCAATGTCTGGCACTCTGTTGCACTGGGCCTGGTGCAGGTGGCTTCTCAACATTTTCTCAATCACAGATATTTACAGGAAATTTGAACTATGGAGAGTTCTGGAATTTTCCCTCATTTTCTTTTCTAGCATAAATAGATGTCTGGATCTCTCTTGAGTTGGAGGTCAGATTCAATGTCTTCAAGGTAATTTCCAAGGTTGGGAGTCCCTACAAATGGGTGCCTAGGTCCCATTCAGCCAAATCCAACCATACATACTTGGGAATTGACACAATGCTTATATGATCTATCTTTCACAGCTGTAATTACAGCACACATTCTGAAATGTTAATCTGATACATTGACTACAAATAGTTTATGTAACCTCATTTTTAAATTGTATTTATTTGAATAACTAATTATTAATTTGTATCTGAATAATTGCATGTAGAAAATTCTCTTGACAGTGTAGTTATGAAGTTATACTGTATAGAAGCCCAAGTCACCGTGTTCAATTTTACTGAGACAGAAAACGTTTTAGAAGGAAAAATTACCAACTAAACCCACCTAAAAGAAAGTAGAAAGCACACATGTCCACAAATAGATATCTAACAGTGTTCTGCTGAAGCCTGAGAACCTGAAAGATGTCAACTCAAATGGGGAAAGACATTGAAGAGTAACACAAATAAACATATCTCTAGCTAACATTTGATTTCATCACACATTCCAGCCAGAAACACATAGCAAGTAGGAAGAAACTCCTGTCTTCACTGACACCACAAAAGACTAACCTGTCTTGAGATAGAGAGAATTAGGGGTGCTGAGTATAGAGAGTTTTAGGGGTACTGTGTATCCAGAGCATTAGGTGTTGCACATTCAGAATATTAGAGGTGCTGCATGTATTTTTAAACCATGACAAAGACACGTTGCACAAATGCAATAGTGGAAACTGTATTATACAAATACAGTTTTCTGAATATGGCTTCCAGGCAAAAAGTGTAGTTTAACCAACTTTAGGTGTAATTAAGTGCTGCTCTTCTGAGAATGGTTATGTATGACTATTCTGGATTTAATGCTTTCTTTAAACATAGTTAGTTTTGTATAACAAAGAATAGAAAATATAAAAGTGCAAACTTAAAGGAATCCCAAAGGGTTATATATCACTTCTCTTTAACCCCTGGGGAATTATACAACCTACCTGTCATGGGGTTGTCTATTCTCCACCAAAGAATGAGAGAGAATGTTAAATTATTCTAAGTAGCTCATTTCAATTACCTCCAGCCATATCTACCAGGAGACAGGGAAGTATTTTGGGAACAATAAAGAGCTATGCAAATGCTAGTTGTTATAATTAGTATTAAGACCTGTTCTCTATCCCCAGCAGAGGAAAATGACTAGACATGCTGCATTTTTTAAAACTCCCGGTGTCTCTGGAAACTATAACATGTTTTTCCTCAGTCTTCTCTATACACATAAAACTCAAAATTTAATTTTCCAAATTGTACTTCTCAATCTGATTTCATATTACAACAGAGCAGATTACCATGCCACAAATTTAAAACATGGAGGAAGTTCTTTAAAAATGTTGACCTTTGTCACATTTTTATGTTGTTAGTAATTTTAAAACCAAGAATGTGACCCATGCCTATAATTTCAGACCTTACAAGGCTAAGACAGGAGGATTGTCACAGGTTCAAGGCTCTGTACTGAGCTAGTGAGAGAAGACGATGTCTAAATATCTAAAGAAAAAAGGGAAAGAGAGAGAAGGAAGGGATAGAAGGGAGGAAGGGAAAGATGTTTTTACAATGTGTAATTATGAATATTTTGGAACTACTGAAAAGTTAAAATACCACAACAAATACCTGGATCACTACATGGTCAATTTAGTTTAACAATTATTAGCTTAATTAAAGTGCTATAGCTATCCCTAAAAATCTCTTAAAATTTATAAGGGATTATTATTATGAGTTTCTACTTTAATTCTCACTAAAATACACACATACGACACATATATACATATTTCATGGAATATATATATATACTATATGTGTTTATATATGTGATACATATAAAATATTACAATCCATCCATGAAAGGACCACAAAAGGAAGCAGACACTACAGAAATGCTAATTAAGCTAATAAGAAAATATTGATTCTAATTCTTTGGGTAAGTACCCCATAGTGAGGCTGTTGAATCACTTAAAATTGCAATCTGTTTATAAGGAAATTTTTCATCTTTTAATATTGTGGTAAGAATGTTTTCCATGGAGTTTACCCTTGAGAAAAAAAACTCTTAAGTATATATTTTGCTACTATTGCGATGGAGAGTGTCCTTCTGTATGCTGTGAATATATGTTTCTCTTATTGGTTGATGAACAAATGCTGATTAGCCAGTAGCCAGGCAGGAAGTATAGGCAGAGATAACAGACTAGGAGAATTCTGGGAAGAGGAAGGAGAGAGGAGCTGTTAGAGAAACGCCATGTAGCTGCCAGGAAGATTGGATGCCAGGCATTCTCCAGTAAGATAAGGCCATGTAGAAATACACAGATTAATAGTTATGGGCTAATAATTAAGAGAGGGCTAGCCAGTAAGAAGCGTGAGCCATTGGCCAAGCTATTTATAATTAATGTAAGCCTCTGTGTGTTTATTTGAGGCTAACTGGCTATGAGGCCAGATAAAAAGGAAACTACCATCTACGCTCTTGGCTAAATGTATAAAGCAAGGTCTCTAGAGATTAGTATTCTCATATGGTCACCTTTAGGTCTCCTGTGGATTGCCAATTCCCCAATACTCAGTTTCCTCTGCACCTGAGAAGCCATCATTCTATTTCTTTGACATACAGATTTAATCATTTTCAAAATTAGTATAAGGTATTTGTCTTTCTATTTCTATTAGCATCATGTCCTTAAGTTACATTTATACTGTTCAGCAGTGCAGATTTTACTCCTTTATTGAGGCTGAATACAACCCCACTGTTTGCACACATACTTTCTGTACCCATTTATCCATAGACATATATCTAAGCTGTCTCCGCCTCTTGACTACCCTGACCTACGCAGTGATGAACATGGAAATGCTAACATTTTATTTGTAGGGGAACATTGATTGAAATGTTTTTGGATAAGTACCCAGGGGTAGAACTGCTGGATCCCAGAGTGGCTCTAATCATTTTTCAGGAGTTTTCATACTGTTTCAAAATGGATTTTGCTTTCAGAATGAGAACCACTGACTCAGAGGCACTTATTCAGGCTCTGTAGGTAACAGTCCTTTGCATCATGGAACAATCACGTTGCCACCAACGCAACATAAACTAAATCTAGGAGTTGTCTAATAAAGTTTTGCTCTGTATAAAAATTATAGCTATTCATGTTACTTGGTAATTAATTTTTCCCTATTGGAAGTATTCCATGTTACATCATTAAAGAAATTGTGTGTTTATTTGCATGGTACTTGACAATGTATAAGTCATTTTTACATGAACACACAAAAATAGCTTACTTATGTCTCACACATTCTGAATAGTTTACTTTTCTATAAAGAGTCAAGGACATATGTCTAGTAAACGGATAATTAAGTATGTTACTAAGGTCTTTCAGCTTTGTCCCCTATTTCCATTTCAATATAGTATTTGTATTTTATGACACAAAAAGTACTGGGCTTTATATATTTCACTTATTAAATAACTTCCAATAATCCTCAGATGTCACTTTTACTTGAAAACGCATAAAAATATATCCAGTTAAGCATTCAAAGTGAGGCAAGTACCATGATTATCTTAAGCAGTTTATTTCTTGAGATTGAATTTAGTTGGTTGCTCAGTTCTCCTAAGAGAGATATTTATAGATTAAAACCACCTTTTCAGACTGCTAGTTTCTTCCCAAACAAAATTTCTTTTTTCCTTTTCTCCCCTCTGGCACAAGTTTTTGCATGTAACAGCAGGAATACAAATTATGTTCAAAGCACTTACGTCGCTGGCAGAAGTATTTTCTTTTCTGCTATAAATTTATCAAACATTTTTCAAAACAGTGAATCCCTGAAAACAAGGGCTGAATTCCAGATAGAATCATCATAGTTACACCATCCTGATATTTTAGTTAAAAGAATCTTCAATTTTCTGCTGTGAGGATCCTAAGTTTTAAAGCAATAACAATTTGCCAAGGGTCTGAATTGGCAGTTTAATTTTCAGCCTCAGCAAATCTATTTGTTTTCTTCAAAGTTTAGTCCAGTTTTTCACTCTGGGAAATTCATTGCTAATTAGTGACCAGCTCCGAGTGGATCTTTCTACTCGGTCTATGAATAACTACACCATTGCTGACAGTAGCGTCATCATCAAACCAGGAGCACGGTGGGGACAGTAGAGAACAGCTGAGGAGCTTCAAGGAAGCAGCAGACAAAGCCGAATGCATAAGGCAGCATTCCCAATGTCTTCACACGTGTGAATTCAATTAGAGGTAGAATACCGATTAGGCAGCAGATGTCATAGGTAACATATTAGAGAAAAGCAATTAAACATTTTCCGTTTTTCATTTTTAAGTATCCACAACACTGAAGCCGAATTAAAGATGAGTAAGGAAGCAAATGGTGCTGTCAAAGGAGAGGAATTTGAGTATGGAGAAACAGTTAGGTAAGAAGTTACTTAAGTTATCAAATACTCTGAAGACCTTTACTAAGTGACTGACATATGCTAGACACTGTCAAGCAAAATGGAAAGAAAGATATAGCAAAGGTGAGAAAACCCACTTTTGTCCCCTGAAGTGCCTCAATTCTAAAGCACTAAGAAGGTACATGGTATTTCAAACACATGACCACTACTTAAAGGCAGAGCACTGGGGACAGATACTGTGGAAAGCCACACTAAGGAACCATACCACCACCCATCACATCTTTTAATCTAATCAACACAAAACTCAATTAGCATGATGATGAAAATACCCTTGATCAAAGCACACATTGATAAGATGCTCCCAAACTTTAAGTATGTAAAAAAAAATCTATTTTTAAAATGCACTAAGAAATAGCAACCATGCGGATATTTCTTTCTTTTGTATTTAAATAAGAAAAATGATTGCTTTACATGTCAATCCCAGTTCCCTCTCCCTTCCCTCTTCCCCTGCCCCCTGCTACTCCCCATCCCATTCCCTTTCTGCTCCCCAGGGAGGGTGAGACCTTCCATGGGGGATCTGCAAAGTCTGTCACATCATTTGGAGCAGGGCCTAGGCCCTCCTGAGTGTGTCTAGGCTGAGAGAGTATCCCACTATGTGGAATGGATTCCCAAAGTCTATTTTAGACTAGGGATAAATACTGATCTACTGCCAGAGGTCCCATATATTACCCAGGCCTCCAAACTGACACCTAGGTTCAGGGAAGCACTGGCAGGGGTCAGACTCCTTCAGTCCAATCTGACCAAGTCTCAGGAATCTATGTTCCAAGGCAGCATATTCTCCACTCAGGCTGCAGGCTGAGCTGTAAGATATGGTAAATGGTCCAGCAATTTTCATTGTGGCATTTCACATCGTAAAAGTCATGGAGGGATTTTGTTCTATTTTGTGAGGGACAACATGGCCAAATATATATATATATTTTTTTTCACCAATGCCCTGTTTGAGATTAGCTAGAAAAGCTTGTGGAGGCAAACAATGCAACCCCTCTCATAACAAAAATGAATAGGTAGTGTCAATAAAGACTTTGGAGACAGTCTAAATCCAAAATCCAGGATGCTGAGGTGCCCGGTCCCCTTTGTATTAAGACTGCCCATGTCTATGTTCTATAGTGAGCAGGACCAGAGAGATGGGCGGTGGTGAAAGTGACTCCACCCTCCTGTTGCCCACCCTACCTTCCACACAACTTATCCTGTGGCATGCTAGGACCTTGAAAGTCCTTTAAATCACAATTTTAGCTATCATCACCAATATATTGTTGATAGGAGCTTGTTCTATAAAATAAAAATACACATATATCTACATAATATACATGTATATGCTACATATGCACATTTACTTTTCATATCATGCTTTGTTTACATGTGATATTTTACATTTTGCAATGTATAAATAATCCACAGTTTTATAAAGGAAAAAAATCACAATTTTAGGTACTGGCATCCAAAGAACTTAACAATGGCAATCATACTGTCATTTTCTTTTTAGTAGGCAAATTGCTCATGTAACTTTACCTTAAGGAGAGCTATTTTCAATGACATTTAGGTTAAAATTAGTGAAAAGTCAGACTTCTATCTTTATCTAATGATGTCTAATGCAGACAAACTGTTATGGCTTCGACCGATCATCTAAAGGAAACTGTCTTACATCTGACCAGTAGTTTATGCAACCCAAGGACCACTTTCCAATCTTTGACAATGTGGATATTTTTTCATCTAACTGGATTTTAATTGTTATATTAGAACTTTGTAAAATATACTTGTAAAAAATGAGGAAAGGTCTAATTTTTGGTGCTCTGAATTATGGGGGGTGGTACTGTGTATTACATTGTAGTGTATTTCCAAATACTAAAAGCAAAAGCAATCTTCCCTGTTGTCATGGATACAGGTATCCTATTGGCAGGGATACAGGCTTTCAGTTTACAATAATGGTCTTTTCAAAGAAGCTGAAGTTCACTAGAATCAGAGTAGAACTTCTTTTGGAATATCCCACTAACTTTATAAATTTCACATATCCTAAATATTTCACTTTCAATATTCTTGAGTAGCAGTTTTTCCTGCAATGTTTTTCAAATGCCAGTTTAAAATGCTTCATATTTAAGAATATTTTAAAACAAAATACAGATTTGTCTTCATTACAGTTCTGTTAGAGAAAATATGATTGTTTAATAGTTCAAAGTATGTTTGTAGTTTTACACATACTGTTGTAATGGATAAATGTTAAAATTTTGTCAGTAAAAAAAACAAAGCCAATTGCACCTAAATTTTTTGGGCATACACTATATGTCAAGCCTTCTTAGGTGAATTTCATATTGACTAACCTACGTGTGGGAATGGATATTTATCTGGCAACTTTTAAAGAGAGTGACAGAAGTAAGTCTGTGTTGCAAATAACAGAACTAAAATCAGATATCCCATCTGGAGAAAGTGAAGAAAACTGGAGGTATCATCTAATCCCACTAACTCGGTTATTGCAACTAATTTACATTATGATCAATTTTACTAATTTTGAAACTCCATAGGTGATCACCAGAGAGGATCAAGAGGACTCGAGAAAGGCAGGTTGGGCACTAGAAGTGACATGTAACAGGAAACTGGGAAGGAGATAGCTGGGAATGAGAAGATATAAGAAGACAGAGAGATGATGAAGAAGTAGAGAAAAGAAACAACAAAAATAAATTTTGTTTGAAAAACAATAACCATAAAGAGGACTAATTCTCTGCAAGCTAATAAGAAAATTTTAAATCTTCTTTAAAATATTTTATTTTATATATAGTAATACAACTTCTATATTAAATAACTCTGAAATACAATGATTTGACACAGTATGGCCACTGCACCCTAAGCACCAAAGTCAAATTTTTAAAAAGACAACACTTCTACACTTCTGAGTGAGTCATGGTGATGACTCCCTGGTGACTGGTGATTTATGCTCTTTATTGAATTGATGGTTAATGGGATTCAAGAGAAAGCCTGACTTTCAAAACACATTTTAAGAATATAGAAAGAATAACATATTTTAGATTCTTTTGCAATGAAAAATTTAAAATAGTAGTTACTTGGAAGAAAATCACATGGATATCTAATGACTACATTGCCTCTTCCTCACCCCCTTGTTAAGATAGATACGGTTTCACTATGTAGTCAGGGGTGGCCTGAAGTTCCTAGGTCATCTGAGTAGCCAGGACTACCAGCATCGAACATCACATCTGTCACATATTTTCTATGTTGAAACAAAGTCCTATGCTATGCTACACAGACATCTTACATTAGGAAATACAGGTTTCCTTCTCAAAATTTTCATTTCCGAGGTCACAAGAGCCATGATGCTAAAGAAAACAAAGAGGGAGAACTTCAGACCAATATCCCTCATGAACACTGATGCAAAAATACTCAGTAAAAGACTGGCAAATCGGATCCAAGAACACATCAAAACAGTTATTCACCATGATCAAGTAGGTGTCATCCCAGGGATGCAGGGATGGTTCAACATACGAAAATCCATCAATGTAATCCACCATAAAAAAAGCTAAAAAACAAAAATCACATGATCATCTCACTAGATGCTGAAAAAGCCTTTGACAAAATCCAACACCCCTTCATGATAAAGGTCTTGGAGAGATCTTGGATAACAGGAACATACCTAAATATGATAAAAGCTATATATAGCCAACTAACAGCCAACATCAAACTAAATGGACAGAAATTCAACGCAATTCCGCTAAAATCAGGAACAAGACAAGGCTGTCCACTCTCTCCATACCTTTTCAATATTGTACTTGAAGTTCTAGCCAGAGCCATACGACAACAAAAGGAAACCAAGGAGATACAAATTGGAAACGAAGAGGTCAAACTTTCACTATTTTCAGATGTTATGATAGTTTACATAAATGACCGAAAGAACTCTACCAGGGAACTCTTATTGCTGATTAACACCTTCAGCAAAGTGGCAGGCTACAATATCAACTCAAGAAAAGCAGTGGCCCTACTATACACAGATGATAAAAGTACCAAGAAAGAAATCAGAGAAACATAAGCCTTTACAATTGCCACAAACAACATAAAATACCTTGGGGTAACGCTAACCAAACAAGTGAAAGACCTGTATCACAAGAACTTTGAGTCTTTAAAGAAAGAAATTAAATAAGCCCTCAAAAAATAGAAAGGTCTCCCATGCTCTTGGATACGTAGGATCAATGTAGTAAAAATGGCAATCCTGCCAAAAGAAATCTACAGATTTGATGCAATCCCCGTTAAAATACCAGCACAATTCTTCACAGACCTTGAAAGAATAATAATCAATTTTGTATGGAAAAACAAAAGACCCAGGATAGCCAAAACAACCCTGTTCAACAAGGCAACATCCGGAGGCATCACCTTCCCTGACCTCAAGCTCTATTATAGAGCTATAGTCCTGAAAACAGCTTGGTATTGGCACAAAAATAGACAGGTAGACCAATGGAATCAAATTGAAAACCCTGATATTAACCCACACACATATGAATATCTGATCTTTCACAAAGAAGCTAAAAATATATAATGGAAAAAAGAAAGCATCTTTAACAAATGGTGCTGGCACAACTGGATGCTGCCATGTAGCAGAAAGCAGATCGATCCATGTCTATCACCATGCACAAAATGTAAGCCCAAATGGATCAAAGACCTCAACATAAATCCAGCCACACTGAACCTCTTAGAAGAGAAAGTGGGTGGTACCCTTGAATGAATCGGTACAGGGGACCACTTCCTGAACATAACACCAGTAGCAAAGACAGTGAGATCAACAATTAATAAATGGTAACTCCTGAAACTGAGAAAGGCAAAGGATACATTCAGCAAGACAAAAAGGCAGCCCACAGAATGGGAAAAAATATTCACTAACCCCACATCTGACAGAGGGCTGATCTCCAAAATTTACAAAGAACTCAAGAAGCAAGTCTCCAAAACACCAAAGGATCCAGTTAAAAAGTGGGCTACAGAACTAAATAGAGAATTTTCAACAGAGGAATCTAAAATGGCTGAGAGGCACTTGAGAAAGTACTCAACATCTTTAGCCATCCAGGAAATGCAAATCAAAACAACTCTGAGATACCATCTCACTCCTGTCAGATTGGCTAAAATCAAAAACACCAATGACAATTTATGCTGGAGAGGATGTGGAGAAAGGGGAACACTCCTCCACTGCTGGTGGGAGTGCCAACTCATAGAGCCACTTTGGAAATCTGTATGGAGATTCCTCAGAAAAAGGGGAATAAACCCACCACAAGATCCAGCACCTCCACTCTTAGGCATATATCCAAAAGATGCCCATTCATACAACAAGGACGTCTGTTCCACTATGTTCATAGCAGCATTATTTGTAATAGCCAGAACTTGGAAGCAACCTAGATGTCCTTCAACTGAAGAGTGAATAGAGAAACTGTGGTACATTTACACAATGGAGTACTATTCAGCAGAAAAAAAAAACAATGGAATCCTAAAACTTGCAGGTAAATGGATGACACTAGAAGAAACCATCCTGAGTGAGGTAACACAGTCACAAAAAGATACATGGCAAGTACTCTCTCATATATGGATTTTAGACTTAGATCTGGGGAGTGCCAGCCTACAATCCCATGGCCAGTGAGTCTGGGAAACAGCACCGTCATTCAGTGGCTGATGGAAGCAGAGGCAGACTCTCATGGCTAAGTACTGAGCTGAACTGAAGTAAGCCAGTAACAGAGAGGAGGACTGATGACCAAAGGGATTAAGACTGGGCTGGTTTAACCCCCAAAAACAGCTGATCTGACAAGGGTTAGCTCTTGAATGGGGAATTATGTCTGGGAATCCAGCATCAGACTGATCAAGGCCCCCTGAATGTGGGTGTCAGTGAGGAGGCCTAGGTAATCTATTGAGCCTTGGGTAGTAGATCAGTATTTATCCAGGGTATACAAATGGACTTTGGACTCCCATCCAACAAAGAGAGATGCACTCTCACCCTGAACTCTTGGGAGAGGGTCTAGGCCCTTCCCTGGTTGAAATGACAGACTATGGCCACCCCCATGGAGGGCCTCACCCTTCCTCGGGAAATGAGGGGATATTGGAGGGTTTTGTGGGAGGGCATGGGAGGAGCGGAGGGAAAGGGAGAGGGACCTGGAATTGACATGTGAAGCAACCTTGTTTCTAATTTAAATTTAAAAATAATATATGTATATATAAATATTATTTAATTATATTATAAATATATTAATCTTAAGTATTAAAGTTTTATCTGAAAAAAAAAAGAAAGCAAAGAGGATGTGTGAGGCATATGACTATTCGTGGCAGAGCTGGTGCTGAGCCAGACTTCTTTGCTTTAAGGTCTCAGCTAACTATATAATACAAAGTATTCTTACTCACATCTTTACTTTCTATTGTTTTGCTTTCTCCTTGTCAACAACTGTCCCAAAATAATGGAAATTTTCCAGAAATATTCAATCTATAAACTTTACATTCCATGCTGGTCAGAGTGGTAAGACAAATGGCGTTTAGACTCTCTCTAGGTTCCATCTAGTCATGAATTATCCTTTGTCTGTGTGTATACCCAATCTGTGTATGCTGCACACTCTCTGATCAATGAGAAGCCTGCATAGTAATGAGATTAGTAGTCCTGTACTGCTTGTATATAAAGTTTATTACACCCGCAGCTTCAGGAACTTACTTTGTGTCTTGTAATTAATCTTCTATCAAAAGATGGGAACTGTTGTGTTAAGCCCTACCATCTTATTTTATATTTATATAATTTATATATCTTAATATAAAACTAACTTATTGGGTGTATGGATAGCTCAGATTCTTCAGTGTCCTGCCCTGAATTATAGAAAATATGCGGGAGGCTCTAAAGTGCATATGATCTTGAAATGCTTGTGTGTTTGAGCTCTGCAGAAGGAAATAACAGCTCACACCAATTTGAGTTTAAGAAATTCTTCAAAAGATAAAAGCTAAGATCAGGGCGATTTTTTTCCCACTAAAATGTTAGAATACAATAATACAATATTTTAAAGCAGTTTTTGGCCATAGATAAGCTGATTAGTAAAAACCCAGGCACCTCCCCATAAGCATTCACATTTTACACTTGGGTTCTAAATATTTTTCCTAATACATCTACTCAGATCTAACTTAAATCCACATTCACTTGCATTTACCAAACACCCATAATGCACTACCAGTGTAAGAATCAGTGAAAATGCAAAGATTAAAAAGTAGCAGCTCTAAGGTGAGTGGGGGCCCCAACTCCCTACATTCCCAGTTCTGTCTCCCTGGGCGTTTTCTCCACCTAGAGAAGACCTGTGCCTCCAGGAAGGATCACCTGAGTCTGCCGACACCTGTGTCTTCGGGTCCTTTCCTGGTGCTAAAGTAAAGGAAGAAACCCCATGAGCTCCCACTGAAAGAAACGATGTGAAGAAGGCAATATAAAATCAGAGCCAACAAAAGTATGACACCACCATGGTCTAGAAACTACACCAGCAAGACCTGAACATACCAACTCAGATGAAACAGAAAAGAATGACCTTCAAAACAAGCTCCTGAAAGTGATAGAGGCCCTCAAACAGGATATGAGATAATCCCTTAAAGAAATTGAAGAAAACACACACACAAATGCAAGAAATCAACAAATCTCTTAAAGAAAGCAAGGAAACCCAAGAAAAAAACAATCAAAGAGATGAAGGAAAAAATTCAAATAGTTCAAGACCTAAAAACCAAATGGAGACAATAAGAAAAACTCAAATGATAATACTGGAATTCAAAAGGCTGCGAAAACAATCAGGAACTACAGATGCAAGCATAACTAACAGAATACAAGATATGGAAGACAGAATCTCATGCACTGAAGATAAACTAGAGGAAATAGATTCATCAACAAAAGAAAGTCTTAAATCTAACAAATCCTTAACACAAAATATCCAGAAAATATGGGACACTGTGAAAAGACCAAATCTAAGTATAATAGGTATAGAAGGATGCAAAGAAGCCCAGCTCAATGGTGCAGAAAACATATTCAACAAAAGCATAGAAGAAAATTTTTCCAACCTGAAGTAGGAGATGCCTATGAAACTACAAGAAGCTTACCAAACACCAAATAGACTGGACCAAAAATAAAATCCCCTCGCCACATAATAATCAAAATACCAAACATACAAAACAAAGAATGAATACTAGAAGCAGCAAAGGAAAAAGGCCATGTAACATATAAAGGCAAACCTATCACAATTACTCCCGACTTCTCCATGGAAACTATGAAAGCCAGAAGGTCCTGGATAGATGTTCTATAACACTACGAGACCACAGATTCCAGCCCAGACTACTATTCCCAGCAAAGCTCTCAATCACTATAGATGGAGAAAACAAGATATTCCATGACAAACCAGATTTATGCAACACGTATCCACAAATCCAACCCTACAGAAAGTTCTAGAAGGAAAACTCCGACCCAAGGAAGTTATCTACACTCAAAATAACAAGGGCAATAGATAATCTAACTTTACCAAAAATCAGAAATAGGAGAAAAACTCATGCATGAAACCACTACCAAAAATGGATCCAAAGCAAAAAAGATTCAACAATCAATGGACATTAATATCCCTGAACATCAATGGTCTTAACTCATGTATAAAAAGACACAGTCTAACAGAATGGATATGAAGAAAGAATCTTTCCTTCTATTGCATACAAGAAACACACCACAATTTCAAAGACAGATGCTACCTCAAGGTTGGAAAAAGAATTTCCAATCAAATGGACGTAAGAAGCAAACGGGTGTAGCTATCCTAATATCTAACAAAATAGACTTCAAACTAAAATTAATCAAAAGAGATGAATAAGGTCACTTCATATTCATCATAGGAAAAATCCATCAGGCATCCACATTCATAAAAGAAACATTACTACAACTCAAATCACACATTAAACCCCACACACTTATAGTGGGAGACTTCGACACCCCACTCACACCACTGGACAGGTCCACCAGACAGAAACTTAACAAAGAAACAATGGAAATAACAAAAGTTATCATCCAATTGTGTTTAAAGACATCTATAGAACATTCCACCCAAACAAAAAAGAATATACCTTCTTCTCAGCACCATACAGCACCTGCTCTAAAATAGACCACATACTTGGCAGTAAAGCAAACCTCAACAGATACAAAAAAATTGGAATAACCCCCTGTATCCTGTCGGACCACCATGGCTTAA
Source organism: Mesocricetus auratus (assembly GCF_017639785.1). Taxonomy (NCBI): domain Eukaryota; kingdom Metazoa; phylum Chordata; class Mammalia; order Rodentia; family Cricetidae; genus Mesocricetus; species Mesocricetus auratus. The sequence continues at coordinate 2,972,540 of NW_024429218.1, read as the reverse complement.
AATTAGAACTCAATGTCAACACAAATTGCAGAAACCTCACAAACACATGGAAATTGAACAATACTCAATTGCATCACCCCTGGGTAAAGAAAGAAATAAAAGACTTCCTAGAATTCAATGAAAACAAAGGGACAATATACCCAAACCTTTGGGATACTTTGAAAGCAGTTCTCAGAAGAAAACTCAGAACACTAAGTACCCACATGAAGAAACTAGAGAATTGACACACTAAAGAATTAAGAAAACACCCTAAAGCTCTAGAACAAAAAGAAACAAACTTACCCAGGGGTAGTACATGCCAGGAAATAATCATATTGAGAGCTGAAATCAATAAAGTAGAAACAAAGAAAACAATACAAAGAATCAATGAAACGAAGAGTTGGTTCTTTGAGAAAATCAACAAGATAGACAAACCTCCATCAAACCTAACCAAAAGATAGAGAGATGCTAATTAACAAAATCAAAAATGAAAAAGGGGACATAACAACAGACACAAAGAATCATCAGGTCATACTTTGAAAATCTGTACTCCACTAAATTGGAAAATCTAAAGGATATGGATGATTTTCTGGATAGATATCACTTACCAAAATTAAATCAAGAAGAGATAAACAATTTAAACAGATCAAAATCCTCTAAAGAAATAGAAGTAGCCAAAAAATTGTTCCAACCAAGAAAATTCCAGGGCCAGATAGTTTCAGTGTGGAATTCTACCAAAAATTCAAGGATGAGTTAATACCAAAACTCTTCAAATTGTTCCACATAATAGAAGCAGAAGGATCACTGCCAAATTCTTTTTCCGAGGCTAAAATTACATTAGTAGCCAAACCACACAAAGACACAACCAAGATAGGGAATTACAGACCAATCTCCCTCATGAACACTGATGAAAAAATACTCAATAAAATACTGGCAAATTGAATCCAAGAACACATCAGAAAAATCATACACCATGATCAAGTAGGCTTCATCCCAGGGATGCAGGGATGGTTCAACATACAAAAATCCATCAAAGTAATCCACCATATAAACAATCTGAAAAAGAAAAACCACATGATTATCTCACTAGATGCTGAAAAAGCCTTTGACAAAATCCAACTCCCCTTCATGATAAAGGTCTTGGAGAGATCAGGGATAACAGGAACATACCTAAACACAATAAAAGCTATATACAGCAAACCAAAAGCCAGCATCAACTAAATGGAGAGAAACTAAAGGCGATTCCTCTGAAATCAGGAACAAGACAAGGATGTCCACTCTCTCCACATCTCTTCAATATTGTACTTGAAGTTCTAGCTAGAGCAATAAGACAACAAAAGGAGATCAAGGGGATACGAATTGGAAAGGAAGAAGTCAAACTTTCACTATTTGCAGACAATAAGTCTACGTAAGCGACCCAAAGAATTCTATCAGGAAACTCCTACAGCCGATAAACACCTTCAGCAAAGTGGCAGTATACAAAATTAACTAAGAGAAAATCAGTAGCTCTTCTGTATATAGACAATAAAGAGGACATGAAAGAAATCAGAGAAACATCACCCTTTGCAATAACCACAAACACCATATAATATCTTGGGGTAACTCTAACCAAACAAGTGAAAGACCTGTGTAACAAGAATTTTGAATCCTTAAAAAAAGCAATTAAAGAAGATACCAGAAAAAAGGAAAGATCTCCCATGCTCTTGGATAGGTAGGATCAATGTAATAAAATGACAATCTTACCAAAAGCAATCTACAGATTCAATGCAATTCCTATCAAAATACCAGCACAATTTTTCACCAACCTTGAAAGGACAATCCTTATATGGAAAAACGAAAGACCCAGGATAGCCAAGGCAACCCTGTATAATAAAGGAACCTCTGGAGGCATCACCATCCCTGACTTCAAGCTCTAGTATAGAACTATAGTCCTGAAAACAGCTTGTTATTGGCACAAAAGCAGACAGGTAGGCCAATGGAATCAAATGAAAGACCCTGATATCTGATCACACACCTTTGAACACCTGATCTTTGACAAAGAAGCTAAAACTATACAATGGAAAAAAGAAAGCATCTTCAGCAAATGGTGCTGGAGTACCTGGATGTTGGCATGTAAAAGGCAACAAATAGATCCATATCTATCACCATGCAGAAAACCTATGTCAAAATGGATCAAACACCTCAACATCAATCCAGCCACACTGAATCTCTTAGAGAAGAAAGTGGGGAATACCCTTGAATGAATTGGTACTGGAGACTGCTTCCTGAACATAGCACCGTAGCAAAGACAGTGAAATCAACAATTAATAAATGGGACCTCCTGAAACTGAGGAGCTTCTGCAGGGCAAAGGACACAGTCAACAAGACAAAACAACAGTCCACAGAATGGGAAAAGATAATCACAAACCCCATATCTGACAGAGGGCTGATCTCCAAAATTTACAAAGAACTCAAGAAGCAAGACTCCAGAACACCAAAGGATACAAATAAAAAATGGGGTACAGAACTAAATAGAGAATTCTCAATAGAGGAGTCCAAAATGGCCAAGAGACACTTGAGAAAGTGCTCAACATCTTTAGCCATTAGGGAAATGCAAATACAAACAACTCTGAGATACCATCTCACTCCCATCAGAATGGCTAAATCAAAAACACTAATGACAGTTTATGCTAGAGAGGATGTGGAGAAAGGGGAACACCCCTCCACCGCTGGTGGGAATACCAACTAGTGTAACTACTTTGGAGATCGGTTTGGAGATTCCTCAGAAAAATGGAAATCAGTCTACCACAAGATCCAGGAATTCCACTCTTAAGTATATACCCAAAAGATATGCATTCATGCAATAAGGACATCTGCTCAACTATGTTCATAGCAGCATTATTTTTAATTGCCAGAACCTGGAATGAACCTAGATGCCCATAAACTGAAGAGTGGATAGAGAAAATGTGATACATTTACACAATGGAGTACTACTCAGTAGAAAAAAAATGGAATATTGAAATTTACAGGCAAATGGATGGCACTAGAAGAAACCATCCTGAGTGTGGTAACCCAGTCACAAAAAGACAAGCATGGTATGTACTCACTCATTTATGGATTATAGACATGGAGCAGGGTATTGCCAGCCCACAACCCCACCGCCAGAGAGTCTGGGGTGCAGGGAGGACCCTAAGAGAGATATGCATGGTAACCCAGAGAAGGGTTAGGGGATGTGATCTCCTAATTGGATTGAGAAAGGAAGGGTATAAGGAGATGGGATAAAGAGAGAGAGAAAAGAGGAGGGGAGAGGAGGACATGGGAGAGCAGGAAGGTTGAGCCAGGGTAAGAATAGAGAAGAAAAGAATGGGCGATACCATAAAAGAGGGAGCCAGTATAAGTTGGAGGAGAGATCTGGCACTAGTGAGATCTTCACAGATCTACAAGAATGACATCAACTGGCACTAAGGCTACCTTAAATGCCCTCCCATGATAATGAGAATGATGACTACCTTATATGCCATCCTAGAACTCTCATCCAATGGCTGATGGAGGCAGAGGCAGACACCCACAGCTGTGAACCAAACTGAACTCCTGGAACCCAGTTGCAAAGAAGAGTGATGACGAAAGGAATCAAGATCGGGCTGGCAAACCTACAGAGGCAGCTGATCTAAAAAAGGGGGACACATGGACCCCAGACTGATGACTGAGGAGCCAGCGTGGGTCTAATCCAGAAACCCTCCCACCGAACCTGGGTGGCAGAGAGGAGGCCTTGGCAATCTGTCGGACCTGGTAGAGTGGAGCAATATTTATTCCTGGCATACAGAAGGACTCTGGGAACCCATTCCACGTGGAGGGATGCTCTCTCAGCCTGGACACATGAGGAAGAACCTGGGCCCTTCCTCGGATGATGTGACAGACCCTGAAAATCACTCATGGAGGCCCTTGCCCTCCCTGGGTAACAGAGGGGGGATGGAGTTGGGTTGATGGGTTGGGAGGTTTGTGGGGTAGGGGCAGAGGGGAGGGAAAGGGAACTGAAAGTGACATGCGTAAAAGGTTAAATAAAAATAGATGGCAAAAAAGAGCAAGAACTGTCTGAAAGGAGAGAGCAGAAAGGTGCTAACCCAGACGTGAGCTCTGCTACATGCTAACACCAGTCTGACATCCCTCTTTCAACAGTGACCAAGTACTGACTCCTTGACTCTCCAGCGATGGAAAATAAACTATTGAAATCCTTTATTTTTTATTTTATGTATGTTTTTTATTTAAATTAGAAACATGCATGCTTCCAATGTTAATCCCGGCTCCCCCCTTCTCCCTCCACCAACCAGCCCCACCACCCCACACACACAGCCCAATCCCCACATCATTCCCCAGGGAGGATCCTTGGAGGAATCTCCAGAGTCTGTCATTGCATCCAGGTCAGGACCTAGGCCCTTCTCCATGTGTCCAGGCTGAGAGTGCATCCCTCCATGTGGAATGGGCTCCCAAATTTCATTTGTATGCCATAGTGAACACTGATCTACTACCCAAGGCCCCAGAGATTTCTGAGGCCTCCTCATTGAGACTACGTTCATGGAGTCTGGATCAGTCCCCTGTTGGCCTCTTAGTCATCAGTCTGGGGTTGAAATCCTTTAAATGTCAAAAAAAAAAACAAGTAACTGCTCCTACTTCCTATAGATTATAGTATAATATGGAAGGCAGTCATTCATACACCTAAATTACAATGTACTGTGCTAAGTATGCTAAAATATATGAAAAAGAATTACAAGAACAGAAAGTGGCTACTGAAGCAACAATAATGCTTCATATTCTGGGGCTATTAGATTTAGTTCCTATTTGTGAACAAATTGACATTCAGAATGTAATGCAGGAAGCTACAGAGAAAAAAACAAACAACAATAACAACACACAAAACAACAACAAAATCCTAGAACCTGTATTGAGACAAGATCAGCCTAAGTGACAAAGTTCAGAGTGGCAAGGACAGGGGTAGGTGAAGAAAATGGGATACCGTGTGAGTCTGGAGGGTATAACTCTAAAGCAGCTTACTCTGTTCTCCAACCCAGAGTGCGTTAGCATGTTTGTTGTGTACCTCTACTAACATGAACCCCCCTGCTTACGTGTATTTATCCACGTGTAGATGAACATTTAAGCAAATTATAGAAACCCTTTAAAGTAGAAGTTTCAAAATATAAGAGCAAAGATAAAACCAAATAGTAGGTTCAAAGATTTTATTTTACACAATGGTAAACCCTTTTAGCAACTTTAGAAAACATTCATTTGGGTCATGTCAATTTAGAAGAGATGTGAAGATGAGTGAATGTTCCAATCAACTTGGCATTTCGTTTAAGAGAAAAATCCAAACAGAAATGATAAGCAATAGAAGAAGGAAACCCGGTCGAGTGAAATGGGACCAGGTTTGAACTTGCAGTGTAGACCAGGTCTGTGGCTGAGCAGCTGGGAAAGTGTAGGGACTAGGGATCTGCTGAGGTCCTATCTCCTGCATGCCATGGCTACTCTATGCATTTCCTAAGAATCTTCTACATGTGTTTATTCAGACCTTCTTGAAGAAGCATGAAGAAGTAAAATGGAGGGGGGAAACAGCACATAAAACAGGCCCTATTTGGACAGCAAATAGGTAAATGCACATATAATAGCCTCCATATCCCTCTAAGGTTTCCAGATATACTTAAACTAAACAACAGTTTATTTTCATAGCTGTATTTTTAAAGTAATTTCTTTAACTAATGGAGAATTTTGATTCTTGTGATTATTAAACATTAAATCTTCTTACAGTAGCTGAGCAGTTTTGTTAAATTCACTGAAATGTTGACATGTGAGAATTTCTTACCTGCAAGTGACTAAACATTTCATATATCTGCAGAAAGGTGCAAAATTGCTATCAACTCCCTCCTTCAGTTACAAAATTAATGAGTGTTCAGTGAAGCCATAACAAAGAATTTTCCTTCGGGCATGTTATAAAAACATGTCTAGGTCTCATATTCTTGCAATCTCTTGCTTGAGAGCCAGTGGTTTGAAATATGCATGTTTATTTAAGATGACAAATACCATGAGAAATAATTCTTTTGATTTTTCTCACATGTAAAACCCTGTCTGATCTTATCTACTCTTAACTTATAATGAAAGTTTTAGTAAGAGGGTGGTGAAAAACAATGATTAAATTCAATATTCTCCTTATTTTAACCAGTTGCTGAGAGATATGGGGAGCCATTGCACTCTGAATGTTGTCAAAGCAGTAGACAGACTCTACTGGATGTACTTCATGAAGGACAGTTTTGGCCCAAACTGGTAGCTGCAAAAAGCTTAAAAGAAAATTATTTATTTTTTACCATGACAGCTTTTCAATTACATAATAATACAGGAGCCTGAATTTCAGCCCTGATTCAGGGCATATTCACTTCAGTCTTTCTATAAGGGAAGAGCGGTTTTGGAAAGGTGAGATCAAAGACTGGGGAGTGTATAGAGTCCTATACAGGAAATTACAATTAATCATTCGCCATATGTCCATCATGTCCCTTAGTACAAAAATCCAATAAACCCATTTCATCTTTCCTGTTTCCCTTCCTAAAAGATCCTATGAGAATTGCCTATATTTCATAAACACTGCTCCATTACACAATTATTTTTGTTATTATTTTCCATACATGAAAGATTGACAGTCCCCAAATCACTTAGAACAAACAACTGCTTCTATATCAATAATGCTAAAATTTTCTCAAATAATCAGCATATCAAATATTAAGTTCAATGAAATAGTGTTATAGACTCACAGAGAAATATGAAACACAAAGGAAAATGGAAATTCCAGAATTTCTGGAGCAATAAAAGAAATCTTTTGCACTGTGTTTCATGGAGGAAATTTATTTTTTATGCTTGAAACTCATAGTTTTTTCCAAGGGCTGATGTGCTGAAGACTTGGTGTACAGCTGATGGCACCAATGAAAGATGACTGAATCATTAACATGCTAATTTACCAATAGATCATTCTGTTGATTAGCTCTTAGATGAGTGGACTATAAGGAGGTGGGGTTTAATGAGGAGTCAGTCATGAGTGTGTTTTGGTGGATGTAGATTGGTGTGTTTTAGAATTGTTACTTTTTCCATTCATATCTTGCAGCATTTGTTTAGTTGAAAATATCCTTTTTTCACATGCCTTCTAAGATGTCAGTCATATGGGGAAAAATGTACACCCCAATTAGAATGTCACCGTGTCATGAAGTTGGAAAGGGGGCATGTAATGGGGAAAATGGACAGTGTTGGGAGGGGGAAATGTCGTCATATTTCATTGCATACATTCATGAATGTACAAATTCTTAACAATTTTTCTTTTCATTTATATTGGCTACTTTCCAAACAGTGTCATCTGCATATGGGCAGTTTTCTGCACTCATTAACTCAAAGCAGCTACAGTTGCCTGCACTAGACTCGCGCAAGATAAAACCAGTAAATATCTCAGCATGGCAGAAGAGGGGGCTCATGAGCCACTTCACCCCAACTAAGTTGTTGTCGGCACTTGGTAGACGTTTTGGAAGAAAGTTTTTAATTTCTTTATGCATGTACTCAGTGGATTTCCCCCACACCAATGGGCATAAGCCATATATAATTAGACTCAGGGGTCTATTAAGAAATAAGAAAAAAATTACATGAATTAGGAAGGGGTTGTGGTGCACGATCTGGGAAGAGTTGAAGGTGGGGGGAATGGTGAGTTAATATGATCAAAATACGTGGCACACATATATGAAATTCTCAAAGAATAAAAATATTGTAGTTAAAACGCAAACATTTTACCCTTTAATATATATATGATATATGCCTTTAATCCCAGCACTTGTAAGGCAGAGGCAGGTGCATTTATGTGAGTTTGAGGCCAGCCTGTTCTACAAAGTGAATTCCAGGACATCCAGAGCTATTACTCAGAGAAACCCTGTCTCAAAAACAAACAAAAAAAGTTGTACTATTTTAAATTAAGAAATATTAATAGTGTATACTACTTTGGCTTGTATAAACAAATAAAGTGATACTAAAGACTGCAAGGATAGCTTTCCTTCATGTTTGGAGTGTGTGTGTGGTATGTGTAGGTATGGAGGTGTGTTCCTGTGTATGCAGGTGTGCCCCTACGTGTGCAGCCATGTACACTTGTGTGTGCCTGTGTGGAAGTCATAGCAAGACCCTGCTCTGCCACTCTAAACTTTATTCACTTGAGACAGGGTCTCTCATTAAATCAGGGGTTATCCATTTTTGGCTAGTCTGGCTGACCAGCAGACTTCAGCTATCATTCTATCTACTATCATAGCACTAGTGTTACAGGCATATGTGACCATGCACAGACATTGGTAACGGCGATGTTACTTCATGTCCTAATTCACCTGCAGAAAGTAGCCTTACTTATTGACCCATCTCTATAATCTACTATACTAAAAGCCAATATAATAAAATGTGCATATAATTGCGGCACCCGATCCACAAGCAAGTTCAAGGTATCAGAAAAAGAAAGACCAGACGCCCAGCTGTTTGTACTAAGAGAATGCATGTGTTGCCTTTATTGCCAGAGAGAGAGAGAGAGAGAGAGAGAGAGAGAGAGAGAGAGAGAGAGAGAGAGAGAGACTTTATTGCAAGTGCTAAGAGGTCTCTCTCTTGTAGGAGGGAGCAGTCTTATATATACAGGCTTGCAGCACAGTGGGAAAACCCCAGGTAGAAGAGAGCATGTTTTCCTCGTGCTAGATGTTGATGTCAGAGGGGCAATGTGGGGCAGTAAGCCAGGACTAGAAAACAGGATGCACCCATGGCTGTCAGCTGACAAACAACTCAGAGACCCTGTGGGGGCTAGGCCCCAACATATAATGTTGTGGAATATTAGTTGAAGATGTGTCACATTAGTTTATGCTGTTGAACATCTGTTTAATGTGATGTTGCATTTTGTTTAACTCATAATGCTGTGTTGCCTGTCTAAAACACCTGATGGTCTAATAAAGAGTTGAATGACCAATAGCTAGGCAGAAAAGAGAAATAGGCAGAACTGGCAGACAAAGAGAATAAATAGAAGGAGGAGAAGAAGAAGGAGAGGAGGATGCTGGGGCCAGTCACCCAGCCACACAGCCAGCCACAGAATAAGAAGAAAAAAAGAATATGCAGAAATAGAAAAAGGTAAAAAGCCTTCAATTCCATCCATTTGCATGCAAATTTCAAGATTTCATTGCTTTTTTTCCCACTGAGCAATACTCCATTGTGTAAATGTGCCATCTATTCTTCAGTTGAGGGGCATCTAGGTTGCTTCCAGGATCTGGTTATTACAAACAACGCTGCTATGAACATAGTTGACAGATGTCCTTGGTGTATGAATATGCATCTTTTGGATATATGCCCAAGTGTGAATTTGCAGGATCTTGAGGTAGACTGATTACCATTTTCCTGAGGAATCTCCATACTGATTTCCAAAGTGGCTGTATAAGTGTGCACTCCCACCAGCAATGGAGGAGTTTTCTCCTTTATCCACATCCTCGCCAGCATAAGCTGTCATTGGTGTTTTTTATTTTAGCCATTCTGGATGGTGTAAGATGTTATCTCAGAGTTTGATTTGCATTTCCCTGATTGCTAAGGATGTTGAGCAATTTCTTAAGTGTCTTTCAGCCATTTCTCTATGTAGTTCTGTACTCCACCTTTTATTGAATAGTTTGGTGTTTTAGAGATTTGCTTCTTGAATTCTTTGTATATTTTGGAAATCAGTCTTCTATCAGATGTTGGGGTTGGTAAAGATCTTTTCCCATTCTGTGGGCTCCTGTTTTGTCTTGTTAACTGTGTCCTTTGTCTTACAGAAGCTTCTCAGTTTCAGGAGGTCACATTTATTAATTGTCAATCTCAGTGTCTGTGCAGCTGGAGCTATGTTCATGAAGTGATCTCCTGTAACAATTTGTTCAAGAATGCCTCCCACTTTCTCTTCTAAGAGGTTCATTGTGACTGGATTTATGGTGAGGTCTTTGATCCATTTGGACTTAAGTTTTATGCATGGAAATAGAACAGGATCTATCTGCCATCTTCTACATGCCAGCATCCAGTTATGCCAGCACCATTTGTTGAAGATGCTTTCTTTTTTCCATTGTATAAATCTAGCTTCTTTGTCAAAAATCAGGTGTTCATAGGTGTGTGGAAGAAACCATCCTGAGTGAGGTAACAGAAAGACAAGCATGGTATGTACTTACTTATATATGTATATTGGACATAGAGCAAGGGCAAGAGCTCCTGGACATATTGGGAGCATGGGGGTGGGGCAGGTAGGAAAAAAGAGAAGAGGAGAACATGGGGAATGGGAAGAATGAGTTGGGGGAATAATAGAGGAGAACAAGAGAAGAGATACTGTAACAGAGGGAGCCATTACAGGTTTAAAGAGAAATCTGGCACTAGGGAGATGTTCAGAGATCCACAAAGATGACTCCAACTAAGAATCTAAGCAGTAGTGGAGAGGCAGCCTTTGTTGCCATTCCCCTATAATGAGGTTGATGACTAGCTTAAATGCTAGCCTAGAACCTTCATCCAGTAGCTGATAGAAGCAGAAGCAGAGATTCACAGCTAAGGAGTGAGCTGAACTCATGGAAGCCAGTTATAGAGAGGGAGGAGTGATGAACAAAGGGGTCAAGACCATGCTGGAGAAAACCCACAGAAATAGCTGACCTGACCAAGTGAGAGTACACGAACCCCAGTCATAAAGCTGGGGAATCAGCATTGGACCAAACCATGCCCTCTGAATGTGGGTATCAGTTAGGAGGCCTGGGTAGTCTATGAGACCTCTGACAGTGGAACCAGTATTTATCCGTAATGGACAAATGGACTTTTGGGACCCCTATTGAGGGGTACTCCCTCAGCCTAGATACACTAGGCCCTTCCCCAAATGATGTGACAGACTTTGATGATCCTCCATAGAAGGCCTCACCCTTCCTGGGGAGTGAATGGGGTGGGGGTGGGGGTGGGGGTCCCAGTGGGGAGCATGGGAGGATGGCAGGGAGAGGGAACTGGGATGATATGTAAAATAAGATTGTTTCTAAATTAAATAACTAAATTTAAAAAATAAAAGATAAAAGCCCAGAGGCAAAAAGTAGACTTGATAATTCAAGTTAAGAAAAGCTGACTAAAAAAAGTCAAGTTAGGTCGGGCATTCATGAAGAAGAACATGTATTGGTTTTGGAGCTGGGTGGCAGCTCACTCAAAGATTAAAGAGTTAAAGAAAACAACTCCATAATAAAGCTGAGAGATTTATACAGGCTTGGGTGAGAGGGGGTTGACCCAAGATTTTGCATATACTTTCTGGTTTTGTACAAGAACAGACTTTTAAGGCTATGTGAGGACTTACATAATTTTCAAGTTGTAGATATACTTAGCAGATGGAGAGCCTAATCAAAACTAAACTCAAGTATGGAAAAGTTGCATGTATATATTTTTTTTAATTCAGCTTAGAGCCCACACTCAAGGACCCCATTGGATAACTGGTTGTTAAAGAATTTACATAGCCTGACGAATTTGCCCCTCACTAGGGGCCTTAGCTTTGTTCTTAGTCTCAGAAAATTGCTTCTATGCTATGTCCCTCATCATGTTTTGCCAAGTAATGATTCCTAAGATATGTGTGACTCTCCCCATAACTTGAGGAGGGACTTTGTGGAGGTCTAAGTGCTCACTGTGTTGCACATGGACTTTGATCCTGTGTCAGTCATAACCATGGCTTGCTCACATGCCATTCACCTAGCTGTTCTGGGACTAGTCTTTCCAAAGTTATTTCTAGGTGTCACCTCATTTTGCTCCATTGGAATTTAGTGATCTTCTATTATGACTAAATTAGAAGTATAGTTAATTTTGTTAGATAAAATGCACTAGATTCAAGTCTGAAAATTCATATTTAAAGGACTTAATCAAATGTTCTCCTCTCTGTGTGAGAGATAATTTTCACAGTTCCCTCTCTAGTGATTTTCCTTATTACTAAACTGTTCCATGCTCATGGGTTCAGGTATAGGTGACAAATACTACAAAACATTCATGATTTACTTCATTTTTTCAACTATGGTACATGGACATAGAAAGAAATAGTAGCTTAAAGATTAGTCTTGTCTTCTGGAGATTGTTTTTACATAACTGGAGACACTGCTGCAAAATACTTAGATGTTTTCATTGAGCAAAAGCAAGACGGTGTAGAGAGTTACTTTAGCCATTTTGCTATTAGAGAACTTTGAGTGATACTCTTCTAAATTTGCTAACGTCATACTGAATAACCCAAATAGCTCAATAATTTAATCAAGAAACACTACTAAGCCTTTCCAAAGTTAACAGGATGAGTCCATTGTTTCTTCATTAACATGGTCCATTTGACACAAATATTCCTAGATCAATTATGATAGCAATCAGACAATTAGGTGGTATATATATAATAAATTACTTCATTGTATAAGCGATGAAATACACAAAATGAGATTTCTATAATGTAGATATTTAAAAATTTTATAATTATACTTACTTGTATTTTGAATTTTTAAAGTTATGTCAGAGTGGCCATGTCTTATTTTATAATCAGAAAAGCTCATTTTAAAGTCTACATCTGATGATGATTATGTATAAAAAAATATATGAAAATGCAATAAAACATGGGTAGCTGTCTGTTATTGGTCATTTCGTTGTGGATCTTAAATACTCAAAAAATGAGCAAATGAGTAGATTTTCCTTCTTATTCCTAACTTTTTTTGTAAAGAGTAATTATTTTCTTAAGAAAAATTGGTAAAAACCACAAAATTAGACATTGTTATTAGTCTTAAATACTAATCATGGGTCCCATCCCAGCAGCAGCCAACACACCGCAGCATCCTAGTTTCCTTCTCTACCCACGGAACTAGGTAGACCTGGGCCTGTTTAGAGGCTGCCTTCCTCTGCCTGGGGAATGCCCAGTGGGAGCCAAAGCACCACAGCATCCTAGTCCATTTATCAACCAGGAAGAGGAGAGCTACCAGAGTATGGGATGTGTATGCACATAAGAGAAGGGAACCCTGGGCCCTACCCACCAGGAGAGGAAGAGGCTCTTTCTGCACCCACTGGAAGAAGGGATGGGAAGGAGAAAATACAAAAACACACTGAGCAACAGGAAAACAAATATGACACCTCCAGAGTCTAGGGACTCTACACTAGCAAGACACAACCATTCCAATGCAAATGAAGAAGAAAAAGAGATCGGCCTTAAAAGCAATTTTATGAAAATGATAGGCCCTGAAGAGGATTTGAGAAAATCCCTTAAAGAGACAGAAGAAAAAACAAACCAAAAAAATGCAAGAAATGGAGGAAAAGACAAAGAAAAAATTTCAAGGAACAGTTCAAACAGTGTAAGGATTGAAAGCTGAAATAGAGACAATAAAAAACACACAGTCTGAAGGAATCCTGGAAACAGAAAAGCTGAGGAAATGGTCAGGTATTACAGATGCAACCATAACCAACAGAATACAAGAGATGGAAGAAAGGGTCTCATGAGCTGAAGATCAACTAGAGGAAATAGATTCATCGACCAAAGAAAATGTTAAGTCCAACAAACCCTTAACACAAAATGTCCAAGAAATATGGGACACTGTGAAAAGACAAAACCTAAGAATAATATGCATAGAAGAAGGTGAAGAAACCCATCTCAAAGGGGCAGAAAACATATTCAACAAAATAACAGAAGAAAACTTTCCTAACCTAAAGAAAGACACACCAATGAAGGTACAAGAAACTTACAGAACACCAAATAGAGTGGAACACAAAAAAGTCCCCTTACCTCTACTTACCACATAATAATCAAGACCCCAAAAATACAGAATAAAGAAAGAATATTAAGAGCAGCTAAGGAAAAAGGCCAAGTAACATTTAAAGGTAAACCTATCAGAATTACACCTGACTTCTCCATGGAAACTCTGAAAGCCACAAGGTCCTGGGTGAATATTCTACAGACACTAAGAGACCACAGAAACCAGCCCAGAATACTATATCCACTAAAGCTTTCAATCACTATAGATGGAGAAAATAAGATATTCCATGAGAAAACCAGATTTAAACAATACATAACTACTAATCCAGCCCTACAGAAAGTTCTAGAAGGAAAACTCCAACCTAAGGAAGTTAACTGCAACCAGAAAAACATAGCCAATAGATAGATAATTACACTTTACCAACAGCCAAAAGAAAAAAGGGGTAGAAATACACATTCAATTCCAACAACAACAACCATTACAAAACAACCAAGAATGAGCAATCAATGGTTTTTAATACCTTAATATTAATGATCTTAACTCACCCATAAAAAGACAGAGGCTAACAGAATGGATTGGAAGACAGAATCCATCATGCTGTATACGAGAGACACACCTCAACTTCACAGACAGACATTACCTCAGAGTTAAGGGTTGGGAAAAGATTTTCTAAGCAGGGGTAATAATACTAATATCTAACAAATTAGACTTTAAACTAAAATCAATCAAAAGAGATGAAGTAATTTCCTACTTATCACAGGAGGAATCCACCAAAATGAAGTTTCTATTCTGAACATCAGCACCCCAAATGCAAAAGCATTCAGGTTCGTAAAAGAAATATTACTAAAACTCCAATCATATATTAAACCTCACACACTTATAGTGGGAGACTTCAACACCCAACTCTCACCACTCAACAGGAATACCAGACAAAAACTTAACAAAGAAACAAAGGATATAATAGAAGTTATGACCCAATTTGTTTTAACAGACATCTATAGAACATTCCATCCAAACAGAAAAGAATATATTTTCAGCGCCACATGGAAACTTCTCAAAAATCAACCACATACTTGGCAATATAGCAAACATCAACAGGTACAAAAAAATTGGAATAACTCCATGTATCTTATCAGACTACCATGCTTTAAAGTTAGAATTCAACAACAACACAAATCGCAGAAACCTTACAAACTCATGGAATTTGACTAATGTACAATTGCAACATTCCTTGGACAAACAAGAAATGAAAAAAGAAATTAAAGACTTCCTAGAATTCAATGAGAATGAAGACACAACATACCCAAACCATAACAATAGACACAGAGGAAATCGAAAGAATCATCAGGTCATACTTTGAAAACCTGCACTCCACAGAATTCGAAAATTTAAAGGAAATGGACAATTTTCTGGATAGGTATTTCTTACCAAAATTAAATCAAGAACAGATAAGCAATTGAAATAGACCTATATCTCCTAAGGAAATAAAAGCAGTCATCAAAAGTCTCCCAACCCCCCAAAAAAAAAAAAAAAAAAAAACCAGGGCCAAATGGCCTCAGTGCAGAATTCTACTGGAAATTCAAAGAACAGCTTATACCAATTCTACTCAAAATAATCCATGCAGTAGAAACAGAAGGGTCATTGCTAAACTCTACCCAAGCTACACAAAGACATAACTAAGAAAGGGATCTTCAGACCTCATGAACATAGATACAAAAATGCTCAGTAAAATACTGGTAAATGGGATCCAAGAACACTTATCCACCAAGATCAAGTAGATTTCATACCAAGGGATGCAGAGATGGTTCAACATATGAAAATCCTTCAATGTCATCTACCATATGAACAAACAGAGAAACAAAAATAGCATGCTCCTCTCACTAGATGCTGAAAAATCCTCTAACAAAATCCAACACCACTCCATAGTAAAGGTCTTGGAGGGATCTGGGATACAGAAACATACCTAAACATAATAAAAGCTACATACAGCAAACCAACAGCCAACATCAAACTAAATGGACAGAAACTCAACGTGATTCCTCTAAAATCACGAACAAAACAAGGCTGTCCCTGCTCTCCATACCTCTTCAATTAATTCTAGCTAGAGCAATAGGAAAACAAAAAGAGATCAAAGTGATACAAATTGGAAAGGAAGAGGTCACACTTTCACTATTTGCAGATGATATATAGTTTACATAAGTGACCCAAAAGTCTACCACGGAACTCCTACAGCTGATAAACACCTTCAGCAAAGTAACAGGATACAAGATCAACTCAAGAAAACCAGTAGCCCTATTATATACAGATGACAAAAGGTCTGAAAAGAAATCAGAGAAACATCACCCTTTACAATCGCCACAAACAACATAAAATATCTTGGGTAATGCTAAATAAACAAGTGAAAGACCTGTATCACAAAAACTTTGAGTATTTAAAGAAAGAAATTAAAGAAGACATCAGAAAATGGAAAGACATCCCATGCTCTTGAATAGGTATGATCAACATAGTAAACATGGCAATCTTGCCAAAAGCAATCTAGATTCAATGCAATCCCCAAGAAAATACCAGCACAATTCTTCACAGACCATGAAAGAACAAATCTCAACTATATATGGAAAAACAAAAGACCCAAGATAGCCAAAACATTCCTGTTCAACAAAGCAATGTCTGGAGGCATCACCATCCCTGACTTCAAGTTCTATTGTAGAGCTATAGTTGTGAAAACAGCTTGGTATTGGCACAAAAATAGACAGGTAGACCAATGGAATCGAATTGAATCCCAATATCAACCCATACACATAAAACACCTGGTCTTTGACAAAGAAGCTAAAATTATGCAACGGGAAAAAAAGCATCTTCAACAAATGGTGCTGGCATAACTGGAGGCTGGCTAGTAGAAGACTGCATATAGATCCATGTCTATCACAACGCACAAAACTTAAGTCCAAATGGATCAAAGACCTTAACATAAATCCAGCCACATGGAACCTCTTAGAAGAGAAAGTGGGAGGTACCCTTGAATGAATTGGTACAGGAGACCACTCTCTGAACATAACACCAGTAGCACAGACACTGAAATCAATAATTAATAAATGGGACCTCCTGAAACTGAGAAGCCTCTGTAAGGCAAAGGACACAGTCAACAAGACAAAAAGGCAGCCCACAGAAGGGGAAAAGATATTCGCTAACTCCACACCCAACAGAGGGTTCATCTCCAAAATTTACAAAGAACTCAAGAAGCAAGTCTCTAAAACACCAAAGGATCCAATCAAAAAGTGGGGGTATAGAACTAAATAGAGAATTCTCAATAGGAGTCTAAAATGGCTGAGAGACACTTAATAAAGTGCTCAACATCCCTAGCCATCAGGGAAATACAAATCAAAACAAATCTGAGATACCATCTCACTCCTGTCAGAATGGCTAAAATAAAAAACTTCAATGACAGTTTATGCTGGAGAGGATGTGGAGAAAGGGGAATACTTTTCCCTCCACTGCTGGTAGGAGTGCCAAGTCATACTCCTACTTTGGAAATCAGTATGGATATTTCTCAGAAAAATGGGATTCAGCCTACCACAAGTCCCAACCATTTTGCTCTTAGGCATATACACAAAACATGTACATTCATACCATAAGGATGTCTGTTCCACTATGTTCATAGCATCATTATTTGTAATAGCCAGAACCCTAAATGCCCCTCAACTGAAGAGTGGATAGAGAAAATGTGGTACACTTACACAATGTGATACTACTCAGAGGAAAAAAAATCAATGGAATGTTGAAATTTGTAGGCAAATAGAGTGAGGAAACCCAGTAACAAAAAAAAAACATGGTATGTACACACTCATATATGGATTTTAGACCTGGATGAAGGGAATGTCAGTCTACAATCCCACCACCATCGAGTCTCGGAAACAGGGAGGACCCTAAGAGAGATATATATGGCACCCCAGAGAAGGGGAATGGGACAGGATCTCCTGAGCAGACTGGGAGCTTGTAGGGATGGTAGAGGAAGCTGGGAAACAGAGAGGTGGAGAAGAGGATGGGAGAGGACATGAGGGAGCAGGAATTTGAATCGGAGAACAGGATGAGAGATACTATCATGGAGGGAAGCATTATAGTTTTGAGGAGAGATCTGGCACTAATGTGATTTCCAAACATCTATAAGGATGACACCAATTGGCAAACTAAGCAAAAGTGGAGAGGCTACCTTAAAAGCTCTTCCCCTATAATGAGATTGATAACTACCTTATATGCCATCCTAAAGCCTTCATCCAGTGCCTGATGGAATCAGCAGCAGACACCCAGAGCTAAACGCTGAACTAAACTCCTGGAACCCAGTTTCAGAGAAGGAGAAGTGATGAGCAATGGGTTCAAGACCAGGCTGGTGAAACCCACAGAAATAGCTGACCTAAACAAGGGGGAGATCATGGACCACGGACTGATGGCTGAAAGGCCAGCATGGGACTGATCTAGACCCCTGAATGTGGATGTCAGTGAGGAGGCCTAGGCAATCTTTGGGGCTTTGGGTAGTAGATCAGTATTTATCCCTGGTATACAAACGAAGTTAAGGTCCCCACGCCTCAATGAGGAATGCTCTCTTAGCTTGGACACTTGGGGTAGGGTCTAGTCTCTGCCCTGAATGAAATGACAGACTCTGGAGATTTCCCCATGGAGAACCTCACCCTCCCTGGAGAACAGAGTGGGGTTGGGTGGGGGGGTCTGAGGGGTCTGGTGGGGCAGTGGGGGAAGAGGGAGGGAGAGGGAGCTGGTATTGACATGTGAAGCAAGCTTGTTTCTAATTTAAATTTTTTTAAAAAGTTAAAAAATTTAAAAAGCTAATCCTATCTTCTTTTCCAAAATATTAATCACCATAGCGTAAAATAAATAATAAACATTTTATACCTATTTAACATAACCAAGAATCATCACCCAAACAAGCCACCATGTCCTGGTCTTTTTATAATGAGACACCTGACACACTGGGTTTCTAAATTTTAAATAGGGCCACCTAAATGGAGCCAGTTAAATGACTTATTACAGGATTTTCCAGCTGATAAATGGGCGTCATAACTTTCCCTTAATGGTGTAGTTTCTTGGGAAAGGGTCTCTTCTCATCATGTTCATACTTTTCCCTCTGCCTTAAAATTTTAGTAGATGCCAATTAGACTGATTGTTAGATATAAGATAATATGGAAAAATCATAAGTAGCAGTTTGATACTGCCAGAATATTACACACGTCAGATTTGTTTTAGTGTAGGCATACTGGAAGTCAACTTGCATATAGGCTAATTAATTTGCTATCTTGTTGATTTTTTAAATTCTTTCTTGTCTCTAAATGGCTTATAGGATGCTGATATGTAGACCATAATCTATTCTCATACTATGTACTTCATGATATTTATAGAATGAATATTAAGTGAATAAAGATTTTAAACTTCCATATAATTAAGTTTAGATTCAATCTCAATTCAATAATTATGTCTTGCAGATATTTTCCAAACTTATTCCAAAGATAGAATACAGGCAATATCTTTAAAAACAGCATACACAACTGTGATGTGAAAACTGATTAGGAGATGGTCATGGTTAATGAACTTTTACCCTCATAAGTAAAGGGAGCAGAGTTACACTTGTTGGTAGACATTCATTATTTTAAACAAAAGATAATAAGAGCTTATATTTTCAAGAAAAATGTGTTTTATAGAAGCAGCTGCCAGTTGATTTATTCAAAATTTCCAGTATCCAGGTGTTTGCATATGAAATGAAAGCTGGGAGTCCCTGCATTCTTAAAAATTCATTACTATCTTTTCAACAAACAATAAGATCTAAATAGCCCATATATAGTTTTGATTTTTAGATGTAAAAGTGCATGAGTATATATCTAAATGTCTATGCTCTAAATTTTAAAGGCTTTAGGTAGCAAAGGCAGCTAATAGAAGATCTGTCAATTTGTTTAAATTACTGTTAACTTTAAAAAACTTTAAAATATCTATGTCCTCCAGGTAAGCTTATTTAATAGGTTAATTTATTCTCATATTATATAATCAAAACAGGCAAACTATATTTGAACTGAGATTAACATAATGACATCCCTGTAATAGAAAAGTCTTATCAGCTCCCTGCAATTATCAAATGTTCTAATTTAACTGACAGTCAAACAATAAGGAGGACAATTACAAAAAATCCTCTAAGTATTGTGAAAACATTCTTTATTATGCTGCAATCTTGGGGGAAGGGCATCATCATTCTCTTCTAACAATATGAAATTATTTCTGCCTAAAGATTATGTGGAATAAGAATCAGGTTTTATTTTACGTGAGATTCCAAGAAGAAATACCATTTCCTTCTTGTAATGTCCATAGTTGAAAATGAGTTTAAAATAGATGTATGAAGCAAATTTTGAAGGACAAATAAATAAATAAATTCATGTTCAGAGACATCCCCAAATTGGAATCCACTGTGCCCACAGGCAGTAAGAGACTTTTGCAGTGTTAAAATGCCTCAGCCCACAGCTTTTGACCCACTCCATTTTCCAATATAGAAGGGAGCAGGAAAGTCTTTCAATTTCTGCTTCAGAGAATATGCAAAGGACAAAAGCAGTCACCAACGTTTGTACTTGATCAGAACCAAAAGATAAAGACAGGCTCACCCATACACAAACGATACATATCGTTTGTCCAGTGAAATCACTGCATGAAAGGAAGAAGTTTGGGTACCCACAGGGATAGGCATAAAACATCTTATCTGAGCTGAACTTGAACCATCAGCTTAGTTACATTTAAGGGCATAATCCTGTACTAGCCACATAGCATCTGTGCCTTGAGATCCTTAGTTAAATACACTCCTAGTGCCTGATAACTAGCTTTCTGTAAGGATAAATAGAGAATTGGACAAAATAGCATTCAATAGCTTCAGTATTCTATACTTGTATAAAATTGATGAAGTAACTAATCCAAAAATTAGGGGGCACTCATAATACTGAATTTACATCCTAGTTATATTTTTCCATCTTAAAACTTGCAATAAATGTCTATACTCTTCATTTATATTATATTTACACATAAAAATATCAATGTGTAAGAAATTAGATGGGTCACTGTATAATGCAGTAGGCTTACTCCTCAGTAGACAAAGACAGCATTCTGAACTACTAGCATTTTTCAAAGAAATGTTGGTTATGTGTCTGAGTAGAGGGCATTCTCTTCCTGTGAGCATAGATGGGCTTGATACTGAAGATGTCCACAGCCCACAAATCATGGCCCCTGCTCCTCTCTCCTGCAAGGCCTTTAGATCATTTAGTATGTGGTTGTTTTGTATCGATCTTCACTTTGCATCTTTCAATGTACTTAATTATGCCATTTATCACTATCCCAGAAACACATAGATGAAAATATTTCCATTTTCTAAAGAATCCATATCATGGTTGTCATGGGGTACTATACATAGTCACTCAATAAATGTCTATGGAGTGAATATAATACTTATATATATAAATTTAATTTTTCTTTCCATAGTAGTTAACTTGCACTTATTAAATAAAAAGCTTAACTGCTAGAGAACTGTGCCAGCCTATATTATAGCCATATAGTACAGTGATCTTAGAAGGAATTTAGGGAAACCAAACAAAATAATTTTAATAGAAAATGTTTATGAAATAATGATTCACCTAGTAGATAAAATGTTCATATATTATGCTAAAACAAATCATCATACCACATCACCCATATTTTTATTGATAGAGATTGAAGCAGCTTCTACCACATGCTAGGTAAGCATTTTCCATAATCTATAGCCTCAGCTCAAGTCTTGCTATGTAGCTCAGGCTAGCCTTGACTTCATAACCTACCCATCTCTGTCTGCTAAGAACTAAGATTCACGCTTCCACAGCTACTTAGCAACTTGACAGAATTTTAAATAAGTTAATGAAACAGAATTTAGTTCCTTGGTGATTAAAGACCATTTCAGCAAAAATAAATTCCTATATTTCTTGCAATTTGAAGTGACAAACCTTGGTCTAAAGTCAAATGTCTGAACTGAAATCTTGTTGCATACCCAATAACTACATGGTCTAAAGCGATTTAACTTCAATATGATATAATGCCATCCTCATTAAAATAATAATTTGATAGTAGCATCTAGCATATACATAATAAAGATGAAATGGGAAAATGTACATAAAATACAATTGAGTCATGTAGGAAGTGATTGGGTAAATTTTAAATATATCACTTTAAGTATAAATCTAAGTATATCTCCATGTCAACTGAATTGACAAATGTTCTCAAGAGGTACAGAAACAATATTTATATGTTATTATTATATATTTATATATCCCTTTTATGGCATGGAGAGATGATGGTACAAAGAGAAGCAAAGATAGAAGAGAGTGAGAGTGAGAGGTGATACATCCGTAGGTTGAAGATGTAGAAAAGCCAGTTGTTAAATCCATACTTGATGATCTCAGAAACATAGGAGTCAATGGTGTATATCCTAGTATGCATCAAAGGTCAGTAAAGGGGTCATTGATTATGTAAGTTATGGTCCAATCAAATGACACAAGAATGAAAAGCATCATTGAAAAAGGTCGAAGACGACCCCGACGGGATTCAGCCCGCCCAGAAACTGCCAGCTTCCAAGTCCCATTCTCCACCAACAGGACAGGTGAGGAGAGGGTCCAGTCTACCCAGAGTTTGCCAAGGTCCCGATACTACAACGGACACCAGCCACACAAGGGGAAAGCCACTAGGAGATTGGCCCTGCTCCCACGACTGGAAAGAAACTGTGGACACATACCTACCAGGGGAGGAAGAGACTCCTTCTGTACCCAAAGGAAGAAATGATGGGAAGGAGACAATAAAAAATACCCACCAACAGAAAAGCAAATATTACACTGCCAGAAACTAGAGAATCTACACCACCCACAAGACCTGAACAGCCCATTGTGGAGGAAGCAGATGACAAAAACCATAAAAACAACTTCATGAAAATGATAAAGACCCTCAAAGAGGATATGAGAAAATCCATTAAAGACATGGAAGAGAAATCAAACCAAAAAATACAAGAAATGGAAGAAAAAATCCAAAAAATGCAAGGATTGCAAGAAATGGAGGAAAAAGCAATGCAAAAAAATTCAAGAAATGCAAGAAATGGAAGAAAAGACAAACCAAAAAAATCCAACAAATGCAAGAAAGATAGGAAAAGACAAAGCAAAAATTAAAAGAAACAGTGCAAGGGTTGAAATAGAGACAATAAAAAACACAGTCTGAAGAAATGTTAGAATAGAAAAGCTGAGCAAAAGTTCAGGTACTTCAGATACAAGCATAACTAACAGAATACAAGAGATAGAAGACAGAATCTCAGGTGTTGAAGATAAACTAGGGGAATTTGATTCACTGACCAAAGAAAACCGTAAGTCCAACAAATCCCTAACACAAAATATCCAGGTAATATGGGACACTGAGAAAAGACCAAACCTAAGAATAATAGGTATAGAAGAAGGTGAAGAAACCCATTTCAAAGGTACATAAAACATATTCAACAAATTCATAGAAGAAAACTTTCCCAAACTAAAGAAAGACATGCTAATGAAAGTACAAGAAGCCTACAGAACACCAAATAGAGTATAACACAAAAGGAAGTCCCCTTGCCACATAATAGTAAAAACCCTGAACATAGAGAATAAAGAAAGAATATTAAGAGCAGCTAAGGAAAAAGGCCAAGTAATATACAAAGGCAAACATATCAGAATCACACCTGACTTTTCCATGGAAACGCTGAAAGCCACAAGGTCCTGTATAGATATTCCATCAACACTAATGGACCATGGATGCCAGCCCAGACTGCTATACCCAGCAAAGCTTTCAATCACTATAGATGGAGAAAACAAGTTATTCCATGACAAAACCAGATTTAAACAATACTTATCCCCTAACCCAGCCCTACAGAAATTCTGAAAGGAAAACTCCAACCCGAGGGAGCTACAACCAGAAAAATATAGGCAATAGACAATCCTACCTTACCAACAGGCAAAAGAAAAAAAAAGAGTGGAAATCCACCTATAATTCCACCACCACCAACGATTTGAAAACAAACAAGAATGAGCAATCCATGATCATTAACATCCCTCAATATTAATGGTCTTAACTCACCCATAAAGAGACACAGGCTAACAGAATAGATTTGAAGACAGAACCCATCCTTCTGCTGCATACAAGAAACATACCTCAGCCTCAAAGACAGACATTACCTCAGAGTTAAGGGTTGTGAAAAGATTTTCCAATCAAGTGGACCCAAGAAATAAGCAGGGGTAGCAATCCTAATGTCTAACAAATTAGTTTTTAAAATAAAATCAGTCAAATGAGATGAAGGAGGACATTTCATACACATCATGTTGAGTTTCTGTCCATTTAGTTTTATTTTGGCTGTTGATTTGCTGTATATAGCTTTTATTATGTTAAGGTAAGTTCCTGTTATCCCAGATTCCTTTAATATCAGGAACAAGACAAGAATGTCCATTCTCTCCTTACCTCTTCAATATTGTATTTGAAGTTCTAGCTAGAGCAATACGACAACAAAAGGAGATCAAGGGGATACAAATTGGAACTCCTGGAATCCAATGTTAGAAAGGAGTTAAGATTTGGCTGGTTTAATCCTCAGAAACAGTTTTACTTGAACAAGGGGGAGCCCTTGTATTTACCTATTTATTTTAGGCACAATGATCACTCCAGAATGTATCTCTGTCACATTAAAACTTCAAATACATTTTTTTTGTGATCACAATAATTAAGTTTCTGAGATAGAGATCTAGGGTACAATGTTCATTTAATGGAAAAAATGGCCCTATATGACAAGAAGCATCTATATTCTAAACAAATTTCAAAGGTTCTACTCCATTCTTTTGTGATAAAATCTTGTTTATACTCACTTAGGAACAGATTTTCTTTTACACATGTACAGAAAGCTTTATTTAATACTTTTGGAATACCAAGTTTCCCAGGCAGTTCATAGCACAATGTTAGACAAACAACAACAAAATCTACACATACTCTCACTCTGAACTCTATTATGAATTGTCCATTGCTTTGAAAATTAGAACTTCAAAGCATTACTCTACAAAGTATGTGGTCAAATGCACAGCACCTTCACGTTCTGTATCTGCAGCTGCCACATTGATGTCATGTTTTACATGTTGCGTACTAGGTTAAAATGCAGGCATTTCATTGTCTTTTCTAAACTATTAGCATTTTAAAATTTATATAATTAAAGTTCATATTTTCACATGCCACTTATTTTAGTTATACAGGTTCCAGTATCTAATATTAAGTACATATAATTTCCCTGGATAGGAATATAAGGAATTTATATCTAGCATACATAATTATAAGTTATATTTATCTTATTGTTTGTTTTAATTATAAATTACATATGATGAACACTGAAGATTATAAGTATGCAAATGTTTGTTTACAAATATTTTTCATATATATGAAATTATGTGTCTGAGTGATTCATCTCAATGTATTACCTATATGTTTTTTCTTTAAGAACCAAAGATAAAACACAAAATATTTTTATATAAAGAAGACTGTGGCTCTAATAGCTTAGAGAGCCGTTTCTTTATGAGAAACTTGTCTTGAAAAAGAATCCACTCCATTAACTGAAGTAAGTGACTAGGCAATGAATGAGGCCCTCTCCTGTGGCTTCAACAAATTTATTCTTATGTCTGTTGTGACCCGTTTTATAAAATCTTGAAGAAACTTGTTTTTCTAAGTTGAAAATCTCCTATTATTCTTTTAAAACTCTTATTTTACATACCAATCCAAGTTCCCTCTCCTTCACATCCTCCCATGTCTGCCACCATTTCTGTACCCTACCCCCTATCCATTCCTCAGAGAGGGCGTGACCTGTCTTGAAGTTCTTTACTGGACTTGCAAAAGCCCAAATTTATTATATAAAGTAACTTTTCACATAGCAGTGGCCCAAATTATAAAATATAAAGACTTTAATTATTTATAAACACCTCTTATATGTATATCTATATCCATATATATTTATGACTATAAATATAACCACAAGTTGTATTTTAAATGGCTAAATAGACTAAGGGCATACACATCCTAAAAATCATGCCTATCATTATACACTATGGCACAAATTTATCATGTGACTTTGAAACTCCTGTCTTAAGATGAGTACCGTGCTAGAGAATTCATGCAGGAGTAGGAACAAACAAGAAAAATTTCATAAAACCAATTCCCACATCTAAAGGCTCCTGCAGCTCTGGTAGAGGCAGAAGAAACTCTTAAACCTCTTTAACAAGTCATGATTGCTGCATCCAAACAGCACAAGAGCCGGTCCAAAACTCATTTTGCCATTTATCAATGACCCATTCAGTGACTTTCACCTCACCATTAGCTAATTAATGCCTCACAGAAAATTGCCCCAAAGTAGAAGTTCCTGGGAAATGGGGATCCTGAATGGTTTGGGACTGCGATGTAGAATCTCAGGAGGTTACAACCATGCTTGCACTAGAACTTCCAGGTCTAAAGGACAGGGGGTATATAGACTGCATTGTCTAATAATCTGTAGCCGTAATTTAGTTCATCTTCAACAGGACTGCTGGAGTAATCTCACAAATGGGCAACTATGTTTTCCTCAGAGCAATGTATCCAAGAGAGAGCAAAGCAGAGGCTGGAACATCTCTTAGAACTCATCTTCAGAAGAGATAGATGGTCACTCCTACTGTAGTCTGTTGGTAACATAGTCATGAGAGGATGGTAACTAACTGTTGTTAACACAGCCAGGAAAGGTTGGTAACTGTTGATAACACAGCCCATTATTCATGCAATATAAGAAGAATATACAAAATCATGAATATTTATAAATTTCTCACAGAGCTGTGGTAGAATACTGTTTTTAGGTATGACTTTTGTTTGTGGTGCATTTGTTTAACTCTATGAAGCTGTGATTACTTGCGTGTCTAAAACACCCTGTGCTCCTAATAAAGGGCTAAACAGCCAATAGCGAAGCAGGAGCAAGGATAGGTGGGGCTGGCAGACAGGGTATAAACGGAAGGAGAAATGTAGAGGAGAAGCAAGAGAACAAGGAGAGGAGGACTACAGGGGCCAGTCATCCGCCAGCCAAAGAGTAGGAAGCAGAGAAAGGTATGCAGGTCTAGAGAAGGATAAAAGCCCAGAGGGAAAGGGTAGATGGGTTAAATTAGGAAAACCTGGCTGGCAGCAAGCCAAGCTAAGGCCAGGCATTCATAACTAATAA
This sequence comes from Mesocricetus auratus, assembly GCF_017639785.1. Lineage (NCBI taxonomy): Eukaryota > Metazoa > Chordata > Mammalia > Rodentia > Cricetidae > Mesocricetus > Mesocricetus auratus. The sequence continues at coordinate 2,945,540 of NW_024429218.1, read as the reverse complement.
TTTGATCCCATGTGGGATTTATTCAGGAGTTGGTTGGCTGGCCCTCCAAAAAAGACAAAAGATCAAAAACATCACAACATTATAGCACACCAACATGAGTCCATATTTACATGTAGGGCCTGAGAAAGCTGAGAAAGAACGGATAAGGATACGACTCCTTTAGGACACACTGCTATTTAGCTGGCAGTGCTCAAAAGAGACTAGAAATGGCAAGCTAAGCAAAAACTGCTTGTGGCAGCATAGGTACTGGCTTCCATAGCTAGAAAGGTTTAGTGCGGTTCTCAGGCAAAAATCTCTGACCAGGTTGTGAGCTCTAGGCTTGCCTTTCACGACCCTACCTGAGAGTGGACAGAGCCAGCTGATAGAGTTGCACCCAGAGGACACAGTTGTAGCTTAACAGTTTCATGTCTGCTCAGGCAGTCAAATAAGACTAGACATATGTAGTAATAGAGATCCGTATGGAAACGCCCCTAGATGTGTTCCAGTGTGTTTTACTATGTTCATAGGCTTAGGCAAGAAATAAAATTAGTATAGGCAGTAACAAAATAAATAAATCAATTAAAAATTACAAAGTCTTTAAAGAGACAGTAAGAGTAAAAGAAAAAAGTCACACAAAGATGTGAAATACAATGGGAGCCTGGGTTCTGTATAGTATTGTGTTGATTTTAAAGTTTTTCAGTGCTGAAAAGCAATGGACAGCTGATAAGAGACCTGGAATTGACAGAGGGATTGTTAAAATAAACCAGCCTATATACTTTAGGAATGCCTTAACTTTAAAAAAGTAAAAAATAAAAAAAATGTATTTGTCAAATGGTAAACAAAAATACTTTGGAGAAGCAGTTTTGCTTTTATTTCCACAGGAAACAAGAGGCTGTGAATTTGTTCCAGGTTGATATGGACCTGGTCTGAAACTTTACAGGTGATATCGATCAACAAAGGTTGTAGCTTGGTCTTCCCAGGATTTGGTCTTCATCTCCAATTTTCTCAGTGACCATAAAGATATTTTACCACATTCAGCAGGTAGACGTCTAGAGAAAACAGTGTCCTTGTATTTTGATTCTGCATTTTCCCAATCCTATTCTTTCTTCAGTCTTCCTCAAAATATCCTTTTTGTTTTTTTGTTTTTTTGCTTTGTTTTTCAAGACAGGGTTTCTCTGTGGCTTTGGAGGCTGTCCTGGAATAGCTTTTGTAGTCCAGGCTGGTCTTAAACTCACAGAAATCTGCCTGCATCTGCCTCTGCCTCCCAAGTGCTGGGAATAGAGGGGTATGCTACCACCGCCCAGCTCAACATGTGCTTTTAAAATGGGTGACAAAAAAAGATTTTAGTACTGGCCATTAATTTAAATATTCTGTATGTTATAATGGTAAGTAGAATTCATTGTATGAAACATTGCAAATTATATGCTTGAAGAAGTAGACCTTAAGACATTTGTTCATTAAAAAATTTTTTTGTTCATTATCCATGGTCTGAATTAATTAAAAATAACACATATAGCAATACAATAATATGATTTCATTGGAATGGTGATTGACTTGAGAAAGATATTTATAATTATCCATTTGCATTCCCTAAATGGTTTCCCGGAGATATAATGGCTCATGCATCCCTTTAAGGCAACTCCCATGAAAACTCCATGAATTATAGGGATAAGATACTCTACAATAAAGTCTATACCTTCCATATTGAAAGCTAACCAAGGACACACACCAAATACACTTAATATAGGACAAGAATTTTGACCTATGTTTGTATGTGAGGCAGAGGGTGGGGGGCAGGAGGTCAGATTGTTGAAGGGCAGATGGTATATAAGGAAAAAAATAACCAGAGGTATGTTTTTTAAAAGTCTTCTCCAAACAGCCTTTGTAAATTTGTCGTTAGATATATATCCTTGAAAAATTCAAGACTGTCTTCTACACAGTCTAAGGTTACATAATTACCATTAAAGGAAACTGTGTGCAAATTATAACTATGAAGGACATATTCTGAGGTTGTTACACTTGCACACTCTTCAATTATGAATTGGGGTGTTAAAAATACAAATGTGAAAGGAAAATCCTCATAGAAGGCGTACCAATGTGTTAGCCACTCAAGGCTTGTATAAAGAGCTGGAATATCTCCTAACTGGTCCTTGGTCACCAAATCTCCAGAGTGAAACCAGTAAACACGAGTACTTACACCATCGAGGGTTAATGTGGGAGCACGACAAAAACTAGCTCCTGGAATGTGTTTACAGTTGCTGAGATTCAGAAAGCACTTCTGAGACAGAATGATTTCTTTCAAGGGAAATGCTTCAATTCTCTTGTCAGTCAACTTCATAATAACTATGATGAAAATGACACAAGGCTCTGGTCATTTTCCCAAAAAGGTGGAATGTCAAATCAGCCTAGAAACTCATAATGAAAGAATCCTCAACATAGGACATAAGCCACTATCATATTTCCTTTGTGTTTAGTATGACAAAGCTTCAGTAAATTGGCTCTAAACACTAAAAACAAATCTTTAGCCTAACACAGGTCAAGTTCTAGTATGCTTAGGTAGAAAGGTGCAAGAAAAATTGATAGCAACCAGAGTGTTGACTAATTTACAGGACCATAAACCTTCAAATTAAATGCTCCTTTTCATCTTTTTAGTAAAAATCATTTCTTTCCTTAAATTTTTCCACTAGAGCACCACTGAACTGAACATATTAATTTGCATTCCTATACACCAGCCTAATGGCATTTCAGTGACACGTGACTCTGTGACTCTTTTTATTTATTAGCCATGATAGAGGTTGGAATTAAGGCACACAAAGTGAGAGCCTCAACCCCTGGACCAACACTCACTTTATATGAAAAGTTTAGTACACAAGTTTGAACACTTACAAAGAAAGGGATCTTTTTAAAAACATTACCAAAATAGAAGTTTAATATTTTCATTCTTTAAATGTGTCTTCATATTTCCTTTGATAACTTTACTGGGGTGTAGATGGTAAGTAATAGTGACACACATTTACAGTGTACAATGTCATCGGTTTTGACAGTTTTCCCATGAAAATATTACACAAACAAAATTCTAGGCATCTCCTTCACCCTTAACTGTTTAATCCATTAACTGTTGCTCCTAACACTAACTACTTTCTTACAAAGCTATCCATGTCCTTCAGTTGTTATGAGTTACTCTACATTTTCCCAGATTGAATAGAATCAGACTTACGCAGCATGCAGCCCCTTTTGTCCGGCTTGTTTCATTCCTCAGGATTATGTCATGTATACACATTCTCATGTGTTTTACTAGTTTTAAGAGTTTTTGGTTTTGCTTTGCATTTATACATATTGTGCATTAATGTATCACCCCTGTAATTGGTCATTCAAGTCTCTCCTTTTAAGTAAATAGCCATGTCTGTTATGCTGAATGATACAACATATGCTTCATATTTCAAGAGAATGACAATTTTTTGAAGGTTATATGACAATTCAGTTTTGCACCAGGAAAATGGTGGTTTATCCAGTAGTTACATATCATTGCTAACACTTGGGATGACCAGCCATCTAATATTAGTCATTAAGGAAGGTGTGTTAGTACCCCACTCTGGACTGGTATACAATTCCCCAATGCTGTTAACAGAGCTGTGAACCACTGGGAAAAATTATCTTTATGCTGTATGTCTTTTTTTAAATGTGCATATAGTACAGTGTCTAGTTTTATGGGATTTGACTCACTTAAAGCTGTGCAACATCTGTATACATGCTTAACAAATGTAGTGATCAAGATGCAGACCTGGCCCATGACTCCGAGAGGGCCCTGTGTGAAGCTTCCTCACACTGGAGCTCAAGCACAAACCTTCAGCTCAACAAGTCTCAGCCGTGGGTCTGCTGTATGGCTCCTCCTTCTTTCGAGTGTCACAGCAGCAGAGCCCACAACACACGGCTCTGAATCTGGCTCCTTTGATTATCACGATGTATCTGAGACTCATCCACATCATTATGCTTAGTCACAGTTTATTCCTATTTATTTCTGAGTATTTTTATACAGCGACTTTTAATTTTGTTTACCCTTTTGCCAATTAAATTCCATTTATGTTGTTTGCAGATTTTACAAATTAAGATGATGCTATTATATACATATAGGCTTTGTATAAAATTTATTTCACACATATATATATGTAACAAAAGGTTATTAATTTGAAAGAGGACAAGGTATGTTATTAATTTGAAAGAGGACAAGGTATCATGTGTATACATGACATGGGACAGTTTGGAGGAGGAAAGAGGGGGTGAAATGATGTAATTATAATATCCAAAACATAAAGAAGCTATTTTTTAAATCTTAATTTTACTTTTAAGTTACATATAAAAATTATTTCATTTATCTTCAGTAACCCCATAGGAGAAGATGGCTAAATTTAATGGACGGAACATAATAGGAAAGTTTGAAAATATTTCCAAGGTGAATCAGCCATCTTGCATTTTTACCAGCAATATATACTCCATATCCTTGTCCAACTTCACACTGATATGTCCTTTTCAGTAGATAAGCAGCATCACCTTACAAAAGCTCTAATTTCCATCTCTTTTGCCACTAATGGTACTAAGAATATTTTCTTTCACATGGTTGACAATTATACATTTTATTTGGCTTGAACCAATATGTAAAGCTAATTCATAGGGCAGATTTTTCAGTAAATACTGTTGGAAAATTTAGACATAAAATGCACTTAAAATTTTAATATACACTTTGAGTCACATACAAAAATTTACTCAAAATCAATTATATACTGAAATATAAATCCTAAAGCTGAACGTTTTATAAAAGAACACTTTTGCGACCACAAAGCACAAAATGACAAAAAAAAAAGCATAAGTCATAAAGAAATACAATGGTCCATTGGACTTCACCAAATAAAAGTCTCTTCAAAAAATGCAATTTAAGAGAAGATGAAACATTCTTCAAAACTTGTATGCAGGGCAAGATTTGTATCCAGAAATATCAACAGAGTTCCAAAGCTTAATAGTAATCAGAACAATATAAAAGTTGTCAAAGTACTTGAGTAGACTTCACCAAATAAAAGTTAAGGTTGCAAATACAAAGATATCAAATACGATTAGTTACTTTGAAAATGCAAATTAGAACTTTAAAGAGATACCACTGGATTAATGTTTGTTGGACTTGGTAAACACAGGAACACGGATCACAGCAAGCGGTAATATATCTATGGAAAATAGCAATTTTCGTACCCCTACTGATGGGGGACATGGAATGACATGCCCCACAGGAACACTATGGCCAAGAGAAAAGCATGTGTATGTCTGTGCATAGGACATGGATGTCCATAATGTCTTTACATGAGCAATTGAAAGATGGATACTTGTCCATCTTCCAGAAATAGTTTAGCACACTGTGATTTCACTACACTAGTGAGGGTACAAAATGCATACTTTTAGACCTGTAGACACAATGCACAGGAAGTAAAGAGGATGCTACACAGCATAAGGAAGTGTTTCTTCTTTGTGCTTAGAAAACAAAGCTAGCTCCTTACCTATGTACTTATAGCCTTCTTCTCCATCCACAATGGGTCTCAGCCACGTGGACCGAAGTCTTGTGCTAATGTTCACTTTGGCACCTTGAGGAGGGTAGAGTGTAAATAACAGTTCAATTGCATTGGCCTTTTTGATTACATCAGAGTATTTTCCTTGGCTGTCTGTAAAAAAGAAGAGAGAACTGGGTTTTTAAAAAGGTTTTGCACATTTTTTATGCCTTACATATTTACTAAAAATGAAAACTAAAAACTACTTAACAATTTTGGTGCTAAGCATTGTATTGAAAACCTAGGTTGTTCTAAATCAGAGTTACATTAACAAAAGTCATATTGCTCATACAGTCCTGACAAAATGAATAAAGTAAAGGACTTGCCAATGTTGTGCTCAGATGCTATCATTTTAAAGCAGGGATTGCCAAAGCTACACAAAACTTAAGTAATGAACCTCATTACACTAAACATTACATAACACAAATGAACACATTTAAGTTTTTAATTTCCAGCAAAGAGTAAATCAAGAGAGTCTGACAAAACTCTGAATCAACATGAAGTTTTATAAACTGGCAACAAAGAAAGAATTAGCATAGCTAAAATAACTTTTAAAAAGATACACAAGTTTCCTTTTCTTCAAGCATACCACTTGTAGGGGACAAAGAATTGCCCCAAGTTCTTTAATATAGTACCACATTGCATTACCAAGACACCTCTCCAAGGGAGGTCCTGTTTCTACACATGTGAAGAAATGGGTTCCCAGAAATTTCAAAACTTGTCCACATTTTACTCCACACAGGTATCATATTACAGCAAAGGAACACTTTTCAGCTAAATATTGCTTGGCTTCAGAAGTGCACCAGGAAATGGAACTATGAATCAAAAACTTATCTGAATTGCAGAGCAAAACAATCTCTGGTTATGGCCTTGGGTTTTCTTTCCCATTTTTCATTTCAGACTTTGGTTAGTAAGTCAGAATCCTAAAAAAAATTCAACAACTTCTGAGAAACTAAAAGGGGGTGTGTATTTAGTTGGGAGGAGGTGAGAAAGGATAACACAGAGATAGAAAAGGAATTAGAAGGGATTTTTTTTAAAAGATGCCTGAAAAAGACATATGAAATCTTTATTTTATATTTATCTAAAAATTACATGTAGTACATATATGAATGTGTATATATAATTTAAAAATTAAATTATACCACTTGGGGTGAAAATGCTTCCCCCAAGAGCCATAGATTATCTAACAAAAACCTCTTTTTTTCCCAAATAGTTGGTCAAGGGACTCCAAGAAATTCCCAAAACAATACTGTCTGATGCTGTTGCCCTCGGTTGCCTCCCAGAACTTGAAGATAGGTCCCTATTGCTGAAGACACCACATAGTTCCGGCATAGGATTCAGAGGGTTTGAGCTGAAGCTGACCTCAAAGCCCTCTCCTCAAGGACTAGCTTTCAAACTACAGAAGGTGGTGTGCAAGCTGTGAGGGGAGGAAAGCAAACAACAGTCCTTCTCATCGCTGATGCTTATGGACCACAGCAGTGACCTGACATCACTAAAGGTACAATAGGGGTACTTACACATTAGCAGTAACCAACGGCTCTAACGAGCTCAAGGCTCGCTCAATAGGAGGAACACTATGCCCAGAAAACTACACACAGGCAGTGAAGTCGTGGATCTTAGAAGGTGACCCACTATGGCCACTTTTCTAAACCACTGTTATTCCTAACTACATCCTAATTACTTATCTGTATACACACAGGTAGTGAAATTTCACCCTCATGGAAGAAGCTTTCTTCTGGAGCAGCAAAAGATCATTACCTAAATCAATGACTAATCAAAATTCTGGGAACAACTGATTGTGGAGTATCTGGCCCCAGTGAGAAATCTACAACACAACTCCTATACCCAAGGCTCAGGGAGCAAGGCAGAAGAGGAGGCAGAAAGATTGTAAGAACCAGAAGGCATGCTGTAAGATTGTACCTTCTAGCTCGCATGGGTACACCCATAAAGTCTCAAGAACTTGGCTATCTGAAACAGACCTGAACAAGTCCAGCAGCAGTGTACAACCCAATTTAGACAAAAAAATCTCACAGATCTCCACCCCTAGACAAAGAGCTACAGGATACAGAGTGAGAAGCAGTGCTTGGCTTGGCGATATAGGGGTAATGGGCCCCTTGAATAGTTAACCAATTCTGGGCAGTCAGCCCTAGAAACACAAAGGGGCAGGCAGCACTGAGAAGACCCAGCAAGTTGTATTTATGCATTCATTCATTCATTTGTATATGCAACAACAATGGCTAGAAGCAGGAGGCTTAGAATTGGGGTGGGGAGACATGGGAGGGCTAGGAAAGGAGGGGGAGAAATGACATAATTAGATTTTAATTAGACTTTTTATTTTGAAGGTAGTTAATATTCTGGAAAAACATTAGATTTTTATTATATAATTTTACTTAATTTAGAAACAATCTTATTTTACCTGTCAATCCCAGGTCCATCTCCCTCCCATCCTTCCATACCACCCACCAGCCCCCACATCACACACCCCATCTGCTCCCCTGGGAGGGTGAGGCCTTCCATGGGGGCATCATCAAAGTCTGTCATATCATTTGGGGCAGGGGCTAGGCTCTCCCCTGTGCTGTGTATCTAGGCTGAGAGATTATCCCTCCATGGACAATGGACTCCCAAAGTCCATTTGTGCTCTAGGGATAAATATTGTTCCACTGTCAGAGGCCCCATAGACTGTCCATGCCTCCTAACTGGCACCCACAAAAACTTCCATGGAATGCCTTACCGTGTTTTGCTTCTTTCTGTTCCTATTATTTTTCTTTATTTTGTTAAAAATCCCTTTGCAGGGAAAAAGTTTCACAGGATAGTTAAGAATGTGGTTTTGTTGGTAGGCAGAGAGCCAAGTTCCAAGGCCTGCCTTCATTGTCTTTATTGCAAGGCCAGGACCTCCACGTGGTGTGATCTCAGCAGAGGTCAATGGAGGCTCTGGGGTGTCTCTCAACTGGTGCCTAATGCAGAGCCACCAGCCAGGCAGGACAGTTTCCTCGCCATCCTCATCCTTAACACACCCTCCTCAGGGCTTCACAGTGTGGCGTCACCTCACAGTTTCTTCTGGAACCCTAGAAAGTGGCTTCAGATGGGATGCACACGTATGCCACCTCAGTAGTGTCCACCACCCCATGAGCTGGAGCTGCACCGTCGCTGAGGCCATGTCAATCTGGGGTGAGGAGTCTGCTTTAGCGTCCTCCCTTGTTGGCTTGGCAGCCACCTCACTCCCTATGTGGGCTCCGCTCTGTTCTTTAGAGTTGTTACTCCTCAATAGAAGTATGGTGGCTCCCGTTCCCATCAAGGGTTAATGACTCCTCAGGCTAGGTTTTTCTTACACAAATTCCTGGGTAGTTTCTGCCTCCAGACTGACCCTTAACTCAGATAGACTTTGAAATATTAAACAATTAAAAACAATTAAACCCCAATTGATGACATTAATATCCTAAAAATACCCGATTAAATTATACAGCATTTTATACCACCACATCTATTAAGTACTTAATGAGTACATTTGTAGTTTTCAGTTAGGATTTTCCAATAATAAGGAAATCTGAGTTAGGATTTAGCATTTAAATGTCACTGTACATCTTCTATGATTATTTTCTGTTTGGGGTTTGTGTGTGTGTGTGTGTGTGTGTGTGTGTGTGTGTGTGTGTGTGTGTGTGTGTGTAGGCCACAGGTCAAGCTTGGCAGTTATTAATTAGAACTGTCCACCTTGTTTTGAGTGACGGTGTTTCTTATTGACTTGAAGATCGTCCGGTAGTCCGGGGTGGTTGACCAGAAGTCCAAGGGATCTGACTGTTTCCACCTCCCACACAGGATTGCCAGTGTGTACCAGGACTCCAGGATTTAGAATATTATTTCATCTTGTTAGTGTGAGCAAACTACAAGTACAGTTATACTTCCTTTTCAAAATATAAAGTTAGAAATTATTCCTTCCTAACCAAACCAAATCCCAGACTTAAAATATCTTCCTATGTGTGTAGACATGTATTCATACACACTAGCCAAACGATTGTCTCTCTTTTTCATCTGTCAACAGAAAAAAAACAAGAGAGAACTCCTGGAAAGCAGAGGGGGGAACCCATTGGCCATGCTTGGGTCAGACTTCTTCAAAAAGTTGAGCAAGGAGCTCTCATGCATGAAGGAGGCTAAGAGTGAAGAATAGCAGCACAGGAAACTTTGGCTAAATCACACACCCTGACTCTCCATAGTGCACAAGATTAGGAAGTGAATTAACTGTAGCTGCTCCTCAAATCCATAAAGAGAAAAATAAAGGAAGTACGAGTGACTCTAAATTATCTCAGCGGCCTAATAGAAAAGGATCAAATTGCACATAAGCCTTTTCCTTTCCCACATTTATTTCATTCTAATTCCTTCATCTTGAAACTCTGTCCAAATCTATGTGTAGCAGTTCTCTTTTGTAATCCCAGGACTTGGGTAGAGGAAGGGGCATTATCACAGGCCTGAAGTCAGTCAGCCTCAGCCACAGAGTGAGCTCAACACCAGCCTGGAACCCTGGGCCCAATAAATACTATTATAAAATAATAATACATTATAAACTTGATAAGATTACCCTTAATAATTAATAAAGCATTTCGTTTTTCATAAAAGTTAATGCTTAAGTTTTAGGCAAACAAAAAGGTTACACTAAAATTTAAAATTTAAGCAATAGTACACAGCATGGGACTGCCATTTTCCTTGTCTAAATTTACAGTAGAATACATATACATCATTTGAGAGAATGTATGTGCTTGTAGTGTGTTTTGTGTATGGTGTGTGTGTGTGTGTGTGTGTGTGTGTTGTGGGGGTGGTATGTGGTAGGAGGTACTATGTGTATGAAAGTGTGTGTGTGTTGTGGGGGGCATGAATGTGTGGGGTGTATGTTTGTAAGTATGAGTGTGTGTGTGTAATTGTGTCTGAGTGTGTGACTTTGGGTGGGGGTGGGCAGGGTATGTGTGACTGTGTATGTTTATGTGTGTGCCATGAGTGTTTGGGATATGTATGTGATTATGTAAGTATGTGTCTGTTTCTGTGGGGGGGAGAGGGTATGAGAATATGTGGTTTGAATGTGTGATATATGTGACATAAATGTGGTGTGTGTGTGTGTGTGTGTGTGTGTGTGTGTGTTTCTGTGAGAGGTATGAGTGTGTATGGTTATCTGACAGAGGGCTCGTCTCCAAAATTTACAAAGAACTCAAGAAGCAAGTCTCCAAAATACCAAAGGATCTAATTAAAAATGGGGTATAGAACTAAATAGACAATTCTCAACAGAGGAGACTAAAATGGCTGAGAGACACTTGAGAAAGTGCTCAACATCCCTAGCCATCCAGGAAAAGCAAATCAAAACAACCCTGAGATACCATCTCATTCCTGCTAGAAGGGCTAAAATCAAAAACTCCAATGACAATTTATGCTGGAGAGGATGTGGGGAGAGGGGAACACTCCTCCATTGCTGGTGGGAGTGCCGACGCATACAGCCACTTTGGAAATCAGTATGGAGATTCCTCAGGAAAATGGGAATCAGTCTACCACAAGACACAGCAATTCCACTCTTAGGCATATACCCAAAAGATGCACATTCATTCAACAAGGATGTCTGTTCCACTATATTCATAGCAACAATATTTGTAATAGTCATAACCTGGAAACAACCCAAATGTTCCTCAACTGAAGAGTGGATAGAGAAAATGAGGTACATTTACACAATGGAGTCCTACTCAGTGGGAAAAAACAAAACAAAACAATGGAATCTTAAAATTTGCAGGTAAATGGATGGCACTAGAAGAAACAATCCTGAGTGAGATAACCTAGTCACAAAAAGAGAAACATGGTATATACTCACTCATATATGGATTTTAGACATGGATCAGGAGAGTGCCAGCCTACAATCCTACTGCCAGAGAGTGTGGGCTGATGAAAGCAGAGGCAGATACCCACAGATAAACACTGACCTGAACTCCTGGAATCCAGTGTCAGAAAGAGAGAACTAATATTGGGCAAAGGAGTTAAGACTGGGCTGGTTTAACCCACAAAAACAGTTGACCTGAACAAGTGGGAGCTCTTGGACCCCAGATGTGTGGAAAGCATGGGACTGACCCAGCACCCCTGAATGTGGGTGTCAGTGAGGAGGCCTAGGTAATCTATGGGGCCTTGGGTAGTATTTATCACTGGCGTACAAATAGACTTTGAGTGCCCATGCCACAATATGGGAGACTCTCTCAGCTGGGACTCTTGAGGGAGGGCCTAGGCCCTGCCCATCATCCACCATGGAGGGCCTCACCCTCCCTGGGGATCACAATTGAGATTGGGTGGGGGACTGGGGGGCCTGGTGGGGAGGGCAGGGGAGGAGGGGAGGGGATTGACATGTGAAACAATATTGTTTCTAACCTAAATAAAAAATAAAAATTATTTTTAAAAAATGAGTGTATATGGTGTGAATGTATGGTGTGTGAATGTATGTGAGTGTGTATGTGAGTGCGTGTGTGTGTGACTCTGTATGTGTGTGTTCTTATGAGTAAAAAAATTCACCTTACCTTTCATGTGCTTCTGATTCTTTCTAGGTTAAAAAAAGAAAAAAATAATATTTCTATTGATTCTAATAAAAAATGAATCTCAGATAGCAACTTTCTCCAATTGAATACAAAATAGATTTGGTTTATTTTTCAATAATATACCTCAATCTTCAGAAATGAGTCACCCTCTAACTTTCAATTTTATTTTTTACATTTCTCTAAGCTGAAGTTACTGAATGTCTGTAACTTGAATCTGCTTAATGATCATAAAGATGCTAATACTGTATTACTTCTAAAACTAGGTTGAGTGCATTTCAATTAGCCAGAGAAAAGCATACTGCCCCAGTGTCCAGGAATAGTGTGCCTGGCATTCCAGAGAGTAATCAGGGGTTGGGGGAGAAAGACAATGGCTTCAAGGTCAGGCTCTTGGGTACATAGTAAGGTCAAGGACAACTTTGGTTATATGAAAAGGCTCTGTCTTAAAATTCACACACCAACAAAGGCAACAATGTAAAAATCACCCACAAATGTCCCATTTTGTGGCTCTGATTCATTAGTGGATAGTGATATGTAGTTTATTTAAAGACAACATAGATAAAATCATTTTTCTCTGTGTGTCACAACCCTAAATCTGTCTGTCAAAATGCAATATAATTTTTATTAAAGTCCATACCTTCTCCAATAATTTTGAAGAATAAATTACAGAAACAATATAATCCAGGCCTAAATAAAAGAAGAGTTAGAAATGAATCTATATTGGCTGCGAAAGAAGTCCTCAGGATAATCCACCCTCAGATAGGTTCTCTTACCTCAGGACCTGTGCAGCTCAAGAGTGAACTACCTGGTCCTAACAACAGAGTCATGACAGACAAAAGACAGAATAACAAGTATTGGGATCCAGGCGGGTGGGGGGGGGAAGTGGGAAGAATGGGAGAAATTGGTGTCCCAAGGCCAAGACATTTCAGATGCCAGGCTGGGAATTCTCTTCTATGGCTTTCAGTTTTATCTTCTAAGCCTTTTTTTTAAATACTAGATGCAAGTCTGCCTGGGTATTCCATATATCCAGTGGTTACTGTTTTTATTTCATAAGCTCTGTTAGCATTTGGGTCTTGGCTGGCAATGTTTTGTTTGAAATTCTCATATGTTTTTCCAATGTACACCATGGAAACTCACTCCATTCATTCAGAAATTACTCCACAATGTCTATTTTATAATCCTTTTCCTTATCTTGCTTCTGCTCAGGTGAGGAAAGAAACCTATAAATCACACAGTTATTCTCTTCACTGAGCCTTTTTGACAATATTTCCCTTTTAAAAAATAATTTTTTGGTCCAGGGTATTTGCAAAGGTGATGCAACCAGCCTTTCATTTTCCCTCTGGACATTCTTTCCAAAGAGTAACTCTCTTTTAGATTTGTAACAGTCTGGATAGGCTAAACATTTCACAAATCATTTGTCCTGATTCTACAGCTTTCCTCAAACATTGTTCTTGTTTTTATTATAAGCAAGAAAAAGAAGGTAATCTGTACTTTCAGCTTTGTCTGGAATCCCAGAATTCAAGAGGCTGCAGTAAAAAGATCAGCCTGGAATACATGGCAAGTGGTAAGCCAGCCTGAATTCATAGACCTTATCTCAAAACTAAAGCTCTCTGCTTAGCAGTCTCCTCAGCTGAGTGTTCAAGGTCACACTCAAGTGAAAGGAAGGTCCAGTTCCAGTAAAGGAGCTGCTCTTTCTACACACCAACCTCTCCCCTACCCCCACCCCTGCCCAGTCTCATTCCTCACTCCCCTGGGAGCCTCCATAGAGGAGCCTTTAAGTTCCCTACTTCTCCCAACTCTCTTTATGGTTTAGATTTCTCTAATACAATTTACCTGCACCCCTCATTTTTCTCTGACTTTTTATTAACAGAGTCAATAATGTTCTTAATTCTACTAATCATCTGAAGCAGTCAAGGCCTCTTGTCTATCAGTCTCCCTGGTCTTCTCACATCTATCTACTTAAGAAGTTAAACATTTTTAGATAATCTATGCTGCCAGTGTCCTATCAAAAGGATGGACAGATAGATGATAGATGGATGACAGGTAGATGATAGATAGATAGATAGATAGATAGATAGATAGATAGATAGATAGATATCTTACTGAAGCCATTGGTAATACCCACAGCTGTGCTTATTGACGGAGGAATCTTTGATTCCATGGAATACATCATCGGAAAACAACTCTGTAGCCAACCACCTGCTGTGGCCTCCCACTCCTCTCCATCCACACCTCTAGCTGATCATGCAAATCCTTCCCTCCAACCTTCCTTTCTTATTCATCCTGTTATCTAACCCCCAACTCCAGCAGACATTCCCTGGGAACCCACCACTTAAACTCGCCAGAGAAGCAACTAGACCAACAGAGCAGGTAAGAGAGCTTCATATCTAATTCTCCAGTCTCACCCCTGGCTTTGTGGTGCCTTCTGCTGTGGCCTCTCCTCACTCTCAGCCCCAGCCCAGAGACTCGGCAGATCCTGATGTAACAGTCTGCTTTCCTTTCTCCTGTGGACACACTCGACCCTGACCCCAGACCATATCTCAATGCTAATTCTCAACACTTAGAAATACAATTTTACCGGGTGGTGGTGGCGCATGCCTTTAATCCCAGCATTCAGGAGGCAGAGGCAGGCGGATCTCTGTGAGTTCGAGGCCAGGCTGGACCGACAGCCTCCAAAACAACACAGAGAAACCCTGTCTCATAAAACCACAAAAAAAAAGAAAAGAAAAGAAATACAATTTTACCCAGAATCAGAGGGAAAACAGCTCTCATACTCTCCTAAGACCCAGAAAACAAACAGAAACCAAGGGAAAAACCTACACCCAAAATGTACAAGATCAGATATCAGCTCTTAGATTTACAATCTTCCCAAACTCAGAAGCCTAGACACTTGCATGAAAACACAACAAAAACAGTCAGAACGGTATGTCTCCACAGGAAGCCCTGAGTATTCTGGCATAGCTGAAGCACAATAAAAAGACCTTTATGTAGCCTTTATGAACATGTTAGAGGTCCTTAAAGAGTAAATGAATAAATCCCTTAAAGAAGTCTATCAAAACACCAACAGTGGAAAGAAATGAATTCAAGAGATTGAGACCTGAAGGTGGAAATAGAATCAATTAAAAAAAGTTTTTCAGGGAAATCAGGAGATAAAAAGTTTAGGAACTCAAGCAAGAACCTCAGAGGCAAGCCTTACCAAGAGAATACATGAAGAGATGGAAAAAACTCAGGCAATGGAGACACAAGAGAAAAAAAGGGATACCTTGGACCAAAAAAATGTTAAATCTAAAAAATTCCTGGAACAAAACGTCCAGGAAATAGGGGCACTCAGAAAAGAACAAATTTAAGAATAATGGGAATAGAGGAGGGAAAAGGAACACAGACCAAAGGAACAGAAAATTTTTTCAACAAAATCATAGAAGTAAGTGTCCCTAAACTAAAGAAGGAGATGCCTATCAAAGTACAAGAAGAATATAGAACACCAAATAGACTGGGCCAGAAAAGAAAGGCCCCTAAAAACGACACTAACATACATAACAAAGAAAGAATATTAAAAACTACAAGAGAGAAAGACTAAGTAACATATAAAGGATGATCTGTTAGAATTATAAATCTAAATTCTGTATGGAGATGCCAAAAACCAGAACAGATATTCCACAGACTCTAAGAGACTACAGATGCCAGCCCAGATGACAAGACTGGCAAATTTTTCATTCAGAATAGATGGGGAAAACAAGACATTCCATGATTAAGAAAATTTAAGCAATATATCTAACTATAAATCTAGCCCTACAGAAGGCACTAGAAAGAAAACTCAACCCTAAGAGGTTAGCCACACCCAAGAAAACACAGGAATAAATAATCTCAGACCAGCAGATCAAAAGTAGAAAGACACACACAGCTCACCACCACAATCAGAACAACAAAAATAACAGAAATCAGCAAACACTGATCACTGATAACTCTCAACATCGATAGTCTCAACTCTCTAATATAAAAAGACACAGACTAACAAAATTGATGTGAAAACAGGATCCATATTTCTGCTGTATCCAAGAACACATCTTACCATCAATGACAAACATAATCTCATGGTAAGGGGATGAAAAGAAATAGTCAAAGTAAATGGACAAAATAAAGCAAACAGGTGTAGCCATTTTAATATCTGTCAAAACAGACTTCAAGCTGAAACAAAATAGAAGAGATGGGGAAGTACTCTACACACTCATCAAAGGAAAAAAATCCAAGAGGGACATTGCAATTCTTAACAACTATACATGAAACACAAAACACCCAAGTTCGTAAAGGAAACAATATTACATTTAAATCACATATTGACCCTCATACACTGATAGTGGGAGACTTCAATACCCCACTTTCACAATAGACAGTTCATCCAGACAAAAACCAAACAGAGAAATGCTGAAACTAACAGGCATTTACAGAGCAATTCAGCCATGCCCAGGAGAATATACCTTCTTCTCAACATCTCATGGAGTATACTCCAAATTGAACATATACCCTCTTCCAAACTTGGAAACTAAAAAAAAACCCTACGAAATAAAAAATATGATAGAAATTAAGAAACAAATTAAAGAATTTCTAGAATTGGAACACATGACAGAGGGTCTAAGAGGCAAGTTCATAGCACTAAGTTCTTGCATTAAGAAGATTGGAGAGATACCATACTAGTAACATAGCAGAACACTTTAAAGCTCTGAAACAAAAGGAAGAAATCACACCAACAAGGAGTACATGACAGGAAACCAGCAAACTCAGTAAAATAGAAACAAACAAAACCCAAAGAACCAATGAAAAAGGAAGTTGGTTCTTTGAGAAAATCAATAAGATCGATACTTCTGCAAATTAAAAGGTAGAGAGAGAAAATACAAATTAACAAAATTACAGATGAAAAGGCAGCTATAACAACAGACAATGAAGAAATTAAAAGAACCATAATCTGTACTGCACTACATTGGAAATTCCAAAATAAATGGATAATTTTCTCAATCATTGTCACTTACCAAATTTAAACCAAAATCAGATTA
Organism: Mesocricetus auratus; assembly: GCF_017639785.1. NCBI lineage: Eukaryota > Metazoa > Chordata > Mammalia > Rodentia > Cricetidae > Mesocricetus > Mesocricetus auratus. The sequence goes on along the minus strand of NW_024429218.1, from coordinate 2,928,380 downwards.
TCAAATTAAACAAACTAATAATCCCTAGTGAAATAGAATCAGTAATTAAGTCTCCTAACCAAAAAAGCCCAAAGCTAGATCATTTTAATCCAGAATTCATTCTACCAGACTTTCAAAGGCAAGTTAATGCCAATATTCCTCAAATTATTTCATAAAACAGAAACAGAGGGAACATTGTTCACTTTGTTTTCCAAGGCCACGGTTACCCTGATACCCAAACTATATAAAGACCTAGAAAAGAAAATTACACACCATTTTCTTTTATTAACATAGATGCAAACACTCAATGAAATACTTGCAAACTAAGTCCAAGAACGCAAAAAGAAGATAACACAACAAAACAAGTAGGCTCCATCCTAGACTTGCAGGGATGATTCACACACAGAAATAGATAAAGGTAGTCATCATATAAACAAAGTCAAATTTTAAAAAAAAACATGATCATCTTTAAATGCAGAAAAGGCCTTTGACAAAAATCAACACCTCTTCATAATAAAAGTCCTGCAGAGACTAAGGATAAAACAGACATGCCTTGATATAATAAAGGCGGCTTAAAAAGCAAGCCTATAGCCAATGCCACCTTAAATGGAGAGAAACTCGAGGAAATTCCACTAAAGGCAGGAACAAGAAAGGGTTGTCCACCCTCTTCTTACCTATTCTATATAGTACTTGAGATCTTAGCTATGACAATAATACAATTGAAGGAGATCAAAGGGATACAAATCAAAAAGAAAGAAATGAAAGTATCTTTATTTGTAAATAATATGGCACTATACATAAGTGAACCTAAAAATTCTACTAGACCTAAAACTGACAAACACTTTCAGCAAAATAGCAGGATACAAACTCAAAAAATCAGTAGCCCTCCTATTACAAATGATAAACGTGCTGACAAAGAAGTCAGAGAATCAAGTTCCTTTACAATAGTCTCAAACAATAAAAAATATACTGGGATAATTCTAACTAAACAAATGAAAGGCCTGTATAGCAAGAACTTACAGTCTCTGAAGAAAAAAAATTGAACATATCAGGAAATGGAAAGATCTCCTATAAACATGTATATTAATCCTTAATATAGTAAAAGTGGCCATCCTACCAAAATTAATCTACAGAGTCATAGCAATCCCCATCAAATTCCAGCACAATTTTACACACACACAGGATGGATAAAACAGTCTTAAAGAATCAAAGAACTGTGGAAGGCATCATTACCCATGAACTAAAGTTATAAAACAGCTGCAGTAATAAAAACATCTCAACATTGGCACACACACACACACACACAAACAGACACATTGATCAACAGAATCAAACTGAAGACGCAGATATAAATCCTTGGACACCTGGGAATGGCTGATTTTTGATTAAAAAAACCACACAGTGGAAAAAAAAAACAGAGAAAGATAGCATCTTCAACAAATGGTACTGCTCCATGTAAAGGTATCCAAACAGATCCATACTTATCATCCTGCACAAAACTCAACTCCAAACTGATGAAAAGACTTCAACATAAAAGAAGATAAGCTGATTCTGACAAAAGAGAACATGGGAGTCTTGAACACATTGGCATAGGAGGGGTTTTCTGAACAGAACAAAGTAGCATGCGTAATAAATGAACCTCGTGAAATGGGAGGCTTCTACATGGTAAAAGACACTATCATTTGCACAGACAAACTGTCTTCCTACAGAATGGGAAATTTTTTCTTTTTCTTTTTTATTTATTCTTCTCTCAAATGTTACATCCCAACCACAGGCAAGAGAAGAGGGAGGGGAAAAGATTTTTTACCAATAGAGACCTGATATCCAAAATATATAAAGTAATCAAAAAACTAGATATAAAGAAAACATGCAACTAAAATGGGATACAGATCTAAACAGAGAATTCTCAAAAAGAAAATTCAAAGGGCTGAGAAACACTTAAAGAAATGTTCATTCTTAGTCATTGGGGAAATGGCAATTTCTGTGAGATTTTTATTTTAAGCCCGTGGGTATTACAATGATGAATAAAACAAATGATAGCTCATGCTGGCAAGGATATGGAGTAGGAAGAACACTCATCCATTGATGGTGTGATTACAAAAAAAAATACAGCTACTATGGACGTAGGTATAAGCAGTTGCTCAGGAAGATGGGAATCAATCTACCTCATGATCCAACTATATCAGTTTTGCGCCTGTACCCAAAGGGTGCTTCATCCTACTACAAATTCATTTGCTCAACCATGTTCTGATTTTATATTCACAACAGCTAGAAATTGGAAATAATCTAGATGCCCATCAATGGATAAGAAAATGTGGTACATTTACAAGGTGAACTAAACTTGGCCATTTAAAAATGAAATCAGGAAATTGACAGGTAAATAAAAAGAACAAGAAAAAAATCATCCTGAGTAAAGTAACACAGACCCAGGAAGGAAAATTTGGTATGCATTTGCTTATATATGAATATTTGCTGGTAAGTCAGTGATAACCAAGCTACAATCCATAGAACCAGAAAGGGTAGGTATAGAGTAAGGAACCAGGAGGAAGAGTAAGACACTAGAGGAGACAGATTGATCTCATTAGTAAAACAAGATAGGATAGTTATGAGTGGGAGAAGAATAGGAGGATAAAGTAGGGAGGGAAGGGTAGGGAAGTGAATAATGGGAAGGAAAGATAAAAGTAAGGGCCATTTGAGGGGTAGCATGGAAACCTAATAGAGTAGAAATTTCTTAAAATATATGCATATATAGGCCGGGCAGTGGTGGCGCATGCCTTTAATCCCAGCACTCGGGAGTCAGAGGCAGGAGGATCTCTGTGAGTTCGAGGCCGGGCTGGACCGACAGCCTCCAAAACAATACAGAGAAACCCTGTCTCGTAAAACCAAAAAAAATGTATGCATATATAAAGGTAGTCTAAATGATATCAGCAAATAATGGGGGAAAGAGCGCCTCAACTGACCATCTCCTGTCACCAAATGAAGCATCCAATACCAGGAATAAGTTACATCTAATTGAGTTGTTGGCTAAAAGGCTTCCATGGGAACCTCCAAGTAGCCCAGGCTGTTGCAAAAAAATATAAGTTGCTGTCCAAAAACTGACAGCAAGTCCCCATTGCTGAAGACAACATCTATACAACTAGTTGAATATGGAGAATTCAAGCTGGTGCCTTCATAGAGTCTTCATTCTATGTTCTGCTTTGTTTGGAAGGTACTCTGAAAGCTACCAAACCAGATACAAGAACACCAAAGCAGCCACAAACCCTTTGATTTACACCGGTGTCCTGCCTTTAAGACATACTTGTGCAATGGTGGCCCAGAGCTTGTGGAAGTGTCCACCTAATACCTAATTGGGCTTAAGGCCCACACCTCAAGATGGTACATATTCCTGACACTGCTTGAGTGGCCAAGAACCTGAGACTAGATAGACCATGAACCTCGAACAAAACCAAATACTGATATTCTCCTAAAAGAACATAGCAATAAAATGACTCCTAATGACATCCTACTATACTCATAGATCGGTGCCTTGCTCATCAGAGAAGCTCTGTGGAAGAGGAGGTGAAAAAAAACTTTTTTCATTTTTTATTTTATTCTATTTATATTTTTCTCTCTTTTACAGGTCCTTGTGTATATAAATTTTGGCTTCCATTTTAACGTTTTTATGAGATTCCTGAAGTGTAAACAAATGGGTCACTGCCTCTGTATTTGTTTCTTGTGTCTTTTCTTGGGCTCTTTTCCTCGTATTTGTTTGGTTCTTTTTTTTCCTATTCAGATGGGTTAGCCGTTGTTCTGTCTTATTTCATTTTATTCTTATTCCTCAGAAGCCTTGTTTTTCTAATAGAAAGGGGGTAGATCTGAAGGAGAGGGGAGGTGTGGGCAGTTCTGCAAAGGCAGGGAGTTGGAGAAAGTTGAGAGGAGTACAGGGAAAAGAACTATTTTCAGGATAAATTCTATGAGAAAATATATGGAAATTTATATAAAATTATATGAAAAGCATTTTCAATAAAAGAAAAAAATGTAAAGCAGTCCTAGGTTGCTCATACTATATGATGCCATCTCTATATTTTACAGGTGTTAAAGTGACAAACAATACTATAAAAAAATAAAATCACTGTGTGTGTACAAGATGTGACTGTGAGTGTATGCCTCTTTGTGTGTTAGATATGGGCCTGGTGCCCCAATGTATGCTGTGAATACATGTTTCTCATATTGGTTGATGAATAAAGCTGCTTCAGCCAATGGACAAACAGGATGTACCCATGCAGATAGAACAGGCAGGGTGTAGGAGTGAGCCTCACAAAGCTATCTGCCCATGAGGGCAGGGATAAGGAAATTGCCACAGGTAGAGATAAAAGGAAGCGAAAGGAAAAAAGGATTTCCTCTTTTGGAAGCCGGCCGCGCTTCTGATTCCCAGCTTGTGTGCTTCTTTCTTTCTCTGGTAAATAAATATATTGTTTTCCCTATTGCATTGACTATCATCCTTAGCAGGGTTGCCAGACCAGGAGAAGGCTGGGAAGAGGAAAGCAGAGAGTGGGTCGTGAGTGAGATGCCATGTAGCTGCTGAGGGAGCAAAAGATCCAGACATCACCAGTAAGCCAAGACCATGTGGATATACACATATTAATAGAAATGCATTAATAATTAAAGAAAGCTAGGCAATAAGAAGCCTGAACCATTGGCCAAACAGTTTATAATTAATACAAACCTCTGTATGTTTATGTGGGACTAAATGGATGGGGGATCAGGCAGGACAGAAACCTCTGTCCACAAATGATCCTAGTTTGAGACCTTGTTTCTTATTATTCACAGCTATGTACACCAGGCTAGCTCGAGCTTCCCTAGTTTCTCCTATCTCTACCTTTCATTTCATTGTTAAAGTGTTGGCTCACAAATGTACAAACTGCTGATCTGATTTTGTGTCACTGAGTGATCTCCCCATCCCCCAAATCACTTCTAACATGTATAACTACTCAACTTTAGACTCCCTTGAATAACATCTACGAAATTCTGAGAAAATATGACAAAAAACTTTTACATACATGGCAATAAAAAACCCATTTGGAAGGAAAAAGAGCATCCATGATCTCTTCTAGGGACACAACACAACAGATTAAAATATATTTTACCAAAACATAGCCAACAAAGTTGAATCCAAATAAATACCTGAAGAATGATAAAACTAAGGACAGAAACTGTTAATCACGGAACCAGCATGTCAAACATCTGCAGAGCTTATAGAAGTACAAGTTTTAGAATACTTGAAAATGTTTCTTAAGAATCATATGACATTTATAGGTTGGGGAATCCTTGGGTAGAATGATAAAGGAAAGCAGGTGTTAAAAAATAGAACATAAAGAATTTTCACAAACCAGGAACATTCAAATATTTAAACTTCTAAAACTGTAACTTGAAGACCAGAAAAATACATGGTAATCCATGAAAATGCTTAATTTTCAATGGGTCATAGTTTAGCCAGACATTGCTACCTCCAGCAGTGGCGAACCTTGATTAACAGTGGAAGTGATAAAGGCCTCATCTCTGTGTTTATGCTCTCTTCCTTCATTGTTCAGATAAAGGAAAAGCAATTGGACAGAAAAATGCTCTTTAATCCCCATGAAAAAATTTTTATGAATGTGTTAGAAGTATACCTTTTCTATAACAAGATAAACTATCGCTGTCAGCTGCATTCTGAGTCAGTAAACGTTTGCCAACTGGGTCATCTCGCCTGGCTGGGAGAAAAGTAATAGCTCCATAACATACTTGTACATTTGCTGAAAATGTTAGAATTTCAGAGTTTTGATTCCACAAATTATTTCTTAGAAATATTAGGGTAACTCAAGCATTTCCCATTGGGTTTCTTCCAAAAGAGCAAGATTAATTGCATGATATAAGCTTAAATAATTTATAAATGTGTATGAGGGCCACTGTGTTGTATTTAATTTATTTCAGAGGATAACAAGCTTAAAGCATAAGGAAAATTAGGGGCCTGTTATCTTTCCTTTTTAATGAGACTTTAAAGATTTTTCAAAAATGCTATGTGGAAACCAAAGGAAAAAACAGATTATCGGGCACTGTGATAAAATGAATTGGCAGAAATAAAAAAAAACAGATTGTCTTTAGTGGTCCGTGGCAAATTGACAGGAGAAAATCGTTAAATTGATAACAAATATGAGCTCAACACATTGTATTATCTTGAGGAAATAGGGGGAAAGTTCACACAGTGTTGCTCAGGAAATGCTGCGAGAAAAACCTTCAGAAAGTACAAAATAAAGAAAAAAGGATGGTTTTCGCTAAATTCAAACAAATGGCTTGAGGGCTGTGGGTGTAGCTTGGTAGACAATCAAGTGTGGGCTAGGTGGGTGTGAAGTCCTGTGCTCCGCCCTAGCTCCCCCAAATGAATGTGACTAACTGGCCACCTTCCCCCCTTAACTGACTTAGAAGTACCTTTTATAAGCATCACATTTGCACCTTGACGACAAAGTGGCTCACAGAAACAGCTGAAGGAGGAAATACTTACCAACTCACAGTTATCTGGGAACACAGTCCCGGGGCCAACAGTGGCAAGTTGCAAGAGCAGGAGAGACTTAGTTCGTAAACGGGAAGGCTGTGGCAGCGCCGTGGGAAACTGAATAAAGAGAACTAGACTTAAGCTACAAAAATGGAAATCATATGTACTAAACTGTGACTTGCCCATAACATTGTTCTCCTTTAACCATGAACCATGCCTGAGATCTTGCACTGGCAACTTCTCCCTCTCCTCCTGAAGCGGTAGATGGGCCTTTGTGACCGCTTAGTTTCTACACATTGATGCAGAATGCTCAGTTCAAGGATTAACACAACTTTCCAGACAAACACATGCCTGCAATCTCAGAACCTGGGAGGCTGAAGGAAGAGGCTAATACAAGTTCAAGCTTTAGTGAGGACCACATAGCAAGTCCCATCCTTAATAAAATAGACATCGACTAGATAGAAATGGCGGAGGGCACTGTGCCTGCTTGTCATCTAGGCAGCCTCAGCAAGCTGAATCGGGAGTTCTGCAAGACTCATGAGAGAGTGCTTTATGGTCTAGGTGTGTGTGTGAATGCTTGTGTCTTAACTTGCTTTGTCCACCGTTGTCACTAAAAAAAAAATCATGACGCAAGCAATTTAAAGGAGAATGGGTTGATTGGGTTCACAGACTGAGGGTGCAAGGACACAGTCCCCACAGTAGGGCAATCAAGGTGGCAAGAGCTTGAAGTGGCTGGTCACCTTGCACTCACAGTGGGAAGGCAGAGAATGGTGGGTGTCAGCGCTCAGTTCACTTCCTCCTTTTCATTGTAGTTCAGGTCCTCTTAAATGGGTGTTAGTTACATTAAAAAGTAGGATGCCTTGTATTAGAAAAAGAAAATGACTCTTTATTTCAGAGACAGAATATAGTAGTTAACCTCAATTGTCAACTTGATGAGATACACCTGAGAGGGATTGTCTTGACTGACTAAGTTGGTTCTGCTAAGAAGACCCATCCACTTTGGGTGGCACCATTGACTGGCCTGGAAACCTGAACTGCCAGGACAGGCTCTATAGCTACATAGAGAAACCCTGTCTCAAAAACACAAAACAATTAAAATTAAAATATAAATAAATAAATAAGCAAGCAAACACACAAAGGCTGCTTCTCTGATGCAGCTTCTCTGGAATCTTCCTCCAGAATTAAAAAAAAAGTTTTACATTTCAGGTTGCATCACCATATTTACATTGTTGGAAATAAAATGGGAATATTTTATTGCACACACACACACACTGCAGCTGTCTGGTCACCTATGTTGACATGTGATCGTCTGCATATCTGGTAAAACAAAATCTTTCCCTAAACTTATTCCCCTAAGCAGTAGATTGATAACACAAACTAAAGAATATTGGGAGGAGTGGACGGGAGGGAAGGAGGAAAAGTTTATAACAATTTTCTGATTTTAAAGATTTTAAAAGCAAAAAAGACTTTCATAGATAATGCGCAAACACAGACATAGACACACATGTTTCCTTCAAAAGGAACATATTCAGCAATGAAACAGAATGGATTCTTTGTGCAAGTTAACTAGCCAAGAGAATAGCTGAATTCATGGTGTTATATGTTCATTCAAAGGCTGGCTGACTCAAAGATGAATATTTAAAGTTCTGAATAAAAATAGAAATACGGATAAATGACACAATTTTGTAAAAAAATATTTCATTCAATATATTTTTATTAGGATCTCCCCTCCCTCCAATTTCTCCCAGATCCTCCCAACATCAGTACCACCCAACTTTATTTTTTCTTTCTCTCTCTTTCTTTAAAACAAAAACAAACAAAATAGCAAGAAAACCAAAATTATTCACTGTATTGATTCCCATAAACACTAGACAGATCAATATCACAAAGTGAAGAATATCAGGAAGGGCTGGAAGGAGAGGACACGGGAAAGGTTGCAAGGAAGGAGAAAAATGAGGAAAAAGTGTCTCTTATACAAAAAGAACTAATACAAAATCAAAATACATGAGTGAAAGACCAATAATACCAAAATATTTCCAAACAAAGCAAAATGAAACAAAATCAGCTCACAGCTTACAATTATTGATATATCTTATTTAGAATAGTTTAAGATGTAAAGTGTCATTTTACTGAATAATAAATTGCATAAGCAGAATAGAAATAAAGTAAACAATCAAACTATATCCCTGGAAAATCTTCACATCTTTGAAAAGTGTATAATCATTTCTAAAGAACTCTGGGGGGCAAAAGAGAAATTACAAAGTACTTTGCCTTTGAACGAAAATAGAAACACTATATAGTAACACATGTCAATTTTAAAAATGTAATTCCAGAATATAATACTTTTCAAAACAACCTTTTAACCTTAAGATGGTAGAAAAAGAGAAAAAAATACCATGAAAACATAATAAATACACACACACACACACACACACACACACACACACACACACACACACACACACACACACCTGGCTCCATATCCTTCCTGGTCTACAACTTAGCAAGAAGATGTCAAATTTACCAGAGGCCAGGCCAGATTTAGGGACATGTAGGCCCCCAGATCCCAGAGTGTACACATACTGGAAATGAAACCATATTAGTCACCAGAATAATTGGACATTTAGGCCAGAAGACCAGAGAGAAAAGAGAAACCAAGGAATAAAAAGCCCATCTAACAAAAATGAACACAGAAATCGACATCCATACTTATAATCATCCCCAAATGCAGATGCTTAAACACTAGTGTAAGAATAAAATCAATAACAAAAAAAGCAATATGGCATCACCAGAGTCCAGCAATCATATAACGATAAGACCTGAACAATCCAACACAGATAAAAATTACCTTAAAATTAGTGTATGAAGATGATAAAGGTCCTTAAAGGGATATGAAAAAATCCCTTAAAGAAATTAAGGAAATGACAAACAAAACGAAAATTGGAAAAAAACAATAAATCCATAAAAAACAAAGAAAAACAAAACAAACAGAAAAGAAAGCTAACTGAAAATGAAAATAGAAGCAATAAAGAAAACACAAACTGAGGGAATCCTAGAAATGAAAAATCTGTTAAGCAAACAGGAATTACAAATGCAAGCATCGCCAACAGAAAACAAGAGATGGAATACAGAATCCCGGGAGTTAAAATTGCAATAAAGGAAATAGATTCATCAGTCAAAACACAAGGGTTAAATCTAAAAAGCTGCTATCACAAAAATTCTAGGAAATTAGGGACACTATGAAAAAAACCAAACATAAGAATAGTAGTAATAAAGAAAGTAGAAGAAACCCACTCAAAAACCAAAAGAATATATTTAATAAAATCATAGAAGAAAAATTGGCCAACTGAAATAAGGACATACCTACAAATGTTTACAGAAAACCAAATAGATTTGGGTCAGAAAAGAAAATACTCTTACCACATAATATTGAAAACACTAAACATACAGAACAAAAAGAGAAAGAATATTAAAGGCAACAAGAGGAAAAGGCCAAGTAACATATAAAGACAGACCTATCAGACTCATACGTGACGTTACAAGGGAAACCCTAAAAACCAGAAGACTGTAAAAGACCATGGATGCCAGCCCAGACTATCATACCCTAGAAAACTATCCATCACAATAGATGGAGAAAACAAGGTATTTCATTACAAATTTCAATTTAAATAATATTTATCCACAAACCCAACCATACAGAAGGTATTGGAAGCAAAACTCCAACCCCAAGAAGTTAACTATACCCACAAAATCACAAGCAATAGATAATCCCACACCAGCAAAACCCAAAGAAGGGAAACACACACACACACACACACACACACACACACACACACACACACACACAGAGAGAGAGAGAGACAGAGACACAGACAGAGAGACAGAGACAGAGAGAGACAGAGAGAGAGAAACACACACAACCAACAATAATAATAAAATAACAAAAATTAACAATCATTGGTCATTAATATCATTCAATATCAATGGACTCAATTTACCAATAAAAAGACACAGGCTAATGGGTTGGATACAAAAACAGGAGGCATCATTCTACTTCATGAAAGAAATACACCTCAATATCAAAAATAGACATTACTTCAGAATAAGGAGTTAGAAAATTTTTTCTAATCAAATGGACCTAAGGAGAAAGCTGGTACAGCTATCCTAATACCCAACAAAGTAGACTTCAAACCAAAATTAATCAAAAGAGATGGAGAAGGGAATTTCATATTCATCAAAGCAAAAATTCATCAAGATAATGTCTCAATTCTGAACATCTATACCCCCAAATTCAAGGGCATCCACATTTGTAAAAGAAATATTACTAAAGCTTAAAATACACATGGGATCCCACACAATAATTGTAGGAGACTTCAACACTCCATTCTCACCAGTGGACAGGTCATCCAGACTGATACTAAACAGAGAAATATGGAAGTAACATGTTATGACTCAAATGGACCTAACAGACATCTACAGAAAATTTCACCCAAACAAAAAAGAATATACCTTTTCTCAACATAACATGGAACCATATCCAAAATTAAGCATATTCTCTTGACCACAAAGCAAGTCTCACCAGACACACACACACACACACACACACACACACACACACACACACACACACAAACCTTGAAATAATCTCCTGTATTTTATCATTCCACCCTGGATTAAAGCTGGATTTCAACAAAAAAGAAACAGCAGAAAGTCTACAAAACCCATGGAACCTGAATAAACCTCTTCTGAGTTACTACTAGGTCAAGGAAGAAGTAAAGAAAGAAATTAAAGACTTTCTAGAATTGAATGAAAATGAAGGCACACTATACCCAAACATATAGGACACAATGAAAGTAATGCTAAGAGGAAAGTTCATAGCACTAAGTGCCTTCATGAAGAATTTGGAGAGATCCCATACTAGCTACTTCACAGCACACCAGAAAGATCCAGAACAAAAAGAAGCAGACACACCTAAGAGGATTAGACCACAGGAAATAATCAAACTGAAGGCTAAAATCAGTAAAAATAGAAGCAAAAACAACAATAGAAAGAATCAAAGAGTTGGTTCCTTTAGAAAAATCAACAAGGTAGACAAACCCTTACCCAAACTAACTAAAAGGCAGAGAGAGAACACCCAAAATTAATAAAATCAGGAGCAAAAAGGGGGACATAACAACAGACTCCAAGGAAATCCAGAGAATGATTAGGTCATACTTCACAAACCGGTACTGCACAAAATTGGAAAATCTAAAAGAAATGGAAGAATTTATTGACAGACACCCTTTACCAAAGTTAAATCAAGTCAAAATAAATTAAATTTAAATAGACTTATAGCCCCTAATAAAATAGAAGCAGTCAATAAAAGTCTCCCAACCAAAAAAGCCCAGGCCCACATGATTTTAAGCAGAATTTTAGCTTTCAAAGAAATGCTAATACTATTAATCTTCAAAGTATTCCATGAAATAGAAACAGAAGGAACACTGCCAAAATCTTTCTATGAGGCCACTGTCACTCTGATACCCAAACCACACAAAAACTCAGGAAAGAAAGAGAATTACAGACCATTTTCTTTCTTGAATACTGATGCATGTATACTTAATAAAATACTGTCAAACCAAATCCAAGAACATAAAAAAAATCCCCCATGACCAAGAAGGCTTCATCCCAGAAATTCAGGGATGGTTCAACATAACAAAATATGTTAATGTAATTTACCATTTAAACAACCTGAAAGAAAAAAAAACACATGATCATCTTGTTAGATGCTGACAAACCCTTTGACAAAATTCAATACCCCTTCATGATAAAAGTCTTGGAGAGATCATGGACACAAGAGACATACCTAAACATAATAAAAGCAATATACAGCAAACCAATAGCCAACATCAAATTAAATGGAGAGAAACTCAAAGCAATTCCTCTAAAATTGGGTACAGCCACCATCCATACCTATTTGATATAGTATTTGATGTTCTATCAACAGCAATAAAACAACTAAAGGAAATCATGAGGATACAAATTGGAAAGGAAGAAAGTCAAAGTATCATTAGTCACAGATGATATGATAGTATAAATAAGAGACTCTATCAGGGAATTCCTACTACTAATTAACACCTTTATTTAAGTGGCTACATGCAAGACTAGCTAAAAAAATATAGTAGCCCTTCTATATACAAATTATAAATGAGCTGATAAAGAAATCAGAGAACTGATACCCTTTACAATAGCCTCAAATAATACAAAATATCTTGGAGTAACCCTAATGAAGCAGTTGAAATACCTGTATGACAAGAACTTCAAGCCTTTGAAGAAAGAAAGTGAAGAAGGTATCAGAAGGTAGAAAAGATCTCCCGTGCTCAATGGATCAGTAGGATTAACACTGTAAAAATGTCATTTTGTGCTCATACTGTTCTCCCCTATTTTTCCCTAACTTAACCTTCTTGCTCTCCCCCGGCCTCCTCTCTCCTCCACTTCTCCCCCTCTCTTTTTCCCAGCTCCAGAAGATCTTGCCTCATTCCCCTTCTCTGGTGTACCATGCATATCTCTCTTAGGTTCTTTCCTGTTTCCCAGACACTCTCAAAGTGGGATTGTAGGCTGGCAATCTCCTGGTCCATGTCTAAAAGCCATATGTGTGTGAGTACATACCATATTTGTCTTTTTGTGAGTGGGGATAGGGTAGAAGGCTGGGGGGGGGGAGCTGGGAGCTGTGGGAGAAGGGGAGGAAGAGGGAGCTGGGATTGACATGTGAAGCAAGCTTATTTCTAATTTAATAAAAATGTAATAAATAATAAAAAAGAAAATGTTGCAGAAACAGAAAAAAACATAATAAAGCTGTCCATCTTGCCAAAAGCAAGAGTCAATGCAAAATTCCCATTAAAATCCTAACATAATTCTTTACAGAGCTCGAAAGAACAATACTCAACTTCATATGGAAAAACAAAGTCTAGGATTGCTGAAACAATCCTGTACAATTAAAGCAATTATGAAGGGAGGAGGTGTGGATTGGAGGAGGTGGGAATAGAAGGGGAAGTTATGAAGGACTAGGTGAAGAGAGAGGAGAAACTTCAGCCAGGATATAAAATAAATAAATAAATTTATTTTTAAAAAGTTGATTCTTAGAAATGATAAAATCTGAACAAAAAGTAATACAAAATTGTAATCAAGAATGAGAGTTGGGTGACATACCAGTACAGCATTTCAGATTTTAAAACAATCACACAAATATTTGACTAATATTTTTTGCAAATGAATTCAGTGGTACTGATGAAATTGGTAAATTCCTATAACGACACAACTTATCAAAGCAGCCCAAAGAACTAGATTGTGTCAATAAAAAACAGTTTAATTTATATGTAAGCATGGGTTCACAAAAAAAATTCTAGTCTCTTGTAAATTCATTGATGAATTCCACCTAATGTTTAAGAGGAAATAATGTGATTCTGTGGAATATTTTCAGATATTTCCTCAGGATAAAAACTCTTCCCAATTTGTTACATGACTGGGGATTTTTCCAATATAAGAATAAGGCAAATGCATTAAAAGATAACAAGAACAATTGTTGCTCATGAATATAGCCATCAAAAATCCATATACATTCACCAAACTAAACACAATAATAACATTAGATGGGATAATACATGATGAGAATGTCGGATTTATTCCACAGATACTAGTTCCATTTACCTATTGACCCTAAGATTCTAACAAAGAGTAATTGAAAATTCAGTAAATCCATCATGTCAAAAAAGTTGTCCTACTGAGAGCTACTAGTATACATATTCACACCTATACCCACATTCCACCAATCACAACAAAAATACAGCTGAATTGAAATAAACAAGAGCTCTCAGCATCCAGCAAAGAATGAGCCAAAATCCTGCATTCTACAGAAGCCTGGATAGTCTCCTAGAAGAAAGGAAAAAATGAGCCTCTGCTTCTCCATCTCCCCACAGCTGAGATGGGCTTAGAAACAGGAGGAAATCAATGAAAGAAAAGGGTAATTACGAAACGCCAGGGGCCCTCTCCACTACCACCATACATACCACAGTCTTTGTTCAGAGACTACTGCAGCCTTCACAGGCTGTGAGCCCATCTTAGGAAGCTCTCTGGGGCCAACCTACTAAGTGTCCCCAGAAAAGTGGCAGATGCATGCCAGTACCTTATGCTTCCCGATGAAAAGGAAGTCACTGTTAGTGTACAACTGACAAGGGGTCAGTGAGTGGTCACTACACCCTGCCAGCCTTAAAATCCAATTATCTCTCTTCGAGCCCCAGCCAGCAACATGTCCACAGACTCTACACCCAACCAGCAGCATGTCCCCAGACTCTAGGCCCAACCAGCAGCATGTCCCCAAACACTACGCCAGCCAGCAGCATGTCCCTATACACTAGGCCCAACCAGCAGCATGTCCCCAGACTCTAGGCCCAACCAGAAGCATGCCCCCAGACAATACGCCAGCCAGAAGCATGTCCCTAGACACTACTGCCAACCAACTACACAGCTTATCAAAATCCCTTGTCAGCAGCCTACCCTTGGGATGAGCCAAATGGTGTTCTAAGCATTGTCACATGTGATACCTCATCTATCACAAAGTCCTTTATATTGCTACTGCATTTAAGTTGTTGTTGTTGTTGTTGTTTTCTTGAAACGTTGAGGACTAGATTTGCCCAATGCTCTACAACTCTAAATAAATGATTGATTTTTTAGCCCCAGTGTGGATTTGACTGGTTTCGTTTCTCCCCCTTAGCTTCACTGAAAACAAACCATACCAACAACTGTTTTGTTTTAGGGTAATTTTAGTGTGAAGTTTAAATGGTCTTAATAATAAAAACCTAGTGTCAGATATAAGGGTAAATGCTGGAAGATCAGATAGAGAAGTAAAGGTGCCAGGCTCTAGAGAGACTCCTTACATCTACCAAATCCTCAAACCGAAGGAGTGAGCTCCTGTCTCCTCCTGCCTTGTATTCCTCTCCCCAGACAGCTGTATCACTTCCTGTCTCCACCTCCCTAGTGCTGGGATTAAAGGAGTGTACCACCACTGACTATCCTCAATGGTTAACTAGTGGCTGGCTCTGCCCTCTAATCTTGAGGCTTTATTTGTTTTTGTTTTATAATTGTTTTTACAATTACCTAAAAGCTTTACTTGTTAACACATAAACAAAATATCACGGCAGGTAATGTTCATCCACTCATCTACAGAGTGGCCAGAAAATAGAAACATGGATAAATGTGTTCTGCCTTGTTTTTGAATGGCATTGTTATATAACTGTTACTGGAAATGCCGCTTCCTATTTGTTTGTGAATCCAAATACAGGGTCTCTGGGAATCTCCCGTGGTTGCTCTCTATAGCCTCCTGTTAGATACTCTGATCATTATCACTTAGAAAAGGAGTGGGGTCTTGCTAAGTGTCCCCGGCAACAGCAGAGATGAGATGAGGAGTCCCTCCTAAATGCATTTCCTGCACGGATTCTCCAAGGCCGGCTTCATTCACCTGCTCACAGCATTTTTAAATCATACTAAACCTGAAATCTCAAAGAAAGCAATGGAAATTTTGCTAGTATTTGTATGCCAACCTGATAGAATAAAAGCTATAATAGATGTTAGTTGGCTGAGAAAAGAAAGGATACCAAAGACTGTGAGTGTCATCCAAAATGTTGTTAGAGACAAACTGAGTCTCTTCAAAATTTTGAAAGCTAAATCAGTAATGTTTTAGTAGCAAAATACTCAATAATTTATCTATAGGTTTCAAAAAGACAAAGGCAACCTGTAGAAACTAGCTGTCCTTGTCTCCTGTGTGAGATACTAGGCTTGGGGATTATGCTTTACCATAGATTCAATGGCTTGTTTTTCAGGTGCCTTAGGCAGTCATCCAGTCTAGTAGACAGCTGATGTAAGTTACAACAATGAAGGGCATGGAGTACTTCTGTTGTTATTCTATTTTCAGCATGACTAGACTAGTGCAGCAGAAGTGTCAACCCTTGCCGTGTACCTTCAGAGTATTCCCATGTGTTTCATAGGGCAGCGCTGACTGTAGTGAAACCAACAAAAGGAGTCTAACTACCTTAAGCAGCATTATACCTCCTGTTCTAAAAGGTTTTGTGAAGATCACACATTCAAGAATAATAAGATAATTGAGGAGTGTCTCCATTCATTGGGATAAGGCACACATAGGACAGAAATAAAAAGATGCTCTCTGCTTCCCACATCAGCCTCTTTGGGTCAGATGTAGTAATTCCATGCTTGCCTCTTAGTGAGGAACTCAGTAACTGTTGATTGTTATATCAAATGAAAAGGTACTATGAAGAGTAACTACAAACAAAATTTTCATAATCACTTTTTAAAATATATGATATACCTTTTACTATTTTCACCACTTTAAGCACCCATGCAGTTCAGGGGTGTTGCTGGCAACCCTGGTCATGTCCAGAATTCTCTTCATTTTGTGAAACTGAATCTGAATATTCATTAAGCAGTGATCTTTCATTTCTATCTTGAAGCAACTCCTGGAAAACCATGATTCTACATACTACCTCCAAGATTGTGTCTACTCTTTGCACTGAGATAAGTGAGATTACAATATTTGTCTTTTGTAAGTGACTCCTTTCAGTTAATATGCTTTCCTCAAAATTCATCTAAGGTATAGCACAAGTCAGATTGGATAAGTGTAAACTTGGATTGCTTTCATGTTTTAGTTATTATAAACACTGTTATGAACACAGAATTTTCTAATATCTCTAAGACTCAGCTTTCAGTTCTCTTGAATGTATATTCAGAAATGGGGTTTCTAGATTGTATGCTATAATTCTGTTTTGCTTTATCTGAGCAGCGTTAATTGTACTCAGTAGATTACAGGACAAAAAGAGGACAGGAAGTTTGGAAGGTATGGTGTGGGATCTTGGAGAAGTTATAAAGGGAGAGCAACATTTCTCAAAGACAAGAATAAAGAATATCTGTTGTACTTCCGAGCCTTTGTTTATATCAAAATGTTCAAGAAAAGAAGCATAATATACTATAATATGTTAGCTTAGATTTCTTTTCAGAATTAAAAGTAACTGGAAACAATGGAAGATTCCAGCATAACAAGTTTCTAATTAATAGCAAAGTGAAGTCTAAAAGAAAAATAAACCAAAACAAAAAAGACAGGTAACAAACATATATCCAGCCTAAAGATACATGTGGCAATGTACAACATTTCTGAGACAGGAAATTTCAATGAAAGAAGACAAGTTGTATCAAGATTTGGATTAGACGCAATAACTATCTCGTCTTGCTTATGCCACACTAGCTCCTCATTTCACTGTCAAAGAAGTGATAGGAGACTAAAGACTGAAGGAGTAGGAGTAAACATAAACGACATTATGGCTTATGGCGAGGGTTAAAAAGATATGTGCCAATTCCTTTAGAACTACTTAAAGCAGACCAAATCTAAGCCAGAGCGAAAATGCAGACACCCAAGAACCATGAAGAAGTAAACTGCTAAGACTTCATAGTCTTCTCTTTAAGAAAAGGAGCATAAGTTGTAGAAAAAATAGTCCTACTCCTTAAAAAATCAGGTAATTTAATAGGCTTTATCTGTTACATATGTATCATCAACTCTTTTGGTAAAGAACACTTACAGTAGACTGTGTACTTGCATGCGTGTGTATTGTGGAGGTCAGTAGTTAACTTCAAGAATTGTCCTCACTTTTCTTTATCTTACTTTTTTCTTTTACTGAAAATATATTTTTTTCATACAGTACATCTTGCTTACATTTCCCCTCCCCTATTCCTCCCACTTCCTCCCCATCTCCCTTCCCATCCAGATCCACATCCCTTATATATCTTGTTAGGAACAAGTATCTAAGTGATAATAAAATTTAATAAGATAAAGGAACAACTGAATAGGATTTTTTAAAACCCTGAAGTAAAAGAGTGCAAGAAAATGCACAAGAAACCTAAATAGATACAGAGACCCACTCATTCACACACTCAGGAATCCCATAAACAAATAAATAAATAGCAAAAAAGATGAAATTTAAAAAAAGGAAAAAAAAAAAGAAAAGCCCTCACATGACATTATGATAAAGAAACCTCCAAAGACACCTTGAGTTCATTCTCTGCTGAACATCTACTGCTGGGCAGGCAGCCTGCCTGTAAGAGTAGTTTGGATTGCCAGAGAGTCTCCCTTGGAGAAAACTAAATTTTCATTTGGAAATTTTTATCTATTGGAGAGAGCATGTGTCTGCCTCTCCTTTTAGCTCTAGGACCCCATCTAGTGGGAACCGGTGCAGGCAGGCCCAATGCATGCTGCCTCAGTACCAGCTAGTTTATATGTACATGGGTAATGTGGTATATAGAAGGCCTGTTTCCTTGGCGTTCTCCATCCCCGCTAGATTTCACACTCTTTCTGGCTCCTTTTCCACTGGGTTTCCTGAGTTCTGAGGGGGAGATTCAGATTTGGTGGAGACGTACCATTTAGGGCTACGTCTTCCAAGTTCTCCGGCTCTCTGCACATTATGTGGCTGTCTTCGTCTTATATTTGAGACCAGGTATCTCGCCGAGAGACAGGGTCTCTCACTGAAACTGAAGCTGGATTGGCTGGCCATCGGGCATCCTGAGTCTGCTTCTCTACCTCCTAGCACCAGGGCTACAGATGTCCATCCAGCTTCATGTGGGTGCTTGGGGTGCAACCTCAGATTGTCATGCTGTGCAGCAAACCATCTATCCACTGAACCACCGCTCCAGCATCTCTAAATATTTGAACATGTAGTATCTATCAAATCATTGATGAATTATTATCATGCTCGTGTTAATAATTTACATCTGTGCTAAGTAAGTTTCATGAGTTGCCAACTCGGGTGTACTGTCTGGAATTCAGTTATTCCAGCGTGAGCCCCGATGACATCAGTGTTCTATAAGAGCACATGCTGAATGGTAAGGTTCTCATGGGATGCATGGCCATCGAAAGAAAGGATCTTTTTCAGAGACAAAAAAAAACCATAATAATGACCTTCTTCAGTCAGATTAATAAAAACAATCACTGTGCAGGGCAGTCTCCAGGCCACTGGAGGTAGGTGTTTCCAGACATGATAGGCAAGAGGAGAAGTGTTGGAGGAGCAGATGCCAATGGAAACCATCCTTTCTTTCCCTTCCTTCCTTCCTTCCTTCCTGCCTTCTTCTCTTTCTTCCTCTCTTATCTACAGCTCCAATCCCCATGAACAGAACAGTGAAGCAGTTGAGCTTCAATAAAGCAACAGGAATGCTTGCTACTGCTTGAATTTCTGTCTTCTCCTCTTCATTTCACGTGTGCCTTTTCATCTTTTCTCCACTAGGATCCCATTAGTTATCATGGAAACAATGACTTGTGAGAATGGGAATAGAGACGTTAAGTATTTCCAATTGAGGCAAAGTGCCACGCATCCAATTCTCAGAACTGGCTTTATACCACAGTTGGAGAGCAGCAAAATTAAATCAGAATTAGACTGCTGAATTATTCTGGATTCAACTCTAGGAGGCAGCCTGCTTGTCTCGGCAGGAGAATCTGCGAATCTGAGCTGCTGAAATGATTAGGCAATGAACACCACACTGGGAGAAAATGGATTTGTAGGAAGAAGGGATAAATAAAAATCTTCCATCCCTCTGCTACAGATTTTAAATATCCCTTTGGTGTGAGGTGCAGGAATTACTGCATTGAGAAGCTGTTTGTACTTACAGAAATAGCATGGTTTCAATCATTTATAGACTATCCTCTAATTAGGAAAAATAAAAAGACATCCAAGTCATGTTAGAAATGCACTTATACACAAATGCGATGTGAAGACTGCCAAGCTTAAAGTGCCCAGTAACAATTTGAACCTTATTCTTTAAATCATGAAGGCAAAGGATGATCAAATAGAGAAATCCACAATGAGCTGCTATAAACAAGTACATCTTACTGCTGCTATTAGCCATAATTGGGTTTTGGAAGGAAACAGAAGCCGGGTGCAATAGAGGTAATTAAAAAACAAGCTTTTGCTAACACTAACAATCAAGAAGTTGTGGTTCTACAGACTCTGAATACATTGTGGTACCCTGAAACTAGTCTATTTTTAAATAAGTAGTGTGCTTCTCCTTCTTATAACACTGAGATATAATCTGAGCTAACAAGCTATTTACAACCCATTTACAGCAAAGAGGAGCACTTTCAGAATCCAGAATTAGCATAGAAATCTCATTCTTAATCCTGGAGGACTGAAAAAAATATCAGTTATGAAATCATGATAGCTAAGTAACAAGTCCCTAAAGACTGCATTATTGTAACTACAATCTCAACACTAAGCATATAAGTTTTTCGCCCCTTAAAAAGAACCCATTGTTCTGTTTAAGGTTCCTATAACATTTTGATTAGGTACATTAAAGCATATACTGTATTTGAAATATGACAGAAGATTATCAAAATTAAAAACATATTGAATATAAAAGAATGATTATAATTGTCACACCAGATGTTCAGCATATCTGGATAAATAAACATACTTAGTTCTTTGCAAAAGTTCAGAAATAAAAAGTGAAAATTACCCCAGGAGACCCACTAAATAGGACCTGTCAGGAAGTCCTCAATCACGTGGCTTTGGAGAAGTTTTACTCTCAAAGGAATAGCTTTCCATATAACAAGTTAAACTTGCTTACTTCCTTTTAGGTAAAAGGCAGAATCATAAATCTTCATGATATTCATTTTTTTCTTTCTGATTGCCTATAACATCATCCACAAACAGTTCAGTTAGCCCTCCCCCAGGGTGCTATTCTAGGCCGTATTACTGACCATATTATTGTTCCCAACACCAGGCTCATCCTGTGATCCTGGGATTCAGAGGACTGGCCAATGTACCAGGTGCATCTATGCAAACCACAGCCTCCATCTCAACCCTCATGTTAGGACCCAGACCCTTCCTATCCCCAAATTAAAGTATTTGATGTAGTGAGTATTTTGTATATTTTAGTCCAATCTAGGATTGGTCTGTTGATCTTGGCTGAGTTCTCTAGACTTGCAACTCACCTTCTAAACCCTATTGCCAGATCTGTCTAGCTTTCCTCTTTTGACAGAGTGGTACATTAGCAAACATATTTCTGTGGTGAGGATTGAATCTTATGGTCAGGCAGTGAAAACCTCTGAAGGTCCTTGAAAAGATGGATTTTCTTAGTATGAGAAAAGACATGGAGCCTTTGGCATCTCAGGACCTGAGAGATCAGAAGCCTGCAAATATGTGACTTGGTGAATTTCTTAAGCATGTGTCACTATTGACTAAATTGGCAAGAATGGAAGGCTAGAGAAATGCTTCAGTGGTTAAGATGGTTGGTTGCTTCTGCAGAGCACACGGGTTTAATTCAAAGAACACACATATCAGTTCACAACAGTTCACAGCTCCAGTTTCAAGGAATCTGACACTTTCCAGTCTTCATGGGTACCAGGCATGCATATGGTGTATAGACATGTATTCAGGAAACCACTTAGACACAAAAATATTAAAATAAATATTTAAAAACTTCTACATTTGAAGAATGTTAACACTTAGGGTGTTGTTTGGGAACTATTAGGCAAGTGTACATTAATAAGTTACTTGGAATAGTGCCTAATATACAGTAAGATCAAATATTCACTGCTGTGGCATATTAGTTGAAGATGTGTTACATTCATTTATGCTGTGTAATTTTTTAATGATGCAAAAATGTGTTGTGTTCTTTTATGTTTCATTTGTTTAATACTGTGAAGCTGTGTTTCTTTGCTGCCTAAAACACCTGACTAGTCTAATATAGAGCTAAACAGCCAATAGCTAGGCAGCAGAGGGACAGACAGGGCTGCCAAGCAGAGTGAATAAATAAATAGAAGGAGAGAAGGAGGAGTGAATAAAGAAGGAGAGGAAGATGCCAGAGGCCAGACACACACCCAAGCACAGAATAAGAAGTAAAGAAAAAATATACGGAAATAAATAAAGGTAAAAACACAGAAGCAAAAGGTAGATAGGATAATTTAAGTTAAGAAAAGCTGGCTAGAAATAAGCCAAGCTAAGACAAGGCATTCACAAGAAAGTGTCTCATGTGATTATTTGGGAGTTGGGTGGTGGGCTTCCAAAGAGGAAGAGTAAAAAAATCACTACATTTCATAATAATTATTATTTCAGGTACAGAGACAAACACATGAAAAGTCAATGGCTGTGCCACTGGAGATATGTCAACAAGAACTTCACAGGTCTTTAATAAGAGATAGGAACCAGCCTGGCTGGTATCCATAAGACCTTCCTCTATTGCCTGGGAAATGGCTGGTACAAGACACTGGACCTTGTTACAAATTATAGAAATCTGAACCCATTCTCTCGCATAGTACCTCTCCAAAAAACAGAGCAGTAAGTTATTAAGGATAGATGGGAAAACTTGTCAGCCTGGGTACCAAGTGACAGGTTATAATAATACATAAAGAAAAGAAATTTCTCTCCATTGATCTCCCATTAGACACAGCCATGTCCTGGTTTTGTGGGGCCTGGAGGGAAGAAACCATGCATGATACCTCTAGCCAATTTTAGACTACCAATAGACATTTTTGAGGAATTCCATGGTAAACAAAATAGCAGAGAATAATGAAGCAGTTCTGAGCCTCCTTATGGGATCTGAGTATATAACAGAGGCACAAGTCTCTTATCCAAGACACTCTATAGCAGAAAATCCTAGGAAGATGCTGAGAGTGAAGAAATCCTTACAGTCAATCAGTTCTGGTCATCACTAGAAATAACATATTTCTGTTATTATCCTTTGGATTCCACATTTCTACCATAGGAAAACTTACTAAAAGATTGGTCCCAGCTCAGGCGCTGCTGGGTACTGACGGAATATCTAGAAGGCATTGCCTGTTCAAGGAAGACTCATTATTGAGCATAGTCATGCTGGTAAGGATATAGAGAAAGGGGTATCTATTATTGGTGATAATGTAATCTTTTCAACCACTATGGAAATCAGTGTAGTTGTCCTCAGGAAGGTGTGAATACATCCACCTCAAGATCCATCTATATCACTCTTGAGCATATACCTAAAGGATTCCACACCCTACTACAGAGATACTTATTCATTCATGTTCATTACAGTTCTGTTCATAATAGCAAAAAAATGAAAATAGCCTAGATGTCCATCGACTGTTGAATGGATAATGAAAATGCATTAAATTTATACAATATGTACTAGCTAGATGTTTTAAAATGAAATTTCAGATAAATGGATGGATATAAAACCCATAAAACTCTCATCCTGAGTGAGATAACCCAGATCACAAAAGACAAACATTGCATGTTTTCTCTTATACATGGATGTTAGCTTTTAAGCCTTCTATAAGGCATACTACCATCTGAATAACCACAGAGGTTACTTATTGTGTAAGAGAGTGGTGAGGATAGGAAGATCGCCACAGGAAGGGAAAACAATAAAGACTTATAGGGAGACAGGCATGAGACTGGAACAGGAGAGCTAAGTGGGAAGCTGGGGGAGAGAGGTGGGCAAGGAAGAATGTGGGGAGGAACAGATAACGCTAATAGACATTTGAGACCTATATGGAAACCTACTACTGTAAAAGCTTCCTAAAATATATGAATGTATGAATATAATATACAAAAATGGAGTCACCAAATAATGGGGGAGACAAAGCCCCAACTAGACATCACTCACCACCAAGTAAAATCTCCAGTGTCAGGAATAAGTTACTTCTAATCAAATTGTTGACCAAATGCGCCCTATGGAAACTTCAAAACAACTTGGGCTATTGCCACAGCTATTGCCTGATTCCACAAACTGATTGTAAGGCCCTAATGCTGAAGACTGAACCTATATATTCAAATGAACATGAAAAAAATTCAAGCTGGTGCCTTCACCCCTTCCAACTAGTGTTCATGATACTGGAAGGTACACTGTATGCCACTAGTATTGATAGGTAACAACCACCCCAGCTACAAACCTTGTGATCTACAACAGTAATCTGCCTGTATGATATACTGGTGCAATAGTAGCATAAATTCTATGGTAATAACCAACTGCTATATGAATGGATTTAAGTTCCATTCTATGAGATGGAACCCACTCCTGATGCTATTTGAATGGGCATGAACATTAGGCTGTATAAGCCATTGCCGTAGGGGAATACAAGATATTATTGCTCTACTAAATGAACATAGAAGTAAAATGACTCCTAACAACATTCTGTGCCTCACCCAGCCATCATCAGAGAAACTTCCTCTTATAATAAAATGGAATGAAGAGAGACTTGTAATTGGATAATATTCAGAGACCGAGAGGTTTTGGAACACTCAGTCCAAAATGGGATGTTTTCATCAAATCCCACTCCTCAGTGCTCAGGCAAATATACAGAAGAGGAGGCAGAAAGATTGTAAGAACTAGAGAGGCTGTACGGCACCAAGGAAACAGTGTCTTCCAGGCACCACAGGACTGACACAAATACAAACTCACAGCGACTGTGGCAGCATGCACAGGGTCTGCATGGGTCTAACCCAGACAGGGTCCTAGTAATGACAGAAGGAAGTAGACAAGTGTCCCAACCCTAACCAAGAAGCTATCTGAAACTGACCACCACTTTACAAGGAAAAGTTAACTTTATCTAATGGAATCTCATTGGGTACATTAACCACACTTAAGGGCTCACAGCATGCTCAGCCATAGATGGCCTCCACAAAAAGAACTCATAGGTATTTGTGTAGACATTTTGTCTTGTATTGCATGCTTTGCTTGGGGTTTGGGGGGGCTTTTTTGTTTGTTTTGTTTTGTGTGTGTGTGTGTGTGTGTGTGTGTGTGTGTATCTTTGCTTGCATGTTGTTTTCCAACTTTCTATATTTTCATGGAATGTAAGTTTTTTCTGGTTTTTGTTTTGTTCTTTTAGTGTCTTATTCTGGTTTGTGGCATTTTTTTCATTTCTAGTTTGATTTCTAAAGACAGATAGAGAAAGAAATATAGCAAGGAAGGAAGGAAGGAAGGGAGGAAGGAAGGAAAGGAGGAAGGGAGGGAGGAAGGAAGGATGAACATGGAGTTAGGTGGGTTAGAGGATCTGGGAGAAGTTAGGGAAGGGCAACAGTGATCAGAATATATTCTATGAAAAACTTGGGAGGGGAAGTGAGGAGGAACTAAAAGGAGTATGTGTAGAAGAAACCACAGTCAGAGTTTTTTATATGAAAACAATGCTTTTTCAATAAAAGAAAAACATGAAAAAAGTAACCTTAGGACCCCTGGCCCCTTTCTCCCCCACTCTTTGTGGCTTCCTAGCCACTATGAAGAAAGCTCCAATCCACTACAATACTCTGTTCACCAGAGGAACCAAAATATCAGCACCAACAGTACCATAAAGCCCATAGCTAAAGCAAACTTTTCATTCTTTAGATGATTCCCTCAGGTATTTTGTCAGCAATGGTAATCTATTTAACATAAACATTAATGTGATTTACTTGCATTTATAGATTAATGATGATTCAGAACTCTTGAATTGGCTATGCTTGTTAATTTCCTTTCAAATAAAGTATAATCACCTCAAATGAAGGAATTTTTCTTCCCTAATAAATTTTAAATTACAGTTTGCTGGTAAAATTTGCATTTAATAAATATTAGTGGTGGTACGAATCAATAGAATGAAAATGTTGACAGGGTCAAATGGTCAATAATTGGGCAAGTGTTTCTTTTTTTTTTTTTTCTTTTTTTTTTTATTAATATTTTTTTATTATTCCATTTTAAATTTAGATAAGAAACAAGGTTGCTTCACAAGTCAGTACGAGGTCACTCTCCCTTTCCCTCCCCTCCTCCCGTGCCCTCCCCCCATCCCCCCCCGTTATCCCCTCATTCCCCCAGGGAGGGTGAGGCCCTCCATGGGGGTGTCCATAGTCTGTCATTTCATATAGGGCAGGGCCTAGACCCTTCCCCAAGAGTTCAGGGTGAGAGTGCACCTCACATTGTTCTATGGGAGTCCAGAGACCGTGTGTATACTTGGGATGGGTACTGATCTGCTGTCCAAGGCTCAATAGATTACCTAGGCCTCCTCACTGACACCCAGATTCAGAGGGTCTTGATCAGTCCCATGCTGGATTCCCAGGCTGATGCCTGGGATTCAAGAGTAAACCTTTGTCTGGTCAGCTGTTTCTGGGGGTTCAACCAGCCCAGTCTTAATCCCTTTGATCATCAGTCCTCCCTCTCTGATACTGGCTTTCTTGAGTTCAGCTCGGTACTTAACCAGCCAGTAAATGAAGTTTCTGTTTCCCAGACTCTCTGGCAATAGGATTGTAGGCTGGCACTCCCCAGATCTATGTCTAAAATCCATATATGAGAGAGTACATGCCATGTTTCTCTTTTTGTGACTGGGTTACCTCACTCAGGATGGTTTCTTCTAGTGTCATCCATTTGCCTGCGAATCTCATGATTCCATTATTTTTTTCTGCTGAATAGTACTCCATTGTGTAGATGTACCACATTTTCTCTATCCATTCTTCGGGTGAGGGACATCTAGGTTGCTTCCAAGTTCTGGCTATTACAAATAAAGCTGCTATGAACATAGTGGAACAGACATCTTTGTTATATGAATGGGCATCTTTTGGATATATGCCTAAGAGTGCAGTTGCTGGGTCTTGTGGTAGGTTTATTCCCATTTTTCTGAGGAATCTCCATACTGCTTTCCAATGTGGCTGAACCAGTTGGCACTCCCACCAGCAATGGAGGAGTGTCCCCCTTTCACCACATCCTCTCCAGCATAAATTGTCATTGGTGTTTTTGATTTTAGCCATTCTGACAGGAGTGAGATGGTATCTCAGAGTTGCTTTGATTTGCATTTCCCGGATGGCTAAGGATGTTGAGCACTTTCTCAAGTGCCTCTCAGCCATTTTAGACTCCTCTATTGAAAACTCTCTATTTAGTTCTGCAGCCCACTTCTTAATTGGGTCCTTTGCTGTTTTGGAGACTTGCTTCTTGAGTTCTTTGTAAATTTTGGAGATCAACCCTCTGTCAGATGTGGGATTAGTGAATATTTTTTCCCATTCTGTGGGCTGCCTTTTTGTCTTGCTGACTGTGTCCTTTGCCTTACAGAAGCTTCTCAGTTTCAGTAGGTCCCATTTATTAATTGTTGATCTCACTGTCTGTGCTACTGGTGTTATATTCAGGAAGCTGTCTCCTGTACCAATTCTTTCAAGGGTACCACCCACTTTCTCTTCTAAGAGGTTCAGTGTGGCTGGATTTATGTTGAGGTCTTTGATCCATTTGGACTTAAGTTTTGTGCATGGCGATAAACATGGATCGATCCGCATTTTTCTACATACCAGTCTCCAATTATGCCAGCACCATTTGTTGAAGATGCTTTCTTTATTCCATTGTATATTTTTAGCTTCTTTGTCGAAGATCAGATGTTCGTACGTGTGTGGGTTAATACCCGGATTTTCAATTCGATTCCATTGGTCTGCCTGTCTATTTTTGTGCCAATACCAAGCTGTTTTCAGGACTATAGCTCTATAATAGAGCTTGAGGTCAGGGATAGTGATGCCTCCGGACGTTGCCTTGTTGAACAGGGTTGTTTTGGCTATCCTGGGTCTTTTGTTTTTCCATACAAAATTGATTATTGTTCTTTCAAGGTCTGTGAAGAATTGTGCTGGGATTTTAATGGGGATAGCATTGAATCTGTAGATTGCTTTTGGCAGGATTGCCATTTTTACTACATTGATCCTACCTATCCAAGAGCATGGGAGATCTTTCCATTTTCTGAGGGCTTCTTTAATTTCTTTCTTTAAAGATTCAAAGTTCTTACGATACAGGTCTTTCACTTGTTTGGTTAGCGTTACCCCAAGGTATTTTATGTTGTTTGTGGCAATTGTAAAGGGTGATGTTTCTCTGATTTCTCTTTCAGCCCTTTTATCATCTGTATATAGTAGGGCTACTGACTTTCTTGAGTTGATCTTGTAACCTGCCACTTTGCTGAAGGTGTTAATCAGCTGTAAGAGTTCCCTGGTAGAGTTCTTTGGGTCACTGATATAAACTATCATATCGTCTGCAAACAGTGAAAGTTTGACTTCTTCCTTCCCAATTTGTATCCCCTTGATCCCCCTTTGTTGTCGTATGGCTATAGCTAGAACTTCAAGTACCATGTTGAAAAGGTATGGAGAGAGTGGACAGCCTTGTTTTGTTCCTGATTTTAGAGGAATTGCGTTGAGTTTCTGTCCATTTAGTTTGATGTTGGCTGTTGGTTTACTGTATATGGCTTTTATTATGTTTAAGTATGTCCCTGTTATCCCAGATCTCTCCAAGACCTTTATCATGAAGGGATGTTGGATTTTGTCAAAGGCTTTTTCAGCATCTAGTGAGATGATCATGTGATTTTTGTTTTTCAGCTTGTTTATATGGTGGATTACGTTGATGGATTTTCGTATGTTGAACCATCCCTGCATCCCTGGGATGAAACCTACTTGATCGTGGTGAATGATTGTTTTGATGTGTTCTTGGATCCGATTTGCCAGTATTTTATTGAGTATTTTTGCATCAATGTTCATGAGGGATATTGGTCTGAAGTTCTCTTTCTTGGTTGTATCTTTGTGTGGCTTGGGGATCAAGGTTATTGAAGCCTCATAGAAAGAGTTTGGCAAAGACCCTTCTGCTTCTATTGTGTGGAACACTTTGAGAAGAATTGGTATAAGCTGTTCTTTGAATTTGTGGTAGAATTCTGCACTGAGGCCATCTGGACCTGGACTTTTTTTGGTTGGGAGACTTTTGATGACAGCTTCTATTTCCATAGGGGTTATAGGTCTATTTAAATTGCTTATCTGTTCTTGATTTAGTTTTGGCAAATGATAGCTGTCCAGGAAGTCATCCATTTCCTTTAAATTTTCGAATTTTGTGGAGTACAGGTTTTCAAAGTATGACCTAATGATTCTCTGGATTTCCTCAGAGTCTGTTGTTATGTCCCCCTTTTCATTTCTGATTTTGTTAATTTGCGTGTTCACTCTCTGCTGTTTGGTAAGTTTGGACAAAGGTTTGTCTATCTTGTTGATTTTCTCAAAGAACCAACTCTTCGTTGCATTGATTCTTTGTATTGTTTTCCTGGTTTCTACTTTGTTGATTTCAGCCCTCAATTTGATTATTTCCTGGCGTCTACTCCTCCTGGGGGAGTTTGCTTCTTTGTGTTCTAGAGCTTTTAGCTGTGATGTTAATTCTCTGGTATAACTGTTTTCCTGTTTCTTCATGTGAGCACTTAGTGCTATGAACTTCCCCGTAGCACTGCTTTCAAAGTGTCCCATAGGTTTGGGTATGTTGTGTCTTCATTCTCATTGAGTTCGAGGAAGTCTTTAATTTCTTTTTTATTTCCTCTTTGACCCAGGGATGGTGCAGTTGAGCATTATTCAATTTCCATGAGTTTGTAGGTTTTCTGCAATTTGTGTTGTTGTTGAATTCTAATTTTAAGGCATGGTGGTCTGATAAGATGCATGGAGTTATTCCAATTTTTTTGTAGCTGCTGAGGTTTGATATGTTGCCAAGTATGTGGTCGATTTTTGAGAAGGTTCCATGTGGTGGTGAGAAGAAGGTATATTCTTTTTTATGTGGATGAAATGTTCTATAGATATCTGTTAATCCCAGTTGGGTCATTACTTCTATTAGACCCTTTGCTTCTTTGTTGAGTTCCTGTCTGGTATTCTTGTCTAGTGGTGAGAGTGGTGTGTTGAAATCTCCCACTATAACTGTGTGGGGCTTTAGATGAGATTTAAGTTCTAATAATGTTTCTTTAACGAATGTGGATGCCTTTGTATTGGGGGCATAGATGTTCAGGATAGACACTTCGTCTTGGTGGGTTTCACCTGTGATGAGTATGTAATGACCTCCTTCATCTCTTTTGATTGATTTTATTTTAAAGTCTAGTTTGTTAGATATTAGGATTGCTACCCCTGCTTGTTTCTTGGGTCCATTTGATTGAAAAATTTTTTCCCAACCTTTAACTCTCAAGTAATGTCTGTCTTTGAGGGTGAGGTGTGTTTCTTGTATGCAGCAGAAGGAAGGGTTCTGTCTTCGAATCCATTCTGCTAGTCTGTGTCTTTTTATGGGTGAGTTAAGGCCATTAATATTGAGGGATATTAATGACCATTGATTGCTCATCCTTCTTCGATTTGCGATGGTTGTTGTTGGTGGAATTATGGGTGGAATTTCGCCCCTTTGTTCTTTTGGCTGTTGGTAGAGAGGATTCTCTAATGCTTATGTTTTTCTGGTTGTAGTTAGCTTCCTTGGGTTGGAGTTTTCCTTCCAAAATTTTCTGTAGGGCTGGGTTAGTGGACACATATTGGTTGAATCTAGTTTTGTCATGGAATATCTTGTTTTCTCCGTCTATAGTGATTGAGAGCTTTGCCGGGTATAGTAGTCTGGGCTGGCATCCATGGTCTCTTAGTGTAGGTAGAATATCTATCCAGGACCTTCTGGCTTTCAGAGTTTCCATGGAGAAATCAGGTGTAATTCTGATAGGTCTGCCTTTATATGTTACTTGACCTTTTTCCTTAGCTGCTCTTAATATTCTTTCTTTATTCTGTATGTTTGGGGTCTTGATTATTATGTGGCGAGGGGATTTTTTTTGTGGTCCACTCTATTTGGTGTTCTGTAGGCTTCTTGTACCTTCATTGGCATGTCTTTCTTAAGGTTGGGAAAGTTTTCTTCTATGATTTTGTTGAATATGCCTTCTGCCCCTTTGAGGTGGATTTCTTCTCCTTCTTCTATACCTATTATTCTTAGGTTTGGTCTTTTCATGGTGTCCCATAATTCCTGGATGTTTTGTGTTAAGGATTTGTTGGATTTAAGGTTTTCTTTGGTTGATAAATCCATTTCTCCTAATGTATCTTCAACACTTGAGATTCTCTCTTCCATCTCTTCTATTCTGTTGGTAATGCTTGTATTGGTAGTGCCTGACTGTTTGTCCAGCTTTTCTATTTTCTGCCTTTCTTCAGATTGTGTTTTTTTTAGTGTCTCTATTTCAGTTTTCAACCCTTGCAGCATTTGCATTGCTTCTTGCAATTTTCTGTTTATCTGTTCGTCCGTTTGTTGCCTTTTATGAATTTTTTGGTTTGTTCTTTCTTCCATTTCTTGCATTTTTTGGTTTGCTTTTTGTTCCATTTCTTGGATTTTGTGCTTTGTTTCTTCTTCCCTTTCCTGCCTTTTTTGGTTTGTTTCTTCCTCCATTTTTTTCATTTTTTGCTTTGTTTTTTCTACCATTTCTTGCATTTTTTGCTTTGTTGCTTCTTCCATTTCCTGCCTTATTTGGTATGTTTCTTCTTCTAATTCTTGCATTTTTTGCTTTGCTTTTTCTTCCATTTCTTGCATTTTTTGCTTCATTTCTTCTTCCATTTCGTGCCGTTTTTGGTTTGTTTTTTCTTCCAATTCTTGCATTTTTTGGTTTGTTTTTTCTTCCATTTCTTGCATTTTTTGGTTTGTTTTTTCTTCCATTTCTTTGAGGGATTTTCCAATATCCTCTTTTAGGGCCTCTATCATTTTCATGAAAGTGCTTTTAAGATCGTTCTCTTCTGCTTCCTTCGCGTTTGAATATTGGGGTCTTGCTGGTGTGGAGTCTCTAGAATCTGGCGGTGTCATATTTGTTTTTCTGTTGCTGACTGTGTTTTTGTATTGTCTCTTTCCCATCTCTTCTTTTAGTGGGTGCAGAAAGAGCCCCTTCCTGGTCTGGGGACCAGAGTTCCCTTTTGGTGGGTGCTAGTAAGTCCAGTAATCTGGTGGTTCTTCTATGCCTTGTCCAAATGCTGGTCCGTGGGTAGAGAAGAAGAACAGGAATCTGGGGCGCTTAGCCTCCTACCTGGTCCCCTGGACCCTATGCTGGGTCCTGTTGTACCTGATCCGGAACAGCTACTCCCCTGGTCTCCCTGGTTCCTGTAGTTTCCTGGTCTCTTTGGTGGGAGAGAAGATCTGGAGTCTGGGGTGCCTGGCTCCCGCCGGGACTGGGAGCTCTGCGCAGTCCCCAGGCGATCTGCAGGCTCTGGAACTCAGGCCTGGAAGCTGGCCCTTTTACCTGATGATGCCAGAGGGACAGCCACCCCCCTGCACTCCCAGCCTCCTCTCCTTTCCTGGAATCGTTGGTGGGAGAGAAGACCTGGAGTCTGGGGTGCTTTGCTCCCGCCGGTATTGGGAGCTCTGTGCAGTTCCCAGGCGATCTGCAGGCTCTGGAACACAGGCCAGGAAGCTGGCCTGTTTACCTGATGCTCCCGCCGGGATTGGGAGCCCTGTGCAGCTCCCAGGCGATCTGCAGGCTCCGGAACACAGGCCGGGAAGCTGGCCTGTTCACCCGACGCTCCCGCCGGGATTGGGAGCTCTGTGCAGTTCCCAGGCGATCTGCAGGCTCTGGAACCTGGGCAAGTGTTTCTAGAAATAAAATATCATGGTAGAAGTAGAAAACTTTTGCTGTTTCTGAAATAAAAGTCATATTTAAATCAGCTTATATTTGTGACACATCACTACCTTTTAAATAATAATATTATAAAGCACTACCACTAGGTTATTTACTTACTATTCTAATTGCTTGGCACGTATGAAATCATTTAATTCTTCTATGAACTCAGAGACATGGGTCCATTTATTATTTCCACATAAGGAAAAGGACCCTGGGAAACAGCTAGAATAAAATTCACAAGGTGATGCCAATTTTTAGTTACAGATCCAAGAATCAGTGAGACTCCCACCACCACCACCAACCCTTAGAGGCCAGGCCAACATCCTGAACACACCAGGTAATACTGCCCTCCACCATGCCTTCCTGGGCTTGTCCAACATAACTCCTTTCTCTTTGCCATGTGACCCTGGCCCATACCTCTGTAGAAAGCTTTATACCTCATCATAGAAAAGGACAGAATCCTGAACCCCAGAGACTAGGACAACTCACTGAAAATCAGGCAGAAGCCTGCCACCCCACCAGAAGCCAGGCCACATCTGAATCCCAGAGGACTCCAGCCCAATTAGAGGCCACACACATACATACCCAGTAATTCAGGCCCAAATTTGGGCAGCAAGACCCTGCTGGACCAGTGGCCATCCAGGCCATCAGAAGTCCAGGACCCAGTGTGGGCAGAGACCCTTTACCCATGGGATCCAGAAAATCAGAGAGGAAACAGAAACTAAAGAAGAAAACACCTACCCAACAAAGACAACCAGAAATTGCCACTCCTAATCTAAATGCCTACATGTAATCACACAAACAACAACAGGAAAGGCAATATGTCACCACCGGAGCTCAGCCATCCCACTTCCACAAGCCCTGAATATTTTAACACAGTGGAAGCACAAGAAAACAATCTTTTCTTTTTCACTTTTTACTTTATTTTTTATTATTATTTATTTTTAAGTTTTAATTTAGATTAGAAACAAGGTTGCTTCACAAGTCAGATCAAGGTCCCTCTCCCTTTCCGTCCCCTCCTCCCGTGACCTCCCCCAAATTCCCCATTATCCCCTCATTTCCCCAGGGAGGGTGAGGCCCTCCAAGAGGGTGTCCATAGTCTGTCATTTCATCCAGGGCAGGGCCTAGACCCTCCCCCAAAAGTTCAGGGTGAGAGTGCATCTCACATTGTTGGATGGGAGTCCAAGGTCCATGTGTGTATTCTGGATGAGTACTGATCTACTGCCCAAGGCTCAATAAATTACCTAGGCCTCCTCACTGACACCCCCATTCAGGAGGTCTTGATCAGTCCAATTCTGGATTCCCAGGCTGACGCCTGGGATTCAAAATGTAAACTTTGTCAGGTCAGCTGTTTCTGTGGGTTAAATCAGCCCAGTCTTAATCCCTTTGGTCATCAGTCCTCCCTCTCTGTTACTGGCTTTCTTGAGTTTATCCCAGTGTTTAGCCATGGGAATCTGCCTCTTCTCCCATCAGCC
Source organism: Mesocricetus auratus (assembly GCF_017639785.1). Taxonomy (NCBI): domain Eukaryota; kingdom Metazoa; phylum Chordata; class Mammalia; order Rodentia; family Cricetidae; genus Mesocricetus; species Mesocricetus auratus. Next base: position 2,894,023 of record NW_024429218.1, on the reverse strand, counting down.
ACTGCATGAAGTTTCTGTTTCCCAGACTCTCTGGCCATGGGATTGTAGGCTGGCACTCCCCAGATCTATGTCTAAAATCCATATATGAGAGAGTACATGCCATGTTTCTCTTTTTGTGACTGTGTTTACCTCACTCAGGATGGTTTCTTCTAGTGTCATCCATTTGCCTGCAAATCTCAGGATTCCATTGTTTTTTTGTGCTTAATAGTACTCCATTGTGTAAATGTACCACATTTTCTCTATCCACTCTTCAGTTGAGGGGCATCTAGGTTGCTTCCAAGTTCTGGCTATTACAAATAATGCTGCTATGAACATAGTGGAACAGACATCTTTGTTGTATGAATGGGTATCTTTTGGATATATGCCTAAGTTGCTGGGTCTTGTGGTAGGTTTATTCCCATTTTTCTGAGCAATCTCCATACTGATTTCCAAAGTGGCTGAACAAGTTGGCACTCCCACCAGCAATTGAGGAGTGTTCCCCTTTCACCACATCCTCTCCAGCATAAATTGTCATTGGTGTTATTGATTTTAGCCATTCTGACAGGAGTGAGATGGTATCTCAGAGTTGTTTTGATTTGCATTTCCCGGATGGCTAAGGATGTTGAGCACTTTCTCACGTGCCTCTCAGCCATTTTAGACTCCTCTATTGAAAATTTTCTATTTAGTTCTGCAGCCCACTTCTTTATTGGATCCTTTGGTGTTTTGGAGACTTGCTTCTTGAGTTCATTGTAAATTTTGGAGATCAACCCTCTGTCAGATGTGGGATTAGTGAATATTTTTTCTGTGGGCTGCCTTTTTGTCTTGCTGACTGTGTCCTCTGCCTTACAGAAGCTTCTCAGTTTCAGGAGGTCCCATTTATTAATTGTTGATCTCACTGTCTGTGCTAGTGGTGTTATGTTCAGGAAGCTGTCTCCTGTACCAATTCGTTCAAGGGTACCACCCACTTTCTCTTCTAAGAAGTTCAGTGTTGCTGGATTTATGTTGAGGCCTTTGATCCATTTGGACTTAAGTTTTGTGCATGGCGATAAACAAGGATCGATCTGCATTCTTCTACATGCCAGCCTCCAGTTGTGTCAGCACCATTTGTTGAAGATGCTTTCTTTATTCCATTGTATATTTTTAGCTTCTTTGTCAAAGATCAGCTGTTCATACTTGTGTGGGTTAATATCCGGGTTTTCAATTCAATTCCATTGGTCTACCTGTCTATGTTTGTGCCAATACCAAGCTGTTTTCAGGACTATAGCTCTATAATTGAGGTCAGGGATGGTGATGCCTCCGGACGTTGCCTTGTTGAACAGGGTTGTTTTGACTATCCTGGGTCTTTTGTTTTTCCATACAAAATTGATTATTGTTTAGTCTTAAAACCAACTATATGATGGTGGTAGACATCCTAAAAGAGATGGAAAAACTCCCTCAAAAAATCGGGAGTGGGGAATAGATCCCTTAAAGAATGTCAAGAAAGTCAAGTAAAAGCAAACAGGTGAAGGAAACTATTCAAGACATGAAAATCAAAATAGAAGCAATTAAACACACACACACACAAACTAGGGGAACTCAGGAAATGGAAAATCTTGGTATGAATCATGAAAAGAATTCAAGAGAATTGAGACTATCAGGTATTGAAGATACAATAGAAGAAACAGATTTATCAACCAAAGACAAGTTACAGCTAAAAAAGAACTCCTAACACAAAACATCTAGGAAATCTGGGATACCATGAAAACACAAAACCCAAGAATAACAGAAATAAGAAGGAGAAGAATCCCAGCTCAAAAATCCAGAAAATACATTTAACAAAATCTTAGAAGAGTATTTCCAGAATCTAAAGAAGGTGATGCCTATAAAGGTACAAGAAGCTTACACACCCTGTCCTAGGGCTGCCACTGTCAGCTCACGGCTGCATGCTAGTTCTCTGATTATATGTGCTGTGCCTTTCGGTTCACTGACATTGTTGGCAGATTTGGTAAGACAACTGGGAATTCTTAAAGGTAGCAGTTAGTTAAAAGAGAGAGTTTTTTCTCACATTAAAAGATAGAAAACATTATGACAATGGAGGGCTTTAGTTCTCTGTATGAGAATATGCTGAACAGTTTGAAAATTGAACAATTAAATGAGATGACAATTTAGATAGGACTTATGTAATACCAATTATAAATATTATCAGTTCCATCATTTTTGTTTTATCACTAAAAAAAGGTAGTTGGTATGAGTGCTAAATATAAGTTTTAGAAAAACTTCATAAAACAGATCATAAAGATATTCAAACCCAGACAGAGGAATTTATGGAGAACCAATTTCAGCATTGCATTATAAGGTTACACAGAAACAGCCTATGGTTTGCAAACAACAAACTTTAATTTATCCTGTCATCTTACAGGAACTTCCAAATGACAGACATCACGAAGACTGTGCAAGAGGTAAATGGATTCACATGGAAATGCTAGATTTAAAGAAATTAAATTAAATGATAGTCTCATATGTCATGCATTCATCTTTTGGGAAACAGATGCTAAACAGATTAACTTGTAATAGAATTATCCCCAGAAATTGGAGAAAGTTTGTTAAAGCAGTTTTAGAGTCTGGTCTTCAATTACAGTGGAAGATGTGATTGAAAGATGAGGCTAAGACCATTGAAAAAAGAGTGAGGATAGAGGTAAGAAACCTTCCCAAGACTAGCTTCTTGGAGAGGGACATTGTGCTGATACACAAAGAAAAATCTCTATATGATAGCCACGCCCTGGATTTATGCTTTACAACAGATTTGCATGCTTGGGACAGAATTGGAGAAGCAGGTAAAAAATTGAGTAATTTACTAAAGGACCCAAAATGAAGCTTTCATAGACTTCTTACAAAGACTGACTTCAGCAGTAAATAGAATGATACAAGATTCAGAAGCTAGACAAATACCAATTGAATCTCTACACTGCAAAAGTGTAATTTGACAATTAAAGGCAAGATCAGTACCCTTGGAGAAACGAATTTGAGATACAATCAATACTGAGTCTCATGACCCATGATGGTTCTTGGATAGGATAGAAGATTTCCGACATTTAATGAAAATCAAAATGCCAAATGTGGCAAACAAGGTCACATAAAAAGAGATTATAGGCAATGCATTCCTACGACCAATGTATTTTTTTGGTATAACAAGACAGGTACTGGACAAATGAATGTAGGTCAACAAGGGACAGTCAAGGTAACCCTTTGCATCAATAAATGCCTTAAGGGGCTTCTTGCAGACCACCAAGCCAAACTCTCTTCAGTCATTTTCTGTAACCACGAAGGAAACTCCTTTCCATATAAATTAATGCCTACATCATATTATATGGGAAACACCAATATCTGGAGCCCCTACATTCTATACTGATGCAAATAAACCAGGAAAGGTAGGTTACAAACCAGAAAATTTAAGTAGAGTGGATCAAAAGTCAGAATTATATAGTATTAATGGATTTTACAGAACCTCTCACATTGTTACTGATTCTCAATATGCAGAGTTGTTTCACATATTGAAACTGCTGAATTTATACTAAATGATACAAGAAACAGTCAGGAATAGGAATATATATGAATATGTATATGTCCCTTTACAATTAAAAATTAAAGCTGGCTTTGGACTTGGAGTGTGACTCCTTCTCTAAACCCAAGCATGCTTACTAATGTAAAAATCCAAAATCTCTGTTTCACATCAGAAGATCCACCTGATATGGGACAGAAGATAAACAAAAATTAAGGGACCATTTTATTGACACTAATCTCATAAATATTGCCTCAAAATTTATAAAATATATATGCATATATGTATTTATATATTAACATTTGTGATGAAACTAATGGTCATATAGAGTATAAATTAATTCTAGAAAAAGACATCATTGAGCTTTTTGTACATGATTTTGGGTTTGAGTCTCCTTTGGTAACTAGGAATTAAGATTTTTTACTCTGGGTGTAAATAACAAATGTTGATACCTTAACTTCTTTGAGATCTGCTGCTTATGACATTTAAGATATTTTTCTGCAGTGAGCCATGACTATGCCTAACAGTTACCTTTGAAGTCTCCAAAAGGATGATGGGGCCCACAACAATGCTTCTATCAGGACTATGACAATGCCACTAAGCTGAAAAATACCACATAAAGATGGGATTTGAACTACAAACTGCTCAGGACAATTTCTAGGTAGCTAGCTGAGATGATCCAACCTCACAGACTACTCTAGACAGGACTTTGAGACAAGTCCTACACTTTTCCATTACATAGAGACAGGGCAACAAATGACACAGCTACCTCTCCCAGGACTTGACTGTTAACTCAAATCAGGATCCCCTAAAGATTTCATTGCCACCAGACAGCAGAAAGTAAATATAAGAATATGATACCTACTTTCCCAAGAGGTAAGGTATGTACTTTTTGATCATTCAGTGGGTTATGGATAATTGTCATTGTTTAGGGAAGTTGGTAACAAGTTGCTATAGGTTATGGTCAGGAATAAAGCTGAAAAGAGTCCTTGTTTGGAGAAGAAAATAGGATATATATAAGGGGTAGATTATTAAATCTACTCTGAAAAGAACTAAGGTGGGATATAGATATAGGATAAAAGGTACACTATTGAATCTACTTAAAAAACAACTAATAAGTTTAAGTATTTTACATTGGCTTGGATTTTTATATGTTGATTCAAAGCTGAGATTTTTTTTTGTCAGAACATACTATACTAATTTAGTTTAAGGTATTGTACCTATGCAACTTATTTAACAATGTAATGCAAATTTTAGCCCTTGAAAGTTATTATTTCCAACTATTTAGTATAATAAGGAAATGCAGGTTAGTAATTAGTCACTTATTACATATTTTCAAGGTCATACAGATAAATATTAAATATACAAGTTGTCTTTAAGCACTTCAGAGATCTACATAATATGGCATTTAAGATGTTTTAATAACATGGATTCTTTTCTTTCTTTTATGACAATGAGTCATGTCTGCTCCTGTCAGTAGCAGGGCATCAACGAAATTCCACAAGGAATTTACTCTCTTTGTGGCAAAAGTTAACCACTGGGTGAGAAAGTGCTCTTGCCTCAACTGCTGACAGTATGCTGTTCAAACTGGACAGGCAGGACACAAAAGAAGTGACTGCAAACCTTACAAGTACAATGTAGAGCAGCCCTTCAGAATATCCGACTTCACAAAAGAGTCTGTCTGAGATGCCAGGCCGTAGACAGAGACAGAGTCCCCAATGATGCAGAGGAACCATGGGTGAATGTCCAGGGAGCCACGTGTTTCTGTCATTTCTCACATTTTTTGAAAGTCATTTGCTTGCACTCCCTGCTTACTTGTGTTATTATTTCTTTCTCCAGTCTCTAGTGGAGTTGAAGACTTTATAGTTACAGTTACTAGTATCCCTTGTTACCAGATTCAGAAAAGAAATTCATTAAAGAAATGCCAAGTATATGAAGTTGAGAGATATAAAGAGATAGTTTTGGTAATGCAAGTGATACTAGAAAGTGAATCAGATACAACCTCTTGAACTCACTAAGATAGAATAGATATGGAGTATTTTCTCTCAATTTGTCAATTGTCAATGGACTAGACACTTGCTGATGTATTTATTGCCTGTATATATTGTATATAGTTTTTGTATACAGTTTTTCTTATATTAGTTATAACCTTTTAATTTTTAGACACAAGGGGGAAACATGGTGGTATCTTGTTCATACTGTAATAAATAAAGCTTGTCTGAATATCAGAGGGTAGAGTTAGGCACTAATTAATGATAGAGGTATGGAGGTATAGACAGACAGGCAGTGATATGGCTGGGCAGAGAGAGGAAATGGTAAGATGGGAGGAGACAGGAGCTCAGCCTCTTTTTGACTGGGGAGTTCAGTTGGTAATGTGGTTGTGGTTTTGTTCCTTCATCTCTCTGACCTCTCAACATTTTCTCCTATATTTGACTTTGAGCTTTTATTATTAAAACCTATTAGAATTCATCACTCACACACACACACAACCATCAACAACAACATAATAAACAGAACAGTCAGTTCTCATTAATATCTCTCAATATCAATGGATTCAATTAACTAATAAAAAATACAAATTCTAACAAAGAATATGAAAGCAGCACCCAACATTCTGCTGAATACAAGAAACAAAACCCAATATCAAAGAGAGATATTACCTAAGGGTAAAGGGTTGAAAAAAATTCCCAATCAAATGGACCTAACAAACAAGTAGTGTAGCTATCCAATTTCTAACAAAATAGACTTCAAGCCAAAATTAATCAAAAGAGATGGATAGCTGGGCAGTGGTGGCACAACCCTTTAACACAGCACTCAGAAGGCAGAGCATGAGAAAAGCCTGGTTTACAAAGTGATTTCCAGGTGAGCCAAGGATACTGAACAACTCACTACTGAATTACCCCTGGGTCAAGGAAGAAATAAAGAAATTAAATGCTCCTAGAACTCAATGAAATGAATGTACAACATATTCAAACTTATGGGACAAAATGAAAGCTGTGATAAAAGCTTCATAGCACTAAATGTATTCATAGAAAATTTGGAGAAATTTCACACTTCAACTTAACAGCAAACCCAAAAGCTCTAGAACAAAAAGAAGCAAACTCACCTAAGAGAAGTAGAAGGCAGAAACAAATCAAACTCAGGACTGAAATCAATGATATAGAAACAAAGAGAAAAATTCAAAGAATCAACGAAATAAAGAGCTGGTTTTTTTGTGAAAATAAAGAAGATGGATAAATCCTTATCCAAACTAACTAAAGACAGAGAATATCAAAATTAACAAAATCAGAAACAAAAATCAGGACATAATAGACACTGAGTAAATCCAGAGAATCAATAGGTCATACTTCAAAAAACTGTACTCCTCACAATTTGAAAATCTAAGAGAAATGAAAAAAGCACAGAATTCTACCAGGCCTTCAAAGAAGACCTACTACCAATAATCTTCAAATTATTCCATTGAATAGAAACAGAAGGAATAATGCCAAACTCTTTTTATGAGGTCACACCAAACACCACACAAAGACTCAACAAAGAGAATTACAGACCAATTTCGCTCATGAAAATCAATATAAAAAGACTCAATAAAATACCAACAAACCAAATGGAAGAGTACATCCAAAAGATCATGCATGATGATCAAGAGTGGTCTTCATCCTAGAGACGCAGGGATGGCTCAACATACAAAAATCTTTCAACGTAATCCACTATATAAACCAAAGTGAAAGAAAAAACCACATGACCATCTAATCAGATGCTGAAAATAGTTTGACAAAAATCTAATACCCCTTCATGATAAAAGTTTTGGAGAGATAAAGGATATGCAGGACAGACCTAAGAATAATGAAAGTAATATATAGCAAGCTGATATCTTAGATCAAATTAAATGTAGAGAAATTCAAAGCAATTCCACTAAAATCAGGAACAAGACAAAGTTGTCCTCTCTCTCCCTCTTCCTCTCCCTCCCTCCCCCCTCTCTCTCTCCATATATATATATGGATGCCAGCATGTAGAAGAATGCAAATAGATCCATATCTATCATCCTACATAAAACTGAAGTCCAAATGGATCAAAGACCCCAACATATGTCCACATACACTGAACTTGATAGAAGAGAAAGTGGGGAATAGCCTTGAACACTTTGAGACTAGAGACAATTTCCTATACAACACCAATAGTGCAGACACTGAGAACAACTGTTAATAAATGGGACCTCATGAAACTGAAAAACACCTGTATGACAAAGGGCACCATCAATTTGACAAAATAGCAGTTTATGAAATGGGAAAAGATCCACACCACATCCGATAGAGGGCTGATTTTATATATATTTATATCTCGCATCAGAAAACCAAACAACTCAAGTTTTCAAAATGGGGTACAGATTTAAACAAAGAATTCTCAGAGAAGAATCTCAAATGACTGCAAAACACTTCAAGAAATGTTCAACATCCTTAGCCATCAGGAAAATGTAAATCAAAATGACTCTGAGATTCCACTCTACACCTGTCAGACTAGCTAAGATCAAAAACACAAGCTCATGCTGGAGAGGATATGGAGCAAAGGGAGCACTTCTCCATTGCTGGTGGGAGTGCCAACTTGTACGCTCACTTTTAAATCAATAACATTTGGACTGATCTACCTCAGGACTCAGGTATTATCACTTGTGGGCTTCTACCCAAAGGATACTCAATCACACCACATGGATACTTGTTCAACTATGTTCATAGCAGCTTTTTTCATAATAGCCAGAACTAGGAGACAACTTATATGCCATCAACTGAAGAATAAATAAAGAAAACGTGGCATATTTACACAATAGAGTATAACTCTGCTGTTAAAAACAATGATGTTATTAAATTCAAAAGCAAATGGATAGAACTAGAAAATCATACCACGTGAGGTACCCAGACCCAGAAAGACAAACACGGTAAGTGGATATTAGCTATAAAGTAAAGGCTAACCATGCTACAATCCACAGACCCAAAGAAGCTAGGTCACAAGGAAGGCTCAAGAGGGACACTAGGATCTCCTTGAGAAGCAGAAATCAAAGAGATTTCATGAGTGGACTGGAGCAGGTAGGTATGGGAACATGAGGGATTAGATAGCATGGGAGTACAGAAAGAACAGACAAAAGGGGGGTTAGTTCAGGGTCAGGTAGAATCTTGGTACAAGGGAAACTCCCAGGAATTTATAAAGATAATTGCAGCTAAGAATCCTAGCAACGAGGGATACAAGTCTGCACTGAACATTTCCTGTGATCAGGCAATACTACCAGAGGAAGGATTGGACACAAACTAACCACATAATCTTTGGCTTACAGTCTGTCCTGCCTATGGAATATGCTGGGGTAAGGATGAATCAATGCTTGTGGAAGTGGCCAACCAATAACTGGTCCACCCTGAGACCCATGCCACAAGAGGGATCTCTCCCCTGATACTCCCTGGAGCACTAGGGCCCACAGGCTGGATGGTCCAGAGACCTAGGATAGACCCAAGCATAAAAGACAAAAAATACATAAATAAATAAAGTCAATAAAATGGTGACTAAGGATATTTTGTTAAGCTCATAGATTGGTGCCTAGCCCAACAGTTAGAGAGACTTCACCCAGCAGGTGTATGCAGACCACAGTCAAACATTTAGCTGAGCTCAGAGGATCCTGGTGAAGAGAGGGAGGGAGGACAGGATGGTAGGAGCCAGAGGAGTCAAGGACACCACAAAACAAACAAACAAACAAACAAACAAACAAACAAACAAAAAACCACAGAATCAACTAACCTGGGCTCAGAGACTAAATCAACAACCAGGGACTGACCTTGGCCTTCTGCATGTGGCTAACAGTTGTGTAGCTTGGACTTCTTGTGGAACACTTAACAGTGGGAACAGATGCTGTCTCTGACTCTTTTGCTTGCTTTGAGACCCTATTCCTCATAATGGATTTCCTTGCTCAGCCTTAATTAAGGCAAGGTACTGAGTCTTACTACAACTTTATATGCCATTATTTGTCAATATCCATGGGGGCATGCCTTTTTTGAATAGAAACAGAGTAGGAATGGATCGAGGAGGCCTGAGAGGAGATGGGAAGGAGAGGATGAAGGGCAAACTGCACTTGGGGTCTAAAACGAAAAGATAAATATTATTTATCTACAGATAATATTCATTCTCCAAAAATATATTTGAGATAACCTAGGAATTTGAAACAACTCAATTTTGAATTTTCTAAGTATGTTCTCATATAAATTTGTCCAGATATGAATATATTATATAATGTTAGCACTACCATCTTTCTAGGTATTAATAATTAAAACTGATTAATAATAATTATTATGATGTTGTGTTTGAGATCATACCCACAGACTACGAGTCATACTAAACAAAGTAGCAATGTTCTCCTCAGATGGAATAGGTATGACCTCAAAGTCTCCATTTTGTACTTTAAGTAAATTCTATGTCAACCCTTTTAAAAAATCAATAAAAGGTAAGGTAAAGTTGATGCCTAAGAAGAGAAATATTGAGTATTGTGATAGTTTGAATACGAATAGCCCCCTAGTCTCCTGTGTTTGAATGCTTGACCCATAGGAAGTGGTATTATTAAAAGGTATTGCCTTGTTGGGGTAGGTATGGTCTTGTTAGAGGAAGGGTATCACTGTGGGAGGGGGCTTGGAGGTCACATATGCTCAAGCTGTGCCCAGTGTGACTCATAGTTGCTCTGTTACCTGTGAATCAATATGTAGAACTCTCAGCTCCTTCTCCAGCACTATACCTGCATGCTGCCATGCTTCCCACCAGGATAACAATGGACTAAACCTCTGAAACTGTAAGCCAGCTCCAATTATATGTTTTCTTTTATAAGATTTGCTATGATCATAGTGTCTCTTCACAGCAATAAAACCCTAAGACAATTATAGTTCCTTTATCTCAAAATATGATGTTACATATACATATATCAGTATATAACAAATACGGAATCCTAAAAATGTGAGTGGCCTTGTGCATAGGATAGTGAGAACACAGACCTTCTATTGACATGAAATACCTGTAAAAACAAACATTAGTCTCAAATACAGCCACTGAAGCTATAAATCAATAAATTTTAGTGAATTATAATGAATGGCTCATGATGCTGTCTATGCTTGTACATTTGGGATGGAGATTTAATTGGATGTTCTATTTAGAGGCAATGCTTTTGAAATAGCCTGCTATCAAACCAAATGGGCATAGCCTCATAACTCAACTAGCAAGCAAATAAAGGGACTGAATTAAACAAAGAAAAACATACACCCAAAGGTGAATTCAACATTTGAGAACTTCAACTGTATTTTTTTTTTCAAATTCTGAATTAAATACAAAATGTCCAACATGGTCTTCTCAGCAAGCACACTATTTGTTGGAAGCCAGAATGCTGCTTCGATGCATTCTGATTCCTTATTTTGTTACATAATAATATGCTTAAGAAGCAGCACATTGTGAGCTTGGGAACTGTTAGGCATTTATTTACCACGGTGGGTTAATTTCATTCAGTGAGGTATAGAAACTCAATAATGAGTGCTACAGTATATAAGCTAATTGCTAGGATAAAACCAAATGAATAATTACTTAACTCCAGAATGAGGCCTGCGGGAATTTTTCTTTAATAAAGGTTTAATTCACCAGTGATAATGAATGCAATCTCACATAATACTGAATAACACCATTAGCATAATGGCTGTGATACAAAAACTATAATTAGAACTAAACAGAAACGTTAATTACAACCACCAAGGTACTGAATGAAATACTGTTGTTTAAGAAATTGACCTGCCTTCATGTCATGCTTTAGGAGTTAAGGATACATCAGTAATTAAATGTATATGTATATAGATACATATGCATACATATAAACATATATTACAACAAGGCTCTTCATTCTATTGAAAACCTATTAAATATAAAATATATATTAAGAAGGGGAATTGTCTCAAATTCAAAACACAAGCTGAAGATGATTAAAAGTTTTTTTCCCTTGGTTAAATAAAATATCCACATTTAGGTTTTAAAAATCCAGTGATAGAATAGATGTTTCCAATTCTGTATTTTACTGCTACTAGTTCAGTGAATATTATATGTATGCATGGAAAATGAAGTAAAATCATAGTATACAGTGGAAATATGTTGCATAATTAATAAGAAGTTAAAATACAAACCTAAAAGTTCTGGAAAAATAGCTATTACTTTAAAATGGTCTAAATTTTAATTACCTTATATACAAATAAATTCACATAGGTAAAATGTTTACAGGCACACATAATGGATATATATAGGTGTTAAGCATTAACCAAGTGTCATATTGTATCAAATTTCAAAATGACAACAAAAAACTTCCATCACTATACAAATTCAATCAGATATGCTTAGAAATATTTTTTGAAAACACCTTATAGCTTGCACATAAAATATGGTTTATTGTCTACAATAGTAGTACTCTATTTCACAGTATAGTAAACTCTTTAAGATTAAAAATTCTAGCCAGAATAGGCAACAAATGTTCAAAAATCCAAGTAGTTGGGAGGTCCAGGCAAGTGGATCACATGTTCAAAAACATCCTCATATACATAGCAAGTTTGAAACCAGAATAGGCTTCTGTATCAAGAAAGAAAGAAAGAAAGAAAGAAAGAAAGAAAGAAAGAAAGAAAGAAAGAAAGAAAGAAAGAAAGAAAGAAAGAGAATGGAAGGAGGGAGGGGGAGGAGGGAAGGAGAGAAGGAAAGAGAAAAGAAAGAAAGATGGGAGGAAGGGAGGGAGAGAAAGAAAGAAGAAAGAAAGAAAGGAGAGAGGGAGAAAAGAAGGAAGGAAGGAAGGAAAAGAAAAAATAGAACTTAAGGAGAAAATTTGGAAACACCCCATGAATCAAATCAGTAAAAACAAGGAAAATATTCTGTAATCAATTCATTATTTGTCCTCAGCTACTCTTTATGTTTTTATTCTTGTGTTCCAATTCAATAAATATATCTCCTACTTTTAAAGTCATCAGTCTTGTCCCTACATTACAATACATTCTCCAATAGTTTAACACAGTCTTTTGGAACTCAAACTATTTCTTCTATGAAGTACACATAGAAAGTACCTCCCTTCCTCAATCAGTCATCCAGAGAAACACTATTCTTTAATGAAATATTACCTCCTTGTAATTATTCATAGAAGAGATGTCATTGTCCTTAAAATACACATCATAGTATCCTGTGAATGGTTGGTTACCTGTTACAAATAGAGTGCTGGCCATCACACCCACATGGTAACAGTTTTTAAGGAAACGCAAGGGTGACAGACACTAAGAAGGTATATTAGCTCAGACTCTTAATTATGATTTTTTTGCTGAGAAGAGACACCATGACCACAGCAATACTTATAAAGGAAAACATTTCATTGGGACTCGATTATAGTCCAGAGGTTTAGTCCATTATCATCATGGCAGGAAGCATAGTAGCATTCATGTACACACAGTGTTTGAGAGGTAGCTGAGAGTTCTACATCTGGATCCAGAGGCAGCAGGAAAAGCATGCCACAAGGGCATGGCTTGAGTGTTTGAGACCTCAAAGCCCACCCCCAGTGACAGAATTCCTCCAGCAAGATCACACTTACTCCAGTAAAGCCACACCTCTTGATAGTATCACTCCCTTTGGGGGCCATTTTTATTCAAGCAGCCACATTCCACTCTCTGGCCTCCAAAGGCTTGTAGCTATAACATAATGCAAAACTGCATTTAGTCCAACTTCAAAAGTTCTCATTGTCTATAGCTATCTCAAACTGTTTAAAAGTTCAAAGGCTCAGCTGGGCAGTGGTGCAGCATGACTTTAGTCCCAGCACACGGGAGGCAGAAGCAGGACTATCTCCGTTAGTGTGAGTTTAAGACCAGCCTGGTCTACAGAGCAAGTTCCAGGACAGCCTCCAAAGTCACAGGGAAACCCTGTCTCGAAGAACCAAAACCAAAAAAAAAAAAAAAAAAAAAAAAAAGTTCAAAACCTCTTCTGAGACTAATGCAATCTCTTAACTGTAACCCCTATATAGTCAAAATGAAAATGTGCATCACACACTCCTAACATATAATGGCAAGAATAAATGTTACCATTCTTAAAGGGAGGAAAGGGGACATAATGAGGAAATACTGGACCAAACACCAACTGGGCAAACTAAACTCGTCTCCATATCTGATGCCAAAGGGCTCTTCAGATGCCCAGCTCCTTTCAGCTTTGTTCATTAGAGCACACTTCATTCTCTCGGGCTGGTTCCACTCTGTGTGAGAAGTTTTCCTTGGACAATATCCCATGACTGTGGCATCTCCAACATTTCTAGCCAAGGCGATGCAGACTTCACCTTCACAGTTTCACACAGTCACCTCTCTAGACCTCCATTGAGGGAACTCCCTGACACGTGCCTGGCCTTAGATGCTTTTCTTCGTCACAGAGAGAGATTGCATAACCCCTTTCCCTCTATCATTGACTCTAAAGCCAGAATCATGTGGTTGAAGCTGCCAAATTCTACTGTTTGCTGGGACTGGAAATATGGCCCCATCATTTGGTTGCATATTCACCAGCTTCTGTTTCTGACGTTTGCCTCAGCTGGTTTCCTTGGCTGTCCTGTACTTCCCTCTCTATACTAGGCATCCTCAAACTCAAAGATCAGCCTTCCTCTGCCTCCCCAAAGCTGGGATTAAAGTTGTGCACCACTACACCCAAGTCTTAGCTTTTCTTTAATTTCTTTTTACAAGTTGGAAGCTTAGCTTGGTGGGATCTTGCCCTGAAGTCACTACTTCCTTTAATACACTTAAACATCAGGATTTTTTAAAAATCTGTTTATCAACATGATCACAAGAATTAGCTCCATTTCACTTTCTGTTGCCCTGAATTGTACTCTTTGTAACTTTCTTTACTCAGATCGCTCCTTTTCTTTATAAATCTTCATAAGATGAGTAACTAATGAGTGCTTGACATAGTCAAGGTCAGGCTGTTTTTAAATGTCTTCTTCTAATGCTGTTAATACATAACTCTTCAACCTAGGCTTGGGCAGGTTTTAGGGCAAGGGCAGAAACCAGCCCCATTTTTCACCAAAATAACATAATGACAATCTCTAGGTTGCATACTAAGATTCTCTGAAGCCTCTTGAGCCAGATCCCCACAGTTCAAATCACCCTCAGTACCACTGTCTTCCATGGTCCCATCAAGATGGCCCATCAAGCCCCACATAAAGCATTCAACTGCTTTTCTAATCCAAAATTTCAACCCCACATTCCTCCAAACAAAAGCATGGTCAGACCAAGAATGGCAATACCCCAGTCCCTGATACCAAGTTCTATCTTAAGGTTTTATTACTGTGAAGCACATGGGACCTTGAAACCCGCAGCCATGGAACACTTCCTGAACAAGGCCACACCTACTCTAAAGAGGTCACACCTCCTAATGGTGCCACTTCCTGTGGGGTCCATTTTTATTCAAATCACCACACTCAGGTTCACCCTTTCCAATTCTTCATGTTTTCTCTGATTCTAATGAAGTGGATGAAGTGATATTTCAGTACAGGTTTCATTTAAAGTAACGTGTGTGTGTGTGTGTGTGTGTGTGTGTGTGTGTGTGTGTGTGTGTGTCTGAATGCCACATATGAGCAGCTGCTTGTGGATCCCCTGAAGCAGGAGTTTCAAACATTGTGAAACAACCAACATGTGTGCTGAAAACAGAACTCAGATCATAGGAAGACCTGCAAGCCCTGTTTATCTCTTATTATTTTTTTATTTAAATTAGAAACATGAATGTTTCACATGTCAATCCCTGCTCCCTCTCCCTGTTTTTTAAAGTATATACTTATTTCTATTTTATTTCTGTACATGTTGCATATGTATGTGTGCTATATACATTCCTGGATCCCATAGAAATAAGAAAAAGGCATCAGATATCCTGGAACTGTAGTCACAGGAAGCTGTGAAACATCATGCCATTGTTAGGAATCAAACCTAGGGTAGGTAAAGGTATAGAACATCTCTCTGGCCTCAGCAGCAGCAAGAGCTCTTAACCTTTGACCCACTTCTTCAACCCTGGGTTTCTTTGATGAGAAGAGTTGGAAGATTTTTCCATACACCTATTATTTGTATTCCTTCTTTTGAGAAATGTCAATGCTGATTCTAACTCTTACCTCTACCTCAGCTCAGACCAAAGGGCCGATCTTCAAATTGCTCCCAACTTCACTGCTCCTCAGCTTTACTCAGACTGCCATGCTCTCCTCAACTTGGCTAGACACTAACTCTCATATTGAATGCCTCTCAAATCTTGGGATTAAAGGTGTGAGCTCTGATTCACTCTGTGGTAGCCCAGGGTGGTCTTAGACTCAGAGATCCATCTGCCTTTCTCCTGAGTCTTGGGACTGAAGGTGTGTAATGCCACCACCTGATTTCTATAGCTAACTCGTATGGCTGGTTTTCTTTCTGTACCCTCAGGCAAGCTTTAATAAGTCATAAATAATATATCACTACAACTTCCTGATGTAAGAACTAGCTGCCATGGTTTAAGCCTGGGGCCTCTTCTAGATACAATGTTTTTTATACTTGTTTTATTGTGTTTTGTTTTGCTTTTGGTTTTCTTGTTTCTTTATTTTGTTTTGTTTTTATTTTTCTTTGCTTTTAGTGGATTTTTCTTTCTGCACTTTTCACTTCAACAAATAGAAACTTCTGTCCAAACACAGATCGATACTACACCCACGGTCAGATACAACCTCCTCTGTATTTTTAATTAACATGGGCACAGCAGTAGTTTCTAACAGCTAGCATTTTTGTGTGAGTTACAGTGTTCCCACCACTGAGACATAAATGCAAAGCAATCACTCTAATAAGTAGATATAAACATTTACAACAATTGCAACAAGTCTCTGCAACAAATAAGGAAATATAAAGAAAAGTAACCAGCAGCAAGCCAGGAATGAACCTCAATGCAACTGCAAGGGTATGAATGTCATTTAAAGTACTGATCTTTTATTGCCTTTAGTAATTTCAATACCCTAAAGTGACTAATGAGCTTGTACTTTCAACGCCCCCCAAAATGAGAATGCTGATTAAGGAACAAAAACAAAAACTAAGACTTCAATTTTCATGTTTGTTCCAAAGACACCAGCAGAGTCCTTGGGCATTGGGTGATGGCATCATTTCTGTAACATAGAAAAGCTATAAAACCTCATTCCAGAGCCAAAAGTGGGAAGCCTTTAGCCCTGCACTCAAAACCCGATAGGTAGACCTTATGAGAAAAGAAACTCAGCAAATTGGAAGAGTAGCAAGAAAGTCAAGGACTGGGGGAAGAGGCAAACAGGAGCGGGCACATTGTCAATGAAGAACCAGGGCATGCATGTTATTGTAAAGCATACTGTAAACATGGGAAGGTGCTAAATACAGTTACTCTTCTAATGCTGTGACAAAACACCATGAGCTAGGCAACTTATAAAAGAAAGCATTTAATTGGGCTTACAGTTTGAGGGTCTGAGTCCCTGATGGCAGAGTGAAGGTGTGGCAGCAACACCAACAGAAAGCTCGCATCTCAGTCTTCAAAGCAAAGAGAAGGCACTCTGGGAATGGTACCAGACTTTTGAAACCTCACACAAAGCCACTAGTGGCACACCCAAGGTCACACACCCTAATCTTTACAAGCAGTTCCACCAACTGAGGTCCAAGTTTTCAAACATATGAGTCTATGGGGATCATTCTCATTGAAACCACCACACATGTCTGAGGCATTACATTACAGACCCAATCTAACTGGAACATAGTCAAAAAAAAAGAGTGTATCTATGGTCTATTTTAAGAGTTTTGTTTTCTAGAGGTAGGACTAAAGATGATGTCAGAAAGAGCAGATGGTTTAAAAGTACAACTATCAGTGGAGAAAGAATTCATAGTGCCATTCACAGAAAGAATACAGAGATATGAAAATAATGTTATCTTAAAATCCCAGTCCACAACTGTTAAATATTTGATCTACAAGAAGCAATCTCTGCTGGTGTAGATATGGGATTGCTTTTTTGTTAAATTTAAATTAGAAACAAGGTTGCTTCACATGTCAATTCCAGGTCCCACTCCCTTTCCCTCCCCTCCTCTGGTACCCTCCCACCAACCCCCCAATATCCCCAAATCTCCAAAGGGAGGGTGAGGCCCTCCATGGGGGAGTCCATAGTCTGTCATTTTATCCATGGCAGGGCCTAGACCCTCCCCCAAGAGTTCAGGGTGAGAGTGCATCTCTCATTGTTGGATGGGAGCCCAAAATCCATTTTTATATCTGAGATAAA
This sequence comes from Mesocricetus auratus, assembly GCF_017639785.1. Taxonomy (NCBI): domain Eukaryota; kingdom Metazoa; phylum Chordata; class Mammalia; order Rodentia; family Cricetidae; genus Mesocricetus; species Mesocricetus auratus. The sequence continues at coordinate 2,876,219 of NW_024429218.1, read as the reverse complement.
TACTGATCTACTACCCAAGGCTCAATAGATTACTTGGGCCTCCTCACTGACACCCACATTCAGGGGATCTTGATCAGTCCCATGCTTGAATCCCAGACATCTGCCATTGCTTTTTTAATGACTTGTGATCTACAGTGACACATACACAATTATTGGAAAAGAATACCTAATACAGAGATCAAAGGTGAAGTTAAGGACCAATCTAAGTTTACACCCAATTCATTTAAACTTCTCACAAACCTATTTTGTAGGAGAGAATGCTGGCGTTTAGAGAAGGAAAGTCAGACAGGCCCAGGTCATCCTGTAGATAAATGTCTTACTCAGGATTTAAAGTTGAGGCAATTTGATTCTGAAGTTTATGACATTAACTAAGTATAACACAGAACTTTAAAAAATCTGCTCCTGAGTGGAAAGTGGGAGAGATGAGAGGGAGGGTGTATTAGTTATGGATTCTATTGCTGCAACAAAACACCATGACCAAAATTCAAGTTGGGGAGAAAGGGGTTTATTTGGCTTAGACTTACAGATCATAGTCTTGTAAGTCAGGAGGAAGTCAGGACAGGAACTCAAGCAGGGCAAGCCTGGAGGCAAAGACTGGTGTACTGCCATGGAGAGATGCTGCTTACTGGTGTACTCACCATGGCTTGCTCCACCTTCTCTCTTATAGAGCACAGAACCTCCAGACCAGGGATGGCTCCATCCACATCGGGCTGGGCCCTTCCCCAGCAATCACTGATTGAGAAAATGCCCTACAGCTGGGTCTCAGGGAGGCGTTTCCTCACTGGAGGCTCACTCCTCTCTGATGACTCTAGCTTGTGTCAAGTTGACACAAAACCAGACATTATGGAAAAGGAGTAGGAGGACTGGAAGGAGAGGAAGTCAGAGTGTGTGTGTGTGTGTGTGTGTGTGTGTGTGTGTGTGTGTTCAACTACCTAAGTGCAATAAAATAACAGAATAAGATTGCTTCCAATGTTAAGTACCTGGGAAGATTGCAATGCTACTCTAAGGTACAAAATGAACACAGAATGGCTGGATAAGCTTTCTTCTGAAGGATGACACTTCAAGACAAGGGTGGTTAGGAAAGGTAATTGGGAATGGTAAAAGCACCTCAGGTAGAGATTTAAAAGAAAGCTTGAGAAATAACCTCTTCAAACAAAATTTTGCCCGTCACGACTGGTCAAAATGTATGTCTATTCTAACTTGGTAGAGTGACTTTCCTGATTTGTTTCAATAAGAGGGTACTGATAGCTCATAATTAATATGAGCCCAGATTATGGTAGATTCATCATATCAGGAAAAGAGAAGACACTTGGCTGCCTGAGATCAAGCGCATTCATGAAGTCCTGCCCATGGGGAGTTTGCACCTACAGGCTCTTATAAAGAGACTACCTTTGAAAAATGCGGAGAGTCAGACTGAGCAGAATGAAGATGGTGAAGTTGAGGAGGGGAGGTGACAGGAGCACTGGTAAATTGTAGGCCCTCAGAATAATAGCAGTGTCGCCCAATATCTTCCACACACTTGCTGTGAGATAGACACTAGGTGTTGGGGCTTAGCACCCACAGGGTCTCTGAGTTGTTTGTCAGCTGATAGCTACAGGTGCATCCTGTTTTCTAGTCCTGGCTTACTGCCCCCACATTGCCCCACTAACATGAACACCTAGCATGAGGAAAACACACTCTCTTTCACCTGGTGTTTTTCCACTGTGCTGTAAGCCTGTATATATAAGACTGCTCCCTCCTACAAGAGAGGGACCTCTTAGCACTTGCAATAAAGACACACACATACACACACACACACACTCTCTCTCTCTTCTGGTAATAAAGGCAGCACATGCATTCTTTTAGTACAAACAGATGGACATCTGGTCTTTCTTTTCCTGATACCTTGGAGTTGCTTGTGGCACATGTGCTGCAACTAGGCATTACAAACCCTGCAAGGCTCTCTATGGTGGACAAGAAATGATCCTTCAAAGATGGTAACATGCTACCTTGCAAGGCAAAAGGAGGCTGCACAGATCTGTTAAGTGGGAAAAAATTCGAACCTAGAAGAGTATTCACTGGGTCATGTGGTTATTAGTGGCCAATCTTATTTGGATATATAATGAAAAGGAGCAAGTTGAGAGAGGAAAAACACAGGATGTATGGTTTGAGGAGAAAGGGGGCACCAGGAAGTGTAATGGAGTTAAGTCTAATGCTCAAGGTGACAAGAAGTTAAATGAAAAGCCTGATACTAAATGGAATAAAGAAAGTGCTAACTTTAGAGTAAGACCCCACCCAGCTGAGCTTCCAACTTGTGAAAAGGAATTAAAGAAAACTTAGGGCTAGAGGAGATGGCACAGGCCTTTAATCTCTGCACTTGGGAAAGAGAGGCAAGTGAATCTCTAAGTTGAGGCCAGCCTGGTCTACAGACCAAGTTCCAAGACAGCCAAGCTTACGCAGTGGTGGAAGCCATTGAAAACAGAAAGGTGGTTAAGAATGAGTGGGACACTTTCCAGTCTCAGCAAGCAGTAGAACCTGGCAGCTTCAGCCATGTGGCTTTAGATTCAAGGGTACAAGAAAAGGATTGTGGAGTTTCTCTCTGGATCAGGAAAGCTGCTAGTGCTATGAATATGTCAGGAGTGTCCCTTAATGGAGGCCTAGAAAGGCCATTGTGGGAAGCTGTGAAAGATTGCCTTGGAAACCCCAAGATGTTGGAGATGCCAGAGTGGTGGGATGCCCGTTAAGAAAAGCTGCTACCACAGAGTGGAACCAACCCAAGAGAAAGAATTGCATTGCAGTCAAAAAAGCTGAAAGATTTGGGGATCTGAAGAGCCCTTTGATGTCAAATGTGGAAATGCAGATTTTGGAGTTTGCCCAACTGGCTTTTGGTCTTGCTTTGGTCTAGTATTTCCCCCTATGCTTATATTCAGTGCCATTGTGTGTTGGAAGTATGGGACCTGCTTTTCATTTTGATTTTATAGGGATTATAAGTTAACAAGTTGCCCTGAGTCTCCGAGGAGATTTTGAACTTTTACACAGTGTTGAGAGATAGACTAATGGAGACTTTAAAATTGAACCGAATGCATTTCTGCATTATGGTTTGGCTTCAAGTTTATGGGAGCCAGAGAATGCAATGTGGTGGTTTGATTAGGAATGGCCCTCATGGCTCATATATTTGACTGCTTGGTCATTAGGGAGTGATGTTACTTGACAGTGTGGCCTTGCTGAAGGAAGTGTGCAAATGAGTGGGTCTCTGAATCTATATCTGTTTCTTCTGCCTTTTCTCGGGCAATGTGGTCATATTTGGAAGGAGAAAACCAAAAATTAAAACTATGTTAGAAAAAGAATATATTCATTTTAATTCATTATCATTAAAATATAATTACATCACTTCCTCCTTCCTTTTCTTCCCTCTAGCCCTTCCTATGATCTTCCCACTCTTGAATTGATAGCCACTTTTTCTTTGATTACTGTATTTGTTATTATTTAACAATACTGATATACATGAGCAAATATATAACTATATATACTTCTTTTTTAAGATTTATTTATTTACTACAAATACAACACCCTGCCTTCATGTATGTCTACACATCAGAAGAGGGCACCAGATCTCATTACAGATGGTTGTGAACCACCATGTGGTTGCTGGGAATTGAACTCATGACCTCTGGAAGAACAGTCAGTACTTTTAACCTCTGAGACATCTCTCCAGCCCCCGATAACTATATGTACTTCTTATAGTGTGAATTTTAATAGTTGGCTCATTTTAAAAGGATTTTAAAATCCATTTTATTAATTCTTCTGTGTCAAGACTCTTCCCATCTTAACTCTGGAATAAACCATCATTTACATTGATCTGATCAATACTTAATGCATCCTTCTATGACTGAGAAAAACCTCTGCTGTCCATTCTAGTAGGATTCCTTATTCCTTCTTCTGACATATCCTGTAAGTGAATAGACTGAACATCCTGGACATTGAAGTTGGGATTCTTCAATCTAGGTGTTTAATTTATGGTTTCTATTGCTGTGAAGAGAAATAATGACTATGACAACTCTTATAAAGGAAAACATTTAATTGGGGCTGGCTTACAGTTTCAGAGGTTTAGTCCATTATCATCAAAGTGGGGCTTGGCAGCATGTAGGCAGACATGGTGTTGGAGGAGGAGCTGAGAGTTCTACCTACGTCTTCATCCATAGACAACAGAAAGTAAACTGAGTGTCATACTAAGCCTGATCAAAGGGGACTTCAGCGCCCACATCCACATTGACATACCCCCTCCAATAAGGCCACACCTACTCCAACAAAGCCATACTTCCTAATAGTACCATTTGCTATGAGTTCATAGGGGTCAATAAATTAAAACTACCATATCCTTCAAAAATCAAGGAACTTCATATACCAACATTTCTTTTTTTAAATTTTTTTATTTTAATTTTAAATAGCGTGTTTAGCATGTCAATATCAGTTCCCTCTCCTTCCCCTCCTCCCGCACTCCCCATCCCCCTCAGCCTCCCACCTACTGCCAATTCCTTCCACATAGGGGATATCTAGAGTCTGTCATTTCACCCAGGGTAGGGTCCAGGCACTCCCTTAAGAGTCCAGGCTGAGAGAGCATCCCTCTTTGTGCTATGGACACATGATAACTGTTTGTATTCCAGGGATGGACACTGGTCCACTGCTCAGGGCCCCATAGGTTGCCCAGGCCTTCTCGCTGACACTCACATTTGGGAGGTCCAGATCAGTCCCATGCTGGCCTCCCCACTGTCGGTCTGGGGTCCAAGAGCTCTCCCCTGTTCAGATCAGCTGTCTCTGCTGGTTTTGCCAGCCCATTCTTTGCCAATTTGCTCATCACTTCTCTCTCTCTGTCACTGGTTCCTTGGGTTCAGTTCAGTGCCTAATTGTGTGTGTTTGCCTCTGCTTCCATCAGTCACAGGAAGAAGGCTCCTGGATGGTTATAGACATCAAGTTCATTATCAGGAATGGGCAGTCAAGGTGGTCTCTCCACTATTGCTTAGCTTGCCAATTAAATACCAACATTTCTGTTCCTGACATTTAACTATTGATACACTCCACCAGCCAATGGGACAGGATGTCCTGGAGAAGATGATCCTCCTCCTAATAACACCAGAAGGTCAGCAGATGTCTAACACTTTGCCACAACCACTATATTCTCACCTCACTTCATCTCACCACACATATTTTTATTACACCAATCACCACAGAAAGGATGATGTGATGGTTAATGGTTATGGACAAGTCTGGGTGTGTCTGCGATGATGCTTCTAGAAAAAGGGGGAGGGGACACACTGCTTGTGTATGGCACCATTTAATGGGTTGAAGACTGAATTAAAAACACAAAATGAGAGCGAGTCCAGCTTCAGGTGAGATTGGGCCTCCGGCGGGGACTGCCCGCCCATCACCCATCCCCTTGATCTTCCGGGCCGCTCCTGGCATCCAGAAGACCTGCCCACACAGGACGGACATCAGCCCTTCCAAGACCCCAGCCCCAGCGAGTCCAGCTTCAGGAAAGACATCAGCCCTACCAGGACCCAAACTCCGTGTCAGCATCCCCAGCTTCAGCTGCAGGAAGGAAGGAGACCAGTGGAGATGGAAATACCCCACCAGCACCCACTGGAAGAAGAGATGGGAAGAACACAGAATAAGAGATCACTCAGCAATAGAAACACCAACATGACCCCACCAGAATCCAGGGATCCAACACCAGCAAGACCCGAAAAGCACTACAGAGACGAAGAAGAGGAGACAGACCTTAAAAATTATTTCATGAAGATGATGGAGACCCTCAAAGAAGAAACGAGGAAATCCCTTAAAGAAATAGAACAAACAAACAAACAAAAAAATCCATGAAATGGGGGAAAATTCAAGAAATAAACAAATCTCTCAAATAATCTAAAGAGCACCAAGAAAAACAACCAAAAAAAATTAAGGAAACAACTCAAACAGTTGAAGGATTAAGAGCCGAAATAGAAACGATAAAGAAAACACAGAAGGAAGGGATGCTGGAAATAGAAAAGCTGGGTAAACGATCAGGAAATACAGATGCAAGTATCACCAATAGAATACAAGAGATAGAAGAGATAATATCAGGTGTTGAAGACTCATTAGAGGATATAGAGTCGTCAACCAAAGAAAATCTCAAAACCAACAAATCCTTAAACAAAATATCCAGGAAATATGGGACACCGTGAAGAAGCCAAACCTGAGAATAATAAGTATAGAAGAAGGTGAAGAAATTCAACTTAAGGTACAGAAAACATATTCAACAAAATCATAGAAGAAAACTTCCCTAACCTAAAGAAAGATATGCCTATGAAAGTACAAGAATCTTACAGAACACCAAATAGGCTCGACCAGAAAAAGAAGTCACCTTGCCATATAATAATCAAAACATCAAACCTACAGAGTAAAGAGAAAATATTAAGAGCAGCTAAAAAAAAAGGCCAAGTAACATACAAAGGCAGACCTATCCGAATTACACCTGACTTCTCAATGGAAATAATGAAAGCCAGAAGATCCTGGACAGACGTCTTACAAACGCTAAGGGAACAAGGATGCCAGCCCAGACTACTATATCCAGCAAAGCTCTCAATTACCATAGATGGAGAAAACAAAATATTCCATGACAAAGCCAGATTTAAACAATACGTATCCATGAATCCAGCTCTACAGAAAATGCTAGAAGGAAAACCTAGAGCCAAGGAAGATAACTACATTCACAAAGACACAGGCAATATATAATCACACTTTACAAAACACCAAAAGAAAAAGGGAGGAGAAACTACACAAAATAACGTCACTAACAATAAATCAAGCACAAACAAGGATCACCAATCAATGGTCATTAATACCCCTCAATGTCAACGGCCTCAACTTGCCTATAAAAAGCCACAGACTAGCAGAATGGATACGAAGACAGAACCCTTCCTTCTGCTGCATACAAGAAACACATCTCAACATCATGGACAGATGTTATCTCAGAGTAAAGGGTTGGGAAAAGATCTTCCAATCAAATGGTCCCAAGAAACAAGCGGGTGTAGCAATCCTAATATCTAACAATTTAGACTTCAAATTAAAATCAATCAAAACAGATGAAGAAGGACACTTCATATTCATCAAAGGAAAAATACATCAAGACTAAGTCTCAATTTTAAACATCTACGCCCCAAATACAAAGGCACCTACATTCGTGAAAGAAACTTTACTAAAGCTCAAAATGCACATAAAATCTCACACACTAATAGTAGGAGACTTCAACACTCCACTCTCACTGCTAGACAGGACCTCCAGACAGAAACTTAACAAAGAAACAAAAGAACTAATAGAAGTTATGACCCAACTGGGTTTAACAGACATCTATAGAACATTCCACCCAAATACAAAGGGATATACCTTCTTCTCGGCACCACATGGAACCTTCTCTAAAATTGACCACATAATAGGAAACATAGCAAATCTCCACAGATACAAAAAATTGGAATAACCCCCTGCATCTTATCAGACCACCATGCATTAACATTAGAATTCAACAATAACACAAATCGCAGAAACCCTACAAACTCATGGAGATTGAACAATGCACAATTGCACCATCCCTAGGTAAAGGAACAAATAAAAAAAGAAATTAAAGACTTCCTCGATTTCAATGAGAATGAAGACACAACATACACAAACTTATGGGACACTTTGAAAGCAGTGCTGAGAGGAAAGTTTATAGCACTAAGTGCCCACATGAAAAAACTGAAGAACAGTCATACTAGAGAATTAATAGCACAGCTGAATGTTCTAGAACAAAAAGTAACAAACTCCCCCAGGAGGAGCACACACCAGGAAATAATCAAATTGAGGGCTGAAATCAATCAAGTAGAAACCAGGAAAACACTGAGAAGAATCAATGAAACAAAGAGTTGGTTCTTTGAGAAAGTCAACAAAATAGATAAACCTCTGTCAAACTAACCAAAAGACAGAGAGAGAGCATGCTAATTAACAAAATCAGGGATGAAAAAGGGGACATAACAACAGACTCTGAGGAAATCCAGAGAATCATCAGGGCATACTTTGAAAATCTGTACTCCACAAAATTTGAAAATTTAAAGGAAATGGAAAATTTCCTGGATAGACATCACTTGCCAAAACTAAATCAAGAACAGATAAACAATCTAAACAGACCTATAACCCCTAATGAAATAGAAGCAGTCATCAAAAGTCTCCCAAACAAAAAAAGCCCAGGCCCAGATGGCTTCAGTGCAGAATTCTACCAGAAATTCAAAGAAGAGCTAATTCCAATACTCGTCAAAGTATTCCACTCAATAGAAGCAGGAGGCTCACTGCCAAACTCTTTCTACGAGGCTACAATTACCTTGATACCCAAGCCACACAAAGACACAACTAAGAAAGAGAACTGTAGACCAATTTCCCTCATGAACATTGATGCAAAAATACTCAATAAAATACTCGCAAACCGGATTCAAGAACACATCAGAAAAATCATCCACCATGATCAAGTAGGCTTCATCCCAGGAATGCAGGGATGGTTCAACATTAGAAAATCTATCAATGTAATCCACCATATTAACAAACTGCGAAAGAAAAACCACATGACCATCTCACGAGATGCTAAAAAAGCCTTTGACAAAATCCAGCACCCCTTCATGATAAAGGTCCTAGAGAGATCAGGGATAGCAGGAACATATTTGAACATAGTAACAGCAATATACAGTAAACCAACAGCTAACAACAAACTAAATGGAGAGAAACTCAAAGCATTTCCTCTAAAATCAGGAACAAGACAAGGCTGTCCACTCTCTCCATATCTCTTCAATATTGTCCTTGAAGTTCTAGCTACAGCAATAAGACAACAAAAGGAGATAAAGGGGATACAAATAGGAAAAGAAGAAGTCAAACTTTCACTATTTGCAGATGATATGATAGTTTACATAAGTGACCCCAAAAACTCCGCAAGGTTACTCCTAGAGCTGATAAACACCTTCAGCAATGTGGCAGGATACAAGGTAAACTCAAAAAAATCAGTGGCCCTATTATATACAGATGATGAAGTGACTGAGAAAGAAATCAGAGAAATATCACCCTTTACAATAGCCAAAAACAGCATCAAATATCTGCGGATAATGTTAACCAAGGAAGTTAAAGACCTGTATATCAAAAACTTTGTGTCTTTAAAGAAAGAAATCAAAGAAGATACCAGAAAATGGAAAGATCTCCCATGCCCTTGGATTGGTAGGATCAACATAATAAAAATGGCAATCTTGCCAAAAGCAGTCTACAGATTCAATGCAATCCCTATCAAAATTCCATCACAATTCTTCAAGGGCCTGGAAAGAACATTAACCAACTTTATATGGAAAAACAAAAGGCCCAGGATAGCCAAAATATCCCTATACAATAAAGGAACTTCAGGAGGCATCACCATACCTGACTTCAAGCTCTATTATAGAGCTATAGTCCTGAAAACAGCTTGGTATTGGCACAAAAATAGGCAGGTAGACCAAAGGAACCGAATCGAAAGCCCTAATTTTAACACACACATCTATGAATACTTGATTTTTGACAAAGAAGCTAAAACTGTACAATGGAAAAAAGAAAGAATCTTCAACAAATGGTGCTGGCATAACTGGGTACTGGTATGCAGAAGACTGCAGATAGATCCATGTTTATCGCCTTGTACAAAACTTAAGTCCAAATGGATCAAAGATCTCAACATAAATCCAGCCAAACTGAAACTTTTAGAAGAGAAAGTGGGAGATACTCTTCAACGAGTTGGTACAGGAGACCACTTCCTAAACATAACACCAGTGGCACAGGCACTGAGATCGACTATTAACAAATGGGACCTTCTGAAACTAAAAAGCTTCTGTAAGGCAAAGGACACAGTCAAAAAGAAAAAAAGGCAGGCCACAGAATGGGAAAAGATATTCACTAACCCTACATTTGACAGAGGGCTAATCTCCAAAATTTACAAAGAACTCAAGAAACAAGTCTCCAAAACACCAAAGGATCCAATTAAAAGGTGGGGTACAGAGCTAAATAGAGAATTCTCAGTAGAGGAGGCTAAAATGGCAAAGAGACACTTAAGAAAGTGTTCAACATCCTTAGCCATCAGGGAAATGCAACTCAAAACAACTCTGAGATACCATCTTACTCCTGTCAGAATGGCTAGAATCAAAAACACCGAAGACAATTTATGCTGGAGAGGATGTGGAGAGAGGGGAACACTCCTCCACTGCTGGTGGGAGTGCCGACTCATACAGCCTCTTTGTAAATCAGTATGGAGATTCCTCAGGAAAATGGGAATTAATCTACCACTAGACCCAGCAATTCCACTCAGGCATATATCCAAATGAGGCAAGTTCATACAACAAGGGCATCTACTCCACTATGTTCATAGCAGCATTATTTTTAATAGCCAGAACCAGGAAGCAACCTAGATGCCCCTCAACTGAAGAGTGGATAGAGAAAATGTGGTACATTTACACAATGGAGTATTACTCAGCAGAAAAAAACAATGGAATCTTGAAATTCGCAGGGAAATGGATAGCACTGGAAGAAACCATCCTGAGTGAGGTAACCCAGTCGCAAAAAGACAAACATGGTATGTACTCACTCATATATGGATTTTAGACATGGATCAGGATAGTGCCAGTCTGCACTTTCACTGATAGAGAGTCTGGGAAACAGGAAAGAACCTAAAAGATATGCATATATGCATAGTACCCAAGAGAAGAGGATTGAGACAAGATCCTCTGAATGGATGGGGAACACGGCGAGGGGTGGGGGGAAGTGGGACCTGGGAAGAAAAGAGGGGGTTAAGAGGAAGAGAGTTGGTCATGGGGGAACAAGAAGTTGAGGGGGTGGGGGTAGAATAGGGGGAAGAGGGAATCATAGGATAGAAGACAGATCAGGCACCAGAGTGACCTCGAGTGATCTAAAGGTATAACATCAATTGGCAAGCTAAGCAATAGTGGAGAGACCACCTCGAATGCCCATTCCTGATAATGAACTTGATGTCTATAACCATCCGGGAGCTTTCATCCTGTGACTGATGGAAGCAGAGGCATACACACAATTAATCACTGAACTGAACCCAAGGAACCCAGTGACAGAGAGAGAGGAGTGATGAGCAAATTGGCAAAGAATGGGCTGGCAAAACCAGCAGAGACAGCTGATCTGAACAGGGGAGAGCTCTTGGACCCCAGACCGACAGTGGGGAGGCCAGCATGGGACTGATCTGGACCCCCAAAATGTGAGTGTCAGCCAGAAGGCCTGGGCAACCTATGGGGCCCTGAGCTGTGGATCAGTGTCTATCCCTGGTATACAAACAGTTTTCGTGTGCCTATAGCACAAAGAGGGACCCTGGACCCTTAGGGGAGTGCCTGGACCCTACCCAGAGTAAAATGACAGACTCTAGATATCCCCTATGTGGAAGGATTTGGCAATAGGGTGGGAAGGTAGGGGGGGAGGGGAGTGCGGGAGGAGGGGAGGGAGAGGGAACTAGGATTGACATGTAAAACAAGCTATTTAAAAATTAAAATAAAAAACCACACAAAATGAGCTAAGCATCCGCAGCATCTCTTTCTGCTTACTATGACTGACTAAGGCTGCAATGTGGCAAGCTGCCTCATACTCCTATCACTATGACTCCATCACCATGATAAACTATACCCTCAAGCAATAAATATGGTTCCTTTCTTACACTGTTTTTTTAAGGTTATTTTATTTTTAATTTAAGTAAGAGAAATTTGTGGAAAATGAATAAAACAAAGCCACTAATTTGACCAATGCATGTCTATGCTATCTCTATCCTTCATTAGGCTAATAGTTTTAAATCTTATGTGAATTAAAATCAAAGATTATTAAAAACTCTAATAGCTTTCTTCTGTGTGGATGATGATGATGATTAAAAGCCAACAATCTTCTCCACTCATTGCTGTTTGCTTTGTTCACAAGAAGTTTATCCCTACAGCTCAGGTCAAATTCAGTGATGAACAAAAGCATATACCAATGTACTAAAATAATCATATACAGATAGCATCAATTCCCATTTGAGGTCATGGGTGTCACTCAGTATCTTTTTTTTCTTTTTTAATTTTTTAATTTTTTTTATTTTATTACTTTAATTTTAAATAACTTGCTTCACATGTCAATCTCAGTTCCCTCTCCCTCCCCTCCTTCCTCACCTCCCACCATTCCCTCCAGCCTCCCACCTTATCGCCATTTCCTTCCACATAGGGGATATCTATAGTCTGTTATTTCACTCAGGGCAGGGTCCAGGCACTCACCTAAGAGTCCAGGCTGAGAGAGCATCCCTCTTTGTGTATGGACACACGAAGTCTGTTTGTATGCCAGGGATAAACACTAATACACTGCCCAGGGCCCCATAGGTTGCCCAGGCCTCCTCACTGACTCTCACACTCAGGGGTCTGGATCAGTCCCATGCTGGCCTCCCAGCTGTCGGTCTGGGGTCCAAGAGCTCTCCCCTGTTCAGATCAGCTGTTTCTGCTGGTTTTGCCAGCCCATTCTTTGCCAATTTGCTCATCGCTCCTGTCTCTGTGTCACTGGGTTCCATGGGTTCAGTTCAGTGTTTAACTGTGGGTGTTTGCCTCTGCTTCCATCAGTCCCTGGAAGGCTCCAAGATGGTTATAGACATCAAGTTCATTATCAGGAATGGGCAGTCAAGGTGGTCTCTCCACTATTGCTTAGCTTGCCAGTTGGTGTCATCCCTTTAGATCACTAGAGGTCTCACTGGTGCCAGATCTGTCTTCTAACCTATGATTCCCTCTTCCCCCTATTCTACCCCCCACTCAAACTTCCTGTTCCCCCATGACATTGTTTCTTATTGGGTATTTTGTCACAGCGACAACAAAAGCAGTTAGTGCAGATGACTTCAGTGAAATATGGTGTTTTGAGAAAGTAGACAGACACATTCCAGTATCTTTTATTATAGTATAATTGTTCTGACATTGTTTCACTTTGATACTGTGAGGAAATGGCTCCAGATTTCCTGCTTGCTTCAGACACCAAAATCTATAGACGATCAAGTCCCATGTATTATATGGTGAAATATTTGTATATAACTACATAAAGCCTACTGTATACTATATACTTTAAATCATCTCTAAGCTACTTACAATAACAAATATGAAATAAATACTATATAAATAATTGCTATATTGTTTAGAAAATAATGGAAAAATGTTTGCATATGCTTCTTGCAAATCAAACTAATTTGGCATGTTTGTTTGGTTGTATCTATATATAAGTAACCTCAGAAATAGAAAAGTGGCAGTAAATTTCTATAAGTGTTCTATTACCTCTGTTGTTCACCTCTTCCTGTGCCTGAGTTTTTAGCAGAAATGGGAGCTGGGCGATGGTAAAGAGGAAAGATAGTTTCTGGGTTCACAAAAATCTAAGAAATATGAAAAATCGCTATGGAAACCCACTAGTTAGTAAGTCAACTTCAAAATGTAACTTTAAATAAGAGTTCAAAAAGAGGTACCCTCTGTGTATGAATAATACCACTCCCAGAAGACATAGATGATCACACAAAAATCCCAGTGCAAGTCATGGGAGACCTCCCTGTGAGTGTTTGGACAGGGGGCTCCAGAGGTCTCCAAAACAATGCAGGCTATTGTCATTGCTCTTGGTCATGCACCATAACTACATAATAAGACCCTATCTGCTGAAGATATCATAACTATTGTCTGCAGAACATAGAGAAATCAACCCCAAATTGACGGAGAAACTGAATCCCTGCTGGCTGCTCTCACAGTGCTGCTGGAGGGAAAAGGTGACAATGGTTTATTCAGCACTAGATCCTACTTGCACCTTATCTGCCTACCAGGAAAGTATGGCCACCAGTGCAATAGTGGAAAGATTATTATGGGACAATGAATCACTTTCTGGTTGAACTTAAGGCCTGATCAATGATAGTGAATTTCATGCCTGGTACTGTCACTCTGGTCAAAAGCCCATGGCTGGGACATCATAGGCCCCAAGGTAAAACCTGACTCTAGTCAAAACGCTGAGAACAAGAGCCTGTGACTGACTGCTTATCCTTAAACAAGACATCTGTATTACTCCACACAAACCTTTCAAAGCTTGGAGAACAAGGAAGAGAAGACAGAGTAAAGAAAGAGAGTGGGAGGGGTACTGTGGATCTCCGGCATGTACAGGGGAGGTATTCTTGGGTACCACTCTTGCTGAGGAGCTACAGGCAGTGGTAGCTGCTAGTTTCTACTGCTCTGATGAAATGCTGTGACCCCCGGAAACTTGGGAAGGAAAGCATTTATGTATCTGTTGTAGCTCATCATCCAAGGAAGGTAGGGTAGAAACTCTGGAGAGGAACCTGGAAGTCGGAACTGAACCAGAAGCGGTGGAGGAGGGCCGCTTACTGGCTTGCCCATCATGGCTTGTTCAGTCTGTGTTCTTATAAAACCAGAACCACCAGCCCCAGTGTGGCTCTGCATAAAGTGAGCTCAGCCCTTTCACGTCAACCGAACCACCAAGAATATGCACCACAGACTCTTCCGGAAGCCAATCCGGTGGGCATTTTCTCACCACCGTTTACCAAAACGATTCTAGCTTGTGTTAAGGTGACACAAAACTAACCAGCACAAGGAGGAAATGCCATTTTTCTTTGAGGGTGTGGCCACTGACAAGCTGCATCTCTTTCAGTGTATGGCCCAACAGCCACCAATATATGGGCTGTACTAACTTGACTTACTGGGTGACCATAAAAAAGAAGAAGACATGAACTTGGGAGGTGTCATGTTGGGGTGGTTAGGGCAGAAGTCTGAGGGCAGAATCGAGAGGCCAATATGATCATCTTTCATTGTATAAGTACATGAAATTCTCATAAAGTAAAGCGATTTTTCTAAAAGACAAAAAGCCATACTTATAAGACCCTGATTCCTTATTTGAGGGTTTTTTTCTTGCAAATTGGGAATTTATTTTCTATTCTCAAATGAACAAAATAGAAAATCATAGTCCTATAGTTAGGGTTTAGAACTCTAAAATTTTAGGTATCCACCTGTGGTCTTTGACATATTCCTCATAATACGAGCAGAAAAACAGAACTCTTTGAAGCCATGCAAACGTCCAAACATACCAAAAGAGTAAGGCAAGCAAAAGGTACCTATTCCCTTTGTTTTAAGTCTGAGTTCCAGAAACCATAGAAACATTGACATCGATCTCAAGAGAAAATTCTGGGACAGGTTTTTCAGCAGATGGCTTGTGTTTATTTAGGGAGAGAGAGTGGAACCCAGCAAAGGTCAGAGAGAAAATTCAAACCAAATCAATATCGGTTCCTTTTGTGCTATTGCTTCTCTGAAAGATGAGTAGAAAAATACAGCCAGATACACAAGTACCAGTGGACTAAAATCTTAAAGGAAGTGCAAGAGTTCTTTCTGGATTCTTTTCCTCATCAACACTGCTTCTTAGCATCCTCAAAGATGCAGAAGCCTTGATCTTCCACTTTAGGAAGGCAAAAATCTCTTCTCATTTTCTTAGCATGGAATAAAGTTTCACTTTCAAGCTTTGCCTTCCATTCTGTTACTTCCCCTTTGGTCACTTTCCCCAGCCCTCCCTGACTGGACCAACAGAAAAGCTTTGATGTTTCCATTAGACCTGTTTCTTGCTTCCAATCAGGTCCTCTGAGATGTCTTCCTTTACAATCTATAGAAATGTTTTCCCCAGTGGTGAACAAGCAATCTAATTTCCCTGTGTTAAAAACCATTTCAACCATCTAGACTATAACTGTCCTGAAGAAAGGATTTTTGAAAAATGTTCTTGGTCTCCTCAGTGTCTAAAACATGATAAATATTCAGTGTTTGATGAATAAAATCAACTTACATGATTATAGCAAAGCCTAATCAGGAGGGTGACATGCTGTAATCAGAAATTGCAGGAGATATTGCAGCTATGTAGATAATAGAAATAAAAAGGTACTGGTAGAACGAGTAATAGATATTACTTACCTGTTCGTGGCTCTATTTTACTTTATTTTTGTGCACGCGCACATGTGTGTGTGTGTGTGTGTGTGTGTGTGTACACGCAAGTGCACACAAGCACACATGGTCACCTGTTTGCAAGCACATGTGTATATATGGGTGCACACATGGGTAGGGAGTACATGTACACACACATTTGGAGGCCTGTAGTTGACAACAGGTGTTCTGCTCAATCACTCTCCAGGAACACCAGAACTTTCAGATTCCAACAGTCTATCTAAGCAGCTAGCTTGCCCTGGGGTTTCTAGTCTTTATCTCCCATGTGCTGGGATGACAATCAGTCACCATACTTGCCTGGCTTTTTCGTGGGTTCTGGGCATCCAAAATCCAGTCCTCACATTTTAAACTCAAAGGGCCTGTTTCCACTGAGCCATCCCCCAGCCCTTACTGTGGGGGGATTCTTACTGAATAAGCTATACAATACTGAAAAAATACAGTTAAAATGCAGAGAAATTTGATCAATAATGTAAAGGTTCACCAATGTAAAAAAAAGTTTTAGTAAATTATACACATTTAAGATAAGAGATAAAAGGCAATTTATTAATTCTCCTGTTACAGAACCACCAGGAAAGAGGAGAGGTAAGCCAGAAAGAAACAAACACACTTACCATTTGAGGATGAACACTGGAGTCAAAGGCAGCAGTGACTAATAAGGACTAATATCTAGACTTTCGTTTGCCACTGCAGCATCAATGGCTCAGGGAGACTGCACCAACTGGTGAGTGAAATGTCAAAAGTCCCAAGAAGGATGACTGGGACATAAGTTTGACAGTAAAAAGAAGACACGTTATCCAGAAGCCAATTCCCAACACAACAGTTTTATTAATGAGGAAGAAACTTCTCTACAAAAAAGTATGCCTGCCTGGTATTCCTAGAACCTTAGCTCACTGCCAGCTCACCTTAGGCTGACAGGTCACAATTATATAAATTTATGTCCATCAGTCAAAAATGTCAAGATTTGGTAAGGTATTTTTATAGAAACAATCTAGACAATATTCCACCTAAAATCTATGTCCAATTAGTAGCCTTTACTTTGTTTCTACACATATAATGAACAATTATTAAATTGTGTGTGTGTAAAGATGTTTTCATCAAAATAATTTGCTATTTAAGACAAAAATAGAATTGTAAGTGTATCAACTTTGTACTTACAATAAAATTCACAAATTAAATTTTAAGCCCAAAAATGAGTAATGAAATTGTGTGATAAAAGATTGAAAAGAAAATGAAAAAAATTCATATTGAGGTAAAGAAAATGAAAGTAATACAATTGCAAAATGAACATTTTATATGCACCCAGAGGAATGAATAGAAAAACTAGCATGACAGAAAATTAGAATTTATTTAGAGAACAAATGAGAAAAATTCCAAGCAGATAAGCAAAAGAGCCATAAAATTAATATACAAAAGACACCCTCCTAAAAGGATTAAAATTAAATGAATAATGAAAATAAATTTTCTGACATATAGCTCAATCCACTACCCAAAGCTCTTATGAAAGCTAAGCAAATTAATGCTTAAATAACAAGAACATTCTTACCTCTCAAAGGCAAAATTCTTCTAACCATCTAAATCAAAGAAATTTAAGAGTAAGGGAAATCAAAGTAAAGATGACTACATAATTTTCCCTCATATAGAAAAGAAATAAGAAAGATAAATTAAATTAAATCTTCAAAGCTTTTAGAAAGAGGAACTTTTGTCCAAGAGTTTTATGAAACTGTAGGCCACATATTAGTAAAAAAAAAAAGATTGTAAAGGGTAAGAATTCAGAATATGAGGTATGTTTCCAGAAACAGTATTTGAAGGAACATCAGCTGTCTTAGTTACTTTTTCCACTGACACTATAATAAATGCAACCTTAGGGGAAGAGGGTTTCTTCAGACTCCTGTTATAGTTTATAGTCCATCAGCCAGGGAAGTCATGGCAACAGTTTCATAGATATGATCCCATCACACACACAGTCAAGGGCGGACAACTCTGGATTTTTACTCAGCCTGCTTTCTCCTCTTACACAATTCAGAACTCCTTGCTTAGTTCCATGCAGAACTGAAAGACCCCAAGCGGGGGACTTTCACGGGAGGGAGACCCGAACCCAAGGAACAACGAGGCCACGAGCTTGGATGCAACAGCAAGAGGCTTTATTGATAATACACGGATACCCGGGGCATCTCAGTCTCGGGAACTGAGAGCCCCGAGCTGGGGACTCAGGGGTTCTTTTATAGCAAAAAGCGCAGTACAGAAGCGAGAAGCCTAGTTACAGGACCCTGATTGGGCAATTTAAATGAGGCTGGGGCTCAGAACGAGGGCAATTGAGGGTTTGCTTGGAACTCAAGTCTCGGCCTTGGCCCTATCTGAGGAACAATAGGTCTCTGTGCTTGCCCAACCTTGCTGGGGCTGGCTACAGCAGACACCTGTGTCCCTGGGCAGAGTTCCCTTCTGATAGTAGTGACTATTCAGCCATTCAGCCATGAGGACCTTGAGCTGAGCTCCTTTCTGATAAAAAAATGACTATTCAGCTGCACCAGCCTGTGTAGACTGGGCCGGGGTCTTTCAGAACTACCAATAAGGACCTAGTTTTTCTGAGTGTATCTGTTAATTTATTAAATTCTTACTCCTAGGCTTTGGCATGGAAATGTTTACCCTGTACCATTATATACTAGGAGTGTGTAATGTGTGCCATCCACAGTGGGTATGCCTTCACACCTCAATTAATCTAATCAGATTACAATCTACAGATGTGTCCACAGGTTAACATAACACAGATAACCCATCACTGAAATTTCCTTTGTAGAAGATTCTAGATTAGGGGAGGCAACAATTAAAGACAACCATTACAACTCTACCCCTTGTCAATTTAATACATGAATAATATTTGAATCCATATCCTTCTACCTTCCCCAATCTCATGTGAATCTTATAATGCAAAATATAGTCCAATATCCCTAAAGTCTCCAAAATATTCCAAAACTTTAAGAACCTCAAGTTATTTAATCATAAATTAAAAGCAAGGTACCTACTTCTAACACATAATGATATAGAATAAATGCCCCACTGAAAACCCTCCTCTAAGAATGGAGCTAACAGGGATTGAGTAAGGGCTCCGTGGTTAAGAGCACTAGCTGTTATTCCAGAAGTCCTGATTTCAAGTCCTAGAAACCACATGGTGACTTACAACCATCTATGGTGGGGCCTGGTGTCCTCTTCTGGCATAAAGGTATACATGCAGACAGAGCACATATACACAGAATAAATAAATCCTTTTAAAATGTTGTTTAAAAATGGGGCTAACAACAATAATTAATAATTAACAATACTTATCATCTCTAATCCTGCATAAAACTCAACTCCAAATGACTCAAGAATCCCAGCATAAGACCTGATTCTCTGAAACTGCTCAAAGAAAAATGAGAAGTATACTTGCTGAATGGGACTTTGACGGCCACAGGAAATAAGAACAAAAACTGACAAATGGAACACTGTGAAACTTAAATGCTACTCTACAGCAAAGAAAATATATAATTGAATCAAAAAGCAGTTCACAGGATAGGAGGTCATTTTTCTACCATTTATTATATTTATTTATATGTGAATTTTGAATATACCACATTTTATAACATTTTGGACTTTTTACCAACTTTTTAGCACTTACAATATATATATGGAATCTTAAAAAAAAAACCAGATACAAAAGCAAACAATGAACTATGGTACTAAACAGAGTTCCCAAAAGAAGCACTATAAATGGCTATTTATGTTCACCATTCTTAACCATCAAGGGAAAGGAGATCAAAACTACTTTGATAATACATATCACCCTAATCAGAATACAAATGGCAACAAATGCTGGCTTGGATGTGGGGAAAGGGAAGCCCTTACATACTACTGTGGATGTGTAAACTTATGCAGCCATTTTTTTAAATAAGTCTGAAGGCTCAAAAACATTCATTAAATTAGCACATGACCCAGATAGTCCACTCCTAGACGTATAGTCAAAGGAATGCATCCTACTCCAGAGACCCTGAATACCCTCATTCATCTCTGCTCTATTCACAATAGTAAGGGAATGGGACCAACCTCAAAGTAATTTAATCAAGCTTTGCAGAGAGAAATAAGGCTTGCAGGCAAACCCACAGAAACAGTAAAAATTATACCACGTGATGTCACCCAAGCACCAAGAGGAAGGTACAGCTTAATGCCTCTCTCATTGCAGATCCTGGCATTGACTCTCATTTCTTAAGTTCACCTTGGAGTGACTAGGGAAGCCAAGAAACTATAAAGAGACCATTGGAGGGTGGAGAATATGGTAAGGAAGGGGTACAGTAGGAGACAGGAAAAAATGAGAGAGAGGAAAACTGGCAGTGGAAAGTGTTAAATGAAGAGAGGGATAGGAGGCTGGAGGAAATGTGGGAGTTCAGGTAGATTAACCATCTAAAACAAAGGGGGTACAAAAAAGTCTACAATCCTGCCCATTTGATAGAGGGAATCATCAAAGGTTTGAGGAGAGATCTGGCACTAGTGAGATGTCCAGAGATCCACAAGGATGACACCAACTGGCAATCTAAGCAATAGTGGAGAGACTACCTTAAGTGCCCTTCCCTGATAATGAGACTGATGACCACATTGTATGCCATCTTAGAGCCTTCATCCAGTGGCTGATTGAAGCAGAGGCAGACACCCACAGCTAAACATTGAGCTGAACTCCTCGAACCCAGTTTCAGAGAGGAAGGAGTGATGAGCAAAGAGGTTAAGACTAGGTGGGTGGAACCCACAGACACAGCTGACCTGAACAAGGGGGAGCTCATGGACCCCAGACTGATGGCTGAAAGGCAAGCATGGGACTGATCCAGACTCCATGAATGTGGGTGTCAGTGAGGAGGCCTCAGCAATCTTTGGGGCCTAGGGTACTAGATCAGTATTTATCTCTGGCATCCAAATGGACTTGAGGAGCCCATTCCACATGAAGGGATGCTGTCTCAGCCTGGACCTATGAGAGAGGGCCTAGGCCCTGCCCCAGATGATATGACAGACTTTGGAGATCCCCATGAAGGGCCTCACCCTCCCTGGAGAGCAGAGTGGGGATTAGGTGGGGGGCTGGGGAGCTGGTGGAGGACAGGGTAGGAGAGGAGGGAGAGGGAGCTAGGATTGACATGTGAAGCAAGCTTGTTTCTAATTTAAATAAAAATAATGATGATAACAATAAGTGTATTTAAAAGAATTTGAAGGTGGATGTATAATGCTGCTTCTTAAAACAGGACATGAAACAAAAACCTCAGCATGGCTGTGGGGCACCTCCATGAAAGGCATTGATCAGAGAGATCCAAGGGGCCCCAAACAACAAATCATCTTGCCTTTCTGCTCGATTGCTTTTTACAACTAGATGATAAGAATCTATTTCTTTAGATATTACACAGCTTGGTTAAAAGATACACATAAATCAAGTTGAAACTAGGCATGAATCATTTGAAATTGCTATCTTTGAAATTGCCAGGTGTACTATTCAGAATGCCACGAACTCTGTGAACTCTGTAAACTACAAGAATTATAATACCAACTGACAGTAAGATGTGTCCATATTTGTAATAGTGGCATCACTGTTAGATGCAAGGGTACCCAACCATCATCCAGTATGGATTCTAGGCCTACTGCACAGGAGGGAACTCAAGGTCCAATAATGCGGTACTATAAACCTGTCCAAAACCCATTCCTGGCGAGGTCACTAGACCCAAAAGGAAAACTTAACTACTGATATTATTTGGCTACATAGACACAGAAGCAAATTAACTTCTAAATATACCCATTTAAAACAATAGACAAATATCAGCAATAATCAGAGAATACTCTCCTTGCAGTGAAAAGTATTAAATGCAAATATCCATTGCTTCCCAAGATTCTAAAAATAAGATAGTTGAGAGCTCAACCTTAAATGAGATGTTTATACTACTCACTCAAAGGTACAGGGAGCACTGTGGGAGAAAGGATAGAAAAAAATATGAGTCATGGGTAAAAAGAAGAGCTACATGTTATCATCCACAAGCAGGGCATTGTAACCATGAACGCACAGCAGATACAGCTGGTACAAGACATGTCTTGTTGAGTATTCGCTACTGATAGATTGATTCTGTATACCCACTGGTGACATTCCAAACTCTCCTGTATAGTTCTAAACCCATGATGACAGGGATAACCCTTATTAAACTCAGTACAACACACAAAAAAAATGAATTTCAGGAAGAGATTAGTAGGAAAGAGGAGAAGGACATAGAGGAGGAAGAGGGATAAGACTGGTGGGAATGAGATCAATCAGAATGCATTATATACATCTATGAAATGGCCAATGGAAAAATTTTATTAATGAGATGTATGACCTTTTTATTGAATCACATAAAAATACACTTCAAATTCTTTCTGAAATTCTGTCATAAAGAATCATGCTATCCACTTGCCCCTGGAGTACCAAATTACCAAGAGCCTGCTTAGAGAGCAGAGCTACTCCTGCCCCCACTCAGGTCAGAGGACAGAGGGCAAAAGTGAGCTCTGGGCCCCCATCATGGTCCAAACTTCCTACTGCTCACCCTCTCTGGGATCTCCTGGACTGCAGAAAGCACGACTCGCCCCTGGAAAACTGAGCGACCAGAAGCCTGCTTAGAGAGTTGGTCTACTCCTGACCCTATCAAGGGCAGAGTGCACAGGGCAGAGCCACCAGGATAGGGAGTGCTTCAGACACATCTGCACCCTCCATGAAACCCTTCAGTGAATTGGACCTGCGTACACCCACCAGAAGAGAACCCTGGATCTGTACTCACCTGGAAAGGAAGAGACCCCACATGTACCCACAGAAAGAAAGAATGGGAAGATGACAATACAAGAACAAATTCAATGACAGAAAAACCAATATGACACCACCAGAGTATAGGGACTGCACACCAGCAAGATCTGAACATCACAACACAGATGAAAGAGAAGATAATGACCTTAAAAACAACTTAATGAAGGGGATAGAGACCCTAAAAGAAGAAATCGCAAAATCCTTTAAAGAAATGGAAGAAAAGACAAACCAAAACTTACAAGAAACAATTCAAACAGTGCAAAGCTTTGAACACTGAAATAGAGACAGTAAAACAAAAACACAGTCTGAAGGAATGCAGAGATTAGAAAAGTTGAGTAAACAACCAGGAACTACAGATGCAAGCATATCCAACAGAACACAGGAGTTAGAAGAGAGAATCTCAGGCATTGAATATTCACTAGGTGAAATAAATTCATCAACCAAAGAAAATTTTAAGTGCAACAAATCTCTAACACAAAATATTCAGGAAATATAGGACACCATGAGAAGGCCAAATATAAGATTAATAGGTATAGAAGAAGGTGAAGAAACCCAGTTCAAAGGAGCGAAAACATATTCAACAAAATCATAGAAGAAAACTTTCCCAACATACAGAAAGACATGTCAATGAAAGTACAAGAAGCCTACAGAACACCAAATAGAGTGGACCACAAAAAGACGTCCCCTCGCCACATAATAATAAAGAACCCAAACATGCAGAATAAAGAAAGAGTATTAGGAGCAGCAAAGGAAAAAGGTCAAGTAACATGTAAAGGCAAACCAATCAGAATCATACCTGACTTCTCCATGGAAACTCTGAAAGCCAGAAGGTCCTGGATAGATGTTCTACCAACAATAAGAGATCACGGATGCCAGCAAATCTTTCAATCACTATAGATGGAGAAAACAAGATATCCCATGCCAAAACCAGATTTAAACAATACATATCCACTAACCCAGCCCTACAGAATGTTCTGGAAGGAAAACTCCAACTGAAGGAAGTTAACTACAACCAGAAAAACATAGGCAATAGATAAGCTCACTTTACCAACAGGCAAAAGAAAAAAGGGGTGGAAATCCACATACAATTCCATCAACAGCAACCATTCCAAAATAAACAAGAATGAGCAATCAATGGTCATTCATATCCCTCAATATTAATGGTCTTAACTCACCCATTAAAAGACACGGTCTAACAGAATGGATTCAAAGACAGAACCCATCCTTCTGCTACGTACAAGAAACCCATCTCAGCTTCAAAGACAGACATTACTTCAGAGTTAGGGGTTGGGAAAAGATTTTTCCAATCAAATGGACCCAAGAAACAAGCAGCAGTAGCAGTCCTGATATCTAACATATTAGACTTTAAACTAAAAGAGATGAAGGAGGTCATTTCATACTCATCAGAGGAGAAATCCACCAAGATGAAGTCTCAATTCTGAACATCTATGCCACAAATACAAAGGCATCCACATTCATAAAAGAAACATTACTAAAACTCGAATCATATATTTAACCTCACACATTAATATTGGGAGACTTCAACACCCCACTCTCACCACTATGAGACAGGACTACCAGACAGAAACATAAAAAGGAAACAAAAGAATTAATAGAAGTTATGACCGAATTGGTTTTAACAGACATCTATAGAAAATTCCATCTAAACACAAAAGAATATACCTTCTTCTCTGCACCACATGGAACCTTCTCAAAAATTGACCACATACTTGGCAACATAGCAAACCTCAACAGGTACAAAAATATTGAAATAACCCCCTTTATCTTATCAGACCACCATGCATTACAGTAAGAATTCAACAACAACACAAATTGCAGAAACCCTACAAACTCATGGAAATTGAACAATGTGCAATTGCACCATACTGGGTCAAGGAAGAATTAAAGAAAGAAATTAAAGACCTCCTAGGATTCAATGAAATTGAAAACTCAACATACCCAAACTTATGGGACACTTTGAAAGCAGTGCTAAGAGGAAAGTGCATAGCAGTAAGTGTCCACATGAAGAAACTGGAGAATAGTCACACTAGAGAATTAACAGCACAACTTAAAGCTCTAGAACAAAAAGAAGCAAACACACCCAGGAGGAGGAGACATCAGGAAATAATCAAATTGAGGGCTGAAATCAATAAAGTTCAAACTAGGAAAAAAATACAAAAAATCAATGTAATGAAGAGTTGGTTCTTCACGAAAATCAACAAGATAGACAAAGCTCTATCCAAACTCACCAAAAGGCAGAGCGAGAACATGCAAATTAACAAAATCAGGAATGAAAAGGGGAATATAACAAGGGGCACTGAGGAAATCCAGAGAACCTTCAAGTCATACTTTGAAAACCTGAACTCCACAAAATTCAAAAATTTAAAGGAAATGGACAATTTTCTGGTAAGTGATATATATGTCACTTACCAAAGTAAATCAAGAGCAGATAAGCAATCTAAACAGACCTATAACCCCTAATGAAATAGAAGCAGTCCTCAAAATCTCCCAACCATTAAAAAAACCCAGGCCCAGATGACTTCAGTGCAGAATTCTACCAGAAATGTAAAGAGGAGCTAATTCCTCAAAGTGTTTCACATAATAGAAGCAGGAGGTTCATTACCAAAATGTGTTTAGGAGGCTACAATTACCTTGACATGCAAGCCACACAAAGACACAACTAAGAAAGAGAACTGCAGACAAATATCTTGATGCAAAAATACTTAATAAAATATTAGCAAATTAAATCCAAGAACACATCAGAAAAATCATCCACCATAATCAGGTAGGTTTCATCACATGGATGCAGGGTTGGTTCAACATATGAAAATCTATCAATGTAATTCACCATATAAACAAACTACAAAAGAAAATTTACATGATCATCTCACTCTATGTGGAAAAAGCCTTTGACAAAATCCAACGCCCCTTCATGATAAATGTCTTGGAGAGATCAAGGATAGCAGGAACATACCTGAACACAATAACAGCAATATACAGTAAACCAACAGCTAACATCAAACTAAATGAAGAGAAACTCAATGTAATTCTTCTAAAATCAGGAAAAGACAAGGCTGTCCACTCTCTCCATATCTCTTCAATATTGTACTTGAAGTCCTAGCTAGAACAATAAGACAAGAAAAGGAGTTCAAGGGGATACAAATTGGAAAGGAAGAAGTCAAGCTTTCACTATTTGCTGATGATATGATAGTTTACATAAGTGACCCAAAAAACTCTATACGGGAACTCCTACAGCTGATAAACACCTTCAGCAAATTGGCAGGATACAAGATTATCTAAAAAAAAACCAGTATCCCTATTATATACAGATGATAGATGGGCTGAGAAAGAAATCAGAGAAATATCACCCTATACAATAGCCCTAAACAACATAAAAATAAAATATCTGAGGATAACACTAACCAAACAAGTGAAAGACCTGTATAGCAAGAAATTTGAGTGTTTAAAGAAAGAGACTAAAGAAGATACCAGAAAATGGAAAGATCTCCCATGCTCTTGGATAGGTAGGATCAACATAGTAAAAATGGCAATCTTGTCAAAAGCAATCTACAGATTCAACACAATCCCCATCAAAATACAGGGAGAATTCTTCACAGACCTTGAAAGAACAATACTCAGCTTTATATGGAAAAACAAAAGATCCAAGATAGCCAAAACAACCTGTACAATTAAGGAACTTCTGGAAGCATCACCATACCTGACTTCAAGTTCTATTATAGTACTGAAAACAGCTTGGTATTGGCACAAAAATAGATAGGAGACTGCTTCCTGAACATAACACCAGTAGCACACACAGTGAGATCAACAATCAACAATGAGATCTCCTGAAACTAAGAAGCTTCTGTAAGGCAAAGGGCACAGTCAACAAGACAAAAAGGCAGCCCACAGAATGGGAAAAGATATTTACTAACTCCACATCTGACAGAGGGCTGATCTCCAAAATTTAGAAAGAACTTAAGAAGCACGTCTCCAAAACACCAAAGAACGCCAATTGAAAAGTGGGCTACAGAACCAAATAGAGAATTCTCAATAGAGGAGTGTAAAATGGCTGAGAGACACTTGAGAATGTGCTCAACATCCTTAGCCATCAGGGAAATGCAAATCATAACAACTCTAAGATACTATCTTACTCTTGTCAGAATGGCTAAAATCATAAACACCAATTACAGTTTATGCTGGAGAGGATGTGGAGAAAGGGGAACACTCCTCCTCTGCTGGTGGGAGTGCCAACTTGTACAGCTACTTTGGAAATCAGTATGGGGATTCCTCAGGAAAATGGAAATCAGTCTACCACAAGATCCAGCAATTCCATTCTCATGCATATGCCCAAAAGATGCAAATTCATACCATAAGGACATCTTTTCCACTATGTTCATAGCAGCATTATTTGTAATAGCCAAAACCTGGAAGCAACCTAGATGCTCCTCAACTTAAGAATGGATAGAGAAAATGTGGTACATTTGCACAATGGAGTACTACTCGGTGGAAAAAAAATTTTGAATCTTGGAATTTGCCGGCACATGGCACTAGAAGAAACCATCCTGAGTGAGGTAACCCCGTCAGAAAAAGACAAACATGGTATGTACTCACTCATATATGGATTTTAGGCATGAAACAGAGGAGTGCCAGCCTACAATCCCATAGCCAGGGAGTCTGGGAAACAGGGAAGACCTAAGAGAGATATGCATGTACCCCAAAGAAGGGGAACAGGACAGAATCTTCTGGGGGGATTGGGATCATGGGGAAGAGAGGAAGCTGGAAGAAAGAGAAGGGGTGAAGATGAGGGAAGAACAGGACAAGGGGGAGCAGGAAGGTTGAGTTGGGAGAAGACTAGAGGAGAACAGGATGAGAGATACCATAATAGAATGAGTCATTATAGGTTTGAGGAGAGATCTGACACTAGTGAGATATCCAGAGGCCTACAAGGATAACACCAACAGGCAATCTAACCATTAGTGGAGAGGCTTCCTTAAATGCCCTTCCCAGATATTGTGACTGACGACTTCCTTGTATGCTATCCTAGAGCCTTCATCCAGTGGCTGAAGGAAGCAGAGGCAGACACCCACAGCTAAACACTGAACTGAACTCCTGGAACCCAGCTGCAGAGAGGGAGTGATGAGCACAGGGTTTAAGACTCGGTGGGTGAAACCCACAGACACAGCTGACCTGAACAAAGGGGAGCTCATGAACCCCAGACTGCTGGCTGAGAGGCCAGCATGGGACTGATATAGACACCCTGAATGTGGGCATCAGTGAGGAGGCCTCAGCATTCTTTGGGACTTCAGATACTAGATCAGTATTTATCCCTGTCATCAAGATGGACTTAGGAAACCCATTCCAAGTTGAGGGATGCTGTCTCCACCTGGACACATGGGGAGGGCCTAGGACGTGCCCCAGATCATATGACAGACTTTCAAGATCCCCCATGAAGGGCCTTACCCTCCGTGAAGAGTGAAGTGAGGATTGGGTGGGGAGGTTGGGGGAGGTTTGAAGGGGACTGGAGTGGAGGGAAGGGAGAGGGAGCTGGGATTGACATGTGAAGCAAGCTTTTTAAAATTTAAATTAAAAAACAATTTTAAAAAAGTAAAAAAAAGAATCATGCCAAGAAGCAACGTAAGTCATCCTCTCACCATAAACATTTTGCTGCTGACATCCCTTCCTTTCTCAATCTATACATTATGACACATTCAAAAGGGGAACACTCTACTGCCATTAATTGTGGTTGCAATTGTTCGTTTTCTCTTTTCTGTTAACCCTTCATCATTTTTCACTAACAAAAATTACTTTTTTCTACAGTCATACTACCATGTATGTATATGTTCATAACAGCATGATAAATGAGATTATCCCTGTATTTTGAAAGAAGACAGAAGTTCTAAGCAGAATTTAATTAATGAAAGTGACAAAACATTCCAAGGTGTTTAAAGAGGGGCCCTGGATACAACCCTTATATGACTTTCTTAGAGAGAATCAACTACAGTTGGACCTACCCTTACTCACCCCCATGCTAAACTAGCACGACAGCTAATTTAGATGCTGCAGAGGAATCAGCAGCTTCACTTCCTGGTGAGGAAGAAGGTAGCAGCCTCTCAGCAATCCAACAACAGGAGAAGGAAGCATGGCTCTGAAATGCTGGACTCCGGGGCAATGTTTCCACAAGTTAAGTGATACTAACGGTAAGTAACCTGAGGTAGCATTGAAAGGATCACTTTTGTGAGTTCTTGGCAGAAAGAAATGACCCAAGATTTATGTTTCACAAAGTGTTTAAGTGAAATTACCTTTAAAATTCTGAGCAAAAAGCATCCTCACATCTTACAAATTTTGAATCTAAAGAGTCATAATACAAAGGTTCTGGGAATAGGTGTGCCATTGATGACTCTGGAGACAGCTTGCCCCAAACAAGCCGCTACAGCAATTAGATATATGTCATGACACAGAATACAAGAACCAAGAGGAGGCTCCTGATCACACACACCATCGACTGACTATCTCTCCTCTATTTTCTCTGTGGTAACACTGGAAGAATCAAAAGCAATGAGACTACAAGGAAGGAAGGCAAGACAGTAAACAAACAGCCATTCAGCCTCTGCATGCCCTCTTCCTTATATTCATTCTGGCTGCAGCTACAGCACCCAGAGTCTCCCTAAAACAAAGATTTGAATTCACTAATAGATTGATATTAGATTATTCTAGGTCATTTTATTAACAGGAAGACTACTGGAAAAGCAAAGAGATGTAAGATAAAGATATAATTCAAAGACAAAGAAGAAAGATCTGATAAAGTCTGATCACCAATAGAGAAAAGTAAAACATATGTGCTCATCATATCCTCTTGAGAGAGTGTCACTATAATATGTCTAAACACACACACACACACACACACACACACATGATCATTCAATACACAAAATCCAATCATGCTCATCATTGTATCTCCCTTTCATTTTTAGTGGTATCTGGAAATATCCAACCTTAGTTCTAATTTGTTCATATGATTTCTTTTGAAACCTTGGTATTGATAATATCTCATTTTGTCATCATTCTTATATTTATAGAATTCTGCATCAATATTTTGCCCCTCTAAAATGTTACAATAACTATCCTTATTTTGTACTAACTTTTCATTTTATGGATCATTTTTCAGGAGTCTGCTCACAAGGAAAATGTGTGCATCATATTATATTACAACATGATTTCCAGTAAGAACATAACAAAACTTCTACCAGAAATCTATGACAATGTCACATTCTTAGAATGCCCACCAGAGCCACATATTGCCATTATTTTTAATTTTTAAAAAGGTAGTAATTAGCCAGGTGATGGTGATGCATGCCTTTAAGCACTCAAGAGGCACAGGCAAGCAGATCTCCATGAGTTCAAGGTCAGCCTGATCCACAAAGAGAATTCCAGGACAGCCAGGACTACACAGCGAAACCCTGTCTCAAAAAATAAACCCCCAAAATGTAAGTAAAACACATATATTGTTACTATTGTTGGTGTGTGTGTATGTGTGTGTGTTCACACCATGCGCATACAGGTGTACATGGAGGCCAAAAGATGTTCTCAGATCTTCTGGATCTAGAGTTACAGGTGGCTTTAAACCATCTGAAATGGGTATTGGGAACTGAACTCAGGTCCTTTCTAAGAGCAGTGTGCACTCAACTGCTAAGTTACATCTTTAGCCACATAACCTGATTCCTGGTATATTTGAATGTTTATTAGTTGTCTGAATTCTCTTTTTGGATAAATTCCTTATAATTTACCTATTATTCTAGTCAGTTATTTATCTTTCTTCTTAAAGTACAAAGGACAGACTTTAGGGAGTTTAAGAAATGGTTCAACAGTTAAGAACACTTTTTGCTCCTTCAGAGGACCTGTGATCGATCCATAGCAACTACATGGCAGCCAACAACCATGTGTGACTACAGTTCCAGGGCATCCAGTGTGAATGCAGGCAAAAAAATCATACATATAAAGTATGTAAAATAGAAAGGACTTTCTGTATAATACTGAATTTTAATATTAACATTATTATTAAAAGTCTAGTAGGTATTGCCATGAATTATTTTGGGGCTGAGAAAACAACAGTTTTTACTTTAGAGTTACTTCGAGTCATATAACATTTGCACAGACAGCGCAGATGCTGCATACATCCCCCTTAGTCTAGTCTTTTTCCTGACTCCGAATCTTCCAGCAGCATCCTCCATTTATTAAACTAAGATGCCATCATCAGTGTTTTACCAAGGCCTCAATTCTAAATGACATTCAAAATTTCAATATCTAACTTCTAGACTTTATTCAAAATTTGCCAACTTTTCTATTGATTTTGTTGTTGTTGTTGTTCTAGGAGCAAAAGTGACTACCTGTAATAAATCATTTTAAATCAAACCATCTTTCTATATCTGCTTGTTTGGAATGACTTCTCAATCTTTACTTAAGTAGTTTCCATGACTGACAGGGTTAAGGGTTGTTGGTTAATGATGTTCTAGAATGTCCCTGAGTTTTTATTTGTCTTGTGTTTTTCTTCATGGCAGAACCACAGTTGTGGTCTTTTAGAACAGTACCACAGAAGTGCCCCCTCTTCCTCATTACATGACGCCAGGCAGCACCTGTCTCATACAGCATCACGGATGACAGTAAACATCATCAATTGAATAGTATCTGTCAAATTTCATCCCCATGAAATTATTATGTGTTCCTTTATGTTAAGAGAAGCTTTCCTTGAGAGGAGCCTTCCCGCCAGCCTGGTTCCAGAGCCGCTTCAATCCCAAATAAACACACAAGAGGCTATATTCATTATGAAGCTGTTGGCCTTGCTTGTCTCTTACTGGCTAGCTCTGCTTTAAGTAATTACCCCATAATTGTTAATCTAAGTATGTCTCCTACCGGAGAATAGTTCTGGGCTCCTACCCCCATGGCAGTTACATGTTGACTCTCCTGTGTTTCTCCTACCCAGAATCCTCCTGGATTCCTAGCCCCACCTATCTAGATTCCTATTGGCCAGACAGTGCTTTATTAGCATAAGACTTCCCCAACATCTCCTCTTTTCTGTTTAAACAAAAAGAAAGGTCTTAACTTTAACACAGTCAAATTGTATATAACAGAACAGTTATCAAATAAGAACATAGTTACAATATTTTAGCAAGATTTAAAGAAAATATCATCCATACCATCCTTGTGAGTTCAAAGTTCTATATGTAACTTATCTTTTATCATAACTAAGGAAAACTATAACTATCTGTCTTCAACTCCATCAAAGACCACAGAAGGATAATATATAAACACTAGGATTGACAGAGACATCTTGCTATCTGGACAGTCACCCGAAGTTCCTCTGGGCATCCATCTCAGCCCATAGGCCACAGTGTGTCTGGAACACTTCTCAGCAAAGCAGGAAATTTCAAACTGTCCATCTGCATTGGCAGTCTGTTATTCACTTTTCTTTGTCCTGTAGAAAG
The DNA here is from genome assembly GCF_017639785.1 of Mesocricetus auratus. Taxonomy (NCBI): domain Eukaryota; kingdom Metazoa; phylum Chordata; class Mammalia; order Rodentia; family Cricetidae; genus Mesocricetus; species Mesocricetus auratus. The sequence goes on along the minus strand of NW_024429218.1, from coordinate 2,843,886 downwards.
TCTCGTAGACTCTTTCATGAAGCAGGAACCCTGTAAGACTGAGTTCAGTAGTCACTTTCCTGTGGGTCCTGCCTGTCCAGTTTATACAGCAACAGTCAGTCTAGGCAAGAGCAGTTTCTTGCCCAAATGCCTAATCTTGCCATGTTGAAAGCAAACTCCATAACAAGTTTCTTCGATGCCCATCTTCCTCTCAGACGTAATTGGTGCTGCCAGGAGCAGACATTTCTCATTGTCAAGAAAAACCCTAAACCATATTAAATGCCATTTTCTGAAGGTCTTTGAGAGGTTTGAAGACTGTTTATCTATCTCAAATATATTTCTGTATATCTAGAAAACCTAACTTACCTAACTATAAATTCTATTATAAGTAACTATCTATAGTCTGTATTCAATTATGCATTACGTTTTAAAAGATCAGTATAAGCACAATACTTAATCAAGAGGAGAAATATAAAAATCACAAAATTGACCTTGAATTTGTATCAATAAATGAAAAACAATACCCATACCATAATTCCCCTTTTTTACCATTAAAGATTGGCTGTGATCACTAGCCAATTATAAACAATCCCATTTAAATGAAAACAAAGATTTATAAACAAGATGGGAATTGGGACGTCGCTCATTCCAAACTGCTTCCTGCTGGAAGGGGGCGCTGTTTATACCATGGGGATCATGACAAAACCCAGAAGCCTGTATAAGTCCTTATTTTTATGGTCTGTAGAGCTGTATCATCTTAGCTGTCTCAGTCGTTGAAACACCTGGTCCACTGCTTCCGGGGGTCTTGGTTCATGAAATGCTAATACCTTTACATAGTCTATTCCTTGAAAACAAGTTGCCAAAGCCATGCTTTGTTTAAAACAATAGTATAATTTTAATTTAAAGTTTTAGGTCCATACCTAAAATGTTCCCTCATAGCTTATAGGAAAGGCCCAGCCTCCAAGCGCGACCCACGGTACCGTGAAGAGGGTAGTCCTTGTTTCTTCCCCTTCTTCATTCAGGCATGTCAACTGAACTTCTTTATTTCTCTGGCCCACTCTGACTTACCTAAGGTAAATCCCATTCTTCACATATCAACTGCACAGACTACTTTGACTCAAAAGTACGTTTTATGAGCTATCCAGTCTCTGTTGACACTTCTCTATGTTCTCACAACATGACACCCTTCCCTGTCATAGATCTCATAGTTTGCAGATGAAAAGCAATGTCGGTTCTCTTTTTCAGTTTTGCGGGGCTAATGTAGTGCCTAAATACAAATATGTACTCAAAAAGAATTGATGAAAAAATAAATAGTGTTGTGAAATACCACGGTTTGATCACAATATCTCTCAAAGCATATGCAGCACTCTTGGCTGTCATTCATTTACTAAATCCGTGTTTATTGCCTATCTTCTTTGAGCCGGGTATATGCTTGCCCGAGGTTGTAGGATGCTTAGAATGACAGATAACAGCTGCCTGTTGCCATCACTTTACAGTCATGTAACGCATAAAATCATGAACATTTTCAAGAATAAGATAGGTATACATACTGTACGGCACTGACAAGCCAAGCCCCTAGTTTCCAGGGAACCATGAGCTCCTCCTGTTAGTGAGAAAGCGAATCAAGTTGTCGACTTTCTATGATTACTCTTTCTAAGCGTAGAAGTGCAGTCTTTGGTGAGAAATGCCTTAGAAAAATGGAGATTTCAGCAAAATAGAATACCATTTCAACAGCTAGTCATGCAGATTTTAGTTCAGATGCTGAGATAATAATCTGACTCTGTGGATTATGGTAGTGGTGTTTTTTAAAACCCCCTTATTACAGATATTTATTTAGTCTAACTTGACAATTCACAAATGGAGAGCCCTTGACCTTTCATATTAGATTTATTTCTATTTTAAATTACTTGAGCATTTTCATTGGGTTCTGTACTGTCCACAGAATCATTCTACTAAGTTGGAGGTAAAGCTTCCAATTATGAAATCCAAGTATTTTTGTGACTTATGACCCAACCAACTCATATTACTGCTGACTGGGTGAACCCTAGACCTCCTACAATATTAATTGTGTAATTTCCATGAGCTCCTTGCTGATTCTCATAAATATGTGTTTCAAAAAAATATGAAGTCACCATAGTCATCTGGTGTTCTGAATAACTTTTATCTCATAAAGCTGAACCAAAATGGATTTAATAAAGACAGCATGAAATTTTCTACATCATGATTGCTTGGGTGCCTATGTGAATATAAACAAGGGAGATATAATATACATTTAACAAATCTTGTTTAGGTTTCCATTTCCCAGTCCATAAAAGATCTCTAGTTATTTTCTGCAGTATAAATAGCTCAGCCTTGCTCTAGATGTCATGCCCAGCCCAGAGTTAATGCAGTTAATGAGCTGTGTGTGTCCCAAATATACTCTAACTCACCAGTGAACCCTACAGTTCACAATTAGAGGAGGAAGTAAATTACTCCCTTTCATCCAAAGAGAAATGTTTTTAGAAATAGGAATTCTAATCTTGTATTTTGCTGATGAAAATTATAAACTAATTTAAAACATAGACAAACATATCCATTGAGAAGATAGAGTTGAATGGTTGCTAGTATAATGACTCAAATTTTGGAGGTGAATGCGATTTCTACAGTTAGTATGTTCATCCTATTATAGTGCCTAAGCCATCTTTCTATTCTTCTTGTCAACACAGCTTTAAAGTCATTAGTAACTCTTGTAAGACCAATAAAAGCATACAAAACAAATATCCACTCTCAAAGAATAAGTATGAAATAAAATGAAAGACAGAGGGAGCACATTTATGCATGAAGTTGTAATAAACAATGTAGTATTTCCAAATGGAAGTACTGGAATAATTAAACTAATTTTCTAAAGTTATTCTAGTGTATTCAATTATAGGTTTTAATTATTTTAGAGAAGCAACTCACACAGTTAATGAGAAAGATAGAAGTAAAAATCATGGTGGTGTTAAGCTCCATGTTTCTGCATGCTATAAGCTTTATTAGACCATGTTAATCAAATATTTGATGAATACTAAGAGCCTTTTGGGATGTTAAAATGGATATTAGCATCACGACTCTGAGAACTAGGTTGACACATAATCACAGTCAGTTAAAATACATGGATTTCACAGCCAAAAGGAACATAGGTTATCAAAAGGAGGCCTCCAGAGGACCTACCAACATTAAAAAGAAATAATATTAAAACAGAAAATAAGATAGGCCAAGTGTATTATGTAAACTCTTAGAAACCCAAACACATTGTAACAATGTTTTTCAATCAAACAACAATGGAGGAAAAGATTTTAATAGGATACAAAAGATGATAATTGACTCTGATAACATTTTATATTTTCATTATATTTGTTTTAGGTGCTACCCACCTGTATGAATCTTTTGGCATATTTTAAATTATTTTTGGAATTTCATATATGAATACTAACCATATTTACATCATTCATATCTCTGCATTCCAAATCATCCTCTCATGTCACCACTCCCTCAAATTCATGATCTCATTCTCTTTAGTTATTATTGTTACACATACACTCACACATGCATACACAAATATATATGATATATAATTATATTCATATACATATTAATATATACATATATATCACTCCATTTAGTGTTTTTCATATGTGTTTATGTTTAGGCTTGAGCAATTGAAATTGGATAACCTACTGAGGGATCGTCTTTGAAAAAGACAAATTCTTCATCTCTCAGTAGCCATTAATTTTGTGTGGCTCTTCATCTAGGAGGATGAGCTTTGTAAGAGTTCTCTAATCTGAGTTAGCATGTCAACTAGTATTATCATTATACAGATCTTGTTTTGGCAACATATTGTTGAGATTTCATGTATGCAACTTTGTGACATATACAGAAGACACTATTCTCAGGAGAAAAGTGGTTGTCTGTCTCCTACAATTGCTTCATCCCATCTTCTGTGATGTTCTCTGAACCCTAGGTGTAGGGACTGTGTTGCAGATGCATCAATAGGAGTTGGGAATCTCAGTGCTAGTGTTTTCTGCATTTTGACCAGAATTCCTCTAATAGTCTCCATCTGCTGCAAAAAGAAGCATCTTTAATTAGAGATGATGATTAAATTTATTTGTGAGTATAAGGATAAGTTCTTAGAGTGCAGTTATATGTGAACCTTTAGATGTGCGTGTACAACCTGTAGTAAGCACAAAACTTGGGAAACTATAAGGGACCAAAGAAGGGGTAAAGAAGGAACTCAAGAAAGGGGTTACTAACACCTGTGCTATGAAGAATTCAGTGGGTCCAATGGATAGGGGATCTTAACAGGAAAGGTAAAGGGAGAGAAGAATTATAAGTAACATTCAACATGTTTTTAAGTGCCACAGAGAATCATATTATTTTATATTCATTTAAAAATACATATATAGCATATGTAAATACCTGTGCTTACAAAATAAAAATAGTACCAGACATAGAAATATCCCCTCCAGTTGTTGATTTGTGGAATACAAAAGACTCCAAAAACAATATGAACTACTGCCACCACTCTTGGTTGCCTCCCAGAACTTGGAAATAATGCTTTATTGCTGAAGATACAACACACTTTAGACCCAGATCTTGGAGGAATCAAGTTCGAACTGATCTATAAATATCCTCCCAGAGAACTAGTTCTCATATAATCCAAAGGTCCTATGCAAGCTGCCAAAGTACAAACATATTCAATAGTCTTTCCCAGCCACAAAGGCTATAAGCAAGACATTCTCAAGGTTGCAAGGTAACAGAAAATTCCCTGACTTTCCTCTCAAATCAATGGCACAAGAAAAGTACTTTTGCCCACTAGTGACGCAGAAAACTGGATGATCCTGTCTTCTTTCTTCTTGAGACAAATACAGTAACAGCAAGGTACTTGAGGATGGCCTCAGATGTCATGCAGTACTGACTTTGTCTGTTAACCCCCAAAAGACATGTAATTGTTCTTGTGGTTAGTAGTTCACTGTGGTTCTCAAGGTTTGGGGCTACAGCTTCTCTCTGCACTGAATATGTGTTCACAGACATATTCAAACAGTACTCTGCAGTGACAGGTCAGACTTGCTCAGCTAGTGAGGCATGATTCACCCAGCTAAAGAGATAGCTGGAGGGATAGATAAAATCAGATTAGGATTCATATACAGGGTAATAAAGGAATTAGCCCTGCTGCCAAGTGAAGCCATTCTCCAATGTGGCCAAATAAGATAGTGTTTAGTGGTCATTTTTGTTAATGGGCATCTTGTATAGACAACAGGTTCACAGGGAAGTCAGTAAACATTAGCAGGTGTGTCTGTTATGAGTTAACAAGAATGAGCTACTTAGTAAGAGAATATCCTAAAATGAGGTACTATTTGATTATTAAAATAAGACAGAATGGTAACCAGTATGTAGTCTCTTCTGTGGCCTAATCCTGTTACTACTGCATATAATGAATTTTAATAAATGGCAGCTGTCAGCTTATATTTAATAAAATATTTGTAAGTTTCTTTTTTTCACTAAAACTTCATTTTTCATTTTTATTTATTTTTCTATCGCACAAGGCATCCTGACCATAGCTTCTCCTCCCAGTTCCCTTGTGTACATACCTTCTTCCCCAGATGTAGATAGCTTCCTTGTCTCCCCCACCAATAAAAGAGCAGGTCTCCATGGACATCCAAACACAGCACAAGATACAATAAGACCAGGCACAAACCCTCACATTAAGGATGTGCAAGGAAACCCAATAGGTGAAAAGGGGGTTTCAAGAGCAGGCAAAAGACCAGAGGCAACCCCCACTCACACTGCCAGGAATCCTCCCAAACACCAAGTTAAACAACCACAACGTGTAGGCAGAGGGTCTCGTGCAGAGCCACACAGACTCAGTAAGTCCCATTTCAGCCTCTGTGAGCCCATATAAGCTCTGCTTGCTTGATTTGAGGGAATGCTCTCTAGTTCCCAAAATTCTTCCTCCCCTCTTCTGTGGGTTTCCCGGAGCTCTGATGGAAGGAATCCTATGGAGGCCTCCAATCTGGGCTCTGTCTCCGCCTAATGTTTGGCTGTGGGTCTCTGTACCTGCTGAAGAAACTTCTGATGGCGGCTGGACTAGGCATCGATCTCTAAGGATAGCAGAACATCCGTTAGGGAGCATTTCATTGACTTTTTGTTTTATTTTGTTTTAGCTAATTATGTTTGGCTCTACCCTAGGTCTCTGGGCTATCCAGCCTTCAGTTCCTGGTCATTTAGGCAGTGTCAGGCATTGGCTCCCTCCTGTGGCTTGGCCCTCTCCCAAAGTTCTGTGCTAGCATTGCCTCAGCACATCTCACAGGCAGGGCAGACTGTAGATCAAGGGTTTTATGGCTTGGTTAAAGTCCCAGGCCCATCACTGGAAGCCTGGCCTGGTTACAGAAGATGGCCAGTTAAGACTGTAACCTCCATTACTGGGAGTCCTTGCTAGGGTCACCCTTGTAGATTCCAGGGATTTTCCACCGTACTGGTTTTCCACATTACCCCCCACCATGCCCTGTAACACAAATAACAAAAACCCAGAGACTGATATTGGGATTCAAATTTCAAGCTAAATATCACAAAAGCAAAGCAACTGGCCACTAAATCTTACCTCTACCTCAGGCTGAAAGGGGTGTCCTCTCCTCACATGACTGGAGAATAAATCTCCCTCTGAGGCCCTTTGCTTTTTCCTTTTTTTTTTAAATTTTATTTTCCAGTTTAAATTTAGATAAGAATCAAGGTTGCTTCACAAGTCAGTTCCAGGTCTCTCTCCCATTCCCTCCCTTCCTCCCGTGCCCTCCCCCCCCCGTTATCCCCTCATTTCTCCAGGGAGGGTGAGGCCCTCCACGGGGGTGTCCATAGTGTGTCATTTCATATAGGGCAGGGCCTAGACCCTTTCCCAAGAGTTCAGGGTGAGAGTGCACCTCACATTGTTCTATTGGAGTCCAAAGTCCGTGTGTATACTTGGGATGGGTACTGATCTGCTGCCCAAGGCTCAATAGATTCCCTAGGCCTCTTCACTGACACCCAGATTCAGGGGGTCTTGATTAGTGCTAGGATTAAAGGCGTATGATCCCAAATGTTGAGATCACCTTTGTGTGAGCTATTCCTCTTTAGGATTGGATCAATTTCACGTAGCTCATTGTGTCCTTGAACTAACGGAGATCCATCTGCTTGTCTCCTGAGTCCTGGGATTAAAGGTGCATGCCATCATTGACTAGCTCTATGGGCTAGCTAGTATGGCTGCTGGGATTAATGGTGTGTTTCACCACTGCCTGTCTCTATGGCCTGTGGATAACTTTGCTTTCTGTATCCTTGGGCAATTTTTAATGATTCACAAATAATATATCACCACAATGCCGTCCAATGCTTTGCAAGTAAAATTCTAGATTTACTTCAACATTGCATCAGGTAAATATATTCTTTCCTTATGGAGTAAGTTGTAAACACTTAGTTAGTTCATTCTTAGTGTCCACCTATGTATCTGTGGGAATTAACATTAATATTTGTTCAACGAAAAATGAAAGGCAAAAAAAAGGAGGCTGTTTGATGGGTTGGGGGAGAAGGAGGGAAAGAAGGAAAAGAGGGTGACAGTGGCTGTGGCGGTGTGATGAGAATGGCCCCCATAGATTGGTATCTGAACATTTCATGCTCTTTGTAGAACCTTTTGGAAATAATTAGGAGCTGTGCCCTTGTTGAAAGAGGTGTGTGTGTCACTGGGGGTGGATTTTGAGGTCAAAACTCACACTATTCCTATTCTCTCTCCATCTCCCTACCTAATGGTAGTCTCAAGATGTAAGCTCTTAGCTGATGCCATGCATGCTTGCCTGCCTTCCTGCTGCCGTGTCCCCCACTGTGACAGCCATGAACCCCAACCCTGTGGAACAATGGACCCTTACATTAATGTTATTCTCTATAAGTAGTCTCAGCCATGGTATTTTGACAGGGCAATAGAAAAGTAACAAGCATTGCAGAACTTTTTTTTTGGCTTCATGTTGATGTATATGTAGTTTAGAGAAATCGAGAAAGGTTGCCTTCTCCTTAAATGCTTTGCCTGTTCCCATCTTTCCCAGCCAGTTGTGATGCACACAGTTGAAACACTGGGCAGGTCTTTGAGAGGAAACCTTATGCTACTTCTGAAGACATGATATTGTTCATGGTACTCCACATAAACAAAGAGAAAATAATTCTCTGTGAAATCTTATCATATGACAAATACAGTGAATTCATCTTGTTGCTACAAAAACTAGCTTATTTCATCATTGCTGCTCTTGAGTACAACTGTTTCACAACAGTTCTAATACTGTCAGATTATGTTAACTGCATGCTTCAAGTGTGAAAGTTTATATTAAAAAGAGGTTTCTGAAAGATCCTTGCAAATACATTCCACAAAATATGAGCATACCACTTCCCAGAATAGAAATGTGAAATTTAAATATGTAACATGAAACAAAGCAGCCCACAGAGTTGAGAAACTGGTACCAATATCCATTACTTGGAGACTCTTAAACCTTAAAACACATTATAGGTTATGATGTTAGTGGTTCTAACTGCAAATGAGTGTATCTGTGTGTGTGAGAGAGAGAGAGAGGGAGGGAGGGAGAGAGAGGAGATATGACAGCTACATATATAATCACTGAATAATTTATTGACTTTTATTTTTGTGTTTTTCTAACTGGACCTAAATCTCTGATAATCTTCTTGTCTGAAATAATTCCCCACAATAACGGAACAGAATGCTTGGAAGGAAGGTGTCACCTGGAGAATGCTGCATCAGGGCTTCAAATGCCTCAAGCTTGTTATAAGCATACGGCTCAAGACAAGGAAACAAAAAGACAACCAGATCATCTAAACCTTACCTTCACTATACAGAGGCATAAGCTACTTTAAAACTTTTCTTGCACCATGAATTTTAAAGGAATATAAATAAGGGTTTCCTGCCATGCTTCTTTTTTTTAAGTGAGAAGTTTTATTAGAAAGGGAAGGGGGGAAGGAAATAGAAAACAGACAAAGAGACACAGAGACAGAGAGGACAGGAGAGAAGGTGGAGACAGGAAAAGTCCTGTCTGCCCCAGGGAAACAGCGGGAAAGAGAGAGGGGAGAGAGAGGCATGGGAAAGAGAGGAGCAGCAAAGAGACCCTGCCATGCTTCTTGTCTTAGAACGGTCACACGCCCTTCACTCTCTTGTCTTTGGTGACAGTCTCTCCTCTCCAGTACATACAAGAGTCTACTCAGATGAACATATCCATAACAGAGACTAGGCCTGGCCTCTGCAGAATGGTGATCAACAAGCTAGTGGACAAGGCTGACATTAAACAAGTAAGTAAATATGTCTTATATCGTAGTGAAGGAAATATTTAAAAGGTGGAGCAAGGGCAAAGGGTATATAATAGGCTGTTTCAGCAACAAAGTCAAAAAGGCCCTTGGGAGCAACTGGTATTTAAGTCAAAGTGTGAGTCAAACTCTCCCAAAAGTGCAAAGAATTGTTTTAAAAGGGTGTTAACCTGGCTTGAGTAGAGCAGGCAAGAAGGAAGGGGGAGCTGACATCAGAGAAGGGGGGACTTCTGCATGAGTACCTGGACTGCACTGTACAAGTGACGAAATGAATTGGAAAACTTCATGAAAAGATTTCATATGTGTACCATACAAGAACGAAACTTTACATTTACATCTGTGCCTACCCAGCACCTGCCAGAGAAACACTGCAGGAGAACAGGTCCTCTTTCGTACTTCTGCAGCAACACAACCTTAAGGTAATTAGAGATAAATCTAGCAAAATATTAGAAGATCCTTAGTTACAAGAGGTTAAGAAAACTTATTAAAGTATAAAAGGAGAGTCACAGGTGTCACCTAGTAAGTACAAAGATTCATATCAAAATAAATCAACTCCCTACATTTTAAATGAAACTGGAAAGAGTAATCCTTGCATTTATATAGAATTTCAAAAGGCAAGAAGTTCATGCATTTATATAGAATTTCAAAAGGCAAGAAGTTCATATACCTGGCAGAGAAGGTTCCAGCATTGCTTTCCCTAGAATTATAATGAGAGACAGTGATAATATAGGGGATAGCTATTAATAGATTCAAATTTATTTCTTTCTTTAAAAAGTCTAGAGATTTTAACTTCCTTACAATCAAATATTTTGGGATTCACTTTACAACTGATTTTCAAAGTAGCTAATATACTAGGATATGCTTGCTAAGTGTTTATTATTGCATGTATATCACTATGCTAAAAAATATACCCATTAAGTGGTTTGCATATACCTAATAGTATGTCTTTTCAAATTAATATTGTAAATTACCCACAAAAAATGGAAGAAGTTCTGAGATCTGTCTTTAAAATGGGAGTCATTTATGTGTTTACCTGTGCTAATTTTAGTAAAAGACAGATACACGTGAAAATGGATTCTTCTGTATCTAGTCATTGAAGACTGTCAGCTGAAACAATGCTCCATGCTCCTACTAAAAATACATCACAATTGGTAGGTGGGGGAATCATTTGCAAGAATATTTCTAAAGAATAAAAGCTCAACATTTTTAGGATAGAAGCATGAGAGATTTATATTAATGCCTGAAACTCTATGTCCCACAGAAGCTTCCCATGTCTATAGAAGCACGTATGACATAAAAATTATGTTGTAAAAGCATCCCCATGTTGATTCCAAGGAGGAAACAGTTTTAAATGTTGCAAATCATTATTCTACAATGATATTCTTATGGTCCTGCCATAATTCTAGTAAATGTGGAGAAAACAAGACTTGTCTCACTAGCAGTTGACCAGTATGGCACTGAACTGGCCAATCCCCATGGGTTTTACAAATGTGATGCGTTGTGTTCATTTCAGCGCCACTAATAATGTGTGTAGCGCATCCTCCACTTCACAGCCAAGAAGGTGCATGATGCTCTACTGAGCAAAGCAGACAGCCCTTTAAAAGCCTGAGTCAGAAAATGTTCATTGCCAACGGTAAAGCGGACTGCATGAGAAATGCAAAATTTATTGTGACTTTAAAAAATTGAACACTGTTCTATTGAGGTCTTTAAAGAATTGTGTTGGAATTTTGATGTGGATTGCATTGAATCTGTAGACTGCTTTTGGTGAGATGCCTATTGTTACTATGTTAATCCTACCAATCCGTAAGCATGGGAGATCTTCCCATCTTCTGATACCTTCATACAGGTCTTTCACATGTTTGATTAGAGTTACCTCAAGTGTTTTATATTATTTGTGGCTATTGTGAAGGATGTTGTTTTCCTGATTTCTTTCTCAGACTGTTTAACATTTGTATATAGGAGGGATGCTGATTTTGTTTTTGTTGTTGTTAATCTTGCATGCAGTCATTTGCTCAAAGGTATTTATGAGTTGTAGGAGTTCCTTGGTGGAATTTTTGGGATTGCTATGTATAAGGATACTTGAGTTCTTCCTTTCCGCTGTGATCTCTTTTTGTGGTCTTATGCTCTAGCTAGAACTTCAGGTACTATACTGAATAGATATGGAGAGACTAGACAGCCTTGTCTTGTTCCTGATCTTAGTGGAATTGCTTTGAATTCCTCTCTATTTAATTTGATGCTGGATATCTGCTTGCTACATACTGCTTTTATGTTTAGGCATGTTCCCTGTACCATGATCTCTCCAAGACCTTTATCATGAATGGGTGTTGGATTTTGTCAAAGGCTTTCTCAGCATCTAAGAAAATGATCATTTTTTCTTTCAGTTTATATGTATGTTGGGTTACATTGACAGATTTTCATATGTTGAACCATTCCTGAATAGCTAGAATGAATACTACTCGATCATGGTGGTTGATCTTTTGAATATGTTCTTGGATTTGGTTTGCCAGTACTTTAACATCAATGTTCAAAAGTGAAATTGGTCTGTAATTTTTGTTGTTGTTGTTGTTGAGTCATTGTATAGTTTGCATATCAGGGTGACAGTAGCCTCTTAAAAAGGCTTCCTTCTGTTTTGATTGTGTGGAACAATTTGAGGAGTAAAGAACAATACTCAACTTCATATGGAAAAAAAGGCTCAGGATAGATAAAACAACCCTGTACAGTAAAGGAACTTCTGGAGGCATCACCATCCCTGATTTCAAGCTCTACTACAGAGCTTTATTGATAAAAAGAGCATGATATAGGCATAAAACAGACAGGTAGATCAAGGGAATTGAATCAAGGACACAGACATAAATCTGCATACCTATGGATACCCGATTTCAACAAAAAAGCCAAACTTATACAATGGACGAAGAAATCATCTGAAACAAATGGTGCTGGCACAACAAATGTCAGCATATAGAAGAATGCAAATAGATCCATATCTATCACCACGCACAAAACTCAAGTCCAAATGAATTAAAGACCTCAACATAAATCCAGTTACACTGATCCTCATAGAAGAGAAAGTGGGGAATAGCCTTGAATGCATCAGCACAGGAGACTACTTCCTGAATAGAAACCAATAGCACAGACACTAAGATCAAAATATCAATAAACAGGACTTCATGAAACTGAAAAGCCTTTGTAAGGTAAGGGGCATTGTAAAAAGCAAAAACAGCAGCCTACAGAGAAGAAATCTTTATCAATCCCAATAGGGTACAGATATAAACAGAGAATTCTCAGCATAAGAATCTCAAGTGGCCAAAACATACTTAAAGAATTGTTCAGCATCCTTAGCCAGCAGAGAAATGCAAATTAAAACAACTCTGAGATTCCATCTTACAACTGGCAAAATGGTTAAGGTCAAAAACACTAATGACAGTTTATGCTGGAGAGGATGTGGAGCAAAGGGAATACTCACCCATTGTTGGTGGGAGTGCAAGCTTTTACACTCTCTTTGGAAATCAGTATGGTGCTTTCTCAGAAATTAGGACATCAATCTACCTTAAGATCCACCTATATTACCTAAAAAAGAGGTTGCTCATGGACCCCAGACTGATAGCTTGGAAACCAGAATATGACTGACCCAGACCCCCTGAATGAGGATGTCAGTTTGGAGGTCTGCTTAATTTGGGGGGCCTCTGGTAGTGGATCAGTATTTATCCCTAGTACACGAATGAACTTTGGGAGCCCACTGCACATAGAGGGATACTCTCTCAGCCTAGACACACGGGGGAGGGTCTAGCCCATGCTCCAATTGATATGACAGACTTTGAAGATCCTCCATGGAAGGCCTCACCTTCCCTGGGGAGCAGAAAGGGAATGGAATAGAGGGTCAGTGGGGGGACAGGGGAGGAGGAGAGGGAGAGAGAACTGAGATTGACATGTGAAAGAAGCTTGTTTCTAATTTAAATTTAAAAAAGGAAAAAAAAGAAGACCCAGATATTCCACTCTTGGGCATATACCCAAATGATGCTCAATCATACTGCAAGGACCCTTGTTCAACTATAGTCATAGCAGCTTTATTTGTAATAGCCGGAACCTGGAAACAACCTCAAGGAATGGATGCCCCTCAAAGAATGAATACAGAAAATGTGGTACATTTACACAATGGAGTACTACTCAGCTATTAAAACAAGGACATGGGAAAATTTGAAGGCAAATGGATATAACTGGAAAAAAATCATCCTGAGTGAAGTAAATCAGACCAAGAAACACAAATATGGTAGGTACTCACCCATAAATGAATATCAACTATAAAATAAATTAGCTACAATCCATGGCTATGTAACAAGGAGGGCCCAAAGGAGCACATGGATTTTCCTGAGAGGGGAAATAGAAGAGATCTTCTGGGTAGCATGAGGGCTGGCCTGGATGGGAACATGAGGGATTGGGTTGGAGGGTAGTGGAGAAACAGTATAATGAAAGAGTTGTCTTGATGAGGGGAGGAGAATTTGGGGGTCAGGTAGATACCTAGTGGAAATCTACAAGGATGACCTAAGACTTCTAGGAATAGTGGATAGGTAACCTGAACTGGCCATTTCCTGTAATCAGATTGGTGACTGCCTTAACTGTCATCAGTGAGCCTTCATCCAGAGTGGCTGATTAAGATAACATATTAATTGGAGCAGCAATTCACATGACTGCAAGATAGGACAGGGAAGTGGGAAGAAAGGAAAAAGTCTTTCTTTGTTCTTAATAATTCTCATGGCTGCACTAGTTAGGAACTAAAATAACCTGATGTCAGACATCCCCAGGGATCTTCTTTTCTCCCAAGGGTTTGCTGTCTCTGGGGTTACAGAGCTTTAAGGGAAAGTGTTTAAATAGCTCCTCCTAGAACATAACTGATTTATACCTGAAATTTTATTTGGATTACATATTTAGAAGCATTTATTTTCTTTCAGTATACAGATGATGGGTTGGATAACCAACTCCAAACGTTCCTCCCTAGAGAGAAAAGCAACTACCATCAATTTTGTCCCATTAAATGACTAAGACTCTCTTTTAGTCAGAAGTTTCAGTAACACTGTGCCCTTTCCACTTCCTCACCCAGAAAACACACACATTTCCTACTCAGAGGTATCAGCTGCCAAGAGAATTCTAAATAGCATTGTCCTTCCTGTTTATCAGACCTTTTTGTTAGTTTTCAATCTAGTTAACTCTCTTGCAATGATTAACTTGAGCTTTAGCTACTCTATAATTTCTCTGATTTCCAGGATGAAGCCATAATTAATACCTATATCATCTTCAGATCCTGCACATTTATGAATAAAACTTAGCATGACACATTTGTCCAGTTACATGTGACTGTGTCTCTAGTGCTGAAAGACAATTTATAGAATATACTTACAAACAACAATTTCATCAAAAAGTAAATTCTACAGCCCTGGAAAAATAATATACTATTTGCTGCACAAGTATGAGGCTATAAGTGCAGATTTCAGCTCCCGCGTAAAGTCAGGTGCAACATGGGAAGGATGGAGCAGGCAAATCCTGTGGACTTACTGTCCAGCTAGTCTACCTGAAATGGTGAGCTCTGTTCAGTGGGACAATCTCAAAATATAAGATGCAGAGTAATAGAGGAAGACATCTAACTTCAACCTCAGGCCCCTACTTATGTACACTTTCACAAACACATACACATAATACAAATGTGTAATTGCACACACACACACAGAGTGCATAAATAACCAAGGGAAACATTTTCTTAGCATTCACATGCATATCTTTTCACTGTTATATTCTCTTAGAGTGGAAAGCATCAGCAAATACTTAAGGCCAGAGAATTGGCATCCTGATACACAAAGACCCGCAGGTCTTTGGGATAGACCTATCAGTAGATGGGGTAACATCAGACTGTTCCACAGTTTTCCAGTATTATATGATGTAAACATCTCAAATCCTTATAAATAAGCTAATATCAGAACAATTCACATGACTCAATTTACTGGTGACATGAGCATAACAGTAGAAGGAGTACTTTCATGGTTTATTAGGAAAGGTGACAGATTTTATTAACTGTTGCCTCATGTCTAAGTCATCTTTGCGGCTTCATTCATGATCATCAGATTTTGTGCTAAGTATTCTACTCCACTGCCACCTCCACTCTTCTAAGCATTCTATCTTTTTAAAGAAAAGTAGATCCGCTGAAGTAGTTTCTGGAAAGTATACAGATACCCGAACAGATACTAAAATGCTAAAACAAGAATGATATTCTTTCCTAACCAGCTATCATATGAAGCTAAATTGATCTGAAGAGACGAGAACTGACAGTCATCGGCACTGACACTACAAATAACAAAAAGTGTGAGAAGTGCACAGAAAAGCTACAGTTCTGTTATCCTGAGGAGCAGCCTGAGCCCGGATCAACCAGAAATCTGTCATGAAGAGGAAAACTCTGGAAACGAAAAGCCTATTTAAAAAGTCGTCCAAAGCTACCAGAGAAATCATATGACTCAGAAGTACTCAAGAGTACCACGAAGTCAAACATGGGGCTGCGTTGCAAACTGACCATTGAATGTGAGCCCCACTCCTCACACAGATCTGAAATCAGAGGACAGAAACCTTGTGGATTCAAAGTATCTCAGTGACTTTTCTGTCCAACCATTGGTTGGGCGTGATAGAGTGACTCTTTGAAATGCCACTCAAAACAAATCAAGCAAACAAACAACCAAAAAAGAATTAAAATGTAGCATCAGGGGCTGAAGACGTTATTACTTTATTAAGAATGCTTGTTGCTCTTTCAGAAGACCAGAATTCAGTTCCCAGCACCCATGTCAGCTAGCACATAATTAACTGTAACTACAGCTCCAGGAGATCTGATGCCATACTTTGGCATCTTTATGTACACACACACACACACACGCACGCACGCACGCACGCACGCACACACACACACACACACACACACACACACACACACCTTTATAATAACCAGAGGAGTCCTTTGGATCTATTTTCACCTATCAGGTCTACACAAGGATTCATGCCCATGATAACACTGTATCTAAAATGTCCCGTATTAACAACAACATAAAGTAAGATGTGCAGAGAAATAAGAACACATACCTCATACTCTAAGTAGCCGGCTGTGATTAATATTAACTGTTAGATTTAGAAGATAGGTTTATTCCTGACTTGAAAGAAGCTATAAACATTCAAATTATTAACATACACCATAAAGAAAATATGGTGATGATCAAACAGTGATTATCAAGATAAGTAAACAGAGGGAAAGTATTCAGATGCATGGTAGAGACGAAGGACACAAAAAGCACATGAAAAGATCACAACAGGGGGTCATCCACAATTTTAAGAAGACATGCCAAAGAAATAGTGAGCTTGAAGATAGATCTATGTGCATTAACTAATTTGAAGACAAAAATGATTATAAGAATAAAGAAGGAGCTCATGCCCTTGTACCATGCTTAAGTGTACCAAGAGGAGCTCAATCAAAGCTGCAGATACACAGGAGAAAACGGGGACAAAATATTTTTCTGTGGAAAATTTACCAAACATAGTAAGATAGAAATTAATCTTAAATTTGAACTCAAAAGAACATGTAGACATATACCACACTTGAACATACAGTGACCAAAGTGCAGAAAGCCAGAGGTGAAAGGCAATTGTGACAAGAGAAAGAGAAGCTTATCATTTTCTTGTATACAGGGCATGAAATCAAATTGATTTTCCAGCAGAATTAAGGGGGCTGGAAGGTGCTAATAGTAGTCACTTAGTAAAATTGGTATCCGATAATTCTACACACAGAAAAACTATTCTTCAAAGATAAAAATGACAAAGACATCTCCAGGCTTACAGAGATTAAAAGAACCCAATGGTAGAAACCCTGCTGAGGGAAAGAGCCCAGATGGTAGCCCATATCCAGAGAAAGAATGAGGAAAAATGAAACAGCAAGTGCATTCACAAAAATAAGCTCCATAAAACATGCTGCCACATTCTTTCTCTCAACTTCCACAGAAAACATAGTTACAAAAGAACTAGTAAAATTATTGCTAGGTATATTTTCACACATGCAGTCCATGTGATAATAGTAGCATATACATAACATGGAACTATATTGAAACAAGGTTTCTAAGTTTTAATAGGTATTTGTAGTATAAATATAACTGTTATAGATTAAGATGCAATCTACTGAAATACTGAGTGTTTTTAAATAATGTTTTAAAGTTTAGGGTGTAACTGTAATTATTCACTGAACTATTTATGTTCAGGGTAAAAAGGCAGTAATGGAACAACACAGAGATAAAGGATAAAATGTAACTAAAATCTAATTTAATCTAAACATGCTTTATATGAAATAATATATTAAAATATGCAAATAGGTTAAAAGAAAATTGCTCGCAAACCGAAAACTCAGCATGAACAATTACATTTTTAGGAAAAATATTTGTTATTTATGGTGGGCAAAATGTATTAAGAATTCTGCCAAATAGCTATTATAGAGAGGTGAAATGATTAGAATTAATGAAAACTTTAAGACTTTGTTCTTCACAGCAGCGCTAAATGGACTCATATATATGTAAGTATGTATGTATGCATATGCATATGTATGTAAGTATGTACATTTATATATACATGTGTGTACTGTATGTACACATAAGAGTGTGTGATAATATTTAAAGCACTGGTTATGACTAAGAGGAAGTGAGGAGACATGGGAAAAGTTGGAGGGGGTATGGAGAAGGGTGAAAATTATGTAAATGATGTACTCATATATGACATTTTAAAAAATAAAATAAATGTAAAATCAAGAAAGTGAAAAGACATAACACCAGTTGGATTCATACAGAAATGCAGATAAAAGCCAAAAATATGTTAATAGTACTTAATAGCAGAAAGGGAAAAGCAGCCATTAACCCAATGGCTAAGTAAATAAGATATGACAGAGTCACATACCAGGATATTATTTGTTAGAAATTACTAATAATTTAAACGAAGTGGAGATACATGCTAAAGCATAAATGAACCTCTCAAACATTGTTAGGAAGCCAGCCACACACACACACACACACACACACACACACACACACACACACATTGCAATTCTAATGTTCCTTTAATAATACTTTTGTCTTACATTAACCTACATTCTTCTACATTCTTTCACCATTAGTATTTGCTAGTCTCGCATTTCCTATATTCCAGAACCAATTAAAAAATCGTGTCTAGGGGCTGAAGAGAAGGCTCTGCAGGCAAAAAAAGAGACAAAAACAAAAAGTTCCTCTTTCTACATTATTAAAACTTTATTGTTAGAAGACCTGTTCTTGTAAATAGTGAGAAATTAAATCGTCATATGTTTCCTTTTTATAATATAAAGCAGTATTTTCAAAAACTAGCAGAAAATGCAGATTAAGCAGCTTTGGATGAAGGACAGGAAGCCAGGAGTCAGATATAATTCACCTCTGTCTAACCAGGGAATATGATCATAGCTTACATCCTGCCTCGGGGTACAGTCTCTTCAGGTAGAAACCCTCAGGATAAAGAACATATAAGTACCTTTCATATTTCTGATTTAAATGTTTGTCTAGACCTCTCCATCAAATATGGTCTTAATGTTACTGTTAAGTTTTCTGGTTAACTTTATGAGCAAAACATTGGTCTAACAGATGAAATAAAGGTTCTATACACATGGTAGAAAGACACTAGAAGCCCTTCCAAGTTCAAACCCCTGGAGACCAGGCTGTCAGGAGGACTGAGAACAAAGAATCATACAGTAGTCTTTTTTCTTTCACCATTCTGCTGACCTTTGGTTCATTTGTTGGGATGTAAGTGAGTCAAGAGTTCCATGTTTGCATGGTCTGTGCCTTTCAATATGCACAATACATATAGCATAAGCACACTTCATTCTCCCAGAGGAAATTTTTCAGACTAAAACCATGCTGTTTGTTACAGTTCCTTTGTTACCATAGTAATAAAGTAGGGAATGACAGAAAGTTAAAAATACCTAAAGATGCAAAGAGCTTCAGGCATCTGACCTACTTGGTATCACATGCTGGAAGTAAATCAATCCAATTCACTACATGTGATTGGATTAAATACTCTCCTGGATCAAATGACGTGTAGGTTCATATATTGAGCTACCATCCAAAATCAAAGGAGCCAGGATGAATGAAGATGACTGATGAGCTAAAATGAATACAATCAGATTCTCTTAAAAATGAAATCAGTGACCAAAAAAAATTGTCTATTACTTCTCCAAGAGTTTGTTTTCTTTCCAATGTTACCAGGACTTACTTCACGTAAAATAAAGGCACTGTGTTCATCAAAAGAATTTTTGTGAGACACAGCAATATCATTAGTCACTAAAGTAAAATCATCACATTGTTTTTTAGATGAGAAAGTTCACCCATCTTGTAATAATAATGTCCAGACAAACATGAAGACCTGAGCTGGTGTAATACAAAAAATCAAAGGTGTGCACCCATCCTCCCAGCACCGGGGGTGGGGAGGGCAGAAGAAGAGAAGCATAAGGACTTCCTTGTCAGACAACCTAAGAAAAAGATGGTGAACTTCAAGTTCAGGGAGAGATGATAGCTCAAGAAAATAGAATTTCTCTGGCCTCTGTGTACGTCTCCAAGATGCAAGCATGCACATAAAAAAGAGAGTCTCCTATCCTTGAGAATTGAAATAAAACATGTTTTTTTCAAATTACATTTTCCTCTGAAAATTCTAATTGATAAGAATTCTAACAGAATTTCCATTTATTTAAAAAAAAACTATCTTATTGCAAAACTTACTGAAGCTAGTATATAGAAAAGAAAAGCAAAGCCGTTGGCATTGTTGAAAGCTGTTGAAGGGCAATGTAGGGTGTAAAGGGCCAAGGCAAAACACCCTGACTCTGACTTTGGAACAAGAATTGAAATCCCACCAATCCTGAGGTCCCTGAGCACAAATCCCCACTAATCCCTGAGACTGAAAACCCACTAATCCCAAGCTATTGTGAAAAACCCCGCCCTATCCCCCAGGAACACTGTATAAGCTCCACACAATGTTCAGTTTGCTGCTGCCTCACCCTAAAGGCAGCCACTCTCCTGGATTCTTTTCTCCCAATAAATCTCTAGAGTGAGGTTTTGGTGATTACCTTCTTTCACCAGAGTGGAGTAGAGCATAGAAGAACAACTTCTACCATCTTCAGAGAGGAGTAGAATGGATCTGAACTGTAACGCTTCTGCTGTGGAAACCTCAGCTGGCAGAACAGAGTTGGTACACTTCACTGAACCTGAGCAGAGCTGTTCACAATTTTGCTGGGATAACCCAGCTATTACATTGGAGAAACCTTTCCCTGGGCGGGGCTGTAGGACCTTGTGGTATTCCTTGGACCCCAACTGCCAGGATACCTTTCCATCTAAGCTGTAAGTCTTACAGGCAGGGCAATATTTGTTTTGTTTTGTTTTGATTTGATTTGATTTTTGCACTTCTGATGTAGAACCCAGGATGCGACATATGCTAGGCAAGTACTCTACCACCAATCTATGTCCGAGGTCCAGAAGTATTTCTCTAACTCATGTAATTGTGTTTTCACACTACGGATTTTGAAATATCTTCACAAAACAAAACAAGGTCAGCATGAACTTAGATTGAAGACTCAGGTAAGCTTTCAGTCTTCCCAGTGAATTCAGAAGTTTCTTTCAACCCTTGTCCTCATCTGTCAGATGAACAGAAAACTCTTTTGATATCAAGAGAGATGGTGTGTGTGGAAGCCAACTGGCAAAAATCTCTATAATGAGTCAATATACAATTAAATAAGGTTCAAGACCTAAACATCTTCAAAGCAAAAAATAATCAACTATAATTAACAAATAGTAATAGCAAACACTCATTGAGCATTTATTGACAAATAGTAAATATATTTCACACGAATAATTTCATTTAAGCATCTTAACAATACAATGGCAGGGATATTGTCTGATTTTTATAGAGAAGACCAGAGCCAAGTTCTAACCCCACCCCACCGTAGTATATCCCAAAATAATCAGAGAAAACTACCCTGTAAATCTATTCAGTTAGAAATCTGATGTTTTCAGTACTAACAGTTGATCATTTCAGAAATAGCTCTTGCTGCAGTTAATTTTTAAAATGAAATTACTTTAAAGAAAAATCGAAACAAATATACAACAGTAAATACATTTCAGAATACTCATATGACATAATAACGTGAACAAATGTATAGCTTAGAAACAGAAGTATTGTGAGTCAAAGAACAGAGGCATACATATTATACAGAAAATAAAGATTTTCACAAAAATAATGTTTCGTGCACAGTGGAGGCTAAAAAGATAGATTTGTTGGAAGTTTTATATATTGTGGCATTTTCCACATCTTCTATAGTCAGTATTTTGTCATGTTTAAAAACTGTAACTACTAACATGATCATGGGCACTGAAATTCAAAGTGATTCAGACGCATCTGACAACAGGTGAGCAGATAGTCATAGAGGCTGAGAAAATAATTCTAAGTGTAGTGGCAGCAGTGGCCCAAATCCAGAGGTATGATAACGGGGTGAATCTCTTTGGAGAACAAAGGAAGAAACATTTAAAAATAAAATCATGATTCAGTATTGACACTCAGAGTATCCCATTTTTGTGACTATTTTTCCTGTATCAAAATATACATGCTAAAATATTGCTTTTCAAGGATTGAAGTATGGATACACTGTCATTAAGCATGTCAGAAAGCCAGAGCACTGAAATGTCCAAATGTCATATTTTTATGAAGGTAACCAAAAATAGGCTAGCACTCCAGAAATGCTAACATACAAAAACATAAGCTGAAATTCTTTACATACATGAAAAGAAATCAAAAAATAAATTAAGAAAATAATTCTCTTCATAATAGTATAATGAAAAAATCCACTTGGGAATAAGTTGAACCTAGAAAGTGAAATATCTTTACATTCAGAACAACAAGATACTTATGAAAGCATAAATAAGTGGAAAGTCACTTGCATTTAGAGACTGAAAGAATTAATACAAATACACTCACATTACCCCCCCAAACCCTTACATACAGTGAAATCTTTTTTTTTAAACTGCTACAGTATAGGCTAGAAAATTATAGCCCACAATACATAGGTCAAATTAGAGTCATGTTTTCAAGCAGGAAACCAAGAGCGGGCTAGGTTACCAAAGGTCATCACAACATTTTTTATGTGCATTGATGTTTTGTCTGCACGTCTGTCTGTATGAGGATGTCAGATCCCCAGGAACAGGAGTTACAGACAGTTATGAACTACCACGTGGGCACTGAAAATTGAACCCACAATTAATGCTCTCAGCCACTGAATCATCCCTCCAGCATGGACACAGCTTTTTTTGTTTTTTGTTTTTTTGTTTTGTTTTGTTTTGTTTTGTTTTTTTACGAGACAGGGTTTCTCTGTATTGTTTTGGAGGCTGTCAGTCCAGCCCGGCCTCGAACTCACAGAGATCCGCCTGCCTCTGCCTCCCTAGTGCTGGGATTAAAGGCGTGTGCCACCACCGCCCGGCTGGACACAGCATTTTTAAAGCCAAAGACTACGCAAACCACAATTGTACTAATCTTCAATGAGGATCAGAATAACTTCGCAATATCCGTTCTGGCAGAACATGTAACTATTTCAGATACAGCATGACAATTCCTTTTATTTATACCTGTATCAGTTATTTTGGCTTATGTTTAGCTTGAACAAACATTATTTTGGTTAATACATCTGGCCCATGGTCATAGTCACAGACAACGCCAAGTGTGTTGCCAAGACAAATATGGCTGTTGGGGAAGAACAGACACAAAATAGAATTGGGACGATATGACATTACCTGAGTTAATCTAAATCTTAAAATGACATTTTAGGAATGAAATAACTAAAATTTGTAGGGGAATACAAAAGATGCCTAGTGACCAAAAATTTTAAGAAATAAAAACAGGACAAGACACGTTTTGGGAGACTTTGAAATTATTATAAGTCTGGAGATGTCAAACGAGTGTGGGACAACTGCAAAGGATATATAAACTCACAAGACAGAACAGAGAGTCAGAACCAAACCTACACATGTGTAGGCAACTGATCTTTAGCAACAATGCTAAGAATACAATTAGAGAATGGTGGCATCTTCAACAAGCAGAACTGGGGAAACTGGATACCTACAGGTAAAAGAATAAAGTTGTACCTGTGTTCTATAATTATAAAACATCCACTAGGAAAGGATTACACTAAAGTCCCCAACCAAGAAATTCCTAGATGACATGGGGACAAAGCACTCTTGCATAAGATTGGCTAGGACGTTTTGAACGTCACAACAAAAGCAAACAGCAAAACCACAAAATGAATTGTGAGACTGCAACATATTAAAGAGCTGACACACAGGAAAACAAGAGCCAACAGGCTGAAAGGCAGCCAGAAGAATAGGGGAGAATATTGATAAAATACCTGTGATACAGGTTAATACACAAACCTTGATGAAAAATCCTAAAACTCAGTCAACTAAAACCCATACACAAAAAATTCAATTTAAAATGGACAAGAACTATAACATTGTTTAAATGAGTTTTTAAAACCCCTCCAAACTCCCAATAATCAACAGTAAGAAAAAAACGCAACATTATTAATAACCAGACAGAGAAACACAAATCAAAACCACACCGCTACATGTGCTGTAATGGCTGATGACTATTTCCAACAAGACAAGAGATAAGTGGTAAAGATGTGGGAAGAAGGAGTATTTGAGCACCGTGGGTAGGGATGCAGGTTGCTACAGCCAGAACTATTGTAATTCTGAAGAAGGTCATTAATCATCAGGGTAAAGAAACACCTATAAGCTCACTGTGGAAACATCCTACGTAGCTGGTCAAGACATGATATCACCTTGAGTGTCCATCAGCAGAGGTGTGAAGAAAGAAATGTAGTCTACATGAACGAAGGAACACTACTCATCGTTAAAGGAAACCTTGTCACTTTGGAAACCTGCATGAAACTGGAGGGCTTTGGGCTAAATGAAGCAAGCAAGATGCTGAAAGAAAGGTACTGCGTCATCTCACTCACTTGTTGGCTCTGGAAGTGTTGCAGTGATAAATTGGCGCTGGTAAGACATATACTGACGTGATGAATCAGCCATCCAAAACACAGCAACGTGATTTACAAACAGGTTTAACAAGAAGAAAAAGGAAACAGTGCTACATGGCTCACGTCGGACTCTCTAAGTGAGTGAACACCTTTACTCTCCCCTCCACACAGATGTACCCAGAATGGAGCTGTGGGTAATGGCATGTATGCTGGCCCATGATTTTGGCCATCAACATGTGGCATATCACAGCACATCGCACACCTGAAATATTTTTGTCCACTAGACTTCAATATGCCTAGGAAAGCCAAAAGCCAAAAAATATTTTGATTCATTATGATTTCTCACACGTGTGATGATTTTCCTCTTACTAGTTTTTAGAGAAGAAAGTGATGTTGCTTCATATATATTATAAAATATTATCAGACAGTTTTATCCTTGTATCTGCTTACTGTTTGGAAAAAATTTATTTTCCTTTCCTGGCATTGCTGAGGACTGTACCCTGCCCTTGTATACGCTAGGCAATCTCTGTATCACTGATCTATACACCCAGCAAGAATTTATTTTCCAGTTGTAAAATGCTTTAGCTTACTATGTTTATCCCTCTAAACTTGCCTGTGTTCATATTATCAAATCTGACTATCCAGGAGAAAAATGTTAGCAGAATTTTTTAATTTTGTGGATTATTAAATATATTCTGTATAGTTTCATTATAAATGAAATGTCCCCAATGGTCTCGTTGTTAAAGGCTTTGGCCCTTGCAGACAGTGCTATTCTGGGAGGTCCTGGAAACTTGCAGAAATACATCACTTGAGGCATGTCCTTGTTTCCAGCTTCCTTCTGTGGAACTCTGTCCTGTTTCCTCTTATCCTCACTTCCTTTCCATTATGTGTTTGAATACTCTGATGCCAGGAGTCAAAATAATTCCTTTTATTTTCAAGGATTTGTCATACCAATGGAACAAGTAACTAACCTACTTATCTAGATGTAAATTTTTGGTATATCAAAATATATATTTTAAAGTAAAAGCTGAAATTATCTTTATGATCTCCAATTTAGAAACAACTTTAATTTCTTTTGACTGCCTTTCCTCATATGGATTAACTTCAGATAAAAATAAATTTGAGGAAAAGGGCTTTATGGTGTAGCAGACAGTAAATTACGTGGGTGAATGTGCTCAGCATAAAATTTATGAGTGCATGAAACTGACCTTATTTAATAAAATGCAATGTGTAATGAGTATACACGATTAAATGATAAATAAAACGAGAAGGCAAAAGAAGAAACACGGAGGAAACCAAGGAGAGAAGAAAGGAAGGCGTGCTGGAAATGAGAGCCAGAGCACTCACGTCTGTGGAACAGGTCCCAGTACTCGTCGATCTGGCTCTGTGTAGGAAAATGACCACAATCGTTGAAGTACTTCAGCAGTTCGCTTCTTTCTAACCCTTGCCAGTCTTCTCTCTTGGCAAACATGGTTTCATAGACTAGAAGCCAAAAGGGTAAAATAATAGTTTCTTTTACAAATAATGTTTCAAGGATAAGTCACGCTTCCCACCTGGAAGCAACTGTAGTTCCGGGTTTATCTTCACACCTATGTGTGAGTCTCTGGGACTATAGCATCAGGGTTAACTTCACACCTATGGGTGAGTCTCTAGGACTATAGCAACAAGGTTAACTTCACACCTATGGGTGAGTCTGGGACTGTAGCATCAGGGTTAACTTCACACCTATGGATGAGTCTCTGATACTGTAGTATCAGGGTTAACTTCACACCTATGGGTGACTTTCTGAGACTGTAGTATCAGGGTTAACTTCACACCTATGGGTGAGTCTCTGAGACTGTAGTATCAGGGTTAACTTCACACCTAAGGATGAGTGTCTGGGACTATAGCAACAGGGTTAACTTCACACCTATGGATGAGTCTCTGGGACTATAGCAACAGGGTTAACTTCACACCTATGGGTGAGTCTCCGAGACTGTAGCATCAGGGTTAACTTCACACCTACGGGTGAGTTTCTAGGACTATAGCAACAAGGTTACCTTCACACCTACGGGTGAGTCTCTGAGACTGTAGGATCAGGGTTACCTTCACACCTACGGGTGAGTCTCTGGGACTGTAGCATCATGGTTAACTTCACACCTATGGGTGAGTCTCTAGGACTATAGCAACAAGGTTAACTTCACACCTATGGGTGAGTCTGGGACTGTAGCATCAGGGTTAACTTCACACCTATGGGTGAGTCTCTGAGACTGTAGCATCAGGGTTAACGTCACACCTAAGGGTGAGTCTCTGGGACTGTAGCAACAAGGTTAACTTCACACCTATGGGTGAGTCTCTGGGACTATAGCAACAAGGTTAACTTCACACCTATGGGTGAGTCTGGGACTGTAGCATCAGGGTTAACTTCACACCTACGGGTGAGTTTCTAGGACTATAGCAACAAGGTTACCTTCACACCTACGGGTGAGTCTCTGAGACTGTAGCATCAGGGTTACCTTCACACCTACGGGTGAGTCTCTGGGACTGTAGCATCATGGTTAACTTCACACCTATGGGTGAGTCTCTAGGACTATAGCAACAAGGTTAACTTCACACCTATGGGTGAGTCTGGGACTGTAGCATCAGGGTTAACTTCACACCTATGGGTGAGTCTCTGAGACTGTAGCATCAGGGTTAACGTCACACCTAAGGGTGAGTCTCTGGGACTGTAGCATCAGTGTTAACTTCACACCTATGGGTGAGTCTCTGGGACTATAGCAACAAGGTTAACTTCACACCTATGGGTGAGTCTGGGACTGTAGCATCAGGGTTAACTTCACACCTATGGATGAGTCTCTGGGACTGTAGCATCAGTGTTAACTTCACACCTATGGGTGAGTCTCTGGGACTATAGCAACAAGGTTAACTTCACACCTATGGGTGAGTCTCTGGGACTGTAGCATCAGGGTTAACTTCACACCTATGGGTGAGTCTCTGGGACTGTAGCATCAGGGTTAACTTCACACCTATGGGTGAGTCTCTGGGACTGTAGCAACAAGGTTAACTTCACACCTATGAGTGAGTCTCTGAGACTGTAGTATCAGGGTTAACTTCACACCTATGGGTGAGTCTCTGAGACTGTAGTATCAGGGTTAACTTCATACCTAAGGATGAGTCTCTGGGACTGTAGCAACAGGGTTAACTTCACACCTATGGATGAGTCTCTGGGACTGTAGTATCAGGGTTAACTTCACACCTATGGGTGAGTCTCTGGGACTGTAGCATCAGCATTTTGGCTAAGGGCAGGAAGCAGGGTTTCCCTTCCTTACCCATTTCCACAGCATTGAAATTCAGTCTAGCTTCCCATGGAGAACACAGGCCAGGTGGGGGCACTATCTCTTTCATGATAAGTGATCACACAGAACTCATATACCAACATCCAAACTTCATCATAAACTATTACTTGGAATGTTTTGTTTTTATTAAGATGTATTCATAATATACTTTTTCTCATTTTTCATTCTTTTAAGTAAATTAGAAACACGCTTATTTTACATGTCAATCCCAGTTGCTTCTCCCTCCCCTCTTCCTTGCCCCCCCCACCAACCCACATTCCATTCCCTTTCTGCTTCCCAGGGAGGGTGAGACCTTCCATGGGGAACCTTCAAAGTCTGTCATATCATTTAAGGCAGGTCCTAGACCCTCCCCTGTGTGTCTAGACTGAGAGAGTATCCTATGTGGAATGGGCTCCCAAGGTCCATTCGTATACTATGGATAAATATTGATCCACTACTAGAGGCCCCATAGACTGCCCAGGGCTCCTCACTGTCACCCACATACAGGGGTTCTAGATCAGTCCTATTATGCTGGTTTCTAGGAGCTGCCCCTTATTCAGGTCAGCTGTCTCTGTTTCTCCAACCTAGTCTTGACCCTTTTGCCCATCACTCCTCCCTCTCTGCAACTGGGTTCCAGGAGTTCAGCTCAGTGTTTATCAAAGCCATCAGAAACAGACACAAATTACTATTTTACATAGGTGTGTGTTTTTCTATATTTTCAAATCTGTAAATTAAAGCTGCTGTATTCTGGGCCTATCCACATTCCCTTGTAGAGAAGAACTCAAGGCCCTCAGAGATGCCAGCATCTGCATTTCATGGCCATAACACCCTTTCTAGTACAAGGCTTTAATCTTTCCCACACCTGGGAAACAAGTCATAAATCCCAGGATCTTAAGACCCCTGTGGAGTGGCCCTCCAACCTTGCCTTGGAGGGCAGGGAGGGGCAACTAGTGTATGAAGATAAAGCTTTTGAGAAAGTTGGCTCCATTATTTTTATGAATTCTCATGACAGTATAATTTCTAACTTCTATCCGGTCCCTGCTACATTTCTCTATGCCATTAACAATATTTTGGGGAATTTATTTCCAATAATTTAGTTGTACTTGAATGCTTTTCTCAGGATTTGATTTTAGAGAAACTTAAAACTAAGACGGAAAGAATATGCTTTTGTTCTTTAGATAAATGTATTTTCCTTATAAAATCATTCACCTTTACTAATTTTCCCACAATCATTTTAGATATCTTTTATAATAATATCATATCTCTGTGACTATGCAATACTTACTGTACAATATAAAAGTTGGGAAGTACACTGGCAGAATTAATGAACTAAGTTAGCTAACCAATTTCAGTGGAAACATAACTGAAATTGTGAAAATACAGTTTGAGATTATTGAAATAGATCTTAAAAGATACACAGATATTTGCCAAATATCAAACAATTGGCAATCATTGTATAGAAAAGAGAATAATTCTATAAGAAATATGACAAAATATTTTGCAAATTATATTACTCTAGTAATAATGTAAATGCATGCTGTTCATAATTCTTCAAATTATTTCTTTAGCTAATTCTATTCTGCTGCTCAGATCCTATGTTAGACAGAGTACCATCTGTTTACCCTAATGCCTTTATTCTCATATCAGACTAACCACATTGATATGTATTCATATTTTTGGTTGTGAGCCTAGCCTTTAATGGCTGAGCCATCTCTACAGCTCAGTGATATGTATTCATAAACTGCACCATGGTTCTCTGTGTGGAATCTTTAATTGCCTTTACAACCTGACTGAGATTCAAATCAAGAAACATACATGTTATTCAGAAACTTTTAAGACTCTTACTCAATAACCTTTTCAAATAGAAACCACCAGAATCCAGTCTGGAAAAACAAATACCTCATTGGAGGGGCTGGGGTGTATACACAACCATCCATCTGTGTGACCTTCCAAAATAAAAATAAATCAGATACAAAAAAAATAGAAGTCTAATTACAAATCAAAAGGAGAAATCATGGGAGTAGGGATAAAACTTAAAATAAGTTACTATAAAACTGAAAAAAAATGGCATAGTGATAGAATTGAATTTGGGGTATGAAGGTAAGACTTAGTAAAACATTGGGAACACGTTGAAAATACACGTGATGAGAAATTCTTTTATTATTTTTTTTATTTTTAAGTTTAAATTTAAATTAGAAACATGGTTGGTTCACAAGTCAGTTCCAGGTCCCTCTCCATTTCCCTCCCCTCCTCCCGAACCCTCCCCCCAACTCCCCCATTATCCCCTCATTTCCCCAGGGAGGGAGAGACCCTCCATGGGGGTGTCCATAGACTGTCATTTCAACCAGGGCAGGGCCTAGACCCTCCCCCCAAGAGTTCAGGGTGAGAGTGCATCTCACATTGTTGGATGGGAGTCCAAAGTCCATGTGTATACCCGGGTTGAATACTGATCTACTGCCCAAGGCTCAATAGATTACCTAGACCTCCTCACTGACACCCCCATTCAGGGGGTCTTGGTCAGTCCCATGTTGGATTCCCAGGCATCAGCCTGGAATTCAAGAGTTAACCCTTATCAGGTCAGCTGTTTCTGGGGTTAAACCAGCCCAGTCTTAACTCCTTTGGTCATCAGTCCTCCCTCTCAGTTACTGGCTTTCTGGAGTTCAGCTCAGTACTTAGCCATGGGAGTCTGCTTCTTCTTCCATCAGCCACTGAATGAAGTTTCTGTTTCCCAGACTCTCTGGCCATGGGACTGTAGGCTGGCACTCCCCAGATCTATGTCTAAAATCCACATATGAGAGAGTACATGCCATGTTTGTCTTTTTGTGACTGCGTTGCCTCACTCAGGATGGTTTCTTCTAGTGTCATCCATTTGCCTGCAAATCTCAGGATTCCAGTGTTTTTTTCTGCTGAATAGTACTCCATTGTGTAAATGTACCACATTTTCTCTATCCACTCTTCAGTTGAGGGGCATCTAGGTTGCTTCCAAGTTCTGGCTATTACAAATAATGCTGCTATGAACATAGTGGACCAGACATCCTTGTTGTATGAATGGGCATCTTTTGGATATATGCCTAAGAGTGGAATTGCTGGGTCTTGTGGTAGGGATATTCCCATTTTTCTGAGGAATCTCCATAATGATTTCCAAAGTGGCTGAATCAGTTGGCACTTCTACCAGCAATGGAGGAGTGTCCCCCTTTCACCACATCCTCTCCAGCATAAATTGCCGTTGGTGTTTTTGATTTAAGCCATTCTGACAGGAGTGAGATGGTATCTCAGAGTTGCTTTGATTTGCATTTCCTGGATGGCTAAGGATGTTGAGCACTTTCTCAAGTGCCTCTCAGCCATTTTAGACTCCTCTATTAAAAATTCTCTATTTAGTTCTGCAGCCCACTTTTTAATTGGATTCTTTGGTGTTTTAGAGACTTGCTTCTTGAGTTCTTTGTAAATTTTGGAGATCAACCCTCTGTCAGATGTGGGGTTAGTGAATACTTTTCCCATTCTGTGGGCTGTCTTTTTGTCTTACTGACTGTATCCTTTACCTTAGAGAAACTTCTCAGTTTCAGGAGGTCCCATTTATTAATTGTTGATCTCACTGTCTGTGCTACTGGTGTTATGTTCAGGAAGCTGTCTCCTGTACCAATTCGTTCAAGGGTATCACACACTTTCTCTTCTAAGAGGTTCAGTGTGGCTGGATTTATGTTGAGGTCTTTGATCCATTTGGATTTAAGTTTTGTGCATGGCGATAAACATGGATCGATCCGCAGTCGTCTACATACCAGCCTCCAGTTATGCCAGCAAGATGCTTTCTTTATTCCATTGCATATTTTTAGCTTTTTGTCAAAGATCAGATGTTCATACATGTGTGGGTTAATATCCGGGTTTTCAATTCGATTCCATTGGTCTACATGTCTATTTTTTTGCCAATACCAAGCTGTTTTCAGGACTATAGGTCCATAATAGAGCTTGAAGTCATGGATGGTGATGCATCCGGACGTTGCCTTGTTGAACAGGGTTGTTTTGGCTATCCTGGGTCTTTTGTTTTTCCATACAAAATTGATTATTGGTCTTTCAAGGTCTGTGAAGAATTGTGCTGGGATTTTAATGGGGATTGCATTGAATCTGTAGATTGCTTTTGGCAGGATTGCAATTTTTACTACATTGATCCTACCTATCCAAGGGCATCTTTCCATTTTCTGAGTGCTTCTTTAATTTCTTTCTTTAAAGATTCAAAGTTCTTGCGATACAGGTCTTTCACTTGTTTGGTTAGCGTTACCCCAAGGTATTTAATGTTGCTTGTGGCAATTGTAAAGGGTGATGTTTCTCTGATTTCTTTTTCAGCCCTTTTATCATATGTATATAGTAGGGCTACTGATTTTCTTGAGTTGATCTTGTAGCCTGCCACTTTGCTGAAGGTGTTACTCAGCTGTAAGAGTTCCCTAGTACACTTTTTTGGGTCATTTATGTAAACTATCATATCATCTGCAAACAGTGAAAGTTTGACCTCTTCCTTCCCAATTTGTATCACCTTGATCCCCTTTTGTTATCGTATGGCAATGGCTAGAACTTCAAGTACAATATTGAAAAGTATGGACAGAGTGGACATCCTTGTCTTGTTCCTGATTTTAGAGGAATTGCGTTGAGTTTCTGTCCATTTAGTTTGATGTTGGCTGTTGGTTTACTGTATATAGCTTTTATTATGTTTAAGTATGATCCTGTTATCCCACATCTCTCCAAGACCTTTATCATGAAGGGGTGTTGGATTTTGTCAAAGGCTTTTTCAGCATCTAGTGAGATGATCATGTGATTTTTGTTTTTCAGCTTGTTTATATGGTAGATTACGTTGATGGATTTTCGTATGTTGAACCATCCCTGCATCCCTGGGATGAAACCTACTTGATCGTGGTAAATGATTGTTTTGATGTGTTCTTGGATCCGATTTGCCAGTATTTTATTGAGTATTTTTGCATCAATGTTCATGAGGGATATTGGTCTGAAGTTCTCTTTCTTAGTTGTGTCTTTGTGTGGTTTGGGGATCAAGGTTATTGAAAACTTATAGAAAGAGCTTGGCAAAGACCCTTCTGCGTCTATTGCGTGGAATACTTTGAGAAGAATTGGTGTAAGCTGTTCTTTGAATTTCTGGTAGAATTCTGCACTGAGGCCATCTGGACCTGGGCTTTTTTTTTGGTTGGGAGACTTTTGATGACTGCTTCTATTTCCATCATGGTTATAGGTCTATTTAAATTGCTTATCTGTTCTTGATTTAATTTTGGCAAGTGGTAGCTATCCACAAAGTCGTCCATTTCCTTTAAATTTTTGAATTTTGTAGAGTACAGGTTTTCTAAGTATGACCTGATGATTCTCTGAATTTCCTCAGAGTCCGTTGTTATGTCCCCCTTTTCATTTCTGATTTTGTTAATTTGCATGTTCACTCTCTGCTGTTTGGTAAGTTTGGACAAAGGTTTGTCTATCTTGTTGATTTTCTCAAAGAACCAACTCTTCGTTGCATTGATTCTTTGTATTGTTTTCCTAGTTTCTACCTCACTGATTTCAGCCCTCAATTTGATTATTTCCTGGTGTCTACTCCTCCTGGGGGAGTTTGCTTCTTCATGTTCTAGAGCTTTCAGCTGTGCTGTTAATTCTCTAGTATAAGTGTTCTCCAGTTTCTTCATGTGGGCACTTAGTGCTATGAACTTCCCCCGTAGCACTTCTTTGTTGAGTTTCTGTCTGGTATTCCTGTCTAGTGCTGACAGTGGTATGTTGAAATCTCCCACTATAAGTGTGTGGGGCTTTATATGTGAATAAATTTTAGTAATGTTTATTTTACAAATGTGGATGCCTTGTATTTGGGGCATAGATGTTCAGGATAGACAATTCATCTTGGTGGATTTTGCCTGTGATGTGTATGTAATGACTTCCTTCATCTCTTTTGATTAATTTTATTTTAAAGTCTAATTGGTTAGATATTAGGATTGCTACCCCTGCTTGTTTCTTGGGTACATTTGATTGGAAAAAATTTTCCCAACCTTTAAATCTCAGGTAATGTCTGTCTTTGAGGGTGAGGTGTGTTTCTTGTATGCAACAGAAGGATGGGTTCTGTCTTCAAATCCATTCTGCTAGCCTGTGTCTTTTTATGGGTGAGTTAAGGCCATTAATGTTGAGGGATATTAATGACCACTGATTGCTCATTCTTCTTCGATTTGCAATGGTTGTTAGTGGTGGAATTATGTGTGGAATTTCACCCCTTTGTTCTTTTGGCTCTTGGTAGAGAGGGATTCTCTAATGCCTATGTTTTTCTGGTTGTAGTTAACTTCCTTTCATTGGAGTTTTCCTTCCAAAACTTTCTGTAGGGCTGGGTTAGTGGATATGTATTGCTTGAATCTAGTTTTTTCATGGAATATCTTGTTCTCCATCTATATTGATTGAGAGCTTTGCCAGGTATAGTAGTCTGGGCTGGCATCCATGGTCTCTTAGTATTGGTAGAATATCTATCCAGGACCTTCTGGCTTTCAGAGTTTCCATGGAAAAGTCAGGTGTAATTCTGATAGGTCTGCCTTTATATGTTACTTAGCCATTTTCCTTAGCTGCTCTTAATATTCTTTCTTTATTCTGTATATTTGTGGTCTTGATTATTTTGTGGCGAGGGGACTTTTTTTGTGATCCACTCTATTTGGTGTTCTGTAAGCTTCTTGTACCTTCATTCTTTCTTAAGGTTGGGAATGTTTTCTTCTATGATTTTGTTGAATATGTTTTCTGCCCCTTTGAGGTGGTTTTCTTCTCCTTCTTCTATACCTATTATTCTTAGGTTTGTTCTTTTCATGGTGTCCCATATTTCCTGGATGTTTTGTGTTAAGGATTTGTTGGACTTAAGATTTTCTTTGGTTGATGAATCCATTTCTCCTAGTGTATCTTCAACACCTGAGATTCTCTCTTCCATCTCTTGTATTCTATTGGTAATGCTTGTATCGATAGTACCTGACCGTTTGCCCAGCTTTTCTATTTCCAGCTTTCTTCAGATTGTGTTTTTTTTTATTGTCTCTATTTCAGTTTTCAACCCTTGGACTGTTTTCATTGTTTCTTGTAATTTTCGGTTTATCTTTTCATCCATTTGTTGCATCTTATGAATTTTTTGGTTTGTTCTTTCTTCCATTTCTTGCATTTTTGGTTGCTATTTCTTGCAATTTTTGGTTTGCTTTTTCTTCCAGTTCTTGTATTTTTTGGTTTGTTTTTTCTTCCATTTCCTGCCTTTTTTGGTTTGTGTTTTCTTCCATTTCTTGCATTTTTTACTTTGTGTCTACTTCCATTTCTTGCATTTTTTGCTTTGTTTTTTCTTCCATTTCTTGCATTTTTTGCTTTGTTTCTTCTTCCATTCCTGCCTTGTTTTGTTTGTGTTTTCTTCCATTTCTTGCATTTTTTGGTTTGTTTTTTCTTCCATTTCTTGCATTTTTTGCTTTGTTTTTTCATCCATTTCTTTGAGGGATCTTCCTATATCCTCTTTTAGGGCCTCTATCATTTTCATGAAAGTGGTTTTAAGGTCATTCTCTTCTGCTTCATTTGCATTGGAATGTTGGAATCTTGCTGGAGTCTCTAGAATCTGGTGGTGTTTTTCTGCTGCTGTGTGTGTTTTTGTATTGTCTCTTTCCCATCTCTTCTTCTAGTGGGTGCAGAAAGAGCCCCTTACTAGTCTGGTGGTTACTGGACCAGAGTTGCTTTTGGTGGGTGCTAGCAAGTCCAATAATCTGGTAGTTCTTCTATTCCTTGTCCTTGTTCTGGTCCCTGGACCCGCCAGAACATCTGGTCCCCTGTGTCCCTGGATCAGCTAGTTTCCTGGTCTCGTTGGTGGGAGAGGAAACCTGGAATCTGGGGTGCCTGGCTCTTGCTGGGATTGGAAGCTCTGTGCTGTTCCCAGTCGATCCCTAGGCACTGGAACACAGGCCCAGATGCAGGGTCTGTTTTACCTGGACCCGCCGGAACAGCTGGTCCCCTGGGCTCCCTGGATCAGCTAGTTTCGTTGTCTCGTTGGTGGGAGAGAAGTCCTGGAGTCTGTGGTGTTTGGCTCCCGCCGGGATTGGAAGCTCTGCACAGTTCCCAGGAGATCCCCAGGCACTGGACCCGTCAGAACAGCTGGTCCCCTGGTCTCCCTGGCTCCTCTGGTCGATGAGAAATTCTGAAATAGTCTCCTTCACGGTACTCCTTAGGAATGGCCACAGAAGCGGCTGTTGGTGGGCTGCATAAAGAGCAGAAGAATTACGTGCTCTGAACCAGTGGCAGGGACAACAACATAGTGCACCTGCTGTTAGAGAAGTGTCATTATTATTATAGACCAAAGAGAGTAAGTTTAACTCTCTTTGTAAATGCATTGTGGGTGCCAATCTGAGTGTTCTCAACTTGGTTGTTATGGAGCAGAGGGTAAAGAAGTACATTCCTGGACTAACCGGTACTACTGTTCTTCAATTGTTAAGGCCCCAAAGAGCCAGCAGAATCGGAAAGCTTTTTAGTCTTTCTGAAGGAAATGATGTCCCCAATACATTGTCAGAAAGCCCTTAAACAAAGAAGGTAAGAAGCCCAGGACCAGCCGGGCAGTGGTGGCGCACGCCTTTAATTCCAGCACTCAGGAGGCAGAGGCAGGCGGATCTCTGTGAGTTTGAGGCCGGGCTGGACCAATAGCCTCCAAAACAATACAGAGAAACCCTGTCTCGTAAAAACCAAAAAAAAAAAAAAAAAAAAAAGAATCCCAGGACCAAAGCAGCCGCAATTTAGCGTCTTCTTACTCCATGTGCCCTGCAACCCAAACACTGATGTATGTACTCCTCCAAAGAGACCACACACACAGGGAAGGAGGAGGCTGCAAAAATGTTAGAATTTTAGCCAGGAGAATGAATGAAACCAAAGGAAAAAAATCCAGGAACAAACTGCCCAAAGATGTAGGCTGTCCACACTGAGAGTTTCTACTGCTGGGTCCAGACAAGAACAAATGATCAGACCTTGAAAAGCACAATAAAATATGTAAGATAATAAAATAAATAAAATGAGTGGGAGAAAAGCTAGTTGGTACAGTAACCAAAAGTGCTAGTATACAATTTGGTAAATATCAGAAAACCTGTCCTTCAATGCATAATGGGAATATAAAACTACTATTTGCAGAAGACTGTTAGTGGTGTCTTACTAAAGCTTTTTCCAGTGAATAGACCACTTGTGATGAACAGTAGTGAAACTGGAGTTCATGTGGTTGGGATCCCTTTCCCCATTCTTCCCTCAAGCATCTAAATTGAGCTCCAGAGGCTCCATCACTGCAAACTGGTCCTCACTGTCCCTGCCCCTGTCTCCTACTTGCTTTCTCTCCCATTTGCAGCTTGCCGTCTGCCTGGCCTTTTTGCTCTACTGCCTATTTAGGTGAGGCCTCGAGGGCGCCTTATCCGTCTTTCTGAAAATCAGGCTGTTGAACTAGATCACCAGAGCTGAGAGCTCAAACTGAGCTCTGGGTTATCTCTGTTTCTCTTTCTCTACCTCTACTG
Source organism: Mesocricetus auratus (assembly GCF_017639785.1). Classification (NCBI taxonomy): domain Eukaryota; kingdom Metazoa; phylum Chordata; class Mammalia; order Rodentia; family Cricetidae; genus Mesocricetus; species Mesocricetus auratus. The sequence continues at coordinate 2,806,642 of NW_024429218.1, read as the reverse complement.
GGTTTCTTCTTTCTTTAGTTATCAGCAACAGAAACAGACCAAGTATAACTCATTTAAAAAATAACTCTTGGTATAAAACTTAATGAAAATTTTCCTTTGAACAAATACTTTTTGCCATTCTAATACACTAGGCATATGTTATATAGTGAATGTTCATTGAAAGGTAGATTCCATCTTCATGGAGCTTTTGTGAATGTGAAGTCCCAAATATAAAATAAACATTTTGCATCTAGTGCAAACTACCAAAATGTTACATATTGATCCCTATACAAGTATAAAATGATTCTAATTAAATATCTTACTTGCATCATTCATTATCATTCTTCAAGAAATTGTTCCAGTAATATGTACTACTTAAGAAACACTCAACTGATCAAATAAAAACAGAAAGCCAATGATAAAATTTTGTCTTTGTTTTATGAGAATCCCCAGCAACTTGAAGTAATGTGTACCTTAATCTGCTGAGTGTGAATTAACGTTCACTTAGTTTTACAATCTTATACTCATTTCAGGAACAACCCATCTCTCCCCTAAAGAGCACTGATCCCAGCCGGGTGGTGGTGGCGCATGCCTTTAATCCCAGCACTCGGGAGGCAGAGGCAGGCGGATCTCTGTGAGTTCGAGGCCGGGCTGGACCGATAAGCCTCCAAAACAATACAGAGAAACCCTGTCACGTAAAAACCAAAAAAAAAAAAAAGTGCACTGATCCCTACCATAACTCTCAAGACCTTCTATGGCCACTTCAAGTTATCCGACTTATAGCTCAGCCTAAATCATTCATTTGACATCTCTTGGAAATTTAATTTTAAAAAAGGCAAAGTGTCTCAGGCTGAATTTGTTACTTGGTTGGTAAAGTGCTTGCATAGCATGCATAAAACGCTGAGTTCTCCAACACTGTGTAAAAACAGGCATGGTAATATGGTGATATACACAAGTAAGCTCAGCACATGAGAGGTAGAGGGACCACGAGCTGGAGTTCAATGTCATTCCTAGCTACATAGAGAGTTCAGTTCAAAGTCAGCCTGGACAAATGAGACCCTATCTCTAGATAGATAGATGATAGACAGGTTGGTAGATGCATGGATGGGTGGGTGGATGGATGGATGGATGGATGGATGGATGGATGGGCAGATGGGCAGATGGGCAGATGGATGAAAAATCAGATAGGCAGACAGGCACAGATAGACAAATCAGTCTCTAAGTATTGGATCTGGTATGTTTCTCTTCTTAGGGAAATAATGGACTCTTTTTCCTTATTTTATGATTCCTAGGTTTCTGGAGCAGTTTGGATTTATATCCTCTATAGAATCTGATTCTTCACCTGTCTTTCTAACACTTTCCCTTTATATATCCTTTTACACTTTGTGTAGCCAAATGAGAATTCTATTGTTTATAAACTGAAGACCTAATGAATGAATCCAGGTACACAGAATATCATCTTAAAATGCAGATAGAAATATAAAATTTAGTCCCCCTTCCATTGCTAGGGGTAGATAAAAGGTCTTTTCATTAGCCAGAAATTTATTCTAAACTGAGCACCAAACAAGAAAAGACTGCAGTACTCACATTTTTTCCTGTCCATCCATTCCTCTAACTCTCCAAAGTTTATTATCTGTCTTGTCCTCCAAAGACCAAGTCGATGTCTAATACGGTGGATTAAACACTGATACATGTTGACTACTGCTTTCAAACTTGGTCCATGATATGAAGACTATGAAAAGAAATAAAGTAGCTATTTATACCTACTTGGGCATCTATAGTGAACAGTTAGGTAAAGGTCTGTTTTGAAAGTCTTCTGCATAGAAGTATGCACTCCACCACAGCCATCTGTGTACTCCACCACTCTCTGAGCACTGAGCCACTCCCATCAAATTCCCTTTTATGCTGGTCAGTTTTTTTGCTGTTGTGACACAAGCTGGATTCATCTGGGAAAAGGAAGCCACAATTGGGAAAATGCTCCCATTACATTGCCTGTGGGCAAGTCTTTGAGGACATTGTCTTGGTTAAATATTGAGCAGGAATGTCCAGCCTACTAGGAGAGGTGCCACCCCTGGGCAAGCGGTGCTGGGTGGTATGAGAAACCAAGCTGAACAAGACATGGTGAAAAAGTCAGTAAGCATTACTACTCCAGGGTTTTGCTTCAGTTCCTCCCTTCCTTCCTTCAGTGGCAGAGGCTATGTAAAGAAGTTAATACCTCCCCCACAAGTACCAAAGCTAAGGAAAGCAAAGTAGGATGCCTTTCCTGCTGTGGCAGACTGAACTCCTCTGAACTATGAGTCAAAGCAAATCCTTCAGGAATACATTGCTTTTTTGTCAACACTATCTTCCAGGATGTATTTTAATCTGTCTTCTATTTGATTCTGGTATGTGTCTCTTTCAGCACAGTGACACTTAGTAGGAGAGATTTCCTCTACTTATTAGCAAGAGCAGCCCCTTCCCTGTTTACTGCCCGTTTATTCTGTTCCATCTGTGGAGTACCAGCGACTGTCTTCTTTGCTATTTTACTATTCTCTGTATTGCTCAGGGCTTCATAAGAGAGTGTAAAAGGCTACGATAGTTTCTTAACCCAGGTATCTATCACAATAAATGTTTTTGTGTTGGTTTCATTCAACTCTTAGAAAATGATGTGACAGGCCCTAAGAACCTTGTCTAAGCACTGACATATTCAGTATTGAAGAGGGTCTTTATTACAAAACCTCATAAAGTAGGAAGAAAAACAAATGACTAAGCCCGTGAAATAAAATTCAAAATAACAAAATGAAATAAAAAAGAATGTTCTAAATAGTTGCTTTAAGTTCATATACACATACACTCATTTAAATATGCAAGTGACAAATACAATAAACATCAATTGTGATTTGGATACCCATTTCCCCAACGAATAAAATGTTACTGACACTCTGAGCCATGTAGAGATGAAGAAGACACTGTGCCTGTCTCCTTCCTCAATGTGGTATCTACTTCATAACTGTTTATTAGGTTATTTTCCTTCTAGTAGAATGCAATTCCTTGATAATATGAATCTTAGATATCCATTAAATTGTCTGCAAGATCCAGAACATTCCTGTGACTCATTTGGAGCCTAATGCATATTCTTGAATAACTAAGTGAAATGTATAATAGCACATTGGGGTCAAGTGAATTTTTTCCTAAATATTCTTTATCAGTCTCTTAGTCAAGTGTATCTTCTGAATATCCTGCTCACACCCACAAATTTTAGCATCATTATATTTTTATGGTAACTAGAGTCATGGGAGTAGATGTCATTGTTTCAGAAATTATGTACAGTAAAAATAGAATCCTGTAAAAGGAAGATTGAGACAGATACCTGTCTAGGGGAAATAGATTTGTTCCATAAACACTGAAGCAATAACCAGTGATGTAAGAAAATAACATGCTTGATCATAGAAACTCAAAGAAACAAGTTGATAGATTTGCTCTTTATAAGTTGAATTACTTTGACAGATTTTCATATGTGGAACCATCCCTGCATCTCTGGCATGAAGCCTACTTGGTCATGGTGGATGATCTCTTTAATGTGTTCTTGGATTCAGTTTTCCAGCATTTTATTGAGTATTTCTGCATCAGTGTCCATGAGTGAAATTGATCTGTAATCCTCTTTCTTTATTGTGTCTTTGCATGGTTTGGGTATCAAGGTAACTGTAGTTTCATAGAAAAAAAATATGGCAATGTTCCTTCGGTATCTATTTTGCGGAATAATTTTAAGAGTAATAGTAATAGCTTTTCTTTGAAAATCTGGTAGAATTCTGCATTAAAACCATGTGATCCTGGGCTTTTTTGATTGCCTCTATCTCCTTAGGAGTCTATTTAAATTTTGATTTCATCTTGATTAACTTTGGTTAGTTGTATCTATTAAGAAATTTATCAATTTCTTTTAGATTTTCATTGTAGAATACAGGTTTCTGATTCTCTGGCTTTGCTCACAGTCTGTTGTTATATCTACCATTTTGTTTCTGATTTTGTTGGTTTGGATATTCTCTCGCTGGCTTTTAGTTTGGGTAAGGGTTTATATATTTTGTTGATTTTTCTCAAAGAACCAACTCTTAGCTTCATTGATTCTTTGTGTTGTTCTCTTTGCATCTTTTTTTAATCTCAGTCCTCAATTTATTTTCTGCCATCTACTCCTCTTAGGTGTGTCTATTTCCTTTTGTTCTAGAGTTCCAGGTGTGTGGTTAAGTTGCTAGTATGAGATCGCTTCAAATTCTCCATGAAGGCACTTGGCCCTGCTTTTATTGTGTCCTACCAGTTTGGGCATTTTGTGCACTCATTTTTATTAAATTCTAGGAAGTCTTGGACTTCTTTCTTTGTTTCTTCCTTGATCAAATAGTAACTAAGTAGAGAGCAGTTCAGTTTCCATGAGTTTGTGTTCTTTCTTTTTTTTCTGTCATTGTGGAAATCCAGCTTTAATCCAGGGGTGCCTAATAAAAAACTGGGTTATTTTTTATTTTAATTTTTTGTATCTGTTGAGATTTGCTTTGTGGCTGAGAGTTATATGGTCAACTTAGATAAGGTTCCATGTCATTCTGAGAAGAATGTATTTTCTTTTGTGTTTGGGTTAAATGTTCTATAGATATCTGTTAGATCCATTTGAGTCATGGCATCTATTAGTTCCTTTAGGTCTTGTTCAATTTCTATCTAGATGGCCTGTCCATTGGTGAGAGTGGGATGTTAAAATCTCTCACCATTACTAGGTGGAGTTCTATGTGTGATTTAAGCTTTAGTAAGATTCCTTTTATAAATGTGGTACCCTTACATTTGGGGAAAAGATGTTCAGAATTGAGACATCTTAGTGGAGTTTTCCTTTGATGAATATGAGATGCCCTCTCTATCTCTTTTGATTAATTTTGGTTGGAAATCTATTTTGTTAGATATTAGGATGTCCGAAATGTCTTGCTTCTTAGGTCCATTTGATTGGAAAATCTTTTTTCAACCCTTTATTCTGAGGTGATATCTATGTTTGAGATTATTCGGTTTTCATATCTAATCTGTTCAATCTGTTACCCTTTGACCTTTTATGGCAAATTGAATCCATTGATATTGAGGATTATTAATAACCAAAGATTGTTAATTCCCATTGTTTGGTTTTGGTGGCTCTGTGTGTGTGTGTGTGTGTGTGTGTGTGTGTGTGTGTGTGTGTGTATGTGTGTGTGTGTGTTCATGTCTGTATTTGTGTTTCCCTTCTTTGAGTTTTACTAATATGAGATTGATTATCTATCACCCGTGTTTTTGTGGGTGTAGTTAATTTCCTTGGGTTGGAGTTTTCCTTCTAGTACCTTCTGTAGGGTTGGATTTGTGGATAGATAGTGTTTAAATTTGAGTTTTCATTAAATATTTTTCCACCTATGGTGATTGACAGTTTTCTGGGATATGATAAACTAAACTGGCATCTTAGAGTCTGTAAGACATTAGTCCAGGTCCTTCTGGATTTTAGGCTCTTTGTTGAGAATTCAGGAATGATTCTAATACGTCTGCCTTTATGTTACTTTTCCCTTTTCCCTTTCTGCTTTTAACATTCTTCCTTTGTTCTGTATGTTTAGTGTTTTGATTATTATGTGGCCAGAGTATTTTCTTTCTGATCCAATCTATTTGGTGTTCTGTAAGCTTCTTCTACCTTTATAGGCATGTCCTTCTTTTGATTGGGAAAATTTTCTTCTATGATTTCCTTGAATATATTCTCTGGTATTTTGAGTTATGTCTTCTTCTTCTTCTATGACTATTACTCTTGTATTTGGTGTTTTCATGGTGTCCCAAATTTCCTGGAACCTTTGTGTTAAGAATTTTTTAGATTTAACATTTTTTGGACTGATGAATCTATTTCCTTTATTGTATCTTCATTGCCTGAGATTCTTCTCTTGTATTTAGTTAGTAATGCTTGTATCTGTAGATCTGTATCTCCTGTTTGTTTACCCTGATTTTCTATTACCAGGATTCCCTCAGTTTGTCTTTTCTTTATTGCTTCTACTTACATTTTCAGGTCTTGAAAAAAAACTTCCTGATTTCCTCCATTTTTGTTTGTCTTCTCAATTTCTTTAAGGGATTTGTTAATATCCTCTTGAGGGACCCCTATCATCGTCATAAAGTCATTTTTAAGGTCTAAACTGTTGGATAGCTGGGCTTTGGCGATGCCATATTGCCCTTTCTGTTATTGATTGTATTTTTATGCTAGCATTTAGGCATCTGAATTTGGAATGATTATAAGTCTAGGTGTTTATTCCTGCATTTGTTTTTGTTGGATGTGTATTTTGTTCCTTGGTTTCTCTTTTCTTTCTGGTCTTCTGGCCTAAATGGCCAATGGTTGTGGTGACTAGCATGTCTTCAGGTCCAGCAGGGTATCTCGTGGTGCTTGTGGGGTAGGGGTCCCTAGATTTGGCCTGGCCTCTAATAATGTGTATGTTTCCTTCTGATGTTGGAACCACAGTGTGTGTGTGTGTGTGTTTGTGTAGTTTGGGATTTTGGGGCAGGGTTAAAGGGGTTTTGTTGGCAATGTCTTACCAGAGATCCCTAGGACCAGCCTGGAATCTGCTAAGACTGCTGAGTTTGTGGCCCTAGTGTGTAGCCCAGGGGAAGCAGTGCAATCTGGGGTGACTGGGTGAGCTTTAAGGAGTGTTAATAGGCACTGAGTTGCATATTACCTGGGGTCCCTTGATCAGCCCTGGCCCCTAGTAATGCAAAAATCTTCATCTAATGGTTTGCATCAGGATATGGAGCCCAATTGAGTGGAGAGGATGTGTGCCTTTGTTTGGGTAGGTATGGCCTTGTTGGAAGAAGTGTGTCACTTTGTGGGTGGGCTTTGAAGGTTCCTCTGATCAAGATACTTCCTAGTATCACAGTCCTTCCTGTTGCTATTGCCTTCTAATCAAGATGTAGCCAGCACCATGGCTGCCAGCATGCCACCATGCTTCCTACCATGATGATAATGGATTGAACCTTTGAACTGTACCTCACCACCTCAATTCAATAATTTCACTTATAAGGGTCGTTGTAGTCATGGTATCTTTACATAACAACAGAAGCCCTAATAAAGACAGTATTGAAATCTTTATTCTACTTCATTTTCTTCCCTTCCTACTCTCTTATTTGAAGACATCAAAAATCCTGTGCTGTTCAAACACATACCAGGATACTCAAAGCAGAAAAGTGGTGATCTATTGATTACTCCCGAAATATTTTCTTCATCCAGTCAACCCCAAGTCTTACCTACTGACACTCTTGCTTTCTCAAGCCATCCTCACCATGCACCAGGCTATTGAAAAAACATACTGAGCCATCTTCCTCTCTTTTGTCACTGTCTTCTCCCAACACAGTACTCACAACAGCCCATGTTCTAATCTAAAACTCTTGTCACTGATTTATTTAATGTCATAAACTGCATACAAGTACATGTTATAAGCCTTGATTGATAATATGGTTTTCAACATGACTTTTAAGAACCCTCTTATCTTTAGCTTCCTCCAATTCCACTGCCCAAGATTGTCTTTCCTGGTGCCTCTGTGCCTCCACAGCCATTTGACAACTTAGAATTCTCTGCATCTCAGTGTATTGGCACTGCCCAATCCCTATACCAGACACAGCTGCTTGGATGAAGTGACTGATCTTGTTAAGATAACACAGTACCAATGACTTTCAAAGTCATCTGTACTTCCAACTGGCATTAGTGCTCTATGAAGCCACATACTAGGAAATTAAACCCAAGATTTAATTACTATTATTACATTTAAAAATACATATTGCTGAACTGATGTAATTCTGCTTCAATTATAAACATTAAATAAAAGAAGATACATTGTTTAGTAAATGAAAGCTCTCCTGATACCTAGAAACTGTTGTGCCCAAATTCTGAATCCCAAAATCACCAAGAGGCCCATTTCAATGCAAAAGCAAAGAGTCTTTTATTGTAGATGTTTAACGAGCTAACCCCATTAGCTCAGGCCATTCACCCCACCACAATGGCGAATGGCTGGAGAAAGACCCCAAGCAACTTCAAGGCAGGGACATTAAAGGGCAGCATAAGGGGAGTGTCTAGGGGTATGAAACAGTCTCAGTATTGGTGTGCTTCCAGGTTTGGACTACCTGCCCTGTGTTGATTGGTCAACTGGTTGTTACGGTCCATAGGCCCTCCCAGGGCAGTTGCTATGTTCTGCACGTCACTATTGTGCACTGTCCATAAAGCACAGACCCGCCAGCTAACTTCTAATTGGTTCCTTGCTATGAGGAGGGCATCTGACCTCTTCGTGACCAGGACAGAAGTGTAAGGCCATGCAAGCACATGATATCCTGTAATGGCTGCTAAAATGGGGGACTGGTCACTACAAAACCAAACATTTATGAAGGGAGATGCCATTCTGTAAATCTGTCTCTTATTGGTTGTTGAATAAAGCACTGTTGGCCAATAGAAAATCGAGATAAGTGGAACTAGGAGTCTAGGAGGGCTCTGGGAAGGAGAAACAAAGGGAGTCACGATGTAGCTGCCATAGGGGTAAGAAGTCCGGACACTTTCTCTGGTAAGAGAAATACTTAGATTAACAATTATGGAGTAAATACTTAAGTCAGAGATAGCCAATAAGAAACCAAGCAAGCGACCAACAGCTTCATAATTAATATAGTGTCTTATGTGTTGTTTGGGGAAAAACCAAAGTGGCTGGCAATGAAAAGGCTTCCCTCTACACATTTATATAGCAAACTGTTCTACAGAAAATCAATGTGAGAGCTCTGAATAGGCTGGAGACTTTATTGTTGCTATGGATTTTGACATACGACAATGAGAGATAATTAATGTTCTTTTAAGCTTTCAAAGGATTTTTATAATCTCCAAAATATTAAATAGCACTGACCTATGTGTGGAACATTGCTAAAGTAACTTTTAAATTTGGATTTTTAAGATTTAAAACACTTTCTTAACTTAACCCTAAAAATTTGACCAACATTTACCCAAGGACCAAAATTATTTAGTTAAAATCACAAATAAAATATTGATATTAAGCAAAATTTTAGAGATTATATTCAAGAAATTACTGTTTTGTCATTAAAATTTTAAGACTGTCATACCAAAATCATGTAGTAACAAACAGATTTTTAAAAGAAAATAACTTCTGAATGGTAAAATTATGCTAGTAGTTAAATATTGCAATCATGATTATCTTTTGATTTATGACTGCTAAGATAATTGGACGATACTTCGATATTTATAAATGTACCCAGACGGAGACTAAGTGAGACTAAGCCCACAGTCAAGGAAGTCAGCTGGAAATCCAGTGTGCTTACTCATATGAGAGCAGATTAAAATAAAATCTGAAAGGCAGAGCAGAGAAAAAGAAAACATGTGAAACTCAAAGCATTGGGTATGGCAATAAAAATATCAAAAATGCAGACAATTCTAGGTGACGCCCTGCACAATTAATGTTGTACATAGGTAGAACAAGAGATAAAGTGCTTAGGAGAGTAAGAAAATGAATTCATTTCATGCTATATGAAGTATGATCTAACTATGGAGATTTCACGTAGGCAATGTAATGCCTGGATCTCAGCTACAGAGAAAGGTCTATGATACTGTTTTGATTGGATTCAGAAATAGTCTTGCCCAATGAAGTTCATGCAGATGACAGAATATATAGAATAAGCATAGTCTTTGGTGTCAGGTACTCATCAGCTGTTTGACTAGACTCTGAGCTCTTGATTTAATTTCTTCATTTGCAAAACAGAATTAGTGATGGGTTAATTATAAAAAGAGTTTACTTTTTTATTTATTTATTTTTTTGTTTTTTACGAGACAGGGTTTCTCTGTATTGTTTTGGAGGCTATCGGTCCAGCTAGTTTACTTTTTATAAGACATTAGATTTAATATCAGAATTTTATATGATGATAATATAATGATATCACAATTATAATTATATAAGATATATTATCATATGTAATGATAATATAATGGATACACTTATACTTATGAATAAGCAGATAGCTGTGTTCTTACACATAGGTGTTCAATGGACACAACTGCGAGTCCCTTCCAGAGGGCCACTTTGGCAAAATAATACACTTTATTCTTCATAGCTTCCCAACCTTTAGTCTTCAAGATGAGGACATTTCTTATGTTTTCACAGTTTTCCTAAGATCTATATTTTGGGGCTTTTCCTTGTGGTTTATTCTGTGTTGCTGTTTCTAAAAGTTGCCAAGGTGAATTTCAGAGCAAGGAATTTACAAAAGGAAACATTTGACACACTGCAAGAATACTCAGAGGTATTACAGCAAAAATCAAAAAGACAGTTTGCTCTGGTTCCAGAACTGCCAAGCTATGGGTCAGTCTAATATTTTGTTCAATGTCCAAATTCTCAGAAAACAAAACTCTTCTCAGTGTAGACTATTCATTTCGTTTTCTTAATCAAAAATGTGTAGATAGAACCTCGTTGGAAAAACTACACAGCCATTTCCAGGCAAACTATTCCAGATTCTGTGATTGAATGTATGTAAGAAAATGCAAAGCCATCTTGTCTGTGAAGTGCCTCTTACCTTAGTCTTTATTCTTTGAAGTCTTCTGCGCTCCAGCCATCCCCTGATAAATGCTTGTGTAATGGTGATCAGTTTAACAATTCTTTTAGTGAACACGAGTTTGTTTTCTCCCTGGAACACTTGGAAAATTTCTATGTGTGGTCCAATTCTTTTAACTTTACTGTCCAACTTATCAGACTTCGTGACAGTCTTTAAGCTAAAAATAAAATATTAAAAACTTTTTATAAATAACTAGAAGAATAAACATATCTACAGTCTTAAATTCTTTAGATGATAAATGTACACACACACACACACACACACACACACACACACACACACACACACACCTTTTGTACTGAGAACTACTGAAGCCAGGGCCTCCTGTATAAGCACAATACTGCTAAGTTACATCCCCATCTCTTTTGCAATTTTTTAATTTGACACACAGTCTTACCAGGTTGCTCAAAGTAGCCTTGAACTCATTGTATCCTTTGCAGGTATTGAACTCATGAACTTCATATCCCAGCCTCTAACAAAGTTGGAATTACAGCCCATAACTATTAGGTCAACCTTCAATGACAAATATATTGAAACAAGAAATGTACTATGACTTAAAACATAGAAATTAAGATAACACCTCACTATAACGATAACGTTCCAAAAGAAGGCTGAAAATGCTGGAATCAATACACCATGTATAACACTAAACTTCCAAAGGAAGGAAATCCAAAAGAAGCGAATCTTTCAAATGTATCCACAACTATTAAAAGAGAAAAGGTTAGTCCAAATAATTTTCATGTCCCTACCATTCTATTCTAAATACCCAGTCATTTGTCACTTATATGCAAACCTAGCATCATCTGAAAAATACTTCTGATCCTGGACCTGGGATGGGCAGCAGTGCAGCAAACAGGATCATGGGCTATAGGATAAGCCACAGGGGGATCTTACTGGAAACTGTGATCAGCCTTCAATACAATCATGAATAACCCAGCAACACTGATGATATGCAGAGAAGAAAACTGCTAGTTCTCTGCCATGAGCATGTATGTAGTATGAGTATGTACAGTCTACTTCTCTTGCGAATTCTTAGCATATAGAAACTAAAAGTCAGAAGTATTATTTACCTCCTGGGCACATATCTAAAGGAGATCCACAGGAAGCCCACCCACCAGAGCTGCCCCTTCTCCAGCACTCAGGCCTCAGGATTTCATGCCCACTTTTCTTAATTTGCAGAGTAAATCTCAAACTAACTGTGCTTTTTTATCTTCTTCTAGCCTATTTTTATCTCTGTATTAAGTGGGTTATTAGGCACATCTCTTGTTTTATACATGTTATTATTTCTCTTGGTATGTGAAGACTCGAGAGTCTTATTTTCTACATAGCCATGAAAGTTTGGTTGTCAGCAGATAGCAAGGAATCTCAAATCTGTGTTTCGTATTTTTCTACAGTTTGACTTGAAGGCTGTGTTATCTTCTAATATGAACTGTCTTATATGTCATAGGAATACCAGCATTGCATCATTCTGGAATATGAGTTTCAACTTCATTCACAGATAGTTCTGTAGAAAAATTAGAATGGAGATTATCCCTTGATTTTAAGAGCCAGAGGACCAGGGCACCAGTTGCTGGATAGTGTCTTCTCCCTATGGCAGGGAACTACACCCATGAAATATCAGCAATACAACTGAAAAAACAAGACCTGGATAATGACATCAGCTGCCATGCCAATGGAAATGGGGGAAATTTCACAAGACATCAATCCTAGATGAAGAACTCCAGTCAGTCAGTAGATTCTAAGAGACTAAGAATTTAAGAGCCAGAAGCCCAGGTCATACCTGCTGCTAGGTAGTGTCTCCTAGACATGACAAGAAAAATACACTCATGAATTCCCAATAATACGGATGCCTGAGCAAGATAAGCATAATGGCAATACTAACTGACCTGCCTGTGTGAACAGGGAATATTCCTCAAGACCCCAGCAATAGATGAAGAGTTAGAGTTGGTCAATGGCTACTGAGAGAGGAAGAAGCAGTGTCCCCCAGGAACAATCTACTCCATAAGTCATCCAATCAAAGTGGTACACACACACACACACACACACACGCGCGCGCGCACTCACATGTAGATATTTATAGGTGTATGCATGCAAAAGTGTTAATTAAAGAAGAGATCATGAATTGGGAGGGAGCAGTGGATCACAGTAAGAGTCAGGGAGGGAGGGGCAGTAGTAATGTGGCTGCTGAGCTCACATATGATGTTCTCAAAACAAGTTTTTAAGAAATGCAATCATTTAAAATTTATTGGTAGTGTTTTTTTTAACAACTGAAAAAGAAAAGTTTTACTTTAGGGTCTAAACATACAGACATCAGTCAGTAACTGACGAATAATAACTATCATTTAAAGCAGAGAAAGAGGAGATGGAATAATTTATAGAGGACTTGCTAGAAAAAAAACTTGAATTATTCCTATATACACAGAATTAGAAAAGAAACTACAAAATATACTTAAATGATGGATGAATTTTGATGAGGACAATAATAAAACAGGCAAAAGCTTACAAATCCATGGCTATAAACGTTACATAGAGGGGCAGACAATTTACAGCAAGAGTGCTTGTCTGGCGTGCACTTGACCCTGCAAGTGGTCCCCAGCACTGAAAAACCAATCACAAGTGTAACACAGGCTGGATAAAAAAGGCAAATTTCAATGTGAAATCCTTTCTGTTATGCCAACAAGTTGATGTTCAAGTACCGACTGCTCATAATTTGACATTGAAGGAACAGTTCATGCCTTTAATATAATTTACCTAGATAATACAAAAGTTCCTGATACTAAAATAACATTCATTTTATTAGTGCTTGTAAATCATTTCCTTCCTTTTTAAAATTGACTTTTGCAAAATTTGGTATCCCTGATATTTACCATCATTTAAGCCCAAACTACTTTTTAATTTACTTTGAGAAAAGCTACAAGCCCTTCATGGGATGACATTATAAAGCCATGAAGTTTGTCACTGCTCTATGGAATTAATGTCAAGAAACAGTGGCTATTGGGAATTCCTGGTGAACATACCTGATACCAGTCATTCTAGTCACCAAGAATCCATTCTTGCCTCCCCCTCTCATTTCCCCAGATGCCCTGTGATAAGTAAGGTGTTTTCTGAAGGGAACATGGGAAGTATGAGAGCTTTATGAAGACTGTGTTTTCTAAGCAAATTTATCAAAGAAAGAAAGGACTTATGGGTACAGTCTAAAGCTGCTGTCACAACTGCACATGAGCTAGATGGGGCAAAGGGGTTCACCAGGAAGATAGGATGACTTCTCATCCAGCAGCAGAAGCTCCTAAATCCCACATCATCATAATGATCATTAATTTATAATTCCTATTTGTTTTCTAGCAAAGTTTGAGGCAAAACCCTTTGAATGATTACATACAATTTATTAATTGCCTTAACTTGAATGTACTATAAATTTAAATTTATCCAACTAAACTGTCAGTGTTCAAGAAAACAAATCCCTAATGAAATTTTGTATGTATTATAAGTTATAAATTCAACAGATATATATAAATAGAAATTAATAATACCTGCTGATCTACTTTATCTGTGAAATAAGTAAACACATAAAAATGCCTTTGTTGTGCTCATTGTATTAGTATTTCTAAATTTTAAGTAAGAATCATAGCTGGGTGTGGTGTCACTGCCTATAATCTTAGAATTTAGGAAGTAGGAAAAGCAGAATTTCAAGGCTAGCCTAGCAAGTTTGAGGCCAGGGTACAAGAGAACTAGAATTAACTGAAGAAGAGGTAACAGCTAGAGAGAGAGGGAGTGAAGGGAAAGACAGGAGGCAGGAGTGAATGAGAACAAAGGATAATGACATATACATATGAAGTGACATGCTGAACTCCATCACCTTGTATGCTACCCTAAAAAGTATGTGACTAAAAAACTGAGACACAAAAGGATGGAACAATCTTCTAGAAGGAAGTTACTGATGTCTCAGTCGTTGTCATGTGATGTAACATGCCTCAGAATATATATTTCTGTGTTTACCACATTCCTTGTTCTTCATATGATAATATTGGTCCAATAAAGCAGAATTAAAGTGTGGGTTGCTGAACAAGATTATATGCCTCAAACTGTGCCTGGTAAATGAATCTTCATCTATAAAAGCAGACAAATATCCCTAAAATAATTGGAACCCAAACTCTTTTCTGTAAACTTTCTCAGAATCCATATCAAAAAATTGTTTTAACTCACTCAGTGCTAATTTTTATAACCCATATATAAATTCAAGCTTGAGCTAGTCATTTAGCTGATGTCCACCTAACACAAAACTAGTGTACATACAGGCAAAAGCAATTAGCTACCTCCTTTCACATAGTTCAGATTTATACTCATTTCCTGAATGAAAAATTAATAGTTTTTTAGTTTCTAGTATCTAATCTGTCTTCATAGAAGTATGTATAACTCAATTCCAAAAAAATACCTCTAAGAAGTGATATCATATTTTCATAAAATCAAACATACTGCATCATGTTTCACTATGTATCTCGACTTAGGAATAATGACTTCTAAGCCTGGTTTGTGATTACATAACAGTCTGCCTTGAAGATCTTATCATGTTCTCTAAGAAAGTTTTATTGTCATTAATTAAAACAGAAAGATGGGTCTTAAAATTTTTATGAGAAACAAAAGGGAAAATGTTTCAACAACAACTTCATTAAAATAGAAATAATATGGCACCACTGTTTTCATTTTCAAAA
Organism: Mesocricetus auratus; assembly: GCF_017639785.1. Classification (NCBI taxonomy): domain Eukaryota; kingdom Metazoa; phylum Chordata; class Mammalia; order Rodentia; family Cricetidae; genus Mesocricetus; species Mesocricetus auratus. The sequence goes on along the minus strand of NW_024429218.1, from coordinate 2,791,370 downwards.
TTGTGCAGGAAATACAACACAAGTTTAATTAAAAGTTTTATTAAGGATTTTAATCTCTTTGGTGTAGGAAGGTACTCTTCAGGCTACAGAAAGAGAAACCTAGCCACCAATCCTGTCACAAAACCCTTGACCTACAATCTGCCCTATGAGCAAGATGGTGCTGGATCAATGGAGGCACAGAACTTGCGGGAGTGGCCACCCAGTGTTTGCTTTAACTTGAGGATCACCCAACAAGCGGAAGCCCATGCTTTCCACTACCTGAATATCAAAAACCAGAGACTACACAGCCCAGAAACCTAGGGTAGAACCAAACTTTTAAAAAAATCAATAAAATGACTTCTAATGGTATTCTGCTATACTCGTAGATCTGCACCTTGTCCAGTCATCACCAAAGAGGCTTCTTCTGACAGCAGTTGGGAGCTGGTGCAGGAACCCACAGACACACATTGTGCAGAGAGAGAGTATAAACTGGAGGTCTCCACTGGGTCCCCCATTCAGATATGATAAATCTTGTGGATGAGGTGACAGAAAGGCTGTAGGAGTCAGAGGGGATGAAGGACATTAGAAGAACATTGCCACAAAATCAACTAAGCAGAGCTCCCCCGGGTCACAGAGACAATCTGCAATAGGTCCTCTGAATATATGTCATGGCTTTTAACTGTGGGAGTGGGTTTATCTCTGACTCTTTTGTCTGCTATTGAGATTCTCTTCCTACTGTTGGGTTGCCTTGTCTAGCCTCAACATGAGAACTTTTATTTGTCTTGTATTTCAGTTTATGGTGTTCGGTTATTTTCTCTCAGAGGCCTGCTTTTTTCTCAAGGCAAACAGTAGGGAAGTGGATCTGGGGGACAGGGGGGTGGGAGGTTATTTGGAGGACTGGAGGGAGCAGAAACTGTGGTCAGGTTGTATTCTATGAGAGAGGAATTTATTTTCAATATTTTGAAAAAGGTTTTGTTAAAGAAATAATGTCAACATTATTCTTAACATTATTCTTGACTGTATAAACTATTCAAGAAAATCACTTGCTATTATGAGAATAAAAACTAGTCACTACCCTTTCTGAAAATTACTGTAAAAGCTGCATGCATGAAAATATCCACCATGGCTTCATTTATAATGAATGATTTTATAAATACCTAAGTAAGTTGTTAGATTAAATCAATAAATGATGAAGTCACAAAACCAATGATGATTACATAATAATAAAAGTCTTATAACTTTAAAACTTGAAGAATAAAGATATTAAACTACACATATTAATGCTTGTAATCTTTTGTTTAAAATGTATATAAATAAGAGTAGGAAGCAGCATGCCAAAATGTTACTGCAGTGTATTAGCAGTGTTCCTAATCCAAGATGGATTGGACTCTGTGGGCAGAAGAAAAGCCCAACTTGCACAATTCTGACTCATGGTCTACAAAAACTGGTGCAAATATCCCATTAATCTGAAGACTGCAAAAAAAAAGTATTGGGTTGTAAATGAAAATCTTTTGTTTTTAGGGTTTTTTTATTTTCTCAGATCTTTTGAGATAGGCCAGCATACAATGCATATTTTCAAACACAAATACAATTAGTTACATATTTGACAGGATTGACAATGGTCACTTCCTTTAAACCTTAACATTGAAATTTCTCCTTTAACCATTAAAATACTTATCTTAACTTCTTTCTTTCCAATTTGTATCCTCTTGATCTCCTTTTGTTGTCTTATTTCTCTAGCTAGAACTTTAAGTACAATATTGAAGACATATGTAGAGAATAAACAGCCTTGTCTTGTTCCTGAGTTTACAGGAATCACTTTGAGTTTCTCTCCAATTAGTTTGATGTTGGCTGTTGGCTTGCTGTCAAACTTTCACTATTTGCAGATGATATGATAAGTTTACATAAGTGACACAAATATTCTACCAGAGAACTCCTACAGCTGATAAAGGGCAGGATGCAAAACAATAAATGGGTTGAGGAAGAAATTAGAGAAACATCACCATTCACAATAGCCACAAACAACATAAAATATCTTGGGGCCAACTATAACTAAACAAGTGAAAGACCTGAATGACAAGAACTTTAAGTATTAAAGAATGAAATTAAAGAAGATAACAGAAAATGGAAAGATTTCCCATACTCTTGGGTATGTAGGATCAATACAAAAATGACAATCCTACCAAACATAATCAACATATTCAATGCAATCCCTATTCAAATCTCAGCAAAACTCTTTACAGAACTTAAAAGAACAATACTCAACTTTATATGGAAAAACAAAACCCCGGGATAGCCAAAACAACACTTTACAATAAAGGAACTTCTGGAGGCATCACCATCCTTGACTTCAAGCTCTACTACAGAGTTATAGTAATGCAAACATCTTGATACTGGCGCAAAAACAGACAGGTAGACCAATAGAATTGAATAAAAGACCCTGATATAATACACATTCTAAGAATAACTAATTTTTGATAAAGAAGCTAAAATTATACAATGAAAAAAAGAAGACTTCTTCAACAAATAGTGCTGGCATAACTGGATGCTGATATGTAGAAGATTACAGATAGATCCATATCTATCACCATGCACAAAACTTAAGTCCAAATGGGTCAAAGACCTCAAAATAAATTTAGCCACACTGAACCTCTTAGAAGAGAAAGTGGGTGGTACCCTTGAACGAATTGGTACAGGAGACAGCTTCCTGAACATAACACCAGTAGCACAGACAGTGAGATCAACAATTAATAAATGGGATCTACTGAAACTGAGAAGCTTCTGTAAGGCAAAGGACACAGTCAGCAAGACAAAAAGGCAGCCCACAGAATGGGAAAAAAATATTCACTAATCCCACATCTGACAGAGGGTTGATCTCCAAAATTTACAAAGAACTCAAGAAGCAAGTCTCCAAAACACCAAAGGACCCTATTAAAAAGTGGGCTGCAGAACTAAATAGAGAGTTTTCAATAGAGGAGTCTAAAATGGCTGAGAGGCACTTGAGAAAGTGCTCAACATCCTTAGCCATCCGGGAAATGCAAATCAAAACAACTCTGAGATACCATCTCACTCCTGTCAAAATGGCTAAAATCAAAAACACCAATGACAATTTATGCTGGAGAGGATGTGGCGAAAGGGGGACACTCCTCCATTGCTGGTGGGAGTGCCAACTGATTCAGCCACTTTGGAAATCAGTATGGAGATTCCTCAGAAAAATGGGAATAAACCTACCACAAGACCCAGCAACTCCACTCTTAGGCATATATCCAAAAGATGCCCATTCATACAACAAAGATGTCTCTTCCACTATGTTCATAGCAGCTTTATTTGTAATAGCCAGAACTTGGAAGCAACCTAGATGTCCCTCACCCGAAGAGTGGATAGAGAAAATGTGGTACATCTACACAATGGAGTACTATTCAGCAGAAAAAAATAATGGAATCATGAGATTCGCAGGCAAATGGATGACACTAGAAGAAACCATCCTGAGTGAGGTAACCCAGTCACAAAAAGAGAAACATGGCATGTACTCTCTCATATATGGATGTTAGACATAGATCTGGGGAGTGCCAGCCTACAATCCTATGGCCAGAGAGTCTGGGAAACAGAAACTTCATTTAGTGGCTGATCAAAGAAGAGGCAGACGCCCTTGGTTAAGTACTGAGCTGAACTCAAGAAAGACAGTAACAGAGAGGGAGGACTGATGATCAAAGGGATTAAGACTGGGCTGGTTTAACCCCCAGAAACAGCTGACCATACAAAGGTTAACTCTTGAATCCCAGGCATCAGCCTGGGAATCCAGCATGGGACTGATCAAGACCCCCTGAATCTGGGTGTCAGTGAGGAGGCCTAGGTAATCTATTGAGCCTTGGGCAGCAGATCAGTACCCATCCCAAGTATACACACAGACTTTGGACTCCCATAGAACAATGTGAGGTGCACTCTCACCCTGAACTCTTGGGGAAGGGTCCAGGCCCTACCCTATATGAAATGACAGACTATGGACACCCCCATGGAGGGCCTCACCCTCCCTGGGGGAATGAGGGGATAACGGGGGGGGTTTGGGGGGAGGACACGGGAGGAGGGGAGGAAATGGGAGAGGGACCTGGAACTGACTTGTGAAGCAACCTCGTTTCTTATCTAAATTTAAACTGGAAAATAAAATATAAAAAAAGTTTGTTTTTAATTTATATAAAAATTAATTTTAAAAAATTGTTATCTTGAGGTAACTTACTATTCTGATTTCCCAGAGAATCCCAGTGATGTTTTACCCTCCCAAAGGCAAAATTCAGTGTCCTCCTACTCCGTGTGATAAAAATCACAGGGACACAAAGCTCTCTGCTTGGCAACAGAATAGCAATGAATTTTCATTTGACTGTTTGTATTAATAGTGGATAAAAGATGCAGTCACATCACACCTATGTGCTCTGTTACAGAGTGTTCATTCAGGGTCCTAGAAGAAGAGTAGATGATATATGGGCACTGTCTTGTGACCATCAGATATTTGCAAGTCAAAGGACTCCTTTGAGTTAAAGAATTCACAGAAAATGGCCTTGGTTTACCCTCCTCATGAAACTGTGAAATTTATCTCTCTTTGCCATGTCTCATCAAAACTGGTAAAGGGAGAAATGTCACTTTTCATGGAGATCCTTTCCACCAAAGAGTCTCTGTAACTATCCTTATAACAACAGTAAAAATAGGAGTCAATAGAGGCTAGATATAAAACCCGATTTCATCGTGGCAGGCTACCTTGTTTCTCTGTGCATATCCCCATAACCTACCCTCACTCTAAGAAAGTAGGAAGACCAAAGAGCCATGACTGCATTTGGATTTTTCACTTAAAGTTGGCAAATATATAATCAAAGTATCATATCAAATAGGTTTCAGAGAGAGAAGAAACAATTAGGTAAAATTTCATGTGAGAAAATATACAAGAAATTAATTAGTTAGTTAATGTTATCTAAACATTATAGACCCTGAGACTGACAAACAATTGGATGGGGAGTTTTCTTTCAAGTAGTAATGCTTATATGATAAACTATTAAACACTAAATCATTTTTAGAGGTTGGATTAAATATTACTATTAACCAGTTTTGGCTGATATGCAAGTCTTGTGCATGCCCCATTTAGAAAAAGTGCTGTTTGCCCATCTGCTCATAGGTTGAATATGATTAAAGAATACTTATTTTGACTGTGTTAAAGTCAAATACTATTTAAGCTTCAAACACATGACAAAACCAGTCCAGGATGCCAAATTCAGAAATACATTGAGAGACTAATGATGCAATCCCCACCAATTCCTCTTTCCAACCTGCATTATCATAAAGCAAATATCAAAAGTTTCTTGATTAGACTAGCATGCCTGCTTTGTCCAAATGCTTTGCAATTGAGTTATAATTTACACAATTTACTTTGATTTGGATCTTCTGCTACCAAGCTGTGTTGAGGGCTTTCATTTCCTGAATGTGCAGTCTTGAAGCACAGACATGTGATGCCTCCTACTCTAATTGTGGGATTTGAAAGCAACCTGGGAATGAGCCAAACAAGTTAGTGTCCTACTTGAATCCCCTAAATAAGGTCTACTTAGTAGGAAAATAGTGCACTGAATTCAACATGACTTTGAGAAAAATATTCTGTCTCCATATTATCCATTTCCAGATCTATCCAAGGGTTGAATACTTCATGCCATCAAAACCTGCTCACTTCAGAAATCAGAGAAGGTTCCTGGGACTTTCTAAAATGAGATGCAATCTTCCTGAAGTAGAAGATAATGTCACTTTAATTTAGGCACAATCTTCAAGTACTTTAAAACACCAGAATGAGGTGTGTTTTCTTCTTAGCTTTCTTCTCTCCATTACTATTCATAATGCTGCCCTGAGTCCCAACTTGTTCCCTGTGATTCCCCCAAAGTGCTCATCTATTTTTGGCTACTCGTGGGTCTATACTCTGTTTTAGCATGGCCATATTAAAAGACGGAGGCTGATATCCTATTTAGAGTCTTTAAGAGTGTCTGAATTTCTGCACAAGGTACTTTTTTTAAAACCTCAATAGATTTTTAGTACAGTTCAGACAGTAAATGGCTGAAGGCAACCAGAGAAAGAAGGAGATGTGTGGGAGACACAAGTCGGAGAAAACTTCCCTGTTCTCCATTAGGGTTTGTTGTTATTACTGCTGCTCACATTAGACTTTCCAACAGTTTTTTCTCAACATACAATAGCAATTTTTGAATTTCAAATTTATTTCAAATACTATGATCATTTCTTCCACCTTAGCACAGAGACGCAGTTTGGAGAAGCATAGCTTATGAATTAGAGTCAGAGATAATTTTGTGCAGCTCACAGGAGACAGCCAAAGGGGGTTGCTGTCTATTCATTTCAAATTGATTCTTTTTATGTGCAAGGCCCTGCTTTACGGAAATTCTCTTTACGCTGGAAACACCTAACAATCCATTGTATTGTGTGCCTTGAAGACTAAAGTTGCAGACCAGAGCAACTAAGCTTGGGGGTTAGTGTGAATTTGGAGACAGAGGTGTTTCTGAAAGATGCAGCCTTCTTCTAGCTACTCTGTACTAGCTCATGTCAGTGGGATGCCATCAAGGTGGCTTACTCTAGTTCTTTATGTTGACCAGAATAACAACATTGGATAAGTTCAGTCAAATTGAATAAGGAACTAAGAGCCCAGATTAGCCTGGGAGAGGGCAGGAAGGGAAGTACCAGATACAGTTGATGTATCTTCTAGCTTAGTACTCTGTGTCTGGGAGTTTACTGGAAGTGAAATAGCTCATGCTAGATCAGTCTGTGATTTTACTGTGTCTTATGGTGCTTATTGCTGTGAGGGAACACCATGACCAGAGCAACTCTTATAAAGAAAGCATTTAATTGGGGTGACTCACTTATAGTAAGGTTCAGCCCATTTTATCACCATGCAGGGAGCATGGTAGCATGCAGGCAGACATGGTGCTGGCTATGTCTTGATCAGAAAGCAACAGAAAATGGTCTCGGTGTCACACTGAGGGAACACTTGAACAAAAGAGGCCTCAAAGCCCAGCCCCAACTTAACACACTTCCTCCAACAATACCACAGGTATTTAAAAAAGGCCGCACCTCCTAATAGTGCCACTCCCTTTGGGGGGCATTTTCTTTCAAACTACCACAGGCTGGCAGACTGAAAGGGAGAGAACAAGACTTGAGTCAAGGATGGTTCTACTAAAGAAAACTGAAGCTTCCCTTCAGTACTCGCATGTTCTTGTCTAGCAAGCAATTGTCTACATTTGTCTGTTGATTTGTTTACTTTGAGAAACTGGATAAGGAATATGATGTGAGAATTCCAAAGAACACCAGTTGTCTTCCCTTTAGAAAAATGGAAAACTAAAAATTGCAAAGAATGGTCCTGTAAATTTACTATCCAAGTTTGTTATCAGACTGATAGTGGGTGAGGATTTACGCAAAGCAAGGGTGCCAAGTGTTAGGCCAAGCAAAAATGGAGTAAGAAATGTCAACCTAAATTCATTTGCTTTATTGAACCCCGATTATTTTTTGTTATGTATTTACTGGACTCGGGGACCAGGAAATGACTTTTAACATGTCTAAATTTCAGGAAAGCAATTTTTGAGTTTCACATACAATCATTGGAAACAAGGTGGGTGTATTAGTTACTTTCTTATCACTGTGCCAAATACCAAATATGAGCAACTTACAAAAGGAAGGATTAATTTTGACTCTGTGCTATTTAGTTTTAACTATCAACTTAATACAGTTTAGAAACTTAGAACTTGAACTGAGAAAGTATCAAGACAAGGATGACCTTCGGACATGCCTGCAGGGGCTATCTTGATTGCTAATTGATGGAGGAAGACAACCCATTATAGTTGGCCCCATTCCCTAAACAGGAAGTCCTGAAAAGAATATGTGGAGAGAAAGCAAGCTGAGAGCAAGTAAGCAAATAAGCAGGTGAGTTTGTCTGTATTTCATTTCCTTCTGCTCTTGACAGTGATGGTAATGTGAACAGCTACTTAAGGTTCTTGCCTATGAAGTCTCCACTAGGATGGACTGAAACCAGGAACCGTGAGCTGAAACAAACCCATTCTCTTTTCTGTTGCTTTTGGTTGGGCATTCTATCCCAGCACCTGAAATGAAACTAGACTAAGCACACAGTCCACTATGTGGGGAAGGCACGGCAGCAGAAATAACTGTGGCTGTGAGTTGTTGCCTCCTCACATCTCAAACAACAAGAAACAGGAAGGGAAATAGATGTTCGGCTGCTTTTCTCCTTCCCCCCTATCCAGTCAGACCCTGGCCCTAGCCCATGGTATGGCTCCACCACATTCAGGGAAAGTGTTCCCCCCTTCACTTAATCGTTCTAGGTACACTCACAGGTGTGCCTCACAATCCCTAGGCATTTCTTTAATCAATTTGACAACCAAAGCACTTCAGTGGGGAAATGTAGAGTGGCTGGATGGGCTTGGGGTAACTAGATGGATGATAATATAAACTAAGAGAAGGGGAATAGGAAAGAAGCCTGGGAAGCAAGGCGCAACTATTTTAAATTTGAGACACATTTATTGAATATCCCCATGAAGGTAGCCAAGAAGTAGTTTCTACTTTCTACGCATGCTGCCCTTGGTTGCCTATCAGGATTTGAAGGTGAGAACCTTTTGCTGAAGATACCATGAAATTTAGACACAAGACTTGGAAGAATCACACTGGCTATACCTGGAAGCCTCCTCCCAAAGGATTAGCTTTCATGATGCTAGAAAGTTGTATATCCATGCTACTAAGGGAGAAAAGTAAACAACAGTCCTACAAGCTATGACACCTATAAACCACAACAATGACCAGGACAAGATATTTCTGAAAATATAAAAGTGGCGATTTATGTCTAGGCATTAACGAATAGTTGTCTAACAGACTTAGGGCAAGCTTGATAGGAAGGAATTAATGTCTGGCACTGTAAACCTACCCAACTACTCAGGTCTGGTCAGGCCATAGAACCTAGAGGAAAACCTATTACTGACACTTTCCCCAACCAGTATAATCTCTAACTGCATTTTTAATGCTTATTCTTATGCCCATGGGTAATTGTAGCTCTTGAACCTCATAAAAGAAGATTCTTTTTGCAGCATATAGAGACAATTACAGAAATCCACACTGATCAAAATGCAGAGAAGCCCTAACCGTGGGGTGCCCAACTTACTTAGAAAAATGTAACAGAGCCATTACCTACAGCTCAGGGATCATTAAAGAAGAGGGGCGGGAAGTTAGAAGAGCTCAGAACCACATTGTGCAAACAGAACACGGGCGCATCCCCTCTGTGTCATGCTCCTATGCTGATGGCGTGTGAGATGCTCACTGCTGTCTGGTTCTCCTTTCCTGCTGCCATGATAAAAACACTCTGACAGAAGCGATTTAAGGGAGAAAGGGCTTCTTTAACTCAGTGGAAGGTACAGTCCATCGTGGTGGGGAATTAAGGTAGCGCAGGCTTGAAGGACCTAGTTAAGTCGTATCCACATCAGACAGATGCATGCTGCTCAGATCACTGTCTCCACTCATACTTTCCAGGATCCTAGTGGTACCACCCACAATGGATGAGTCTTCCAGCCTCCACTAATGCAATCAATACAATCCCACACAGGTATGCCCAGAAGCCTCTTTCCAGAAAATTCTAGATTCATTCATTTTGACAATTAAAGCTAATCACAAGTACTTGTCTCCCACCATTGCAGTTATATAATTATTACTATCTTATCATTATCTCCAGGTATACCTTGCTTCTACTCCCAGATAAACTGAGGACAACTATTTTCCTTTGTACAACAGGTAAAGGAATAGACAACAGAAATGGAGAAAAAAGAAGAAAAGAATAAACTACTTAAACAACACTCAAAGTTTATTTCCTTTTTCATATCAGAATTTATATCAATACAAGCTACTTCCCCCTGAGAAGTTGGCCCCTAAAGGTAACATAAATACCAGCCTTGTGAACAGATCTCTAAAGTGTAAGACCACACTTCACTCTACTGTATTATAGTTAGTGAAATTATGTCTGAAACCCAGTGCTGCTTCAGAAGCCTTACACTTTCCAAGATTTGTTTTAACCGTGGTGGACATCTGTTCCTTGTCTGTATGGTGCTGCCCTTTTCTGTGTGGGGTCGAGGTGGTCTAGTCCTCTACAGCTCCAGTCATGTGGAGTCTTACATGATCTCTCTAGGGCTGACCATGTTTCCAAAGCGGTGGAGTCATCTATAGCATCGTTTGTTATTTTATTTTTGTTGTTTAAGGGATGTTTCTTCTGTGGGATTGTTATTTTTATTTTCTTTCTTAGAAATAAGCAGATTTGTGGTGAGAGTAGGAAATGAATAAAAGATTTTGGAAGCCTACTGCTTTTCTGGCCACGTGAAAAGAAACAATAGAAAGGTATTGAATCTTAGCAGAGACAATTGCAAGGGTTGAAAATGTAAGGAAGAAAGCGTCCTGAAGCTACTATTTGAGTCACACGGATCTTCACCAAGCAGAGACAAAGAACCCATGTCCACACAACTCAAAGTTTTATAATTTCCTATTGGGGAAATCTAGTCTTGTTTTTTTAAGATGGTATGAGGTATCATTCTATTAAAAAATGTTACAGACTCTTTTACATATGTGATTATTTGAGCTTGGTGAGGGATTTGACAAGAGAAAATTGGTAACATGTTACATCAAGAAGTTCAAAGTCACAATGAAGACCATCAGGCTTATACAATTGATACATACAAAGAGGAGGAAGAGAAAGAAAGCGTGGAGAAGGAAAAGGAGGACTGTGTGGTCCAAGAAATACAAGTACCCCATTTAATACGGAAAGCCACCTGAAAATCAGAGTGGTCTTTGAATCAAGTGAGCTGTATCCATGGAGATTTCAAATATGTCCTAAGTAGGTTCTGTACTGTCACCACAGCTCCTAACTGGAATGTCCCTGAAGTCTAAGCAGGCGAGGTTCAGTCTCTAGTTGCATGCAATGGGAAGATGAGGGGAAGTTTCAGGGGAGAGATCTAGTGAGGCTTTGGTCATTTTGAGGTGTGCTCTTAAAGAGATTTCAGTGACAGCCTTGCCTTCTTTCTAGACCTTTGATCCTTAGCTGCAAGGAGGCGGGTAGCCACCAAATTGCAACTTGCTTCACCACAGCCATCAGGCTTACTGATGGGGAATGTTGTAGGGGTGAGCCCCGCAAAGCTATCCCCACTAAGGGCGGGGATAAGGACATTTAGGAGGTGGAGATAAACGGAAGTGAAAGAGAAACGAATCCCTCTTCTCTCTTCCTCTGGAAGCCTGCCAAGCTTCTGACTCCCAGCCTTTTGTATTATATGTTTCCATTATTGGTTGATGAACGAAACACTGATTGTCCAACAGCCAGGCAAAAAGTATAGGCAAGGAGAATTCTGGGGAGAGGATGCAGAGAGGAGCCTCCAAGGAGGCACCATGTAGCTGCCGAGGAAGAAAGGGGACTGCCATCACCGGTAATCCCAAGACAATGAGAAAATACATAGATTAATAGATATGGGTCCCCTGAATCTGGGTGTCAGTGAAGAGGCCTAGGGAATCTATTGAGCATTGGGCAGCAGATCAGTACCCATCCCAAGTATACACACGGACTTTGGACTCCCATAGAACAATGTGAGGTGCACTCTCACCCTGAACTCTTGGGGAAGGGTCTAGGCCCTGCCCTATATGAAATGACACACTATGCACACCCCCATGGAGGGCCTCACCCTCCCTGGAGAAATGAGGGGATAACGGGGTGGGGGTGGAGGGCACGGGAGGAAGGGAGGGAATGGGAGAGGGACCTGGAACTGACTTGTGAAGCAACCTTGTTTCTTATCTAAATTTAAACTGGAAAATAAAATAAAAAAAATAGATATGGGTCAATAATTAAGAGAGAGTTAGCTCGCAAGAAGTCTGAGCCATCGGCCAGTTTATAATTAATATAAGCCTCTGTGTGTTTATTTGGCCCTGAAAGAAACTCCATCTACAGCTTGTGGCTTGCCTCACCACACACCGTCACCAAGGTTACAGCTTCCTCACCACACACCGTCACCAAGGTTACAGCTTCCTCACCACACACTGTCACCAAGGTTACAGCTTCCTCACCACACACCATCACCAAGGTTACAGCTTCCTCACCACACACTGTCACCAAGGTTACAGCTTCTTCACCACACACTGTCACCAAGGTTACAGCTTCTTCACCACACACCATCACCAAGGTTACAGCTTGCTGATTCACCATACACTGTCACTGTGTTTGCAAACTTGACCCTCACCATCTCTGATGTGCTATTTCTGCTTCATGCTTGAAGCTTAAGATGTGAACTCTCATCTTCCTCCTCTAGTAGCTGTGCCTGCCTGCTGCCGTGCTTCCCCTCCATGATGATGATGGACGTTTATCCTTTAGGAACCATAAGCCCAAACAAACCTTTCCTTCTGTAAGTTGCCTTAGTCATAGTATTTAATCACAGCAATAGAAAAGTAAGTAATGCAAAATCTGGTACAAGAGAATGGACTATTTCTTTTTTTTAAATTTAGACTAGTTAGAAACTATCTTATTTTACATATCAATCCCACTCCTTCTCCCTCCCATCTTCCCATGCCCCCCACCACTGACCCCCACCCCATTCCCTTTCTGCTTCCCAGGGAGGGTGAGGCCTTCCATGGTGGATCTTCAAAGTCTGCCATATCATTCGCAGCAGGGTCTAGGCCCTTCCCCAATGGGCTATTTCTGTGAAAGGCCTGGCCGTGCTGGGTTTCAAAGGACTGTTGAAGGCTTAAGCAATTGTACTAGAAAAGCAGTTAAACTCTGTAGGTGCCCAGAAGACAGTGCAGAGAGCCATCCAGATTGCAGGGGCCTTGTAGGTGTATAATGGTACAGAAAAAAAATACAAAATGCCTGGAGAGAAAAAGGACACCGCAAGTGGGATGTGACAGCCAAGGCTTATGCTAGAAGAAAGGCTACAGTTGTTAAGGGGATTAGTGTCACTAGGGACAGGACTTATCTGCATTGGAAGCAAGTGTGTTCTCCAGGTAAGATCTTACCCATCGAGTTTCCAATTTACAAAAGAGAGCGTAAGGCATTTTCTGCTCCTGGGAGCAACCACAATCAAAAGCTGACAGTAATGTGTGTGGTTCAAGGGGCTCAAGTTAGTGTCAAGCTGGCAAGTCATCCAGGCAGTGTCACCCATGTGGGGCTAGCACCAGAATTTAGAAAGATAAAGGATCATGGCATCATTTCCGTGGTCTCAGAGAGCCACTGTGTCTATGCACTTCGTGGCAAGGGAGTCCCTAGGTGAAGGCCATGAGAAGCAGGAGGCTCTGAGGGGCCATTGAGTGGAACTATGTGAAGCCTGGGCTGTGCTACAGAGCCCAAGGTGTGAGAAAAACGCCAGAACCATGAGGTAGCTGCCTAGGAGAACTGTAGCAGGGAGTGAAACAAGCTGAGAGCAACACATGTCACAGGCAGCAAAGCTGAAGGACCGACTCCATTTCAGCCTTTGATGCTGGACGCAGAGCTAGAGCACACACAGTTTGATAGTATTCAGTATAAGAGTAAGCAGAAAAAGGATTAAGCCTACAGAAATCAAGACATTCCAAATAGTATCCTCAGAAAGAATATTTCATGTCAGTTTCAGTCCCCGACCCACATGCATACATGAAATCCATGCACCTGTTTAAGTGCAAGTCTTCCTGGTTCAAAAATTTGTCATTACTTATTTCACATCAAAAAATAAAACAAAGCCCCAAAATGTTAATTAGGCAATTCTTATTTAACTGACACTGATTGGTTTTCTTCACAATGTCTCTTCTTTTTCCTTAAAAATGGTTTGGGCTTTCTCAAACATATTTTAATCTTATAAATTCTCAGCAGTCTTCTGAAACTTACACAAAACTTACAAGCTTTGAAAGATTATAATTTAAATTGAAATATTAGAGAAATAAAGACATCCTCATCAAACCCCACCCAAATACTATGGAAGAGGAGGAAGCCATATGTATGGCAGGACATACAAACTCAGAGATCACGTCAGAAGACCTACACAGGTTCAAAGCAAGATGGGACCCAGCACTGAGGTGGGGTTGGGCATGGAGTTCACATGGGTCCCAGAATTAATTTGAGGAAATGATCATGGAGTTCCACTTGGGTCCCAGCACTAAGTTGGGGAAATGAACATCGGGTTCAACCCCAACCAAGAAGCTATCTGCACTAGATACCTGCTAACAAAGGGAAAACTAATTTTCTCTAATACAGTGTCACGAGTTATATCAACAAGACTGGCAGGTAGAGGGCAGACCCCATGTCCAGAAGTTGAACAATACAAAAACAAACTCCTCTTTCTTTTTTTTTTAAATGCATGTCTTTTTTATTTTATTTTGCTTAGGCACTTTTTGCATTACTGCATTTTTGTTTGTTTGCTTTGATTTTCATTTTTCTGGATTTTTGTTTTGTTTTCATAGGAGAGAGAAAGAGCATGAACTAGCTGGAAAGGAGAATGGGAAACATAAAGAAAATGTATTATATAAAATTATTAATTTTAAAAGAGGAAATAAATGGCTCAGAAGTTTAGAAAAATCGCTGTCCTTCAAAGGACTGCAGTTGGGTGCTCAGCAGCCATGTCATGTGACTTATAACCACCTGTAACTACAGCTTCATGGGATCTGATTCCCTCCTCCGGCTCCTACAAGCACCTTCACACTCAGGCACACTCATACATAGGTACATGCAGACATACATATTAAAGGAAATAAAGACTTCTGTTTACATATTAAGCACTTTGACCCTGTAAAACTGCATCTATGAGATGCATTTTAAATAAATATTGGATATAATAGTATATGTATTTATGTATATGCATGCACATGTGCATATAAATATATATGAATGCCAAAATCAAATAAATCAATTATCTACTGTGCAGTTAAGTGAATAGTCTGTGCAAATATCTACAGCCTAGTAAAGTCACCATAAATGTGTGGGATTTCAGTGTTTAACAATGCTGATGGTGAAGCTGCCCATAAATATTTTTGCACAACTGTACACATGTTCCTATGCAATATAGTACCTTTTTTTCCTTTCCTTTCTGAACAGTGGAGTTATTGAAGTTGAAAAAAATCAGTTATATGAACAGCAGCAGCAACATGAATGTGGAGATTTGCCTTTTGTGATTTTGATCAGTGACAGGACATAACAAATAGGGCTGCCTTCATAGCGTATAAGGCACAGTATCCCACCCACTGTGCTAGACAGGAGTGGGTATCACATTAGCAGGTATTCCTACCCAAGTTCTGCAGCATTGCTGTCTACTTGCTTAGCTTCCCCACTCCCATTCCTCACAGCCAAGTGACTGTCTCTCTACAAAATACATCAGAGTAAGTGCATAAACCAGTCCTCTGGGACAACTGCTGAGGGCTCGTGGATATTTATACATATCTTTTTCTCTATGAGTAAGAAGTTAAGGTCAACAGCGCTCCGCTACTTACTGGATGATGGCAGTAGTAATACATGTGTGACATATTTTTACCCTTGAAATGCGAAAGTAATATAGAAAGGCAAATACTTTATTGAACTTAATTGGCATCTGGTAGAAGGCTATAATACACTCTAACTCATGTGCACTGAAAGAAAACCATTTACTGAAAATACAGGGACACTTCTAAGAAGAATAAAACCTCTAAGCCTGGTTATAAAGGGTCCTGGTATATGGATTTGAAATTTTCCTGGAATTTTTAAGATAAAAGTATGAATTTGAAATAATTATAGGACTTTGATATTGGTTAAATTAATATATTTAGTACATGTCTCTGTGAGCATGTATTGTGTGTGCGTATGTATGCAGACACACATTTGCTTGTTGTACATTCTTTCACCTTTCTGTGTATCTCTATGACTCAGTTCAATATTTTTTAAAACAGCACAGTCATTAAACTTTCCCATTTTATAGCTTTCAGAATTATCAGAAAGACTTAAAATTTAAGGTACAGTTGACATTTAACAACAGCAAGCCCAGGAACATTAAGAGTCTTATCTTCTCACAGACTACTTCCCTTTGTGATCCTATAAAAGGCCCTAAGCTTTTTAAATCTTGTTTTTTTTTCCACTAGCAAACACAATGGTGGAGTTTATGCCCAAAATTCCTTTTTGTCATCATCCTATAAAGTACGTAAGAAATTCCAGTAAGAAGCAGTCAATTTCCCACTATTCTGTCACTGTTCTTCATATGTGTTCTCAACCTTTCTAATACTGTGATCCTTTAATACAGTTCCTCACATTGTGGTGAACCCCACTACAAACTAATTCATTGCTACTTCTTAACTGTTTTACTTGATATTGTTACGAATATCTGATATGCAGGATCTCTGATATGCGATCCCTGTGGGGTCACAACCCCCCAAGTTGAGATCCACTGCTCTAACAGATATGAGGAAATGCTTAGAATTCATATTAGCTAAGCAAACAGCTACAACAATGATATCTGAGAATGTGCAGTTCCTTATTATTAACAGAGGTAGAACAATTTTAATTTAGTAACACCTATAAGAAAAAGGGGTTTCACAATCAAAGTAACCAGCTCAAGAATATTTGTGAGAAAAACACAACCATATACATGGGAAATAACTAACTTATGACAGTTAAAATTTATTATTTTTAAAACAAGTTCATGGGGAGTTGAAATAGCTTTCAATTAAGAGATGTGGGTTTTTAGATTTTATATTTCTTCTTGTGTTGATTCTGTCATACTTTTTCTTACAAAACTAATTCTTGTTTCTTAGTCGAATGTAGTTGTCATAGTCTTTTGCACATTGCCTTATTTTCCTTTTCATGTCCACATGATATAGAATGATACCCTTTCTTTCATCCCTGATGTCATTAATTTGTTTCTTCTCTCTTTTTGATAAATGAAATGTGATAGTAGCTTATAGGTTTCATTTGTCTTTTCAAAGAACTAACCTTTGGATTTCTTTTTAGCTTTATTGGTAATCTTAAATTTCATCTTTTCCTTTTGATTTTTATAATGCATGCTACTTGTGTTTTTTACAAAGAATGTGTTTTATACTGTTGTTGGATATGGCCTCATATATATATCCAGTGGTCAAATTAATTGATGGTTTGTCTTTAAATCTTTTATATCTAGAATTTTGTTCATTATTTTAATAACTTCCCTTTTTACAATGAAGAGTCATCTTTCTAAACATCTTAATACACAGAATATTTCTTTAAAATTTTTTTATCTTTAAATATGTGTATAGGGAAGGGGTTGTGTGTGCGTATGTGGGCTGTTTCCCATGGAGGCCAGAAGAGGACATCAGATGCCCTGGAGCTGGAGTTACAGGCAGCTCTGATCTACCAGACATGAGTGTTAGGAATTGAACCAATATTCTCTCAAGAGCAGTATATGATCATGGTCACTGAGCAATCCCTCAGCTCTACAAATTACCAACTATAAATTAAGTGTACAGGTTGTTGCTTTTGACTGGACTCAATGGTTTGTTCTGCGTGTGCACAGTTCAGAGGCCAACTAGGTATCTGAGAAGAGTTTATATTCAGACCCAGAAATCCCTTTCTGGAGTCTTCTCTTCTGTAGGCTTCTGTAATCAGTTCCCAGTTACTTACTCCACCGCCCAGATTCTCCAATAATGCTAACAAATGAATATATACATATACATATATATATATATACATACATACATACACACACATGAAACCTGATCTTTTCAGAAAATTTGCTCTGCAAGCAAAAGAACCTGATTTCAAATCTCCAGTATCCATATAAAAAGTCACACATCAGCATTGTGACACAGAAACAGATGAGAGCTCACTGGCCAGTCAGTCTATGTAGATGGAGTTCCTTGTTCCACCTGGTCCCACAGCCCTTCAGTCCCAAATAAACACACTGACATTTATATTAATTATAAACTGTTTGGCCAACAGCTCAGGCTTCTTAATGGCTAGTTTTCTCTTAATTATTAAGTCAGTACTATTAATCTATGTATTTCTACATAGCCTTATCTTACCATAGAATACCCAGTGTCCTGTCTTCCTGGTACTACATGGCATCTGTCTGGCCACTTCTCTCTGTGTCCTCTCCCCAGAATTCTCCTCGTTTGATAGCCCCACCTGTACACCCTGTCTGGCTACTGGCCAATCAGTGTTTTAGTCCATCAACCAATAAGAGAAACACATATAGAGAAGTCCATCTCCCATCAAGTCTAGCTGAAATGTCTCAAAATAATAAGGTAACTAGCAAGAGGGTCATCCAACATTCTACTCTGGCCTCAGTATGCATGCATACAGACTCACATACTCAAATGCATTTAACACACACATTTGAGTTCTCTACAATCTATGCTTCTTTATACTTCGGTATGAAAGTCAGCAAGTATATTGCCAACAACAGAACAAATATGCTGATTTATGTTCTTCTGCTGAATTAAAGATCTACCTTTTTCCTGACTTCTGGTCTGGCTTGGTACGTTGTAGTTCTTTCTTCTTACTTGGTTTCTGGAAAGTGTCAAAAAGAAAATAATGACTACCTGTACAATTTTAATTCGTGTTCTACTATATTTTCAAATGGAGAATAAATCTTTGTAAGGCAAATACACATTTGTAGTCATAATCCATGTCATAAACCAAAATATCCATGTGAATATGTAGGTATGTTCAATACTAAGTCTTCTTCAGTGTCTTTTTGCACCTAGAAATATAACTCCTAGTAATAATTCTAGTGAACTAAATTTTTTTATAAATTTAATATAGATAAGAATGTATTTATTTGGCTGTGCCTTGGAAAATAACTGATGTAACATTTCACAAAGTGGCATCATCTATAAAAAAATGAAAATAACTTTAAATCAGGTTTAATGGGAAAATGTAAGAAGAATGATGTGGGGTATTTCCCGATGTTACTTGGTATGTCTATCAGAATTGGTTATCAAATTCCTAGCTTTCAAAGACTTACGAACTAAAATATACTCCCACCAAATTCTCAAAGCCTAATTCCCAGTGTGTTTATTTTTAGCAAAGGCTTACAGAGAAGTGTGAGGTTCAAAGGTGAGGCCCTAATCCAACAGGACCGATGCTCTCATGTGTCACCGATGTTGCAGCTCAGGCATGGGTTCCCACCGGTTCAGGTTCACACGGGTCCCTCAAAGGAAGACTCAGAGACACTTTTAAGATTGAATTTAGCCTTTATCAGCTGCAGCCTTGATGGCCTGAAGTGCTTTCTCTATGTCCAGGGCATTTTCATTTTTACACTTCAACTACCTGATCACCATATGTGCTCAGAACAAGTTGAATGAGGCTTCCAAAAACACAATGCCAAGAGCAAAGTCTTGATCATCGGGTATCATAGTTTGGGCTTCCCAAACCAAGTGTTGCATAGGCCTTTGTATCCAGACAAGGTTCACATGGGGGACAAAAGGTATCTGCTTAACAAAGGATGGATTAAGGCTAGGTGCTAGCTCTGAGGTGCAAGGCCAGGTATAGGTCAGTGGGAGCCAGGCCAGCAGGATTCTGCCACTCATATGAATAGGAAGATACACCAGAGTAAGGTCCCTGATGACACAAGGCCAAAAAGACAAAGAATCTCAAACTAAGGAGATAGAAATTCTCTTTCTGACAGCTTAAGATAGGACTTTGAGCCTCCAGAATTTTGAGATAATTAACTCTGCTGGTTAAGCCATATACATGGCTGTGTTTTGATACAAGAACCCTAGAAGACTGATTTAAAAACACCCAGGAAAAGAGTTCAGTAAGAGAAGCCAACTTACATCCCATGAAAAAATGTCTTCCATATGTCATTCAGAACAAGCCTGGTATAAAGTGCTGCACTGCTCTC
Source organism: Mesocricetus auratus (assembly GCF_017639785.1). Taxonomy (NCBI): domain Eukaryota; kingdom Metazoa; phylum Chordata; class Mammalia; order Rodentia; family Cricetidae; genus Mesocricetus; species Mesocricetus auratus. Next base: position 2,771,535 of record NW_024429218.1, on the reverse strand, counting down.
CAGGATTACACAGCAGCGTTTGATAGGGAGTTTTCTTATACAGTCCCTTAGTACTAATCAAGGATGAGACTGTATGGGAAGAGAATGGCATAATAGACCTGAACAACTGGCTGTTGCCTCTCTGAGCAATGGGAGTCAAAGGAGGAGCTGATGCGTTTCACCCACTTTATAATCTTTCATGATGATCACTTTGTACAAAACAACTTTGGGAAAAAACTGGGATAAGGACTTGGAAGTCATTCTGATAACTGAGGGGAAAAAAATGGAGTGTGAGTGGCCGTTGTCTCCTTCAGACTCTATGCAGTCGGGCAATGGAGGTTTTTGTGGTATGTGATGAGATGGCATACGCACATCATGGAAAATGTATCTTTTCTCTTAGCACTTACAGAAGCCAAACATATCTTATATAAATTCTCTGAAAATATAAAAGGCAAAATAAAGATGAAATGTAAAGATGTTGCATTTGTGCTGCAAAAAAAGTACTCAGTTTTAGACATAGGCTGTTTATTTAAAATCATAGCTGTCACTTACAAAGGTGAGCTTCATTTGTAATATATTTCTCTCAGATGCAATCTTAGCTGTATATGTTCGTGCTCTCTCGTGGCATTTATCTCTGAGAATATTTTTTTCTACAATTACATTAGAAAACATGAACCTTGAAAGCAGATTGGTACTTTCAGGATCTCTGGATTGCACATTCTTTTTCAAAGTAAACAACTGCTCCAAAAATAATACTATAATTTTTAAATTTATGTTCAACACATAAGTGATGCTAAACCACAAAGCCAGGCTTTTCACTGTTGCCTTCACGATGCTCCAAGATAGGCATTCATGGCTACAAAACTACTAATGGTTCACAAAACTTAATATTTAATCTTTGTGCTCCATACTTTTACAGGAACTGTTCTGGGCTTGGGATGCCCTGTCTTTACGTGAAGGTACTACTTCTACTGCTGTCATGTTTTATTCTCTGTCTTCCCTCTTGGCCAGACTAACCAAATTGTGAGCTCCCCGTAACAAAGCCCAATGTTAGGACCTCCCCTCCTAGCATGTCTTCCCATTCTCTCCTTTCCTCTTCTGCAAACTCACTGGGGTCCCTGTCTCCACTGGTACCCTTTCCTTTCCTTCCTTCCTTCCTTCCTTCCTTCCTTCCTTCCTTCCTTCCTTCCTTCCTTCCTTCCTTTCTTTCTTCCCTCCCTTCCTTCCTTACATACTAGAATAGATTTGGGGTGTTGCTTTGGTTTTCCTGTGTATTTGTTGTTTGTCTTGGTTTGCATTTTGGAAAGTGAATGCCAGGTTTAAAGGGTTCCCCCGCCCCCAAGCTTTGGTCTTCTACAGATTTCTGTGTTCAATTCTCAAGTCCATTGTGCCTTGACATTTCAACTCCATTTTGTCCTAAAATGTTTCTTCTTCGCACAGCTGCCACCTGCTTCTTCCAACTTCCCCAAGTTCCTTCTTTCTGCCCAGAAACAGCTTTTCTGTTCCCCAAACATTTGGCTGAAGAATATGTAAACTACTAATGAAACTCTCCTGACACATTTTCTTTTTTTTTGTAACAACCTGAATAGCTTTATCTCACCTCACCTCCCAGACTCATTCCCCCACATATTCTCTCAAATATCAGAATTAACTGGGACTCACTTCTGGAATTTACACAATATTATTACACCTCAGTCTTCTTTTTAGAAAAACGGCTGTCTAACCCATCAATCCCCATCCTCTTTCCAAATTTGTTTTTTTCCTCTCTGACAGATCCTCATAGTGTAATAATTAAACTCTTACACTGATTAACTACAGAACTTCTTGAGCCTTTCATTTTGCATGTTACTGCTAGACAGATTGCTATTTCACTCTACTGCTGTGAATTTCTGAAATATATTTGCTATAAAAAGGTACTCTATAATTGACATGTTATTCCCTAGCACCCCCAAATGTGGTTAAAGGGGTTATTCTATATGTCATAAAGAATTCTCATAGTTTTTAAAACAGTTTTGCATCCCTGCCAGAGTACTTATAAAACATGGTGGATAAACATATCATTCAAGGTAAAATGATCAGTCTTCGAAGAAGCAACTGTTAAAGGAGATCATTTCTAGAGGATACATATGACATCATGCACATCAAAACATATGAAATCAACTGCAAAGCTTCTCTGCCAGGCCAGGCTCATTCTGTGGAAGTCAGCCATGCCCCAGCATTGTGAGGAGCAGTGAGCTACAGTTCTTATGCCACTACCACTTCCGATCTGAGAAATGACTAGGACAGTAAGCAAGAAATGCCAATCATTGACACACATGCAGAATCAAAAGTTACCAAATGTATTTTGGGGAATTTTTATATGTCATTCTCCTTGAATTCTTGAATTTAGGAGTGTCTCAGAATGCATGCAAACAACAGAAGAGCTTTGAAAGCATACAAGCACCTTCAAGGGGCTGTAGTCCTCAAGCTGGTATGTTCCCATAGAAAACCTGCCCAGAAAGCCCACCCAGCATCTGTACAAAAGGTGATCTCAATTTCAGCATTTCCTCTTTGTATCTTTCCAGAGAAGCACAGTTGCCAAAGAGGAAGCAGATCATTCTGCAGGAGTCATTTGTCTTTCAGAATGGGAAATTATGCAAGATGACTCAGCAAAGTATCACTTTAACCAACTTGAAGAACCAAGACTAGGAGTCTACTCCTTTACATGGAATTTTTGCTTGTTTATTTTGCCCTTGTAGAGACTGAACCTAGGGTCTTGCACAACCGGGAAAGTGTTTTGTAATCTCCCTAGCACAGGTTTTAAACACAGCACTTAGGCTGAAAGGGAGAAAGAGAAGTGACTGCTTCTCGACTAAGTCCTTAGTTATCTGTAAAAAGGTAAGGACACTGCCATTTCAGGAACGTGTGTAATGGTAAACCCTAGCATCATACAAGATAATTCCAAAAACGTAAAACTGAATTATATTTTTAATGTATGACTGAGCTGATAGAAAAACAACAGAATTTCATTCTAGTTAAAAGCAGCAAAATGGTGATTTATGAGTTTGGAGACTGTCTCTTTGAAGCTTGTGAGTTAATTTTGATCATAAGCCTGACTGAACTGAGAAATACCTAGGAGACTAAAGAGTTGTATTTCTGAGTCTGTCTATGATGGGCTTTCAGAAACCAGAGATGATATGAATGGCTCTGATGTATGAAAGGAGTTAGCCCCTTGATAGAGTCATAATTGGATGGTATCAGTGAAACAGTAAAGGTAGGAGGAGATTGTTGGAAGACATGGGTTGCTGAAGACTTCCTCAAGCCTATGTCCTGACTTGACCTTTTCTTGGCTGTCTGCTAGTCCCTGATGTGAACTATTGTGTTTTACTGTACCTGCCCTGTTACAAGAGGCTGAACCCTGTGAACCTGTGAGCCAAGTAAAGCCGTCCTCCGTAAAGTTGCTTCAGTCATGTCACAGCACTAAGGAATGTGACTAATACAGACGTCCTGAGGTCACTGCTGCTGCTCTGGCCCCTAGAGTCTTGTCTTCCTGTTTCTAGTCTCTTTTAATTTTTCTAAAACCTTGAAGCAATTTGTCACTCTCTTAATTTTTCTCAATTGTAGTTATTTTAACTGATACATAAAGTATAAGAATTGCATATATCTGTGGGATGCAACGTGATGATTGGACACTTGGGTATACTATTTAGTCTTTAAGAGGAAGTGTTTCTACTTCCTCTCACATCTATCATTATTTTACTGTATAACATTCAAAATCCTTTCTGCTAGCATCTTCAAATACACAGTTTATCCCCATCGTCTACGTATGGTACGCTGTGCAGCAGTAACATATCAGAATCCTATTCTAGCGCCTACTGATCAGCCTCTCCCCGGATCATTGGCTCATTTATTGGTTGACAGATTCTGCAGCCCTCTGTATATTATGGATATTAATATTAACCTCTGGCCTGAGGTCTTGCTGGAAAAGATTTTCTCCTATTCTGTAGGCTGTTGATTTGGTTGGCAGTTTCTTTTGCTGTACAGAAGGTTTTTAATTTCATGCTATCCCATCTGTCAATTCTGTTTCCTTTCCTATTGTGGTTTTATTCAGAAATGTGTTGCCTGTAGCTATGTCCTAACGTTTTCCCCCTATGTTTTCCCTTAGCAGTTTCAGTGATACCAATTTTAAATTAAGGTGAGGGATCCAGTTTGAAATTGATTTTTGTTCAGGGAAATCTACTGTGAATGGGATGTTTCCTGTTTTGTTTCTCAGAAAGTTTGTTCTTGCTGTACATAAAAGCAACCAATGTTTATATGTTAATTTTGTATCTTCATATGTTATTGCAAGTATTTATCAGAGCCAAGGGTTTGGGGTGGATCCCGTGAGGATTTTAGAATACTGTCATCTAAGAAAAGGAATAGCTTTAGTTTTCCTTTCTAACCTAAGTTTAGTTCATGACAGTAAGTCAGATCATCACTCAAAAGGGCAGTGATATTGTTTGTGTTAGATTTTAAATTTATCTGTATTAAGTAGTTTTATTGTTTTCCATCCTACTTCACTTACAAGTCTCCAAGATTTAGCCACACTGGAATTTCAAACTGGAAATTATATGAACTGAACTATCATTTTGGAGGACACTGATAGCAAATGATCTGAAAGAGGACTTTTCAAATTTTAACATGCTTATAAATCACTATGGATTTGTTTTCAAAACAAAGATATGCTTAACTGGATGGATACATCATCTTACTGACTCTGTCCAGGATAACACAAGTGAAAACTCTACTATATCAAAGCAACTAGCATGTTTTCCAGACAAACTATGACACATGATATAATTAAATGTCATTATCTAATAATAGGGCTTGACACATTTGATGAGAGATAACCCCATTCCTCTGCTACCACACAACTAAATCATAATAGAATAGTACATTTCAATGTCTGTCAGAAAGCAACCTGTATGTATCACCACCATCTCAAAATCTGACAAAAACTAGCATCACACACCAAGATGCTGATAAATATCTACAGATGTTATACTTCAATAAATCTGGGGTTGGGAATGGGGAATCTATATTGCTAATAAATTTCCATATGCTAAGAGTGCTGGGGACACATGGGCCCCAAAGAGAGGAGAAGTGCTGAGAAAGATATTTTTATATTCTTTAAGATAGTCTAAAATGTATTTATTTAAAGACAAGTCACAGAAAGATGGGTACAGGGGACATACTGCTTTCGCAGCATCTCCACCATGTTCTATGACCCCAGCCTCTATACCAAAGTGTCTTGATAGGGATGCCCTTCTGTATGCTGTGAATATATATTTCTCAAGCTGGTTGATGAATACAGCTGTTTCAACCAATGGACATACAGGATGTAGCTATTCAGGAAGTATAGGTGGGGCTACCAGACTGTGAGGATGCTGGAAGAGGGGCACAGAGAGGAGTTGAGAGGAGATGCCATGTAGCTGCCAAGAAAGCAAGAGTATCAGGCATCACCAGTAAGCCAAGACCATGTGGAGATACACAGATTAATACAAATGGGTTAATAATTAAAAGAGAGCTAACCAGTAAGAAGCCTGAGCCATAGGTCAAACAGTTTATATAAGCCTCTGTGATTATTTGGGAATAAACAGCTGTGGGATCAGACAGGACAGAAACTTCCATCCACAAATGACACGCAACTTTTAACAACTATATCCGCATAAATCCTGAGAGAGCTTGGAAAGGGATTCTCATCACAAAGGAACAGAGACAAGCATGGCTTCTTGGTAGCATAATTTTCTCTGGTGGGCTCTGTTTGCTAGAGGCAAAGAGAAGCATGGCTACTTTCAGAGATGCTTCCTGATTTCTTTTAAGAGGCCCTGCCACCAAACAATTAAATGATGTTTATGAGGAACCAGAGGCATGATTCTTGGTGAAGACATGGACATAGAAACTCCACTGAGTTTTGGCAATAAGCATGACTCCCACCAATACCTCCTAAATGAATCTAGACTCTCAGAAAGTCAAGGAATAGGGTGGGGCCAACCATCACTTTAATCTTAAACATAGTGTTTAGCAGATTAAAGACACATATGTTCAGAAAAAAGATAGAGATAAACAGTAAACACAGGTTCAGAAGAACAAAACCTCTAAATAGTATACAGTGTGTTTAAAAATATATGTAGGCTTGGGAAAGAAAAGAAAAGGGATAGGGAAAGTCCATACAAAAGCAATAGAGCAGCTGGGTGTAGTGACATATGCCTTTAATCCCAGCACTCAGGAAGCATGTGTCTCTATGGTTTCTACACCAGCCTGGTGAGTTCCAGGACAGCCAAAGAAATTCTCTCTCAAAAAAAACCAAAAAATTAAAAATAAAAGAAACAGAAAAAACATGTTAATATGGAAAGTACACAGAGCATTTGAATACTGACATATCATTGTGTTATCTTTGAATCTTTTGACTACTGAGGAAGGAGCAACAGCTGCTAAAAGACATTTGATTATAAACACTGCTGAATTAATCCTACCTATATATTTTGAAAATGCCTAAACTACTAAGTCTAAGGACATGTTACTTTGAGGAAAAGGTTCTGCTCTTGTTTCCACGGAAAATAAAAAGCTGTGGATTTCTTCCAGACAAATATGGTTTGATCAAACAAGACCCTCTGAAGCAGTGGCCCAGGTGAACCAACATCCAAAACTGCTGAGACCATGCAGCCTCACAGACTAATATAGCTAGGATTTGGCCAGGGTTCTGGGTTTTCCCAGGATTCCACGGTTTTGACAGCACCCCCAAACAGCAGGAAGCAGTTTGGAGAGAATGACACCCAAATTCCCAACTATTGTTTATAAATGTTTTCATTTCAATGGGGTTGGTAATAGACAGTTAATGATCACAATCAATCTCTTTCTAAAGAACAAAAAGAGAATATGATATAGAAATGAATACTTTATATAGGTATGGATTTTGGTTTACTGATAAAAATTTAAGGTCAATTTTATTTTATGTAGATTTCTACTCTTGTATAGGTGTTGTGTTTATACAGATCTTTTAAAAATGTAATATATAATTAAATACAGATTATAGTCATCTAGAATAGTCAAAACTTATAGTCATGTTACTTAGTTTTTCTAGATATACAGAGATATATTTTAAAATGTATAGGTATTCTTCAAAAACTTTCAAAGACCTACAGAATATGGCATCTAAAATGAATTATCTAAAATAAAAAGAAGGATCTTTCTTGACAATGAGACACAACTGCTCCTGATAACATCAATTACATCAGAGAGGAAGACAGGCATGGAAGAAATTCATTATGGAGTTTGCCTTCAATGTGGCAAAACTGGCCTATTGGGCAAAGACCTGCCCTAACCTCAACTGCTGACAGTAAGCCCAGTGTCCAAACTGGTCAGGCATGTTACAAAGGAAAGTGACTGCTGGCCTTGCCTAGAGACAGGATGGTCCTTCAGGTTTCCTGCTTTACAGAAGAAAGCAACTGACAAACTGCCAATACAAGACAGAGCAGATCCTCAAACTACCTACTTAATTAAAAAGTTTATCAGACAAACTGGAAATGTATGCCCCAACATTACAGAGCAACCTTGGGTGACTGCCCAGGCAGCCAGATGTTCTTGTCATTTCTCACATTTTTTTGGAAGTTGCTTGTTCAAACTTCCTGTTTACTCAGTTAATATTATTTCCTTCTTGGGCCCCTGAGGGAGTTGAAGACTGGATAGTATAGTAATAATTTCCTTGCTTACCAGAATCATTAAAGATACTCACTAAAGATGTGTTAAGTATAATAGGTTTGAATGACATTAAAAGATAATTTGATAATGTGAATTCAAATAAAAAAGAAAATTAGGCACAAGACTTTGGATTCGTCAAGAAAGAATAACTATGGAGTATTTTCTCTGAATTTGTCAAATGCTAATAGACTAGACATTGTTAATATACTTATTGCCTGTATATATTTTCAATACTTACTGTATATATTTTTCTTATATTAGTTACCTATTTTTAATTTTAGACAAAAAGGGGCATATGTAATGATATCTTGCTTGTACAAATAAAACCTGTCTGAAGGTCAGAGAATGGAGCTTATCACTAGCTAACCATAGAGGTCTGGAGGTCTGTACAGACAGACAGGAAGTGAGATAGCTGGGAAGAAACAGGATACAAAACAGGTAGAAACAGGAACTCAATCTCTTGTCTACTGAGATGCTAAGGAAGTAAGGTGTGGCCATGTTTTGATCCTTCTCTCTGATCTGCCAGCATTTTTCTCTATATCTGACTCCAGGTTCTATTACTCAGACCAATTAAGAACGACTAATAGACTAGGAAATGGTTGGGAAGAGGAACACAGCGAGTGGGTTGAGAGACAGCAGCCATGTAGTTGCTGAGGAAGAAAGAGGCCTGGGCATCACCAGTAAGCAAAGACCACATGGGGACACACAGATCAATCAAAATGCGTTAATAATCAAGAGAGAACTAGCCAATAAAAAACCTGCCAAACAGTTTATAATCAATATAAGTCCTTGTGTGTTTATTTGGTACTAAATGGCTGCAGGACCAGGCAGAACAGAAAGTTCTGTCAGCAAGTGCTCTTGCTTTATGATAAGGTAGGATCACAAGTGTGCTGTGAGCACACTGCCCAACACATTACATCACAAGACCTTCGTTATCAGCTACATAGGGAGCTACTGATTTGCTCTCATTTTATGTAATCACTCAAATGAGTGACCAATAAAAAAAATGCCTCTTATTTGATGATAAAATATGCATATGAAAAGCTAAATTTCTGGTACATTTTGATGGGGGAAGTCCTTCTGTGTATGTTTATCTCACTGGTTGATAAATAACGCACTATTGGCCAATAGGGAAGCATGATAGGTAGGACTAGGAAAGGTGGAGGATTCTGGGAAATGGAGGTACAGTCCGTCACCATGTAGGATGCGAGAGAAATAAGAGGTTCGGAGCCTTTCTCCAGTAAGAGAAGACCACGTGGAAATACTCAGATTAGCACTTATGGGCTAATAATTAAGTCAGAGCTACCCAATGAGAAACCACAGCAAAAGGCCAACAGCTTCATAATTAACATAGTGTCTGGTTTGTTATTTGGGGACTGAGACAGCAGCAGAACCTACACAGCTGGCAGGAAAGAGTAAATGTTACAACATCATTTAATTTATCAAATTGTGAATTTGTATATTTAATGAACTATTAATTCCGCAATTACTTTGATATCTTTACTTACATATATCGTGTTATATATTTTATATGCCATGCTACATTCTCCACAAAAGGAATTAAGAAATCCTTGAACAAATTAATGACATTAATAATGGCTATTACTCATCAAGTCCTTACTGCAATCTAGCTAAAGTACTGTCAGGTATTTTACACATGATTGTCTTCTTCTAGTTGGTTATTCATCTGTTTTTCTTTTCCAATTTTGTTTCTAAACTGAAGCAATAATTACCTTCAAAAATCTAAAACCAATACTTCTTTAAATAGTGACTCAATAGTATATAACTAAGGGAAATATAAAATAGAGCAGGGTACACCGATTTCTTCTTCTAAAAACCTAGAAATCACTAAAACTTAATCCTAAGTATTGTGTGCCATATTCCATTAAAATGCTGTAATGATAAAAATTTTTAGTAAGTTCCATCTATAAATTCAGTACTGCTGCTGCTGTTGATTTCCATAAGGAAATAGAACATATTCCTGTGAAAGATATTATTCAGGGAGTACTTATGAAAGAAAATAAGGCTATAAAGCATTAAGATAATAAACACAACCCTTATTTTTTGTCTTACTTGAATTTTCTTCAAAATATATGCATTGAAAGCATGATATACAAAATTATCTTAACATGATAAAAGGCAAGTGTCAGAAGGCTTTATAAAAAATGGGATTCAATGCAATCCCCATTAAAATCCCTGCACAATTCTTCACAGACCTTGAAAGAACAATAATCAATTTTGTATGGAAAAACAAAAGACGCAGGATAGCCAAAACAACCCTGTTCAACAAGGCAACGTCCAGATGCATCACCATCCCTGACCTCAAGCTCTATTATAGAGCTATAGACCTGAAAACAGCTTGGTATTGGCACAAAAATAGACAGGTAGACCAATGGAATCTAATTGAAAACCCGGATATTAACCAACACACGTATGAACATGTGATCTTTGACAAAGAAACTAAAAATATACAATGGAATAAAGAAAGCATCTTCAACAAATGGTGCTGGCATAACTGGAGACTGGCATGTAGAAGAATGCAGATCGATCCATGTTTATCGCCATGCACAAACCTTAAGTCCAAATGGATCAAAGACCTCAACATAAATCCAGCCACACTGAACCTCTTAGAAGAGAAAGTGGGTGGTACCCTTGAACGAATTGGTACAGGAGACAGCTTCCTGAACATAACACCACTAGCACAGACAGTGAGATCAACAATTAATAAATGGGACCTCCTGAAACTGAGAAGCTTCTTTAAGGCAAAGGACACAGTCAGCAAGACAAAAGGTAGCCCACAGAATGGGAAAAAATATTCACTAATCCCACATCTGAAAGAGGGTTGATCTCCAAAATTTACAAAGAACTCAAGAAGCAAGTCTCCAAAACACCAAAGGACCCAATTAAAAAGTGGGCTGCAGAACTAAATAGAGAATTTTCAACAGAGGAGTCTAAAATGGCTGAGAAGCACTTGAGAAAGTGCTTAACATCCTTAGCCATTTGGGAAATGCAAATCAAAACAACTCTGAGATACCATCTCACTCCTGTCAAAATGGCTAAAATCAAAAACACCAATGACAATTCATGCTGGAGAGGATGTGGTGAAAGGGGGACACTCCTCCATTGCTGGTGGGAGTGCCAACTGGTTCAGCCACTTTGGAAATCAGTATGGAGATTCCTCAGAAAAATGGGAATAAACCTACCATAAGACCCAGCAACTCCACTCTTAGGCATATATCCAAAAGATGCCCATTCATACAACAAAGATGTCTGTTTCACTATGTTCATAGCAGCTCTATTTGTAATAGCCAGAACTTGGAAGCAACCTAGATGTCCCTCGACCGAAGAGTGGATAGAGAAAATGTGGTACATTTACACAATGGAGTACTATTCAGCAGAAAAAAACAATGGAATCCTGAGATTCGCAGGCAAATGGATGACACTAGAGGAAATCATCCTGAGTGAGCTAACACAGTCACAAAAAGAGAAACATGGCATGTACTCTCTCATATATGGATTTTAGACATAGATATGGGGAGTGCCAGCCTACAATCCCATGGCCAGAGAGTCTGGGAAACAGAAACTTCATTCAGTGGCTGATGGAAGAAGAGGCAGACTCCCTCGGTTAAGTACTGAGCTGAACTCAAGAAAGCCAGTAATAGAGAGGGAGGACTGATGACCAAAGGGATTAAGACTGGGCTGGTTTAACCCCCAGAAACAGCTGACCTGACAAAGGTTAACTCTTGCATCCCAGGCATCAGCCTGGGAATCCAGCATGGGACTGATCAAGACCCCCTGAATGTGAGTGTCAGTGAGGAGGCCTAGGTAATCTATTGAGCCTTGGGCAGCAGATCAGTACCCAACCCAAGTATACACATGGACTTCGGACTCACATCCATCAATAAAAGATGCACTTCACCCTGAACTCTTGGCGGAGGGTTTAGGCCCTGCCCTATATGAAATGACAGACTATGGACACCCCCATGGAGGGCCTCACCCTCCCTGGGGAAGATAGGGGATAATGGGAGGGTTGGGGGAGGACACGGGAGGAGGGGAGGGAAAGGGGGGAGACTTGGAACTGACTTGTGAAGCAACCTTGTTTCTTATCTAAATTTAAACTGAAAAATAAATTTAAAAAAAAGAGAAAAAAATGGGTAAATATTTGGCAACAAGCGTAGGAATGAACATGAAACAAAGCATTGAATTAATCTGCAGTTAAATGTTATCTCTCATACCATGTATGGTGGTGCACGCCTTTAATCCCAGCACTCAGGAGGCAGAGACAGGCAGATCTCTGAGTTCGAGGCCAGCCGGGTCTACAGAGTGAGTTCCAGGACAGCCAGGGCTCCACACAGAAACCCTGTCTCAAAAAAACAAAACAGTTATCCTTCATGAATGATACAAAAATGACACGTGAATCTCTCACTGAGACTGAATCCCTTAACCAGAGCAGTACTTTCTTTTGAATACTACCCCCACTGCTTGAAGACCCCTGTAACAAATGGAGTACAGGCCCCTTCTTCCAGATAGGTCTCACTGTGACCTATTCCTTGCTATTAGGATTTTCTCAGACTCAAGGTTTTAGGTTTGTGCTCTTGGATCAGAGAATTCCAAGAGCATTCCCCATGGTAAGCTCAAGACATTCTCCCATGAGTTCTAGACGATGTCAGGGAACCGGAAGTGTGGCCAAGAGAGACTCACTTGGCAAAAGGAGAGTGAGTGCTGGCTCCACAGAACAGGAATGAGAGGGAGTCCATTCCAGGTGACAGACATCAGGGGCATATGCATCTTTTTAGCCAGTATAGAAAAAAAAGATGTTTTCAGCAAAACACCTGTGACGTCCTTAAACCAGTTTCTCTTACCATTTTCTTCTTCCTAGTAACAGTATCACAGCTGTGCTTTTCTATGTTGCTATTACATGTCTATGTGCATATATACATATGTGTGTGTATGTTTATATATATGTGTGTGTACATGTGTGTTTCTGCATATGACTGTATGTGTATATGTCATTGTGTATATATGCAGATGTGAGTACATATGTATATATGTGGAGGTTTGCACATATGTGTATACATGTGTATGTATGCATACATGCTTGTTATATGTGTGTATATGTATGTTGTTTGCGTGTATGTGTATGTATATAGGTGTGTATATATATGTGGACATGTGCATATATATGCAGATGGTATGTGTATACATGTTTGTATGTGTATATGTGTGTATATGTATGTATGTGGGAGTTACACATGTATATGTATATATAATGCATGTGTACATGTGTATAGATATGCAGGGAATATATGTGTGTGTACATATATGTGTGTATATGTGAGGGTTATGAGTATGTATTTATGTATATTCATGTGTATGAGTGTGCACAGGTGTGTGTATATGCAGAGGGAAAATGCATATATGTGCGTACATGTGTGTGCATTTAAGCAGGGGTATATATGCGTATGTGTGTGTACATGAGTGTACATGTGTGGGATATGTCTTATTTTCCCCATCCTCCATCAACTCCTTTTGTAGCGAGCTGTTGTTCATGGTTTTACAGCACTACAACACTTCACAACTATCCAGGCAAAAGGCTTAGGATGTAAATGAAGACAAAGACAGCGACTCATTCTTACAAGGAGAATGGTGTTTATTTTAACAAGAGCGGAGCCTTATATACCAGTCAGGTAGAGTGAAAAACCACCAGAAGCCCTCCGGCAAAGGGTGGAAGCATAACAGGAATTAATATTTACAGAAAACAGGAACTTGCATGCAGGCCTTACTGGGAGGAGGGGAGAAGAGGTATTTTGCTGGAAGCTCCTGGTCATAAGCAGGGGTAGCTGACTCCCATGGGGGAAGGGTAAAATATCCTTTTACCACTGTTACTATAAACAACTAAACATTTTCTCATCTGAGATTGAAATTTGAAAAGCTCAGAAAACCCAACACATTTTTGTTATCACATATGAGAACAAACCCTAGGCCATCTGATTTTTGGTGTCTTACTGGATCTGCTCCAATCACCCCAGGCCACTGTGTTGGCCTCTGCCCCTCTGCACTGAGAATATCCTCAAGCCATACTGTAAACATGAGCACAGTTGATACAGATTTTCTGCACCACTCACTTTGTCCCCTTCTAAAACTCAAAAGTTTCTGAGTCCCTGAAAATGTTTGGCCTGAAGTTTTTTATATGCAGGCTTGCGTGTGTCTGTATAACTACGAAAAGGCACGTTTATTACTGCTGTTGCCATTTGTGCTAAAAACCTCAGCCCTTTTATAGTCCCAAATCACTAGAACATCTAAGGAGCCTGCCAGTGCATGCCTGAAGAAAGGTCTTTTCCTAATCATTGTTCGTTGAATATACAACTTCTTAGAGATTTTTTTCTGACCATTATAAAAAGTAAGTCACAACCATTTAAATTGACACACAGCTTCACAACCATAAACCAAAATCCCGCAGCCCTCACCCTGGCCTCCTGCAGCCCTCACCCAGCCTCCTGCAGCCCTCACCCCGGCCTCCTGCAGCCCTCACCCAGGCCTCCTGCAGCCCTCACCCCGGCCTCCTGTAGCCCTCACCCCAGCCTCCTTCCTGCAGCCCTCACCCCGTTCTCCTTCCTGCAGCCCTCACCCTGTCCTCCTTCCTGCAGCTCTCACCCTGTCCACCAACACTTTAGCTACTTACTATTACTACTGAAGTTTTCATTCATATTCAACATCCATGTCTAGTGCATTTTGTTTGATGAAAACAACCTAATTAGTGCTCAACCTTCCCTAGTTCCTGAATTTATTCCTAAGAACATTAAAAGGAAGTCAAGAGAGACATGCTCAGTAACAGATGTTTGCCCTTTTTTGGCTGCCTTTTTATATTTGTTCTCTTTCATTACTTTTTAAGAAATTTAGTTAATGTTCCTTTACTGGAGAACAAGTGTACCTAGCTTCCCAGGAGGTAGGGGAAGGCAGGGACTCCCCAGGGCATGCACAGCCTGTTCCTTTTCTTCACCTAACAACTGTTCAAATGTTCTCTGTACACAACTTCCAGTGCCTTCACCCCAGCGCTGGAAGCAAGCGCATTCTATCTCATCCACACACTAACAGCAACGACATAACTTGACTGGCAGCCACAGAAGTAGAAAGCATGGCCAGCGCCATTACTGACACCCCAGAGCCTCAGGCTTCTCAAAAGTCCTTCCAATCTGAGGGTCCTTCAGAACAACAGGCCAATTGTTATTAAGAAATTTAGTTGCATATGTTAGTTTCCACAGAAGAGAGGCTGGTGTGGAATGACTCCACAAAGTGAAACTCCAATGTTCTTTTATAATGAAAAAAATAAGACTCATAAACCAAGATTTATTTCTTTTCAGTTGGATGTTCAGCTCATACCATAACGGATCTCACTTACTGGATCAGGCTGCCTTGCAAATCAGGCTGGCCTAAACTCAGCAGTGCTTTCTCTTAAACCTACCAATTTCTGGCATTACATGCCTACCAATACATAGTGGTATGAATGTTATAGGAGTAACCAGTCACACATTTTTATTGGATTTAAGATCCAGTCCATGAGATAGAACCCATACCTCACATTATCAATAGGTCAAGAACCTGGGGATAGATATGTCATGGGTCCTAAGGGTAAACCTATTACTATTATTGTGCTAAGTAGACACAGAGGTTAAATAACTTCTATGACATATTGCTATATGTATAGAAATGTGCCTTGCTCAATGCTCATGGAGAAGATTCTTGGTTGACAGCAATTAACACAGAGGACCACAATTGAACAATGTGTCAAATGAGTTTGGAACACTCAGGCGTAAGTGTGCAAGTCTTTGCCACAACCATCTCCTCACACGCTGGAATCTATGGGGAAGAGGAGTTAGACAGGTGATAAGAGCCAGAGGTAGTGGATGACCTCAAGACAATACTGTTTCCAGACACAATAGGGTAGATCTCCACATGAACTGACAGTGATTGTGACTGCATGTACAGACATGCACATGCTCAAAAGCCAGAGGCATTCCCAGCATGAAGAAGGGGAAGTAGGCATGGAATTATTTTAATAAAATAAAAGAGGAGTAAGCTTTTTCATTTCTCCCCTTCCATATGGGCTATGTTCCCCTTGGGAGGTTGAATGGGATGGGTGGAAATCCAAGTCTGAAGGCACAGGATGCCTTCCTAAAATAGAAACCAGAGGGCTGGGAAGATGGTTCAGTGGGTGAAATGTTTGCTGTGCAAGAATGAAAACCTGATTCAACCCCAATATCCATGTAAAATATGAGTGTGGCACCACGTAATCTCAGTGCTGAGGAGGCACAGCCAGGAGAATCCCTGGGGCTGGCTGCCCAGATGATTTATCCAAAATGGTGAGGTCTAGATACAACGTTGATCTCAGTCTCCACACATACATGTACACATGTGTATATGCACCTACATACATACATTAAAATATAAAAAATAGGAAATTCTAATGCAATCAATTTTTGAGATCAAGTCTGATTTGCTATAATCCTCTACTTCTAAATCAATGTCAGGGATCTTGGTTTCAACAATGGTTTTCTTCCTGCCGCTAGTGCATGGAGGTGCTGGAGGGCCTCATGGCTCTGTAATGCCATATGTTCATCTCATCTTCATTTCTTGACACCTTTCTCCTAAGGCACATACACAAAGGGTCACTCACATCCCATCATTCTAAGGGATCACAAAGGAATCAATTTCTTTCGGACAAAGCTTTCTGATTCCCCAGAGTCACTGCAAAAACATGAATCAAGGGATCAAGAGGAAAGTCTTGCATGACTGACAATGAATAACTATGTTCCCTCACTGTATTCTTTTTCCAATGATTGGCTGAAAACTTCTGCCAATATTTATTTAAATTCTTACCATTTTGAAGAATGCTACAGTTTGGGGAAGGAGAGATGCCTTAGTGGTTAGGAGTGCTCTTGCAGAGGAACCCATTTCAGCTCTCCATGCTCAACACTCAACATTCAGCTTACAAACATCTGTAACTCCAGTTCCAGATTTTCTAGATTTTTATAGTGCCACGTGTCATGCAAGTGGTATATATATATGCAAACACTCATAAAATAGAAACAATGCTGTAGAATCATACATTAAATATTACACCTCTGAATACTGATGAGTACCAATGGTTTGTTTTGCTTTGCCTATTGTAACTACAACACCCATGTCTGTATTCTCTAAGACTGCTCCATGTATCCTCAGAGTTATAACATGAAATTTAAGGGGGAATTGGAGACTATAGTCTTACACAGATGATTATAAAGTAATTTTACATTTTTATGTTTATCCACAGGTTTCACTTAGGTAAAATCTTTCCAGATAATTAAGGCCATAAATATCTCCATTTTTCAGAGGTTATAAGATGTGTAACCCAACTAGCTACACCTCAAGGATACAGTGTCTTATTTACACTTTATGAAGAATTTTTAGGAAGCCATGTGCCATTGTTTAAAACAACTAGATATTCTACTACACTGTTAATACAGTAAACCATTAAGTACAGATGATGTAAATCATTATCTAATTATTATATTACAAGTATAGGGATACAAAGTGTGCTTTACAGAAACATTTCACCTTTAAAAGGGATAGTGCTCTTCAAACCTAAAGGAGTATATCCGTTCTTATTTTAATCAGGTGAGGTTGAGTGAAAGCCAGTAATCTGTAGCTAGCACACCTAATCTGCAGTCCATGTGTCACATACATCCCAGGATGGCTATGATTTTGATCCAGCATATTTGAAGATGACAATGTCAGTTCAAAATGCCAAAAGATTGGAATAGCTCTACAGAATATTTCAAAGCAAAATGTATTATGTTCACCTCTCCCCACAAGAAAATGAAAAGCTGAGTTGTAATGTCCCTTAACAATGCAGCCACCTTCAGTCTGTTTTTCCAGTTCCCTTTTGGATTCTCAACTGATGAAACAATTTGACATCAATATGGTTTACTACTTAACAGCGTCAGGATGGGAAACAGAAGATGTAGGAAGTGTGGTGAGACTGTGGAGAAGTTGGAATCAACCGACATTACTAGTGAGAACTAGAGAGGTACAGCCATTCTGGGAAGACAATAGAATGATTCCCCAAACAATTAAATGTAGAAATGCAATCTGAGTCAGCTGTCCCTGTTCTGGACATGTACTTCAAAGGAACAAAAGCAGAGATTCAGCAATATGTGCATCCTCACGTGCCCAGTGATACTATTCAGAATATTCAAAGGGTGAAAGCTACTCAAGTATCAATTGATGGATATCCATGATGACATGGGATATTATTCGTCCTAATAAATACATTCTGATACACAGCACAATCTAGAACGATCTTTTAAGATGTTCTGCTAATGAAATGATTCAGCCACTAATGAAAACAACCATACTGGAAAACTCTGATTATAGTCATCAGAGTCACAGAGTCAGCAAGCAAGATGTTGGCATCTGGGAGTTTAGGGAAGGAGCTATGGGAGAATTAGCATTTAACAGGGTTAAACATTTTATAGTTTGAGATAACAAGTGTCCTGAAGATGGGCAGGAGCAGCAGTAATACAGAAGAGTGAGTATAATAGTATACAGCCGAAGTCTTAAGAACAGTTACAACAGGAAACTTTAGGATATACATTTTTTAATTAGTGAAACAATTCAGTAATCATTTTAATTATTTAAAACATGAAATAAACTTAGAACTTGTTCTTTTATGTGTACATGGAATGTTGGTGTTTTTTAGGATAGGAGAATCCTTACACAAAATGGAAGGCATTTAGACTTCTGATGATGAAAAATGAAAACAAATCTCAAAGCTTAACTCTCAAACCATATTCTCAATTGTTTTATCCCTCCTCTCTCTCGCTCTCTCTCCTTCAAACTCCTGTCTCAATCGCATGCACACACACACACACACACACACACACACACACACACAGCATGTAGTTTGCTTGCCAAGATAAGATATAGTTACCTTCATTACTTATATAAAAGCTTATGACTGCTCACACTGTCTTTAGTTCATTGGACCTCCACCACCTCAAACAGGTACATCATTCAGAAGCACCAGCTATTATGTCACAGCCATGGTCACAATACTTTCATGCTCCCCCGTAAGGGATAAACACTGCTTGGCAGGCTAAGTATTCTACAATCAAGAATGATATAATCGTGACAGAAGTGTTTCTCCACTGCACCGTGAAATCTTAGTGCACTTCATACAGCTAAGAGCAACACCTAAAGTGTGGCTAAAATACGGCGGCAGAGAAGTAAGAAATGGAGCTCAACCCTTTCATCTTTCACAGAATACAACGAAAACAGCTTTCTAGGGATATTATTTTTAAGGATATATAAGCATTGAATATATATCCTATTAGCTAACAAGAATAGTATAAACATGATTAATTAATTTTTGAAAATAATGGCTGTTGACTAATTTTATCATGACCATAATAAAAAAATCTGAAAGAAGTCACTAATAAGAAGAAAGATTTATAGCTGTTCACGGACAGTACAGTCCATTATGACAGGAAAGCATGGCAGTAAGAATGACTCATAGTGGCATCAACAGGCATGTGAGGCCCTGGCTACATTGCCTTGGCAGTGAAGAAGTAGAGAAAACTAGGTCTGGAATCTAGGCTGAGGTGTAACCTATGTAGTCACTTTCCAATGAAGCTCCCCTCCTAATGGTCCCATAATCTCCAGAAATATTGTCTCCAACAGGGACTAAGAGTTCAAAAATCTGAGCCACTGTGAGGCTTCTCAATATCCATATAGTGTTCATATCCTCCCCCTCATAGGTTAATGGCTTCTACACTGAAAAGTACATCTATTCGACTTCAAAGTCTTACAGTAGCAATATTATTCAAAAGTTCTGAGACTAAGAGCAGTCATAACTGAGAGCCCCTGCAGTACCAAAAACAAAGTTATACACTTCCGATGTATAGTGGTAGAATAAATATTCCAATTTCACAGGGTAGATGGGGTATAGGAAAGAATTATTGGACAAAAACAAATGGAAACCCAGAAGAGAAAACATCAAACCCAGATGCTCCTTGCCTAACATCTGGGGCTAGTGATCACATCTCTGTCCTTTAATGGTCTTGGGGGGACTCTGTTCCCACAGTTCTGCCTTCTGCAGTAGCTTCCATATGTGGCCAGGGCAGAATCTTTTCTAAGTGGCCATTTTTACAGTAGAGTCACTATTTCTTCAGTCCCTTCCCTTTCAAAAGAATGGTTTTATTGCTTTTTTTTTAATCTGGGGTTTCCTGCTTTACAGCCTTGTGAACCCTCAAGGCACATTTGCTTTTGCTTTAACTGTACAGTTACTCTTTAATGGCATTAACTTCTTTGTGTATTAATGGTGATGTATATGTTCCTGTACATTGATATATTGTTTATGATTTAATAAAGACTGTCTGAAATATCAGAATGCAAAGCCAGCCACACAAGTTAGCTATGGAAGCTGAACAGTGGTGGCACACCTTTAATTACAAGACTCAGGAGACAGAGGCAGATGAATCTCTCTGAGTTCAAGGCCACTCAGGGCCACACTAGAGTGAACCAGCCTAAAAAGAGGAACAGAGCTCATGCCTTTAATAAGGAGGAAGCAAAGGGTCTCATGTGGCAACTAGTCTCCAGTCACACTGAAGACAGAGCACTGTAGTTTAGCATTCTGAGGCCTGGTGGAGAGCAGTGCAATCTGGAGATGCAATCTGGGGTTCAGTGAATCGCCACTTCAGCCTGAGCAGTGGTAGAGGTGAGAGCTCTCTGGTGGCTGCTTTGCTTCTCTGATCTTCAGCGTGAATGAGTATCTGCCTCAAGGTTTTATTATTTGTGCTACGTCCCTGTGCCCATATGGACTTCCAGGTACACACGTATGCACACATGTGTACAGGACACAAGTTGACACTGGGTGTCTTTCTCGGTCACTATCTATTTCTGAGATCACTGACTTGTTAGAGTAGCTAGCCCACGGCTCCACCTTCCCACCCCCACCCCCAGAGCTGGGGTTACAGATGCATACCACCATGTCTGGTTTTTGTGTGGGTGTTGGGCGTCCAAACTGGGGTCTTCACTCTTATGTGGCAAGTGAAGTAAAGACTGAAGTGTTTCTCATGGTCCTAATTTATCTACAACTCCAACCAGGTTCACACTTCTCCTTACCAATGTGAACATTTTTTCACAACTTTCTGCTCCACTTTCTGCTCGACCCCCTGTAAACCTGCCAAAAGCAGTGAGAAATAATCACAACGCAACTTGAATGCTATAATGCTTCAAAATTTCCTTTGCCAAAAAAATAAGTTCATTAATTTTTAATTCAGCATCAGCTTTTCAACACAAGGGCAGAATGTAGTCAGACATATTGTCAGAACAGGAATGCCCCTAGTATAGTCCTCATTTCCCTTTGAAACCTCATGCAAAGATTTCACATCTACGTTTCTAAAAACAGCTTAGTTTTGAACTTCTACCAGAACGGGCCACTAGCCTCTGCTTATTGCACGGTGCCACTTCTCTAGCCTGAAGCTCCAAATGCTTTCACATTCCCACTGAAAACCTCTCCCAAGGGCTTATGAACTACATGGTCAGGTTTACAGCAACAGTGACTCCATTTTTCAGTACTGATTTTCTATACTGGTTATTTTCATATCACCATGATCAAATACTGATAGAAGCAACTTAGGAGAGGAAGGATTTGTTTTGTTCATGGTTTAGTAGGGTACGGTCTATTGTGTCAGGAATGATGTTATGGCAGGATTGGCTCACACTTGGAAAACAGGAGTACAAGGCAACTGGTTATATCATCTCACCAAGTCAGGAAGCACAGGGACCCGAGACTGTCATGAAAATCAGGTTACAACCTGTGCATCTGGTTTCTGCTTCCTGAATGTCAACAAGCTACCAAGACAATGAATTCAAACCCATGAGCCTGTAGGAAAAATTTACTTAACTATAGCAGTAGTGAAGTAAAGAACATCTTCCATAAACAATATTAACAAAGACTGTTAGCTCTTTTCAGGAGATTGTGCTTATATAATTTCCATGTCTACATTCATATATTTCACATATAAAGAACATTCGTTTAATTTCTATACCTAAAGCACAGTTGTAAAATTTAATTTTAGTATTCATCAAAAATTAGTAACATAATTACTACCATAAGTATGACTTAACTTAAAAGTTGCAGCTATAAGAAAAATATAAATAAAACATTTTTAAATGACAGGTTAAGAACTGTGACTGTCCAGGTGGTGGTAGCACACACACATTCAATTCCAGAGCTTGAGTGGCAGAGCCAGGCAGATCTCTGTGAGTTCAAGGCCAGTCTGGTCTACAGAGCAAGTTCCAGGAAGCCAAGGCTACACAGAGAAACCCTATCTCAAAAAAAGCAAGCAAAAATAACTATGGCTGGTGAATGAATACAGGTGCTTTCTGCTAAGCCTAATAACTTAGGTTCAAGCCCCAGAACCCATACAGTATAGGAAAGAACTAACTCGTGTAGGTTGTCCTCTGTGAGCATGGTCCATGTGCCCCTACCGGATAGATAGATAGATAGATAGATAGATAGATAGATAGATAGATGATAGATAGATAGATAATGTTAAAGAGCTATTCAATAAGGAAACACTTCAAATAGATTTAATCTAACAAAATTATGAATTATATTATATTCTTCAAACATAATATCTCAGTGTGACAATCTTTGGATACACAGCTCTTAGGAAGATAACTAAAGTTAAATGAAATCAGAAGACAGGAGACCCCAGGATCCACGTAAAGAGAGGAGAGGCCAGGGTAAGGCACATGGGGAAGGCAGCTGCCTTTAAGTCAAAAGTGAAACATAGAGGAAATAGGCCTGCCAGCTCCCTGATGGCCAACTTCTGAGAACTATGAGAAGAACTGACTTATGATCTTTAATCAACCTAGTACCATTCACTGTCATATCTTGCTATGACAGCAAATGAAAGTCAAGAAAACTAAAGAAATCATTGACATAAAAAAATAAAGGAGCCAGGCAGTGGTTCACACCTTTAATCCCAGCACTAGGGAGGCAAAGGCAGGTGGATCTCTGAGTTCGAGCCAGCCTGGTCTACAAAGTGAGTTCCAAGACAGCCAGGGCTACACAGAGAAACCCTGTTTCAAGAAAACAAAACAAAACAACAAAGGATAAAAGATGGGCCATGCATATTCATACACAGGGTAATCTTGTAGGAGGCATAAGATATATAGACTGACTCTCTGAGACATGGGGTTGTAGCTCTGTGATCTCTTTTAAAGAACTGGTGACAAAGATGTTTAAACATGAGTTTCCTGTGGTATTCACACAGCAGCATCTGAGAACTTGCTCTAACAGAAGAAGCCGAAGTAAAGCCCTTGACTGTTGGATCAGAGATTCACATGCTCTGAATTAGAGTCTTCTCTCTAAAAGCCGTAAATGGGTAGTCATGAAATTGCACTTGACTTTTCTCAGTCTTTCCATTATCATACTTCACATAGACGTCTTCACCCTCCATCTCTACTTCTTTATACAACTAAAAAAAAGTAGCTGTTCAATGACCCTTTAACTAAGTGCTTTTCAAATAAAATATAGTGCATATGTTGTGGGTCCGGGTGATTAGTGAATTTTACACGAAACATGACAAAAGTGTTCAAGCTTTGCTTCTGGGGGAAAAATTGTGGGGGGAGGGGTTGGTTTTGATTGTGAGACAGCATCTAAAACCTGGTGCCTAGCCTGGACTCAAGCACCTGGCCATTCTCCTGTTTTAGCCTCACAGGAGACAGGATGGCAGGCATGAACCTCCACTCCTGGCTAAAAGGATGGATTTCCGTGGAGAATTTAGGAATGAAATAGGTCCACAGTAAGATTTCATGTTTTTCATCAAAATTGCCCTAATATTTTGCTGAGAAACAAACAGCAAGTCAATTCTATGTCCGTGTTTAAAAATACTTACCAAATAGTAATCCTTAAATACCACTGATGACCCAGAAAAGCTCTCAGCAGACTCCTGAGGCCAATGGGAAGACCTTGTCATTTCGATGCTCCTCCAATCATAAAGCGTCCTGTCTGTTAGAAATATGGAGGGGGATTAAAACAATATTTATCTAAGAAGAGCACACACTGATCATATGCCTTAATGACACAAACAGGAAAGCAAATCATTTTTATGGGCACACTTTTCTGTGTTAAAGTCACATCTTGTCATCTCGTCAGAGATGAAGAAGCAGCAGCACTGTCTAGAGAGAGACCTGAAGTAACTGATTCCTTCTCAGCTCTGTTGCAAGCAGTGAGCCCATTAGAATGGTGATGGGTTCATTCTTTTCACAACAACATTGGCTTCCTTATTAAAAAGAGAACTTAAGAACCGGGCTTTGGTGGCGCACACCTTTAATCCCAGCATTCAGGAGGCAGAGGTAGGCCAATATCTGTGAGTTCGAGGCCATTCCTGGTATACAGAGTGAGTTCCAGGACAGCCTCCAAAGCAATACAGAGAAACCCTGTCTCGAAAAACTGGAGAGAGAGAGAGAGAGAGAGAGAGAGAGAGAGAGAGAGAGAGAGAGAGAGAGAGAGAGAGAGAAAGAACTTAAAATGAAATGAAATCTTATTTGTGAATGGCACATAGAAAAAGAAAAAGAAAGGGAACATAAGTACATTAAAAGAAATTCCAAACATTACTATTAAGGACTATGTCTTAAAACTGAAAAGTAATGAAGTTGTCAACAGTGCTAAGGTAAATATTATTGAGACAGGAAATGGCCAGCCAGCAGAGGCCGTCCGTTCTTCCATGGGATTTCTGCTGTCATCTTGTCTTTAATAAATGATGGGGAGATTGGAGACTCACCTGAAGATTTGTTTCTCAAAACTACCTATTGTTTTTAAAATAGAATAACTAGTTTAATCTCGTCATTCAAATAAACCAAATGGTTTCATATTTCCAACTTTCCTAATATTGACTCATATATTTATTTTCTTTTGAAAATGTCAGTTCAATAGTCATCTATGATGTATTACATTTTGAGACTTCAGAAATAATTGTTTTATTTACAGAATCATAAGTTGCTTCAATTCATTCATAAAATCATAGGCTGAATATCTTATAGAAAGGCAAAAATGTAAATTTAAATCAGAAAAGTGCAGATGTTATTGTACAGATTTCATAACACACATGCACATTTTTTGTATAATTGTCTGTTTGGTCATAAGAGCCACTAGTCTCTATCAAAAGTTTAAAACCTCTTTAAAAAGGGAACACAATAAATCATGTATTTCACTCCTGACTCAATACGAACACAGGAGATTCTTTCAGTAGAAGCAAATTTTAATAGGCAGCATCTTACAGAGAACTGGTTAAATTAAAACAACCAAAGATGTTTGCCAGGAAAAGATCATGTAGCTTTTACTTTAATGGAGACTTTTATAAGCCCTCAAGAGATGCAGGATTGCACAGGATGTATCAGAGGTTTGGCAAATCCTCACACTATTTGTAAAGCTTTCTTTTTTGAATATTTATTTTATTTTATTTGTGTGTTTTGTTTTCATGTATGCTATGCCTGAGTGTTATGTGCATCCATTGCCCGTGGATTCCAGAAGAAGGTGTCAGGTTTCTAGGAAGTGGAGATACAGAGGGTTGGCAGCCACCCCTGGGGTGCCGGAAATCAAACCACCACATCTTCTGGTAGAGCAGCAAGTGCTCTTAACCACTGAGTCGCCTCTCCAGCTTCCTTCTGAAACTTCCTTAACTCATTCAAAGCAGTGCCTTGCAATTCCTACTCTACTTCCTTTCCTTACTAATGTCCACAAATAAATAAATAAATAAATAAAATGGCAAGAGTGAAAAGTTTCAGTGTGACAACCTAAAACTACTTCAAAATCAATGTCCATGTTGCAATGCTGCACCGCGCACCTCCACTGCGCACCTCCACCGCGCACCTCCACCGCGCACCTCCACTGCGGCTCCGTCCTCGTACACACACGCATGGGCCTTGAGTTTCACGTGTCTCCATGACAGACCATGCCAGCAGGTGCTGCCTCAAGGGCCAGACTCAAGACAATTGTGTGCTATGAACTGTAGTTCTTTTACTACACACACAAACTTTCTTCCTTTAATTACAAAAGCAGGAACTTCAGGGTGAAAGCCATGAATTACTTTAGATTGTATTTGTATAAGAATTATTTGATTTTTAAAATTATTGTTTGAGTTGTGGCTTGAGCATCACATTTCTTATATACGTTAAGTAAATTTTAGCTTGGGAGTAGAAAAGATTTCCAACAATTTCTAGAATGGCCCTAAACATTCGCTTCATGGTTTATGTGATACAACATCCTCAGCACTGATGAGTGCAAAAATATCGATCAACTCTGAAAAAAAGTAGAGGATACTCTATGTGTCTATGTGTTGAAGTTTCAAAATATCCAGCCAGGATTTAATTCTCTACAAAATGTAAACAAGCACATCTATGTCATTATTGTGCAAATTTGCCTTAATCTTTAATAGTGAAGTTAATGTATAACAAAGAAGTGTTTTAAAATAGCCTTCTTTTTGATTTATCAGCAAATGTTTTATATGAATGCCTATTTTATGTATCTCCTTACTTGGAGATACAATTTCTAAGGCAAAGGGAGATTGCAAGTCAAAAAGTTTAAGAAGCCTTTTTCCAGAGAACCACGCGTCTCTTTCCAGTCTCTGATTTAAGTTCGTGAAATTTTCTCAGGCCAGAACGATGTCTTATTTGGATTGGGCCCTTGATTCTGGCTCACGAGCAATGTGAGAAAAGTAGCTATCTAAACACTGGGCAATAAAATTTGGCCTCATCTATCTGACTCTTGACAAAAATACCAAAAACAAACATAGGATAAAAGCCTCTTTAGCAAATGGTGCTTGGAAAACCGCACACCCACTTGCACAAGATGCCACCAGACCCCCCCCCCCGCACAAATCATTTCTAGACCTTACCGTAAGGTTAGAAACTACAAACCACCTCCAAATATCAGCACAGGCTGGGATTTTCTGAACACTACGCATTAACAGTTAAGAAACTAACAACAACCAAAGGACAACTTAAGAGGTTCTGGGCAGGCTAAGAAACAACAGAGTTAAGTGACAGTCTACAGAATGCCAGAGAAATCTTTGCTAAATGCTCATCCACCAGTTATTTATTTAATATCCAGAATGTATACAGAAGTAAAATAAGCATCAAAATAATAATAATAATAAACTCAATAAATGAACAAATTATCTGAAAAGGCATTTCAAAGGAAGGGCAGTGGGCCAATAGATACATGAATAAAAAATGGTCTAGAATCTTGAGTCATAAGATAAATGAAAATCAAAATTACATAGAGATTCCATCTCATTCCAGTCAGAATGACTATATGAAGAAAACAAAAACTAAAAAGTAAAACTAAAAATGCCAGATCGGATGAGGACAACGCACTACTGGTAGGAAGGTAAATTAGTCAAAACAGAACTCAATGTGGAAGTTCCTCAAATAATTAAAATGGAATTTTTAGATGATACAGCCATAATATGTCTGGTATACTCCCTAAAGAAAAGAAATAAGCTTACTACAGAGATGCATGTACAGACAAATAAAATGTGGAGTATGCACAATTGGGTTTTAATCAATCATGAAGAAGAAGAATAGTGTGTCAATTTAAGAATAATAGTGTGTAGCAGAAGATCATCCTGTTAAACACAGTAAGCTATAGTAAAACGTGTATCGCCTTTCATCTGCGGTATTGGGGTCAGGGCAGACATGAGTGGAAAGCAGAAAGGTACCAGTAGAGAAGGGAAAGAGGGGAGTGCTGGAGAGAGGGGTCTAAGAAAGGATAATTGAGGGTTTGACCATGGTCAAAGCCCGGTGTGTGTGTGTGTGTGTGTGTGTGTGTGTGTGTGTGTGTGTGTGTGTGTGTTGTGTATGCTGTGTGCCTGTGTGTTAAGGTTTTAGTGAAATCCACTAATATATACAATTAATACTAAAACAAAAAAATATAAAAGGAAAACTCAAAAGAAAATAGAATTGGTCTCAAGAAATTAAACTATACCGGCAAAGCAGGAGATCTTCCTGACCACCAGTGGATCAAGCACCGCATGGAACTAACACTACACAGCTTATTTCTAAAGGAGAATTCGGAGCATTTTCAAATATTTTATCCTGTTTACCCACCAGACAGACTCGTGCAGTGGAGAAGGCCATGCATTATTTCTTCCAGTGTGTAGGTATCACACGACAAAATATAGCTATAACTTTTCCACTCCAGGAAGCCATAAAGCCTCTACTAAAGTCTTCAAGGCAATCATTCACACACTGATGTATGCTAATGACTCCCCCTCAGAAGCCAGCACACAAGGTGACAAGCAACAAATTTCAGTTTATTCCACAAAGCCAGCCCAAAGTTATAAGCATTCAGTTCAAAGAAAACCAAAGTCATATATCATACCAGATTATCAGAAACTCTTCTCGGAGTCAATAATCATCTGAGATGATGTCATAGAGAAATGACCACTCTGGAGTCTAAGTGTGTGTGTGTGTGTGTGTGTGTGTGTGTGTGCACAGATGCATGCACGTTGTGTATGCGTGTGTACATGCATGTGTGTGTGCACATGTATATATGGGTGTGCATGTGTGTACATGCATGTCTGTATATGTGCATGCCTTTGTGTGTGCACATATGTGTGTCTGTGTGTGTGCATATGTGCATGCCTGCATGTGCATGTATGTATGCACACATGTGTATGGGTATGCATGTGTGTGTGCATGCCTATGTGCACATGTGTACTTGTGTGTGTGCATGTTGTATGTGTGTACATGCATGGGTGTGTGCACATGTGTGTATGTATGTGCATGTGTGTATGCATGTGTGTGTGTGTGTACGTGTGTTTGTGCAGTCTCCACAAGAGCAGGCTGCACACTAATAGGTGGGGTAATTATAATCTTTAACAGTATTCCCAGATGTTAGTCAACAGGACAGAAGAAAACACTCAGGGGTTTAAACATGATGGGAAAGAGTTCAGAAAGAGCTGCAATTCCTGAACACCAAGGACAAGTGCTTAAGAATCCCTCACACTGATGTGTTCCTAGTTTTGCTTTTCCTTGATTCTTATTTTAGGCTCTCTTCCTAAAAAGATGTTATCATACCACAAGTTCACATTATTCCGCTGTCCTCTGCACATCTCACTGCCATATCTAGGCACAATTAAAAATTCCATGCATTCGTCCTAAATTCCAGCACTGATTTGGTACTAGCTTGACAAGTCAGCCAGCAAAACCATAATCGTGAAAGTCCCCCATGGAACGCAAACCCACCAGGGAACAGAAATGCCGTAACATGGGATATTGAAGTGCTACCTTTTCTTGGAACAAAGTATTTCCACCAGATCTTCTTTCCTCGGTGTCTAATCTCTTGATATTTATAATGGTAATAATGTCTAAATATCTTCCAGGTGGAGGGGGCTTTTTATTTCATTTTTCTATTTTTATTCAAATTTATGTACTTAACTTGAGTCAATTATTTACCCAGGTGGGAGATATTTCTAAAACCTAATAAGCATAGTTATTTTAGAAATTTAAATTACTCAAATAAGTCACAGAAAACTGGTAAGCTGTGTACCTGGGGATGTCACTAAGGCATCAGGGAATGACAGGAGAAAGCAGAGAGCAAAATAAAGTATTAGCTAGCACCCCCACGTTGCACACAATAGGTTTGTTCAGTTCATCTGGGTACTGGCAAAGACAACAGCAATTCAAACTTCATATAGAAGGGTTCACTCAACTAAGGGACTGAATGCTGTGAGGAAACAGCCCATGCAGCTGCCTCTGACAGAGCAGGATGCCCCAATGAAAAACCAATATGTCTTTATTAGGACTGGCAGAACCAAATGGGTTTAGTGGTCCTGGGTCCCCAGGGTCTCTTTAAGGAAAAGCTCATTCAGTTTCCTTCTATCAATCCCTTTGTATCAATTAATTCTTTGAGTTAATTACACATGCAGTTTTAATCTGTAGGTAATTACAAACAATTAATAGTTAGGAGAGAGAATTAGCAGTTCTTAGTTTGATTATCTATATAATTAAAAGGGATGGTAAGCTAGAGTTGACAAATAGCATCTTAATCATTTGAATAATCAACCTAAAAAAGTTGCTTGGATAGCTGTGTTTTATCTGCTGTTAGTTGAATTTTAGAATAAAGCCCTGGAAAGTCCATTTAAACTAATCATATGCATTATTTTGTAAAATGAAATGAACGATGTGTATTTTCTAACATTATCAAAACTGCTTTCTTTTCTTTTTTTTTTGTTTTGCTTAAAATGAACTGTTCTCAAATAGATTCAAGAAAAATAAAGACACGTGTGGAATAAATAAAACAATAGTTTCCTTAACACGAAGTTTATGGCCAACACACCTGTAAAAATTGATTACGAGGAGAAAATCCTATGTATTTATCAGAGCTTTACATGACACAAACCTTAAGACCCTCAAAACACCCAGTTTATACTTCAGTCTTGCAATGGTTAATTCTGATTTTCAACTTGAGACACATCTCTCCAGGTGTCTGTGGGAGTGTCTACAGGACCTGGAATAGGGGAGATCTCATGTACCAACAGCACTGACCACGCCCACTTGGGCGTGGTCACAGGTATGTAGGAGAAGCCAGGGATAAAGGGAGGAAGATCAGGTAACTTTCTCTCTTGGATTCCAGTCGAGGTTTGGACACCAGAGCGCTGAGCTCAGTTCTCGACTTCTCATGTAAGTGACTCCTCTCTTTCTAATAAAGTATCTTTTGACCCCCCCTTTCTCAGGCTCATTTACCATCTACAACCTGGTATTACACAGGAGACACACCTCTTCAGGTGTCTGTGTCTCCAGAGTGATTTAACTGGGAAGAGAAGATTCATCCTGGATGTGGGAGATGTCATGCCATGGACTGGGGTTCCAGGGGGAATAAGAAAGGAATAAGGAAGACATCAGCCAAGCACCAGAATTCATCTCCAGCTGCATCATTGTAGAGAGAAGCCTTCCCTCCAGCCTGGTTCCAGAGCTGCATCAGTCCCAAATAAACACACAGGAGGCTATATTTCTTATGAAGCTGTTGGCCATTTGCTTGTTTCTTACTGGCTATCTCTGACTTAAGTATTTACTCCACAATTGTTAATCTAAGTATTTCTTTTACTGGAGAAAGGGTCCAGACCTCTTATTCCTATGGCAACTACGTGATGACTCTCTGTGTTTCTCCTTCCCAGAGTCATCTTCGACTCGTAGTCCCACCTATCTTGCTTCCCTATTGGCCAACAGTGCTCTACTCAACAACCAATAAGAGACAGATTTCAGAATGGCATCTCCCATCACATCATATTCCTGCCACCAAAGCTGAAGCTGCCCTCACTGCTATACCTTCCCCAGCCCAGTCTGTATCTCCACACTTTAGGGAAAAACTAGCCTATCTCCTTCCAGCTGCCTCTAATCACAGCAATGAGAATATTTTATCACAGCAATCGGAAAGTTAATTAATGTAAGTTTGGCACATGAATAGTAACATTGGCCTAGGATTCTAAATCTCTTACTATTTAAAATTAACATTAACAATGGAAGCATGGTCTAATGGTCATAGAATTGGAGGGGGTACTTACACATGTATGTTTCTTCGCTCTCCTAAGTTTTAATGGGGTTCTTGGAAAGAGAGAAATTGCAGTTTTTATAATCTGTACTAGGGGGACAAAAGGGATCACAGAGCAGGGTCAGAAAGGCCTTTCTGCCTCTTCAACAACCTCTTTAGCCAAAAAAATTCAGCACTTGAAGGCACCATGTTTAGGGGTCATCATGTTCTAAGCTCTGAGCATTTCAAAATATAATCGTTTTACAGATGGAAAGCAAATGTTGAAGCCTAGCACAATTTAGAAAAATACATGGGAACTCACTTCTAAGTATGAAAGGTTACAATGCAGACCAGTGGCATCTCATTGCCTCTCTTTCTGAATTCCCAGGTGTAAATGGAGGTTCCTG
The DNA here is from genome assembly GCF_017639785.1 of Mesocricetus auratus. Lineage (NCBI taxonomy): Eukaryota > Metazoa > Chordata > Mammalia > Rodentia > Cricetidae > Mesocricetus > Mesocricetus auratus. Next base: position 2,739,846 of record NW_024429218.1, on the reverse strand, counting down.
TTCTGCCTGGTCCCACAGCCATTTAGTCCCAAATAAATATGCAGAGGCTTATATTGACAATAAACTGTTCATGGCTTAGGCTTCTTACTGGCTAGCTCTCTCTTTATTATTAACCTATAACTATTAATGTATGTATTTCTACATGGCCTTATCTTACCAGAGAATGCCCAGTATCCTATCTTCCTGGTAGCTACATGGCATCCTCTGATGACTCCTCTATGCCTTCCTCTTCACAGAATTCTCCTAGTATACTTCCTGACTTGCTACTTGCCAATCAGCATTTATTGTCAACCAATAAGAGAAACATATATTCACAGCATACCGAAGGACCTCCCCCATGACCCAGGTATTCGAATGGGTTTGGCAGTAGATCCCAGGTAACCGAGAACTCAAATATTCAGAAAGAATTACGGCCTCTGGTTCCATCTTCTTATTACTGTCATCCATGAGGCAAGTCCTTACAGACCAGTGAAATGCCAGAGTGATAATGAAAAAGCTGGGCATTCTCAAGGTCACAACACATTAAACCCAACCATTCACCACCAATTGGCAGAAAATACTCCTTCTTTTAATTATGACAAATGGAAATAAATCAAGGATAATCATTCATTTACTTATTAATATAATCCCCATTCTCAGTTGAGGAAAGTCACTCGGATATGCATTAATATAATCACCATTCTAAATCTGAAAGGGAAGAGGTTTAATACCTTCTAATAGAAATGAAGAAAGAAATTGTAACCTCTCTCTCTTCCCACTCTTTCCCCCCCCTCTCTCTCCCCCCCTTCACTCCTTCTTTCCCTCCCTCCTCTCTCTCGACTCGACTCTCCTCTCCTCTCTCTCTGTCTCTCTGTCTCTTTCTCTCCCTCTCTCTCCTGCTCACATCCATCAAAATCTACCTGAATCCACAAGTCTAACAAAGCTACCCTGACTCTGGAAGAATGTATGCTATAGCCCTAGTGTAAGGGGAAAGCTCAATGCAAAGGCTGGAACTTACAGGTTTGTTAGCAATGCATGAGGATTATAATTCCTCATGCCCTAAATAGCTAATAATCGGAAATTAAGAAATAGAATAAGAAATATCTTACCTCACCAAAGCCTGAGTGTTCTAGGTGGATGTCTGAAAATTGATGGGAACAACAGAGGATAAGACAAGAGCAGCCCATCAACTGCAGAACTAGCATTGGGTAATTGACACACCCAACATAAAGGAGTGGAGCTGAGAAGAAAATCATATATTGTACTGCACTCACTCACTTGGAAAGCTCCTCCTCTCTGTGCAGGCCTATATCCATGGTAATGTGATTTGACTTGTGCTGAAAATTCATTCTGTAAATCAATGCACAACACACTTCGTGATCCAATCTAAAGAGTAACCCTAAGAGCCACGGATACTGATACTGTGCACATTTTACAGAAAACACTAACTCAGATCCCCAAGTGTGGACAACTAATAAGATGTTGTGTCAACCAAAATGTGAGTTTGATAATTACCTGACTGACACACAGAAAAAGATGAATGGCTGACTCAACACTAGCTCCAAAGATGGTGACATCCCAACCCCTGTAAATGTTCCCTTCTATGTCACAAGAGATTTCTCAGATGTGGTTATACCAAGGATCTGGAGACAGAAAGAGTATCTGGGGTTATCCTTGTGGACCTTACATGTAATTACAGCTGTTGTTACAAAGTCAAGGGTTGTGTGAGAGCACAAGAGGAACAGACTGTGAAGGAAGCCACAAGTAGATTAGTGACTGAGACAGGGATGGCAGCAGAAATGCAGGTGATATCCACAAACCATAAAAAACAACAAAATCGATTCACCATTAGAGTCTCAAGAAGGAACCAGAACTACACACATTCTAAGTCCAGCGACAATGGTTTCATTTCTCTTAAGATGTAAGAGGACTATATTCAGAAAAGTTATGCACAGAATTGACACAGCAAGTGTGTTACTGCTGTCTCTGAGTTTAAGATAGATAGATGTAGTATGTTTTATAGCTCATTACAGTAGCCACAGGAGACAAATATGGCCTCAAGTCTAAAATTCCAGGAAAGAAACTTAAATCCAAAAAATATTTTAACTTGTGTCTTATTATTTTACCTATATTATTGTTTTGCCTGCATATATGTTTGTGTTCCACTTGCACAATTGATACCTTTGGGACCTAGAAGAGGACATCAGAATCCCTGAAATTGGAGTTATAGATGGTTATGGGTTGTCAGGTGGTTGCTGGAAACTGAACCCGGGTCCTATAGAAGAGCAGCCAATGCTCTTTACTGCAGAAATGTTTTTATGGCCTCCTCCAAAAACATTCTGATAGACCCAGGGTCAAATTTTTAGAAAAACGTTATAAAAATAAGACTATAAAATCTTGTAAGAATTATTAGAAAGTTTAGAAATGGGCACTTTTTTGTATGACAAGAGATACAAAGAAATAAAAATGTAACTAGGAGACTTCAAATGTAGTTCAGAGTCAGTGAGGTGTTTGACAGCATAGAGTACCAAATGACTGGACTTTGCAAGCACTTCTGGAATGCAGATGCTAAGCATCTAAAGACGGAAAAGAGCAGAGGCATTGCAGAGCAGTGAAGACAAAAACAATTACCTCTGTAAAGAGTCGCACATGACTGGAGATGAAATCAGGGCGACCATAAATAAGTGCAACTATGCAATACATTCCTGAATTAAACATGATAAGAATCTTCTAGCAATTTTTTTAACTTTAGGGTGATAAATACTTGAAATACATTTGTTTATCATTATATCCTATAAAAACATAGGAATGAAAATTTAAATTATAGGAATAAAGAATACTTGGTACAGATCTGAGAAAGGAAAACATGTGCAAAGGTGTTAAACTCAGATCTTTTCAAGTTCATTCAGTGAATCCACAAAAGAATCAATAAATAACGAACCAACAACAGAATTTTCTGAATAAGGAAAAGTTGCAGAACAGAAACTTTTTAAGTATATTTTCTTCAATATTCAAAGGTCAAAGGAACATTCTCAGATCAGCTAAGGAAACCGTGCTTTTTATTTGAATACCCACAAGATCCTCTGAAGACCAAGACATGAATCAAAGACTGGAGGAATCTGATATCCTGGCAGAAGAGAAGCAGCAATTCTTCTGATAGTGCATTTCATTCTTACAGGACCATGTGTCCCTACAGATTGGACAAGTGGGCTTTAAAAAGTCTGGCCCTGCTTATTTAGTGGTTAACAGCCTCATTTGCATATTAGACTTTCCCAGGAACCCAATCATTCGATTCTAAAACATAAGCTGGACTCCAACCCACTATAAAAGATCTGGGAGCTCTCAGGTCACTCCTTGGGCTACGTTTACCAAAAGCCCAAATCCAGTGGACTGCAGTGGGTGAGCACCTAACTTCATTAGGAGTCTGCACACACACAGAAATTCAATAAATGAGACTAGGCAAGAGCAGCAAATGGCTATTCATTTTCATAGAACTTAAAAATGGTTTGTCTTCTTTGTAACAATGTCCTGCAACAGCCGAAGCACAGCATTCCCCTCCACAAAGTCTCTCACTATGCTATGGAGCAAGCTCTTAGTGTCCCCACTAGAAAAAAATTATAGCTTGAAAACAAAAGGCAGGAGAAAATATATCAAAGTTAACAGCAATTATTCCAGGGTACTGAAATGCCACATAACTGTCAGTATTTATTTGGCGGTGGGGTTGATAGTGTTCGATATCAAGTTTCTGCAATAAACCATATCTAATAGGAAGCTTAGAAAAATGCATTTAAAGTACAGCCACATAATGTGAAGCAGGGTTAAGTCAAAATTAGGGGTGAAATCAGGCTCTGGAGGAAGCACAGAACTTGAGGAACATTTGCTTCTTGTGAAGCATTACAGTAAAAATTAAATTTTGTTCTCTTTCTAAAAAGGATAGTTTATACTTACAAAGCAGTAAATTCATTTTGTTTAAACTTCCTTTGAACAAGTAAACATAAAAATAAACACTTTCTTTAAAATTACCATCAATGATACAACTTTGGGGGTTTGAAACTAGGACAAAGTCATTCAAGACTCAGAAGTTGTAGTCCCCAGGAAGGAGGGGACAGCCTGCTGGCAGAATGGCTTAGAAAGTCAGGACTCCTGAAAGAAAGTGCTCAGGGGCCAGTCTCCCATAGACCCATCTGCATTGCAATCTGCAAACACCTCATTTGTCATCTTGCTAAGAGTCACTACGACACAGCTCACATTGGCAGCACACTCTAGAACCAGAGCTGTGACCAGTGTCTGTAGCTACCCAGGACTACAATGCCTGAGGCAGAAGAGACACTTAAGTTATTCATCTGTTAGCAAATGGATTTTGTTTTGGTTAGTTTTTTCGAGACAGGTTTTCTCTGTGGCTTTGGAAGCTGTCCTGGAACTCTCTCTGTAGACCAGGCTGCCCTTGAACTCACACAGATCCGCCTGCCTCTGCCTCCTGAGTGCTGGGATTAAAGGCATGTGCCACCACTGCCTGGTTTGCAAAGATATTTAAATGGTTTTTATTTTGACTTTTCTTTACTGAGACAGCATCTTACTATCTGTACACACAACCTGGTCTCAAAGCCATGTTCCTCCTGCCTTAGCTGCCAAAAAGCTGTATTTTCCACTGTGTGCTACCACACCCAGTTTAATCAGACTTCTTTTACAGAGCTGGATGACATATGCAAGACACAAGTCAAGTCACTGTTTTCTTTTTTTTTTTAAGACAAAAAGCAGTAAGAGAGAAATAGATCTTGGGGGAAACTGAACTTTGGATAATAATTAATAATTAAACCTCAGCGGTTCCCTTCATTACTCTGGAAACAACATTGACTACTTTTTAGTTAGCCTAATGCAATTTTAATTTTTTAAAAACTTAATTTAGGTTGGTAAAATAGATTAGTGGGTACAGATACCTCACACTGAAGTTTTAGTACCTGAGTTTGACCTCTAGAGCCCACATAAAGTGAGAAGGGGATAAGAGACTCCAAGAAGTTGTCCTCTGACTTCCATGTGCATGTAATGGCATGTGCATGTGTTTGTGCATGCACACACACACATCATACATGCACACACACACACATCATACATGCACACACACATACACATATAACAATAATCATAGCAATGTTGATAATAAATTCAATTCTGCCAAATTCATTGTACATTGGTATTTAGACCTGGTTGTACTTTAGTCAAGATTCAGATTTCAACTTTATGTGTATCAGATGAAAATAAAAATAGATTTTGAGGAAAGTAATTTGCCAGTAACCAAAGTCTTTTTTAAAATGTTCACATTTTAATAAAATGCCATTTGTTGGATTATTTCAATGAATAGATAACCTGATGTATTAGCTACATTTATTGCTGTGATAAAACACCATGACAGAAGGAAGGGTTTGTTGGGGCTCCTGGCTCCAGAGGGTTGGGAGTCCTCATGGCAGGGAACTGTGTCAGAAGGCAGAAAGAACAGGGAGAACTTGCATCTCAGACCCATAACCATGATTCATAGAATGGATTGAGAATTACACAGCGCTTTTGAAATCTTAAAGTCCCCTGCCTTCCCCAGGGATATTTTTTCTTCAGCAAGTCCACATCTTCTTAACATACTTAAACAAGGTCACCAATTGGCAATTAAGTATTCAAACTTCTGAGTCTATGGAGAACATTCTTATTCAAACAGCACACCTGAAATGTGAAGAAAGGTTTTTGGAAGTGGTTATTACAGCATTATTTGCTTTTACTATTTGTTTGTTTTTTAAAATAGGGTCTTAACACTGTCTCCTAGTCTGACCTCAAATTCACAATAATCATCTTGCTACAGCTTCCTATGTACTTGGATTACAGGTGTGCACCACCCTGGTGGGTTTATTTTAAATGATTATACAGAAAAAATCATAGTCTAAACTAGCCTGAGAGAGAAGTTTTCAGCAAAATCTATATAAGGTGAACCTGTGGCTGGTGCCTGGAAATTTGGCAGATAAACACTTGGCTACACTACTGTAAACCTCTCAAATGATTAGGTCATCTCCCGGATTAGTATGCAAATAATAGAATTTATGGTGAACCTCTACTTTCTTTCCAGAGATCTGAAATACTGGTACATTCTAGGAAGATGAGGCCTATGTAATTAAATTCCAATAAAATCATTGGGTAAATATAGGGCTGGTAGGATGACTCAGCATGTAAAGATACTTGCCAACAAACCTGAGGAATGAGCTCACATAACAGAAACAGAGTCCAGACTCCCAAAAGCTATCATCTATATTCCATATGTACAGACATGGATGGATGGATGGATGGATGGATGGATGGATGGATGGATGGATGGATGGATGGAAGAGTGGACTGAAGCATAGATGAATGGAATAAAAATATATTTTCTTAAATCTTATGTACTGACCTTTTGGTGTATTCCCAAGAATACAGGTACTTTCATATATTACCATGACTCATTGCTGGAGGAATTAAATGGATTTTATATGACCTAACAGGGAAAGATCCATTAGAATCTTGTTCTTCAATTCTCTAGACTTCATCCAACATATGATTTCCTTTGTGTAAGAATTGGGACAGCACAGATGGGATGGGCAGATATTCTGACACCAGGGAGCCACAGAATACTGAGTGTTACAGCTCAAAATGGAAAGGTATTCTGTCAATTGGGAGCCAAGGAATACCAAAGGTCACAGTAAGCATGCCAGCTCACAGCTCTCCTGCACAGAGATTTGTTAGTTTTCTGCACAGTTTTAGGGTCAGATTTGGCTCTGGTTTCAGCGCCAAAGTGTGTTTCTTTCACTGGTCCTTTTTAGCCTTTTGGCTTTAGTTTTAGGGCCATGGTTTATTTCTTTCACTGGCTCTGGTTTCAAGGACAAAGTGTGTTTCTTTGGCACTATTTTCAGGGTCAGGGTGCATTTCTTTGGTTCTGATTGCAGAGCCAAAGTGTGTTTCCCCTACATTTTGTATTTGCTATTGCAATAAATAGTGGCCAGATCTACAACTATATACTGAATCTCCTGACTTCTAGCTAATTTCCCAACCTAGCATAGTCTTTAGAAACATGACAGACAAACAAAAACTGAAAATAAGTAGACTTGTTGAGTAAATTTTAGTACATCATAGATTAGAGTATTTGTCAGTGACTAAACTATACTTATAGTGCAATGGTGAAATTAAAACCTTACTGTTTTTAAACTATGAACAAAAAACAATTATAGACAAAAAAACTGAAGACTAGGCAGGCAGTTGTTCAATTCAAACTGCTTCCAGAAAAAGTCTGAGTGCCTAAATTCAGATATCTAACACCTACATATAAGATAGGAATGGCCTCCGTAGGAGGTCTCTGAATCCTGATACTGGAGTATTAGGATTCAGAGACCAGCATAGACTGGCAACTCACTAGTGAGCCAGTTTAACCAAAACTTTGTCTCTGGGCTTAGTGAGAGATTCCATCTCAAGAAACAAGGTAGAGAATGTAAAAAAGTGATTATAGAGAATATCTCAAATCCCAACATTAACCTCTAGCTCTCTTTCTCTCTTTCTCTCTTTCTCTTTTTCTCTCTCTCTCTCTCTCATACACACACACACACGCACACACATACACACACATACATACACACACACATACACAGATTGACAAAATGTGCCACATATTAAGAGTTGCTAACATATCTGACAATTGATTTAGTCAAAAAATTTTTCTATAATCCACTGTCTTCTTTGTTATAAATGGGCTGATGAGGTCTTAAATACCTGTGTCATATATAGCCATCTTCTGAGAAAGTTATAATTGTCTTTTCATACTGGCAGCCATACAAGCTACACCATATGAAACTAGTACCTGTAGTCTGAGCTCTCAGAGAACAAATTGGGAAAGAGTCCATGGCCCTGAGATAATCTGTGAGTTAGACACAAGAGAGAAGTGACATTGGACATGCTTGGCTCCAGTTCTGCCCAGGCTGGTCTCAATACCACAAGGAAACAATCTGATAAGTTCACATCTTAGTATTGTAACAATTTAAATGCTAAGTGAACAAGCAGAAGCCAGGATTATTGTGCAAATTCTGGAATGGGCTGATCCCCATTTGGAAAACAAAAATAAGAATCTAATTTCCTAAGGAAGCTTGAGCTTGTAATTTCCATCTGCCTTTGAGAGTTGGCTTGTCAGAAGACTGGAGATCATTGTCATATTATTGTCTTTACTAAAAGCTCACTAGAGGAATTCATTAAAGAAGGAAAAAAGGGGGTACAAATAAAAGAATAATCACAGAATGGAACTTTAGCCCTATTTTCGTCTATGTAATCATCCCATAATACCAAAGTCAATTAAAATTTTCTGAAATTACTATAAGTTTATAAAGCTGTAGAAAACACCTCACAAGCAAAATTAGTTAAGTGAGATAAGTCACAAACTCTATCAAGATTAGCATTCACAATTATTTGCTACAGAATTAAGCCGTTTCTGCCTGTTCTCCTTCTTCGGTGCTTTTGTCAAAAATCACAGGTGAGACACATATCAGAATTCCTATTTACTATAAATAGAAGGCCAAGTTCTGAAAGCATAATGTTAGCTCTATACGTTAACACTTCAGGATTTATCTATGGAACTCAGGTAGATGTGGGTTCTGCTTCCATTATTACTGATAGTTGAACATTGACTGTACTATTAAAATATTTCACAGATGTTCTGTCTCCTGATGCCTATTCTTAATTATTAAATATTAACACTGAAAGTTTTTCAATATTAAGAAAAGTATATCTTGTAGTAATTGAACTAATCATGATTCATTAATTGGCATGGCTATGGAGGCTGAGGTTGAAGTCTTCACCACTGAGACAAAAGACAATTTATGCTTTGAATTGTGGAATTGTCTTTGCAGGTCCAATAATTCAGCCACAAATTCTAAGTTCTTTCTAAAGCACAGCTCGTGCATAAGATTATGTGTACAGACCCATCTTGGCACCTTGATGCTCAGCCATCATCAAACTAATCAAAACAAGACCAGCCAACATTTCTTTGCCTTCAGATCTGTTATGCAAAATGTTCTCAACCTTTTGAAAGATTAAACTAAGTTTATCAATGTCATCCCTACCTGAATGATCTCTTACAAGTAAGGCAACAGCTAGTGAATATCGATTACTGATATCAATTAGTTACTATCAATATTTGATTGTATTTTGGATAGATTTTCAAAAGAGATTCTTTATCTTTTATAATGCAAGTTGAAAGAAATCTAAAGGGGGATTTTGAGGAATTTACTCCAAGTAATCTGAGCTGAGAAGGGAATTGGGTATAAGTAAAACTGATTCAGAGATCATAGTGATTGAGGCTGCATGGTGAGATTATATGGATTTAGTGTTTTCCTTTCTTAAGTCTTGGATATATCGAGATTTTTCCATTAAAATTCTTTTTTGAATTGCATGGTATTTCTGTATTATCCAAAGAAAGAATATTAAAATTTCTCACATTGTTCAGGCCACAGAGAAAGAAATGTTACTACAGAAGTCAAGAAGAAGGTAGTAGGTGAAATCTGAGAATGGAGAAAAAACAATGTGATTTGACTGAGTTGCAAACACTTCAGGAGCACTCTCACACTGCATACTGTACTCTCTCACTGCACACTCACTGCGCTCCCTCACTGCACTCTCACTACACTATCATACTTCACACTGCACTCTCACACTGCGCTCTCATACTTCACACTGCACTCTCACACTGCACACTCATATTGCACACTCGCTGCACTATCACACTGCACACTGCACTCTCATTGCACACTCACTGTACACTCACTGCAGTCCCTCACTGCACTCTCACTGTGCTCTCCTACTTCACACTGCACTCTCACAATGCACTCTCACACTGCACAGTAACATTGCACTCTCACTGCATACTGCACTCTTCTCTCCGTGCACGCCCTTGCTGCACTCTCACTGCACTCTAACTGCACTCTCTCAGTGCACTCTCAAACTGCACTAACAATGCACTCTCACAATGCACTCACACTGCACACTGCACTGTTTAACTGGACCCTCACACTGCATTCTCACACTGTGCTCCCTCACTGCACTCTCATACTGCACACTGCACACTACACTCCCTCACTGCACTCTCACACTGCACACTGAACTCTCACACCACACCTCCTCACTGTGCTCTCACACTGCATACTGTGCTTTCACATCACATTATTTCACCACACTCACACACTACAATCTCATTGCACTCCCTCACTGCACTCACGATGTGTTCCCTCACTGCACTCCCTCCTCTCTCTCACACCATGCACTGTACTTTCTCACTGCACTCCCTCACTGCATCTGCACTGCACACCACACTTATGTCTAACTGCACTGTTTCCCTGAACACTGCATTGTTACACTGCACTCTCAAAGCATTCCCTCACTGCACACCCTAACTGCACGCCCTCACTGCACTCTCACACTGAACTCCCACACTGCACTACTAGCAGCTCATGTTCAGATTCTCCCACTTTCCAGAGCTCACAATGGTGCTGATGAAGAAATGGGCAGTTGGACCTGAAAAAGTTCACTTCTAGGATGGATGTATATAGAAATCTAGAAGTCTTTTTCCAATATAGATATTTCCAAACTGCAAAGCTGTTGTTGGCTGTGTAGGGAATATTCTTTATCTTTACACCAATTCCAGGCAAAATCTGCACGCTACTTGGGAAACGATAAGAAACCCAGCTCAGCTTATGAAGCTACAATAAGCTCAAGAGCAAAGTCAGATAAGAGAAGACAAGAAAGGAAAGTTACAGATGGGCAAGACAGTAAAGGCCTCAGTGAGCTGCTGGGAAGGGGCTACCAATGCATAAAAAGGAAAGCCTTAGTGAGCATAGTGAGCAGCTGGGGGTTCACCAGTGCATAAGTATTACATCTATGTAGGCTGAGAAGCAAGATCGATTTTAAACATGGAAAAGTAGTCCATGTAGTTTACTATTTCAACAGACTGTGGGGTAAATCAAGTAAGTAAACTTTTATATAGGTATATTCAAATGTTTTAATATATGTAACAAATATGTGAAGCATTCACAAATATTTCACATTTATACATTTTCTTGAGAACATCATATTTGAGTATTGAATTTACATCATTTTCACACATCCCTTCCCTGCTCCATGTCACAATCCCTTCTTCCATATTTAGACACACACACACACACACACACAAACACACACACACACACACACACACTACTCAGTCCATCTAATACTGCTTGTGTGTACACATGTTGAGCATGACTTTTTTGAGATTATATAATTTATCAGGGGCTCATCCCTGGAGAAAACTGATTCACCTGTATTCTCTCTCTCTCTCTCTCTCTCTCTCTCTCTCTCTCTCTCTCTCTCTCTCTCTCTCTCTCTCTCTTTCTCTCTCTGTCTCCTTCTGTGTGTGTGAGTGTTTATGTCTTCCTCTCCCTCTCCTCTTCCCCTCTCCCCCTCTGCTTCCTACAGATAACCCTGTCTAATATAGATTACAGTCATTTTAAAACTTAAAGCATTGAAAATAAATTTAATAAATAACTTGTAAGAATTTTACAACCAAAAGAGAAAATATTGCTGACCGACTATAAAGGACCCAAATACATGAAGATAAATTGAAAGACGATTGTGACCTAACAGGCAATACAGAATCGCTAGAAGACCAACAAAAGGAGTGTCTCTTCCTCTTAAACTGACAAGAGACCTGAGGGAAATTACTCCTGAGAAGGTGTGTGGATCCTAACTACTGGCAAAGACGGTCAAAATAGTCTAAAGAAGTCGATTTCCTCTGCATACACTGCAAAAAGGACACCAAGTTCATGTCAGAAAGCAATCTTAAGGTTGCTATTCTATTCCCTCATAGATTCAAGGTATTCCCAGTTAGAATCAAAGCAGGCTAACCTGAACAAGTGGGAGCTCACAGACCACAGATTGACCAAACCAGGTCCCCTGAACATGGGTGTCAGATGGAGCTTGGGCACTCTATGGGACCACTGATGAATGGCCTTTTTGGAGCCCATTGCTATGGAGGGATATTTTCTCAGTTCAGATACATGGGGGAGAGCGTCGGTCCTGCCTTAAATGATGTGACAGATTTTGATGATCCTCCATGGGAGGCCTCACCCTGAGGACTGGATGGAGGTGGGATGGGGAGATGGTGGGGGGGAGTGGGAGAATGGGAGAGAGAGGAAACTGGGATTGTAATGTAAAATAAGATTGCTTTAATTTAAATTAAAATTTTTTAAAAAAGAATCGCAACCGGCTTTTAAACTAGCAATTGAGTGATAACTTAAACTTACAGAAACACAAGAAAAAATTCTGAAAACAACATGAGAGATGAAAATCAAAGGACACACATGACCTCAAATGGTGAAAGACACAGGCTAAGATGATGTGGATTAGGGAAAGGATATGCAGACAAACCGATGTAGGAGCATGATAGAAATTCCTGAATTCAGCTTGCACATGTAATATCAAAGACAAAGTTATATTAAATCATACACAGAAGTTGATTTAACATGTGTCATAAAGAAAATTATGAAAGCTAACCCAACAAAGGTACTAGAAAAAATGTAGGAAATTTTCACATCCTCAGGCAGGCAAAGGTTTTTACAGAGGCCACAGAAGGCATAAGCCATAAAACAAAAAATTGAAAAATTGGACTTCATCAAAAATAAAACCTGCACATTGGGAATGGCAAGAAAAGAGTAGAAACTCCTGGCTGTCGTAAACACAAAACGTGACAAAGGACTTTAGGACATATGCAGGTTCCTGGGACTCTGTACCATGACGGCAAATCATCCCATTTTAAAAGCTGACAAAAGGCAAGCACCACAGAAAAGACATCAACTGGAAGGCTGTTCAGTGGGTGAAAGCACATGCCTCGCAAGCATGGAGCCCTGAACATGACTCCCAGCACTCACATAGAAAGCCAGATGCTGGACATACAGGAGGCCTCAGCCCTGCACTGTAAGGAGCAGAAAGAAGTATAGAAGGAGCTTTCTGGCCCCCACTCCCTAGTCTTGCTGCAGATTCACTGAACAGGCCTACCTCAAAAGAGGAAAGCAGAGAGGGACACCCGACATCCTCTGTACAAGCATTCATGTGCCACATACACACACAGGCACACACATGCATGTATGCATGCAGACACACATGCACACAGCATTCATGAACCACACCCATATGCTGGCACACACATGGAAGCATGCATGCAGACATACATGCACACTGCACACACTCACACAACATTCATGCACAATACACACACAATACAGGCAGACATATTTTAAATGGTTTCTCTTTCCAGCCTGGTCCCACCACCCTTCTCAGCTCCAAATAAACACACAGATGCTATATTAATTATTAAACTGTTGGCCAAAAGCCAGATTTCTTATTAGCTAGTTATGTCTTAATTACTAACCCATTTCTATTAATCTAAGTATTTACACATGATGTTATTTTACTGGACAAGGTCCAGACCTGTTACTCTTTGACAGCCTACATGACAACTGTTCTTGTGGGCCCTCTCTGCCTACCTTCTCAAGAATTTTCCTTGTCTCCTAGTCCCACCTATCTTCCTGTTTAATTGGCCAAGCAGTGTTTTATTCATTAACTAATAATAGAAACATATATACAGAAGGACTTCCCCCATCACAGACACACACATGACATCACACAGGCACACACATGCATGCATGCATATATGCACATACACAAGCATGCATGCATTGCACACACATGGGCATGCACGCACCAAAATGTGCACACTTTCAAACACACACACACACACGACACACACATACCACACAATGTATAATTTTTTCAAATAATATATGCATGTAAGCCAGTGTATCCATTGGATATCAGTCATGACAATGGAAATTGAGGAGTTGGAGAGATGGTTCATCAGTGCACATGCTTACTGCTTTTGTAGAGGACTTGAATTTAGTTTCAAGCACATGGATCTAGTGGACAACAACGCCTGTAAATCCAGCTCCAGGGAATACAGTGTCCTCTTCTAATTCTCATGGCATCTGCACACATGTGCCCATACTCACCCATAGGCACACACATATATACATTTTTAAATAATAATAATAACTACATGAAAACTGGAAAGTGAAACCTCCATGGGATCACCCCACTGAAACAATTAAAGTGAGCAAGACTGACAGACTATTAGAAAGTCAGAGAATTGTAATGCACATACATGGCTAATAAAAGCAACCATGGGACCGTTGCCTTGGAAAAGACTTTATTTCCTAAGTAAATGTATGCCTTGCTATAATTCATCAATGCTACATCCAGGTATTTACCTGATCAAACAAAAATATATGACAGTAAGAACAGAAGTTTCTGTCCTGCCTGGTCCTGCAGCTGTTTAGCCCCTAATAAACCCACAGAAGCTTATATTAATCATAAACCGTTTGGCCAACGACTCAGGCTTCTTATTGGCTAGCTCTCTCTCTTAATTATTAACCCATTTCTTTTCATCTATGTATCTCCTCATGGTCTTGGCTTACCGGTGATGCCCAGAACTCTGGCTTCCTCAGATTCTCCTAGTCTGATTGCCCCACCTATACTTCCCGTCTGGCTACATCCTGCCTGTCCATTGACTGAAACAGCTTTATTCATCAACCAATAAGAGAACATATATTCACAACATACAGAAGGACATCTCCCATCATGACATAACAATTTGTACAAATGGCATTGGCAGCTTTACTTACTTACATTAACAAAGAACTAAAAATAATACAAATATACATAAACAAGAGAATGCAATTAAGCACTGTGGTACAAATCAACAGACTACTATTCAATTATAAATAAATTACGGATACAGTCAAGAACATGGAAGAATCCAGCAATTACATTAAACTAACACACAAATTGTATGATTCCATTTCTATGGCATGCTCAAACTGTCAGGGATTACAATGTACATCACTTGAATATGATATGAATATGTGATCATGATCACATCAGCCAGTATTACCCATTAACGGTAGAAGGCAGTGAGAGACTGGGAAGGGACAGAGGAGCTTTCCGTGGTAACAGAAATGTTCTCTGTCATTAAAACTATTTGCAAAACTGGGTGGTGACTTGAGATTTGGGCATCTCAGTGTGACAGTGACTGTAAATTATATTCTAATGAGCAAATAAAGAAAAGTTACTTTGTTCAACATCTGTTGGTACCTTCACAGAAGCACAGCATGCTTGCTGCTCATGCTATGTTGCCAAGTCAAAGCTGAGTCACTTCCTGAAAGGTTACAGCTCGTTAACCATACACATACCTTTATAATAAGTAATTGACATACTAAATTAGAGTGGTTAGAAATCCCAGCCACCTGAGAAGAAATCAGAGAAACATCACCCTTTACAATAGCCACAAATAACATAAAATATCTTGGGGATGACTCTAACCAAACAAGTGAAAGACCTGTATAATAAGAACTTTGAGTCTTTAAAGAAAGAAGTTAAAGAAGATAACAGAAAATGAAAAAAATTTCCCATGATTTTGGAGAGGTAGGATCTACATAGTAAAAATGGCAGTCCTACCAAAAGTAATCTACAGATTCAATGCAATTCCTATCAAAATCCCAGCACAGTTCTTCAAAGATCTTGAAAGATCAATACTCAACTTCATATGGAAAAACAAAAAACACAGGATAGTCAAAACAACCCTGTACAATAAAGGATCATCTGGGGGCATCACCATCCCTGACTTCAAGCACTACTATAGAGCTAGAGCTAAAGTAATAAAAACAGCTTGGTACTGGCATAAAAACAGACAGGTGGACAAATGGAATTGATTCAAGGCCCTGATATCAACCCACACACCTATGAACACAAAGAAGCAAAAAATGTAAAATGGAAAAAAAGAAAATATATTTAACAAATTGTTCTTGTATAACACTGTCAACATGTAGAAGAATGCAAATAGATCTATACTTATTGCCATGCACAAAACTTAAGTCCAAATGGATCAAAGACCTCAATATAAATCCATCCACACTGAACCTCATAGAAGAGAAAGTGGGAAATTCATTTGAATGCATAGACACAGGAGACCACTTCCTAAATAGAACACCAGTAGCATAGACACTGAGAGCAATAATTAATAAATGGGACCTCCTGAAATTGAGACACTTCTGTAAAGCAAAGAACATGGTTAACAAGACCAAATGGCTCCCTACAGAATGGGAAAAGATCTTCACCAACCCCACATCTGACAGAGGGCTTATTTCCAAAATATACAAAGAACTCAAAAAACTAGACATCAAACTACCAAATAATCCAATTTAAAAATGGGTTACAGAACAAAATAGAAAATAGAGAATTCTCAGCAGAAGAATCTCAAATGGCAGAAAGACACTTAAGGAAATGCTCGACATCCTTAGCCATCAGGGAATACAAATCAAAACCACTCTGAGATTCCATCTTATACTGATCTTATACTTAATGTCTAAAATAAAAAAACACTAATTACAGCTTATGCTGGAGAGGATGTGGAAAAAGGGGAGCATTCCTCCATTGCTGGTGGGATTGCAAAACTGGAAGTCTTGTGGTGATTTCTCAGAAAATTAGGGATCAACTTACCTCAAGACTGTGCAAGCTTAAATCTGGACAGTCCTTTGCAAACTTCACCACTGTAGGTCCTCAGCCTCTTCTCCTCAACCGCAGGCTTGCTCAGGACACTGCACCCCAATTTGGATTTGATGCTTATCTGGCCAGGAGCTGCCCAGCTGTCTTTGTACTTCTTAGTGACTTATTTTAAATAGGTTTTCTCTGGGGATGAACCCCTGATAGACTATCCAACCTCAAGTGCTCAGCCCTAAAAACATGTATATACAACATGGGTATATTTATTGAGTTATATATGTGTGTTTATGTAGGCAGGCAAGTAGGCAGGTATATAATCTACTTAGTTATATACATATGTATGTAAGTAACAATATTAACTGTAGAAGTGGAGGCAATGAGCAGTCTATGGGGCCTCTGGTAGTGGAATAGTATTTATCACTAGTGTATGAATGAACTTTGAGAGTCCATTCCCCATAGAGGGATACTCTCTCAGCCTAGACACGTAGGGGAGGGTCTAGGTCCTGCCCCAAATGATGTGACAGACCTTGATGATGCCCCATGGAATGCCTTACCCTCCCTGGGCAGCAGAAGGGGGATAGGGAGTTAATGGGGGATATGGAAGAATGGGAGGGAGAAGGAACTGGGATTGATATGTAAAACAAGATTGTTTCTAATTTAAATTACAAAAGACAACAACACTTAAAAAATAAATGGAGGCCATAAATTTAAGGGGGATTAGGAGACACTAGAAGATTTGAAAGAGAGGTAGGAGTGAAAATGCAGTACTCTTAAATAAAATTCTCAAAAAATAAATTAAAAATGTATTTAAACTCTGACTTTTAAAGGGCAATTTATCAAAATCATATTTCTTCTTGTTATGTAGAAATAAATATCCCATTATAATTTTCAAGATCCTGAGAGCATAAACTTCTATTCACTGACAGACTAACTCAAAGTGCCATTCCAGTGTCCCCATTTCCAGGGCTGCATGACAACAGTTTGCATGTGCTTGCAGAACTGCTATACTGCCCATCAAACAGGAAATTCAGAATCCTGAGCATCTGAACACCCTGATACAGGCTCAACAAAAGGTCTCCAAGTACTTTCCCTCAACCTAAATAATGTATAAATTTAAACAAAATTAAAACAAGGATAGCTGTGATCACAAGAGCAGTGTTTAGGCTTTCAAAAAGCTGTTTCACAAGAGTTATTTATCTGATTTTAAAAAACAATGAAGTTAAAACAATTAGTTAATTCATTCTCCACCAAACAGAGGCAGGCTGTATCTCATGGACTGAGCTGAGTTCTAATTCCTGTACCTGAGAATGTGAATGTATTTGAAAATAGGAGCAAAAGGTGCCACAGATGTTCACAGTTGCCCATCCTGAGAGAATACGTGGCCACAGCAGAAGGATCTATCTATCTGGGGAAATGAGGATAGGATTCTTATTTTGACAACAGCATCGCTCTTGATATTTGTTAGGGAATCTTAAATTTTTTGAAAAGTGATGTTGAAAGGTTTTCACAAATTCTCAGCATTCAGCATCCAGATGAGGTAGAAAGAAGGACAGGTAGTCAACACAATGAAATGTGGAAATAAAATAGCTGGGAAAATAAAGGCTAAACAACTCATGCACATACCCAAACTGTGTCTGTAAAGGAGTTTCCCATGATCCACTAGCACTGCTCTGGCTGGTCACATCCAACCTCTCCTCAAGTTTCTTGTCCGAGAAATAGCCAATACATTCAAATTGAGTATTAATTAAAATTTTACTAATATTTAATATATACAAAATACTGCATAAAAACAACATTCAAAGAGGACTCAATGTATGGCAGATATGTCATGAGGCAAAAATCTTTGCTAGGAACAAAACAAAGATGAAAACTGCTAATATAAGCTAAAATAGACATTCTGGTCAATCACATTATATAATAGGTTAGGGGAGATAAAAGCTGACTACTACCATAAAAAGAAACAATTTAATTAATTTTTATTTAAATTAAAAACAATCCTATTTTGCATATCAATCTCAGTTCCTTCTCCCTCCTGTCCTCCCATTCCTTCACTAATCCCCCCATTCTAACCTCCATCCACTCCTCAGGGAGGGTGAGGCCTCCCATGGAGGATCATCAAAGTCTGTCACATTATTTGGGGCAGGACCTAGACTCTCCCCTGTGTATCTAAGCTGAGAGAGTATCCCTCCATGGGGAATGGGCTCCCAAAGCCCATCAGTGCACTAGGGATAAATACTGGTTCCACTGTCAGTGGTCCCATAGACTGCCCAGGCCTCCCAACTAACACCCATGTTCAGTGTGCCTGGTTTGGTCCTGTGTTGGTTCCCCAGATGTTAGACTGGGGTCCGTGAACTCCCACTTTCTCAGGTCAGCTGAAAAGAAACAAATTTTAATAAAAGTAAAACACAATGAAATATTAAAGATAATTATCTGAGTTGGTAAGTTCAGGAGAGAAATAAAGCAGGCAATAAAAGCACTTTCAGAAATGAAAAAAGAGGAGGAGACATAGAAAATGGGATTGATGGATGTGAACAACCTGAAACACGATAAAATATTGTAAGAGACTAGAAGAAAAAAACGATAGCAAACAAGAAAGAGACAAAAATAACAAAGCAAGTTAAAGACAGTTACAAAATAAATACTAAACATTAGAGTCTTCAAACTGAAGGATCTCTCAGCAGACGAATGACCACACTCTGTGATGCTCACTAAAGCACTCCTCGGAAAACACACCAAACTTCAGAAATGAAGAGCAAAGTCTGCCCAGCTTATGGTGGTTCAGAAAGCATAAAAGATTCATAAGAGGAAGGAGCGTAATAGAAAACTTCAGTCAGCATGAGCTCTGAGTAACCACTAACCCAAAATTTTGAGAGAAGAAAAGAAACTAATGAATGTGTCAATGGCTGAATCATCAGTAATTATTAAGTAATATAGATTAAAACATGTTCATGCTTTTAAAGTATGAAGGTACATATAAAAATAACATGTCTAGTGAAAACTGGTGGCAGATAAAGGAGATGGGAAGAAAGAACACAGTCAAATTCTATTAGCCTGCTATGGTAGCACACTGGTTATCTCAGGTGCTTGGAACATGAAGCAGGAAGATTTAGTTCAAGGCCAAATTGGGCTACATTCCAAGACCCTATCTCAACAAAAACAAAGTCTAGTATTGCACATGACACATATTCAAAAAAAAAAAAAAACAAGAAGGCAAGTCTTCCATTCATGAATGCAGGGACAGCATCTTGTCTCAGACAATTAGAAAACCGGAAAAAGGTTCATTATAACATAGCAATGAGTAATGTTGCACTCATCAGGCTAGACAGCTCAACAGTAAAACAATATAAGAACAGAAACCACATGCATTTACAGAAATCCAGCGTGTGATGGAGATGCTCTGAAGTCAATTCAGTGAATGAGGGCATGTCAGCAAAGATTTCTATGACTATTAAGAAGGAAGAAAGGACAAGAAAGAATGAAACTTTTTGCCAAAAATTCAATTCTAAAGAACAAACAGCTTAAAATGAATACTGGACATTAATTCTGTGACTTGATGATTTTTAATGTTTTACAAACATTAAAAAAGAAATGGGTCTACAAAGAACTCTGATAAATTATGTTTCTCTTTATAAAATGTCTGTAAAGATTAATAATAAAGAACTGAAGAATTTTTTTTCAATTGACAGACTACAGCTGAGAATATTTTATAAAGAGCTACTACAATTCAGAAACAGGACAGAGTAAAAAGAAAAGTAGATAAAGTCGAATAGGATTTATTTTTCTTTTTGACTAGTAAGATAGCCAAGCGGTATAGGAAAGAAAACTTCATTTACAGGGAAGTGAAAATTAAGCTAAAATTTAAAGAAACGCCTGTGTCCCAACTCCTAGGCCTGAGGTTTGAGTTTAAACATTGCAAGAAGCAGTCACAACAGGGATGTACTTACTGTCTTGCAAGTGGAGCACAAGTCGGCACAACCTGGCGGGGCGGCTTGACACTGCTGAGGAGCTGAAAACGTCAACTCCTGAGTCACAGAATCTCTTCTGTATGTGGCTCAGAGCAAAGTGCCTTTCCACAAACCCAGCACCAGGAGGATGATGTGTATGACAGTCCAAAAGGAACAGGATGACCACCCCACGCTGCTTCTGAAACATCACACTGAACCGGTGACGACACACAGCAACTGCAGCGTGTACAGACATGGGTGTGGTCCGCAGACCACAGGGTGGCACAGAAAAGCAGACGCCACAAAGCAAAGTGATGTGTCTCCACTACTCCTGGTGACTAACGAAGGTCGAAAGAAAAGCCATCACAGCGCGAATGTTGGCGGTCATCTCTGAGGGATGCAGCAGAAGGCTGTCATGGGGAAGAGGAGTGGAGAGGCTGCTGAGTTGCACGTGAAATGCTCTATAATGTGACCTGTACAGTGTTAACGCAGGGTTGACACCATCGTCATTCCTCACATCATCCCGGGCCAGCTACAAAACTTGCAGTATACAAAATTAAAACGGTAAATTATTACTTAAGAAAACAACAAATGGATGGAGCAAAGATTCTGATTCAGAGGTGCCCACGTCTCGTGTTTCGCACAGCTGCTCAGACCCCCACACCTATCGTCCTAGACCTCACTGGCCTCAGCACCCAGGCTCCACACTAGGAAAGTGTTAGTGATACGATTCTTATCGATAGAACCCAAAAGCACAGAGGGTCAAGATCCTGTCCCTGTAGAGCAGGGGAGGGAGGGGGTGTGTAGATACATTTCACATTCTTGCATGCTTAGTATACTGTGTAGGTGCGAACATAAGTCTAGGACCAGAAGAGCATACTGTGCACCCTTGTGTTTGACAGTTCCTTGGGCATCGGCCTGAGCAGAGAGGTGCCAAGGAAACCTGAAGTGATGGGGATATTAAGTTTTCAGTTTAGATATACGACCGCCACTTACTCACCGAAATGTCCATGTATCTAAATATGGACCTGCATGTTTAGAGGCTGTTTTATAAATTAAGTGTTTATGCTTAAGATCATGGGCAATTAACTCCACAGCGTGCCAAGCAATTTAACATAATCGTCCTTGGCTATAATCTCGATGCCAATAGCCTCCCGTTCTTTGACTCTAGTTTCTTTCTGCTAAGCTGTGACTGGGGAAAAAATACTACATTTGGTAGGCTAATTTATAAAATCTAATAAAAATGTATGAAGTTACCTAACGCATGAGTTCAGATAGACGATAGGATAGACATGAAGTAAGCAGGTGTTCTACCTCTCATCAGGTGAGTGTGCAGTTTCGTTCCAACGTTCTTTGACCTTTCTTTGCCCTCTGTGCTTCATTCTGTTGTATATTTGCTATATGCCAAGTGTCATCAATACAGAAATAAGTGGTCAAGATCCTTGGGAGCACACAGTCAAAAGCTGTGCTCAAGAAACTACAAGCCATGGATTTTTATGGACACATGAAGGGTATCCAAAACTAAAATGTGTGGTAAGCTTCCCTAGTCAAAGATCTCAAAAGCTTAGTGAGAAAAGGGTATATAAAATATATTGCTTATGACTTTTTCAGACTGATTTTATATATAGGAATGATACACTGGGCCATATTAAATAAAATGTGCTAAAGTTTTATTTTACCTCCTCTCCACTTTTTAATGTGCTAGAGTTTACTACATGACAACTTTTCTGAATGTTACTTTTATTGTACATCAAGGGCCTAAGGGTGCTCTCTCTTGGTGTTGCCATAGGATGTATCAATGAGTTCTTTATCTACAATTGTAAAATACTTTATCTACAACTATTTAAAGTAATCAGCATCTGAAATCCACTCTTAATAACAATAGTAATTATTGGCTAAGTACTGTCTCCCTCAAAGTTTCAGAAAATTAGACTATGTGTAGGTAAAAAGCAGAGAGCAGACTTGAAGACATGGCTACTGTTGTAACGGTCTGAAGACTGTCTCCTTTCATCCCACCTGTCCCTGAGGGACTTGCTGAGCCCTTAATGTCGCAGAATGCTTCCCTCACAGCAGGAGCATGCTTGATTGTTCAGATTCTGGCACAGTAGGAATATTTTCTCACATTTTCTTGGAGAGGAGGAGGAAAGATCTCTTTTCAGATAATAAACTCTTACTTTTATGAAGTGCCTATTAAGGAGAGCCGTGAGAAATCATACCAGAAAAACATTTCTCATATTAAATTATTACATGTTGAAAGAACAATGCTAATTTCTAAATCACATTGCAAAACTGTATGTAACACACAATAACCATATTGATATTTGTGAGACTGACTGAAAAAGTTCACTGTAAAAATTATGCAAAGAAATGAGAAATATACTTAATAGTACAAAGACCAAAACTGTCAAAAAGGTAGGCAGATGCATATTACCTATTAGCTCATGATATTGCATGCTCTATAAAATGCTCAGCTTACAGCCCCCTCCTATTCTGAATCAGTTTGTTTTACTATATACTGATTGCATAATAATCAAATGGCATAGCTGTCATAAATACATATCATACAATATGAATGCATGTACATTTGTATAGTAAACTGGAATAAATATGGAAATTGGAATCAGAAGTATGATACTACTAGGGCTGGGGTGTACTTCAGTAATAGAGTAGATGTTCAGCATGTGTGAGGCCTTGGGAGTTTACCTACAGCATCATATATACATACACACATTCTCATATACTAAACATAGGCTGACACTTACATGGCTTAGGCTGGTTACAAGCTTCATATTCTTAGTTCCTCGTAAGAAACATTGGGAAAGTTAAGATTGAGCATGCATAAAATCTGAGAATCAAATTATGTATGTGTGTGTTTGTGTGTGCATGCATATATATATATATATATAAAAACAATCTGACAAATTATACTACCATTGTATTAAAAATAAAATTTATTGTGTTATAAGCATCTACTCTTTCGTTAATATTTTGAAAAATCATTATAGCAAAGAAAAACAAAGCATTTAAAATACATTAAATTTTATTTTTGTCAGACATCTTAGGGTATGGCAATAATTAAAATTATACCAATGAGTGAAAATAAGAAGACATTTGATAGTTACAGCAAAACTCTGGAGATGAGAGGTCATATAATTAACAGGGCTATAGCAATGACTGAATGTATTCAGATAAGCTTCATGTATCTTTCAGTCCACTTGTGGCTATATAGTAGACCCTAGTATAAAATTAAACGTATCAAGAATGGTTGTTGCACCCAGCAACTCCACTCTTAGGCATATATCCAAAAGATGCCCATTCATACAACAAAGATGTCTGTTCCACTATGTTCATAGAAGCATTATTTGTAATAGCCAGAACTTGGAAGCAACCTAGATGTCCCTCAACCGAAGAGTGGATAAAGAAAATGTGGTACATTTACACAATGGAGTACTATTCAGCAGAAAAAAAACAATGGAATCCTGAGATTTGCAGGCAAATGGATGACACTAGAAGAAACCATCCTGAGTGAGGTAACCCAGTCACAAAAAGAGAAACATGGCATGTACTCTCTCATATATGGATTTTAGACATAGATCTGGGGAGTGCCAGCCTACAATCCCATGGCCAGAGAGTCTGGGAAACAGAAACTTCATTCAGTAGCTGATGGAAGAAGAGGCAGACTCCCTCGGTTAAGTACTGAGCTGAACTCATGAAAGCCAGGAACAGAGAGGGAGGACTGATGACCAAAGGGATTAAGACTGGGCTGGTTTAACCCCCAGAAACAGCTGACCTGACAAAGGTTAACTCTTGAATCCCAAACTGATGCCTGGGAATCCAGCATGGGACTGATCAAGACCCCCTGAATGTGGGTGTCAGTGAGGAGGCCTAGGTAATCTATTGACCTTGGGCAGTAGATCAGTACTCACCCCGAGTATACACATGGACTTTGGACTCCCATCCAACAATGTAAGGTGCACTCTCACCCTGAACTCTTGGGGGAGTGTCTAGGCCTTGCCCCGGATGAAATGACAGACTATGGACACCCCCATGGAGGGCCTCACCCTTCCTGGGGAAATGAGGGGATAATTGGGGGGTTTGGGGTAGGGCACGGGAGGAGGGGAGGCAAAGGGAGAGGGACCTGGAACTGACTTGTGAAGCAACCTCGTTTCTTATCTAAATTTAAACTGATAAATAAATAAATAAATAAATAAATAAATGGTTGTTGCTATCTATTTTATACTTCTCAAATGAGTAGAGAATCCCTGACACTCTTCTTTGTCTTTGTTGTCTTTATACCCTACAGGAAAGTCAAGTCAAAGAAGGTGACTCCTCCTGTCTGACATCTACCACGCCAGATGGGCATTCAGAAGGGGTAGATGAGGGACGCCTTTCAGCACATATGGGTAGGTGGGGGATAATGTAATTAGCATTGGAGAAAATGAAATGGATATGTTGTGCAATTAATCAAATAATAGTAGACTTAACTATAGGAAACATATGAGCTTGTGTTGCTACAGGTTTTTAAAGATGAAGAAGCAAAATCTTGAAATAAAAACAAGCTGGAAATCATGGTAGAGAGAATGCAGAACATTAACAGGAGAATGTTTTTCTCTGAGTGTTCTTAATAAGGCTGTATGTATGTATTATAAAAATGAAATATGCAAATTGTTACTTATCTGAATGCAATATAAACATAATATAATGAAAGAGCTTGACTATTTGAAATTACCTTTGCTGCCAACATAACTCATCATGAGGTATTCTTTATTGACTGTCCTAACAAAAATGTCATTCATCTCACTGGAAGAGAATTCCATCATATTGATAAGACAATCATACCATACATATTCATATCTAGAAAGCATCACACATATGCACATACAAACATACAGAGGTGAGAACCTACAAACATATACATAAAAATAGAGAAAGAATGGGAAAGGTGTGGTTGGGCATAGTTTGTAAGCAGAAGTTCTAGACAAACAGGAAGAAGTGTGAGCCATGAAAACAAGAGCCTCTCAAGGGCATGAGACCCCTGTGTAATCTGGCTTTCTTGTGTTTATTAACATACTTTTGTGTTATCCTTTAATATTTAACCAGGGCTTTTAGTCCTTAGGTGGTGTCCACTTTCTCAGAAAAAGAAAGAAACAAATAAAAACCTTGAAAGCTATATTCTTTGCAACAGTATTTTCCATTCAGAATGAAAGGAAATATTTGAGCTCCATGTGTGTAAAAATTATTCTAATAAATTATATTACATCCCCTAATTGGGTTACAAAGATATAATAAATGGTACAACTGATTTACAAAATACATAAGCTGGAGTCTGGGGGCATGAAATTATGAGCTGGGTATGATTACTGGTGAAGTAAGTATAGACAGAGAAGAAATTAAAAACTTGATCTTTTTAAATACCAAAACTCCTCATGGAACTAATTTTTAAGAGTTGTTGAACTTTATGAGGTGCCATGCATTATCAGTAGCATTCTTCAAAGTAGAATACTGGAGGTGCTATCTAGCTCCCTATACGATAACATGAAAGAACACATATGGGGTGATGGATGGAAAGCAAAATCCCTAGAGGAAAAGAGCTAAAAGAATTGAGAAGCTGGTGAATTAGAGATTTTATTTACCTAGATAGCAAAGCAGCTGAGAATGATGACAAGCAGTAGAGAGACTAACAAGGGTCCCGGGACTACGAGAAGATGGCACAAAACAGTAACTATTGCAAGAAACAAGCTAATGGAGAATGTCATTGGATGGCACGAGAGCCAAAGCTGAGGATTTTAGAAAAGAGGAGGGAATGGTCTGGAAGGAACAGTGATGAGGATCAAGGGGACACTCCTCCATCTCCAACTCTAGATGTAGGTGTTAAGGATGAGAGAGAAATAGCGCTACAGTAGTGGGCTGCAGAATAAATGCTCTCAAGACAGTCTGCAGTTAGTCCTAAAGTGTGTAGGGGACACTTTAAGATGATAAAAGGGTTTTTTTGTCATTTAATATGATTTCCGGCAGCACAGGGAACAGATTCCAGAATAGGGGAGGTGATGGTGATGTCACACCAGAAACATGGAGTTCCTGACAGTAGGCTTTGGCACTTACCAGTGACTACAAGCCCACATCCGGTAGAGGCTGTATCAGAGTTGTACTCAGTTATTTTCCCTGAGGGTCTCAAGACTGTGAATTTGGAGGAAATCAGTGTCCTTCTACTGTTAACAGTGTAGAAAAACTAAGAACCAAACACAGATAAAAGACACTGTCTAACCACCTACTCCTTTCCTAAATAACTACTTCATCCTTTCCTTGAGGACAACACATAAGAGACTTAGAGCACACAGAGCTGAAGGATCATCATCAAGTCACAGTATTTGTTATTTAGGGCAATGTGGGTTTTTTTGGTTCAACTCCCTCCTTCCAGAGTTTCTTTCGAAATGGTCTGTTAAGAACGCCTTTCTATTTTGTTTTAAACTTTCTTTTATTTACAGAACACCTTTCTAAATAAGAGTTTATGCCATGGTTCCACTCTCTGAGTCAGAAAGGAAAGAAAGAGCTTTGAAATCACTGGTGAAAGGGTGTTTGCTGGAATATCAAATTAGAAGTGGCTTATCAAAAGTACTGAAGTAGGAATGCAAAAGGGCAGATTGAAGGTCTTGAGCAAGATGACTACCATGACAATAGCCCAAACAGGAGTCTCAGGGCCACAGTGCTCACACTGTGAGGGTGACACTGTAAGGTGGCTCTTCTTGTAGGGTAGGTGTTGAGACAGGTCTTTGCAAACCAGATGTTTGCTCCTACTGTGCCTTTGAGTTCATTCATTTGAAACTGTTACTAGTAACTGCAGCTCAGTTTTGGTGAACATCAGATTGTGTCACACACCTCACAAGCATGCACTAACCATTGTCAGCTTGGTGTTATTATTAGCCTCTATGAATCTCCCATGAGGAATCAGTAACTAAGTAATTCAGTAATTCAGTAAGGCTTCTTCCACTTAGAAGCTAGAAGAAGCAGAACCCCAATATCATCATTACCAAGTGCTCTGCTACACCAATTTAAAAAGTGAGACTTTAAGGCATTGTAACCCCCTAGATTATACATTTAAATATCAATCAACTGGATAGAAATCAGAATCAATCTTGATTCATATGATCTAGTTTTCTTTCCTTTTTCCTACAATGAAAATGATGATTTATTAGTATTTTGGAAATGTTTAAGATTATAGGAAATGGCTGTGCACTCCAGAGGAAGCATGCCTGTATTCTTTGACTACTTGACATTGTTATTTAATCGACTTCAGTAAATGCTCCCTGTGATAACTGGAGACCTGTCTCAGCAAACAGACTTAAAATAACAATGGAGTAGATGCCCATGTCAGAAATATTTTAGAAAACATCATTAAAATGAACTTAAAAGTCATTCTAAAAAATATTTAGTTTTTCAAAAAAGATGCAATGCTATGAGTATATATAAATTATTTTAGAACAAAATTTAACATTTTTCGCATTTTATTTTACAAATAAATTGCTGGTTTCAAACCTTTAGACATTTCTGTTTTAGCTGCTTGTTGTTTTAGAATTTTTTATTTCAATTAAAATAATGGTTTAGCTAAAAACAAAAGAAAATTCAACAAAACTTCACAAGATGAAACATTGGTTACATATCTGCCCATATTGGAGATACATTTCATTTTAAAGGAGGAAGGAACTGAAAACCTATAACATTCAGAAATTATGGATTTATTACAATTTTTAATGCTTTCAGAACATGCAGCTTTCTGGTTCTGAATGCTGTGAGATGAGTGTTGAGATCTCTGGGATAACATGGATAATCTACTGAGGGTTTGGTTGTAAGGCATAAAACTGCCAACACATTTTAGTTAACTTAATGATACCATCACTTCAGTCCACTAACAGTCATTATATTTAAAAAAAATATTTAAAAATAGTATCAAGTATTTTAGTCCCCCAAATTGTATTAAGGCAAATAATTTCATGGCAGGGCTGTGGAAGGGTCTTTTGCTGGCATGAAGCTGTGGTTCCTTTAGGTACAAATTTAGGTATCTTAATATTTTTGTACTGGAGCAATTTTTAACAAGTCTTGAAAGTATTACGTGGTGGCTGCAATTCTGCTCTTTTCCATTCAGTGTCACAATAATCTGTGGCTGGCAGTCCCTCAGCAAACATTTTGTTTGTTTGTTTGTTTTTCGAGACAGGGCTTCTCTGTATTGTTTTGGAGGCTGTCCTGGAACTCGCTCTGTAGATCAGTCTGGCCTCGAACTCACAGAGATCTGCCTGCCTCTGCCTCCCGAGTGCTGGGATTAAAGTCATGTGTCACTAACGCCAGGCCCCTCAGCAAACATTTATAAAGGTCTTCCATCTTTTGTGCAACGCTAAACAGACAATGGCTAAGCCTTTGTCTAGATAGTCTTTGTATAAGTAGAAGAAAAACATAACAGCCTGAAGGTTAAGAATATGACTAACAGCTCATGGACACCAGACTGACAGCTAAAAGGCCAGCATGGGATTGATTCAGATCCCCTGAATGTGGGTATCAGTGAGGAGGCCTCAGCATTCTTTGGGGCCTCGGGCAATAGATCCCTGGCATCCAAATGGACTTTGGGAGCTTATTCCACATGGTGGGATGTTCTCTCAGCCTGGACACATTGGATATGACAGACTTTGGGGATTCCCCATGAAGGGCCTCACCCTCCCTGGAGAGTGGAGTTGGGATTGGGTGGGGGATTGGGGACTTGGGGGGCTGGGAGGTAGGGAAGGAGGGGAGGAAGAGGGAGCTGGGATTGACATGTGAAGCAAGCTTGTTTCTGATTTAAATTTAAAAAATGAAAAAAAAGAATATGAGTAACAAGTTACAAAAAAGGAAAACTACAACATAGTTTTCTTAGGTCAACATCCCTCCTGGATCTCCAAGATAGTCTCTAAATTCCAAACTTTCTGATTGTACTTAAGGGACTTTAAAATACATATGTATCTTCTTTTGAAGAAATTTTATATATTTTGAATAAGTAACTTAGGATGATTATTACTGAAAAACCCCTTTAAATTCTAAGAATTCATTTTCATAATTTCCCACAACATTCTATATTTACACACATTTTTAAAAGATCCAACTTCTCAAGTTTAAATAAAGTAACAGAAATTCTCAGTAGTTGTCCCCCAAATCTTTTATATTTTGATATAGTTTTTAAAATGAAATAATAAACAAATGACTTTGTTCAATACTAACTTTTGCTTTACATCATGAAAACCACTACTGTGCCTAGCATTAGCCTAGTGAAACTCACCAAGTTCTCTCAGAAGTCCCACAGAGGAGGTCATACTTTGTAAAGGCAAGCCAAGATAGGAATGGAAGGGTTCCAACATTCTGTTTCCAAAACACAGAGTTACAACGTGAGTGAATCGGTCTCCCCTGTTTTGTAATTGAGCCCCCAAGCCTAATAAACAGGATTAAATGCTAACCTGAGATACTCCTGACAACAGGACTAGACCTGTGGCATCCTGGAGGTACTGCAGAGTGACTACTACTGAAAGAATAATACTAAATTTGCTGGTTCTTAAACGTGGACACAAAAGGAGGAACATCTCCTTTCTGAGCAAACCCCACCTAACAAAAATCAGGAAAGTAAGCATTGTATTTACTTTCCATTGTTTCACAAGAGATCTTAAATAATATCATTTTCCAAATGTTGCTTATAGAGATTTAAGCTCATCTGTTGGACCAAGAGTCAAGGGCCATATAAACAGTTTAGAATATATAAATCACCAAATGAAAAGAAAAATGTTCTCTAATCCCATCATTCGGATATTTTGCTAATTTTTGCAAACCTAAACTTTCTCATAGTATAAATTCAGAGTCTTCTGTATGTCTTGCCTGATTTCACCCTCCCAGCAGTATCTGCTACTGGATTTACTATTAGTGTACCCATTTTATGCATGAGGGAACTAAGATGCATAGGGGTTATGTAGGTCAGAATGTCCCAACAAGAAATAGGTGGAGCCGTGATTTGAGGTCAGGCAGTGGAGCTTCAGTAATTATATTACACTACTTTATTCTAACCTCATTTGACAAGATTAGCTATATAATATATTCTATACCTTTTCAATGCTTGGGTATGTATGTACAAATGAACTTTCTAAATAGTTTTTTTCACTTTTATATTATGAAAATCTTCATTAACATATATACATGCATGTTGTTATATTGAACTGTCATTTTTAATAATGTATGGATTAAATATACCAATATTTTATCAGTCTTCTAATGGATATTTGGGCTGCTCACATATTTTACTGTTTTTAAAAAAGCTCTCAGACCTTTGAGCCTTCTCATTTGTGCTGCTGTTTAATCACCTGCTTGGTGTAAGTGCCTAGAGATGGCATTGCTGTCTGGGTGTTATGTAAGTGTTACATGGCTTTTACTAATTAAAATGTTTTCCTAAGTAAAACATTAGCATCAATGGGAGAAGAGGCTACAACCATTCTAATCACAGGTTGATATTAGATAGGCACTCAATGAAGAGTAAATAAGTTAGAAGTTGTTATAAACACATATCTCCATCATGCATTTGAAATATATCCATTGATTTGGTCAAGAATTGGGGTGATTCCATTTGAAATTCTAGGATTCATTTATATCCTACTAAAGTTGAGGCAAAATGCGCTTATTGGACAGTTTACTTTCTTGTATTTGGACCATGGCTAAGTATTTCTTAATCTTAAAATTAGGACAAATATTTTTTCAATAATCTCCTACTAATGAAAAACTGTAACAAAAATTGACAATTGAGCCCTTTCAGCAAAACATTTGAAAACCATTAAGTAAAAATTCTGAGATGTTTCAACACAGTGGAATGCTTGACAATATCCTAGCACTCTCGAGGTGAGATAAAACTTTGTTCTGTTAAAGGGGTGATCAGAAGACCTAAACATAGGTTTTCAAATACAACATAATAAGCACAGCGATGAAAAACTAGAGGACTAAGACCACGCTCACTTGCCTGAATTACAGGAGTGTGTTGACAGAAATGCAGCAGTCATTCCTTCAAATGCATCTAACTATTACTAACAACAACAAAAAAATCAGCACTAATAAATAGGCAGGTAAGTGAATTTTTTGGAATTGGAAAGTAACATTTAGACGGTATCCACATTACTCTCCTAGGACCAGGATTCTTATGCCTGATAACCTTTAATTTAAATTTGAAGATACAGTAAAGAACTTCACGTTCTTAAGCTTAAATGTGAAAACATGGAAGCATTCCATTTTATTTTGCTCTTTGCATGCAAAAATAGGAAAGCGTGGACAAAGATAAACACCATACATTTAGGACATTGTTTCACATTTCTTGTTTTGTAGCCAATTTATTTTCTTTTCTTCAATCAATATTTTTATAGTATACCTAAAAATGTTGTGTGTCACCTTAACCATAAGTGATTCCAAAGGAACCTTGATAGA
Source organism: Mesocricetus auratus (assembly GCF_017639785.1). Taxonomy (NCBI): domain Eukaryota; kingdom Metazoa; phylum Chordata; class Mammalia; order Rodentia; family Cricetidae; genus Mesocricetus; species Mesocricetus auratus. The sequence goes on along the minus strand of NW_024429218.1, from coordinate 2,707,819 downwards.
AAATACAGGACAGAAAAAAAGCTCTCCATAAGCCTCCCGGACAGAAGCCCTCCCAGGCTCTTGTGAGAAAGCCTGCTGGCAATCCTCTACCTGACTGACTGGCTGATTCTACTGTCTCCTTTCGGCTGCCTACAGCCTCTTTCTCTGTACTATATGGGGAACCATATTTCAATTAAAAATTAAAATTAAAAAAAACTCTACCTGATGCTTTTTTTGTTTTTTGTTTTTTTTGGTTATTTTTTTGTTTTTGTTTTTTTTGTTGTTGGTTTTTTTTTTTTTTTTTTTTTTTTGGTTTTCAAGGCAGGGTTTCTCTGTGACTTTGGAGCCTGTCTTGGAACTAGCTCTGGTAGACCAGGATGGCCTCAAACTCACAGAGATCAGCCTGCCTCTGCCTCCCAAGTGCTGGGATTAAAGGCGTGCAACACCACCGCCCGGCTCTTCATGCCTTTGTTTTAAATCTACTAAAACACAGGTTTTCAAAGAACCTGAACCTCCACATCCCCAATGCTTACTTGCCTTTCCCTCTGTGTTCCCATTACACTCCAACATTAATGAGATGAGGCTAACTGCTAAGGCAGGGACAAGTTACCAGCATAAACTAGCTATAAATAAAGACAAGGCAGCCCGAGTGGATTGAAGTTCAGGCTTTATGTGCCCTAGGCTGTCATTGAAGTACATATACCTGCTCTTAATTTCAAACAGGCTTGATCTTCCTCATTAAACGGGACATGTTTTCATTAAAAATGGGAACTAAAGGTGTTAGGAGACCTTTATCTTCCATCAGTTGTAGGAGAAACAATTCCCTGAGAAGCAGTTAACCCTACTGAGAGACACAACATAATGAAAGACATTATTCCTGCCCAGATTTATCATTAACGGGTGCCCTACTTGTCCCTAAATCACAATTAGTGTTCTTTGGATTACAGGCTTCATATAAATAAAGAAGTATTGTTAAATGTTATCTTTTCTAGTTATTAAAAGCTCGCTGGATAATCTAAACTGCTTAACTGCTTTATAAGTAGTCTTTTCACAGCCATGACCTAGTTAAGCTAGCCTGGATCTTAAGTTAAATTGGGTAAAGATAGTAAGGGGGAAAATTTAACTAATGTTTCAATTTAATAATTTCTTCCCCTATCATGAATAAAACCAAACATGTTGCCCTGGAATTGTGCACACTTTCCACTTGTTCAAATCTGAGACTTGTAATAAATTTAATCAAAGAAAATTGTTACACTGGACAAGGATCTTCCAGTGCTAAGCTTAATTTGTGACACAAATTTTGGAAGCCAAGATACTCTTTAAAGCAAAATAGTATCTCCTCCAATTTCTATTACTTTTACATTGTGTCGATTACTGAATTTTTCTTAACACATTGTGTCAATGAACCCCTATAAAATAAGACATCAAAAGTTGTTTTAACAGAGGAGTATTTACATTCTACAAGTTCTCAAAAATATGTGTTTAGGGGCTGTTGGAGGTTTTCTCTAAAGCCTTAGGGCCAACCCTCATGCACACCCTTGTAAAATCATCTGGAAGATATAGACTAATCCAGAAAAATAGCTGACTCATCTCCAGATACTTTGGAGAGCAGAAGCAATGTTCCAAGTCCCTGCATTCCAACCATGTTCTGTGGAATCATCCTTACCTTCTGTTAGAGAAAGACTAACCTTTAATTATTAGATTTTAAAGGGAAAATTATAACTTATTCTGCTCTATAATTGCTGCAAAGGAGTTATTAAAATTCCAAACTTATGTAATATTATCATAAAATATGGCATTTTTCTCAAGAAAGACACAAATTGGATTTGAGCTTATGCACTGTAAAACCCAGATGGTTTGCTTAGCTACTCAGACATCCTCCAGTTCAAAAGTTAATTGAACTGAAAACTAAAATTTTGATAATTGATATGCTCTGGGACTAGAGTAGAAAGATAAATTAGCCTTGTGCATGGGGTGTTAATGGGCATGAAAAACCATTGCAGTTGGTGAGAGAATATTGGCAAAGAAGAAAATCTCTTTCCTTTCTCTCTCTCTCCTCTCTCTCTCTCTGTTTGTCTCTGTCTCTCTATTTCTCTCTGTGTCTCTGTCTCTCTGTCTCTCTCCCTCTCTCCCTCCCTCTCTCGCTGTATCTCTGGTTCCCTGTCTCTCTCTCTCTCCCTTGTTTTCTAGGTTAAATAATTCCACATTACCTGGATTTCTTGAAGTACAGCTGCTTTTCTTTCTCCATTTTCTTACTCACAGATTCAATGTCAGTCATTATTTTACCCAGTTTAATTTTTTCTGAAATTAACAAAAAAAAAAACTTTGTACACTACTACAATTTCCAAGTTCTAAATGTACTTCTCAAATTTAACTACAAATTACAGGCTTTTTAAATAAGTGATACTGTATTCTTTTAAAAATTGCCAACACAAAGTTACTGATAAATCACATTTGAATAGTTTTTCCTTACACTCATCTGACTCTGATCTTTTGTAATTACTAAAGTTTGGGGCTGAAAAGAAATCCATAAATGAAAAGCGTACATCAAAAAGGACGTCTCAGAAAAACGCCCACAACAACATAGCACATTCCTGTGAATACAAAGGACGTCTGTGCATGTCACCATCATTATCTTTCCTATCATAAAGATTAGTTTATGTGGGGAGCTCTGCTGTTTTAAAATAAGTTAGCAAGTCGTTAGTGAAAACAAAGTCTCCTCATTTAATAGAGTTAGACTAAAGGTAAGCACACCATCACTTTTTATCTCCCCACTGAATAAGCTAAAAGCCCCAAGCATAAAGCCTGCTCCTTAGAGAAGCTGCAACCCAGCTGGAGTCTTCGAGTCAACACAGAATGGAGCACACTGAACTGAACTACACAGTTTAGTATGACGCAGAGTAGCACATTTGAGCAGGCGCTGAAAACACAGGGTTCTAGGAATACTGCGTAGTTAGAATTGACCGATACTGTGAGAACTGCTGGGCATAAGCTCTGTAAGTTCTAAAGTGAAAGTCCACTGAAGAAGCATCTTTTTAAAAATAAATCTGTTTGTTTGTTTATTTATTTTACATCCTGGAGGCGGTTTCCCCTTCCTCTTTTCCTCCCAGTCCCTCTTCCCACATTCCCCTCTGTTCTTACTTCCCAATCCACCCCTGTTAGTTTCTGCTCAGGAAAGGGCAGTCCTCCCATGGATATCAACAAAACATGGCCTATCAAGCTGCAGTAAGACTAAGCATCTCCCCATGGATTAAGACTGGGCAAGGTGACCCAGGATGAGAAGGAGAGTCCCAAAGGCCTGTAAAAGAGTTGGTGGCAACAACAGGTTCAAGGGCACATTATCAATTAACTTGGGCTCATAGGGGCTCACAGAGACTGAACTGAGAACCAGAGTCTGCATGGGACTGATCTAAGCTCTCTGTATGTATATTACATTTGTGTACTCAATCATGTAAGTAGGACTGCTTCCAAACTACAAAACACAAACAGTTGTATCCCCAAATTTCAGTAAAGATTACACAAGAAGCTGATGGCAATTAAAACACGTAAATTTGCAAAGGTTTGAAATTAGCAATGGGCTTCCCTGTCACTTCAGCCAGATCATAATACTTTGAGTTTGTAAACGTCTCTTTATTTAAAATCTTCCCTTTAAAGCAATGTTATAAGACTTTATGCTTTCAGTTTATAACATGAATTATGAATCATCTGATTGAAATAGTTGCAAAAAAGAGGATGCTAGAAATGAAAATGGAGGTGTAGTGAGGACCATTTGGGAATATAAAATAAAATTGGGTAGAAGGTACATAGGACATGAGAATGGACAATAAAATTGCCCTGCTCCCCTCAGGAGTAGCTGGAATCAAATATTAAGCTACCTGAAGTCAGTCCCCTACCCAGTCAATGTCCTTCATTCTGATTTCTTTTCACCAGTCGCTTTCAGGACCCTGTTTCCTCTTGAGTACCTTTAGTCATTGGTTATCCTCCCCCATTCTTTCTCTCCTTGACGACTTTCAAACCCTCCACTTCAATGGTTTGTTCCAACTATTGTGGCTACATTTATCATCTAGGTGTGTTTGGCTCATAGGTTTTGTTTTGTTTTGTTTACCTTGCCTACACAATTCTTGAGTTCCAATTTTGAGTAACCAAATATCTTTGCCTCAACCACATGGCCCTCTCTGATTAACAACAGTAATGTCTACATGGGAAAGCATTTCAAATCACTCCCCTTTCAATCCCTTCCCATATTCAATAATTCATTAAACATTGCCCACCCTTTCCAGTTTATATTGCCTGCTACAGGCCCTTACCATGCTATCTGGAACCATAAGAGCTTCCTCGGTTGGGCTCCCACCTAAAACCATGATACCATCTAATCTACCCTCCACACCTTCTACAACATCTCCTTTCTAAATTCTGAAATTCTGAATTATCATTGTGTTGTTTCCTAATATAATTTCACAGTAACTAGAGAACAGTTTATCTAATTCTAGATCACTGAAATGTACTAAAAATGTCTTTTTAAAAGATATTTAAGTATCTACTATTAGCTCTTGCTCAAATCACCCACTAGGAACATTGTGTTGTGATTCTACTAGGCGGTCATTTGTAAGTTGGCTTCCTCGGAAAGAGAAAAGCCATTCCTCTTTCCTCTCATTTTGAAGACTGCTCTGGACATATGAATTCATTTTTGCTATTTGGACCACTATTCTTCTCTAGGTTCACAATACCAGAATTGGCAGATCGGAGCCAAGCCGGCTCCCACAGCACGCTACCCATCCTCTGTGGTCTCTCGCGGTTCTGGCTTGCTGCCCCGGCACTATTTCTCCTCATTTTGTTTTCCCTGCTCCAGACGTGAAATGGGACAGGCATGAACAGTGGTCATTGCCTCTTCTAATATACTTTCCCCCGTTCTCTAGCTAAGAAACTAGCTAGAGAAGTCTGCTTCTCGTTTCTACTAAAAACAAATCAATATTTTCTCCTGGTTCCATGTCTCCCGTTTCTTCTCTGCCTCTGTGCTCCACTTTATCGATTTCAGTTATTTCTATCCTTTTCCTGATAATTTATATATCTTTGGTCTCTGTGAATCTACTTCTACTCAGGAAAGGTAACTCAATCTCACACCTGGTGGTTTCCTTCCTTATGAGTTTTAGCTTCTTACACTGTAAATTCATATTCTATACATATAGATACTTTTTACAATCAAATATTCCCTAAGAATGAGAATTATTTACATATTTCATAGAAATTTAAATTTCTACCCTGACCTTTGTAAAGAATACGTATTCCTCCCCTTCTCCCTGCAAAAGAACTACTGGTTGTACTATGAAAACAGTCTAAAGGTTTAAAATAAATCAATGTGTTAGTGGGATGTAGTTTTCTAAAATCGGTTTGAATGACTTAGGAACAGGTTGTAGTGAATGAGACTGTGTCTTCCATCTCAGGTGTCACCTTTCAGGACATTTTAACAGAGGAGATGTCAAGTGATGAAAATGAGGGAGCTGCAAGAATTCTGAAGTATCTTCAGAGGAATTTTTGAAAATGTTTCATATTTGTTAGATAGGATCTATTTGTCTAAAAGTGAGACCTTATATACAGACCAAAGTAATATTTCATGGTTTTCTTTTTCAAGACCCACTACTTAAATTGTATTCCATTTTATATGAAGTAATTATAATAAAATTTAGATCTTAAAAATGTTATAAATTTTATAGACAGATTCATTAGTCAAGAATGACAGATTGTGATTTACTGACATTTCACATTCTAGTGTGTGGGCTGGGTGGATGTCATATGATTTTCTACTGTTAGAAATTCCAGCACATGTGTGTTATGCAGAATGTCAATTCCCCCACTAGATTGTGAACTCTTTGCTGCTTTCCTGAGGACAGTGATTGTTTTCATACATCTCAGATTATTCGGTCAGTATTCAACATAGTTGCTGAGTGACTACAGTATGAAAGGCAGTCTGGTAGGTACTAGGAATAAAAAAAAATAACCTTAGGTTTCAAGGGCTTTGTTCTGTTCAATGAAATTAATCACATGTAAACTGAGTGATTCCAACTGATGTGGTGGGAAACTATTTTCATTGTCTCATGAACACAAGATAGAGAATGAAATGTATCTTTTAACTTTGTAATTGAGCCAGCAAGTATCCCCTCATGAGAGAGCTGGGTCTTTATCAGGTGTGTGTCACGGTCAAAAGCTTAACACAACTTCTCAGAGGAAATAAGCATAAATTGATCTTTCCAGGACCACCCTCTCCAACAACAACAAATATGGCAACAGTACAGTTACCCAAATATGAACTTCTGCCCACAACTACTGAGGTTGTCGGGTGAAAGTGCCATAGAGTTCCCCCCTAGTACACAATCCCTGATGGCTTTCTCCAATTAAATTAAGATAGCAGTCTATAAGACTGTTTTCCTTGAGTGTCATGTTGTCATATATTATTATTATTGTTTTCAGAGGAAGGAATTCTAGCATCCGGATTAAAGACGTCCAAATGATTGACAAGTCATGGAAGTCAAGGACAGAGACTAAAGGCAGATTTATAGCTCTGTTCTCAGAAGGTATTTATCTGCTTTCCACAAATAATACACATGGTGCCCTTTAATACATCTCCTTCCATAAACTAGAATTGTCTATGTTTATTAAATACTTGCTCATCCCTTACCCCAGTCATTTGAAGAGAAACAAATATATCAAACACCATAATTTCCAAGATTCATGATTTCAGAGTCTCCTCCTATGGTATTGACTCCATTGCATGTGTGAGTAAGATCCACCTGATATGATACATCGCCTCAAGGAGGGTGGAAACCTGAGGAAACTGATAGAGACTCTAAATAATTTAAAAGTCCAATCCCAAAACATTATGTTTTTGTTAAACAGACATACCCATGTATACACAAAAGACATACATCTTAATATCAGCAAATCATGCCTTCCCTTCACAGATGGTATACATGAAGGTGCATGGGTGACTGCGGAACATTTAAGTCTTCCTTCACCCCACAGTTAACATGCTCTTTCCAGTTTAAACATATTTTAATTTTTGCTGCTTTCTCCAGTCACTCCTGAATTCTCATTCCTTTTGGTGCTCAAGTTATGCTCTATCAGAACACCTCCCATGCCTATCTCCCTGCTTCCTTCCACTATGGAAGGAATATGTCTTCTGTACCTGTGGTGGTTTGAATATCAAAAGTGATCCCCCACAGACTGATTTATTTGAACACTTAGTCATCAGGGAGTGGTGCTATTTGAAAGTATTGGAAAGATTAGGTTGTGTGGCCCTTTTGGAGGTTGTGTCACTGGGGTGGGCATTGAGGTTTCAAAAGTCCATACCAGGCCCAGTCTCTCTATGCATCAGGATATAGCTCTCAACTGCTTCTCCCGCAAGCACAACTGCCTGCCGCATGCTTCCTAACATCACAGTAATGGAAGCTCCCAATCAAACACTTTATTTTTTAAGAGTTCCTTTGGCCAAAGTGTCTCTTCACAGTAATGGGACACTGACTAGGATGGTGTCTTTGCACTGCAGTGGAACACAACAGCATGAGTTTCTTAACTCACTGTTATGTACCCAGTGGTCCCTCTGGTACCAACTCATTTGCTGGAACTTCTCTCAGATCTACAGTGTTTGAAAACTCAGTAAGTGCACAGAGTCCTGGCATGTGAGGTACTTAGGGAAGGAGCCTTAGCACTAAAGAGCTACAATCTGTTGCTTGATCCCCAAGTTTGGAAGCCACTTGCCCTTTCCAAGCACCCTGAGTACAAGTCTTCATATTCTGAAAATTAATAGCTGATACATCTGAGCACTACATATTCCATGGTGGTGTGTGAAATGATTCATTCGGTAATCAGAAGCCTACTGTGATTTTATCGCTTTTGCTTTCTGCTGATTCAGAAAATAAATTTATCAGACCTTGTTCTACCTGGCAGTACCCCTATAAATTTGCTAAGGACATCACTGTGGTCACCCTGCAGGGATTCATATTTCCTTCCCATAGTGTTTGAACTTAGGAAAATAGAATACTTAACTCATAACCCCAAATCCCTCTTAATATATCTCCCCAAATAAAGCATATACAATTCAATCTCAGAACCAGAAAAACTAGAGAAACACTCCAATATAAGTCCACAGTTACATTCAAGAAGTCAAGAGAGGGGATCTCATAGGAATCCTGAAATAACCCAGGCTGTTGCCAAGATGGACAACAAGGCCCTATTGAAGACAACACCTAAGAGCTGATGCCTACATAGAGCCTTCATTCCTACAATCCAGCATCTTTGGTAAAAGAAGGCACTCTGCACACTAGCAAAAGGTAGATACCAACTCAGCTGCAAATGCTTAGAGCTACAAGGAGGTCCTGACTGCCAGGGACTCAAGTACAATGGTGACAAATGACTTAAGGCCCATTCCATGAGATGGAACAATACCCAACATGGCTTGGGTGAGCAAGAACAAGGAATAGATAGACTAGAGACCTGTGGTAAAACCACATACTACTATTCTAAATTTTAAAAAAGTGTAACCATAAAATGACTCCTAACAATTTCTGTTGTACTCATGGAGCATACCCTGCTCAGCCATCACCAGAGAAGCTCCCCCCTCCAACAGATGGGAACAAATACAGGGACATTATGCAGAGAGTGAGAAACCTTAGAACACTGAGCCCTGGAAGTGATGTCTTTATCAAATCCCTCTTCTCAGAGATCAGGGAACAACACGGAAGAGGAGGTAGAAAGAGGATAAGAACAATAGGGGATAGCAGACACCAAGGGAACAAAGCTAATATGAAATTACAGAGACTGCGGCAGCATGCGTAGGCCAGCATGGATCTGCAACAGATCCTCTGTGTATATAGTACAACTACCAGTTTAGAGTTTTTATGGGATTCCTGAAGGTAAGTCAGGTGGGTCACGGATTGCTGTGCCTTTTCTTGGGTTCTTTTCCTTCTGTTTTTGCTTTGTTCAACTTCAGTGTGGTAGTTTTTGTTTTGTCTTATCTTTTATTGTTACCCCCCTTAGAAGCCTTTTTGTTTTCTATTTAGAAACAGAAAGAGAATGGATCTGGATGGGAAGGAAGGTTGGGGAAACTGGGAGGAGTAGAGGGAAGGCAACCATAATGAAGATACATTATGTCAGAAAAAATCTATTTCAATAAAAGAGATAATGTAAAAAAATACTTAAAAAACAAAATCGTGGGACTAGGGGGAAGGGACGGATCTCCCTAGGAAGGCAAAAGAAAACAGATACTTATGGATTGGCAATGAACAAGGAGGGGCAGGTGACTGGAATGGAAGAATCAAACAGGGAAAGGGAGTGAATACAGGGAGGGACAGCTAAAACCAAGAGCCATTTGGAGATCATAAGGAAGCCTACAATAATAGAAGCTTACTAAAATATATACATACATAAGGCAATTTAAATTAAGTACAAAATAATGGGGAAGATAGAGCCCCAAATGGAAAGCTCTCATCACCAAATGAAGCTTCCAGTACCAGTAATGAATAACAGCTAACCAAGTTCTTGCCCAAAGGGGTCCTGTAGTAACCCCAAACAAGCCAGGTTATTGCCAAGGCTATAATGACAGCAGGCCCTGTTGGTGAAGACAACATCTACACAACTCATTGAACAGAGAAGTTGAGCTCATGCCTATTAAAGCCTCACCCTCATGGTACTGCATGCTACCAAAGGTAAACACCCACCTGTGGGAATAACAGACCTTGGCCGGAGGCCCACTTCGCCATCAGCCTGGGAGAGGCAGCTGTAACTGGTAGAAAACATGTTTACCAAAAAACAATCCAGTGTCCATAAAAACATGTTTACTGGAACAATAAGTTTCTGATGATTTTGGAAGGGCTCGCCCACTGGAACACCCTGACCTTGACCTTTCCAATGACTAACAACTTCTTCCTGACCCACCCACCACTGCCTCTGGTGTCAGGGCATATATAACCAGCCAGGGTAAGAATAAAGTAGAACCTTCTTGAGGAGCCTTCTGAAAAGTCTTCTTGAAGTTTTCTTTGCACCACCGACTGGTCTCTGTGTCATCAATCCCGACACCCTCCGCACATTCTCGGACACAGGCTGCGCAGAGGGTGCGGCACCCACCTAGCTGTAAACCCTTCAGTTTACAAGAGTGACCTGCCTGCAAGGTCCTTTGGTGCAATTGTGGTGCACAACCTGTGGGAGTATCCAACCAAGATCTGGTTTGACGTAAGGCCCACTCCATGAAGCTTACCCAACACTGCTGGGGTAACCAAGAACTAGATATGCCATGGACCTAGTACAAATTCAAATACCATTGTTCTACTAAAATAGCCATAAAGTTACTCCTGACAACATTCTGCTATGTTTATCGATCCGTGCCTTCTGCACTCATCACCAGAGATGCTTCATCCTGCAGCAGATACAGAGACCCACAGAGAGACAATATTCAGAGAGTGAGAGACTTCAAAGCACTCAGCCTTAAAAGGGTGTCTCCATTAAATACCTTCCAGCGGAACTGGAGGTAGGAAGCATATAAGAGCCAGAGGGGATGGAGGACACGAGTGAATCCAGGCCTTTGAGATGCATCAGGGTTGGGGCACATGAATTCACATTGACTGAGGTAGCATGCGTAAGGTCTAGGGGCGTCTGCACCAGATGGAATCCTAGCGCTGAAAGGAGAAGTGCACATGCTCCCATCCCCAACCCACAAGCTGTCCTCAGCTGACAGCCACTTTCAAATGAATGATTCACTGTCTCCAAGGGCGTCTCACTGGGGAAAGAAGCCACTCGTAAGGACAGGGCCCGTGCGCAGTAGCAGATGGCCAACAGGAAACAAACTAAATGTCCTCTTTGTATGTTATTTTTCTCATGATATTAAGTTGGGAGATTTTGTTTTTGTTTGTTTGTTTGTTTCTTGTTTTCTGGTTTGGGTTTGGGGTTTTAACCATTCAGGTTCTTTGAATATATATTATGGCTTCTGGTTTTAGGCTTTTATAGAATTTCTGTGTGTGCAAACATGTATTTCTCTGCATCTATTTGAGATTCTTGCGCTTTTTCCTTGGTTCTTTTTCTTGTTTGGTTGCTTTGTCACATTCTGATTTGTTTGGTTTTGATTTATCCTATTTTATTTTATTATTATAGCTTAGATCCTATTTGTTTTCTAAGAAGAGACAAAAAGGCATAGATCTGGATGGAGGGCAAGTGGGGAGACACTGGAAGGAGTAGGGGGAGTGAAAACCATAATCAGATTATATTGTATGAAAAAAACTACTTTCAACAAAAGAAAAAATAAATAATAATTACAAAAAATCAAACAATCTATCCTGCCTCCGTTGAATAGTGTCTGGAAAACAAAACTGAGTCATGAGTGATAGATTGTTTGTTAAGGTGCCAACCAGATCCAGTTACAATCATGTCGGTGTGAAGGAAACAAAGGCATCTGTGGGTAGTCCAAGATGCCACCACCCTTCATCATTAACTGACATAGGAGGAAAATACTTATTTACAATTGTATTTCCCACAGCAGATATTCAGAGGGGAGAAGGTGGGGCTGTTAACTTTAAGGGATTGGAGGAAAGACTGCAAGCTCTGTTTTTGTTTAGTCTCTGTAGCACTCATCAGGCTGCATCCTGCAAAGGGGTTGCTGCTTCTCTTGCATGCACACGTTGGATCACTGTGCAATGCTGCGTGATGTGTCTCACACGCTCTGGCACTTCCATTTCATACTTCACAGTTTTAGTGTCACTTTGAGGTTTGAAACATTTCACAGTTATTTGCTATATGTGGGTGCCAATTTTTTTAAAAGAAGCCTATATCACTAAAAAAGTACTGCAAGAATATAAAATAGATGGGTATTTCTGTCACATTAGCATTCAGAACTTTGTCATGAATCAATTCAGTTTTATCAAACTCTGATTTATATTTTACAGATGTATTATTGCATATATTTATTTTTCTTAACACATATAGTTATTATAACATTAAATATAAACCTTTATCCCTGTAGATGAGATTCTAAAATTAAAAGAAACTGAAATGCCATGATTCTTTTCTAGTCTTACAACTTACCCATATGTTCTTGCACAACAAAGCCCACAGCACAATTAACCATCTGATTTGATCCGGTATAACACTGGATTTCTACATACATCTCTCCATGACCATTATAGTTTACTGTGCTAAAGTGAATTTATTTAACTGAACAATAGCACACATCTACAAGACAACATTCATTGAAACTGGTATTTTCACCCACCCTTGGGAATCACAGGCATTTCTCATGAGTTCTTGTAGGACGACAGCACACCTGAGGATGGCCCGCACTCTCTGTGTGCCCTGAGCTTTACACCTCCAATGCTTTCCCACAGCGATTTGGCATCTGACCACCTAAATTCTGCACGTCTTTCTCACTCACTACCATTCTGTCCAGCTGCCAAACATCAGAATAAGATGACTAACAGTAAACGTATTAGGGTCCTTGAAAAGGAGGCTTTCACGTAAGAGGCACACCTAGGATAGACACCTGTTGTAAGTCAAGCACCTATACAGATTTCCTCCTGTTCCTCTCCTTACTTTCCAACTTCATGCCACCTCAAGTTCAAACATCTGGTTTGTTTCATGAAAAATGGGAAATGAAAGGTTTCAGAAAGTACGATAACACAGCAGAAAGGGGGCTAAGCAAACGCAGATAAAAATCAAGCAGTGGCATTTTCCAGCATGCTGTGGGTAAGAGTCTAGTGTCTGAAAGTGTTTCCCTCTGACAGTTCAGAAGAACTTCTCCTTCACAGCAGCAGGAAGGCATGCTTTCAGTGCTGGGTATTATCAGTGGACAGTAAAAGAGTGTGTTCCCACCACAGTGTCTAGCACTCAGAGAGAAGCAAATTCTGACTCAGTAAGCTCACCAGCTGAGATGATTCACAGGACCTCTGCGGCTTTTACATAGCACACAGGAATTCAGAGTCATCCCAAAAGGCCTGGGTGGGATGGACTCTCCTGACACAACGTGAACCTAAGAAATGCCAGTCAAGACAGAATGCTAACATAGAATGCTGTGTTCTCTACCTAATAATCTAAATTCTAGCTTGCTGAGATCATATCAAAAAGGAAAAATGGTCTCTATTGCATTTTCTATTTGCAGTTTTGTCGTTAAGTGCATGCAGAATTAAATTCTTAGCAGCAACAAAGAAATCACTCAGTTTATTTATTTTAATGATAGGAGTACATTACCACGAAGCATTAATGTGATACTGTCAAGAATGGCCTGATTTAATTTGCCTACTTACATGAGACAGTCTGATTCAGATTTACAGCAGTCCTCAAGGAATGAAATTGTATCAAACAACCTCATAAAATTAACAGAAATTTCCCAAAGTAAATTCACATTAAAACAACACTTTCATGGAGGCATATTTAGGAATCAACTGGATGGGACTGGGTAGAAGAGTAGATCAAAATGATCACAACTCTATGAGTCCTGAATGTATTTGTGAATGGCAAAGAGAAACTTCTTTCTGTTAATAGTGAAACTGGACTAATGATCAGTTCTAGAGTATCAGGAAGTTTCCAAAAGCATTCAAATATGAAGACAATTCACAAGGCTTTGGCATTCCCTAGAGTTTTTTCTGTATGATACTGCTCTACTCGCTTTCCTATCTTCATAATGCCTTTCTCTGGCATGAGCAGAGAGAGGAAAAATCCAAAAAGACAGAGTAGAAGCTTCTGGTTTTAGAAAAAGCATTTTATACACTGTCATTACTACATAAAACCTTGAGCAGGTTACACACACACACACATACACTCACATACACAGTTGGCTAGAAATTATATTTATTTACCTTATAAATGAATGTCACACCTTTTGAAAAGAGCACAAATACACACTATAAGCAAAAGCTACAGCAGAAACACGAACAGAAGCTTCACATTTAATCAGGTATCATCTCATCCAGCTCTCAGGATAAGCACCTCCAGTTGTGACCATTGAGTTAGAACCTGGGTTAGCAAAACACTGTTTTTTGGAAGTACCCCCCACAAAAGTCTGTATGCTAAACCACCTGGCCTGAACCTGTGGAGGGTCATTATTTCTGGATATAGCTATAAGGTGATTTCCAGAAGAGATTACCATTTAAATGAGTAGACTGAGAAACATTATCACACAGAAGGGGAACCCTAAATCTCTTCTCAGTCTTTTGGCTAAGATCACATGTCCACCCCAAAGTCCCATGTTTTTTTTTTTTGTTTTTGTTTTTGTTTTGGAGAACTGCACGGCACTTCTCTGAGTTTCCCTGAACTTCTGCTCTCTCATTAGTAAGCAGACGAACTGTGCCCAATGTACACTTTTTTCCCTGTAACTGCAAATATGAGATAACAAACAACTTCATTGTTTTAACTCTATTTCCTAGAATTTTGTTCAAGCTATGGACCATTGGAAATAAAAAAGATTTTTCTAACCAAAAGAATGAAAAGATGTAGGAACATCACAGGCTGACAGAACAGAAATGCAGCAACAGACGAACAAAGAGTCATTTCCTGAAATACAGACAGATGTAAGTTAAATAGTGAAAAAAAAGCCCTCAATGGCATGTGGAACCAGCATGGCCTGAAAATTCTTTACCAACAAGGCTATCTAATGGAAACGGTATCAGAGCATGAAATACAGACTGTACTGTGGTGTCTTCTGGGTAACACACTGGTGATTTTAGCTATTTATCTAACCCCACGAAGCCTCACTTCTCATTCTCTACAAAGAGAAGAAATATATTTGCGCATAGAATTTAAGGTTATTACAATTTTCTCCAGTTCCCTAACATTAGAAGAGCCTGCCCACCGTGAATGATGCTTATCCCTGACAGTCATACTTGCTATGCCAACTGAGGAAGTTCTGTTCCTTTGCTCTGTACCCAGGGCTCTGCTTGGGGCTATGTTAGTAGCAAGCAACCTTGAAAAAAGAGGCACCACATTACCCGGCCTCGCAGGTCCTAAGGGACACCTGTGTCTCTCCATCTGACTATCAACCTAGTGAAGTAATGGACCCAAATAAATTGGTAGCCCCCTGCCCCCCAGGACCCTGACGCTGTAAGGAGAAAAGGTCTGCCATCAAGAGGGCAGCGTGTCTCCTGGAAAGAGCTTTCACAGTCGGAACAATTTGTCAGACCACCTTACAGCATGAGACCTAAGCCTAGGCAACGCAGGGTCAAGGGTAGTTTGGATGGGTTCATACTTTGGTCTGAACTGCTTAGATGACACTAAATGGCCCTCTATTTAAACTTTAACCGAAGATGGACCTGAGAGGCTAATCTGTCAGCAATCTCTTTGTGCCACTTCCCATTGACTAAATCTCCTTTTTCTGCTTTTTACTGTTAACTTGTCTGTTTGAATTAGCTTCTTGAGGATGCATAACCAAACCTGGATCATTGAGGTACAGTGTCTGTGACCCCCAAATTGGATAATAATCTCTCTTTGGATGAAAGCAAGCTTGCTTTCCAATCATCCAAGCTCAGGTCTCTCATCTGTAACACAATCTGCTTGGGTCCTTCCCACCTCTTCCAAAGGACTTTGAGGGCCTTGGTAAGTGGAGCTCGGTTTGGATAATTGGCAGCTAATAAGGTTCTTTTCTACGTGAGTCCAAGTTGTTTGTCATCTTCTATAGAAGCAGCAGTGCTGCCTCTTATCTTGTAAATAGGGTGAAGTCCTCGTGTCTGCACAGACCT
Organism: Mesocricetus auratus; assembly: GCF_017639785.1. Classification (NCBI taxonomy): domain Eukaryota; kingdom Metazoa; phylum Chordata; class Mammalia; order Rodentia; family Cricetidae; genus Mesocricetus; species Mesocricetus auratus. The sequence goes on along the minus strand of NW_024429218.1, from coordinate 2,692,136 downwards.
TGTGAGGGGGCTCAACAAATACATGATTGTAGGAGAGATGAAAGCCGGGAAACCACATCCATGCTCACTGGCCTTGCTTGGCAGATGATACCAGAGATACATGCTTTAATCTAGAACCAGGACAATCACTTCACTGCACTTGTAATCTTTCTTGTTCCTGGTTCTCACAAATGGTCATTTGCTGGGTTAGTCCACTGCACTGCACTCAGTATTGACGTTTACAGACGGCAAATGTCGCTGTCTCGCCACGCTTTCTTGTCTACCTGCATACAGTCAGAGCTTCTCTTACTCAAACTAAGATGGTGCTAGTCTCACCAAGGGTCTTCTGATCCTGCGTGAGTTTTGTAAGGCTGCCTGCCCCCAAAATCACATGTTATTTTCTTCTTTGAGATACTGCATTTGAAATTGTTATGGAAAAAAAGTAGAGAAAAAAAACTGGAAAATTGCTTCTTAAGACAGACAACAACTTGGAGTTTTAAGTGTTGTGTCTACTAGATTTTGTTACAATGTAAATATAATGTCAGGTGATTAGGGGGAAAAGATAAGTATGCCGATAAAAACCTTGCATGCTGAAAGCCAGACAAGCAGTAACACTTCTATCATAAAGCATTTTATGTGATAATTGCCTTTTAAGAAATAGGGAAAGGGTTATTATCACTAACAAAAAGGATTTTTAAAATGCAAATTTTTTATTAGTGTCATTTTCAAGTGAAGTAAACAGCTATTTGTAATGATTATTTCCTTGTCATTTTCTCAGCGATTCAACCTTCCACACATTTCATACTGTTGTTCATTTTAGGTAAAACAACTCAAATATCTTGACACACTTTCTTGTCTCACATTAGGAGTGATATTTCTCCACACCTAAAATGAGTCTCCACAAAAGATGCTCAACAAATCATGATAGGCAGTTTGTCCTCCAGTGGATTTGGCACTCTTTCCATCTCTGTCTCCACGCAGACTTGCCAATGGTGATACCACCAGACAGAACAGGAATTTGACTCATTTGCTACCTGTGACAAAACTCCAGGCTGAAAGCTGAGCAGTTCATTGAGTCCTGGCAGGATCAGAACCAAAGTTTTTGAAATAGAGGCCAGAACTTGGTCCTACTCTTAATTACGATACTTCTGTGGAAAAGTTCTATTTTCCAGGAAGCTTGAAGGCAAAAATATTTGTTGCAGTTGTTCCCTAAGAAGTTTATTAAGTAGTTAAGTTTATATTAAAGGCTGGAGTTCTCTGATATCCTTGGGTCCCACATATTCTAAATACGGATTGCATAAACACCACACAATTCATTTTCAGACAGGTTCTGGGTAAGCATTCTATACTGATCTTTAGATTTTCCACCCAGTGGGCACAGGTAGACAGCAATGCTACATAGATAGAACCTACAGACCTTTCTGCACAGCACATGTGTGCTAAGGAGTCATAAGTGACATGTCCAGTATTTTATTATTGCACTGTGTTTTCTCACAGATCTCTTGGTCCTTGTATCAATATAATCAGTATGTACTGAATTATCACTGCAGTTTTAAAAATTATGAAGCAGAACACCCAATATATTGAATAATTTGGCCAGAATCACACAAGAAGGAAACAGACCTTAATGTTTGATATTTGGTCCCTAAGTCCCAGGTTCCTTCCAAGCAGGTGCAAAGACTTTACAAAGTATCACACAGTTCATTACACTTCAATTATCACACAGGTATAGAAGGACACCTGGTCTGAACACTCACATTCCAGGGCTTATTGCTACTCCTCCTCTCAGAGGGAAACCTTTCTTTTTTTCTTTTCCTGAAATGAATGCTTATTTCATGTCTACAAATGCAAAAATGAGTATTTTATGAAATTTACTCTATATTTAAGAAAATAAATCAATGGCCAGCCACAAAAACAAAAAAATTCTTATAATTGCTACAAAAATATTGTAATAAAAAGCAATAATTTGAGAGTTTATTCCAGAAAGTCTAATGATCTAGACTGTATTTCTAAAGAAAATAAATGCCTAGAAAAGTACTTGATTTTATTGTGAATGCCGTGAAACTATCTAGACACAGTTAGTCTCACAAATAAATAAAATCCATGGCAACGGATTTGAACAAACCTGGATCCCAGACACTGCCCTCCCAGTTTGCCTTTAAACAAAAGATCCATTTGAAAGTTAAAGATAGGCAAGAAATGCCCCCAGGCAATATAAACCCAAGGCCTACCAGTGAGCCCTAGAATTTTAAATGTAGACATCTTTCCTAAATTCTGGTAACTCAGAGCAGTTCCATCTAAGACCCCGACCAGGAGCTCTGAAACAACCTTTATGGCCACTTAGGGCAGGTCATTACCGTATGGCTAGCAAGGAAACTGTACCCTCACTGCCTTTCCAGAAAGTCAGTGTCTACCACATCCCTGCTGCTCCTCCCTTTCAAGGAAACAGTCCGTGCTCCCAGGAGCTGAACTGATAGAAGACTCTCCCGATACAGGTAAAAAAAAAAAGCCATCATTTTCACAAGGAGAAAAACAGTCTGTCAGAGTTCATCCCAAAGCTAATATTCTACCCTTTAAAACAGCCATAAAACACCAGCTCTTTTTTCACTTTTACTAGCAAAAATAAATGAGTTTCCTGGGATTTCTCGAGCTCTCCAATCCATGAAACCATAACCCACAATCTTCGACACTCGCGTCGCCCCCCCCAGCCCACACACACACATAGACACACAGACAGACGTTTTTATGTCTTTTCTGGTAAATTCATCCTTTTTTTTATTAAGTTAGGAGCAGCAGCAGCGTCCAACCCTCTCTACCAAGCTGGCATATTCCCAGCCACCAGCACTCCCTGTTGTGCTGTCTCCAGACGCACAGGTCCCCTCTGTGAGGATCAACTGAAAGTGACTCTGCCACTGGAGAACACCCTTGGAAGAACCAGGAGAGTTCAAGTGCTGGTGCACACAGAGGATTGCATGCGTAGCTTTCATGTCACCTAAGAACGACCTTGCTCTCAATGCCATAGCTCTTCTGGTAACTTATCTTCTTCATGAAGCATAAAACAGACTCCAAGCAGCAAGCATTAGGTCAGTTTTCTGGGGCAAACTCAGGTGTAATAAAAACAGGTTCTCAACATCACATGACAATTTAGGAAAAGAGCTCCTCGACACGTACCCACTCCCAAGGCACGTGGAAGACCCTCAGTGCAAGCACCCAAGTACTCAATCCCATGGCAAGGGTGGAGCACAGAAACCTTTAGACACAGGAAGACCTCAACTTCTGATTCTGTGTTTCACCATGAGTGAGAGCTTGAACATTTCTCTGATGTTCAAGAAGCATCTCATCTTTCTTATCTACAAATCTCAACTAGTAATATTCGTATTTTGCAAGATTTGAATAGTGCAAGATGTCCTAGATGAAGTTATAAGTACCATAACCAAAATAGGGAGAAAGCTTCTGTCAGTTCATGAGTTACAGTCTGTGTTCAAGGAAAATCGAGGCGGGGACGGAAGGAGGGGCTTACTCTGCACTACTCTACTGTCTTGCTATCTTTCTTACACAGGTGAGGTCTGACTGTGTAGTCACCCATGTTACGGGGGCATCCGTCAGGTCCAGCAGACCTGTCCAGTCTGTACCTGAGGAAGGGAGTGCAGATTGAGGAAAGAAACAGGCTAGAGACACGAGATAGAGTCAGGAGGGCACCCAGTGATTACCAGGATCAGCCCCACAATTATTACTCAAAGCTCTCATATACCCCAATCAAAAGGGGGGAAGGCAAAAGACTTCCTTACCAAAATACAAAGAACAAGCAAGCCCAGTTACTTCTCAATACTCAAAACATTTGATAACCACACTCTACACATATCCTGTTGTTAAGGTAAGACATCTATTAGTTATACCTTAAGCCAAATATCCTGTTGCCTAGGCAAGACACACACAGCCACACCTTAGGCCAAACATCCTGTTGGTTAACCTTGAAAGAGCAATAGTGAGTTTGAACTCTCCAACCTTGAGTCAAGATGAATCAGAGTCATTTCTACAGGTCCCAAACATGCCTGTCCAGGGATCCTATCAAGCACAGTGAGCTGGGTCTGACTGCATTAATTAACAATCAAGAAAATGCTCCCCAGACATGCCCAGAGGCCAAATGATGGGGGCATTTCCTCAGTCGAGGTTCCTTCTTCCCAGGTGAGTCAAATTAACAACTATAGCTAACTATGACACATGCCTTGATGTACTACTAGATCATTAACAGATGCCCAATATCACCTAACTACTTCTCAGCTGATCTACCTCAGTCTCCATTAGTTGGCTTCTAAATAGTCAGGGCCCGAATATATTTCGATATAGGCCTCAGTTCAATTCCAGGAGCTGGAATCTCCTATTGTCTTTTAGATGTCTGGCAGGTTACCTCCAGATGACCTGGCCACAGTGGAGAATGACTTCTAGTTTGCTTAACAATAGACCTAGGCCCCACCCCCATCATGGAGGTTAGGGGAAGGTGCCTGTTGGCCAGTGAGACATACCTGAAGACTCAGTGAGACTTGCTTTACAGGTCTGAGGGTTTGTGTACATGCATTCTAGGACCATCTCTAGGGTTAAAGGAAGTGTTTCCTAGTCAGCCCTATTTACATGATAATAGATGTCTTCTGCCAGTACCCCTGCTTTTAGAAAGCTATTTAAGAGGATGTTTGAATAAACCGGTATCTCCAGTATGGACTGAGAGCCCTCCTAAAATGACAAGATGTCTGTGCCTCGCCCTTAACACCGCTGGGTAGCTTGGACTTCCCTGATCCACACTACCCTCTCAGGGTCGGACCCGGGCCTGTTAGGCTGGTTCCAAACACAGCCCCAAGACATCAGTCCAGAAGAGATGACCCCTGTAGCATAGGATTGATACAGGCCGGACCCCGGCACCAAATAAAAAGTGGAAGCGCTTTTCAGTTTTATAAAAAACATAAAAATCATTTTCTAATTTGATCAGTATATTTTCAGGCTTTTGCGGAGAAATACAAAAGTAAAGGTCATTCATGCGCAGGTCTAGTAACCAAATATTTGAGTCTATGTTTGGACATTGCTTAAATACATAGTGGCAAAGTAAGGCTGTAAAACCACAAAATTGGTAGGTAGAATGTTCCATTAACTCTGTCACATTAGAAGTGCTCATGAAGTGCCAAAAGTGTGGTGTAACACTGTGTTAAAGACAGTCACTATGTAAGATGTTTTCCTGATCCATCATCTTTAAACAAAGTCAAAACATTCCTTGGGCATCTGAAAAAGTTAAAAAAAAAACAATAAAATGTCTAAATCAATGTTGCGATTCTTTCAGAGCACTGGAATCAAAACCCAAGGATTTGATAGTGGGCACGTTCCCTTGATCCTAAGGCTGTTTCGTGATAGTGCCAGCTCAGACAAGAGACGGTCAGTGTCTCACATTCTAGACTTCAGGCACTAATAGGTCCTTGAGTCCTGGTTCTCAGTATTCAGAAGAAATGCCAGAAAATGTGTGCTGTGATAGAATCATTTTGGAAGCATCTGTGAAGGGCAGAGAAATGAATGACCTTAGGTGCTGAATAGATCAGACAACAGTTGTTTTATACCAGACAGTGATTAGAATACATCTCTTTAGTCTGTGTAGTAACTGTCTTACACAGTTCAACATGAAACACTGGGGTATCTGTGTGTGTGTGTGTGTGTGTGTGTGTGTGTGTGTGTAGATAGCAATTGTTCCGTCTTGATTGAATTATGAATTGCCTAAAAGATTAGTAAAGCACATGTTTTAGTGTGTATTTGAGGGTGTATGGGAACCTAATTAGATTATGTGTATTCTGGTCTAATCAATGCTTTAATCCACTGATAGAGTCAAAATTCAAATGGACCACTGGGAGGTGATGGGAGGTTCCAGTTGGAGGATGGCAGTACACTGAGGTCTTTGTCAAGTATATTTTTGCCCAGCTACTTCCGATCACCCTTCATGTTTGACAGCCTTGCAGCAAGCATCTCTGTTTCATGAATCCTTCTTCCACATGTCCCTAACTAACCATAAGGCTGACAAACAAGGGAGCCAGCCACCAAGAGTTAACCTCTGAGCCAGCCACAAAGGGTTAACCTCTGAACCAGCCACCATGGGTTAACCTCTGAACTATATGTCTTCTCTGCTTTAAGTTGATTTTAAGGCATTCTGTTATGACAGTGAACATATCATTAACAACACGACCTTTACTTCTATTCGGTAATTTCTAGAATATCAGCTTCTCAGTGGAATGATCATTCTGCTAATTAGGCACTGGAGTATGAATGAAAATAAGATAGGTAAGGTTCCTGGGCCCAAAGGGATGACTTTATAACAGGAAATGCAGGTTCAGTGGAGGCAAACTAATCTTGTGGAAGAATCCTTGGAGCTACAAATAACCAAGGTTTCCTAACACCACTCCCAAATGGCCCTGAGAACCTTCCTCACCCATTTGTTTTAAAAGACAGTTGATGGACAGCACATGAAGCTGCTTCTCAAGCAGAACCTCCACTGCTTGCGCCATCAACTCTTTTACACAGCACCATCAGGAAGGCTTTTTCTTTTCCTTTTAGTGTACATCAGCCTGAAAAAAGCAATATGCTCTAGTGCATTCTGTTACAAACTAAGTGTCTCAGAGTATAAATAAGCAGCCTCATGAGGAGGAAAGGGCAGGAAGTGTATATACATACTGGCTAGCCAAGGCTTGCCAATAATAATGACTATAAAAATAATTATTTAATAACAGCATTATTTTCTATGAATGTTTCCTAAAATGTAAAAACATAAACTAAATCCTATATTCTTATGAAGTCAAGAACACTTCTGTTTTATACTTCTGTTAAACTATTTGATCCTCCATCACCTAAGAAGATGGCTTACTTGAGGTTGTGTATCTCAGGCAACACATTCCCCCAAAGCCGCTCTTGTCTGCAGGCTCTGTTAAAAGGTGTCTAAAAGGTCAATCCTTTATCTTACTGTCAGCACCCATTGCCTGACCATGTGTTGGGATTACGTGGAAGGGAGAAAATTTAATTACTCTGTACTGTGGAGAAGAAGGAATCCAGGGTGTTCCTTTTTTCGAACCCCATATAAAAATTAGTAGAAACAGAAAACTTCATGGATGTATGAAGATATCATAATCTATTATTTGATATTTGGCTAACATACCATGCTAACTTTATGGATTAGTTAAAAAGAAAAGTCAATTATTTTAGCCCTACTTATTTTTACTTAGACATATAAAATTCTCACTAGAGTATTATTCTTTTAGACAACTAAAATCTTAATACAGTCATCCTCAAAAATTAAGTTAACATTGCTTGATTTACCAGTTAGCATTAATGATAAGATTTGTGTATGAGGTTAAAGAAACATAAGTGTTAATGGTTGTATCTGACAGGATTCCACAGTAGGACAGGATGAGTATGGACTTCTTGACTACATATAAATCACTTCAATAAGTGTTTACTAGTGTATATGTATATGTATATGTATATGTACATGTACATGTATATGTATATGCATATGAAATGATTTGTGACCTGGTAATCAAAGAATACATACATGCTCACATGTCTATACATTTACAGCTACCCACACTTACACAGCTCAAAAAACACAAATTCTCTCTCCTCTCTCCTCTCTCTCTCACTTCTTTTCAGACTACTATTTACCCTAGATGTATGTGCTATGTTCATAAATATTAAATCTCACAAAGTTCACTTAAAGACTGATGTAAAATTGAACCCAAAAGTAAACTTATATACCTTTATTCCCAAAGAAAAGCATGAAGACATATAAGCTATATGCTTCACAATTACTATAAAGTGGTATTTAATATGAACTACAAAACTGATTTCTTCATGTGATCTTTAACTTCTAACATTCACTAATTTGATAATCCATCATTCAGAATTCTAATTTACCATAATCCAGAGTTATAAGTTGTTGGAAGAATGACAATTAGAATTGATTAATCAGTACTGTAGAATCTATAAACTTGAAGAGAGATTCAGTTCATATTTTTCCTTATTTTACTCTATTAAGAAAAAAGCCAAGCATAAAGAACATATTTGCTAAAGCTATTTGATATGATAATTGTCACAGCATTTTTAAAAGTTGATATCTTTGGATTGAATTCAAGGAAATGTTTAGCATGTTCTCACATAGCGATTCCATTTTCAGAAGAAAACGCAACCAAATTTGTCAGCCTGAATAGAGTACAAGTACTAAAACAGATTTTCTCTTTCTAATCACACAAACTTTAATCAAGTTCTGAAACTAATGCTACTGATATCTTAGATTACATTTCCAGTCACCCTGAAATGAAGATCAGAAATATGTTTAAGAAATAGATCCAAAGTACAGACCTAATGTATGATTTTGAGATAAGAACCTTGACAAATGAAGTGCAATTTTAATTCTAAATCAGTTCTAAGATCAGTACTACCTGACAGGGCACATACAAAGGTTCCGAGTCAAATGCCTCTGACTTCCACAGAGCCTGTAATAAGATTCTCTGGAGGAGCACTGTGTTCATATCTTACAAATGCTTCACTCCCTTGTCACGTGCCCCACTCCTAATCTCATGTGTACAAACGAGCAGTCAGAGAGAAATATCTCCCCAAAGAGACCATTGCTCTAATGAGTTCCCCATCTTCTCTACCAGACACAATTTTGTCACTCTTAACATTTTACCTCAAGCTCCACACATCAGTGATCTACCATCTTTCCTGAAACCACTGCCGTAAACTCACCACTATGTCCTAAATATCTCCAGACGCTGCATCGGGTGAGTTGGTTCTCACCATATCCTTCAGTGTCCCTCATCTTCCTTCCTAACGCTTAGGGACACTGCTGTCTAAACTCTCACTTAATCTTTCCATCCATCCCTCATGCCCTGGCTGTGTAAAGTCAGTCTCCTCACAGAAACGTTCACATTCTGTTTCTCTGTCTCTTTCCTGTGAAAACAAAACTCAACATAATCAATTCACTTTCACACTCTACCAGACTGATCCCCTCCTGCTCCCTCTAAATTCTGTTACTTCTGATCCTATGCCACCTTCGAGTGAAGAACTCATTTTGACACTCGTTTCCCCTAGCCTGCCAATCTGCACGTATCACTCCCCAAGCCTTTATCTCTTTCCTAGGACACTTGGTCATCTGTTCTCGACCCTGTCTAAGGCAGGGTCCCTTGTAGAAGCATGAATGATATACAGCATACCCTCTCAGGTCACTCACAGATGGTCATTTCCTAACCCTTTGCTTGCAACTTCTCTTCTTATGCTCTCAATCCTGGAAATCCCAGGGCTCAGTCCTTAGACTTTCTCCCACCTTCATTTATTCCCTACATGATCTTCTCAAAGGCTATGATTACAACAACCTATATATTTTGGGCTGTCTGACAAGTAAACACTAAATTTAGATATTGACCACCCAAAATCTGTTTAGTCAAATTTATAAATAAAATATTTTTTGAAAATTGTTATAGTCCATTTTGTGATGCTATGAGTCTTTATGATTGGTGTCTTAGTTAATTTTCTTGGCGTTGTGATAAAATAATTTGACAATAAAAGCAACTTGAGGACAGGAGGTTTTCTTTTGGCTCAGGTTGGAGAGTTGGAGAGCACAGTCCATCACAGTGGGGAAGTCAAAGATACGGGCTTTAAATCAACAGTCACACTATATCCACGGTCAAGAGGAGACTACGAATGTCCCTGTGATTAGCCAGCTTTCAACACAGGACCCAGCACAACTTAGACCTGACTTGAAAAACTTCTCCGTGAAGATGAACTTTCATGATACTAAAAGACATCATGAAATCTTCTAAAGGTGGGAGACAACCAACACTCCTACCCATCCACAACAACAACCAGCATGGCACAATAACTGCAAGGGTGCAGTAGTGCCACACAATACTTGGCAGCAATCAACAGCTCTCTAATTGGACTTAAGACCTGTTCCACAAGAGAGAAACCATGCCTGCTACTGGAAAACCTAGACAACTACTCAGGGCTAGTGAAGTTATGGATCTTGAAGAACCTACGATTACCACTTAACCAATAATCATAATCAGCTCAGTCCCTAACTACACTCTAAATATGTGTCCTAATACCCACAGGTAAGTGTAGTTCTCACCCTCATCGAGGAAACTTCTCCCCTTCCTCCCTCCCTCTCTCCCTCTGTCCCTCTCTCTCTTTCTCTCTGTCATTTTTTAGAATCAGGATGGCACTCCAGTGAATACTGGGGAAAATGCCCGAAGTTTACTACACAGTCTTTATATACCTCAATCAAAAGTGGGGGAAGACAAAGACTTCCTTACCAAGATAGAAAGAACAAGCAAACATAATTACCTCCTCTATATCCACACCCTAAACTAAGTATCTTTTCAAGACAGACAATAGCCACACCTTATACTTAATATCTGTAGTTAGAGTAAGACATCCATTAGTTTAGTCACACCTGAAGTCAAACATTCTCTTGTTTAACCTTGAGAGAGCAATTGTGGGTTTGAACTCTCTGGGCTTAAGTCAAGATGAAGCAGAGCCATCTCTGTGGGCCCAGACAGACTAACTGCTCCCATTTTAAAAAATATTTTCACCCCTGTCTCCTTGACTCATCAGGCACTCAGGCAGCATCCTATTATATTAGTGACCATGAAATCTACGATGTACCAAGTACCCTGGCAGATGGTGGTAAAATTAGATAAAGCATTTGCTTTATCCCCTAAGACTGCACTTGGATATTGTGTAATAGAGGCTTCTTAAGAAGGAAGTGTGGTAAGGAGCACATCTCAGGGGTTTAATGACATGACACCTGAGCAGGGTCCCAAGGGAAGAACAGATTTCCACTGAGAAAAAGATGGGTTGTTGGGTAACCATCATGCACTAGACAAGTAGAAGAGGCAAATTATAAGGGATGAGGGTGGCTCTTGGCATCCTCCTTGCTGACTCCCCACGCCTGCTACCTTTGCATGTCAAAGTCTCGAGATGCATAGGATTCCAGCCCTCTTCCTCAGTGCCCCATTGTGATGGTGAGAGGCAGAGAGCTGGAAGGTGGCATCCACAGATGAGAGTGGATGAACTTGTACCTGGGAGACCACCTCAGTATTGTAGCAATTGCCTATGACCCACTCATCAGAATAGATAAGGCACGAGTGAGAAACAGAAAGTGGAGGCCACAAGGGTGGTGGAGGCAGACCTAGGGGGGACTGAGAAGTGGGGTTCATGATGTGAAATTCCCAAGGAACAAAAATGTGAAAAGAAAGAAGAAATTGAAGGTGTGTATTATGTGAGTAGCCTACTCTTAGAAGTTACTAGCATTTTCTAGAATGTTCTGGTACAAAGGTGAGACCCTCAATGTGAAAGGGTGCAAAATGTAGAGAGTTCACATGTGGGGTACCTAACAAGTGCTTCAGTAGTTGGAAATTAGCAGGGAGAAAGTAACAACTGGGATTAGCATTTGAGCAAGGGACCATGATCTTAATGGCCATGATGAAGATATACTTGTCCTGTGAGAACAGCTGCTTGCTTTTATTTTATGTTTTATTTTCCTGAGGTCAGAAAGAAAACTGCTTATTCATAACCAAAATGATTTTGAGCAGATAAAAGTATTTTAAACAAGGACGTCTCTTAAAATATGACCAATGCATCTATCTCTAGTATAAACTTATGGATGGGTTTTGCCAGGATCATGTTGAAACCACTCACATAACATCTTAAAGATGAGCTTGGATTCCTGTGTAGAAGAGGTCTAGTGACCTATGAACATTCCAGAACAGACCATCTCATGTCAGAATGGACCTTTCAGAAACACTTATCTGAGCTGTTGCTCCACACCTGCTCACACCCCCTTCCTGAATTTTCAGCCCACTGAAGGACAGATGGAGCTTCCCAAGGGCCTCCTTCACCTTTCCACTCAGCTTCATAGCCGAATGGATGACTAGTGTCATCGTTTGCCCCTTGCTGCCACTCTCAACATCTTTTTTCTCAGTCTCAAGAATATTTGTTTATCTATACTACAATTGCCCAAGGGACTACATTGTGAAAACTGCCTTTGGTAAACTTTTACAATAAACAAAATTCCAACATGATCGTGCCTTGCTGGTGGACTTCTGAGTGCCGCACCCGCTGTGCAGCCTGTGACCGAGAATCTACGGAGGGTGTCGGTATTGATGACACAGAGACCCGTCAGTGGTGAAAGAAATCTTCAAGAAGAGCTCTACTTTATTCTTACCCCAGCTGGGTATATGCCCTGACACCAGCGTCAGAGTGGGGGGGTCAGGAAGAGGCGGTTAGTCATTGGAAAAGGTCAAGATCAGGGTGTTCCCATGGGCGAGCCCTTATCAGGAACTTCTTGCTCCGGTAAACATTTCTTATGGGCACCAGATTATTTTTAGTAAACATGTTTTCTACATGTTACAGCTGCCTTGCTCCCAGGCTAATGGGGAAGTGGGCCTCTGGCCAAGGTCTCTTGTCCCCACATCTGAGAAGGTCTAAGAGCTGACAAAGAGTTTAGGAGAGCAAGGTATGAATTATTGTCCATTGAGTCGTTAAATTTAACCAGGAGTTTTAATGGGGGAGTTGAAATGTATGGCACTGGGAGGAAGACTTCAAACAACAGCAGACATCTAGGCTGAGATGGGTCTCTTGGTATACCTTCCATTTCACTCAGTTATACCTGTCCCCACTCATTACTCTCCACTCTCATGGTTCTGCAGGGAGGTGCCCGCCAACAGCTGTGTGTCAGGAGCTGGCAAACAGTTTATACCCCTCAAGCCTATTGTAGCTGAGCAGGATCAAACCACATGCGCAATAAATCTGAAGCAGGACTTTTGCCTGAACTAAGGCTATCTGAGTCCCAAGCACTATGGAGAACACCAGATTCTTTTTTTAATCATTTTTTATTTTAATTTTAAATAGCTTGTTTTACATGTCAATCCCAGTTCCCTCTCCCTCCCCTCCTCCCGCACTCCCCTTCCCCCACACCCTCCCACCCTATTGCCAAATCCTTCCACATAGGGGAGATCTAGGTCTGTCATTTCACTCTGGGTAGGGTCCAGGCACTCCCCTAAGAGTCCAGGCTGAGAGGGCATCCCTCTTTGTGCTATAGGCACACGATGACTGTTTGTATTCCTGGGATAGACACTGATCCACAGCTCAGGGCCCCATAGGTTTCCCAGGCCTTCTCGCTGACACTCACATTTGGGGGGTCCAGATCAGTCCCATGCTGGCCTCCCCACTGTCGGTCTGGGGTCCAAGAGCTCTCCCCTGTTCAGATCAGCTGTCTCTGCTGGTTTTGCCAGCCCATTCTTTGCCAATTTGCTCATCACTCATCTCTCTCTGTCACTGGGTTCCTTGGGTTCAGTTCAGTGATTGTGTGTTTGCCTCTGCTTCCATCAGTCACAGGATGAAGGCTCCCGGATGGTTATAGACATCAAGTTCATTATCAGGAATGGGCATTCGAGGTGGTCTCTCCACTATTGCTTAGCTTGCCAATTGGTGTTATCCATTTAGATCACTCGAGGTCACTCTGGTGCCTGATCTGTCTTCTATCCTATGATTCCCTCTTCCCCCTATTCTACCCCCACCCACTCAACTTCCTGTTCCCCCATGACCAACTCTCTTCCTCTTCACCCCCTCTCTTATTCCCAGCTCCCACTCCCCCTCCCCACCCCTCGCCGTGTTCCCCATCCATTCAGAGGATCTTGTCTCAATCCTCTTCTCTTGGGTACTATGCATATATGCATAAATTCTCTATTTAGTTCTGTACCCCACCTTTTAATTGGATCCTTTGGTGTTTTGGAGACTTGTTTCTTGAGTTCTTTGTACATTTTGGAGATTAGCCCTCTGTCAGATGTAGGGTTAGTGAATATCTTTTCCCATTCTGTGGCCTGCCTTTTTGTCTTTTTGACTGTGTCCTTTGCCTTACAGAAGCTTTTTAGTTTCAGAAGGTCCCATTTGTTAATTGTCCATCTCAGTGCCTGTGCCACTGGTGTTATGTTTAGGAAGTGGTCTCCTGTACCAACTCATTGAAGAGTATCTCCCACTTTCTCTTCTAAAAGTTTCAGTGTGGCTGGATTTATGTTGAGATCTTTGATCCATTTGGACTTAAGTTTTGTACAAGGCGATAAACATGGATCTATGTGCAGTCTTCTGCATACCAGTACCCAGTTATGCCAGCACCATTTGTTGAAGATGCTTTCTTTTTTCCATTGTACAGTTTTAGCTTCTTTGTCAAAAATCAAGTGTTCATAGGTGTGTGGGTTAAAATCAGGGTTTTCGATTCGGTTCCATTGGTCTTCCTGCCTATTTTTGTGCCAATACCAAGCTGTTTCCAGGACTATAGCTCTGTAATAGATCTTGAAGTCAGGTATGGTGATGCCTCCTGAAGTTCCTTTATTGTATAGGGTTGTTTTGGCTATCCTGGGCCTTTTGTTTTTCCATATTAAGTTGATTAATGTTCTTTCCAGGTCCTTGAAGAATTGTGATGATATTTTGATAGGGATTGCATTGAATCTGTAGACTGCTTTTGGCAAGATTGCCATTTTTATTATGTTGATCCTACCAATCCAAGAGCATGGGAGATCTTTCCATTTTCTGGTATCTTCTTTGATTTCTTTAAGGACACAAAGTTCTTGATATACAGGTCTTTCACTTCCTTGGTTAACATTATCCCCAGATATTTGATGCTGTTTTTGGCTATTGTAAAGGGTGAAGTTTCTCTGATTTCTTTCTCAGTCACTTCATCATCTGTATATAATAGGGCCACTGATTTTTTTTGAGTTTACCTTGTATCCTGCCACATTGCTGAAGGTGTTTATCAGCTCTAGGAGTAACCTTGCAGAGTTTTTGGGGTCACTTATGTAAACTATCATATCATCTGCAAATAGTGAAAGTTTGACTTCTTTTCCTATTTGTATCCCCTTTATCTCCTTTTGTTGTCTTATTGCTGTAGCTAGAACTTCAAGTACAATATTGAAGAGATATGGAGAAAGTGGACAGCCTTTTCTTGTTCCTGATTTTAGGAATTGCTTTGAGTTTCTCTCCATTTAGTTTGATGTTAGCTGTTGGTTTACTGTATATTGCTTTTATTATATTCAGGTACATTCCTGTTATCCTGATCTCTCTAGGATCTTTATCATGAAGGGGTCCTGGATTTTGTCAAAGGCTTTTTCAGCATCTAGTGAGATGATCATGTGGTTTTTCTTTCGCAGTTTGTTAATATGGTGGATTACATTGATAGATTTTCTAATGTTGAACATTCCCTGCATTCCTGGGATGAAGCCTACTTGATCATGGTGGATGATTTTTCTGATGTGTTCTTGAATCCGGTTTGCGAGTATTTTATTATTTTTGCATCAATGTTCATGAGGGAAATTGGTCTATAGTTCTCTTTCTTAGTTGTGTCTTTGTGTGGCTTGGGTATCAAGGTAACTGTAGCCTCGTAGAAAGACTTTGGCAGTGAGCCTCCTGCTTCTATTGTGTGGAATACTTTGAGGAGTATTGGAATTACCTCTTCTTTAAATTTCTGGTAGAATTCTGCACTGAAGCCATCTGGGCCTGGGCTTTTTTTGTTTGGGAGACTTTTGATGACTGCTTCTATTTCATTAGGGGTTATAGGTCTGTTTAGATTGTTTATCTGTTCTTGATTTAGTTTAGTTTTGGCAAGTGATATCTATCCAGGAAATTGTCCATTTCCTTTAAATTTTCAAATTTTGTGGAGTACAGATTTTCAAAGTATGCCCTGATGATTCTCTGGATTTCCTCAGAGTCCATTGTTATATCCCCTTTTTCATCCCTGATTTTGTTAATTAGCATGCTCTCTCTCTGTCTTTTGGTTAGTTTGGACAGAGGTTTGTCTATTTTATTGATTTTCTCAAAGAACCAACTCTTTGTTTCATTGATTCTTCTCAGTGTTTTCCTGGTTTCTACTTGATTGATTTCAGCCCTCAATTTGATTATTTCCTGGCGTCTGCTCCTCCTGGGGCAGTTTGCTTCTTTTTGTTCTAGAACATTCAGCCGTGCTATTAATTCTCTAGTATGACTGTTCTCCAGTTTTTTCATGTGGGCACTTAGTGCTATAAACTTTCCTCTCAGCACTGCTTTCAAAGTGTCCCATAAGTTTGTGTATGTTGTGTCTTCATTCTCATTGAAATCGAGGAAGTCTTTAATTTCTTTTTTTATTTGTTCCTTTACCCAGGGATGGTGCAATTGTGCATTGTTCAATCTCCATGAGTTTGTAGGGTTTCTGCGATTTGTGGTATTGTTGAATTCTAATGTTAACGCATGGTGGTCTGATAAGATGCAGGGGGTTATTCCAATTTTTTTTGTATCTGTGGAGATTTGCTATGTTTCCTATTATGTGGTCAGTTTTAGAGAAGGTTCCATGTGGTGCTGAGAAGAAGGTATATCCCTTTGTATTTGGGTGGAATGTTCTATAGATGTCTGTTAAACCCAGTTGGTTCATAACTTCTATTAGAGAACACCAGATTCTAAGTACCATCTTGCACCCACTAAATAGACCTGCCACCTTGATGATCCATCCAGCTACTTAGCTGTCCAGATACTCCATAGCTCTTTGCAAGAAATGTGTGGAGGAAACTTCTCTTTACAACAGAAGGAGATCATTACAGAAAAACTATAACCAATCAAAATACCAAGTTGTGTAGCCCAATCTCAGCTGATACATCTGAAACACAACTCCTACACCTTAGCCTTAGTGATCATTGCAGAATATGGACAGAAAGATTGGAAAAGCCAGAGGAACAGGGAGTTTTCTGTATGACTGTGTTTTCATGTAATGTTGGAAGCTGTACACATACAGTCCCACCAGCATGACTGTGTGAACATGATGTGAAGGACAGCAGTAGACTTGCTCACATGGGAGGGAGAAAGCTAAGGCAACTAAGGAATGCTGAGGGTGGGGGAAGTAGACTCCAAGGAAAAGCACAGTAATTGGTTATCTAATACTGAATGGTCAGTCCCCAAAACATACACACAGATAACAGAGCATACTGTATTTGTATATTTCAGGATACACACACACACACAAGCACACATGTATGCACTTAACCACAATTTGAAAAGAGGAATTTGAAGAAAACAGAGAATGGTTTACATGGTCAACCTTGGAAGGAGGAAAGAGAAGGAAGAAATAATGCAATTTTATTAAAATCTCATAATTTTTTTTAAAAAATGCCCATCTACCTGTATCTCAAGAAAACAGAAATTCTCTTCTTCCAGTTCCCCATGACAAAAGCCAAAAATTCATCCTTGAATGTCTTTTTCCCTCACACACCTACATCACTGACAACTCTGCCATTAAGATAATTTTAGGACAACATTTTAATGCAGTGGTCTTTAGAAACAGGAACAAAGAGGGGGTATTAAGCTCAGTGAGAGAGTTTATGAGTCTTTCATGAGTTAGCCATCCCAAGAGAATATGGTGCTTAGCATCTGAGAAGCTTGTGGAATATTAGTGGCATCCCTCTGCTCTAGAGAAGAAAGAAGAAAACATTATCCCATCAACAGCAGTCCCCCTCCCTGGTTGCCAAATGTGGTTGCTAAACTGAGCTCATGGGTATCCTAAGACAGGTAGGATTCTGGAAGCCTGGAAGAGAATCCAGTCACCACACCAGCATCTGGAATGACTGGAGTAAGAAGTGGGGCAATCAGACTTCAAGTGGCGTGTTGAAGTGTTTGACACAACAGCCTATGTGCAGAGATAGGCTGAAGCCAGCTCCTCTCTGATGCAAGATCCGGTGTCAATAAAAGCCAGCTCACTTCTCCAGCTCACCGTTGGAACTGTAGCTTTGCTAGTTTGGGTTGGTTGGTTTAGACTCGGTCTTGTTTTCCGTGTCAAAAGCCCTCGTGTCTGTGCTCCGTTACCTAGAACATCCTACTGCTGATCTGAATTATTCATGCTCATTTATTTTTATTTTTATTTTTCTTTCTTTCTTTTTTCTTTTTCTTTTTTTGGTTTTTCGAGACAAGGTTTCTCTGTATTGTTTTGGAAGCTGTCCGGGAACTTGCTCTGTAGACCAGGCTGGCCTCTAACTCACAGAGATCCGCCTGCCTCTGCCTCTCGAGTGCTGGGATGAAAGGCGTGCACCACCAACTCCTGGCTCGTGCTCATTTCTGACACCTTAGCTCAAATGTCACCCTCTGTCCAGTCTAACTCAATTATTGAACTCTATCACTCTGCACCTGTGATAATTTAACTGATTATCTACCTGGTGTAATTGTGTTATAAGAATGTAATTCAGGTCCAGTTTTTCTCACCTATATAGTCTCTGCCTTTGTACATATGCTGAATCTCTGAACAAAATGTTGATAATCAACAGATATTTACATTCCAATTACCATCCTCACAGAAGTCAAACAATTGTAAGAAAATTTAGAAGGAGTTCTCATGCTTGAAAATGTAGGGAGCCCCACTGGGAGAACAGAGTATCTTATGAATATTCATCATCTCTAGCTTGAGTTCCCTTCAATTCCAACTGTCAAACAGCACCATCTAACTACAAGAAATTGAACAAATTTATTTCAGACCAGTATCAAGGAAGAAAAAGATAATATCTCGTGAGTGCCTGCCAGTCTCTTCTAGTCTGACCTTCTGGACACCAAATATCCACTTAATTCTTGGTGCCTGAAAGAAAATACTTTCTCTCCACAAGGAAACAACCTGGAGTTCTCTGTGGTGTGCCATCCAGCTCTGAATCCACCTCTGTCTGATGCCTTATCGTTTCTATCGGATCAAGTTGTGGCTCCCGGTGGTCTAGTGATGTAAGAGCCAAGTGCAAAAGTTATCACCCTCTTCCCCACAGAGCACACATCAGGTAGCAGAACCACAGGGAAACCTCCATCAGCAAAAGAGGAGAGAAGACGCAGTGGCCACCGGTCCACACAAGGTTCGGAACCTGCTGTGGAGTGGCCACACAGGCTCCTCTAGCCTGTGGGTGGGAAGTTCTTTCTAGGGGTCACTCTTCTTACTGTTCCCTGGGAAGTTTTTGAGTGGCTCCCCAGTCACCTCTTGCTATTATTGTCCTGGATGGAGGCTACACAAGTTGTTCAGTTCACTTCCTTCAGGGTATTTTACTTTTTAATACTCAGTTAAACCTAGGCTCATAATTTCTTCAGGAAGGACTTTTCTTTTAAAACTGGTATTTCTGATCTATTTGCTTCCAGTTAATTCTACATGCCAATAACTACACTCAAAGTCTCTTTCTATTCATAGTTCTAAAGCGTACATCACTTTTTTACCCATTGTTTTAGGCTCTTGGTGGTGACTGCCCCCCGGAATTATCTAACATAATAGGATAGGTTGTGAAAGACAGGGCCTTAATAGACTTTTTTGCTGCAATGATAATCCTTGTTGGAGATTTAGATAAAAAAAAAGGCTCGAACCTTTGATTTCTCATTGCAAATGAAGCAGCATATTTCTTATTTCATATTTCTTCAAACTTTTCTTAGAACCACTAACATATTTGAATTATTCTGAGTTTCTTTACCTGGAGCTACAACACTCAGTAGTACATGATCTACTTATCCCTGGTAGTGGGTCTACCGTGCTTACGATGTGCTCCTGGCCTTCTAAATTACTACACACTTCACTTACATAAATGGCTTCATGTTGCTTCTTAGGAGAAATAACAAGAGACTCAGCACTTGCCCTCTCTCTCACTATTTTGTTGACTGATGATAGATCACTCTACCTCCTGATAGCTGAAGAATCTTCCCTCTTGTAGGGGGAAACTTAGGACTCCGCCATTAGCCATGTGGCGCTCTAAAGACACACAGGGATGTGGTAATGAAAGGGCCGAACCGCACCACTAACCACACCCACTTTGGTCATGACTAGTGACAGGCAGAACTACCCCACTAGCCAGGCTCAGGAGGAAGGAATAAAAGACTGAACAGCAGAGCGCTCACTCTCTTTCGGCTTCCAATTCGGTGGCAGAAAACTACTTGACTCATCTGGGTTGCTCGTTTTTCTCTTGTGAGTAACTTCTACAATAAACACTTACCTATACCCTCAACAAGTGTGCCGTTTATTGTTGCAGCATCATCCTCGAATTTCTAAGGCGCCACCATCTTAATTGAAGCCATCCTATCGTAACTGAGTAATGTCTCCTTACTGGTCTTCATGCCCACAAAACGCACCTCATCCCCTTTTCTGCTCCCTGTAAGCATTCCAAGTGTGGTTTTTCTTAAATGTGTTTGAATTATTCCTCTACTTTCAGGTTAAGGTTCAATGTTCATCAATATCCCCTGCCAGTCTCTTCCAGTCTGACCTTGGGGACACCATTTCTAAGACGCCCTGATCATCGGATTCCAGCCCCTCGAAGACTGAAGGCTCATTTGCATGCTACCTAGCATCAGGTCCACATCAGGCCCTCTGACTAAATAGAGTGTTCCTTCTTTCAAGGTTTACCAAATACTTTAAAGTTCTTGGAATGCATTCTTGTCTGTCCAATCTGATGTGATAATTATTCTTCTACTGATTTCAAAGCATCAGAGCCTGCTTATATTTATACTATCATCCATACTATAGCCACATGTTTTATTTACCCAACTTCAGTGAAAATCATACAAATTGTATACATCAAGTATGAAGTTCTAGATAAGAACTAATACAGCTTTTGCCTCCTTCTACCTTAAATGATAAATAAATGGGTGTTTTGAACAAATGCATGAATCACACAATTTCAATACATTAAGGACCCAAAGAGAGAGAGAGATTTTTAATATTCGGTCTCCATCTACTGCTCTCTTAAATACCATACTTCCTTTCCCAACTTCCTAATGGCTATCTCACTATGCACGCCTACTAAACAGATCTAAACATATAGTGTGTTTAGCTTCCTCCATTTATTTCCTCACCCGCCTAATATCTAAATTTCCCCTAATATGCTTTGAATGCTTGTGTCCCTCCAAAATTTACATTTGAACCTGATATGAAATTCTCAAGGTAAAGGGTTTTTGAGGCATGACAATGTCTTACAGGCGTCTACCACATGAGGACATAGCTTTCATCCCCTCCAGATAATGCAACATTTGGATTACTACCCAGGAAGCAGGGCTAAAGCCTTAATTAAACATTATATTTCTGTTTTTGAAGCCTTCATAACTGTACGAAATAAATTTATATCATACATACACACACACACACGCAGAGGTATTCTTCTATAGCAACAGAAACATATTACAAAATACTCTGAATTCTTTTCTCAACTCAGTGATATCTGCTCAGTTTTCTGGTTTACAAACCTTAAAATCTTCATGTCTCCACATTACCCTAGTTTTTAGAAACTATTTATTCATCTTGTAGTCCTCTAATTTGAATTTACTGGCATATATTTAAATAAACAATAGCTTCAAGGACTGACAGGCACTATACATGGGAAAGAGGTGAGTGGTGTGGTGGTTTGCATGAGAACAATGGTGCATTAGGCTCACGTGGTTGAATATTTGGTTCCCAGCTGGTTAAACTGTTCAGAAAGGATTAGGAAGTGTGCCCTGGTGGAATAGACATGTCACTGGGAGTAAGGTTTGAGATTTCAAAGGCCCAGATCCATTTCCAGTGCCTCACGCTCTCTCTCCCTCATGTTTATAGATCAAGTTATAAGCTATTTCAGTAGTATTCCTGTCTGCCTGCTGCCACGCTCTCCAATATGATATGATGGTCATGGGCTCAAAGTCTCTGAAACCATATGTCCAAATCAAATGCTTTCTTCTACACGTTGCATTGGTCATGGTGGTTTGCCCCAGCAATTGAAAAGGAACTAAGACGGGGATATTCTTGGTCAGCTGAATTAAGAATAAAAATAAACAGATTACTGCAATGCTTTTCTGAGATTTTAATATAGTAATGATTGATGAATACCCAAGAAAGGAGTGTAATATACAGAGTTTGTTTTCATCTGCTCTCATCTGCTAAAGACCACTTTTATTACAGCAAATCACTCAGGAATAATGTTCGTAAGAATACAATTAGATGCAGCATTAGCACACAATACGCTTCACTGCCCTAATGTAGGTCTGATACTAGGACTAATTCTCAGGCAGCCTCCTCAGGCATCTCCGCTGTCATTTTCTCCATAGGTTTTCTGCTTCCAGTTTTATTTTTTAACAGATACATCTAGCTATGTGTCACCATGACTTTAGAATCACGAGTAGCTTTTATGAAGCATAGGTTCAAACCCTACGCTGCTTATGCATCTCAAAATATAGCCCCGTCTCTCCTCAAAACTTCATTTTTAACATGTATCATGATGTTTCACCCTCCTGGGGATTGATAACATTTTCCCCACATTCTTCAGTGTGGCTTCCCTCTGTTCCCAATCAACCTCTAAAGAAACACCTTAAAACCTATTTCTAGGGAGGGCTCCACGGGTAAGCTTTCATTTTGTCCTTAATTTGTTACTCCTTAGTGTCTCTACACACTTTGCTTTTAGCTCCAGTCCAGCAATTGTCATGCTGCAATTATCAAGCATCGGGGTAAGAAAAGACACCACCACTGGCTTTTAGGAACCTGCTCTCCATGCTGGATTACCTACCCCAGGCTTGCGGCTCAGTCCTGCCTCAATTTGATGTGTCATGTTTTATTCAAGCCCGTGAGAGGTCCCTTTCTGAATGGAGACAGGAGAGGAGTGGAACCAAAAAGGGTAGATGGGAAGGGAGGGGGGCCGTGAGAGGAAAGGAGGGAAGGGAATCTGGGTGGTCGGTATGTACAATAAATGAAAAAAGTTATTAAATAAAATAAAATATATAGAAATAAAACATAAACAATTTTTTAAAAAGAAAAGACTATTTTTTAATAAAAAGCTACAAACATGAATGACTTAGAAAATTGTTTAGAAATAAGTTAACAGGCTTTCACTCCTGCAATTAGAAATGTGTTGTGAGGTTATTAATTTAAACTGTTATTATGAAGAAAACAATATTAACGTTGCTTAAAAGGAACTGAGCCTTCCACCCTACTGTGCCTCTCGTAGAGAATACAACTTTACTAACGTTTGCCTTATAAAAACCTCTACCACCTGGGAATTCTGTTTAGGAGCTGGGGGACATCCTTCGGAAGAGGCTATCTGCCCTAGCATCTCTCTCAATGGAACCCAAGCTGATTAGCACCAGGGAAATAAACATTATTTGGGCCATCCGTACTAGAAAAATAATTGCTGCTGGATAGAAAACACATGAGACAGTTCTGGATCCCACGTTCCCCTTCCCCATCAGGATGCTCCTGACACAGTTTCCAGGGGACGGGAGGTTGGAAGCACCACCAGTCATCCTCTTTTGTTTTCACTGCTAAAATTTAAAGTTCTAGGTATTATCTGAACCAGGAACTCTCATTTCAAGTTCACAAAAAGTAAATAGTTCCAGTGTTGGTTTCTGAGTTTCTTGTCTCCATCGAAAGCTTACCTTTACTGAAAAAATCTACAGGCTGGTACTTCTCTTTTATATTGGGAACGTAGGGCTCCATGAAGGCTGTCAGCTGTGAGTCATCCTTTAAAGGTGAGCATTTGGAAGTCTCCTTGGGATAGTTAATGTTTCTCAAGACCTTGCGATGCTCTTGAACTACATTAAGGATTTCACTTCTCTTAATCTCAAAAGGTATGAATTTGCGAGTTTTCGGGTTTTGGTGTTTATTTTTAAAAACATTTATAGACGTACCTTGAGTCTTATTCTGGAAATAAACCAAAAAAGTTTTAATATTCATTATTTAATATAATTGCATAGTAAATTCTGTCAAGATAAAGTCTTGTCTTCACTGATTACGTTTTCAGTGGAAGACATTTACTGCAATATGCATGGCAGATATCAGTTAAGCCCATACTCTAAAGCCATTCCCAAGAGTGACCTGTTAAAGTCCACTTCAAAAGGAAAGTGTCATTCTCTTCCTGACTCAGAGCCTGTCACATACTGGTGTCCATGAACTCCTTTGTGACAGCCAGTGCAGTATTCAAAAGTACTTATTCATTTTTTTTCTTAATAAAACACGTTAAGTTATGCAAAGCACTACCTCATTTATTCTCTTGTAATGTTGGGCAATAAGAGATTTTGCTTCTTGCAAAAAGTCTTGCTGGATAGTTTCTAATGCAGGACCTAAAATAGAAACAAAAATAAATTTTTATATAGAAATCTTTGTCTTATTTGTTTGGTTTCTGAAACAAGGTCTCAGGCAGGCTTGGAATTTGCAATCCTCCTGCCTCAGGCTCTCAGGCTCTGGTTAAAGTAATTACTTATACTTCTTTAATCAAGGTGGTGAAGGTAAATAAGATGGTTACATAGTTGTGAGTTTTGCAGGACTCTATAAGTGTTTTAAGTGGTTTGCACAATTTTATTCAAAACAAATTAATATAATGTCCTTTTATATAATATCTGCTATTTAAAAAGAAAACCTAACTTATACTGGTCAGGGTAATGAACTATTCACCTGCCTTAAAAATTACTTGAATATCATCTTACAAAAATTAGTAAATTATATTTGTGGCATAAAGTGTATTAACTTTTAACCTGTTGACTAATGCTTATGACTATACATTTCTCTGAGTGTATTTAAATAATAAGTTGTCAATAAAGTAACAAAATAAAATGCCTCAATAAATATGTAGGGCTAGCATGGGAATAGGAAAAATTCATACCTAATGGCCTCTCCCATTTCCATTTTTCTAAATTTCATAATTTTCTTTAACCAGAGATATATACAAACTCTCTGGCATGTACACCATCTCATGTATTCTAGTCCAAGAGTCCATTCTTAAGTATACCCTCTAAAATTAGCTGATTATGATATTAATAAGCATTTCCCCAGCTTCCTCCTCTTAGCCTGGACTCCATACAATTTAAAAGTAGTATCCATCCAAATTAGCTTTCCATCTGTCCAGTGTATAATTCCATCTCCTTTGAAATACCAACAATTAAAATTAATAAAAGTTTAAAAACTTGGGCCCTTAAAAGGGAACTTCTAACAGCTGGGAATGCCAGGGTTGGCACCCAAGCCCCGCTCTCAGAGAAGGGGAGGTGACACTCTACATCTTGGGTCAAAATTCCCATGTCTGCTAATTGCTGGTGGTAAGGTTGTAAAGATCCCTCGGCCCAGGGGATACCTGACAGATCCTGTGACTCTGCAACCCTGCAACCTCATGTCCTGTCTTATCTTGCTCAAATGTATCTTGCTTAAAATATATAGTTACTGCTTTGCTCTATACTTTGTATGACCTTAAGTTACCATGGAAACTGAAATTTGTGGCCTTCAACCTTATGGTCTGCTCCTTTAAAAGCTTCTCTTTATGGCCGGTTGGCATCTCATTTCCCCGCCATGGAGTGAGATCCAAGCTGGACAGTTTGGACAATAAAAAGAAACCTTTACTTTTACATTTGAGGTGTCAGCTCCTAGGATTGGTCTGTGGCCCCACGAACCTGGCACAGCACCTTCACGTGGCTTAAAATCAAGGTTTCCTCTCTCTTCTTCACATACACTCAGATTTTTAAGTCATTTTAAAGAATTTTCTCTATTCCAAATGAAAACATATGAAATGCCTTCACACCAGTTGAGTTAGTAAAATTGAAGACTGGCAGCGTGGAGTGGCGGGGAGGCTGTGAAAACACTGGGACCCTCCCCTGCTGCTGGTGGAAACACAAATACAAAAAGGAATAAGCAGCTCAGAAAAGGTATGGGAATTTTTATAAAATTAAAAATGAGATCTAGCAACTTTTACTTCCAAATATGCACTACAGAAAATGAAAACATCTTCATAAGAGATCTTAATAAGACTGCTTACAGAAACTTGCTCAAAGTCAATTTGGAAAAGGTCCACATATGTATCAATAACAAAACTGAGAAACAAATTGTCTTATACTCATGCAATGAAGCTGTTAGCCATAAAAACAAAACAATGGGGGTGGGTCTCAAAAACAGCATGCCTAGTTAGAGTAACCTACTCGGAAGGACACACCACATGGTTCCCCTATAAGGTGTAGGACAGATAGTATAACCTATGGTAGGAACGAAACAACAAAGAATCTTCTGCTGGGGCAGACTGAGTGAGGGGACCCTGAGGGGGATGTGAAAGACATATCTGAGATGATTATACCATTCACACCCTCATGTGCTTAAAGACATATCTGAGATGATTATACCATTCACACCATCATGTGCTGAAAGACATATCTGAGATGATTATGCCATTCACACCCTCATGTGCTGAAAGACATATCTGAGATGATTATGCCATTCACACCCTCATGTGCTGAAAGACATATCTGAGATGATTATACCATTCACACCCTCATGTGCTGAAAGACATCTGAGATGATGATTAAACCATTCACACCCTCATGTGCTGAAAGACATATCTGAGATGATGATTATACCATTCACACCCTCATGTGCTGAAAGACACATCTGAGATGATTATACCATTCACACCCTCATGTGCTGAAAGACATATCTGAGATGATTATACCATTCACACCCTCATGTGCTGAAAGACATATCTGAGATGATTATGCCATTCACACCCTCATGTGCTGAAAGACATCTGAGATGATGATTAAACCATTCACACCCTCATGTGCTGAAAGACATATCTGAGATGATGATTATACCATTCACACCCTCATGTGCTGAAAGACATCTGAGATGATGATTATACCATTCACACCCTCATGTGCTGAAAGACATATCTGAGATGATTATACCATTCACACCCTCATGTGCTGACTCATGAATGTATACCTAAGATTCCTGCATTTCATCGCATGTACATGTTACATTAACAACAATGGGGTTTAGAGTTAGAGAAAAGACAAAACTGTCCTTGCATGCATGCCCC
Source organism: Mesocricetus auratus (assembly GCF_017639785.1). Taxonomy (NCBI): domain Eukaryota; kingdom Metazoa; phylum Chordata; class Mammalia; order Rodentia; family Cricetidae; genus Mesocricetus; species Mesocricetus auratus. Next base: position 2,665,308 of record NW_024429218.1, on the reverse strand, counting down.
AAACACTGTGATGCTATTATTACATGCAGTCATGGCCTACCAAGAACTCTTATAATCAAGTTCCGAAGAGAGGAGCCCAGGGAGACCTTAGAACTACAGGAAAGGACAAGCAGACAGTAGTTTCCCTTCAAAGTACTGGGTTAGGAAAGGAAGACACTAAAGCTTTTCTGTTGGGTAAACAGCACAGCTGTCCCTGCAATCCTTAGGAACACCACCTGCTTCCTGTTCCCATTCTTCCTCCCTCTCTGCTATACGTGGAGATGCTGTGAAGTGACCAGGCTCAGACCCCTTCCTCCCATACCCAAGGGTGTCTGTGTGCATCTAAAGACCATTGCTTGTGGCATTATCCTCTTTTCAATTAAAGAGAGAAAGATACTTGGTGAGATTCGTGCACATGTTCCAGGTGTGTCTGGTGCAGACACAGCAAACGCTGATGTCCCAATCCAGAGTCCTAAGAGCGCTGTCCTCACAACGACTTCAGAGCATGTGTCAGTTTCATGAGATTGCAGCTAAGATAAAACTCTGCTTTGCTGGGGTCTCCAGCCAAGCACTTTCTTCCTGAGGGAATGGCACTGGGCTGCTGTGTGGCTCCAAGGCGTGTCCTTTTGTCATTCTACCACAGTCTAGCTACGTTTCCACAGTTTCCAAAGCTATGGGTAAGTGGAATAAACAACATGCAAGAGGATGAAAACTTCTGTAAAATTAAAATACATTTACCTAGTGACCTGGAGATTTTACTTCCAGTCATTTACTGAAGATGAACATCTCCAATAGAGATTTGAATAAGAATGTTCCTAGCAACTTACTCAAACCGTAAGGGTCCACACTTGTATCAATAAAAGGACAGAGAAACTGACCCACGAGATGGTGGTATTCCTTTACAACTACTCATAATAAAAACTGTCACCTGACAGTTGCATGACAAACAACATAAATGAGTCACTTTTGTTGTTGTTGTTGTAAACATGGCCCTGTATAAACTATAACATGTTCGTTTCAGCCAACACTCTAGAGGTGACCCAGTCACAGAGAAATCTCTGAGCTACCGCGGCCTGGGGGTGCTGAAAACACAAAGGTCTCTCTGCTGGGGGCCTGCATGGCCTCCTGGGCCACATCTGCCCTTTCCTTCCTAGCTGTGCCTTTGTTGACCTCCACATACCTGATCGTTCCATGCTCAATAGTGCCACATATCTCCCTTGAACCGTGCACTCTGGCCACCCTAATGGCCTCTTGGGGCGAGCAAGCAGATCTGGACCCGGATGTCCTGCCACTGCACACCCTTATGGTTAGGCCTTGAGACAGCGGAATGGAGCAAGGCCTACATCTGATCCTAAAGCAGCCACGACGGACCAGTTTTGCGCGGATCCCCATGTGACTGTGCTACACAATGGGAAAGGTTGCGCTAGAGTTATTTTTTATTCTTATCGGCTCCAAAAGTAGGTCTATGTTCAACAAGTGAGTTTAAAGATTTGAACAATTAAACAACTCTGATAGGAAGGGTCTATCCAGTTAACGTCTGAGCTTCCTACTTCTTTGGCACTAAAGGGTGAGGGTATAAACATGAAGTTCTTGTGAATCTAAGTGCACATAATAACTGATATCATGACATTGTCACTGCTGTTCCTTCTATATTCAGACATCTATAATTAATCACATCTGAAAACACAGACCCATAACATACAGAGTAATTCTGAAGAAGCCACAATCCTGCTATGTTTTAATTCACTTTGCTCATGAACCTTATTTTCTCAAGCCTTGGCTTTCTCATTGGTAAAACAAGACGATGTCCCAGAAAACTGTTAAGGGCGTTGATTTAGAGCTTATCACAGAACGTTTAGCTAGAATGTAAGTGTTCCCATTGGGGGATTATTATTGCTGTTATTACTGTATTGCTGTCATTGTACTAATTTTTTTCCTGCCCAAGTTTGCATAGTTAATTTCATTAATCAATTCTTGTTTTTTTTTCAATAGCAAAAAGATGAACAACCTTCTAACTTAGTTTAAATCAGCTGCTTGGTGATAGATATTTCATCTAAAATTAATGCATTAATATGTCCACAGGCATTAAAATGTCATCTTTGAGATCCTCTTTGTTACTAAAAACTCAAAACTAAATAACAAATTACTAAAAGCAATAACAATATTTTATAATAAACTAAGTTTTGGAGGTTGGAATGGTCATAATAAGCTGACATGGAACATGAATGCAAATGGTATTTCCAAAGAAAGGAAGATATGCACACTTTGAATTCCAAAGGTTTGAAGTCACATAAAACAGTTTCATACATCAGTCTGTAAAAAGTCTCATTCTTCGTATAGGCTGGGTTGAATGCTTAAAGTGTGATGGTTCTCTGACTGCTTTAGTGGTTCTGCTGGGCTACACCAGTAAGCCTCTAAACTGAGCCACAAGAAGAAAATCTAGTCATGGAAACTGTGAAGGGATGTAATCTCTCAATTACAATCACAGAATAAGCCTCTTAAGCATCTGAAAGGCCCTGGGGCCTTGCAAACATTTATTTATCAAAACCATAGAATGCAACTTGCTGCATTCAGAAGGTTTCATTCCTTCCCAGTCAAAAACTTCCTTTTCCAGAAAAGCTTTGCAAAAATTTGCTAAGAAGCTAATTAAAGATTAACTGCATGTACACTCCAAGTAAATACAGGATTTGGAAAAGGCACTCTCAAGCTAAGCATGTTGTCACATGACTGTAATCCCAGCATTTGGGAAGCTGAGGCAAACAAAGGTTTGAGGCCAGCCTGCACTACATAGCAAGATGCTGTCTCAAAAAGTAAAAAACAAAAATGTATAAAACCCTTAGGCACAATGAGACTTGATTCTGCATATACTTGTAAAGTATCTACTAAGTACTATGCCCTGTTCAGTGCTAAATTGCTCAAATGGGATGCTAGCCATACCTGTTTTCTAGCTACTATAGAACTTAGGGGGCCTTTTCTATAAAGAATTTATAAACAAACTCCATGACATCTAGTAAAAAATATACTATAGTAGTGAACAGCACAAACTACCACTAATCAACTTATCATGCAAAAATTTCCCTTCAAGGAGTTAAAGCTTTCTATTGCATTGCTGTAGAAAAAGTTTAAAACAGAAATGTCTCCAGAGAAATAACACAATGAGCTGGATCCCAATTCAAGCAATGGCTTTAAATTTGTACTTCATTATTTCATGAGTCATGGGAGCCCCAACTCTTTCAGCCAGAGTAGTGCAAACTCTGGTTCTCTACATTTAAGCTCCTGCTAAATTTTATTTTAAAAGACATAATCTTTGGCTATAATAAACATATATTTAATAGGTAAAAACCAATGTACATGTAGAAAAAGTCACTTTCTAAATAGATAAAAATGATCAGTTGTTAGTCATGGCACACTTAGTTTCACTAGACATGTTCCAAGTAGTAAATGTCCTCACAGCTCCAGTGGATAACACGTTGAGCCTTTTCTGGTGGATGGAGAGTGGGCGCATTGTCACAAGTCATGCCAACACATGGCTTCTTCTGGGGGTAATTAAATCAGAAGGAAAGACTCTTCAAAACATCAAAAGTGTCTTGCTCTACACATGAAGTAGGGAGACATGGGTCCTCACCTTCTGCTTCTTCAGTTATGGTTTCCACAGTTGACATGATGGACAGGTAGGTTGATCGCTATGAATGGTGGATTCTGCTGTTACATGAATGATAAAGACATGATGATTATTTACTTTAGCTATTTCTCTCACCCATAAATAAATACAATCAATACATAACACTTAGATATTTCATTACTCTGATCTAGAACTTTCCGTGTCCCCTCTTGGATGGGTAGGTATATATGGAGTGTCTGTATACATCCTACCTTACTGGTTCCAAACAACATGTTCAAGGGTTTAGACATCTTTAAATCTATTCCCAAAGGTTCCTGTGTTGGAAGCAATGATCATGTGAAAGACTTAAGGGAAGCAAGTCTTTGAGTCAACTGGAGTAAGCAATCCGAAGAGACCACCGCACTGCTCTTGCCTCACTGACTTCCTGCTTCTGAGACATGATCTTACTTTCTCGTGCATTCTCCCCATGAGAAGTTCAGCCAAGAGTATCCCCCCAAGCCTGGGACAAAGCTAGCACCAAGATCTTGCATCTCTGAAACTGTGAGTTAAAGGAACTACTTTTCTTTATTACTTAAGCTTGCCTCAAACATTTTATTTATAGTAATAAAACTGAACTACATCCCTGCTAGAACTACTGTCCCACATTTGGCAGATCAGAAAATAAAGATGCAGAGAAATGAAATAAATTGCCTAGGCAAACAGCTGTTTTGTGATATAAAAGAGTTCAAATTCAAATATCTGAGCCTAAGATCCTGTGAGAGCTCACCTAATTTCAGTACTTTCTTATTACTACCAATGCTTACATGGCATATACCTTAGATATCCCAGCTCTGAGTCTAGATTTCTGTTAATCTTCAAATTAAAATGCCTGTTTTCTTCCCCTCTCCTTCATGATTTGTCTAGTCTCTGCCCCTTACCTCTGCATTATGGTACTTATGCTGTCTTTGCTGTGCATGGGGATTAAAAACAGGAGTGGTATTTCTAAAAGTTCTACATCATCAAACAGACTGCACAGCCCCTAAAAGCAAAACTATACTCAAAATACTGGACATTACACTTTACTCAGCTAGTCTTCAACTCTGAATGACTGTCAAAGTCACCTAGGAAGGTATAAAAAAACATGCCAGTCAAACTGTACCTTCTCGTCATATTGTTAAAAATTCGCAGAGATACATGCCCGTCTAGAACAGAATCTAGGAACTCCTTTTAGAAGTTGTGCCTAAATGTTTGTTAGTTGGAAGTGACCCTGCCTTGAATCCTGACCCAGTAATTCCTAGTCAGTGTTGTAGATTCTGGAGCTGCTTAAGAACAGACTGACCCATGCATGGACTGAGGTGTGAGCCCTCCCTCCTACATTTAGCATTACGTTTCTTCCGAAGCATTATGCACAATGCAACAAATGTCTCTACATCTGCAGAATCACTTCCACTGATGCAAATGACTGTGCACTCAGTGGCTTCATGATTATAAACAAGAATACTAAATGCTTTGCAGGGCCTCACAGAGATGTTGTTCTAAACTCTAAATATAATTGTTCAGTTGGCTGATACAACCAACATGCTGTGAAGAAGTGCTCAAAACTTGCTAAACACTTTAGCGATTATTGGAATAAGCATAAACTTTGCCCTATGAAAGTCATGGCTCTCAAATAAAGAGGTATAAAAATTGTCCTTCGCTTCTACCCAGAGGAAGAAACCATAGCATCTTTAAAATCCTAAACATCTAGGGGAAGAGTTTCTCAATTTCTCAGCATTACACTGCTGGTAAGAGCACAGAGCATGCTACAGATCTGCCTAGGTCTAAAAGCAAAACTTAGTGAACAGAAGAGAGTCCTGCCCTCAGCAATCAACATCAGCACTTGTCTTCTTCTTTGACCAACTGTTGTCATCTTGTATTTCAATTTAAGAGAAAAATTAAGTTGGTTTGTGCTCTGTGATTTCCTTACTTCTATCATCTCTAGAGAAATGGACATCTCGGTCATTTCCTCATTTTTACCTCTGTAGACATGGACTTCTCTAGTGTTGCTTGGTGCTCTTCCTTAATTCCGTGTGTCAGGAATGCCATCCTATACCAAATGGGCTGGCTAGCAAGATGTGCCACTGTCCTTTTGGTGCAGAAACTCACTAAGCTTTCCACTGGGTGCTTCCATGGCAAAGCCCCCACAAAACCAAAGAATATGGGAGGAACTGAGGCAGGAGATGGGTGGGAGTAAGCCACGGATGGCAGAACTTTTGAGAGACACACACAATGGCACAACGCAACAGGAAACATATCCCTGTCCACTTGAAGTACAGTCCAGATAGCTATGAGAATCCAAGATTCCCTAGGTGTGCATTTGTTACCTTCCTGTGCATGAGGCTTGCTATCATCAGTTTTGGAAGAAAATGAAAAAATACATTGAAACCCACAGAAGCATTTGTCATAAAGAAGCAGTGCTATAAGCCTGAGAGGGCGGTTAGCCTTAAAATAAACGACAGCATCAAGGACTGAGGATGAGAAAGAGGAAGGTTTAAGAGACATTCTGAGGGCAGGATGGTAGAATAGCCTATCAAAACAGGGCACAGGCCGCATCCTGGCATGACTTCCAGTGACTAGGGATGGCCACAGAGCTTCCATTCCCGGCGGGAGCCAAACACACCAGATCCCAGGTCTTCTCTTCCACCAACGAGACCAGGGAACCAGCAGATCCAGGTAAACAAGCCCTCACATCCTGGGCATGCCTTCCAGTGATTGGGAACAGCCACAGAGCTTCCCATCCCAGTCGGAGCACCCCAGATACCAAGTCTTCTCTTCCACTAAAGGGACCAGGGGACCAGGTGAGAGGCTAAGCAACTCAGATTCCTGGTCTTCTTCTCCACCCATGGGACCAGAACTAGAACAAAGAAGAGAAGAACTACCAGAGTATTGGACTTGCTAGCACCCACTGAAAGGCAACTCTGGGCCCCTAACCATCAGTCCAGTAAGGGGCTCTTTCTGCACCCACTAGAGGAAGAGATGGGAAAAAGACAATAAAAAAACACACTTAGCAACAGAAAAACAAATATGACACTGCCAGATACTAGAGACTGCACACCAGCAAGACTCCAACATTCCAATGCAAATGAAGCAGAAGAGAATGACATTAAAAACAACTTCATTAAAAAGGATAGAGGCCCTAAAAGAAGATATAGGAAAATACCTCAAAGAAATGGAAGAAAAAACAAACCAAAAATGCAAGAAATGGAAGAAAAAAACAAACCAAAAAAGGAAGGAAATGGAAGAAAAAGCAAACCAAAAAATGCAAGAAATGGAAGAAAAAGCAAACCAAAAAATGCAAGAAATGGAAGAAAGAACAAACCAAAAAATTCATAAAATGCAACAAATGAACGAAAAGATGAACTGAAAATTGCAAGAAACAATTCAAACAGTGCAAGGGTTGAAAAATGAAGTAGAGACAATAAAAAAAACAGAATCTGAAGAAAGGCTGGAAATAGAAAAGCTGGGCAAACGTTCAGGTACTACAGATACAAGCATTACCAACAGAATACAAGAGATGGAAGAGAGAATCTCAGGAGAAATGGATTCATCAACCAAAGAAAATCTTAAGTCCAACAAATCCCTAACAAAAACATCCAGGAAATATGGCACCATGAAAAGACCAAACCTAAGAATAATAGGTATAGAAGAAAGTGAAGAAAACCACCTCAGAGGGGCAGAAAACATATTCAACAAAATCATAGAAGAAAACTTTCCCAGCCTAAAGAAAGACATGCCAATAAAGGTACAAGAAGCTTACCAAATAGAATGGATCACAAAAAAGTCCCCTCGCCACATTATAATCAAGACCCCAAATACACAGAACAAAGAAAGAATATTGAGTAGCTAAGAAAAAGGCCAAGTAACATATAAAGGCAAACCTATCAGAATTATATCTGACTTCTCCATGGAAACTCTGAAAGCCAGAAGGTCCTGGATAGATTTCTACCAACACTAAGAGACCATGGATGCCAGCCCAGACTACTATACCCGGCAAAGCTCTCAGTCAATATAGATGGAGAACAAGATATTCCATAACAAAAGTAGATTCAAGCAATATGTATCCACTAACCCAAAACTACAGAAAGTTCTGGAAGGAAAACTCCAACCCAAGGAAATACAACCAGAAAAAACATAGGCATTAGAGAATCCCACTTTACCAACAGCCAAAAGAACAAAGGGGTAGAATTACACACATAATTCCACTAACAACAACCATTCCAAATCAAAGAATGAGCAATCAATGGTCATTAATATCTCTCAATATTAATGACCTTAACTCACCCATAAAAAGACACAGGCTAACAGAATGGATTCGAAGACAGAACCCATCCTTCTGCTGCATACAAGAAACACACCTCACCCTCAAAGACAGACATTACCTGAGAGTTAAAGGTTGGGAAAAGATTTTCCAATCAAATGGACCCAAGAAACAAGCAGACATAGCAATCCTACTATCTAGCAAAATAGACTTTAAAATAAAATCAATCAAAATAGATGAAGGAAGTCATTACATACTCATCACAGGCGAAATCCACCAAGATGAATTTTCTATCCTGAACATCTATGCCCCAAATACAAAGGCATCCATGTTCATAAAAGAAACATTACTAAAACTTAAATCACATATAAAGCCCCACACTCTTATAGTGGGAGATTTCAACACCCCACTCTCAGCACTAGACAGAATACCAGACAGAAACTCAACAAAGAAGCGAAGGGTCTAATAGAAGTAATGACCCAACTGTGATTAACAGACATCTATAGAACATTTCATCCACATAAAAAAGAATATACTTTCTTCTTACCACCACATGGAACCTTCTCAAAAATCGACCACATACTTAGCAACTTATCAAACCTCAGCAACTACAAAAATTTGGAATAACTCCATGCATCTTATCAGACCACCATGTGTTAAAACTAGAATTCAACAACACAAATTGCAGAAACCCTACAAACTCATGGAAATTGAATAATGCACAACTGCACCATTCCTGGGTCAAAGAAGAAATAAAAAAAGAAATTAAAGACTTCCTCGAATTCAATGAGAATGAAGACACAACATACTCAAACCTATGGGGCACTTTGAAAGCAGTGCTACAGGGGAAGTTCATAGCACTAAGTGTCCACATGAAGAAACTGGAGAACAGTTATACTAGAGAATTAACATCACAGCTGAAAGCTCTAGAACACAAAGAAGCAAACTCCCCCAGGAGGAGTAGACGCCAGGAAATAATCAAATTGAGGGCTGAAATCAATAAAGTAGCAACTAGGAAAACAATACAAAGAATCAAAGCAACGAAGAGTTGGTTCTTTGAGAAGATCAACAAGATAGACAAACCTTTGTCCAAACTTACCAAACAGCAGAGCGTGAACATGCAAATTAAGAAAATCAGAAATGAAAAGGGGGACATAACAGACTCTGAGGAAATTCAGAGAATCATCAGGGCATACTTTGAAAACCTGTACTCCACAAAATTCCAAAATTTAAAGGAAATGGACGACTTTCTGGATAGCTATCATTTATCAAAATTAAATCAATAACAGATAAGCAATTTAAATAGACCTATAACCCCTATGGAAATAGAAGCAGTCATCAAAAGTCTCCCAACCAAAAAAAGCCCAGGTCCAGATGGCCTCAGTGCAGAATTCTACCAGAAATTCAAAGAATAGCTTATACCAATTCTTCTCAAAGTATTCCACGCAGAAGCAGAAGGGTCTTTGCCACACTCTTTCTACCAGGCTTCAGTAACCTTGATACCCAAGCAACACAAAGATACAACTAAGAAAGAGAACTTCAGACCAATATCCCTCATGAACATTGATGCAAAAATACTCAATAAAATACTGGCAAATCACATCCAAGAACAATCAAACTATCATTCACCAAGATCAAGTAGGTTTCATCCCAGGAATGCAGGGATGGTTCAACATACGAAAATTCATCAATGTAATCCACCATATAAACAAGCTGAAAAACAAAAATCACATGATCATCTCACTAGAAGCCTTTGACTTCAAGCTTTATTATAGAGTTATAGTCCTGAAAATAGCTTGGTATTGGCACAGAAGTAAACAGGTAGACCAATGGAATTGAATTGAAAACCCATACACGTATGAACGTCTGATCTTTGACAAAGAAGCTAAAAATATACAATGGAAAAAAGAAAGTATCTTCAACAAATGGTTCTGGCATAACTGGATGCTGGCATGTAGAAGAATGCGGATCAATCCATGTCTATCGCCATGCACAAAACTTAAGTCCAAATGGATCAAAGACCTCAACATAAATCCAGCCACACTGGTACCCTTGAACGAACTGGTACAGGAGACAGCTTCCTGAACATAACACCAGTATCACAGACAGTGAAATCAACAATTAATAAATGGGACCTCCTGAAACTGAGAAGTTTCTGTAAGGCAAAGGACACAGTCAACAAGACAAAAATGCAGCCCACAGAATGGGAAAAAATATTCACCAACCCCACATCTGACAGAGTGCTGATCTCCAAAATTTACAAAGAACTCAAGAAGCAAGTCTTCTAAACACCAAAGTATCCAATTAAAAAGTGGGCTACAGAACTAAATAGAGAATTATCAATAAAGGAGTCTAAAATGGCTGAGAGGCACTTGAGAAAGTGCTCAAAATCCTTAGCCATCCGGGAAATGCAAATCAAAGCAACTCTGAGATACCATCTCACTCCTGTCAGAATGGCTAAAATCAAAAACACCAATGACAATTTATGCTGGAGAGGATGTGGTGAAAGGGGAACACTCCTCCACTGTTGGTGGGAGTGCCAACTTGTACAGCCACTTTGGAAATCAGTATGGAGATTCCTCAGGAAAATGGGAATAATCCTACCACAAGACCCAGCAACTCCACTCTTAGGCATATATTCAAAAGATGCCCATTTATACAACAAGGATGTCTGTTCCACTATGTTCATAGCAGCATTATTTGTAATAGCCAGAACTTGGAAGCAACGTAGATGTCCCTCAACCGAAGAGTGGATAGAGAAAATGTGGTACATTTACACAATGGAGTACTATTCAGCAGAAAAAAACAATGGAATCCTGAGATTTGCAGGCAAATGGATGACACTAGAAGAAACCATCCCGAGTGAGGTAACACAGTCACAAAAAGAGAAACATGGCATGTACTCTCTCTTATATAGATTTTAGACATAGATCTGGGGAGTGCCAGCCTACAATCCCATGGCCAGAGAGTCTGGGAAACAGAACCTTCATTCAGTGGCTGATGGTGGCAGAGGCAGACTCCCACGGCTAAGCACTGAGCTGAACTCAAGGAATCCAGTGACAGAGAGGGAGGAATGATGACCAAAGGGATTAAGACTGGGCTGGTTTAACCCCCAGAAACAGCTGACCTGACAAGGGTTAGCTCTTAAATCCCAGACTGATGCCTGGGAATCCAGCATGGGACTGATCAAGACCCCCTGAATGTGGGTGTCAATGAGGAGGCCTAGGTAATCTATTGAGCCCTGGATAGTAGATCAGTATTTATCCCGGGTATACAAATGGACTCCCACCCAACAATGAGAGATTCACTCTCACCCTGAACTCTTGGGGAAGGTTCTAGGCCCTGCCCTGGATGAAATGATAGACTATGGACACCCCCATGGAGGGCCTCACCCTCCCTGGGGGGGGAAAATATATATATACATATAAAACTAGGGCACGGGCTGGCACAGTCCTGCTCTGGAATTAGTCCTGAGATGGCAGACTATGTAACCCAAGAGAGTCAGTGAATATGGCTGCATGAAAGACACAGCACAGAAAATACAATCTTCTGGCACTTTCCTAGGCTGTAGACCAAACATTTAGTACATAGGCCTTAGGGAAACATGTACGTGGGAGGATATTTGGGCACTGAGGCATAGAGAATACTGGAACAATAGGCACCCTCCTCCCACTTACCATGAGCGAGCAAACATATCCTACATCATATATTCCTAGCTTAATGTGCTGTGACACCACAGACAAAAAAGATGGAGTCAAGCAACTATGGTAACAAAACTTTGAAGCCATGAGTTAAAATAAACCTCTTTACAAATTGACCATTAGTATCTTGGAAATCTTGGCAAGGCAATAGAAAGATAACTAGTAAAAGTATCATTTACTAGGATGTATTTTGGCCAAGAACTGCTGTGAGGTATGCAGTAGGATGCAGGGATGTGGATCACACTTGAGGAACTTGAAGAAAGCAGTTGAGCAATTGATACAAGAAGAAATGGCAGACATCTTCATTCCAGCCCTAACTTTCTCCCCGCTGTCCCTCCATCCCAAGTCTCTAAACCTTCAGTCCCACTTTCACCTCGACACTTAGCTCTCAGGAAATTTGCCTACGTGTCCTGGAATCATACGTCCATATCATCTTATGTTTCTGTTTGCTACATTCAATGCATCAAGCCGTGCATATGGCTAACCTCAAAAGACAGCTGTATCCCATCATCTTCCCTGTCTCAAACACAAGCACTTTGCTCCTGCAACAGCTTCCTAACTCAGATTCACATAGCAGTGTTCGTCTTCCAAAATGTGGCCCAGATGATCTCCTTGCCACAGCCTCTGATTTCAACTAGAGACTTGTTATTCATCTCATAAGACTAAGTAAATGTGGATAAAAGAAGCTTGGGGCTGCAAGCCCACAACTCCAGAGCTCTGGAACGAAGTCAGTGTGAGACTTTGACTTGCTTCAGCTTTATTTCCTCATGTAAGTGATAAGTTATCAGGGTGGAATACTTCTAAGGGCCCTTCAGATTCCAAAACTACTAGTGCATTGCTTTTATGTATTTTGGAATTAAAAATAAACAGTTGGCTCCAAATACCAGAAATCAGCTGTGTGGCCAAGAATGCCTGGCTCTCCTTGTACACTTCCAGTGTTCTCAGAAGCTCTGGAGTGTGACATGAAGGAGGCAGAGCAGGCCAGGCCTCCTGAGTCCTACGCCTACCCATAGTCCTCCCCACAACACCTCTTGCCATAGCCCCTGAGGAATCTCTCCCACCACCTGTCCTGGCCACTGTTTCCATTCTCTGCTACATTTTCTTTTCTAAATTAGCAAGTGTAGCGGTCCAACCTCCTTGTCCCTGGACTAGATCTGGAATTTCTCAGAGGACACACTTCTGGGAAAGTCTTTGAGACCTTCACAAGGGAATTTTGAGATGTGAGATCCACTCTGCATGTCAGTGTCACCATACCATGGACTGGGACACCAGACAGAACGGAAAGGATGAAGGAGACCTAGCCGTCACCGCTGTGCTTGCTGACTGGGTACAGTGTGACCAGCTGCCACTGCTGGAATTATTATCTCCAGTATTCCTTCTATGCAATTGTGACTTAGACTGCAAGCAAAGATAAACCCTTTCTTTCCTAAGTGCCTCTGGCAAGTATCTTCTCACTACACACAGAACAGTAACTAATACCAGGTCATTGTTATTTAGAACCTCTTGTAAGTATAGTCAGTCTTTAAGAATAGTCCGTCCCCTTCCCAGCTTCCTAGTGAATAGAACTTGGGCTCATAGGAATAGGCAATGGCAAAAAGGAAACATTCCACAATTAGATCACTTAACCCCTCCTTCTGTGTCCCTTTAACCTTGCCAACCCCTGTTACCTGCTCACCTTCAGTGGCCTGGTTACTAGGCAACGACCCCTCCCTCACTGTCCTGCATTCCTCTGCCCCATCCCCTTCCCTCATTTCCCCTATTTAATTCTCATTAAATGCAGCTTGATCAGCCATGTTGTCTTGCTGTCAGCTTCTCTTGTCTCCTGTCCTGTCATTCCAGGTTCCCGCGGGCTAGACCTTCGTTGTACCCTGCTGGCCAGGGCAAGAAAGAACCTTAGGTTGTTCCCTGAGTTCACTGCCAAGTATCTGAATAATAACTCTCTGATAGCAACAAAGTACAGGGCTAAGCAAAGAAAAGACAAGCAAAGGAAGCTGGACAACTTCTAGATGGAGCCAATATTACTGGCAAATATCAGGCTCATAAAGTAGACAAAAGTACACTAGATGATAGGAGAACTAAACACCAGGAGCCGAATTTGCCAGAGGATCAAAATGACACAGAAAGAAGATATTATATAAACTTCTGACCCCGCATGTCAGGTCGGATGGGAGCCCAAGCAGCCTAGGTACCACATGGCAAACACATAGAATAACACTAATTTTCTGATGCAGACATTGCTCTCTGATTTGCTAACTCAGGTGAGTAGGTTATGGAGAACCAGGAGGTAGGAAGGAAAAGTGTTTGGGTAGTTAGGTTACCTATCCCAACCACATCCTTCCAACGCCAAAGTATATGAACTTTGCCAAGCCACTTAGCCTACCTGAGCTCTACTTCCTCATATAAAAAAAAAAGAAGATTTTAAATAGACCAATGTGACAAACAGGGATTTCATCTATATTTAAGTTAATCCTCAGAGGGCAATGGAGACAACAGATGATTGCCTGGCTCTTCTGATACCAGAGGAGCCCGGAGCCTCCCCAGGATGTACCTCCTCTACCCTTACCACAGTGCTCCAAGGCCCAGAGAAGCTCAGCTAAACTGTTTTCATAAGATGGTTGTTGTAGTCACTTTGATGATGGTCAAGCAATAACACATTGAAATGTTTCTACTATTTCCATTTGTATACAAAGTATTTAAATCTTTAAAGCACACAAGAAAGTGATTTATTATTTATTATTATTATTGGTTTTATTTAAGTTCTGAAAGCATTTCAAAGGAGATGTTAAATACTGAGAACTTTTAAACCCCTCACATTGTAGTTTATAATTATTTGCAGCATTCTGTTTGATTAGATTATAATCCCTTTTTAGCCCATGCCTTACTAAAACCATTAAAAGAAATTGGATTCCAGCCAAGGAAGCAGGTAGGCTAGCTACAGATCTTCACCTCTCCCGCCACTCCTCCAAATCCAGTTTCCCATTCTCATGCCCAGCTCTGGAGCAGACCACTTGCTTCAGCCTCCCCTCTGCCCCTACCCCAGGGGATCACACAGTTCTTCCCCTCTAAATTGCCAGCCCCACCAGCCCTCCTCTACTCTATTATTCCAACCCTCAACTCCAGCAGGTGCTCCCTGAGAACCCACAGGCTACTCCAGTCAGAGAAGCAGGGAGCCTCCTACAGCTCTTCACCTGCATCTTCTTTCCTTGAAATTCTCCACCAAATCTGCAACAGACCCCCTGACTCTCTGCCACATATCTAGCCAATTGTGTCAAGATACTTCCTCCCTAGTTATCTGGTTATCCCAGCTGTATATCCCTAAGAATCAAATATCACCACCAGTGGCAGATTTTATTTGAAAAATATAAACTCAATATACAAAATAAAGTCTAGATTGGAGTGGAATAAGAATTAGAAGATAGTACTGAGGAGTTACCAACAGCCAATGAAGTTTTGGGAACTGGAGAAATAGGAGAAAATCAATAGCTGGCCTGTCAGTATCAAAAGCTGAAAGGACACTCCAGATGCCAAGCAATAAGAATAAAAAAGCAAATCCATACCACACTTGGAAGTAAGCATCAGATATGAAGAGAAACTCACAGATGCTGCTTGTCTCTCATGAACTGGCTTGCCATTCTCATTTCGGGATTTTGTCTTTGTGTAAACCTAATGTCTACACTCCTAGTGGACACTGAGCAGCATGATACAAGTCCCAGAGAATCTGGTCACTGCTTCTGGAAATGCACAATGTACAGCCTTCAGCTGTGACATTCTTCAGAATCACACTCTTCTAGCTATAAGATCTTGGGTCAAAGAAAGTATCAGGTGCCAGATGGTCCATATGAATATACAGGTAATACTCTATGCTCCCTTCCTTCTTAGCCTGCAGAAATGCAGGTGACACTACGATGACTCTGACTCTGGGGATGGAAGATAGTGGAGATACAAAGAAGTTTTGTTTGTTTGTTTGCTTAGTGATTGCTTGGGGGACTAGAGAGATGACTCAGCGGGTAAGAGTCCATATTGTTCTTTCAGAGGACATGGTTTCTGTTGCTAAACCTACACCAAGCAGTTCAAAACCACCTCTAACTCCAGTCCCCAGGGGACAGACACCCTCTCTCACCTCTACAGACATGTGCTAATGTACACATATCCACACACAGACACACATTTAACTTCTTAGTTAAATGAAAATTAATAATTATTTAGAAGAGAATCCGTCTCATTGGGACAGCTCAGTGAATAAAAATCACAAGATAGAAAGTTAGTGATAATTAGGGATTTAATTTACTACTACTTTTATCTTAGCTTATATACTCACACTACAGATTATAAAATCTATAAACTCTGGGATTTAGGGATTCCATTTTCACTGACACATCTCCAATACTTTGACAATCACTGGAAATCACTGTCTTTGAAGAATAATGAATAAATAAATGATTTGAATTCTCATAGGGAAAAGAGAAAGGCAATCCACAACAAGATGCATTTGGCAAAGTCAGTTTTATAAACACAAGGGATATATAATATAGATGAGATTATACTTTCTTAAATATACATTGATTAATATATGCATATATATCAATAGAAAAACAGTCCTCATGAATATAATCTACTAATTTCAACCATGTAAGAAAATCATTACAGTGGAAAATAAAACAGCCTTTCAACAAGTGTGCTGCACAACTGGGCAGATGCAAAAGAAAAAGCGTCTGCATAAAGACTTTACAGCATCCACAGTATGCAAATCCCAAATGCCTTCTGGATAAGATGAAACCCAAATCACATCTTCTGGATAATAACACCAAAAGCATTATCTATGAAAAGGAATAACTAAGAAACTGGTCTTCATTAAAATTAAATTTTTCTGTAGGAAAAAAAAAGCATTTTCAAGAGAATGAGGAGACAAGGAACAGACTGAAAAAAATATTTCAAAATGTCTCTCTGATAAACGTCTGTCATGCAAAATATTAAAAAACAATATTTAAAAAGCATGTCAATTGAATATTGATGAGAAGGCTGGAGAGATGGTTCAGTGGTTAAGACCACTGATTGCTCTTCCTGAGGACCCAGGTTTAATTCCCATTGACCACTTAGCAGCGCAAAACCATCTACAACTGGAGTTCCAGGGATCCAACGCCCTCTTCTGACCTTTCTGGGTAGTGTACACACATGGAACCTATAGGCAAAATGCCCATGTAAACTGTGGAGGGCCCTAAAAAGGATAGCATAGTAGAAGCCATCTTAATATTCATACTGTATTCTTAGAGACTAACGCTTAGTTAAGTTCCTATTTCTCTGTGTCTGCTTATCTTCCTGTACAGCATAACTTTCAAGGCCTGCAGTCCAGGCTCTCATGCCCTTCTGTCACCTGGCCTGCACTCCAGGCTCCCCCAGCTGCAGACTTGTGTCCTTGGAACACACCCTACCAAGGAGAACTTCTGCTCTCCCACCCTTCTGCTACCTGCCTTACTTAAGCCCTGTTGGTACTTTCAATAAACGAGACTTGATCAGAATCCTGTCTTGTCTCCATCTCTCTAGTCTCTTGTCCCCCAGTCTCACTCCCTCCCCTAGGGTCCCCGTTGACTGACCCCGCAGGCAGGGGCAGTAAACAAAATGAAAAATAAATTTATTTTAATTAAAGATGAGTAACTTTTAACATTAATCTCAATGAACACAAATGAAAAATGGGCATATGAAAAGATGCTTCATATTCAAATGTCACCATGGAAGTACAAATTAATATGATAAAATCCTACTACGAATCTATTGGAATAGTGAAAATCTAGAACCTTGGTGGCATCAAATAGTGAGAAACTACATGGACTGGTGACAACACCCTTTTGCAACTGCTGCAAATGCAAAATGGTACAGATGCTTTGGAAGACAGTTGTGCAGATTTTCACAGAACTAGACATACTCTTAGCACATAGTCCAAGGAACACACCCAGTATTTACCCCAAAACTTGCACAAAAATCTTTACAGTAGTTTCATTCTTGATTATTAGCATAGAAACAAACAAGATGTCTCTCGTATGATGGAATATTAGGTTTTAAAGAGAAATAAACTATCAAGACATGAAATTATACAAACAATTTAAGAAGCCAGTCTAGAAAGGCCATTACAATCCCCATAGTGTAACAGTCTAGAAAAGGTAAATGTTTATCAACAGTAAAAAGATCATTGGCTGCCAAGGTAAGAAGATGGTAGGAGCTAGTAGGCAGAGCTCAGAGACATGAAATGTAAGAAACGTACCTTCTTCAGTACAAGTGCTGAGAATGATTGCATAATTGTTCATGAGGGAAATAGGTCTGCAATTCCTTCTTTGTTAGGTCTTTATGCAGTTTAGGTATCAAGGTGACTGCGGTCTCATGAAATGAATTGGGTAATATTCTTTCTGTTTCTATTTTGTGGAATAATCTAAGGAGTATTGGCATTAACTCTTCTTTTGAAAATTCTGGTAGAATTTTATACTAAAACCATCTGGCCCTGAGGTTATTTTGTGTGTGTGTGTGTGTGTGTGTGTGTGTGTGTGTGTGTGTGTGTTGTTTTTGTTTGTGATGGGAGACTTTAAATGACTACTTTTATTTTACTAATAGTTATGCTTGTTTAAACTGATTTATCTGACCTTGGTTTAACTTTGGTAAGTGGTATGTTTTACAAAAACTTTTAATTTCTTCCAGATTTTCCAATTTTGTGGAGTAGGGGGTTTTAAAGTATGTCCTTAAAATTCTCTGTATTTCCTGAGTATCTGTTGTTATGCCCCTTTTTATTTCTGATTTTATTGGTTTAGCTCTTATAGCTATGTCTTTTAATTTGGATAAGAGTTTATTAGTCCTGTTGATATTTTCAAAGAACCAACCCTTTGTTTCACTGATTCTTTGCTTGTTTCTGTTTTATTGGTTTAAGTCCTAAATTTGAGTATTTCCTGCTATTTACTTTTTTGCATATGATTTCTTCTTTTTGTTCTAGAACTTTCAGGTATGCTTAAGTTACTAATATGAGATCTCTTCAAATTTTTTTAGGGAGGCACTTAGTACTATGAACTTGCCTCTTAGAACTACCTTAATTGTACATGTCATGTATTTGTTTTCATTTAATTCTATAGTCTTTAATTTCTTTCTTCATTTCTGTCTTGTTCCACTTTTCATTCATTAGTGAGTTGTTGATCTTCCATGAGTTTGTAAGCTTTCTGTTGATTCTGTTGTTGATATCCAGCTATAACCCATGGTGTCTAAAGCAGTGCAATTTCTAACTGCGTTCTGAAACCTGTCCTTTACCCAAAGTTAATGTAGCTCTTACCCTCGTCACAGAGGCTTCTCTTTGTAGTGGATGAGACCATTAGAAACCCACAACTGGTCAAACTGCAGTGAACAACAGATCGTGGAGAATCCAACCCCAGCTGATGCATCTACAGCACAACCCCTACATTTAAGGCTCAAGGAGCACTGTAGAAGAGGGGTGGAGAGACTGTAGGAACAGAGATCGAGATGTCCGCTGTGGGAGAGTGTCTTCTATACATAACAGGAAAGCTGCACTCACGAGATCTCAACAATATGGTAGTTTAAATAAGACCTGAACAATGACAATATCAGCTTCACTGCCAGTGTGGATGGGGAAATCCCTTAAGGCCTCAACTCTAGATGAAGAGCTTGAGCAATTAAAAACTGCTAAGAGAGGGGGATTGGTTTTCTCCATGGATGAAGCCCCTGATAGCTTATCCAACCCACAAGTTTAGCCCTAAATACATACAACTAAATGGATTCAGCAAGACACATATGTATGAATATGTGTGTATATTGCGTGTGTGTGTGTGTGTCTGTCTGTCTGTCTGTCTGTCTGTCTCTGTGTGTAATAAGAATTAAAAATAGATATGGATTTGAAAGGGAGTTGGGAACATAAGGAATTGGAGGGAAAGAGAAAGGTGGAGATAATGTAAGTACTATGTATAAAATTCTAAAAAGAATAAAATTTAAATTTAACAATGTAGTCCATAATGGAAAATCTTAAACATTTAGATCTGGGAGTTAGGCAAACATGTATAAGGACATCATACCTGTAGAATACACAAAAAGCAATACCAAACAGCAAACTGACTGCCTTGAGTGTATTTATAAAAACAACTCTAATAACTCTGATGAGTACAAAGCAAAAAAAGTTATTAATTCTGAGAAAATAGAAAAAAACCTAATAAACAAAACTGCTCAGAGTTGAAAACAACTCGATTAAATAGCACAGCAGAGGCAGTAACAGAAGCAAAATCTGGTTCTTCATCAATAGTGACAAGCAACACAGCCTTCTAAGTTCTATGGGCTAAAAGAAAGGAAGGAAGACAAGAAGGAAGGGACAGAAAGGGGATGGAACAAATAAGCAACCGCAAGTTGAATGCAAATAGACACAGGTAAGGCTGGGTAGTGATGAAGGCCCCAACACCCAAAGAGAGCGTGAAGGCTTTGTGAGGCCTCCATGGAAGAAGAAATAACAGAGAATGAGGGGACAAAAAGCATGGGAGAGGCGAATGAACAGCAGCAAAAGGCAATTAGGTATGCTAGCTCTTCAAGTATTTTCCTAAGTAAAAAGCTCAACGAAAATCAACTTACGATAAATTAAAATAATATAGTAGAAGGCTGAGAGTGGATTGATTGTTCTTTTTACATTTAAATAGCTCATTAACAGAAATCAAGATAATCATTCAAAGAGCAGACCCAGACATCCTCCAGAGAAGAATCCTACATCCAGCTACCCTGGTTCCTGGCTTCAACTAGAAAGAGACAATTTTCAGGAATGAACTATGCGTTAGTTTATTTAATTTTTACTAAATAGATGTATATAAGAGCTACCAATAAACTATCTAGTAAGTTTATGTTTTATATACATATGCTTACTGAAATTTGACATATCTCTGAGATATGCCAAAACATTAATAAATACTGTGAAATCAGTTTAAATATATTCCTAGCACAGCTGTGAGTGTAGCTTAATGGAGGAGCACTTGCATAGCATGCACAGGACTGGGGTTCAATTCTCAGCACAAAAATAATGAATAATGCCAATTTGAAGGACTGGGAATATAGCTCAGTGGCAGAGTATGTGCACAGCATTCATGAGAACCTGAGCACTCAATAAATAAATAACAACTTGGGTCTAGTCTTTTCCCAACACTTTTCCTTAGAGTTGTCTTCTCCAACAGGACTTTCAAATTATGTTCAGTGATTTTATATTTTAATGAAGGAAAATATATCACAACATTGACATGTTTTATTAGAATGAGCACACACACACTGACACAGACATGAAAGTATGCAGTACAAAAAGAACATGTATCAGCAAAGTTTTTAAGTATTTTAATTTTTTGAGATTATAATTAACAACGTATTTTCACCTTTGCTCTCTTCAAACCCTCCCTTTATAACCCTACTTACTCTCAAAGTCATGGCCTCTTTTTTTCACTAATTGTTATTATAAATATACCTATTCTATGGATATAAATTTATGTACATAAATACAGCTTGCTCAGTCTGTATATGTTACTTATGTATGTTTTGAGGACTGATCATCTGGTATTGGTGAGCTCTTACCCAGAGAAGAGTATTTCTCTTGCTCTCAACATTCCTTAGTTGGATTAAGAAATCAAAGAGGTAAAACTTTGAGTGTTGCTTTAAAGACATTTCCAGATAGGACTGTAGCATGAGTTCTGATAGGTCTTAATAATAAAAACGTGCAGTCAGATTTCAGGGTACATGCTGAAAGATTGGAGAAGCAAAGAAGCTAGTCACTAGAGAAGACTTCTTCTATGGAATCCTCAAATCAAATGGGCGATCCTATCTCTAGGAATTCTCAGACTGAATATCATTAGCTCCTGTCTCCTCCATCTTATATTCATCTCTCCCCCCAGCCATATCACTCCTGTCTCCACCTCCCTAGTGCTGGGATTAAAAGTGTGTGACTCCCAAGTACTGGAATTAAAGGTGTGAGCTACCACCACCTGGCTCTGTTTCTGTTTTAGATTGGATCAATCTCATTAGCCCAGAGTGGCCTTGAACTCACAGAGATCTGCCTGCCTCTGCCTCCTGAGTTCTGGGATTAAAGGTGTGTGCCAACACTGCTTGGCCTCTATGGCTAACTAGTGTGGCTACCTCCACACTCTGATCTTCAGGTAAGCTTTATTTGTTAGATCACAAACAAAGTATCACCACACAGGATAAACTCAGAAGCCAGGCCTGCCTTGAATGTTGGTAATACCAACTCATAACTTGGATGCCAGAACTTTATGAAAATTGAGAAAGCAGAGAGCCCACTGAATGCCTACATTGTTTCTCTTCTCTGCTTCCTGACCTAACCAGATGGAAGAAAGCAGCCTGTTGCCATGACTTCTCCACCCTGGGTCAAATATGTCCTTCTCTGATCATAGCAACAGGAAAGTAATATACTGTCCCTAAAACTTCCAAAATGTATGAGAACTACTACTAGTCCATACTCTCTGGACCTAGGACTGCTGTGATCTAGGCCACAATGTGAAGCAAATAAAGTATCAAACCAAATAGTAACAGGACGCAACTCAAAACTCTTCCTGTACACGTAAATCAGGGATGGGGCTCTCCACAGACTTTTACCACCTTAAATGAAAAAAATCCCTAAATACTTACTTAAATCACTCTCAATAGATGTTTCTAGAGACATCAGTCCCTCTACACAAGCATTTTGTAGTAACAGAAATGGCAAAAGCAAGTTACACTTAAATATGTGCTTATATATGAAGCACTCAGACAACAAGACTATCTTCTATGACTCTGAAGAAGTTAAAGGCTAAGGCAGATATGCAGCAAATGTGATTAAAATCAAAATGTATTCCATCTGATATTGGACTTCATCCTACAAACATATGGCTTCTTGTTTGTACACTTCACCATCATCACTGTCTTCATCAGAAGTGTGCTATTTGTCATCTGAGTCTGGTTAGATTAACTTAGTATGTTGTTCTCTAGTTTCATTTTCCTACAAATGACATAGTTTTATGGCTGAAAATATGCCATTGATATGTATATATTTATGTGTCATATTTTCTTTATCTATTCATCTAAATAACTTGGTTGTTAAATTTGCATACTAAGTTGAAAATGTACACAAATATGCAAAGAGTAGAATTTTCAGTCAGGTTCCTAACTGAGACAAAGATGCTAGCAGAAGTACAAATTGCTGAAGTTGGGATTAGGGTTAGGGTTCTGCTCTATACCATTCCACCATTCCATCAGAAACAAACTCATAAATGCGTGTAAAATAAGAATATGTTACTATGAAGTCCTCGGGTATGACTCTCACTGTGCTAAACCTTTTATTCTTCCATTGAAGTTCCTCATTTTGTAGTAATGGATCATCTCAATTTTTCAAAAATATTAGGATTTATTTGCCCAAACCAAAGAGCGTATGTGGCATTGGCAGGAAACATCCCAGAGCCTTCTTACCAAACCTCAAATAACCACTGAGCCTTCTGCTTCTCATCAAAGGGCAAGTGGACAGAAATTACCACAGAAAGATACAAGTGCCTGAAAAATAAGGGATCTTCTGAGGTTAAAATGCAAGGGGAATAGGAAGTTATTTGATAGTCAAATTTACCATATAAACAATGTTGGAATCCAGGGCTGGAGTCACAAAATGATAAATTCGAATTGAGTTTAGGATGCTGTGACATCCGCTATAATGGGAACCTGAACTACAGGCATCACACTGGTTAGTGGTTTTGTAACCCAGAATAACAAACGTCAAATCATACACACACACACACACACACACACACGCACGCACGCACGCACGCACGCACGCACATATATATGCATATATATGATTTTGATTGTTTTTTAATTTTTTCTTAGTATGAATTTTTCATTTTAGTGAAAAATAAGGTTTTTGTTTTGTTTCTAATTAATTTTTTATTTGAATTAAAGACAATCGTACTTTACATACCAATCCCAGTTCCCCTTTCGCTCCCAACCTCCCACTCAGTCCCACCATCTCCATATCCCACTCCCCAATCCACTCCTCAGAGAGGGTGAGGTCTCCCATAGTGGCTCATCAAAGTCTGTCACATCATTTGAGGCAGGACTGAGGCCCTCCCCCATGTATCTAGGCTGAAAGAGTATCCCTCCATGTGTAATAGCTCCAAAAAGCCATTCATACATGAGTGATAAACACTGGTTTACCTCAAAAATTTCACTGAAGTCTGTATTACTGTACCTACTGGTGAGCTCAAAAGAAACTGTTGCAACACTCACTTCAAATCTAATGTTGCAGAAGACAAGAGTCAGGAAGGATTGGTAGGCAGGCCCAGAGGGAATACTTGGGTTGGTCCGCAATAGCAAAACCCCTGAACAGACCTGCACTACAGCTGCAGCACACACAGTTTGTTTTCTCTGAAATCATGTCAAAGTCACTTAAAATGTAGTAAACATACCAAACCCCTACTTCTTCAGGAGATATCTTTGCAAAATCTAACATGTGACTAGCACACATGCATCTTATGGCCAAGGTAACCCTAGAACAGAAGAGCAGGTGCAAAGGCCAGAGCCTCTAGAATAGTCCAGCTCTAGGATGAAGCATTCTCCAGAAGCAATAGTAGTGATGGTAAGAGACAGGAGGCAGACACAGACCAACATTGAGTCTATGTGAAACTAAATCAGAAATGAAGTCATTTTGAAGATGAGATGAAAGAAAGCACCGAGATCTGTATTGCTTCTTTTTTAATTTAAATTAGAAACAAGCTTGCTTCACATGTCAATCCCAGCTCCCTCTCCCTCCCTTCCTCCCCCATACCCCCACCAGCCCCACCAGCTCTCCACCCCAACCCTCTCCCCTCCCTAGGGAGGGTGAGGTCCTCCATGGGGGATCTCCAAAGTCTGTCATTTCATCCAGGGCAGGGCCTAGGCCCTTCCCCATGTGTCCAGGCTGAGAGAGCTTCCCTTCATGTGGAATGGGCTCCCAAAGTTCATTTGTATGCCAGGGATAAATACTGATCTACTAGCTGAAGCCCCTAGATTGCTGAGGCCTCCTTATTGGCACCGACATTCAGGGAGTCTGGATCAGTCCCATACTGGCCTCTCAGCCATCAGTCTGGGGTTCGTGAGCTCCCACTTTGTTCAGGTCAGCTGTCTTTGTGGGTTTCACCAGGACAGTCTTGATCCCTTTTCTCATCACTCCTCCCTCTCTGCAATGAGGTCCAGGAGTTCAGTTCAGTGTTTAACTGTGCACTCTGGACTCTGTATTGCTTCTTATAGGCTGAGGAGCTGGCATCCCAAATGTTTGGAACAAAAAGAATTTTAGATTCTTTGTAGATTCTGGAAGATTTGTAAATACATAAGAAATATTGGAGATGAGATCCAAGGTTAAGAATTAATCAGTGTATGTTATATAATCCTTATCTGCAAAACCTAGGAGTGTGTGTGTGTGTAGGAGTATGTGAGTACATTTTATTTGGCTTATCCTTCTCATAGTCATCCCATTACTAAAAATCCAATTCCAGAATACACTGTAAATAGAAAATTTCACCTGTGGATGCTGCTGGTCACCAGCCCTAGGGGATGATATTCCTGTATCTTGATCCATTTCAAGGATGCATCTTAAAGACTATCTTCTCATCACTAATTATATAAGAACATATTCAACAACATAAAAGGTAATATGATACCACCAGAGACTAAGGCTTCTATGCCAGAAACACTGAACATCCCAACACAGATGAAGCAGAAAGAAAATGACCTTAAAAATATGTTTATGAAGATGATAGAGGCCCTTAAAGAGGAAATGAGAAACTCCATTTAAGGAAATGGAGGAAAAGACAAACAAAGAAATGGAGGAAAAACCAAACCAAAAAAATTCAAGAAATAAACAAATATCTTCAAGAAAGCAGGAAATCCAAGAAAAAGCAATCAAACAGATGAAGTAAACAATTCAAACATTTCAACACTTGAAAAATTAAATAGAGGCAATAAAATTAAATAAGGCAAGCTGAGGATATCCTGGAAATGGAAAAATCTGGGTAAATGATCAGGAACTACAAATGCAAGCTTAACCAACAGAATACAAGAGATGGAAGGGACCATATCAGGTGTTGAAGATATGACAGAAGAAATATATATATAAACCAAAGAAAATGTTAAATTTAACAAATTCTTAACACTAAATATCCAGAAAATCTGAGACATCATGAGAAGACCAAACCTAAGAGTAATAGGTATAGAAGAAGGCAAAGAAGTCCAGACAAAGACACAGAAAATATATTCAACAAAAATGATAGAAGAAAACTGTACCAACCTAAAAAAGGACATGCATATGAAAGTACAAGAAGCTTACAGAACACCAAATAAACTGGACAAAAAAAGCCCCCTTACCACATTGTGGGAACAAAAGACCTTGGCCGGAGGCCCACTTCCCCATCAGCCTGGGATGTTTACTAAAAACATGTTTACTAAAAGCATGTTCACTGAAAACAATCTGGTGCCCTAAGAAATGTTTACCGGAGCAATAAGTTCCTGATAAGGTCTTGCCCACAGGAACACCCTGACCTCGACCTTTTCCAAAGACTAACAGCCTCTTCCTGACCCACCCACCGCTGCCTCTGGTGTCAGGGCATAAGCATCCAGGGGTTAGGAAAGGAGCAGAAGATTTTCTTGAGGGAAGCCTTTCTTGGGAAGCCTTTCTTGAGCCTTCTTGGGGCTTGTTTAAAGTTTTCTTTGCACCACCGACTGGTCTCTGTGTTATCAATCCTGACACCCTCCTCACATTCTCGGATACAGGCTGCGCAGCGGGTGCAGCATTTAGAGGTCCCACCGAGATGTGAAAGTGAGGTAAGTGGACGGGGTAGTCCCTTTTGCCGGACAGGGATGGATTGGGGAAAAAAGGAAAAGAAACAATGGGGAGTACTCCCTGGAAGTTTACATTACAGTATCAAGTAAAAAAGTTACTTGAAGAACAGGGGACTACAGTCAAGGCTAAAACCATGGAAGGCTTTCTAAAATGGTTTGAATGAGCAAGTTCATGGTTCATTACTGGGGGAGGTTTAAATGTCCCAGATTGGGAGGAGGTTCGCCATGATCTTCAGAGAGTCAGGTGTTGGTGGCACATGCCTTTAATCCCAGTACTCAGGAGGCAGAGGTAGGTAGGATCGAGGCCATCCTGGTCTATAGAGCAAGTTCCAGGACAGCCTCCAAAATGATAGAGAGAAACCCTGTCTCAAAAAAAAAAGTTAAAATAAAAATAAAAAATAAAATAAATCTCCAGCCTTTCACTGATCCACTGAGGTCAGGAAAGTAAAGGGGAACTGAGAGACCTAAAAGGCTGGCCAGAAAGTAAGGCTATGAGGGTGTATTAAAAAGGGGTACCAAGCTAGGGGTACCAGATTAAATCTCCAGGCCTTCACCCGACAAAGGTCAGGAAAGAAAGGGAATATGAGAGGTCACCCTCAGTTGGAGGGTGGATTGGATTAAATCTCTAGGCCTTCACCTGATCAAGATCAGGAAAGAAAGGGGAACCTGAGAGGTCGCCGTCAGTTGGAGGGTGGATTGAATAAATCTTAAGGCCTGAGGGAACATTCTCAGTTGGAGGATGGATTGAAAATGGGTGAATCAAAAAACAATTGGTAACAGTAAACGAGGTACTGGTATTAAGTAAAGAAAAGGAAATGACAAAGGTATATGGAATGGAAAAAGTTTGTTTGCATTTAACATCAATTTTGTGAGTCATCTCTAAAATCTTTTGGCCAAAAGCCTGGCCTCTCTACCTTGCATCTACAGAATTACTGAAAGACCTCGGCATCAAAGCGCCAGGCACCGAACCAAACCCTCTGCCCAAGAACTGGGGCCAGATCACTGGATGCAAATGCAAGAGGTGATTTATTAAGTACACAGGCGCCTGCGGATGCTACTGCAACATGGGTGCAGAGCATACCGGGCTTGCAGGGAGCACAATATTTAAACATGAAAGACCCCAGCATGCTTCAACAATTACTATCCAGGTCCCATGACTGCTCTGGTGACCACAGACATCCTGTTTGACATCCTGTTTGAGGCGCCAGCTGGGCGAGGCACCTGGTCTGGGTTTTTCCATTAGGCAACAGCTTGGCCTTGTTTTTCTTTTCCTAGGGGACCCTGGGTAGGGGTCTTTCATTACAAGGAATAGGTATGGCTGTAACCCCTGACTGTAGCTCAAATGGAGGAATGGTAAGGGGCATACAGGACTTTTTTTTTAACCTTTTTAGTTCAAGGATTGGCTGGAGTTGTTCTGTTACAGAGATTTCAATTAAGGAAGTTTCATTTCAACGGACTAATCATGACCTAGGGAAAAAGGATGACCAAAAGATGTATGTATGTTCTGAATGTATGGGGTGGCCACACTGGTATATATGAAATGTGATTATGAATGTGTGAATGTGAACTCCTTATATGATTAAAAGGATACTTAAATCCCTTCAAAAATAGTTAAAAAGCAACGTAAGTTGCTTTAGATACAGCCAAAAGCAACATCCAGCCAGTTGGTTAATGTCTTAACAGAAAAGTTAAAAGATTTAAGTCTTCAGAGCCAGTTGATTTTTTCAGGCAACTGCCACTTGGTCAGGCCCCACCCCCCAAAGGTGTCTGTGTAGATGCAAATGAGGCCTTGTCAGCTAGTGAGAGCTCTACCGGTTAGATTGGGAAAGACTGCTCACAGACTTCAAATAATTTTCAAAAGTTATTTGGGACACAGTATAGTTTACAATCTTTGAGTGATTTTCAGAAGTTTTTGGGAAATACCTAATGGATATGTCCTTTTTAAAGGGCATCTACTAATAATCTACATAGTGATCCCAATTCACCTAGATAGTTAACTAAGGAGGGTAGACAATCCTTCTACTGTTATAGTCCAGCATCAACAGATGTTTGCAAACAGTTTAAACAAAATTAAAATGGGGTTGTAATGTCCCCAGTTCCTACATGACTCATCAAGTAATACACTCATCATTTAAAAATTTTTTAAATGTGAATGTCAGTGAGCAATCTGCTTCAGACAGATTCTGGCATGATGGAACTTGAGCGACTATTGCTCAGGTCAAATGGAGACATCCATACACTAGACAGTGGAAAAGACCTGATTCTGCCCTAATTTGGGTGAAGAGTGTGTTTGTGTTTTCTTGCAGGAAAAGAATAAATTCGGCAGCTGTCAGAACATTTGGTGAGATGCATGGAGCAGAGAAAAACTGGACCTGAGACTGTGGGAGCCTACCTAAGCCAGTTTGAGTGAGATCTCCTAAATCAGTGTTCCTGACCCTTGATGTCATTGAATCTATAGCCCAAGAAAGAAAGAAAATGGTTGGTTCGAGATTTCCATTTTCTCAACAGGCCTCCTGCTGCATCAACCTCCCGGACCTGTGAATTTTCATCCGGAAGCCAACAGAGAACTGGAAGATTAAAAGTCTGTCCTTGACATACCTTGAAACAACAGAATGCATGTTGCCAGTTTTTCCCTTTGGGGAAAAAGGGACCCATTTAAAACAATTGGACACTGGAATGGACCGTGATGAGTGGCAAAAGCTCCTTTTCAGTATTTGAACAGGACTCGGCCACTTAAATTATCAGCCTTGGGGTATCCTGTTTCTGGAATCGTGCCTATGCCAGTGTATTTTTCTGGAGAAATGCGACTTGTCCTAATGTGACAAACAGGAGACTTTGGCTCAATTCGCATATTCAGTTGAGGCTGCTGATGATAAATCAACAAACTGCATCACCACAGGAACAAATTGGTGCTCTGTGAATAGTGCAACAAGCCTCTTGTTCATATTTTTTATCATGATACATGTGTGTACCTAATGTATCTGTGCAAGTGCACTTTCTAAATACTTTCCTGAGTGGATCTTGGAATGACTGTAAACTTTATCACTGTTTTGACCATCAAATTGTAACTGTAAATCACATGTGGATTACCCTTGTAAGAGAGGAAGGCTGGTAGAATGCTATGACCCAGATCAGGGGATGGGTACGGTGATGGAGAGGCACTACATCAAGGGGGATCCTGGGAATGGTGGCAGTGGCGGTAGGCATTCTGGCTTTATGCCAAGTTCAAACGTGCCTTGTTCCATAGGCAACAGATCCATCACCAGCTTAACCCATGGCAATTCTGGTATCCATGAAGTCTGGTTACAGATGATTCAAGGATGAGGTTCTCTGATGACGGACAACCTGTGGGGAAGAAACCTCACACCTAAGACAGGGGTCGCCAGGTCCCCCAAAGACAGATGACCCTACTTGACCTAAGACAGCAGTGCCTCATTAGAAAATAAAAAAGGGGAAATTGTGGGAACAAAAGACCTTGGCTGGAGGCCCACTTCCCCCATCAGCCTGGGAGCAGGCAGCTGTAAGACAATGTTTACTAAAAACATGTTTACTAAAAGCATGTTTACTGAAAACATTCCAGTGCCCTAAAAATGTTTACCAGAACAATAAGTTCCTGATAAAGTCTCCCCCACAGGAACTCCCTGACCTCGACCTTTTCCAAAGACTAACTGCCCCTTCCTGACTCCCCACTGCTGCCTCTGGTGTCAGGGCATATAAGCAGCCAGGGATAGAAAGGAAGCAGAAGCTTTTCTTGAGGGAAGCCTTTCTTGGGAAGCCTTTCTTGAGCCTTCTTGGGGCCTGTTTAAAGTTTTCTTTGCACCACCGCCTGGTCTCTGTGTCTTCAATCCCGATACCCTCCTCACATTCTCAGATACAGGCTATGCAGCGGGCGCAGCACCACATAATAATCAAAACACCAAGCATACAGAATAAAGAAAGAATATTAAGAGCTTCAAAGGAAAAAGGCCAATAACATATAAAGGCAGACCTATCAGAATTACACTGACTTCTCAATAGAAGCTCTGAAAGCCAGCAGGCCATAGAAAAATGTTCTACAGACACTGAGGAACCATGGATGTTATCCCAACTACTTTACCTAGCAAAGGTTTCAATCACTATCGATGGATAAATCAAGATATTCCATGACAAAACCAGATTTAAACAATATATATCCTCAAAAACAGTCCTACATAAAGTACTGGAAGGAAAACTCCAACCAAGGAAGTTAACTACACTCACAAAATAAGGCAATAGATAATCCCACATTACCAACCTCCCCAAAAGAGAAACACACACACAGACACATACACACACTACCACCACTACCACCAAATTCCAAAATAAAAAGATTAACATAAACAGTTATTAATATCTCTTGATACCCATGATCACATTTCACATATAAAAACACAGGCTAACAGAATGGATACAAAGACAGAATCCATCCTTCTACTGCATACAAGAAACACACTTCAACTTCACAGAGAGATATTACCTCGGAGTAAAGGGTTGGGAAAAGGATTTCCAATCAAATGGGCATAAGAAATAAGCTGGTGTAGCTATCCTAACATCTAACAAATTAGATTTCAAACTAAAATTAATCAAAAGAGATGAAGAAGGGCATTTCAAATTCATGACAGGAAAAATCCATTAAGATGACGTCTACATCCTGAACATCTATGCCCCAAATACAAAGGCAACCACATTTGTAAATGAAGCATTACTAAAAGCTAAATCATACAAAAAAACCTCAAACACTCCATACACTTATAGTTGGAGACTTCAACACCCCACTCTCACCACTAGACAGGACTACCAGACAGAAACTCAACAGAGAGATAAAGTTATGATCCAATTGGGCTTAACAGATATCTATCGAACATTTGACCCAAACACAAAAGAATATACCTTCTTCTCAGTGCCACTTGGAACCTTCTCTAAAATAGACCACATGCTAGGCAACAAAGCAAACCTCAACAGATACAAAAAAATTAGAATAACCTCCTGCATCTTATTGGATCACCATGGTTTAAAGTTAGAATTCAACAACAACACAAATTGCAGAAAACCTACAAACTCATAGAAATTGAACAATGCTCAGTTGTGTCACCCCTGGGTCAAGGAAGAAATAAAAAAAGAAATTAAAGACTTCCTAGAATTCAATGAAAGTGAAAGTACAGAATACCCAAACTTATGGGACACTTTAAAAGCAGTGCTAAGAGGGAAGTTCACAGCACTAGGTGCCTAGATAAAGAAACTGGAGAATAAAGTTATACTACAGAATTAATTATCAACACACCTGAAAGCTCTAAAACAAAAAGAAGCAAACTCACCCTGGAGAAGTAGATGCCAATAAATAATCAAATTGAGGGCTGAAATCAATAAAGTAGAAACAAAGAAAACAACAAAGAGAATCAATGAAACAAAGAGTTGGTTCTTTGAGAAAATCAACAAGATAGAGAAACCTTTATCCAAACTAACCAAAAGACAGAAGAGAATATCCAAATTAACAAAACAGAAATGAAAATGGGGACATATCAATGGACACTGAGGAAATCCAGAGAATCATCAGGTCATACTTTGAAAACCTGAACTCCACTAAATTAGAAAAATTAGAAAATTTAAAGGAAATGGACAATTTTCTGCATAAGTGTCACATACCAAAATTAATCAAAAACAGATAAATAGAACTATAATTCCCAATGAAATAGCAGTCATCAAAAGTCTCCCAACCAAAAACAGTCTAGGGCCAGATGGTTTTAGTATAGCATTCTACCAGAAATCCAAAGAAGAGTTAATACCAATACTCCTCAAAATGTTTCACACAATAGGAACAGAAGGGTCATTGCCAAAATCTTTTTACCAGACTACAATTGCCTTGGTAAGCATACCACACAAAGACACAACTGAGAAAGACTATTACATACCAATCTCCCACATGAACAATGATGCAACCATATTCAATAAAATACTAACAAACCAAATCCAAGAACACATCACCATGATCAAGTAGGATTAATCTCAGAGATGCAAGAATGGTTCAACACATGAAAACCTGACAATGTAATCCACCATATAAACAAACTAAAAAAGAAAAACCACACAATGCTTAAAAAGCCTTTGACAAATCCAACACCCCTTCATGATAAAGGTCTTGGAGAGATGAGGTATAAAAGGCACATACCTAAACATAATAAAGACAATATACAGCAAGCCAACAGCCAATATCAAACCAAATGGAGAGAAACTCAATGTGATTCCTCTAAATTCAGGAACAAGGCAAGGCTGTCCACTTTGTCCACATCTCTTAAATATTGTGTTGTACCCTTTCCCCACAGGGGTCTGTTGACCTGCTTGTGACTAGGAGCTTTTAGCAAAACACTTCTCCCAGTAAGGCCTGTGTGCAAGTTCCTGTTTTCTGTCCATTCTTATGCTAATTCCTGTTTTTGGCCCACCCTTTGCTGGAGGGCCCTGGGAATGTAAGCTTCTGACCTTGGTGTTTTTCCTGCCTGCCTTTGGTATATAAGGCTCCATCTCTGTTAAAATAAACATCATTTGTAAGAATGAGCCGCCATCTTTGTCTTCATTTACATCCTTACCCCATTGCTTTGGATCCTTGTAGCCCTGTAGCTGTGACCACTACCGGCTCACTACAGTATTGTACTTGAAATTCTAGGTAGAGCAATAAGACAACAAAAGGAGATCAAGGAGATACAGATTGGAAAGGAAGAAGTCAAACTTTCACTATTTGCAGATAAGATAGTATACATAAATGACCCCAAAAACTCTACATGGGAACTCCTCAAATGATAAACACCTTCATTAAAGTGTCAGGATACAAGATTAACTTAAAAAAAATCAGTAGCCCTGCTATATATAGATGATAAATGGGTCGAGAAAGAAATCAGAGAAACATTACCCTTCATAATAATCAGAAACAACATAAAATATCTTGGGGTAACTCTAACCAAACAAGTGAAAGACCTGTATGACAAGAACTTTAAGTCTTTAAAGAAAGTCTTTAAGAAGGTATCAGAAAATTGAAAGATCTCTCATGCTTTTGGATAGGTAGGATCAACATAGTAAAAATGGCAATCTTACCAAAAGCAATCTACAGATTCAAATCAATCCCCATCCAAAATCCCAGAACAATTCTTCACAGACCTTGAAGGAAAAATAATTTACTTTATATGGAAAAACAAAAAACCCAGGATATCTAAAATAATCCTGTACAATAAAGGAACTTCTGGAAGCATCACCATGCTTGACTTCAAACTCAAACTCTACTATAGAGCTATAGTCCTGAAAACATCTTGGTATTGGCACAAAAATATATTGGTCAATGGAATCGAAGACCCTGATATTAATCCACGCACCTATGAACACCTGAGCTTTGACAAAGAGGCTAAAATTATACAATGAAAAAAGAAATCATCTTCAGCAAATAGTGCTGGCTTAACTGGATCATGACAAATTGCAGATAGATCCATATCTATCACCATGCACAAAGCCTAAGTTCAAATGGATCAAAGATCTCAACATAAATCCAGCTATACTGAACCTGCTAGAAGAGAAAGAGAGAAGTACCCTTGAACAAATTGTCACAAGAGACCACTTCCTGAACATAACACCTGAGCATAGACACTGAGATCTACAACTAATAAATGGGACCTCCTGAAACTGGGAAGCCTCTGTAAGGCAAAGGACGCAGTCAACAAGAAAAAATGGCAACCTACAGAATGGGGAAAAGATCTTCAGCAACCCCACATCTGTCAGAAGGCTGATCTCCAACATATACAAGAAAGTCAAGAAACTAGCCACCAAAACATCAAATAATCCAGTAAGAAAAAATGGGGTACAGAACTAAATAGAGAATTCTCAATAGAGGAATCTCAAAAGGCTTAAAGGCACCTAAGAAATTACTCAACATCCTTAGTCGTCAGGGAAATGCAAATCAAAACAACTTCTGAAATACCATCATACACCTGTCAGAATGGCTAAAATAAAAAACACCAATGACACTTTATGATGGAGAGGATGTGGAGAAAGGGGAACACTCCTCCACTGATGGTGGGAGTGCAAACTTGTACAGCCACTTTGGAAATCAGTATGGCAATTTCTCAGGAAAATGGGAATCAGTCTACCTCAAGACCCAGCAATTCCACTCTTGGGCACATACTTGAAGGATGCACAATCATAGCACAAAGACATCTGTTCAACTATGTTCATAACAGCATTATTTGTAATAGCCAGAACCTGGAAGCAATCTAGATGTCCCTCCGCCAAAGAAAGGATAAAGAAAATATGGTACATTTACACAATGGAGTACTACTCAGCAGTAAAAAATAATAACATCTTGAAATTCACAGGCAAATGGATGGAAGTATAAGAAACTATTCTGAGTAAGGTAACCCAGACACATGGAATGCACTCACTCATAAGTGGATGTTAGACATAGAACAAAAGATAATCCACAATCCTACTGTCCACAACCCCAGAGAAGCCAGGAAACAAGGTGGACCCTAGGAGAGACATACATGTCCCCCTCCCCTGAGAATGGGAAAAGGACTAGGTCTCCTGAGTAAATTGGGAGCATGGGGGAAGAGGTGAGGGAGGTAGGAGAGAGAGGAGAAAATTAAGGGGCAAAGGGGAGAGGGAGGAGAACATGAGGGATCAGGAAGGTCAAGTTGAGGGAAGGACAGAAAAGGAGAGCAAGGAAAGAGATACCTTGATAGAGGGAGCCATTATCAGTTTAACAAGAATCCTTGAACTAAGGAAATTCCAAGGAATCCACAAGGATGACCCCAACTAACAATCTAAGCAATAGTGGAGAGGCTACCTTGAATACCCCTCCCTTATAATCAGGTTGGTGACTACCTTAAACACCACTATAGAGCTTTCATCCAGCAGCTGATGGAAGCAAAAGCAGAGATTCACAGCTAAGAACTGAGCCGAACTCCTGGAATCCAGTTGTAGAGAGGGAGAAGTGATGAGCAAAGGAGTCAAGACCATATTGGGGAAACCCACAGAAAAGCTGACCACAGCAAGTGAGAGCTTACTGATTCCAGACTGACAGATGGGGAACCTGCATAAGACCAAAGCAGGCTCCCTGGATGTGGGTGTCAGCTAGGGGCTTGAGCAGACATAAATCTACACACCCGTGATTTTTGATAAAGAAACCAGAAATCCACAATGGAAAATAGATAGCATCTTCAACAAATGGTGCTGGTCTAATGGGATGTCACATGTAGAATTGTAAATAGGTCCATGTCTACCATCCTTCACAGAACTCAAGTCCAAATGGATCAAAGACCCCATGCATCTTAATATGTGCATTTGGCATTATCTATAACTAACTTAGTGCGTGATAGTTGTACATGTTTGTGGGATATGGGTTGATAATTGAGATGATTTGCACTTAGTTCCTTAAACTTTTACTGTTTTGTTTGTTTTGTGCTGGGAACATTCAAAAATCTCCTAGCTCATTGAAATACGCAATTAGTTTTTATTAATTATAGCCACTCTTACCTATGGGTTCTCTTTGTTGTCCTTTTAGTCTGTGTGTCCATTTTTTTAAATGCCAAGGCCATGCTACTTTTATTCTTACAGCTTTGTAGAATTTTTGAAGTCAGTTATGGTGATGTTTCCATCTTTGATTTTTTTTTTGTTTAAGATTGTTCTGGTTATTCGGGAGCTGTAGTACTTAATATTGATTGCCAGTTTGATGGCTTTATAGTCAACATGGAAACAAATGACTGGGCATACCTGATGAAGTCTCTAGATGGAGTTGATCAAAGTAGGAGGACTTACCCTACACGTGGGTTGCGTCATTTTAGTGGATAAAGTTCTGGAGTGAATGAAAAACAGAGAGTGAGCTGATCACCAGTATTGATCTCTTTTTACCTCCTGGTAATGGAGGCCATGAGAGCAGCTGCCTCGAGCTTTTGCCAAGGGTGACTGCATGAGTCAGAACACAAACCAGACTTTCCAGTTCATTCCCACAGCAATTGGCTGGCAATGAAGCCAATGCAAACCTCTTTCGTCAGAGCATCTTAAATTGCTTCATTAAAAATACTCATATATGTGTGTGTCAGAACCTCTTTAAATGTATGCATTCTGCCTTGGAAAGAGAGAAAATTGCAAACATTTTGCTTCATCTTTCTGAGCATAGTTTTCTGAAGGAGGTGAAAGCTTCTTATTTTACTTCAAAGCTTGTCACTGCTTCAGGTTTGAAAGTTGAGGAGGTGACATATACAGTTAGCCAACTTGTTCAGCTAATTATGTTCTGACTATATTTGAACAAAGTGAGAAAAAAACCTACTTTAATATCTCATAGTATTTTTTTCAGTCACTTTTCTAAGTATACTGGGAAATTTGAGACAGCCTCCACGTTCTAACAGTACATTTTGCATATGTGTGTCTGTGTGTATCTCTGCATGTGTATGTGTGTGTATCTCTGCATGTGTATATATGTGTATGTATGTATGTATATGGTACCCTGAAGATCCATTAGTTGCCTGCCAGGACCTTGAACTGTCCTATGTGGCCTGGAGACATAGATCTGTGCTGTTCTGAATCACCACTGAGGGAGTGGCCAATTCAGAGACTCAGAACTGTTCCAAATGCCGAGAGTAAGTGGCTGAGTGCCCAGCCGCTACCAGATGCTCAGAGCACAACTCAGAGCAAGGGACCATTGGGAAGAAGAGAGTTTCAGGGCAGAGAGAGAGAGAGAGGAGAGGATAATCAGGCCATGTGGCATGAGAGAGGAGTACGGGGACAGGCAACAGCAGATTGAGGGTCAGTAGGTACAAAGTGTGTCTGAATATTCCATAGTGAGATTATCAGGGAAAAAGTAATGAACCTCACTGTGGAATAGTTTTCCCATAAACAAAAAGGGACCAGAGCAACAGTTCAGCAGTCGAAAGCATTTCCCACTCCTGCAGGGGACACAGATTTGGTTACTGGTGCTTGCATGGTGACTCACAACGGCCCATTAACTCCAGTTCCAGGGGATCTGGAGCCCGCTTTTGGCTGCCATGGGTGTCAGGCACAAACCTGCATGCAGGTGAAAACACTCATATACCTAAAGTAAAAACGAATAAATCATTAGAAATCCTTTTAAAATAACAAAAACACTGGAAAAGGGAAACAGGTGTCTGTGTTTACATTGCTCACATGGTTGTAGTAAAACATGCACTGTGGCATTAGAGGGGTCTTTTCAATACGGACTAGATACTTTAAAAAAACATGAGATGAGATAGTAGTTTGCATTTCTTCCTATTTTTAGCACATACTAAGAATATGAGAAAATTGAAAATGCAAGGCACGCCGAAAACAATCATAAAAACAGAAAGAATATTATTTATCAGGTATTAATCATAGGCCAAAAGAAAATAGAAAATTGTTATTTAGTTTGTATAAATCTTCTGTTCTGCAAGGTAAAGTATTTGAATGAGGAACCTAGCCAGAACTCTAGAATAATGAAGTCTACAGATCTTAATATGCAGGCTTGTTAGAGTGAACAGCATTTACTTTAGGAGTCACGGCAAAGTGGAATGAATGATTCAGTATTTGTATATTATGTGTTCAGTCTTGATAAAGTCTGAATTCTGAGTTAGTGCTGGTGACCTCAGATTGTCATATTAATATTGCTGCAAATTGACACTTAAGGAAGTTGGGATGATAACTGCATTCCAAATCCTTAATTACATGGGTAGATAACTAGCAAAATCCCCATGTAAAGGGAAATAGGTACCAGGAATAGGGTTGAGGGAGTGTGCATGTAGTACCAATTAGCTATGTTGGTCAGTGATGTTAAGCTTATGCCTGAATCATCAGTCTAACTTTTAATATGCCCAGCCTCAGCCATTTGAAGGAACTCTTCTCTGCACCTCCCACCTCTGGTGGGAGTGTTAATGATCAGTGAAGTAGCTGAGAAGAATCATTAAGTGGCTATTAAATGATGGGCTAGCAGTTTTATCCTTAAGATGGGTATAGCAGGAAAGGCAGGGATTAGGTCTCAGTCACATTAGCATCCCATTGTGCCAGATTTGCAGGGGCCATTAGCGAAGTCAGTTTGAAGAGTGAGCTTGTTGCCTGTGGGACATCTCATGTCACTCTCACTTAGCCATGCCCTCTAGCTACTTTCCCACCAGGGGTTGTAAACCCTATACCCACTTAAAGTTTCCCTTCTTAGGATAAACATTCCCAGTGTCTTAGTTCCCCATATAGTATGTATTTAAAAAGTCTTTTGAAGATCTTACCTGTTGTACTTTAAGCAAGTTTGATTAAGAAAGATGTTTATTTTTCAAACACCCAGAATATAAGAATAAGTTTTAGATATTATTTGGTTTGAAATAGTGACTAAAATAAGATGACAGCATAGAAAAAGACCAATGTTAACTGATGTTATGTGGTGTTGAGAGAAGCCTTTCCTTGTCTGCCCCTTTGGTCCCCCCCCCGCCCCGCCAGTCACCTGGGCTCCGCCAGGTTGTAGTCCCCAAATAACACACAAGATGCTGTATTAATTATGAAGCTGTTGGCTTTGCTTGTTTCTTACTGGCTAGCTCTGACTTAAGTATTTACCCCATAATTGTTTACCTAAGTATTTCTCTCACCAGAGAATAGTTCTGAACTTCTTACCCCTATCACAGCTACATCTTGACTCCCTGTGTTTCTCCTACCCAGAATTCTCCTGGACTCCTAGTCTCACCTATCTTGCTTCCCTATTGGCCAACAGTGCTTTATTGACATATACGCAGGACTTCCCCAACAATGTGGTTTTTCCTTTTTGTTTCTCAGACTTTGCTTTGTCCCCCTCCTATCAAAATTCTGAGGTAGAGCCCGTTTTTCTTATGCTTTGTTCTTATGTCCTTGCAATAGTGATGGGAGATGCCATTCTGTAAATCTGTCTCTTATTGGTTGTTGAATAAAGCACTGTTGGCCAATAGGGAAGTAAGATAGGTGGGACTAGGAGTCAAGCAGGATTCTGGGAAGGAGAAACACAGGGAGTTATCATGTAGTTGCCATAGGTGTAAGAAGTCCGGACCCTTTTGTCCAGTAAGAGAAATGCTTAGATTAACAATTATGGAGTCAATACTTAAGTCAGAGCTAGCCAGTAAGAAACAAGCAAGGCCAACAGCTTCATAATTAATATAGCCTCCTGTGTGTTCATTTGGGACTGATGTGGCTCTGGAACCAGGCTGGTGGCAAGGTTTCTCTCTACAAATAGTTTTCATTATTTTGCATATATGTATTTCTTTAGAATGATGAGTGTGGATGAAGAGTGTATGTTAGCATACAAAATATATTAAATTGAAGAGAAACATAAGCATATTTTGTATGTTATCCTTCCCCCTCCCATCTGTGGGTATTATTATCTTTTACTTCAAAAATTTATCCTTTGAGAATTTCATGCAGTATGTTCATTATAATTTTTTCTGTCCTCTAACTCCTTCCAGATCCTTCTCCTCTCCCTCTCTACCCAACTTTATGTTCTTTCTTCTCTTAAAAAAATCAAGGAAATCTCCCTTGGAGGGCCTCACCCTCCCTGGGGAGCTGAGTGGTGATTGGGTGGGGGGCTGGAAGAACTGGTGGGGGGCTGGGGGAGGAGGGGAGGAAGTGGGAGCTGGGATTGACACATTAAGCAAGCTTGTTTCTAATTTAAATAAAAAGATGATAATAATAAAACAAAACAAAAAACCAAACATCAAAAGAAAGGGGCACTCAGGCCTTTCCTAAAGGGTGATTGATATACCCAGTATTACTCAATGAAGAAAAGTAATCTTCCTTCTCCCGGAATCTATCATTTGTGAATAGCTTCTTGGTTTGGGGTTGGGTT
This sequence comes from Mesocricetus auratus, assembly GCF_017639785.1. Taxonomy (NCBI): domain Eukaryota; kingdom Metazoa; phylum Chordata; class Mammalia; order Rodentia; family Cricetidae; genus Mesocricetus; species Mesocricetus auratus. The sequence goes on along the minus strand of NW_024429218.1, from coordinate 2,625,034 downwards.
TTCGTCTAGCTTGAGTAGTGCATCACTCAACCATCGACAGCTTCTTCTTTCAGTAGATGGTAATTAATATAGAGACCTATAACTGGACAATGTTCAAAGAGAGACTTTGGAGTGACCAGCCCTGAATAGGATGTCCTCTTCATACCCTCTCTCAAGACTCAGGGACCTTTTCAGGAGAGGAGGCTGGAGAGATGGTAAGAGCCAGAGGTGTGGACAGTTTTAAGGAACCTGAATCCCCTGCCCTACAGGTCAGATGTAGATATGTATATATGTACATATGAACTAGCAAAGACTATCAAGAATGCTACCTTTTCCATCAATATTAGGTTTTCAACATTCCCTAGACACTGAGCATTTTTAAAAAAACATTCAACTCCTGCTGAATACTATATTTAAGATGTTTATAGACATATGATTATAAATAAACTCATAATGGATGTATTACCATACAAATATACATATTTGAATCTGTGCTTATATTCTTGTATACATTTCTTGAAAGGTTAATGGATAAAAAGATATGATTATTTGCTAAGGCTCTGAATGTCTCTTTAAAAGGTCAGGAGACTGTATATTTAATCATACACTTAAACAGACCAAATGCTCAGACAGATGGAATGTGGTTCCTAGGCACAAAGATATAAGCAATCGAAATGAAAAACACAGTATCCATCATGCTAAAGATGTACAGTCTTTCCCTTTAAATCAAAATTTTGTAGTACAATTCCTGATTAGAACAAAAGACTTAATCCCTTAGCACCATCTATTTTTAGATTAATTTTAAAATTTAAATTAAAAATAATCTTATTTTACATACAATACCCAGTTTCCTATCTCTCCCACCCTCCCACTCCTCCCACCACCTTCCCAATAACCCCCATTCACTCCTCAGAGAGGGTGAGGCCTCCCATGGGGGATCATTAAAGTCTGTAACATCATTTGAGGTACAACTGAGGCCCTCTCACCTATATCTAGGCTGAGAGAGTATCTTTCCATAGGGAATGGGCTACAAAGAGCCAGTTCATGCACTAGGGATAAATACTGGTTCCCCTGCCAGTTTGATTCCACTGATGAACCTGTCTGTGTTTATGCTAATACCAGGTGTTTTTTTATTACTGTAGCTCTGTAGTAGAGTTTGAAATAAAGAATGGTGCTACCTCCAGAAGTTCTTTTACAGTACAGGATTGTTTTAGCTACACTGGGTTTTGTTTTGTTTTGCTTTACTTTTCCATATGAAGCTGAGTATTGTCCTTTCAAGGTCTGAAAAGTATTGTGTGGGAATTTTGATGGGGATTGCATTGAATATGTAACTTGTGTTGGAATGATGGCCATTTTTACTATGTTAATCTTACCAATCCATAAGCATGGAAGATCTTTCTGTCTTCTGATATCTTCTTCAATTTCTTTCCTCAAAGACCTGAAATTTTGCCATACAAATCTTTCCCTTGTTTGGTTAGAGTTACCCCAGGATATCTGACATGGTTTGAGGGTGTTGTGGAAGGTGCGTCTTCCCTGCTTTCTTTCTGTTCATCAGGAGGGCTACTGATAGTTCTGAGTCAATCTCGTATCCAGCTGCTTCTAGTTCAGTTTATGTCCCTGAGAGGCCTGGTCTAATTTTGAAGGGAAATGGAAGAGGATTTGAGGGGGCCTGGAAGGCACAGAGGGAAGTGAAATTCCACTTGTGATGTAATGTATGAGGGAAGAATTTAAGAAAAAAATGTTTCACAGTAACAACCAGTCTGGCAAGATATACCCAGTAGGCTAAGAGTGGGATGAATTATCATGGGAGCAGCTAACCACTTTCTGGTTGCTAAACGGGCCTAGTATTAAACTGCCTTTTAAATACTGATCTTTACAGCCATAGGTTAGCGCATCTCTCAACTTGCAGCAGAGAAGCTTCTTTTTACAGGGGATGGAGATTAACACAGAAACTAGTGAGCAGAGAATAAGAGACTGAAGACTGTTCAACCCTAAATAGGCCATCCATATCACACCCACTGCCCTCAAGGCTCAGGGATCATTATCACAGGAGAGGGGACAGAAAGAATGTAAGAACCAAGATTGTAGAGGGCTACTTCAGAGTAGTGTTCTCTGGACTTGCTGTGTCATTGCACACACAAGCTCTGTCACTGCGACTGCATGACAAGTTTCAACCAGGTAAAACTACAGCACTAATCAGGAATGGATCACAAAGCCCCACCCCTAGCTGGAGAGCTATTACAGGAAGTTGATGGTTGCTGGGAGGGATAGTAAGGTTATTAATTTTTCAAACTCTTCCCTTGGATGGCCCTATACTCAAGTACATACTGATAGCACAAGGTGTACTCACTGAGTTTTTAAAAAGAGTACATGATGTTGGGGGTGGGAAATCAGAGGGGAGGATATGGGAAAAATCAGAATGGAGAGGATGGTGGGAGGATTTGACCAAAATATATTATATTTATTTTGAAATTATCAAACAATTAAGATATTTAACCCCCTCCCCAAGAAGTTGTATCTGACTCACGAGAGAAACCTGGGAGGGAGAAGACCTCCTTACTGCTGCCTATCTATGGTCCCAGCACTCCAGGGAGGGAGCAGAACCTGACCCCCAAAACTAGAATCCATCCCAAAGGAAGTGAGGAGAAAAAACAGCCAACAACACGTAATAAGAATTTGTTTTTCTACTACAAACTTTAGAAAAAAACAAAGTCAAAAGCAAAGTGCTTGTTCTCTAAGATTTATCCAACTGACAAGTATAAAACATTATCTTAAAAAGAGAGAGGATATTATTAATACCAAAACAAAACAGGGACAGTCAAGTGTTGGGGTGCATGCCTTTAATTCCAGCAGTTTAGGAGGCAGAAGCAGGTGGACCACTATGAGTTTGAGGCTAGCCTGGTTGACAGAATGAGTTTTAAGACAGCTAGGGCTACACAGAGAAACACTGTCTCATAAAAACAAATAAAAAAATAATAAAATAAAAATTATATACAGAGATATGAAATCATAAACAAAAAAGACAATTCCTAGGATATTATCAGTTATAAGAATATTCCTCTATAAACCAATCACTTGAATATCTGTATAACTATCAGGGAGAAGAAATCACCAGACTCAATGGTTTCATTGAAAAAATGCTAATGAGTACTTAAAGAAGAATTAGCATGAGTATGTAACATTTATTTTACCAAATCAAAGAAGAATTAGCATGTGTATGTAACATTTATTTTACCAAATCAGAAAACAGTCAACTGTAATAACAAACAACAATGTCAAAATAGACTACACACAGAGGTCAGGAGGTCTGTACAGACAGACAGGAAGTGAGACGTCTAGGGGGTGAGCATGTAAGCCAGAAGAAACAGGAACTCGCTCTCTTTTCCACTGGGGAGCTAATGAGGTAAAGGTGGCTTTGGCTTGCTCCTTCTCTCTGATCTCTCAGCATTTTCCTCTATATCTGAGTCTGGGTTTTCATTATTTAGACCAATTAAGAACTCCATTTATAGGAAGTATTTTCAGACTATATGTATGCCATGACCAATGAGACTTTCTCCAGATATCCAGTGATGAATTAATATTCAAAAATCAAGCAACTAGATTCACTATATTTACAAACTAAAGTAGAAAATCCATGTTCTTATCAAGTGACGCACAAAAATGACAAAATTCAATACATATCCACAGTAAAGAAAAATGAAAAATGTAGGAATAGAGGAGATTTATAAATGTGATAGAGGGCATATATGAAAAATATGTAATAAAGAAGGAAGATATGAAACTCACTACCTGTAACTGAAGAACTAAGTCCAGAGAACTATGCTAACACAGCTACAAAACTTTCCTAAAGCTATGGACTTAACTGGGAAGATCACATTATGCATGATGAAGAAATGATTATCTGTCTGTAACAGAATGAGGAAACTGCAAACACTGAAACTTAAAATGTAACAAGATGTATAATCACCCAAAAGACAAGCTAAACAAACAGACATATAACAAAAGACAGACCTGATTACACAGGGTCAATGAAAGAAAACACGGTGGATCTGAGGAAGTGAGGGGCAGACCACCATCGTGTAGTAGAAGGTTGATGCAGTAAACCTGTCCTAGGGAATGTGAGACACCATGACCCTGGTAATTCTTATAAAAGAAAGCACTTAATTGGGGTTTGCTCAGTTCCAGAGGGCCAGTCTGTTATCGCTACAGCAGGAAGCATGATAACACAGAAGCAGACATTGTGTGCAGAGGTAGCTGACCTAGATCTGGATCCACAGGAAGAGAGCAGTACTAGGCCTAGCTTGGGTTTTCAAAACCTCAAATCCCTATCCACCACAGTGACACAATTCCTCAAGCAAGGGCATGCCTACTCCAGCAAAGCCACATCTCCTAATCCTTCTCAAGGAGTGACACTCCCTGATAATTAAGATTCAAATATATGAACCTATGGGGGCAAATGTTATTCAAACTAGTACATCCCAAACTTAGCCCAATTGTTATGAAATTACTTGTTAAGGTTTCCTGCACGAACAGATGAAATTCTGCTGAGATTTACATGAAAAGAGAAAAACTTTAGAATCACTGAAGGAAATTTTGTGGAAAATTGGAGAAGCTCTTCTGCTCCTCCAAATCCAACCTGTCACCCCATCTATCTCATGACCAGTTCTGTGGCAGACTATTTGCTGTGGCTCCCTCCCTCCCTGCCTCAATCTCCAGTTCTCCAACCCTCCTTCCAGAAATAAAAAAGTTAGAAATTTGAACAAGAACCTCAGAGGCAAACCTCATCAGCAGAATACAAGAGAAGGAAGAGAGATTCTCACACATTGAAAACACAGTCGAAGAAATGGGCATCTTGATCAAAGAAACTTTAAATCTAAAAAAGTCCTAGGACAAAATTTCCAGGAAAATTGGCACACTGTGAAAAGACAACATCTAAGAATATTGGGAATACATGAAGAAGCTGAACTCAAAAAGTATTGAACATATTATCAACAAAATTACAGAAAATGTCCTTAACCTGTGGAAGGGCATGCTCATCAGTGTACAGGAAGCATAGAGAACACCAAAAGCTGGGTGGTGTTCAAACACCAAAGAGTTTTAACACATATGGTGTTTAAACACCAGAAAAGAAATTCTCATTGGTACAAAATAATCAAAATACTAAATGTACAGAGCAACAGCAACAACAACAAAATAAGACATTAAAAGCTGCAAGGGAAAAAGAACAAGTAATATATAAAGGCAGACATATCAGAATAATACCCAACTTCTCAACAGAGACTCCAAAAGCCAGAAGGGCCTGCACAGAACACCTGCAGACTCTAAAGGACCAGAGATATCAGCCCACACTACTATACCCAACAAAACTATCAATCAAAATAGATAGCAAAAATATGACATTCCAGGATAAAGTCAAATTAAGCAATGCTATCTATAAATCCAGCTCCACAGAAGTTTCTGGAATGAAAATTCCAAGCTAGAGAGGTTAATCATATATAGGAAATACAGTGAATAAATAATCCCAGAACAGCAAATCAAAATAGTGCACACACACACACACACACACACACACACACACACACACCACAACAACAACAAAATAACAAAAATCAACGAACACTGCTCATTGATGTCTCTCACGTCAATGGACTCAATTACCCAATAAAGGACACAGACTAACAGAATGGATGAGAAAACAGGATCCGTCCTTCTGCTGCATCCAAGAAACACATCTTAACAGCAAGGATAGCCATCACATCAGGATAAAGCAGGAAAAAAGATATTCTAATCAAATAGACATAAGAAACAAACTGATGCAGCCATTTTAATATATGACAAAATAGACTTCAAACCAAGACTAATCAGAAGATATAAATACAGATACTGTATACTTATCAAAGGAAAAAAATTCACCAAGAGGACATTGCAATTCTTAACATCTATGCACCAAACACAGGGACATCCAAGTTCATAAAAGAAACATTACTAAGCTTCAATAACATATTGATCCTCACACAGTAACAGTGGGAGACTTCAATACCCAACTGCTGCCAATACACAGGTCACCTTGTCAAAAATAAACAGACAAATGCTGGAGCAAACTGATGTTATAAACCAAATGGTCTTAACAGTTATTTACAGAACATTTCACCTAAACAAAAAGTGTATACTTTCTTCTCAACTCCAAAATTTACTACATACACAGACACAAAGCAAGTCTCAACAAATAAAAGAAAATTGAAATAACACCCTGCATCCTATTTGACCACCACTGATTGAAGCTGGATATCAACAACAGAGAGCTCACAAACTCATGGGACCTTGACAACTCTCTACTGAATGAAAAATGGGACAAGACAGAAATTAGAGACTTTTCAATGAAAACAAATACACATACCTAAACTTGGGCAAAACAATAAGGATGATTCTAGAGGTAAATTCACAGTTCTAAGTGCCTACATAAAAATTAGAGATCTCACACTAGTAACTTGACAGTACACCTGAAAGCTCTTTAAAAGAAGAAATAACACCCAAAGGAGTAGATGACAAGAAATAAACTCAGTGCTGTTATGAATAAAATAGTAATTAAGAAACAATAAAAAGAATAAACAAAACAGAGTTGGCTTTTTTTGAGAAAATCAATAACATTGACAAATTACTATCCAAACTAATTAAAAGGTGAGGAAAAAGATTCAAACTAACAAAATTAGAGACATTGAAGAAATCCAGAGAATCATAGGACATACTTTAAAAACCTGTGTTCCACCAAATTGGAAAATCTAGAAGAAATGGATAATTTTCTCTATACATACCACTTGCTAAGTTAAATCAAGTCCAGATAAGCAATTTAAGCAGGCCTAGAACCCCTACTGAAATAGATGCAATAATGAAACTCTTACCAATAAAAAAATTATCAGATGATATTAGGGCAGAATTATACCAGAATTTCAAAGAAAAGTTAATACCAATACTCCTCAAATTATTCCACAAAATAGAAACAGAAGGAACAGAACATTGCACAATTGATTTTTGAAACTACTGTTACTCTGATGCCCAAACCACAAAAAGACCCAATAAAAAAGAAAATTGCAGACAAATTTCCCTTGTAAACACAAATGCAAAAAATTTCAAATAATAATTGCAAACCAAATGCAAGAATACATCAAAAAGAAATCTATCAACCATGATTAAATAGCCTTTATCCCAGAAATTCAAGGATGGTTCAACATATGTAAGTAGATAAATGTAATCCACCATATAAACAAACTGAAAGACAAAATAAAAAAAACACAATCATCTTTAACAAAATCCCAAATCCCCTTCATGCTAAAAGTTTTAGAGATGTTATGAAAACAAGGAATCTACCTCAACATAATAAATGCAATTTAGAGAAAGCCCATAGCAAACATCAACTGAAACGAGAAACCCTCAAAACAATTCCACTAAAATCAGGAAGAAGATAATGTTGTCCATTCTCCCCATATCTATTTGATATGGTATTTGAATTCCTACTTAGAGGATAAGACAATTAAAAGAGATCAAGAGGACACAAGTAGGAATAGAAGAAGTCAAAATATCTGTATTTGTAGGTGATATGATAATATGCATAATATATGTAACCTGAAAAATACCACCAGGAAACTCCTTCAGCTGATAAATACTTTCAGCAAAACAACCAGATTAAAACAATTACTCCTATATACAAATGACAGACTTAGAAAGAAATCAGGGAAACACTACCCTTCCCAATTGCCTCAAAGAATATAAAATATCTTGGTTTAACTCTAATCAAGCAAGTGAAAGACATGTATGATAAAAAAACTTCAAGTTTCAAGAAAGAAATTGAAGAAGATATCAGAAGATGGAAAGATCACCCATGCTCATGAATTGATAGGATTAATATAGTAAAAATGGAGATGCTACCAGAAAGGAATCTACAGATTGAATGCAATACCCATCAAAATCCCAACACAATTTTTTGGGTTTTTTTTTAAGTTTTAAAAATTGTTTTTAAGTTTATTATTGATAATTTCATAATGTATATAAAGTACTTTGAAGCTCCCACTCCTTGTTCTCTCTTATCTTCCTCACATCTCAATCAACTATCTTCCCAGTCTGAAGCAATCTGGCCCTGGCCTTTTTTTTTTTTTTTTGGTGGGGAAACTTAATGAATGCTTCTATTTCCTTATGGGTTTAAGTTGTTTATCTGGCCTTGATTTAATTTTGGTATGTGGTACCTATCAAGAAAATTGTCTATTTCTTTTAGATTTTTCCAATTTTGTAAAGCACAGGTTTTTAAAGTATGGCCTGACAATTCTCTGGATTTCTTCAGTGTCTATTGTTATGTCCCAAACAGGAGATTTTCAAGTGTATGTAGACAATATCTATGAATTTCTTCACGTTCTTATTCTCCTTACAATCAGAAACTATAAATGAAGTTAATCTTTTTTTAAAAAATTATTATTTTAATTTTAAATAGCTTGCTTCACATGTCAATCCCAGTTCCCTCTCCCTCCCCTCCTCCCGCACCCCCCCCACCATCCCGCCATCCTCCCACTCTATCCACACTTCCTTCCACATAGGGGATATCCAGAGTCTGTCATTTCGCTCAGGGTAGGGTCCAGACACTCCCCTACGAGTCCAGGCTGAGAGAGCATCCCTCTTTGTGTTATGGACACACGAAGTCCATTTGTATACCAGGGATAAACACTGATCTACTGCCCAGGGCCCCATAGGTTGCCCAGGTCTCCTCACTGACTCTCACACTCAGGGGGTCAGGATCAGTCCCATGCTGGGCTCCCAGCTGCTGGTCTGGGGTCCAAGAGCTTCCCCCCTGTTCAGATCAGCTGTCTCTGCTGGTTTTGCCAGCCCATTCTTTGCCAATTTGCTCATTGCTGCTCTCTCTGTGTCACTGGGTTCCTTGGGTTCAGTTCAGTGTTTAATTGTGGGTGTTTGCCTCTGCTTCCATCAGTCACTGGATGAAGGTTCTAGGATGGCATATAAGGTACACATCAAGTTCATTATTAGGAATGGGCAGTCAAGGTGGTCTCTCCACTATTGCTTAGCTTGCCAGTTGGAGTCATCCCTTTAGATCACTTGAGGTCTCACTGGTGCCAGATCTCTCTTCTATGACTCCCTCAGGTATTTCTCATCCTGTTATCCCCCTATTCTACCCCCCACTTAACCTTCCTGTTCCCCAATGACCTACTCTCTCCTCCTCTTCTCCCCCTCTTCTTCCCAGCTCCCACTCCCCCCACAAACACCTCCTGCCATGTTCCCAATCTGCTCAGGAGATCCTGCCTCATTCCTCTTCTCTGGGGTACCATGCATCTCTCTCTTAGGTTCTTTCCTGTTTCCAAGACACTCTGTCAGTGGAATTACATACTGGAACTATCCTCATCCATGTCTAAAATCCGTATATGAGTGAGTACATACCATGTTTGTCTTTTTGTGACTGGGTTATCTCATTCAGATAGATGGTTTCTTCTAGTGCCATCCATTTGCCTGCGAATTTCAAGATTCCTTTGTTTTTTTTCCACTGGGTAGTACTCCACTGTGTAAATGTACCACATTTTCCCTATCCAATCTTCAGTTGAGGGGCATCTAGGTTGCTTCCAGGTTCTGGCTATTACAAATAATGCTGCTATGAACATAGTGGAACAGATAACCCTGTTGAACGAATTTGCATCTTTTGGATATATGCTTAGAGTGGAATTGCTGGGTCTTGTGTAGACTGATTCCCATTTTCCTGAGGAATCTCCATACTGATTTCCAAAGTGGCTGTACAGAGTTGGCACTGCCACCAGCGGTGAAGGAGTGTTCCCCTCTCTCCACATCCTTTCCAGCATAAATTGTCTTCGGTGTTTTTGATTTTAGCCATTCTGACAGGAGTAAGATGGTATCTCAGAGCTGTTTTTATTTGCATTTCCCTGATGATTAAGAATGTTCAGGACTTTCTTAAGTGTCTTTCAGCCATTTTATTAGACTCCCCTATTGAGAATTCACTATTTAGTACTGAGCCCCATTTTTAATTGAATACTTTGGTGTTTTGGAGATTTGCTTCTTGAGTTCTTTGTAAATTTTGGAGATCAGCCCTCTGTCAGATGTGGGGTTAGTGAATATCTTTTCCCATTCTGTGGACTGCCTTTTTGTCTTGTTGACTGTGTCCTTTGCCTTACAGAAGTTTCTTAGTTTCAGGAGGTCCCATTTGTTAATTGTCGAGTTCAGTGTCTGTGCTACTGATGTTATGTTGAGGAAGCTGTCTCCTGTACCAATTCATTGAAGAGCATCTCCCACTTTCTCTTTTAAGAGTTTCAGTGTGGTTGGATTTGAGTTGAGGTCTTTGATCCATTTGGACTTAAGGTTTGTGCAACCTTAAGTCATGGATCTATCTGCACCATTTGTTGAAGATGCTTTCTTTTTTCTATTGTATAATTTTAGCCTCTTTGTCAAAAATCAAGTGTTCATAGGTGTGTGGGTTAAAATCAGAGTTTTAAATTAGGTTCCATTGGTTTACCTGTCTATTTTTGTACCAATACCAAGCTGTTTTCAGGACTATAGCTCTGTAATAGAGCTTAAAGTCAGGTATGGTGATGCCTCCTGAAGTTCCTTTATTGTATAGGGTTGTTTTGGCTATCCTGGGTCTTTTTTTTCATATAAAGTTGATTATTGTTATTTCAAGGTCTGGGAAGAATTGTGCCAGCATTTTGATGGGGATTACTTTTGGCATGATTGCCATTTTTACTATGTTGATCCTACCAATCCAAGAGCATGGGAGATCTTTCCATTTTCTGGTATACTCTTTGATTTCTTTCTTTAGAGACTCAAAGTTCTTGATATACAGATCTTTCACTTCTTTGGTTAACATTATTCCCAGATATTTGATGCTGTTCATGGTTAATGTAAAGGGTGATGTTTCTCTGATTTCTTTCTCAGCCACTTTATAATCTGTATATAATAGGACTACTGATTTTTTTGAGTTAAACTTGTCTCCTGCAACTTTGCTGAAGGCATTTATCAGCTCTAGGAGTTCCCTTGCAGAGTTTTTCGGGTCACTTATGTAAACTATCGTATCATCTACAAATAGTGCAAGTTTGACTTCTTTTCCAATTTGTATCCTTGATTTCCTTTTGTTGTCATATGGCTCTAGCTAGAACTTCAAGTTCAATATTGAAGAGATATGGAGAGAGTGGACAGCCTTGTCTTGTTCTTGATATTAGTGGAATTGGGTTGAGTTTCTCTCCATTTAGTTTGATGTTACCTGTTGGTTTATTGTATATTGCTTTTATTATTTTCAGGTATGTTCCTGTTATCCCTGATCTCTCTAGGACCATTATCATGAAGGGATGCTGGAATTTGTCAAAGGTTTTTTCAGCATCTAGTGAGATGATCATGGTGGATTACATTGATAGATTTTCTAATGTTGAACCATCCCTGCATTCCTGGGATGAAGCCTACTTGATCATGGTGGATGATTTTTCTGATGTGTTCTTGAATCTGATTTGCTAGTATTTTATTGAGTATTTTTGCATCAATGTTCATGAGGGAAATTGGTCGATAGTTCTCTTTCTTAGTTGTGACTTTGTGTGGCTTGGGTACCAAGGTAATTGTAGCCTCATAAAAAGAGTTTGGCAGTGAGACTCCCGCTTCTATTTTATGAGGAGTATTGGAATTAGATCTTCTTTGAATTTCTGGTAGAATTCTGCACTGAAGCCATCTGGGCCTGGACTTTTTTTGGTTGGGAGACTTTTGATGACTGCTTCTATTTCGTTAACAGTTACAGGTCTGTTTAGATTGTTTATCTGTTCTTGATTTAGTTTTAGCAAGTGATATCTATCCAGGAAATTGTCCATTTCCTTTAAATTTTCAAATTTTGTGGAGTACAGGTTTTCAAAGTATGCCCTGATGATTCTCTGGATTTCCTCGATGTCCATTGTTATGTCCCCCTTTTCATTTCTTATTTTGTTAATTAGCATGATCTCTCTCTGTCTTTTGGTTAGTTTGGACAAAGGTTTATCTATCTTGTTGACTTTCGCAAAGAACCAACTCTTCGTTTCATTGATTCTTTGCAATGTTTTCCTGGTTTCTACTTGATTGATTTCAGACCTCAATTTGATTATTTCCTGGCATCTACTCCTCCTGGGTGAGTTTGCTTCATTTTGTTCCAAAGCATTCAGTTGTGCTATTAATTCTCTAGTGTGACTGTTCTCCAGTTTCTTCATGTGGGCACTTAGTGCTATGAATTTTCTTCTCAGCACGGCTTTCAGAGTGTCCCATAAGTTTGGATATGTTGTGTCTTCATTCTCATTGAATTCCAGGAAGTCTTTAATTTTTTTGTTTCATTTCTTGCTTTACCCAGGGATGAAACAATTGTGCATTGTTCAATTTCCATGAGTTTGTAGGGTTTCTGTGATTAGTGTTATTGTTGAATTCTAATTTTAATGCATAGTGGTTTGATAAGATACAGGGGGTTATTCCATTTTTTTTATCTGTGGAGGTTTGCTATGTTTCCTATTATGTGGTGGATTTTAGAGAAGGTTCCATGTGGTGCCGAGAAGAAGGTATATTCCTTTGTGTTTGGGTAGAATGTTGTATAGATATCTGTTAAACTCAGTTGGGTAATAACTTCTTTTAGTTCTTTTGTTTCTTTGTTAAGTTTCTGTCTTGAGGTACTGTCTAACAGTGAGAGCAAAGTGTTGAAGTCTCCTACTACTGGTGTGTGAGATTGTATGTCCGATTTGAGCTTTAGTAGTATTTCTTTCATGAATGTGGGTGTCTTTGCATTTGGGGCATAGATTTTCAAAATTGAGACTTCATCTTGATGCACTTTTCCTTTAATGAATATGAAATGTCCTTCTTCATCATTTTGATTGATTTTAATTTGAAGTTTCATTTGTTAGATATTAGGATTGCTATGCCAGCTTGTTTCTTGGGTCCGTTTGATTGGAAAATCTTTTCCTAACCCTTTACTCTGAGGTAAGGTCTCTCTTTGAGGTTGAGATGTGTTTCTTGTATGCAGCAGAAGGATGGGTTATGCCCTTGAACCCATTCTGCTAGTCTGTGCCTTTGTACAGGCAAGTTGAGACCGTTGATGTTGAGGGATATTAATGACCATTGATTGATGATTCTTGTTTGTGTTTGATTTATTGGTAGTGGTGTTATTGTGTGTAGTTTCTTCTCCCTTTTTCTTTTAGTGTTTGGTAAAGTGGAATTATCTGTTGCCTATGTCTTTGTGAGTAGGTTTTCCAGCACTTTCTGTAGAGCTGGATTCATGAATATACATTGTTTAAATCTGGCTTTGTCATGGAATATTTTGTTTTATCCATCTATGGTAATTGAAATCTTTGTTGGATATAGTAGTCTGGGCTGGCATCCTTGTTCTCTTAACGTTTGTAGGACATCTGTCCAGGATCTTCTGGCTTTCGCAGTTTCCATTAAGTCATGTATAATTCGGATAGATCTGCCTTTAGATGTTACTTGGACTTTTTCTTCAGCTGCTCTTAATATTTTCTGTTATTCTGTAGGTTTCATGTTTTGATTATTATATGGCAAGGTAACTTCTTTTTCTGGTCCAGTCTATTTGGTGTTCTCTGAGTGTCTTCATATGCATATCCTTCTTTAGGTTAGGGAAGTTTTCTTCTATGATTTTGTTGAATATGCTTTCTATACCTTTGAGCTGTATTTCTTTGCCTTTTTCTATACCTATTATTCTCAGGTTTAACTTCTTCATGGTGTCCCATATTTCCTGAATATTTTGTGTTAGGGATTTATTGGTTTTGAGATCTCCTTTGGTTGATGACTATACATCCTCTAATGTGTCTTCAATACCTGAGATTCTCTCTTCTATCTCTTTTAATCTATTGGTGATACTTGCATCTGTAGTTCCTGATCATTTACCCAGCTTTTCTATTTCCAACATCCCCTCATTCTGTGTTTTCTTTATTGTTTCAGCTTTCAATCCTTCAATTGTTTGAGTTGTTTCCTTTATTTCCTTGGTTGTTTTTTCTTGGTACTCTTTAGATTCTTTAAGAAATTTGTTTATTTCTTGAAATTTTTGGTTCATCTTTTCCTCCATTTCATGTATTTTTGTTTGTTTTTTCTTCTATTTCTTTAAGTGATTTCCTTGTCTCTTCTTTGAGGGTCTCTATCATCTTCATAAAATAATTTTTAAGGTCTGTCTCTTCTGCTTCATCTATGTTGTACTTTTCAAGTCTTGATGTAGTTGGAGTCATGTTTGTCTTTCTATTGCTGAGTGAGCTCTTATTCTGTCTTCTTCCCATCTCTTCTTCCAGTGGGTGCAGGTGGGGTCTTTCTGTCTCCACTGTTCTCCTTCTCTCCTGAAGCTGAAACTGGGGATACTTGAGGGTGGAGTCTGGATAGACTCCCAAACACAATTTTTCATAGATATTGGAAGAACACTTTTCAACTTCATATGGAAATACACACCAAAAATTTAATTAATTAAATACAATAGTTAAAACAATCCAGAAAAGTAAAAACCTACAAGAGATATCATCATCTCTAATTTCAAATTATACTACACAGAGAGAGAGAGTAATAAAAACATCATGATATTGGCACAAAAAGATATGTCAATCAGCAGAATCAAACTGAAGACCAAGACGTAAATCCCCACAATTATGTACACATGATTTTTTTATACAGAAGCCAGAAACATACATTGGGGCAAAGACAACATCTTCAACAAATGGTGCTGGTCAAACTGGATACCTACATGAAGAAGAATTCAAATAGACCCATACTTATCATCTTGCACAAAACTCAACTCTAAATAGATCAAAAAGTTTAACATAAAGCAAGATACAATAAAAGTGATAGAAGACAAAGAGGGGAATGGCCTAGAATTCACTGGCACATGAGATGACTTTCTGAACAGAAAACCATTAACAGTGGCACTAAGACAAACAATTATGAAACAGAACCTGGTAAAACCGAGAAGCTTGACTTTTAGTAACCTGTTCCCCATGCTACATTACCTGGCCCTGCTTCAGTGTAAGGAGAGGAGCTTGGTCCTGCTTCAATTTGATGTACCTTTCTTTGTGCAAGCCTATGGGAGGCCTGCCCCTTTCTGAAAGGAGATGGAGGAGTAGATGAGGAGAGGGGCTGACAGAAAAGGGGAGAGAATAAGAAGAAAGGAGGGAGGGGAAACTGTTTGGTTTCTAAAATAAAAGAAAAATGTTATTTAAATAAATAAGTCAATGGACACCATCATTTGAACAAGGTGGCCACCTACAGAATGGGAAAACATTTTTATCAACTATACATCCAATAGAGGGTGAATATTCAAAACATATAAAGAATTCAAAATGCTAGATATCAAGAAAATATATCAGGGAAATGCAAACCAAAATTGATTTGATATTTCACCTTATCCCTACCAGAATAGTTAAGATTAATTAAACAAGTGATGGCTCATGCTGACAAGGATATGGAGTAAGGGGGACACTTATCTATTGTCAGTGGGACAAAAAACTTGCACATCTACTATGGAAAGTGTGGTGTTTGCTCAGGAAGTTGGAATCAGTCTACCTCAAGAGCCAGCTATATCAATCTTTGATATATATTATCTTAGGATTTCTATTGCTGTGAAGAGACACCATGACCACGACAACTCTTACAAAGGAGAACTTTAATTGGGGTGGCTCACAATTTCACAGGTTCAGTTCATTATCATTATGGCAGGGAGCATGGCACTGTGCAGGCAGAATGGAAGTTGACTATCATACCGAGTGCAGCTTACACAAAAGAGACCTCAAAGCCTGGCCCCATGGCAACACACATCCTTCAAGCAGGCCACATCTACTTCAACAAGGCCACACTTCCCAACAGTGCCACTCCCTATGAGCTTATTGGGGTCAATTATATTCAAACCATCACAAAGACACAAAGGACACTCTATCCTACCACAAACAGACATATTCAGCCATGATCATTGCTTTTCTATTCATAATAGCAAGAAATTGGAAACAACAAAGATATACCTCAACAGCTGACTAGATAAATAAAATGTGGTACATAATACAATATTACTCAGAATATTATTAAAAATTAAATGATGAAAATTTCAGTTGGATGGGTGGAACTAGAGAAAGAAATCATTCATTCTGAGTGAGGTAACCCATACCTAGAAAGATAAATATGGTATGTATTCACTCACATGTGGATACTAGTTGTTAAATCAATGATAAACAAGCTACAATCCATAGGATTACAGATGTTGGGTACAGTGTAAAGAACTAGGGGAGACAGATCTCCCTAGGAAGGAAAAAATAGAATAGATAGCTACTAATAGATTGGCTAGGGAAGCTAGAACAGGAATATAAAGTGAGTAGGAGAATGAAGAGAAGGATACTACAGGAAATACACAGAGAGACAACTAAAATTAGAAAGCATTTAAGGGCTACTGTGGAAACCTAGTACTTCACAAACTTCCTAAAATATATACTTATATTATGTTGACTTAAAAATAATGCCAAATAACTGAGGAGACAGAGCCTAAACAATAAATCTCTTGTAACTAAATGAAGATTACAGTACTGGTAATGAGTTACCTCTAATTGAGTTGTTGGTCAAAGGGATCCCATGGGAATCCCTGAACAATCCAGGCTGTTTCCAAGACTATAGGTTGCTCTCCACAAACAACAGCAAGGGCCCATTACAATATAAATAAGTCAAGATGATGCCTACCTAAAGCCTTCAGCCCCTATGGGCTAATGTTTTCGATTCCAGAAGATATTTTGCATACTACACCAAAGAAGAAACAAACACCCACACAGCCACAAATCCTTCAATCTACAATGGTGCCCTGCCTGCCATACACGTTAGTTGGATGGCAACACAAGGCCTGTTGGAGCAAACAACTAATGTCTGATGTATCTGAAGGCCTACTTCACAAAAAAACATCCCATACCCAACACTGTTTGAGTGGTCTAGAACCTGAGAATATACAGCCCAGGGACGAAGGGTAAAACCAAATACTACTTTGTTGCTAAAAGTAGGTAGCAATAAAATGACTCTTATTGACAGTCTGCTAGACTCATAGATCAATGCTTTGCTCAGCCATCATCAGAGAAGCTTCCTCCTGCAGCCACACTATATGCAGCAGGTAAGAGGCCTCAGAACACTCAACCCTAAAAGGGTTGTCACCACCAAATACCTCCCCCCAGAGTTCAGGGGAGAGAAAGCAAAAAAAGCCAGAGGAAATTGCGAACACCAAGGAAACAAGGCCTTCTAAGTCAACAGGACCAAAGTACACTGAGCTCACAGATACTGTGGCAGCATGCACAGGGGCTGCCCCAGTCTGTCCTAGGTGGGTCCTAGAGCTGAAAGGGGAAGTGAACGCATGGCCCATGTGTATCCCAGAAGCTAGCTGCTATTGATCACTACTTGAAAATGAAAATTTTGTTTTCTCCAAGGCAGTCTCACTGGGGAAAGAAACCGCTCTTAAGGGTAGATGGTCACAGAAAACGAACTCATCAGCATCCTTCGAGTATCCTTCATTTTAGCATTTTTTGCTTTTTCTTTTTTCTCTTTATCCTACTGACTCCTTGCTTAAATATTACGCCTCCTGGTCTTGTGTTTTTATGGGATTCCTGAATGTGCAATGAGTCTCTGCGTCTATATCTGTCTTATTTTTGTGCCTTTTCTCTGGCTCTTCTGTGTGTGAGTTTCGTCCAATTCCAATGTGTTAGTTTTGTTTTATCTTATTTTATTTTGTTGTATCTGATGATATTGTTATCCCTTAGATGCCTATTTGTTTTCTAAAGAGAAACAGAAAGGGGATGGATCTGGATGTGGGGGGACTGGGAGGAGTAGGGGGAGAGGAAACCAAAATCAGGATGCACTATATGAAAAAATATACTGCATGAAGAAATTTGAAGAAAGAATCTACCCAAATTTCAAGATATTATATAGCTATTATGACCATCACTATATGGTATTGCTCTAGACATAAATACCAATGGAAGAAAATGGATATCACAGAAATACAAAAATATTCGCAACTCGGTTTTGACAAGAATACAAGTAAGTTCAATAAATGTCAACCCTCTTCAAAAATCATGCTAAAATGACTAAATAACTACAGAGCAATTGTCCCTCAATAATTTTGCAGAAAGTTACTAAAATGAATGAATTTATACATGAAATTAGTATAGTTTGGAAACTCAAGTAGGAAATGAATCAGGTGTAACCAATACAAATGAGCAGGTAACTCACTCAGAGAAAGAAGTTGTACAGCTATTCAATTGGTTGACTTAAGAACAGATGAATTATAGTACCTATACTTCATAGTTTTTTAAACGCCTTGGTATAGAATTTCCAAATATGCATTTGATATTGAACATGCTGCACGTGTGTACTGACTTATAGTAACTTTTCAGCACTGAGTTGTAACTACCTATCAGACAACAGATCAGTTTTGGTCAAGCCTTTACAGTATGCTGTTTGTGTGGATAATTGAATTTGTATTTAATTTCACCTCATTACTGCACATGAGGGAAAAATTAAAAAATGTAATTGCTGTTTCTGGCAGCAAGAGATATAAGACACACAAAAACCAAAATAAATTTGAGAGAGAGATGAAAAACGTTGTGCATCCAAAATATAAAATCCTTATCTTGAACAAGATATTTGTTGGCTTTAAGACATTAATTCTGTGTGAGAGTGATAAGGAAGAGACAAAATTAAATATGACAGCATAAAACACTAAAGGGAAAAAAGCCGTTGTTAAATAGTGTTCCTCACAAGAAATAAAAGAACTAGAAATGTCATAATTATGCACAGCTCTAAAGAAAAGGAACCCATGTTGTCAAAGGCAAAAAGCTGCTCAAATATTGGACGTTAGACTTGTGGGCACATATGTAGAAAGACATCTTCCTGATGACATTTCACAGTGGATCAGACTGAAAACAAAACTCTCCCTGTACTCTTCAATGAGTTTATCACAAAGATTTCAAATATAATTAAATGACTTGAAAAGAGTGACTACCACCACCTAGATGGTTAGGAAAGAGCTGGTTAGGAAAGACCATTTGAATGCTTGGAGTTTTTGTCTCTCCGGCTTCTCTGTGGGGAAAGGAATGAAAATGGAAGACACATCTGGGAACTCTCCTTTAAACTGCTGCTGACAAGCATTCTGTGCACCCCACAGGCTCCTATCACACCCAGCAGGAGCGTCCTCTGTACACTCAGCCAGTGTGCTTAATGAAATAAATTTTAGAACAGATATTAGGCATGTTGCCTTCTTCTCAGCTCTTGCTCATTAAAGAATTCGTTTGCCAGGCAGTGGTGTCACACACACCTTTAATTCCAGCACTCAGGAGGCAGAGGCAAGCAGATCTGTGAGTTCAAGACCAGCCTGGTTCCAGGACAACCAAGGCTACACAGAGAAACCCCTTCTCAAAAAAGAGAGAGAGAGAGGGAGGGAGGAAGAGAGAGAGGAAGGAAGAAAAAGAAAGAAAGAGAGAGAGAGAGAGAGAGAGAGAGAGAGAGAGAAAGAAAGAAAGAAAGAAAGAAAGAAAGAAAGAAAGAAGAGAGAGAAAGGAAGGAAGGAAGAAGTAAAAAGGAAAGAAGGAAGGAAGGAAGGATGAGCTGTGGTGATGAGCATCTGTCTGTCAAGATGTATGGCTTTTGGATAACTGACACGTCTCAGGCAACAATCTGTTCAAATAATTTATCAATGATGTGACACAGAAATGGATAAAAATTCAGACTATATTTATGCCTCACAACAGGCAAATGTTAGAAAGTATTTTTATTAAAAAGTAGAATACACTACCACAAGAGAGAGAGAAAGGAAGGAATGAATGAACAAACACATTGCCTGCAAAAGAAACCTTTATGAATCCATTGTATTGGTTATTTTTATACCACTCTTACGCATATGCTGTCAGAATCATTCCAATCATTCTGAAGATACATGATTTGGCAGTTGGTGACATTGAGCTCCCATCTTTTGTTACTGTTTAACAGTCACCACTTACTAAGTCCATATTGTTGCACTGAGATCTCTCCCCACAACATGCCTCAAAATGTGATGTTTTATGAACAGGAAGATTAATAGGCTCACATAATTTAAAGTTCATGGTACAACTTGCTCCAAGTGCATATAGATCTGAGGGCCTAAGTAATTCATTAGCAATCAGTTTCTCTTTTTCCCTGTCAGCACCTGTTACCTTTACATTGCCATCACCCTGGAAGATTCCTATGAATGATAGAACGATGACTTCCCACACTTCTGGGTTTGTTCTCATAGCTTTGCTTTTAACAAAGCTCTACAAACATTAACTCAGGTAGCCTTGGCTTGGAGAAGAGTAAACCTATGAACCAATCACTTTGGACAAAAAAAGAAGAATGTTCTCCTTAATTATACTTGGGTTTCACACACACTGGAGACATATCCAAACCACATGGACTAAAAAGTGGTTGGCATGTGATTCTTTATCTAGTATTACAGACAGTATATTATAAGGACAGGTGCTGATCAGGAAAACTCAGTACAAGAAAAAGTAAGCCCACATCAGTAGGATGTGAGTTTTAGACTTCTTCTGGGAAAGCGTATGAAAATCTGCACATATTTTAATGAGAGAAGATAGTATATTATAAAATTATGTTATCAAACTCTAGATAACTTCCTTACAGCTTGTACAAAATTTGTGGTCTTCCTGCCGTACTTTCCTTAGCTATCAAATGTGAGCCATACTACCTACTTCCCATAGTTGTTTTTCTCCACTTTGGACTTGTGCGACAAGGTTTCACAACATAGCCTACTTCTTCTGTGTCTTGAGTGTGAGTATTATAGACTTGTATCACTTGTAAGGATAGACTTTTAAGGATACATGTTAGATGGAAAGACACTTTGAAAGCCATGAATCATTCAATAAGCACTAATATTGCATGCAAGATGGCTCATCAGAAACCACCCCAGAATGGTAGCCACATTTGTGTACAAATACAAATACAAAGATATATGCTTCGCAAAGCCACTGCAATAATATTAATTCCTGTTGGACTGTCTGGATCCTATGTGTCCAAAATACATCCTGTTTCTTTTAGAAACTACTGTTTCCCACTGATAAAACCTATCAGAAAGAAAAAACCACCCTCTCAAACAACAGGTGTTAACATTCTATGTAACACACTATCAAGTGAATAAAACACAAGTAAAATGATAGAACTTTTGCTTAGACTCAATGCTACTTACTGCACCCTGTTGCTGTAATTCCTTTCCTGTCAGGTCCCACCAATTCATCCCCAAATGAACACACAGAGATACTATATTAATTATAAAATTGTTGGTCGATAGCTAGGGCTTCTTATTGGATAGCTCTGTCTTAATTATCAACCCATTACTACTAATATATGTATTTCTACATGACCTCGTCTTACCGGAAAACTCTTCCTGGTCTCTACTTGGCATCCCCTTGTGGTGCCTTTCTTCCAGAATTTTCCTCACCTCCCAGCCCCACCTATCTTTCTGCCTCTATTGGCTAAACAGTGTTTTATTCACCAACCAATAAGAGAAACATATATACAGAAGGACATTGCCCCATCAGCATCCAGTAGAGCTTAAAGTGGATGAGGTAAGAGGGGAAGGAGAGGAAGAAAAGGAAAAGAGGGAGGAACAAAGCACTAATTCAGTCAGAAAATTCTTGACTCTTCTGATCCTTAAACCCTCATCCACTTATCACCCAACTACAAGTCCACCCCTGAATAACAACTTCCAACCTTGAAGAACTAAGAACCCCAGATCAGCAATTCTATACTGAATCAACCAGGCTACTGGCCCCTTGTTGACTTTGCTCTGGAGTCTAATAAACTCTTGGTGCATTCCACAAAGTAAAATCTCCACTGGCACTGCAGGTATAAACCTCCTTTGCATTTTAATTCTTTTCAATAACCCTAGGCCCTGAATCATCATCCATTTGTTCTTCAAATATCTGTTTATTGTACCTAGACATTGTGCTAGGCATCATAGAGGTGGATGCCATCACTACAGCTACTGTCTGTCCCCAACTTCTTTTAGCCACATACTTTATTGAACACTGGGATGACAGTGACTTACTGGTATCCCTCCTGACACCCATCACCCGAAGGCCTGCTTTATCAGTGGTATAGGAAACATCAACAGCAGTCAAGAACAACACCCCATGTCTGTGTCATCCCTATGCACTAGAATAGGATCCATACAGAAATCAATACGCATGTATTCATGCACTGCTAATCTAACATTCCATGGCAAGCCAAAACAAAGATTATCAACCCAATGGCCTTAGCCTGTACTAAATCCGTAGTCCAAACCAAAGTTTCAGGGATAGTTTTGAATAATACTAGCAAAACACGGTTGCTTCTTACTTCCTCTAGTATGTTCCTTATATTTACACATCTTTTTTCTAGTAAATCATACATCTTCGTAATCTTTCAGGCATAGGCCTTAATCCCATGATCAAAGAATAAAAGGCATTATTTTATTACAAAGCTTATGGCCCTCATTATTATTACCTTTTGGGTTCAACCACCAAGAAGTAATGTGTTCTTTGTCAGTGAAGAATTTGAGATGTCAGAAAAATGGTGTGTGTGTGTGTGTGTGTTCCATAAGACTGTGTTAAGAATAATTATATTGGGTTGACACTAAATAGTAAGCTACAGCTGATAAAGCTACCTAACCTGTAGCATTTTACAGTTCTACAAAGGATATTTGCACACATTTTTCAGCTACAAATCTGAAAACATCACAAAAGTTTTAGCAAATTTCAACTATGGGGAGAATCAAGCCAACTGTGGGTCTTTGGTAAGCATGTTCAACAGAAGTCCATAATGAAAATATCTATGCCATCTTTGATGGCCATTCAAGAGATGAAGTACCTTTAAAAAGTCACATCTCTATTGATCATGAATTTAATCATGGCAAAGTTTAAACTCCTTTCATATTATCACTGTTCTTTCAAAAACTTTGAAAGGTCAATCATGAATATTTGATTATTATAGTGTTACACCGCTGTAGATGACATGTCTTCCCAACTCTTCAAACTGGCTTGATTTATACTTCATCTCTCTGATTTATACTTCATTTCTACTGTCTTCAATTTTAATCTCCAAAACATCATGCTTTCTCCTTCCAGAAGATCTTTGCTCTTGCTTTTCCCCCAGAAGTACTCTTCCATCATGTCCCATTAGTTAATTCCTGCATGTCCTTCCTGTCTCTATTGAGGTTTCTTCAGTTAACATTACTTGGACACAGAGCTACAGTCTATCCTTGAGTGAATTTACTATAGCTGTATTTTCAGTATTCTGAATATTTTTAAACCATCAGTTATCACCAGTGTGGCTATAAATATAACAAGAGGAGGAACTGTGTTTGTTTTTGGTTATCACTGAGTCTACAGACCAAAGCACTATTTATTTATAATAACTTGGGATCCACCAGTTTTCAAAGAGTTGGTATATGTTACTAGTCTAGCAGCAAGAATTTGGAATCAGAAATATTTATATTCAAATCTAGTCTCTACATTTTCCCACTCATAATTTTAGACTGATCACCTAATCTTTTAAATATTTGTAGGTTTTTTCAATAAAAATAATATTGATCTAATCAGACCATAAAGCAACTGTAGTTATTTTTTAAACCACATAGAAGTCAAATGCAAATACACAGTCCTTTCCAAGTGTCTACCACCATCTCCAATATATTTTATATTTGGAAGGAAGGTGCAATGATTTAAATACATGCATCATCTTGAAAGGGCTTCCAGGAAGCAAGTTATACAATGAAATGGTAGGATAGGGTGTTTCCAAAAGACATGAGACTGTGGATCAATAAATCTAGTAAAGAAGACTGTGTTCATTAAAGTAAGCAGGTGTTATTCGATCTGTAGAGAGCTCAAATAGAACAAAAAGGGTGGGGAGGAAAAGCAATGTTGTTTCCTAATTTTTCAACATTTTAAATTTAGCATTCAAATGAGTATCACTATGGCATTCTCATACACATCACTATACATTGTTCATACATGTTCCTTTCCATTACTCCTCTTCTTGAAAGGGCTATGCATTGTTCCTGCCTTCAGACAGCAGACCTCTGAGTTCATAGGTCTGTGGACTCTGAACTTCGACAGCAGCCCCTCTCTTAGCAAGTTCTCAGGGGTTTTTTTCATATTTTTATTTAACTTTTTACACATGTCACTCTCAGGTCCCTCTTCCTCCCCTCCTCCTCCACCTCCCAATCCTCCCAACCCCTCACCCCACTCCAGTACCCAGCACTCCCCAGGGAGGGCAAGGGCTTCTATGAGGGATTTTCAGAGTCTGTCACATCATCCCGGGAGGGGCCTAGGTTCTTCTCCATGTGTCCAGGCTGAGAGAGCATCCCTCAACGTGGAATGGGTTCCCAGAGTCCATCTGTATGCTAGGAATAAATAATGTTCTACTCTCCAAGGTACCACAGATTGCCAAGGCCTCCTCTCTGTCACCCAGGTTTGGTAGAAGGGATGTCTGGACACTCAGTCATCAGTCCGAGGTCCATGTGTTCCACCTTGTTTAGGTCAGCTGCCGCTGTGGGTTTCACCAGCCTGATCTTGATTCCTTTGGTCATCACTCCTCTTTGCAACTGGGTTCTAGAAGTTAAATTCAATTCACAGCTATGGGTGTCATCTCTCCCTCCATCAGCACTGGATGAGAGTTCTAGGATAGCATATAAGGTTGTCATCATTCTCATTATCATGGGAGGGCATTTAAGGTAGCCTTAATGCCAGTTGGTGTCATTCTTGTAGATCTGTGAAGATCTCACTAGTTCCAGATCTCTCCTCCAACTTATACTGACTCCCTCTTTTATGGTATCTCCCATCCTTTCCTCCTCTATTCTTACCCAGGCTCAACCTTCCTGCTCTTCATGTTCTCCTCTCCCCTTCTCTTTTCTCCATCTCTTTCTCCCATCTCCTTCTGCCCTCCCCTTCCCCCCCAATCCAGTTAGGAGATCTCATCCCGTAACCTTTCTCTAGGTTAAAATGCATATCTCTTTTAGGGTACTCCCTGTACCCCAGACTCACTGGTGTGGGATTGTGGGCTGGCAATGCTCTGCACCATGTCTAAAATCCATATATGAGTGAGTACATACAATACTTGTCTTTTTGTAACTGGGTTACCTCACTCAGGATGGTTTCTTCTAGTGCCATCTATTTGCCTGCAAATGTCAAGATTTCATTTTTTTCTGCTGAGTAGTACTCCATTGTGTAAATGTACCACATTTTCTCTATTCACTCTTCAGGTGAGGGGCATCTAGGTCCTTTCCAGGTTCTGGCTATTACAAATAGTGCTGCTATGAACATAGTTGAAAAGTTGACCTTATTGTATATCTTTTGGGTATATGCCTAAGAGTGGAATTGCTGGATCTTGAGGTAGACGGATTTCCATTTTCCTGAGGAATCTTCATACCGATCTCCAAAGTAGCTTCACAAGTTGGCACTCACAACAGCAGTAGAGAAGTGTACTCCTTTCTCCACATCATCTCCAGCATAAACTGTCATTAGAGTTTTTGATTTTAGGCATTCTGATGGGAGTGAAATTATGTCTCAGAGTTGTTTTGATTCGCATTTCCCTGGTGGCTAAGTGTGAGGAGCCGCCCTCGCTATCGCTATTGCCGTTAGAAGATGGCGCTGACATCTGCTGTCAGTTGGAGTTAACCGTTAGAAGATGGCGCTGACATCTGCTGTCAGGGGCTGGGTTTCTTAGCTTGGGGTCTCCCTCTAAGAAGCTGATCATCTATCTCTCAAGATGCATTAAAGCTTTACTGCAGAAGGATCCGAGTGTTCTGCGTCGTTCTTGCTGGCGAGACGGTAGCGCGGGACAGCTAAGGATGTTAGCAATTTCTCAAGTGTCTCTTGGCCATTTGGACTCCTCTATTGAGAATTCTCTATTTAGTTCTGTACTCCACTTGCTTCTTAAGTTCTTTGTAACTTTAGGGATCTGGCAGATGTGGGGTTTGTGAATATCTTTTCCCATTCTGTGGGCTGTGGTTTTGTCTTGTTGACTGTGTCCTTTGTGCTGCAGAAGCTAGTCAGTTTCAGGAAGTCCCATTTATTGTCGACCTCAGCGTCTGTGCTACTGGTGTTATGTTCAGGAAGCAGTCTCCTGTACCAATTTGTTCAAGGGTACCACCCACTTTGTCCTCTAAGAGATTCAATGTGGCTGATTTATGTTGAGGTCTTTGATCCATTTGGACTTAAGTTTTGTGCATGATGATAGATATGGATCTATCTGCTGTCTTTTACATGCCAGCATCCAGTTACTCGAGCACCATTTGTTGAAGATGCTTTCTTTTTTCCATTGTATAGATTTAGCTTCTTTGTCAAAGATCAGGTGTTCAAAGGTGTGTGGGTTGATATCAGGGTATTCGATTCAATTTCATTGGTCTACTTGTCTGTTTTTGTGCCAGTACCAAGCTGTTTTCAGGACTATGGCTCTGTAATAGAGCTTGAAGTCAGGGATGGTGATGCCTCCGGAAGTTCCTTTATTGTACAGGGCTGCCTTGGCTATCCTGGGTCTTTTGTTTTTCCATATAAAGTTGAGGATTGTCCTTTCGAGGTCTGTTAAAAATTGCATTGGTACTTTGATAGGGATTGCATTGAATCTGTAGATTGCTTTTGGTAAGATGACCATTTTTACTCTGTTGATCCTACCTATCCAAGAGTATGGGAGATCTTTCCATTTTCTGGTTTCTTCTTTAATTTCTTTCTTTAAAGACTCAAAGTTCTTGTTATACAGGTCTTTCACTTGTTTGGTTAGAGTTTCCCCAAGATATTTTGTGGTGTTTGTGGCTATTGTAAAGGGTGATGTTTCTCTGATTTCTTTCTCATCCCCTTTATTGTCTATATATAGTAGGGCTACTGATTTTTTTAGTTAATTTTGTAGCCTGCCACTTTGCTGAAGGTGTTTATCAGCTGTAGGAGTTTCCTGGTAGAATTCTTTGGGTCGCTTACGTAGACTATCATATGGTCTGCAAATAGTGAAAGCTTGACTTCTTCCTGTCCAATTTGTATCCCCTTGATCTCCTTTTGTTGTCTTACTGTTCTAGCTAGAATTTCAAGTACAATATTGAAGAGATGTGGAGAAAGTTAACATCCTTGTCTTGTTCCTGATTTTAAAGGAATTGCTTTTAGTTTCACACCCATTTAGTTTGATGCTGGCTGTTGGTTTGCTGTATATAGCTTTTATGATATTTAGGTATGTTCCTGTTATTACTGATCTCTCCAAGACCTTTATCATGAAGGGGTGTTGGATTTTGTCAAAGGCTTTTTCAATATCTAGTGAGATGATTATATGGTTTTTCTTTCTCAGATTGTTTATATGGTGGACTACACTGATGGATTTTCGTACGTTGAACCATCCCTACATCCCTGGGATGAAGCCTACTTGACCTTAGTGTATGTTTTTTCTGATGTGTTCTTGGAATTGATTTGCCAGTATTTTATTGAGTATTTTTGCATCAATGTTCATGAGGGAGATTGGTCTGTAATTCCCTATCTTGGTTGTGTCTTTGTATGGTTTGGGTACTAGTGTAATTGTAGCCTCGTAAAAAGAATTTGGCAGTGATCCTTCTGCTTCTATTATGTGGAACAATTTGAAGAGTATTGGTATTAGCTCTTCCTTGAATTTTTGGTAGAATTGCGCACTGAAACCATCTGGCCCTGGACTTTTTTTGGTTGGAAGACTTTTTATGGCTGTTTCTATTTCTTTAGGGGTTATAGATCTGTTTGAATTGTTTATCTCTTCTTGACTTAATTTTGGCAAGTGATATCTAGCCAGAAAATCATCCATTTCCTTTAGATTTTCCAATTTAGTGGAGTACAGATTTTCAAAGTATGACCTGATGATTCTTTGAATTTCCCCAGTGTCTGTTGTTATGTCCCCTTTTGCATTTCTGATTTTGTTAATAAGCATGTTCTCTTTCTGTCTTTTGGTTAAGTTTGATAAAGGTTTGTCTATCTTGTTTTATTTTCTCAAAGAACCAACTCTTCGTTTCATTGATTCTTTAAATTGTTTTCTTTGTTTCTACTTTATTGATTCCAGCTCTCAATTTGATTATTTCCTGGAGTCTACTCCTCCTGGGTGAGTTTGCTTCTTTTTGTTCTAGAGCTTTCAGGTGTTCTGTAAATTCTCTAGAGTGGCCATTCTCCAGTTTCTTCATGTGGGCATTTAGTGCTGTGAATTTTCCTCTTAGAACTGCTTTCAAAGTATCCCAAAGGTTTGGGTATGTTGTGCCTTCATTTTCATTGAATTCTGGGCAGTCTTTTATTTCTTTATTTCTTCCTTTACCCAGTGGTGATGCAATTGAGCATTGTTCAATTTCAATGAGTTTGTGAGGTTTCTGTGATTTGTGTTGACACTGAATTCTAATTTTAATCCGTGGTGGTTTGAAAGGATACAGGGGGTTATTCCAATCTTTTTGTGTCTGTTGAGGTTTGCTTTACTGCCATGTATGTGGTAGATTTTAGAGAAGGTTCTGTGTGTTGCTGAGAAGAAGGTATGTTCTTTTTTGTATGTGTGGAATGTTCTATAGATCTGTTAAACCCAATTGGGTGATAATCTCTGTTATTCCATTGTTTCTTTGTTAAGTTTCGTTCTGATGAACCTGTCCAGTAGTGAGAGTGGGGTGTTGAAGTCTCCCACTATAATTGTATGAGGTTTAATGTGTGATTTGTATTATAATAATGTTTTTTATGAACATGGGTGCCTTTATATTTATGGCATATATGTTCAGAATTGAGACTTCTTCCTGATGGATTTTTCCTATGATAAATATGAAATGACCTTCTTCATCTCTTTTGATTAATTTTAGTTTGAAGTCTATTTTGTTAGATACTTGGATAGCTACACCCACTTGCTTCTTATGTCCATTTGATTGGAAAGTTTTTTCCCAACCCTTAACCTTGAGGTAGCGTCTGTCTTTGAAATTGAGGTATGTTTCTTGTATGCAGCAGAAGGATGGATTCTATCTTTGTATCCATTCTGTTAGCCTGTGTCTTTTATAGGTGAGTTAAGACCATTGATATTCAGGGATATTAATGACCATTGATTGTTGATTCTTGTTTGCTTTGGATCTGTTTCTGGTGGTGGTTTTGTGTGTGAGTTTTTCCTCCTATTTCTTATTTCTGATAAAGTTAGATTATCTATTTCCCATGTTATTTTGAGTGTAGTTAAATTCCTTGGGGCAGAGTTTTCCTTCTAGAACTTTATGTAGGGCTGGATTTGTGGATACATATTGCACAAATCTGGTTTTGTCATGTTATACTTTGTTTTCTCCATGTATAGTGATTAAAAGTTTTGCTGGGAATAGTAGTCTGGGCCTGAATCTGTGGTCTCTTAGTGCTTGTAGAACATCTATCCAGGACCTTCTGGCTTCCATAGTTTCCATGGAGAAGTCGTGTTTAATTCTGATAGGTTTGCCTTTATATGTTACTTGGCCTTTTTCCTTTGCTGCTTTTAATATTCGTTCTATATTCTGTATATTTGGTGTTTTGATTATTATGTGATGAGGGAACTTTTTTTGGTCCAGTCTATTTGGTGTTCGGTAAGCTTCTTGTAGTTTCATAGGCATCTCCTTCTTCAGATTGAAAAAGTTTTCTTCTATGATTTTATTTAATATGTTTTCTGCACCATTGAGCTGGGCTTCTTAAACTTCTTCTATACCTATTATGTTTAGATTTGGTCTTTTTATGGTGATCCATAGTTCCTGGATATTTTGTATTAAGGATTTGTTGGATTTAAGGCTTTCTTTTGTCGATGAATCTATTTCCTCTAGTTTATCTTCAGTGCATGAGATTCCGTCTTCCATCTCTTGTATTCTGTTAGTTATGCTTGCATCTGTAGTTCCTGATTGTTTATTCAGCCTTTTGATTTCTAGCGTTACCTCGGTTTATGTTTTTTTATTGTCTCCATTTCAGTTTTCAGGTTTGAATTGTTTCCTTCATCTGTTTGATTATTTTTCTTGGCTTTCCTTGCTTCTTTAAGAGATTTGTTGATTTCTTGCATTTTTGGTTTGTGTTTTCTTTCATTTCTTTAAGGGATTTTCTCATATCCTCTTTGAGGGCCTCTATCACTTTCAGGAGGTTGTTTTGAAAGTCATTCTTTTCTGTTTCATCTGTGTCAGTATGTTCAGGTCTTGCTGGTGTAGAGTTTCTAGACTCTGGTGGTGTCATACTGGTTCCTCTGTTGTCAGCTGTGTTTTTATATTGCCTTCTTTCCATCCTTTCTCTCAGTGGGAGCTTGTGGGGTCTCTTCCTCTCCTTAAGCACAGGGCAAGGTCCGGAATGCACTGAAGACTGAGGTGTGGGCAGACTCAGGGTGATCCTTCCAGGTGGGGCAAGTCCTCTCTAGACACAGAAAATGCCCAGGGATACAGAAGCAGGGGGGATGAAGGGAGTTGGGGCTCAGAGCAGAGCCCCAACTCACCTTAAGCACAGGGCAAGGACCAGAAGGCACTGAAGACTGAGGTGTGGGCTGACTCAGAATGTTTTCCCCCCCCCCCCTGGGCGTTTTCTGTGCCTAGAGAGGACCTGCCCATCCTGGCAGGTGCATCCTGAGTCTGCCCACACCTCAGTCTTCAGTGCTTTCTGGTCCTTTCCCAGTGTTTAAGGTGAGTGGGGGTCCTGCTCTGAGCCCCAACTCTCTACACCCCATTGCTCCATCTCTCTTGGCATTTTTTGTACCTAGAGAGGATCTGCCTTGCCCAAAAGGACCACCCTGAGTCTGCCCACACCTAAGTTCTCAGGTTTTCAACAGTCTGTTCCCCTGCCCAGTCCTCATGACCTCAAATTAAAAGACACTTACATCTTTGGCATTCTTAGGTCTCTTCTTTTAGCTAACCTCCAGAATAGTGAAAATCAATTCCTGAACAACTGTTTTATATCTGTACATATATGTGGGTGTTTCACTGGGTCTGTTTCCCTGAGAAACCCAGAGAATACAAAAAATAAATGTTTCTTTAATTACAGTCTTAACAATAAAATCACTTACATACAACTTCTACCATGAATCCAGTACAATAAGAGGACAAATTCATAACATGTTCTCTGATATAAAAAATCTTGAAGTGCCTGGTGAGTTTAACAACTCTATGAGATAGTTTGAGATGGTAATTAAGCAATGATGACCTGGTCCTTAAATTAAGAGTTAAAGGCTAAACAGAGAATTCTTGCATAATTAAAGATGAAATTCTCCCTAGAACATAAGCCAAAGTCTTAATAACAAAGGTGATAATGAAATAGAACTGCTCATTAACTCTAAATTCTATTTGGAGACAACTTGGGGTCAGGCCTCATATCAAGGTAAACATACACCCACATGCAACTCATTTCCATCTGGTATCAAATTAATAGACACCTAAGATAGATTATATTTGTGGAAATGAAGTCTAGGGCTGAGGCAGTTAATTCAATCACTTAATTTTAGTGTTTATATTATCCTCAATATTAACATAAAGCAAATATTAGTTTACACAAATACCCTGTTATATATTAGATCATTGACCTAATTTTACAGCAATGTTTATTTCAGAAAATTTAAACCTTAAGTCACTAAGAAGAAAAGTAATATAAAGTGCAATTAATTTTATTTATGTACAAAATTCCAATATAAGTGCCAACAACATCATGCATTCTTCATATTTCATGACAAATAAATCACTGTAGGTGATGCTGCTTAGTGATAAATTTTATGATGCCCTTTTGCTGCTTTTTCCATCTTCCTTTCACTGGACCTCCTTACCATCTTAACCTGAAGTTATTTTAATGTATTATTCTACAGTTATACTTGTAAATGATTGAGAATTCTAAAAGGTTCACGGTATAAAACTATAACCTTCCTGTGCGTATGTCCTTATTTTGTACTACAGTGAAGCACTGATGGAGAGCCTATCACAGAATGAGCAGCAAAACGCCAAATACCATACGACAGCAAACAGCACACATTTAAGCTATCACACACGAATTCTAAATTTAAGCCAACACAGAGATCAAATGCCAGTAAGCAAATAAATACACAGGGCTGGGAGATTTAATCGCTCTTCTTCAGCACATGAAGTAAGTGTGGGGGACACAGCCAACACAGAACAAGAGAACCAGGGACCAAACTCAGGCAGAGAGGGTGCCAAGCAAAACCCAGCTCTCTGCCAAAGCTTTTCCTGGGAGGTGAATAACATTTTCCACAAGTCTGTGGAAATTGCAGAACTGGTTTGGTAATGAAATACTTTCAGCCACTTTTTTTCATGTTTGATTTAACATTTCTGTTCTCTACTGAACAGTGTGGGTTACATTAGTTATATCAGAAGGGAGCCCATATTTAGAGTCAATGAAAAGATTAGCAGCATTTTATTTCACTTGAGAAATTTTACCATATGTATAAATGGAATATGCATTTGAAATCTATTTTTGATGGTGTTAGACTATTTATACAATTACAGTGCAATTCAGCATGATTAAAATCAAATACAAATATTTCAGGCAGGAGCACATATTATATGATGTTAATTTGAAAGGCGTTATAATTAAAAATTATAATATTCATAAAGTCACATGTTTAGCCAAGCTCATCACTACAAATTTAGATACCAATTCATGAGCAAAAGATGTGGATTTTTAAAAATAATTTTTCTGTTCAATTT
Source organism: Mesocricetus auratus (assembly GCF_017639785.1). Lineage (NCBI taxonomy): Eukaryota > Metazoa > Chordata > Mammalia > Rodentia > Cricetidae > Mesocricetus > Mesocricetus auratus. The sequence goes on along the minus strand of NW_024429218.1, from coordinate 2,592,387 downwards.
TCCCTGAAGTACATTACTGATAATCTTCAAACAACAGAACATTTTAATACATAAGTGATCTATACTTGTCTCTTTGACCCATCTCTAGCTATCTTTTTGTTACTTGGAGTATTTATACATAGTGGCCATAACTGTATAAACACTCAAATGCAGTCATGGAAGATACAAGTGATGCTGCAACATTAGAACGATGCTCCCAACTGGTGTCCAAAGTGTGTAGAGGAGCCACAGGCTTTCAGGGCTTTTCCATCCTGATGCCAGAGCTCCATGTGCTTCAGTGCTGGAGCAACACCACGCTCACTAAACGACCTTGAAAAGAGGCAAAACTTGCCTATGTCCTCAACTAGGTATCAACGACATCAAAACATCAAATTTCACAGTGATTATATATACAGAGTTAGCACAAATCCCTTGGTGGCATATTTTTGATTACCTAACTAAGAAATATTAAGAGAAGCGTGCATTCACTTGCTGCTTTACATAACATTCCACTGGTTTAGATAATATAATGCAAGCTACCTTCTTGAATTATCTATACAGAGGAAACTAAGACATCTACCAAATGTATAAACAAGATCTGGGATTTGTTTGTCTTTGTCAGTCTGCAGTTCTAAGTGTCAGATCCATCTCAGATCTTCTGTTAAAGGCAGCAAGAGGAAGGTGATGGGGAAGCTTGCTTTTGACTATCCTTAGGTACTCTTCTCCCCTTTTGTTAGGTCTTTAGTTTGCCCCATCTATTGTCCCCTCTTCTAATGTCACCAGCTTCTCTTTACTCCCTATGTCCTTTCCTGCTTTGTAACTACAAGATCAGGCAAGAAACAAGGACTGCTTTAAGGAATATTTATTTCAAACATGCTTTCTGTCTTATTTGGGGTATCTATTGCTGTGAAGAGACACCATGACCACAGCAACTCTATAAAGGAAAACTTAATTGTGACTGGCGTATGGTTTCAGTTTAGTCCATCATCTTCATGGCAGGACACACGGTGGTATGCAGGCAGACATGGTTCTGGAGAAGAGGCTGCGAGTTCTACGACTGAGTCCGCAGGCAGCAGGAAGTGAACGCTGCACTAGATGTGGCTTAAGCATTTGAGACCTCAAAGCTCCCCCTCTCATGACACACTTCCTCCAACAAGCCACATTGATTAATAGTGCCGTTCCCTACATGCCTATGAGGGCCGCTTTATTCAAACCACTATGCTTTCTTTTAAATAAGGATGGGTTTGGTTGTAGTTGTTTTCCTTTTGCCAGAACACAAATCTGCCACAACAAAACTTGCACACATTCAGCTGTACCACATTCAGCTATGGTTCATGTTTGTAGGCTTCAAAATTACCCATTCATTAAGAATTTTCTTTAAGAATTTACTGGATATGTCTAGTGTTCCTCTCATGACAGACCCCATAAGGGATAATGAGGAAGAAACAATAAACTAATCAGACACTTAAACCTAAATTTGTGCCGCCAGAATTTCTTTAAAACAAAGGATAAGTTTCAGTGATATAACATTTTAAATGCATGCTATTCCTGGGTGAGAATGTCAGAATCAGCACACTTACATTTCCCTCTCACGAATCACACTCAACTGGACCTAAAGGTAAAGAAAGAAAACACAGAACTGAAAAAGTGGATAAGCTACAAAAGACCAGGAAACCATGAGCATTCTCAAGTGTCTAGTGGACCTGGAGCGGCAAGTGGATGGAGCAGACAATGTGGAGTGGCAGGTGAGGGTTGGGGACAGTGTAGTGATGTCTTCTTTTGAAAATACCTCCTGCCTTCAAAGAGCCTAAACTTCTGCTGGACCTCACTGTCTAGTCAATAATACAGTAATATGCCTTGAGATCATGTGGGACTTACGTACTAAATCTGGGGTCTTGCTCTGTGCCAGCATATTTAAATGTAACCTGTCTTTAAGAGAACATTGTAACCAACCACTTTACTATGTTTTGGGTTCCTCCACAAAATCAGCTTTACAAACTAAGCTGAGCACACAGATTTAATCTTAAGTTACATATTCCTCCACAGCCATACCCCAAGTGTGTGTGCATGTGTGTGTGTAGGGGGGAGTATTGTGCATGTGTGTGTGTGTGTGTGTGTGTGTAGAGAGGGGGGAGTGTGTGTGCATGTGTGTGTGTGTGTGTAATAGGGGGAGTGAGTGTTCATGTCTGTGTGTGAGGGGGGAATGTGTGTGCATGTGTGTGTATGTGTGTGAGAGGAGTGTGTGTGTGTGAGAGAGGGGGGAGTGTATGTGCATGTATGTGTGCGAGTGCATGCAGCACGTGTGTGTATGTGTATGTAGGAGGAGGGAGTGTGTGCATGTATGTGTGCAAGTGCATGCACACACGTGTGTATATGTGTGTGGGGGAGGAGGGAGTGTGTGCAAGTGCATGCACACGCATGTGTGTACGAGGAGGGAGTGTGTGCATGTGTGTGCACACTCGTGTGTGTGTGTGTCTGTGTGTCTGTGAGTGTGCACTTGTGCACATATGGGGGTCAGTTGCCAAAAGCATCCATTAGAATGAAGTCAATCTTAAAGAAAACAAATGTGCACCACAAATGCTCAAAGCAGCACATGAATACAAGCTGAAAACATCTATATGTAGTTTTGAGTGCTACTGCAGATTGATCAGAGTCAGTAATATAACCTAAATTTAAAAAACTGTTTAAGCAGAGTGTTCAGTAATATTAACAGGGAGTCTTGAATCTGAACATTCTCCCCTTTTATTCCTTTCTTTTGTAGCTCTGTATCTTCTCTTCCTGACCCCAGGTGTCTGATGGCCTCACACTGCCCTTCAGATGACTGAAGCAAGCCACTTTGACACTCTGCTAAGGCTTGCCCCAGGGACAGAATTACTTCTCTTTTCTCTCATTTTGACCCTCATCAGAACTTCCATTACCTGGAGAAAAGCAATTTAATTAAACTAAGTCACACTGGACAGTGAATGATTGATTAATGGACTAACCCTCCCTGGAATACATATTTTTAAAGAGGACACTAATATAAGTGAATGTGCAATGGGCAGAATTTCAATAGTTCAAGAAAGAAAAAAGAAACATATAGGCTTCATTGAGGAAGATGTTTTGATAGAAGGTCCTTCTGAGGGGCCCTTAAATTATCCCTGTTGGCAGTCTGTACTACAGTACAGCAGAGACTGAATGCCCTTTTCCAGTTTTGTAAGTGAGCAGCAAAGTGATCTCAAAGGGAAGCGTTCGACTTTGAAGCAGACTTCAGAAGTCAGGGTATGGTTTAATACTCCTCTGGGTGAACCGATAAATTCAAATGCCACCTTTAACTTGGTGCCAAATTCCCAAGAGCCACCCTTACACATCAAATATCACTATGACAGGGCTAAATCCTTTGTCACGTCGAAGTGGTACAGGTAGTCTTTTAAGATTAACTACATGTTTTTAACAATTGGAACATGAGAAAGATCACCAAAAATGCATGATATAGTTCTCTATCTCGAAGATGCGTATAAGACACAGACTTAAAGGAACCTCTACAAGAGTCACACTAGGATTCAGTCTCTCAGCAATTCTGCCTTCGAGATACTGCCCCTCCCCCTCTCTCTTTTCTAAAACACCTATTCCTTGAAATATTTTCAGAGTGTCTTCATAAAACATAGCTACATATCATCTAAACATTTTATAAGGTTTATAATTAAATGGTTGAAATAGCACTGTTGGTAAAATTGATTAGAAGTAGTTACAACTACTTTTTTGTGTAATTTTCCCTGCCTGGTATCATGTATTAAGGAGATGAGAAGTGATTTATTGTTTGCCTTTATTTTTAATATATTTATTTTTATGTGTATGTGTGTAAGTGTATGTACATTCACCACATGTGTGCAGGAGCCTGAAGAGGCCAGAGGAGGGCATAGGATCCCCAGGAACCAGAGTTACAGATGGTTTTAAGTTGCCATGTAGGTTCTGTAAATGAACCCAGAAAGGGGGGGGAAGAAGGGAGCGAGGGAGGGAAGGAGGGAGGAAGGGAGGGAGGAAGGGAGGGAGGGAGGAAGGAAGGGAGGGATAAATGAATGAATTATTATTGAGCAGGGAAAATGATTCATCAGGCAAAGTGCTTGTTTGCCACAGAACCATAGGATCCTCCGTGTGAATTCCTATCACCCACATTTTTCAAAGCCAGGTTCTTTGATACTAATAAAAATAAAATTTTATGCTCAGTACCCAAACTTGTCAGACATGAAGAAATTTGTTTTAAAATTAAAGACATTCCAAAACAAAATATTAAAGCACAGATTCCCATCAGATATTGGTCAAATAATGTCATTGTAAATGACAATTTATGCTGGTATTGCCATACTAAGAATCATGCTGGAAGTCTGTAGCTAACATTCTCCCCTTGAAGTTAGTCATGTTATGTTAGAAGCAGCTCTAGAAAATGATCTCTCATCACCAGAACTGTTTTCAGTGTGTTCTGAAAAAAAACAATCCAGTCTTTATACCAGGATAGTTATCTCAATTTAAGGGGCAGGGCAGTTACCTTAAGGTGGATACAATGCTGTCTTTACACTGTATTATTCCAAAACAATAAGCTGATCATTTTTGTATGATTTTAGAATTCATAACAGCTTTTTTCATAATAAATGGCAAATATCAACCAGGTTCCCAGGGTGATTAGATTAGAGTGATCATTCCAAAAGTAACCATTCACCTCTATTCCAAAAACCCTTAAGAATAATTTCACAGAATAATTTATTTGATCTATCCCTTGAGTCCACAATTAGCATTTGACCCAAAGAATAAAGGTAATCAAGAGTAAGAAATATATAATGCTGACAAAGATCCTATCTATTATTATACTGGAATGTGAATCACATACAATTAAAATCAAGGGTTTTTTTCTGATGGCATATTTAACCTCCAGTCCTATCTCAAGTTATTTACTATCTCTGTGTTTAAGGAAACTCTAAAAAGCTGTATTTAAGCACAATAGAGTTGACTTTAAAAGGAAAAAGTCTAGTTCTTTGAAATTAATATGAGCTTATTTATTCTCTTTAGAAGATGTCTCTCAAAGCAGGATTCATCTGTGCTGACACCAGTCATAATGGTTCAGCACAAACATTGAAGGTTTTGAATACAGAAAAAGCCCTCAACTTTTAGAAGTAAAGTTTTAAGAGGCTCAAATAAGTAAATGAACTTGCCAAACTTCATGGAGGTAGTTATAATTCAGGGTGATGAATATGCAATGCTACTTAAAATAGGGCAGCAGCCTTTAACTCATGTAGACAATGGAGTATATTAGAATCCTGCACTGTAAGAGTTTTCACTCTGAGCTTATTCCTTTCTTGTGAAGCACACAACTCCACACCAATTGATAACATTCTCATATCTTACAGTATGAAAACACTAGTGTGTGTATGTGTGTGTGTCTATCTGTGTGTCTGTGAGTATGTGTGTGTGTGTGTCTGTCTGTCTGTCTGTCTGTGTGCACACTCATGTATCCAAGGAAGGCACTGGTGTCTTCCTCAATCCTTCTATTCCTTATATATTAGGGTAGAGCCTCTTAGTTAACCGAAAGCTTGAACTTCAGCTAGTTTGATTAATCAGTCTTGTTCCAGGGATTCCCTGCAAACCCTCCAGCATACCAGCATTACAGACACTGTGTCCATCTGACTGTTGCACGAATTCTGGCAATACAAACAGCTGTCCTCATGCTTGCATAGTTGTTAGCAATTACAATTGAGGAACCATCTCCCCAGCTCCTGGAAATAGTTCCCAATTGGGGTAGCACAACTATCACAGAGTGGACACAGGCCAGAGATGACCATAACCACACTAAAACACACAGAATAGCCAAGAATTGTCCAGTCTAAGATGGCAACGATGTGGAAGCTGAAGACAGTGCTACTAGGACCCAAGCTCAGAGGCCCTACTAACGCATGAAGTTTCCAGTTACTCTGAGACAGAAAAAAAGGACAGCTGGGGTGAACACATGACTACTTCAGTGGTCAGCTTAACCCTGGCATTTATTCTAAATCTCGGCACTTGAAGCCCATGTTCATTTGGCTCTCATTCTAGCTAGAGTCTTTCAAGGATTTTCTTTGTGCTATTCAGATAAATGTTGAAGGATTCCTCTGTATAATTAAAATTAAGAATAATTTTTAATAAAATTCATTAGAATCGTTGGCTTACCTTGAAAAAAAGCTCAAAAAGAAGGTAAACAGAGTACATCTTTTCAATCACTATTTATCCACTGCGCTTTACCTAAACTATTTAACTTCTGTTCCCCTAAATGAAGCTGATTGATCACTATTAATTTTCATATTTCTATTGTATTCCTGGGAGTCCTTTGAAACCACAACATTGTTCATGAAGGTAAGTATTCTTAAATTAAAACTAGGAATCTTCTCTATATTAAAGACAATATAATGTCACATAGAAATGTCAGAAAATACATCTCTGACCAGATACTTCCTGTGAAATATAACACAGTTAAACCAACTTTGTACCAACAATGTACAAGCTCCCAGACACTGAGGTAGAAAACACACACTAACAAATGGGCAACCTTGTCCGTTGCAAGACAAATAAACCAAAATCACAAGATAAGAAAAAGCAATGTGTTTTCCATGACCTTAATCATAATTCACCAATACTTACAAGGCAACTTTTCAATACTGTATCACCCTCGAAACTGATTTCAGAAGCTTGGACCTGTGAATATGTGGTGTGTGTGTGTGTGTGTGTGTGTGTGTGTGTGTGTGTGTGTGTGTGTGTGTGTCTGTCTGTCTGTCTGTCTGTCTGTCTGTCTGTAAAATCTGATGGTTTTTCTAGATACTAGAACTTGATACAAAAGCTGTAACATCTAATGCCTCAAAAGTAGACTAGTAGAAAGAAAACTGAAGAATGCAGGGTTTCGAAGTCTTAGAGATTTTCTAGACATGAAAAGTGGCTAGAAATCTGGGTGGATCCCAATGAAGCCCCCAGCTATTCTCCTTTTTAGTAATTACTTTCTCTCTTAAATCTTGCTGGATTCTCCTTGTCAAAGAGGTAACAAAGCAAGAATGAAGGTTATCAGGTTGAAATGAAGCTAGAGATGCCCCTAACTTCTGCATTGATCTCACCAGGGGGAAATGTCTGGTTGCCACAAAGCTTTCCAAGAGAGAAAAAGTGATGCAAGATGGCGAAAACATCTCAGAGCTGAACCGGGAATACTACAAACTCTCAAAGAACACAAAGTTAGTAAGGCGATCCAATGATGTCAGGGTCTATTTACCAAACTTGTATCTCGGCTATTGAGACTTGAATAAAAGTGGAAAGAAACTACCTTTTAAATATTTAAATATATATATATATATTCCTTAGAACAAAAGGTCAATGACATAGAAGATTAGAATTGAAATTTTTCAATAGTTTAAAAGTTACATAAAATAAAATGCCTGACTTGGAATCCTGATCTCTTCTGGAGAGTGGACAAGAGTAACACACAATTGTATACTCAACATTGATTAAAAGGGCAGGAAAATCAAAAGTTCAAGTTTAGCCTGAGCTACATAGTTCATATCCTGCCTTTAAGAAACAAATCTAGAGCTAGAGAGACGGCTCAGCCATTAAAGGCTAGGCTCACAAAAAAAATATGAGAAACAAATCTATCCAAACAAAAAGAGCCTCTCTGAGTGTAGAGCTTTAGGCTGGCTGTAGGACTCAAAGTCTCTGGTTTTGTTCTTGTTTGTTCCTGTTTTGGTTTTGTGTTTAAATCTTCCTTCTGATTATGGTTTGTGTTAATGTGTGAAAAGAATTCAAGATGCATATAATAATGCAAGAAAAATTATGGCACTGGTTGCTAACTCTCTAGTAAAACAGATAAGGGTTCCATATCAGAAGATGAAGAGGAGAGTCAGAGCAGGCCAGCCCCTCTTGCTATGATAAGCACCATGTGCCAAAATAATCTGAATAGTGATGGGTTGATTTGGTCTACAGGCTATAAGCCATTACTAACGAAAGCCAAGGTAGGACTTGAAGCAGGGACCAATGGAAGAATGCTGCTTACTGGCTTGCTTCCCGTGATTTGTTCAGTTTTCTTTCTTATACAAACTCAAGACACCGCCTGCACTGGTTGGTGACACCACCCACAATGATCTAGGCAATACCATACCAATCATCAATCAAAACAAAAAGCACCCCACAGACCAACTTCATAAAGGCAATTCCTCAACTGAGGTAGCCAGGTATCAAGTAGAAAAAACTAGCCAACACACAAACCAGCTTTCCTATTATCCTGCACAAGAAGCTCACTCCACAGAAATGGTACCATTTATGATTCCAAAGACTGTACTTTGAGGGACCACCCCTATCGTTCACTAGTAGAGAAGCTCCTATGAACATGTAGAGTACCTAAAAGCAGGAGGCTGAAGTGTGCTGTTTTCTCCTGAGCACGAAGCAAGTTCTTCCTGTGGCTATGCTGCAACAACCTTCTGCCATTGGCGATCGTTCTTCTTCCCTTTGGGAGAGTTAGAGAGAGAAAGCATCATATGAGAGACTTCCTATTTGAGAAAAGGAAAAGAAAAAAAGATAGCAATTTTAATCAGAATATTTCTTTATTGGGATTAGTCTAAGGTTGACCTAAAGCTCAGAAATCATACAAGAAAATATTTAAAATTTTGATATTTTCAATTACAACTTTTACTCTAGAAAACATATCAGAAATAAAGTAAATAAAAGTCAGGAAAATGGTCTGCCTTCCAGTGCCCTGCTAGTAGCGTCCTGAGGTACTAGTCTCGCATCCATCCACGGGAAGAGGTAGGCATGGGTCTGTTTCCAGCCAACCTTCCAGAGTTCTGCTTGGAATCTTCTGAACCCTGGGGACTGCACCACTGGGAACTTGTCCTAGCAAACCAGCCCATCCAGAGTCTGCCAGCATCAAGGTGCTAGTCCGGGAGGTAAACATAGGCCTGTTTCCAGCCCACCTTGGTGCCCTGCTCGGAGCCTGATGAGGCCTGTTGACTGCACAGGCATGGGGGAACCTATCCAGGCAGACCAGGCTATCCAGAGTATGCCAGCATCCTAGTCACGCCTCCACCCATGGGAGAAGGTAAGCATGGACTTGTTTCCAACCCAACCTCCGGTGCACTGCTTGGAGCCACCAGAGGCTTGGGGAATGCACACAGGGGAACCCATCCTAGTGGAACAGCCCATACAGACTCTGCCAATGCTGCCCTACTAGACCCGCCTCCACACACAAGAAGAAGAGAGCCAACAGAGTATTGAAATGGCTTGGATCGACCAGAAGAGAACCTTGGAACTGTACCCAATAGGAGATGGAGAGGCCCCACTGGTACCTACTGTTAGAAGGGGTGGGAAGATGAGAGTGTAAGAACACAGTCAACAAGAGAAAGATCAGTTTGACACCATCATAGTCTAGGGACTCCATACCAGCAATACCTGAACAACCCAACACAGAAGCAGCAGAAGGGAATGACCCTAAAAACAATAAATATGATAGAGATCCTCAAAGAGGTAATGAGAAAAATCCCTTAAAGAAATGGAAGAAGGGTCTAGTGCCTGGGGACCATCACTGAGTCTCCCCTCCCTGCAGGAGCCTATGTACCCCAGATTCCTAGTCTTCTTTTCCATCCGAGGGACCAGGCAATTCGGGGTCTGTATCTGGTCCTGCTTTCCAGTGCCTGGGGATTGCCACTGAGCCTCCCCTCCCAGCAGGAGCCTACACACCCAAATTTCTTGGTCTTCTTTTCCACTCATGGGACCAGGAATTCGGGGTCTGTTTCTGGGCCTGCATTCCAGTGCCTGGGGACAACCACTGAGGATCCCCTCCGAGCGGGATCCTACGCACCCTAGATTCCTGGTCTTCTTCTCCACGCTGTGCGGGACCAAGCAATTCGGGACCAGACAATTCGGGGGAATTTCTCCAGCTTGCCCTCTCTCGGATATCCTGGCCTGGGGACCGAAGTCAGGTCGAGTCACCCCAAGAAAAACAAGCGAACATGAGCCTGCAGAGAGAGCCAGTCCACTTCTGTCCACACTCAGGGCAGAGGCAGCAGTGAGCTCCGGGTCCCCATGTTAGACCCAAATTCTTCCCGCTAGCCTGCTCTCGGATCTCCTGTCCTGGGGACTGAAACCAGGTCGACTGGACCCCAGACAACGAAGCAACCAGGAGCCTGTAGAGAGAGCCTATCTACTCCCACCCACACTCAGGGCAGAGGGCCTGGAACAGAGAGCGGAGTCCAGAGACTATTGGATTTGCTTGCACCCACCGAAAGGGAACCCTGGTCACCTACCCACCAGGAGAGGAAGAGGCTCTTTCTACAATATAAGAACACACTCAGCAACAGAAAAAAACAAATATGACACCACAATAGTCTAGAGATTCTACACCAGCAAGACCTGAACACCCCAATGAAGATGAAGCAGAAGGGAATGACCTTAAAAACACTTTCATGAAAATGGCAGAGGCCCTCAAAGAGGATATGAGAAAATGGAAGAAAACACAAACCAAAAAATCCAACAAATGCAAGACAAGGAGGAAAACACAAAGTAAAAATTACAAGAAACAATTCAAACAGTGCAAGCGTTGAAAGCTGATGTGAAGATATTTAAAAAAACACAGTTGAAGGAATAAGGGAAATAAAAAAAACTGGGGAAATGGTCAGGTATTACAGATGCAAGCCTAACCAACAGAATATAAGAGATGGAAAAGAGAATCTCAGGTCTTGAAGACACATTAGGAGAAAGAGATTCATCAACCAAAGAAAATCTTAAGTCCAACAAATCACTAACACAAAATATCCAGGACATATGGTACACTGGGAAAAGACAAAACCTAGAAATAATAGGTATAGAAGAAGGTGAAGAAACCAACCTCAAAAGGGCAGAAAACATATTCAACAAAATCATAGAAGAAACCTTTCCTTATCTAAAGAAAGGCATGCCAATGAAGGTGCAAGAAGCTTACAGAACACCAAATAGAGTGGATCACAAAAAAAGTCCCCTCGCTACATAATAATCAAAACCCCAAGCATACAGAATAAAGAAAGAACACTTAGAAATAAGGAAAAAGAACAAATAACATATAAAGACAAACCTATCAGAATTACACCTGACTTCTCCATGGAAAATCTGAAAGCCAGAAGTTCCTGGATAGATATTCTACCAACTCTAAAAGACTATGGAGGCCAGCCCAGATTACTTTACACAGCAAAGCTTTCAATCAATGTAGATGGAGAAAACAAGATATTCCATGACAAAACCAGATTTAAACAATACATCCCCACTAACCCAGTCCTACAGAAAGTTCTGGAAGGAAAACTCCAGTCCCAGGAAGTTAACTACAATCAGAAAAAACATAGGCAATAGATAATCCCACTTAACCAACAGCCAAAACAGAAAGGGGGTGGAAATCCACATACAATTCCAACAACAACAACCATTCCAAAACAAACAAGAATGAGAAATCAAAGGTCATTAATATACCTCAATATTAATGGTCTTAACTTGCCCATAAAAAGACACAGGCTAACAGAATGGATGCAAAAAACAATCCATCCTTCTGATGCATACAAGAATCATACCTCAGCTTCAAAGACAAAAGTTACCTCAGAGTTGGGAAAACATTTTCCAATTAAATGGACCAAAGAAACAAGCAGGGGTAGCAATCCTAATATCTAACAAACTAGACTTTAAACTGAAATCAATCCAAAGAGATGAAGGAGGTCATTTCATATTCATCACAGGAGAAATCCACCAAGATGAAGTCTCGATTCTGAACATCTATGCCACAAATACAAAGGCACCCACGTTCATAAAAGAAACATAAATAAAATTCAAACAACACATAAAACCTCACACACTAATCATGGGAGAATACAACACCCCACTCTCACCACTAGACAGGACTACCAGAGAGAAACTTAACAAAGGAGCTAACAGAAGTTATGACCCAAATGGGTTTGATAGAAAATACCATCCAGACACAAAAGAACAAACCTTCTTCTCAGGGACACATGGAACCTTCTCAAAAATCGACCACATACTTGGCAACATAACAAAACTCAACACGTACAAAAAATTGGAATAACTCCATGTATCTTATCAGACTACCATGCTTTAAAATTAGAATTCAACAACAACACAAATTGCAGAAACCCTACAAACACATGAAAATTGAATAATGAACAATTGCATCACTCATGGGTCAAAAAAGAAACCAAAAACGAAGTTAAAGACTTCCTACAATTCAAAGAGAATGAAGACACAACATAGCCAAACCTATGGGACACTTTGAAAGCAGTGCTAAGAGGAAAGCTCATAGCACTAAATGTCCACATGAAGAAATTGGAGAATAGTCACACTAGAGAATTAACTGCACAAATAAAAGCTCTAGAACAAAAAGAAGCAAACTCACCACGGAAGAATACACCCCAGGAAATAACCAATTGAGGGCTGACTGAATAAAGTAGAAAGTAGGAAAACAATACAAATAATCAATGTAACGAAGAGTTGGTTCTTTGAGAAAATCAACAAGATAGAAAAATCTTTATCCAAACTCGCCATATGGAAAATGTGAACACGAAAATTAACAAAATCAGAAATGAAAAGAGGGACATAACAATGGACACTGAGGAAATACAGAGAATCGACAGGTCATACTTTGAAAACCTGTACTCCAAAGCAGCTGTTCCTCCGGCAGCATCAGGTAAACAGGCCGGCTTCCCGGCCTGTGCTCCAGTGACTGCAGATTGCCTGGGAACTGCACAGAGCTCCCAATCCCGGCGGGAGCCAAGCACCCCAGACCCCAGGTCTTATCTCCCACCAACGAGACCAGGAAACCAGAGGAGGCTGGGAGTCCAGGGAAGCAGCTGTTCCTCCAGCAGCATCAGGTAAACAGGCCTGCTTCCCGTCCTGTGGTCCAGTGCGTGCAGATTGCCTGGGAACTGCACAGAGCTCCCAATCCTGGCGGGGGCCAAGCACCCCAGATTCCAGGTCTTCTCTCCCGCCAACGAGACCAGGAAACCAGAGGAGCCAGGGAGACCAGGGGAGTAGCGGTTCCGGATCAGGTACAACAGGACCCAGCATAGGGTATAGGGGATCAGGTAGGAGGTTAAGCACCCCAGATTCCTGTTCTTCTTCTCCACCCACGGGACCAGCACTTGGACAAGGAATAGAAGAACCACCAGATGATCAGACTTGCTAGCACCCACCAAAAGGGAACTCTGGTCCCCAGACCAGTAAGGGGCTCTTTCTGCACCCACTAGAAGAAGAGATGGGAAAGACACAATACAAAAACACACTCAGCAACAGAAAAACAAATATGACACCGCCAGATTCTAGAGACTCCACACCAGCAAGGCCCCAACATTCCAATGCGAACGAAGCAGAAGAGAACGACCTTAAAAGCACTTTGATGAAAATGATAGAGGCCCTAAAAGAGGATATAGGAAAATCCCTCAAAGAAATGGAAGAAAAAACAAACCAAAAAATGCAAGAATTGGAAGAAAAAACAAACCAAAAAAGGCAGGAAATGGAAGAAGAAACGAAGCAAAAATGCAAGAAATGGAAGAAAAAACAAAGCAAAAAATGAAAAAAATGGAAGAAGAAACAAACCAAAAAAGGCAGGAAATGGAAGAAAGAACAAACCAAAAAATTCATAAAAGGTGTCAAATGAACGAAAAGATAAACAGAAAATTGAAAGAAGCAATGCAAACACTGCAAGGGTTGAAAACTGAAATAGAGACATTAAAAGAAACACAATCTGAAGAAAGGCAGAAAATAGAAAAGTTAGACAAACAGTCAGGCACTACCGATACAAGCATTACCAACAGAATAGAAGAGATGGAAGAGAGAATCTCAAGTGTTGAAGATACACTAGGAGAAATGGATTTATCAACCAAAGAAAACCTTAAATCCAACAAACCCTTAACACAAAACATCCAGGAAATATGGGACACTATGAAAAGACCAAACCGAAGAATAATAGGTATAGAAGAAGGAGAAGAAATCCACCTCAAAGGGGCAGAAGGCATATTCAACAAAATCATAGAAGAAAACTTTCCCAACCTTAAGAAAGACATGCCAATGAAGGTACAAGAAGCCTACAGAACACCAAATAGAGTGGACCACAAAAAAAAATCCCCTCGCCACATAATAATCAAGACCCCAAACATACAGAATAAAGAAAGAATATTAAGAGCAGCTAAGGAAAAAGGTCAAGTAACATATAAAGGCAGACCTATCAGAATTACACCTGATTTCTCCATGGAAACTCTGAAAGCCAGAAGGTCCTGGATAGATATTCTACCTACACTAAGAGACCATGGATGCCAGCCCAGACTACTATACCTGGCAAAGCTCTCAATCACTATAGACAGAGAAAACAAGATATTCCATGACAAAACTAGATTCAAGCAATATGTGTCCACTAACCCAGCCCTACAGAAAATTTTGGAAGGAAAACTCCAACCCCAGGAAGCTAACTACAACCAGAAAAACATAGGCATTAGAGAATCCCTCTCTACCAACAGCCAAAAGAACAAAGGGGTGAAATTCTACACATAATTCCACCAACAACAACCATTGCAAATCAAAGAAGGATGAGCAATCAATGGTCATTAATATCCCTCAATATTAATGGCCTTAACTCACCCCAAAAAAAGACACAGACTAGCAGAATGGATTCGAAGACAGAACCCTTCCTTCTGCTGCATACAAGAAACACACCTCACCCTCAAAGACAGACATTACCTGAGAGTTAAAGGTTGAGAAAAAATTTTTCAATCAAATGGACCCAAGAAACAAGCAGGGGTAGCAATCCTAATATCTAACAAACTGGACTTTAAAATAAAATCAACCAAAAAAGATGAAGGAGGTCATTACATACTCATCACAGATGAAACACACCAAGATGAAGTGTCTATCCTGAACATCTATGCCCCAAATACAAAGGCATCCACATTCATTAAAGAAACATTATTAGAACTTAAATCTCATCTAAAGCCCCACACAGTTATAGTGGGAGATTTCAACACACCACTCTCACCACTAGACAGGAATACCAGACAGAAATTCAACAAAGAAGCAAAGGGTCTAATAGAAGTAATGACCCAACTTGGATTAACAGATATCTATAGAACATTTCATCCACATAAAAAAGAATATACCTTCTTCTCAGCACCACATGAAACCTTCTAAAAAATCGACCACATACTTGGCAACATATAAACCTCAGCAGCTACAAAAAATTGGAATAACTCCATGCATCTCATCAGACCAAGATGCTTTAAAATTAGAATTCAACAACAACACAAATTGCAGAAAACCTACAAACTCATGGAAATTGAATAATGCTCAACTGCACCATCCCTGGGTCAAAGAGGAAATAAAAAAAAGAACTTAAAGATTTCCTCAAATTCAATGAGAATGAAGACAAAACATACCCAAACCTATGGGACACTTTGAAAGCAGTGCTATGGGGGAAGTTCATAGCACTAAGTGCTCACATGAAGAAACAGGAGAAAAGCTATTGAACAGAATTAACATCACAGCTGAAAGCTCTAGAACACAAAGAAGCAAACTCCCCCAGGAGGAGTAGACGCCAGGAAATAATCAAATTGAGGGCTGAAATCAATAAAGTAGAAACCAGGAAAACAATACAAAGAATCAATGCAACGAAGAGTTGGTTCTTTGAGAAAATCAACAAGATAGACAAACCTTTGTCCAAACGTACCAAACAGCAGAGAGTGAACACATAAATTAACAAAATCAGAAATGAAAAGGAGGACATAACACAGACTCTGAGGAAATCCAGAGAATCATTAGGTCATACTTTGAAAACCTGTACTCCACAAAATTCGAAAATTTAAAGGAAATGGATGACTTCCTGGATAGCTATCACTTGCCAAAACTAAATCAAGAACAGATAAGCAATTTAAATAGACCTATAAAACCTATGGAAATAGAAGCAGTCATCAAAAGTTTCCCAACCATAAAAAGTCCAGGTCCAGATGGCCTCACTGCAGAATTCTACCAGAAATTCAAAGAACAGCTTATACCAATTCTTCTCAAAGTGTTCCACACAATAGAAGCAGAAGGGTCTTTGCCAAACTCTTTCTATGAGACTTCAATAACCTTGATCCCCAAGCCACACAAAGATACAACTAAGAAAGAGAACTTCAGACCAATATCCCTCATGAACATTGATGCAAAAATACTCAATAAAATACTGGCAAATCAGATCCAAGAACACATCAAAACAATCATTCACCACGATCAAGTAGGTTTCATCCCAGGGATGCAGGGATGGTTCAACATACGAAAATCCATCAACGTAATCCACCATATAAACAAGCTGAAAAACAAAAATCACATGATCATCTTACTAGATGCTGAAAAAGCCTTTGACAAAATCCAACACCCCTTCATGATAAAGGTCTTGGAGAGATCTGGGATAACAGGGACATACTTAAACATAATAAAAGCTATATACAGTAAACCAACAGCCAACATCAAACTAAATGGACAGAAAGTCAACGCAATTCCTCTAAAATCAGGAACAAAACAAGGCTGTCCACTCTCACCATACCTTTTCAACATAGTACTTGAAGTTCTAGCTATTGCCATACGACAACAAAGGGGGATCAAGGGGATACAAATTGGGAAGGAAGAGGTCAAACTTTCACTGTTTGCAGACAATATGATAGTTTACATCAATGACCCAAAGAACTCTACCAGGGAACTCTTACAGCTGATTAACACCTTCAGCAAAGTGGCAGGCTACAAGATTAACTCAAGAAAATCAGTAGCCCTACTTTATACAGATGCTAAAAGGGCTGAAAAAGAAATCAGAGAAACATCACCCTTTACAATTGCCAGAAACAACATAACGCTAACCAAACAAGTGAAAGACCTGTATCGTAAGACTTTGAATCTTTAAAAAAAGAAATTAAAGAAACCCTCAGAAAATGGAAAGATCTCCCATGCTCTTGGATGGGTAGGATCAATGTAGTAAAAATGGCAATCCTGCCAAAAGCAATCTACAGATTCAATGCAATCCCCATTAAAATCCCAGCACAATTCTTCACAGACCTTGAAAGAACAATAATCAATTTTGTATGGAAAAACAAAAGACCCAGGATAGCCAAAACAACCCTGTTCAACAAGGCAACATCCAGAGGCATCACCATCCCTGACCTCAAGCTCTATTATAGAGCTACAGTCCTGAAAACAGCTTGGTATTGGCACAAAAATAAACAGGTAGACCAATGGAATCAAATTGAAAACCCGGGTATTCACCCACACATGTACGAACATCTGATCTTTGACAAAGAAGCTAAAAATATACAATGGAATAAAGAAAGCATCTTCAACAAATGGTGCTGGTATAACTGGAGACTGGCATGTAGAAGAATGCGGATCGATCCATGTTTATCGCCATACACAAAACTTAAGTCCAAATGGATCAAAGACCTCAACATAAATCCAGCCACACTGAACCTCTTAGAAGAGAAAGTGGGTGGTACCCTTGAACGAATTGGTACAGGAGACAGCTTCCTGAATATAACACCCGTAGCACAGACAGTGAGATCAACAATTAATAAATGGGGCCTACTGAAACTGAGAAGCTTCTGTAAGGCAAAGGACACAGTCAGCAAGACAAAATGACAGCCCACAGAATGGGAAAAAATATTCACTAATCCCACATCTGACAGAGGGTTGAGCTCCAAAATTTACAAAGAACTCAAGAAGCAAGTCTCCAAAACATCAAAGGACCCAATTAAAAAGTGGGCTGCAGAACTAAATAGAGAGTTTTCAATAGAGGAGTCTAAAATGGCTGAGAGGCACTTGAGAAAGTGTTCAACATCCTTAGCCATCCGGGAAATGCAAATTAAAACAACTCTGAGATACCATCTCACTCCTTTATGCTGGAGAGGATGTGGTGAAAGGGGGACACTCCTCCATTGCTGGTGGGAGTGCCAACTGGTTCAGCCACTTTGGAAATCAGTATGGAGATTCCTCAGAAAAATGGGAATAAACCTACCACAAGACCCAGCAACTCCACTCTTAGGCATATATCCAAAAGATGCCCATTCATACAACAAAGATGTCTATTCCACTATGTTCATAGCAGCTTTATTTGTAATAGCCAGAACTTGGAAGCAACGTAGATGTCCCTCAACCGAAGAGTGGATAGAGAAAATGTGGTACATTTACACAATGGAGTACTATTCAGCAGAAAAAAACAATGGAATCATGAAATTCGCAGGCAAATGGATGACACTAGAAGAAACCATCCTGAGTGAGGTAACCCAGTCACAAAAAGAGAAACATAGCATGTACTATCTCATATATGGATTTTAGACATAGATCTGGGGAGTGCCAGCCTACAATCCTATGGCCAGAGGGTCTGGGAAACAGAAACTTCATTTAGTGGCTGATCGAAGAAGAGGCAGACTCCCTTGGTTAAGTACTGAGCTGAACTCAAGAAAGCCAGTAACAGAGAGGTAGGACTGATGATCAAAGGGATTAAGACTGGGCTGGTTTAACCCCCAGAAGCAGCTGACCAGACAAAGGTTAACTCTTGAATCCCAGGCATCAGCCTGGGAATCCAGCATGGGACTGATCAAGACCCCCTGAATCTGGGTGTCAGTGAAGAGGCCTAGGGAATCTATTGAGCCTTGGGTAGCAGATCAGTACCCATCCCGAGTATACACACGGACTTTGGTTCCCTTCCAACAATGTGAAGTGCACTCTCACCCTGAACTCTTGGGGAAGGGTCTAGGCCCTGCCCTATATGAAATGACAGACTATGGACACCCCCATGGAGGGCCTCACCCTCCCTGGGGGAATGAGGGGATAAGGGGGGGAGGGCACGGGAGGAGAGGAGGGAAAGGGAGAGGGACCTGGAACTGACTTGTGAAGCAACCTTGTTTCTTATCTAAATTTAAACTGGAAAATAAAAAAAAAGAAAACCTGTACTCCACAAAATTAGAAAATTTAAAGGAAATGGAAAATTTTCTGAATAGATATAACCTGCCAAAATTAAATCAAGAGCAGATAAGCAATTTAAATAGACTTGAAATCCCTAAAGATATAGAAAGAGTCATCAAAAGTCTCGCAACCAAAAAAAACAAAAGCCCAGGTCCAGTTCTCCTCAAAGTATTCCATGCAGTAGAAGAAGAAGTGCCTTTGCCAAACTATTTTTTACTAGGCTTCAATAACCTTGATACCCAAGCCACACAAAGACACAATTAAGAAAGAGAATTCAGACCAATTTCACTCATGAACATTGATGCAAAAATAGTCAATAAAATACTGCAAATTGGATCCAAGAACACATCAGAAAAATCACCCACCATGATGAAGTAGGTTTCATCCAAAGGATTCAGGGATGGTTAAACAAACAAAAATCCATCAATGTAATCCACCATATAAAACAGCTGAGAAACAAAAATCACATGATCTCCTCACTGGATGCTGAAAAAGCCTCTGACAAAATTCAACATCCCTTCATGATAAAGGTCTTGGAGAAATCAGGGATAACAGGAACATACCTAAACATAACAAAAGCTATATACAGCTAACTAACAGCCAACATCAAACTAAAGTAGGAGAAACTCAAAGCAATTCCTCTAAAATCAGGAACAAGACAAGGCTGTCTACAGTGTCAGGATACAAGATCAACTCAAAAACATAAGTAGCCTTACTATATACAGATAATAAAAGCCTGAGAAAGAAATCGGAGAAACATCACCCTTTACAATTGCCACAAATAACATAAAATACCTTAGGGTAACACTAACTAACAAGTGAAAGACCTGTATTGCAAGAACTTTGAGTCTTTAAAGAAAGAAATTAAGGAAGACACCAGAAAATGGAAAATCTCCCATGCTCTTGGATAGGTACGATCAATGTAGTAAAAATGGCAATCTTGCCAAAAGCAATCTACAGACTCAATGCAATCCCCATCAAAATCCCAGCACAATTCTTCACAGACCTTCAAAGAATAATTCTCAACTGTATATGGAAAAACAAAAAACCCAGGATAGCCAAGACAATCCTGCTCAACAAAGCAACATCTGGAGGCATCACCATCCCTGACTTCAAGCTCTATTATAGAGCTATAGTCCTGAAAACAGTTTGGTATCAGCACAAAAATAGACAGATAGACCAATGGAATCAAACTGAAAAACCTGAGATTAATCCACAAACCTATGAACACCTGATTTTTGACAAAGAAGCGAAAATGATACAGTGGAAGAAAGATAGCATCTTCAACAAATGGTGCTGGCATAACTGAGTATTGGCATGTAGAAGACTGCAGAAAAATCCATGTCTATTGTTATGCACAAAACTCAAGTCCAAATGGATCAAAGACCTCAACATAAAATCAGCCACACTGAACCTGTTAGAAGAGAAAGTGGGAGGTACCCTTGAACAAATTGGTACAGAAAACTGCTTCCTGACCATAACACCACTAGAACAGACACTGAGATCGACAATTAATAAATTAAACCTCCTGAAACTGAGAAGCTTTGGTAAGGCAAAGGACACAGTCAACAAGACAAAAAGGCAGTCCACAGATTGGGAAAATATATTCACTAACCCCACATCTGACAGAGGGCTGATCTCCAAAATTTGCAAAGAACTCAAGAAGCAAGTCTCCAAACCACCAAAGGAGCCAATTAAACAGTGGGGTACTGAACTAAATAGAGAATTCTCAATAGAGGAATCTAAATGACTGAGAGACACTTAAGAAAGTGCTCAACATCCTTAGCCATCAGGGAAATGCAAATCAAAACAACTCTTAGATACCATCTTACTCCTGTCAGAATGGCTAAAATCAAAAATACCAATCACAGTTTATGCTGCAGAGGATGTGGAGAAAGGGGAGTGCTGGTGGGAGTGCCAACTTATACAGTCACTTTGGAAATCAGTATGAAGAGTCCTCAGGAAAATGGGACTCAGTCTACCACAAGACCCTGCAATTCCACTCTTAGGCATATACCCAAAAGATGCACATTCATACAACAAGGATGTCTGTTCCACTATGTGCATAGCAGCATTATTAGTAATAGCTAGAACTTGGAAGCAATCTAGATACCCCTCACCTGAAGAGTGGAAGAGAAAATGTGGTGCATTTACACAATGGAGTACTACTCATCGGGAAAAAAATGGAATCCTGAAATTTGCAGGCAAATGGATGGTACTAGAAGAAACCATCCTGAGTGACATAACCCAGTCGCAAAAAGACAAACATGGCATGTACTCACTCGTATGTGGATTTTAGACATAGATCAGGGGAATGCCAGCCTACAATCCCACTGCCAGAGAGTCTGGGAAACAGGAAGGACCCTAAGAAAGATATGCATGATACCCGAGAGAAGAAGGATGAGGCAAGATCTCCTGAGCCGATTGGGAGCATCTGGGGGAGGAGAGAGGGAGCCAGGAAAAAGAGAGGGGGAGAAGAGGAGAGGAGAGGAGGACATGGCGGAGCAGAAAGGTTGTGTTGGGGGATGAATAGAGAAGAGCAGGATGAGAGATACCATAATAGAGGGAGTCATTATAGGTTTGAGGAGAGATCTGCCACTAGTGAGATTTCCAAAGATCTATAAGGATGGCACCAACTGGCAAACCAAGCAATAGTTGAGAGACTACCTTAAATACCCCTCCCTGACAATGATTTTGACCACTGTTTTATATGCCATCCTAGAACCTCCATCCAGTGACAGACAGAAGCAGAGGCAGATACCCACAGCTAAACACTGAACTGAACTCATGGAACTCAGTGACAGAGAGTGAGGAGTGATGAGGAAAGGGGTCAAGGCTGGGCTGGTGTAACCCAGAGAAACAGCTGACCTGAACAAGGGGGAGATCTTGGACCCCAGGCTGATGGCTTAGAGGCCATCATGGTACTGATCCAGAGCCCCTGAATGTGGGTGTCAGTGAGGAGACCTAGGCAATTGATGGGGCTTTGGGTAGTAGATCAGTATTTATCCCTGGAACACAAATGGTCTTTGGGTGCCCATCCCACAATGAGGAATGCTGTCTCAATCTGGAAATTTGGAGAAGGAACTGTGCCCTCCCCCAGAACAAAATGACAGACTCTAGAGATCCCCCATGGAGGGCCTTACCCTCCCTGGCGGAATGGAGTGGGGATTGGGTGGGGGGCAGTGGGGCTGATGTGGGGGGGTGGGTGTTGAGGGAAGGAAGAGGGAGCTGGGACTGACATGGGAAGCAAACTTGTTTCTAATTTAAATATATAATAAAGTTTTTAAAAAAAAGAAATGGAAGAAAAAAACAAATGAAAAATTAAAGAAATGGAGGAAAAGACAAACCAAAAATTGTAAGAAATAATTCAAACACTGCAAGGTTTGAAAGCTGAAATAAAGACAATATAAAACAAAAACAAAAACAAAAAACAAAAACCACACAGTCTGAGGAAATGCTGACAAAAGAAAAGCTGGGTAAATGATCATACAGATGCAAGCATAACCAACAGAATACAAGAGATACAAGAGAGAATCTCAGGCGTTAAAGATACACCAGGAGAAACAGATTCATTGACCAAAGAAAATCTTAAATACAACAAATCACTAATATAAAATATTCAGGAAATATGGGACAATGTGAAAAGAACAAACCTAAGAATAAGTGGTATAGAAGGTGAAGAAACCCACCTCAAAGGTACAGAAAACATATTAAAAAATCATAGAAGAAAACTTTCCCAAATCTAAAGAAAGACATGCTAATGAAAGTACAAGAAGCTTACAGACTACCAAATAGAGTGAACCACAAAAAATTCACTTCCCCACATAATAAAAACATAAAACATACAGAATAAAGAAAGAATGGTAAGAGCAGTAGTGAATAAAGGGCAAGTAGCATACAAAGGCAATCCTATCAGAATCACACCTGATTTCTCCATGGAAACTCTGAAAGCCAGAAGGTCCTGCATAGATATTCTTCCAACACTAAAGACTATGGATGACAGCCCAGATTACTATGCCCAGCAAAGCTTTCAACCACTACAGATGGACAAAACAAGACATTCCATGATGAAACCAGGCTTAAATGATACAGATTCACTAATCCAGCCCGACAGAAAGTTTTGAAAGGAACACTCCTATCCAAGGAAGTTAACTACACCCACAAAATTATAGGCAATACATAATCCCACTTTACCAACAGCCAAAAAAAGGGGGTGGTGAAAATCCACTTGCAATATCACCAACAACAAATCAAAAAAACAAAAACAAAAATTAAAAATCAGTGGTCAATAATATGCCTCAATATCAATGTTCTTAACTTGCCTACAAAAAGACACAGGCTAACAGAATGGATACAAAGACAGAATCCATCCTTCTGCTGTATACAAGAAACACACCTCAACTTCAAAGACAGACATTACCTCAAAGTTAAGGGATCAGAAAAGATTTTCCAATCAAATGGATCCAAGACACAAGTTGGTGTAGCAATCCTAATATCTAACACATTAGACTTTAAACTAAAATCAATCAAAAGAGATGAAGAAGGTCATTTCATATTTATCCCAGGAGAAATCAATCAAGATGAAGTCTCAATTCTGAACATCTATACCCCAAATACAAAGACATCCACATTCATAAAAGAAACATTACTAAAACTCAAATCACACATACAACCTCAAACACTTAAAGTTGGAGACTTCCAACACTCCACTCTCACCACTAGACAGGACTACCAGACAGAAACTTAACAAAGAAACAAAGGAACTAATAGTAGCTCTGACCCAAATGGATTTGACAGACATCTGTAGAACATTCCATCCAAACACAAAAGAATATACCTTCTTTTCAGTGCCACATGGAAACTTCTCTAAATTAGACCACATAATCAGCAACATAGCAAACCTGGATAGATACAAAAAATTGGAATAACCCCCTGCATCTTATCAGAACACCAGGCTTTAAAGTTAGAATTCAACAACAACACGAATTTCAGAAACCCTACAAACTCATGGAAATTGAACAATGTACAATTGCAGCTTTCCTGGGTCAAGGAAGAAATAAAAAGAGTAATTAAAGACTTCCTAGAATTCAATGAGAATGAAGACACAACATACCCAAACTTATGGGACACTTTGAAAGCAGTGCTAAGAGGAAAGTTCATAGCATTAAGTGCCTACATGAATAAACTATAGAATATTCACATTAAAGAATTAACAGCACAACTGAAAGCTCTAGAACAAAAAGAAGCAAACTCGCCCTGGAGGAGTAGACTGCAGGAAATAATCAAATTGAGGAATGAAATCAATGAACTAGAAACCAGGAAAACAATAAAAAGAATCAAGGTAACAAAGAGATGGTTCTTCGAGAAAATCAACATAAACAAAACTTTATCCAAACTAACCAAAAGGTAAAGAGTGAACATGCAAATTAACAAAATCAGAAATAAAACAGGGAACATAAAAAAACATTCAGGAAATCAAGATAATATTCAGGTCATACTTTGAAAACCTGTACTCCAGGAAATTAGAAAATTAAAAGGAAATGAATAATTTTCTGGATAGATATAAATTACCAAAATTAAATAAAGAACAGATAAGCAATTTAAATAGACCTATACCTCTAATGAAATAGAACAAGTCATCAAAAGTCTTCCAACAAAAAAAAAGCCCAGGGTCAGATGGTTTCAGTGCAGAATTCTACCAGAAATTCAAATAACAGCCAATACCAATTCTCTTGAAAGTGTTCCACACAATAGAAGCAGAAAGGTCATTCACAAACTCTTTTTTACCAGGCTAAAACTACCTTGATACCAAAACCATACAAAGACACAACTAAGAAAGACAACAACATATCAATATCACTCATGAACACTGATGCAAAAATACTCAATAAATAACTGGCAAATAGAATCCAAAAACGCATCAGAAATATCATCCACCATGATCCAGTAGGATTCCTCCCAGTGAGGCAGGGATGGTTCAGCATATGAAAATGTATCAATATAATCCACCATATAAACAAACTGAAAAAGTAAACCACATGATCATCTTACTAGATGCTGAAAAAGCCTTTGACAGAATCCAACACCCCTTCATGATAAAGATCTTGGAGAGATAAGGGACAACAGGAACATATATAAACATAATAAAAGCAAAATACAGTAAACCAACAGCCACATCAAACTAAATGGAGAGAAACTCAACATGATTCTTAGGAAATCAGAAACAAGATAAGGCTGTCCACTCTCTCCATATCTCTTCAATATTGTACTGGAAGTTCTAGCTAGAGCGATTCAACAACAAAAGTAGATCAAGGATACAAATTGGAAAAGAAGTCAAACTTGCACTATTTGCAGATGATATGATAGTTTACATAAGTGACCCAAAAAACTCTACCAGGGAACTGTTATGGCTGATAAACACCTTCTGCAATTTGGTAGACTACACGATTAACTCAAAAAAAAATCAGTAGCCCTACTATATACAGATGATAAATGGGCTGAGAATGAAATCAGAGAAACAACAACCTTTACAATAGCCACAAACACCATAAAATATCTTGGGGAAACTCTAACCAAACAAATGAAAGACCTGTATAGCAAGAACTTTGAGTCTTTATAGAAAGAAATTAAAGAAGATACCAGAAAATGGAAAGATCTCCCATGCTCTTGGATAAGTAGGATCAACATAGTAAAAATGGCAATCTTGCCAAAACAATCTACAGATTCAATACAATCCCCATCAAAATACCTGCACAATTTTTCACAGACCCTGAAAAAACAATAATCAACATTATACGGAAAAACAAAAGACCCAGGATAGCCAAAACAACCCTGTACAATAAAGGAACTTCCAGAGGCATCACCATTCCTGACTTCATACTCTATTACAGAGCTATAGTTCTGAAAACAGTTTGGTATTGACAAAAAATAGACAGGTACACCAATGGAATCAAATAGAAAATCCTGATATCAACCCACACACCTACAGACATCTGATTTTTGACAAAAGCTAAAATTATACAATGGAAAAATAAAGCATCTTCAATAAATGGTGCTGGCATAGCTGAATACTGATATGTAGAAGACTGCAGATAGATCCATATCTATTGCCATGCACAAAACTTAAGTCCAAATGGATCAAAAACCTCAACAAAAATCCAGCGACACTGAACCTCTTAGATGAGAAAGTGGGAGGTACCCTCGAATGAATTGGTACAGTAGACCACTTCCTGATCATAGCACCAGTAGCACAGACACTGAGATTGACAATTAATAAATGGGTCCTGCTGAAACTGAAGAACTTTTGTAAGGCAAAGGACACAGTAAACAAGACAAACCAACAGCCCACAGAATGGAAAAAGATCTTCACCAACTCCACATCTGACAAAGGGCTGATTTCCAAAATACACAAAGAACTCAAGAAGCTAGTCGCCAAGACACTAAATAATCCAATTAAAATGTGGGGTACAGAACTAAATAGAGAATTCTCAATAGAGAAGTCTAAAATGGCTGAAAGACACTTAAGAAAGTGTTCAACATCCTTAGCCATCAGGGAAATGCAAATCAAAACAACTCTGAAATACCATCTTCCTCCTGTCAGAATGACTAAAATCAAAAACACCAATGACAGTTTATGCTAGAGTGGATGTGGCGAGAGGGGATCACTCCTCCACTGCTGGTGGGAATGCCAACTCATACAGCCCTCAGGAAAATGAGAAACAGTCTACCTCAAGATCCAGTAATTCCATTCTTAGGTATATACCCAAAAGAAGCACATTCATACAACAAGGACATCTGTTCAACTATGTTCATAGCAGCATTATTTGTAATAGCCAGAACCTGGAAGCAACCTAGATGCCTCTCAACTGAAGAATGGATTAAGAAAATGTGGTACACAATAGAAGCAGGAGGCTCACTGCCAAACTGTTTCTACGGGGCTACAATTACCTTGATACCCAAGCCACACAAAGACACAGCTAAGAAAGAGAACTATAGACCAATTTCCCTCATGAACATTGATGCAAAAATACTCAATAGAATACTCGCAAACCGGATTCAAGAACACATCAGAAAAATCATCCACCATGATCAAGTAGGCTTCATCCCAGGAATGCAGGGATGGTTCAACATTAGAAAATCTATCAATGTAATCCACCATATTAACAATCTGCGAAAGAAAAACCACATGATCATCTCACTAGATGCTGAAAAAGCCTTTGACAAAACCCAGCGCCCCTTCATGATAAAGGTCCTAGAGAGATCAGGGATAACAGGAACGTACCTGAATATAATAAAAGCAATATACAGTAAACCAACAGCTAACATCAAACTAAATGGAGAGAAACTCAAAGCAATTCCTCTAAAATCAGGAACAAGACATGGCTGTCCACTCTCTCCATATCTCTTCAATATTGTACTTGAAGTTCTAGCTACAGCAATAAGACAACAAAAGGAGATAAAGGGGATACAAATAGGAAAAGAAGAAGTCAAACTTTCACTATTTGCAGATGATACGATAGTTTACATAAGTGACCCAAAAAACTCCGCAAGGTTACTCCTAGAGCTGATAAACACCTTCAGCAATGTGGCAGGATACAAGGTAAACTCAAAAAAATCAGTGGCCCTATTATATACAGATGATGAAGTGACTGAGAAAGAAATCAGAGAAACATCACCCTTTACAATAGCCAAAAACAGCATCAAATATCTGGGGATAATGTTAACCAAGGAAATTAAAGACCTGTATATCAAGAACTTTGTGTCTTTAAAGAAAGAAATCAAAGAAGATACCAGAAAATGGAAAGATCTCCCATGCTCTTGGATTGGTAGGATCAACATAATAAAAATGGCAATCTTGCCAAAAGCAGTCTATAGATTCAATGCAATCCCTATCAAAATTCCATCACAATTCTTCAAGGACCTGGAAAGAACATTAATAAACTTTATATGGAAAAACAAAAGGCCCAGGATAGCCAAAACATCCCTATACAATAAAGGAACTTCAGGAGGCATCACCATACCTGACTTCAAGCTCTATTATAGAGCTATAGTCCTGAAAACAGCTTGGTATTGGCACAAAAATAGGCAGGTAGACCAATGGAACCGAATTGAAAGCCCTAATTTTAACCCACACACCTATGAACACTTGATTTTTGACAAAGAAGCTAAAACTGTACAATGGAAAAAAGAAAGCATCTTCAACAAATGGTGCTGGCATAACTGGGTACTTGTATGCAGAAGACTGCAGATAGATCCATGTTTATTGGCTTGTACAAAACTTAAGTCCAAATGGATCAAAGATCTCAACATAAATCCAGCCACACTGAAACTTTTAGGAGAGAAAGTGGGAGATACTCTTCAACGAGTTGGTACAGGAGACCACTTCCTAAACATAACACCAGTGGCACAGGCACTGAGACCGACAATTAACAAATGGGACCTTCTGAAACTAAAAACCTCTGTAAGGCAAAGGACACAGTCAAAAAGACAAAAAGGCAGGCCACAGAATGGGAAAAGATATTCACTAACCCTACATCTGACAGAGGGCTAATCTCCAAAATTTACAAAGAACTCAAAAAACAAGTCTCCAAAACACCAAAGGATCCAATTAAAAGGTGAGGTACAGAGCTAAATAGAGAATTCTCAGTAGAGGAGGCTAAAATGGCCAAGAGACACTTAAGAAAGTGCTCAACATCCTTAGCCATCAGGGAAATGCAAATCAAAATAACTCTGAGATACCATCTTACTCCTGTCAGAATGGCTAGAATCAAAAACACTGAAGACAATTTATGCTGGAGAGGATGTGGAGAGAGGGGAAGACTCCTCCACTGCTGGTGGGAGTGCTGACTCATACAGCCTCTTTGGAAATCAGTATGCAGATTCCTCAGGAAAATGGGAAAATCTACCACTAGACCCAGCAATTCCACTCTTAGGCATATATCCAAATGAGGCAAGTTCATACAACAAGGGCATCTGCTCCACTATGTTCATAGCAGCATTATTTGTAATAGCCAGAACCTGGAAGCAACCTAGATGCCCCTCAACTGAAGAGTGGATAGAGAAAATGTGGTACATTTACACAATGGAGTATTACTCAGCAGAAAAAAACAATGGAATCTTGAAATTCGCAGGGAAATGGATAGCACTGGAAGAAACCATCCTGAGTGAGGTAACCCATTCGTAAAAAGACAAACATGGTATGTACTCACTCATATATGGATTTTAGACATGGATCAGGATAGTGCCAGTCTGTACTTCCACTGATAGAGAGTCTGGGAAACAGGAAAGAACCTAAAAGATATGCATATATGCATAGTACCCAAGAGAAGAGGATTGAGGCAAGATCCTCTGAATGGATCTGGAACACGGCGAGGGGTGGGGGGGAGTGGGAGCTGGGAAGAAGAGAGGGGGTGAAGAGGAAGAGAGTTGGTCATGGGGGAACAGGAAGTTGAGGAGGTGGGGATAGAATAGGGGGAAGAGGGAATCATAGGATCGAATACAGATCAGGCACCAGAGTGACCTCGAGTGATCTAAAGGGATAACACCAATTGGCAAGCTAACAATAGTGGAGAGACCACCTCGAATGCCCATTCCTGATAATGAACTTGATGTCTATAACCATCCGGGAGCCTTCATCCTGTGACTGATGGAAGCAGAGGCAAACACACAATTAATCACTGAACTGAACCTAAGGAACCCAGTGACAGAGAGAGAGGAGTGATGAGCAAATTAGCAAAGAATGGGCTGGCAAAACCATCAGAGACAGCTGATCTGAACAGGGGAGAGCTCTTGGACCCCAGACCGACAGTGGGGAGGCCAGCATGGGACTGATCTGGACCCCCCCAAATGTGAGTGTCAGCGAGAAGGCCTGGGAAACCTATGGGGCCCTGAGCTGTGGATCAGTGTCTATCCCTGGTATACAAACAGTCTTCGTGTGCCTATAGCACAAAGAGGGATGCTCTCTCAGCCTGGACTCTTAGGGGGAGTGCCTGGACCCTACCCAGAGTAAAATGACAGACTCTAGATATCCCCTATGTGGAAGGATTTGGCAATAGGGTGGGAGGGTGGGGGGAAGGGGAGTGCGGGAGGAGGGGAGGGAGAGGGAACTGGGATTGACATGTAAAACAAGCTATTTAAAATTAAAAATAAAATAAAGAAAATGTGGTACATTTACACAAGCAAATGGATGGAACTAGAAGAACCATCCTGAGTGAGGTAACCCAATCACAAAAAGACAAACATGGTATGTAGTCATTCATATATGGATTTTAGATATAGAACAAAGGATTACCAGCCTACAATCCACAATGCCAGAGAAGCTAGGAAGCAAGGAGGACTCTAAGAGAGACATACATGGTTCCCAGGAGAAGGGGAAAGGGACAAGATATCCTGAGCAAATTGAGAGCATGGGGGTGGGGGAGGGAGTTAGGAAAAAGAGAAGGGAGAAAAGGAGGGGAGAGGAGGACATGAGGGAGCAGGAAGATTGAGTCAGGGGAAGAATAAAGGAGAACAAGAAAAGAGATACCATAATAGAGGGAGCCATTATAGGTTTAACAAGAAATCTGGCACTAGGGAACTGTCCAGGGCCCTAAAGGTTGACCGAAACTAATAATCTAAGAAATAGTGGAGAGGCTGGCTACCTTAAATGCTCTTCCCTGATAATGAGATTGATGAGTACTTTATATGCCATCCTAGAGCCTTTATCTAGTAGCTGACAGAAGCAGAAGCAAACACACCCAGCTAAACACTGAACTGAACTCCTGGAATCCAGTTGTAGAGAGGGAGAAGTGATGAGCAAAGGGGTCAAGACCAGGCTGGAGAAACCCACAGGAACAGCTGACCTGAACAGGAGGGAGCTCATGGACCCCAGACTGATGGCTGAGACGCCAGGAAGACACTTATCCAGACCTCCTAAACATGGGTGTCAGTTAGGATATCTGGGCAGTCTATGGGGCCTCTGGTTGTGGATCAATGTTTATTCCTAATATAAGAATGGACATTGGGGCTGGGCATTGGTGCCGCACGCCTTTAATCCCAGCACTCGGGAGGCAGAGGCAGGCGGATCTCTGTGAGTTCGAGGCCAGCCTGGTCTACAGAGTGAGTTCCAGGACAGCCTCCAAAGCCACAAACAAACCCTGTCTCAAAAAAAAAAAAAAAAAAAAAGAATGGACATTGGGAGCCTACTCCACATAGAGGAATACTTTCTTGACCTAAACAAGGGCCTAGGCCCTGCTCCAAATGATATGACAGACTTTGAAGATCCCCCATGGAATGCCTCACCCTCTCTGGGGAGCAGAAAGTTGATGGGATAGGGAGTTGGTGGGGGGCAAGGGAGGAAGAGAGGAAGAGGGAACTGGATTTGACATGTAAAACAAGCTTTTTTATAATTTAAATTAAAAAAATAAAAAAGTCAAGAAAATCTATTTGTCATAAATAGGACTAAAGGTTAATATGTTTAATCATTACCACATACTTTTGAATCAATTTTTATTAAAAAGCAACAGTCTAGTTTTTAAAACTATCAAAGGCCCATATTTACAGAATAATGCCCACTAATTAAAAGATTTTCAATCTCACTTATGACCAAAAGATAATAAAGCAACACAGATTTTCACCTGCTTGTCAAGCATTAACATAGTGATGGATGCCTAGCTAAGAGGATGTAGTTGGTACATTCACATTATTTTTAGGGAATCCAAATTGGTACAAATTTTCTGAAAAATAATCTGGCAATCTGTGTTAAGTTAAAATATGTGTGTTTTCAACATAGCAACTCCAGCACAAGGGATGTATCTAAAGAACTAATTTGGTGATACTCGATGAGTTGTGTGTAGTTATTTACTCAAAATTGTTTAAAATAATGACAAGTTTTAAGCAACTTATATTTGATCAAATTGTATTCTTTCAGTATGATAAAGTACTATTCTCTTACTTAGAAGAATAGTGCTGTCAGTATTTGAACACTGTTCTTGCTATATTAATGCTGTATTGAAATGGAGTACAAAATAATTTTATAATAAAATTTATTTACACATTTTTCTAATGCTGTCTTTAAAAACCAGAGAGCTACATCCAAAATCCATGAGAAAGGTTGGAGAGATTGCTCAACAGTTAAGAGTGCACACAGCTCTTACAGAGCATCTGAGTTCCTCTCTCAGGACGCACTTTGGGCAGATAGCTCACAACTGCCTGAAGCTACAGCCCAGGCAATCTAAGGTCCCCTGGCCTTCAGAGATACCTGCAATCCCATGCACACACCCACACACAACTGAAAATAAAATACATTTATAAATAGTGAGAAGTTGGAAGAATACATTAAAATTAACGTATTTTTTGTCTTTTGTTTCTGTAGTTTTTTGCCAGTGAACCCTGTTTCAATCACATGAAACAGCAAAAGACAGTGTATTAAAATACAAAATGCCCATCTTTTTAATGATCTTATAAAATTAGCTATAAGGGAACTGTCTTTTATAAAATAATGTTGATTTTTATTTTTATGTTACAAAAATCTTTTTAGCATTGTTTTTTCATATTTAAAATAAATTTGTTGTTCCAAAAGTTATCAAAATACATGACCTTGTTCTCATAAATTAGGAATCATTACATAGGTTGATTTCTGTTTGAAGAAATATGGGTAGCTCAGTGTCAATATTTAACATGTGCTATTAAGCTAGCCATTTCTGAAAATGTAGAAAGCATCATGGCATCTACAAATACCAAAACATGATGACACATTATTTACTGAACAAATTATATTTATAAAAGAAAAAGCTAAAGCAAGGTAAAAGACCCTGAAATTAAGCACAAGTTCTGTGGACCACAGCAGGTTCTTGGGAGCATACAGAAGAACTGGGTACCTTACAATTAATTTTTCAGATTTCCAATCCTGTTCTGGAAGCACACACCCTGAAAAATGGTTTGCTATTTTAGTTTCCATGCTCACTCTTTCTCCTGGGATACCAGCTGGTCTGAAGAACAGGGCTAAGCTAACAGTAGGTATTCCATTTTGAACTGTTAGTAGATATTAAAAGGACTGTGTTGAACTAATCTAGATTCTTTACATTGGAATAATGGGGTTGACTTCAAGAGAGTTTAAAATGCACAGTCAAAACTTAAAATATTTCTGTGTTCTTCTCAATAATCATTTCTGTCTTTTAAGTGCTCTAGTTTTTCTTGGAGAATTGTAGATAAAGTGTCCAGATGGCTTATGTGTTGTCACTCTGTAGAAGCATTAGAGTTTAATCCAGTTAAAACCAGACACAGGAGCACAGCCTAAGTTAGACAAGGCCAGTTCTTTACCTGTCTTCCTGGGCCACATCCACAATATCAGTGAAATATGCAGATATCCGAGTTAGTAGATGTTAAAGTAAAAGCACATGTTTTTTTATTATTTCATTATTTTAATTTTAAATAGCTTGTTTCACATGTCAATCCCAGTTCCCTCTCCTTCCCCTCCTCCCGCACACCCTCACCATCCCCCCCCAGCCTCTCACCCTATCACCACTTCCTTCCACATAGGGGATATCTAGAGTCTGTCATTTCACTCAGGGCAGGGTCCAGGCACTCCCCTAAGAGTCCAGGCTGAGAGAGCATCCCTCTTTGTGTTACGGACACACGATGTCTGTTTGTATTCCAGGGATAAACACTGATCACTGCCCAGGGCCCCATAGGTTACCCAGGCCTCCTCACTGACTCTCACATTCAGGGGGTCAGGATCAGTCCCATGCTGGCCTAGCACATGGTTGTTAAATTGCTAAAGAGAAAATAAACTTGCCAACTGCTCTACAGGGCAGTGAATAGCAACATTCTAAATATCCTTCATGCACCTTGGAGTAGTCGTTCCAAATAACTACTTCTATTCAGCCAGTATTGTTCGAGTCACAACAGATTTGCTCACTAGATCTTTCCAAACATTAAGCAGGTGGTATTCTAACCAACATTACATTCATTTGTCCACAAACATTAAAGTCATAGCATATTGTAAGCAGTCTTCTAACCCAGTGATCACCAGTGGTTTTCAACCAGTGTCCCAAAGGATTATTTAGAATTGTTACAGTGTTTGACAGCCCTAGTAGGTAGAAGATGAGATCACTGCATACTATTGTTACCCACAAATTTCAAAAAAAAATAAACAAACAGCTTCAGTGTCCAGATGCCCTTTCCAAGGCCAATGCGCTCACACAGTTTCTGAGACTATCGCTGACTGATGGCTTAATGTTATATCACTGATTAAAGACTGCCATGGAGAACTGTCTTGCCCAGGATCTAAGGAGGTATGATGATATCTGGCTGATACAGACACCTGGCTTACATACTTCAAAATGAGACAATCCTGAAGGACTTTCCTGGACACATAGCTTCCTGCTGTGTTGACAGAAGGAAGGCTCTCCTGTCATTAGAAAACTGTCCCCTGTGAGCACATGCCAGTAAAACTTCTGCACTCAATCTAGGACAATCTCCGACAAGACATACTCCTTTTCCTATGCCTTCATATTCAACAAGAGTGAGGATGGTCCCAAAAGTGGTAATAATCATGTCCAAAATACTCACTCACTACACAAAATGTGAGAAGTTGGGGAAATAAAGAATGAACCATTCTGACATTTGTGGTTGAACATCCTAAGTACCCATGAGGTAGATAGCCAGATGAGAATGACAAAAAGGCAACATTTAGACCTGACCATATGAAAAGGGTTAACTAATGATAGAGCCTGAGAATCAACAATCCCAGTCCACTAGGCAGCAGAAACAAGACTACTAAAATATTCCAGTTTGGGAAGCTACTGGAGTCTCTAACTACTGTTAGTATGCTGAATTATTCATATTTAATGTTCATGGTGGCAATAGAGAGGGGAAAACACTGGAAATCTTTCTCTTATAAACAAGCAACTGTAGCTGGGAAACAGCTCATCAAGTACAGGCATCTACTGCCAAGCCCAAAAACCTGAGTTTTAACCCTGGAACATACATAGTAGCAAGGAAGAAACAACTCCTGAAATCTATCCTTTGATTTTTATGTACATAATAAAATGTAATATTATGATATATAGTGTATAACAAGTAGAGCAATTTTTAATTTAGGAACAGCTTGTAGGAACTACTCCGTATAAATTTTTTAAGACAAAGCATAAACAATGAATGAGATCTTCATCTACAATGAATATACCTTTCTCTGAAGATCACAGTTCATTCTAAACACCCACTGTCAACCAAAATAGTCCTTTTCATGCTCAGTATTGTCTTCCTAGACATTTGTCAACATTGGAAGACATGCCTCTTCCATGACCAATTATTCTACTCTTATTTTAATGCAGTTCTTTGCAATGTTTATACTTGCAATCACTTTGGTCTATTTCATATGTAGAAATTTACCCTATTATTTTTAAGAAATAGCGTAGAAAGAACTAACATTGCTGAAAATTCCAATTGTGAGCTGAGTGCCCCTTCCTCTCTAAAACAGGAAAACAAAATATGAATGTTTGGGGAGAAAAAAAAGCACACTTGGAAGGCAAAAAAACAGTAAGGCTTTGGTTTTTGCATAAAAGTAAAATTGCCTTTACCACACTGCTTTTCTTAATTTTCTCAGAGTCAAAATTAATACCTTAAAATAATATAGCATAGTGAATGAAAGGAATTATTACCAAAGCCAATGTGAGCAAGATAATTTCTCCAAAGTCTCATTTGAAAAGAATTTGATATTTAAATGTGGAAATTCACAGAAGTCCTTTGAGTTTAACTGAGCATCTCAAAATATTATGCCAAATACTTAACATTTATTTTTAAATCTTTTGAATAACACTTTAACTATATACATGTCCAAAGACAATTCTGAAAAGAATAATTTTCCAGCTGACAATAAAATGGCCCATTTTTCAAAGTCTGAGAGTTAATATGAACAAAATACTAGATTTTTATTTCTTCAAAATATGAAACAAATTTTATGCAATTTTCACAGGAAGTACTAAGTTTATTTTACTATTAATAATTTTTCTGAAATTAGTGTTCTTCTGTATGAAGGGGCAGGAAAAGAAGCCAAACCTTAAGACTTACTTTCTAAAAGTTAGACAGTGACAGACACTCTTGTCAGATCTCACCCTTTCATGTAAACTCTGGTTTTCCATCAAAGAACACCACTGTGTTATTGTAGTCATCCTCTGATTCATTGGCCACAAGCTCTTCACATTGCACACAACAATCATATGTTTAATTAAATCTGGAAAAAGTAATAAGCATCCTACATTTGGGGGGGGGTAGCAATACAGACCTCCTCCCGTGTCAAACATATCCCAGTTTCTGGGTAAGTGACAATTCAAAGGCTAGTAAGCTAGACAAGTCAGGACAGCTCGACTTGGTTGGTTTCCCGGTCGTACAGCTTGCAATCTTTCTATTTCATCGAGGTAGCAGAGCATCATAATAGGGACAGATTGTTCCATCAGCAGAAGCAGCAGCAGCTTTCTCCAAACTGAGACTGATTTCCAAATGTGCATGATCTAGTTAGGGCTAAGGTTATTTATTCAAATGCTAATAGAAGTTAATTTGGTCACCAGCTAAGTTGAATTTAGAAGCTTTCTTTTCTCTCTTGCCTGAAAGATCTGGTCATACTCCTACATTCCTTCCTGACTGTTAAGTGTCTCAACAAAATATTCTCTTGTATGAAATTAACACTTGACATTGATCTGTATGTTTGGAAAAGCATAATTCCACTAACGCATTTAGAAAGTAACAATGCCTTGATGTCCTTATTAGTTAATTCTTCTCCCATAGGTCACTTTTATTTTGGTTTTGGTGTACTTTTGTCATGCTATCCCCACCACCAACACCATGTGTCCCTTTGAAGAACAGTTAAGAAACAAAAAAAGTAGACACTATATAGTTGTGAAAATAGAATTCTTGGTTGCAATTTCTATAAAGTCTGCTAAGTTTATACCCTAGCTTCCAATTGTCCTTGGCATACAAATCAAAATTACTTAGTTTAATGTACCAGTGGTCCACCATCTGCTTTACCCTTCCAAAACTTTATTTCTCCACTGAAGTCTATCTTCCAAATTAGTGAATTTCTTTTCACTGTAGGAGTTCTTTTTTGCCTACCTTTCTCTTTGTTCGAACACTCTAAAAGTATCCCCATCCCTACCCAATAGATAGACATACACACACACACACACACACACGCACACACACACATGTTGCTGTATGACATTTTCTCCAAAATTGAAATATTCATTCCAGGAGAGAAGGAGAAGCTCATGTGACTCAGGAGGTAATAAAAAGGTCCACGTTTGAGAGAAGAAACACTTGGAAGATTCTTGAGAGCTCCTCTCCTCAGCAATATGAAAAAGAATAAACAACTTCAGGGGGAGAAGGCTGACCAGTGGAATTGCAGTTCATTAACCAAAACGGACATTGGTGAGATTGTTACTTTGATATGTCATGGAATCTCTTTCTGGAGTGAGAAGGTGTGTGTGTGTGCGTGTGTGTGTGTGTGTGTGTGTGTTTACATTGCATGTACGTATGCATCATGTGTACCTGTGAGTGTGTGCATGTGTTGTGTCTCTCAGAAAAACTGTCATGCAACATGAATACTTGGAATTTATCATCTCCTGCTAGAATTATATTGCCATCAAAAGTAGTCTCAAAATACCTTTTTCACTAGGATATTTTTTAAAGAACCAAACATACACTTTGAGACATTTGAATACAATTACATACATAAAATGAATTTAAATAAGGGAGTAATATAGCCTGCTTTGTGAATATGCCAGATAGAAAACAGAGCCTGGAGAAAATGTGTTCCTAGTAGAGAAGCAAGCATAGAAAGACTGAGCCTGTCTCTACACTGGCGTATCAAAAGGGGGCCAGATGGTGATGTTCACCAGTAAACTCTGTCACAGGACATTGGAAAGATAAGTGCTTCTATCAGAATCAACAGAGTTTGCTTCATTGCGAAAGTCTGGTAAACAAACTAGCATGAGAGAGTGGCACACACCTATAGTCTTAGTTTCAGGGTAATATAGCAAGAGTACTTGAGTTCAAGAGTTCGAGACCAGCCTGGTTATACAGCAAGACCCTATCTAATTGTGTGATTCAATGTGTGTGTGTGATGTGTGTTTGTGCAGGTGTGCATGTATGTGTGTGGTCAGTCAAATTAAACAATACATTTAGTCCTTTTCTTAGTGTCATTTATCTATGGTACAATCTGAAAGTCTTAAAAAAAGAAAATAGAAAGGACCATAAAGCAAAAAGCTTTGAATTATATTCATAACTTGATTCTTTGTCTTCTCCTACTTCAAGCATACTAGACTTAACTGTGATACCAAGTGAAAAATAAGCTTCTTATTACTGGAAACAGAGGTAAGGGATTAACAGTCTTTTATAGCAAGCGAGCTGCAACAAGACAGAGGTTTCTAACTAAAAGTGACCCCCACCACCACCTCTTTGAGTAGCACTTTTCCAACTACAAAGACATTTATATTATTGGCTACACTTCAATATAAGCAAGCGACAGCCAACGACGGAACTCCGTGTGTAAGGATCACAGATACTGCTAAAGGTCCTGCAGCACACGGGATTGCTCTCTCACTGCATCATCACCATCGTGCGTCACCGCCTCCCACGGAAGCATTAATAGTGCTGCTGATGAGAAACCCTCTTGTCAATAATCTCAAGTCCCCTTCATTTCTAGCATCCTCTGCTCCTATGCTTTTAGGATCACAAGAAAGTATGGTAACTTAGTGAGCTAATAATGTTCACAAAAGCGGCTCCTTTAATATCAGCTTCTACATTAATACTTACACAACCTATAAGAAAATAAAGTACATGCCATATTTCTCTTTTTGCCTACAATCCTATGGCCAGAGGGTCTGGGAAACAGAAACTTAATTTAGTGGCTGATCGAAGAAGAGGCAGACTCCCTCGGTTAAGTACTGAGCTGAACTCAAAAAAGCCAGTAACAGAGAGGGAGGACTGATGACCAAAGGGATTAAGACTGGGCTAGTTTAACCCCCAGAAACAGCTGACCAGACAAAGGTTAACTCTTGAATCCCAGGCATCAGCCTGGGAATCCAGCATGGGACTGATCAAGACCCCCTGAATCTGGGTGTCAGAGAGGAGGCCTAGAGAATCTATTGAGCCTTGGGGAGCAGATCAGTACCCATCCCAAGTATACACACGGACTTTGGACTCCCATAGAAAAATGTGAGGTGCACTCTCACCCTGAACTCTTGGGGAAGGGTCTAGGCCCTGCCCTATATGAAATGACAGACTATGGACACCCCCATGGAGGGCCTCACCCTCCCTGGGGGAATGAGGGGATAACGGGGGGGGAGTTGGGGGAGGGCACGGGGGAGGGGAGGGAATGGGAGAGGGACCTGGAACTGACTTGTGAAGCAACCTCGTTTCTTATCTAAATTTAAACTGGAAAATAAAATATAAAAAAAAAAGAAAATAAAGTAAAACAATTTTGTATAAATTTCAAAGTAAAACTGCCATAATGATCAAACTAATGATTATTTACATGTAATTACGATTCCAGCTTTCCTATGAGAATCCTGTAAAAAAAAACTTTAACCTAATAATAAAACTGTCCCTTCTAGCTACTTTTTAAACAATGTGGCTAAATTTGTTTTCTGATTAAGTTAAAACACTAACTCAAAAAATATATATCTTCTTATTTACAGGGTTTCTCCTGATGCTCTCCAATATTTGCTTCATAATTATCACTAGAAACACCAGGACTTGGATCCAGCAACCTTTTTAGGGATCACCAAAGAACCCTGTAAGCACGTCAGTGTGTGCCTGGAATTATAGCCCTCATTGTGATCTGCTTCTTTCAGCTGGCACCTGCACGCTTGAAAAGGAAAAAATGGAAAGCTTCTTAGAGCCACAGAGTGGCCTGCCATCTTTATCCTTTTCAGTAAAATGGCCTTAACTTGTGAACTCTTGGATATTGTTCCTGAGTACTCTTTGGGGTCATTAGGCTTTTTGGGTTCCTAATATAAACAGATGTGGCAGCAGAAACTATGATCATATATAAGTTTATGCATGCTTAGCATCACAGGGAATGTAAGTAATCATGATTTATATTTAAATTTAAACATATAGGGTCTTCAAAAAACTCAAGATTCAAAAAGCAATTGTAGATAACAGAGCTGGTAAGAGATAAGTTTCCATGTGTTTCAGTGGGCAATGAACACAAATAGCGAAGACGTACTTCAAACCTAGTTCCAACCAACTAGTAGAAAATAATACTTACTAACAAGATCTCCAAAGCCCCAGTCTGCTTATGTTTGCAAAGACTCTAACACAGAGAATGCTCTTTAGTACATACTGGCCATTACTAAGAAAATTATCTAGAAATTACTCCTAGAACAGGAAATTGGTAAATGAGCATCAAGTTAATGAGTGAAATCGACT
Organism: Mesocricetus auratus; assembly: GCF_017639785.1. Taxonomy (NCBI): domain Eukaryota; kingdom Metazoa; phylum Chordata; class Mammalia; order Rodentia; family Cricetidae; genus Mesocricetus; species Mesocricetus auratus. Next base: position 2,552,019 of record NW_024429218.1, on the reverse strand, counting down.
TGCTTTTTTCCCCCCCACAAATCAGGCACACACCATTCATTCACTCATTGTCTAGGGTTGTCAACAATGGTTTAGCCATGGCTTGTCCCCAACAGGCTCATAGGATGGAGTCCTTCTACCCGATGGAGCAAGTATTGAAATGAGGTGGGACACAAAAGATAATAGGGTGCAGCCCCCAAGGGAGGATGATGTAGTTCTCACAGGGCTCAGTTACTTAAAGATCGCGTGTTGTTCCATCAAACAAACCATGTCTATGGTTCCTTTAGCGATTTTCTTTTTTTGCTTTGCTACAATGTTATGATATAGCCAAGAGGACCTAACTATAAACCCCAACTCCATGCTATATGGATTTATTTATAGTTAAACTAAATAAATCTCTCTTTCTTCAAAAAGTGTTCATCTCTAAACAAAGATACAAAAATAACAAAGTTGAGTCCTTGTGCCTGAAATCATATGGCTGCAAAGCCTAGAAAACTTATTATCCATACCTTCACTGTTTCTAAAGATCTGTTGCCTTAGATAAAAAAGAAAGGCAATACATGGATGACTGTCAGCACAAGTTCCTTCCACATAAATACGGGGTTTGTTTCCCTGCACGGCTGTGATTCTAAAGGGGATGCAGTGAACTGGTAAGAAAACAAAGTAGCTAAGCCTCCCACAGTCGTGGGGAAAGAATGGTTCTTCACATACTGGGTTGCTACCATTGGAAGCCACTGCCATGGCGTTAATTCTTCTGTAGATCTAACAAAATTATTTTGAAACCATTCTTGAGCAGCCACATTGAGTTGTAGCTAAGAGGGAAAACACTGGACTGTAAACAGGTCAATTAAAATTGAGACTGGGCTCTGCCATCAGCAGCTGTGTGACCTCTGAACTTCAGTTTACTAACCTGCAAGGTAGATCTAAGCAATAATATCTATACTATGGCATCCCACATGTACCATATGAAGACTAGACACTAAAAGCACTGGTAACCTCAAGGTAGATCTAAGCAATAATATCTATACTATGGCACCCCACATGTACCATATGAAGACTAGACACTAAAAGCGCTGGTAAGCTCAAGGTAGATCGAAGCAATAATACCTATACTATGGCATCCCACATGGACCACATGAAGACTAGACACTAAAAGCGCTGGTAACCTCAAGAAGCTGACTATTGTGCACACCAGAGATAAAGATGCCTTAGTGAAAATGAGAAAAATGCTCATTAAACCCCCTAAATAGAAACTAGAGCACTCAAACTGGAGTTCCACAGCCAGCATGAGATCGTTTTAGGATGAAACCCTTTAAAATCTCTTTCTGGTCACTAAAAATCACCGATATTGGTCGAAAAAAAACAGCAACAGAGTCTCATCCCGCACCTGCCTGCCTTACACAGGGTTTTATGTCAGAGTTCTCTTCACTATGTTCAAACTTCTTGACTGCAGACTTAGGGGAGACCAGGCCTGTATACAGAAACACTGTGGAAGTGCGTGTTAAGAATCAGTTAGCAATGGTGCAGTCACGCAGGGTACGAAGCTGTGAGATCCCCTGGGACAGCAGCGTACAACCTACTAGCTCAGCTTCAAGCACATCCACCTGTGGGGTGTGAGTATGAGCACCTAGCTCAGCGGGCGGCCACCTGTCTAGCTAGTACATACCAGAGCGCACAGGAGAAAAACCCTGAAATACGCCCACATTGTCCTATTTTCTATCACGTGGAAATGCAGTCCTGACTTCTTACTGCACGGTCTACTGTGTAACCTGTCATTATCTGGGAAATTTGTAACTATGCTTTTTCCCGACTGCACTCCTACCCTCACCCAAGAGAAGCCCAAAGCCCCAGGACCATGCTTCTTACCTTAGCTTCGGACTCGGGCTCACCTCCTGCTCTACAGAACCTTCAAACCTCTGTGAGGATTGTGGAGCCACTCAGGCTGACCCCCTCTCCTTGTCTCCCTAGCTCCACCCCTAGAGCTCTCTCCCAGCTAAGGTTGCCCTGCCGGGCTCCATTAGTGCTCCCTCCTGTCTCCTCACAGCACTGAGGACTCACAGGCCTGCTTTCCTGGAGGGGCTGTACACCCCTTGCTGTAGCACTCCTGAAGGCCAAGGCCTCCTGGCACGGTGAGCTACAAGGTTTGGAAAGACTCCCAGGCAACCACCAGAAGGTTACCTCAGATATGAATGTTTCCCACTGTGACGTTGAGGGGCGTCACATGTTACCAGATCTGTGAATTCTCTCTCCTGCTCCATAGTTAGCCTAGAACCAACAGTTCTAGTCCAGTTACATGTCATAGCCAATGATTGTGGAAGAGGACCTCCTGCTCTGAGGGACCTTCTGTGGTTTGGGTTTTCAATGGCAGGGTGTGGTGTGAAGGCTGCGTACCGATTTCTACTCCGGGGGGGGGTGTGTCACGTTTTCTAGTTTTTACAAAAATAACAGACCATTTATATTGAGAATTTCTTACATCTATTCAGAGTACTTTGATCATGTCCACCCACACTCTCCTCTTCATGATGCTACGCCCACCACGTCTCCGCTCCCAAACTCATGCCATTATTTTTTATAACCCATTAAGTATGATGTGTACTACCCACATGCTCACTGGTATGTTCACTGAGATGTGGTTGACCTACCTTGTTTGTTTTGTTGAGAATATTCCCCAGTAGTAAGTGGAAAGCGATGGTACAGAATTTTACTTTCATTCACAAGGACCGCAGCCAGCAAACCTTTATGGTACCAAAATTTTAGTTTAGCACAAAATAGCATTTACTTTTACTTTTTAAGAAATAATTTTTGAGAATAAATATTTAGAAAAAATAGGTATTACACTGGTTTGGTAAAGTTATAGGTTCCCCTGCATGACTTCACAGATCCCAGGTAGTTGACGAAGTTTCCAGCACCAGGTATGATTTTCCTCTGTTGATCAGGTCTGTCTCCAATTAGAGAGCTGTTGGTTACAGCCAAGGTGTGTGTACCACTGCTGCACCCTTAGGGCACCCTTAGTGCCTTTAGTTCATAAGGACTAAATCTGAGAAGGACTACTGGTTGCTTTCCTCCTTTGGAAGTTTCGAGGCACTTTCTGGTATCATGAAAGCCAGTCTTCAGGGAGGAGGCATTCAGGTCATATCAACCTTGAATACTCTGGTTCCTGTGTCCAGAATGCAAATGCTTTGTGTCTTCAGCATCAGGACTTACCTTCCAACTCTGGAGGGCAACCAAGGGCAATTGTAATGTTTTATAATGTTTGGGAGTCTCTTGGACAACCTTAACCAACAACTCAAAAGAGGCCTTCTCTTTTCCCCTTCCTCCTCCTCCTGCTCTTCTTCTTCTTCCTCCTCCTCCGTCTCCTTCTTTGACAGGATCTCTTTCACTATGTAGACTTGGCTGGTCTGGAGCTTCCTGTGTAGCTATGTAGACAAGGTTGGCGTTGACCTTGCAAAGATCTGCATGTCTCTACCACCCAAGTATTGTAAATTAAGGAATGCCAACAGGTAGGCAGGAGGTATAGGCAGGACTTCCATGTAGAGAGAGAGAAAAGGGGAGGAGGAGAAATCTAGTCACATGAGAGAGACTGAGAAGACATGGAGGAAGCAGGAATGGTCAGACAGTATGTGACAGAACATAGATTAACAGAAATGGGTTAATTTAAGTTATAAGAGCCAGTTAATAACAAGCCTAAGCTAAGGCTAAGCTTTCATAATAACAAGAGAAAACTTGCTACATTTAAGAGTGTGTGTGTGTGCGCGCGCGCGTGCGTGTGTGCGTGTATGTGTGTGTGTGTTGCCGCGCACGTGCACTCATGTGTGTAAAATGACAATTAAAGAAAAAGAGGCCATGATTTTGAGAAAGAGCAAGGAGGAAAGGGGAGGGAAAATAATATAATTATATTAACATCAAAACTTTTTAAATTATAAAAGAATTTCTTTAAAAATAGTAAAAAGATGCTCTAATTTTCTTCCATCAAAGCATTTTCCCCGATTTTTCAAGCAGCCACTATTTATTAACTGACTACTTTACAAAAACATTGTGGGAGATAACCTCAGTTCATCATTCAAGTAAGGACATATAGCTGGTTTTTCGCTGTTGCCACCTGAACTGTAGTTAACATGAAACTGTGGACAAATTTATCCGATAGAGCTTATGCATGTTCAAATTCTGTTTGTACGTTTGAGGACACGCATCGATTTCTTGGTCCTTTTCTTTACTCTCACAATAAGCTGATGTCATTCCAGCCCAATACATCTGGACATAAAATACCGTTTCTCGCTATGAGACCTTTAACCTCCATTAGGCAGGAAATTTCTTTACATGAAAGCATAGCTTTCTTGTTCCTGTGTTCCACTATCTTACTGTTTACTTAAAGAGAAAACTATTAAGGAAGATCATCATGTACCTTATACACAATTATTCCTTGCATATAACTAGACTATGATATTGCTTTGTCATTTGTGTTAACAAATTTTAATTACCAAATTAAAACAATTTATAATAGCAAGGCTAATTTAGAATTCTGTTGTAGATTATTTTGTATAAAACCATGAGAGTATAATAAGTGTGAATATTTATTAACTATATTCTTGACTTATGTTCAGTTGACTAACCTCAAAAGTCATGTGCATTACAAGGAAAGATACTTTAGAGTACTCATAGGATATAATTTGATAACTCTTGAAGCTGTGATCATTCACACATTCCAAAATAACATTACTGCCTTGTGGAAGCACAGAACACATGTAAATTAAACAGGTATATTTTACTAGAGGGTCATTTGTGCCAAGTGCAAAGCTAAGGCACATATAAATCACACAGATCTGGTTCTTGTCTCTGAGTTGATCCAAACAATCACAACTGTGTTAGATGAAAAGGCTATACAGCTGTGTTGAAGGATATATAATCCTTCTCATATCTTCAAACTATCTGTGATGTACTTGTTGGTTGATTACCAAATCTTTGTATTTATAATTTCATTTGAACATTATTGCTTTTCTATTTATTCCAATATTACTCCAGCTCTGTAGTACTGACTAATGCTTTCAACAAGTAATCCAATTGCATAATTGTTACTTTCAATTTTTATCTGGAGAAAAATGTAATGTGGTTTAATTTGTCCTAATCCGATCCTTCTCACTGTATACTCTATGTTTTGTTTTGGTTTTGTTACTCTATTTTTTTGTTTTGGATTTGAGACAGGGTTTTGTTGTGTAGCTCTGACTGTCCTAGAACTCACTCTTTAGACCAGGCTAGCTACACTCAGAGATCTGCCTGCCTCTACCTCCCAAGAGCTGGGATTAAAGGCCTGAGCACCATAGCCAGGCTATACCCTCTCTTTAAGCCCTGAAAATTTTTGTTCTGAAATCATATTTTTGCATCCTTACCTTTTCACACTGGCCCTCAGAAAGACTATGCTAGAAAGAGCATGAAACAAATATTCACTCCAATCCTACTTTACTTCTAACATTTAAAATCAAAGACACAAGATGAGTTTGGAAGATTATTCAAAAATTATTCTATTCTTAAGTAAAGTGAAAAGAGACAGAAAGGGAAGTGTTCTGCTGGCAATATAAGATTCAAACATATACATGTACACATTCAAAATGGCCAAGCTTCATTCATAACTCCATCATTTGGCCATGGGGAAGCACACACAGAATAATTGTGTTTATTGGTACACCCAAGGAACAGAGGCCTGTCTTAGCTAGGGTTTCTAATGCTGTGAAGAGACACCATGACCATGGAAACTTTTTAAAATTTTTAAATTTGTTTTACATATCAACCCCAGTTCCCTCTCCCCTCCTCCAGTACCCCCTCTACCCCATTCCCCTATCCACTCATCAGAAAGGGTAAGGCCTCCCATGGGGAGCACATTAAGTTGAGGAAGGACTAAGACACTGCTCCCTGCATCAAGGTTAAGCAAGGCATTCCACCATAGGGAATGGGCTCCAAAACCCCAGCTCATGTACCAGGGATAGATCCTGGTCCCACTGCTAGTTGCCCTACAAACAGACCAAGCCACAAAACTGTCACCCACATGCAGAGGGCCTACTTTGGTTCCATGCAGACTCCTGTGAACTGCTCAGGTCAGCTGACTCTGTGAGTTTCCCTGTCATGAACTTTTTTGTTTGTTTTTTTAAGCAATCTCTTTAATTTTATATACCAACTCAGTTCCCTCTCCCTCCCTTTCTCCCATTCCCCCACCATCCTCTATCCCACCCCCCATCCACTCCTCAGAGAGGATGAGGCCTCTCATGGGGAGTCAACAAAGTCTGCCACATCATATTGAGGCAGGACCAAGGCCCTCCCCCCTGTATCTAGGCTGAGCAAGGTATCATTCCATAGAGAATTAGGGCTAACTTACACTTTCAGAAGTTTAGTCCATTATCAGCACGGCATCATGCAGGTAAGCATGGTGCTGGAGAAGATGCTGAAAGTTCTACATCTTGATCCACAGGCAGCAGAAAGTGAACTATATTCCACACTGGAAGTAGCTTGAGCATAGGAGACCTCAGAACCCATCCCCATAGGGACACACTTCTTCAAACCAGGCCACACCTACTCCAACAAAGCTGCACCTCGTAATACTGTCATTCCCCATGGAGGCCATTTTCTTTCAAACTATCACATGCCACTCTGTAACAATATCATGATGCAAAACTACATTCAGTCCAATTTCAAAAGTCTCCATAGTCTCTAACAGTCTCAAACATATTTAAAAGTCAAAAGTTCAAAGTCTCTTCTGAGGTTCATGTAATCTCTTAGCTGTAATTCCCTGTAAAATCAAAATGAGAAGCAGATCACATATTTCCAACATATAATGGCACAGAATATACATTACCATTCTAAATGGGAGGAAAGGGAGCATAGTAAGGAAATACTGGACCAAAGGAAGACCAAATCCAAGGAGACAATCTCCAAACTACATCTCCATGTCTGATGTCAAAGTGCTGTTTAGATCTCCACCTTTATTCAGCTTTGTTGACTGCGACACACCTCTTTCTCTTGGGCTGGTTACACTTCCTATTAGCAACTTTGCTCAGCAGGTGTCCCATGGCTCTGGCATCTCTGACATTTTGGGATCTCCAAAGCAATCCAGGCTTCAACTTCAAGCCTCATGCAATGGCCTCTCTAAACCTCCATTCGAGGACATCCCTTATACATGTCTGACCCCAGGCACTTTCCTTAGTCACAGAGGAAGACTCCATAACCCCTTTCTTCTGTCCTTGACTCTTAAACTCAGAGTCATGTAGCCAAAGGTGTCAAGTTCTGCTGCTTTCTGGGGCTGGAACATGGCTCCTTATTCAATTACACCTTCACCAGTTTTCTGATTCAATGGTGTCCTTCACCTCCTAAGATTAGATATCCTGGAACTCTATTTGTAGGCCAGACTGGCTCAAACTCAGAGATCTACCATCCTTTGCTTTCTGATTATTGGGATTAAAGGCATGTACCACCATACCTGGCTCTAAGCTTTTCTTTAATTCCTTTTCACAAGTTTGAAGCTTAGCCGGGTGGGGTCTTGCCTTGAAGTCACCTTTATTCCATTTCTTAATTTGTTCATCTCCTTGAACACAGGATTTAACTCCATTCTGCTTTCTTGTGCTCCTTTTGTCCTCAAATTGTGCATTTTTACTTTCTCAGCTTGCTCTTATTCATTGTAAATCTTCATTAGATTTAAAAATAATAAAACCACATTACAGAGTCTACACTAGGCTGCTTTGAGATTTTTCTCTGCCAAGAGAATTAACCCAAATCTCTTCACTTTAGTCTCAGGAAGATTCTTCAGACAGGGGCCAAAAGCAGCCACATTCTTCACCAAAATATCACAACAACAATCTCTAGGCAATATACTAAAATTCTTCCCCTCTGACATTTCTTGAGCAAGGGCTCCACAATTCAGACAACCTTTGGCACCACTGCCTTCCACGTCACTACTCATGTGGCCCAATAAGCAGTACTTAACCCATCCCACTGCTTTCTTAACCCCTAAAGTCCAGATTCCTCCAAACAAAAGCAGAGTCAGGCCTATCACAGCAATACTCAAGTCCCTGGTATCACCTTCTGTCTCAGTTAGGGTTTCTATGGATGTGAAGGGACACCATAACAATGGCAACTCTTATAAAGGAAAACATTTAATTGGGACTAGCTTATGATTTCAGGAGTTTAGTCTACTATCATCATAGCAGCATGTAGGTAGACACGGTACGGGAGAAGGATCTGAAAGTTCTACGTCTTAATCCACAGGCAACAAAAAGTGAACTGTGTTGCACACTAGGTGTTCCTTGAGCATAGGAAATCTCAGAGCCCATCCCTACAGGCCACACTTCCTTGAACAAGGATACATCTATTCCAACAAAGACACACCTCCTAATAATACCACTCCCTATAGGGGCCATTTTCTTTCAAACCACCAGAAGGCCCATGCTGGCAGTGGAAGACAGCCAGAGGCAACTTGGACTACTCAAAGTGTGCCAAGAGACCAAATGTTAGCCTACTGTGAAGAATAGGGGTTCTAGACAAGTAACTGTAGACCCTACTTCTCCCGAGACTCTGTCAGGGAGTCACAGAGTGGAAGAGCTCCCACAACATGCTTTTAAGGATAAAATCTGCTAAAATGTAATGAATGTTGTCCATAAGCAATGTAGTGGCTGCAGATATACACGATATACACTACCCAGAAATATAAAAACCCTTCCAAACAGAGTTCCCACAAGTGATCAAAACATTTCTAAGCCTTATTTACCTTTACAGGCCAGATTTTGGTAATTTTATATACCAAAAAGCTATTGCCTTTGTTTTTTTTAACTCTTTCTGCAACTGGAGTCACTGTTCTAACTCTAATTGATCTATGTCCACTGCCCATAAAGCCACCAAGAAAGATGCACTCATTATAGTGTCCATCATTGAAACTCCAAGCTCCACATCACAATGCCTAATACTTAAAATAAATGACATTCTGTCCAACTATATTTAACATTTTGTCAACTGGGTCTCCTGTCTCTAAATAGCCATTTATTCCCAATTTATTAAACTTGTATTTAGGTCGATGGATTTCTGGACCTTTTCAACTATAAAGCTTAAGCTTTCCCACAGATGAAAATAACATTTCCCGAAACTCTTCATTTCACTCCCTCATGCCCATTGTAAAACAGAAATGGTTTATATATAAAGGATATAAATGAATATCATCTGTGACTAGTAGTCTGCTACAAAGCTGGTAAGGAGCACAATTTAAAGCCTGGTTTCAGATAAATAAAATTGGTTTTGAAAAAATACTAGCAAAATGAAAGGTATCTGTCTTAGTCACTGTTTTATTTCTATGAAGGATACCATGACTAAGGCAACTCTTATAAAAGAAACCATTTAATTGGGGGCTTGCTTACAGTTTCTGAGACTTAGCCCATTATCAGCATGGCAGAAACCATGACTTCAGCAGACATGGTGCTGGAGAAGTAGCTGAGAGCTACATCCTGATCCTTAAGCAGAGATTCAAAGAACCTGGGCCTGGTATGGGCTTCTGAAAGCTGAAAAGTCCACACCCAATTACACACCTCCTCAAACAAGACCACACCCACACCAACAAAGCAGCACCTCCTAATTCTTCCCTGATAACTCATCAATTGGGGACCAAGCATACACATATATGAGCCTATATGCTCCATTTTTATTAGAATCACACAATATCCAAGGACAACCTTGTTTAATACCAGGGATATGTTCTGGAAAGTACATTTTTAGGTAATTTCATATTTGTGTGAACATGATGGAATGTACTTACACAACCCAAGATGGCAATGACATCATGATGTAGTAGAATCATATGGGACTGTCATTCTATATGTGGCCAGTCATTATGTGACTGTATTTCAGCACTGAACAAGTAAGAGTAGTCTCTGGATGCAAAGACAGGTGGTCATAGAATCCAGTCTTTGTTAGAATTCTACCATCTTTTATATCAGTGCTTCTGCTGCTACATTAGCTTTCAGGACAAACTTTAGAAGCTCTGCTTCCCAATGACCAGAACCTTTTGTGTCATTTTGATCCTTTAAAGCAAATGCTTAGTACCTGGTGTTCTCTCCCTGCCTTTCTGATGCATCCCAAGCCCCAACCTAGGCAGACACCCGCTACTCAACACCTGTTAGATGACCAGGCAGGCTGCCCACCAACATTCTCCACTCTCTTTGTTCTCCAGATCCAACACTCAGGGTCCCTCCTAGCACTACAACAGACCATTTCTCCCTGGCCTCCATTTCCTCCACCCTCCACCACTAGCAATCATTCCCTGTGAACACACCAGCCAAGCAGTAAAACAGGCAACGCACAACTAACACACCCTCTGAAAGTCCAGAGAGGAAAAGGAAACCAAGGAACAATACTTTCCACCCAACAAGTACAAACCCAGAAATCATGCCCATGATCACCCCAAATCTAGATACCTAGACACCAGTTTAAAAACACAATCAAGAACAGCCAAGGCAACATGTCACCACCAGAGCTCAGCTACCCTACTACAGCATGCTCTGAACATTCCAATGTAGCAGAAGCACAATAAAAAGACTTTAAGAACAAATATATGAAGATGATAGAGGTCCTTAAAGAGGAAATCCAGGAAAACACAAACAACTACAGGAAAGGAATAAATCCATTAAAGAGAGCCCTCCCCCTCCCAAAAAAAATTGCAGGAAATGGATAAAGCTATTCCAGACTGGAAAATGGAAACAGAAGCAAAGAAATCACATAATGAGGGAATTCTGCAAATGAAAATTTTAGGAATGCAAACAGGAACAACGGAGGCAAACTTCACTAACACAATGCAAGATATGGAAGAACCTCAGGCATGGAAGATAATGAAACTAAAAAAAATTCCTCACACAGAACATCCAGGGAATCTGGGACACTATGAAAAGACCAAACCTAAAAGTAGTAGGAATAGAGGAAGAAGAAGAATACCAGCTCAGAAAATATTTTTTTAACAAAACCATAGAAGGAAATTTTCCTAACCTAAAGAAGGACATGTCTATAAGGGTACAAGAAGCTTACAGAACACCAGATTGGACGAGAAAAAAAATTCCCTAACCACATAATAATCAATACTAAAGATACAGAACAAAGAATATTAACATCTGAAAGTGGAAAAGACCAAATAACAAATTAGAATTATACCTTAATTCTCAGTGAAGACTCTAAAAGCCAAAATGGCCTGAACAGATGTGCTATAAACTCTAAGAGACCACAGATGCCAGCCGAGACTACTATACCTAACAAAACTTTCAATCACCATAGATGGAAAAAATAAAATATTCCATGATAAAGTCAAATTTAAACAATATCTCACTACAAATCCAGCCCTACAAAAGGAGCTAGAAGGAAAACTCCAACCCACAGAGGCTAACTACATCCAAGAAAACACAGGAGATAATCTCCTAAAGAAAGGAAACACACACACACACACACACACACACACACACACACCACCACCACCACCAACAACAACAACAACAACAGCATAATGGGAATTACCAGTCATTTGTCACTGATATTTCTCAATATCAGTGAACTCAACTCTCCAATAAAAAGACACAGGTTAACAGAACAGATGCAAAACAGGATCCATCTTTCTGCTGCAAGTAAAAAACATACCTCAACATCAAAGACAGGCATCATCTCAGAGTAAAGTGCTAGAAAATGATATTCCAAGAAAATGGACCTAAAAATCAAGCTGGTATACTCATTTTAATATCTAATAAAATAAACTTTAAACCAAAATTAATAAAAAATAAATGGGAAAAGATACTTCATATTCATCAAAGGAAACATCCACCAAGATGGTGTTTCAATTCCTACTATCTATGTCCTAAAAACAAAGACACCCATGTTTATAAAAAGAAACACTACTGCAGCTTAAATCTCATATTGACCTCACACACCGATTTTGGGAGATTTCAGTACTCAACTCTTGTTAAAGGACAGGTCATCCAGACTAAAACTAAACAGAGAAATACTGAAGCTAACTAATGTTATAAAGCAAATGAACCTAAAAGACATTTACAGAACATTCTACCCAAACACAAAAGAATATGCTTTCTTCTCTGCACCTCATGGAATATTTGCCAAAATTGGCAGTATACACAGTCACAAAGCAAGTCTCAACAGATACAAGAAAATTGAAATAGCCCTCTGCATCCTATAAGACCACCACAGATTAAAGCTGGATTTCAACAACAACAGAAACAAGAGAAAGATTACAAACTCATGGAATGTGAACAACTCTCTACTGACTGAAAACTGGATCAACACAGAGATAAAGAATATGAACAGGGAGACCTTCCAAGACCCCAACCCCAGTGAGCCCAGCTTCAGGTGAGATTGGGTCTCCGGCGGAGACCGCCCGCCCAACACCCATCCCCTTGATCTTCCAGGCTGCTCCTGGCATCCAGAAGACCGCCCCACACAGGAAAGACATCAGCCCTTCCAAGACCCCAACCCCAGCGAGTCCAGCTTCAGCTTCAGGAGACCCGCCCACACAGCAGAGAGCTGCAGGAAGGAAGGAGACCAGTGGAGACAGAAAGACCCCACCAGCCCCCACTGGAAGAAGAGATGGGAAGAAGACAGAATAAGAGCTCACTCAGCAATAGAAACACCAACATGACCCCACCAGAATCTAGGGATCCAACACCAGCAAGACCCGAAAAGCACTACATAAATGAAGAAGAGGAGACAGACCTTAGAAATTATTTCATGAAGATGATGGAGACCCTCAAAGAAGAAATGAGGAAATCCCTTAAAGAAATAGAAGAAAAAACAAACAAACAAAATCCATGAAATGGGGGAAAATTCAAGAAATAAACAAATCCCTCAAAGAATCTAAAGAGCACCAAGAAAAAACAACCAAAAAAATTAAGGAAACAACTCAAACAGTTGAAGGATTGAAAGCTGAAATCGAAACGATAAAGAAAACACAGAATGAAGGGATGCTGGAAATAGAAAAGCTGGGTAAATGATCAGGAATTACAGATGCAAGTATCACCAATAGAATACAAGAGATAGAAGAGAGAATCTCAGGTGTTGAAGACTCATTGGAGGATATACAGTCATCAACCAAAGAAAATCTCAAAACCAACAAATCCTTAACACAACATATCCAGGAAATATGGGACACCGTGAAGAAGCCAAACCTGAGAATAATAGATATAGGAGAAGGTGAAGAAATACAACTCAAAGGTACAGAAAACATATTCAACAAAATCATAGAAGAAAACTTCCCTAACCTAAAGAAAGTGTTCGTAGGTGTGTGGGTTAAAATTAGGGCTTTCGATTCGGTTCCATTGGTCTACCTGCCTATTTTTGTGCCAATACCAAGCTGTTTTCAGGACTATAGCTCTATAATAGAGCTTGAAGTCAGGTATGGTTATGCCTCCTGAAGTTCCTTTATTGTATAGGGATGTTTTGGCTATCCTGGGCCTTTTATTTTTCCATATAAAGTTGATTAATGTTCTTTCCAGGTCCTTGAAGAATTGTGATGGAATTTTGATAGGGATTGCATTGAATCTGTAGACTGCTTTTGGCAAGATTGCCATTTTTATTATGTTGATCCTACCAATCCAAGAGCATGGGAGATCTTTCCATTTTCTGGTATCTTCTTTGATTTCTTTCTTTAAAGACACAAAGTTCTTGATATACAGGTCTTTCACTTCCTTGGTTAACATTATCCCCAGATATTTGATGCTGTTTTTGGCTATTGTAAAGGGTGATGTTTCTCTGATTTCTTTCTCAGTCACTTCATCATCTGTATATAATAGGGCCACTGATTTTTTTGAGTTTACCTTGTATCCTGCCACATTGCTGAAAGTGTTTATCAGCTCTAGGAGTAACTTTGCGGAGTTTTTTGGGTCACTTATGTAAACTATCATATCATCTGCAAATAGTGAAAGTTTGACTTCTTCTTTTCCTATTTAAGGTTCAATGAAACAAAGAGTTCTTAGAGAAAATCAACAAGATAGACCAAAAGGCAGAGAGAGAATACACAAATTAACAAGAGATACCAGGGAAATCCAGAGAATCATAAATATATAATTTGGTTGGTTGGTTGGTTTTTTGACACAGGGTTTCTCTGTGTGTATTCCTTTTCATTCTAGAACTCACTCACTCTGTAGACCAAGCTGGCCTTGAACTCACAGAGATCTGCCTCTGCCTCCCGACTTCTGGAACTAAAGGTATGCTCCACTACTGCCCAACCATAAGTACATAATGTAAATCCTCTACTTCACCAAACTGAAAAGTCTAAAGTAAGTGGATAATTTTCTTGATAAATACTACTTACTAAAGTTAAATCAAGGGCAAACATTCCCTCAGTTTGGTTTCCACAAACTCAACCCTCCGCCATACACCTTCCTTCCCCACCAGCCACCCCATTGCCATGTCCCACTCCCAACTCAGGTAGACATCCTCTGCTCAAGTGGAGGCTACTCCAGCCAGAAGAACAAGTAGGTCCCTTGTTCACAGAACTCTCCAACTCCCTGAGTTCAGTTCCCACACACCTGATCCACCTCCATCACTTCCCTCCCCAGCACCTCCATTGCCATGCCCCAGCCCCCAAATCAGTCTAAAAACTTGTACTCCACAAAACTGGAAAATATAAACGAATAATTTTGCCAATATATGCCACTTACCAAAGTTAAATCAAGCTCAAACAAACAATTCAAATAGATTTATAACCCTAAGCAGTCATTAAAAGGTCCAGGGCCCTAAACTGTTTTATTGCAGAATTTTACCAGACATTCAAAGAAGAAATAATAACAATGTTCCTTGAATTATTCCACAAAATTGAAACAGAAGGAACACTGTCAAATTCTTTTTTATGAGGCCACAGTCACCTCCAATACCCAAACCACACAAAGATTCAACAAAGAACAAGAATTACAGACTAACTTCCCTTATGAACACAGATACAAAAATACTCAATAAAAATGGTCACGAACCAAATCCAACAACACATAAAAAAGATAATGCACCATGATCAAGTAGGCTTCATCCCAGAGATGCAGGAATGGTTCCATATACCTAAGTGAATAAATATAGTCATAATATGAACAAATTCAGAGGCAAAAACCATATGACCATCTCATTAGATGCAGAAAAGTTCTTTGACAAAATCCAACACCGCACTCATGATAAAAAGTCCTGGAGTAAGTTGCAGAGAGGGAGGAGTGATGAGCGAAGGGGTCAAGACCAGGCTGGAGAAACCCACAGAAACAGCTGACCTGAACAAGAGGGAGCTCATGGACGCCAGACTGATAGGTGGGAAACCAGTATAGGACCTACCCAGACCTCCAGATCTTGGGTGTCAGTTAGGAGATCTGAGCAGTCTATGGGTCCTCTGGCAGTAGATCAGGCTTTATCCTTAGTATACGAATGGATTTTGGGAGCCCATTCTACATAGAGGGATACTCTCTCAGCCTAGACACATGGGGGAGAGCCTAGGCCATGCTCCAAATGATATGACAGACTTTGAGGATCATCCAAGGCCTCACCCTCGCTGGAGAGCAAAAAGGAGATGAGATAGCGGGTTGGTGGGGGGGGTAGGAGAGGAGGGAAGGTAGAGGGAACTGGCATTGATGTGTAAAACAAGCTTGTTTCTAATTTTAATTTTTAAAAAATCTGAAAAAAGTTCTGGAGTGATTAGGGGTACAAGGGACATACATAAACATAATAAAGGTAGTTTATAAAACAAGCCTATAGCCAATGTCATCTTAAATGGAGAGAAACTCAAAACCATCCCACTAAAATTAGCAATAAGACAAGACTGTGCACTCTCTCCAGAATATGGAGCAAGGGGAGCGCTCCTCCATGGAGGGTGGAAGTGTGAACTTGTACAGCCACTTTGGAAATGAATATGGTGGTTCCTCAGAAAATTGGGAATTGATCTACCTTAAGACCCTATCTTAAGACCCTACCTCAAGTTCTGCTTCAGTACCACTCTTGGGTATATATCCAAAGGATGCTTCATTTTACCATAACGACACTCCAACAACTATGTGCATAGCAGCTTTGTTCATTATAACCAGAACCTGGAAACAATGTAGATGTCCCTCAACAGAAGAATGGATAAAGGGAATGTGGTATATTTAAACAATGAAGTATTATTCAGCTGTTAAAAAGGACATTATGAAATTTGCAGGCAAATGGAGGAAACTAGAAAAAATCATCCTGAGTGAAGTAACCCAGATGGAGAAAGATAAATATGGTATGTATTCATCTATAAGTGGATATTAGCTGATAAATAAATGATAAACTGCAATCCACAGACCTAGAGAGGTTAGGTGAAGAGGAGGTCTCTAGGGAGAAAGCATAGATTTCCCTGGGAAGGAGATACAGAAAATTTTTGTGGATGGATTGGGGGTGGGTGGGAATGGGATCAGGAGGGATGGGGGAAGGGATAGAGTGAGAGAATGCATGGAGAGACTGCTGGAATTGGAGGACATTTGGTGTGGAAATTTCCTGGAAAATGTGAGGGTGACTCTAGTTGAGAACTAGAAATTGAAGATACAGAGTCTGAACTGACCATTCTTTTGTAGCCAGGCAAAGTTTCCAGTGGTGGGACTGGGCTGTATTCGGTTGAGTTGTTAGCCAAAAGGGTCCCAAGGAGATCCCTAAACAAACCAGCCAGGGTCTGTGCTGATGTCCCACGCAACTGTTACTATCAAAGGCCATGCAGACACCAGAGATTGAGAGCCAAGTTGGTGTCTCAGGGCCATACTGCCCCTGGGGAAGTGGTGACATGCAGACCCAGCCACTGTTTAGGACCATTTCAGGGTCCATGGTTCTACTGTGGCTGGGGTCTATGGTGAAGTCTGGGTCCTGCATTGCCACCAAAGTTCACATAGAGGCCCAAGGATAGGGCCACAACCATTCCCACTTGATGGCCAGTCCCTCCACTCAGAGCCAGAATGTCTACCAGGTCCAAGCTGCTGCCTAGGACCATGTCTGGGTTCATGGTCCAGCTACAGCTGGGGTCTTTATGGATGTCTGTGGCCTGTGTCACCTCAGGAGGCCTTAGGAACCATGTGAGATTAAATCAAAGGACCATGTGGTATAGACAAAAGTTTCTGTCCCACCTGGTCCCATAGCCCCAAATAAACACACAAAGACATATTAATTTATAAACTGTTTGGCTGATGGCTAGGGCTTCTTCCTGGCTAGCTCTCTCTTAACCTGTTTTTATTTATCTCAGTATTTCCACATGCTCTTGGTTTACCTGGCAATGCCCTGACATGCCACTCCTTCTGCCTCTACCTGGCATCTCCTTGCAGTTCCTCTCTGCCTTCCTCTCCCTAGCCTTCTCTTGGTCTGGTAGCCCTGCCTATGCTTTCAGCCAGCTACTGGCCAATCAGCGTTTTATTCATCAACCAATAAGAGAAACATATACACAGGAGGACATCCCCCATCAATGTTGAGCTGGCCAGGTCCTTCGCTGGCCCTGGGAAAGCTAGCCGTGCCTCATGCTGGACAAGAGGATTGGTCCCTGCATGATGTGGAAATGGTCCCCATCCCCCAACACATGCCTGGATGAACTGACCCTGAGGGTACCCATGTAGGGAAGCTGACTCCACCCACTTGCCTGAGGTCCAGGGGCCTGGACTGGCCACCTTGGCTACTATCCTGGCCCACAGTCAGGCCTGGATTGGCCCACCCTAGCATCTACCCCATCTAGGACCTGCTGGAGCTGGTGAAGGGACTGGCCCTGTGGGATGATACTTGCAAGATCTCCAGGACTAGTGGCAGCCACAGGATATCCCAGAGGAGTTCCAGTGAGGATCCAGTGATGGTGGTGTACCAGAAACCAGAGGCCTTGAACCAGACCAGTGACTCATTGCAATGGACATTTGCCTGCAAAATTGATGGGACAAAATGGTGTACAATATGGCACACTGAAGCCTCCACTGCAACCAGGACAAATGAAGAGATGTTGGAGAGGCAGAAAATAAGGAGAAGCAAAGAGATTTTTCTGTTGTCATGGCTTTTGTTTTGTTTTTGGCTTTGATTTTCTGTTTTGGTTTGATTTTTGCTTTTGCTTGCTTGCTTACTTTGATTTTTTTCCTTATGTGGGAGGGGTGTGGCAGGGATAAGGGGAAGATGCGGGAGCAGGAGGTGAATGGAATCGGGGTGCAGATGTGAAACTCCCAAAGAGTAAATAAAGAAGTTATTTTTTTAAAAAAAGCAGTAATTAACGATGACTTGCCTGTTCTGATACAGAGAAAAGCAAATTACCTTCTGTTTAATTTTAGTGGCTTTAACAGAAACCAACAGTTCAATAGTATTGTCCCTGGCGAAATGACAATGGGTTATAAAAGCTGATCATCTTTTAACAGTATGGTACTGTTTGCCACTAGGAAGACAAGTCATAGTATAGAGATGCACACACCAGTAAATTCAGGAAAATTCCTAGAGCCAAACATGTACTTCCTTCATTTGAACTTTCAGAACCTTTTAAAATAAACTATCAGTAGATTAAATTATTTAGATCATCAAGAGATTTCCCAAAAAGAGATTTTCCAAATCTCTTCATTTAAATTCCTTGTGTTCTTTGTAAAACAAAAGTGTTGTCTATGTTAAATAACATAAATGGATATCACCTGTGAGTAATGACTGAGGTAGTAAGGAATATAATTTAAAGCCTGGATTCAAATAAATAAAATTGTTTTCGAAGAAACAATTATCAAGAAAAGATAAAATGTTGAACAGCTCCATTGTGCTATATAATCTACCTGCTACTATAAATGAATGACAAAATATTTCATCTCTCAATAGTGATTATACAAGAATGAAAGAATACATTAGTGAGACATTTTCAAAAGTCAGAAAAAGACAGTCTTTAACTTTTAAGTCAAATAACTATTTACCACCCAAAGTAGAAAGTCTAAAGCAAAACTGTTGGTTCTATAAACATGTTGTCTGGGAAAAACAGGGACCTAAAATATACTTCTCATGTTGTGATGCATATTTTTTCAGTCTGGAGGTTGTCAGTTATTTCTATATGATTTCATTTTAATACATTGACTTGAAGAAAAAGAAAGAACATCTATATGATTTGTTTCAACCAAGTCTTTGCATCTAAAAAATTAGATTTGTTTAAATACAGAGTAGATTTTGTGAAATATTTTATAATTCTTGGATATAAGTGATGAGTCTACTCAACACACTTCTCACTTTCATATTTGAATTATACAACCAGACTCCCTGGGACCCACCACTGCACAAACCAGGGAATCAAGTAATCAGTCTTCTCTCTCCCTCTCCCCCCTCCAATTCCAGTCCCTAAGGTGTATTCCCAGCCTTATAGCAAACCATCTTCGCCTCCCCTTCTTCTCTGCCACTACTCCTAACAAATCATACAGATATTCTCCTATAGCCTTCTTCCATCCTTTGTCTCAGCCATCAACTCCCTCAGGCACTCCCTGGAAGTCCACAGTCATGCCTACCAGGGAAGCCGATAGACTATCTTCACTCTCCCTTCTCTCTTACAATTTTAATCCCGCCCCCTAGGTTTACCCCCAGCTTTGTGGTAAAAACATCTTCTGTTGTCGCACCTGCTGTGCGGCCTGCATCCGAGAATGTAGCGAGGTGGTCGGGATAGATGACACAGAGACTGGTCGGTTGCTTTAAGAAAACTTTATGCTTCCCAAGTCAGCTTAGGAGGAGATTCCAAGTCCACTTAGGAGAGAGAAGTCTCAGGAGAAGTCTCCCCAAGAAAAAAGAGCTTCCCTTTTTAAGGACTTTTGCCATCCATTTACATACCATTCTTTCCAGACTTCTCACCCTCCTGGCTGGTGATTTAATCTCCAGAATCGGGGAGACACCGCAGGGGGGGGACAGGAAGAGGCATCTAGCCATAGGGGGTGTGAAAGTCATGGTATCTCAGTGAGCGAGCCCTTATCTGAGCCCTATCAAGAGCTTTAAAGCACTGAATTGTTTTCAGTAAACATTACACAGATGCCTGCTCCCAGGCCGAAGGGGAAGTGGGTTTCTGCTCAAGGTCTGGTGTCCCCACATTCTGTGGCCTCTCCTTTACCCTTGCCCCTATTCCAGCAGGTCTGTGCAGACCCTAGTGACACAACCAGCTTTACCAGTTCCAGCGGACCATCTCAACATACCCCCTCCCTGGTAACCCATTCTCATTACTTAGTGTCAGCTCCCAGACCTAGAAATTCATTCTACCATTCTACCTGAGGCCATACCTGACAGGATCTCAGAAGTGCTTCCTACTAGACAACCCGTAGCCATCACACTGTCCTAAGAACCAGAGAGGGCAGGGCATCACAAACCAATGAATGAAACACCCACCCAACAAAGGTAAGATGAGATATCAGCACCTAGAATTACAATCATCTCAAACCCAAACATTTAGATGCCAGCAACAGCTGCCAGACAAAAAGACATCCAAAACACAGTTAGCATGGACACTTAAGATCAAGAATTGATAAATGGGACTTAATGAAACTCAAAAGCTTCTGTAAAGCATGCAATACCAAGAATTGTTATATCTAACCAAGTAGTTAGCCAAAGAGGTCCTATGGAAACCCCACCCCCCCAAAAAAACCCAGGCTATTGCCAAGGCTGTTGGTTGTTCCACACAAACTCACAGCAATATCCTGTTAATAAAGGTAATGCCTACATGACTCACTGAACACAAAGAAGCTGAGCTGGTGCCTACCTAGAGCCTTCACCCCTAACGACTAGTGTTCATGGTACTCAAAGGTACTCCACATGCTACCAAACGAAAAGGGGAAAACACCCAGCTACGAAGCCTTTGATATGAAACGGTGACCTCTCTGCACGATGCAGTACTGCAGCAGTGACACAAAGCTTGTGGTAGAAACCAACCAAGGTCTGATTTGATGTAAGCTGCACTCCCTGAAAGGGAGCCCATCCCAGCACTGCTCTGGTAGCTAAGAACCTAAGACCAAATAGGCCAGGGACCTAGGGAAAATCTGCTAAAGGAACAGTCATGAAATGACGCCTAATGACATTCTGCTATACTCATAGGTCAGTGCCTTGCTCAGCCATCATCAGAGAAGCTTTTTCCTGTAAGAAATGGGAACAAACACAGAGACACTCAGTCCTAAATGTGGTGTCTCCATCAAACCCCTCCCCTCAGGGCTCAGGGAAGCCTGAAAAAAAAAAAAAGATTGCAAGAGCCATTGGGTCTGGAGGACACCAAGGAAAGAAGGTCTTCTAAACACAGCAGGATTGACACATATGTGAACTCACAGTGGAGGCGGCAGTTACACAGGCCTTTGTGAGTCTGTGTCAGATGGAGTTCCATCACTGAGAATAAAAGTGGACACTAGCCCATCCCTAACCCAGAAGATATGTCTAACAGACAGCCACCCCAAATTGAAAATCACAACTTAAAAGTTCTCTCCAATAGAGTCTAACTGGGGACAGGCCGCTAGTAAGGGCAGAACCCATGCCAAGCAGTAAAAGGCCAATGCAAAACAATCTCAATGGCATTTTTGTCTCATGAGGTTTTCACAAGGTTTTTTATTTGTTTGTTTAATGGCCTTACAAGACCTTTGGGTATGTTTATGGCTTCCAGTTTTGTTTAGTTTTGTTTTGTTTTCTCCTCTCTTTATTTAAAATAGAAATAATCTTGTTTTACATGTCAATCCCAGTTCCCTCTCCATCAGCTCCTCATCTGCACCCCATTGGTCTACCTGTCTGTTTTTGTTTCAATACCATGCTGTTTTCAGGACTAAACCTCTATAATACAGCTTGAAGTCAAGGATGGTGAGGCCTCCAGATGTTCCTTTATTGTACAGGTTGTTTTCACTATCCTGGTCTTTTGTTTTTCCATATAAAGTTGATTATTGTTCTTTCAAGGTCCTTGAAGAATTGTGCCAGTATTTTTATGGGGATCGCATTGAATCTGTAGATTGCTTTTTGGCAAGATTGCCATCTTTACAATGTTTTCCATTTTCTGATGTCTTCTTTAATATCTTTCTTGAAAGATTCAAAGTTCTTGCAATACAGGTCTTTCACTTGTTTGGTTAGCATTACCTCAAGATATTTTATGTTGTTTGTGGCTACTGTAAAGGGTGATGCTTCTCTAATTTCTTTCTTAGCCCATGTATTGTCTGCATATAGTAGGGCTACTGAATTTTTTTAAGTTAATCTTGTATTTTACCACTTTGCTGAAGGTGTTTATCAGCTGTAGGTGTTCCCTGGTAGAGTTTTTCGAGGCACTTATGTAAACTATCATATCATCTGTAATTAGTGAAAGTCTGACTTCTTCTTTTCTAATTTGTATCCCCTTGATATCCTTTTGTTGTCTTATTGT
This sequence comes from Mesocricetus auratus, assembly GCF_017639785.1. Lineage (NCBI taxonomy): Eukaryota > Metazoa > Chordata > Mammalia > Rodentia > Cricetidae > Mesocricetus > Mesocricetus auratus. Next base: position 2,529,701 of record NW_024429218.1, on the reverse strand, counting down.
TCTAGCTAGACTTCAAGGACAATATTGAAGAGTTATGGAGAGAGTGGACAGCCTTGTCTTGTTTCTGATTGTAGAGGAATCGTGTTGAGTTTCTGCCCATTTAGCTTGATGTTGGCTGTTGGTTTCCTGTATATAGCTTTTATTATGTTTAGGAATGTTCCTGTTATCTCAGATCTCTCCAAGACCTTTATCATGAAGGGGTGTTAGATTTTTGTCAAAGGCTTTTTCTGCATCTAGTGAGATGATCATGTGGTTTTTCTTTTTTAGTTTGTTTATGTGGTGGATTACATTGATGGATTTTCATATGTTGAACCATCCCTGCATCCCTGAGATGAAGCATTCTTGATCATGGTGGATGATTTCTCTGATGTGTTCTTGGATTTGATTTGACTGTATTTTATTGCATATTTTGGCATCAATTTTCATGAGGGATTTTTGTCTGTAGTTCTCTTTCTAAGTTGTGTCTTTGTGTGGCTTGGGTACCCAGGTAATTGTACCCTTGTAAAAAGAGTTTGGCAATGACCCTTCTGCTTCTATTATGTGGAACACTTTGAGGAGTATTGGTATTAGGTCTTCTTTGAATTTCTGGTAGAATTAGTCACTGAAACCATCTGGCCCTGGGCTTTTTTTTTTTTTTTTTTTTTGGTTGGGAGATTTTTGATGACTGCTTCTATTTCATTAGGGATTATAGGTGTGTTTAAATTGCTTATCTGTTCTTGACTTACTTTTGGTAAGGGATATCTATCCAAAAAAATTGTCCATTTCCTTTAAATTTTCAAATTTTGTGGAGTACCGGTTTTCAAAGTATGACCTGAAGATTCTCTGGATTTCCTCAGTGTCTGTTGTTATGTCTCCCTTTTCATTTCTGATTTTGTTAATTTTCATGTTCTCTCTCTGCCTTTTGGTTAGTTTGGATAAAGATTTGTCTATCTTGTTGATTTTCTTGAATAACCAAATGTTTGTACTGTTTTCCTAGTTTCCACTTTATTGACTTCAGCCCTCAATTTGATTATTTCCTGATGTCTACTCCTCCTGGGTGAGTTTGCTTCTTTTTCTTTTAGAGTTTTCAGTTAATTCTCTAGTGTGACTATTCTTCAGTTTCTTCATATGAGAACTTAGTGCTATGAACTTTCCTCTTAGCACTGCTTTCAAAGTGTCCCATAAGTTTGGGTATGATGTGCCTTCATTTTCATTGAATTCTAGAAAGTCTTTAATTTCTTTTTTTTAATTTCTTCATTGACCCAGTAAGGGTGCAGTGGTGCATTATTCAATTTCCATGAGTTTGTAGGGTTTCTGAAATTTGGGTGGTTGTTGAATTCTACCTTTACTGCATGATGGTCTGATAAGATACAGGGAGTTATTCCAATTTTTTTTATATCTGCTGAGGCTTGCCTTGTTGCTGAGTATGTGGTCAGTTTTAGAGAAGGTTTCATGTGCCACTGAGAAGAATGTATATTCTTTTGTGTTTGGATGGAATATTCTATAGATGTCTGTTAAATCAAATTGAGTCATAACTTATATTAGACCGTTTGCTTCTTTGTTGAGTTTCTGTCTGGTAGTCCTGTCTAGTGGTGAGAGTGGGATGTTGAAGTCTCCCACTCTAAGTGTGTGAAGTTTTATGTGTGATTTGAGTTTTGGTAATGTTTCTTTTATGAATGTAGATGCCTTTGTATTTGGGGCATAGAAGTTCAGAACTGAGACTTCTTCCTGATGGATTTCTCCTGAAATGAATATGAAATGACCTTCTTTGGCCGGGCAGTGGTGGCACATGCCTTTAATCCCAGCACTGGAAAGGCAGAGGCAGGCAGATCTCTGTGAGTTTGAGGCTAGGCTGGACCGACAGCCTCCAAAATAATACAGAGAAACCCTGTCTCGTAAAACCAAAAAATTAAAAAATAAAAAATAATGAAATGACCTTCTTCATCTGTTTTGGTTGATTTTAGTTTGAAGTCTAATTTGTTAAATATTAGGATGGGTACAGCTTGTTTCTTGGGTCCATTTGATTGGAAAATCTTTTCCCAACTCTTAACTCTGAGGTAAAGTCTGTCTTTGAAGTTGTGGTGTATTTCTTGTATGCAGCAGAAGGATGGATTCTGTTTTCATATCCATTCTGTTAGCCTTTGTCTTTTTATAAGCAAGTTAAGACCATTAATACTGAGGGATATTAATGACCCTCATTCTTGTTTGTTTTGGATTTGTTGGTGGTGTGGTATTGTGTGTGGATCCCTCCACACTGCTTTTTTGTTTGTTTGTTTCTTTAGGCTGTTGGTAAAGTGGGATTATGTATTGCCTATGTTTTTCTTAGTTAGTTAACTTCCTTAGGCTGGAGTTTCCCTTACATTACTTTCTGTAGGGTTGGATTCGTGGATATGCATTGTTTAAATCTGGTTTTGTAGTGGAATGTCTTGTTTTCTCCATCTATAGTGATTGAAAGCTTTGCTGGGTATAGCAGTCTGGGCTGGCATCCATGGTCTCTTAGTGTTGGTAGACTATCTCTCCAGGATCTTCTGGCTTTCAGAGTTTCCATGGAGAAGTCAGTTGTGACTTTGTCGGGTTTGCCTTTGTATGTTACTTATCCTTTTTCCTTAACTGCTCTTAATATTCTTTCTTTATTCTGTATGTTTTGTGTTTTGATTATTATGTGGTGAGGGAATCTTTTTTTTGTACACTCTTTTTGGTGTTCTGTAAGCTTCTTGTACTTTTGTTGGCATGTCTTTTTATAGGTTGGGAAAGTTTTCTTCTATGGCTTTATTAAATATGCTCTTTGCCCCTTTAAGGTGGGTTTTTCGCCTTCTTCTATACCTATTATTCTTAGGTTTGGCCTTCTCACATTGTCCCATATTTCTTGGATATTTTGTGTTAGGGATTTGTTGGACTTAAGATTTCGGTGTTCGAAGAATCTGTTTCTCCAGTGTATCTTCATCATCTGAGATTCTGTCTTCCATGTCTTGTATTCTGTTGGTTATGCTTGCATCTGTAATACCTGACTGTTTGCCAAGCTTTCTATTTCCAGAAATCTCTCAGGCTGTGTTTTTTTATTGTCTCTGTTTCAGCTTTCAAACCTTGTACTGTTTGAATAGCTTCCTTCACTCGTTTGGTTGTTTTTCTTTTTTTTTTTTTCTTGGCTTTCCTTGTTTCCTTTAAGAGTGTTGTTTATTTCTTGAAATTTTTTGTTTGTTCCTCCATTTATTTAAGGGATTTTCTCATTTCCTTTTTAGGCACTGTATCATGAAATTGTTTTTAGGGTCATTCTCTTCTGCTTCATCTGTTGTGGGATGTCAGGTCTTGCTGCTGTGGAGTCCCTAGACTTGGGTGATATCATATTGATCTTTCTGTTGTTGCATATTCTTATACTGTCACCTTACCATCCTTTCTTCCCATGTTTGCCAGTGGTGTCTCTCCAAGGTTGTCTTCTGGTGGGTGCAAGCAGGTTCAATACTCTGATGACTCTCCTATTCCCATGGGTGGAGGCCAGACTAGCACTGCGATGTTGGAAGACTCTGGATGGACCTGGTCCACTAGCACAGGTTCCATGGTGTGCAGTCACCAGGCCTCAGGAGGCTCTGAGCAGGGCACCAGAAAGCAGGCTGGAAACAAGCCCAAGCTCCTTTTTGTTTGTTTGTTTGTTTGCTTGCTTGCTTGTTTTTTGTTTTGGTTTGGTTTGGGGGATTCCAGTGAGTATAAATATGTGTCTCTGAGTCTATGTATATTTCTTGTGCGTTTTCTCTGGCTCATTTTTCTTCTGTTTGTTTGTTTTCATTTCACTTTGCTTTGTATCTTATATATTTTATTATTTTTTTAGATGCCAGTTTGCTTTCTAAGGAGAGACAGAAATCCTGTGTATTTGGATGGGAGGAGAGCTGAGTTGGATATCAGAGGAATTGGGAAAGGGAAAGCTGTAATCATAATAAATGGGAAAAATCTATTTTTAACAAAAGGACAAAATTTGAGTAAAATATATGCAACCAGTTGCACTGCAAAAAAATTTAAATTATTTTTGCTCAGTTTACTAAAGCTTATTGTTATCCACTTAAAATTTTAACAGTTTCATGGTTTTTGCATCTACTTCAAGTTTCATTTTCATTCTAAATATCCAGGGCTATCCATACTTTTCACCCTGCACAAAACTCAAGTCCAATGCAATCAAAGCCTCAACTAGAAACACTGATCATGATAGAAGAGAAAATGGGAAATAGCCTTCAACTCATTGGCACAGGAGATGACTTCCTGAGCAGAACACCAGTTACACAGGTAGTAATATCAACAATTAATAAATGGGTGCTGCGCCCACGCCACAAGCAAGTCCAGGGTATCAGAAAAAGAAAGACAAGACGCCCAGCTGCTTGTACTAAGAAAATGCATGTGTTACCTTTATTGTCAGAAGAGAGAGAGAGAGAGAGAGAGAGAGAGAGAGAGCGTCTTTATTGTAAGTGCTAAGAGGTCTCTCTCTTGTAGGAGGGAGCAGTCTTATATATACAGGCTTACAGCACAGTGGAAAAACTCCAGGTGGAAGAGAGCGTCTTTCCCTCATGGTAGATGTTGATGTCAGTAGGGCAATGCGGGGGCAGTAAGGCAAGACTAGAAAACAGGATGCACCTGTGGCTATCAGCTGACAAACAACTCAGAGGCCCTGTGGGGACTAGGCCCCAACAAATGGGACCTTATGAAAAGCTTCTGTAAGGTAAATGGCACTGGCAAAGGGACAAAGTGGCAGCCTACAGAGCAGGAAAAGATCTTCAACCATATCTGACAGAGGAATTGTTTCCCATTTTTTTTAAAGAACTCAAAAAACTAGACATCAACAAACCAAATAATCCAATTTTAAAAATGGAGTACAGATATAAGCAGAATTCTCAACAGAAGAATTTAAGTGTCCAAAAAACACTATTCAACATCCTTAGCCATCAAGGAAATGCAAATCAAAATGACTCTGAGATTCCATCTTATACCTATCAGAATGGCTAAGATGAATAACACAAGTGATAGCTCATGCTTGAGAGGATGTGGAGTAAGGGTGAGTGCATACTTGCACAGTCACTGTGGAAATGAATATGGTGGTTCCTCAGAAAATTGGTAAACTATCTACCTCAACGCCCAGCTATCCCACTCCTGGGCATATACCCAACCGATGTTCCATCCTATCACAAGAACACTTGTTCACCTATGCTCATTGCTGATCAGTTCATAAAAGCCAAACCTGGAAACAACCTAGGTGCCCCTCATCAGAAGAATGGATAAAGAGAATGTGGTATATTTACACAATAGAGTATTACTTGATTATTAAAAAAACAAAAATGACATCATCAAATTTGCAAGCAAATTGCTGGAGCTAGAAAAAAGTTATCCTGAGTGAGATAACCCAGAAAGATAAATATTGTATGTATTCACTTACATAGGGCATTAGCCATTAAATAAATGATAACCACCATACAATTCAAAAACCCAGAGATGTTAGGTATAAAGGAAGGGTTGGGGGGACATATATCTTCCTAGAAGGGAGAAATAGAATATATTTTTGGGTGGACTGATGGTGTGTGGGAACAGGAATGGGAGGATCAGGTGGAGGGGGAGATAGTGTTGGGGGAGAAATTCAGGAAAACACAGCTAGAATTTAGGGGCATTTGAGAGATGGTATAGAAATAGCACAGTGGAAACTTCCTAAAATGTATGAAGATGATCCTAATAAGCCTCTTAACAATGGGAAGATGGAGGACCAACCTGACATCTCTTGTCATCCAGTGAGGTTTCCAGTACTGGGACTTGTCAGGTCTCAAACACAGCACAAGTCTCACTCAGTACTTCTAGCTCTATCCTGTACCCTAAGGGCTGGTCTTCTGCTTCATTTACCCAAGTCTAATACCTATATAACTATGCCATTTTGGCTATGCCAGTCCCTTGGCCTAGGTCACTACTCTTGGTTGGAGGCTCCTCTCTTGTTCTCCCTCTTTCTCCTCTCATGGTCTGATTTAGTCTGCCCTGGACTATTTCCTGTGTCTTTCTTCCTTTTATATATACAATAAAAATCTTCTCCATATCTGAGAGTAGTCATGTCCTCCTTTTATTTATTTCTTTCATTCATCTGGTACCAAAAGGGAGTAGCATGAATGAGCTCCCTCCCAAGGGACTTGGCCTCTCTGAACCAAGCTGCTGATTGGACTCTGAAGTATGTACAGGTCATTTGTTTCTGCTGGCTTCCACAATCCACCAAATTTGGCTCCAAATTCAGAAGTCCACCTCTGCGTGTGCTTCTTTCCTCAACCTGCTCTAGCCACCTGTCTCTCCTCACGCATATGTGTCCTCTCTCTAGATCCTGGATCCTGCTACACCCTTCAGAGCCCCCATCATATGGGCAAGTCTCTATTCACTAAGACACATACTCCTCTCCCTCCTTCAGGTGATTTTTTGTCTGTACCTCCTTGCCCCTCATGGCTACACTGCTTTACGTCTCTCAGCTCCCTCTTGGAGCTCACTGAAGCCCTCCTATGGTGGACTTCCTTTCCGGGCCTTTTCCCCTTTTCTCCTCAGACTCAATTTCCTCCACAGACTCAGATTTCATTGAAGACTTGCTGTCTTACTGAAAATGGCTTGGTCTCCTAAGAGCTCTATGGCCAAAGATGGCACACTCGAGTTCCAAATTCTTCTGCTACTGCACAAGTAAATGATCCCAAAGTCTCTTATTTCTAAGGTTTTCAACTTTCCACTTTTGAAAATCTTTTATCTGCATAATTGTTCTATACTCTTCTCTCAAGAAATCTTTTAAGACTATTGTGTAAATAGTCTTTATCTCAGGACTTGTATATTCACAGGGTATGGTTAAAGAATCTATATAACAAAATTTGCCTTAAAACTTATAGCAAAAGGCTTATATAGTTAAAATCTATATATTAGTAATCCTTTTTAAATTTCCTTATTTTAAAAGTTTTTTTCATTTTACATACTAGCCCCAGTAACCCTCCCTCCCCTTCTCCTGACCCCATCTTCCCCATACCAACTCCCAGCAACTCCTCTGAGGGAGTAAGGCCTCTCTTGTGGAGTCAACAAAATCTGGTATATCAAGTTGAGAGAGGACCAAGCCCCTCCCCCATGTATCAAGGCTGAGCAAGGTATGCCACAATAGAGAATGGGCTCCAAAAAGCACACTCATGTACCCAGGATAAGACTTGGATGCCCTACAAGCCCCTCCACACACATACAAATGATCAAGCCACATAAATGTCACCCATATCCAAAGGGCTTAGTTTGGTCCCATGCAGGATCCTCAACTGTCAGTCCACAGTCCATGAGTTCCCACTAGTTTGGGTCAACGATCTATGTGGTTTTCCAAATCATGACATTGACCCCCCACACTCATATGATCCCTTTTCCCTCTCTTCAATTGAACTGTAGGAGCTCAGCCCAGTGCTTGGCTGTGGGTCACTGCATCTGCTTTCATCACTTACTGGAAGAACATTCTATGATGACAAGTACATTAGTCATTAATCTGATAGGATAAGGTCAGTTCAGGCACCCCTATTGCTAAGAGTCTTAGCTGGGGTCATCCTTGTGGATTCCTGGAAATTTCCCTAGCACCTGGTTTCTCCATAACACCATAATGGTTCCCTCTATCAAGAGATCTCTTTCATTGCTCCTCTTCTCTGTCTCTCCTCCAACTCAGCCATCTCAAGCCCTCACGTTCCCATCCCCCATATTCTCCCTTCTACTCCCCTTTCCAGTTTACCCAAAAGATCTTAGCTATTTCCCTTTCCTGGGGTCCTCCATGTGGTACCCTCATAGGGTATTCCTTTTTACACAGCTTCTCTGGGGTTTTGGATTATAGATTGGTTATCCTTCGCTTTATGTCTACTATCCACTTAATGAGTGAGTAATACCATGCTTGTCTTTCTGGCTCTGGGTTACCTCAATCAGGGTGGTCTTTTTTTCTAGTCCCAGCAATTTGCCTGCAAATTTCAAGATGTCATTGTTTTACCACTGAGCAGTACTCTATTGTATAAATGTACTATATTTTCTTATCCATTCTTCTGTTGAGGGACATCTAGGTTGTTTTCAGATTCTGGCTATTACAAATAATGCTGCTATGAACATAGCTGAGCAAATGTCTTTGTGGTATGATTGTGCATTCTTTGGCTATATGCCGAAGAGTGGTATCGCTGGGTCTTGAGGTAGATTGATTCTCAATTTTCTGAGAAAATGCCATGCTGATTTCCAAAGTGGCTGTACAAGTTTTCACTTGTACCAGCAATGGAGTGTTCCCATTACTCCACATCCTCTCCAGCATAAGCCGTCATCAGAGTTTTTGATCTTAGCCATTTTGACAAGTGAAAAATGGAATCTCAGAGTTGTTTTGATTTGCATTTCCCTGATGAATAAAGATATTGAACAATTCCTTAGATTCTTTCAGTAGATGAGTTTCTACTGTTGAGAATTCTCTCTTTATCTCTGTACAACATTTTTAAATTGGATTATTTGGTTTGCTAATGTCTAGTTTCTTGAGTTCTTCATATATTTTGGAGATCAGCCCTCTGTTAGATGTGAGATCCTTTACCATTCTGTAGGCTGCTATTTTGTTTTATTGACCATATCCTTTGCCTTACAGAAACTTCTTAATTTTAAATCCAAACTATTGATTGTTGCTCTTAGTGTCTGTGCTAGTAGTGTTACATTTGGGAAATGGTCTCCTGTGCCAATGCATTCAAAGCTACTTCCTGCTTTATCTTCTATCAGTTTAATTGGATTTATGTTGAGGTCTTTGATCTATTTGAACTTGAGTTTCGTGCATTGGTATATATATGGATCTATTTGCATTCTTCTACATATTGACATCCAATTATGTCAACACTGTATGTTGAAGATGCTTTCTTTTTTCCATTGTACAATTTTGGCTTCTTTGTCAAAAATCAGGTGTTCGTATGTGGATTAGTAACAGGGTCTTCAATTCAATTCCATTGGTCCACCTGTCTGTTTTTATGCCAATACCAAGCTGTTTTTGTTACTATAGCTCTATAGTAGAGCTTCAAGTCAGGAATGGTGATGACTCTGGAAGTTTCTTTATTGTACAGGATTATTTCATCTGTCCTTTTTGTTTTTCCATATGAATTTGAGTGTTGTCCTTTGAGGTCTGTGAAGAATTATGCTGGGGTTTTGATGGAGATTGCATTGAATCTATAGATTGCTTGAGGTAAGATGGCCAGCCATTTTTACTCTGTTGATCCTATCTTTCCAAGAGCATGGGAGATCTTTCCATTTTCTGATATCTTCTTCAATTTCTTTCTTTAAAGACTTGAAGTTCTTGTCATACAGGTCTTTCACTTGTTTGGTTAGAGTTACCCCCAGGATATTTTATGTTGTTTGTGGTTATTGTAAAGGGTGATGTTTCTCTGATTTCTTTTTTTCTTTTTTTTTTCTTTTTTTGGTTTTTACAAGACAGGGTTTCTCTGTATTGTTTTGGAGGCTGTCGGTCCAGCCCAGCCTCGAACTCACAGAGATCCGCCTGCCTCTGCCTCCCGAGTGCTGGGATTAAAGGCATGCACCACCACTGCCCGGCTCTCTGATTTCTTTCTCAGCCCACTTATCATTTGTATATAGGAGGGCTACTGGCTTTTTTTCTATCTTGCATCCTGCCATATTACTGAAGGTATCTATCGGCTATAGGAGTTCTCTGGTAGAGTTTTTAGGGTCACTTTACATAAGTAATCTTAATATTCTACAAAGACATATGCATATTATTCAACTCTTGTTTAAAATATATTATATGTAAATTAGATTCAACTCTTGTGTATATCATAACTTATATGTAACTTGGATTCTAAAGCTACTAGGTATCTTGCTGAGACAGGCAGACACAGTTTACCTTGCTGACAGACTTAATTTTGAAAGAAATGGATTCATAAACAGGTTTTAAAATGCTTCATATTTCTTTCCCTCTCTGTTATTGTTATACTAAGACTTCAAAAGTTCAGAGTCTTAACATTAATCAATGGAGTTCTGATAATACAAGCTCAAACTTTTAATTTCCATTGGTTATCTTCTAAGTATAGACTTAAAAATGTATCTCAATCATGCTAGAAACATCTTTCTCCATCCTATATAGCTGGTCCTCTGAAAAGAGTGTTAGTGCTTTTAACCCTGAATCATTTTAGGATTCCCAAGCTTCTATTGTAACTCAAAGGTTGGAGTCTACTGCTTCTTCAACAACATAAATTTCAGCACAGACTACAAACAGTAGTAATGCTAATATATCTAAAATTTTATCTTTTTTTGAAAACTTATAACACTTCTTGTAAGCTTCAGGGAATTGACTTGGATCCACCTCTCACACATAAGTACTCCTAAGTTTCCCCACCTGCCTATTCCTGGGGGTGGGATCTCTCTCTGTCTCTTTCTTCCTCTCCCCTGGTCTTGGAACTCCCCTCCCCAAACTTCTAGGATCATGGGCCTGGAAGTTTCAAATGTACACCCAAAACTTTTTTCTTTAACTTTATCTTCTGTGCCCAGTTTGTATCCAATCAAGTGAAGACTACTCCAAAATTGCCTGCAATGGCCAGCCCCAGTGTTTCTTAAATACATCTCAAATAGCTACAAATCAGCCTGCACTTCACTGGCCCTGGATGGTCCCATAGAACCTGGACAGTTAGCAAAACAGATATGCCCCAGTATTCACTCTTCTTTCCCTTCCCAGCTTTGTTCAGCATTCTAGCCTTTCTAAGCCTGGACAGCAATTTCTAGTAATCTAAGTTTTTCCACGTGGTCTTCTCTTACCAGAGAAGGGTCTGGACCTCTTACTCCTTTGGCAATTCACATGGTGACTGCTATGAGTCAGGAGTTCTCTGGTAAGATAAAACCATGTAGAAATACATAGATTGGTAGTTATGGGCTAATATTTAAGACAGAGTTAGCCAATAAGACTCCCAAGCACCAATTAACAGTTCATATTTTTTTTTTATTTTCCAGTTTAAATTTAGATAAGAAACAAGGTTGCTTCACAAGTCAGTTCCAGGTCCCTCTCCCTTTCCCTCCCCTCTTCCTATGCCCTCCCCCAACCGCCCCCCGTTATCCCCTCATTCCCCCAGGGAGGGTGAGGCCCTCCATGGGGGTGTCCATAGTCTGTCATTTCATATAGGGCAGGGCCTAGACTCAGGGTGAGAGTGCGCCTCACATTGTTTTATGGGAATCCAAACTCCGTGTGTATACTTGGGATGGGTACTGATCTGCTGCCCAAGGCTCAATAGATTACCTAGGCCTCCTCACTGACACCCACATTCAGGGGGTCTTGATCAGTCCCATGCTGGATTCCCAGGCTGACGCCTGGGATTCAAGAGTTAACCTTTGTCTGGTCAGGTGTTTCTGGGGGTTAAACCAGCCCAGTCTTAATCCCTTTGATCATCAGTCCTCCCTCTCTGTTACTGGCTTTCTTGAGTTCAGCTCAGTACTTAACTGAGGGAGTTTGCCTCTTCTTCGATCAGCCACTAAATGAAGTTTCTGTTTCCCAGACCCTCTGGCCATACGATTGTAGGCTGGCACTCCCCAGATCTATATCTAAAATCCATATATGAGAGAGTACATGCCATGTTTCTCTTTTTGTGACTGGGTTACCTCACTCAGGATGGTTTCTTCTAGTGTCATCCACTTGCCAGCGAATCTCAGGATTGAATTGTTTTTTTCTACTGAATAGTACTCCATTGTGTAAATGTACCACATTTTCTCTATCCACTCTTCGGTTGAGGGACATCTACGTTGCTTCCAAGTTCTGGCTATTACAAATAAAGCTGCTATGAACATAGTGGAACAGACATCTTTGTTGTATGAAGGGGCATCTTCTGGATATATGCCTAAGAGTGGAGTTGCTGAGTCTTGTGGTAGGTTTATTCCCACTTTTCTGAGGAATCTCCATACTGATTTCCAAAGTGGCTGAACCAGTTGGCACTCCCACCAGCAATGGAGGAGTGTCCCCCTTTCACCACATCCTCTCCAGCATAAATTGTCATTGGTGTTTTTGATTTTAGCCATTCTGACAGGAGTGAGATGGTATCTCAGAGTTGTTTTCATTTGCATTTCCCGGATGGCTAAGGATGTTGAGCACTTTCTCAAGTGCCTCTCAGCCATTTTAGACTCCTCTATTGAAAACTCTCTATTTAGTTCTGCAGCCCACTTTTTAATTGGGTCCTTTGATGTTTTGGAGACTTGCTTCTTGAGTTCTTTGTAAATTTTGGAGATCAACCCTCTGTCAGATGTGGGATTAGTGAATATTTTTCCCATTCTGTGGGCTGCCTTTTTGTCTTGCTGACTGTGTCCTTTGCCTTACAGAAGCTTCTCAGTTTCAGTAGGTCCCATTTATTAATTGTTGATCTCACTGTCTGTGCTACGGGTGTTATGTTCAGGAAGCTGTCTCCTGTACCAATTCGTTCAAGGGTACCACCCACTTTCTCTTCTAAGAGGTTCAGTGTGGCTGGATTTATGTTGAGGTCTTTGATCCATTTGGACTTAAGTTTTGTGCATGGCAATAAACATGGATCGATCCGCATTCTTCTACATGCCAGTCTCCAGTTATGCCAGCACCATTTGTTGAAGATGCTTTCTTTATTCCATTGTATATTTTTAGCTTCTCTGTCAAAGATCAGATGTTCATACGTGTGTGGGTTAATACCCGGGTTTTCAATTCGATTCCATTGGTCTACCTGTCTATTTTTGTGCCAATACCAAGCTGTTTTCAGGACTATAGCTCTATAATAGAGCTTGAGTTCAGGGATGGTGATGCCTCCGGATGTTGCCTTGTTGAACAGGGTTGTTTTGGCTATCCTGGGTCTTTTTTTTTCCATACAAAATTGATCATTGTTCTTTCAAGGTCTGTGAAGAATTGTGCTGGGATTTTAATGGGGATTGCATTGAATCTGTAGACTGCTTTTGGCAGGATTGCCATTTTTACTACATTGATCCTACCTATCCAAGAGCATGGGAGATCTTTCCATTTTCTGAGGGCTTCTTTAATTTCTTTCTTTAAAGATTCAAAGTTCTTATGATAGAGGTTTTTCACTTGTTTGGTTAGAGTTACCCCAAGTTATTTTATGTTGTTTGTGGCAATTGTAAAGGGTGATGTTTCTCTGATTTCTTTTTCAAACCCTTTTATCATCTGTATATAGTAGGGCTACTGATTTTCTTGAGTTGATCTTGTAGCCTGCCAATTTGCTGAAGGTGTTAATCAACTGTAAGAGTTCTCTGGTAGAGTTCTTTGGGTCATTGATGTAAACTATCATATCGTCTGCAAACAGTGAAAGTTTGACCTCTTCCTTCCCAATTTGTATCCCCTTGATCCCCCTTTGTTGTCGTATGGCAATAGCTAGAACTTCAAGTACTATGTTGAAAAGGTATGGTGAGAGTGGACAGCCTTGTTTTGTTCCTGATTTTAGAGGAATTGCGTTGAGTTTCTGTCCATTTAGTTTGATGTTGGCTGTTGGTTTACTGTATATAGCTTTTATTATGTTTAAGTATGTCCCTGTTATCCCAGATCTCTCCAAGACCTTTATCATGAAGGGGTGTTGGATTTTGTCAAAGGCTTTTTCAGCATCTACTGAGATGATCATGTGATTTTTGTTTTTCAGCTTGTTTGTATGGTGGATTACGTTGATGGATTTTCGTATGTTGAACCATCCCTGCATCCCTGGGATGAAACCTACTTGATCATGGTGAATGATTGTTTTGATGTGTTCTTGGATCCAATTTGCCAGTATTTTATTGAGTATTTTTGCATCAATGTTCATGAGGGATATTGGTCTGAAGTTCTCTTTCTTAGTTGTGTCTTTGTGTGGCTTGGGGATCAAGGTTATTGAAGCCTCATAGAAAGAGTTTGGCAAAGGCCCTTCTGCTTCTATTGTGTGGAACACTTTGAGAAGAATTGGTATAAGCTGTTCTTTGAATTTCTGGTAGAATTCTGCACTGAGGCCATCTGGACCTGGACTTTCTTTGGTTGGGAGACTTTTGATGACTGCTTCTATTTCCATAGGGGTTATAGGTCTATTTAAATTGCTTATCTGTTCTTGATTTAGTTTTGGCAAGTGATAGCTATCCAGGAAGTCATCCATTTCCTTTAAATTTTCGAATTTTGTGGAGTACAGGTTTTCAAAGTATGACCTAATGATTCTCTGGATTTCCTCAGAGTCTGTTGTTATGTCCCCCTTTTCATTTCTGATTTTGTTAATTTGCGTGTTCACTCTCTGCTGTTTGGTAAGTTTGGACAAAGGTTTGTCTATCTTGTTGATTTTCTCAAAGAACCAACTCTTTGTTGCATTGATTCTTTGTATTGTTTTCCTGGTTTCTACTTTATTGATTTCAGCCCTCAATTTGATTATTTCCTGGCGTCTACTCCTCCTGGGGGAGTTTGCTTCTTTGTGTTCTAGAGCTTTCAGCTGTGATGTTAATTCTCTGGTATAACTGTTCTCCTGTTTCTTCATGTGAGCACTTAGTGCTATGAACTTCCCCCCGTAGCACTGCTTTCAAAGTGTCCCATAGGTTTGGGTATGTTTTGTCTTCATTCTCATTGAATTCGAGGAAATCTTTAAGTTCTTTTTTTTTATTTCCTCTTTGACCCAGGGATGGTGCAGTTGAGCATTATTCAATTTCCATGAGTTTGTAGGTTTTCTGCAATTTGTGTTGTTGTTGAATTCTAAGTTTTAAAGCATGGTGGTCTGACAAGATGCATGGAGTTATCTCAATTTTTTTGTAGCTGCTGAGGTTTGATATGTTGCCAAGTATGTGGTCGATTTTTGAGAAGGTTCCATGTGGTGGTGAGAAGAAGGTATATTCTTTTTTATGTGGATGAAATGTTCTATAGATATCTGTTAATCCCAGTTGGGTCATTACTTCTATTAGACCCTTTGCTTCTTTGTTGAGTTTCTGTCTGGTATTCCTGTCTAGTGGTGAGAGTGGTGTGTTGAAATCTCCCACTATAACTGTGTGGGGCTTTAGATGAGATTTAAGTTCTAATAATGTTTCTTTAACGAATGTGGATGCCTTTGTATTTGGGGCATAGATGTTCAGGATAGACACTTCATCTTGGTGGGTTTCATGTGTGATGAGTATGTAATGACCTCCTTCATCTCTTTTGATTGATTTTATTTTAAAGTCTGGTTTGTTAGATATTAGGATTGCTACCCCTGCTTGTTTCTTGGGTTCATTTGATTGAAAAAATTTTTCCCAACCTTTTACTCTCAGGTAATGTCTGTCTTTGAGGGTGAGGTGTGTTTCTTGTATGCAGCAGAAGGAAGGGTTCTGTCTTTGAATCCATTCTGCTAGTCTGTGTCTTTTTATGGGTGAGTTAAGGCCATTAATATTGAGGGATATTAATGACCATTGATTGCTCATCCTTCTTCGATTTGCAATGGTTGTTGTTGGTGGCATTATGTGTGGAATTTCACCCCTTTGTTCTTTTGGCTGTTGGTAGAGAAGGATTCTCTAATGCCTATGTTTTTCTGGTTGTAGTTCGCTTCCTTGGGTTGGAGTTTTCCTTCCAAAATTTTCTGTAAGGCTGGGTTAGTGGACACATATTGCTTGAATCTAGTTTTGTCATGGAATATCTTGTTTTCTCCATCTATAGTGATAGAGAGCTTTGCCGGGTATAGTAGTCTGGGCTGGCATCCATGTTCTCTTAGTGTAGGCAGAATATCTATCCAGGACCTTCTGGCTTTCAGAGTTTCCATGGAGAAATCAGGTGTAATTCTGATAGGTCTGCCTTTATATGTTACTTGACCTTTTTCCTTAGCTGCTCTTAGTATTCTTTCTTTATTCTGTATGTTTGGGGTCTTGATTATTATGTGGCGAGGGGATTTTTTTTGTGGTCCACTCTATTTGGTGTTCTGTAGGCTTCTTGTACGTTCATTGGCATGTCTTTCTTAAGGCTGGGAAAGTTTTCTTCTATGATTTTGTTGAATATGCCTTCTGCCCCTTTGAGGTGGATTTCTTCTCCTTCTTCTATACCTATTATTCTTAGGTTTGGTCTTTTCATGGTGCCCCATATTTCCTGGATGTTTTGTGTTAAGGATTTGTTGGATTTAAGGTTTTCTTTGGTTGATAAATCCATTTCTCCTAGTGTATCTTCAACACTTGAGATTCTCTCTTCCATCTCTTCTATTCTGTTGGTAATGCTTGTATCAGTAGTGCCTGACTGTTTGTCCAGCTTTTCTATTTTCTGCCTTTCTTCAGATTGTGTTTTTTTTAATGTCTCTATTTCAGTTTTCAACCCTTGCAGCGTTTGCATTGCTTCTTGCAATTTTCTGTTTATCTTTTCATCCATTTGTTGCCTTTCATGAATTTTTTGGTTTGTTCTTTCTTCCATTTCTTGCATTTTTTGGTTTGCTTTTTGTTCCATTTCTCACATTTTGTGCTTTGTTTCTTCTTCCATTTCCTGCCTTTTTTGGTTTGTTTCTTCTTCCATTTTTTTCATTTTTTGCTTTGTTTTTTCTACCATTTCTTGCATTTTTTGCTTTGTTTCTTCTTCCATTTCCTGCCTTTTTTGGTATGATTCTTGCATTTTTTGCTTTGTTTTTTCTTCCATTTCTTGCATTTTTTGCTTCATTTCTTCTTGCATTTCCTGCCTTTTTTGGTTTGTTTTTTCTCCCAATTCTTGCATTTTTTGGTTTGTTTTTTCTTCCATTTCTTTGAGGGATTTTCCTATATCCTCTTTTAGAGCCTCTATCATGTTCATGAAAGTGCTTTTAAGGTCATTCTCTTCTGCTTCATTCGCATTGGAATGTTGGGGTCTTGCTGATGTGGAGTCTCTAGAATCTGGCGGTGTCATATTTGTTTTTCTGTTGCTGAGTGTGTTTTTGTATTGTCTCTTTCCCATCTCTTCTTCTAGTGGGTACAGAAAGAGCGCCTTACTGGTCTGGGGACCAGAGTTCCCTTTTGGTGGGTGCTAGCAAGTCCAATAATCTGGTGGTTCTTCTATTCCTTGTCCAAGTGCTGGTCCCGTGGGTGGAGAAGAAGAACAGGAATCTGGGGCACTTAGCCTCCTACCTGGTCCCCTGGACCCTATGCTGCATCCTGTTGTACCTGATCCGGAACCGCTACTCCCCTGGTCTCCCTGGCTCCTCTGGTTTCCTGGTCTCATTGGCAGGAGAGAAGACCTGGAGTCTGGGGTGCTTGGCTCCCGCCGGGATTAGGAGCTCTGTGCAGTTCCCAGGCAATCTGCAGGCACTGGAACACAGGCCTGGAAGCCGGCCTTTTTACCTGATGCTGCTGCAGGAACAGCTGCTTCCCTGGACTCCCAGCCTCCTCTGGTTTCCTGGTCTCATTGGTGGGAGAGAAGATCTGGAGTCTGGGGTGCTTGGCTCCCATCAGGATTGGGAGCTCTGTGCAGTTCCCAGGCAATCTGCAGGCACTGAACACAGGCCAGGAAGCCGGCCTGTTTACCTGATGCGGCTGGAGGAACAGCTGCTTCAACAGTTCATAATTAATATAGTGTCTGCGTGTTCATTTGGGGCAAGGGCCACAGGACCATATGGGCCAGAAAACTCATGCTTACAGAGAACAACACCCACATCACTCACTGAACATGAGAAGGTGAGATGGAGTTTTCACACCTGTGTTCTAGTGTCTTTGACATAGCAAGGTACTCTGCAGAATACCAAAACAGAAATGTAATACTAACCTAGCTAGAAGACCTTAGGCATATAATTTGTCCCCCATGAAGTATGTTCTAGGGTAACAGTGTCACTGAAATTGTGGGAGTGGCCAACCAATGAGGTCTAACTTGAGGTCCACATCTCAAGAGGGCCCATGCCTGACAGTGCCTGGATGGCTAGGAACCTGTGACTAGATAACTCAAAGACCTAGTGTAAAACTAAACACAAAGCCGGGAGTTGGTGGTGCACGTCTTTAATCCCAGAACTCCGGAGGCAGAGACAGGTGGATCTCTGTGAGTTTGAGGCCAGCCTGGTCTACAGAGCAAGTTCCAGTATGGCCTCCAAAACAATACAGAGAAGCCCTGTCTCGAAAACCAAAAAAAAAAAAAAAAACTAAACTCAAATGGACAAAAAAGTCAATGAAATTATTCCTAATGGTATTCTGCTATACACATAGATCAGTGCCTAACCCAATTGTCATCAGAGATGCTTCCTCCAGTGACTGATGGGAACAGATGCAAAGACCTACAGCCAAACATTAGGCAGAGCTCAGGGAACCTTGCAGAAGAGGGAGAAGAAGAATTATAGGAGCCAGAGGGGTTAAGAACCGTAGGAGAACACAGTTCACAAAATCAACTAAACAATGTTCTTAGACATTCATAGAGACTGAAGCAACAATCACAGAACCTGCATCAGTCTGTGCCAGGTCCTCTGCACATATGTATGGTTGTATAGATTGGTGGTCTTGTAAGTCTCCTGTAGGAGTGGGGAAGTGATTCTGAACTTTTTGCCTGCTCTTCCTACTGGTTTATATCATCACAGCCTTGATATGAGAGTTTATCCTAGTCTTACCGCAATGTGTTATGCAATGTTCAACTGACAATCCGTGACAGGCCTGCTCATTTCTGAAGGGAAACAGAGGAGGACATAATGGAAGGTGGGTGACAAAGGGACAGGGAAGAGTACAGGGAGTGGAAACTGTGGTTGGGATGTATTGTGTGAGAGAAGAATATTTTTTAAATGTGGATGAGGGAATTCCATGAGGCCCCGCCCCTAGATGAAGAACTAAACACAATGAATGCTGAGTGAGCTTCCAAACAAGTGAAAGACCTGTATAGCAAGAACTTTGAGTCTTTAAAGAAAGAAATTAAAGAAGACACCAGAAAATGGAAAGATCAATCATGCTCTTGGGTAGGTAGGATCAATGTAGTGAAAATGGCACTCTTGCCAAAAGCAATCTACAGACTCAATGCAATCCCCATCAAAATCCCAGCACAATTCTTCACCGACCTTGGAAGAATAATTCTCAACTTTATATGGAAAAACAAAAAACCCAGGATAGCCAAGACAACCCTGCTCAACAAAGCAACCTCTGGAGGCATCACCATCCCTGACTTCAAGATCTATTATAGAGCTATAGTCCTGAAAACAGTTTGGTATTGGCACATAAATAAACAGATAGACCAATGGAATCAAATTGAAAAACCTGAGATTAATCCACAAACCTATGAACACCTGATTTTTGACAAAGAAGCTAAAATTATACAATGGAAAAAAGATAGCATCTTCAACAAATGGTGCTGGCATAACTGAGAATTGGCATGTAGAAGACTACAGATAAATCCATGTCTATTGTTATGCACAAAACACAAGTCCAAATGGATCAAAGACCTCAACATAAAAACAGCCACACTGAACCTGTTAGAAGAGAAAGTGGGAGGTAACCTTGAATGAATTGATACAGGAGACTGCTTCCTGAACATAACACCACTAGCACAGGCATTGAGATTGACAATTAATAAATTAGACCTCCTGAAACTGAGAAGCTTCTGTAAAGCAAAGGACACAGTCAGCAAGACAAAAAGACACCCCACAGATTGGGAAAAGATATTCACTAACCCCACATCTGACAGAGAGCTGATCTCCAAAATTTACAAAGAACTCAAGAAGCAAGTCTTCAAAACACCAAAGGATCCAATTAAACAGTGGGGGACTGAACTAAATAGAGAATTCTCAATAGAGGAGTCTAAATGGCTGAGAGACATTTAAGAAAGTGCTCAACATTCTTAGCCATCAGGGAAATGCAAATCAAAACAACTCTTAGATACCATCTTACTCCTGTCAGAATGGCTAAAATCAAAAATACCAATGACAGTTTATGCTGCAGAGGATGTGGAGAAAGGGGAGTGCTGGTAGGAGTGCCCACTCATACAGCCACTTTGGAAATCAATATGGAGATTCCTCAGGAAAATGGGACTCAGTCTACCACAAGACCCAGCAATTCCACTCTTAGGCATATACCCAAAAGATGCCCATTCACACAATAGGGATGCCTGTTCCACTATGTTAATAGCAGCATTATATGTAATAGCTAGATCATTGAAGCATCCTAGATGCCCCTCAACTGAAGAGTGGATAGAGAAAATGTGGTACATTTACACAATGGAATACTACTCAGCGGAAGAAAACCAACAGAATCTTGAAATTTGCCAGCAAATGGATGGCACTAGAAGAAACCATCCTGAGTGAGGTAACCCGGTCATAAAAAGACAAACATGGTATGTACTAACTCATGTATGGATTTTAAATGTGGATCAGGGGAGTGTCAGCCTACAATCCCAGTGCCAGTGAGTCTGGGAAACAGGGAATGAGATAACATCTCCTGAGCAGATTGGGAACATCAGGGGAGGAGAGAGGGAACTGGGAAAAAGAGAGGGGGAGAAGAGGAGGGGAGAAGAAGGCATGGGGGAACAGGAAGATTGAGTCGAGGTAAGAATAGAGGAGAGCAGGATGAGAGATACCATAATAGATTGAGTCATTACAGGGTTGAGGAGAAAGCTAACACTAGTGAGATCTCCAGAGATCTACAAGGATAACACCAACTGGCAAACTAAACAATAGTGGAGAGACTACATTAATAACCCCTCCTTGATGATAAGGTTGATGACTACCTTATATGCCATCCTAGAGCCTTCATCCAGTGACTGATAGAAGCAGAGACAGATACCCACAGCTAAACACTGAACTGAACTCTGGAACCCAGTGACAGAGATGGAAGAGTGATAAGCAAAGGGGTCAAGACCGTGCTGATGAAACCCACAAAGACAGCTGACTGGATAAGGGGGAGCTATTGAGCTCCAGACTGATGGCTGAGAGACTAACCGGGGACTGATCCAGACTCCATGAATGTAGTTTCAGTGAGGAGGCCTCAGAAATCATTGGGGCCTTGGGTAGTAGATCAGTGTTCACCATGGCATACAAATGAACTTTGGGAGCCCATTCCACATAGAGGGATGCTCTCTCATCCTGGACACATATATGCATATGTATATATTTTTATAAGGTCTTATCTTACCGAGAAGGCCAGACTTGCATTCTCTCCTCCTGGGATCATATGGCAACTCCCTAGTCTTGACTACATTTCCCAGAATCCTCAATGAATGGCCCTGAATTTCCTCAATATTAATGATCTTAACCCACATATAAAAAGACACAGGTTAACAGAATAAATACAAAGACAGAATCCACCCTTCTGCTGCATACAAGAAACATACCTCAACTAAAAAGACAGGCATTTCCTCAAAGTAAAGGGTTGGGAAAAAATTTCCAATCAAATGGACCTAAGAAATGAGCAGGCATAGCTATTCTAATATCTGATAAATTAGACTGAAAATTAAAATTAATCAAAAGTGATGAAGAAGGTCATTTCATATTCACCACAGGAGACATCAATCAGGATGAAGTCTCAGTTCTGAAAAGGCATCCATATTCATACTAAAACTCAAATCACATAAAACCTCACACACATAATGGGGAGACTTCAACACCTCACTCTCACCACTGGATAGGACTACCAGACAGAAACTTAACAGAGAAACAAAAGAACTAACAGAAGTTATGGCCCAATAGTTTTTAACAGGCATCTATAGAACGTTCCATCCAAACACAAATAATATACCTTCTTCTCAGCACCACATGGAACCTTCTCTAAAATTGTCCACATATTCAGCAACATAGCAAACCTCAACAACAACAAAAAATGTAATAACCCCCTATATCTTATTAGACCACCATGCTTTGAGGTTAGAATTCAACAACACAAAATGAAGAAACCCCACAAACTCATGGAAATTGAACAAAGTGCAATTACATTACTCCTGGGTCAAGGAAAAAATAAAGAAAGAAATGAAAACTTCCTAGAATTCAATGAGACACTTTGAAAGCAGTTCTAAGGGTTCATAGCACTAAGTGCCTACGTTAAGAAACTGTAGAATAGTCACACTAGAGAATTAACAGCACAAATGAAAGCTCTAGAACAAGAAGAAGCAAACTCACCCCTGAGGAGCAGACACCAGGAAATAATCAAATTGAGGACTGAAATCAATAAAGTAGAAACAAAGAAAACAATACAAAGCATCAATGTAAGTAACAAAGAATCAGTTCTTCAAAAAATCAACAAGATAGACAAACCTTTATCCAAACTAACCAAAAGGCAGAGAAAGAACATGCAAATTAACACAATCAGAAATGAAAAGGGAGACATAAGAACGGACACTGGAGAAATCCAGAGAATCATCAGGTCATGCTTTGAAAACCTGTACTCCACAAAATTGGAAAATTTAAAGGAAATGGACAAATTTCTAGACAAATACCTCTTAGCAAAATTAAATCGAGAATACACAAGCAATTTAAATAGACCTATAACCCCTAATGAAATAGAAGCAGTCATCAAAATCTCCCAAACCAAAAAAAAAAAGCCCAGGGCCAGATGGTTTCAGTGCAGAATTCTACCAGAAATTCAAGGAAGAGCTAATGCCAATATTCTTCAAAATGTTTCACACAATAGAAGCAGAAGAGTCATTGTCAAACTCTTTTTACAAGGCTACAATTACCTTGGTACCCAAACCACACAAAGACACAACTAAGAACAAAACTACAGACCAATCTCTCTCATGAACATTGATTCAAAAATACTCAATAAAATACTGGCAAACAGGAGAGGGAGGAGTGATGAGTGCATCAGTCAAGACCAGGCTGGTGAAACCCACAGAAACCGGTCACCAGGATAAGGAGGTTGCTCATGACCCCAGACTGGGCCCCAGCTCTGAAACCAGCATAAGACTGATCAGACCGCCTGAACGTGGGTGTCAGTGAAGAGGCCTCAGCAATCTATGAGTACTAGATCAGCATTTATCCCTAGCATACAAATGGATTTTGGAAGTCCATTCCACATAGAGGGATACTCTCTCAGCCTCGATGCACAGGGGAGATCCTAGGCCCTGCTTCAAAGGATATGACAGACTTTGAAGATTCCCCCATGAAAAACCTCACCCTCCCTGGGGAGCAAGAAGGGAATGGGATCAGGGGCTAGTGGAGGTTAGGGAAGGAGAAAAGGGGAAGGAAACTGGGATTGGCATGTAAAACAGCTTGATTCTAATTTAAATTAAAAAATAGAGAAAAATACACTGGCAAACAGAATTCAAGAACACATCAGAAAAATAATACACCATGACCAAGTAGGATTCATCCCAAGGATGCAGAGATGGTTCAACATATGAAAATCCATCAATGTAATATACCATATAAACAAACTAAAAAAGAAAAACTATATGACCATATCACTAGATGTTGAAAAAGCCTTCAACAAAATCCAACACCCCTTCATTATAAAAAGTATTGGAGAGATCACAGATAACAGGAAAATACCTAAATATGATAAAGGCAATATACGACAAACCAACAGCCAACATCAAATTAAATGGAGAGAAACTCAATGCAATTCGTCTAAAATCAGGAACAAGACAAGACTGTCCACTTTCTCCATATCTCTTCAATATTGTACTTGGAAGTCCTAGCTAGAGTAATACAAAAACAAATGGACATCAAGGGGATACTAATTGGAAAGGAAGAAGTCAAACTTTCACTATTTGTAGATGATATGACATTTTACATAAGTGACCCAAAAAATTCTACCAGAAAACTTCTATAGCTGATAAACACCTTCAGCAAAGTGGCAGGATACAATATAAGCTCAAAAAATCAGTATCCCTAATATACACAGATGATAAACGGGCTGAGAAAGAAATCAGAGAAACATCATCCTTTACAATAGCCACAAACAACATAAAATATCTTGGAGTAATGCTAACCAAACAAGTGAAAGACCTGTGTAGCAAAACTTTGAGTCTATAAAGAAAGAAATTAAAGAAGATACCAGAAAATGGAAAGATCTCCCTGCTGTTGGATAGGTAGGATCAACATAGTAAAAAAAAAAAAAGCAATCTTGCCAAAAGTAATCTACAGATTAAATGCAATCCCCATCAAAATCCCAGCACAATTCTTCACAGACCTTCAAAGAAAAATACTCAACTTTGTATGGAAAAACAAAAAGCCAGGACAGCCAAAACTTCTGGAGGCATCACCATCCCTGACTTCAAGCTCTACTAGAGTAAAACAACTTGGTATTTGGTACAACAAAAAGACATGTGGACCAACGGAATCGAATTGAAAACCCACACACCTAACAAACACCTGATTTTTGACAAAGAAGCTAAAATTATACAAAGGAAAATAGAAAGCATCTTAAACAAATGGTGCTGGCATAACTGGATGCTGGCATGAAGAAGACTGCAGATAGATCCTTATCTATTGCCATGCACAAAACTTAAATCCAAATGGACCAAAGACATCAACATAAATTCAGAAACTTAGAAGAGAAAGTGGAAGGTACCCTTTAATGAATTGGTACAGGAGACCACTTCCTGAACATAACATCAGTAGCACAGATACTGATCAACAATTAATACATGGGACCTCCTGAAATTGAGGAGGCAAAGGACACAGTCAAGAAGACAAAATGGCAGCTCTCAGAATGGAAAAATATATTCACCAAGTCCACATCTGACAGAGGGCTGATGTCCAAAATATACAAAGAAGTCAATAAACTAGTCACCAAAACACCAAGTTTAAAAAGTGGGGTTCAGAACTAAATACAGAATCCTCAATAGAGGAATCTAAAATGGCTGCTAGACACTTAAGAAAGTGCTCAATATTCTTAGCTATCAGTGAAATGCAAATCAAAGCAACTCTGAGATACCATCTTGTACCTATCAGAATGGCTAAATGTGGGAACACCAGATCTTGAGCAGAGACCCACTTCCCCTTCTGCCTGGGAGTAGGCAGCTGTAAGACAATGTTTAGTAAAAACATGTTTACTAAAAACAATACAATAAGTTCCTGGCCACTTCCCCTTCTGCCTGGGAGTAGGCAGCTGTAAGACAATGTTTAGTAAAAACATGTTTACTAAAAACGATACAATAAGTTCCTGGGAAAGGCCTTCCCACGGAAACCGCCCTGACCTCGACCTTGTCCAAAGACTAACCGCACCTTCAAAAACCCACACACATCCACCTCTGGGTCAGAGCAGAACCAGCCAGGGTAGAGGAGAGAGCAGAA
The DNA here is from genome assembly GCF_017639785.1 of Mesocricetus auratus. Taxonomy (NCBI): domain Eukaryota; kingdom Metazoa; phylum Chordata; class Mammalia; order Rodentia; family Cricetidae; genus Mesocricetus; species Mesocricetus auratus. The sequence goes on along the minus strand of NW_024429218.1, from coordinate 2,504,637 downwards.
GCTTCTCTGGTGGGAGCTTTTCTTAGGAAGTTTTTCGTGAACCTTTTTGGAGCCTGTTTAAAGTTTTCTTTATATCGTTTAACAAGTCTCTGTGTTTTCAATACCCGACACCCTCCGCACGTTCTCAGACACAGGCCGCGCAGCAGACGTGACAATTGGAGGTCCCACTGAGATCGTGAAAGCGAGGTAAGTGGACGGGGTTAAGAAACTATGGGGAATAGTTCCGGGAAGCTAGAATCATTGCAGTATCAACTAAAAAAGTTACTTAAAGAACATGGAACTGCAGTCAAGTCTAAAACCCTAGAAGGCTTTCTAAAATCAATCGAACGAGCCAGTCCATGGTTCATTACTGGGGGAAGCTTAAATATTCCAGATTGGGAGGAGGTTCGCCGTGATCTTCATAGACTTTTACGAAAAGAGGGATCTGAGTCCTTGCCCCCTACGACATTCTCCTTATGGAGATTAGTGAGGGGAGCACTTTTGACAGATAAGGTTCGTCACCGCCAGGTAGTTCAGGACACAAAAGAGGCTTTTTTAGAGTTACAAGAGACTGAGACTCAAGCCTCCTTGAGTTCAGGGGCAGAGAGTGATGATGAAGAGACCGTGACTGAAACTAGAGGCTCCATTGTTAGTGAGGATGAGGAGGAGTCTCTTAGTAACAACAAAAAAACGGGTAGACATCTCCGGGCGTGACCCAAAAAGAAGGACTCCGGTCAGAATCGGTTATATCCTTCTCTATCAGACCTAGAAAATGGAAGTAGCTCACAGACTCAGACTCGTCACAGTCTGAAAAGGAACGGTTACTTGCTGAGATCGCGGCCCTTAAAAAAGAACTAAAAAAGATTCTAATTAAGGAAAGACAGGACAGGGAGAGAAACCCTTCCCCATACTCTGAAAAAAGGGACTCCTCCTATGAGATAACCCAGTCCTTCTCAGACCTGGAGGGAAGACCCAGAGGAGGGGTCCAATGCTGCCTGGTGGTGGCCCCAGTAATGGAAGTTACAGATCCGAACAATTCTGGACAGGTCATTCGGCATCATAACCCTTTAAATTTTAAGGATATAAAACAACTTAAAGAGGCAACTTTAAATTATGGAGCACAGGCTCCCTTTACACTTTCCTTAATGGAATCTTTTGCGGCTCTTAATTTGACACCTGGCGATTGGCAGCAGCTTTGCAGAGCAGCTCTGTCGGGGGGAGATTATTTGATTTGGAGAGGTGAGTTTCAGGAAAGATGCAGCCAGACAGCCCAAAGGAATGCACAGGCCGGACAGCCCCAGAGAAATGTGGAGATGCTTACCGGGAGTGGTCAATACGCCACCATTCAGCAACAAATGCAATATGACATCGCAGTCTATGCCCAAGTGGCAGCAGCAGCCCAAGGGGCTTGGAAAGCATTGCCTTCCAAGGAAGGAGGGGATCATCTGTCCAAAATCCTTCAAGGACCTTCTGAACCTTTTCAAGACTTCATAGACCGTCTCAGTCAGGTAGCAGAAAGAATATTTGGGGGCATTGGGTCTGCGATGCCAGTCATAAAGCAGATGGCATTTGAAAATGCAAATAAATATTGTAAGGAAGCCCTTCGCCCCTATCGCAATAAAAGTCTAAATGACTATATCCGGATCTGTAGGGACATTGATGGGAACTTCATCCAGGGCCAAGTGTTAGCTGCTGCTATTCGGCCCCAAGTGGGGAAAGAAAGACCTACCCTGGGAGGGAGAAAAACATGTTTCAGCTGTGGTAGAGAGGGACACTTCCATAGAGAGCGCCCTCAAAATAGTACTACGGGTCTCAAGAGACCTGGTTTATGCCCCCGTTGTCGAAGGGGATATCATTGGGCCAATAACTGCTACTCTAAAACTGACAGGGGGGGGAAATTTCCTCCATGCTAATAATAATCAGGGAAACGGGAGGAGGGCCCTGCCCCAGGGCCCCAAAACCAATGTTTACGGGGCAATGACCCCTGCTCCGGGCAGTGGCAGGACTCATTTTCTCCCCCAGAGCAACCCCTTCATACCATAGACCGTAATAATTTGTCTGTTATGGAGAGACGTTGGAACAAACCCTCCCAGTCCTTGGGATGGGTCAGATGGAAGGATTTGATTACAGGAAAATGGCAGCCACCCACCCCCCTATTAGCTAGGGTCCGAGGGGCTGTTTGTGTTTTCCCTCCAGGAAGTGAGAAGCCCATTTGGGTCCCCGAACGGTGCATCAGGCATGTCGACCCCAATACTACTCCGGATACTAGTAATGCTCACCATGATAAAGATGATCCAACCATTGCTGAACACTCAGGTAAGGGAAATATGGGCGTTGGTGAGGATTCCCCCCCACGTTAATGCCAGTTAGTCATTTCAGCTCCCTGTTCATCAATTTTTATAACACCAATAATACATTGGAAGCGGCTGCTGCCAATGAGATTAAAAAGTCAGAAACTAGACATTCTGAGTTTCCCCCTCCTAAGCCTGATACCAGGGTCAGGAAGTAGGGGAATCCAAGAGATTCCCAGCAGCATATGCCTTTAATCCCAACACACCTTTATGCAAGTCCCAGGACAGCCTCCAAACAATACAGAGAAACCCTGACTCAAAAAAAAAAATTGGTAACAGTAAAGAGGTACTGGTATTAATTAAAAAAAAAAAAAAGAAAAAGAAAAAGACAAAGGTATATGGAATGAAAAATTTTGTTTACATTTAAGTTCTATTTTGTGAGTCATCTCTAAAATCTTTTGGCTAAAAGCCTGGCCTCTCCACCTTGCATCTACAGAATTACAAGGAGTATGTACGGCTGTACCCCATGACTATAGCTCAAATGGAGGAATGATAAAGAACATACAGGACTTTTAACCCTTTTAGCTCAAGGATTGGCTGGAGTTGTTCTTTTACATAGATTTCAATTAAGGGAGCTTCATTGCAACAGACTAATCATGACCTAGGGAAAAAGGATGACTAAAAGATGCATATATGTTCTGAATGTATGGTGTGGCCACACCGGTATGTATGAAATGTGATTGTGAATGCGTGAGTGTGAACTGCTTATATGATTAAAAGGATACTTAAATCCCTTCAAAAATAGTTAAGAAGCTACCTAGATTGCTTTAAATATAGCCAAAAGGAACATCCAGTCAGTCTGTTAATGTTTTAACAGAAAAATTTAAGATGCAAATGAGGCCTTGTCAGCTAGTGAGAGCTCTGCAGGTTAGATTAGGAAAGACTGCTCACAGACTTCAAATAATTTTCAAAAGTTATTTGGACACAGTATAGTTTACAATCTTTGAGTGATTTTCAGAAGTTTTTGGGAAATATTTAATGGATATGTCCTTTTTAATGGGCATCTACAAATAATCTAAGTAGTAATCCCAATTTACCTAGATAATTAACCAAGGAGGGTAGACAAATCCTTCTACTGTTATGGTCCAGCTTCAACAGTTCAAAAAAGAAAAAAAATTTTTAGAAAATAAAAAAGGGGGAATAATGCCCCCAGTCCCCACATGACTCATCAAATAATACACTCCTCATTTAAAAATTTTATAATGTGAATGCCAGTGAGCTTCAGACAGATTCTGGCATGATGGAACTTGAGCAACCATTGCTCAGGTCAAATGGAGACATCCATGCACTAGACAGTGGAGAAGACCCTAATTTGGGGTCGAGGGCATGTTTGTGTTTTCTTGTAGGAAAGAAAAGAATAAAGCTTCGGCAGCTGTCAGACCAATTAGTGAGATGCATGGAGCAGAGAAAAACTGGACCTGAGACCATGGGAGCCTACCGAAGCCAGTTTGAGTGAGATTTCCTAAATCAGTGTTCTTGACCCTTGATGTCATCGAATCTAGAGCCCAAGAAAGAAAGAAAACAGTCGGTTCGAGATTTCCAGTTTCTCAACAGACCTGCTGCATTAACCTTCCGGACCCGTGAGTTTTCATCCCGAAGCCAACAGAGAACTGGAAAGACTAACTGTCTGCCCTTGACACACCTTGAAACAACAGAATTCATTTTGCCAGTTTTCCCTTTAGGGGAAAAAAGGACCCATTTGAAATATTTGGACATTGGTATGGACTATGAGTGGCAAAAGCCTCTTTTCAGTATTTGAACAGGACATGGTCACTTGAAATATCAGACTTGATGGTTCCTGTTTCTGGAATCACGACTAGGCCAGTGTATTTTTCTGGAGAAATGCAACTTGTCCTAATGCGACAACTATTGTTCATATTTTTCGTAATGCTACATGTGTAACATCAATGATTGTACCTAATGTATCTGTGCAAGTGCACTTTCTAAATGCTTTCCTGAGCAGATCTTGGAATGATTGTAAACTTTATCAAATTGTAAATGTAAATCACATGCAGGTTACCCTTGCAACAAACGAAGGCTGGTAGAATGTTATGGCCCAGATCTGGTGATGGGTATGGTGATGGAGAGGCGCTATGTCAGTGGGGGTCCTGGAAATGGTGGCAGTGGCAGTAGGCATTCTGGCTTTATGCCGAGCTCAAACATGCCTTGTTCCAGAGACAAGAGATCCGTAACCAAGTATTGCTTAGCTTAGCCCATGGCAATCCCGATAGCCATGAAGGTTGGTTACAGATGATTTAAGGTTGGGGTATCTCCGATGACGGGCAACCTGTGGGGAAGACCCCTCCCACCTAAAACAGGGGTTCAAGGTCCCCCAAAGACGGGAAAGGGAGGGTGACCCTACTTGACCTAAGCCAGGAGTGCCTCATTTGAAAATAAAAAGGGGTGAATTGTGGGAACACCAGACCTTGAGCAGAGACCCACTTCCCCTTCTGCCTGGGAGTAGGCAGCTGTAAGACAATGTTTAGTAAAAACATGTTTACTAAAAACGATACAATAAGTTCCTGGGAAAGGCCTTCCCACGGAAACCGCCCTGACCTCGACCTTGTCCAAAGACTAACCGCACCTTCAAAAACCCACACACATCCACCTCTGGGTCAGAGCAGAACCAGCCAGGGTAGAGGAGAGAGCAGAAGCTTCTCTGGTGGGAGCTTTTCTTAGGAAGTTTTTCGTGAACCTTTTTGGAGCCTGTTTAAAGTTTTCTTTATATCATTGAACGAGTCTCTGTGTTTTCAATACCCGACACCCTCCGCACGTTCTCGGACACAGGCCGCGCAGCAGACGTGACAGCTAAAATCAAAAACACCAACAGTTTATGCTGGAAAGGATATGGAGAAAGGGGAATACTCCTCCACTGCTGGTGGGGGTGCAAACTTGTACAGCCACTTTGAAAATCAGTATGGTGGTTTCTCACGGAAATGGGAATCATTCCTCTTAGGCATATGTCCAAAGGGTACGCATTCATACAACAAGGACATCTGTTCAACTATGTTCATAGGAGCATTATTTGTAATATCCAGAACCTGGAAGCAACTTAGATGTCCCTCAACTGAAAATGTACATTGTAGAACATTTACACAATTGAGTACTACTGCTCAGTGGAAAAAATTCACAGGCAAATGGATGGAACTAGAAGAAACCATCCTGAGTGAGGTAACCCAGTCACAAAAAGACAAGCATGGTATGTACTCACTCATATATGGATATTAGACATAGGGCAAAGGATCACCAGTCTTCAATCCACACCTCCAGAGAAGCTAGGAAACAAGGAGGATGGTAAGAGAGACATACATGGTCCCCTGAAGAAGGGAAGAGGGACAAGATCTCCTGGGCAAATTGGGAGCATGAGGGGAGAGGAGGGGAGTGAGAGTTAGGAGAAAGAGAAGGAAAAAGATGAAGGGGAGGAGAACATGAGGGATCAGGAAGACTGAGACAGGGTAAGAATAGAAGAAAGCAAGAAAAGAGACACTTTAATAGAGGGAGCCATTATAGGCTAAAAAGAAATCTGGCACTGAGAAATGTCCAGAGAGCCACATGGATGACCCCAACTAAGAATCTGAGAAATAGTGTAGAAGCTACCTTAAATGTTCTTCCCCTACAATGAGAAGGATGCCTGCCTTAAATGTCATCCTAGAGCCTTCATCCAGTAGCTGATGGAAGCAGAAACAGATACCCACAGCTAAGCACTGAGCCGAACTCTGGGAATCCAGTTGTAGAGAGGCAGGAGAGATGAGCAAAGGGATCAAGATCATGCTGGGGAAACCCACAGAAACAGCTGACCTGACCGAGTAGGAGCACAAGGACCTCAGTCAAAAAGCTGGGGACCCAGCGTTGGACCAAACCATGTTTTCTAATATGGGTGTCAGTTAGGAGGCCTGGGCAGTCTATGGGACCTCTGGCAGTGGAACTGGTATTTATCCCAGGTGCACAAATGTACTTTGGGAGTCCATTCCCCATGGAGGGGAGCAGGGGTGTCAGTGGGGGCATGGGAGGATAAGTGGGAGAGGGAACTGGGATTGATGTGTAAAATAAGATTGTTTCTAAGCTAAATTAAAAGAAGAAGAAAAGAAAGAAGAAGGAGGACAGTAATAGGATTTTATTGAGGCCATTTGATCATTGGTTATACAATTTGGTTACTTTTACCTTTTATATTTATGTTAGATTATTTCTTCATAGTACTACTGAATCAGTTTCAAAATATTTGTAGTCATTTCCTTTATTGGGTGTAAACAACATATATTCTCAAGTTTGAAATTAGGTAAATGTTTATAGCTATAGATACTTAATGATGTATATATGTACTATAAGCAAAATGATGAACATGTTTGTTATCTAAAATTCTCTTCTCCGCACTGGGTAACCCTCCTCTGTGTCTTCTTATAGTAGTAAGCCAATGATTGATTGATTTTTGTCACTAGAGATTAATTCGTATTTCCTAGAGTTTTATGCTAATGAAATCATGTGCTACCCTTGTATTCAAATATCTGCATAATATATGCTTATTTTAAGAACCCAACCATGTTGAAATAATCAGTATTTATTGCTGAGGATGGGCATGGGGAATCATACTTTCTATGTAGGCTTTAAGAGGCTGAGACATGAGGTTTTCATGAGTTGTAGGCCAACCTGAACTATATAATGAGTGAGTTTGAAGCCAGCTTGAACTACAAAGTAAGGCTCTGCATTTTTGAAGGTATTTCATTGCTGGCAAATCCTTCATTATATGAATATGCTAATTTGCTTATTAACTCACCTCTTTGGCTTTTGGTTATTCCAACTTGAGTCATCACAAACAGTGACAGTTATTCAATTTATGCTGGCTGAAAAAAAAAAGAGAGACCAAAGTACCACAACCCCTTTTGAGGTCATGCTCTTGATGATCTAAAATCTGTCATAATGTCCCACTCACTAAGTTTTTCTAACAACAGTACTAACCTTAATACCAAGCCTGTAACCCTATGCCTTTGGGGAACATTCCAGACTCAAACTATAACAGCCACATATGTGAGGGTTTATTTCTTGATATTTTTGTAAAGATTGGTTTGTATGTGTGTGTGTCCACACCATTATCCCACTGTCTTTATTACTGTGGATTTATTATTGGTCTGTGAACGTTTGATAAGCTGTTTTGAATTTTTTTATTCCTTTGCCAATTTATGAAAAGAAACAAGTGAAACTTTCAATAAGATTATGTTAAATCCATTTGAATCTTTTCATCCATGAGCATGGCTCTCCATTTTTATAATGGTTCTTCCCATTCCCCACCTGATGCTTTATGGATGTCTCCTGAAATATTTCCATTTAAGTTTTCAGTTGTTTGTTAGTACTAAGGTGCATAATTGTTTGTTGCTTACTGCTCTTGAAGCTTAAGGTGAGATGTTAGCTCTGCCCATTCAATAGCACAGCCAGAAAACGATGATGTCATGAACACACATATCTTTGTTAGGTTCCTGAAAAAAAGAGAAACACTCAGTTTCTACCAATAACTATGTTACAATCTGTGGTATTTTATAAATGCCCTTGTCAATTTGAGGAGCTCCATTTCTTGTTTTCTGGGAATTTGTATCCATTATGGGTGTTAGGTTTTATACAATTTTCCATTTCTATGAAGATAGGCTTGTAGTTTCTATTTTGTCCTATGAACGTGGTCACTTATAATGAATGATCATTTAAAATATTAAACATATCCATTTATGACAAAAAGTGTGTTTGTGTGGTGAGTACACTTGTGAATGGACCTATTCATGCACCTTCTGAAGCCTGAGGTCAATGTCACGTGTCTTCCTCTGTGCTTCTGTATCTTATTTTTCACAGAGTCTCCTAATGAAACTTGAGTTCTCCAATTGGATGGAGTCTGTGACACGCAAGACCTTGGGATCTTCCTGGCTCTGGCTCCCAGCTGAGAGCACAAGTGCACACTATAAAGCAGGAAATACGCATTATTGCACAGCTTTACTGACTCAGCCTTCACCCCTGCCTTCTACACTTTCTACTTCACCGTCTATTCATAATGTTGACTCCATTTCTTCTATTTTTCCGTCTTTGATAATGGACATTGAGAGTGAGAAGGGTTAGTCTATTTTTCTTTCTGTATCTTGGCTAGTGTCTATTACTATGTCTTCAAATTCACCCGTTTTTCTTTCTACAGATTATTATCTGTTGATCCCACATAGTATTTTTTCTCTTAGACATTTTATTTTTCTTATATACAAATTTAAGTCATTTTATCTTTTAAATTTCTACATTGCTAGCACCATTTTATGTAACTCCTTAGTTGTGCTCAACATGGTCATAATATTTTAACAACCCTGTCTCCTAATTCTATAATCTGGGTAATTTCTGACTTGCTTTTGTTTGTTTGTTTGTTTGTTTTTGCTTTAATTCTGGGCTTTCTTGTTTTGTGTTTTTTTGTTTTTGTTGTTTTGAGACAGAGTCTTGCCTTATAGTACAAGCTGTTATGAACTTGACATGTCCCTGCCTCCTTCCCTTGGGCTCCTGGACTACAAGCTTGCACCACTGTGCTCGGCTTTCTGAGTCAATAACTGACTTTGCTCACACTAAAACTGAAATTTCCTGTTTCTGTGTATGCCTAGATGTATTTATGGATGAAAAACATAATTTTTTGTCTTGGATGTTTTATGTTTTTGTTTTCCTTTAAATAAGTATAACATTGTTCTAGATGAAGTAGAATTGCTAGGAAATTACATGCTACTTTTATACTTGGTTTTACCTTTTTAGGCAAGACCAGAACAATCTCTCATCTCAGTCAAGAGTCAGTCATTTTATCTTTTACATTTCTACATCTATAGAAATGTAGAACTGTAACCATGGGCCACACACAGATCACAAACTATTTACTCATATTGCCCAAGAACTAAGTATGGCTTTTACTTTTTAGGAGGGGCCTATGCATTGGCAGGTGGAGAGGGGGGTTGGGGAGGAAGATGAAGAGAAACAGCCAAAGCCATATATAGTCACATATGAAAGTCTAAAACGTTTATCACCTGGACCTTTGAGCAGAAAGCTTGTTGTCCTTGACTCAGGACATCTCCCCGTGATCAAGGAAAGGCCCTGGTGTTTACTCAGTGCCCCTGAAGAACTGCAAGGCTGTCTGTGCCCTGCTCAGTTGGTTTTCTTTGAGCCTTTTAAATAGCCTTTTCCTGACCTTGGCTACTCCTCACACCCGTGTTCTGTTGGAACTCAGTTTAAAGGGAGGAAGCCATGGCACACTTCTGACTCTGGGTTGCTGTTCAGTTCACTCCGGTTTCTAACTCTAACCTTTTCAGTCGTCTCTGACTCTCAGCATAGAGAGGATCCTGGACGCCCTCTCCCAGAGCCTAGGAAGTCTCTCTACACAGAAAACTTGGTAACCAGAATGTTCTTTTCACTGTCTCCAAGGAGTGAGTGTTGCACGCTTCCTTGGGTCCACTATCAGAAAGCCACTGTTTCATATTTATCTTGTTAATCCATTCCATTGGGTTTTCAGCTGTCCTTAGTTAAAGGACACTAAGAAGTAGTGAGGGAAAATTTAAAGAAGAGAAAAAAAACATAATCACCAGTTTATTCTTCGTGACTGCTTTTGTCTGTGTATCATTTTCTCCTTACTCTGTATTAAAAACACAGAAATTTGTTGATTTCATATAAGCAATAACTTTTATTTGTAAAGTCCAATTTTAAATTTTGTCGTATAATTAGCCTCATTCTCTCTGAATTCTTTTGTTGATATTCATGAAGTTTGAATTAAAAGTCATGTATTCTGGGATTAATTAATGGTTTAGCTCAAGGGTTTGTGCCTACCATTCACAAGGTTTTGATCTTCAACGTGGCATAAAAAAGTAAAAGGACAAGAAGAAAGAAAGAAAATGTATGTTCCAGCAAAATACAATTTTGATTGTTTAATGTTTTTTGAAATTTTTAATGAAGGTTATGATAGGGAAAAAAGGTTTGAAAACACTTTCGGCAGAAATACTAGTAGTATTGTTAAAACCTAAAATATTTTCAAAGATGCAAAGGAGCAAAGTCTGAGTTAGAGTTTAAGAGTTTGCCTCATGGTCAAGAAACTAAATGTAAACGCTAAATGGAAGATTACAGCAGCTCATTATCTTTCAGATAAAGATATTCCTAGCTCTGTTTCTTGAGTTAGAGGATTAAGTTAGTGCCAGTTTGGGCCACCCCCATATCATCACAGAATTATATAAAATGTAGTGTATTAATCGCCTGTGCCAGCTAGGAGGCCTGGGCACTCTATTGGACCTTAAACAGTGGAGCCAGTGCTTATCCCTAGTGCCAAATGGACTTTGGGAGCCCATTCCCTATGGAGGGATACTATTGCAGCCCAGTTACATGGAAGAAGGTCTAGGCCCTCCCCCAAATGATGTGACAGACTTTGGTGATCCCCTGTGGAAGACCTCACTATCCTTAGGGAGTGGGTAGGGGTGAGTTGGGGAGTTGGTGGGGGGCATGGGAGAATGGGAGGGTGAGGGAATGGGGGGGTTAATATGTAAAATAAGATTGTTTCTAAAATGAAAAAAAAACAGAAATTATGAGAATATCCTTGGTTCTCTACAGAACTTCCTCCTGTTGACCTCTGTATCGGTTGCTTTTCCTCATCACTATGACCAAAAGCCAGACAGGAAAACCTTACGGGAAGAAAGATTTAGTTTATCTCTTGCTGCAGAGGTGTCATTCCATGATGGAATGACATAGTTCACAACATGACAGACCAGAAAAAAGGAGGGGACACGGGAAAGTGCCAGGGCAGACCACAACCATCCACACGGCTTCAGTGACTTTATCCTTCCGAAGGACCCACCAACCACTTTAACCACCTGACAGTAGAGCTATACTAACCATCCCATCAAGTGTGGATCCACGGAAAACCCAAATCCTTGTATTCTAGGCACCAGTGGACACACCAAGAAATGCACCTCACTAACAAGGCAATTCTCAGCCCAGTCAAGCTGGCAACCAAAATTAACTATCACAACTCTTTATCCCAATACTCTTGCTATTTCATTCAAACTAGACCTAAGTCAGTAATTTTTTCTTTTTGGCAGCATTAGCATTTGTCCATACTCTAAATGTTCTCTGTATCCACCCACAATGAAACTAACAGCATGAAGTTACATCCAGAGGTTGATTTACAGTATCAATAAATGTGCTATCTCTGGGGAACCCCTGGCTACAAAATCATTAACTAATTAAGTTAAAGGGTAAAAGCACAAAAGACTTCCTTATTTGGGTCACAGTAAATCCAATAGTGAAGAGAACAATAGCAATGCATTAAATATTTCACCAGAAAAAAAATTCTTAGGCCCCTGGCTGTGCAATTAAATATCTTCAGACCTGTGTTTCTTTACTATAAAATATTTATTTCCAAAAGCAACTCATCAAAATGTAAATAATTAAAATTCCACATGAAAGATTTATTTTAAAAGTTTCATTGCTTATCAGGTAAAAAGGCATTTCTCCTGATAAAAAGATCTAAAAGACATGTTTTTTAAAATGTTAGTTAAGAAACAAAACCAAATCTTTTAAGTATACCTATCAATTTGTGTATATTGAAATCTCTGGTCATTAAGTATGTGTGCAAAAAAGCTCTGTTCATGACTCAACATATCATAAGATCTTACAGAGACACGATGTATTATTTTAATAAAAATCATAAACATAGTTTTCATGAGAAAATCCATAAGAATCTAATCACATATTCACAACTGAGAGACGAAACATGAAGCAAACTAATACATTTAAACTGTAGACTCAGAATCATAATTCATTTAAAACTTAATGTACATGGAGTCAATTCCTTGGGAAGCTTTGCTTTAAAAGAGCTGTTATGTTCTGACAAAGCCGACCAGCGCAGAGCTAGGATGGCTACAGCATTATTGTGAGCATAGTACAGACTTGCATTTGCTCACACTACCACAAGCCAAGAAAAATCTTTTCAATATAGATCAAGATGATTAGTAGCCTACTTGCTGCAAGCTGCCAAACAGAACTTTCTGTCATTTTTTAGTTCTCAGAATATTTTAGTGATGTTAGTGAAGAAAGTTTTTGAAAAGTAAACACAACACAAATTTCAGAGTCATTTATGCTGTGTCATTTATAGCCCATAAAAATAAAAAGTCCTCAGAATAAATTTGTCAGATGTGATAAAATAACCCAGCAAAATAGTTCCTCATCAGCATAACTACTAACAGTTACCTAGAACACCTGTATTTTCAGGAAATATTCTTTGAAAAGTATGTGTGCATTTCTGGGGTCAAACACAGGTATTTGATTTACCAGTGTCACGACCACCTCGACCAGCAAGGAAGACGTGACTCAGGAATCCTTCTCACAAGCAGTTTATTCAGGACCTTGAACAAATCTTCTGACCCCAGGGAGTGCCCGCCCACAGCTTAAAAAGGCCCTTGGGCGGCCAACCCCGGTAAGCCATGTGGCAACAGCAGATAGGTCCACATACGAGGAAGCAAGCCTTGACCAAATAAGGAGTTGTTTATCACAGAGAGCACTTGCTATCGGGCTAGCAGAGGCGGAAGCCAGCACCATCTTAAGGGTGCGGCATTTCGCAGCTCTCTACAGTTCCCCCTTTTTTGTTTAAAATGCAACAGGCAAGAGTAGAGGTCTGATGTCTGACATAGACAGGGACATTGTACTGATTTTTGTTTGGTGTCATCCACCCAACAAACATCAGACCCGTCCGATACCCTTTTTTCCAGAGGCGGCACTCTTGGGTACCAACCCGCATGCAATCAGACATGCTCTTCTCTGGGTCATTATTAGCTGACTCAGAGTGCAGTGCTCTGCCTTGCATCCTGAGCGTATTTAATTAGTTTTGAAGGTGGCTAACCATGCCTGTGGGGGACTGTCCTGCTTCAATAGTGGTAAAGGCCTGAATGATCATGGCTGCATTGTGTCTTTTTGTGTGACTCTAATCTTACATAGAAACCACAAGCAAACCAGGGAGACCAACACCAAGAGACCTGTTAATGCTCCTATACCCGCCCACTCCTTAAGATGGTTCATTGTAGAAGTCAGCCAGAACGATAATCCCGATGCAAAGGAAAGGTCCACTCTGGTGGAATTCACATGGACCACTGCCAGCCTCAACTCCTTCAAAGTATCTTCAAATTTAAGTGACCAATTCTGTAAAAGAAAACTGGACAAATACTTGGACAAATTTGTAGCTTTTGTAAAATTGGCATACTGAACAGGAACACATATAATCCTTGCATTTTCCACTCGCAGCCTCCAGGTGCCAAGATTGCCACTCACTTCTCCTTAATTTGGCAGTGATTTTCCAAGCCTTAATGGCTATCTGATCCACCTGTTCAAACACCTGTCCTGGATATCCTGTCTGCATGTTTGCAAATCTACCTTTTCATTGCTGGAAAGGGGCACTGTTCATACCATGGGGATCATGACAATAGTTTGGAGTTCCTCCTCATTCTCCTCGTCCTCCTCGGAGTCCATAGACTCTGAGTCTTCTAGAGCTGAGTACATCTTTCTTTTCTGTTTTCCTCCCTTTTCACCGTTTGTCTGCTCTGATCTCTCCTCTTGTAATTGTTCTAAAGCATTTCTCCCCTTTTTAACTGCTTCACTACATTTCTGATCCTCAAGGGAACTTTTTACTAGTCTCCGAACACCACCTCTGAGCGTTTGAAATAATTCAGCAGCATTTATCATCAAGTGTACTTTAGCAGTTGTTCCTTCGTGAACAATCAAAAAAATTGAAAAACACAATAGTATACAGTATCCAGAATTTTTGTGTATTTTCCATATTGTTCCTCAGTCCCATGTAAAATCAAGATCTCTCCCTAACTTTCAAAAATCTTAAATTCTTAGAACGAAGCAGCTCATTCAGAGCCAAAAAATTGGGTGCAACTGAGAAGCGCCCATAGCCAAACTAACAATGTTTTTACTTTCCGGTTGCTGCTAGCCAAACTAACAATGTTTCTTTTAAGCTTCTAATGTTTCTTTTTAGCTTTTACTTTGGGTTCCCTGCTAGCCAAGCTAACAATGTTTTTAACTTTTGGTTCGCTGCTCCACGAACCATTTGTCCTGCTCTCTCTTTACCTACAGAGAGGAGTAAACCAACTGCACTTGTCCCAGTCCTTTTTTTGCCCCGCTCTTGTCGTGGTCCCTTTTTTAGTCTAAGATTTTTTGATCGCAGCAACTCGTTGAGTGCCAGAAAAATTGGGCAGGATGTGGAATTACCCATGTTTTAATAACAAACAGTGAAAAGAAAACCCAAAAAATAAAATTGAATACCACCCAAAGGGCCAAGAAAAAAATAATAATACCCTTTGTTTCACTTTTACTCCGTCCGCTTTGACGCGGCTCTACTACTTTCCTTTTTGTCCCGTCCGCTTTGACGCGGCTCTGCTGCTTTGCTTTCCCGTCCGCTTTGACGCGGCTCTGCTGACCGTTCTCCCCTTCTCTACGGGTGAGAACAATAATCCCGCTCTTTTCGCGGATCCCCGCCTTACCTGGGGACTTACCGGTGCACCCCCTGACCGCTGTGAGTTCTGAATTCCTTTCTTCGTACGAGCGTCCCCGTACGGGCCACCAATTGTCACGACCACCTCGACCAGCAAGGAAGACGTGACTCAGGAATCCTTCTCACAAGCAGTTTATTCAGGACCTTGAACAAATCTTCTGACCCCAGGGAGTGCCCGCCCACAGCTTAAAAAGGCCCTTGGGCGGCCAACCCCGGTAAGCCATGTGGCAACAGCAGATAGGTCCACATACGAGGAAGCAAGCCTTGACCAAATAAGGAGTTGTTTATCACAGAGAGCACTTGCTATCGGGCTAGCAGAGGCGGAAGCCAGCACCATCTTAAGGGTGCGGCATTTCGCAGCTCTCTACATACCAGTTCTGCCTATTTGTTGGTGATTTGACAGTTACAGAGGCCTGTTTCAAATATAATGAAAAAATTAGGGGAGCTCTTTGGAAAGATTCACTTGGCAGTAATTTTGCATATTATTTCTTCCAACTGTCTTCCTAAAGACTCTTAGTCATAATCCTGAATCATCATAAGAGGTACGTAGACTAGTTGGTGCCTGGTACTGAAAGAAGTGCTGGGTGACTACAATTTCCTTCCATACTCTACCTAACTTTACACTTCCCTGTCCTAGGCCTTACTGTGCTTCCCCTGCGGTAATTCCTGACTCTGAGCCTCACCACAAAGGATTAAGCTACAGTGTCTGTGGCTAAGCGCCTCCTGAGCAGCTCTGTTTTTACATCTGCATAGTACATTGTCAAATCTGGGTGTGTTAGAATCGGGGGCTTTGATTGATGACAATAGAAGAAAAAGATACCCTTTCTTCAGGATTAGAATTCCATCCTCAGCGCTCCCTCTCCTGGGTGAGCTCATGTTCTCCTGTACTCTTTACTGTCTCTCACATAATCTTGTCAAGATGCCTGTTTCAAGTCCTTCATCGCCATTATCCCTAGGACCCAATGAGCCATCTGGTCCTATGAATCCTAACTGCCTCTCTGTTTTCTCATGGCCTCTGCCATGGGATCCTGTTGACCTCCTGAAAACACGAGCCAGAGCAGCATTTTCTAAGTTACAAATGAAGGTCTGGGGAGTAGCTCAGCTGACAGCACTTGCTTAGTATACACAAGGCTTTCAGTTCAATCCCCAGCACCATGTAAAACAGGCATGATGGTGAATGCCAGTAATTCTAGCATTTAGGAGGTAGAGGCAAGAGGAGCAGAAGTCCAATTATGGCTACATAACTTAAGGCCAGCCTGAGCTATATGAGACTTTGTCTGATACACACACACACACACACACACACACACACACAGGGGTGGGGTGAGAATGAAGTAAATTTCAAATAAAACTCTTTTACTTCTTATGTAAATATTCTGAAGCCTTCCTATCAAAGTTCGGCCATCTACATACCTGTCTTTTTATCTCATCTGCATTTAGGTCTACCTTTGGATATCTACCAGTGTCCAGACTGTGCCATGATCTCTCACAGGCGTACATGGTTCCTCTGCTTGGAATGATCTTTCTTCTACTTTGGTTCTAGATTTCAGCTTAAGGGTCGTATTCCAGGTCAGACTCTTTCTGACACTGCCAGTTTTGGTTATTAAGTCTCTACAGTCCAAAATTCTTTAAAGCAAACTTGATTATGTCGTTTATCAACTCAGCACAATAGTTCACATGTTTGTTCCAATTACATGGGCCTGCTAGACGATGCAACTGTACTGTTTGTCTATTTCTAGGACCTACACAGCGTTGTAACCCCCTCAAGGGTCTCATTCATCACTGAAGAGTTCTTACTTTTAGTTTTTTGTTTTGCTTTATTTTTTCTTCAGTAGCAATAAGAAAAAAGTTAGAATGCTAAGAAATACTATTTTAACTATGGAAAGATGTGTTACATTTGTTTATGCTGCAGAATATTGCTTTAACTGTATAAAATGTGTTACATTTGTTGAGACTACATTTCTTTATTGATGAAAAGATGTGTTGCATTTGTTTCACTTTGCCTGCCTAAGGCACCTGATTGGTCTAATAAAGAGCTGAACAGACAATAGCTAGGCAGAGAAAGGATAGGCAAGGCAGAGAAAAAAATAGGAGGAGAAATCTAGGACTGAGAAGAGGAACAAGAAAAAAATAAAGAGGAAAGAATGAGGGAGATAACGGGGGCCAGAAGCTAGGCATCTGCCAGCCAAACACAAGAAGCAGTGAAAATAAGATATCAGGAAAGGAAGAAAGAAAGAAAGAAAGAAAGAAAGAAAGAAAGAAAGGGACACAGGAAAGACATCAGCCCTTCCAGGCCCCAAACTCCGATGAGCCCAGCTTCAGGTGAGATTGGGTCTCTGGGAGTGGGGGGGACACTCCCCATCCCCTGCCCAACACCCATCCCCTCGAGCTTCCAGGGGCCGCTCCTGGCATCCAGAAGACCTGCCCACGCAGGAAAGACATCAGCCCTTCCAGGCCCCAAACTCCGGCAAACCCAGCTTCAGCCTAAGCTTCAGTGTCAGCATCCCCAGGTTCAGCTTCAGGAAGGAAGGAGACCAGTGGAGACAGAAAGACCCCACCAGCACCCACTGGAAGAAGAGATGGGAAGAAGACAGAATAAGAGCTCACTCAGCAATAAAGAAAGACCAACATGACTCCGCCAGAATCTAGGGAACCAACACCACCAAGACCTGAAAAGCACTACATAGACGAAGCAGAGGAAACAGACCTTAAAAATTATTTTATGAAGATGATAGAGACCCTCAAAGAAGATACGAGGAAATCCCTTAAAGAAATAGAAGAAAAAACAAACAAACAAAATCCATGAAATGGGGGAAAAACTTCAAGAAATAAACAAATCTCTCAAAGAATCTAAAGAGCACCAGGAAAAAACAACCAACCAAATGAAGGAAACAACTCAAACAGTTGAAGGATTGAAAGCTGAAATAGAAACGATAAAGAAAACACAGAACAAGGGGATGCTGGAAATAGAAAAGCTGGGTTAATGATCAGGAACTACAGATGCAAGTATCACCAATAGAATACAAGAGATAGAAGAGAGAATCTCAGGTGTTGAAGACTCATCGGAGGATATACAGTCGTCAACCAAAGAAAACCTCAAAACCAACAAATCCTTAACACAAAATATCCAGGAAATATGGGACACCGTGAAGAAGCCAAACCTGAGAATAATAGATATAGAAGAAGGTGAAGAAATACAACTCAAAGGTACAGAAAACATATTCGACAAAATCATCGAAGAAAACTTCCCTAACCTAAAGAAAGATATGCGTATGAAAATACAAGAATCTTACAGAACACCAAATAGGCAGGACCAGAAAAAGAAGTCACCTCACCATATAATAATCAAAACATCAAACCTACAGAATAAAGAGAAAATATTAAGAGCAGCTAAAGAAAAAGGCCAAGTAACATACAAAGGCAGACCTATCCGAATTACACCTGACTTCTCAATGGAAACGATGAAAGCCAGAAGATCCTGGATAGATGCCCTACAAACACTAAGGGAACAAGGATGCCAGCCCAGACTACTATATCCAGCAAAGCTCTCAATTACCATAGATGGAGAAAACAAAATTTTCCATGACAAAGCCAGATTCAAACAATATGTATCCATGAATCCAGCTCAACAGAAAGTGCTAGAAGGAAAACCTAGATCCAAGGAAAATAACTACACTCACAAAGACACAGGCAATATATAATCCCACTTAACAAAACACCAAAAGAAAAAGGGAGGAGGAACTACATAAAATAACTTCACTAACAATAAATCAAGCACAAACAAGGACCATCAATCAATGGTCATTAATAACCCTCAATGTCAACGGCCTCAACTTGCCTATAAAAAGACACAGACTAGCAGAATGGATATGAAGACAGAACCCTTCCTTCTGCTGCATACAAGAAACACATCTCAACATCAAAGACAGATGTTATCTCAGAGAAAAGGGTTGGGAAAAGATCTTCCAATCAAACGGTCCCAAGAAACAAGCAGGTATAGCAATCCTAATATCTAACAAACTAGACTTCAAATTAAAATCGATCAAAAGAGATGAAGAAGGACACTTCACACTCATCAAAGGAAAAGTCCATCAAGATGAAGTCTCAACTTTAAACATCTATGCCCCAAATACAAAGGCACCTACATTCGTGAAAGAAACATTACTAAAGCTCAAATTACACATAAAATCTCACACACTAATAGGAGGAGACTTCAACACTCCGCTCTCACCACTAGACAGGACCTCCAGACAGAAACTTAACAAAGAAACAAAAGAACTAATAAAAGTGATGACCCAACTGGGTTTAACAGACATCTATAGAACATTCCACCCAAACACAAAGGGATATACCTTCTTCTCGGTGCCACATGGAACCTTCTCTAAAATTGACCACATAATAGAAAACATAGCAAATCTCCACAGATACAAAAAAATTGGAATAACCCCCTGTATCTTATCAGACAACCATGCATTAAAATTAGAATTCAACAATAACACAAATCACAGAAACCCTACAAACTCATGGAAATTGGACAATGCACAATTGCACCATTCCTGGGTAAAGGAAGAAATAAAAAATAGAAATTAAAGACTTCCTGGAATTCAGTGACAATGAAGACACAACATAAGCAAACTTATGGGACACTTTGAAAGCAGTGCTGAGAGGAAAGTTCATAGCACTAAGTGTCCACATGAAGAAACTGGAGATCAGTCATACTAGAGAATTAATAGCACAGCTGAATGTTCTAGAACAAAAAGAAGCAAACTCCCCCAGGAGGAGCAGATGCCAGGAAATAATCAAATTGAGGTCTGAAATCAATCAAGCAGAAACCAGGAAAACACTGAGAAGAATCAATGAAACAAAGAGTTGTTTCTTTGAAAAAATCAACAAAATAGGCAAACCTCTGTCCAAACTAACCAAAAGACAGTGAGAGAGTATGCTAATTAACAAAATCAGAAATGAAAAAGGGGACATAACAACAGACTCTGAGGAAATCCAGAGAATCATCAGGGCATACTTGGAAAATCTGTCCTCCACAAAATTCAAAAATTTAAAGGAAATGGACAATTTCCTGGATAGATATCACTTGCCAAAA
Source organism: Mesocricetus auratus (assembly GCF_017639785.1). Taxonomy (NCBI): domain Eukaryota; kingdom Metazoa; phylum Chordata; class Mammalia; order Rodentia; family Cricetidae; genus Mesocricetus; species Mesocricetus auratus. The sequence goes on along the minus strand of NW_024429218.1, from coordinate 2,484,686 downwards.
CTAAATCAAGAGCAGATAAACAATCTAAGCAGACCTATAACTCCTAATGAAATAGAAGCAGTCATCAAAAGTCTCCCAAACAAAAAAAGCCAAGTCCAGATGGCTTCAGTGCAGAATTCTACCAGAAATTCAAAGAAGAGCTAATTCCAATACTCCTCAAAGTATTCCATACAATAGAAGCAGGAGGCTCACTGCCAAACTCTTTTTACAAGGATACAATTACCTTGATACCCAAGCCACACAAAGACACAGCTAAGAAAGAGAACTATAGAACAATTTCCCTCATGAACATCGATGCAAAAATCGTCAATAAAATACTCGCAAACTGGATTCAAGAACACATCAGAAAAATCATCCACCATGATCAAGTAGGCTTCATCTCAGGAATGCAGGGATGGTTCAACATTAGAAAATCTATCAATGCAATCCACCATATAAACAAACTGCGAAAGAAAAGCCACATGATCATCTCACTAGATGCTGAAAAAGCCTTTGACAAAATCCAGCACCCCTTCATGATAAAGGTCCTAGAGAGATCAGGGATAACAGGAACATACCTGAATATAATAAAAGCAATATACAGTAAACCAACAGCTAACATCAAACTAAAAAAAGAAATTAAAGACTTCCTAGAATTCAGTGAGAATGAAGACACAACATACCCAAACCTATGGGACACTTTGAAAGCAGTGCTACGTGGGAAGTTCATAGCACTAAGAGCCCACATGAAGAAACTAGAGAATGGTTATACTAGAGAATTAACAGCACAGCTGAGAGCTCTAGAACACAAAGAAGCAAACTCCCCCAGGAGGAGTAGACGCCAGGAAATAATCAAATTGAGGGCTGAAATCAATAAAGTAGAAACTAGGAAAACAATACAAAGAATCAATGCAACAAAGAGTTGGTTCTTTGAGAAAATCAACAAAATAGACAAATCGCTGTCCAAACATACCAAACAACAGAGTGTGAACATGCAAATTAACAAAATGAGAAAAGAAAGGGGAGACACAACAACGGACTCTGAGGAAATTCAAAGAATCATCAGGTCATACTTTGAAAACCTGTACTCCACAAAATATAAAATTTAAAGGAAATGCATGACTTCCTGGATAGCTATCACTTGCAAAATTGAATCAAAAACAGATAAGCAATTTAAATACACCTATAACCCCAATGGAAATAGAAGCAGTCATCAAAAGTCTCCCAACCAAAAAAAGCCCAGATCCAGATGGCCTCAGTGCAGAATTCTACCAGAAATTCAAAGAACAGCTTATACCAATTCTTTTCAAAGTGTTCCACACAATAGAAGCAGAAGGATCTTTGCCAAACTCTTTCTACCAGGCTTCAATAACCTTGATCCCCAAGCCACACAAAGATACAACTAAGAAAGAGAACTTCAGACCAATATCCCTCGTGAACATTGATGCAAAAAATAGTCAATAAAATACTGGCAAATCGGATCCAAGAACACAACAAAACAATCATTCACCACGATCAAGTAGGTTTCATCCCAGGGATACAGGGATGGTTCAACATATGAAAATCCATCAATGTAATCCACCATATAAACAAGCTGAAAAAATCACATGATCATCTCACTAGATGCTGAAAAAGCCTTTGACAAAATCCAACACCCCTTCATGATAAAGGTCTTGGAGAGATCTGGGACAACAGGAACATACCTAAACATATTAAAAGCTATATACAGCAAACCAACAGCCAACATCAAACTAAATGGACAGAAACTCAAAGCAATTCTGCTAAAATCAGGAACAAGACAAGGCTATCCACTCTCTCCATACCTTTTCAATATTGGTATTGGCACAAAAATAGACAGGTAGACCAATGGAATCGAATTGAACACCCTGATATTAACCCATACATGTATGAACATCTTCCTGAACATAACACCAGTAGCACAAACAGTGAGATCAACAATTAATAAATGGGACCTATTGAAACTGAGAAGCTTCTGTAAGGCAAAGGACACAGTCAGCAAGACAAAAAGGCAGCCCACAGAATGGGAAAATATATTCACTAACCCCACATCTGACAGAGGGCTGATCTCCAAAATTTGCAAAGAACTCAAGAAGCAAGTCTCCAAAACACCAAAGGATCCTATTAAAAAGTGGGCTACAGAACTAAATAGAGAATTCTCAATAGAGGAGTCTAAAATGGCTGAGAGGCACTTGAGAAAGTGCTCAACATCTTTAGCTACCAAGGAAATGCAAATCAAAACAACTCTGATATACCATCTTACTCCTGTCAGAATGGCTAAAATAAAAACCACTAATGGCATTTTATGCTGAAGAGGATGTGGAAAAATGGGAACACTCCTCCACTGCTGGTGGGAATGCCAACTTGTACAGCCACTGTGGAGATCAGTATGGAGATTCCTCAGGAAAATGGAAACAAGCCTACCACAAGATCCAGCAATTCCACTCTTAGGCATATACCAAATGATGTATATTTATACAATAAGGACATCTGCTCAACTATGTTCATAGCAGAATTATTTGTAAGAGCCAGAACCTGGAAGCAACCTAGATGCCCCTCAACTGAAGTGTGGATAGAGAAGATATGGTACATTTATGAAATGGAATACTACTCAGCAGAAAAAAATGGAATCTTGAGATTCGCAGGTAAATGGATGGCACTAGAAATAAAACAATCCTGAGTGAGGTAACCCAGTCACAAAAAGACAAACATGGTATGTACTCACTCATATATGGATTTTAGACATGGAGCAGGGATTGCTAGCCTACAATCCCCAGCCAGAAAGTCTGGGGTGCAGGGAGAACCCTAAGAGAGATATGCATGGTAACCCGGAGAAGGGTTATGGGATGAGATCTCCTAATTGGATTGGGGGCAGGGGGGAGATGAGAGAAAGAGAGGGGGAGAAGAAGAAGGGAGAAGAGGACATGGGAGAGCAGGAAGATTGAGCCAGGTCAAGAATAGAGGAGAGAAGAATGAGAGATACTGTAATAGAGGGAGCCATTATAAATTGAGGAGAGATCTGGCACTAATGAGGTCTTCACAGATCTACAAAAATTACACCAACTGGCATTAAGGCTATCTTAAATGCCCTCCCCTGATAATGAGATTCATGACTACCTTATATGCCATCCTTGAACCCTCATCCAGTCACTGACGGAAGCAGAGGCAGACACCCACAGCTAAAAACCAAACTGAACTCCTGGAATCCAGAAATCAAGGAATCAAGACCAGAATGGCAAAACCCACAGAGGCAGCTGACAAGGGGGAACGCATGGACCCCCAACTGATGAATGAGAGACCATCATGGAACTGATGCAGACACCCACCCCAAATCTGGAAGTCAGAGAAGAGGCCTCAGCAACTTATATAAGCTTGGAGAGTAAATCAGTTTTTATTCCTGACATACAAATGGACTCTGGGAGCCCATTCCACATGAAGGGATGCTATCTCAGCCTGGACACATGGGAGAGGACCTAGGCCCTGCCGGGGATTATACGACAGACTCTGAAAATCCCTGGTGGAAGGCCTTACCCACCCTGAGTAGGGGAAGGGAGATGGAGTGGGATGGGGGTTTGGGAGGACTGGGAGGCCGGGGGAGGAGGGGAAGGAAAGGGATCTGAGAGTAATATACATATATATATATATATATGCTAAATTTAAAAAAAGAAAAAATACATATAAAAATTTAGACTCACAAAGATGGGATAGATGATAGAATATTTTATTTAAATTTTGCCAAATGCTAATGTACTAAATATAGTTAACTATAGTTCTTGCTTGATAACTGCTTTGTTATATATAATTTTACTATGTTAAAGTTAAAACCTTCCTTGTCATTTAGACAGAAAAGAGGAGATGACAGGGGATGACATTCTGTGTGCTGTGAACATATGTTTCTCTTATTGGATGATGAATAAAGCTGTTTTAGCCAATGGACAGGCAGGATTTGCCAGGCAGAAAATCCAAACAGAGACAGAGAAAGGTGGTATGTGGCTGCTAAGAAAGCAAGAGACCTGGACATCACTGGGAAGACAAAACCACATGGAGAAATACAGATTAGTAGAAATGGCTCAATAACTAAGAGAGAACAAGCCAATAAGAAGCCTGAGAAACAGACCAAACAGTTTATAATTAAGATAATTCTCTATGTGTTTATTTGGGACTAAATGGCTGCAGGACCAGGTGGGACAGACACTTCTATCTACAGCCTTCAATTTGATTCCACTGTCCTGTGTGTCTGTTTTACGCCAATGCCAAGGTGTTTTTATGACTATAGCTCTATAGTAGAGATTGAAGTCAGGGATGGTGATGTCTCCAGAAGTTCCTTTATTGTGAAGTTGAGTATTGTTCTTTTGAGGTCTGTGAAGAATTGTGTTGGGATTTTTATGGAGATTGTATTGAATCTGTAGACTGGTAAGATTGTCATATTTATTATGTTAATTCTGTATATCCAAGATCATGGGAGATCTTTCTATTTTCTGATCTCTTCCCCAATTTCTTTTCGTCAAAGACTTAAAGTTCTTGTCATATAAATCTTTCACTTGTTTTGTTAGAGTTACTCCAAGATACTTTATATTATTTATAACTATTGTAAAAGGTGATGTTTCTCTGATTCCTTGTATATAGAAGGGCTACTCAAGAAACTAGACATCAAAATACCAAATAATCCAGTTTTTAAAATGGGGTATGGATCTAAACAGAGAACTCTCAATGCAAGAATCTCAGACAGCCTAAAAACTTTTAAAGAATTGTTCAACATTAGCCGTCAGAGAAATGCAAATCAAAATAACTCTGAGATACCATCTTCTACCTGTCAAAGTGGCTAAGATTAAAAACACCGATGACATCCAATGCTGGGGAAAATGTGGAGTAAAAGGATCACTCCTCCGCTGCTGGTGTGAGTGCAAACTTGTGCAGCCACTTGGAAATTGGTATGAGATTTTCTCAGAAAATTGGGAATAGATCTACCTCAAGACCCAGCATATACCCAAAGGATGCTAAAGAGTTGAGGACTCTTGCTCAACTATGTTCATAAAAATGTTATTTGTAATAGCCAAAACTTGGAAACAACCTAGATGCCCGTCAACAGAAGAATGGATAAAGAAAATGTGGTACATTTATACAATGCAGTAATACTCAGCTGTAAAAAAAAATCACGACATAAAATTTTCAGGCAAATAGATGGAACTAGAAAAAAAAGTCATCCTAGTGAGGTAACCCAAACCCAGGAAGGCAAACACAGTATGTACTCATTCATAAGTTGATACTAGATGCAAAGAAAAGGATAACCAGACCACACCCACAGCTCCGAAGAAGCTAGGTAACAAGGAGGGCCCTAAGATGGGCACATGGATTGGCCTGGGAAGGAGAAATAGATGAGTCTGTGGGGTAAACTGGGGGCAGGGAGTGGTAAAGGGGAGGGGATTGGAGATGAGAACATAAGAGAGTGGGATGGTTAAGCTGGGGGAGGGATGGAGTAAGAGATCAATGAAAGAGGTATCCCAATAGAGGGAGCCACTGTGGGGTTAGGAAGAAACCTGATGCTAGGGCAATTCCAAAGAATCTACAAGGATGACCCCAGCTAAGACTCCTAGCAATAGTGGAGTTGTGGGGGATGCTCTTCTGTGTATATGTTTCTCTTATTGGTTAATGAATAAAACACTGGTTGGCTGATTGGCCAGACAGGAAGGGACATAGCTGGGCAGAATCAGGATATAAGCAGGGACAAACAGGAAATTGCTGTCTTCTCTGTGGAGACACTGAGCAGTCATCATGTAGCAGGCAAAGGAGTTGCAGAACCAGCATTCCTTGCTAAGCCAAGACCATATGGAAATACATGGATTAATAGAAATGGGTTAACAATTAAGATAGAGCTAGCTAATAAGAAGCTCAAGCCATCAGCCAACAGTTTCATAATTAATATAGTGTCTGTGTGTTTATTTGGGGCTCAATGGCTATGGAAGCTGCCAGGCAAGAAACATTCATGCTGCAGAGGAGAGGGGGCCTGAACTGGCCTTCTCCTGTAATAAGATTGAAGACTATACTGTCATCATAGAACCTTTATCCAGTAACTGATGGAAACAGATGCAGGGATCTATACCCAAGAATCAGGCTGAGCTCCAGGAGTCCAGTCAGAGAGAGGAGGAATTATATAAGCAATGGGGTAGGGGTTAAGATCATGGTTGCCATCCACAGAGACCACTGCCCCCAAACTCGTGGGAGCTCATGGACTCTAGACTGACAGCTGGGGAGCCTGCATGGAATAAAACTAGACCCTCTGCATGTGGGCAACAGTTTTCTAGTCTGGTCTGTTTGTGGGACCCCTGGCAGTAGGACCAGGATCTATCCCTTGACCATTCCCTATTTTAGGATGCCTTGCTCAGCATCTATGAAGGGGAAGAGGCTTGGTCCTGCATCAACTGAACGTGTCAGTCTTTGTTGACTTCCCATGGGAAGCCTTACCCTTTCTGAGGAGTGGCTGGGGGTAGGTTTGGGGAAGGTGGGGTAGGATAAGGAAGAGGGGACGGAGCGGAAACTGTGGTTGGTAGGTAAAATGATTTTTTTAAAAAATGATTGAGAAAATTGACCTTAAAATAAAAAGACAGCTAGCAATTCCAGCACTGAAAGTTAAAATGATAATAATAATGCTAACAGTATATTCCATAATTTACAATTGTATAATTTTGTTGATAATTATTGATGTTGTACTTCCCACAAAGAAGTATAAAGCTGGGGGAAAGGTCAACAAAATAAAATGGTGTAACATTTAAAAGGTATGAGTTCAGGAAATGCTCCCCAGTGTCATTGGTGACCTCAACAGTGTCTTTCTAAATTCAGAGTTGGAGCCAACCAGAAGCTTCCAACACAGGCAAGAGGTGGGAATTACAGGTAAGTGACTGGGTAGGAAGCTTCTGGGAGGGAACACACTTGATAAAAATGAATTCCTGACTGGATTAGGAACCATGCAAAGTCTGCAACATTTCAAAGAAATGGGAGGAAACCATTGACAAGGCAGTAAAAGCTGTGCCCCGTGATTCTGTTTCCTTTCACATTTGTCAAAATATGAGACGTTGCCATTTCCCAAAAGTAGAAAACTACAGAGAAATCTGCACTGGTGTGACACAGGCCCTCACTTGTAGACCCTAAATATCTTTATCTGAGCCAAAACTCTGCGGGCAGGGGAAAGGTTATTACAAAAATATGTACCTTCTAACAGAAGATCACAAATGTTACAGGTATACCACCTTTTGTGATAATGCTTTCCTTCACATTTAATATTTTTGATATATTTTAAAGAGTAAAATGAGGCCATCGGTGTGACTCAGTAAAGTATGATTGCCTAGCAGACACAAGGTCCTTGGTTACATCCTTAGAACTTCAAAACAGTCTCTATGACATGTTTAAAAAATCTTTTCATAGGACATCCATCAAATTATCTATATCAAATAGTGTCCATGCAAACCCAGGTTTTAAAAAGGCCAGATGACAAGTAACAGACCTGATAGTCAGCATTTGCCAACTTATATTGCAAAATAATTCACACTCTTACATTTAGCACAATTCAAAGCAAAATTAGAACAAAGAGCAACAATCTGAAATGCATGCAGCTTACTGATGGCCCTCACCATTTCATAAACAGAGGGTGCTTGAAACCTGCCCTTCAGTTCATAATGATAGCCTGCCAACAGCTTCTAAAGCAAGCAGGAAAGAATGGGGGAGTAAACTTGTGGTCTGAGGAGGAGATACTGCATACTTGGAAAATTCCATTTAAAAAAACCCAGTTGTAGCAAATCCCCTTCCCAGATCCCTATTCTACAAGACTGAAAAGCAGTAATTACAATGGGTGGGTTGAAAAGCCAACTAAACATAAATTGACAGATAAGCCTTCCAGAAGAGGCATCCCCTGCACTGCATTATTCCAACAATAATGCCTTTATTTACATAGCAAAGTGGGTATATTGTGTTCAGCAATGCTGTTCTGTAAGTAGAAACATGCTGCTAAGAGAATAGCAACCACCACAAAGAACTTCTAATTTAAAGATACAAAACCAGTGACAATTATTTCTGTAATCCACACAGAAAACAGTGCAATGGCTTTCTCCAGGAGACTTCCAAGCCAGAACTATAGCAACTTAACACGTGTCACCCATATGGGCAGGCTGCTTCTCAGAACGAGGCCAGGGACTTAGGAGTCTTAGCTCTTGCATTAGAAATAAGGAAAAACTGGAATAGCCTTGAATCAAAGTAAAATTTCAAAAATTACAAAAATCAATCTCAGAAATAATCTTATAAATGTCTGTGTCTTTTTGTAATTTTGCCATTCTTGAAAATTTTCTGCTTTGTTATGTATTCCTGAAATGGATGATCAAAGAGACCCACTGGCTAAGAATGCCCAGTTCAAGGGTGTTTGAATTGTATTTTGGGCTTTTTTTTAATCACTCTAAACTAAGGAGAATTCCCTAAACAATGCTTCTGTCATGAGCAGCTGGCATTGGCTATGAGAAGGCCCCTCTTCTAACGGTCTGCCACCAGTTCCAAACACTGAAGCAACTGGATGGTGCCCGTGTGTTTCCTGAAACTACATGGGTGACGTGGATCCTTTGCACTCCACGGTTACCTCTCCGTGGGCCTTGGACTTTCCATATGTCAAAGTGATGAGGACAGGAGATAGAAGTTACACAGATTTAGGGGCAGGGAACCTGAAAAAGAATCATTGTCTTTCACTCCAAGCAGGAAATGTCCTGTCTGGCCAAAGGGCAAAAAGTGATTCTATTAGGAGAAACTCTGATTTTTTAAAATTATTATTAATTAAATTTATTCATTTATCTTACATCCCAACCGCAGTTTCCCCTCCTTCTGCTCCTCCCATCCTCTCACCCCACCTCTCCTCTGTCTTACCTGATTCACTTCTCCTCTTTTTCTGTTCAGAAAAGGGCAGACCTCCCATAGGTGTCAAAGCACAGTATGTCAAGTTGAGGTGGGACTAGGACACTCCCCTTGTATTAAGATGGGGCAAGAAACCCAGTGTGAGGAATAGGCTCCTGGAAGCCAGCCAATGCATTAGGGACAGACCCAGCTTCCAACACTAGGTGTGCCATGAATAGATCAAGCTACACAATGCCACACATATGTAGAGACCGAGGACCATCCCATGCGTGCTCCCTAGCTGTTGGTTGATGGTGTGTGAGTTCTTATAAGCCCAGGTTAGTTGTTTCTGGGGGGTTCCTCTGTGATGACTTTGACTCCCCCCCCCAGCTCATACAATCTTTCAGGAATTCAGTCCAGTGCTTGGCTGTGGATCTCTGCATCTGTTTGTATCAGTCACTAGATGAAGGCTCTCTGATGACAACTGGAGTAGTTACCAATCTGATTACAGGAGATGGCTGGTTCAGGTTACCTATCCACTATTGCTAGAAGTCTTAGCTGAAGTCATCCTTGTAGATTTGTGGGCATCATATTTCTGCCTGACCCCAAAATACACCCAATTAAGACATCTCTTTCATTACTCTCCCCTCCATCCATCCCCTAACCCAATCCTTCATGTTCTCATCCCCACTGAACCCCAGTACAACCAGGAGATCTCTTCTATTTCTTCTTCCCAGAGAAATTTATGCATCCCACTTTGCGTCCCCCACCTTTTTACCTAGCCTCTCTGCAGCTGTGGATTGTAGCATGATTAGGCCTTACTTTACAGCTAATATCCACTTATGAGTGAGTACATAAAATGTTTGTCTTTCTTGGTCTGGGTTGCCTCACTCAGGATGATTTTTTTTACTTCTATCCATTTGTCTGCAAATTTCTTATTTAAAAAAATCATTGTCTTTACAGCTGAGTAATACTTCACTGTGTAAATGTAACACTTTTTCTTTACCCATTCCTTGATTAAGGAGCATCTAGGTTGTTTCCATGTTCTGGCTATTACAAATAACACTACTATGAACATAGTTGAGTGAGTGCCTTGTGATATGACTGAGTATCTTTGGGTATATGCCCAAGACTGGTATAGCTGGATCATGAGGTAGATCTATCCCCGATTTTCTGAGAAACTGCCATATTGATTTCCAAAGGGCTGTACAAGTTTTCACTCCCACCAGCAATGGAGCAGTGTTCCCCTTATTTCACATCCTCTTTATCATAAACTGTCATTTGTGTTTTTGATCTTAGCTATTCTGATGGGTGTAAGATGGAATCTCAGAGTAATTTTGATTTGCATTTCCCTGATGGCTAAGGATTTTGAACAAAATGGTCTCTTGGCTATTTGAGATTCTGGTGTTGAGAATTCTCTGTTTAGCTCTGCATTCCATTTTTTAATTTGCTTATTTGGATTTTTGGTTTTTTGGTCTAGTTTCTTTGGTTCTCTATATATTTTGGAGATAAGTGCTCTGTCATATGTGGGACTGGTGAAGATATTTTCTAATTCTGTAGGCTGCTGTTTTGTCTTATTGACAGTGTCCTTTGCCTTACAGGAGCTTTTCAGTTTCATGAGATACCATTTATTATTTATTAATTGTCCATCTAAGTGCCTGGGCCATTGGTGTTCTATTCAAGAAGTTGTCTTCTATGCCAATGGGCTCAAAGCTGTTTCCTCCTTTCTCTTCTCTCAGATTAAATGTAATGGGATAACTGTAACTGAATATTGGATAGAATAAAATGTGTTACATTTATTCAATGCAGTATTACTCAGATGTTAAGAACAATGACACCAGGAAATTTGAAGGCAATGCATGGAACTAGAAATACCAGACCCAGAAAGGCAAACATGATATGCACTCACTTACAAGTGGATATTAACTATAAAATAAATGATAGCCATGCTACAATCCACAGCCCCAGAGAGGCTAGATAACAAGGAGGGCCAAAAGGGGGACACATGAATCTCCCTGGCAAGGGGAAGTAGAGGTGATCTCTAGGTTGCACTGATGGTGGGAGGGCATGGGAACTTGAGGGATCAGGTTTGGGACTGGGTAAAGGATGACGTTGCTGAGAGAGACAACTGAGAAGGAGGCCTTCATAGAGAAGCCTGTTTCAAGGGAAACTTGCATTCATCTACAAGGATTCTCCCAGCTAAGGCTCCTGGCAGCAGTGATGCATAGCCTGAACTGGCTATCCTCTGCAATCAGATTGACGACTACCCCAGTTGTCACTGAAGCATCTTCATGCAGTGACTGATAGAGGCAGATTCAAAGACTCATGGTCAAACATTGAGCTGCACTCAGAGAATCCTGCTGAGAATATGGAGAAGGGATTATAGGAAACAGGGGCTCAGAAACATCACAGAACACCTACAGAAACCACTGACCTGTCTCATGGGAACTCACAGAATCTGAACCAACAACCAGGGAGCCTGTATGGCACCCTCTGTATATACGTAACAGTTGTCTAACTTAGTCTATATTTGGGACAACCATCAATGAGAGCAGGGGCTATCCATGGTGCTTTAACTAACTCTTGGGAACCTATTCCTCATGCTAGATTACCTAGATTACCTTGCCCAGTCTGAACACAGGGGGATGTGCTTGGTCCTATGGAAGCTTGATATGCCATGCTTTGCTGAAGCCCATGTGAGGACTGCCCTTCCCTAAGCAATTATGGAGGACTAATAGTTGATGAAAGGTACAGGGTAGGAGGAGGGAAGGAGTGAGAGGAGAGGATGGAGAGGAGGCTGCCGTCAGGATGTGAAGGGAAGGAAGGAAGGAAGGAAGGAAGGAAGGAAGGAAGGAAGGAAGGAAAGAAGGAAGGGAGGAAGAAAATGCTACTTTCTCATTTTCAGCATATCATGCTGATCTAACTGGATCAGTGTGTAGAAGAATGCAAAAAATCCATACTTATTACCCTGACCAAAGCTCAAATCCAAGTGGATTAAAGACTTCACATTAAAACCAGATACAATGAACCTGACAGCAAGGAAATTGGGAAATAGCCTTAAATGCACTGGCATAGAGTACAACGTCCTGAACAGAAAGAATACTAACATCACAGGCACTAAGATGAACAATAAATCAGACCTCATGAAACTGAGAAGCCTCTGTAAGGCAAAGGACACAGTCAATAAGACAAAACAGCAGCCTACAGAATGGGAAAAGGGCTTCACCATCCCCATGTCCAACACAGGGATGATATCTAAAATATATAAAGAACTTAATAAACTATACATCTGAAAGCCAAATAATCCTATTAAAATGGTGAAAAAGGTGAAGAAACACACCTAAAAGGGGCATAACACATATTCAACAAAATTGCAGAAGAAAACTTTCCCAATGAAAGTACAAGAAGCTTACAGAACTTTAAATAGAGGACCAAAAAAAGTCCCCTCACCACATAATAATCAAGACCCCAAGCATACAGAATAAAGAAAGAATATTAAGAGCAGCTAATGAAAAAGGCCAAGTAACATATAAAGGCAAACCTATCAGAATCACACCTGACTTTTCCAGGGAAACTCTGAAAGCCAGAAGATCCTGGATAGGCATTCTACCAACACTAAGAGACCACAGATGCCAGTCTAGACTACTATACCCAGAAAAGCTTTCAATCACTATAGATTGAGAAAACAAGATATTCTGTGAAAAAACCAGATTTAAACAATATTTATCCACTAATCCAACCCTACAGAAAGTTCTGGAAGGAAAACTCCAACCCAAGGAACTACAACCAGAAAAACATAAGCAATAGATAAGCCCACTTTACCAACAGGCAAAAGAAAAAAGGGTTGGAAATCCACACATAATTCCAACAACAACCATTCCAAAACAAACAAGAATGAGCAATGAATGGTCATTAATATCCCTCAATATTAATAGTCTTAACGCCCACAAAAAGACACAAACTAACAGAGTGCATTTCAAAACAGAATCCATCCTTCTGCTGCATTCAAGAAACACACCTCAGCCTCAAAGACAGACATTACTTCAGAGTTAAGGGTTGGGAAAAGATTTTCAATCAAATGGACCCAAGAAACAAGCAGGGCTAGCAATCCTAATATCTAACAAATTAGACTTTGAACTAAAATCAAAAAAGAGATGATGGGAGTCATTTCATACTCTTCACAGAAGAAATCCACCAAGATGAAGTCTCAATTCTGGACATCTATGACCCAAATACAAAGGCGTCCATGTTTGTAAAGGAAACATTACTAAAACTCAAACCACACATAAAACCTCACACACTTATAGTGAGAGATGTCAACACCCCACTCTCACCACTAGACAGGAATACCAGACAGAAACTCAACAAAGAAGCAAAGGGTCTAATAGAAGTTATCACCCAATTGGATTTAACGGGTATCTATAGAACATTCCATCCAAGCACAAAAGAATATACCTTCTCAGGGCCACATGGAACCCTCTCAAAAATCGGCAACACAGCAAACCTCAGCAGGTACAAAAAATGGAATAACACTATGTATCTTATCAGACGGCCATGCTTTAAAGTCAGAATTCAACAACAACACACACTGCAGAAACCCTACAAACTCATATAAATTGAATAATGTGCAATTGCATCACTCCTGGGTCAAAGAAGAAATAAAAAAAGAAATTAAAGACTTCCTAGAATTCAATGAGAATGAAGACACAACATACCTAAACTTATGGAACACTTTGAAAGCAGTGTTAAGAGGAAAGTTCATAGCACTAAGTGCCCACATGAAAAAAAAATGGAAAATAGTCACACTAGAGAATTAGCAACACAATTGAAATCTCTAGAACTGAAAGAAGCAAACTCACCCTGGAGGAGTAGATGCCAGGAAATAATCAAATTGAGGGCTAAAGTCAATAAAGTCAAACAAAGAAAACAATACAAAGAATCAATGTAACAAAGAGTTGGTTCTTTGAGAAAATCAACAAGATAGACCAAGATAGACAAACCTTTATCCAAACTTACAAAACAGCAGAGTGTGAACATGCAAATTAACAAAATCAGAAATGAAAAGGGGGACATAACAGCAGACACTGAGGAAATCCAGAGAATTATCAGGTCATACTTTGAAAACCTGTACTCCATAAAATTCGAAAATTTAAAGGGAATGGACAATTTTCTGGATAGATATCACTTACCAAAATTAAATCAAGAACAGATAAACAATTTAAATAGACTTATAACCACTAATAAAATAAAAGTACTCATCAAAGGTCTCCCAACCAAAAAAAGCCCAGGGCCTGATGGTCTCAGTGCAGAATTCTAGCAGAAATTCAAAGAACAGCTAATACTAATTCTTCTCAGTATTCCATGCAATAGAAGCAGAGGGTCATTGCCAAACTCTTTACAGGCCTTCAATAACCTTGATACCCGAGTCTCACAATGACACAACTAAGAAAGGGAACTTCAGCCATGTTGAACCTCTTAGATAAAAAAAAATGGGAAGTACCCTTGAACAAATGTGTACAGGAGACTGCTTCCTGAACACAATGCCAGTAGCACAGACACTGAGATCGACAATTAATAAATGGGACCTCCTGAAATTGAGAAGCTTCTCTAAGACAAAGGACACAGTCAACACAGGATGGGAAAAGATATTCACTAACCCCATATCTAACTGAGGGCTGATTTCCAGAATTTACAAAGAATTCAAGAAGCAAGTCTCCAAAACACCAAAAAAATACAACTAAAAACTGGGGTGCAGAACTAAATAGAGAATTCTTAATAGAGGAGTCTAAAATGGCTGAGAGACACTTAAGAAAGTGTTCCAACATCCTTAGCCATTAGGGAAATGCAAATCAAAACAACTCTGAGATACCACCTTACTCCTGTCAGAATGGCTAAAATCAAAGACACCAATGACAGTTTATACTGGAGAGAATATGGAGAAAGGGGAACACTTCTCCATTGATGGTTGGGGGTGCTAACTCATACAGTCACTTTGGAAATCAGTATGGAGATTCCTCAGGAAAATGGGAGTCAGTCTACCACAAGATCTGCCAATTCTACTCTTAGGCATATACCCAAAATATACATATTCATACAACAAGGACATCTGTTCCTCTAGGTTCATAGCATTATTTGTAACAGTCAGAACCTGGAAGCAGACTAGATGCCCCTCAACTGAAGAGTGGATAGAGAAAATGTGGTACATCTACACAATGAAGTACTACTCAGTGGAAAAAATAACAATGGAATCTTGAAATTCGCAGGCAAATGGATGTCACTAGAAGAAACCATCCTGAGTGAAGTAACTCAGTCACAAAAAGACAAGCATGGTATATACTCACTCATACATGGATTTTAGACAGGGAGCAGGAGTATGCCAGCCTACAATCTCACTGTCAGTGAGTCTAGGAAACAGGGAGGATCCTAAGAGAGATATGCATGGTTCCCCAAAGAAGGGGAATGGGACAGGATCTCCTGAGCAGTTCAGGAACATGGAGGGAGGGGAGAGGGAGCTGAGAAAAAGACAGGGGGAGAAGAGAAGAGGAAAGGAGGTCATGGGGGAGGAGAAAGGTGGAGTTGGGGAAGAATAGAGAAGAGCAGGTTGAGAGATACCATAATAGATGATGTCATTATAGATTTTAGGAGAGATCTGGCACTAGTGAGATTTCTAGAGATCTACAAGGATGACACCAACTGGCAATCTAACCAATAGTGGAGAGGCTACCTTAAATGCCCTTCCCAGATAACTGATGACTACCTTGTATGCCATCCTAGAAACTTCATCCAGTGGCTGATGTAAACAGAGGCAGGCACCCACAGCTAAACACTGAACTGAGCTCCTGTAACCCAGTGATGAATTAAAGGGTCAATGCCAAGCTGGTGAAACTCACCGAAACTGTTGACCTGAACAAGGGGGAGCTCAGGGACCCCAGACTGATGGTTGAGAGACCATCATGGGACTGATCCAGACCCTCTAAATTTGGGTGTCAGTGAGAAGGTCTCAGCAATCTATTGGGCCTTGTGTATTTATCCCTGGCATACAAATGGATTTTGAGAGCCCATTACACATCAAGGGATACTCTCTCAGTCTAGACACATGGGGGAGGGCCTAGGCCCTGCCCTGGATGATATGACAGACTTTGAAGATTCCCCCATGGAGGGCCTCACTCTCCCTGGGGAGCGGAGTGGGGACTGGTTGGGGGGGCTGGGGAGTTGGGGAGACAGGGGAGGAGGGGAGGGTAAGGGAGCTGGGATTGACATGTGAAGCAAGCTTGTTTCTATTTTAAATTAAAAAAAAGAAGTAGTCTCCTAGTAGGTGATTTTCAGACCCAGTGAGGTTCTCTTAAGGAGAAGACAATAGTAGAGATTGTTGTAATTTTTCTAGTAGATTACAATGTTATGTCTCCACCTAGGGCCAAAGACAGACTGGATTCTTTTGACCAGTAGGAAGGAATTTGCTTCACTAGGTATAAAGAGATCTCCAAGGCTACCATTACCCACATCCCAAGAGCTGGGGTCCTAAAATCACTGAGGAAATGGGTTGAAACTGGGGTGTAAGTACAACCTGTTTGAAGAAAAGATCCAACTACTCCAAAGCTGTTCAGTAGAAGAGATTTGTGCCTATGCTGGAATTTAGTTCCCACCCTCACCTAGCCTCTGGGGGGTACTTATTTAGAATCAGAGTTTCAAGTACAAATTGATTAAAGACCTCAACATAAATCCCATTACTTTGAACCTGGGAGAAGAGAAAGTGGAAGACAGCCTTGAGCACATTAGCACAGGAGACAACTTTCTGAACACCAATAACACAGGCACTAATACAGACCATCAATAAATAGGACCTCAGGAAACTGAAAATCTCTGTAAAGCAAAGAATACCACCAAAAGGACAGAACAGAAGCCCATAGAATAAGAAAAAAATTTCACTAACTCTATGCCTGATATAAGGCTAATATACAAAATATGTAAAGAACTCAAAAAATTAGACATCAACGAACTAAATAATCCAATTTAAAATGGGATACATGTATGACAAGAACATCAAGTCTTTGAAGAAAGAATTGGAGAAATCATAAGATGGAAAGATCTCCCATACTTATAGATTGGTAGAATTAACATAGTAAAAATGGCCATCATACCAAAAGCAATACAATGAAATCCCCACTAAGACCACAATACAGTTCTTAAGAGACCTTGAAAGAATAATACTCAATTTCATATGGGAAAAAATCCAGCGTAGTGAAAACAATGCTGTGAAATAAAAGAACTTCCAGAGGCATCACCATCCCTGATTTTAAGCTGTTCTACAAAGCTATAGTAACAACAACAACAAACACATGACAAACACATAAAAACAGACTGGTGGGTCAGTGGAATAAATCAAAGACCCAGATGTAAACCCACACACCTGAGGACACCTGATTTCTGACAAAGAACCCAACATTATACAATGGAAAAAGAAATCATCTTCAAGAAATGGTGCTGGTCTAACTGAGTGCCAGCATACAGAAGAATGCAAATCAATTCATGTCTATCACCCTGCCCCTGCACAAAACTCAAATCTAAGTGGACAAAAAGCCTCAACATAAATCTAGATACACTGAACCTGACAGAAGAGAAAATGGGAAATAGCCGTGAGCACAGTAGACAAATTCCTGAACAAAATACCAATAACATGGGTACTAAGAGTGACAATTAATAAATGGGAAGTCATGAAATTGAAAAGTTTCTGTAAGGCAAAAGACACTGGCAATAGGACGAAATGGCAGCCTACAGAATGGGAAAAGATCTTAAGCAACCCAGTATCCAACAGAGGGGCGATTTTCAAAATATATAAAGAATTCAAGAAGCAGACCAAATCATCCAATTTAAAAATGGGGTGCACATCTAAATAGAGAATTCTCAGCAGAAGAATCTCAAATGTCAAAGAAACACTTAAGGAGATGTTAAAGATCCTTAACCATCAGGGAAATGTAAATAAAAATCTTACACCTGTCAGAATGGTTAAGATCAAAACCACAAAAGTGGCAGCTCACACTGATGGAGATGTGAAGCAAGGGGAGCACTCCTCCACTGAGGGTATGAGTGCAGACTTGTACAGTCACTATGGAAATCAATATGGCAGTTTCTCATAAAATTGGGACTCAACCTACCACAGGCCAGCTATACTAGTCTTGAGCATACACCCAAAGGACATTCCATCCTATCACAAGGACGCTTGCTCAACTATGTTCATAGCAGTTTTATTTGTAATAGCCAGAACCTGGAAATAACCTAGATGTCCCTCAATCTAAGAATGAATAAAGAAAATGTGATACATATACACAATTGAGTATTACTCATTTGTTAAAAGCAAGGGCATCATGAAATTTGAAGGTAAATGGATAGAACTAGAAAAAATCATCCTGAGTAAGGTAACCTATATACAGAAAAACAAACATGATATGTACTCATTTATAACTTGGTATCTGCTGTTAATTAAAGGATAATCATACTGCAATCCCCAGCCCCAGAGAGGCTAGGTAGCAAGGAGGGCATAAGGGAGACAAAGGGATCTCCCTGGGAGGAGGAAATAGAACAGATTTCAATGGTGGACTGAGGGTAAGTGGGGTTTGGAACAGAAGGGATCAGGTCAGGGTGGAGAGGGAAGGAAAAAATACTGGGAGAAACAGTTGGAATTATGGGGTATTTCAGGGTGATATAGAAACCTAGTGCAATGACAACTCCATGGAATTTATAAGGTGACTCTAGAAAAGACTCCTAGTAATAGGGGACATGGAACATGAACTTGTCATCTTCTGTACCCAGGCAAGGCCTTAAGTGGATGGATTGGGACAACAACTCAACTACAAAAGCTTTGACCTACAGTTTGTTCTGACTACAGAGTGATCTGAGACCACAGCCTAGCAGAATCCTCATCAAAGAGACCTGAGAGACTTCATCCAGCAACTGATGAGAGCAGATGCAGAGTCCCACAGCCAAACATTAGGTGGAGCTCTGGGAGTTCTGTGGAGAAGGAGGAAAAAGGATCTCAGAGGAACCAGAGGGATGCCATGAGAATGTGGCACTGAACCAACTGACTGGGTCTCATGGGGTCCCACAGAGATCCGGGAGCCTACAGGAGTCTGAGCTAGATCCTCTGCATATATATTATGGCTGAGTAGCTTGGTGTTCTTGTGGAATTCCTAACAGTGGGAGTGGGGTGTGTCTCTGACTTTTTTCCCTGCTCTTGGGACCCTTTTCCTACTACTGGGTTGCCTCATCCAGCCTTGATGTGAGTGTTTGTGTCTGATCTTGTATCTTGCTGCATCATGTTCATTTGATGACCTCTGGAAGGCTTACTCTTTTCTGGGGGTAACTGGGGAGCACAACACAGGAGACACAGACAAAGACGCCAGGAGGAGTAGAGGGAGGCAAAGCCATGGTCTGGACGTATTGTATGAGAGAAAAATAAATATTTTTTAAATTACTAAGAACAATCCATTAACAACATCCACAAAGGGAAATACATTAGAAAAAAGAGAAACATATTTTAAAAGTTTTAACTAATGTATATGTTTTCCTACTGTGTGTGCATATATATGTATACATATATAAGCATGATACAAGAAACAGAAAGAGGCATGAGAAAATATGTAGGATTCCATAAGGAGCTTATTGTTGGTAGTATGATGGAAAGATGGTTCCATAAACCAATGTTCCACTGGAAGTATTTTTTAAAAGGGTACAAACTACCCAAAGGAAAGCAAAACCAAAAAAGGGAGCTTTTTAATGAGTCGGGGAAAGATAAAGGACCATTAGAACATTAGAACATTTCAATCTAAACCTGGAGGCATGAAGGAGTATCTTATTTGGTATGCTGCCAAAAGATTAGTATTTCTGGGTGTGAACCAAATCTGGAGTTTCAAGAGTAGATGGAAAAGAGAAAGTGGTTGATAGGATCAGTCGTGTCTCAGAATTGATCTGGGGTATATATCGGCACCCAGTGAAATGTGTCAAAGACCAGATTAGTTTCAGGTTTGGAAAGGTCACTCTCACTCTGGTGCTGGGCCAAGTCAGGATAAAGGAGAGAGGCATGACTACAGGCTAGAAATGGTGAGTGACAGACATGAAGCAACATTCCCAGCAAGTGGGGTTGCGGGGGCAGAGAAGTGTACATTTCATGTGAATCTAGAGAATCTGATAGTCAGGTGGATGGAAGTATGAGGAAGAGGTAGGAGTCACCAGTAATGCCATAGTTTCCATCGTGAGTCAAAGGAGAAAGCCCTTGACATAAGTAGGAGATGGTGAGATGTGGAAGGGGCAGATACAGCAATGTAATTGAATTGGTTTCTATTGCTGTAATAAATGCCACAACCAAAAGCAGCTTACAGAGGACAGGGTTTGTTTACCTCACCATTTACAGTTCCTCACGAAAGGCAAGTCAAGGCAGGAACCTGGGGACATGAACTGAAGCAGATTGTGGAGAACTGCTGGTACTGACCCACTCCGCTTGCTTTTTTTATAGAACCCAGGACCGTCGACCCATAGACAGAACCACTCACAGTGGGCTGGACCCTCCCATATAAATCATTGATCAAGAAAATATCCCACAGCCTTGCCTATAGGCCAGTCTAATGTAGGCATTTCTGAATTAAGGTTCTCTCCTCTCAGATGATCCTACCTTGTGTGAAGTTGACAAAAATAAAAAACCTAACCCACACATACACGAATGAGTTTGTCCAATGGAAAATGACTTTGAGAAGAGGAGACCCGAAGGAAGGATGCCTGACAAGTGAGCCTACAACGTCGTCTCCTAAGGAGAGGCTCAAAGTCAGGAAGTGCCCGGGCCATGTTTGCCAAATGGTCCTACAAGGACAGGAGAAAGCAAGGAAAATAATTAATTGCTGACCTTAACAACTAACAAGTCATGGGTGAGTTTGAGGGTTGTGAGGAAGAACCTTATTATCGCTTGCGCCTGGAAATCTCCCAAAATGCCTGTGTTAAAGCTTGGTCCCCAGTATATAGTGCTAGTGGGAGGTGACAGAGCCTTTAAGAGGAGAGGTCTAGTAGAGGGTCTAAGGTCATGGGAGGGTATGATCTTTTATGAGTGTTTGGACATCATGTCTCTTCCTGCCGTTCTGTATTGAACTGCCATGGGGTAAGGAATTTCCTCCACCACACGGCCTATCAGGATGTGTTGTATAGCCAGAGACCTCATAAAATGGCACCAACTGACTATGAGCTGAGGGCTCCAAAGCTCAGGCATTTTGGTGACAGAAAGCTGACTAGCACACTAGGTTTCATGAATAACGGTCTTAGGTAGGAAAATGAGATTTGCCTGGCTTGTTCAAGACTCTGGCCTCAGTCTCCCTGACTGAAATAAGAAACACCACCATGCTGGTACTAAGGTAGCTGCTATCCACATGATGTATCATAGGTGTTTGGAAACTCTATCTTCCCGCAAATGTCTTTCCATTGATCAATGCTGGGGAATCTAACATGAAACAAAGCCTTAGTATCACACAATAATTAGAAACAAAGTTCCAAACATAAATCCCTTTTTAAAAGACGTATAATTCATGTAAGCTGAGAATTGCCCACATGCAATCATTTTCTGAGGAGTGGGCAGGTTAAATAGCCAGTAAAGAAATGCAAGCGAACACTTGAGAGAGGGCCAGGAAGAAGGGTCTGCAAGCACTGAAAACAAGTTTCCTTGATCCATACTTCATCCAGCTTTACCCCCACCTCCCCTGGTTTTGGAGGTCACCTTGCCACAGTAGAAGGAGGCTGATCCCTAACCACTGTAAGCAGAGCTATTTTACCTGGTTGCAGAAGGAGGGAAGCAGCCTCTTCAATAATTTCACATTGTCTAAATTCTAGATAGCTTTAAATAAAGAGTCTGCCCTTATTCTTCAGCCCACATTCTCATCTTCAACGTCTACTTCATAATCTTGACACATTTCATTTGGTTTTTAAGTTCTTTTGATCTCTCTTTAGCATTAGTTAATTTTTTAATTGCCAAGAAAGGGTTTTGAAATCTATTGTAGGTATTATGATATGGAACTATTAAGCTTGAACATATATACTTACTTTCAGATATTTTTGAAACCTGTCATAAAATCTTAACTTTTTTTAATACTCTACTGCTTCCACAAGCCTTCTATAAAAGCCACTCATCATTTAGAAAGAAATATGACATTAAAGGGAGGTAAATTTTCCAAGTATTGCACTTGATTTAGTTGCGATCTCCCATTAAGTCTAAATCTGTCTTCTGACCTGTGTGATGAAGTCATGATTTATTTGAGCCTGAGCATAAAGGTCTATTAAAACAATAGCTTAAAAATATTCTTCATTGTTAACATATCACTTATTGAAGAAATTAGGAAAGTAATTCCACAGAAGGCTGTGGGTCTGTCTGTTACTCAAATCAATGAACAATCAAAGGGACTAAGTACATCTGACTCTCACAAATAGAACTACACACTCCCATGACTTGAGTATTGTCTTAGTTAGGGTTTTTATTGCTGTGAAGAGACACCATGACCATGAAACTCTTATAAAGGAAGCACTTAATTGGAGGATTTTCTCACAGTTTCAGAGGTTCAGTCCATTATCGTCATGGTGAGGCGCTTGGCAGCATGAAGGCAGACATGGTACTGGAGAGGAAGCTGAGAGTCCTACATCATGCAGGCAACAGAAAGTCAACTGAGGCACTGGTTGGTACTCTGAGCATAGTAAACTTCAAAGCCTGTCCCCACAGTAACACAGTTCCTCCAACAAAACCACACTTCCCAATGGTGTCACTCCCTATGAGATTTTTGGGACCAATTACATTCAAACTACCATAAGTATCGAGCAAATAGAGAAGACTTGGCAACAGCTGACTAGAAGAGGGAGTGTCACAACCTGCACCTGACGCAGGACATGAGTTGTCATCATAGATCAACTCTGCACTTAAAAAAGAAAAGGTTTGGTGCAGGAGAGATGGCTCAGTTGGTAAAACACTGTCTGTGTTGTAATTCTCCAGAACCTGCTAAAAAAACAGGTACAGTGACGACATGTCTGCAACCCAGTGCTGGGAAGGCAGAGGAAGAAGGACCCCCCAGAGCTTGCTAACCATTCAGGCTAGTCAATGAGTGTAAGAGACCCACCTCAAAAAATGAGGTAGAAAATGACAAGGAAGACATCTAACATCAAGCTGTAGCCTCCACACACATGACCACATGTTCATGAGTGTATGGTTTGCACGCATACACATGCACACACACAAACACACAGAGTCGATGAGGGAAATGGATAATTTTAATTATCTTTAAAATAACATCCAGCAAAAGGCATGATGATTCCTACCTGTAAATTCAGCACTTTGAAACCAGAGGCAGTAGGATCTCTGGGAGTTTGAGGCTAGCCTGGTCCACATAGCAAGTTCCAGGCCAGCATGAGTCACATAGTATGATCCTATCTCAATAAAACAAAACAAACAAAAATGTTTAGTGGAGTTGTTAGATACCTGTATTAGCTAGGGTTAGTGTTGCTGTGACGAAATGCCATGACTAAAGCAATTTGGGAGGAAAGGGTTTCTTTCAGCCCACACTTGCAGGTGACAGTCCATCACTGAAAGAAGTCAAGGCAGGAACTGAAACCGGGAAGGAACATGGAGGCAGGAGGGGTGCAGAGGCCATGGAGGAGTGCTGCTGACTGCCTTGCTCCTCGTGGCTCGTTCAGACTGTTTTCTTATAGAATCCAGGACCACTAGCCCACAGGTGGCACCTCCCACCGTGGGCTGTGCCCTCCCCCATTAACCACTAATTCAGAAAATACCTTAGAGCTGGACCTCATGGAGACATTGTCTCAATCGAGGCTCCCTCCTTTCAGATGACTTTCGCTGTGTCAAGTTGACATAAAACTAACCGGCATAATACTATAGCTTCCTCTTAAAAGCATTTGGATCAAATGAGTGTCTGCTAAGTCAGAAGAGTTACACAAAACCCAAGAAGACATGGACTTAGAAGGGGTTCCCTGTGACTGTGCTTACCAGATTGTCACATAGTTACAGCCTCCAAGGCACTTATAGTCAGCAATGACTTTCAGTGTAGGACCTTTTTTTTTATTAATCTGCACCTATTTTATCACCAAATCTTCAAATGCAAATTCTATCTTCACTCTGCAATATTCCTCCATGCAATAGTTAGCATTTCGTTTCAATTTGACAGGATCTGGACTCACAAAGGGGCCAACCCTCTGGGTATCTGTGAAGGGTCTAACTGAAGTGGGAAGAAGCAAACTGTTGAACCAACTGGAAAACAGAAAGCAAGGTCAGCACAAGCACTCTCATGCCTCTCCCTCCTGACTGTCGATGTAATGTGACCAGCAGCCCAAGCTCTGGCCTCCATGATTTCACCGCCATATATGACCTTACCCTGGAACCATGAGTCAATATAACCCTGCCTTCCTTATGTTGTTTCATCCAGGTATTCTGACCCAGAAATAAGGCAAGTAACTAACATTCTTTAATACAAAGACATTCCTCAGTTTATTATCTCAACAATCTCCAAGAATGGCTGTAACTGAGATAACTTGTCACCTTCTCACAGCTAAATCCAACTTCTCCGTTCTAGCATCCTTTCTGTTACTATGACAAAAACCATAACCAAAAGCAACATGAGGAGGAAAGGATATATTTGGCCTACACTTCTAATCATGGCCTGTCATTGAGGAAATCGAGGTCAGAACTTAAGGCAACTCAGCGTGCTCTCCCACATAGCATTGCCTCTAACAAACAGAGCTTACTTCTCAACCCAGAGTCACAGCAAGAACCATGGAGTATGCAGCTGAGCCTGTGTAGATCAGTTAACAGTCGATGCCATCTCCTCCAGACATGCACAATCAATCAAAGTAATCCCTCGAGAAGACTCCTTTCACAAAGAGCTCTAGGCTGCAGCAAGTTGACAGCTAAAACTGACTGGAACAGTCTTTCCTCATTCTTCACCCTTCCTGGACTTCAACTATGGTGTGTTTTCCTGAGTCAGCAGCGTCCATGTCTACTGACTTCCTGCCAAGGTCCAGGTCAGCTGCCTCAGCATAGCACAGGGATTTTAGGACAGCTCTCATCTGAGGGGAAAGACTCACATGCTTGTAGTACCCATCATGTCTCTTTATTGTTTTGCTTTAATTCTAATTTTTGCCCTAGTTGTCTATAATGTCTTAGCTCCAATTCTCTGTCTCAATTGTAATTCCAATTACAAATCTCTGTTCCAATTAGTTTTTGTTGCAATTATTCTACATCTTTTTCTTCTTAATTTTCCTACATTCTTTATCTTTCTACATTCTTTTTTTTCTTTCTTTACTCTTCTATTCTTATTTTTCCAATCTTATTTCCTTTCAATCTTATTTCTTCTACTGTTGCAAATTCTCAAGCATATATACATACATATATATATATATATATATATATGTACATATATATGTCCATTGCTTTCCAGAGACCCACTCTGCCTCTTGTTTATTTTGTTTGAATCTCTCTGATCACTTTCTGTTCCGTCTACTTATCATGCCCACTTCTTCCAGCTCCCATGTTTTCACAGCACGTCTTATCTAATAGCAATACCTCCTCTCTCTTCGTGATCTAACCTATTTAATCAGAAAAGCTTCAAATACCCACCTCCTGCCCCACTCTTTCCAGAAGCACAGAACCACCTAGCTATCGGCATTGCCTCTCTCTCTCTCTCTCTCTCTCTCTCTCTCTCTCTCTCTCTCTCTCTCTCTCTCTCTCTCTCTCTCTGATACTATAAAATTCCAAAAATATTTCATGTCCTCACTTTCTCTCACCCGTACCACAGTGAATCAGCAAAGCTCATGGGTTCTATCACAAAAATGTTGTGGACCAGTCTCGCCCTCATAAACATCACTTCAACCTGAGCCAAGACACTCCTTATCTGTCAAATGGATTGATGAAATAACCTCTTACTGTTCTTCTGGCCAGCAGTTTGTCACTTTATCGCAAGGATTTACAAACATGATCCCAAAAGCAATGGCTGACCCTGCCTATATGAAAGCCTGTATTATTCTGTCTCTGCTGTCCTCTGATGAAGTTCAAGCCCCCTAACAGGCATACAAAACCTTCAGAGTCAGCTCTGTATACTTCATCATTCAACACTCAAGGTTTTGGTATCACATAGGACTTCTCATTTATCCTCTCTGAGGTCATAATCCCTTCTCTGAATGGTTGAAGCCTCTGTGTGTCAGCATGCTGACTAATTTAAGCACAGCGTGTTAAATTCTTTACCCTATTATAATCTATGGTCACTGCATAACACCTCTTCCCCATGTATTTCTGACTTATCAGCTCCATTTCAAACTAGTGACCTACACCAATCCTTCAGTCTGTCTTCTCTCACCTTAATGATCTTCTAATTCATTCTATAAAACCCATCTCAGTATATGACTTCTTCACTTCTGTTCCCTGGGGTCATTCACATATACCAGTTCTGCATTCAGAAATAATCTAATTTATGAAAATATCTCATAATAGCAATAGGTGCCATTATAATCAAAAAGAAATTAGTAATAAGGAATGACAGACTATCTTCTGAAACTTCTGTAAGAGTTAGTTGTTTTTTTTTACTACTTTACACAGGAGAACACTCTGTAAAGAAAAACTTTTTCTTGATCAATTAAAACCTTGGTCCCAAAATCAAGACTGTGGAAGTGTTGAAGTATAGTCTGTGGTTCCCCTTACAGGCATTCTGTATACAATTATCACATCAAATCCCATTTGTCAGCCTTCTCAGATGAGTTTCTTATTGGCTGACTGAAATAGAGAATTGTTAAATTGTAGTAAAAAGATACTTTCACTTTTTGATTCTCTAGTACGAACTGGAAGGCACTGTTCCCTGAGTAAAACAGCAAATTAACATGGAAAGAAAGGGGGCTGACTTACTTCATTTGTCACAGCTTGTTATCATCTCCAATGAACATCACCCAAAACACATTAGGACAATCTGGAGTTTTAGGGGAGATCCCAAATGCTTCCAATGGCCAACCCTTAGAGCAAAGAGCAAGGAAGAGCCATTCCTACCAAGAGAGGGTGCTCCTATCAGAGCCTTCTCTGAGACAGACCAAAGTTGTATGTTAGTACACTCATAATTCTATTCAAGTAAGAACAGGGAAGACAAGGACTACGGACAAGAAAAACTCAAGATAATAATAAGCCCCAGATGCAGAAACTCATCAAAGACAGAATACAGACAAATTCATACAGACAAAAACTAAAGATAACAAAACCCCAGGTTTGTAGGCACAACAAGCCTAAGATCAGAGTCAGTTGTGGGTCCCAGGGCATTCTTTGTCTCAATATCCTGGATCCAAGAGTCAAAACTGGGCATGAGAAGAGAGTCAGTTGTGGCCTCAGAAACTTTGCAGAAAACTTCTTCCTCACTGTACCAAGCAATCTCTGAGCACCTCTTCTTGGCAGGTGTCCCCATGACTGTGGTCAGCAGGTCTCTGACATCTGCATTTGTGCAGATTTCCACAAGAGTCACTTCTTCCTCAAGAGACACCAAGAGTTCCCATACACACACCCCAGGACATGAATTCTGAATTATCATCCCCAAAGGAAATGTGATTTGCTTTTTTTTCTCTTGCTATCCTCTGTGATGGAATCTTATTTTCACTCGTGGTCAGTCGCTGGTCATTTAATCCATTGTGAAAGGCACAATTGCAGTATGCCTTTAGCATATTGACAAAGATCCCTTGCTTGACCAAACATCTGTCAGGCTCCTGAACCTTTCCTGAAATCCAGTTTGAACAAAAATACCCTGCCAGTTTGGTTTAGAAAGAAACCTTGAAGTGCAAACAAGGATTTCTCATCTTCTGCCAGCTCTCGCATCCCCAACTTTGGCCTTACCATCCCAAGATATCTTCCACAAGGGTCCTATTAAACCCTGCTTAAGCCCTGATGTTTCCCCCTGGTAGCCTTCTAGTCACTAATTCCCTTCCTGCTCCTTGGCTATAAATTCCCACTTCCATAATGTTTGCTCAGTGTTGACCCCAATCTCTCTACTGCAAAACCCCACTGATGTAGGCCCTGTCCCTGCCCCCAGAGGTCCTGAATAAAGTCTACCTTACTGTGATTTAATCAGTATCACTGATTTTTTTACAACATCTAAACTAAAGTGCAGGGAAAGGAAAGGGATGATAAAGGGAACCGCATACATGTTAAGTTGGGGAAAAGAAGGAAATCGCTTGACTCATTTTTCCTGGCTGTCTTGATTTATGATTCTTGGGAACTTTGTGGCAGGAAATTGGGAGGAAGGAGTTCAAGAATTCATAGAATCAGTTCTTAAAAGAAGCATATAGGGTAGATGTCCAATGAACCTAGGCTAGCTGTATCGGTTCACAGATTTGTAATATACAAGGGAGGATGGATATGAATGGAGATATTAGTATTTTCTGACTACTTTAAATCTGTGCGAGATAATGATATCTTCAGTTTGGAAACTAATATTCAGGAAATGTAAGTAAATTCTCTAAGGGTACACAGCTTCCTTTAAAAAAAGTGCCAAGATTTAACCCAGATTTTCTGTGTCTGCAGCAACTGTCCACCATGCTGGCCTGGCTCACAGAGGCACTGGGGTTACATGACTGTCTCCGGTGGCAGTGAGGGGGCGGCTAGGTCGCTTGGACTCCAAGCCTTGAGGACTTCCCACTGTAAATGATGAGGACAGATGGCACTGTGAACTAAACTACCCTTTCATTCAGTATCGTGAATGCCCCTTGGTTCTATCTGCCCAGCATGACTCCTCCCTATCTTTTCTCCAGCCCCCAGCTTCATATCCATCAGCCCAGAAGCACCTGTGTACTGAGCAGTCACTGACCCAGCTTTCCAAATCTGTTCCTTGTTTTCTCCCTTCAAAGCCCATCTAGCCTTCCTCTTTTTTCTGTATTGTTTACTTTTTAATGACTGCACATCCTCCTGGAGTATGCTGTGATACTAAGCTCTAGCTCTTTCCTAAGGAACTAATTGAGTAGAGAATATGTTAACTAATAATAGTCTGATCCTTTAGTGCGTTCCACCCACTCACCCAGACATCATTACATGTTACTAGCTGTCAATATCTATATGCTAATAGCCATAGCTGTCACAGTAATCCAAAGGAGTCAACTAGAGGGACGTTCACTCCTCCAGCTGAAGGGAATTTTAGATGCCGTGTGTGTGTGTGTGTGTGTGTGTGTGTGTGTGTGTGTTATCATATGTAGTGTGTGTTATCATATACTCCCAGAACTTCTAAGAGAAGAGTATATCCCCATAAAACTAGTTTGCTGATCTAAATGTTTGTGCCTCCCTAAAATTCCTGAGTTGAAGATTTTATGAGAAGGTGAGGCCTTCTAGTATCTTGCTGCATCATGTTCATTTAATGACCTCTTTTCTGGGGGTAATCGGGGAACACAACACAGGGGACACAGACAAAGACACCAGGAGGAGTAGAGGAAGGCAAAGCCATGGTCTGCATGTATTGTATGAGAGAAAAATAATTATTTTTTAATTACTAAGAACAACCCATTAACAACATCCACAAAGAGAAACATTTTAAAAGTTTTAACTAATGTATATGTTTTCCTACTGTGTGTGCATATATATGTATACATATATATAAAAGCATGATACAGGAAACAGAAAGAGGCATGAGAAAATATGTAGGGTTCCACAAGGAGCTTATAGTTGGTAGTATGATGGAAAGATGGAACCAATGTTCCACTGGAAGTATTTTTTAAAAGGGTACAAACTACCCAAAGGAAAGCAAAACCAAAAAAGGGAGCTTTTTAATGAGTCGGGGAAAGATAAAGGACCATTATATCAAGGTACAAACACCATCTATAACAATCCACCTGCCTCTAATAGGATTAAAAGCCAGGCATTTTCTTCAGCAACACTGCCACCTTCTGCTCAGAGTGGACTTAACTTCATCTCCACACCATCCGACATCAAGAGATCTATCTGCCTTGGAGTCATAGAAACCTCAGCTGGAGGAACCATGTGAAGATCTAATCCTGCTCCCACGTTCTCTACAGACAGAAAGTGGGAGTCGGGAGTCACACTCTCGTGGTCAGCATGCTGAGATCATGGTGCTCAGAGCCTAACTCACAAGCGCCCTGGAACTCTCGCTCTGGCACAGCTCCTATTAAATTACAGAGCACAAAACGTCAATCAAGAGCTTTATTACCACTCTATGTGCAGGAGATTTTAGATTACGATATTTCATATTTTTGCTTGTTTGCGTTACTTACATATTATGCTATGAACAGATAATTATATTTTGGATTTTCAAAAGACGTGTACTGGTTCTGAGAGTGACTTTAGCCAGAAAAGTTATTCTAGACCACAAAAGCAAATAATAACTTCTTTCCATTACTCTATTTTCTTATGTTATGAAACTGCTTTTCAAATTGAGTTTCATATCAGTGCTAATGAGAAGGTTTTTAAAAAACAAACGAGAGAAAATTCATCATGTATATAAATCAAACTTCTTGTAGGAGTAAACTTCAAGAATTATGTTATGAAGACTAATGTTTAACAAAAACACATACATATTTTACAATAGGCAATTTAAAGCTAATAAACTTGCCTCTGGCAGGTTTTGTAATGTCTCATTTGCTTCCATTGGGTGTAGAAAGAATTAACATTTTTAGTATAAACTCACATCATGGTGATGTATTACACTCCTAACCTCAAGTTTAAAGGAACTCTTCTATTATAACCATTTAAAATGTAAATGGGCTCTAGCCATGGCAGCACATGGGAAGCAGAGGCAGGTGGATCTCTGAGTTGAGGCCAATCTGGTGTACAGAGTGAGTTCCGGGATACCCCAGGCTGCATAGAGAAACCCTGTCTCAAAAAAATAAAAATAAATTTAAAAAAGGAAATGGACCTCTGAGCCCTGTTTTGGCTACATTCTGTAGATTTTGGTAGTAAATTCTCCTTAGCATTCAGTTTTATTTGCTCATGGTTTTTGTGAGTGACTCCTAGACAGATTGGCATCTTCTACAGTACGTTGTTTTCTTCTGGATACCGACATACTTCTTATTTTATTGATCATTTAATTTAGCTGTGATCATAGAATAAGTTCTGCATAATTTAACTCTTTTGAAAGTATTTGAGAATTGACTTCTCATCTGACATATGCTCAATCTTAGAGAAGACTCCCTGTGCACTAGATTAGAATGTATTTTCTGCTACTGTTTAGTTAAATATTCTTCTGACAACACAAAGATCCATGGGTTTTAATAGATCTTTGACACTCTCAAGGCAAAAATTTATTTTAGCTTAAGTTTTATTTTACTAACTTTGAGATGATTGGACTTACCCTGGGATGTTATCAAAACAGAATATCATTTCCTGAGTTCCTCATTGGTCTGAAATATCATGATCCAAGTACAAACTTTGAAAAGGTAAATTACAAGGCTTTTCTAAAAATCCAGTGATGACTTAGATTTAAGTCCAGTAAGATGGCTTATTAGGTAAAGGAACATTCCATCAAACCTGAAGACTAAGATCAATCTATGAGATTTACCTGGTGGGAAGAGAGAACTGATTGCTGTATTTGTCTTCTGGCCTCCTCACAGTACGATAGCACCCACATGCACACTTGTGTACACAACATAAATAATAAAGAAAAATCTGTATGTTGTCGTTTTGTCCTATTGACACTGTTCTTTGCCTTACACAAACTTTTCAGTGTCATGAGGTCCCATTTATTAATTATCTGTTCAGGAAGTTGTCACCTATGCCAATTCAGTCAAGGCTATTTCCCACTTTATCTTCTATCAGGTTCAGTGTTGTTGGGTTTATATTGAGATCCTTGATCCACTTGGACTTGAATTCTGTGCAGGGTAGTAACTATGGAACTACTTGCATTCTTCTACATGCCAAAATTCAGTTATGCCAGCACTATTTGTTGAAGATGCTTTTTTTTCCATTGTGTAATTTTGGCTTCTTTGTCAAAAATCAGGTTTTCATAAGTGTTAGGATTTATGTCTGGGTCTTCAATTCAATTCCATTGATCCACTTCTCTGTTTCTATGTCAATATCAAACTGTTTTTATCACTATAGCACTATCGTAGAGCTTGAAGTCAGGGATGGTGATACCTCTATAAATTCCTTTATTGTACAGGATTATTTTGACTATCCTGGGTTTTTTGTTTTTCCATACAAAGTTTAGTATTGTTCTTTTTAGGTCTATAAAGAATTGTATTAGAATCTTGATAGGGACAGCACTGAACATGTAGACTGCTTTTAGTAAAAGGCCATTTTTACTATGTTAATCCTCTGATCCATGAGCATGGGAGATTTTTGCATATTTTTATATCTTTTCCAGTTTCCTTCTTCAAAGATTTAAGGTTCTTGTCATCAAGGTCTTTCACTTGTTTGGTTAGAGTTACCCCAAGATATTTTATATTATTTGTGGCTATTGTGAAAGGTGTTGTTGCCATGATTTCTTTCTCAGCCTGTTTGTCATTTGTAAATAAGAGGGCTACTGATTTTTTTTTTACTTAATCTTGTATCCAGTCACTTCGCTAAAGGTTTTTATCAATAGTAGAAGTTTTCTAGTAGAATTTTGGGGGTCACTTATGTATATTACCATATCATCTGCAAATATAAATATTTTGACTTCTTCCTTTCCAGTCTGTATCCCTTCGACCACCTTTTGTTGTATTATTGCTTTATCTAGAACTTCAAGTACAATATTGAAGAGATATGAAGAGAGAGGACAGCCTTGTCTTGTTACTGATTTTAGTAGGATTCCTTTGTGCTTCTCTCCATTTAATTTGATGTTGTCTGCCGGCTTGCTATATACTCCTTTTGTTATGTTTAGGTGTGTTCCTTGCACACTGATTTCTTCAAGACTTTTATCATGAAGAGGTGTTGGATTTTGCCAAAGGCTTTTTCAGTATCAAATGAGATGATCATATAGCTTTTTTCTTTCAATTTAGTTTATTTGGTAGACTATGTTGACAGATTTTCATACACTGAATCATCCCTACATCTCTGGGATGAAGCCTACTCATGAAGTCATGGAAGATGATCTTTTTGATGTGTTCTTGGGTTCAGTTTGTGTTTTATTGAGTATTTTTGCATCAATATTCATGAGGGAAATTGGTCTGTAGTTCTTTCTTGGTTGAGTCTTTGTGTGGTTGGAGTATCAGGGTAACTATAGCCTTATAAAATAATGTGTCAAAGTTCCTTCTGTTTCTATTTTGAAGAACAATTTGAGGAGTATTAGTATTAAATCTATTTTGAAAGTCTGGTGGAAATCTGCACTGAAACCATCTGGCCCTGAGATTTTTTAAATTGGGAGACAGAACTATCGCTTCTATTTCCTTAGGCGTTGTAGATGATTTTGAATTTGATCTTGATTTAATTTCAATGTGTGGTATCTATCAAGACATTTGTCCATCTCTTTTAGGTTTCCCAATTTTGTGGAGTACAGATTTTTAAAGTATGACCTAATGATTCTCTGTATTTCCTCAGTGTCTGTTGATAGGTCCCCCTTTTGTTTATGGTTTTGGATATTCTTTCTATGCCTTTTAGTTTGAATAAGAGTTTTTCTACCTTTTTCATTTTCTCAAAGAATCAACTCTTTGTTTCACTGATTCTTTGTATCGTTCTTTTTGTTTCTGTTTTATTGATTTCAGTCTTCAGTTTATTTCCTGACTTCTGTTTCTTTTGAATGTGTTCTATGGCTTTCAGTTGTGCTGTTAAATAGATAGCATGAAATTTCTCCAAATTCTTTGTATAGACACTTAGTGTTATGAACTTTCCTCTTCAGCACTGTTTTTATTGTGTTCTATAAGTTTGGATATGTTGTGAAAATTCATTTTCACTGGATCCTAGGAAGTCTTTCATTTCTTTCTTTATTTCTTTCTTGGCCCAGAGGTAACTCAATAGATAGTTGTTCAGGTTCCATGAATTAGTAGGCTTTCTGTAGCATATGCTGTTGTTGAACTCCAGCTATAATCCAGAGTGATCCAATAAGATACAGAGGGTTATTCCAATTGTTTGGTATCAGGTGAGACTTGCACTGTGACCAAGAATGTAATCAATTTTGGAGAAGGTTCCATGCAGTGCTGAGAAGAAAGTATATTCTTTTGTGTTTGGGTGAAATGTTCTGTAAATATCTGTTAGGTCCATCTGAGTAATAACTTCCACTACTTGCATTATTTCTCTGTTTAGTTTCTGTTTAGACTACCTGTACATTGGTGATAGTGGGGTGTTGAAGTCTCCCACTATTAATGTGTGGTGTTAAATATATAATTCCTCAGATGAGTATAAAATGTCCTTCTCCATCTCTTTTGATTAATTTTGTTTTGAAGTTTGTTTTGTTAGATATTACGATAGCTACACTAGCTTGATTCTTAGGTCCATTTGATTGGGAAATATTTTTCCAACCATTCACTCTGAGGTGTGTTTCTTGTATGCAGCAGAAGGATGGATTCTGTTTTTCTATCCATTCTGTTAGCCTGTGTCTTTTTGTTGACAAATTGAATCTATTGATATTGAGAGCTATTAGTGAACAGTGATTGCTAATTTCTGTTAATTTTTGTTGGTGTGTGTGTGTGTGTGTGTGTGTGTGTTTCTCTTCTTCAGTTTTTGCTGGTTAAGATTACCTATGGACTGTGTTTTCATGGGGGTAGCTAACTTCCTTGGGTTGGAGTTTTCCTTCTTGTACCTTCTGTTGGGCTGAACCTGTGGATAGATAATTGTTTAAATTTGATTTTGTCATGAAATACCTTGTTTCTCCAACTATGGCAATTGAAAGTTTTCCTGCGTATAGCAGTCTGAACTGTCATCTGTGATTACTGGATAATAAGGTTCTTTGTCCCAAAGCTGTTTGACTATTATGTTTAGTTTCTGTATTTCTGCTTTGTTTTTCCTATGATACATGCCATAAAATCTAACAGTAGTAAGAATCACTAAGTAATGAACTGTCCTGAAAAGGTGTAGATACTAAACCCATTGTCCTACTGGGAGAATATCTTCATTTCTTATTCTTAGGGTGACTTATTTTACCTGGATACCTACCTATCTCATTCCTACCTATCAGCACTCATGGCTTGGGTGTATAGACATATCTGCAAGTACTCGTGTTTCCCACCTTATATTCAAAGCCAAGGCCTTTGGGAATTCCCTTGCAGCCTAGGTTATAGTCTTGGCTCACTTTCCCACATCTTCCTCTCTCTAGTCCACACAAACTGCACCTTCTGGAACACTGAAGCTATCTCAAACATCTGAAGGATTCATTAGGTAACTGAAAAGTACTGAGGAATGGGAAATTATTACAAATGAGCCCAAGTTAGGAAAAAAGAAACAGGCTTGGATTCAAATTCTTGATCTTTCGCTTAGGAATACTATTGCATTGGACCATTTTAAAGCCAACTTCCTCCCCTATAAAAGGAGCATTCTAAATGTTTCCTGGGTGTATAGAGTGTACATCATGATACACAGTAGGCATGTGTGAGTCCTTTCTAGCTACTTTCTAACCCAATCAAATCCCATTTGTTTGTTTATTAAAGCATTTACATTATCTAGTTCAGCTTACAAATTATGAAAATGGTATCAGAAGATTAATTCTATTACCCAGATAGACTTAAGTATAGTACATAAAGGCATTTGTTTTGTTTTTTTAAGAATAATCTGACTCCCATAGTGCACAATCATAAGCCCTTTTCTCTTCACTGTTCTTTCAGCAGACAATCAGATTACTTGTTGTACAATCCATAGTTACCATGTTATCACAGCTGACAGTAGCCAGCAAGCTAATTAAGGTTGGACAGAGCAAGTATGGTAGTAAGAACTGTGAAGTATTTGCTCTCAGAATTTTAATTGCATTGTAATTAAACAGCTTTCATCCTAAAGAGTCACTACTAAATTGATGTGTGAAAAATCTCCAGATTCTTCCTGTGTGGTTTCCTCTACTTCCATGACATCTTCTAAGGGAAAGCTCATCATACTGAGCTAATCACACCTTTTATTCCTAACATAAGATGAAGACATATTTTTGACAGTTAATTGTTCATCAATAGAAATTGGACTGACTCTAACCAGCAACTTAAAAGAAAACATAGTACAAAATCCTGGATGGTAATGTGCAGGGGTCTCTCACCATTTGCTCTTTCACAGCCCAAGAAAATGGAGTTGGGTGGATGTTGTTCAAACTCTAATTGTTCTTAATAATAAAAACCCAGAGTCATATATTGGGGTAAATGCTGAAAAGTCAGAGAAGTAAAGGAGCCAGCCACTAGAGAGACCTCTTACCTCTACTGACTCCTCATACCAAAGGAGCGATCCTGCCCCTACAAATCCTAGGACTGAATTGAATGAGTTCCTGTCTCTTCCCACCTTATATTCCTCTCTCTGCCCAGCCATATCACTCCTGTCTCTGCCTCCCTAGTGCTGGGATTAAGGACGTATGACTCCCAAGTACTGGGGTTAAAGGTGTGAGCCACCACCACCCGGCTGTTTCTCTTTTGGACTGGATCAATCCTGTGTAGCCCTGAGTGGCCTTGAACTCACAGAAATTCACAGTCCTCTGCCTCTTGAGTGCTAGGATTAAAGGTGTGTGACACCACAGCCTGGTGTCTATGGCTAACTAAACTAGCTAGCTCCAAACTCTGATCTTCAAGAAAGCTTCATTTGTTAGATCACAAACAGGTGGACATATCTCTAAAATTCCAAGACAAAAAATGACTGTTGTTGGGGATCTGTATGTCCTGGCAGATACAAATTGCTGTTGCTAAGTAAGATGAACTACATAGAAGGGGAAAATATCAGTTTTCAAGCTATTGGAATACAGTAATGTTCACTTAACACCAAAACTCTACTAAACATAATTTGTCTCTGAGATGTTGAAGTATATCATGTACCTGCAGGTTGCTGGTATGAACAGCAGGAGTTGTTAGGTTGGACATTTAAATATGTATACATACAAAAGAAATCAAAGATTCTACAGAAAACAGGATGTGACTTATTGTACCCATGTTGCCAGCAGCCTCTTCAAACAGAAACTGCTCCAGACTTACAGCTTCTATGTATTTATAAGCCTGAGGCAGCCTGTTACAAAGTTAGGACAGCCCTTCCTGATTGGACCAAGGTGAAGCCAAGTCACAGAAGCCAAGTCCCAGTCTAACCAGCAGTCTACAACATGCTTTTTGACATGAAAACAAATCAACTGCTACCTTGGAAATTGTAAACTTGTTATATATTATATGTATCTATAAACTCATATGTAAATTGACTGATATATATGGGTAAATATTGGAAAAGGCCAGGAAAGGTTCATAGAAGAGTGCAGGGTAGAGGATTAGTGAAATCTGAGTAAACAGAACCCTGAGTAAGCAGACAGCATCAGAGCAGAGAAGAACAGAGGGTGAGGAACACTGTCAGAGTGAAGACATGGAAGTAGGCACTGGTAGAGTAATGTAGCTCAAAATCAACAAGCACCTATTGCCCAAATGTCTAGATCTGTCTTGGGTCCTAAACTGCCACCTAGCTCTCCTGGCATGAGTCTTCCCCTTACCACACATTACTTGAGATAAACTGGCTGAGCTTCAAATCTCCCCCAACCAAGTTAGTAAACTAGGAATAAATATATTAATCTGACTGCCTACTTCCCCAGCATTTTAATGTCTTGAACAAGACATGAATAACTTACCAATAATATGCTATTGATCCTTTCATAAAAGATTAAACCAGAAATAACAATTTCTTTTAATCATTGGGCTTTGAGGTTTCATTTTTAACAGAATGAAGGAACTCTAAAATTCAACTTTCAGGTGAAGGACAAACTTAAATCAGAGTTACAGAATTTAGGTTAGGAGTCAAGGCTGAACACTAGTAGACCAAAGCCAGTTTCACAAACACAGGAATCCTGAGTCCTGCTGTTATAGCAACTTAAAAGCTTTGAGTACCATTTGTTTCAGACCCAGAGAAAACAAAATTAACTTTGATTTATAAAAAAAGGTGTTACAGGCCAGAGAGTCTAGGGAACAGAACATTCATCCAATGGCTGATGGAAGCAGATGCAGACTCCCAGAGCTAAACACTGAGCTGAACTCAAGGAACCCAATGACAGAAAGGGAGGACTGATGAGCAAAGGAGTTAAGACTGGGTGGGTTTAACCCCCAGAAACAGATGACCTGACAAGGGGGAGCTCTTGAATCCCAGACTAATGGCTGGGAATCCAGCATGGGACTGATTAAGACCCCCTGAATGTGGGTGTCAGTGAGGAGGCCTAGGCAATCTATTGAGCCTTGGGTAGTAGATCAGTATTTATTCCTGGCATACAAATGGACTTTGGGTGCCCATCCAACAATGAGATGCACTCTCAGCCTGGACTCTTGGGGGAGGATCTAGGCCCTGCCCTGGATGAAATGACAGACTATGGACACCCCCATGGAGGGCCTCACCCTCCCTGGGGAAATGAGGGAGTATTGGGGGGGTTGGTGGGGAGGAGAGGAGGGAAAGGGAGAGGGACCTGGGATTGATATGTAAAGCAACCCTGTTTCTAATTTAAATTTAAATTTAAAAATGAAAATTAAAAAAAAATGTGTTACATTCACCATTGGCCAACTTAACTACACAAAATAGAAATGGAGAATTCCTATGCAGTTGTCTCCAGGAACAGTATTCATCAGCAAATCTCAGGGGAAACATAACCAATATGGCAGAAATGTGTAATGGAGAAAGAACGAGCAATAGGGAAAGGATGTCCTTGATCCAAATCCTAGAGTAGAAATATACTCTAGTGTAGATGGAAGTTCCTGTTTTGCTTGGTCCCACAGCTGTTTAACCCCAAATAAACACACTGAAGCTTAAATTAATTATAAACTGTTTGGCTAACGTCTTGGGCTTCTTACTGGCTACCTCTCTTAATTATTAACCCATAACTATTAATCTATGTATTTATACATGGCTTTACCTTACCAGAGAATGCCCAGGTGTCCTACCTTCCCAATAGCTACATGGCATCTCTCTGATAGCTCACTCTCTGCCTCCTCTCCCCAGAATTCTCCTTGTCTCATACCTCCCCCCATACTTCCTGCCTGACTACTGGCCAATCAGTGTCTTATTCATTAACCAATAAGAGAAACATATTAACAGAATACAGAAGGACACTCCCCCATCACTCTAGACTCCACAAGGAAAATAAGATCAGGGTAGGGAGCTTGAGGTCAGACTTAGAAAGAAAGCAGGCCAAAGAATGAAGAAGACATAATATATCTAATATATCTGCACTTCATACCTTCCTGGATTTCTTTATGAGACAAGAAATCCGTGTATCCTTTAATCCCATGTTATAATTTGACTAGGAAAAGAACCTAGGGGCATTGGTGGTCAACGTGGAAAACAGTAGGGTGTTACTCGGAGAACTCTGCTGCATTCGTGTTAAATTGCAAGCGCGCTTACCAGGCTTGCTTCTGGTGCGCCTGAAAACCCACAGGCCACATTGCATTGTTCCTTCCTCCGATTTCCGCTAAAAACAGAAGGTCGCATGTGGCTCTGGTTTGGTTTTGCTCTTCTAGACCAACGGTATAAGTTTTGGGCTCTGGATTAGCAACAACTTAAATCTGCTGATTTCGCAGACATCTGCTGTGGCCGACTGAGTTCATTGTGACTCCCCACTCTTCCACACACCCTCTTCACATTCTAGCTTCATTGTGGCTGCCCCCTCCTTTGCACGCCCCCTTCACATTTAAGTTCAAGGTCACCCCCTACAACAGACCCCACCCACCTCACCCGGTTAGCTATCACAGGATGCCCACCTCATTAACGCAACCTGGTCACAGAAATTAGGCATGAGGATGCCATAGTCCATCAAGAGGCATAACCACTCTCCCCCATTTATGGTATTCTGGGGAAATGTGTTCCATTCCCTCGTCAGTGGGCCAGCAATTTAGCCTTGGGGACATAAGTTGAGGAACCCATGCACAGATGCATAGGAGTGTGGTGTTTAAGGGAGACTTCAAGATCTCCCTGGGAATCTAAACTTTTTCATTTTAGCTTTTCTTCACTGAATAGAAATAGTTCGATAACACTTTTGTTTTGAAAAATCAGAAATTCTTCCACAGTTACAGACATTATTTATATAAAAGTGAGTCCAAAAAAGAAATGTGGCATGTGTGCATATCATGTAAAATTTTCAAAGTCTTCATAATGTATTATAAGTAAAAAATGACAATGTAAATAGAAATTTTAATGGCAATAGAAAACCAAATGTATTTGGAGAAAGTCTATTAAAATCAGTGAATTTCAGTATATTCTGCATTCTCCTTACTTCAAAGAGAAATAATAATTCAAGACCGGCCTTTATTTATTCCTTTGAAAGCCACAAAGAACAATGACTGAAATTACTTTGAGAGAAGAAAAGGAACTGACAGCCAGCAGTGAAATGGATACTGCTGGGAAGAAAGGAATTAGAAGAAAAAAATAATAAATCCTGGGAAAGAAAGTAAAACTGCAGTTAAAAAAACATAGAAATTAGCACAGAAGAATGGATGGGTCAGGGAAATACAAAATACTACAGTTTTGCATTCAAAACATAAAATATAATAGACATGATGCTGGCCAGAAATAACAATGGGAGAAAAAACATTTCTATTACTCGTAGTGTCTATAAAGTGCTTGTATAATGAAATTCAAACTTATTAGTATACTCACAATTCCCAAAGCTAACCCCATGAGTAAACAGATAATCATATTCACCATATGTATAACTTATCTTTAATTACTAAGATTCCAAATTGCATTAAGCTAAGGAAACATAATAATCAAACAAGAAAAAAAAGTCTGCAATACTTTAAGAGAGTATATTTGCTCCCTTTTTCTGTTCCCTTGCAAAAATTCTATCACAAGGTAACCAACAAATCTTGTGTTTCCTTTTCAAACAATTTCTTTAATACTACAGTCAATGCTCAAATAAAAAATTGGAGGTTGAGGCTTTCTTAGTCTAAAATACATTTCTCACTTTTGCATAATAAACAAAACGGAGATAACAAATAAAAATCATGAATTTACATAATGTACCCTTAACATGCCTCACATTTGCATTGCAGACCAACACTGCAGTTATTATTATTATTATTATTATTATTATTATTATTATTATTATTATTATTACTAACTATAAAGTAGCCCCATTAGAATGGCTTCTTTGTTTCTTCAGAACTTTAATATTCCTATCTGCAGTATCACAAGCCATCATATGGTACAAATCCAAAGAAGTATCACTTTGTAATCCATGTGGATGGTGCCCCCTGGTGGTGTGCAGTATACAAGCCATGTAACAGTACACAAGAGCTGCTGTAGCGTTTAAATTTACTGTTCTGCCATTCCTATTTCCTGTGCCTTAATATCAAAAAGTAATAACAATAAGGGCTATAACTGCTTATTTTCAAAACTAATTTGGAATCAGCATTCATTTCCCAATAAAGATGTAGAAGGAACCCAGTTTTCCTTCAAGACAGTTTAAATCTTTGTGCATATGAACTTTCTTCTAGACCCCAACTCACTTGTGCCTAATAGGATTAGCTATCTCATATAACTTTGACAGGCTCTAGATGTTTAAAAGAATAGGTAAACTGACACTGAATGAATACTCCATTAATACACTTGTCCTTACCCTTACATATTTGGCTTAAGAAATTCAAAGAGTTAAAGGATTCAGAACTTAAACGTACTCCCTGTCTAAACCACTGCCATAAGCAATATATATAATCTGTAGTTTAATATATAAATAGTAAACATAATAAACATAATTGTTGTATCATAGAGATACAAATAATGTCATGACCACGTATGTGCACATGATTCTCTACAGCATATAAGAATTTAAAGGACATCTGGGTGCATAATAGTAGTCGTTAGTAACTTGCGTTCAATCATGTGAAATACAACCCTAGACTCAAATATCTCTACAAAGAGATGAGTTCAACAGAGAGCAGACCAATTAACACTCAAGCAAATTGTTGTAACACTTTGGGGAAGTGGCACTGGTGCCCAACTCACTTCACATCAGGAAATAACCTTGATTCAAAACCCAAGGAGAATTGTAGTTTACTCTCATCATCATGGACATAAAAACCCAACAAAATACTGTCAAGCTGAACTAACCAGTGTCTTTAAAATAGCCACCTACTGTTTATAAAAATTATGTAAGAATGAAGAGTAAGGGTGAAAAAAACAAGATTGTTAATATTTATCCTCTCCATAACTTGTTTTAAATTAACAGCATGGTGCTACAAACGAGACATCATTAACCTGAAAAAAACATGTACCCAAAAGTTCAGAATCCATCTTAGATTCCTCAATGTTGTACCCCAATTCTGAACCCCAAAATCACTGAGACCTGTTCCAATGCAAAAGCAAAGAGTCCTTTATTATTAAGGTGCTAACTGCATTAACTCGGGCTCTTCATTCATCCAACAGGGAAGGTGTGAAAAGGACCCCAAAGGGCCATGAGGTGGGGAATTTATTGCATAGAGCAAGGGGAGTGTCTAGGGGTACTTAACAGTCTCAGGATTGGTGCACTTTGGGGCCTAGGTGACCTGTCCTGTGTTGATTGATCAACTGGTTGCTATGGCCTATAGGCAATTCCAGGGCAGTTGCTATGCTTTGCAACATAAAGAATGCCCAAAGCCTGCCAGCTAACTTCTGATTGGTTCCTTGCCATGTGGAGGATATCTGACCTTCTGGTAGCTGGGAGGAGGGACAAGGTCAGGCAAGCACATGTTGCTGGGTCTTTTCTGCAGCCTGTCATGGCTGCTAAAGCAGAGGGCTGGGCGAGGGTTTGGTCCCTTCACTCAATAAGAGTCAGAAGCATGCCTTCAAAGCTAGGCAAGAAACAAGAATGTTTTTATAAATCTGTAGACAATTTCTAAGAAAGTTGAGGAGAATTTCAATGTTAAAAAAATGGAGCAATACATTAAATCTGTAGTATTCATATTTTTCACTTAAATTAAAAATTGAGTTTGAGCAGAACCATTGGAGACTTGGGGACTGCACAAGCAGATCCCATCCAGATGGGATTCAGCCCAGCCAAAGACGGCCAGCACCATAGTCCCTTTCTCCACCCATAGGGCTAGATAAGCCTGGGCTTGTATACAGATCTGCACACAACTAGCCAAGGTCAGGGTACTGCACATTGAAGCTCCTGTCCCAGCAGGAGCCAGAAACTGCCAGCATCCAAGTACCATTCTCCACCCATAGGACAGGCAAGGGTCCAGCCTACCCAGAGATTGCCAAGGCCCTGATACTAGGACAGCCTCCATCCACACAAGAGGAAAATGACCAGGGTATTGGACCTGCTCCCACCCACTGGAAAGGAACAGATACCCACAAGGAGAGGAAGAGACTCCTTCTGCACCCACAGGAAGAAATGATTGGAAGGAGACAATATAAAAACACACCCACCAACAGAAAAACCAATCTGACACCAGCAGAGACTAGAGATTCTACACCCACAAGACCTGAACAGCCCATTACAGATGAAGTAGATGAGAAAGACTTTTTTTAAAAAACTTCATGAAAATGAAAGAGGCATTCAAAGAGGATATGAGAAAATCCCTTAAAGAAATATAAGAAAAAACAAACAAAAAATGCAAAAAAAATACAAGAAATGGAAGAAGAGACAAACCAAAAAATCCAATAAATACAAGAAAGAGAGGGAAAGACGAAGCAAAAATTGCAAGAAACAATTCAAACAGTGCAAGGGTTGGAGGCTGAAATAGAGACAATAAAAAATAGTCTGAAGGAATGTTGGAAATAGAAAAGCTGGGCAAACAGTCAGGTACTACGGATGCAAGAATAACCAACAGAATACAGGAGATGGAAGAGAGAATCTCAGGTGGTAAGATACACTAGAGGAAATAGATTCATTGACCAAAGAAAATCTTAACTCCAACAAATCCCTAACACAAAATATCCAGGAAATATGGGACACCATGAAAAGACCAAACCTAAGAATAATACATATAGAAGAAGGTGAAGAAACCCAACTCAAATGGACAGAAAACATATTCAACAAAATCAATGAAGAAAACTTACCCAACCTAAAGAAAGAATGGACCATAAAATGAAGTCCCCTCATCACATAGTAGTAAAAACCCCGAACATACAGAATAAAGAAAGAATATTAAGAGCAGCTAAGGAAAAAGGCCAAGTACCATATAAAGGCAAACCTATCAGAATCACACCTGACTTCTCCATGGAAACTCTGAAAGCCAGAAGATCCTAGATAGATATTCTACCAACACTAAGAGACCACAAATGCCAACCCAGACTACTATACCCAGAAAAGTTTTCAATCCCTATAGATGGAGAAAACAAGATATTCCATGACAAAACCAGATTTAAACAATACATATTCACTAACCCAGTCCTACAGAGAGTACTGGAAGGAAAACTCCAACACAAGGAAGTTAACCATACCAAAAAAAAAGCCATAGGCAATAGATAACCCCACCTTACCAACAGCCAAAAGAAAAAAAAGGTGGAAATCCACATATAATTCCACCACCATCAACCATTCAAAAACAAACAAGAATGAGCAATCAATGGTTATTAATATGTCTCGATATTAATGGTCTTAATTTGCCCATAAAAAGACACAGGCTAACAGAATGGATATGAAGACAGAACCCATCCTTCTGCTGCATACAAGAAACACATCTCAGCCTCAAAGACAGGCATTACCTCAGAGTTAAGGGTTGGGAAAAGATTTTCTAATATAATACACCCAAGAAACAGGAGGAGGTAGCAATCCTAATATCTAACAAATTAGATTTTAAAGTAAAATCAATCAAAAGAGATGAAGGAAGTCATTTCATACTCATTACAGGAAAAATTCATCAAGATGAAGTTTAAATTCTGAATATCTATGCCCCAAATACAAAGGTATCCACATTCATAAAAGATACATTACTAAAACTCAAATCATATATA
Source organism: Mesocricetus auratus (assembly GCF_017639785.1). NCBI lineage: Eukaryota > Metazoa > Chordata > Mammalia > Rodentia > Cricetidae > Mesocricetus > Mesocricetus auratus. The sequence continues at coordinate 2,439,850 of NW_024429218.1, read as the reverse complement.
AAGCCCCACACACTTATAGTGGGAGACTTCAACACCCCACTCACTACCAGACAGAAACTTAACAAAGAAGCAAAGGAAATAATACAAGTTATGACCCAATTGGGATTAACAGACATCTATATAACATTCCATCCAAATCAAAAAGAATATACATTTTTCTCACCACCACATGGAACCTTCTCAAAAATCGACCACATACTTGACAACATATCAAACCTCAAGAGGTACAAAAAAATTGGAATACTCCATGAATCTTATCAGACCATCATGAGTTAAAATTAGAATTCAACAACAACACAAATTGCAGAAACCCTACAAACTCATGGAAATTGAATAATGCACAATTGCACCATTCCTGGGTCAAAGAAGAAATTAAAAAAAAATCAAAGACTTCCTAGAATTCAATGAGAATGAAGACACAACATATCCAAACGTATGAGACACTTTGAAAGCCGTGCTATGAGGGAAGTTCATAGCACTAAATGTCCACATGAAGAAACTGAAGAATACTTACACTAGAGAATTAACAGCACAAATGAAAGCTCTAGAACACAAAGAAGCAAACTCACTCAGGAGAAGTAGACACCAGGAAATAATCAGGAAATAATCAAACTGAGGGCTGAAATCAATAAAGTAGAAACTAGGAAAACAATACACAGAATCAATATATCCAAGAGTGGTTCTTTGAGAAAATCAACAAGATAGACAAACCTTTGTCCAAACTTATGAAACGGCAGAGTGTGAACATGAACATTAACAAAATCAGAAATGAAAAGGGGACATAACAACGGACACTGAGGAAATCCAAAGGATCATAAGGTCATACTTTGAAAACATATACTCCACAAAATTTGAAAATCTAAAGGAAATAGACAATTTCCTGGATAGATATCACTTGTCAAAATTAAATCAAGAACAGATAAGTAATTTAAATAGACCTAAAACCCCTATGGAAATAGAAGCAGTCATCAAAAGTCTCCCAACCAAAAAAAGCCCAGGTCCAGATGGCCTCAGTGCAGAATTCTACCAGAAATTCAAAGAACAGCTTATACCAATTATTCTCAAAGTATTCCACGCACTAGAAGCAGAAGGGTCTTTGCCAAACTCTTTCTTCCAGGCTTCAATAACCTTGATATCCAAGCCACACAAAGACACAACTAAGAAAGAGAACTTCAGTCCAAAATCCCTCATGAACATCGATGCAAATATACTCAATAAAATACTGGCAAATGGAATTCAAGAACACATCAGAAAAATCGTCCACCATGATCAAGTAGGGTTAATTCCAGGGATGCAGGGATGGTTCAACATATGAAAATATATCAATATAATGCACCATATAAACAAGCTGAGAAACAAAATTATCATGATCATCTCACTGGATGCTGAAAAAGCCTTTGACAAAATCCAACACCCCTTCATGATAAAGGTCTTGGAGAGATCCGGGAAAACAGGAACTTATGTTAACATAATAAAAGATACACACAGCAAACCAACAACCAATATCAAACTAAATGGACAGAAACTCAAAATCAGGAACTAAAATCAGGAACAAGACAAGGATGTCCACTCTCTCCATACCTCTTCAGTATTGTACTTGAAGTTCTAGCTAGAGCAATACGACAACAAAAGGAGATCAGGGGGATACAAATTGGAAAAGAAGAGGTCAGACTTTCACTATTTGCAGGTGATATGTTAGTTTACACAAGTGACCCAAATACTCTACCAGGGAACTCTTACAGCTGATTAACACCTTCAGCAAAGTGGCAGGATACAAGATGAACTCAAGAAAATCAGTAGCCCTATTATATACAGATGATAAAAGGGCTGAGAAAGAAATCAGAGAAACATTGCCCTTAACAATTGCTACAAACAACATAAAATACCTTGGGGTAATGCTAACCAAAACAGTGAAAGATCTGTATTGCAAGAACTTTGACTCTAAAGAAATAAATTAAAGCAGATACCAGAAAACGAAAAGATTTCCCATGTTCTTGGATAGGTAGGATCAACATAGTAAAAATGGCAATCTTACCAAAGGCAATATACAGATTTAGCGCAATTCCCATTAAAATTCCAGCACAATTCTTCACAGACCTTGAAAGAACAATTCTCAACTTTATATGGAAAAAAAAGACCCAGGATAGCCAAAACAACCCGGTACAACAAGGCAATGTCCGGAGGCATCACCATCCCTGGCCTCAAGTTCTATTATACTCATGAAAACAGCTTGGTATTGGCGCAAAAATAGACAGGTAGACCAATGGAATCGAATTGAGCACCCCGACATTAATCCATACACGTATGAACACTTGATCTTTGACAAAGAAGTTAAAATTATACAATGGAAAAAAGAAAGCATCTTCAACAAATGATGCTGACATAACTGGAGGCTGACATGTAGAAGACTGCAGATAGATCCATGTCTATCGTCATGCACAAAACATAAATCCAGCCACACTGAACCTCTTAGAAGAGAAAGTAGGAGGTACCCTTGAACTAATTGGTACAGAAGACTGCTTCCTGAACATAACTCCAGTAGCGCAGACACTAAGATGACAATTAATAAATGGGACCTCCTGAAACTGTTTATCGCCATGCACAAAACTTAAGTCCAAATGGATCAAAGACCTCAACATAAATCCAGCCACACTGAACCTCTTAGAAGAGAAAGTGGGTGGTACCCTTGAACGAATTGGTACAGGAGACAGCTTCCTGAACGTAACACCACTAGCACAGACAGTGAGATCAACAATTAATAAATGGGACCTCCTGAACCTGAGAAGCTTCTGTAAGGCAAAGGACACAGTCAGCAAGACAAAGAAGCAGCCCACAGAATGGGAAAAAATATTCACTAATCCCACATCTGACAGAGGGTTGATCTCCAAAATTTACAAAGAACTCAAGAAGCAAGTCTCCAAAACAGCAAAGGACCCAATTAAAAAGTGGGCTGCAGAACTAAATAGAGAGTTTTCAATAGAGGAGTCTAAAATGGCTGAGAGGCACTTGAGAAAGTGCTCAACATCCTTAGCCATCCGGGAAATGCAAACAAAACAACTCTGAGATACCATCTCACTCCTGTCAGAATGGCTAAAATCAAAACACCAACGACTATTTATGCTGGAGAGGATGTGGTGAAAGGGAAACACTCCTCCATTGCTAGTGGGAGTGCCTACTTGTTCAGCCACTTTGGAAATCAGAATGGAGATTCCTCAGGAAAATGGGAATAAACCTACCACAAGACCCAGCAACTCCACTCTTAGGCATATATCCAAAAGATGTCCATTCATACAGCAAAGATGTCTGTTCCACTATGTTCATAGCAGCAGTATTTGTAATAGCCAGAACTTGGAAGCAACCTAGATGTCCCTCAACCGAAGAGTGGATAGAGAAAATGTGGTACATTTACACAATGGAGTACTATTCAGCAGAAAAAAACAATAGAATCTTGAGATTCGCAGGCAAATGGATGACACTAGAAGAAACCATCCTGAGTGAGGTAACCCATTCACAAAAAGAGAAACATGGCATGTACTCTCTCATATATGGATTTTAGACATGAATCAATGGGAGTGCCATCCTACAATTCCACTGCCAAAGAGTCTGGGAAGCAGAACCTTCATCCAAAGACTGATAAAAGCAGTGGCAGATACCAACAGACAAACACTGAACTGAATTCCTGGAATCCAGTCACAGAAAGGGAGAACTGATGAGCAAAGGAGTTAAGAAAGGGCTGGTTTAACCCACAGAAAAGTTGAACTGAACAAGGGGGAGCTCTTGGACCCCAGATTGATGGCTGTGTGGAAAGCATGGGACTGACCCAGACTCCTTGAATGTGGGTGTCAATGAGGAGGCCTTGGTAATCTATGGGGCCTTGGGTAGTATTTATCCCTGGCATACTGGAGATCCACCATGGAGGGCCTTACCCTCCCTGGGAATAGGAGTGGAGATTGGGTGGAGGACTGGGGGCCTGGTGGGGAGGATGGGGAGGAGGGGAGGGAGAGGGAGCTGTGATTGACATGTGAAACAAGCTTGTTTCTAACTTAAATTTTTTTTAAAAGGAAAAAATTGAAAAAAAAGAAAAAACTGCCAGAAATGGTAGTACACACCTTTGATCCCAGAATTCAAGAGAAAGAGGTAGGTGGATCTCTATGAATTCAAGGTCAGCCTGGTATAACAAGTGAGTCTCAAGTCAGTCAGGATTAAATTAGTGAGACTCTGTTGGTAGGAATGAAAGGAGGAAGGAAAAGTGGGAGGGAGGGAGGGAGGGAGGGAGGGAGGGAGGGAGGGAGGGAGGGAGAGAGGGAGGGAGGGAGAGAGGGAGGGAGGGAGGGAAGACATTTTAAGGATTCCATTTAAAATACCAATAAAAACTGTAAAATACAAAGTAATTGCATTTTTTGGTTGTCACCCTAGCCTTTAATGGCTGAACCATCTCTCCGATGAGAAACAGTACTTTTTAAAGGTATTTTAAAATGTTTGTGTATGATAGCAAGTATATGCTACTACAGGTGCCCAGAGGCCTAAGAAGGCATCGGACCCTCTAGAGTTGGAGTTCTATGCAGTTCTTAGCCAACCCCCTTGTGTTCTCTGAATTGAACTCTGGTCCTCTGAAAGAGCCACAAGCATATTTAACCGGTGAGACATCTCTCCAGTCCTAGAGATGGTATTTTTAAAACGGGGTAACACTGGTCTGGTTGCAGGAGGGGAGGTAATTATAGAACATAATCTACAAATTGAGAAGCCATGCAAAATAAAAGGAGAAAAACATGGAATTCTTGAGCAGAGGGAGTGTAAAGATGTGTCAAGAATACAAAGAGTAACGAATATGAACAAGTGTATTAAGCACGAGAAAAGATTCATCCCAATCAGTAATCTATAAAACGCAAGTTAATACCATGCAATGATACTGTGTCATGCTCATCAATAACTTTAAGGTTCAGCTGTGCCAAGAGCTGACCAGCGTGTGAAGCAATGATCTCTTATAAACTGCTGGTGGAGCTATAAATTAGCATAGTGGTGGGGGAAATTTGTCATTATCTAATAAAACTGAAGATATACATTTTTGTCTCAGCTAGTCTACTGGGCATAGGATAACCCTCACAGTGTTATCCAAAGAGACCTACCTGGGTGTGTTGCTCTTTATCCTGCTATTTCTAAGAATGAAATACTAAGCATCCATTAACAAAAGAACAGACTGGAAAATGTGCGGCTAAACTGTGGGGTATTATTTTGTTATATGATTGTCTGTGCCTTTTCTATATTTGTAATATTACCCTTTTCCAAATAAGCAAGGAGGTACAAACAGTAAGTATATCAGAAAAATGAAATTTCTCGATATGTCAAATCCATGAATTATGTCTGAAAAATAATTGAAGACATCCTTAGCCAGTAAATTCACAAACAGCCGCCGGGCGGTGGTGGCGCACGCCTTTAATCCCAGCACCCGGGAGGCAGAGGCAGGCGGATCTCTGTGAGTTCGAGGCCAGGCTGGACCGACAGCCTCCAAAACAATACAGAGAAACCCTGTCTCGTAAAACCAAAAAAAAAAAAAAATTCACAAACAGCTCGAAGGCATCAGAATGAACTGTTGTACATGGCACCTATGTCTTCAGACTAACCTAATTACGTAACAGGACAAAATGATAGGCCTTGGAGTTCAACTGGAAGAGACAAATACAGTGCCCCAACTTCAGCAGTAACTCTTTGTCATTAAAAAGAAGAAAGAAATAGGAACGATAAGTAAAGAAATAAAAACAGGAATAACAGACCCAGGCTCCAGCCAGTAGTATGTTACATAGCAAGTGTGTTGGTTAGACCTGAGGGTCAACCTGACAGGATTTAGAAGCACCTGGGACACAAACCTCAAAGGATGTTTGAAATGGGTGTTCCCAGGAAGTTTAACTGTAGAGAGAAGACCTCAGCTTGGGTGGCAGCATCCCACGTGCAGGGGCCCAGACCGAATAAAAAGGAAAAATAAGCTGAACATTCATCTCTGGCTTCCTGACTACAGATGCAACACATGAGCAGCAGCCCACACTCCCGTTGCTACCACATCTTCCGCCAGGATAAATTGTATCGCTCTTTAACCATCAGCCAAAATGAACTTTACCTCCTTTAAGGGGCTTTGTCCAAACAATGAGGAAAGTAGCTAACACAGCCATATAAACAAGGATAACCTTTCTTCCTCCCGTTATAAAACTACAGGCAGTATCTTCACTGGAACTAAACAAAGACAAAAGGAAATAGGTAAGTTCTGTAATACGGTAACGCATTTTGTGAATAGAGCAAGCAAACTAACCTAAGAAAGAATGGCAAAAGAATAGTTTTGTGGAAAGGGAGGTTAATATTCTGCAATAAAAAGGGGGTTTGTTTTGTTTTGCTAGCTAAAAACCAGAGTTTAAAGTAAAAACCATAGATTACAGACATACACGGAGAAAGGACCTGAATTTTCTCTTTGCCTGTATGAGGAGGGGGTGAGTACCTAGGTGAGGGGGTTGAAAATGTGGAGGCCAGAGTCTGTGCCCCTTGAACCTGGAGTGACAGACACGGGCCTCCTACCCAGCTTCTTACCTGGGTGTTGCAGATTAAACTCAGGTTCTTATACTTGCATGGCAGTCACACACATTACTCACTGAGCTACCCCACCCCCACCACACACACACACACACACACACACACCCATAAGGATCTGGATAGTGCACAGTCACTCTCTGTGATGTCAGGGAAAGCAAAGTCACCCAACAGCCAACCACATGCCTAGGGGACAATGGGTCTCCCATGCTCTGGTTGATGAGTTGAGAGTAGAATTAAATTAGAGGGATATCAAATTGACCAGTAAACACTGCACATCACTGTGATCTGAAAGTCAGTCACAGAACTGGAGTAGACATGGGAATGTTCTCCCAACCATGTGCCCAGGTGTCCTCCGTGCTGGCTCCATGATGGGTCAGCTCCCATCTCCACCAGTTAAATGAACAGACATACATCAACAATTCTTCTGATCAACAAGTCATTTGTACAATAATGTCTCTGAAAAATAATTCTAAAATCCAGTTTACAGGGGAATTTCAAAAGCAGTTTCTCATACACAAATGTCCTCGCCCAGAACTTTGTGGCTAGCTTATCATGGTCACAGAGTAAAGAAAATAAAGCTTTACATGGGAAACATGAGAGACATGGATGAAAATTTTTAAGTAATTCTCATGACAGCAGCTGACAAACCTTACATGGGATTTATATGAGAAAAAGCAGAACATCCTTTTAAGGAGGTATTTTTTAAACAAACTATATCCTATTCTGCTCTGGATAATTCTCTCAAATTTCTGTCAGCCCTCAGATAAGAACCTTTCCATAAAAAGAATACTAGAAATTGTTTAAAGAAATCTCTTATGAGGAAAAAAATTACTATAAATTAAGTACTCAACAAAGTAAACTTTTCATTGTACAATGAGATGTTTTACCTTAAATTATACACCCACGTTTTCAAGCAAAAAATTATCATTAATGCTCCTAAAACAACTAATGCTTCACAGTAAAATATGTAATTTCAGAAACACCTATCCACAAGTCACATTCTCTTTGTATTTTCCTTGTACTTTTCTAACTACGCTGGTAATATTTGCATACGCAAAGGACCTTACCTTCCAGAAAACACATATTCCCATTAGTGTTAGCAATGCTTCACAGTTGAGAGTGTCCTGAACGCAAAGCACACCCGAGCTTCTGAGGTGCCTGGGTGCCGAACATGCAGGCATTCCAAGGTCAACACCACACATGTACCCGATCAAAACAGTTGATGCTAGTGCCCCTCTGTTCTCCACCACTTCTAAGCCCGAGTGGTAGAGTTTAGCAGTGTGTATCAGTGTCATGAAGCCTCCTTCTCAATGACACCTTCCCTGGCTGTCTTAAGGAGAAAGAGCAGGTCACTGAGGCCCCCAAACACATGAAGTACTCTGGGTCATTGTTTTCCCCCCTGAGATTCAGAGCAGCTGTGTTGGCCAAGAAGTGTGACTTCATAGCACAGTCATCTTGGTCTTCACATCAGTAAGTCTGTCTGCCAGGCCCAATTCTGCTAGTTCAGTAAGTTACTAGTGTAAGTATACATACAAACTATCAAGATTTCTTGAAGTTTAGAACTGCCACGATGAACATGGTGAATTTAGATGAATTTAACCAACCATCACACCAAAGCTCAATTACAAGGAACTCACACAATAAAACACTCAAAACATTTTAAGTGCTGATTTTAGTGACTAATACATGTGCTTATAACACTTAGAAATGTAACCCAAATTAAATGTGTTTATTAAAGGTACATTATTATATCATTGCTTGCCTGTAAGTATAGATTCAGCACTACACAAGCAGTCACTTGATGTCAAATGTCACTTATGCCAAATAGACCACCCACTCTTTATTTTCCCTGGATCCCACTTCTTCACAGACTGAACATGGAGTTTCATAACTACATATCATCTCCTGGTACTTAGACTTCGACTACTGCACATCAGGGTGTTCAAAAGGTAAACACTTTCTATTTGTGGTGAGTGTATTGAAGAATGATTTACTGAGTAATAAAACACCTTTGTCATTTCCTGTGCATAAAGCACATGAGGTAGTCAAAAAGCAGGGGGTGGGGCACGGGGGACAGGGACGACAAAAAAAACTTAGCTAAAAGTAGAAATTATAAAGAGTAAGTTGTCAAAGTAGAGTCAAAAGGGATAAAGTTTCTGAGCTCCAAAAAAAAGTTACAGCTCTTCCTTAGAGTCACAAACCTTAGTGGTTGAACATCAAAAACAAACTCTTGGCTTAGAACAGTCGTGGCTATTCTGAATGCTGGAAGACAAAGTTGTGTGAAAAAGCACCCAGCAAGTCCCAACTAGGCAAGGAAAAGATACACTTTTAATAAACTTGCAATACTTTCAAGTGCACATTTTGGTGACATTACATATGCATGTTGAATAACGATTTCTGTACCTTCTTCTAAAATGCACCACCCCACTTAGAAACTCTGTAGACAACTCTGAAGCCCATAAATACCTTTAAGAGTCAGAAAATAGCATGACTGCTGCAAACCAGGCTTCTAGAACCTGGAGAGTGCCAGCGTGCTGGGCCAGGTGACAGCAGTGGCATCCAGAAACTATCCAACCACTAGAACCTCAGCCTCAGCCCTGCCTGCACATAGAGGAGTGCTTACCAGAGGCTCTACCCTGCCTGAAACTGAAGGGTGATACAATGGAGCCACAGCCACCAACTACACCAATTAGAAGAAGAGGGACCTTCTGAAACACAGATTCCACCAATACCAACTGAAGGAAGAAATGGGTACACACAGTGTAAGAATACACCAAACACCATAAAGAGCAATACAGCACAACCAGAAACTAGTAGTTCTACAACAGCATGATTTGAACATTCCAACACAGGTGAAGCAGAAGAAAACAACCTTTAAAATAACTGCATGGAAATGATTGAAGCCCTTAAGGAGGAAATGAAAATTTACCTTAAAGAAATGGAGGAAGATTTCTCAGAAAATTAGGGATCAATCTACCTCAAGACTCTGCAATACCACTGTTGAGCATACACCAAAAGAAGGCACATTCATACCATGAGGACATTTGCTCAACTATGTTTAAAGCAAAACTACTCATAATAGCCAGTTCTTGGAAACAACCTAGATGTCCCTCAACTGAAGAATGGATAAAGAAAACATGGTATATTTACACAATGGAGTGCTACTCATCTCTAAGAAACAATGACACCCTAAAATTCACAGGCAAATGGACAGAACTAGAAAAAAAAATCATTCTGAGTAAGGCAACCCAAAACCAGGAAGACAAATACAGTATGCACTCACTCATAAGTAAATTCCAGACATGAAACAAAAGATACACAACCTACAATCAACAACCCCAGAGAAGCTAGAACCCTCTTCCAGAAACAGATACAGAAATCCACAACTAACCAATGGGCCAAGATCCTAGAGTACAGTTGAAGAGAGGTAGGAGCAATAATACAAACAAAAGAGTCAAGACCATGATGGGGAAACCAACAGAATCAGCTGACCCAAACTAGTGGGAGATCACCGGCTCAGGTCTGACAAGTGGGGAACCTGCACATGACAGAAGTAGACTCCCTTAATGTAAGTGACAATGGTGTGACTAATATATTAGGCCACTGGAACTCAGTCCTAGGTCTAACACTAATGTACGAACTGACTTAATGGAGCCCATTCTATATGGAGAGATACCTCACTCAACCTACACACTGGGGTGTGAGGAGTGGAGAAGTGCCTTGGTCCTTCCTCAACAAAATGATTAAACAGACATAGTAGACTTCCTAGGAGAGGCCTTACCATCTCCAAGGATCATATGGGAGGTGGACGGGGGTGGGTATAGCAGGAGGAGAGGAAGGACAAGAAACTGGGATTAGAATATAAAAAAATTAATTAATAAAAAATATTTAAAGAAATGAAGGAAAAGACAAACAAAAATTGGAAGAAATCAACAAGTCCCTCAAAGAGAACCAAGAAAAAAGCAATCAAACAGGTGAAGAAAAGGGTTCAAGGCTTGAACACTGAAATAGAGGCAATAAAGAAAACACTGGAAGTGGAAAATCTGGGTAAACAATCAGGAACTACAGATGCATGCATAGGCAACAGAGTATAAGAAGTAGAAGAGAGACTCTCACATGTTAAAGATACGATAGAGGAAATCAAATCATTGGTCAGAGAAAATGCTAAATCCAAAAAATTCCTAACACAAAATATCCAGGAATTCTAGGACACCATGAAAAGACTGAAATAAGAATAATAGAGATAGAAGAAGGAGAAGTCCAGCTCAAAGGCACAAAAAATACATTCAGCAAAATCATAGAAGAAAATTTTCCCAACCTAAAGAAAGACATGCCTATGAAAGTTCAAGAAGCCTATAGAACACCAAATAGACTGGACCAAAAAGAAAAAGAAAAAGTTCCCTCACCACATAATGATCAAACACTAAACACACAGAATAAAGAAAGAATTTTAAGAGCTGCTAAGGAAAAGGCCAAGTTACATATAAAGGCAGACTTGTGGGAGAGCCTAGGCCCTGCCCTACATGAAATGATAGACTCTGGAGATCCACCATGGAGGGCCTCACCCTCCCTGGAGATCGAAGTGGAGATTGGGCAGGGGACTGGGGGGCCTGGTGGGGAGGGCAGGGGAGGAGGGGAGGGAGAGGGAGCTGGGATTGACATGTGCAATAAGCTTGTTTTTAACTTAAATTTTTTAAAAAGGAAGATAAAAAATAAAAATAAAAAAAAATAAAGGCAGACTTTTCAGAATTACACCTGACTTCTCAATGGAGACTCTAAAAACCAGAAAGTCCTGGAAAGGTATCTTACAGACAATTAGGGACCATGGATGCCAGCCCAGACTACTATACCCAGCAAAGCTTTCAATCACCATAGATGAAGAAAACAAGATATTTCATGAAAAAAAAACAAATTTAAGCAATACCTATCCACAAATCCAGCCCTACAGAAAGTACTAGAAGGAAAACTGTAACCCAAGGAAGTTAGCTACTCCCACAAGAACACAGTCAATAAATAATCCCACACACACCAGCAAATCCAAAAGAAGGGAAACACACACACAATACCAACATCAACAACAAAAATAACAGGAACTAGCAATCACTCGTCATTAATATCCCTTAATATCAACAAACTCAATTTGCCTATAAAGACACAGGCTAACAGTTTGGATACAAAAACAGAATCCATCCTTCTGCTTCATACAAGAAACACATCTCAGACTTAAGAACAGATAAAGGGGAGGGAAAAGGTCTTACAATCAAATGAGCCTAAGAAACAAACTGGTGTAGCTATCCTAATATCTAACAAAATAGATTTCAAACTAAAATTACTCAAAATAAAGAAGGTCATTTCATATTTGTCACAAAAAATCCATCAAGATGAAGTTTCAACTCTGAACATATATGTCCCAAATAGAAGGGTACCCTCATTTATAAAATAGACATTACTAAAGCTTAAATCACATATCAAGCCCCACACACTAATAATGGGAGACTTCAGCACCCACTCTCACCACTGGACAGGTATGTCAGATAGAAACTTAACAGAGAAAGAATGGTACTAACAGATGTTATGACTCAAATGGGCTTAACAGACATCTATAGAACATTCCACCCAGAAACAAAAGAATGTACCTTCTTCTCAACACCTCATGGATCCTTCTCTAAAATACTCAGTAACAAAACAAACCTCAACAGATACAAAAGAATTAGAATAACCCCATATATCTTATCATATCACCATTGCTTAAAGTTAGAATTCAACAACAGCACTAATTGCAGAAAGCCCACAAACTCATGGAAATTGAACAATGCTCAACTGAATAACCACTGGGTCAAGGAAGAAATTAAAGACTTCCTAAATTCAGTTAAAATGACTGCACAACATACCCAAACTTATGGGACATAATGAAAGCAGTGCTAAGAGGAAACTTCATAGCACTAAGTGCCTACATTGAGAAACTGGAAAAATCCCACACTAACAAATTAACAGAACACTTGAAAGCTCTATACTAAAAGAAGCAAATTCATCTGGGTGAAGTAGATGGCAAGAAATAATCAAATTGAGAGCTAAAATCAACAAACTAGAAACAAAGAAAAAATGCAAACAATAAATGAGACAGAGAGTTGGTTCTTTGATAAAATTGAAAAAACAGAAAAACCTCTATCCAAATGAACCAAAAGGCAGAGAGAGAATATCCAAATTGACAAAATCAGAAGTGAAAAAGGAGATATAACAAACACTGAGGAAATCCAGATAATCATCCAGTCACACTTCAAAAACCTGTATTCCACAAAATTGGAAAATTTAAAGGAATGGACAATTTTCTGGATAAGTACCACATACCAAAATTAAATCAAGACCAGACAAATTAAATACACCTATAACCCTTATAGAAGTAGAAACAGCTATCAAAAGTCTCCCAACCAAGAAATCCCCAGGGCCAGATGGTTTCAGTGCAGAATTATACCAGAAAATCAAATAAGAGCTAATACCAATACTCCTCAAATCATTCTACACAATAGAAACAGAAGGAATATTGCCAAACTTTTTATATGACACTACAGTTACCCTTATACCAAATCACACAAAGACACAGCTAAGAAAAAGAATTACAGACCAATATACCTCATGAACATTGAAGCAAAAATACTTCATAAAACATTGGCAAACTGGATCCAAGAATACATCAGAAATATCATCCACCTGATATGACAGACTCTGGAAATCCCCCATGGAGGGCCTCACCCTCCCTGGGGAGCTGAGAGGGGATGGAGGGAGGTTGGGGGGGGAGGAGGGGAGGAAAAGGGAGCTGGGATTGACATGTGAAACAAGTTTGTTTCTAATTTAAATTTAAAAGGTTGAAAATGACTAAATCAAAAAAAAAGAGAGAAAGAAATATCACCCACCATGACCAAGTAGGCTTCATCCCAGAGATGCAGGGATGGTTCAACAGACAAAAGTCTATCAGGGTAATCCACTGTATAAACAAACTGAAAGAAAACAAAACCCATGATCATCTCATTAGATGCTGACAAAGCCTTTGACAAAATTCAAAACCCTTTCACAATAAAGGTCTTGGAGAGAATAAGGATACAAGGAGCATACCTAAACATACTAAAGGCAATAGCAAACAAACCAACAGCAAACTAAATGGAGAGAAACTCAAAGTCATTACAAAGTCATTACACTGAAATTAGGAACAAGGCAAGGCTGTACACTCTCTCCATAACTATTCAACACAGTACTCAATATAAGTGATAAATAGAGCAATAAGAAAACAAAAGGGGATCAAGGTGATGTAAATTGTCAAAAAAGAAGTCAAACTTTCACTATTTGCTAATGATATAATAGTATACATAAATGACCCCAAAAATTCTACCAGGGAACTCCTACAACTGATAAACCCATTCAGTAATATAGCAGGATACAATATTACTCAAAAAAAATCAGTAGCCCAACTATACATAGTCAATAAAGAGATGAGAAGGAAATCAGAGAAACATCACCCTTTACAACAGCCACAGAATAAAAAACATAAAATATCTTGGGATTTCCAGTGCCTGGGGATAGTGTGTGAACTTCCACAGAGCTTCCCATCCCAGCAGAGCACTCCAGAATCCAGGTCTTCTCTTCCACCAACTAGACCAGGAAACCAGCAGATCCAGGTAAAGAAGGCCCCACATCCCTGCATGCCTTCCAGTGACTGAGGATGGCCACAGACCTTCCCATCCTGGCAGGAGCACCCCACCTCCCAAGTCTTCTCTTCCACCAAAGGGACCAGGGGACCAGGTGGGAAGCTAAGCACCCCAGATTCCTGGTCTTCTTCTCCACCAACGGGACCAGAACTAGGAGGAAGAATAGAAGAACTACCAGAGTATTGGACTTGCTTGCACCCACTGAAAAGGAACTCTGGGCCCCTAATCACCAGACCAGTAAGGGGCTCTTTCTGCATCCACTAGAAGAATAGATGGGAAAGAGTCAATACAAAAACACACTCAGAAACAGAAAAACAAATATGACACAGCAAGATTCTAGACACTCCACACCAGCAAGACTTCAACATTCCAATGCAAATGAAGCAGAAGAAAATGACCTTGAAAATGACTTCATGAAAATGATAGAGGCCATAAAAGAGGATATAGGAAAATCCCTCAAAAAAATGGACAAAAGCAAAAAATGCAAGAAACGGAAGAAAAAACAAAGCAAAAAATGCAAGAAATGGAAGAAAAAACAAACCAAAAAATGCAAGAAATGAAAGAAAAAAACAAAGCAAAAAAATGCAAGATATGGAAGAAAAAACAAACCAAAAAATGCAAGAAATGGAAGAAAAACAAATCAAAAATACAAGAAATACAAAAAAAGAAAACCAAAAAATGCAAAAAAATGGAAGAAAAAGCAAAACAAAAAGTGCAAGAAATGGAAGAAAAAACAAACCAAAAAATTCATAAAATGCAACAAATGGATGAAAAGATAAACCGACAATTGCAAGAAACAATTCAAACAGTGCAAGGGTTGAAAACTGAAACAGAGGCAATAAAAAAACACAATCTGAAGAAAGGATGGAAATAGAAAAGCTGGGCAACCAGTCAGGTACTACCGATACAAGCATTACCAACAGAATACAAGAGATAGAAGAGAGAAACTCAGGCGTTGAAGATACACTAGGAGAAATGGATTCATCAACCAAAGAAAATCTTAAGTCCAACATATCACTAACATAAAATATCCAGGAAATATGGGACACTGGGAAAAGACCAAACCTAAGAATAATAGGTATAGAAGAAGGTGAAGAAAACCACCTCAAAGGGGCAGAAAACATATTCAACAAAATCATAGAAGAAAACTTTCCCAACCTAAAGAAAGACATGCCAATGAACGTACAAGAAGCTAACAGAACACGAAATAGAGTTGATCACAAAAAAGTTCCCTTGCAACATAATAATCAAGACCCCAAGTATACAGAATAAAAAAAGAATATTAAGAGCAGCTAAGGAAAAAAGCCAAGTAACATATAAAGGCAAACGTATCAGAATTACACCTGACTCCTCCATGGAAACTCTGAAAGCCAGAAGGTCCTGGATAGATATTCTACCAACACTAAGAGACCATGGATGCCAGCCCAGACTACTATACCCAGCAAAGCTCTCAATCACTATAGATGGAGAAAACAAGATATTCCATGACAAAACTAGATTGTAGCATATGTATCCACTAACCCAGCCCTACAGAAAATTCTGGAAGGAAAACTCCAGTAAACTACAACCAGAAAAACATAGGCAGTAGATAATCCCACTTTACCAACAGCCAAAAGAACAAAGGGGTGGAATTCCACACATAAATCCAACAACAACCATTCCAAATCAAAGAAGAATGAGCAATCAATTGTCATTAATATCTCTCAATATTAACGGCCATAACTCACCCATAAAAAGACACAGGCTAACAGAATGGAATCAAAGAGAGAACCCATCCTTCTGCTGCATACAAGAAACACATCTCACCCTCAAAGACAGACATTACCTTAGAGTTAAAGGTTGGGAAAAGATTTTCCAATCAAATGGACCCAAGAAACAAGCAGAGATAGCAATCCTAATATCTAACAAATTAGACTTTAAAATAAAATCAATCAAAAGAGATGAAGGAGGTCATTACATACTCATCACAAGTGAAATCGACCAAGACGAAGTTTCTATCCTGAACATCTATGCCCCAAATACAAAGTCATCCACGTTTGTAAAGAAACATTACGAAAATTTAATCACATATAAACCTCCACACACTTATAGTGGGAAATTTCAACACCTCACTCTCACCACTAGACAGGAATACCAGACAAAAACTCAACAAAGAATCAAAGGGTCTAATAAAAGTAATGACCTAACTGGGATTAACAGACATCTATAGAACATTTCATCCACATAAAAAAGAACATACCTTCTTCTCACCACCACATGGAACCTTCTCAAAAATCGACCACATACTTGTCAACATATCAAACCTCAGCAGCTACAAAAAAATTGGAATAATTCCCTGCATCTTATCAGACACCATGCATTAAAATTAGAATTCAACAATAACACAAATTGCAGAAAACCTACAAACTCGTGGAAATTGAATAATGCACAACTGCACCATTCCTGGATCAAAGAAGAAATAAAAAAGAACTTAAAGACTTCGTAGAATTCATTGAGAATGAAGACACAACATACTCAAATTTATGGGACACTTTGAAAGCAGTGCTACGGGGGAGGATCATAGCACTAAGTGCCCACATGAAGAAACTGGAGAATAGTTATACTAGAGAAATAACAGCATAGCTGAAAGCTCTAGAACACAAAGAAGCAAAGTCCCCCAGGAGGAGTAGACACCAGGAAATAATCAAACTGAGGGCTGAAATCAATAAAGTAGAAACTAGGAAAACAACACAAAGAATCAATGCAACGAAGAGTTGGTTCTTTGAGAAAATCAACAAGATAGACAAACCTTTATCCAAACTCACCAAACAGCAGAGCGTGAACATGCAAATTAACAAAATCAGAAATGAAAAGGGGGACATAACAACGGACTCTGAGGAAATTCAGAGACTCATCAGGTCATACTTTGAAAACCTGTACTCCACAAAGTTTGAAAATCTAAAGTAAATGGACGGCTTCCTGGATAGCTATCACTTGCCAAAATTAAATCAAGAACAGATAAGCAATTTAAATAGACCTATAACTGCTACGGAAATATAGGCAGTCATCAAAAGTCTCCCAACCAAAAAAAAAAAGCCCAGGGCCAGATGGCCTCAGTGCAGAATTCTACCAGAAATTCAAAGAACACCTTATACCAATTCTTCTCAATGTATTCCATGCAATAGAAGCAGAAGGGTCTTTGCCAAACTCTTTCTACCAGGCTTCAATAACCTTGATACCCAAGACACACAAAGACACAACTAAGAAAGACAACTTCAGAACAATATCCCACATGAACATTGAAGCAAAGATACTCAATAAAATGCAGGCAAATCGGATCCAAGAACACATCAAAACAATCATTCACGACGATCAAGTAGGTTTCATCCCACAGATGCAGGGATGGTTCAACATATGAAAATCCATCAATGTAATCCACCATATAAACAAGCTGAAAAACAAAAATCACATGATCACCTCACTATATGCTGATAAAGCCTTTGACAAAATCCAACATTCCTTCATGATAAAGGTCTTGGAGAGATCTGGGATAACAGGAACATACCTAACATAATAAAAGCTATATAGAGCAAACCAAAAGCCAACATCAAACTAAATGGACAGAAACTCAATGCAATTCCGCTAAAATCAGGAACAAGACAAGGCTGCCCACTCTCTCTATTCCTTTTCAATATTGTATTTGAAGTTCTAGCCAGAGCCATATGACAACAAAAGGATATCAAGGGGATACAAATTGGGAAGGAAGAGGTCAAACTTTCACTGTTTGCAGATGATATGATAGTTTAAATCAATGACCCAAAGAACTCTACCAGGGAACTCTTACAGCTGATTAACACCTTCAGCAAAGTGGCAGGCTACAAGATCAACTCAAGAATATCAGTAGCCCTAATATATACAGATGATAAAAGGGCTGAGAAAGAAATCAGAGAAACATCACCCTTTACAATTGCCACAAACAACATAAAATACCTTGGGATAACACTAACCAAACAAGTGAAAGACCTGTATCACAAGAACTTTTAATCTTTAAAGAAAAAATTAAAGCCCTTAGAAAATAGAAAGATCCCCATGCTCTTGGATAGGTAGAATCAATGTAGTAAAAATGGCAATCCTGCCAAAAGCAATCTACAGATTCAATGCAATCCCCATTAAATTATCAGCACAATTCTTCACAGACTTGAAGAATATTAATCAATTTTGCATGGAAAAACAAAAGACCCAGGATAGCCAAAACAACCCTATTCAACAAGGCAACGTCCGGGGGCATCACCATCCCTGACTTCAAGCTCTATTATAGAGCTATAGTCCTGAAAACAGTTTGGTATTGGCACAAAAGTAGACAGGTAGACCAATGGAATCAAACTGAACACCCTGATATTAACCCACACATGTATAAACATCTGATCTTTGACAAAGAAGATAAAAATATACAATGGAGAAAAGAAAGCATCTTCAACAAATGGTGCTGGCATAACTGGATGCTAGCATGTAGAAGAATGAGGATTGATCCATGTCTATTGCCATGCACAAAACTTAAGTCCAAATGGATCAAAGACCTCAACATAAATCCAGCTACACTGAGCCTCTTAGAAGAGAAAGTGGGTGGTACCCTTGAATGAATTGGTACAGGAGACAGCTTCCTGAACATAACACACGTAGCACAGACAGTGAGATCAACAATTAATAAATAGAACCTCCTGAAACTGAGAAGCTTCTGCAAGGCAAAAGACACAGTCAGCAAGGCAAAAAGGCAGCCCACAGGATGGAAGAAAATATTCACTAATCACACATCTGACAGAGGGCTGATCTCCAAAATTTACAAAGAACTCAAGAAGCAAGTCTCCAGAACACCAAGGGATCCAATTAAAAAGTGGGCTACAGAATTAAATAGAGAATTTTCAATAGAGGAGTCAAAAATGACTGAGAGGCACTTGAGAAAGCGCTCAACATCCTTAGCCATATGGGAAATGCAAATCAACATAACTCTGAGATACCATCTCACTCCTGTCAGAATGGCTAAAATCAAAAACACCAACCACAATTTATGCTGGAGAGGCTGTGGTGAAAGGTGAACACTCCTCCACTGCTGGTGGGGGTGCCAACTTGTACAGTCACTTTGGAAATCAGTATGGAGATTCCTCAGAAAAATGGGAATAAACCTACCACAAGACCCAGCAACTCCACTCTTAGGCGTATATCCAAAAGGTGCCCATTTGTACAACAAAGATGTCTATTCCACTATGTTCACAGCAGCATTATTTGTAATAGCCAGAACTTGGAAACAAACTAGATGCCCCTCAACTGAAGAGTGGATAGAGAAAATATGGTACATTTACACAACGGAGTACTATTCAGAAACAAAAAAAAAACAATGCCATCTTGAAATTTGCAGGCAAATGGATGGCACTAGAAGAAACCATCCTGAGCAAGGTAACCCATTCACAAAAAGAGAAACATGGCATGTACTCTCTCATATATGTATTTTAGATATAGATCTGGGGAGTGCCAGCCTACAATCCCATGGCCAGAGAGTCTGGGAAACAGAACCTTCATTCAGCAGCTGATGGAAGCAGAGGCAGACTCCCACGGCTAAGCACTGAGCTGAACTCAAGAAATCCAATGACAGAGAGGGAGGACTGATGAGCAAAGGGGTTAAGACTGGGCTGCTTTAATCCCCAGGAACAGCTGACCTGACAAGGGTTAACTCTTGAATCCCAGACTGAGACCTGGGAGTCCAGCATGGGACTGATCAAGACCCCCTGAATATGGATGTCAGTGAGGAGACCTAGGTAATCTATTGAGCCTTGGGTAGTAGATCAGTATTTATGCCTGGTATACAAATGGACTTTGGACTCCCATCCAACAATGAGAGATGCACTCTCACCCTGAACTCTTGGGAGAGGATCTAGGCCCTTAGGCCCTGCCCTGATGAAATGACAGACTATGGACACCTCCATGGAGGGCCTTACCCTCCCTGGGGAAATGACAGGATATTGGGGGGGTTGGTGGGAGGGCACAGGAGTAGGGGAGGGAAAAAATAAATAAATTCATATATATATATATATATATATATATATATATATATATATATCTTGGGGTAACTCTAACCAAACAAGTGAAAGTTTTGTATGACAAAAACTTTAAGTCTTTGATAAAAGAATTAAAGAAGATATCAGAAAATGGAAAGATCTCCCATGTTCTTGGATAGATAGGATTAACATGGTAAAAAATGGCCATCTTATCAAAAGCTAATCTACAGATTCAATGCAATACCCAGCAAAATTATTCACAGACCTCAATAGGATTGTACTGAACTTCATATGGAAAAAAAGCCAGGATAGCCAAAAACAACCCTGTACAATAAAGGAACTTCTGGAGGCATCACCATCCCAGACTTCAAGCTCTACTATAGAGCTACAGCAATGAAAGCAGCTTGGTACTGGCATAAAAACAGACAGGCAGACCAATGGAATAGAATCGAAGACCCTGATATCAATCCACACACCTATGAACACCTGATTTTTGACAAAGAAGCTAAAATATTGCCAACAAACAGGACAGAGCAATGACACAGAAGTTACCACCATGAGAACACAATTCAGCTTAAAGAGAGGATCTGTGAAACCAAAATGATCAGTGTGTGTGTGTGTGTGTGTGTGTGTGTGTGTGTGTGTGTGTGTGGTGTGTGCATGTGCTACATGCACGCATGTGTTAGAGAATCTATTGAGCAACT
The DNA here is from genome assembly GCF_017639785.1 of Mesocricetus auratus. Lineage (NCBI taxonomy): Eukaryota > Metazoa > Chordata > Mammalia > Rodentia > Cricetidae > Mesocricetus > Mesocricetus auratus. The sequence continues at coordinate 2,418,841 of NW_024429218.1, read as the reverse complement.
CTTTTTTTTTTTTCAAGACAGGGTTTCTCTGTATTGCTTTGGAGGTTGTCCTGGAACTCACTCTGTAGACCAGGCTGGCCTTGAACTCACAGAGATCCGCCTGCCTCTGCCTCCCGAGTGCTGAGATTAAAGGTGTGCACCACCAACGCCCGGCCCCACAGCAACTCTTATAAAGGAAAACAACGTGGTGGTTCACTTACAGTTCAGAGGTTTAGTTTATTATCGTCAGGACGGGAACCATGGAGAAGTGCTGGAGAGGTAGATGAGAGTTTTTACATCTTGACTCACAGACAACGGGAACTAGCCTGAGGCACAGTAACTTCAACATATATGAGACCTCAAAGCATGCCTCCACAGTGACACGCTTCCTCCAAGGCCATGCCTACCCCAAGAATGCCACACTTCCTAATGGGGCCACTTCGTTTGGGAGACATTTTCTTTCAAACCAGCACAGTGTGTTTTCATCCATTTTAAACAGCAGGCTAATGGATCAAACAATGTATTTTTCAGTAGCATTAATTTCATCTAAAGTGTTATTACTCAGCTATGATATCAATGCATAAAACTTGCATCAGCCTATGCTGTGGTTTGAATCTAGAATGTCTCCCATGGGCTCATATGTTCTTGGTCACAGCTAGGGATGGGCCTTGAGATGGACCTAGCTGTCGGAAGTGAGTTGCTGGGGCTGACATCAGTTCCTGTCCTTTCTGCGTTCTCAACTACACATCAAATGTGACCAGGCATCTCAGTGTATGCTCCTGTTGCCCTGCCTTCCCCACCTGATACACTGTATTCCCTCAAACTACAGCCAAAAAAAAACCTTTCTTCCATAAGTGGACTCTTGTCAGGTCACCATAAGAAAAAAGTAATACAGAAGAAATGTAACTAATGTAGAAGATAAGTAACTAATACAAAAGTAACTAACACAGAACTAATAGAAAAAGTATCTGTTAAGAAAAAAGTTCCCAAGCCGGGCGTTGGTGGCCCACGCCTTTAATCCCAGCACTCGGGAGGCAGAGGCAGGCGGATCTCTGTGAGTTCGAGGCCAGCCTGGTCTACAAGAGCTAGTTCCAGGACAGCCTCCAAAGCCACAGAGAAACCCTGTCTCGAAAAAAACCAAAAAAAAAAAAAGAAAGAAAAAAGTTCCCAGCCCCACACATGGAGCTTCTATTTGCCTACTCTAATACTTTATGTAAGTGGAATCCTACAATATATCCCTTGTGTGTCTGTCAATATATCCCTTGTGTGTCAATATATCCATCACTTCAGTGTGTGGCGTACATGAGGCCTTCATCCCACTGCACATCTGAGTGACATTCTGTAGTGTCTGGACGTCCTCCATGGCAGTCTTCCATTGGTGCTTGCTTCCTTGTTGTCACCTGCTGACTACCACAAGCAATACTTCGGTGACTTACACTGGTGCACAAGTATCCATTTGAGTCCCTGTTTTCAATTTATTTCTCCAGGTTCCCATATTGGCATGAGATGACAGGGACACATGGGAATTGTGGCTTTGGGCTTTCCCTGAACCTACACAGTTGTGCTACATACATGCCAGAGGCTGGTTGGTTTGTTGCTGCGGTTGGAGTGTGTGTGTGTGTGTGTGTGTGTGTGTGTGTGTGTGTGTGTGTGTGTGTGTGTGTGTGTGTGTTTAGCAAATTTCTTTAAGTTTCAGAGTAACCATGAAAGACAAGTAAGGAACTGGCTTGTATCTCAAGAAGCTAGGCTTGGTAACCTTTAATCTTGTCATCTGATCCCTGGCTTTGATGAGCAGCTTGCAAAATGCCCCCCACTTTAACACGTGGCTTTGTTGCTCTGTTTTCTTTTTCTATTTCAAACCATGAGTGGTTAAGTGCATATTTCTTCACTTAGTTCACTAACCCACATTATTTTCATTTTCCATGGCAGGCCTGTGGGAAAACATTATTTTAGTTGAATGGAAGGAAACATGTCTAGAGCCTATTATTAGTTGCCCTCCGTGTATGCTGGGAATTACTTTCTGCTCCCCAAAACACCCAGTGCATTCCACCTCATGAGACTGTGGTTTTGCTTTCCAGTCTTCTTCCTCCTCTAACACGCTGTCCCATGTCATTTCCCAGAGCAACTGCAGGCTTCCCTTCCCGCTCCCAGCAGCTTCATTGTCTTACGCAGGGCTGTGGCTTTGCTGTGCCTATAGGAAGAGTTTCTGCTGCATCAGTCTTCATCTTAAGTTTTCAGAAATAGCTCCATGTCGTGTACAATTTAATGGCTGTTAGGAATGTGAATTGCATGTGACTATGGTATCTGAGACGGCATTTTTTAAAACTGCACTAGATACTGCAACTTATTATTAGTTCTTCATATGCCTTCAGCTTGTCTGTAGTCAGACAACTGAGCCCATGGAGAGCAAGAGCTCTCAAGAAGGCACATTGTCTTCTCATCGATGACCTACTTAGCCCATATTGATCTGTTATTACTGAATGGCTAGCAGGGCCAAGACTGGAAAGACACATGTGAAATACTATCTTTAGTGCAAAATGTAAAGGGTGTCAAAACTTATGGCAATGGCAATAAAGACTTTAGTGCAATACTCTTAAACATAAAAACCACTACAAAAGTATGTGAGACAAACATCGGATTTTTAAATATGGATGGTATTTGTCTTACTGTTTTTTCCTGTTTTGGTCCCATTATGACTCAGCACAGCACTGATGGATAGGAAGGTGTCCACCATCACAAAATAAAGACGGAATCACTGTCACATTTCCACGGCTCCATTATTCCACTTTCTCAAATCTCTCAACTATGAGAACCACATAACCCTGAGAAAACTGTACCATCAATGTTTGCTCTAGGTGGCCTCCATCTTTTGGCAAACGATCTCTTACAGCCTCCTGGTCTTTGAGGGCCTTCCACGTAGGCACATCAGCTGGAACTGTTAGCCCACCAAAAAAAAATCCAGCTATGCACGTTCCTACCCTTTGTGGAGCCTCAAAGCAAGAAGAATCTGCCCCAAGGGGAGAAATGCTTAATATAAAACTTGATTTAATTTAATTTAGTGTATTTTGATACTTAATATGTTAAAGTATCAAGCCACATTGATTCCTCATAATAGGACTGTTGATTGCTAATGGGACATTTTCAGGAACAAGCAGAAAATGTCAAAAACCAGTTTCAAGATGTCGCATTAAGCCGACAGAGAGAGAGAGAGAGAGAGAGAGAAGTGAGTCATGTAATCTCAATACAGATACCCATCAGGCCAATTACTTTTATCTTATAAATACAGAGAACATACCAGAGGATATTCAAAATGATCTGTGCAGTTAGCTACTAGACACATAGACTAGAACTGTCTCTACTTATTGACATTTCACCAGACAAAGCCAACAGGGCTTAACCTATGTTCCAGATTTTGACATTTAGAGCTGAATATTTACAAAATCAGAAGTCACTGAGACATGATATCTTTCCGTCTTTTGGAGCTTCCCACACAGTTATCATGACTAATTTATTTATTCAACCATTGAGGATGGATGAAAACTTGAAATCTTGGCCTAAGGAGTGAGATTTCAAATAACTCATGAATAAATTTAAGAAGAGTCCATAGGACAAAAAAATGGAAAATTTGAGGAAAATAGGCAGTGCATGAGTCTGCAACTATGCTTTATTTAATTTTTATGAACTTTTTATTTTAAAAATGCAAATAAAAACCACCATCACCACCACACACTAAAATTCACTGGATTTCACACTCTATCATATACATTGTTTATGTACTTATCCATCACCAAAAATTCCTTTTGAAAACAGTGTTTAAACAGGTTAGAAAACTCTGTCAGCTACCTATCATCAGACGCCCCTAAGGTTTGTCTACAAACACAAACGGACTTCCTGAGAAGTGCAACCCACGCCAAAGGGAGGTCTGGCTTTAGAGGCCTTTACCTCTTACCCGGTTTCTCATTACTCTAGTGCACGCAATGTAAATTGAATGCTAAACACCTCAAAATTAAATGTGAATCCCAGTACCTCAGAAACCCTGTTAGAGTTCAACACAACTTGTAGAGAGAAAAGCAAAGTGAAAAGACCAGCTTACTAACTTGTCATTTGGGGAACTGAACAAAAAGTATCACCAGCTAGTTTCTAGATGTCACAGCAAGCCTGGAAACTTAGCTTATTAGTTTACCCAACTATAAACAGTTGAGTTCTTCTCTGGCGGTCAGGCATTCCCAGTCAGTGGTGCTGGTAAAGCTAAGTGACTTGTGAGGTAAATTGAATTCCCTACAGCTCCCTGAAGCATGGTGTCTTAGCAACGAAGAGCCAGAGATGCTGAGGCAAAATTACCCCCATGTCGTCACTCACTCAAAGCATAAATGGTAAAAGATGAGTCGCTGACTGTTCCTTCACAATCAATATCTTCTAAGTTGCATTCTAATATGAAAAAAATTATAAGGTCAAGCCAAGTAGACTTTTAGTGAACCAAAGCACTGGAGAAAATGAAAATAACTTTGTATATAGCTAGCTGACATGCAGATTAATTTTTATTCAAATAAAATGTTCCTGGAAACTTACTTCCAAATACTTAGTTCATAAATCAAATGTAGAAATACCTGAATGGTATTTTCTGATACTATTGCTTGTAGTCATATAAAACAAGGGCAGCTTCATTAACAAAATATAAAAATGCTTGAACCTTGAACACAAAGCCTTCTATTTTTTTTCATCATTGAATGAAAGACAGTCACCCTCTGTATCCATGGTTTCCACAGTCAAGAATTCAATCAGCCTAAGATTTGTATCTATATTAAATATACAAATATTTTCTTATCATCCATTAAATAATAACTACCTATTTAGCATTGTATTACACGGCATATTTAATCTATAGTTAATTTAAAGTACAGTCATGCATGACATAATGGTATTTTAGCCAATGAAAAACGGCATGCGTAACAGCAGTCCCATATGACTTCCAAAAAGCTGAAACTGTCCTATTGCCTTAATAATGCCATAGTGTCATAACTTATCATGGCACGTTATTCATATTTAGAGTGATGCTGGGGAAACAGTCCTACTGTGCTGCCCATCATATAAAATAGCACACATCCAATCTTGCGCAGCACCTAGTCCTTGATAAATAACTTATTCTGGTTTATGTACTTACTATCACGCTCTAGTGTGCTCTTCCTTAAAGGTGGGATGAGGGGACAGTGATGGTAGACACCTTTAATCCCTGCACTCAAGAGGCAGAAGCAGATCAGTCTCTGTGAGTTTGAGGTCAGCCTAGTCTACAAAGCAAGTTCCAGGACAGCCAGACCTACACAGAGAAACCCTGTCTTGAAAAAAAATAAAAGGAAAGTAAGGCCCTTGACATAGGTCTGCAGGTAAAGGCTTTTTGTCAACAAGCCTGATAATCTAAGTCAGATCCCAGAAACCTGCATGGTAAAAGGTGAGAACTGATCCCCTGAAGTCTTCCAGCCTCCACAGATATACCATGTTGCCCACTTCCTTACACACAAAATAAATATACAAATAAAAATGTAAAAAAAAAAGCATGTTATACTGACAACTTCACAGTCTTACATTTTTTTCACCTCTTGATTACATCATTTTCTCTTGTGCTTCATTTTATCTTGTGTGGTTTGTTCATCATTTCCCCTAAGCACACAGAGTCCATGACTAATATTCCCACCGAGAGAGGCACACCAAGCTATTGGCCCAGAAGTGAAACCAAAGTAATTGTGGACTGCAAAGGGAGGCGTCAGCGATTTCTCGGCAAGCGGGTCTGCCCTACACCGTCTCTATAATCTTGACAAGCAAGAGCAAAGGGACAGAAGCTGTTAGAATCCAATCTGCAGCATGGAAAGCAAGAAGACTAACATTTCCCAGCGGATCTTTATCAGATATGAAGAAAATTTAGCACCCCAGATTGAAGTCTCTCTCTAAGCACTGTGATGACTGCAGACGAAGGAAAGGGGTATGAGAGGGAAGGAAAAGGCCGGACTTAACTCTGATGTTGAGTTCACTTTTACCTCTGGGTGATTTCAGCCACTCAGAGATCACTGAACGATTTTTGTAAAGTTTAAGGAGGCTGTGAAGACATTGGCAGAACGAACAAGCTCTCTGTTCTACAAACCGTTGTCCAAAGGACTTTCATCTGTAAGGACGCCTGGTCAGGGTTACCATGGGAATCGGGGTTGCTTCTTCAGTTCCCATTAATCAAAGAATTTACAAACAGAGTCAGAAGGAAGCTCAGGGACAATTCTGTTGGAATTTGACAAGAAAACAACTGGACAGCTAAACTGTACGTGTTGAAAGTTGCCAGGAGGGAGACAGAGAAGGGGAAGGGTAAGAGTCATGCCTTTAAGACAGCAAGCAGTTGTGGGGTCAACAACCGCGGTGTGGCAGAGAGCAGCCATAGGACAGACAGATAGCAGCCGTGTGGCAGACAGACAGAGGTGTGCTCCAGAGAAAAGGGGAAAGCCCAGTGCCCAGGATAGCACGCCCAAGGTTTCGTCAGAATCTGAAGGAAATGAATAGAAGAAAAGGGGAAAGTTAAGATTTTCTGAGTAACTCAGAAGACTGAGTAAACCCCCATGCTACAAGATGGACGCTTCGAGAGTACGTGCACTGAGGGAACGCAGGGATTCTGAAAAAGCCACTACTTCATAACAAGGATAATTAGTCCCACCCTCTGCTTAGCACATCTTCAGGTGAGTCAGTTTAAGGGCGAGGAGGTGAATTCCTGGCCAGGTGATTGATAGATCCAGAGAGAGAGCAATAAGAACCAGATGTCAAGAACAACCTCCCTTTCCCTTCCCCCAACTCCTCCAAGATTCCCCCCACCTTCCCTGCCATGTGAATCCCACACCCTTTCTGCCTCTCATTAGAAAACAAACATGCATCTAAGGAATAATACAGGAATCCCCTAAAAATACAAAACCAGATGCCATAATACCTATGCATAGGATCTGTAAAATTAAAAAGAAAAAAAGTCCTATAGAAACCTGATGAGTCAAAGAACCTCTCAACCTTGTTTCTAATTTAAATTTAAATTTAAAAATAAAAATTTTAAAAATGCCATTGAGTTATTTTTTAGTGGGCTGTCTACTGTTGGCCATGGAGCCTGGCCTTAAGAGAGGTTTGTATCCCCAGTGATATTCCATTTGTGAGAACTGATTTTTCCTTCGTGAGTAGTTTTCAATTAGACATAGCTTCTGGGTTAGGGGTAGGGGCTTGTATCCCTTTCTGTCAATTGTGAGACTCCATCTGATGCAGACTCAGGCAGGGCCTATGCATGCTACCGCAGTCTCTGTGAGCTCTTATGTGTATGCGTCTTGCTGTATTTGGAAGACCTTATTTTTTTTTTTTGGTGTCCTCCATCCTCTTTGACTCTTACAATCTTTCCAGCTCCTCTTCTACAGGGTTCCCTGGGCCCTGAGAAAAGGGGTTGGATGGAGACACACCATTTATTGCTGAGTGTTCCAAGGTCTCTCATTCTCTGCAAAATTTTTGGCTGTGGGTCACTGTATTTGTTCTCATCTACTACAGGAGGAAGTTTCTCTGATGATGGCTGAGCAAGGCAATGATCTCAGAGAATAGCAGAATATCATTAGGAGTAATTTGATGGCTACCTCCATATAGCAGAGCATAGTACTAGTATAGCAAAATATTCCTTTAGTATTTGGCTTTCCTCCAGGCCCCTGACCTACCGTCTTCAGTACTTGACCACAAACAGTTTGGGGGATGGGTTCCGTCTCATGGGGTGGACCTTAAATCAAATCAGATCTTTGTTGGTTACGCCCACAAGCTTTGTGCCACTACTACACTAGTTGTCTTGCTGAGAGGTCACCATCATAGATCATAGGTTTGTAGCTGGGTTGATGTCTACCTTTCTCCTTCCATAGCATACAGAGTACCTTCTAGTACCATGAACATTAATTCATTGGGGGTACACCCCAACTTGACTTTCTGTGTTCAGTGAGTTATGTAGGTATTGTCTTCAGCCACAGGGAATAAGTTACATGGGTGTTGTCTTCAGCAATAGCAAATGAGTTATGTAGATGTTGTATTCAGCAATGGGGCTTTACTGTTGTTTTGTGAAGGGCAACCAATAGATTTGGCAACAGCCTGGGTTGTTTGAGGGTTCCCATGGGACCACTTAGCCAATAACTCAATTAGATGGAACCCATTCCCAGCACTGGAAGCTTCATTTGGTGATGAGAGGTGTTCATTCGGGGCTCTGTCTCCCCTGTTATTTGGAAATTTTATTTAGATCAACTTCATATGTGTATATATTTCAGGAAGCTAAATACTACCCCTCAAAGGGTTTTAGTTATCTCTCCCCATGTTCCCTTCCTCATCCTGTCCTTTCCTCTCCCCATGTAATCCCTCTCCTAGGAAGATCCGCCCCTCTCCCTTAGTTCATTACTCTCACTACCTCTGGTTATACAGACTGTAACTTGCTTATCAATGATTTAACAGTCAACATTTATCTATAAGTGATTACAAACCATATTCATCTTTCTGGGTCTGAATTACCTTACTCAAGATTTTTTTCTAACTCCATTCATTTAACTGAGAATTTCATTATTTTAATTTTTTAATGGCTAAGCATCCATTGTGTAAATATACCACACTTAAGGGATATCTGTTTATTCCAATTTTAAGCTATTATTAATAGAGCAGCAATGAATATGGTTGAGGATATTTCTCTGTGGTAGGATGGAACATCCTTTGGGTATACGTCCAAGAGTGACACAGCTGGATCTTGAGGTTGATCAATACCCAACTTCCTGAGAGACTGCCATACTGATTTCCACAGTAGATGTACAAGTTTTCAGTCTCACCAACAAGGGAGGAGTGCTCCCCTTGCTCCACATCCTGACCAGCATGAGTTGTCATTTATTTTACTGATCTGGGTCATTCTGACTGGTAGAAGATGAAATCTCAAAGTAGTTTTGATTTGCATTTCCCTGATGGCTAAGGATGTTGAATATTTCTTTAAGTGTTTCTCAGTCATTTAAGTTTTCTCCTCGAGGATTTCTGTTTAGATCTGTATCCCACTTTTAATTAGGTTATTTGTTTTCTTGATATCTAAACACTCTTAATCTAATGCTACTACCTATAATGTATATTTTCTAAGACTGAAGATAATGGTGGATAAATAAAGTTAGAAACAACTTGCAATTTCCCTAACAAGTTATTGCCCATTCATTCTCTGCCACAGGCTAATGTCATTGGACTCGGCATTCATAGATAATTGAGACCAGTCTTTTCTCCATTCTACCAATCTAGACTTACATGTGTGTGGGACCAGACAGATAAAATAAATGGGAGAAGCCAAATTTAAGTATAACTAATAACTTCACAGTTTCTTTAAATACATGATTTAAAAGCATTTCCAAATTTTTCATCTTATTTAAAGTTACTATTCAGTAAAACAAGTATAAGTTAGTGAGTGGGTGAACAATGAGATGGTGAGTCCTGGAAGCAACTTGTCTTTCCCATGAAGGAGTTGCCTGGTCTGCTCTAGTCTGTTGCCAAGAAGGATGCTAGCCCAAACTACTGGGTCTTCCAACTTTGCAAGAGAAACCTGAATCCAGTGTGTATGCATCTTCCTAATTTTAATAATCCTAGCTATTCTAATTTTTCAGTGTTGTATGTGTCAAGTGTGACCCCTACACAACACAAAGATCAGCCTTAGGGCTCCTATCTTGTATTCTAGGGTTCTTCTAGACTGTGTAAGATGTGGAATATGGGTCTAAAATGTCTTTGTTTTTCTTCTTGATTTTTCTACACAGGGTTTCTCTATGTAGCTCTAGCTGTCCTGAAATTCACTCTGTAGACCAGGCCAGACTTGAACTCAGAGATCTGCCTATCTCACAGTTGCTATAATTAAAGGCGTACACCACCACAGGAAGCTAAAATGTCTATTTTAAATACTAAGTAGTACAATTTAGCTTACAAATAAATTTATTAAATTCACCTGTTTTACAAATATTAAAAATAAATGTTATAAATTAAATTACAAATCTATAAAATATATTTAAGAAAATAAAATTAGATTTTAAAAAGTGGCTTTTTTTCTGCATGTATGTGTCCAGTGCTCTGGGAGGCCAGAAGATGGAATCAGATCCCCTAGGAAAGGAGTTACAGACAATTATTAGCCATCATTTGGGTGCCAGTAATTGAACCTGGGTCCTCTGGAAAAGCAGCCAGTGCTCCTAACTATCTCTCCTACCCTAAATACATACTTTGAGGATCAAGCTGAATAATTGGGCTGAGTCTTAAGAGCATGGGGTCCAAGATCTTGTCTCATCAAAATTATCTAGTGGCCATGGGTAACTGTCTCTCAATGGCTACCCCTCCCTCCTTTGTTCCCTGCCTGCCACCCTTCCTTATAATGTGAACATCTACATGGTGTTCCAGAAAAGCAGATACTAAAGTAGAGAAAAATAAATAATGAGAAGATCTGAGTTTGCAAAATCATCTTTGCTAGTGAGGATGGACTTAGAAAAGGTAAACTTTTTAGAATTGAATCATAAAGTTCTTTAACATCCATATCAAGTTGATGTTCTATTAAAGTCTCTGTTGGAAATCTGACTGCCTCCCTAAAACTCTCAAAAGTACATCCACACCTGGTTCAGTCCTCTCTATTGGCCCTGTCTCCAATTACTCTCAGGTCAGTAGAGACTTCTTAATTGAAGTATGGTATGTATTTAGACTTTGTCCCACCAAATACTCACTAAGGTTATGATTTTAGCATAATCAATAAATAATCTCTCCATCTCATATCTCCCCTTCTGAAATTCTATATGATATCATGAAACAAAATGAATCCTACTGTGTGCTCTCCACTAAGGTTATTGTTAAAACGCTCAATGGAAACAGGACTGAGTACCAGCCATGCTGTTTGTCACGGATTCACTTCAACAAGTCATCTGCCTGTCTGAAGCTTAATTGTTCATCTTTAAAGTAAAGCCATTCATCTGGGTGCCCATGTTGTTTCAGTACTACTCATACTAGATACGATGGAATGAGCAAAGCTGACTGCCATTATATGAAAAAAGAAACTGAAAATGGTGTCTACATAATAGAATATTACTTACCCAGGACAACAGCTCTATAATATAGCTGGAAGTCAGGGATGATGATGCCTCCGGATGTTCCTTTGTTAAACAGGTTGCTTTAGCTATCCTGGGTCTTTCGTTTTTCCATATAAAGGTGAGAATTGTTCTTTCAAGGTCTGTGAAGAATTGTGCTGGGATTTTAATGGGGATTGCATTGAATCTGTAGATTGCCATTTTTACTCTGTTGATCCCACCTTTCCAAGAGCATGGGAAATCTTTCCATTTTCTGGTGTCTTCTTTGATTTCTTTCTTTAAAAGCTCAAAGTTCTTGTGATACAGGTCTTTCGCTTGTTTGGTTAGCATTACCCCAAGGTAGTGTATGTTGTTTGTGGCAATTGTAAAGGGTGATGTTTCTCTGATTTGTTTCTCAGGCTTTTATCATCTGTATATAGTAGGGCTACTGATTTTCCTGAGTTGATCTTGTATCCTGCCACTGTGCTGAAGGTGTTTATCAGCTGTAGGAGTTCCCTGATAGAGTTTTTTTGGGTCACTTATATAAGCTATCATATCATGTGCAAATAGTGAAAATTTGACTTCTTCCTTTGCAATTTGTATCCCCTTGATCTCCTTTTGTTGTCATATTGTTCTAGCTAGAACTTCAAGTACAATATTGAAGAGGTATGGAGACAGGGGACAGACTTGACTTGTTCCTGGTTTTAGAGGAATTGCCATGAGTTTCAATTTAGTTTGATGTTGGCTGTTGGTTTGCTGTATATTGCTTTTATTATGTTTTTGTGTGTTCCTGTTATTCCTGATCTCCTCAAGACCTTGATCATGAATGGGTGTTGGATTTTGTTGAAGCTTTTTCAGCATCTAGTGAGATGATTGTGTTATTTTTGTTTCTCAGCTTGTTTATATGGTGGATTACATTGATGGATTTTCATATGTCGAACCATCCCTGCATCCCTGAGATGAAGCCTACTTGATCATGGTGGATGATTTTTCTGATAAATACATGGATTCCATTTGCCAGTATTTTGTTGAGTATTTTTGCATCAGTGTTCATGAGGGATATTGGTCTGAAGTTCTCTTTCTTAGTTGTGTCTCTGTGTGGCTTGGGAATTAAGGCTATTGAAGCCTCATAAAAAGAGTTCGGCAATGGCCCTTCTGTTTCTATTGCGTGGAATACTTTGAGAATTAGTACAAGCTGTTCTTTGAATTTCTGGTAGAATTTTGAAATGAGGTCATCTGGTCCATGGCTGGTTTTGGTTGGGAGACTTTTGATGACTGCTTCTATTTCATTGGGGGTTATAGGTCTATTTAAATTGCTTATTTGTTCTTGATTTAATTTTGGTAAGTGATATCTATCCAGAGAATTGTCCATTCCCTTTATATTTTTGAATTTTGTGGAGTACAGGTTTTCAATGTATGACCTGATTATTCTCTCTATTTCCTCAGTGTCCTTTGTTATGTCCCCCTTTTCATTCCTGATTTTGTTAATTTGCATGTTTTCTCTCTGCCTTTTGGTAAATTTGGATAAAGGTTTGTCTATCTTGCTGATTTTCTCAAAGAACCAACTCTTCTTTAAATTGATTCTTGGCATTGTTTTCTTTGTTTGACTTTATTGACTTTAGCCCTCAATTTGATTATTTCCTGGCATCTACTCCTCCAGGGTGAGTTTGCTTCTTTTAGTTCTAGAGCTTTCAATTGTGCTGCTAATTTTCTAGTGTGACTATTCTCTAGTTTCTTCATGTGGACACTTAGTGCTATGAACTTCCCCCGTAGCACTGCTTTCAAAGTGTCCCATAAGTTTGGGTATGTTGTGTCTTCATTCTCATTGAATTCTAGGAAGACTTTAATTTCTTTTTTTTATTTCTTCTTAACCAGCAATGGTGCAATTGTGTATTATTCAATTTCCATGAGTTTGTAGGGTTTCTGCAATTTGTGTTGTTGTTGAATTCTAACTTTATAGCACAGTGGGCTGATAATATACATGGTGATATTCCAATTTTTTGTGCCTGTTGAGGTTTGGTATGTTGCCAACCATGTGGTCAATTTTTGAGAGGGTTCCATGTAGCACTAAGAAGAAGATATAGTCTTTTGTGTTGGATGGAATGTTCTATAGATGTCTGTTAATTGCAATTGGGTCATAACTTCTTTTAATTCCTTTGTTTCCTTGTTAAGTTTCTGTCTGGTAGTCCTGTCTAGTAGTGCGAGTGGGGTGTGGAAGTCTCCCACTATAAGTGTGTGGGGTTTTATATGTGTTTTGAGTTTTAGTAATGTTTCTTTTATGAACATGGATGCCTTGGTATTTGGGGCATAGATGTTCAGAATCAAGACTTCATCTTGGTGGATTTCTCCTGTGATAAGTATGAAATAATCTTCTTCATCTCTTTTGATTGAGTTTAGTTTAAAGTCTAATTTGCTTGTTTCTTGGGTCCATTTGATTGGAAAATCTTTTACAAACAGTTAACTCTGAGGTAATACCTGTCTTTGAAGCTGAAGTGTGTTTCTTGTATGCAGCAGAAGGATGGATTCTGTCTTCAAATCTATTCTGTTAGCCTATGTTTTTTATGGACAAGTTAAGACCATTAATATTGAGGGATATTAATGACCATTGATTGCTCATTCTTATTTGTTTTAGAATTGTTGGTGGTAGTGGAATTGTGTGTGGATTTCCATCCCTCTTTTCTTTTGGCTGTTAGTAAAGTGGGATTATCTATTGCCTATGATTTTCTGGTTGTAGTTAACTTCCTTAGGTTGGAGTTTTCCTTCCAGAACTTTCTGTTGGGCTGGATTAGTGGATATGTATTGTTTAAATCTGGTTTTGTCATGGAATATCTTGTTTTCTCCATCTATAGTGATTGAAAGTTTTTCTGGTTATAGTAGTCTGGGCTGGCATCTGTGGTTTCTTAGTGTTGCTAGAATATCTATCAAGGATCTTCCGACTTTCAGAGTTTCCATGGAGAAATCAGGTGTAATTCTAATAGGTTTGCCTTTATATGTTACTTGGCCTATTTCCTTAGCTGCTCTTAATATTCTTTCTTTATTCTGTATATTTGGGGTCTTTATTATGTGGTGAGGGGACTTTTTTGTGGTTCACTCTATTTGATGTTCTGTAAGCTTCTTGTACTTTCATTGGCATGTCTTTCTTTAGGTTGGGAGAGTTTTCTTCTATGATTTTGTTAAATATGTTTTCTGCCCCTTTGAGTAGGATTTGTTCACCTTCTTCTATACCTATTATCCTTTGTTTTGGTCTTTTCACAGTGTCCCATATTTCCTGGATATTTTGTGTTAGGGAATTGTTGGACTTAAGATTTTCTTTGTTTGATGAATCTATTTCTCCTAGTGTATCTTCAACGCCTGAGTTTCTCTCTTCCATCTTTTGTATTCTTTTGGTTATGCCTGCATCTGTCATACCTGAACATTTTCCCAGATTTTTTATTTCCAGCATTCTCTCAGACTGGGTTTTTTGTCTGTATTTCAGCTTTAAACCCTTGCACTGTTTGAATTGTTTCTTGTAATTTTTGCTTTGTCTTTTCCTCCATTTCTTGAATTTTTGGTTTGTTTTTTTTCTTCTATTTCTTTAAGAGATTGTTTTCATAACCTCTTTGAGGACCTCTATCATTTTCATGAAGCTGTTTTTAAGATCATTCTCTTCTGCTTCATCTGTATTGAGATGTTCAGGTCTTGCTAGTGTAGAATCTGTAGACTCTGGTGGTGTCATATTTGTTTTTCTGTTGCTGAGTGTGTTTTTATATTGTCTCCTTCCCATCTCTTCTCCCAGTGGGTACAGAAGGAGTCTCTTCATCTCCTGGTGGGTACAGGACCAGGGTTCCCTTCCAGTGGGTACAAGCAGGTCCAATACTCTGGTGGCTGTCCTCTTCCCGTGGACGGAGGAGTACTGAGGCTTTGATAGTCTCAGGGTAGGCTGGACCCCTTCTGGATGGGATCTGCAGTACACAGGATCCCCAGACCTAAGATGGTTGTGTACAGGGCACAGAAAGGTGGGCCAAAAACAGGCCCAGGTTTACCTAGTCCTGAAAGACCACAGAATGGGATGTATGGTTTAGCTACCTTAATTGCAGAAGGGCTGTAAACCCACAAAAGGCCAATTCTGGGCTGCTGACCACCTGTGGTGAACTGACCAGGGCGTCAGAGATGGGCAAACAAGATTCGTGGGAAACAAGGAGATGATAACCACCATTTACTTAGGGAGAGATGATTAACTCATACCAAGGTCTGAGGAATTTACAACAGGAAGACACCTACTTCCCCTGGTCAGTAGTCATGTACCCCCGGTCACAATATAGGGACCCCTCCCAAAGGCTTATGGTTTTTGTCTTTAAAAGCTGATTGTAATTGAACCTCAGGGCCAATTGGTCTAAAAGCTGACAGAGAGGCCCGTCTGCAGATGCCTAATTAAAGCCTCTTGCATGTTGCATCAATTGGCAGGTGGACTCTTGATTCTTGGGGCGATGAATCCAGCTTGGGGACCCCTCCTCATTTTGGGGAACCCCAACAGTCCCATGGGCAAAAACAGAGACTCAGATGCTGGCAGTCTCCAGGTGGGTTGACTCTTACTGGGGTGGTCACCACAGTGGCAGTCCCCAGGCCTCAGATGGTTGTACTCAGGGACCAGAAGGCAGCAGTTATACCTTTCATGTACTTTTTGTGGTACAAAGATAAAATCTGAAGCCATTTGAAAATTTATAAAAACTGTAAATATTAGGTTGCATAGGCCAAAGTTAAACACCTTATACCCAATTGCAAAGTTGCAACAAGCCACAATATCACACAGTAATTACTCAGCCCTTGCATCATAAGTAACTTACGAGAATTAAGGATTCTTCTAAAGGATGAAACCAGTACACAGCTGTACTGTTTCTTCCTGTAGATTCTTCAGTAGTTTATTCATCTCTGTAACAAACTTGGGATTTACTTCCCACAGTTCAGCACCATCTGATCATTTACTGGGAACAAATTTTTCTCATGCATTTGGAGTTTTACTGATTATATTCCCTAGCTATGTGTAAATACCTGTTCTCCATTAGCAGGTCCTGGTTTACTGATTATATCCTCAGCTATGTGTAAGACCTGTTTGCCACAATCAGGTCATTGTTCCCCTCTCCATTGTTATTGCAGAGATCTGCCTTCCTGCAATTACCTTTATTGACAGACATTTGGACAGTGTTTAGGGCCCAAGCAAAAGCATCCCAGCTAAGACATTCCCAGACATCCAAGGACATACAATTACTACACATCCAAAGTTGTTGATCCTTAGATAGAAAATATAAGCATGCCCTTGCCTTTACCTCACTGGCTGAAAAAGAAGTGATAACCGAAACTAACCCTGCATTAGAACCCTAAAAGATTCTCAGACTTCTTGCATTAGCTCAAAATTTTTAGCTCAGAGATTTACTGCTCCCTCCTGTTTCCCCTGAGAAAATAAAGAAAGGCAACAAGCCCATTAGCTCATCCTTAGGGAAAGGTAAACCTTCCTGGAGACCCGTACTGTCACAGAACCTGAAAGGCACCATGTTCTGTTTCTTGTGCAAATTAAACTTAGATTCCTTCCTTGACTTATAGCCCTAAGTAACTGATGCTAAAAACCTCTCTTCCCAGGAAACCATAGCAAAAGTAAGACAAGCAAACCAAAAGCTAACTGCTAACTTTTCCCCTATTGTTTGCTAGGTTGCCTGGCTACCTAACATTCTCTATGCATACCCGGAGACAAGTAGCCCTGAATAAAAAAGATAATATTTGCCTTATTTGTGATTTTCACTGAATATAAACTTGTCATCTAATCACTAAAAATTGTAGTATGGCACATTAGTTCCCTCTGTTAGAAATTCCTGATGATTTAATCTCTTTACTAACCTTCTTCACCCTTAAGGGGTTCACAGGGTATTTATTGGCCCCTCTTACCCATAGCTCCCCCTATATGAAGATTCTTATCTGTGTTTTATGGTACAAAAGAATTCCAGTCCTGGAGTCCTTCAGGGCTGGGAGATAGCTGGTTGCAAGCTGAAAACATTTAAGGTTAAAAAAAGAAGGAGGAGGAAGAGGAAGAGGAAGAGGAGGAGGAGGAAGAGGAAGAAGAAGAAGAAGAAGAAGAAGAAGAAGAAGAAGAAGAAGAAGAAGAAGAAGAAGAAGAAGAAGAAGAAGAAGAAGAAGAAGAAGAAGAAGAAGAAGAAGAAGAACTTGCAGAGGAGCAATTGTGTGTGAGTGAGTCAATTCTTTTTTCCCTCGGATTTTAGTCCCCTTGCTTATTTGTAGTTCCTTTTTTTGAACCCTGAGTGAAAAGTTTAGAAGCTGGACTTTTGAAGTTTTCCATGCAAAGTTACACAGCTGAGACTTCTCACACTGAAATAGGTTTAATGTTCCACAAGATCCCTGCTTCCACCTGCAAAGCTGCCCAGTTTTACTACATTGTGCTACGGTTTGAAGAAACAATCATTCCCTCATTATGGTTGCTTCCTGCAGTATAAAATCAATGGCTATGCTTTGGTACTAAGCTTAGCAATTGGCTCAACTTTTGACACTTTTTTACTCAGACTGCACCTCTTCATTGTATACCAGTCTTTCACATTCATTTTATATCTCTTAACTGCCCTTTACGGTATTTCTGACTTAAAAAAAAAAGGCAAAATGAACTTATCCGAGAACCAGGAGCCACCGACTATTCAAACCTTCAGCTTTCTAGTGATCCCTCAAAATATTTATAAGGATAAAAATATTAACAGCAAAACTGAACTTTTAAAGTATTTACAAGCTGCAGGAAAGATCAGGTACTTTTGAAAGGAGAAGAGTTTGCATTCTCATCACTTTACACGATTTTACATGCACACTGCTTTAAAGCTTCCTGAGTCTACGTTCAGCAGCAAACGCCATGGGACGTCTAGCAGAAACTCCCTGCCACAACAGTTTGTGTCAGCCATCTGTGTCACAAGAAGCTTCCAGACACTCTGCCACCTGATTCACTGTCCCAAATCTTCTCACTTCTATTCACAGGCTCCTTTCAGTTTCAGTGTCTACTATATATACCCCGAGAGAAAGAAAATATTACCAACACAGTATAGTGTTACATATTTAAACAACTAAGACTGAAAAACTTTTAACAGCTAATTCAGTTTGTAATGGACGGACAAACCATTTAGAATAAGTGAAGTCAGAGGCTGGCAGAAGTGTGAGCAGGGGACATAAGTGGGCGGAGACTGACTCTCCACGAACTTTTTCCTATCCACACATTCATAGCCAGTCGCCTCATATGTCCTGTGATTTCCTCCATCCTAGTTGTGGTGGTTTGAATGTAATTGGACCCCATCATCTCTTAGGGAGGTATGGGTTTGTGTCACTGTGGGGGCAGGCTTGGAGGTCTTCTACGATCAGGATACTATCCAGTGTCTTAGTTGACTTCCTGTTGCCTTCTGATCAAGATGTGGCCATCACTATGTCTGCCCACAGGCTGCCATGCTCCCTGCCATGATGATAATGGGCTGAACCTCTAAACTGTAAGCCAGCCACCCCAAGTAAATATTATGCTTGCAAGAGTTGAGATGGTGATGGTGTCTCTTCACAGCAATTGAAACCCTAACTAAGACACCAGGATTCAGAGGAGTCTCTGAATTAGCAACTTGGCTTTAGAGAATAGACCTCCAACCAAGGAGAGAATAGCCAAGGTCATAAAGGCTGGCTGACCTTACACACTGCTTCTCTGAATTCCATTCGTTAACCAGCATTCTATGCCTACAATAAAGCATCTGAGGCTATCACCTGATGAAGGAAGATGTATTTGGCCAGCATTTTGGAGGCTCAGGTCTGGGTTTTCTTGGCCCCACTGCTTGGGGGCTGGCGTTATGCTGACCATCGGGGTAGGGGCATGTGGTGAGGCGAATCCACTTGCTTCATGACCAGGGAGAAACAGAACAGGGAAGAGGGACTGTAGTCCGTGGCTCCCTCCAAGCCACATCTTTAAGAACAGAAAGCCCTCCCACTAGAGTACACCTAGTCAAGGTTCCACCATCTACCTGTAGTTTTTAAGTGTCACGGTGTAGTTATTACTTGGGTAGAAATAATAGGAATATTATGTGAGATGATAAAGTATTAAAATACTTCCTATAGCAGGTCGTTTAATATGGTTTATAATTTTTGGGTTATTTTCATTTAAAATAATGAGTGGTGGGAAATGAGGTTAAGGTATTAAGACAAAATAAATAATTCATGAGCTGTAAGGGGCTATAAGGGAGGTAGCAACTAGTGTGCCTAGAAGGGTTCAGGCATTGGTATAGCGTGTATTTGTGGCTTCAATAATTACGTCTTCTGAGTAGACGCCCCCTAAGAAAGGGTGCTCCAGTGAGAGTTAAACGGCCAATGGTAAGGCATAATGATGTAAATGGTAGGGGTTTTTGTCAGACCTCCTATTTTTCAGATATCATGTGGGGCTACACTGGTGACCAAAAAACTTTAACACATGGACCAGTGGGAAACATTCAAGATCCAAACCACCACATGGCCCAAAACCCATTGCCCTCTTCACAGTGCAGTGGGATTAACAGAGCCTCCAGTGCTGCATCTCAGGCTCTGTGCACTCAGGCACGTTGCTAAACCCACTACACGCTTCTACTCCCTTCTTTCTAGCCCATCTGTTGGGGTTCTACAAAATTTTAATGGGACGTATTTGTAGATGCCTTATATGTGGGTAGTCAGGTTTCTAACAGTGCTTTTAATAGGACCACAAGTTTGACCTACATTTTAAGTAAGGGTCTGATTTAATTACAAAAGACAATCTATGTTTCTCCATCCTAACATACAAAGACGAGTTTACAAACTCCTACCATCTCACAATTCACCACTCTCTGCCCTGGCATCCATTTATGTAAAAGAATGAAGCCCTCTCTGTGCCAGACACAGACTCGGAAGAATGGCATCCCATTGCAATACTGCTTCAGCAGACAGTCCTCTCCATGCAGACGCAGAAGAACTCCGTGAACCTGTTACCTTGTTACCTGGAAGTGCTAACACATTTGGGGGGATTTTCCTTGTAAGATGGTTGAGAACCATGCATATTAAATTTGTATATCCATTCTTCTTTGTATAATTAAAATTGAAGTTTAATCCTCAACACCAAACACTAGTGAAATCTACAAAGAAATATATTATAAGTACCTAAGTAACCATGGTAGAGAGAGGAAGCTTAGTTTCTGAGGAAAATAACTTTAACCACAGCTAGTACCCTCAACACTCCATCCATCTTAAGGCTGAACATTCTTCCACAGGTAGATGCATGCTACAGATTTAAAGGGAACAAGTAAAAAGAGACTTCTGGGCAATCAGCATCTAATGTGCCTGAGAGTCATATTAAAAATTGTCCAACACAGGTATAATATTCTGTAGCCTTTATAGGTCTTTGAGTTTAATGATTAAGATTTATCTACAATGAAAATTTGGCAACAATTATAACAATTCCAAGTTAAATTAGTGGAAACATTGGAAAGAGAATTGAGGGAAAACTAATGAATAATTTTATGAAGTGTCAAAAGCAGCTGACAAGAACATAGTCATATTAATTAATACCAACTGGCTTCTCAAAATACATGCAGAGCCCCTCCTGGGATATGTGATTGCTGGGTCATAGAACACAAACTCATGTTGCACTTGGAGCAAGTTCTGCATCTCTGAACATTCTGGACTGTGAAGCACCCTCATATGGAGGAGTGATCTCACTTCACATAAATCGTAGCAAGTTTGAGTAACCTCCATCCTGTCCTCTCTGGAGAGTTGTCACCTCCCAATACTGTGATTTAACACATTAGTGTCTCAGGAGGTGGGAGGGGTGTGGATTTTCTGTTAAGTTGCTAAACTGAGTATGAGTTCAAATGTTTAAATAAAGATAACTGGAACTCTTCAGGGCAAGCTGATGATAATCTTTTCTTTTCAGTAACTTTTCTGCCTAATTAGAAAAATATCATCTCTGTGTGGAAGTTAAAGATGATAGAAAAGCACAAATAAATGAAGCCCACGAGTAATCCGTTCACCCCAAAGAGTCCACAGTCATAATCTACCGTGGACTTTGAAATGTGGGAGTGTAGCCAGAACTACGATGATGAGACTAGTGACCTTGGGGAAACTAGCTTAGCCAGATACACAACTATCTATGCTCAGGACAGGAAGAAAGGAAGATAAATTTGTTCTTTTTTATTTTTCATTTGTGTGAGGGGTATGTATGTGTGTATGCATTTTTGCATGTGCTAGTGCACATGTATGGCTGCATATGCACATGTGTGTGTACATGTGGAGGTCCGTGGTAACTGTCAGAAATCATCCTTGATCACTCTTCTGCCTTATTTGTTGAGTCAGATTCTCTCAACTAATCCAGTGCTCAACAATCCAGCTAGTCTATTGAGCCTGCCTACTCTGGAAATCCTCTTCTGTGGCTGAATTTCCAGATAGATGTCCATGTCTACCTAGCATTTCCTGTGGATTTAAAACCTTAGTTAGGATTTCTATTGCTGTGAAGAGACTCTATGACCATAGAAACTTTTATAAAGAAAAACATTTCATTGGGGCTGGCTTAGAGTTCCAGAGGTTTGGTCCATCATCATCATGGAGAGAATCAATGGTGGCGTGCAGGCTGTCATGGTGTTGGAGAAGGAACTGGATACACAGGTAGCAGAAGGAGACTGTGTGCCACACTGGGCACAGCTTGAGCACATGAGACCTCAAAGCCTGCCCCCACAGTGACTCACTTCTCCCAACAAGTGCCACTCCCTATGGCCAAGCATTCAAGCACATGAGTCTGTGGGGGCCATTCCTGTTCAAACCACCACAGCCTCCAAACTCATACTTGCACTGCAAATACTTTAGTAATAAAGCCAACTCTCTAGCATCCAAACAAAATGCTTTAAGGAGACAATAAAATAAGTTATCCTGGCAAAAACTAGGTAGAAACCAGCTCACAGGGGGCAAAGGTCAAGATCCAGCTATTTGCCATTGTACCCTTTGTTCGCCTGGAAAGAGGGAAGGGAGTGCTTGCTGTTACTCATGATGGTCATGCTCCCACTCATGATTTACTCATGCTTTGGGGCCAACAAGGCAGTTAGGGGAGAGAAGTGACAAGAGGGCTGCTTGACTTCCCATGACTGCTCAGAGCAAAGGGTGAAAAGGGAAATTTATAATCAGAGGGAAAGCACGACATAGAGATTAGAAAAATTCTCAACTTGGCAGTGAAAGGATTAAAAGCCTGCCTGGCAGAAGATGCAGGGATATGGTCAAACTACTGTCCTGCATTAGGATATTAGTATGGATACAAGGAAACAAGATCCTATCCTTATAGCCATGGAGCAGCCATCAATCTTGACAGCATTCCTGATACTTCTCATGCTGCTCTCCCTGCCACTAGCACATAGTACCAGGAACCTAAGAGCATAATAAATTTGTAAGAAGTCCACACCTAATGTTAAAACTGGAAAGACTGGGCTCTTGAATGCAGTGAAGTCTTTGTAGACATTAGTGAGCCTAACTCAGGAGTTAGGGTGTCAGGAGCCCACAGTCACACAGAACTTTCTACTGAATCAGGGGCTGTTGGTTCTCATCTCACAAAGAATGAATTATATAGACCAACAGGAAGTGAGTTTTAGAAAGGGGTCTATTACAGGTGTTTTAGTTACTGTTCTATTGCTGTGATCACAGCAGCTTATGAAAGGAAACATGTAAATCTGTGGCTTACTTGCAGTTTTTAAGAGACAAGTCCATGATCACCATGGTGGGAAATGTGACAGCAGGCAGGCATGACCCTGGAACAGCTGCTGACAGCCCGCATCTGATCTTCAGACACCAGGCAGAGAGAGACAGGGGCTGGAATGGCCTTTTAAGTCTCAAAGTCCACACCCAGTGACACACATCCTCAAACAAGGCCACACCTTCTAGCCTTTTCTAACAGTCCACCAACTGGGGACCAAACATACATATGAGCCTATAGGGGCCATTCTCTTTCAAACCACTACAGTAGATTATGTAGGAATGAGAGACAGCAAGCAAGCAAAGTCCATATGCAGCAGGAGTAGGAGCCAGAGACAGGGACTATAAAGGCACCAATCTAGAGACTTCTCATAGGACTTATAACAGAAACTGGTTAGCATCATGGGGGAAAGCTGGTCTGTCCATGAGGAGTCTAAGGCCTCTCCAACCCAGTGCTGGACTTGGGGTTATGGTACATAACAAACTCTGAATGGAACATTTCTGGCATACCTTGTCTCCACCCAAGGCAGAACTAAAACCAGAACATGAATCAGAACTACTAACTTGAAATGCCCCTGTATCTTTCTCTATGAAAGTATCTATCTCCTCAATGCCATAATCAATGGAGGAAAACTGAAAGACTTTTGATTAAGAACAAAGCAAGAATACCAACTCCCAAACTTCTCCATTTCTATCCAACTCGTTATTAAAGGTCCTGACCTCAACAATCAGGTAAGAAAGGAAAGCAAAATTACACCTGCTTGAGTATATCATCATGCCATAGACTATAGCCCAATGACTCAAAATTTTGGGGTTGTCCTTCTGTATTCTGTGAATATATGTTTCTCTTATTGGTTGATGAATAAAGCTGTTTCAGCCAATGGACAGGCAGAATGTAACCAGGCAGGAAGGATAGGCAGGGCTATCAGACTAGGAGAGTGCTGGGAAGAGGAATGGGGAGGATGACTCACCAGCAAGATTCCATGTAGCTGTTGAGGAAGAAAGAGGTCTGGGAAACACTGGTTGGTCAAGACCACATGGAGATACACAGATTAATAGAAATAGGTTAATAAATAAGAGAAAGCTAGCCAATAAGAAGCCTGAGCCATAGGCCAAACAGTTTATAATTAATATAAGCCTCTGTGTGTTTATTTGGGACTGAAGGTTGGCACTACCAGGCTGGACAAAAACTCCATCCAAAAATGGTGCACAAACAACTGGCAAGAATTTCCATGTAAAATCTGACAAGCTTTAAAAATGTTCCAAACATACAGAAACAGAGAGGCAATGGGCTTCCTAGTCTCACACTCTATTGCACTCCATGTGGCAGTCAAGCTTGAGCACAGCATGGCAGATTCCTACCACCATACACAGAGGCTGTCCCCAAGCTGCACAACATACTACATGGCATATTTAGCTTTTACTCATGCAATTACATGCAGTGTATTACAAGCTGCTTGATGGTGGCATAGAGCAGCGTTAAGGTGGTGAGCAAAGCCCCCAGAGCTGGTGGTGAACATACCCCCACCAAGTTGGAATGCCTAACTGGTTGGAGCCAACAGCCAAAACCTCTGCTTTAATCTTGTCCATGATGTTAGCATATTAAAGACTCATGGTCAAAAAAAAAAGATAGAGAGATATACAGTAAAGACTGATTTGGATGAAGAAAAATCTCTAAAGGGTTTACAGTGTGTTTAAAAACATACATAGGCCTGGGAGAGAAAAGAAAAGGGATAGAAAAAGTCCTTAAAAAGAAATAGAATAGCATGGCATTGGTGTTGCATGCCTTAAATCCCAGCACTCGGGAGGCAGAGGCAGGAAGATCTCTATGAGTTCAAGGACAACCTGGTCTACAGAGTGAGTTCCAGGACAGCCAAAGATACACAGAGAAACCCTGTCTCAAAAAAAGCAAACAAAAAAGTAGAATAATTAAAAAGCCACATAAATATAGAAAGTACACAAAAAGTCTGGATACTGTATGCTATTGTGCTGTGTTGTCTTTGAATTTGATTGCTGAGGAAGGAGCAACAGCTACTAAAAGACATCTGATTATAAATGCTGCTGGATTAACCCAACCTATATATTTTGAAAATGCCTTGACTTCAAAATTTAAGTCTAAGGATATGTTATTTTGGAAAACAGATTCTCCTTTGGTGTCCACAGAAGTTGAAAAATCTATGGATTCCTTCCAGACTAATATGATTTGATCAAGACTCCCTGAAGCAGTGGCCCAAGTGATACAACATCCAAAACAGCTGAGAAAATACAGCCTCACAGAATTCTTTTTTTTTATTAATATTTTTTTATTTTCCATTTTAAATTTAGATAAGAAACAAGGTTGCTTCACAAGTCAGTACGAGGTCCCTCTCCCTTTCCCTCCCCTCCTCCCGTGCCCCCCCCATCCCCCCCCCGTTATCCCCTCATTCCCCCAGGGAGGGTGAGGCCCTCCATGGGGGTGTCCATAGTCTGTCATTTCATATAGCAGCCTCACAGAATTCTACAGTCAGGATTTGAACATGGTTCTGTATTTTGTCAGGATCTCCTTGGGATTGACAGCACCCCCAAACAGTAGGAAATAGTTTGGAGAGAACCAAGACCAAATATTGTTTATAAATGTTTGTTTTCATTTAAATGGGATTGGTTATAAATGGTTAATGAGCCCAATCAATATTTTTCTAAAGAAAAAAAAGGGAATATGCTATAGAAATTAATACTTTGCATTGATATGGATTTTGGTTTATTGATACAAATTTAAGGTCAATTTTGTTATATACATATTTCTACTCTTGTTTAAGTATTATGTTTATACAGCTCTCTTAAAATGTAATGTATAATTAAATACAGATTATAGATAGTCACCTATAATAGTCAAAACTTGTAGTTATATTAGTTAGGTTTTCTAGATATACAGAGACATATTTTAAATGGATAGGTATTCTTCAAAACCTTTCAAAGACCTACAGAAAATAGCATTTTAAATGGTTTATTAGGGTTTTTCATGACAATGAGTTACAACTGCTCTTGCAACACCAAATATGTTAGAAAGGAAGATGGGCACTGAAGAAACTCATTATGGAGTTTACTTTCAATGTGGCAAACTGGCCAGTTGGGCAAAGAACTGTCCTTACTTCAACTGATGACAGTAAGCAGTTACAAAGCAAGTTACAAAGGAAAGTTACTTCTGAAACTTGCCAAGAAACAGGATGATCCTTCAGGCTTTGCAGATGAAAGCAACTGATGAGCTTTGCCAATACAAGACAGAACAGCTCTTCAAATTTCCTGCTTTATTAAAAACTCTACCAGACACTATAGCCTATGGGCTTAATATGGATGCTCCAACATTAAGAGGAAGTATGGGTGATTGTCCAGGCAGCAAGATGTCTCTGTCAATTCTAGAGTTTATATATTGTCCTTCTGAAGTCTTTGATGGAATTGAAGACAGATAGTTATGGTTATGGTTTTCCTGAGTTATGATAAAAGATAAGTTACATATAAAACTTTAGACTCACAAAAACAAAGTAGAAGATAGAATATTTTCTTTAAATTTTGCCAAATATTAGTGAACTAAATATTGTTAACTATAGTTCTTGTTTGATAACTGTTTTGTTATACATAATTTTACTATGCTAAAGTTAAAAACCTTCCTTTTTATTTAGACAGAAAAGAGGTGATGGGGGATGTCATTCTATATGCTGTGAATATATGCTTCTCTTATTGGTTGATGAATAAAGCTGTCTTGGCCAATGGACAGGCAGGATGTAGCCAGGCAGGAAGTGTAGGCAGGACTACCAGACTAGGAGAATGCTAGGAAAAGGAACGGAGAGTGAGTTGCAGGGGAGACGCCATGTAGCTGTTGAGAGAGCATGAAATGGGGCCATCACCAGTAAGCCAAGACGTGGAGATACACAGATTAATAGAAATGGGTTGACAATTAAGAGAGAGCTAGCCAACAAGGATCCTAAGCCACAGGCCGAACAGTTTATAATTATAATAAGCCTCTGTGGTTTATTTGGGCCTGAAGGACAGTGGGACCAGACTAAACAGTAACTCTACCCACATTATAATCCATGGAATCAAAAAGACAACATTAATAAATTCAATTAAGCTTCTAGATACAAAAATCAACATAAAAATCAATTGCATTTTATGCTAATAACTGCCTTGAGAAAAGGAAATGGAAGAAAGAATTCTACTTATACTAGAATAAAAAGAATGAAGTGTTCTTCATACTTCAAAGATGAAGAAGCTGAGACAGACAGCTGAGCTCAAACCACAAAACTATGAAAATGACAAACTTAATATTCAAATACTGATCTGTCTCAAGAAACCCACCCTCTTTTCCCAGAAGATTAATGCTCTCAGGTCTGAGAAAATGTTCATGCCCAGAACAACAGCTCTCCGGTCAGTGGGGAGGCCTATGACCAGAACAACAATCGCTACTGGTTTTAGAAGTCGTAAGCTTGAACTGGATACAGCATTTTAACCCTCAGCTTCTCAGTTACATTTATCTGGGTCCAAGCAAAAAAATAATAATAACAATATGGTGGTTCACACCTGCAATCCAAGAATTCCAGAATCAAAGGAAGAAGATGATTAAGTTGAGAACAGTCTAAATCACACAGAGACTTCGAGCTCAGCCTCGAAATTCTGCTAGAGAGAGAGAGGGATGCAGAGAGTGACAGAAACAGACGCAGAAAGACAGAGACAGGAAGAGAGAGGCAGACAATCAGACAGACACAGAAGCAATTTGGTTGTATTCGGCATTCAGACTAAAAAAATAAATAAAAACCTTAAATAACATAACTTTTATAGAGGATAAAAATTGCAATTCAGCTTTCCTTTATCTTAATAGCATTTTACAAAAACCATTTATTATATTATAGAAAGTTAGGAAATACAAGTGAAATTGCTTAAGTTGTGTTTCTTAGAGGTAAATTTTTATTTTAAAGGAGCTTTTACATTCTTGCCTGGGATGATCAGGAACAGCAGTCAGGAAGGGCACAGCTAGCAAAACTTACTCACAGTTAGGAAAGCAGTCACTAATTTTTCCCAACAATTTGGATTGAGGAATGCTTAGTAACAGAACACGTGCCTAGAATACACAAATCCCTAGCACTTCAAATCACCTTTTAAAAACACCTGACAACTGGTTTTGCTGATGCAGATAAATTACTAAGACCATTCAATAAGGTAATATTTACTGCCTTGTTATTAGACACTCTTCAAAGCATACTCGTAGTTTGGTTTCTGTCTTTTAGTTAATGTGGAGATACGACATTCAGATTTTAACATTTACATACTAATCTCACTACAATCACAAAGGTTTGGGCTAGAATATATTTTCTAAACTGCCTTTACTGTAGTACTGTGGTTATAGTTCAGCCTACTTACTGAGCATGGATACCCAGCACCCAGGTAGTGTGGGTAGGGAAGCAAAACGGCATGCATCATAGGTGTAGTATAGCAGTTAGGTCATGTTGGGCCACCTATCCATCCAGATATGCCTGCATTGTCTTACCTTTAAAGACAACATCAATACGGTTCTGGCAGCTTCACATTTAATTTTTACTAGTTTCTTCTACC
Source organism: Mesocricetus auratus (assembly GCF_017639785.1). Taxonomy (NCBI): domain Eukaryota; kingdom Metazoa; phylum Chordata; class Mammalia; order Rodentia; family Cricetidae; genus Mesocricetus; species Mesocricetus auratus. The sequence goes on along the minus strand of NW_024429218.1, from coordinate 2,390,471 downwards.
TGCTAATGCTCTGAAGATGTTTTTAAAATTCAACACAAAATACTTACTTGCAAACTAAGTGAAGTATAACATCTTTTCTATTTCATCAATCATCTCTAGTAATTATAAAAATAACAATCACAAGGAATATTCAATAATCTCTCTCCAAACCCATACCCAAAATAAACCAAATACATTCACAACTCTGGAAATCACATGTCTTGAACTGTAGTACTTGCTGGTATATTTAAGATCTCTGAACAACTCCAAATAGTTTAACTAGTAAACTATATCCTCCCTTCAATCCAAGCTGGAACTATGCTAAAAATTTCATAAAGCATTTAAGCCAACTATTATATCCATTTTTGCAATTATTATACTAACTTCCCCAACTTAGTTTACTAGAAAGGTGTTCCTCGAAAATACAGGACTCAGCAGGTTCATTTAAAACCTTGCATGGTATCTAAACATTCAAAATCTTAAAAGTTGCATTATCTTGACAGTGCAGAGATCAGAAAAAAGGAAGCCAAGAAACATTAAGAGTCTCCCACTTGATTGACTGCTTTGATATCTTTCAGGAAATGAGCATGAAAATAAACAGCTATTTTTCAATAAACAGAAAGTCTACCTGTAGTTCTTGACATAAAGTAAACCTGAAAAGAAATTCACAGGATCAGACAGAAGAGATGTGCTTCTTAATTTCAACCTACTTTAAAAGTTTGCAACAATGCTGCAAATGCACTAGGTGTTTCCTGGTGACAGCGACTCTGAGTAGAACCTAAATTTCTAAGAGGCGGTATTTTCTACAACATGTTGCTGGAAATCTGGATTATAAAGATGTTACTATTAAAAAGTGATTAAAATACTTGAAAGTTTAAACATACTGATTTAAGGGTGCATATGCTGTAATCTCAAAGGGCCAACAAGTTCACATGGACTAACCTTACCTCTGGAGAGGAGGTATCTGAACATGTGTAACATCAGCCTCAGAATTAGCACAGAACACGTGCAGCGCAAGTATCAGCACAAGTCTATTTTTAAAAAAATACCTTCTTTCTATGCCACCAGACTCATAACCAGTTAATGCAATTAAATGAATCTTTTAGATCTGTACATAAAAACCAACCACTTAACTAGCAAATGTAAGATTTAGGATCTCCATTATACCCAAAATTACATTACAACAGATTAAAAAAACTGACAAGTCTTAATTAAAGCTTTGAATAAAAAAATTCCTTCCCTGGCGAACTAGTAAATAAAAATATCCTAGAAAACTTGTTTTTCAAGCATTCTATGTATATACATTTTAATTACCTAATTTTCTAATGGGGGAAATGGAAACTGATACTTAACACTTTCCGTGAAACATTTAGCTATTAACCCAGGACAAAAATCATAACAATATAGAAAATTCATAAACAAGATACTTGTTTTGTATTTTATGTGTGGTGTTGCTGTTCCAAACTAACAGCAAAGCTTGTTTTGAAATACTACAAGATAGTTTTCCATCTCAGCATACTAACCAGTGAGTGCCCTTTGGTTCTTCTAAATCAAGAATAGATTGTTGATTACAGATAATCAATCATCTCGATTTGTGGGCCTTTCATACACAAATACCAAATGGCTAGGCTCTTATCTTATACAAGTTTAACTATTAGGAATTAACCAAACTAATTTACTCTACCCATTTTGTTGGAGGGAAGAAAACTTACACCCACAGAACTATTTCACTGAACACAGTCTGTATCTGTCAACAAGAAGCTTACACAAGTTCCAAAAGCAGTGTTTCGTTTACTTTTAAAATGGAGAAGACACTCATTCAGGTGAATCAGGTATAATTTGAACCTAATAAACCATGCATGACTCAAGAGTTAATAAACCAATGTGTTTTAAATTCATTCAAGTACTAATAATTCTGTATAAAGATTTATCATAAGATGTGTGGAAAAAATGCCAACTCCCAAATAAAAATATAGTTAAAATACATAGTGGTTAGTATTCCATGAAGCATAAAATCTGATAAATCTGAAGTTTACATGTCCCAGCTGGACCATGTGTGAAAAATGCAAAGCATATATTAAAACCAGTATTTTGTCTAATATTTGAAACCGGCTTGTAATTGAGGGAACATCTAAATCCTTAATTAAAAAACACAAATGAAGTGAAAGCTTTAAACTGGTTCACACTGTTCACACCTATATTTCAAGTTTGGAAATGCATATTTGCAAGCAGCAATACAAAAGTATTCATGAAGAATGCATAATCTCTGAAAATTATGAAAACATCCCTGCTACCAATACATTTCTAAATACAAAACTGACTAACATAGTTGTTACTTCTGTGTAGCTAGAGAAGTTCGTTTTCAAAACAGATAAAAGTCAGTCTTTAGGTGTGAATGGTATGAATGACAGTCTTTTTTTTTTACTTCTTAGTCGTTTGGGATCCTTAAGCATGCAAAAGCTTTGAACAGGAGGGTCCACAAAGGAACCAGTGTTTTATCATGGCATCCAGTGAGGCCAGAGCTGGGAATGCCTCTGGGTCATCTACATCAGGAGCAGAAGCACTTGACTTATCAGTCCTGCTGCCACGGTTTGGACGTCCACCACGCCCACGTCCGCCACGTCCTCCTCTGCCACCACGTCCTGGGCGGCCTAGGTCTCCAAAATTGATCTCTAGTTGAGACGTTATATCATTTGCTGGCTTCCGGAAATGATGGTCCATAACCGAATCTTCAGCATGAGCCTCTTCACTTTTTGATTTATGCAGAACAAATCCCTTTTTCCATTGTCCATCGGCACCTTCATTTGGTTTTCGGATATTAAACTCTACTTTTGCTCGGTCTTTATTTTGAATAGCTTTCCACTCATCCAAAGTCATCTCTTTTGGACCCTCTTCCTTAACCTCTTCAACTTCATTCTCCTTATTTTCAGTGTCTGCCACTGGGTGCTATTCACCTTCAGGTGTTTCCTCAGTCACATTTGATTGATCCAAATCAGTTAATTCATCTTTGACAGTTCCCCAGTTGCGAGATCCGCTACCTCCACGTTTGTCCTCATGCTTCAGACCACTGTAATGTGAAAAAGAAGATCTATCACTTCCACTATGCCTATCAAATTCACGTTTGCCACGAGAATCAAATCCATCGCCTCTGCCCATCCCACGTCCACGGCCTCCTCGACCCCTTCCAAGACCACCTCGGCCTCGGATAGGCCGTTCAATAATCGGTCTATCAACTGAAAATTCACCGCCTTCACCCTTTTCTTCAAGTGGCTTTTCAAATCTTCTTTCCCGAGGTGGTCGCCTTTCTGGTCTCCTATTATCAAGTATTTTTCCTTCACCCTGAAGTTGTTGATCAGGTCTTCTTCCAACTCGCCTTATTCCTTCTTTCTTCAGCGCCACCGGCGGCTGCGTCTCCTCCTTTTGGTCGGCCACGCCGACGCTGGGGGGCAGCGGGTTCTTGCGATCTTTCTGGGACTCTTTACGCAACTGTTTGCCCGCCGCGTTGGAGTTGGTCTGGGCCGCGGCCTGAGCTGCGCTCTTGGCTCCAGGGCCCCCAACGCCGCCCCCGCCGGTTTCTTTTTTCTTGTTCTCTGCTGCCTTCAGTACCTCGAAAGGGTCCGATTCGTCGTCAAATAGCTGGTCGAATCGGTTGGTGACCACGCAACCGAACCCTTCCTGTAGGTGCCCGGGCATAATGGTGGCTCGGCGGCGCGTTCCTCCACGGATTGCAGCGGACCGCACCGAGCCAAAAGCGCCTGCTTCAGCTCTTCCCACAAGATCTAAGTTGTGTTTCTAGAACAAGAAATTATAGCTCTTGCTGCAGTTTTTAGCGTCTTTGAATGTATGAGAATGCTACATTAGAACATTTTTCTTAAAACCCCTTTTTGAACACTCATATAAAAAATATTCTACTAAATGAATCTGTTAGCCATATTTTGTGTCTGTGTTAGAATAAAGCAAACTAGGTTTCTAGAAGATGCCTGAGAAAGGGATCAGGGCGCAAAAGAAGAGAGTTGAGATCCTAATAAATGCAGTGTATCACTTAGGAGTCGCTTGCTCTCTTCTGAGCACCCACGATGCTGCTTAGCAACAGGCTGCAGAGAAATGTTCAAACTTACTTCTCATCCAAAATGCTGATGGTTTACAAATGCTTCGGAAAAGAAAAGCCCGGGAGTAGGTGGGCACAAAAAGTCTGAAACCATTCATTCTACAGCTACTTTTGGGAGAAGAAATCTCTTCTTCAAAGTTCCATTGTGAAATGTACCAAAATTCGAATGACATTAATAAACTATCAAAGAACCCATAAAGACTCCTATAAGAATTCAAAGACATAAACTTTTAAAAAGTTATAAAGCAGTCCTTCCAACATATTTATACTTGAAGGGGAGGGGCATAGTGTATCTGGTCAGTTTCGGGGACTTCCTGTCTAAATTTAAGGAGCTCACTGCATAGTGGACTGCTCTACTTCCCCTTAAAACATCTTGTTGTTTTACCTACTTTCTGAGCCACATTTATTAATTCAGAGGAATACTTAGTAAGAAATACTTAGAATATATTACATATCAGTAACAGATATATTGTATCCTTGTTTTGATTCTTATGAGTATTTATTTGTTCCTTGGATTTTCAATGTTGTAATGGAAATTTTTATTTTGGACAAAATTGGTTCTGTGACTACATGCAAACAATGAACAAATAGTTACATAGGCCCCAAGTGAGGGGCATACACCTTTAATCCCAGCATTTGGAGACAAAGGCTGGAAGATTTCTGTAAGTCTGGTCTACAAAATGAGTTCCAGGACAGCCAGGGTTGCACAGTGAGACCTCCTTTCAAAAAAAATTACATAGAACAAGGTATTGGCAAAAATCCCAACATAGAGAAGAGGAAGAGTACAAAGTTCTGCCTATAACTATTTAAAATTTAAGGAGGACAAAGCCCCACCTCTAACTATTAGAAATTAGAAGAGGAAGAAGAAAAAGTCCCACTCCTAACTACTTGAATTTAATAGTTGCTGGGAGAGGGACATCATATAGCAGGGCAGGTCCCATGTTTAGGAGTATTTGGCTAACATAAATCAGACTTCGTGTGATTTTTGTGCTTTTGTTTTGTTTTGGGTTTGGGTTTTTGTTTTTGAGAAATAGAAATAACATGAAGTTGGGTGGGCAAGGAGACAGGGAGGAGCTCAGAGGAGTTGGGGAAGAAAAATAATCTAATGAAAGTATATTGCATGAAATTCTAAAATATAATAATAAATGAGAACATAACTTTTTAAGAACAAGGTCTTGGTGGAGGATCCTGAGCCTGGCATCTTCTGTCCCCATGGAGTGTGAATGAATACCCTGCCCACCCAGCATGTAAAGGATTCACCAGCTCTGGATATTTCTGCACCACCATTGGGTACTAATTTATTGATGTATTGGTTTATTTAATGATTTATGTGAAGCACTGCTTGTACTGCCCATTTGCTAAGCATAGCTTCACTTGTTACCTGAAAAAGAGTGACCTAGAAAATGGTTAAGGGTTGTTGTCCTTTAACAATCTGCAGACTACCATTCACCCTTCTGTAAAACCCTGCTTGCTGGTCCCACCTTGTGGTTCTAGAATATAAAATGAGACTACAAACTGGATCTGAGATTGAAGCTTTTCTGGTTACAGTACACCAATAACATTGTCTTTCTTCCACTCTAGTCAGTGTTGGATGCTTATTCCAGAAAGAATCCCACAACACAAGGATTTGCTAGGACTAAAGGCATGTGCCACCATGCCTAACTTGCCTAGGAAGTTTCAGGAAACAAAATCAAAGACCACATGTTAGAACAAGAGAGTCCCCAAACACCTGTGCTGCCCAGAAAAACTATAAGAGTTTCAAGAGCTCCATGCCAGGCATGGAAAGCAGAGGCCATATATATTAGTTCATACTATCCAATAATAGTTATTATTTTATAGTAATCCAATGGTTTAACCCCCAATCGAGAAAAAGGCCTCAAATACAAAGGTTTTGTTAATTCATGAACTTTCATAACAGTCACATTAAGGAATACATTTCTTCCTGAGTCTTTCTGGAAGACACTGTTTGAGAGCAATGCAGCCAATTGAGTGAAGAAAACAGGCAGTGAAAATGAACCAATAAAGAGCATGAGTTATGGTCATTCAGCCCAGAATTGAAAAGACCAGGGAAGCTGAAAGAGGCTCTTATATTCATGCTGACAGCCGGAAGTCAGAAGAGATCACTTGACCAAGTAGTCAAGTACACCAGTTAGTTACCCCACTGAACTTGGAAGATGCAGCTGAAGTCTGCCAATCGATGCTCAAAAGTGTGGCTAGTATTGAGGCCTACACTTGTAGTAGTCTATGTTTTCTTATACATGAATTCGGTTAGAACACACTTTCTGCCCATGTTTTCCATTCCAAGTGGAATGTCTGTCCATCTTACCCAAATAACTAATTAATGTGCTGTGATGGTAACTTTCAGAACTGAATGTGTGACACAAAAAAAAGGTTTTTTTTTCTGTTTTCTTCATAATTTTATGGATGAATTTGCTGAACTTAGCAAGCTCAGCACAAGAGGTTTTTTTCTTTGTTAAATAGAAATATTCACCTTTCCACTTTACAGGTTTTCTTACCCCAAAAACCACCAAGAGACAAGATTCAATGCAAAAGCATAGTCTTTTTAATGACGACTTAACCCCACCCATCTGACACAGCGGGTGGAGTAGGAGGGAGCCCAAGCCACAACGGGGGCAGGGCATATATTGGGGGTAGAGCAAGGGGGTGTCTGAAGGTCTGCTGGCTGCATAGTAATAGTCTCAGGAGTGGCGCACCTCCAGACTGGAGAACCTGTCCTGAGTTGGCTGGTCAACTGCAGCTGCAGAAAGGTTGCTGAGCCTGGAGGCCATCCCGGGGCCGTTGCTACCTACTGCGTTCCACCGTTATCAGTAAAGCCCATCCAGAGCCCACGAACTGACCTCTGATTGTTCCTTACCACGTGGAGGGGATCTAGAGGTTTCTTCCCAGCAATCAGGGCAAGGCTGAGGCTCCGCACTTCCTGCTGAGTCAGGGGCCTGCATCTTGCTGGGTCTTTTCTGCATCCTGTCTTGGCTGCCGAAGCAGGGGGCTGGGCAGGGTCTGGGTGCTTCACTACCCACATCGGTACTCTCGAATTTGGAGCCATGCTTGAGTAAATGATTGTCACTGGGTTGCAAGCACTGTGGTATGCTAACACAGAAAAGACAGCGAAGCTACCAAGCGACAAAAGTGAAGAGGCACACACAGCTAGGACGCAGCGGGCAAAGGGTGGTTCACGCTCTGGTGGAGCAAAGAAAGCAACAGAGTGATAGCTGTTATACTTTGTGCCGCACAGTTTGGAACCTACGGATTACTGAGGGAACTTCCGCTGATGCGTCTGCCTGCATTCGATCACTGTAATAAAGCACAGAAAGTGAAACTACAGACAGCAAAACTATGGATAGTTAAATCATAGAGTGAAAATCATGATGAAAACAGATGCGCGGAACACTTAGAAAAAGAATATAGACAGCAAAAACCAAGTGGTAGGTACAAGTCGTCACAGGAAGTGGAAATAAGTACATGCTTATTTTGACTCTGCTTATCCTATGGTCTCAAGAATTATTCCCTAAAGAAATAGATGCTTAGCCGGACGGTGGTGGCGCACGCCTTTAATCCCAGCACTCGGGAGGCAGAGGCAGGCGAATCGCTGTGAGTTCGAGGCCAGGCTGGACCGACAGCCTCCAAAACAATACAGAGAAACCCTGTCTCGTAAAAAAACCAAAAAAAAAGAAAAAAAAGAAAAAAGAAATAGATGCTTAAAAGGGGAAATACAACAGAAGGCTGAAGTGTCTAGTACATGCACTATGGCAGGCTCAAACTCCAGCACTCATGCATGAGCACACACACACACACACACCACACACACACACCACAACACCACACACACCACACACACACATACCACACACTACACACACACACCATACCACACACACACACATAGCACACACACACACCATACACACTACATACTCACATACCACACACCACACACACACACCACACACACCACATACACCATACACTCCACATACACACCACACACACACACCACACACACATACACATACTTTATTAAAGTTTCAATAAAATTAAAACCAATCAGACAAAATATTAATCTTTCAAACTATAAAAAGAAATATTTAAAAGCCAAGCAAAAGCAGGTTATTTATGAGTTTTTCTTTTTAAATTATATTAACTTTTATTATTTAAGAAAACTTTTAAATTTAAATACTATTGATCATATTTTTCCCCTAAGTCCTTCCACCCTCTCTATATTACCCCCTCTACCCACCCAACTTTAAGCTTTTTTCAAAAATCAAACAGAAACTCATTACAACAAAGCCAAAAAGTAAAAAAATAAAATAAAACCATGCCCAAAAAGAAAAAAGGAAAACCACCAAACCGTAACCAAATAAAAGCACAAACACACAAAAAACCCTGTGGCATCCATTTTATGTTGATGAGCTGCCTCTGAACACGAGGCCTGTCCTGGAGGGCTTGACACATAAACCCAGTGTGGCTCTGCTGGAGAAACTGATTTTCCTCTCCCCGCAGGTATAAGCGGCAGCCCAGTTGTTAACCTGTACCCTGGTGGCTAGGTTTTCTTTCATTCAGCCACTCATTTGTGAGGTTTTTAAGCTGCACAAACAGTAAATAAAATAATAAACAGAACTGATAAGGTGGTTTGGAGGGCAAATGTCCCCCAGAGGCTCGTGTATTTGAACACTTGGTCCCACATTAGTGCCATGGTTCAGGGAAGTTGTGGAACCTGTACAAGGCACACGCAGTCTTGCTGGAGGGAACGCATCACGGGGGCTGACACTGGGAACTGACAGCCTCACCCCCACTTGCTCTCTGCTTCCTGTGTACGGTTGAGATGAGATTTCTCAGCTCCCCACTCTGCCCACGAGCTGCCACGCTTTCCTCTTGATAGACTCCCCTTTGGGACCATAAGACAAGATAGATTCTAAAAAAGAACTATTACAACTCACCAATAGATAAAGAATTGAATTTTTCGCACACACGCATACACACACACACACAGGGAAAGATATAGACAGAGAAAAAAGTCTAACATCAGTTGAGTGAAATAAACAATGGACAAAAATATGCCACACACATTCATATGTATACATAAAGAAGTAATCGTGATCTTAGTGGTCAGATATACTTGAATTCAAGGCCAAACTACTTATCTAAGACAATGAAGATATTTTGTCATAGTAAACGACACAGTTCACACTGAGTATCTGAAACTAATATTTGTCTGAGCACAAAGCAACCAATAACTTACCCTCATTAAATAAGTAAAGATACCAGAATCTCAAGAAGAAATGTGCACAGCCCTCTCGGCGCAGCAGGCCTGCATCATAATAAAGAAGAAATGTACAGAATACACAACAGTGGAGCTTTTAGATTCCTCTTGTATAGACGATGAGAATTCAAGACCAGCTGGACACGATCTCAAAACAAAAATAAAAAACAAAACCACTGTATATCCCAAAAAGACACAACACAGCCTTATTTCAAATGTCCAAGAGCAACAACACTAGGAAGGGAGGTGGGGAGGGAGGAGAGGGAAGGCTGGGGTAGGTAAGGTGAGGCAGAAAATGAAAAAGAGTAGGGAGGGGTGGAGGAAAGGATAGAGACAGACAGACAGGCAGAGACATGAAGGAAGGAAGGCAGAGGGAAGGGAAAGCCTGATAGTGTGCCCTGAAAAACAACTTAGATAAAAAAGAAGACAATTAAGTAGAAACAGTATTCTCTGATAGCATGAGATAATAGATTCAAAACAATAAAGTATCTTTAAAAAATTCCCAGTACTTAAAAAATTAATAGCATTTCAGGTATATGAATGAACTAGGATTAGCTATTACTGTTGTGGGGAGAACGTATAACCACCTAAGAAATGGCAGAGACTGGAGTCTGTGGCACAGATTATCAGTGACCCCTCGGTTCCAAGCTCCTTGATTTCCTCTGTCATGGGATCTGATTTTCAGTCCGGTTCCTAGGTTCACTCCCTACTCCCTTGCAGTTCACCACGTCCGTGAGACCTAACTAACAGTAGTGAAGAGAATACACAGAAACTGGTGTGAGTATTTCCAAGAAACAGAAGCATCTGACTCCTGCGCCTCTCCCTCCTTACCAGGGAGAATTCAGTTTTGGTGGCAGCACCAACAGCCATCTTGGACCATACAGTAGGCTTGGAAGCAGAGACTTCGAGAGTGAGGACTGGGATCTATGAAGCAGCAATACATCTGCATGGATTTCACAAACCCTGAACCCATGGGAGGAAGAGAGAAACTTCGGTCTTGTCTAATGCATCATTGTGTACATTTAGTTATTATTTTCAACTGAATTTAGCTGGCTAGCACAGCTCGCTTTGTACCAATGTCATCCTTACACCACATAAGTTCAGAAGGCTTGAATATTGAAATTTCAAAAATAAAACTATAAAGTGTGAGCTAGGTGGTGGTGGCACACACCTTTAATCCCAGCAGTCAGGAAGCAAGGGCAAGTTCTGTGTCAGCCTGCTCTATAAAGTGAGTTCCAGAACATCCAAGGCTACACAGAGAAACCCTGTCTTGAAAGAAGAAGAAGGAAAGGAGGAAGAGGAGGACGAGAAGGAGGAGGAGGAGGAGGAGGAGGGAGGGAAAGAAAAACCTATGAAGTATGAAAAATACTTATTTTTATGTTTTTTAAGTAAGAACCCATTTCTAAATGAACACATGAAAGTGAAGGCTAGATAGATAACAGAGAAGGGAAGGTTGGTAAATTCAGATACATAAAATTCCACTTGGAAGCAAAATGTCATAGATATGGTTAAAAGTAATTAATAAGCTGGATAAAATTCTTGTGTTGGGAGCTGGAAGGGGGATTCTGAGGCTAACAACACTTACTGTTTTGGCAAAGAACTGAGTTTGGTTCCCAGCCCCATGTTGGGCAGCTTACAACAGCTCCAAAAGAGCCAACACATCTAGCTATGATGGACAACCACATCTTGTTAGAGTAGGACTAAATTCTACTATCCTTATTAAGTATTGGCCAGTTAATAACTCAAAAGAAAAGCTAGAAATAAGTATTAACAGTGTAGGGGTTTGAAGGACACTCTGCAGTTAAGAGCTCTAGCTGCTCTTACAGAGGACCTGGACTTGATCCCCAGCAACCACATGACAGGTAACAACTGTCTGTAATACAAGTCTCAAGGAGTCGGATCCCTCTTCCAGATATACTCTAATAGCCTCCACAGGTACAAGACACAATACACAAACACACATGAAGGCAAAGCACCCATACATGTAAAAATAAAATAAATAAAGTTACAAATGAAGGAATAGGAACAGTTTATGAAAAAGGAATGTGAAAAGGGCTTCTGACTCCAAACTATAGCACACTAGGTCAGCATTGATTTAATCCAATCTATGATGCTCATGTCAGTCTTGAGCATACAAAAGGATAATTGGCCTTCCACACAATAAATGCAAATTAAGATTAGTAAAAATTAACACTGTCTACTTACTAAATCGGCAAAATGGGAAAAACTGATGATAATATATTCTTTTGGGAAAGGCTTTGAGGGAACAGATATTTATGTATTACTGAGTAACAGTATGATACAGTAGAACAATTTAATTATTATATAATTTGACTGTATATGCTTGAATATATATGTACATAAAATACAAGTGGATTAACTTTGACTCAAAATTCTGCTTAAGAAATACATATAAACACTTTTCAAATGATGTATGTCACTGGTTTACTTGGAAAGACAGGAAAGAACCTAACTGTCCATCAGTAAGTGTTGCTTAAAGGGGCTGGAGAGATGGCTCAGAGGTTAAGAGCACTAACTACTCTTCCAGAGGCCCATGATGGCTCACAACCATCTATGAGACCTGGCGCCCTCTTCTGACATGCAGGCAGAACAGTGTGTATATAATAAATAAATCTTTAAAAAAAAGAGTTGCTTAAATAAATACATACAGTATAATTATTACACTGGAATCCTACACAGCTGATAAATGAACTCCCTGGGTAGTATTATGGAATGAAAAACAAAGGAGTGTGAAATTTGTGTCTTATTATTTGTTTGTGAAGGCAGAAGATGTACATCTGTGTGTGTGTGTGTGTGTGTGTGTGTGCATGATGAATATTCCCTAATACTCATTGGCTATCACAGCAAATGCATGAGGCGAGAGCTAGCTGGTCAGTACAGAGGACATGAAGGAAATAGAATGGTCTGAGGTTCCTCAGGGTGTGTTGGAAACTTCATGCCAACATAGCAGTGTGGGAGGTGTTCCTGGTAAGATGTGGCTGGCCATGAAGGCTTGTCCTCATAAAGGGTTTAATGTCATCGGCCAAGTGTGTTGATTGCTGTGAAAATGGATTGTTATAGAAGCCACAGTGGCCCCATTTTACACTCCTAGCCTCACTCTTTTTTCCCTTCTGCATGGGATGACACAGCACAACGGCCATGGCTGAACGCCGGTGTTGTACTCTTTGTGTTCCCAGTCTCCAGAAACATATACTGGATAAACTTCTGACTATAATAAATCATCCAACCTATTCTGTTATACATAAAGAATATTGAATGAAACATGATACTTCAAATTCACAGCCATAAATCCTACAAACTCATAAATTAATATCCATATGTTATCTAGTCAAATTACTTATTTAACAATGTTTAAATAGTGAACTATAAAGAGTCACACAATGAAAAAGATAAAAGTTAAAATCTATAATGTCTAATTATGTATATCATCCTAGTGCTAGCCTTCAAAGCTTTGATAGGCATGCCACAATCTACAGAGGTGTAAAGTAACAGTCTTTGGGGTAGGGGTGGATCTCCCAAAGAAAGGGTACTAGGATATATAGTTACAGAGATATGATAAGAATAGAACACGAGGGTTAAAAAGAGAGGAGGAGGGACAAGAGGGGTGAGAGAAGGAATATGGGAGAAAGGGCCATCTGAGGGGTCATGTGGAACCTAACACAACTGAGTCATCTTAAAATATATACATCTATGAAAGAAGTCTACATGGAGTCAACAAGTAATGGGGGAAACGATGTCCCAGCTAGACATCTCACTCTGCCAAACAAAGCCTCCAGTGACAGGAATAGGTTACATCTAACTTAGTTGTTGGCCAATGGGGCTCCATGGAAAACCCCAAAGAACTTATGCTATTTCCAAGGCTATTGATTGCTCTCTACAACCTAATGGCAAGGCCCCATTGCTGAAGACAGTACTCACATAATCCCTACTGCCTAGTGTTCATAGTACTGGAAGATATTCTAGACACTATTACCAGAGGAGAAAGGTAAATACCAACCCAGCTACAAATCCTTGGATCTACAATGGAGACCTGATTGCATGATACACTGAACAATAGTGACACAAGTTGTGGGAGTAACCACTATCTGACTGGATTTAAGGTCCACTCCACAAGCCTGACACTGCTCTGGTGGTCAAAAACTTAAGACTAGCTGGACAGCGGACCTAGGGAAAAACCAAATACTATCGTTCTGCTAAAGGATCATAGCAAGAAAATGACTCCAAACAACACTCTGATATATTCGTAGACAGTGCCTTGCTCAGCTTCCTCTGCAGTGGATGGGAACGCATACAGCTGGACAATGTGCAGTGAATGGGCCATCTTAGAACATTCAGTCCTAAGAGGGATATCTCCATGAGAACTCTCCCCTCAAGACTCAGAGAACTAGGAGGCAGAAAGATTGCAAGAGCAGAGGGGATAGAGGACACCAAGGAAACAGTGTCTTCCAGACCCAAAAGGACCGACATACATATGAACTCACAGAGACTGTGGAAACATAAACAGGGCCTGTACAGGTCCAAGCCAGAAAGGGGCCCAGCTCTGAGATGGGAAAGTGGACATGAGCTCTCAGCCCTAGCTAAGAAGCTGTCCCCAGTTGATAACTGCTCACAAAAGAAATTTCCGTTTTCTCCAGGGCAGCCTCACAAACCACATTTAAGACAGGCCCCAGGCCCAGCAGTAGACGGCCAACACATAACTAATTCAAAGCCATTTTGTGCAGTTTTTTTATCTCATATAGGTTGGTTTGGGCATTTTTTTACCTTTCTGGTCTTTTGCTAATATATTATGATTTGTAATTTTGAGGATTTTATGGAATGTGTGTCTATGTGTATCTGTGTGTTGTGTGTGTATATGTATGTGTGTGTGGTATGTGAGGGTTAGAATATGTGCATAGTGTATGTGTGGTGTGAGTGTGTGTGTGTGTGTGTGTGTGTTTGTATGAGAATTAGGTATATATGTGTTTCTCATGATTTTCATTGTTTTTTGTTTGTTTTGTTTTGTTCTGGTTAGTCTGTTATTTGCCTGTTTGTTTTCTAAAAAGAGAGCAAAAGAAGACATGGAGTTGGGTGGACAGGAAGTAGGGAAAATCTGGGAGGAGATGAGGGAGGGAAAACTGTCATAGGAATATACTGTATGAAAAATTATTTTCAATAAAATAAATATGTAATCCTAAAATAATATACATTTTGGAAAACATACTTAGTACCAAGGGACGTTTGAGGCAAAAGTTGAAAGGCTTAAGTTCCATAACTCTATTCAATGTTGTTGCAGTAGACAAATGTTAAAATAATTTATTAACAATCGAAATCTGATATGAAGAAATTATGTTACCCTGTCTTGTCCTTTCGTTTACGGAGAATAGTAAATTCCTGAAGAAGAATGGATTCTTCTTCTTAGTCTTTACCTACCTGATGCAGATTAGAGTCACAAAACTAAAGACCAAAATGGAATTAAAACTAAAAGAAACAGCTATTTAAAAAAAATAAGCAATGCCACAATGCACCTTTGAAATCTGTTGCGAACCATTTTACCTACTGATCCTACTGCTTTTCCGATGATTGTGATGTCTGGATCTTCCCGACTCTCTCCCTGGAGCAGGCACTATACAGCTAGCCCCTAAAACAAGTTTTCTTGGATAAATTATTGTGCTATAGCACTTGCTCTCTTCTTTCTCTCTCTCTCTTTCTCTCTCTCTCTCTCTCTCTCTCTCTCTCTCTCTCTCTCTCTCTCTCTCTCTCTCTCTCTCTCTCTCCTCTCTGGTGCCAGGCTGCTCATTTCTCATACCAGCTGCTCTCCACACCTGTTCCACCAAAACATAATGTAAAGTCTCCATCTGATGCCCAGAAGGGACATCACTGAGATAAGAGGGAATCTCTGAGGACGGTTTTACTCTTGACTGAGGCAGGGGGTGTTGAAAGGGCCCAGAAACTAGGCAGCAGGCAGATGTTATTTCAGTTCAGACATGAAAACAGCAACACTTGGGCATCTATCAAAAGGCAGAGAAGTGAGGATCCAGGAGGACTTTTCCTTTGGGCTGCAAGTACCAAATCCTAAACCCTTGCTGAGAACAAAGAGTATTTGATGATGAAGATTTGAATGGCTTCTGAAAAAAATTCACCAAGTTCCTAATAAGAATTCTTCCCTTAATTTCTGTTTCTTGGTTTCCAAGTACTAGTTGAGGTTTTATAAGGTCACTTAAGGTACATTTCTCATATATAAATTGATTCGAGAATTTGGGCATCCTGAGTTTCTTGAAGGCTACAATGTGAATTTAAATATTCTTTCTTTTCTTTTTCATTCTTTCTTTTCTTCTTTTTTCCTGGAGCTTGAGAAGTGACTCAACAGTTAAGAACACTGGCTGCTCTTCCAGAGGAACCAGATTCAATTCCCAGCACTCACATGGTATCTCACAACGATTTTTAACTCCAATACCAGGGAGCTTGAAACCCTCTTCTAGCCACCAAACACACACACACACACACACACAGTACACAGACTTGCATGCCAGCAAGGTACATAAATTAAAAAAGAAAAATTTAGTTCTCTTCTGCAAAAATTCAAAAGTTGCTCCTAATAAAGCAGATCTGTGAAAGCTTAAGAATTACTTCTTACTTCAATGTCTTGAAAGACAACTTGCTCCTTTGAGTTTACATAGTCTTGAGAAAAGAATGAGTGAGCGTACTTGAATGTCTGAAGAAGGGAAAGGAACCTTAACCTTTTTGCCAAGAACATATTAGCCTGACTTTTGTTTGAGTAAACAAATGGTGTGTCTACCACTTATCATATGAGCTGATTTCAATGAAGTAGTAAGACTGGCAAGAGGAGAATGAGGTTTCATGTGTGTGTGTGTGTGCATGTGTATTTGGATGAAAGTGGGGAAGAGTCCTCAGATACCCAGAGTTTAGCAACTGTACAGGCTCATGACAGGAATGAAGGAGGAAAGGCCAGTAGCCTCCAGAAACGGACAAACATCAAGTCATATAGAAAAATACACTGTTCTCTGTGTTTAGAACCCACCTACAATCATCCCTGTTAACCTACATGACAAAACGAAATAAAGTAGCATCATTAATGAAATATGCCAATAAGAACTTGCACACAGTGAGTGCTTCATGTTACCTGGAAATTAATCATGTTCTCTTTCAGTGATAGGATTTCTCTAAGACTAGAAGATTCTGTGCAGTCAGCATCTATCATGTTCCTATTCGGTGTCTTCACCCTGCAGTTTGTTGTGACAGGAAGGCAAACTTGTCCCCAGTAAAACCTCTGAAAGTCACGTTTTAAAAGACAGAACAGGTCCAGAAACAATACACTACTCAAATCTCTGGTGATATTTACACAGAATATATTGTTCTCATAGTTAGATTAGGACTCATCAGTGAGAGAAAGACTCTACTAATTAACACAGTGGTTTCTTTTTAATGTATTATTTACTGTCTACAGGAGTGCTTTGCCTATATGCATGGATGTGTAGCATGTGTGTTCCTGATACCCATGGAGGTCAGAAGAAGACATCAGATTCCCTTAGAGCCAGAGTCACAGACAGTTGTGAGCCACCATGTGGTGCTGGGAACTAAACCCGGGTCCTCTACAAGGAACAAGTGCTATTAGCTTCTGGGTCCATTATATACAATCTTACACTGTTCAATATCAAGCCCATTCTCTGGTAACATGTCTTTAAGAGAAAATGACCAGTGAGCAGTGGAAGATATTAAACTGGTTACGCACAGAGAACTGAAAGCAAACATGAAGGACTCAAGGGTATGTGACTGGTGTGCTCTGTGATAAACAGATGCAAGAGGGAAATGGTGTTGTTGACCCATGAGGGTCTGGGACATGGGATGGAGAGTGATGAGGCGGTGAACCTGAGCACCTGTAAAGCCATCATGTGCTTCATGAACCCAGCTGTGTTCTTGGAATAGTCCCTGAGTAGGCATCAACCCAGTTTGTTTCTACTAG
Source organism: Mesocricetus auratus (assembly GCF_017639785.1). Taxonomy (NCBI): domain Eukaryota; kingdom Metazoa; phylum Chordata; class Mammalia; order Rodentia; family Cricetidae; genus Mesocricetus; species Mesocricetus auratus. Next base: position 2,373,125 of record NW_024429218.1, on the reverse strand, counting down.
AATGTAGGCCATGGAGAGGCTGTACTCAACATGCAAATGGTGAAACAATCAAATTGTGCATTTGCCTCCTGTAACTCCTGGGCTTTGGGGAAAGACAAGAAGGTTACCCAGAGATGGGAAGGAAAACTAACACTTGTCACGTGCTCACTTGGTACCAGGCCCTAGAATTTAGCATTTCATATGTGCGTTTTCTATCAGTTCATCTTTACAATGCATTTAGAACTAAGCATTCTTTACCTCATCCTAACACATGGAAAGCAAGACTTGGAAAAGGGAAGTAACTTCCCCAAAGTAAAAGCTAAGAAACTGAACCCCTGGTCCCACATGCAAAGTCTCTACGGAATCACGTTGATACGTTCCCACATGGGCATGGTCCTACAGTGGGAGCCGTGCTCCACCTCGGAGTCCTTTTCCTCCCACATGTTGCGCCCTTTACTTCTGCCTTCTCGGTCAACCCCTGACTTGACCAAGACCTCCCCTACCTGCTTGTCTATTCCTATCTGGGAACACTCTTGCATCTACCAAATTTCTCCTGAATAGTCAATACCTAAGGTAGGATTTTTCTTCTAAGGCCTGAAAACCTACTTTATAAATGTAATGTCCAAAGTTCCTAACGCCAGCAAATCACTCTCAAAGACTTCAAAGTCATTCTTTTATCTACTTCCTTTATAACTGGCATTAAGACAGGTTTCAACAGTCTAAAGGAAACATTTTTAGCTTTGTCATGATATATTACTGTTTCAAGATGGTATTGCTGTTGTATTGGTACAATTTTATTTGGATTCTAACATGACTTTGGGGAACTGTAAAACACATAAAGCATATTTATGCTACTGCAATAAAAGAGTTGAGATGGTTATGAAGGGAGCAGAATGGAAAAAAATCAAAAGATGCCTAGAGTTTTACCACAAATACTCTGTATCTTGGAAGGAATTTGTACATAGACTATTTTCTAAAGCATATAGATAAAAATTGAAAAGCCAGAATATAATTTCAGCTGAGGATACGGTTGTGTGTAGTGTTTCTTTACATTTTTTTCTGTTCCAGACAGATGACATATAAGGTCTAGAAAACAACACTACCCAGTTCAAGTGCACCTCTTCAAAGCAACTTTAGATCTTTATATGGCTATAAAACAAATGGTCATAATTTTAAAGAATCTTTTTCAATGTCACCAAATATATTAATATTTTACACCTATTCTATTATTCTCCAAAGGCTTTTGTTACTGTCGCTATTACTGTTGTCATTTAGTTTTTTATTTGAGTTTTGGCTTTGAGTGTGCTGTTGTTATTGTTTTTGCTGTTGTTGTTGTTGAGACAGGGTCTCACTGTGTAGTTCTGACTGTCCTGGAACGCCTTTGTAGACCAGGCTACTAGCCTTGAACTCATGAACTGACAGAGATTCATCTGCCTCTGCCTCCTGAGAGCTGGGATTAAAGGCATGCACCATCACATCCAGCCTTATTCTCCAAAGTTTTGTAGAAAAGGTTTATGAACTTTAACACCTCATATTAAACTTAAACCTCTAATACAACAATTGTGTATAGAACATATGTTTGTTGATATAATAAAGCCAATGCCTCCAGTTCCAACGAACTGCTCCTTGGCATTTTTCTGTTCATAATAACTAAGGCTATAGGGAAGGGGAACCATAGAGCATATGAATCAGAAAAGAGGAATCAAAGTATTCCAAATACGACCAAAAAGAACTGAGTAAAAATGTTTCTGTAGAGGCTAAAGAGATGGCTGTGGAGTTTTAAAAACACTGGCTACTCCTGTGAAGGATCCAGGTTCAGTTCCCAGCATCCATGAAGAGGCTCACAGCCATCTGTAACTCCGGTTACAGGGGACCTGATGCCTTCCTCTGACCTCCAATGATGCCAGGCTCAGACCCAATGCACAGACATACACGCAGGCAAGAAGGAATACTCACAAAATAAATGCCTAAAACTTAAAATTTGTTTTTAAAAAGTGTTATGAACAAGAAAACTGATAAAAGTGAGAGCACAAAGTAAGGAGTACCTGGAAATTTGTAGTTCTTACTTGTAAAAATAGTAATTAGAAAATGCATCACAACATTCTACCACAGGAACATTTTTAAATGTGCATGATCCGATGATTGAACATTTTAGATTACTTAAGATCAACTGAAAGTTTAAAAGGAAGAAGACTTAAAGAACTAGAAAGTCATAATATCTTTTACAGGAGTATCTTATTGCATGATAAAAACATACACATAAATTTAATACAGTATTATTGAAATATTCAAACAATTCTGAACTACTCAAGCCATTCCTAAAGTTCACATGGGAAATGCAATGCATAAAAATAACCAGGATAGTTCTGCAAAAGATGATGGAAAAGGAAAGCTAGCCTAAAAGATATTCTAATGCACATGTAATAAGGTAATAGTAATTAAAAATTATGTTTAAGGACCAATATAGTAACTGATCAGATTAGAAATGCCTAAAGTAAGTCCAAACACATGCAAGGATTTGTTGTAGACTAATACATTCCTTCAAAATGACAACCAAAAAAAGAAAATGCAATTTTAAAATTTATCTTACATCATAAATCTATATGGAATCCCTATAACTAAAAATCAAATATAGAAAAGTTTGCAAAGTTAGCATACAAAGGCCATTCACTTTCTTATATGTGGACAATGAATAAGTAAATTGAAACTTAGTATCGTACTGTAGTTTGGGAAATTAGACTGAAGACTTGTCAAAATAGTAGCTTTTAACACACTGTCCTGCAGAAAGAGACCAGCATAGAGAAAAAATGGCTAGCATACTGATTTGACACAAGGCGATGGTTTTAAAAGTCCAGAGAAATTCCTGTCCTTTTCTCCCACAGGCCAGCAGCACCTGTCCACTTCTCAAATTCCCTTTCATTGGTTCAAGACACAAAGTCTTATCTAAAGATTAATTTGTGGGTTAAGGCTGCCCCCTTTTCCTAGTGGTGGACTCATCCACTTAGCAGACTACCTGTAACCTTTCAACTCTCAGAGTTCTGGAACAAACTAACAGGTACCAGCCGCTGCTAAGACAGAGAGGGACGTAACACCCCCTGCTTATGTGAAATTGATAAACTAAGCCCACATCAAACCAAAAATGGTCTGTATCAATCTATTTATGACAATTAGGATACATTGTTTAAAAAAACATAACTAACCAAACACATTTAAGTTCTTTGTGAGGAAAAACAACAAAACTCTCATAAAAAATAAATAAAGGGCTAAATGAACAGAAAAATAGTCTACGTTTGTGGACTGAACCACTCAGTATTGTGGTTAGAGAGATGGTTAAGACATGGCCCTCCCAGAGAATCCAGGTTCAATTCCCAACACCCACATAGCAGCTCACAGGTGTCTGTAAATCCAGTTCCAGGGGATCTGACACCCTCACACAGACATACATGCAGGCAAAACGTCAGTCAATGCTCATAAAAATAAAAATAAGTAATTGTTTTAAAAAATGTATTTTTAAAAAGATTCAGTATTGACAAGATTCCCAACACAGAATCAAAACAACCCCAATTAATTTCATAGTAAGTTATTTTGTAGATATTAGCAAGATGATTCTAAAACTCAAAGGAGGGAAACGTAAATAGAAGCAAAGAACAACAGAGTTGGAGTGAGGATAAAGAAGTTTTGGATAAAAGGTAGAACGAAGAACAATGGGTAAAAACAAATGCAGTCACATGACCCACAACACTGTACAGCACTTGGGAGGCAGAGACAGGGAGAGCCCTGGCTCAGAACCAGCCTGTATTCGTTTGGACAGAGTATCTAAAAGAAAAACAAAAAAAAACAACCCAAAAGAACAGAGCAGGAGAAAGGCGCTGCATAAAACTGACGTTAAATGTTAAATAAGAGAAATGTGGGCCTGGGAGAAAACCAAATACTACTATTCTACTAAAGAAATGTAGAAAAAAACAGTCCCTGATGACACCCTGCTGCCCTCACAGACGAGTGCCTTGCCCACCATCATCAGAGAGGCGTCTCTTCCTCCTGCAGGAGGCAGGGACAAATGCAGAGACCCACAGCCAGACAACGTGAGAACACGCAGTCCTACATGGGATGTCTCCACCAAATCAGTGTCCAGGGAGCATAACGGAAGCGGGGCAAAAAGACTGTAAGAGCCAGAGGTGGCGCAGGACACCAAGGAAACAGACTTCCTAAACACAGCAGGGCCAATGCACACATGAACTCACAGGGACTCTCGCAGTATGCCCTGGGCCTTAGGAGTCTGTATTAGATGGAGTCCCAGTGCTGAGAGGAGAAATGGACACCAGCCTTCATGCCTAACCCAGAAAGTATGCACAATTGGTAACTACTGGCAAATGAAAAATTACTTTTCTCCGAGTCTCGCCGGGGACACAAACCACTCTTAGGAGCCAGCACAGAAGAGCTCAGCTGTGTCTTTGGAGATTCTTTGCCTCACAATGTTTAGTCAGGGAATTTGTTTATTTGTTTGTTTGCTTGCTTGTCTGTTTATTATTTAATATATATACATTTTTTCTGAGACAGGATTTCTCTAGGTAGCCCTGGCTGTCCTGGAACTCACTCTGCATACCAGGCTGGCCTCAAACTCACAAAGATCCACCTGCCTCTGCCTCCTGAGTACTAGGATTAAAGTTATGCACCACCACCGCCTGGCTTATTTTTACGTTTTTAACTTTACATGTCCTTGCAGCTATATCGTATCTTCAGGCTTTGTGTTTTATGGAATTCCTGTGTGGATGAATGTGTTTGTCTCTGCATCTTTATATGTTTCCCATACTTTTTCTTTAACTATTTTCCCTCTGTTTGTTTTGTACTATACCAATGTGTTTGTTTTTGGCTTATCCTTATTTTATTTTATTATTCTTTAGATGCCTATTTGTTTTCTACTGAGAGACAGGAATGGGGTAGATTCAGATCACAAAAAGGTGGAATGATCTCAGAGGAGGTGAGGGAGGGCAAACTATAATTAGAATACAATGTATGAAAAATCTATTTTCAATAAAAGAAAAATATTAAAACAGAACAAAAAGTTAATCAAAACTGCTTACAAAAAAATGCTAGGCCCTAAAATTCATTTTTAAAAAATGTTGATGACCTACAAATTTCAGTTAATTCTGAACTCTCTTTTTCCTTAAAAAGAAAGATGGGTGCACTATAAGCCAGTACACTCAATTCATCAACAATTTAACATTAGGTAAGAATGTGAGAGACATGTCCGACAATCCCCAAAAGTACCCACGGCAGGCACCAAACAGGACTTGACCACAATGGCACTTCACACCCAGTTCTGCTGCAGTACTTGTAACACACAGATGATAAAAACTGATGAAAATGTGAGAATCTGGAGCACTTACATCTGCTACTGAAGACAGAAAATTACACAGCTACTGTGGGAAAATTTGGTGGTCCCTAAAAAACATTAAACCGGAACTACGGAATGATCCAGGAATTCTACTTCTGGAGGTAACCCCTGCAAACTGAACACAGTCCAAGGAAGACATATACACAGATATTAATTTATATAATCATAAAACATTATGCCAAACACAGAATTGAGCATAAAAATACAAAAAGAATTAAAGGTTTCCCATAATGTAGGTATGTATTATTTTTACAAAACTTACTCCTAAAAACTCATAAACAAGGCAAAAATAAAATTATTATAATGGTATATATTGAAAATGACATATTTTAAATGTACAAGTAAAATACTAAAAAGTATAGATAAAAATATTTCTGTGAAAAGAATAAAGTTTTATGTAACTAAGTACATGTTTTATTATAAAATGGGGCATAACAAACAACATAAAATACCCTGGGGTAATGCTAGCCAAACAAGTGAAAGACCTGTATAGCAAGAACTAAGTCTTTAAAGAAAGAAATTAAAGAAGACACCAGAAAATGGAAAGATCTCCCATGCTCTTGGATAGGTAGGATCAACATAGTGAAAATAGCAATCGTGCCAAAAGCAATCTACAGATTTAATACAATCCCCATTAAAATCCCATCACAATTCTTCACAGACCTTGAAAGAGCAATAATCAACTTTATATGGAAAAACAGAAGGCCCAGGATAGCCAAAACAACCCTATACAGTAAAGGAACTTCAGGAAGCATCACCATCCCTGACTTCAAGCTCTATTATAGAGCTACAGTCCTGAAAACAGCTTGGTATTGGCACAAAAATAAGCAGGTAGACCAATGGAATCTAATTGAACACCCTGATATTAACCCATACATGTGTGACATCTGATTTTCGACAAAAAAGCTAAAATTATACAATGGAAAAAGAAAGCATCTTCAACAAATAGTGCTGGCATAACTGGATGTTGGCATGTAGAAGAATGCAGATAGATCCATGTCTATCTCCATGCACAAAACTTAAGTCCAAATGGATCAAAGGCCTCAACATAAATCCAGCCACACTGAACCTGTTAGAAAAGAAAGTGGGAGGCACCCTTGAACGAATTGGTATAGGAGACCGCTTCCTGAACATAACACCACTAGCACAGACAGTGAGATCAACAATTAATAAATGGGACCTCCTGAAACTGAGACGCTTCTGTAAGGCAAAGGCTGAGTCCTGCCTGCCTGCCTGCCTGCCATGAGCTGATTGAGATAGATAGATAGATAGATAGATAGACAGACAGACAGACAGACAGACAGACAGACAGACAGACAGATATTTGGTTTCTTTTGAGACACGATTTCTCTGTGTAACAGCCTGGCTGTCCTGGAACTCACAGAGTTCCACCTGCCTCTGCCTCCCAAGTTCTGGGATTAAATGTGTGGGCCACCACCTCCCGGCTGCAAAACACTCCGTATGGATGTTCAACAAACAACAGTGTTTCATGGATATTTAAGATATTTATATTTTATAACACATGTTTTAAAAACAACTTAACAAACATTCATCAGAGTTTCTATCTTAAAATAAGTTAGCAAGCAAAGGGGTGTGAATAATGTTACAGTTCATAAAGGAGAGAGTCAACCTATCTACACACCCAGAGCAGTGCAGAATTGTTGATGATATTTTCATCAAGACGGGAATTTGGTTTCCTTTTAATAGCATTAATTTCAAAAAGTACAGAAGTAGAGCATACCCTGTACTTCAATGCAAAACAGTGAAAATTTAAATTGCAAATCATTGGCTTGGGTTTTCATCTGGGCCACTTTGACGTGAGGTCTTCAGGACCAGCTGCACAGGCACGCAACCTAGGACCAAAGTTTCAGGAGCGAAGGAGCACCCATGTGGAGCAATGCACTGCTGCCACCATCCTGAATGCTTGGCTTTGTCGGTAAACTTGGGGATGGGATGGTTGATGAAGCAGTGGGACCCACGCAGAGGTGGAACTGGTGTGCACAAGGAGCAGATTCATTGACTTCATTTGAATAATCTATTCACAGTGTCCCAAGAGCATAGAACACACCAAAGTTTCGTCAGGTTCACAGTCCGTGCAGGCAAGTGTTTTACACCTCCAACCGAGTCAGCGAGGATGCAGACAACACTAGGGAGCCATAAAAACTCAGTGTAAGTGCAGAAAAAGGGGTAATGGCGTTCTAAGAAACACAAGCAACCAAGGATCCCACCATCAAACCCTTTCATCCTTATGTTACTTCCCAGTGCTAACCAACCATTAACACAAAAATAACACAAGGAGAAATGCTAGAATCTTAGATGGGCTGAGAGAGTTAATCAGCCAACGGTGATTATACTGAAGCCATAGCAGGTGGAAGACTCCCTGGCCTGCTGCAACACACCAGCCTGAAACCAGAGGACGCCCCCCACACCTGAGCAGACCTGGTTGAAGATGAAGTAGATCCCTGCAAACGCGGGTTCTTGTGGGTTCACAAACAATAGGCCCTATCACTGTGGACGCAGGACTAAGAGAAGGACTATGACATGTCCTCAAAGTTGCCCCTTGTCCCCCATCCCAATATTTCTATTGACCCAAATGAAGTAGGAGGTTTTTGGGGTTTTTTAACCTTAGATAGTAAATAGAGGGTTCCACAATCATCATGGACAGATTTGCCTAGCTTATTTTTGTAAGTGGAATAAAAGGATAGAATGGAGACAGCTCCAAACCTGTGCAGATGTAAGGCCACAATGCAAACTGTTTACAGCATGAGGCTGTACCCAGAGTGTGTTTACATAGATCCCTGTATTTTCAAGTCTAGACAACCTTATTAGGAAGAAATCAGCCCACTGCAGATGAAAAAAGGGAACTCTGAGCCTTTGGCAAAATATGTGTTTCCTGTCTATCATCAAAGAACAGTATTCCTCACAGTTCAGAAGGAAGCTAAGAACTGCCTAAAGGGAAGCCTGCAGATAGTAGGTCACATTTTCATTTAAAAAAATGATAGCTGCTTTGCTCTGGAAACACCCTGGAGACCGATGTCTGATGTCAGTGCCTTTATACCTCCAACCTATCCATTTAGATTACCCAATTCAGACAAGGTGAAGCAAAGCCTGTAGCAAACCGGCTTCCCTTCGCTGGGTCTCTATATGGCAGCGTTCTTATGCTCAAATCACCACTACCAAAACCCTCACCGGACTGCACTCCATTTGGCTAAATTTCTTGCAAGTTGGAATCCGAGTCTTTTGAAGCTAACAAGGAAGGAGACAACATCACAAACACATCCTGATGTCATCATAAAGGGCCTCACACTGAAAACTGCAGAAAGGGAACAGATCACGCCCCCTTCTTCTGCAGTATGCACCCCCTTGCTAAGGCACAGGCTTCTGTATTCTGGACAATGAGGGTAGAAAAACATCACACAAATTAGGACCCAAATATTGGACGGTGTCAAAAGATAGGGGACAGTGGTTTGGACACCAAGGCAGTCCAAAGACTTGCTTCTAGTGAAATGCGTTCATGCACACATTGTAGGTATACATACAGATATATGTGTAGAGAACTGTGTATGGGAAACAAGGGGAGTTAGACTGGACAAATAAAAACAAAATCTACATTACAATACAGTCAGCAAATCCCCATCCTTCCAAAACTAGGCCTTGGCTGCAGAATGGATAGACCTTCCATTTCTTCCTCTTCACCTTCAATTACATGTTAAATTTGAACAATTTGCCTGGCTAAACACAAATATGATATAAAATATAAAGAAAATATTCCCAGGTGATAGCCCTAACCCAAATCCCATCTTGGTCAGTATTTAATGTTTTTAATAAAATCTTGCGTAAATTTGGCCAGAAGGGTTGAACTGCTTTTTCTGACTATTTTCAAGATTAACATATGGAGGCCCCGGTGAGATAATTCCATCCCCCAAATTCTGTGGCTAGGCTCTTCCCTCCAGCTCTAGCGACCCCTGCAGTGAATAGTTACGCCTGGAAAGGATGAAGTAATCATTTTTTAATGGAGGCTTCCCCTTTTGTTTTTGGTAAGTCTTAGAAAACTTTTTAAAACTCTATGATACTTTTCTACCTGATTTTCAGATCCTTGGGACAAAGGTGGTCTGATGGTGGCCCACAAAATCCTTCATCCAGGCCAGAGGGAGACAGCCCATGGCCCTCTGGTTATTGGGAGTTCAGCTAGAGCCACCAGTTGTTTTTTGACCTGCCTTGGACCTCTGATTGCATGCTCCGGTGACACTGGGGACCTAGTCAAACTCAGAGAGGCCCAGCACTCTGGCCTTGTCAGCAGAGTTCCAATGCTTAGGTTGCACAATGAAGCCAAGGACACACCAGGACATTGGGGGCCAAACTTAGAGATGTAGAGGTGTCAGTCAGTCCAGAGGTTGTGCAAGGAGACAACCAAAACAGCCTTCTGTCTGTTATGGTAATTCCACGATACTGGGGGATGGGTCTAGTATGGATTTGGGGACCAGGAAAGCCCTGAAGGTCAGCCTGATGGATACCTAGCATCTGGTTTATAAAAAAAAGAAAAGACAAGAAAAGAAAAACTAACAGCACTCTGAAACAGTTAAGTCCAATTCCTAAATGTCATTTCCCAAGGTTCTTGTTGTTAGCTCTTTGTTTATGTTTTGTCTCATGTGTCTGGTCTTTGTGTATTGTGACAGGCTGGGCAATGTAGAGCCTTTAGGCAATGGGAAGTTGTGTGTACCACAACCAAGTTCCACTGATGTGGCCCCAACTCTTGTCTAGGAAAACTGAACTCAGAAACTCACAAGGTACTCCTCCCCTGAAATTCCAGCACATGAAGAAATAGGAAAAGTTTTCTTTATTTTATATGTAGAAATGAATATGTACCTGTACGTTTTCTTGCATACACAGAGCCACACAGAACTGCCTCAGGCTCAATTAAAATAATATAATTGTAGGCACCCACTGCGTGTTTGTTTCTGGCTAGTCTTGAGTGTGTGAATGTACCATGTTCTCTGTGTCTTGATTACAGATTAATGACTTGTTGGGTATGTTTAAAAGTCTCTAACATCTGTAATAAAAAGTTAACTTGAAACTTGTAACCCAGAGTCAGGACCACTCTGAGAAACAGGTGGCTCACCACCATCTTGACAGGGCAGCCACATGGGTGTTCGCCAATTTGACTGGGAATGAAAAGGATGGGTGTCATGGCTTCACCACCAAGGGCAACCACATGATATGAGCCAGACAAAGGAAAAATAGGTCTCAAAAGATACTTTTAAATTGGGGTGTTCATATAATTCCTGTCCTGTGTTCAGAACCAGGTTTATAAAAGACAAGATTTAAGCTTATTTTATGAGGTATTAGAGATGCACACCATGCTTTCATAAGCAAGAACATATCTTGATAGCACCAAAATCGTAACTTGAAAATAATCAACCTGGTATTGAGTTTAGATACACTGGATTGTTCACATTGGTGAGACTTGGTCTTGCCTTATGCAGATTATGATGATGCTCTATGTCTTCACTCTTTGTGGGTTTTTTTAAATAATTTATTTTTTACATTCCAATCCCAGTTGCCCCTTCCTCCTCTCCTCCCGATCCCCCGACTCCCCCTCCCATCTGCTCCACAAAGAGGATAAGACCTCCCCTAGGAAGTCTACTAAGTCCCATCATCTTGTTGAGGCAGGACCAAGGCATCTCTCCACCCCCATATCCCTGTGTCTAGGCTGAGCAAAGCATCTCTCCATATAGAATGGGCTCCACTAAGTCAGTTTGTGCATTAGTGTTAGATCTTGGACCCACTGCCAATGGCCTCATATATTGTCCTAGTCACACCATTGTCACCTATATTAAGGGAGGCTAGTTTGGTCTTATGTAGGTTCCCCATATGTCAGACCTGAGTCAGTGATCTCTCACTAGCTTGGCTCAGCTGATTCTATAAGATTCCCCATCATGGTCTTGACTCTATTGTTCATATTATCACTCCTCCCTCACTTCGATTATACTCCAGGAGCCTGGCCCATTGGTTAGTTGTGGATTTCTGCATCTGCTTCCATCTGTTTCTGGAAGAGGGTTCAAGCTTCTCTGGGGTTATGGATTGTAGGCTGGGTATATTTGCTTTATGTCTGATATTCACTTTTGAGTGAGTACATACCATGTTTGTCTTTCTGCTTGTAGGATACCTACTCAGGATGGTTTTTTTCTAGTTCTGTCTATTGGCCTGCGATTTTTGGATGTCCTTGTTTCTTAAAGCTGAGTAATATACCACATTTTCTTTATCCATTCTTCAGTTGAGGAGCATCTAGGCTGTTTCCAAGATCTTGCTATTACAAATAATGTTGCTATGAATATAGTTTAGCAAATGTCCTTATGGTGTGAATGTGCCTTCTTGGAGTATATGCCCAACAGTGGTATTGCAGGGTCTTGAGGTAGGTTGATCCCTAATTTTCTGAGAAATCGCCATACTGATTTCCACAGCAGCTGTACAAGTTTATACTCTCACCAGCAATGGAGGAGTGTTCCCATTTCTCCACATCCTCTCTAGCATAAGCTGTCATTTGGTGTTTTTGAGCTCAGCCATTCTGATTGGTGTAGGATGGAATCTCAGAATGGTTTTGATTTGCATTTCCCTGATGACTAAGGATGTTGAGCATTTCCTTAAGTGTCTTTCTGCCATTTAAGATTTTGCTGTTGAAAGGCAACGTCCGGAGGCATCACCATCCCTGACCTCAAGCTCTATTATAGAGCTATAGTCCTGAAAACAGCTTGGTATTGGCACAAAAATAGACAGGTAGACCAATGGAATCGAATTGAAAACCCGGATATTAACCCACACACGTATGAACATCTGATCTTTGACAAAGAAGCTAAAAATATACAATGGAATAAAGAAAGCATCTTCAACAAATGGTGCTGGCATAACTGGAGGCTGACATGTAGAAGAATGCAGATAGATCCATGTTTATCGCCATGCACAAAACTTAAGTCCAAATGGATCAAAGACCTCAACATAAATCCAGCCACACTGAACCTCTTAGAAGAGAAAGTGGGTGGTACCCTTGAACAAATTGGTACAGGAGACAGCTTCCTGAACATAACACCACTAGCACAGACAGTGAGATCAATAATTAATAAATGGGACCTCCTGAAACTGAGACGCTTCTGTCAGGCAAAGGACACAGTCAGCAAGACAAAAAGGCAGCCCACAGAATGGGAAAAAATATTCACTAATCCCACATCTGACAGAGGGTTGATCTCCAAAATTTACAAAGAACTCAAGAAACAAGTCTCCAAAACATCAAAGGACCCAATTAAAAAGTGGGCTGCAGAACTAAATAGAGAATTTTCAACAGAGGAGTCTAAAATGGCTGAGAGGCACTTGAGAAAGTGCTCAACATCCTTAGCCATCTGGGAAATGCAAATCAAAACAACTCTGAGATACCATCTCACCCCTGTCAGAATGGCTAAAATCAAAAACACCAATGACAATTTATGCTGGAGAGGATGTGGTGAAAGGGGGACACTCCTCCATTGCTGGTGGGAGTGCCAACTGGTTCAGCCACTTTGGAAATCAGTATGGAGATTACTCAAAAAAATGGGAATAAACCTACCACAAGACCCAGCAACTCCACTCTTAGGCATATATCCAAAAGATGCCCATTCATACAACAAAGATGTCTGTTCCACTATGTTCATAGCAACAGTATTTGTAATAGCCAGAACTTGGAAGGAGCCAAATGTCCCTCAACCGAAGAGTGGATAGAGAAAATGTGGTACATTTACACAATTGAGTACTATTCAGCAGAAAAAAAAAATGGAATCCTAATAGTGGAGGGACCACCTGGAATGCCCATTCCTGATAATGAACTTGATGTCTATAACCATCCGGGAGCCTTCATCCTGTGACTGATGGAAGCAGAGGCAAACACACAACTAATCACTGAACTGAACCCAAGGAACCCAGTGACAGAGAGAGAGGAGTGATGAGCAAATTGGCAAAGAATGGGCTGGCAAAACCAGCAGAGACAGCTGATCTGAACAGGGGAGTGCTCTTGGACCCCAGACCGACAGTGGGGAGGCCAGCATGGGACTGATCTGGACCCCCCAAATGTGAGTGTCAGCGAGAAGGCCTGGGCAACCTATGGGGCCCTGAGCTGTGGATCAGTGTCTATCCCTGGTATACAAACTGTCTTCATGTGCCTATAGCACAAAGAGAGATGCTCTCTCAGCTTGGACTCTTAGGGGAGTGCCTTGACCCTTCCAAGAGTAAAATGACAGACTCTAGATATCCCCTATGTGGAAGGATTTGGCAATAGGGTGGGAGGGAGGGGGGGAAGGGGAGTGCGGGAAGAGGGGAGGGAGAGGGAACTGGGATTGACATGTAAAACAAGCTATTTAAAATTAAAATAAAAAATGATAAAAAAAAATGGAATCCTGAGATTCACAGGCAAATGGATGACACTAGAAGAAACCATCCTGAGTGAGGTAACCCAGTCACAAAAAGAGAAATATGGCATGTATTCTCTCATATATGGATTTTAGACATAGATCTGGGGAGTGCCAGCCTACAATCCCATGGCCAGTGATTCTGGGAAACAGAAACTTCATTCAGTGGCTGATGGAAGAAGAGGCAGACTCCCTCGGTTAAGTACTGAGCTGAACTCAAGAAAGCCAGTAACAGAGAGGGAGGACTGATGATCAAAGGGATTAAGACTGGGCTGGTTTAACCCCCAGAAACAGCTGACCTGACAAAGGTTAACTCTTGAATCCCAGGCATTAGCCTGGGAATCCAGCATGGGTCTGTGAAGAATCATGCTAGGATTTTGATGGAAATTACATTGAATCTGTAGATTAGTTTTAGTAGGATTGCCATTTTTACTATGTTGATCTTACCTATCCAAGGGTATGGGAGATCTTTCCATTTTCTGACATCTTTCTTATAATCTATTTAACTTTATTTTATGTGCATTGGTGTGAAGGTTTCAGATCCCCTGAGACTGTAGTTACAGACAGTTGTGAGCTGCCATGTTGGTGCTGGGAAGTGAACCTGGGTACTCTGGAAGAGCAGCTAGTGCTCTTACCTGCTGAGCCATCTCTCCAGCCCTCTGATACTTATTTTAATTTCTTTTTTTAAAGACTTGAAGTTCTTGTCATACATACCCTTCACTTGTTTGGTTAGAGTACCCCAAGATATTTTATGGTGTTTGTGGCTATTGTGAAGGGTGATGTTTCTCTGATTTCCTTCTCAATCCATTTGTCATCTTTATATGGGAGGGCTATTGATTTTTTAATTAATCTTGTATCCTGCTACATTACTGAAGGTGTTTATCAGTTGTAGGAGTTTTCTGGTAAAAATTTTGGGGTCACTTGTGTATACTACCATATCATCAGCAAATAGTGACAGTTTCCACTTCCTTTCCAATTTGTATCCCTTTGATCTCCTTTTGTTGTCTTATTGCTATAGCTAGAACTTCTTGTACTACATTGAATAGATATGGAGAGAGTGGGCAGCCTTGTCTTGTTCCTGATTTCAGTGGCATTGCTTTGAGTTTCTTTATATTTAGTTTGATGCTGGCTCTTGGGTTGCTGTATATTGCCTTTGTTATGTTTAGGTGTGTTTCTTGTATCTCTATTCTCTCCAAGACCTTTATCATGAAGAGGTATTGAATTTTGTCAAAGGCTTTTTCAGCATCTAGTAAAATGATCATGTGGTTTTCTTTCTTTCAGTTTGTTTATATGGTGGATTACGTTGATGGATTTTCATATGTTGAACCATCCCTGTATCTCTGGGACGAATCCTACTTAGTTATGGTGGATGGTTTTTCTGATGTGTTCTTGAATTCAATTTGCCAGTATTTTATTGAGTATTTTTGCATCTATGTTCATAAGGGAAATTGGTCTGTAATTCTCTTTCTTAGTTGTGTCTTTGCGTGGTTTGGGTATCAGTGTAACTGTAGCCTCATAAAAAGAGTTTGGCAATGTTCCTTCTGTTTCTATTGTGTGGAATAATTTGAGGAATAATTAGATCTTCTTTGAACATGTGGTAGAATTCTGCCCTGAATCCATTTGGGCCTGGGTTGTTTTTGATTGGGAGACTATTGATAACTACTTTTATTCCTTAGGTGTTATAGGTGTATTTAAGTTGTTTATCTGTTCTTGCTTTATTTTTGGTATGTGGTACTTCTCTAGAAAATTGCCCATCTCCTCGAAGTTTTCCAATTTTGTGGAGTACAGGTTTTTGAAGTATAACCTGATGATTCTCTGGATTTCCTCAGTGTCTGCTGTTCTGTCTCCCTTTTTGTTTCTTATTTTGTTAATTTGCATGTTCCCTCTCTGCCTTTTCGTTAGTTTGGATAAAGATTTGTCTGTTTTGTTAAATTTCTCAAAGAACCAGCTCTTTGTCTCATTGATGCTTTGCATTATTTTCTTTGTTTCTATTGATTTCAGCCCTCAATTGTCTATTTCTTGCCATTTACTTCCTGGGTGAGTTTGCTTCCTCTTGTTCTAGTGTTTTCAGTTGTTCTGTTCTAGTGTGTGATTTTTCCAGCTTCTTTATGTAGGCATTTAATGCTATGAACTTTCCTCTCAGCACTGCTTTCATTGTATCCTGAAAGTTTGGGTATGTTGTGAGGCCATTTTCAGTAAATTTTAGAAAGTCTTTTATTTCTTTATTTCTTCCCTGACCCAGTGGTAGTTCAGTTGATCATTGTTCAATTTCCATGTGTTTGCAGACCTTCTGAAATTAACATTGTTGTTGTATTCTAACTTTAAGCTGTGTTGATCTGATAGGGTACAGGGGTTTATTCCAATTTTTGTATCTGCTGAGGTTTGCTTTGCTACTGAGTCTGTGGTCTATTTTTGAGAAGATTCTATGAGGTGCTGAAAAGACATTATATTCTTTTGTGTTTGGGTAGAATGTTCTATAGATGTCTATTAAGTACATTTGGGTCATAACTTCTGTTAGTTCCCTTATTTCTCTGTTAAGTTTCTGTCTGGTAGATCTATCCAGAGACTGAGATGTTGAAGTTTCCACTATTATTGTGTGGGGCTTGATTTCTGGTTTACGCTTTAGTAATATTTCTTTTACAAATGCAGTTGCCCTTGTGTTTGGGGCATAGATGTTCAGAACTGAGATTTCCACTTGATGGATTTTTCCTGTGGTGAATATGAAATGCCCTTCTTTATCTTTTTTGGTTGATCTTAGTTTGAAGTCTATTTTGTTAGATATTAGGATAGCTCCACCAGCTTGTTTCTTAGGTCGATTTGGTTGGAAATTTTTTCCCAACCCTATACTCTGAAGTCTGTGAGTTTGAGATGTGTTTCTTCTATGCAGCAGAAGGATGAATTCTTGTTTTATATCCAATCTGTTATCCTGTGTCTTTTTATAGGTGAATTGAGACCATTTATATTAATGTATATTAAAATGTCCAGTTATTGCTAGTTCTTGCTATTTTTGTTTTTGTTGTTGGTGATGGCATTGTATGTTCAATTCCCTTCTTTGGGGTTTGCTGCAGCAAGATCATTTATTTCCTGTGTTCTTGTGGATACAGGTGATTTCCTTGGGTTGCATTTTCCTTCAAGTACTTTTTGTAGGGCTGGGTTTGTGGATAGGTATTTTTCAAATTTGGTTTTATCATGGACTATCTTGTTTTCTCCATCTATGGTTATTGAAAGCTTTGCTGGGTAAAGCAGTCTGGGCTGGCATCTGTGGTTCCTTAGTGTCTGCCTAACATCTGACCAGGACCTTCTTGCTTTCATTGTTTCCATTGAGAAGTCAGGTGTAATTCTGATAGGTCTGCCTTTATATGTTACCTGGCCTCTCTCTTTTGCAGCTCTTAATATTCATTCTTTATTCTGTATGTTTATTGTTTTGATAATTATGTGGCAGAGGACTTTTTTTTGGTCAAGTCTGTTTGGTGACCTGTAAGTCTCTTGTATTTTCATAGGCATGTCTTTCTTTAGGTCTAGCGTATATATTTTTTGTGCCTTTGAGTTGGACTTCTTCTCCTTCTTCTACCCCTACTATTCTTAGGTTCAGTCTTTTCCTGCATGTTTTGTGTTAAGAGTTTATTGGATTTAAATTTTTCTTCGATTGATGAATCTATTTCCTCCAAGTTATCTTCAATACCTAAAATTCTCTCTTCCATCTCTTGTATTCTGTTATTTATGCTTGTGTTTATGGTTCCTTATTATTTATCCAGATTTTCCATTTCCAGAATTCCCTTGGTTTGTGTTTTCTTTATTGCCTCTATTTCAGATTTCATGTTTTGAATCATCTCCTTCACTTGTTTGATTGCTTTCTCTTGGTTTTCTTTAAGGGATTTGTTGTTATTTTCCAATTTTTTGTTTGTCTTTTCCTCCATTTCTTTAAGAGACATTTTCATTTCCTCTTTAAGGGCCTCAATCATCCTCATAAAGTTATTTTTAGGTCGTTTTCTCCTGCTTCATCTGTGTTGAGATGTTCAGGTCTTGCTGTTGTAGCACCACTAGTTTCTAGTGTTGCACCATTGCTCTCTATATCGTTGAGTGTGTTCTTACCTTGTTGTTTACACATCTCTTCCTCTAATCGTGGAGTTTGTGCTTCAGGGGGTCTCTCTTTCTACAATTGGTATAGTTGGGGGCTGTGGCTCCGTTGACCACTCCTTCAGGCACAAGTAGAGCATAGCTTCCAGTGAATGTTCCTCCTGGTGGAAGTGGGCCCAATGCTCAGGTGGTCACTCCTTGAGGTGCAGGTGGGGCTACAGCTCTGGTGGACACTCCTCCCATTGGAGGTGTAGATGGGGCTGAGTCAATGTAGCTGTGTGGTATCTTCCACTGAGAAATGGCAGTGGATGCTGGCTGGGACACAGATGCTCTTTCCCAGAGGAGCTTCTTGAAATAGTTTCTGGAAGTCACTGTTGGAAAGCCCTGCTGTTGCTTCACCTGGTGATCACGCCTCGCTCCTGGGTCTCAAACTGGGGCCTCTCTCTGGCCCTGCTCCTAGTTCTGAAGCTCATGGCTCCCTTGATGCTGTTCTATGCCTGAAGCTCAGGCCTCCCTCTGACACTGCCCCCAGGTCTGCACTCTTTTATTTTTCAGAGACTTATTTATGTATTATATATGCAGTGTTCTGCCTGAACATATGCCTGTATGCCAGAAGAGGGCACCAGATCTCACCATGTGTTTGCTGGGAATTGAACTCAGG
The DNA here is from genome assembly GCF_017639785.1 of Mesocricetus auratus. NCBI lineage: Eukaryota > Metazoa > Chordata > Mammalia > Rodentia > Cricetidae > Mesocricetus > Mesocricetus auratus. Next base: position 2,354,584 of record NW_024429218.1, on the reverse strand, counting down.
ACCGCTGGAAGAGTAGCCAGTGCTCTTAAACTCTGAGCCATCTTTCCAGCCCCCTATATTTTCACTTTTAAAATGAAAATGGTACTTTATTTTGATATTACCAGAACCCACAGTTAAGAAATTTTAAACTTTTTAAACAAAATTTTTGGAGTTTTAAAGAAAATTAATAAGCTGAATATTTTTAAAAGCTTTTTAAATTGTTTAAATTTGTAAATCTTGGTACATTTTTAAATTTATGTTATATTTTATTAAATGTCTTTAATATATAATCTTGATAAATAGATAAATAAAAGGTTAAAATTAGGGCCACAGCTAAACTTCCAGAGACTGAAATATTCCTGTCTTATGATACAATATGATGGTAACCTGAGTATTCTAACAAAGCACTTGAAACCACTGGCTTAGAAAGTATCTCTCCTTATGCATGGTACCCCAGAGAAGAGGAATAAGGCAAGATCTTCTGAACACATGGGGAACACGGCGAGGGGTGGGGGGAAGTGGGAGCTGGGAAGAAGAGAGGGGGAGAAGAGGAAGAGAGAATAGGTCATGGGGGAACAGGAAGGTTGAGTGGGGGGTAGGATAGGGGGAAGAGGGAATCATAGGTTAGAAGACAGTCACCAGTGTGACCTCTAGTGATCTAAAGAGATGACACCAACTGGCAAGCTAAGCAATAGTGGAGAGACCACCTCAAATTCCTGATAATGAACTTGATGTCTATAACCATCCTGGAGCCTTCATCCTGTGACTGATGGAAGCAGAGGCAAACACCCACAGTTAAACACTGAACTGAACCCAAGGAACCCAGTGACAGAGAGAGAGGAGCGAAGGCAAATTGGCAAAGAATGGGCTGGCAAAACCAGCAGAGACAGCTGATCTGAATAGGGGGGGAGCTCTTGGACCCCAGACTGACAGCTGGGAGGTCAGCATGTGACTGATCCTGACCCCCTGAATGTGAGAGTCAGTGAGGAGGCCTGGGCAACCTATGGGGCTCTGAGCAGTGGATCAGTGTTTATCCCTGGCATACAAACAGACATCGTGTGTCCATAACACAAAGTGGGATGCTCTCTCAGCCTGGACTCTTAGGGGAGTGCCTGGACCCTACCCTGAGTGAAATGACAGACTCTAGATATCCCCTATGTGGAAGGAAATGGCGATAGGGTGGAAGGCTGGGGGGGGCGGGAGTGCAGGAGGAGGGGAGGGAGAGGGAACTGGGATTGACATGTAAAACAAGCTATTTAAAATTAAAATAATAATAAAAATAAAAAAGAAGTCTGAAGCAGACAGAGAGAATAAGAGGAAATGAAAAAAATCTATGTCAGCCATTTCTAGAAGTATTTTTTTTAAAAAAGAAAATATCTCTCCTTAATTAAGGTCTATTCAGGCTAATGGTCTGGTGTAAAGATATATGTATAACCTTATTTTTGCTAGCATTTTTAAACTGTAGCTATTTTGGTAAACTAAGTCATACAGGGAACTGTTATATTCTGTAATGGTACACTATGTAAAAATCAGCAAAGTTCCCAGATGTTTAGATTAACTTCTTGTACATGTTTTCAAAGTTAAGCCTAAAACAATTGTCTAGTTTATATATGCTCAACGGTAATGGTCCTCAAACACTTCAGAGATCTGAGAATATGGCATTTAAAATGATTAAAGAAAAGTTTTTGTGATGTGGAAACACACAAGCTCCTGGTAACTAGCACCCCTGTCTCCTCCAAAGAAGATGGGCACAAAGGAACTCCACCTGGACTTGCTTTAAATGTGGCAAAGCTGGTCACTGCGTGAAAACTGCCCTTCACCTCAGCTGCCACCAAGGCACTGCCTGTGCACAAGCAGGACACTGAGGAATTGATATCCCACTTAGCCTAAACAAGGTAGGCCAGGCCCTCCAAATTCCTACTCCACCAGAAAGTCTAATGCTGCCTTTGTACCTCTGCTCCCAGTGACCACGGAACAACCTGCAGTAGCTGTCTAGGTAGCCAAAAGGCTCTATCATTTCGGTTGGTCCTTTCCAAATCACTGATTGTGTTCTGCCTAGGCTAATGACGGCTTCTCCAGTTTAGCAGCTCCTTCCCCCAAGGCCGCAGCCACCTTGTTAGCCTATTAGCCAATATATTAGTTAGTTATCGCTACTAAGTCTCTTGTTAAAACAAGACAGACAAGGTTGCCTTGTTCACAGGCTTCATGTTTTAGGATACACAGGTTTCAGGGTAACGTTTCACCAAGAGAACATGCTTTACAATGACTGCTCTCTATTAACTATGTATGTGTCTGGGAAAAGATTAACATCATACAAGGTCTAAGTTCTGATGTTCTAAAGTATCTAAGGGTCTGGGATATGAAAACTTGAGTAAGTTCTAAGGGTCTCATGAAGTGGTTTTTACATATGGATACAGATAAATTAACAAACTATAAGGATGCACTACTTCACTGAGGGATCAAGGATTCAAAGTGTTAACACAGAGCTCTGATAAACTGGGAGAACACTGAGTACTAATTATTCAGTCACAAGCTCAAGACTTTAAATTTCCTTTGCCTTCTAAATATAAACTTCAAGGTGCTTTTCGTTGGATTAAAATATATATCAGGCTCTCTAAACACAGGAAAAATTTCCGTGCTTTCTTACCCAAAGCTTTTACTATGATGCCAAGGTATGACTCTGTTCCAGCTGTTTTACAGATACCTGTTTTTTCTACAATGTGAATTTCAATACAACGGTAATGCTAATATGACTAGAACTTTTATCTCCTCTGGTAAAATAAAATTCATGTAAGCTTCAAGGAACAAAGTCATAAGGCTTGGATCCACTTGTCACAGGCCAAATGAAAAAGGTCTCTCTTTGAGTTCCTGAATTCTAACTTCCGACCCTAGTCTGTATCTCAGCAGATTTCCACTTGGCTGACAGCCGCCACCCAGGAAGCACATGCAGGCTGCAAGCCACTGGCCTCTGGATTGCTGAAGCTGATGTGAACCATCTGGTGTGATTGCTCCCCGTCCCTTCACCTGGATCAGCTAATCAGATGCTTGTGATAAATGCCCATTGCCCAGCCTTTGACTGGACTTTCAGATAATCCTGGAAAGTGACGCCCTAGTTTGGCTGGAAGCAGCTATAGAAGATACATTGTCCTTGCCTCCATAACAGGCTGAAAAAAAGCTAAGTCAAAAGCAAATTCCCTAACATAGGGAATAAAATGGCTACCTATAATGCCAATTAGTGTACAAAAAAAATGGGCTCAGGTTTATCAACAGGCAGATTCATTAACTAAAATGATTCTGCAATATGACAAAAACACTTGGCCTGCTTTATGCAGAACAAAGAAGTATTATCCATCACAGAGCCTTTGGCCCTTCTGATTCTGTTAATTGCTGTTAGCTCTTACATAACTGGTACAATAACTAAATGATAATTCCTGTTGGGGTACCATTAAGCTAATTATTAGATCCAAATGTAAACCCTTACCTATCATAGAGCCAAAGAGTTAGTACAGGATACAACTTTGGGGAATGTTAGACCCAAAGTTAACCTATAATCCCCACCTGCACAATGACCAGGTAACTTCCTGGGATTCCGGGAATTGGAGTTTGTTCTGGTGGAACATCCACTCATTCCTGTATTGTCTGAGAAGCCCCACTCCTATCTCCACATTCTTAGTGGCTATGGCATCTTCCTTCCCTGAAGTTGCCAGCCACCCAAGTCCTCGGCTAAAGTGCTCAGCTTTTGGCCATACTTGGGCACAAATCCAGCTTGTGACAGACATGTCATCACATCTTCCCTACATCCTATGAAGTCTTTCTACTTTCCTTTGTGGGCGTGGTGGCTTCTCCTGCCTTGATCTGGAGAACCTGCCCAGGAAGGAGTTGCTTTGCTCAGATAAACCTATTGTTGGACTTTATCAATTTGTCTTGATCTGGCTTACTGCATAGGCAGAGAAACCTATTATTGGGGGACAGAAAACCTATTACCTTGGTGCCAAAACCTGGGAGTAGTTGAGCCTTCCCATCAGGTGAACCGGGTCCTCCACACATGTGAGGGGCCATTCCTATCACTTTATCTTTCTCTCTGGCAGATATGATCAACTTTCGACTCTGGGTAAGTCACCCTTTCCTAGCAATCGCCTGAATAGGTACCACATACCTCTTCCAGGTCTAGAACACTCAGTGGCCACGCCAGGGCAACCCAATCCATTCTGGAGTAGAAACAGTTATCTGTTCTATGGTGCCCCTGGGTTTTGAAGAGGCCCTTCCCAAGAGGCTACACCAGGCTGTCACTAGGAACACCTAGCCCTACTCATTGATCTCTGGCACAGGCTTCAAAACAGGAAGTGCCAGGTCTAAACCCGATTCTCAGTCACCGCTGGGGTTCCTGCTGTGAAATGTATCCAAATTAGGGCTGTCTCAGACCGTGTGCCCAAAACAAATGGTCTGAGTTCCCTTATGTCCCTATGTCCCTCTGGAGACAATACTCAGTGGCCCAGGTTTTGTTGGTCAGGGTTGTGATGACTCCAGGTGACTTTTCACTGCGGGACTGACCCTGAGCCCTCCACCCCACCTGAACTACCTGAATGGCTGGCACCCCCTTCTTCCTCTTGTCTGTCATCTCCCCCCTGTGCTCTCTGTCTTCCTGCCTCTCTCATGTGCCCTCTCTGGGGTGGCCTTTTGTTCTTTCGCTCTCCTCCAATAACTCTGTTGTGTGTGGTGTGTTCTCTTAGTGGCACACCTTGCCAGGGCCCCCTGAAAGGTGCCCACTTTGCCTTTTTATTTTCTCTTCACTGGTGCCAAAATCTCACTAGACTCTCTGGTGTTTGGTCTAGTGTGGGTTACTTCCTGCCTGCTCCGCCTGCAACAGATCGGCTCTCTGTTTCCGTCTGCCCTCCCACCCTAATCTGTCAAACAGATCCATATCTGCCACCCTCCACAAAACTCAAGTCCAAGTGGATCAAAGGCCTCAACATAAAATCAGATACACCGACCCTGATAGAAGAGAAGGTGGGGAGCAGCCTTGAATTCATTGTCACAGAGACAACTTCCTGAACAGGATACCAATAGCACAAGCACTAAGATTAACAATTCGTTAATGGGACCTCATGAAAACCTTCTGTAAGGCAAAGGTTTGTGTCAATAGCACAAAATGACAGCCTACAGAATGGGAAGAGATTTTTACCAATGTCGCATGCAGTAGAGGACTAATATCCAAATATATAGGGAACTCAAGAAACCTGATTTCAAAAAACCATAAAACCAAATTTTAAAAGTGGGGTACAGATATAAACAGAGAATTCTCAGTATAGGAAACTCAAATGGCTGAGAAACACTTAAAGAAATGTTCAACATCCTTAGCCATCAGGAAAATGCAAATCAAAAGTATTTTGAGATTCCTTCTTACACCTGTCAAAATAGCTAAGATCAATAACACAAGTGATAGCTCATGCTGGTGAAGATGTGGAGTAAGGAAAACACTCTTCCACTGCTAGTACAGGAACTACAGAAATCAATATAACAGTTCCTCAGAAAGTTTGGAATTGATCTACTTCAAGATACAGCTATACCACCACAAGAACACTTGCTCAATCATGTTCATAGCAGCTTTATTCCTAGTCAGAAATTAGAAACAACCTAGATGTCCGTCAACCAAAGAATGGATAAAGAAAATGTAGTACATCTACACAGTGGAGTATTACTCAGCTGTTTAAAAAAAAAGACATCATGAAATTTGTAGGCAAATGACTGGAACTAGAAAAAAATCCTAAATGAGGTAACCCAGTCCCAGAAATATAAATGTGGTATGTATTTGCTTATATCTGGATATTAGTCATTAAATAAATTATAATCAAGCTACAATTTATAGACCCAGAGAGGTTGAGCATAGAAGAAAGGACTAGGATGGAGATATGGAACTCCCTGGGAAAGAGAAATATAAAATATTTTATGTATGGACTGGAACTGGGGGAGAAAAAGAATAGGAGTGCCAGGTGTGAAGGTGAGAGGAGATGGGATTGAGTGAATGAAAAGAGACAGCTAGAATTGAGGGGCATTTGAGGGGTGGTATGGAAACCTAGTGTAGTGGAAACGTCACATAATATATGAAGGCGATCCTAATGAAGTCTCCAAATAATGAGAGAGATGGAGCTTACCTTCTTGTCACCAAACAAAGTTTCCAGTACTGGGACTGGGCTTCATCCAGTTGAGCTTTTAGCCAAAACTGTCCCAATGAAATCCTCAAACAACCCAGGCCTCGTTGCTAAAGACAGCACCCAGAAAACTCATTGAACATAGAGAGGTCAAGCTGGTGCCTACACAGAGCCTACACCCCCCATGTTCTAGTGTCTATGACACAGAAAGACTATCAAAAGAGAAAAGTAAACACAAACCCAACCACAAAACCTTGGACCTGCAAGATGTACTAGGGCAATGGTAACATAAGCCTGTGGAAGCCACCAACCAATGTCTGATCTCACTTAGGGCCCACTCTGTGAGAGGGCATGCATACCTGATACTGCTCAGGTGACCAAGAATCAGAGTCTAGATAACCCAGAGACTAGGGTAAAACCAAATGCTACTGAATGACTCCTCAGGATATTCTTCCATACTCATAGATCAGCAGCTTATTCGGCCATCATCAGAGAGGCCTCCTCCTGCATCAGATGGGAACAGATACAGAGACTCACAGCCAAGCATAACACAGAGGCACACACAGCTCTAACTGAGATGCCTCCATCAAATCCCTCTCCTCAGAGCTCAGGGAACTCATGAAAGAGGAAGTATAAGTAGCGGGGGAGACACCAGGAGACCATGGTCCACTGAACCAGCTAAGCAGGGCTCACAGAGACTGAAGTGGCAAAACCGGGGGTCTGCACCAGGCCCTCTGCATACAGACCATAGCTTTCAGTCGGTACTTTTATGGACTGCCTGCATGTGTGAACGAGTGGGTCTCTGATTCTTGTGCCTTCTTGTGGGGCGCTGTTATCTTTTTGTTGGCTTGTCTTATCCAACTTTAACATGACAGCTTTAGTTTTATTTTATTATGTCATGTTTGGTTGCTATCTCTTAGAAACCTGTTCTTTTCTAATGAGAAACAGAAAGAGAGCAGATCTGGATGGGAAACCAGGTGGGGAGGAACTGGGAGAAGCAGAGGGAAGGGAAACTGTAAAGGAATAAAAAAGAACACTAATAAATAAATAAATATCAAACTGTAAAACAGATGTTCATCAACTCAAACACAGACACTCGTCACAGACGTTTTACCGGGGAACAAAAACAAAGAGAAACACCAAACAGATTTTCCAAAGCAGAAAAATGCCATGACAAATGATGACATCAATGAATAAATTTAACTGCAAATTACACATGAATAAAAAATTACCAGCAGGGAAATAACTGATTCCCAGGTCCCAAGGGTTGTCTTCTGACGTCACATGTCTATTCACCATTGTGTGCGCTGCGCCGCAGGAAGGCTGGCTCGTACACCTGCATGCACACAGATAAGCGTGTTTTAAAACGTGTTATGAAAAGAAACTACGTGGCGTGAAGTGTGGGGAGACCAAGTACAGAAAACACGGGAAATTAAAACTGAAGAGCATAGAGAGACGGCGGAGAGATAGTACCTACCAGCTGTGCTACACTGGTGGAGAAAACCAGCCCACAGACTCAGTAAACCCAAACGCAGAACAAACCTACCAATAAATCCAAGAAACTATAACTGCAAGAAACAAAAGATAAAAGAAAAAATCTTGAAAGAAATCCACCACCTTCAAGGGTTAAAGGGCCAGTGGCATCATGCAGAAATGCATGAAATCTTGAGGAAGACAAGCTAAATGCTTCTAGAACGTTGGATATTCTAGTCTATCACATTATTAAAGCACACAAGACTGCACGCGTTTTCCTTTCTCTCGTACTACTGAGGGAAACAGTGCATAAAGAAACTTGGGAGGTGATGGCTGCATTTATCACCTTGAGTGTTGGAGGTCTTTATGAGATTAACACTGGAACTCATTTTATGAATCTCCCTTCTATAAAACTAGTTCAAAAGAAAGCATGGGCTGCAACAACTACGATCCAGAGCAGAGTGGCAGACTGGGACATGGCGCGTGGCACAGCTTAGCAGGAATGAGGCTCTGGGTTCAAATCCCAACGCCACACAAAGACATAACCCCAAAAGTGCACGTCAAGTGTATTTCCCAGGTTCTAAAGTGATCATGACCTAGAAAGCAAAACCAGCGGGAACAGGGACCAGCTTTATTTACTAGAGATGGAATCGCTATCAAGGTTACATGTGCTGTTTTAAATCGTATAAAGAAAATATCACAGTGCTTCCTTCCAGTTTGCGCTGAAGATCAGCAGGTAAGGAAACACAGAAGATTGACAAATGTGGCCCCCTAGTGGATGTTCAGCAGACGTGGCCTTCATTATCCATTTACCTGATTATTCCAGCCCACTCAACTACAGAGGTCATAATGAGAAATATTTCCTGAAGGGTCCCAGGGTGCAGCTCAGTGGCAGAGCGCTATGTATGTATAAGAGGTCCTCAGCTTAGTCCCCAGCACTGAGGGGTGGGGGGAGACAGGTAATATTTACTGATGAGCCAGTGTAGTAAAATTGTAATGACACTAAGTTTTCTGATCAACATCAGCTACTATCTCTGCCTGCTTTCTCAGTCTTTCCGTGAAAGCAAATGGGAGCAAATAGAAGTCACAATCCTAACAAATACTTTCTGCTGTTGACAAAAGGCATGTCTAGGAAGCAGTCAACCTGTGGTTCTCAACCTGTGGGTCGCAACCCCTCAGGGGTCTCCTAAGACCGTGGGATAACAGATATTTCCATTGGTCTTAAGGACAGAGGCACCACTCCTCTATCCGTCTCCGGGCAGGTCCGCCCACATTCAGATACCCCCATATACGAGCACCCAGCATGATGATATCATCGCGCCAAACCCGCCGCTTCTACCCCGCAACAAATACGGTGTATGCGACAGGCCTGGCACCATAATGTACATGCGTAGTCCAGCCACACGTGTAGAGAGTAGCTGCTGTGCTGGAAGCAGAAGTATTGGAGAGAAATAAAAACACTTCATGAGCTATAATTACTGGCTAAATGTAAAACCACGTACTATAAGATCATCAAGTAGCACAAAAATAAGTATCTGTACCACGGGAAGTTAGTCTGGATGCTGATTGGTATTTTTTTATCATTTTTTATTTTAATTTTAAATAGCTTGTTTTACATGTCAATCCCAGTTCCCTCTCCCTCCCCTCCTCCCGCACTCCCTTTCCCCCCTCCCTCCCACCCTATTGCCAAATCCTTCCACATAGGGGATATCTAGAGTCTGTCATTTTACTCTTGGTAGGGTCAAGGCACTCCCCTAAGAGTCCAGGCTGAGAGAGCATCTCTCTTTGTGCTATAGGCACATGAAGACAGTTTGTATACCAGGGATAGACACTGATCCACAGCTCAGAGCCCCATAGGTTGCCCAGGCCTTCTCGCTGACACTCACATTTGGGGGTTCCAGATCAGTCCCATGCTGGCCTCCCCACTGTCGGTCTGGGGTCCAAGAGCACTCCCCTGTTCAGATCAGCTGTCTCTGCTGGTTTTGCCAGCCCATTCTTTGCCAATTTGCTCATCACTCCTCTCTCTCTGTCACTGGGTTCCTTGGGTTCAGTTCAGTGATTAGTTGTGTGTTTGCCTCTGCTTCCATCAGTCACAGGATGAAGGCTCCCGGATGCTTATAGACATCAAGTTCATTATCAGGAATGGGCATTCGAGGTGGTCCCTCCACTATTGCTTAGCTTGCCAATTGATGTTATACCTTTAGATCACTCGAGGTCACTCTGGTGCCTGATCTGTCTTCGATCCTATGATTCCCTCTTCCCCCTATCCTACCCCCACCCCCTCAACTTCCTGTTCCCCCATGACCAACTCCCTTCCTCTTTACCCCCTCTATTCTTCCCAGGTCCCACTCCCCCCCACCCCTCGCCGTGTTCCCCATCCATTCAGAGGATCTTGTCTCCATCCTCTTCTCTTGGGTACTATGCATATATGCCTATCTTTTAGGTTCTTTCCTGTTTCCCAGACTCTATCTGTGGAAGTGCAGACTGGCACTATCCTGATCCATATCTAAAATCCATATATGAGTGAGTACATACCATGTTTGTCTTTTTGCGACTGGGTTACCTCACTCAGGATGGTTTCTTCCAGTGCTATCCATTTCCCTGCGAATTTCAAGATTCCATTGTTTTTTTCTGCTGAGTAATACTCCATTGTGTAAATGTACCACATTTTCTCTATCCACTCTTCAGTTGAGGGGCATCTAGGTTGCTTCCAGGTTCTGGCTATTACAAACAATGCTGCTATGAACATAGTGGAGCAGATGCCCTTGTTGTATGAACCTGCCTCATTTGGATAAATGCCTAAGAGTGGAATTGCTGGGTCTAGTGGTAGATTAATTCCCATTTTCCTGAGGAATCTCCATACTGATTTCCAAAGAGGCTGTATGAGTCGGCATTCCCACCAGCAGTGGAGGAGTGTTCCTCTCTCTCCACATCCTCTCCAGCATAAATTGTCTTCGGTGTTTTTGATTCTAGCCATTCTGACAGGAGTAAGATGGTATCTCAGAGTTGCTTTGATTTGCATTTCCCTGATGGCTAAGGATGTTGAGCACTTTCTTAAGTGTCTCTTGGCCATTTTAGCCTCCTCTACTGAGAATTCTCTATTTAGCTCTGTACCCCACCTTTCAAGTGGATCCTTTGGTGTTTTGGAGACTTGTTTCTTGAGTTCTTTGTAAATTTTGGAGAGTAGCCCTCTGTCAGATGTAGGGTTAGTGAATATCTTTTCCCATTCTGTGGCCTGCCTTTTTGTCTTTTTGACTGTGTCCTTTGCCTTACAGAAGCTTTTTAGTTTCAGAAGGTCCCATTTGTTAATTGTCGATCTCAGTGCCTGTGCCACTGGTGTTATGTTTAGGAAGTGGTCTCCTGTACCAACTCGTTGAAGAGTATCTCCCACTTTCTCTTCTAAAAGTTTCAGTGTGGCTGGATGTATGTTGAGATCTTTGATCCATTTGGACTTAAGTTTTGTACAAGGCGATAAACATGGATCTATCTGCAGTCTTCTGCATACCACTACCCAGTTATGCCAGCACCATTTGTTGAAGATGCTTTCTTTTTTCCACTGTACGATTTTAGCTTCTTTGTCAAAAATCAGGTGTTCATAGGTGTGTGGGTTAAAATTAGGGCTTTCGATTCGGTTCCATTGGTCTACCTGCCTATTTTTGTGCCAATACCAAGCTGTTTTCAGGACTATAGCTCTATAATAGAGCTTGAAGTCAGGTATGGTGATGCCTCCTGAAGTTCCTTTATTGTATAGGGATGTTTTGGCTATCCTGGGCCTTTTGTTTATCCATATAAAGTTGATTAATGTTCTTTCCAGTTCCTTGAAGAATTGTGATTGAATTTTGATAGGGATTGCATTGAATCTATAGACTGCTTTTGGCAAGATTGCCATTTTTATTATGTTGATCCTACCAATCCAAGAGCATGGGAGATCTTTCCATTTTCTGGTATCTTCTTTGATTTCTTTCTTCAAAGACACAAAGTTCTTGATATACAGGTCTTTCCCTTCCTTGGTTAACATTATCCCCAGATATTTGATGCTGTTTTTGGCTATTGTAAAAGGTGATGTTTCTCTGATTTCTTTCTCAGTCACTTCATCATCTGTATATAATAGGGCCACTGATTTTTTTGAGTTTACCTTGCATCCTGCCACATTGCTGAAGGTGTTTATCAGCTCTAGGAGTAACCTTGCGGAGTTTTTTGGGTCACTTATGTAAACTATCATATCATCTGCAAATAGTGAAAGTTTGACTTCTTCTTTTCCTATTTGTATCCCCTTTATCTCCTTTTGTTGTCTTATTGCTGTAGCTAGAACTTCAAGTACAATATTGAAGAGATATGGAGAGAGTGGACAGCCTTGTCTTGTTCCTGATTTTAGAGGAATTGCTTTGAGTTTCTCTCCATTTAGTTTGATGTTAGCTGTTGGTTTACTGTATATTGCTTTTATTATATTCAGGTACGTTCCTGTTATCCCTGATCTCTCTAGGACCTTTATCATGAAGGGGTGCTGGATTTTGTCAAAGGCTTTTTCAGCATCTAGTGAGACGATCATGTGGTTTTTCTTTCGCAGATTGTTAATATGGTGGATTACATTGATAGATTTTCTAATGTTGAACCATCCCTGCATTCCTGGAATGAAGCCTACTTGATCATGGTGGATGATTTTTCTGATGTGTTCTTGAATCCGGTTTGCGAGTATTTTATTGAGTATTTTTGCATCAATGTTCATGAGGGAAATTGGTCTATAGTTCTCTTTCTTAGTTGTGTCTTTGTGTGGCTTGGGTATCAAGGTAATTGTAGCCTCGTAGAAAGAGTTTGGCAGTGAGCCTCCTGCTTCTATTGTGTGGAATACTTTGACGAGTATTGGAATGAGCTCTTCTTTGAATTTCTGGTAGAATTCTGCACTGAAGCCATCTGGGCCTGGGCTTTTTTTGTTTGGGAGACTTTTGATGACTGCTTCTATTTCATTAGGGGTTATAGGTCTGTTTAGATTATTTATCTGTTCTTGATTTAGTTTTGGCAAGTGATATCTATCCAGGAAATTGTCCATTTCCTTTAAATTTTCAAATTTTGTGGAGTACAGATTTTCAAAGTATGCCCTGATGATTCTCTTGATTTCCTCAGAGTTCGTTGTTATGTCCCCTTTTTCATCCCTGATTTTGTTAATTAGCATGTTCTCTCTCTGTCTTTTGGTTAGTTTGGACAGAGGTTTGTCTATTTTGTTGATTTTCTCAAAGAACCAACTCTTTGTTTCATTGATTCTTCTCAGTGTTTTCCTGGTTTCTACTTGATTGATTTCAGCCCTCAATTTGATTATTTCCTGGCGTCTGCTCCTCCTGGGGGAGTTTGCTTCTTTTTGTTCTAGAACATTCAGCTGTGCTATTAATTCTCTAGTATGACTGTTCTCCAGTTTTTTCATGTGGGTACTTAGTGCTATGAACTTTCCTCTCAGCACTGCTTTCAAAGTTTGTGTATGTTGTGTCTTCATTCTCATTGAAATCGAGGAAGTCTTTAATTTCTTTTTTTTATTTGTTCCTTTACCCAGGGATGGTGCAATTGTGCATTGTTCAATCTCCATGAGTTTGTAGGGTTTCTGCGATTTGTGTTATTGTTGAATTCTAATGTTAATGCATGGTGGTCTGATAAGATGCAGGGGGTTATTCCAATTTTTTTGTGTCTGGGGAGATTTGCTGTGTTTCCTATTATGTGGTCAATTTTAGAGAAGGTTCCATGTGGTGCCGAGAAGAAGGTATATCCCTTTGTATTTGGGTGGAGTGTTCTATAGATGTCTGTTAAACCCAGTTGGGTCGTAACTTCTATTAGTTCTTTTGTTTCTTTGTTAAGTTTCTGTCTGGAGGTCCTGTCTAGCGGTGAGAGCGGAGTGTTGAAGTCTCCTACTATTAGTGTGTGAGATTTTATGTGCATTTTGAGCTTTAGTAATGTTTCTTTCACGAATGTAGGTGCCTTTGTATTTGGGGCGTAGATGTTTAAAATCGAGACTTCGTCTTGATGTATTTTTCCTTTGATGAATATGAAGTGCCCTTCTTCATCTCTTTTGATTGATTTTAATTTGAAGTCTAATTTGTTAGATATTAGGATTGCTATGCCCGCTTGTTTCTTGGGGCCGTTTGATTGGAAGATCTTTTCCCAGCCCTTTACTCTGAGATAACATCTGTCTTTGGTGTTGAGATGTGTTTCTTGTATGCAGCAGAAGGAAGGATTCTGTCTTCATATCCATTCTGCTAGTCTGTGTCTTTTTATAGGCAAGTTGAGGCCGTTGACATGAGGGATATTAATGACCATTGATTGGTGATCCTTGTTTGCGCTTGATTTATTGTTAGTGAAGTTATTTTGTGTAGTTTCTCCTCCCTTTTTCTTTTGGTGTTTTGTAAAGTATGATTATATATTGCCTGTGTCTTTGTGAATGTAGTTATCTTCCTTGGCTCTAGGTTTTCCTTCTAGCATTTTCTGTAGAGCTGGATTCATGGATACATATTGTTTAAATCTGGCTTTGTCATGGAATATTTTGTTTTCTCCATCTATGGTAATTGAGAGCTTTGCTGGATATAGTAGTCTGGGCTGGCATCCTTGTTCCCTTAGCGTTTGTAGGACATCTGACCAGGATCTTCTGGCTTTCATCGTTTCCATTGAGAAGTCAGGTGTAATTCGGATAGGTCTGCCTTTGTATGTTACTTGGCCTTTTTCTTTAGCTGCTCTTAATATTTTCTCTTTACTCTGTAGGTTTGATGTTTTGATTATTATATGGCGAGGTGACTTCTTTTTCTGGTCAAGCCTATTTGGTGTTCTGTAGGATTCTTGTACTTTCATAGGCATATCTTTCTTTAGGTTAGGGAAGTTTTCTTCTATGATTTTGTTGAATATGTTTTCTGTACCTTTAAGTTGAAGTTCTTCACCTTCTTCTATACCTATTATTCTCAGGTTTGGCTTCTTCACGGTGTCCCATATTTCCTGGATATTTTGTGTTAAGGATTTGTTGGTTTTGAGATTTTCTTTGGTTGACGACTCTATATCCTCTAATGAGTCTTCAACACCTGAGATTCTCTCTTCTATCTCTTGTATTCTATTGGTGATACTTGCATCTGTAGTTCCAGACCGTTTACTGAGCTTTTCTATTTCCAGCATCCCTTCCTTCTGTGTTTTCTTTATCGTTTCTATTTCAGCTTTCAATCCTTCAACTGTTTGAGCTGTTTCCTTAATTTTCTTGGTTGTTTTTTCTTGGTGCTCTTTAGATTCTTTGAGAGATTTGTTTATTTCTTGAATTTTTCCCCCATTTCATGGATTTTTTGTTTGTTTTTTCTTCTATTTCTTTAAGGGATTTCCTCGTTTCTTCTTTGAGGGTCTCCATCATCTTCATGAAATAATTTTTAAGGTCTGTCTCCTCTTCTTCATCTATGTAGTGCTTTTCGGGTCTTGCTGGTGTTGGATCCCTGGATTCTGGTGGGGTCATGTTGGTGTTTCTATTGCTGAGTGATCTCTTATTCTGTCTTCTTCCCATCTCTTCTTCCAGTGGGTGCTGGTGGGGTCTTTCCGTCTCCACTGGTCTCCTTCCTTACTGCAGCTGAAGCTGGGGATGCTGAAGCTGGACTCGCTAGGGTTGGGGTCTTGGAGGGGCTGATCTCTTTCCTGAAGCTGGACTCCCTGGGGTTGAGGTCTTGGAGGGGCTGATCTCTTTCCTGTGTGGGCGGCTCTTCTGGAAGCCGGGAGCGGCCCCGAAGATGGAGGGGGATGGGTGATGGGCGGGCGGTCCCCGCTGGAGACCCAATCTCACCTGAAGCTGGGCTCCCTGGGGTTGGGATCTTGGAGGGGCTGATCTCTTTCCTGTGTGGGCGGCTCTTCTGGAAGCCGGGAGCAGCCCCGAAGATGGAGGGGGATCGCTGATTGGTCTTTTTATACACAGCTGTGGTTGATGTGAACACTGCCCCCTTGTGATAGAAACAGGTATGTAAAAAAAATGGTGATCATGGGAAACGTTAATGAGCTGTACTGACTGAACTACACCATGTATCATCTTTCATTATTAAAGCTACTGTAACATGTTATTTTCATTTTTTTTAATCTATGGCAATGGGTTGTGTAGAGACGGAAATTAAGAGAAGAAAACATAGTGAGGATTTTTAAGTATGGTTTTACCTAAGTAATTGCAGGAACTGAGAAACCACAATGTAAAGTTTTGTTGTGAAGTTCTATAAGCTAAATCCATGAAGCCACGCAGACTAAATGCCATTTTGATAGCAAACACAAGACCTTGGATGGCAAGGCTACCAATTATTTTAGAAGCAAAGCGGAGGGACTCAAGAAAGCCAGACTTGACACTGGTGGCATGTTCCAGAAATAAAACGCAGCAGCCACTGGAGGTTTGTGTTTGGAGACACTGAGATTTACCAGAGTATGAAACCTCACACCATTGCTGGGGATTTACAGTTGCCAGTAACCAGAGAGTGCCCCCGTTATGATCAGAGAGGACTGTGTTGTGCAATTGAGAGCATTTCCTTACCTAACAACACCGTCCGCAGAAGATTAGATGGCATGTCTGCTGCTTGATCAGATAATCCAGATTAAATCTGCTCCACCCCAGTGTTTAGTATCCAGCTGGATAAATCTACAGACATTGCAAACTGTTCTCAGTTACTAATTTATGTAAGGCATATTAATAATGGCAGCTTTAAAGGTGAGTTTCCTTCGTGCAACCCTCTTGAAACAACTACTGCATGTGGTGTGTTTTGACATAGTTGGTTCGTTTCTGAAACAACACGAGATCTCTTGGGAAAGGGGCTGTGGTGTTTACACAGAGGGTGTTCTGGCTGTGGTAGCATGTCACTCTAGATTTCAGTGTTAGGTACTGAATGAGTCACTAAAAGTCATCAGAACTCACGTCGTAAATACTGTCAACTAAGATGATGCCACAAGGGTGGCAAGAAGTAGTGAAAAGCATCTTAACTTCTGCCAGTTTTGTAAAAGCAAGTACTTTAAACAGTCAACTGTTTTCTCAACTGTGCAGAGAGCTGTATTTGAGAACGAAGCTCTGCTGTTTCACACTGAAGTGAGATGGTTGCCCAGAGGAAGAGTTTTAAAACACATTCTCCAGCTTCTTGATGAACTCAAAACCTTTTTAATTACAAAGCAAGACCTTGGTTTGAAACACGTTAGTGTAAACATGCAGTGGAAGAGAGGAAGAAGGGATTATAGCAGCCAGAGGGGTTGGGGACACCAAGAGAACGCAGCCCACAAAAGCAACTAAGCTGGGATCCCAGAGACTGAAGTGGCAATCAGGGACCCTGCTTGGGTCTGCATTAGGTCCTCTGCACACATGCATACTGTGGTAGTTTAGGTTGAGGTTTTTGTGGGATTCCTAACAGTGGGAACAGGGGTACTGCTTACTTTTGTCTGCTCTTAAGACCCTTTTCCTCCTACTGGGGTTGTCTCCAGTACATTGAAACAGTTTTTTAAATATTTTAACATAAAGCATATTACAGGTATACCACACAATTCTACAGGACAAGCAGCTGTTGAGAGATCTAATTGCACCTTAAACAGTCAGGGGGAAGCAAGACCCCCAAAAAACAGACTGCATAATGTTTTAATAACCTTGAAGTTTCTTAATGCTAATGAGAAAGGAAAAACAGCAGTGGAAAGACATTGGACAATAGAAAAAAAAAAAACTTCCAAGATAAATCACTGGGTGCACTTCAAGGATGTGTTGACCTCAGAATGAAAACCAGGATATGTGCTACATTGGGGAAGGGGTTTCACTTTTGAATCTACAGAAGAATAAAAGCTATGAATACCGTCAAAGCTAATCAAGATTCAATTTGAACAGGAGAAACCTCTTGATGAGGAGAAATGATAGGTCATCCACCAAGGTAAATCCCACAAGTTGTAAGGAAACCTCACAAAGGTCAGAGCCGGGTTCTGTTCTTGCTTTTGCAGGAAAACAGAAAATACCCATCTTCAAGAAGCCAAAAGACATAGGACGTGGAGATGCCCAAAGAAGAAAGAATATCTATCCAGAAAGAATCATCAAACAAAGAAGCCAAAAGACATGGGACGTGTAGATGCCTAAAGAAGAAAGGATATCTATCCAGAAAGAATCATCAAACAAAGAAGATCTGACATGTGGTACCAATATCTATACAAGGTAAAGTCTCTCTACCTGAACACCTATATCTCCTTACTTCCCAGTACAGTAGAAGTCCCAATTCATGTAAAAATCAAAGCTGGCCTTGGAGTTCGACTGGAACTCTCCTTCTCTGAATCCAAGCATGTTGTTACAAGAAATATTCAGAGTTTCTGTCTCATATCAGAAGAGCCAACTGGTGTGAGACAGAAGAAAACAAAAATCTAAGGACTATTATTGTCAAAACTGTTATCTCTCAAAAAAAATCCTAATTTTCCTCATACTTATTTTCTTCCTTATTGATACCTTTCCCAGTATGCATACCTATAAAACTTGAACTTCCCGTGTTGACATTTAAGTCTTTCACAGTGAACAATAAAATTTATAACAGAAATCTTTAGTCTCCAGAAAGAAGAAGGGGCCCCCACAACATTGATTCCACTTGATTCAACTTGATGTCTTTGAACTAGTAAACACCACTCAAGGATTGGTTTGGGACTAAAACTGCTCTAGACAAATCCAGATTAGCTAGCTGAGATGGTGTACCCTTATAACACTCTGGCCAGAGCTTCAGATAAAAACTTCAGACAAGCATCACCTGCCACTCAGAGACCAGCTACAAATGTTACAGCTAGTCCTCCTGAGACTTAACCATTGCTTTATTTTTGTTTTTGGTTTTGTTTTTGTTTGTTTTTCCCTACAGGATCCCCATAGCTTCCACCTTCACCCATGACAGCTAGAAGTAATTCTAAGAATACAATGCCCCCTTTCCCTACAATTGGCTTAGATGGTGTTTTGGGTTTTTTTTCCTAGAAAATGGGTAATTATCACCTGCTAAGGGTTGGTTTTAAGTTGTGAAGGGTTGTGAATGGAAAATGACATTCAGACTCAGGAATTTCTCTTAGAAAAGTATAAGGGGTATGGATGGGATGGAATATAGGTAGATTAATATATCTTCTTGTGAACTATTTTAGCAACTATTAGCTACAGACAACTTACATTTTTATAGATTCTTGTGTATTGAAACTAATGTAAAATTAGTTTTGTATTCCTGTCTTGGATAATTTGTATATTATTTCAAAATTGTAGGTTCTTCTTTCTGTTTACGATGCTTTTGCACACAAATATAAAACTATCTTTATCATATTCTATGTATGTATGCTTCTACATATACTTAAGATATTTTGTATATTGACACAATTTAGAATATTTTTATCATGTTACACTATACAGTTCTACCTCTGATTTAGAGATTTACATATGTATGCATATAGTTACAAATTTGAGGTCGAGAGCGTCAGAAGGGCAGAGACTGCATCTTCTGGAGCAGGAAGACTACAGTGGGTATTTACTCTTATCTGTGTAAGTGCTTCCCTAATAAATACGTAATTACCATTTATCTTGGGTCTGCTGAAGTCATTTAAACCCTGCCTTCAAAAAGTATCTTCACATGGATACATATTGAAAAATGTATATGTACAGATGTGAGGCACCTTTGGAGGTACAATGTAATTAAGGTAACCACAATTTAACTGTAGAAACCAAACAAATATATCTTTAACAAGTAAAGACTGTTTTGTCTCCCTATAGTATTATATTATTGTTCTGTTTTGCTTTGGGTTTGGTTTGGTTTTGTTTCACTATACAGCCCAGTCTGACCTCAAATTCTTGGCAAACCCATAACTTAGAATAAAGAAAACCTCACAGGAACATCTTGAGTTGGAACATTTAAGCATTAAAAGCAATCTTAGGAATTTCCCAGGAAATTTGGGGGGGGAGTAATACAATTATAACCTCTCTGATTTTACAGGGGAAGAAACACAGCAAAATGAAACAAAACGTTAAAAAAATATTCCAATGAGACAAGACACTGATATAGGCACTGTACACTCTACAGGCAGCTATACACTAATGTGTGTGTGTGTGTGTGTGTAGTTGTAGATATACTCTAAGCAGCTATACATTATGCTATAGGCACTGAAACGTCTTCACAATAGTTTAGAGAAGCATGCCCAACAACCTGGCATCCTGTAGCTTCGTCACAGTGAAAAACGTTACTTAGGCAAGTTAGAATCCAATACCAAGTCGGGCAGTGGCGGCACACGCCTTTAATCCCAGCATTTGGGAGGCAGCGGTGGGTGGATCTCTGAGTTCAAGGCCAGCCTGGTCTATAGCGTGAGTTCCAGGACAGCCAGGGCTACCCAGAGAAACCCTGTCTTGAAAAAACTCAAAAAAAAAGAAGAACCTAATACCTATTAAATGGTTACAGCTCTGCAGACAAAGAAGAACCTGCTCTTCATTGGCCAGAAAGGAAGACAGCCACAGCATGAAGGTCCCAAAGGCACACGGAAATATCTTGAAACAACTGAGGATGTCAGGGACAGGGGAAAATATCTACTTCCAGGACATGGGAACAAGGACTTCCCTTTCTGCCAAAAGTGAAGTTTTCAAGCAAGGACTCCTTAGTGGACAAGTCCTCCTGAGCATTTACTTATATGCATGGCCCAAAGTCAACCATTTTCCAAGATTAATGTGTTTTAGTCCCACTATAATCCTTTGGTCAGGAAAGTAATATTGTTAATCTCACTTGATAGATGAAATAAAAGCTCAGATTTAGAACCATATTTTAAATACCACAGTAATCTGGAATGTCAGTTCTGAAATTTTCAAAATCTTAAAGATATATGTGCCCTCGAACCATCTTCGTTGCTATCGCTTCGCCTGCAACACTTGCCCCTACGTGCATAATATCACACGCAAGGTAACAAACCGAAAGTATCCAAAGCTGAAAGAAGTGGATGATGTGCTTGGTGGAGCAGCTGCCTGGGAGAATGTGGACTCCACTGCAGAGCCATGTCCAAAATGTGAACATCCCCGTGCCTACTTCATGCAGCTTCAGACCCGTTCTGCAGATGAGCCAATGACCACCTTCTACAAGTGCTGCAATGCTCAATGTGGACATCGCTGGAGAGACTAAGGGCAGGACTTACCTATCTGCAAGCATGAATTTTGTGTGCTGAGGGTCTTTGCTGTATGATAAGAAGCTGACTCTACTGTGGTGGAGGACCAGGGTGAAACAGGCCATCTGCAAGTCAGCAGATAAAAGTCCTTAATGCATAGGGACCTCAGGTCCTTGGGAAATACACATGAGGATATTCACTTGGCTTCAGGTCCTGTTCATTCATCCTTTGTGTTTAGTAGGTTGGTCCTTACTACCATTAGTTCTAGAAACTTGGTTTATAGGCAAAGATAATATTCAACCTCCTATTCTTCCTGCCTCTGTCTCACGAGTATTAGCATGTGAACCTGGTGGGGGAAGTCCTTTTGTGTGTATGTTGTCTTATTGATTGATAAATAAAGCACTGTTGGCCAATAGGAAAGCAAGATAGGTGAGACTAGGAGTCAAGGGGGATTCTGGAAAATGTAGTCAAGAGTAGAGAGTCGCCATGTGATCCTGGGAGGAGAGGGCACAAGTCCAGCATTCTTGGAAAGATGAGTCCTTATGAAAATATATATTAGTAATTATGGGTTAATAATTAAGTCAGAACTAGCCATTAAGAAACCATAGAAAATGGCCAACAGCTTCATAATTAATATAGTGTCCTGGGTGTTCATTTAGGACTGATGTGGCTCAGGGACCAGGCTGGCAGAAAGAATGCACAGTACATTAACAATGTTCATTTTATGCAGTGCTGGGGATTGAACTCTGTGCCTCATGCATGCTAGACAAGTACTCTGCCAACTGAGCTATATCTCCAGCCATTTAATTCTTAAAATAATTTCTATCTATTTCTCTCTAGAGAAATTATAAAAATATATCCATAAAGTCATTGAAAAGCACTTCCAGATTCAGGACTGACACAACTAAACAAACTGCTCTGTGATTTGGATTTTCTGGATGATGTTGATAGGAATTTAAAAGTAACCAAAAATCTTTATATTTCCAGCTAGGGGGAATGATCCACAATAAAGCCTATGCCTAACATGTACAAATGTCTGTATTTGAACCCCAATTAAAAATCTATTAAAACTTCAGTAAATTTTTAAAAAAAGTCTATTCCTGCCAGAACTATAACATGTATGCTTTCTAACTATTACAAAGAATGCTTGACCAAAAACCACTCATTCCTCCAGAAGTTGAAAACCACATCTCCAGAGACAACAAATCAAAATAATTATTGACCATATTTCAGGTCAAAGACAGTGCAGGACTTCCCTGCCTTACAACATTTAGTTAAAAACCTCAAATGATGTTGTAGGTTTGGGGAGGACACCAGGTCTCCCTTTTCTCACACTTCTGCGGAGGAAAGCAAATTTCTCTATGAGACGCAAGAACTATACTCTGGGCTTTTGCCTACCCCTAGCTTACAGCTTCCCAGAGCAGCAGTAGAGCTGGCTGGTCTATCACCCTGCAGCCAGGCTGGCTTGTCTCTACCCTTTTCTCAGTTTTTATTCAGAACCAGCCAGCTTGCAGGATCAGATGTGCTCTCTCTGGTCCTTTGTCACAAGGCAGCCTCTTTCTCTGAGCAGAGAGTCTGTGCTGGGAACAAGGACAGTGTTTCTATAACTCAGAGGTGAAGTGGGAAATGTCCACTTGGCCACAGACCCACAGAGAGATCTGTGATCACTTTTCTCAGGAGGAAATTGAAGGCAGGCTGATCTTTGTCTATTTTCTCATTTCTCAACTACTTACAAGGTTGGGAAGAAAAATCAAGCATGGTACTCACTGGTCCCCTAAAACCACAAGCAAGAATCAGTCACATGGGAGGGAGGAAAAAAAACAAAAGGTTCTCCTCCCCTGCCCATTATTTCTGAAAGCTCCTACATTAAGAATCCATATAAACCGGGCGTTGGTGGCGCATGCCTTTAATCCCAGCACTCGGGAGGCAGAGGCAGGTGGATCTCTGTGTGTTCGAGGCTAGCCTGGTCTACAGAGTGAGTTCCAGGACAGCCTCCAAAGCCACAGAGAAACCCTGTCTCAAAAAAACAAAAAAAAAAGGAATTTATGCAAATGAGGAGATTGTTTTTCTGTACCAAACACACAGTATTGGTTCTTTAACCACAGCATCAAGATGACAGCACAAATGCAGAAAAGGTTAAGAAGCCAGAGTGCTTAAGCTACCTGGATGGATACGATATAGATATAAGGGGAAGAAAGATGAGGAGGAAGGAAGGAGGAGACAAGCAATCTTTGCCTCCAGGAGAGACATCAGATTTTGAAGCCACCTCGAGTTAGAGCAGATGACCTCAATATTTCAAGAATTATTGTGGATTTAGGTTTTTTTATTTCTGTCTAAGTGCCCATGTACAACTGCATATTCCACTTTAAATAATAGTTCTACATGTTCTGCAACTGCAGAAACCAATCCCTGAATAAGCATGGGCCTCTCCTTCGTCTGGAAGTACAGACACGATCCTCTCTCTGCTAAAGCCCCTGAAAGGTCTGACTCAAGACTCCAGGCGCATGGCCTGCTGTGGTGATATCCGCCTTTGATTCCGGTACTCAGGAGGCAGAGGCAGGCCTGATCTGCATCGAAAACTCAAGGCCAGAGAAGAAATGTCTTAATTATTTTTTTAAATATATGACTAAATAGATTCCCAGGCGTGTGTACTTCGGTTAACATCACCCTACTTCCTGCGGTTACTGTGCTTGCCACCAGGTGGCGATGCTGCAAAGGTAGGTCAAAAGTTGACCCAACTGAACCAGAGAAAAATCTGGATTTCATTAACTGCTAATGAGTAAATAAATGTATAGATTTTTTTCCTGGTATCTGATTGACACAGGGTAAAACTTTGGACATCTAAAAGGAGAGGCTGCAAAAACTTTCCACTCTGAAAGAAATTAAAATGCTAATAATTTCTTTTTCATATAAAATCTTAATTCATTTTCATTAAAAAGTGGATAGCCCCCATGAAAAGGGCACTGTGCAAAGTAAAATATGCTGGAAGCTGATTTTTTAATTGCTTAAACACTTACCTCTAAAATTATATCATCCTCAAAAGAGAGGAAGAACAGAGGAGAGCAAGGAAAAAGACACCTTAATAGTGGAGCCGTTGTGGGCTTAACGTGAAACCTGGCCCTAGGAAAATCTCCAGGGATCCACAAGGATGACCCCAACTAAGAATCTAAGCAATATTGGAGAGGCTACCTTAAATACCCTTCCCCTATAATAAGAATGATTGTTACATTAAATGCCATCCTAGAGCCTTCATCCAGTAGCTGATGGAAGCAGAAGCAGAGATTCACAACTAAGCAATGAGATGAACTCTTGGAATCCAGTTGTAGAGAGGGAGGAGAGATGAGCAAAGGGGTCAAGACCATGCCCGGGAAACCCACAGAAACAGTTGACCTGAGCAAGTGGGAGCTCATTCCCTATGGAGGGATACTCTCTCAGCCTAGATACATGGGGGAGGGCCTAGGTCCTACCCCAAACTATGTGACAGACTTTGATGATTCCCCCATGGGAGGTCACACCCTCCCTTAGGAGTAGAGGGAGAGAGGGATGTGGAGGTGGAGGGGGGAAGGGAGGACGGGAGGGAGAGGGAACTGGGATTGGTATGTAATATAAGGTTGTTTTAATTTAAATAAAGATTAATTTAAAAATTAAAATAACAATATAATGTTGGCATGGCAGCACACCTTTGCAGTCCTAGCACACAAATGCAGTCTTAGCACTCACTATGTGGGCACAGCTGCAAACATCTGCAGTCCTATGATATAGAAATGAATATTTTGCATTGGTATGGATTTTGGTTTAGTGGTAAAAATTTAAGGTCAATTTTGTTATATGTATATTTCTATTCTTGTTTAGGTATTGTGTTTATACAGCTCTTTTTAAATGAAATGTATAATTAAATACAGACATAATAGTCAAAACTTACAGTTATGTTAGCTAGATTTTCTAGATATACAGAGATATATTTCAAATGGATAGGTATTCTTCAAAACCTTTCAAGACCTACAGAATGTGGCACTTAAAATAGTTTACTAGGGCTTTTCATGACAATGAGATAAACTGTTCCTAACACCAATTACATCAGAGAGGAAGATGGCATCAAAGAAACTCAATATAGAGTTTGCCTTCAACGTATCATGGACAGCCATTTGGACAAGAAACAGCTCTTGCCTGGACTGCTTGACAGCATACTGTCCAAACTGGACAAGCAGGTTACAAAGGAAAGTGACTGCTGAACTTGCCAAGGGACAAGATGGTCCCTCAGTGTTTCTGCTTCATAAAAAAGTCTGACAAGACATTCTGAGCCTATGGGCTGAAGAGGGATGCCCCAACGTTACAAAGGACCTTCGGGACTGTTCAGGAAAGAAGATGTCTCTGTCAATTCTAGAGTTTATATATTATCCTTCTGAGGTCTTTGAGGGGTTGAAGACAGATAGCTATGGTTATGGTTTTCCTTAGTTATGATAAAAGATAATTTACACATAAAACTTTAGACTCACAAAGATCTGATACACGAAAGGATATTTTCTTTAAATTTTGCCAAATGTTAATGAACTAAATATTGTTAACTATAGTTTTGTTATATATAATTTTACTATGTGAAAGTTAAAACCTTCATTTTTATTTAGACAGAAAAAAGGAGGTGATGGGGGATGTCCTTCTGTATGCTGTGAGTATATGTTTCTCTTATTGGCTGATGAATAAAGCTGTTTTGGCCAATGGACAGGCAGGATGTAGCCAGGCAGAAAGCGTAGGTGGGGCTACCAGATTAGCAGAATTCTGGGAAGAGGAAAACAGAGAGTGAGTTGCCAGTGGGACATCATGTAGCTGCTGAGGGAGCGAGAGGTCCAGGCATCGCCAGTAACCAAGACCAAGAGGTCCAGGCATCACCAGTAAGCCAAGACCATGTAGAGATACACAGATTAATAGAAATGGGTTAACAATTAAGAGCTAGCCTGGGCCATCAGCCAAACAGTTTATAATTAATATAAGCTTCTTTGTGTTTATTTGGGATTAAACGGCTATGGGATTAGATGGGACAGAAACTTCTGTGTACAGTCCTAGCACTCACTATGTGGACACAGCTGCACACATCTGCAGTCCTAGTGCTCACTATGTGGACACAGCTGCACACATCTGCAGTCCTAACACCTACTACATGGGGCTCAGCTGCACACATCTGCAGTCCTAACACCTACTACATGGGGCTCAGCTGCACACATCTGCAGTCCTAACACCTACTACATGGGGCTCAGCTGCACACATCTGCAGTCCTAACACCTACTACATGGGGCTCAGCTGCACACATCTGCAGTCCTAACACCTACTACATGGGACACAGCTGCACACATCTGCAGTCCTAGCCCTGGGGGAGCTAGGACAGGAGCCGCTCAAGTTTGAGTCAGTCTGGCTACACAGTAAGGCCCAGCCTTGAGGAATGGGAATGTCACAATGACTAGTAGGTACTAGGCCCTAAGTTTAATTCTCAGCACCACAATAAAACAATTAAAAAGCATAGCATGGTAAGGGTGGCAGGGCTATTGCCATAAAAAAAAAAAAGCTGGGCAGTGGTGGTGCACTCCTTCAATCACAGCATTTGGGAGGAAGAGGCAGGCAAACCTCTATGAGTTCAAGGCCAACTACACAGTGAGTTCCAGGACAGGAGAGTCAGGGCTACACAGAGAAACCCTGCTCCAAAAAAAAAATCAAAACAAACAAGCAAACAAAACATTAAAAGCCAACCAATCACTTACTACAAATATTAGGTGAAATGTGGCTAGTAAGTGCAGGAAACAGATCTATACTTAAAACTTTCAGCTGGCATGTACCCCTAGAATTAGCTTCTACATTCGAAAACAGAAGAGAAAAAAATCATCCAACCAATTAGTCTTTGCTCCTTCTGTGAATTATTTGCTTCTACCATTACACATCTGTTGTTTTCCAAGCTACCATCTCCCTCGCTAACATGCTGAAAGAGGAACAAAAACAAACAAAAACCACAAACAGCAATTTATGCCCATTTAATTACGCTTTGTAATGGAAGTTTCTCAAAGGACTGAGGCATGGGCTGCAAGTGCTAAAGAACAAATACAAATATTAAATACAAGCAAAGCAGCCTGAAAAATAGCTTGAACTAAAAATAAATAAATTTTTTAAAAAACAGTGAACTTTAACTTATCATCTTGAAAAATTACATAACCTTCTTAATTCCAAAATACACGACTGTGATTTTAAAAAAGAAACACCTAGGGTTGGAGAGATGGCTCTGAGTACTGACGGCTCCTTCAGCGGACACAGGTTCAGTTCCGAACACTCACACGGCAGCTCACAGCCATCCATAACTCCAATTCCAGGGGATCTGATGCTCTCTTCTGACCTCCAAGGGCACTAGAGACATGTGATACACAGACAAGCACGCAGACAAAACACTCATACACATAAAAGAAAACTCATAATCTAAAAAGAAAAGTCACGTTCTTGAAAAGGAAACACCTATCGTGGCCAGTCTCATACTGATTTATGGTCAAATGATCAGGTTTGTCTTTAATGTAAACTTCTTTCATCATTTCTCCAAAATGCTTTGCAAACATCAGGAAGACCTAAAGTTGGTAACCAGAAAAGCAAAACGCATTCAAGTATCTGCATGTTTAACCAAGAATTAAAAACAACACTATGGTAAAGATCAGTTTAATATCATAATCAAAGCAAATAAAAATGATAAACCCACAGTCAGAACAAATTAAAAATTAAACTTGTAAGTATCCTTTAAAGTTATACCATTGATTTTGCCAAATAAAAAGCACAAAATAATAATTTTACTGATAGTAACTTTGTCACTTCATAAAATGAATTGCCCTTACCAAAATTCACTAATGTTTCACATGTACCTTACACTGTAGGCTGAGGGTAATTTTGTGCTTGTGTTTTGACTACAGACACTTCCCACTTGTTGCATCATGTCAGGTCTCAAACACCTTCAGATTTAGGAGATATTTGAGTATTGAACTTTCAGATTAGGGAGGCTCAACCTGTACATTTTATGTTAGACATAAGTAAATTTGAATACTTTTGTAAAATGTCAAAACTATTCCATTTACTTTAAATATTTTAAATTATTATATTTAAAAACACACCTTTCAAAGTGGAACTTTTACGGGGTCATAAATGTAATTTCACAATTTTTGAGAGCTTTAAAAATGACCATGGTGATGAAAAATAAATTTAGGACTGGAGGGATAGCTTAGTCTGTCTTGCAAGCAAAAGGACTTGAGTTAGATACCATGGAAAATAAACTAGGCATGGTAACACACTTGAAGAAACACCATGGAGGCAGACAGGGGCTCACTGCAGTTCACTGGCCAACCAGACTGGAATAGGTATATACACTGGGATATGCACTCACTTTATATAAAATTAAAACAGTGTGTGCTACATTGAACCTCTTAGAAGAGAAAGTAGAAGTTACCCTTGAGCAAATAGGTACAGGAAAACACTTCCTGAACATAACACCAGTAGCAGACACTGAGATGGAAAATTAATAAATGGGACCTCCTGAGACTAAAAAGCTTCTGTAAGGCAAAGGACACAGTCAGCAAGACAAAAACAGCAGCCTACAGAATGGGAGAAGATATTCATCAACCCCACATCTGACAGAGGGCTGATCTCCAAAATTTACAAAGAATTCCAGAAGCAAGTTTCCAAAACACCAAACAATCCAATTAAAAAGTGATGTACAGAACTAAATACAGAATTCTCAATAGAGGAGGCTAAAAGACGCTTAAGAAAGTGTTCAAAATCCTTAGCCATCAGGGAACCCAACTCAAAACAGCTCTGAGATACCATCTCACTCCTGTCAGAATGGCTAAAATCAAAAACACCAATGAAATCTATGCTAGAGTGGATGTGGAGAAAGGGGAACACTCCTCCACTGCTGGTGGGAGTGCAAACTTGTACAGCCACTTTGGAAATCAGTATGGAGATTCCTCAGGAAAATGGGACTCAGTCTACCACAAGATCCAGCAAGACACTCTTAAGCATATACCCAAAATATGCCCATTCACACAACAAGGATGTCTGTTCCACTATGTTCATAGCAGCATTATATGTAATAGCTAGATCCTGGAAGCAACCTAGATGCCCCTCAAATAAAGTGTGGATAGAGAAAATGTGGTACGTTTACACAATGGAGTACTACTCAGCAGAAGAAAAAAAAACATGGAATCTTGAAATTTGCAGGCAGATGGACAGCACTAGAAGAAACCATCCTGAGTGAAGTAACCCAGTCACAAAAAGACAAACATGGTGTGTACTCACTCATATATGGATTTTAAGCATGGATCAGGGGAGTGTCAGTCTACAATCCCACTGCCAGTGAGTCTGGAAAACAAGGAGGTTCCCAAGAGATATGTATGATACCCCAGAGAAGTGGAATGAGGCAAGATCTCCTGAGCAAATTGGGAACATGGGGGGAGACGAGAGGGAACCAGAAAGAGATGGGGAGAAGAAGGCATGGGGGAACAGGAAGGTTGAGTTGAGGTAAGAATAGAGGAGAGCAGGATGAGAGATACCATAATAGATCGAGTCATTATAGGCTTGAGGAGAGAGCTGACACTAGTGAGATCTCCAGAGATCTACAAGGATAACACCAACTGGCAAACTAAGCAATAGTGGAGAGACTACATTAAATGTCCCTCCTTGATGGTAAAGTTGATGGCTACCTTATATGCCATCCTAGAACCTTCATCCAGTGACTGATGGAAGCAGAGACAGATACCCACAGCTAAACACTGAACTGAACTCCTGGAACCCAGTGACAGAGATGGAGGAGTGATGAGCAAAGGGGTCAAGACCATGCTGCTGAAACCCACAAAGACATCTGACCGGATTAGGGGAACTCTTGAATCCCAGACTGGTGGCTGAGAGGCCAACAGGGGACTGATCCAGACTCCATGAATGTAGTGTCAGGGAGGAGCCCTCAGAAATCACCGGGGCCTTGGGTAGTAGACCAGTGTTTACCATGGTGTACGAATAAATTCTGGGAGCCCATTCCACATGGAAGGATGCTCTCTCAGCCTGGACACATGGGGAAGGGCCTAGGTCCTGCCCTGGATGAAATGACAGACTCTGGAGATCCTCCCCGCAAGGAGGGCCTCACCCTCCCTGGGGAATGATAGGAGGGGGCTAGGGGAGGCTGGTGGAGGGACAAGGGAGGAGGGGTGGGAGAGGGAGCTGGGATTGACATGTGAAGCATGCATGTTTCTAATTTAAATAAAAACATATTGAGGAAAAAAACAAGGAGGACCCCAAGAAAAAAATGCATGGTCCCCCAAAGAAGGGGAGGGGGACAACAACACCTGAACAAATTGGGAGCATGGGGCTGGGAGAGAGGAGCGAGATGGAAAGGGGAGAGAGGAGAAGTGGGGGAGGAGAACAGGAGGACTGAGATGGGAGGAATAGAGGAGAGCAAGAAAGGAGATGCCTTGATAAAAGGAGCCAGTACAGGTTTGGAGAGAGGCCTGGTACAGGGAAAATGGTAGGGATCCACAGGGATGACCCCAACTAAGAATCTAGTCAGTGGTGGAGAGGCTGCCTTTGTTGCCTTTCCCCTGAAATGAGACTGATGACTACCTTGGTACCATTCCTATAGCCTTGACCGAGTAGCTGATCAAAGCAGAGACAGGCACCCACAGCTGAGCACTGAGCTATTCTCCCAGAATCCCATAGTGGAGAGGGAGGAGACATGAGCAAATGAACCAAGAAGGAACTGGAGATACCTGCAGAAACAGTTGACCTGACCTAATGGGAGCACGCAGACCCTAGTCGTAAAGCTAGGAAGCCAAGGCAGTCTATAGAACCTCTAACAGTGGAGACAGGGTTTATTCCTAGGCCACAAATGGACTTTGGGACCCCATTCCCTATGGAGGGATACTATTGCTGCCCAGATACGGAAAGGAGGTCCTGGGCCCTCCCCCAAATGATGTGATAGACTTTGATAATCCCCCTGGAGGGTCTCTCTGTCCCTGGGGAGTGGGTAGGGAGTAGGTTAGGGGGTCAGTGGGAAGCATGGGAGGATGGGAGGGCAAGGGAATAGGGGGATGGATATGTAAATAAAAGTGTCTCTAAAATTTAACAAACAAAGTTAATATCCAAAAAAAAAAAAGAGTGTGTGCTCGACTGTTAAAAGCATATACTAAAGGGAAGTAGAGGAGGATAAAGGTAACCAGGAGCTTTGGCTTCATCTGTATGTCTGACCTTTTACAACAAAACGGTGTCACTTACTGAGTTAAAATGCACTAAATGTAATCAGTCATTGCAAAGGTTTACCTACAAGCACTTCAACTATGATAAACTTCCAATATATCATCTCTTTCTTTCTAAGACAGCACTGTGTGTTAATATGCACTCACCCCCAAGTACAGATTTATTATCTTTACCCACAATATTATTGTCATAACAGAATTTATAACCAAAATATTTAACAATTCTGGGTTTTAAGAACTTTTGATCTGTATAAAGAAAATAAATGTAACACTATAAGGAATCATTAGGCAATGGCAACTTCAGTTAATTGCTAGATTACCATTTTAATATCATGAACCACTTTGCTTATATTGTTTATTTTGTTGTCTTTAAAACACTTCAAGAGTTTCGCCTAAGCTGAGCATTGGAGGCAGGCCAGGCGGATCTCTGTGAGTTCGAAGCCAGCCTGGTCTACAGTGTGAGTTCCAGGACAGGCTCCAAAACAATACAGAGAAAACCTGTCTCAAAAAAGCATAAAAAAAGAGTTTCACCTATTAACATGAGAGAAGTTCATACACTTCCACTCACAGGGATGCTCATGATCTGGAGAGAGAGAGAGAGCAGCTCTTCAGGCAGGGCTTGCTCCTCGGGTGCTGTCGATCTTATTTTTGAGACAGGGTTTCACTGGCCTTGCACTCACCAAGCACATCAGTCTGGTGGCCAGTGAACTGTCATGAGCTCCTGTCTGCTGCCATGGTGTTTCTGCAAGTGTGCCACTATGCCCATCTCACTGTCCATGGGATCTAACCCAGGTCGTTGTGTTTGCAAGACAAACACTTCACTGACTAATCCATCTCCCCAGTCCTGAATTTATCTCATTGTATTTAAGGTGTTCCTAAAATGTGAAATTACATTTATGGCCCTATAAAAGTTCCATTTTGAAAAGCATTTTTAAATAATAATAGTTTAACATATTTGAAGTAAATGCAACTGCAATTTCAAAGAAAATAGCCCCCAAAGAAAGTGGCACCATTAGGAGATTTAGCCACGTTGGAGGAAGTACTTCTTTGTGGGGTGGGCTTTGTGGTCTCTTTTGCTCAAGCTTCCCTCAGTGTGTCAGTGAGTAAACTTCCTGCTGCCTCTGAGTCAAGATGTAGGACTCTCAGCTCCAGGACCACATCTGCCTGCACGCTGCCATACCCCCCTCCACAATGATGATGGACTGAACCTCTGAAACTGCAAATAAGCCCCCTCAATTAAATGTTTTCATTTATAAGAATTGCCGTGGTCCCTTTGCAGCAATAAAAACCCTAAGACAGGAATTCTTTTAAATTTTTTCTAAAGTGTTCAAATTTATTTCTAACGTTGAGCCTCCCTAATCTGAAAGTCCAAAATTCAAATATCTCCAAGAGCTGAAGAGTTTGTAGGGTGTCCTGCACTTCTGAATGCTTGCAGAAGTCCTCAGGGAAGAGGGGAGCTGTTGGGAGACAGGCTGATGCAAGGCTTTCTCATGAAGAAGAGGGAGGGAGGTCCTGATACAAGGATTAAGGGAACACAAGCTCTATGACCTTGCCTACTGGCAGATCGGGCAAGGTCCACACTGGGGTTGGGGCCAGGGCCTTGAAGCAAGGTTTCCGTTTTCATGAACCTAATCTTTCCCCCCTGAAGAGACCTGAGAGACTTGAGTTATCAGTCCCAAGGCTACTGAGCACTGAGTCTGTGGCACACGTGAGGTGCCCAATGATCCTTTGTACAGCATTGCCTGATTAACTATCTGCTGACTCTGTATAAGATGCTGTGCTTTTTGTTGTTATAGTTGTTGTTTTGAGACAGGGTTTCTCTGTGTAGCCCTGGATGTCCTGGAACTCACTCAGTAGATGAGGCTGTCCTTGAACTCACAGAAATCCACCTGCTTCTGTCTCCCAAGTGTTGGGATTAAAGGAGGGCACCAAGGCTCTTAATCGTCATTTTCAGAAGAATGCTGAAGATCCAACACAAAATGCAAAAGCAAAGACCAAAACCAGAGTTGTGCTGTACTTTACACTCTACAGTTCTCTTCAGCAAAGAACGACACTCAAACCTTCTGTGTCCACGTGACTGAGCAGCTTTCTAAACCTCAGAGACAAGGCTTTGAATTCTATTTATCTTATGAACTGCTATATTAAAAAAAACAAGAAGTTAAGAGACAGTGCAGTTGGGAACAGAAACCACATGATCATCTCATTCAAGGCAGAAAGGGCTTCAACAAAGTTCAACATTCTTTCCAGATAAAAGCTCTGAAGACACTAGAAAGTAGCTACTACAACATTATAAAGGCTACATATACAACAACCTGTGCCAACTATGTTACACAGAGTAAAACTGACCTTACTTCCTCTAACATCAGGACGGCAATGAGAAAAACATGTCCTCTCTCTAGTCTGGTTCAATATAATGTTTAAAGTCTTAGCTAGAGCAGTGAGAGGAAGAAATTAAAGGGGTTCACGTATGCTAACACTGAGGTGGCAGAGAAAGAAATCTGAGGGAAACACAGGCAAATGAACAAAACAGCCAGTTCTCAAAAGAAAAAAAATAAAAACATCTAAAAATCTGGGGAAAGATGTTTAATATCCTTAGCCAGCAGAGAAGCAAAACTAAACATTTCTCTGGGGTATACACTCAGGAGCGGGAAAGGTAAATCAAAAGTTCCATTTGCTGCTGCTGTAGCCACGCCCCTACCAGCAGTGAATCAGGGCTCCCCCCTCTCCACATCAACCTTCGACCGCCACAGCTACAGCACAAGCCAGCACACACATGCTCGCACACACACACACACACACACACACACACACACACACACACACACACACACACACACACAAAGAATAAATGATAAAAACCAGTCTCCTCCTAGCTCTTTTAATCCCCGCGCACACCCAAGACGCTCTCTCCCTACAAGGCTGTTTATCTGAGACCCTCTGGATCACAACAACAGAGACGTGCCCCATCGTGTCTGTAAGAAGAAAACACACAGAGTAAGTTTAGAAGCTAACTTCATGATATCTTTTTCCACAAAATTCAGGTGCAGAATCATCTTCTGCTCCAAAGCTTCAATGGCTCCTTTATTGAGGGTGGCATACGCTTTCTTAGATTCTCTGATAGTTTTATATCTTACAAATCTGTAGGGCTTTTGAGGTGGAAACTAGAGCGCCCACGGGTCCACACTTCTCTAATGCCAAAAGCAGTGACACCATAACCCAGACCACCACTAACAACAATCAGGCTCAAAAACAAAAAAAAAAAAAAAAGGAGTAAGTAATAAGCAGAAGATATGACCCCACTATTGGAAAATAAAATGAAATGACATTATTTAAGAATAATGTAATTAAAAATAAAGTCACTTTCTTTTCACTGATTATTTGGTTTGCAAGCCTCATGTGAAGTATATGAACTAAATTATTAAATATTTTCTGGTTGTAAGTATTCCTATACTGGAAATATTCATTTCTTGTTTTTGTTTTTTTGTTTTTTTGTTTGTTTGGTTTTGGTTTTCAAGATAGGGTATCTCTGTTTAATAGATCTGGCTGTCCTAGAACTCACTCGGGAGACCAGGCTGGCCTCAAACTCACAGAAATCCTCCTGAGTGCTCGGATTAAAGGCATATGCCACCATTACACAGCTATAAATATCTATTTTTAAATAAATTGTATTGGTGATATATTTACTTCTTCATAATTGGAAATATAAATTTAAAATAACTTCCTATATTAAGAAATACAAATTAACATAATGGAAAGAAATGAAAGAATAATGGACAAAAACATGTTGTCACATAATATATTTGCCAAAAATGGATGTTCTCCATTTTTAACCTATCCAACTAGCATAATCTTCACAACAAAGTAAACTTACTTGGATATGAAGTGATTGCTTATATTGTTCTATTATTAAACAAAACTCAGGAGCCAGATATTGGAGTATAAATCTGACTCAAAATAAAACCAAGGATTAAGTGATTAGTGACAATAAAATAATCCCTAATTTTTGTTTTTCTGGCTCTTCTGACAGAGATTTTGGATGTTACTTTAACAAGAATGCTTGGGTTTATAGAAGTAGAGAGCCACACTCCAACTCCAAAAGCAGCTTTAATTTTTGATTGGACTGAGACTACAAAAAGACCATTTACATTATATGTCTGTAGAGAAAATCAGAAACAACCATTTGGGAAGATATACGAAATTTTATCCTATTGGAGATGTGATATACTAATAGGCCAAATTACTCTTTTTCTTGGTACATTTTTTTCTGAAAGATTTGTCCTTTTGCTTCAGATGTCTCATTTCTCCAGTAGTATTCAGATTCCTTAGCTGGATGCCTTCATTCTCCTAAAAAGACAAAAACAAAACCCTTCTCCAATCCTAATTTTCAGGAGGTTCCCTCTGGGCAAGTCATATCTGATCAAATGAAAAGCATTTTTTCGTTTTAAAGTAAGTTTAGGTTGAACATCTATGCTTTTTGATTAATTATCACCTATTTTTATTTTTTATTTGAATTAGAAACAAGCTTGTTTTAACTAGTACCTCTTAGAGATTGTCTTTGTACATCAGCATAATCTCCCTCTCCAAGAAGTTGGTCTTGGGAGATTTCCACACCTCTAGCTTTATTTCAGTGTTCAATAGTCTTAGCCTCATCTTTTCACCAGGTGTTCTGCTGTAATTGAGGGCCAGGCTCCAAAAGTGTTTTAACCAAGTCTCTCCAGTCCCTGTGGACAATACTGTTACAAGCTGACCATAAGTTTAACATCTGCTTCACAAAAGTGCTTTAACCAAGTCTCTCCAGTCTCTGTGGACAATACTGTTACAAGCTGACCATAAGTTTAACATCTGCTTCACAAAAGTGCTTTAACCAAGTCTCTCCAGTCTCTGTGGACAATACTGTTACAAGCTGACCATAAGTTTAACATCTGCTTCACAAAAGTGCTTTAACCAAGTCTCTCCAGTCTCTGTGGACAATACTGTTACAAGCTGACCATAAGTTTAACATCTGCTTCCCAAAAGGTGAATGCATGCCATATGAGACTATGATTATTCCTTGAGTCTCCTCAAATCTAACATTTCCACAGGGGTCTATTTAACTCTTGCACAGTCTTTGGAATAGCTCGTGTTTAGCACTTGTTCCTGTAAAGTGACCAAATAAATTAAAGTTGGTTGTTTGAAAACTTTAGGCTGTTCCTCTCTAACCTTATAACTCATTGCTGAAACTGGTCCTCCATTAAATTCCTCTATCTCGGTATGAATATTTCTATGATGTTTTATTAAGTGTTTCTAAAATTTGTATCTCAGCACTCATAGTAACCAACTTTTTTAGTGATATAGCAAAGATGATAAAACTGATGTTTATAATTGACACGGCATAAGTCCCACCTAAATTAGTTATCCTCTCGTTTAATTATTCCATTTTCAAACTACCTAGCATATTATCATACAGAGACCTAAATCCCTCCATTGTAGTAGTGTTTCCCACTTTTTAATATGGAAAAAAAATGCTCTCTTTTAACTACCAATTCCTGATTGTCTTACCGAACCTGCCGACAAAGATGATGTAGCTTAAGGCTGCGTAGCATGCCTGATCAGAGAACGCAGGCGGTGAACATCCTGATGGAGGACAGCTGGAGCTCCTGGTGGGTAACTCTGAGCGGAGAGTGGCAGCCCAGGGAGAGGGGCTATAGGAAAGTCCCGCAGCCCATAGGGGTGGGGAGAGAGATAGAGCCCACAGTCTGAAAAGTGAACACCAAACACCGCACTGTATAAGGAAGCACCTGTGGGGGTAGCTGCCTGGAGGCAGAGCCAGATGGTCTAGGGCATTTGAAGCCCAGGTCCTTCTGGAGTTTGGGCTGCCAGTAACAGAAAACAAATTTATTTTTCACAACGTCAAGTCACCCTGACAGAGTGAACTGCATTGTCTCTGCTGATCACTAATGTCAAGAACCCAGACATCGTCAAATCTGCTGCCCCAATGTACTGATTTTTATTTTCCTTTTCTTAAAGGTGACCTCTTTTTTTAATGATTTACTTTTATTTTATGTGAATTGGTGTTTTTTTCCTGCATGTATGTCT
Source organism: Mesocricetus auratus (assembly GCF_017639785.1). NCBI lineage: Eukaryota > Metazoa > Chordata > Mammalia > Rodentia > Cricetidae > Mesocricetus > Mesocricetus auratus. The sequence goes on along the minus strand of NW_024429218.1, from coordinate 2,317,560 downwards.
GTGAAAGGGTGTTGAATCCCCTGGAGCTAGAGTTACAGACACTTGTCAACTCCCTGTGGGTGCTAGAAATCCAACCCTGGTCCTCTTCACTGCTGAGTCATCTCTCCAGCCCCTCCCTATTATGTTTTTAGACATTGATTGACTGAATGATTGATTGATTGATTGATTGATTGATTGATTGATTGATTGATTTAGGGTGAGGCATGTGTGTGGCGGTCAGAGGACAATGTGAGAGTCAGTTCTCTCCTACAGTGTGGATTCAGATCATCAGGTTTGTTGGTAAGTGCTTTTACCCACAGAGCTACCTCACTGGCCCATTTATACTCTTTTTTTCCGGGGCATCTTTTTTATTTCTTTTTTTGGTTTTACAAGACAGGGTTTCTCTGTATTGTTTTGGAGGCTGTCGTCCAGCCTGGCCTCGAACTCACAGAGATCCGCCTGCCTCTACCTCCCGAGTGCTGGGATTAAAGGTGTGCGCCACCACCGCCCAGTTTTCAGGGCATCTTACTGTGTAGCCCTGGCTAACACAGAACTCTGTAGACCAGGCTGGCCTTGAACTCCCAGAGATCTGCCTGCCTCTGCCTCCCCAGTGCTGGGATTAAAGGTGTGCGCCACCACCGCCCAGTTTTCAGGGCATCTTACTGTGTAGCCCTGGCTAACACAGAACTCTGTAGACCAGGCTGGCCTTGAACTCCCAGAGATCTGCCTGCCTCTGCCTCCCCAGTGCTGGGATTAATGCATGCGCCACCATGCTCAGCCTATGTTAACTATTTTTGTCCCCTGGTTACAAGATACTGTTGCAGCTCCAAACATCTTGTTCCCATCCTGCCATCACCAACCGCAAGATAGATAGATAGATAGATAGATAGATAGATAGATAGATAGATAGATAGATAGATAGATAGGTAAATAAATGTCTCCAACTTTTTGCTGTAGAATAATCCTCTGTACACTGTGTAAATTACACTGTGATTAGCTTAATAAAGAAGCTGACTGGCCAGTGTCTGTACAGGATAAGGTTAGGTGGGAAAACCAGACCAAGGACACTGGGAAGAAAAAGATGGAGTCAGATGAGCTGCTGGGGAGACACAGAGAGGAAACAGGAGGTGGCAGAATGCAGATTAATATAAATGGGTTGATTTAAGTTGCAATAGCTAGTTAGTAACAAGCCTGAGCTATTGGCAGAGCATTTATAATTACTATTGAGTCTCCATGTCTATTATTTGGAAACTGGTGGGAGGAAAAGAAAAGTCTGCCTGCAACTTTTCATCGAAGAAATAAAAGCACCTAATGGACTTCCCTTTATTGTTGTTTAGTTACAAAGTGTGACACTTGGCTTTAAGTGTCAACTTGACACACTCTAGAATTGCTTGGGAAGACAGTCTCAGTGAGCAGATATAAAGGAGCCAAACACTTCTAAGCAGACTGTATTAATATGGTTTGTCTCGAGACCTAGAGAAAGGGTTATTAACATGTGCACTCTCTACATGGGTGCCACAAACCCTTAATCCCAGCACCCAGAAAAGGGAGGCAGGAGGATTTCTATGAGGCAGAGGCCTGTGAATTTTTGGTAATTTGAAAAACATGAAATTTTAGCTGTGAAGCATTAACCTTCCAAAATCATTTGCTTAATATTGGGTCTGAAGACCTATTTACTTTTCAGGGTGATCTTTTCTTCCTGCAATATACTTTCAAATAGGAAAGAGTAGAGAAATTAGTTATTTGCAGTGCATAAAATCTTTGAGTTAGCTAGTGGAATGTGTTGTGTAACATTTAAAGGACTGTAATACAACAATCTTTTAAAACTTCCTGAACATCACAAGAAAAACTCTTTAAAAAAAAAACATTTAAGATGGTTTGCCATTTTATGGTTTCATGTTGCAAATCTATGAAAGACCCAGACACTTCCCCAAAAAGGATAGGCTACATTTTAACCTTATAAATTCACATTTCACATAGCCTTTATAATCACTGTGTGTGTGTGTGTGTGTGTGTGTGTGTGTGTGTGTGTGTGTGTGTATGAAATGCACATGCGCACAAAAGCAGAGGAAGATAACCCTGTCTTGCTCTTTCATTTTCTGTTTCCTATGAGACAGGATCTCTCACGGAACCTAACTGTGGCGATACCCAGTAGGCCCCGGGGATACTCTTTCATCTGCCCCCTCCCCTGCCCCACCCCCACATCCATGAGGTAAAGGCCACTACAGGCTAAGTCCAGGTTTTTAACAGATTCTGAAAACTGACCTCGCAAACTCACTGTTGTACAGGATTGCTTTGCTACAAAGCCATGTCTCTAGTCCAACTGTGTCACTTTTAATTTAAGAAAGGACTGCCTGTCAGATCTGAGTGCAGAGTCTTAACTTTTGCTTAAATTGTAGCTAACTAAGACAGAATCTAAAAGAATCAGTTTTCTCATCCATGGTTGGTTCCTTAGGCTTTACTTATTATACTTAGGTAGTTTGGGGATTATGTAATGAAAACCCAGACACAAAACATCTCACTGAAAGCAAAAAAAGGGATCCCAGAAGACACCCTGCCCCACCTGTGAGCCCCCCACCTTTCCTCTCGCAGTAGACGAGCAGACAGTGAAGACTTCTGTCTAGCTAGGCTATTTGACATGAGGGGAATTCATTTAGATAAATATAAATGGCATTTCACACGCACTCTCTTCCAGACCCCTTAACCGTATACAATTAGGTACCTGCATTGCTGAGTGACCGATACTCAATAAAGATAAAAATTGTAACTCCTGACAAAATTAGATTTGTTTAATGTCTTTGGATAATAGTCATTGTGTGAATAGTGGGGTTCGAACACAGGCCTCTAGAGGAGCATTGAGTGCTCTTAACTACTGAGCCATCTTTCCAGCCTCTGTGATCAAACCATATTTAATGAGACAGCTAGAAACAACGTACATGCTGATTTATTTTTGTCACCCAGTAAGTTATAATATATGGCCTCCAAATTGAGACTGGAACCATCAATCTGCATTTGTAGCAAAGAAATCCTGGAAAGTATTAAACATCTAAGAAAAACAAAGCATGTTGCCCACCAACATGGAACTCTTGTGAATCCTTTAGGATCAGAAGCTGTGAGATTTCTGGTACATTTGGGATTTTCATTTCAGGTGAAATATTTTACACATAAGGTATGAAAAACAAGAACCAAATGGTCCAAAATTTACAAAATTAAATTTTAAAATCCATAAGCTATGTGTCAAATAAGCCTAATTGCTAAAATCACCACATTCCATTTTACAGTTATAACAACTGTAAATGAGATTTAAAAGTGCTTAAGTTAAACTCATATGTATGTCTTTGTTTTCACATGGATGAAAGGACTCAGATAAAGCTAAAGGATAACTCTCATTTTCTGCAACTAGCTTTAATTGAAGTATTAGCTACAAATGCTAAATGAGCACATGATTATTGAATTCTTAAAAAAAACTCCAACTTAATTCTCTAGTTTTAGTTAAAATTGTGTGTGTGTGTGTGTGTGTGTGTGTGTGTGTGTGTGTGTGTGTGTCGTCAGGTCTCCTGGAGCTAGTTACAGACCATTTTGAGCCACTTGACATTGGTACTGGAACTGGAACTCAGGCCCTCTGGAAGAGCAATACACACTCATAACGTTAGACTGAGTCATCTCTCCAGCCCTTAATTCTCCACATGTGACAATTGACATCTGAGGCTCAGAAAGGTCCAACAACTTTCCAAAAAATAATCAATATTTAGTTAGGAAGCTTAGAGCTCAACTCCAAGGAGAAAATGAGCTAGCTTACCTACCAAAGACGGGTCGACCAGATGGCTCAGTGGGGAAGGGTGCTTGCCATCAAACCTGACCTGAATTCCATACCCAGAACCCTCATGATGGAAGGAGAACTGATTCCTGACAGTTGTCCTCTGAGACACACACATGCACACACACACACATATGCACACATGAACACACAATAAATAAAATGTGAAAATCTTCTGAGGAATACCAACACCAAAAAGGTGGGGTTTTTTCCCTAATATCTTAAAGTTTATCTAAATATTATAATGCAAAGACAGACATGGCATGGATGATGGGCATGCCTATCATAAAAGCACATACAGGAATGATTTAGACAGTACAACTTTTAAAACCTTAAATATAGTATAAATAAGAGCTTAACTGAAAGTTTATTTTCTGTATTATTTTAAAAAGAACAATAGCAACACACACAATGTCACACAAGGCCTTGTGGCACAGGATTATAATCCCAACCATTTGGAAGGATAAAGCAGGAGATTCACAAGTTCAAAGCCTGCCTGGATGATCATAACGTCAAGGCCAGCCTCAACCATTTAGTGAGCCCTTGCCTCAAAATATAAAGAGAAGGACAATGATGTAGCCATTAACAGAACACTTGCCTAGAATGTGAGTTTAATTCCCAGTATCGATCAATCAAATCAATCAATAAATAAATAATAAAACAGCCCAGTTGTCTGGTTTTATTCCCCACTTTGTTTTTTGGGTTTTCTCATTTTGTTTTTATTTTCATTTTTCAGCACAGGGTTTCGCTGTGTAGACCAGGCTGGCCTTGAACTCACAGAGATCCTCTTGCCTCTGCCTCCCGAGTGCTGAGATCAAAGGCGTGCGCCACCCACCATTTTTATTCCCCAATTTTTTAGTCAAAAATAAAATTCGATTTTTTTCAGTTTGTCACCCATTTAAAATATGCCTTAGGGAATCACGCAATCAGAAGGAAATAAAACAAATCTAGATTCGCTTTCAAAAATGGTAGGCGGTCTGTTGACACCCTCGGGGTGGATGAGGCTAGCCAGCACTGTTTAAAGCTCACTTCTTCGTGCGGCTAACATACTGTTTCGACCTGAATGGTGACATAACAACCCAAACTCAACCGCAGCCACTTTTAGTAGTCTCAGTGTCAGACTTCCATGATGGCACCAAGAAGGAACAGACATTCACCTGGACTTCCCAGGTCACTGAACCACACAAAATGACCTGACCCTTCAACTGGCCACACAGAAGGTATTTCCTTACAGCCCCAGGAACAGGCTAAAACATATGCAAACTGGAAACAGGTAGCTTTAAAGAATTATTTGGAATGCAGTTAGTGAGGTTGAATTATTGACTTGGTAGATAGTGACTTTATACTAACATGTCTTTCAAATCTCTCTCCCTTATTGAAATTCACAAGTCCCCAGCTTATTTCTTACAGAATTGGTCATGTTACACATTCCTCTACAGTTTTGTTGGGTTTGTTTTGTTTTCCCCTACCTAAATTTAAACATCCCTTCAGTCCAAAGCATATAAATAACGATAGTAACAGCCCCTAGGCATTACTTGGCTATAATCTCACAAGGAGTTTGAGGTGATGCAAGGTGATCAGACAGGTGTTGACTAAGAGGTCACAAGGCACTTAGAGCAAATTAACGATATAAAGACCTAAAACTATCAGACAAAGGAAAACAAAACGAAAACACCCTGGAGTCTCAGCATGATTTTCAGTGCAACTGGTGCCTCTGGCCACCAGGTGGCAGCAACCGAAGCAAGAACCTCCAGATAAAGGGAATCCTAGGACAAACACAGCAGGACATAAGGATCCTTCTGGACTCTGGGATCGCTTCTTTGCCGAAGAGATCCCAGTATTCTCCTGCTCAGACTCCAGAAAGAATTGACCAAAGGTCTCTGGGGTCTCTGCCCCGTGTACAAGCAGGAAAGGTAGCAAAGCCAAACCACTGGAAGAAAGGGGATTACGATAACGGAGGGCAAGACACAAAAGTGAACCGAAATCAACACAGCTGATGAGCTGCCACTGCTGCTTTGCTGCGCCGCGCTTCTGAGTCACACCAATTACTAAGCTAACGGTGCCTCGGATGGCTCAGCAGGGAAAAGCGTTTGGTCTTGCGAGCTTGTCAACCTGAGTTTGATCCCTTACACCTTCCTGATGCTGCGACCCTTTAATACAGTTCCTCGTGTTGTGGTGACCCCCACCATAAAGCTATTTTTGTTGCTACTTCATAACTGTAATTCTGCTACTGTTATGAATCATAGTGTAAATGTCTATATTTTCCGATGATCTTAGGTGACCCCTGTGAGAGGGTGGTTAGCCTTCAAAGGGGCTGTGACCCACGGGTTAAGAGCGACTGTCTGGAGCCCTTGTAAAGATGGAAATAGAGAACAGGTTTCACAATGTCGTTCTCTGTCCTCCACAGATGTGCTGAGGTATACACACACACGGTATAACAATAATATGAAAAATTTTAAATTCTAACAGCTACAATGAGATGATGGGGCAGACTTAGTAGACTTCCTAGGGGAGACCTTACCCTCTCTGAGGAGCAGATGGGGGTGGTGGGGAGCCGGAGGAGAGGAGAGAAGTGGAACTGAGATTGGAATGTAAAAAATAAATTAATAAAAAAGACAAAAAAATTATAACAGCTAGCCCAGTTGAAGGAATTTTCTTTGTTTTTCGAGACAGGGATTCTCTGTGTTGTCTTGGCTGTCCTGGAACTCGCTCTGTAGACCAGGCTGGACTCAAACTCAGAGAGAGCCTCCTGCCTCTGCCTCCTGAGTGCTGGGATTGAAGGATGTGCCACCACCACCCGACTGGGAAATATTCATAACAACGTAGTGGTAGGAGCACAGGACAGACCTCTCCAGAGGACGAGGATTTAGACTAGAGGTGTTTTGATGACAGAGACCCATCACATATTTAGGGGAATTCAGTTTTTGACCACACCAGTTTTCTCTGAGAGGGACTAAGAAAATCGAACAGTATAGATCTTGTTTGCTTTATCAGTTGCCTATTAAAGTCGTGATGAGGAATGAAATGAAGATTAATTAATCAGATAAGACAAAGCCAATGAGTTATGCCCTAGTCAGGGCTGCTATCGCTATAATGAGATGCCATGACCAAGGCAACTTGGGGAGGGCAGGGTTTCCTTTGTTTACACTTAACCCATCCTGTTCACTACGGATGTCAGGACAGGAACTCACACAGGGCAGGAACCTGGAGGCAGGAGCTGATGCAGAGGCCACGGAGGGGAGCTGCTTACAGGCTGGCTCCTCATGGCCTGCTCTCTCTGACTTCTCATAGAAACCAGGACCACCAGCTCAGGGATGGCCCCACCCACAATGGGTTGTGCCCTCACTCATCAATCACTAATTTAAAAAATATGCCACAGCCCGATTTTATGGGGACATTTTCTCAATTGAGGTTCCCACCTTTCAGATAACTCTAACTTATGTGAGAGTGGCATAAAACTAGTCAGCGCAATTGACCCCTTGTCAGTTTGACATACAAGACACATCATTGTTAAACCATAACCTTTTCTTTCTTGTCCTTCCCCAAGATCACACATTAGTATCAACATTACATTATAAAGATTCCAAATTTTAAAAGTTCCATAGTCTTTTATAATCCATAGTCTCACGACTGTTATATGACTCGGTCTGTCTGTGGGGCCCCTGGCAGTTGGACCAGGATCTATCCCTATTGCATGAGCTGGCTTTTTGGAATCCATTCACTATGGTGGGATGCCTTGCTCAGCCTTGATGCAGGGGGTCCTACATAGTGATATTTTGGCTTAATCTAACAAATGAAGCTTGCCTGAATATCAGAATGCAGAGGAAAGCCACTGGCTAGCACACACACTCTAAGCCACTAATTAGCCACATACCTAAGCCACTAGTTAGCCATAGAGGACAGGCAGTGGTGGCCACACCTTTAATCCCAGTACTCGGGAGACAGAGGCAGATGGATCTCCTGAGTTCAAGGCCACCATGAGCTGCTTGAGAGTGAATCAGTCTAAAAGAGAAACAGAGCTCACACCTTTGATCCAGCAGCTGGGATGGTATACTTTTAACCCCAGCACTAGAGAGGAATATAAGGCAGGAGCTCAGTGCATTCTCAGGGCAGTGCAGTCTGCAGTCACTCTGACTGACAGGATCACCCCTCTTTGGTCTCAGCCTTGGTAGAGGTGAGAACTCTCTAGTGACTGGGCTGTTGGCTTTTCTGCTCTTCAGCTTGAACTCTAATATCTGTCTCCTGGTTTTTAATATTTGTGCTACAGTCCTGCCTCAGCTTGGTGTGCCAGGCCTTGTTGGCTCCCTGTGGGAGGCCTTGACTTCTCTGAGGAGTGGGCAGGGGTGTTGACGAGGAGGTAGGGGGAGTGAGAGGAGAGCAGGGAGGTGGAACTGTGGTTGGCATGTAAAACAAATAGGAAGTTTAAAAATAAAACTCAAAGTCTCTCAACCGGGGGATCTTGTAAATCAAAACTAAATGCTTCTTTACTTCAAGAGAGTGGAGCCAGGGCAGAGTCACAGTCCCAACAAAGAAAAAGCAAACTCCAAAAGCGTAAGTAAGTCAAGGTCAGTTATCTGGGATTTGCTCATGATCTTCTGGGCTCCTCCAAGGGGCTTAGGTCCCTTCTACAGCTCTGCCCTCTGCAGCACACACAGTGTGTCTCCTGGGCTCCTTGCCCTCTGCAGCACACACAGCGTGTCTCCTGGGCTCGTTGCCCTCTGCAGCACACACAGCGTGTCTCCTGGGCTCGTTGGTTCCACTCCACTGCTGCTGCTGCCGGGTGGACATCCCATGGTACTGGCATCCCCAAACCTTTAGTTCCTTGATGCAGCTGGGCTGCATGTTCACAGGTCTCCTCTCCCAGGCTCTCGCCAAGCCTCAGCTGCTCTCCATCACCCCCTCATGCATTTAAAATCCATCAGAGCTAATTCTTCAGCTCCAGTTGACCCTTCGCACAAAAGGCCCAGTGGAGTCTTTGCTTCCCTTTGAAAATCCACAAGCCAGACCTCCATTGTCTGCACTGTTCTCAACATTCTTATCTTGTCCTACACAACAGCCCACTGAGCTCTCAACACCCAATGACTCTTTTTGTCCAAAGTTACAAATTCCATAATCCAGCAGTGGTGACTCACACCTTTAATGCCAGTACCTGGGAGGCAGAGGCAGATGGATCTCTGAGTTCAAGACCAGCCTGGTCTACAAAGTGAGTTCCAGGACAGCCAGGGCTACACAAAGAAACCCTGTCTTGAAAAAAAAAAACAGAAAAAAAATTCCACAATCCTCCCAAAAACATGGTTAGATCATTTATATCAAAACCCCATTCCTGATACCAACTTCTGTACTAGTTAGGGTTCCTACTACTGTGAGGAAACACCATGACCAAAACAACTTGAGGGGAAAGGGTGTGTTTCACCTTATATTTCCAGATAACAGTCCCTCACTGAGGGAAGTCAGGACAGGAACTCACATAAGCAGGAACCAGGAGGCAGAAGCTGATACAGATACGTAAAGGGGTGCTGCTTGCTGGCTTGCTCCTCATGGCTTGCTCAGCCTGCTTTCTTACAGACCCAGGACCACAAGACCAGAGATGGCATCACCCACAATGGACTGGTCCCTCTCTCATAGATCACTAGTTAGGAAAATGTGCTGCAGCAAAATCTTATGGAGACATTTTCTCACTCGAGCTTGTGTGAAGATTACATAAAACTAGTCGCACAAGTAATGTTTTCTCTGTACTTCAAAAAGGTGCTTAGGAATTGGGGGATCAAACCTACTGCCATAAGAAAGGGAAAATCATCCTAAACTTACTGGAGAGTTTTTTGTAGGATCTGCGCATCTATCCCACAGTAAAAAGCTCACTACAGTAAAAAGCCTTGGTTTCCTAGCTGCATGGTTTCATAAAGCGTGGTTTGGGCTCGGGACCATCTAAAAACGCCCATACTTGTAGGCAAATCTGCAGCGGTGGTGAAGACTGGAGCAGTAAGTCCCTAAGGACAAGGGAAGCGCTGAGGACATGTGTTCATTGTTCTAAGCAGACACCTGCAGCTGAGAAACCAGCTGACGATCCCGGTGGAGAGGGGTCTCAGGAACATGACTTCATTAGCCATACTTTTCGGGTTGTGTGACCAAGACTGAGACCTGCATGTGTTTACTAAGTTGTTCACCTGAGCCAGAGACCAGGATGAAGAAAAAAAGCAGTTTTCCCTCTCCACATTAGAGGAAATTGTGGCCGACATGAAATACACAGCGAAGCCATGGGGCAGTCCTTCAAGGCCCATACAGTGCTCTCCCATATCAGGAATCCAAACTCGTATTCCGCTGTCCATGTTGCTGGAACTTCCGGCATCATGATGACCCCACCCCCCTGACGACGGGCACAGTGACACTTCTACGTCATCAATATGGCACTTGTTATGGGACTCAGTAGGCATGCGCAAGCTCCCTGCCATCATCCCCCCCTCTCTCCCCCTCTCTCTCTCCCTTTCTCTCTCTCTCATTGTCTCTCCCTCTCTCTTCCTCTCTCACCTTCTCCCCCCTTCTCCCCCCCCCCCGTTCCATTTCGAGCCTTTGCCTTTTCCTTTTTCTAATTTTTAAACTTTTACAAAAGAACAACAGACTGACACCGAAGCAAGATAAAAAGACAGAAAACTGATGGGAACATGGGAAGGGAAAGAGACCCTTCATCCTGGCATCTCGTTTGACTTTCCTTCTCAAAGAATCAAGAAACTTGAAACACAACTGATGAAGCCAAAACTGACTACAGGAATAATGCATGCATTCCTAAACATATCTCAAACAAAGATGTTAACAATAGCACCTGTGCTTACCTAGGGCCAAAATGTGTGTGAATCTGAGTTTTCCCACGTCAGCCTAAACAACACACTTTGTAAATCCACTTTACAGTTTACTCACAAAAGGAAATCCTTTCCGATAAAAGCAATGTGCAGACCAGCTCATAGTTATTTAATTTTTAAGCTTACATTTTAAATTTGGCTTCATCTTTAAATCTTGTTGGAAATCTCACCCTTTAATCAATGTAACTTTAAACCCACAAGATTCTTTATGTGTATTATTTGCAAAGGCACCTAATACTCACCCTTGGGAATATCTTATTTTTCCTGAATTCCTATTTGTTTCTTAACCCTCAGTAAGATTTTAAAGTCTATTTTAAGATTGCTCTTCTAACTCTGCTTCTCACATGCTCATCCTTGAATTATTTTCTGTAATGAAATTATTTTCTGAAAGATGAACGGGAACTCCTCAGGCTACCAACTATCCCTGCCTCCACTGAAAAATTATTGCAGGCCTATTAGCGGAGTCAGAAAAGGCAGAAAAAGAGTTAAGTCTGACCTTTAGGCAAGTCTGACCCTGTTTGACATGGCAAGGAGGTCATCTCAGACCTCGCCCCCGTGCATGGAAAGGCATAAAATCCGTACTGGAAGAAGTTGGCTGCAACCTGTATTCTTGCCCGTAGTCTCTCCCTTCCTTGCCTAGCCGCAAGGGAAGCTGGGAAGTGTAGTCTTTCAGAGGGAAACTATCACACACTGGCAAAGATGGTCCTGAATTATAGGATAATGGGTTGGCTCTATCATCACACTCGTTAGCTAGGTGGGACAAGTGAGCCCTCAAAGGAGTCTGATTAACAAATACTCTTGGAGAAATTGGGTTTTAGACTTGGATCACCATGAGTTAGGCTCTCGGGAAGTCAATAGAGAGGTCAGCTGGCATACGCTGAACATGGTGATGGAAGATTCTCAGACTGTCATGACTGACCATGGTAAGCTAAAAACAGCTGGGATTTGAACCCCTTTCAGTCACAACCCACTCAAGTTTAAAGATTGACCTGCTTTTCTCTAGCAACATCGCTGTCCTCCACACAAAAAATAGAATTTTGTTAGGGTTCACCACTCATAAATAAGATAACAGTCAGTATAAGAGACCACAATTGTATAGCAGTCAGCAGACGAGACCACAATCGTATCCTAGACCCTAGAAAACTGAAGAGATGTGTGTTTGTGCCAGCCAGCCCTAACCTAACGGGGTTATTACCTGCCCAGAAACGAACTGCTGTGTCCCAGTCATCAGAGTGCTCAGACCTGAGTGATCATTTACACAGGTCCCCAGTGATGACTGAAGAAACTCAATGTGGAGACAGGCATCCCTGAAGACCCCTTGACCTTTGGCTCTGGAATGCCCGGGAGATCCTAGTGACCTGCCCGTGAAGTAAGAATAGGATATGGGTTTTGAGATTGCTACTGTAAAACTCGCTATTACTATGGGAAAGAGATGAAATGGTCCTTTTATTACTATATAACAGGAAAGTAAGAAACGGCTGAGGGAAGTAAAACAGTTTTCCTGCCCAGCTGTGGATTCCATGGCCACCTTTCTGATGTCCGCCTTAAAACCTCGCCTTAATCCCCCTTCCGCACAGCCCGAGGCTTGGCGCCAGCAGTGAGAATGAATTCATTTAATCTAAATTTTGATTGAGCCTAAGTCTCTGGTTTCTCCCACTGGATCCGAACACCATAGCAGATATATCTACACCAAATAGCCAGATGGGACTTCTGCAACCCCTCCAGTTGTGTCCAGCTGTCCCTGAGGCGGGCCACATGGTGACGATATGTTCCGTGTACCCGGCCATCACGTCGATCTGAAACCCGAGCACATTGGGAGGGACGGTACAGTGGCGCCGCAGAGCTAGACCACTCCGTACAAGAGAGTTTGTGTGAGGAAACAGACTGCTCGGCTGCCTCTTGGGGTCAGAACTGCCTGGGAGTTAGCATGAGGGACTGAGTCTGTAGCAGCTATTTGGGTTAATCAGAAATGAGGGACTCTTTGCCAAGGTAGCTGACCATTGTGGGTGGATAAGGGAAGTAATTGCTTTCCTGACTCACAAGGATCCTAAGGAGTGCTATTTGCTTTTCTGTTTACCTGATACCAATCCTTCTGTTTACACGGTCAGAGCCCTGCCTGGATTGGGCCCAGTCTATCACTGGGGACACTGTCAGCAGCAGTGCCATTTTGGGGTTCAATGTGGATATAACACATAGAGAATTTCCTAGCAACCTGGCACTATTCCTGACTTTGGCTACACACCCACCCTTTCTTAACAATGCACTTAGCAACCTCTGGACCCACCTACAAAATGCCCATACACCAAACAAGGCAACAGGTCACTTCAGCCCTAAAAGTCCTTTGGAAACTCCCCTTCTGTGGTTAGTTCCCATTCAACTATATCCCTGAGCATGTCTTCAAACTACAGGCATAGGCTCAATCCAGCCTGAACTGACTTAGGGTATAATTGGACATGCATATAATTAAAATAAGATGTATCCTGGGAAATGTTTGTATAATATAACACAAGTCTGTCGATCAAAACAGAGAACCATTTGCATACCTAACCAATTCATCTTCCTGGACTGGACTAAAGGGAGCCTCAAACGACAAAGGCTTTTGGGCACTCTAGCTCAAGAAGCCTAATGCTCCCTTGCAATCTCTCCAGTATTGTCTCCTTAAGTAAAACTTCTGTTTTGCGATTTGTGTGCTTTTCCAATTCTCTGTTTTGTGTTTTAGACCATGATCTCACTATGCAGCTTTGGCTGTCCTGGAACTCACTGTGTAGACCAGGCTAGCCTCAAACTCACAAAGATCTGCCTGCCTCTGCCTCCCCTGTGCCGGGATTAAATATGTACCATGCTATATCTGGCTGCTTTTTCAGTTCTTTTAAAGAGCAAGAACTCAGAAATGCCTGGTTCAGACAGGATCAACAGCAATAAGCTGGCTTGGGGAGAAGAGAGACCCTAAGCCCCAGAGCAGCCTCTTCAACAGGAACTGCTGGATGGTGTATGCCACACCATCATGAGTTTCCTTCTGTGCTAGTCGGGCTGTCTAGAGCTGACCTCCAGGTCTTTAGGCAAAACAAGAGACTGTGAGTTCAAAGCCAGCCTGGTCTACAGAGTGAGTTCCAGGACAGCCTCCAAAACAGAAACCCTGTCTCAAAAAGACAAAAAAAAGAAAGAAAGAAAGAAACTGAAAGATACGTATACATCATCAGTCAAGCACATTCAGTCCACCCCACAGCTCTTACGACAGGAGGAGACAGCCAGATGTAATGGCACAGACCTTTAATCTCAGCACCCAAGAGGCAGAGGCCATCCTGAGTTCCAGAGCAGCCAGAACTACACAGAGAAACCCTGTATGCTTTAAAAAAGAAAAAAGAAGAAGACAGGAGAAGTCACTAATAAGAATAGTTGCTAGTTTGTCAGTTACTCTCCACGGACCACTGAAGTCCAAAGGGTAAATTTAGAACCGTAAATTCTCAGGTGGGGGTCCAGGATGAACACTGGGGAGGCTGGGGAGACAATTCGGTGGTTAAGAGCACTTGTGGCTCTTGACATACCCACAGAGTGGCGTGCAAATATCTGTAATTCCAGTTGCAATGGATCTGGTGCCCTCTTCTGGCCTTCAGAGGCACTGCATGCAAAATGTGGTACAAACATACTCATACAGAAAAAATAGGGACCCTGAGACAGACTATTGGAGAATTTATTATGTGAGTCATTAGTGTCATGAAGAGACAAACAGACACATAATGGCATGCCAGGGTCTCTGAAGAGAGGCAGAAGTGAGAGTTACTTCTTACACGTTTCTGAAGGTGGAAGTGGTTTCTCAACCCCAGCCTGATCCAGGAGCAGGGAGCAGTATCTGTAGCCACCAATACGCACAGTGATGTAGATTTATTTCCCAAGATGAGAGATACTGGCACATGAGACTGTCCTAGCTAGAGAGTCAGGATGGTTTTTATCTGAGGCACAGTGCCTGGACCTGACCCTATCACTGCCTCAGCCGAGGACTCTGTCTCTGCAGCCACCACTGCCTCCAGCCGATGCCACAACCCGGAGGAGCTTTTGCATCCCCGCTGCCCCATCAGCCGCCTCCATGTAGGAAGGCAAATATTTTAACTACGTTTCTGTCTTTGTATTTTACCAATAAAGACTCAGGAGCCAGATGCTGGGGTGAAAACCTACTAGCTCAGAGAGACAGAGAAAACAGCCAACCGGCCTTCCTTCTCTGCTGTCATCCCAGAATGAGTTTTCACCTATCCCATCTGAAAAGAAAGAAACACCCCTCCAACCAGATGCCCCTCCCACTTCCTGTGCCTCTCTCTCCCCAAACTCCCAACTTGCCCTCACTCTCTATGGTTACTTCCAGTCAACTGGTTGTTTGCTCTGCCTCTTGTCCTTATGGTTAATTTTATTTAAGTAACACAACCTTGGGGTACACGGTGTGATCCAGTAGCCCTCAACAGACTCAGACAATGTCTCACTATAGGGTGTCTGTAGGTATCTATAAAAGGGGAATGACTGCTGCTTGTACTGTGGATTCTTACATCACATTCTTGCACACCCTAAAGCAAGACAGACCAAGGTCACTCCAGTAACCTATGTAGCAGAATCACCACAAAACACAGACCTCAAAGCAAACAAGGCGAAATCCCCAGCAAGCATCCTCAGAGAAGTTCTTGGGAGAGTGAGAAGCCTCGATCACCAGGACAACGAAATAGTGATGTCTATTCCTTAAGACAACATTCAGGCAGTGCAGACTCAAAACAAGCATGGTAACGAAACAAGAACCTCTGGAAAGTTCCAGAAGCTTTCTGAGGCCTGGTAACCTGCCGCTGTTTTAGGACTTTCCTATGGGGCCAGGACTGTGGGTAACAGTTCCAAGAGGTTTGCTCCTGGAAGTAAGAGGTGAAGCAACTCCAGGTGTGCTCAAGAGGGCTCCACTGCATGTACAAGACACACACTGTGAGGAAAGGAACTGGTTAGATAAGAACTACCTCCTTGTCTCTGTCAACTGTCTAATGTTTTCTTATTAGTCCATTTCCTCCAAATAAGATACAAAGAAGAAGCACTTTGATGGCCATATATAATATTTTTCTGTCCTACCCTGAACCATTCAGGATCAAGTGCTGTGTGTAGATAATATGTACTTACAGTGTATAATAGTATATATTTGTTGCCAATATCGAGGCAAATTTATAGCTGAGTGTGGTGATGAATTCCTGTAACCCAAAGCAGTCAAGGGGCAAAGGCAGGAGGATCACCACAAGTTCAGAGACAGATGGTTTACATACCCAGCTTTAGTCCCCCTGAGGCTACAACAGTGAGACCCTCTCTCAAAAAATAAAATGATAAAAGCAGTCACATGGAAGAAAGTATGCCACCTTTTTGCATCTCAGTTGTTGGTATGTAAAATACAGAGTTTTAGGCCAAATTGGGGATATTCACAAGCAGTTCTTCTGGCTTCGCCGAGAAGTACTCACCACGAACAGTGGAATGGACAGAGAAGTGTCTTTTACATAATGAAGACCATCCCTGCTTTTGTTGTTTACAGGTTCATCTGGGCAGTGGTGGTGCACACCCTTAATCACAGCACTCAGGAGTCAGAGACAGGCAGATCTTTGTGAGTTCGAGACCAGCCTGGTCTACAGAGCGAGTTCCAGAACAGGCTCCAAAGCTAAAGGGAAACCCTGCCTCAAAAAACAAAAACAAAAAACTGTTGTTTGCATGTTCATAGTAGAATCTAATTCTGTAAGTGTTCTGTAGGTAAACTCATTTTTAAAAGTGACCTGACTCAGTTGCTAAGTACCACAAGTGTTTCATAGGCGTCAGAGATGGTGTCTTAATTACTGTTGCTGTGAAGAAACACTGTGACCAAAACAACTTGAGGAGGAGAAGGTTCATTTGGTTTACACTTTCATATCACTGTTAACCTTTGAAGTTAAGTCAGGGCAGGAACCTGGAGGCGTGAGCTGATGCAGATGCCATGAGGGGTGCTGCTCACTGGCTTGCTCAGTGCTGGGTAGTTTTGTGTGTCAACATAACACAAGCTAGAGTCATCAAAGGAAGGAGCCTCAGCTGAGGAAATGCCTCCTTGAGATGCAGCGGTCAGGCATTTTCTCATTTAGTGCCATCTCTGGGCTGCTAGTCCTGGGTTCTACAAGAAGGCAGGCTGAGCAAGGCTGGGAAAGCCAGTAAGCAGGTCCCTCTGTGGCCTCTGCATCAGCTCCTGCCCCCAGGATCCTGTCCTGACGTCCTACAGTGATGAACAACAATGCCTAAGTGCAAGCCAAATTAACCCTTTCCTCTCCAACTTGCATTGTGGTCATGGTGTTCCATCACAGTAACTGAAATTAATTAATTAATTAAGACACTGGACCTGCTTTCTTATAGAGCCAAGGACCACCAGCCCAGTGTTGAGCCCACCCACAGTGTGCTGGACCCTCTCACATCAGTCATTAATTATGAAAATCCCCTACGGGCTGCCTGCAGCCCCACCATGGGGGGGGCATTTTCTCAGTTGGGATCCTCTCTTCTCTAGTGGCTCTAGCTTGTGACGAGTTGACATAGAACTGTCCAGAAGTGCTGGGTAGGATTATTGGTTCCTTTATTCCTTTGTAGGATTCTACGGTGCCTTCTGGTGCAGTGAAAGCTAGTACTTGGGAGGGAGCATTCAGGCTATACCGGGCTTGTGTTGTCTAGGACCCATGTTCAGAGCGCAACAGGGACTTACCTTCTACCTCTGAGTAACAATCAAGAGCAACAGCAATAGCCTATAATGTTTTGGGAGTCTATTGGACAGCCCTGACCCACAACTCAAAAGACAGCTTTTCATGCCTGCTATTAGGTTTTGTTGTTGTTAGTCTATAGCTCTTAGAGAGAACATTGTCAACTTAAATGGGAAATTTTCATTTAAACTAAAAATATATAGTTTATAATACACAGACTTACATGCATTATGGGTATTTTCAGGTAGATAACTAATAGTACGATTTCTTAAGACTTTTTCAGGCATCCTTACTGTTATTTTACTGATACCTGTATTTTTCTCACTCCCCACTAATTAAAGTTGGCACATTTGCCCCTTCAGATCGCTTATACCCTGCTGCTCCCCTATCCATCGTGTCTCTCCCTCATAGTGGCCTCTTTCTACTTTCCTGGTTTCTGTAGCTATTCCAGGTCATATACTCATATGTGGCTTTAGAGCTAGGAGCTTTCGGTGAGGGAGAACATATGACATTTTTTTCTGAGTCTGGATTATCACATTCAGTATGATCTCTTCTAGTTCTATCCATTACCTGAGAATTTCACTTTTCTTTATAGTCAAATAATATCCCATAGTGTATATGTGTAACACTTCAATTTGTCAGTTGAAGGACATCTAGACTGTTTCCATTTCCCAGCTATTGTGAACAGAATGGCAATGAAGGTGGCTGAGAAAATATCTGTGGTGTTAGATATTGGTTGCATTCTCTCTCAGCATAAGAAAGGAATGTAACATCTGGATCATATAGTAGGTTTGTTTTGTGGATTCTTTGGTTCTCCACATTGATTTCCAGAGATTAGACCAATCTCATCACCAGTGAATGAAGGTTCTCTGTACCCATAGCCTCACCAGCATTTGTGGAATATTCCTTTACACTGTATGAATATCACTGTGATTGGTTTACTAAAGAAGCTGACTGGCCAATAACTGCACAGGATAAAGTTGGGCAGGAGAGCCAAACTGAAAACGATGGGAAGAAGAAAGGCAGAGTCAGGAGTTGCAAGCAGACACAAGGAGAAGCAAGATGGGCATGCTGTACTGAGAAAAGGAACCAAGCCATGTGGAAAAGCTTACACAGAGGTAGAGACAGAGACAGAGACAGAGACAGAGGCAGAGACAGAGGCAGAGACAGAGACAGAGACAGATAGAGATAATGTTGTGCACAAATTCTGAACCCCAAAATCACCAAGAGGCCCATTTCCATGCAAAAGCAAAGAGTCTTTTATTGAAGTTATTTAACAAGCTAAACCCATTAACTCGGGGCCCTTCATCCAGCCACCATGGTGGATGGCTGGAGAAAAGACCCCAAGCAACCTCAAGGCAGGCATCTTAAAGGGCAGCATAAGCGGAGTGTCTAGGGGTGTGAAACAGTCTCAGGATTGGTGCGCTTTCAGGTTTGGCCAACCTGCCATGTGTTGATTGGTCAACTGGTTGTTATGGCCCATAGGCCCTCCCAAGGCGGTTGCTATGCTCTGCACAAGTGCACTTGTCCGTTAAGCACACCCAGAGCCATAAAGCACAGCCCTGCCAGCTAACTTCTGATTGGTTCCTTGCCACGAGGAGGGCATCTGACCTCCTAGTGACCAGGACAGGAGCAGCAAGGTCATGCAAGCACATGGTAGCTTGTCATGGCTGCTAAAACAAGGAGGTTGGTCACTACATTCCTCCCTTCTCCATGTACCCACGACAGGACTCAATCCTGAGTCCTGCCTGTTGGGGGCTCAAAGGGGTGTTAACGGGCCCTGTCATTAGCCGACAAATTTTTTTTCTGAGGGAGTGACATTTGTATCTATTATCTTTGTAGACCAGGCTGGCCTCAAACTCACAGAGATCTGCTGCCTCTGCCTCCTGAGTACTGGGATTACAGACATGCTCCACCACCAACACCCTGCTGAAAATACATTATTTTTATCCCGATTATGTTTTCCCTGCCTCTACTCCTCCCATTTCCTCCCTACCTCCTCTCCCATCTGGATCCACTCCCTTTCTGTCTATTAGAAAATAAACAGGCTCCTAAGAAACAATAATAAAATAAGATAAAACAAAAACAAGCACACTGGAATAGGACAATATAAATATACAGAAGGAAAAGAGCCCAAGAAAAGGCACAAGAAACAGAAAGAGACAGAGACCCACTAGAAATTTCATAAAAACAAAAAGCAAAAGCCATAATCTATATGCAAAGGACCTGTATAGTAAAAGAGAGAGAGAGAGAGAGAGAGAGAGAGAGAAGGAAGGAGAGAGAAAGAGAGATGTAATTTAAATATTAAAATTAAATTAAAAATAAGATAATTAAAAAGAAGGAAAAACAGAAAGAAAGAAAAGCCCAGACTCAGCATGAGGCCTACACATAAGAATCGTTTGTTTCCCAGTAAGACTCAGTTGGAGAAAATTAAATTTTCATTTGCAAGTGGTTATCAGTTGGCAATAGCTTCTGGGTTAGAGGTCGGGTGTGTGTCCACTTCTCCAAGTAGCCAAAGCTTAGCAAAAACAGAGACTAGACACGCATCTTCAAGTCAGTTATTATTAGCAAAAACAGAGACTAGACAGACACACATCTTCAAGTCAGTTATTAGCCTGAGCAGACCTTAAGGATTTGTAAACCTTATTTATTAAACATACCTTTTTCATCAAACATATATTGTTCCTTACTTAAAATTTTCAGAAGACTGGTATTGAGCAGTTGGTAAAGACCTAAGTGGTTACACATGCATCTCTCTTTTAACCTTAGTAAAGATGTCTGCCATTTTCATGGTGGCTTCCATCCTGATGAGGCCACCAGCCAAGATGGAGGCAAGCTACATGGTTGCTATTTAAATATATATACTTTACTAAACAAGAGTTAAATCACATATATAATATATTGTATCACACTAATATTATCTATGTATAGATTTTTTTCAATTACCAACCTTTTGCAACAAGTTTTTAAGATTACTTTTTGTTACAGATTTTACAGGTTTTTTTTTAATCATACCCAATGAATTTACAAATCCTGGAATAGTTCATAGCATTGTCTTGAGAGATTTTTTTTATTAGAGTAGAGAGCAAAAAAATTGTACCGATAAAAGATTCTTAAGAGTGGAAAGTAGAAAAACCTTAGAGATAACAGACTTTGGAAGTGTAGAGCAGAGAACGTTTAGATGAGAGAGACTCTGGGATCATTTGTTTGCGCAGCAGCAGAAGTTGTCGCCATATGAAAGCATAACCCAAGATCTAACAGGTCTTAATAATAAAAACTCAGGAGCCAGCTGCCAAGGGATGAGTGGGGATTCTGGTATTGTAGAGGCCCAAGAGGGCTTGAAGAAGCTGCAGACCTTAGCAGGCAGCTTCTATGGGGAGGCAAGGAGCCTCCAGGAGAGAGCTAAGAGAGGGAGTAAGTGTCATGTGGCAAGACTCTCGATCCCAGGCCGACTGAGAGACCTGTCACAGAGAAATATCGCAAACCACAGAGGCGAGGCACCCCTTTCCATGGGACAGGGGCCCAGTCGGGTGAGGTGTGGCTTAGGGAAAGGGAAGGCTCCAACAGAGGGGCAGGGGAAATGTCTTAGTGGAGCACAGCAGGCAGCTGTGCTCTGAGCCAGAGAGACACCTACCGAGTAGACAGGGTAGAGCAGTGGTTGGAGCAGGGAGAGGGAAGAAGTGGCCGAAGAGGGGGGGCTCTAGAGTTCGGAGTCAAATGTGATAGATGGAAGAAGCCAGCAGGAACAAATGGTCTGTGCACACCTTAGAGTCAAACTGACACCTTGGCTCAGAGAGACTGAGCCCCTTGGGGGACCCACAGATTGCCATGCCAGGTTTTCAGCACCAGATGAACAACAACCAAAAATAAATAAATAAATAAGGAGCGGGGGAGAAGGTTTTATTGTAGATATGAGGAACAGAGCTTCAGGGGCATCTAGTAGAGTCCAGGCTGAACGTGACCAGTCGAATAGACTGGCCCATGCTGGGGTGGGGGGAGAGGAGAGAGGGGGCCAAAAGGGCGAAGAGAAGACGAAGAGGCCAATAGCAGAGCCAAGAGGGTTCTCTGCCAAAATGATGGCTGAAATGCAAAGGAAGGAAAGCTCTGGGCTGGAGAGTTGGGGGGGGGGGGGAGGAAGTGCTGCGAGGAGCCGGGACTGTGAAAACAGGTGCTTGTGTGCTGGGAAAACCTAGGGGCCAGTGACTGCTTTGTACGTTAAATGTTAAATAGGCACCTCAGTTAGCCACCCGGGGGGGCTTTGAGACCTACAGCCTCCACCCCCACCACAGCAGAGAGCCTGGGGCCTCAGGTGGCCGGGCATTCTTGCAGCCCCCGCCCAGGTTGACTTTCCAAACCTTCTCATCGGTCCTTTGATTGAGAAACAGAGGTTCGGGAACAGTAGCAGTGCGCAGCCACCTAGAGCCAATGCGGGTCGGATGTGGGCCCCGGTGGGATCGCTGCCCACCTGCAGTCTCAGCAGCAGCGCTGGACTAAGCATTGTACAAGTATTCATTCTTTCAACGGGCATAGCCATCCAGAGGCACTGCCTTCCCCACCAGGGGCTTGCAGTGATGCTTGAGTTCATACATTATACGCAGGCAGGTGACTCCTGTGTTCTCCCTGGTGCTGCAGTGGAACCGGGATGTTGCTTCTGCCTCACAATGGTGGGTGGCAAGGTCTTGCACATGGAGGAGGCTAGAAATGGAAGACCCCTGGGCACTGCTTGGCCAGGAGGATCACCTCTCTGCTGCCCCCCTGCCAACCCTTCTCCAGAGAGCAGACTCTCAGTCACCCCCGCTACAAAAGTCCTGAAGAACAAAATGCTTTGAAATCAGAATTCATGAACCCAGTTTTCCCGGTTATTTGCTGTGTAACATCAAGCAAGCACCCCACCTCCTCTCTTCGTCTGTTCAGCTGGGATGATCCGACGAGGACACAGGTCAGAGAGAGGCCGGGGCGTGCTCAGTGAATAGAAGGTCTTCAGTGAAGGTCAGGTCCCTTCCCCTCCCGAATCCCAGCAGCCTTTGCTGCTGAGCTGCTGGCAGGCTCCCTTCAGCCCCCAGCAGCCCATGGTGCAGGCTGAAGATTTTCTCCTGAGTGACAGGTTCAAGGAGGCGGAACAGACAAGTACTGGATGTTCAGAGTGCAGGCTTCTCTGGAACCTGATTCTTGGGGCTCACTTTAGGGGCCAGGAGACTTAATTGGCATGAGGTTCTCAGGCCAGTCTCGGTCCCTCCAGGAGGGGCAGCCTCCTAACAGCCCATTCTACCCTTTCCGGGGTTGAAAATGTCTTCCTCGCTGTTAACCTCATCCTAGTGCCAGAACTGTGGGAGCAGGAAGGAGCAGAGAGGGGAGGGAGGAGGGAGCATGGATGGGGGGAGGGGAGGAGCCAGCAGTTCTGGGTTACGCAATGGGAATACTAGCAGAATCAGGGCTGGGACGGCGGTTCTGTGCACATCTGGCCCAGCTGGTCCCTGCCCACCAGCCGTCTGTAGATGGTGTTTGTTGAGACGACGGGATTAACCCAAAGTCCGATGTGGAGGCTATGCAACGGGGCTATGCGCTAGGCTCTGACACACACACCGGGCAGGACACTCGAGGTGTTGCACCTCTTATCTAGCTCTCCATATTGGATAGCAAGACAGGACTACAGCACCAGAGAGTGGTCACTTCCGTGTCTCATTCTACAAAAGACGTGATGAAGAAAGCGCCCAAGGGGCTTGTACCACACTCAGACCCATGTAAAACGGGGCCGAGGGCTAGAGGAGCTGGGTGAATGGGTAGGCAAGGCGCTCTCCCCATGCCCAACGCAGCCTAGCCTACTTTGCTTGCAAGTGTCCCTACAGGGACTGGGGCTCCTCACTGGCTTCCAGGCCCTGTGGGCAGGGTCCTTGTCCTGTTCTCTGGTCTCCATCTGCTCTGCTCACAGCCACATGCCCGGCTGAAAGTCCTGTCCTCACCATGAAGGGGTCAGGCACCCATGGTCCAGAACCATGATTCACATGGCTATTGGGCAGGCACCTGAGTTCTATGTTCAACTCAACTCATTACAGGGCGTATGGGCCACAGGTGTCCCATGGAAATGGCCACGAATGTGCTTGAGGTGGGTTAACAGCAGCCACCTCCCTGCCCTTCACTCTGCCCAGAGAGAAGAACTCAGCCACATGAAACATCACTCATGGGGCCATTCAGGGCCAGGCATCTGTGCCTCCAGGGGCTGTCCCCAAACACAGCCCATCCCTTCTTGCTTCACAAGGACACTGTTTTTGCCATTCAGAAAGTGACATACCTAACCAATTCTGTTCTGCAGTAAACACCTGCCCGCTGCCAGCCCACCCCTGAGAGTATCCTCCTGTGAGCTGGCCTTCTGCGTGACACTGCCCACCATCCCTATGGAGTGTGTCCTGTGTTCTGGAAAGTGTTGAACAGCATCTGTGGCCCTCCCTGCAGAGACCTGGAGCAATCCTATCGTTTTCACTAGAGACAGCAGATTCACATTCCCAGGCAGGTTGCTCTGGCAATCCTACTGCCACGGTCCCCCAAGTACCCAGGACAACAGGCATGTGCCACCACGCCTGGTCCCCCATCCAGTCTTGATGATCAACAATCTTCCAGACACTAGTCACTTACCCCTGGAGACACCACTGCTATTGACCGCATCGGACCAAGCCCAATCTCTTTAGTTGGGTTTCATCCTCCCAATTTGAACTTGAAGACTGTGTGATACGCAGGGGGACCTTGGCCCAGGGGGAAGCCCCCCCCCGTGGAAACACAGCAAACTAACACCAAGGGCACAGCTGCTAACAAACCAACTTTAATTGATAGTGTACACAGAGGTCCGGGCAGTGGAGCTTGACCGGATGGGACCAGGCCTGGACAAGAACCTGGCACACTCTCAGGGTTGGGCTGGCAGGGGGCAGGTGCTTACTGCAGGACAGAAGCGGGTGCTGAGGCAGTTGTCCGAGCAGCAGGTGTGGAGGTGAGGACACAGTTAGGGCCAGGCCTGGCTGTGCAGAGCTGGGACTGGGGCGTGGTTACAGGTGACAACGTATACAGCATCCATGGGTAACCTGTGATCACTGGCGGAGGGGTGTGGTGTGTGACGTGGTCCAAATCCCTGCCACTGGGAGCCCCGGAAGAGAGGGAACAACACAGTGTGTGTGGCTGGTCCAGCTGGCAGCATGAGACCCGGGGTCAGTCACTCACTTTCTGGGTCCTGAGGGAATGAACTAGCAGATTCCTATGGTTTTCGGTAACCGTTGGCTTCAGGACTTTGTGTGTACGCAGGGACCATGGTGCATCCGTGGTAGTCAAAGGGTGACTTTGTTCTCCCCCTGCACCGTGTGGATCCCAGGAATCAAACTGAGGTTGGACAGCTTGGCAGCAGGTGCCCTTACCCACTGAGCCATCTCAACGGGCCAGCTCCGGTACCGTTGGGGGAAGAGACACACGTGCACTGAGCGTTGAACAGGGCCCTTGGTTCTCAGGGTCACAATCATCCCTCGTCCCACTCCTGCGCCGGGGAGAGAAGCACCCAGCAGAGACAGCACTAGAAGATCCACCACGACCCACCCTCCAACCTATCCGGGGCTCAGCTCAGGCTCTCAGATGCTCCCATGCCTCTGGCAGCTGTGTGTGCAGAAGGGCTCATGGGTGGGCAGAGGCCAGAGTGGGGGACATACAGGACCCCTCACTCCCTGCTGCCTAACGCACAGAACCCAGTATCTGGCAGTTGCTCAGCATGAGCTTGAGGAACTACAGCAGAAGAAAGCCGCATCCAGACAGAGCTGTCTTCATCTCGCTAGGAGTGTGGAGGGGATTAGAGTCACCCCAATGGCAGGAGGGGCACCCTGGCCTTCTGTGACCATGGTGCTGCGGGCTCATTTGTGAGCTGGTGAACACAGGGCGGGATCCAGCTGCACAGCCGCCTGGGAGCAGGGAGGAAGGGACCCAGTGAAAGCAACAATCTGAACTGGGGAGCCTGGCCAAAGGCAGCTCACTGGGCTCTTACCATACAGGGACTTCGTGTCCACTGCAGACAGAATGGGAAACAACTTCAAAACAAGAAGCAATGTCCTATGGAGGGGCCTGGGAGAGGAGCCAGGAGACATGAAGATGTCATCACATACAGACACACACAGCGCTCTCTCTCTCTCTCTCTCTGTCTCTCTCTCTCTCTCTGTCTCTCTCTCTCTCAGCTCAATGTCAGGGTGGCCACTGGCTAAGTTGGAGGGGTGGGTACACACTGCTGGGCCAGAAGGCAGGAGCTAAGACCCTGAGGGGGGGGGGGTTCTCCAGAAGCATAGAGGAAGCCAAGGCCACCAGGGAATCTGGCTGGGACGTTCTCATCCTGTGACTTGTACTGAGCATCTTGTTTTGACGTAGGACTCCTGGTCTTTCTGCATTCCTCCCACTCTAAGGACACTGAAAGCTGTCTCAGCTTGAGTGCAGACATGTCCCCAAACATGTATCTGTCCTACCACAAAGGAGCCAGACGTAAGAACTCACAAGAGGTGGCTAGGAGTCAGGACGGACACAGCATACATGCCTAGGGCCCCGTGGGTTGTGGGCAGTGGGAATCCTTAGCCACCTCCCTTAAGGCACTGCCCAAGCCCCCTCCCCGATGTCCCTGCCTCTCACTGGATGCTACATTTGTCCCTCTCTCGCGCCTGACCCTCCCGTAGGACCTTGGCCTTGATGTACTTGAGGTCACTGTTGACACTGGGGCGGCGGGCAAAGGGTGAGACCATGCCATAGGCACCTGCGACCTTGGTGCGGCGCATGCAGAAAGGCCGGGGATGGAAGGCGTCGCCGTACTGCACGGAGATCTTATGGTGCAGTGCGGGACTCATCTCATGGGGCAGCTTGGCCATGCTGAACAGCACATAGAACATCTCGTTCACGTTCGTGTTCTTCTTAGCAGACACCTCAAAGTAGGCGCAGTTTTCATCCCCAGACACCAGCAGCTCAGCCTCCATGGCGGTGACCTGGCGGCAGAGCTCGCTATGGTCGTTCTTGTTCCCACAGATCACCATGGGCAGCTCTGCTGCCTCCTTGGTCTTATTCTTCAAGCAGGACTTGACCTCCAGGATCTGCTTCTGCAGGCGCTTGACCTCATCGAAGGACTCCCGGCTGTCCAGGCTGAACACCAGGATGAAGACGTCGCCTGTGGGAGGAATGAGGCAAGTGATCGAGTGACAGGCTGGCCTGGTGCCCCACTCAGCACGGGTCCTGTCAGCTGCCACTTAGGAACCCTGCAAACACTGACCTCCTCAGGGTATCTGCTATCACTGTCCCCACTTGCCAGAGAAAGGAGCCAAGGCTCAGAGGGGCTTGTGGGTAAAGTATGGCACGCCTAGCTGAACTCAGATGTGGTCAGCCCTCCTGTTTCCTTTCAGGACTGTGGAGCACCCAGTCACCCCTAAGGGGCTGCGCAATAACTCCTGGAGAACTCCTGTGGACACAGAAGTCTGTCTGGCCTTATTCAGCCACACCCAGAGCCAGCACCAGTACCTTGCCCACAACAGGAATCTGGCAAGCACTGGTGTTTCTGTTTGGCGGAGGATGTTGGTGAGAGGGGGCCTAGGTTTGCCTCTTACCTCAAGTTAGCGGCTGTGTGACCTTGAAGAGTCCGAGTAATCTCCGAGCTCCTCAACTTTCCCTCCCACATCATGTGAATGAAACCGCCTCGCAGGAGGGTGATTGGAGCTAATGCATGCAGGGTGGCCCGCTTTCAGCCACATCAGGCATCAATAATGCTCACAAGAGGCCCCGCCCCGGAGCTGAGCACTGTGCACACCTGCTGTTTCCTTGGCACCTCACAATACCTCCATGGGGAAGATTTTATTACTCTTCTGTTAAGGCTCGCAAAAGGCAAACAGCCTGCCCAAGGTCACACAACTCAAATGTGACTGGGCCACATCTGTGACCTGATTTGGTCCTCACCTGGCCTGTGCTCTCTGATTCTACGGTGAACCATGCAGTAAGTAAGAGACCGCGGCCCACACTAAGGGGGCCTTGAAGCTGCCCAGCGATTAGAGAACACCCTGGAAGGGTCACAGGTGTGTGGGCCAGCCGCCAGCTGCCGTGCCAAGTGAGTCACCTCCGAGTAGCAACTGCATCCTCCAAGACCCTTCCCATCTTTACCTTCCCCCTCAGCTCTTAC
Source organism: Mesocricetus auratus (assembly GCF_017639785.1). Taxonomy (NCBI): domain Eukaryota; kingdom Metazoa; phylum Chordata; class Mammalia; order Rodentia; family Cricetidae; genus Mesocricetus; species Mesocricetus auratus. The sequence goes on along the minus strand of NW_024429218.1, from coordinate 2,290,029 downwards.
AGCCCTGAGTGTGGGCCTGAGGCCTGACTTGCAGGCAGCGGGCCAGCCACTGGGCCCAGCTGAGCAGTGCAGCCTGGGACCGTTGCCTCCTCTCTGGTCCCCTACAGTGACACACACCCAGCATGAGCTGCGGGTAGGGCACAGAGGCACAACACCCCACTAGAGCCCACCCACCTGCCCCTGGGCCTGCGCACTGGTCTCCTGAGAGGAAAGGCTGGGATGATAAACGGGGCCTCAACTGCCAACCGCTCTGGCCCTGCCGCCGAGCCTCATTCTGTCCCGTTCGACTAAGCCCTACCCCTGCGGACTCATAGCCCCAAAGTACTCAAATCTGAGACGGCAAATGTCAGGCATCAGAGCCCAGCCCAGCTGGCCAGCAGCTGCAGGAAAAGCTCGTGGGAGTGAGCAACCCTGAGCATCTCCTGTACCCAGAAGCAGGCTGGAAAAGGAGGCCTGGGCTGGGCTGGTGAGCAAAGCAACGACAGATAGATGTACTTGGAATGCAATACACAGGAACCAGACCAGAGTGTGTGCTTTCAGAGGGTACAGGATGAAAGTCAGGGCACTGGCACCTGTGAGTCAGAGGCCTGGGATGGGGCAGCGGGTGCCTAATAAGCACAGTCTGGTGGAAAGTTGTCTTTGCATCCCTTGTACAGTTGAAAATTAGCATTGAAGTATGCACATTTCCACCAGTGGGCATCCAGTCCCCTCCGGAACAGGAAGAGCTCTCCCACAGACTCACCTTTTACAGGCAGCTGTCCTACATGTGGAGCAAGGTCACAAAGGCACTGTCAGTGACACCACTATGCTACATCCCAGGCTCAGGATTTGAACCCAGGTCCACCTTGGGTTCCTGAGGCAAGGCCCTCCCCTCTCGGAATCTGGGGTGGAGGGCCCCACGAGCATTCTGGGACAGAAAAGTGTCCTGGAAGGGGGAGCTCCATGGCCAGAAGGGAGCCTGCCACAGTGCTCTAAAACAGCCCGTGAAGCCCGTGAATGGGAAGAAAGGGGTAGTCTGTGTCTCTCAGCGGGAACGTCTTGTTCTATAAACTGTCATTCTGTATGTGTGTCTGTGTGACGTGTCGGCCAGCATTGCACGTTGCTCCCGTGACACCACCCACCTTCAAGGATCTAGAAGCTGCTGATCAGGGTAGGCTGGCTGGCCAGTAAGCGCTTGCCAGGCACCCGCAGTCTCTGCCTCCCCAGTGCTGAGATAGCAGGTGTTCACCACCCATCTGGATGTGGGTGCTGGGGATCAAATGCTGGTCCTTGTTCTCAAAGAGCACCTTTCCTGAGTTGTCACCCCAACCCTTGAGGGGGTTCATGATGGTCCTTCCTGCCTCCGTCCAGTAGCTGAAGGCATGGTCCTACCCCACAGTGCTCACACTAGAGACATGGGTCAACTCAACACTGGCTTCAGGGAAGGCCCCCGACAGCCAGCGCCCTATCACCAGAAGGCCTTTGGTGGCCCACAATCCTGTCCTTCTCCAGACACTGCTCCCAGAGGGGCAGACAGGCCACAGGATAGGTCCCTCAACAAGAGTCACGAGCAGTGCTTCCAAACTCTACCTCAGTTTCCCCCTTGTAAAATGACAGCAAGCATTTGTCTCACCGGCTAGCTGTGAAGCCTAGACACATGCCAGTCTCTAAGCAGGAGCCACGGCTGTTACGGAGTGTCAACCGCTGAGGGCCCTGATCTAGGTGCGTGGGACAGCCACAGGGCATTTGCCTGGCAGGAAGCGGCTTCCCTACACGGAAGTGCGGGCCGCCGTCCTGTGTCCTCAGTCGCCTCACCTGTGAGGATGGACAGCCTGCGCATGGCGGGGAACGGGTGGTTGCCAGAGGTGTCCAGGATGTCCAGCTGGTACATGTCCCCGTGGATGTTGTACACCTTCCGATGGAAGTCCTCGATGGTGGGCGTGTACTGGTCCTCAAAACGGCCGTTGAGGAAGCGGGACACGATGGAGCTCTTGCCCACGCGCGAGGCGCCCAGCACCACCATTCGGTAGGAGTTCTTGGCCGGCACGCTGAGCGTGCAATTCCCGCTGGACAAGGTCTTCATCATGGCTCGGGGCTGCGGCAGAAGTGAGGAGGCAGGGTCAGGGAGCCTCCTGGCCTCCCCTCTGTGACCCCTGTCTAGGTCTCTGCTTTCTGGTGTAAAACAGAAGCCACTGGCCATGACCTCAGGGCTGGAGCCACTGCCTCATTCGGTCATTCATCCAGGGCCTCTCAACTTCTTATTCCTCTTCTCGACTTGCTCACTGACCCATCCTCACACACTTGAGCACAGAACCAAGCAGAGCCTCCCAGCCTTGCTGCTCACCGGGCAGGGAGCGGCACCTCTGAGCCCCTCTCCCTGCACGGCTGACAGTCCCAAAGCAGCAACCACCACTAGGGGGCAGGCTTCTCTCACAGCGCCCACTCATTACTCCACACCTGCCTGGATCCAAGGTCTGGCATGGGGCTCAGCTGTCAGTCTACGTTTCTTAAACAGAGGTGTCCCGTGGCTCTGCAGCCCTAGTAGGAAGGAGAGAAGTTCGGCAGTCCAGGCCACTTCTCTGCCAACCCCCCAGTCACCTCCCTGGATTTACCCTGGATTTGCATCTCGCTGGGCTCCTTCTCACATATGGGTCACTGCTGGCTTCCGTAACCTTTGCCTCTAAGCAACCTGAGTTTGAGTGGGGGAGGGGGGGACGCAAGCCTCAGGACTCCAAGGACTGAAGCTCTGGAGGGAAACCCATAACTATCTATGGGAACTTCTTAGCCTCATGGGCGGGGTGGAGATTCAGACTCTTGATCCCAGGGGACCTATGCAGACTTCTGGGGTTACCGGGGTCTGTTCTCAGCCCCTTCCTCTGCTGTCTCCGACCCTAGGCTCCCTCAGGCCCACGTCCTCTCCTCTAGTTGCAGAGTTCACCCCAAATGCCACCTCTCTGCAGGCTGTTGACCGTCTCCTCTCAGCAAGGAGGTGTCCACACACACAGGACAGCTTGCTAACCCCAGAACGGCGAGACAGGGGCCTGCAGAAACGCTGTGCTCCGGGCTGGCCACCACGCGTTGTGGGCTGAGCACAAAGCACAGCCTGAGTGGGCGAGCGGGGCCACAGCCCCGCACACGGGCGTCTTCAGGAATGTTCTGGAGGCAGCTCTGCGGCACAGACTCAGGACCACAGCCTCTCTGAACAACCCAGCCATTTGTCATCGTCACGACCCGACGATCATGGGGCCAGGGTCTGCGATGGCCACCAGGGCTGAGTGACATCCTCCTAGGTGCCAGTCTCCAGGCATGAGCCCACTCTGATCATGCCTGCCTGCCTGAGGTCCTCCGCCTTTCCTAAAAGCCCTGATTGGAGGTGGATCTCTGTGAGTTCCAGGCCAGCCTGGTCTGGCCTACAGAGCTAGTTCCAAGGCAACTAGGGCTACATGAAGAAACCCTCTCTCCTAAAACAAAACACAACACAAAAGGCTTGCTTGGTGTCCTTTGTCAATTTCCATGGTGTAAATGCTCCCAGCTCGCAGCCTGCAGCATGCCCTCCAGGAATGAATGGCAGCTGAGCACACTGTGGGCCCAGGCCTAGCACCAGAACCATCACTCCTGTGCCAAGCCCAGGCACATGCCAAGCATAGGCTAAGTATAGAATAATAACACTGCTGACATTTGTTTTGCAGTTAATATATGTCACAGTGCTGTGGGTGCCAGGCATACACCTGCTCCACCCCTCAGTGACCCAGAAGGCAGATGATGAGGACACTGAGGCACAGAGAGGACAAAGTCCTGGGAAGGAGGGCCCGCCCCGTGCGTCTGTCCTGCACTTTAGGGGGCACCTCCCACCATACGGTGCTCGTCTGCCCAGTGGCAGCTGCCCACTGGCGAAGCTCTCATCCTAAGGCCCTCACGTTCCCCGCTGAAGGCATACCTAAAGCAGGCTGTGAGTCCACGCTGTGCAGTTGCAGCTCTGTGTACACAGAAGGTGCTCAGTAAGTGACCCCTGGATGGGAGAAACTGCAGATTACTCTACAACCCTCTCGCTCCCGTTCCCCAGCCCCACTCTGGGGTTTGAGATCTGCCCATTATTTCCCACTGTAGGGTCAAGCAGGCTAGAAACAGCGAGGCCGGCGGGCAGCAGGGGAGCCTCTGCCCACAGGGCCCTAGGGCTCCCCTGGGCGCCTCCTGTGGGGTGGAGTCAGAAGCCCTGTCACCTGTCATCCAGGTATCTGGGCGCCTCACGCAGCCCCACGTGGCTGAGGCCATGTGAAAAGCCTAGGTCTGTCACAGATAGCCTCGGGTCCTCCTCTGTCTCCACCCCTCTCTGATCCTGTCTCCAATTTCTAACTCCCTGCCCGCCCGCCCTCGCCCTGATGCTTCCTCTTTCAGACTCCCTCCCGGCTGTCCCTTCCTTCATGCCTCCTCTCTCTCTGTCTCTGTCTCTGTCTCTCTCTCCCTCTCTCCTTTCTGATTGCCTCTGTCTCTCTCTCTCTCTCTCTGTCTCTCTCCTTTCTGATTGCCTCTGTCTCTCTCTCTGTCTATCTCTCTCTCCCTCTCTCCTTTCTGATTGCCTCTCTCTCTGTCTATCTCTCTCCCTCTCTGTCTCTGTCTCTCCTCCTTCTCCTCCTCCTTTCTGATCGCCTCTGTCTCTCTCTCTTTCTGATTGCCTCTCTCTCTCTCCTTTCTGATTGCCTCTGTCTCTCTCTGTCTATCTCTCTCTTTCTGATTGCCTCTGTCTCTCTCTGCCTCTCTCTCTCCTTTCTGATTGCCTCTGTCTCTCTCTCTGTCTCTCTATCTCTCTCTTTCTGATTGCCTCTCTCTCTCTCCTTTCTGATTGCCTCTGTCTCTCTGTCTCTCTATCTCTCTTTCTGATTGCCTCTCTCTCTCTCCTCCTCCTCCTCCTCCTCCTCTCTTTCTGATTGCCTCTCTCTCTCTCTCTCTCCTCCTCCTCCTCCTCTCTTTCTGATTGCCTGCCGCCCCCTCTGACTCCCTCCTTTCAGTCCCTGTGTATTTGGAGCTCTGGACTAGACGATGGGACCAGGAGGCGATGCCCTCCATCTGGAGGAGGGGCCCCGTCAGCAGCCCTCCTCCCTGCACAAGGACTGGGTGGGTGGCTCTGGGAGAACAAAGCCACACTCGGGGACCCGGGGCAGCATAGCCAGGGCCAGGCAGGTAGACTGGGTGAAGGGAGGTGGTCTCATAGCCAGAGTATGGCTGGGGAGCGGGAGCGAGAGGGTTGTAGAGTAATCTGCAGTTTCTCCCATCCAGGGGTCACTTACTGAGCACCTTATGTGTACACAGAGCTGCAACTGCACAGCGTGGACTCACAGCCTGCTTTAGGTATGCCTTCAGCGGGGAACGTGAGGGCCTTAGGATGAGAGCTTCGCCAGTGGGCAGCTGCCACTGGGCAGACGAGCACCGTATGGTGGGAGGTGCCCCCTAAAGTGCAGGACAGACGCACGGGGCGGGCCCTCCTTCCCAGCATCCAACCCTGGTGGCCTAGAGAAGCGGGAAACTGAATGTAAGAATAGGAACCCGAGTCAGGTGGCGGTGGCGCAAGCCTTTAATCCCAGCACTCGGGGGGCAGAGGCAGGCAGACCTCTGAGAGTTCGAGGCCAGCCTGGCCTGCAGAGTGAGTTCCAGAATAGGCTCCGAAGCTACAGAGAAACCCTGTCTCAAAAACAAAATAAAGATTAGAGAGCCCGAATGTAAACAGGGTGCTGGGAGTGGGACTGTCCCCAAGGAAAGAACCCACCACCAGCAGGCACCTGCCACGCAGGGGCTCTTTATTCCTACGAGGAACTTTCCAGGGGACAGGTAGGGACTCTGGCTCTCAGAAAAGTTGAGTCCACACAGCAGATGCCTGTCTGGGATTATAGGCAGGCTCCTTGGCGGTAAAACCTGACCTCTCAACTCTACAAAAAGCCACCCCTACCCCTCTAGTGGCCTAAACTGCAGTCTCCTCCAAACAGCTCTGCTTGGTGAAGCCCCCAGGTGGCACTGGGCAGGGAATGGCCCTGTGACTCCTGTGACAGTCCCTTTTCCGTGCTCCCTCCAGGCAGCTGGGATAGCACTCTGCCCAGGACTCCCTGCATACCCTGGCAGCCAGCTGACAGGCAGTGCAACTGTGGGCCACTCACTTTCTTCCCCAGTGTCTGCCCAGGGCTTGGTGGAAGCTGGGCAGGGCAGGTGGGTAAGGACAACTGGGTAAGAGTCTGAATGAGCCCCCTGGGAGCACCTCAGAGCCAGGCTCACCACACCAGTCCACTGTGCGGCCCCCAGAGCGAGGTTAGCCACACCACCCCATACTACCCGGCTGCACAACCGCCACCTCTTAGGACCCACACTCTGGGGTGTCTCAGGCCCTACACAGCGCCACCCTACCCATCCTGGGGAGCTCACCAAGGCAGAGAGAGAGCAGGGAGATCTGCTCCTGGCTCACCAGTTCCGCTGTGTGCCAGCCCAGCAACTCTGAGTGAACTAGCCTGCTCACTCAGCTCATGCCTCTGTTAGACATCAGGTAGAACAAACCCAGCGCGGTCAGGTAGCCAGCAGCCTTCCCATCAACACAGGACTCTTTCCTTTGGGGCTCTCAGAACAGCTGTGGCACCTGGCTGCTCCCAGCCCAGTGGATAACTTGTGGGGACCCCATCTTATTCCTCTGAGGCTTAGGGGAAACCTGAATTAGAGGATCCAAAGCAGGCCGGGGCTCCAGACCCTTCCAGGTCCCTTCCTCATTCTCTCCAGAGTAGTGGGCAGGAGACTGAGGCCTGTCAGCGATCCCACACACTGGCCAGCTGAGTACAGGAGGCCCTTATGGCAGGGAGTCTTGCTCCGAAGCTCAAGGGCCTCAAGACAGGTAAAGAATCCCTGGTCTTTCTTCCTCCGAGGAGGTCCTGCGGAAGAGGTTAAGTCTAGCAAAGGCAACTGCCTCAGTTGCCTCCTTTTAAAAACGGACTGGTTCTTGATCTAAACGGAAGCCCCCGAGACAAACGGAGCATACAAGAGCTCAATAAACCATCTTCCCTGGGCTATGTAAGAGGCTAGAAACCACCTGATGTAGGCTAGGTGCCCGGTGAGCATAATTCTCTATGTGGGTAAAGCACCCGGTCACGTAGTAGGCTCCGTTTAAGTTTCCCTCGTCATGAAAAGCCAGCGTCACTCAGCTTGCGTTCCTCTGCCCAACCGGCTTCCCCACTCCACCTAGCTAGCTCCCCCGTTCCACCGGGGTGCCTCCCTTACCTGGGAACAGCGGGCCGGGCCCCGAGCACGGCTTGGAGGGCTGCCTGAAAGCTCCTGGAGGTGCGGGGAACCGCCTGCCGCTCCGGCCCTCGAGTCTCCCGGCGTCTGAGGGGGCTCCAGGGTCACCGAGTACGGATCCTCCTGCGCGCGGTGCTCCGAGCTGGGCTGAGCACAGCCGGGCGAGGAGGCGCGCGGAGCTGGAGCCCCATGGGTGGGCTCCGAGGGCTCGGCGGGGCCAGGGCGCTGGGCTGGCTCCGGCTCGCCGCCGGCGGCCCTGCCCTGCCCCGACACCGGGGACTCCGGCTGAGCCAGGTGCGCGGAGGTACGGGGACTTCCGAGGCGGGGTGTCCCCGCCTGGGGCTCAGCGCTGGGGGTGGGGAGAGAGGGGAGGACGACTCCGGGGATGAAGGACCGGACCCCGGAGCCTCAGGGGGCCTTTGGAGGTGACGATGGGTGCGTCAGCCTGCGAACGCGCCTGGACGCTTACGCTGCCTCCTTCTCCCGTCCTCCCGGGTGGCGGTGGGCAGGGCGGAGGGGCTGCGAGCCGGGCCGCGCGGCCTTGCCGGCGCCTTGCCGCCCTGCAGCTCGACCCTGTGGAAAGGAGCGCGGCTCGCTCGTCGCCGGGCGCCGCTGGCTCAGCTCGGCGCGTGTGTGGGAGGGGGGCGCCCTGAACGCCGCCCCAAGGCTCAGCGGCACCAAGTTCTCCCGAAGCCGGCGCCACTCGACACGGCGCCTCCCCTCCCCGAGGGAGGAGAAGTTTCTTGGGGCTGGCTCCTCCCTCGCCCTCTCCCGCAGGCGAACGCGGCTCTCAGCGGCCGGGCGAGGTCTCCGAGTCCTCCCCTAGTGGCCCCAGTTCAGGCTCGGGACGGCGTCTCCGGCGCCAGCCTCGAGCCCTCTTTGCGCGACGCGTCCTGAGCCCACCTGCCCAACGCGGGCGTCTGGCCTCCCGCACCCCGCCCCCGCCGCCAGCGGCCAATCAGCAGAGGGTCCCGCGGCCGGGCCCCGCCCCCGCCCCGCCCCGGTCTCTGGGCCCCGGCGATCCGGGGCTACGCGTGCCCGGGCGCGTGGGGCTGGGACCGGGGGGGGGCGCGGGATGGATGTCCCGAGGCTTCGGCTACGCGCACCGTGACCGGAAGGCCGCACGGCACGGGCCTGGGAGGCTGACACTGCGCACGCATTCGTCCGCACGCCAATCCAGGCCGTGGGAACCCGCCCCTGACCTGGGCCCCAGCCTCGCCCTCAGCGAACCAACCCCATACACCCTCAGATGCCCACCCAGGCTCGCCCCGAACCCAGGCCAGGCCTGCGCTCCCTTTGCGAGCTCTTGGCCTGCAGAGCACATGGGCGGTGCACGTGCAGCCACGAGGGGCCCTGAATCACCTTGGCCAACGGATGCAGCTCAGAGGGCACTGTCCAGGGAGACCTCCGCTGGCCTTCGGTATCATGGGACACGGGCCCTGCCTGTCCCGGACAGAGCCAGGGCATGCTATGCTAGTGAGAGCTTTGAACCAGGCTGGACACCAGGCATTCTTGTTTCCACAGGCCGCATACTTCCTAATGTTTGCTTTAATCCAAGACCCGCTACTCCCAAACACATTTTTTCAGAATCTCATTAATATCATTGCCTTACATGGGAAGCCCGTGTCCCAGGCCATAAATAGAAGGTTCATATAAAACAAGCCGAAAACAAAGCAAGGGTTCTGAACTCCAGCTGGAGCCTGCCTCGGTGCAGGGAGGTAGGTGAGGCCTGGGAGAGGTGGACGTTCATTGGGTCAAAGCAAAGACTTTCTTCTGCTGATTTCTCCGAGTGGACCAGGAAAGGGCGGGCACTATGAACCCTTCAATTCCAGGGCTTGGGTCTGGGGGTGGCCCCATTGGGGCGCAGCCTCCTCCAGAGTGAAGGACTGGGTGAGAGATCTCTCAACATCCAAATGTTTCATCCTGGACCGGGTGTGGAAGTCTATGGACCGTGTGTGTGTGTGTGTGTGTGTGTGTGTGTGTGTGTGTGTGTGTGTGTGTGTGTGTGTCGTTTTTAAAATGGGCATCAATACTGCCAGGTCTATAGAGTGATAAAGCCATTAACCTGGCCTCGGATAAAACATAGGCAATGGGCTTGTCCCATCCAACCTTAAGCCATCTTGCTCTTCCCCAAGGGTACTGTGTGAGGGAACGTGGGAAAGGTTTGGAAGGCGGAGCTGGAAGCGGTGGATGGTCAGCCCCATTTGGGCTGTATTTAAGGCCCCAGTCTAGGCTTCAGAGTGGCTAAGGGACATGCCCAAGGTCACCAGTAGCAGGCAAGTGACAAGATCCTAGCCCTGTACCCTTTCCCAAACCAGACTTGACTCCTAGGAACCGTCTTCAGCCCGGAGGGTTTGCAGTGGGCTTGCTGCACAGAGCCTATCAGCTTGGCAGCAGGAGGCAGGCAGAGTGACATGCTTCAGCAGGAAGGCTGGAGCCAGGAGGACTCAGGTCACCGGGCCAGGACCTAACACTTGGGTTTTCTGCCAAGTCCTCCAAGGGTGGGCCATACCCCATTGACGGGATCCAAATGTGCTGGCTAGCCCTGGTGGACCCGACTGGCCCAGTTTCAGCCTGGATTGAAAAAATATACATATAGTTCAGCCAACAGACAGGTGCCCAGACACTTCCTGTAGCCATGGAACCCCACCGCATATGACCAGTTTCTTAGCCTCCCCTCACACAGGTGTCTCCAGGTGGACCACTTGCTGGGACTTCCTCCCTCCCATTGCGCTCCCTGTGGCTCCCTCTCTCCCGTAAACCATAACCCTAAAACCTTTTCTCCCTTTTTCTTTTTGAACACATAACATTTCGTTAATTGATTTAGTCTTCTCTCCTTGGATACATTCTGGCCACAGCCACACACACACTCCTCCCTCCACTCCTCCATGTTCCCCACACAGACCTCCCATCTCCCCCAGATCCCCTGCTCCCCTGTTTCCCTTCAGAAAAGAGAGCAGGCCTCCCAGGGATATCATCGAAACATGCATTTAACAAGATGCAATAAGACCAGGCACGAACCCTCAGATCAAGGCTGGACAAGGCAACCCGGTAGCCGGAAAAGGGTCCCAAGCTAAACAGCCACAGCATGTGTGCAAAGGACCTAAAATAGAGCCTTGCAAGTTCCGTGATCGCCTCTGCAATCAGTCTGGGTGAGCCCCTGTGAGCCCTGCTTAGTGGATTCTGTGGGCAGTGCTAAAGCCTTTTCTTTAAATGCCAGCCTTGCTCAAGGATTTTCAAGAGTTCCCCATTACCTGGGATATAAAATCAAAGTCTCTCAGCCTGACCCACAGGGCAAATCACATCACTTCCAGGTTCTTAAGAAAGCAGGTCATCACTACTCCAAACTTTGTGTACACGGGTCCCCACCATCTCTAGCAACACTTTCTCAGGGTTGAACTCTACCCATCCTTCAAAGCAGACTCCTGAACTGTCTCCCATGCAGCTTTCTCCTAGTATTTCTGATGGTGTGAGTCTACTGGTCCTCTTAACCTCACCCCATCAATGCCCAATTCTTTTCTTCAGGGGAATGAGCCTTTGGCTTTTTGGAGACAAAGTCTCTCTATGAAGTCCTTGCTGGCCTAGAACTCACAGAGATCTCATGAGTGCTGGGACTAAAGGAGTGCACCACTTCTTTTTCTATGGAATGGGTGTTAGAATAGTAGTGACCTCATGGGATTGGGTTAAATAAACTAGAGTGGACTGCACCAAGATGACTTCCTTATAGACCTTGTCTCATCTTACTCCACATTTTGGACACATGCCCCGTCCCCTACTGACATAAACACACACACACACACACACACACACACACACACACACACACACCATGTGCATATGAGTGCCTTGGAGTGAGGATGAAGCCTAATTCAACTCTAAAGGCAGATCTTGCCATCTTGGTTGGTTGGTTGGTTGGCTGGATGGGTTGGTTATCTGTTTGTTTTTGTTTTCAAGATAGGATTCTCTGTATAGCCCTAGTTGTCCTAGAACTAGCTCTGTAGACCAGACTGGCCTCAAATTCACGGAGATCCTCCTGCCTCTGTCTCCCAAGTGCTGGAAGTAAAGGCGTGCGCCACCATGCCTGGTATCATCATGGGTTTTTTTTTAATTCTTATTGAATTGTGCTCAACTGAACACACAAGTTCTTGAAGACAAAGGGAAGAGAGCACAGAGAGCCATTTCCACTGTGTCCTCCCAACAGGAGCTGTTCTAACCTGGTAGCCAAAAGAAGGCTGAGCTGGGACTCAAGATAAATGTCCCCAAGAGAAGTAAGTCATTGACCAAATGTGCACCCACACACACCGGCCCTGGCTGTTTTTCTAGAACACTGGTTCCTATCTCTGGGAACTTAAAAATGAAGCAGAGCCGAGTGCCAGTTCCACAGCTAATTTAAATGCTCCAGTGCTGGGCATCCTCCCCAGTGATCCCAGCATACAGCCAGCACAACCAGGCTTGCTGGAGTCACCTCTCTCAAAGGACAGGCCCTGGGCCAGCTGGGCTTGCTGGAGAGAAGCATCCAGCCCCACCTCTCTGCCCAGTGAGACGTTCCTGCCCTTCTGGGATCTTGGATATGGCCCAGGCTGGCAAGCTCTGGTCAGTGCCCTGGAAGTCACCTGGCCCAGCCTTCCTGTTCTGCAAAGACCTGGTTGATCGCATGCTGATGAAAGCTAACCTCAGGAGGCAGGGCTGGCTTCCAGCACAGAGCTCCTTCCTGTTGAATGCACAGTGTTCCTTCTGGACAGCCCTGGCTAGGCAATGGGTCAGTTTTAAACTTGGGCAAACAAAGACAAACTGGTCACCAGAGCACTGGGACAGATGCTGTCAGGGCAGAAGCAGCTGGTCAGTGGCCTGACTGTAGGTCCCTCACACATTCCCAGGGTGGAGGACAAGCGTACAAGAGGGTCCTGCACCAGGGAACCTGTGAGCCTGCCTTCCCCTGCATTCCAACTGACTACGTAGGAAACTCCTCAGCCCCCACAGGTCTCGTGGTACCTCATCAGGAGCCCAGCATGACAACATTGCTGTGTACCCCTGGAGGCAGCTACTTAACCTCTCCTATCTCCATTTCCCAGAGTGTACGCTGCTTGTTGCTTGTGCGGCTGGTTTGTGGTTCCGGGATCTCTGCTCCTGGTCTTTGCATGCAGAGCTGCTGCTAAGAGCCAGTGTTTCTTCCCTGTGTGCTGAGAAGTTGTGGCTATGGCACCCCTTGCTTTGAGGCACACCTTTGCTATTTGAACTCCGGTTTACCTGTCCCTGAAACACATGGGGACAGTGCAGTATCCTCCCTAAGCTTACTGTCAGAACGCCTGGTGTCTGGCGTCACTATCCACACAGATGGTGATCTGTCACACACCTCATTTGAGGGCAGACAGTACGTGTTATTTGTAAGCGTAAGTAAGTGAACAGCTGTGAGCTTCCTCCTCCAAACAGCAGGCATGTTGGGCCACAGGCGCCGAGGCCCCATCTTGGTCTTCATGAATGAATCACGCTATACACAACATAGGTGTCTTCCAGCCCTTGTGTAACTTCTGTACGAGGCAGAGAAAGGCCCCATCTTGAACAGAGGCAGCCCTATATTGGGGCTCGAAACTTTGAGGGGCACACAAGCCAGTTTCTTCAGCTGAGTATCCTGGAGCAGTAAGCAACCTGCCCCACCGTACAGGGCAATTCTCTTCAGCATGCAACAAGACGGGGAGGTTTGATCATTATAGCAGGAAGAGCCAAGATGAGTAACTGGAGTGGCCTAGAGACCACGAGGTCTGCGCATGGAGCCTCTCCTCCCTGTAGACACTGGATTGATTCATGTAACTACATGAGTGTGTGTGTGTGTGTGTGTGTGTGTGTGTGCGTGCGCGCGCGCGCGCATGCGTGCTGTATGTGCATATGTGTACTTGAGTGTGCATGGTTACATGCATTTGTAAATGCCAGGTGTCTAAGTCAAATAATTCTACCTTCAATTTCCGCTGTAACTCTATAGGTGGAGTATAGCCTAGCCCAACAAAAGGCCTGGGTTTGGTTTCCCAGCACCTGCCAAGCCAGGGCACTGGCACACAGCCTGTCAGGTTATCCAGACCTCAACCAGCTCTTGAACTGCTTGGACTATGTGAAACCCTGTCTAAAATTCACCACCACCATGGAAAACTTAGATCTTTGGGTCTCCCATTGAACCGAAAGCTCACCAGATGCCTAGCCATGCTGGCCAGCAAGCCCCGGGATCCAACTTCTCCACCTCCCAGTGAGGGGGTTTCAGGCTCACACCACCATGCCTGGATTTCTGTGCAGACGCTGGGGATCCAAATTCAGGTCCTCCTGCTTATGAAGCAAACGCTCTAGTTGTGGAGCCATCTTTTCATCCCTAATGAACCTTTTCCAGTCAGGCCACAGCTCTCTGCGGGGAGGGTATTACTAGCTTCGCTTGTAGAGGGGGAAACTGAGGCTGAGGAAACCTGGGCAAGCGACTGACAGGCTGTGCTGAACTGTCTGCTTTCCTGGGCTCTGAAAACAGCTGCTGTAAAGTGGCCTATGCAGGACCCCTGTGGATGCTCCCTGCAGCTGGCTGGGCAGGGTTTGCTACCTCCTGTAAGTGGCAGAACTGTCGCTCAGGGATGTGCCACGATTCCTAAAGTGACCTGGCTGGTAAGAGACCAAGCCTGGACCAGAAAAAGTTCAGGTCTTTGAACAAGTTCCTGCATCTTTTTATGACACTGCTCTCAGCCAAGGTCTGTCTGGACATGCTCCAGGAGGCCACTTACTCTCCCTTCCTTTCATCCATTCACCCACAAGGTCATCCTCTATCACCATCTCCTCCATCACCTCCATTCTCTCCTCCATCCCCATCTCTGTAACCATCACTAATGTCCTCCTCCATCATCATCTTTACGGTCCCCACCTTCCCCACCTCCATCGTCTCCACCATCACCTCCATCGTCCACATCTTATTCTTTATCGTCATCTCTATCACCATTACCTTCATCAACACCTCCATCTTCACCATCATCACCACCACCATCACTTCCATCACCTCCATCACCATCATCACCCCCATCATCATCATCATCACCTCCATCACCATCACCCTCATCTCTATCATCATCCTCATCTCCATCATTGTCCCCATTGTATCCCGAGCCCTTGGCATTTCTGTTCCTCTTCTGGCATTCTCCAGGCCCCCAGACTTTGACCTGGAATAGTCCAGATGGAGACACAAAGACAACATAACTTGCTTAATCCTTGCCCTTTGAGAAGGACATTCTGTGTGTCTCCTTCCTCCCAAAAGCCCAGGGAAACCAGCAGATTGGAGCTGAGGCAAGTGTGACTTGACGGCCAGAAGGAACATGAAGCTTCTAGCCTGATATTTGCTTACTGTGTCCCTTGTGCTGAACTCAACGCTAAGACAGTGTGCGCATTAACTCACTCACTCATGAAGAGAGTCAGATACTCCCCATTTTTCACACAAGGAGACTGGAGCTCCAAGAGGTCCCTCAGCAGTATCTGGTAGAACTGAGTCTCCACTTCTCTCTGGGACTCCGAACAAGCACTCTGTCATGGGTGCTGGTGTCCATGTGGCTCTTGGGAGCCTCGTGACCTGTTTCTGTTGTGGAATCTCTGCCAGACTTCTGTAACCGGACAGTGCTTATGACCTGAAAACTAGCCGAGCCCTGCAAACTCTGCTAGCCAGCCAAGTTGTTGGCCTGCTCCCTTGTCTGCAGACCAGGCGTACATAAGCTGTCAGTCACTGGGTACCTTGGCTGCCAGCCCCAGGCTAGCCCCGCCTCTAGTGTCACTGCCTGTGAGTAATGGGACAAAAGGGAGCCTTGGGCTCCCCATCACCATCTCCAGCCTTTGCTTTTGCCCTTGAGAGTCACATATGGTAGGAAAGGTACAAACTAGACCACCAAATATGTGTGGGATCAAATCCAGTCTCTGCCTGTCGGCCTGTCTTGTCCTAGGTAAGCTAGTCCTCTGTGAGCCTCTGTGATTTCATCTGTCCAATGGGCTAGGATGGGAATCACTCATTCGTTCAGTCAGTCAGCAAAGGCTGCTGCTGGGCTAGCAACCAAACAGTAACTCAAGAGATGCATTCCAGCTCTGGGAGTCCACAATCTAGCAAAAGAGAGAGAGAGAGAGAGAGAGAGAGAGAGAGAGAGAGAGAGAGAGAGAGAGAGAGAGAGAGAGAGAGAGAGAGAGAGAGAGAGAGACTGGGATCTAAGAGAGGCCAGAGAGGCCTTGGGATCCGCAAGATGAGAGACAGAGGACAGAAAACACAAAGCCTGGGAAAGTAAGAGTGGCCTGTTTGAAAAAGAAAACTCCTCATGCTGGCTGGGAAGCAGAGACTAGAAGATAGGGCTCCAAGGAAAGCAAGGGGCAGATGTGCCCACAGCACAGTATTCAATACTCAGTAGATGCTCAAGACACATAACCCTTCCTGGACCCTGGGGCTGAACCCCAGCCCAACCTAGGCAGAGCTTTGCTGCCCTTCGGAAGGCTGTTCCCCTCTCCTTGGCACCAGGCTCCCTGTGGTGTACAGCATACAGAGATTTCTCTTCCGCAGGTGCCGGTTGCAGAGTGGGGATCGAGGCCAGCGACCTCATAACCACCAAAAATAGAACCCAATGTTCCGGGGAGCTAATGGCTGCAGCCTTGCTGTGATTTCTTCCCTTTTAGTGGTCCCCTGCTGTGGGGCTGCATGGAGAACTGGAAAGCTGTGCTCGAGAGGCCGGGTGGAGGCAGTGGGGTCCTGCAGAGCCCCCCATGGAGGAGCAGAGCCGGCCACACTGACTAAGCATGCTGCTCTGGGGCTGAGCCCACCTGGCCGTAGGGCAATTCACATCTCAGTCCCTGAATCCCATCCCTCCACCCGTGGCTCCTCTGCCTGGAGCCCTGGAGGCCGCTGGACTTACGCTGACCAGTAGACACAGGAGAAACAAAGCCAAGACTGAGAGAACCAGGGACCCTGGAATACAGTCACCACGGCGAAGGCAAGCAGAGCCTGTCCTGCTGGAAGGAAAGACCACGTCGAGAGAAACGACTCAGGGAGAAGACCTTCTGGAATGTTCCAGAACCTTCCCACCAGCAGCATGCTGAGCCATGACCGCGTGGAGCAGTAGCTCACTTTGTCCATCACGAAATGGAGGAAACCCAGAAAACGTTGATGTTTGAAGCTACCAACTCAAGAGGGGATGGCTTGTGCTATGGGTTGGACGTTGAAATCCCCAAGAGGTCTGTGTGTTGGCAGCTTGGCTCCTAGGGAAGCGCTACCAGGGCGTGGCACTGCTTCGAGAGGAGTGGCATTGCCGGTACCCTTAGATTACTGCCAGTGCGGCCCCGAGGGGACGGTATTCATGGCTGGAACTGGTTCTGTGTTTCATGGCTGGCATTGCAGGTGCCATGCTCTCACGGGCATCCTTGTCACCGTACCCTGCCTGTGCTGGAGAATCCAAGCCGCAAAGCCACCAGTCTCAGACTATACTCTCCGAAACTCTGACCTATATAAACCTTCCCCTTTCATAAGTTCGCGGCCTCGGGTATTTCATTAAAGTAAGGCTGACCAATACCCATCTGCTGGGCTAGTACTGTCTGGCGGACTTCTGCTGGGACCACAGTGTCTGTAACAGGGACAAGTCCACCCAACCACAGCCCAGTTTCAGCCGTGGGACGTGATGGAGCTGAGTGCCTCTGTGTTGGGTCCTAAAAGCTGTCACATGTTGGTTTGTAGTGCTCTCCCAGCACTACAGCTAACAGTTATGAGATGGACTGGTGACCAGACCAGTCCATTAATCTGTTGCTCACAGCATCAGAGGTGAGGGAAGAATGTGTGAGGCCTGTGCAATCTCAGAGGAGCTCAAGGCCCAGAACCCCGCTCCTAGCTCCTCCCCAGTCCCGAGCCTCCAGCTTGGTGGGTGGGCAACCCGGGGAATGAACTTGGTGAGAGGATGAGAAGACAGTTGAACAGGTAATGAAAGGCAGATGGATGAGAGGTGGATGGATCTGTGGAAATCAGTAGCTCACATGCCTCAACCTGGCCGTGGGACCAGCCTCGACTTGCCTCCTTAACAAGGAATGGGGCCACTTTGTCCTGTAGGAGATGTCTTATCTTTCCATAAAGAGTCATTGAATTAACAGCTGCAGATATCCAAACAGCACTGGAGTAGGTCAGAGAGTAACGACCGGAGGTGGAGGGCCTGCCATTCCCCAGGAGCAGAGACAAGGCTTCTGCTGGGTGTGGGGTTGTATGCCTGAGACACCAGTGCTCAGGAGACTGGGGCAGGAGAACAGGGAATTTGCAAAGTCACAAAACAGATCTTCTCATAGGTGAGAAAACTAAGGCCTGGCAAGACCCCGCTTACCTATGGTCACACTACAAACAGGGTAGAGATGAGACTAGAACTCAGTCTTTCCTTATTTCTTTTTATAGTCTCCCTAAGATTTCTGAGCCTGCCTGGTACTCCCTATGCATCACAGGCAAGCTTTAAACTCATCATCCATTATGGTCATGAGCCTAAGATCTGGTTGAGGCCTCATCCAATGCAGGTTCCAGGAACCTGGGGAAAGTTCTAGAACAACAATGTGTTGGACTCAGCAAGTCACCAAGTCCAGTAACTGCAGCTGGGAGGGAGTATTTAGACTGCTGTGTCTTTCCAGCAGCTGGCTCATCGAGGATGTTTCTAGAGCTGGGTCAGGTGCAGAGAGCCCCAGCAGGATGCACTCCAAGCCACTCCAGGCCAGGCCTATGTGTGTGAACAGTTGGAACTGGGTAAGTCTCTGAAGCTCTGTAGACTTTGGTTTCCCTGTGTATACAATAGCGCTCTAGGGGCAGAGGCTCGTGGAGCTTGAGTCTGCACGCTCATGCCAGGCCCTGTGCTCTCACAGATCTCACAGAAGGGACCTCCCTCACCCCCACTGTCATGGAACCCTGCATCAGCCCCAGGATGCCATCTGCTCCTCTTTATCTTGAAACTAGTCCAGGGCCTGATCTTCCCCTGTGAGCCCCACAGGGACCGGGGGCGCTCCTGGCTCCTCTGGCTCTTCCTCCTTTCCACTGGGAGCCTTTAATTTCCCCCTGTATCATAAACACAAAACAAGTGTTCAAACATCTGCCTTGAAGGCAAACGTGGAATGGGGGCATCTCTCACAGAAAGACCAGATGAGGCCCATGCCTCCCAGGGGTCATGTGGATGCTGGCAATGCCACCTTCCTCCTGCGTGGGAACTGCTGTTATTTCATAATTAAGAATGATAATGGACACGAGTAACACATACACTGAGAACAACAATTAATAAATGGGACCTCCTGAAACTGAGAAACTTCTGTAAAGCAAAGAACATGGTCAACAAGACAAAACGGTTCCCCACAGAATGGGAGAAGATCTTCACCAACACATCTGACAGAGGGATGATCTCTAAAATATACAAAGAACTCAAGAAACAAGAAATCGAACTACCAAATAATCCAATTAAAAAATGGGTACAGATCTAAGCAGAGAATTCTCAACAGAACAATCCCAAATGGCAGAAAGACACTTAAGGAAATGCTCAACAACCTTAGTCATTAGGGAAATGCAAATAAAAACCACTCTGTGATTCCATTTTACACCAATCAGAAAGGTTAAGATCAAAAACACCAACGACAGCTTGTGCTGGAGAGGATGCGGAGAAAGGGGAACACTCCCCCATTGCTGGTAGGAGTGCAAACTTGTACAGCCACTGTGGAAATCAGTATGGCGATTTCTCAGAAAAATAGGGATCAACCTACCTCAAAACCCTGTAATACCACTGTTGGGCATATACCCGAAGGAGACACACTCATACCACAAGGACATTTGCTCAACTATGTTCATAGCAACATTGTTTGTAATAGCCAGATCTTGGAAACAACCTAGATGCCCCTCAACTGGAGAATAGATAAAGAAAACAGTACACAATGGAGTATTACTCAGCTTTAAAAAACAATGACATCCTAAAATTTGCAGGCAAAGTAGAAAAAAAAATCCTAAATGGGATAACCCAAAACCAGGAAGACAAATATAGTATGTACTCACTCATAAATGGATACCAGACATAAAGCAAAAGATACCCAGCCTACAATCTATAACCCCAGAGAAGCTTGAACCCTCTTCCAGAAACAGATGGAAGCAGATGCAGAAATCCACAACTAACCAGTGGACCAATCTCCTGGAGTACAATCAAAGTGAGGGAGGAGCGATAATATAAACAAAGGAGTCAAGACCATGATGGGGAAACCCACAGAATCAGCTGACAAATGGGTAACGTGCATAAGAGTAAACTAGACTCCCTTAGTATAGGGAGCCACAGAGACGCGGGGCCCTGACCGAGGAACGGGAGCCACAGAGACGCGGGGCCCTGACCAACGGTGGAACGGGAGCCACAGAAAGGCCGGGCCCTGACCAACCGTGGAACGGGAACCAGAGAGACGCGGGGCTGCAGAGCTGAGGGCTGCTCTCCCAGGCACGGGGACAGAGCACCTGGCAGTGGGCCCTGGCACCATCGCTTCCTGCTGATACAACTCTAAGTATACACACACATGCCCAGAGCCTCTCTGAGCTGTTTCCTCGCCTGCTAAATGAAAATAACATTGCTCTCATTAGTTTGTTGTCACTATGTGTTGAGATCGAGCTCCACAAGTAGCTACTTCAGGACCTGCCCCGCTTCCCCCAAAAAAGGTGAAGGTATGGACGCGGCTCTATCGGTAAAGCGTTTGTCTTCCAGGCATAAGGACCTGAGTTTTGATTCATTGAAACCATGTTGAGAAACCGGGCGATGATGCACACTTTTAACCCCAGGACTGGAGAGGTAGAGACAAGCAGATCCCCGGACCTGCTAGCCAATCAGTGAGCTCCAGCTTCAAGTGAGAGACTACATCAACAAATAAGATGGAGAGCAATTTAGGAAGACACATGATGATTACCTCTGGCCTTTATACATATGTACGTGTGTGTGTGTGTGTGTGTGTGTGTCCTTGAGAGTGCACAACGGTTGTTATCATTAGGAAAACCAGAACAGTTGAGCTGGGAGGGAGTTGTCACACAAGCAAAGGAGCCAGATGTGATAAGGAAAGAGCATCAGGTTCCATTGTGACAAATGCCAAATTCCTAGCTCCCTAGTCAACTGTTAGGCAAATGCAAAAAATCTGGTAACCAGTCATCAAACTAGCATGTTCAGAGCTGCCCAGGGCAGCCCGGGTGTGCGGTCGGACCGGCAGCTCAGCCAACCAGAGAAGCCTGTGCTCTCCTACCCGGTACAGGAGTGTGGAGTGGGCTGGAAACCCTCCTCTGGGTCACCTAATAGCCACGTTCCCACATTGCAGGATCAGAGTGGCAATGCTGAAAATATGGCTGTGAGCAGTTGAAGAGTGGCACGTGTCCTCAGATGCCAGCTGTGTTTTGCAGACCTATTACTCGGTGGCTCTGATCCTCGTTTAGACTGATGGAATACAGTAGTCTCCCAACCCCAGCACATCCTGAAGGTGCAAGCGTGCAGATTCGGCGTGAATGGGTGTGTCGAGAGCCTGGTGGCATGAGTGTGTCCTGAGACCACGAGCAGGCTTGCAGAGAGGATTTCCTGGGGATGTCCAGGTGCTGGATCTGAAGCCACTGGAGTGCTACCATCCCCTCTACAGCAAGCAGTGCATACTGGGCCATGCTGGTGTGCCTGGGGCTCAAGCCAGACTCCCGCTTCCCTCCTTCACCCAAGCAGCTACAGGCAGGGTAAGGTGCTCTCTCTGGATGCCCCTTACCCCACATCCCACATCCCCAGGTCTGATACGCAGACAGGCATGTGCATCCAGAACTGAGTTCTGGCTAGCGGCCAAGGCCAGCGCCAGCCCTGGGGTACAGGTGTCTAAGGCTGTTGAATAAATCATGACTGAGTCCAGCCAAGCATCTCCCGGAGGAGCTAGCGTGTCTCCCAGATGCTTTCTCCTCCAACCCCCCCGGAAGCCAGGTGGTGTGTCTGTGACCCTTCTTCAGCAGATGGAAAGCACGGGCGAGCCTTCCAACTGGTCAGGCTTACATTTCCCAAGCTGGAGCCAGCTCCTGCAGCTTTCCATGAAGCCCAGCCCGTCGGTCCCTGACACAGTACCTCCACTCTCCACTCCATCCGCCACCCTGCCTCAGAAACACAGTACTCACTCCCACACCAGCCAATATCTGACTCAGTGGCTCTTGAATTGCCCAGACCCATAAGAATATGAACCCTGGTCCCAAATGAAAGAAAGAACAGACGACATTTAGGGGTCAGACTCAGTCCGTAGCCTGCCTGCCTAGCACACTGAATGCCACCCCCAGTACCACATAAATTGGGTGTGGTGGCACACGCCAGTGGTTCCAGAACTTGGGAGGTGGAGACAGAAAGATCAGAAGAACAAGGGTAACCACGGCTACATATCAAGTTTGAGGCTAGCCTGGGCTATATGAAACCCTACCTCAAAAAGCAAACACGAATGACATACAAACCTCTCTAACTTCCCCTTATCTCCAAGAAACCCTCAAGCCATCCTGTCTTCCTACAATGGCTCTTGCTTAGACAGACTGCCTTGAGGGCCGTCTTCACTGAATCCATAAAAGACAAGTGGCCTGTCACCTAGCAAGGGCAGATAACCACCTCCTTGGACGAGCTGTCCTGCTAGGATCTGTGTCAACTCAGCCATCAAGCTGACGTGGCAGTGCATTGATCCAGCAACTCCTTTTATGAGGTGACCTTTAGAATGAGACACACTCCCAAGTGAAGGAATCAGGCTGAGTGTAACCTAGCCTGGATGTCAGCTCCTTCAGTGTTCCTGGGCCAAAAGCAGCAAAACCTGAGAGGGCATGAAAAGGACACAGCTAGAGGATTAGTTACTCTTCACGGCTGAGCTGGGATCAGGGAAGCCAAATTTACTCTGCAGGGGCAGAGGGGTGGGGAGTTGGGTCAGGTGGCAGACATGGAAAGGAGACACGGTCAGGATGGTGTGTGTGTGTGTGTGTGTGTGTATGTGCGCGCGCGCGTGTGTGCGTGTATGCGTGTGTGCGTGCATGTGTGCGGGAGTGAGTGTGTGCGTGTATGTGTATGCGTGTGTGCGCGCGTGTGTGTGCGTGTGTGTATGTGTGTGTGCGTGTGTGCGTGCATGGGTGTGTGCGTGTGCATGTGTGCGTGTGTGTGCGTGTGTGTGCGTGTGCATGTGTGTGCGTGTGCGCGTGTGCATGTGTGTGCGTGTGCGCGTGTGCATGTGTGTGTGCATATATGTGTGTGCGCGAGTGTGCATGCATGCGTGTGTGCGTGCATGTGTGCGTGAGTGAGTGTGTGCATGTATGTGTGTGCGCGCGCGTGAGTGTGTGTGTGTCCCAGCCACTGTGAGCAGAACCCTAAGCTCCAGCCCCAGCTGTGGTTGTCAAGAGCAGTCCTTCCAGCAATCCCACACACAGATCCGTAGTTTTTACATCTCAGGGCTTGCACACATCCCAGTGTGCGGCGAGCCTTCAGGGCTGCAAACAAGGAAGGCATGCTGTCAGCCCCTCCATCCTCAGGCAGGCTCCCTGCCCTGGGGGTCAAGCATGTCAGGTTTGCACGGAGCAGTGAAAAGCGAACCTCGGCTTTGGAGTCAACCCAAATTATCTCACAGTTCTGTGCCATTGGGCCAGGCATGAGAGGTGTTGTGGGAGGGGTAACGTGAGCATCTTCCAGCGATGGCAGATGCCAGCTTGGAAGACAGCAGAACTAGATTCTGCTGTTACTGGCACTTTCAGGAGTGACTTTGGGTGGACGGCTGAACTTGGATCAGCCTCAGTTTCCAGCTTTGACGGTGAGAACGACAACAGCACCTCTCCTAGGATTAGGGCGAAGAAGAAAAGACCCCAAAGGTTTACACTCCTAACAAGTGTCCATCGTCAGGATTTACCCTTTAAATGCTTGTTGTTTGCCCAGGCTCTGAGCTAAAGCTGTCTGCAGTATGCTTGGATACAAGTGATCTAGGCCAGGGAAGTACTGTTTAATCCCAAGTTCATGGAAGAACTAACTGGGACCAGAGACGAGAAGGAGCCTCCCCAGGACCACACAGCTGTTAGGAGTGAAACTAAGATGTGAACCCAGGTCACTGCCTCCAAGGCTGCCCTAGGTCTTCATCCTGTCTTTGTCATCTCAGCAAAGGGCAAACATTGCAGGGTTTCCATTTAGTCCCCAGATATACTGCAGTCGCTAGATCTGAACAACCAACCTCACACCACCCTCGGAGAGAACGGAAATCTGTCTTCATCTTCTTTGTGTCTACTCCATTTATCCCCAGGAACTGTCTCTAATCACCAACCCCAGAGACTCGGCAGAGCCATTCCACTGCCTAGAGATCAATTAGCTGATTTCCCATGGTCCTTCCAGGCTAATTTTCTCCAGACTCCCAGCGGGAGCTGTACTGATGGGCCATTCATAAATGAGCGTGAACAGCCTCCCACAGGCTAGGCACTGCATGGTGCACAAAACTTCACTACGTCCTGAGCCTGGCCTTGAACTCCTGGTCCTCCTGCCTCTACCACCCAGGTGCAGAGATCAAACATATGTGCCACCATGTTGGGCTTGAAGCCCAGCCTCTTGCTTTTCCTTATCAGGTAAGCAAATGAGAGCCCCTGGCGCCTTTAACCACTCTTTGTGGACCCTTTCCTGCTTTGCTGCATCCAAAGAGTCCTCCGCAGGCTTTGAGTCTCTGTGAAAAGCAGGCAAGACTCTCGTTGTCCCCTGGAACAGGTGTGGCAGCTGAGGTCCAGAGACAGACATGACTTACTTAAAGCCACACTGCAGTAATCCTTGAGCTGGTCTGGAAATCAGGCCTCCAATGCTCAGATTTCATCTGCTGATGCAGCCAGCCCGAGCCTCCCACCCTCAAGAGGACCCTTGTCTAGTCTGAAGGAGAAGATACAGTTTCCCCGAGGGAAGACTGGCCACGGCCTCCTTCCTGGCATCCTGGCCCATCTGGTATCTGCAAGGGCTGCGGAATGGATGCAGCCCCACCCCCAGTCTCCCTCTGTCCTGACACAGTGGACCAAGGAACACCTGACATCTTCCCCCTGGCCAGGAAAATATACAAACTAAAAACATCTCTGCCAAGTTAAAATTAGACTTCCTCCTTCTGCCCCAGAAAGAGCTCTCAAGTCACCTGGGAAGGCTGGGTGCTGGGGTGTCACCCGTGGAGCTAAAGGCTGCTCTTCACCCTCCCCCAGAGGAAGTGAAGCACTTTGTGCTGATTTAATGCGAACCACACAAAGAGTTGTCTCTACCCCAAGCCTGGCCACTAATGAGTGTGGAGTGGTGTTACGGCTCAGCACGCGCCCAGAAGGCAGCAAGGCCTGTGGTCAAGTTGCTTGAGGACCAAGGGCATCACCAGACGCACAGCAATAAGAGGAAGCGGCCTGAGCAGGACTGAGGGCCAATCCCAGTCAGCAGACTTTAAGCCCTTCCTCTTTCCCACCCTTTGTCCTTCATCCGCTGAGTGCACTCAATTGCCTACCTGTATGGGGTCAGGGGATGGAGAGGAAGGAGAAAGAACCCCTTAATTGGTTGCTATAGAGACACCAGCAGAGCCAGAGATGTAAAAGTCATGGTTTCTGGCACCTCTCTGGGAGGTTGCTCACACGCCCAGTTTGTATAACTAGGGCCTGTGCACCGATCTGCTTCAAGCCTGGGGGCTCAGTCATGTTAAGTCCCAAGCTTTCCCTAGCCCATCAGACCGCATTTGCCTAGATGTGTGACTACCAGGATTCTTCCAGAGATACAGCCCCAACCCAGGGCTGCATCTGGCCCCAACCTTCCTTCCCTCAGCAGCAAACTCTCCAGCCTCTCCCAGGACCGAAGGCCCTCATACCAGATGCCCCCCCCCCCCCGCATACCAGCACCCAGCAGGAAGGCAAGTCCCCAACCCCACGCTCACACAGAAACTTCTCAGAGAATGGCAGAGGGAGCAGGGGATGGCAGTTTCCATAGCAACACTGGGTTTTACATTCCCCACACAAGAAAATGGGAAGCCCAGTTGGAGATGTGTAGCCCTTCTCATTGGACAGAGTTCCTTCTGCCCCCACTGCCCAAACAAGAACACTGCAGGAGGGGCTGGGGACCGTCACCCTAACTGGGCAGTCACTCTGGACCCTGAGTCAGAAGGTCCACAGAGGGCTCTCTCAAGCAGCCTGCTGGTGCCCCCCGCAGACATATGGCTTCATGCAGGAGAGGAGAGGGAAGGAAGAGCATTGAGGAAGGGAAGTAGGTAGTACTGTTGCAGTGCCCTCCCCAAGCCACAGAGGGCCATCCACACAGACCAACTCCAAGGCCAGGCATGGTGGCACACGCCTTTGATCCCACTCCTCGGGATCCAAAAGCAGACAGGTCTCTGTGAATTGAAGGCCAGCCTAGTCCACTTCAGGAGTTCCAGGACATCAGGGTGCTGTAAAGAGACCTTGTCTAAAATAACCAAAAACAAAAAAATAAACACTAACTCCTGTGGATGCTCGGATGCTGCTGGACACTTGGAGATACTGGTTGTCACCGTGCTCAAGGACAGAGTGTCAGCCCAACCCCTGGAACAGGGTGTTGGTCTCCACTCTCAGAGCTTCTGTTCCTTCATCTGGTAAATGGGGGAAGAAGGAGACTTCACCCAGGAGGAGGAGGAGGGCCAGAGGTGCTGATGCTGATGACTGAGTGGTCACAATCATCATCAGCATCCTTACTATCATCATCACCATGACCACCATCATCATCCCAATTACCACGCCCTTCCCCATCACCACTACCACCATCATCACCATCATCAAGCCACTTTCCTTTTCTGTGATGAAAGTGGTGGCCTCCCCTCTGCTCCCTTCCTCCACTCTGAGCTCATGTCCCTTCGTGGGGTATGGGTGTGGAAAAAGAAGGGAAGACTGTAAGGAAATAAAGAAAATGATCACGGTGAGCAGGCTGATGAAGGGACCAGATGTGAAAACGTAATAAGGCCGGCCACTCTCACACATGCACACCAATGCAGGCCAAGACTGGCACAGGCCCTATGTAGCCTTTTGTAACTAAAATTTTAAATGTAAGTGGCTTACGGAGCTGGAGAGGTGCTTCACTGGTTAAAAGTACATGCTGCTCTTCCAGAGGACCTGAATCGGTTCCCAGGACCCAAGTTGGACAGCTAACAACCACCTGTAGCTCTAGCGCAGGGGATTCAATGTTTCTGGACACCTCAGGCATGCTTACTCATGTGTGTATATCCACACACAGACACACACACACACCACGCCGTTTTAAAAAGTTTTGTTTTTAAAAAATAGCTTAAGATATACTTCATTTGATCGAGTGTTTGCCTGACTATACCTAGCCACTCCTGTGATCCCAGCATTTGGGAGATGCAGGCAAGAGGATCAGGAGGCCAACATACCAAGTTCAAGGACAGCCTGAGGTCCACATGAGATATCCTCAAAGCAAAAACAATAAAACTATACTCCAACATAGGTCAAACATGGTCCAGGCCTTTTGTGGCATTTTGTGGTATAAAGAAAAAAGAAGATGACATTTAAAATAAAAGCGGTCTAGGGGGTTGAAGGTTAGGGACCAGACTTGGAAGAAGTTTGAAAAGTAAAGATTATCAACACAGATCTGCACCGTCATCCCCAGCAACCTGAGAAGTTTTCCTAACTCTGTAGAGGCCTCCATCTGGGCAAATGAGGATTTATGTCTTTCCTGAGAAGATTTTCGGGACTAGTCAGTGAGAGGCAGAGCTGGAAATCTTATTAAAGCTATTTGTCATAGGCTTATGCATGAGAGACAGGAAAAAGGAATGCTCAAGCATGGCTACCGGTTCTTCAAGGAGGCACCTCAATTGAGGATCTCAGCTTTAGCTGAGTGTCCTAGTCAGGGTTACTATAGCTGTGACGAAACACCTCGACCAAAAGCAAGTTGTGGAGGGAGAGGTTTATTTGTCTTACACTGCACATCGTAGACCATCAGTGAAGGAAGTCAGGGCAGTCGCTGACGCAGAAGGCATGGAGGGATGCTGCTTACTGACCGGCTTGCTCCTCCTGGCTTGCTCAGCCTGCTTTCTTATCACCAGCTCAGGGGTGACCCCACTCATAACGAGCTGGACTCTCCCACATCAATCACTAACTAAGAAAATGCCCTACAGGTTTCCCTACAGCCCAATCTTATGGAGGCATTTTCTCAATTGAGACTCCTCCAGTGACTCTAGCTTGTGTCAAGTTGACATAAAACTAGCCAGTGCACTGTATGTACTATTTCGGTGGCTCTCAAGTTGTATCTCAAGAGGTTACTGAGAAAACCTTTTCCACCTTCCCTATCATTCATTCAGTCATTACATTTATTTACCTGGGGGTGCATATGGGTGGAGGTCAAAAGACAACTTGCAGGGGTTGGTTCTCTCCTTTCACAACGTGGGATCCTGGAATTCCAACTCTGGGCATCAGTCCTGATGGCAAGCCCCTCTACCCACTGAGCAATCTGTTGGCCTCTCTTGATAGATGATGCTATAGGATGGCTCCAGAGATGTCTTGGATAGAATTATAGTTTATAAGGTAAAGCCAGGAGACACAGGGGTTACACAGAGGTTAGCTCATGGCCGGTCCCTATAAATGGGGTTTCTGGTGACAGCTCTAGAAGTACAGGCTTACAGTTGGGACGGGAGAAGGGCCTTCAATAGTTGATAACTGAGATTCTCTGCTAGCAAAAGGCTTGGGTGATTCCTGGGTGAGGGCCCCCCTCTCTTCTGGGTCCCCATAACTTTTCTTTTCTGTGCTGCACCAAGGGCGTCAGAGTCAATGGGACTGTGCACAAGAACTGGCAGGGAGTTTAGGAACTATCCCAGTGACAGGGTCCAGGCTCTCCATGGCTGGATGTGAGGGATAAGAGGAGAAATTGGAATAGTTGTAGCTACTCTTGCTACCACGCATCTAGAGTACAATTCCACCCAAGACAGGAGCACACGGACCCTTGCTAATGGCATGGAGGATGTGTGGTTGGTTGGCATCTAGTGTCTTGGTATAAGACAAGGCCAATACCAGGGAAGGCACCAGCAACATCCCTGGCTATCCTGAGTGCCACTCTGCCTCCCAAACACTGGGGAATGCTAGTGTGTGCTGCAGGGATGGAGACTTGGCTATGTGGGCAGGGAGCTTGCCGCTTGTTAGAAATAGGAATTGCTGACTGTTTATTGACCATTAGAAAAGATGCCAAGAAGATCAAAGACACCTGCCCATACTAATCAGTCAGTCAGTCACTCAAGACTGAAACTCTAAGGAATAGACATTTCCTTCAGTGATATATCCTCTGGTAAGATACCCAGGCTACTATAAATAACCTCTCACTCATGTAAACTCATTGAGTCACACACCACACACACACACACACACACACACACACACACACACACACACAGGGAAAGCGACCTTTGGGGTGGGGGAACAAGAGAGAATAATGGGGGGAATATGGTGACATATATGCATGTATGAATGTATTATAATGAAACCCACTGCATGTGTAATTAATATATGCTCCTAGTAGTGGATACTACTAGTCATTACTGTGGGTGTATGTGTAGATGGAAGTTGCTGTCCTGCCCAGTCCCACAGCTGTTTAGTCTCAAATAAACACACAGAGGCTTATATTAATTATAAATGGTTTTGGCCAATTGCTCAGGCTTCTTATTCGCTAGCTTTCTCTTAATTATTAACCCATTTCTATTAATCTGTGTGTCTCTACGTAGTCTTGGCTTACTGGTGATGCCTGGGTCTGTAACTTCCTCGGCAGCTACATAGCATCTCTCTGATTCCGCCTACCACCTTTCTGTAACCCTGTTTGGATTTCCCATGTGGCTAAATCCTGCCTGTCCATTGGCTGAAACAGCTTTGTTATCAACCAATAAGAGAGAAACATATATTCACAGCATATAGAAGGACATCTCCCATCATGCATCTCTTTTCAAAAAAGTGCACTTTGGGCAGGGGAACCTTGCCGGTCTGTGGAAACATTGACACCTGACACCTCTGTGTGTGTGTGTATGTGTGTGTGTGTGTGTGTGTGTGTGTGTGTGTGTGTGTGTGTGTGTGTGTGTGTGTGTGTGTGTGTGTGGCACCTATGACAGGAGAGCTGTGGTCCACCCTTTCGGTGTGTAAGGTTTTGCAATGTTGTCTTGAGTCTCCCCAACTAATTCCTTTGGCTCTTTCTAGCTGTGGTGGTTTGTAAGCCACCCGTCTCTAAGCCATGGGGCTGCCCAAGAGCCTGAGCCCTGCAGGCCAAGTCACTTCTTCCCTGACACCAGCTACCAAGTGCGGCCCTATGGGATATCCCTGATGGGATCAACTGACAGAATTAGGGTTCCCCTGCTCAGGGAACCATCTTGCCGTCTCCCCTCACTCCATCAGCATTTGTTGAGTATTCTACGACACTATATTCTAGGGACATCAAGCCTGGTCCTGTCACCTTCCTAACCAGACCAGCACCGTGAGTGGCTGACCCCAAGTCCCAGGCTGAATGGCCCTGACTCTGATCTCCTGCTTGTGCTATGCATTCAAGCCACCAGCGAACTCTATGAAGCCTATCCGTCTTTCTGTCTGCCACCACTTGGCCCCATTGTTGCCCAGGTGTGTGACAGCAGCAGTCCCAACTGGTAGGATAGACGTCAAGCCCCTGTATAAACAGAGTTGGTGTGCCCCTCTGGAAATAGAAACCGGGTGGGGTCACACCCCCACCTGCTCATCCAGGTGCCCTAGTGGACCAACCCATGCTTGGCCCCCCTCCCACACTCTCTTCCTCCCTGACTCCTGCTCACTGGCTCTTCTAAGGAACTGCTCTCCCAGCTTTTCCTGATACGTCGCGTGCCACCCACGCTCAGGCCTTCTCCTGGCTGCCCTTTCCTCCTAGAAGCTGGCCCTGCTCACATCCTCACTCTACCTCTCTGACTTAGCATCGGCCCTGGCCTCTGTCCCCTCCATGCTTTATGCTCACCCCTGCACTTCTTATCTTGTTTGTTTGAGACAGGGTCTTCTGTAACCTAGGCTGGCCTTGAACTCTCTATACTGCCTATGATAACTTGGAGTCTTAGATGCTTTTGCTACTGTTTTCAGAGTACTGGGATGGAGGGTGTGCGCCACCACACCCTGTTTACCCTGTGCCAGGGACCGAATCCAGGCCTCTGTGCCTTCTAGGCAAGCACTCTACCCACAAAGCTGCATCCCCAACCCTCCATTGCATTGACTTGAACACACCGCAGCTGCTCCACAATTGCTCAAATGAACGCATATCCAGGAAGATGTGTGTCTCTTAACTGGTTAACGGGGGAGAATTTTTAAAATAAGGCATGTGCTGGAGAGGCGGTTCAGTGGCTAAGACCACTTCCTGCTCTTTCAGAGAACTCAAGTTTGGTCTAGCACCTACATCAGGCAGCTCACAACTGCTTGTAACTCCGGCTCCTGGGCATCTGATGCCCTCTTCTGGCCTCCACAGATACTGCACCCAGGTGCACATAGCCCCCACACACAGACAACCATGTATAATCAGAATCTAAAATAAAATAAATCTTTTTTTTAAAAGGCAAATAAATAAGAGGTCTGGTTGCGAAGAAGACAAAGCTGCCCCGGGCTAGCTGAAAAGGGTCCTGTCACAGCAGTCCCGACGCAGAGCCTGACACATCTGCCACTCTGCAAAACCCTCAGGCTCCTGCAGACCCAGGCCGCAAACCAAGAGCCGCTCACTGGCGCAGCCAGGAGCCAAGTGGGCACTTGAAGCCACACGCCCTACCCATCCTCTAAATCAGTTGTGAAAGTCTCCTTCCTGGGGACAGTCCCACCCCCAGTGCTAATGAGCTGTTCCCGTGTAAGAAACAGCTCGGAGTCCAGATAGAGTATATGGAGTTGTTCTGAGCAAGGGAGGGCGTGCTCAGTCATCTCAGCAGTTGCTCTGAATAGTTTAAGAATTTGTGGAGAATGTTTAAAGTCAAATAGTATAAAAACTGACAAACAACCAGTGCAAATTAGCCCTTAGGCAAGCAAAACAAACATTTCCTGCTTCCTTGCTTGTGTGGGTGATGACAGGCAAGTCCGAGTCAGGTAGAATGAGGCATTTACCTCTAGGGATGAGAACAGAGCCACAGACGGGCTGGCCAGCCCACCCGTGTCATTCAGAGCAAGAGGCCCAGATACAGGGCCCTCTGTGATCTCCTCATCCCAGGATGACTCAGAGCTGTGGGAGGACCTGCTTGCTGCTAGCTGCACAGGGTGGACCCTGTGTCTGCTGAGAAAGCCCGCATGCTCTGGATCTTGGACCACAGTGCTCTCCCTTGAGACTGCAGCTGGTGAAACCTGGCTTTCTAGAAAAACTGATGTTTCTCCCAATGGGCTCATCTGCCTGCCCCTCTGGGTCAGTAGGCTTCCTAGCTTCCAGGGGGCTGGCCAGGGGAGTGGTCTCCACGTGCCTGCTTGGCAGCTCGCTCTCTTAGCAGGTGATGCCAAGCTCCTGGAGGAATTGTGTAATCCTGGGCTGTGCGAGTTTATTTCCTCTAAAAATACACTCTGAAACTGGGGCACGATGAAGGATGGCTGACAAATGGGGAACAGGAGCTAACAAAGGGACTGTCTCATCTGAGCTGAGTCACCTGCACTCAGCTCCAGCTCAGCATGGACCCCTCCGCTGGTTCCTGCCACCAATCAGAGTTCAGAAAGTCTCTGGGCTTCTAGGAGCTTGTGAGTCACTACTGCAAGATGTCCCTGGTGCCCCACAACCTCTCATGTGAGCAGGGCAGAATCGGATAGCAACAGTGGAAATGGCTTCCCTCTAGGCTGTGGTCCCTAATGGAGGGGTGCAGTATCCACATCTGTCAGTAAAAGGGGCACAGCGTCCACATCTGTCAGTAAAGGGGGAACAGTGTCCACATCTGGTCAGCAGTAAAAAGGTCCACAGTGTCCACATCTGGTCAGCAGTAGAAGGGTTCATGGTGCCCACATCTGGTCAGCAGTAGAAGGGTTCACGGTGCCCACATCTGGTCAGCAGTAGAAGGGTTCATGGTGCCCACATCTGGTCAGCAGTAGAAGGGCTCACAGTGCCCACATCTGGTCAGCAGTAGAAGGGTTCACGGTGCACACATCTGGTCAGCAGTAAAAAGGTCCACAGTGTCCACATCTGGTCAGCAGTAGAAGGGTTCATGGTGCCCACATCTGGTCAGCAGTAGAAGGGTTCACGGTGTCCACATCTGGTCAGCAGTAGAAGGGTTCACGGTGCCCACATCTGGTCAGCAGTAGAAGGGTTCACGGCACACACATCTGGTCAGCAGTAGAAGGGTTCACGGTGCACACATCTGGTCAGCAGAAGAGGGTTCATGGTGTCCACATCTGGTCAGCAGAAGAGGGTTCACGGTGTCCACATCTGGTCAGCAGAAGAGGGTTCACGGTGTCCACATCTGGTCAGCAGTAGAGGGTTCATGGTGTCCACATCTGGTCAGCAGTAGAAGGGTTCACGGCACACACATCTGGTCATCAGTAGAAGGGTTCACGGTGCCCACATCTGGTCAGCAGTAGAAGGGTTCACGGCGCACACATCTGGTCAGCAGTAGAAGGGTTCACGGTGCACACATCTGGTCAGCAGAAGAGGGTTCATGGTGTCCACATCTGGTCAGCAGAAGAGGGTTCACGGTGCCCACATCTGGTCAGCAGTAGAAGGGTTCACGGCACACACATCTGGTCAGCAGTAGAAGGGTTCACGGTGCACACATCTGGTCAGCAGAAGAGGGTTCATGGTGTCCACATCTGGTCAGCAGAAGAGGGTTCACGGTGTCCACATCTGGTCAGCAGAAGAGGGTTCACGGTGTCCACATCTGGTCAGCAGTAAAAAGGTCCACAGTGTCCACATCTGGTCAGCAGTAGAAGGGTTCATGGTGCCCACATCTGGTCAGCAGTAGAAGGGTTCACGGTGTCCACATCTGGTCAGCAGTAGAAGGGTTCATGGTGCCTACATCTGGTCAGCAGTAGAAGGGTTCACGGTGCCCACATCTGGTCAGCAGTAGAAGGGTTCACGGCACACACATCTGGTCAGCAGTAGAAGGGTTCACGGTGCACACATCTGGTCAGCAGAAGAGGGTTCATGGTGTCCACATCTGGTCAGCAGAAGAGGGTTCACGGTGTCCACATCTGGTCAGCAGAAGAGGGTTCACGGTGTCCACATCTGGTCAGCAGTAGAGGGTTCATGGTGTCCACATCTGGTCAGCAGTAGAAGGGTTCACGGCACACACATCTGGTCATCAGTAGAAGGGTTCACGGTGCCCACATCTGGTCAGCAGTAGAAGGGTTCACGGCACACACATCTGGTCAGCAGTAGAAGGGTTCACGGTGCACACATCTGGTCAGCAGTAGAAGGGTTCACGATGCCTACATCTGGTCAGCAGAAGAGGGTTCACGGTGCCCACATCTGGTCAGCAGTAGAAGGGTTCACGGCACACACATCTGGTCAGCAGTAGAAGGGTGTGCTATCTACCTGACCATCCTGACTGATCAACTCTAAGAACATCTGAGACTTGCAGGGGGCAAAGGATCCAGCTCTCTCCACCCTGCCATTTGACTCCTCTTTGTCTCACATCACCAAATGGCTGCCACAGATCCGGATATCCAGTCTTCTTATGTCTTCCCCATAAAGGCTACATTCATCAAGAGTATCCTTCTCTTCACTGAAGAAAGGTTTTGTTTTTATCTCAATGACCAGAGCCAGGTCACTTAGCTCCCATCTCAATCACTGACACAGAGCAATTAAATCACCAGAAATGGTCTTCCCTAGATAAGCCAGGGTCCCCTCAGATACTAAGCCTACTCCAGTAACTCTCCTGTAGCACAGGGACAATTTAACACCCGCATGCTCATAAGATCAACAAACTAGGGTCGGGTGTGGTGGCGCACACCTTTAATCCCAGCACTCAGGAAGCAGAGGCAGGCGGATCTCTGTGAGTTCCAGACCAGCTGGTCTACAAAAAGCTAGTTCCAGGACAGCCTCCAAAGCCACAGAGAACCCCCCCCAAAAAATCAACAAACTATCAAACTGTGCCAGTGTGAGGCAGGAGTGTGAGTCTAGCACGCCAGAGAAAGAACGCCTATAGAAGAAACAGCTTTGATCAGTAGAGAAGTGTCTCTCGTGAAGACGAATGACTGAGCAGTGATGAAAGACACTTGTGCTCCCACAAGCCATCATAGGTACCCTGATTTCAGGGGATCAGAGAGGAACTCCCAGGAGCCCTGTGTTGAAGAGAGAATGGGAAGAGAGGAAAGGGACATGGCATGACTCATTAGGGACTGGCTGGTGCTGGGGAGCCTGGGACTGGAAGTCAGAGGCTAGGAATGGCAGAAGGAGCTATGGAGAGGTGCCCAGGGGGCCAAGCTGTAGAAAAGCTCTAGGGAAGACAAGAGGAATACTAGAACTTGGAAGGAAAACAACCAGGAGGCTGCATTGCTCATTTCAAGGACTTCCTCCCAAGAGACCCCTGTTTGGGAGGCCCAGGCTGCCTAACAGGGAACATCAGTCACCCAGTGAGACACTGCTATGTCCCTTACCAATGGTCTGGTCAGGGGCTCCTCTCCAGAAAGGTCTTGGCATTCCTCTTTGTAAATGGGAGTCTGTGCATTGAAAGAGAATAGGCTTTGAGATATGTTAACTAAAGCAAAGCTGTACTCTGTGTGTGTGTGTGTGTGTGTGTGTGTGTGTGTGTGTGTGTGTGTGTGTATGCTCTATTGCATGTGCCCAGGGATCCATGAGTGAGTGTGTGTGCCGGAGCATGTCTGAACCCTGAGCTCACCGTTTCAGCTACACTGCTGGCAAACCCCGGCAATCATCCTGCCTCCACAGCCCCTGCGCTGAGCCAGGGGTACGTATAGCTGGGGATCCGACCGCAGGGCCTAGCTGTGTTTGCACACACGTTCCTCATCGCTGAGCCATCTTCCCAGCCACAAATGGAACTCCTTATCAGTCACTGCTTGAGTTTGCACTGGGAATGTCATCTCAAGGGCCATATGTTGAAGGCTGAATCCCCAACCTGTAGTGCTGAGGAGGGTGTGGAACCTTGAAAAGATGGGGCCTAACGTCATTAAAAATGCACCATCCAAGGAACAGTAGGACCCTGGTCTCTTCTCGATTTTATTTCCAGCCATGAATAGAGCAGGCTTAACTCCCCCGCGTCCCCCCACCCTGATGGGCTGCCACACCGCAAACTCTAAGCCACAAGGCCACTGGCCTCTAAAAATCATCAACCCCGAAATTTCTTATCAGTCTCCCTTTTTTGTGTGTGTTTATCTTTTATTCTTGTTTCATATGTTGTTTTGGAGACAGAGTCTTGCAATGTAGCCCATCCCAGGCTTGTCTGGAACTCTCAGTCTCCCCAGCTCTGAGATCACAGGTGTGCACCAGCTCAACCTTCCCTCCTTATAAACCAATTGTGTCAGGTGTTTGTTACAGCTGAGGGCTAACATTTGCTCCACTCCTGGAAAGGAGAGAGCCTACACCTGCATATTTGCATAGAATCAGCCCCTGCCAGAGGGAAGCCGGGGAAGGAGGTGGGAGGGGTTTTCCTCTGGCCACCCTTTTGTACCTATTAAGTTCAGAACCTTGTGTTTGCCAGTTTCAATAAATAAACGAGACAGCAGCTCCTCCAGCTGATGGGCTGAGTGGAGTCAGCAGGGCGTGAATCATCCCCAGGAGAGAGGAGCCTGGACCACGCTGGGAGGTGGGGGTGGGGGAGTGGAAGGTAGCCAGGGTGGAAAGCTGAGCTCTCAGATCCACGTCTGCCTGATAAAGGGCTTGAGATGAGATATCTCCCCAGAGAGCTGTCCTCCAACGTGCTTGGTGACAGTGAGACAGAGCCCCAGGGCAAAGCCACCGCAGGTGAGCACAGTCTGGCAGCCGCCTCCTCTGTGGGACTTGCCCCCACTGCTTACTGCTTTACAGGCTTCTGGCTCTTCAGTGCCTCGGTGGACCCATCTGCCTGTGGCTGCGGGCAGAGGCCTGTTGCTGTGGAGTCCACAAAATCAGCCTGGGCCCGATGACGAGCATCTGAGTACAGGAGGACGGAGGGGCCTTCTCAGCTTCTGTGGTCAGCCACAAAGCTGTGTCCAGTCCTTAAAAGTCTATGAGTTTGGGAGCTGGGAGATGACTCGGGGGGGGGGGGGGTAAAAATGAAGCATGAGACCTGAGTTCAGTCCCCAGCACCCATAAAAGATGCAGACACAACACACATCCATTCCCCCAGTGTCTTAGTTAGGGTTCCCATTGCTGTGGAGAGGCATCCTGGCCAGGGCAGCTCTCATAAGAAAGACGGTCAGTTGAGGTGTTGGCTTACAGTTTCAGAGGTTTAAATCATTGTTGTCATGGCAAGCAGCATGACAGTGCGGGCAGACATGGTGCTGGAGGAGGAGCTGCCATGGGCAACAGGAAATAGTCAGAGTGTCACACTGAGTGAAGCTTGAGCAGAAGAGACCTCAAAGCCCGCCCCCACAGTGACACTCTTCCTCCAACAAGGCCACACCCCCGATAGCACCACTCCCTACAGAGGCCATTTTCTTTCCAACCACCACACCCAGTAACCCCAGTGCTGAGGAGGTAGAGACACAGGGGTCCTTGAGTCTTGGCAGCTGCCTAGCTGACCACTGAGCCTCAGGTTCAGTGAGAGACAGTGTCTCAGAAAACCAGGTAAGGAACCAAGAGGAAGACCTCTGACCTCTACATACATGCTCACACAGATGCACCTACATGGTTCTCCAGACCTGAGCCTCCAGGCTGAGCAGGAAAGCCCATATGTGGCCAATGCGGGCATTTCAGGAGCCCTGAAACCCCAGCCGCATGTCATGACTTGCCGGGGCCACTGAAGGAAAGGGTCCATCTAAAGAAGTTGCTGGGAGAAGGTTAAATCAACCGTGGTGGGTAGAGCTTGCTTCGCAGGGGAGAGAGGGAGGGGGAGACAGCGCCCCAGGCATTCTGTAGTGGTCCAGACAGGCGGTTTCCAGGCCCCAAAGCAGGGAGAGGGAGTAGATGAATCCATGAATGAATTACCAGCGAGTGTTCTCCTCTGCTCACCCCAGGGTCTATGCCACATGCTTTTGCTCATAGTCACTTATTTAATTTTCATAATGAGCCCATCAAATAAGTGTGATTATCTCCAGCTCGTGCTCAGCAAGCCTGCAAAGCGCCTCTCATGCTCCAGGCCAAGGCTCAGCCTGTGAGTAAAGACGAAGGAAGTCCACGGAACTCAAAGCCAGGGCTTGAATCAAGACACTTAGCTTACACCATTTCTGTACCTCAGTTTCCTCATCTGTAAAATGGGCATTGTAGTACTGCCTACTCGGAGCCTTTCCAAAGCCTGGCAGGGTGAAGGTGACCTGAACTCTGCTCCTAGCTAACTGAGAAGTGGGTGGTGCCTAGGCTAAAAAGATGAAATCCTTCCCTCCTGGAATAGGGAGGTGTGGCATAAAGAGCATCATTTGCTCACGAGTCCCCGGAAGGCTGCCGAGAAATGAACACTTCCCTGGCTTTGGAATACTACTCAGTTCCCTACTGGAACTGTGACTCTAAAGTATCCAAGACCTTCAGTATTCAAAGTGCTCTCACCACTCAGAGCCCACCATAATCCTGGGAGGCAATGAGCACAAGCCACCTGTGTCATTGAATGTGGGGAAACTGAGGCTTCCGGAGCAAAGTGACCAAGGTTTGGCAGTATGGTGGCCCATGCCAGCCCATCAGCTCCATGACAGGCTTCTAGTCTCAAAAGAAGGGAGGGAGAAAAGCTTCGTAGTTGAACAAAAACATAGCTAAAGTTAAAATATATGATTGTCACCCTTGAGACGCGCTTGAGGTTGGAAATGAATGTTCCGTTCCATCGCAGCCCTTGATGGAGGCGGTGCACCAAGGAGCCAGGGCTCTGTCTAGATTCTGCTTGCCAACAGAGGGCTGCCAGCCCCCAGTGAGTAACTCAGGAACTGGGCAGTCTTGGAGCTCTGACTACTATGCAATGGCCTTTTTACAGCCCATTAGCTATTTTATGATTGCTTTTAAAACCATTTACCTTCTGTTCTTCTGAAAGTGCGTGTCATGGTGTTGGAGTCTGATCTAAATGTGGCTTCTAAATTCTATATACAAACACCTCTTCTTTAGCCTTATATTGCAAAATCCAATGGCTATCCACACTCAAGACAGAATCATGTGTTCACATACCCCAAAATGCATTCAACATTTATTGAGCACCTATGAGGTGCCAGATGAACATTTATTGACACCCAAAAGTTGCTAGGGTGACAGATAAATGAACACCAATGACATACCAGAGTGCCAGATGAATATTTATTGAACGCATTGAACACCAAGGGGATTCTAGATACCAGATGCTGAGGAGTCGCAGACATAGCTAAGGTAATCACCGAGAAGTTGTGCTTGTTAATACAAATCTATAGGCCGCAGGGAGTGGCTGGATCCTAGTTAGAGTCTCAGCTTTGTAAGGAGTGAGCCAGTGCTGCCGGGTGCTCAGAGAAGGCCTGACTCCCATGTGACTCAAGAGCCATCGTCCTCCTGCTGGCCCCCACGTGCCACCTGACCGTCATCAGTCCTCATCCAAGCCTTCCTGGGGCCACCGTGGCTTTCCCCCACCCTTGTTCTAGTGTTTAGAACTGTTTTATTGCTGGGCATGCTGGAGCACACCTTTAATCCCAGCACTCAGGAGGCACAGACAGGAATATCTCTGAGTTCGAAGCCAGCCTGATCTACAGAGCTAGTTCCAGGACAGAAACAAATCAAAACAAAAATAATTAGTGTTTTTTTTTCAAGACAGGGCTTCTCTGTGTACCTCTGACTGTCCCAGAATTCACTCTGTAAACCAGGCTGGTCTCAGACTGAGGCATCTGCCGACCTCTGCCTCCTGAGTGCTGGAATTGAAGGTGTGTGCCTCCGCCACGCAGCTTGAATTGTTTGTATCATTATTGAAGGCTAGTGAGGCTGTTTTATGCAAGTATATAATGTGTTTGACCACACTCCCCCACACCTCACCTCACTCCTTTTCAGCCCTCCCCTGAACCCTCTGTTCCCGGTTTCATGTCTACTTGCATGCCATCAATACATGTATGATTCTGCATGTCTATCATGTCCAGGACCCATGAGTAAAGGAAAGCGTGTCGTACTTATCTTTGTAGGATGGACTTGTTGGCTTAGTACACTTGTCACCAGTTCCGTCTATTTTCCTGCAAATGATGTAACTTTGACTTGATTCTTTTCCACTGCGGAAGCAAGCACACCCCATTTTCCTTATCTATTCCTCCGTCACTGGACACCTAGGTCGGTGCTGTAGCCCAGCCATTGTGAATAGGGCTGCAGTAGACACCGATGTGCAGTTGTCTCTGTAACACGTCAAGACTCATGTTTCTAGCACCACACTGACCACACCCTTCTTCTGTGAGTGGCAGGGGCCCCTCTTGAGATGCAGTTAAAATCCCTCCACCCAACCTTCCACTCTGAGCACCAGAAAAGAGAAAGCCGGGGAGAAGAAGGGGCAGCCTCTGCAAAGGGGTGAGCTCCACCTCACATCTGGTCCGTAGATGGTGCTGGCATTGTGTCGGCCTGCCCGTCACCTGACAGAAGGCACTCAGGCAGTACCCTGGTCAGCCCAGGGTTCCATGGCTACGTAGTCTGCAGGAAGGTGCAAAGGACCCTTTAAAAGAAAGATGCACACCCCCTACCGCCCGCTCCCCCCCCCCACCCGTTGTTCCCCTGGGGCAGATGGGACTCTTCCTGTCTCCCTCTTCTCTTCTGTCCTCTCTGTCTCTTTACCTCTTTTCTTCTCCCCCCACCCCCTTTCCTTTCTAATAAAACTCACTTAAGCTCTGTCTGCCTGGCGTGTTTGAGCGCCCCCCCCACCCCAGCCCCCGGGCTTGGTCACCCTCGCACCCGACGTGGAATCCGCCAAGGTTCCCCACGTGCTTTATTCCTAACAGATGGGCTCAGTCCTGATCCCCCAGTCTACGGTTCCGACCCTACGTCACCTGAGACGCCCCACTCAGCACTCCACCTCCTCTCCCTGCCGTGGCCCCCTGCCCTGCGCTCACAAACACCCCCTGTTCAGAAGCCCTTGACAGCTCCTGTGGTCTGTCGCCTGCTTTCTCGGGCCTTGACCTCCCTCCAGCTTCCCCTTCATTCTGCAGGGTCTCCGGCTGCAGAGCGAGCGTCCCCTGCTCCACCACGTGGTATCCCCAAATGAGAGCCTAGAGTGTGTGCCCTCCTTTTTCAGGGTGGTGAGGGAAGGACTCCCTGTAAAGTAAGGAGGGATGGGGGACGGAAAGGGCGCCATGTCTCTGGGGACGCTAGGGTGGCCTACTCTTTAACCAGCGGTTTCTGAGCTGGAAGAGACTTGAGAGCTCACAATGATGCCAGCGTGAGGGAAGCGTGGAGACCAGATCTAGAGCTTGGCAGCAGACACTGCGGCCACATCGTGGACTGGAGCCTCCGGGGACACTGTGATGGATCAATCCACTGATGAGGTGTGGGGGGATCTGGTGTCAGCTGAAGGGCCAGGCCAGCTTCCCCTCACCACATGTGCTGCTCAGGGAGCCAAGGGCAGGTCTTTTCCTCAGACTCCTCAGGTTAACCCCTCAGTGACATGGTCCTCCCTCCTCTTTATGAGCTGGTTGAGGAAGGGTCCTTTCCAGCTTCGTGTCCCCTGTGAGGGTAAAACTAGGGCTCAGGAGAGTTTAGTCATAAGACTTTGGGGGAGCAAAGGGGGGCAAACAGAGGCCTGCCTGTCACTTTCCCTGCATCCAAAAAAAAACCCCATGTTCTTTACCTCAGAGAGGATCCCAGCCCACAATACCAGCACCTGTGAGTAAATAAAACCCCCAGCTACAGAGAGGATCCACAAGGCCTCATGGCGGAAGTTCCTGTAACTGGGGAACTTTTGGCAGGAGCAGAATCACTGTGGAGGTAAAATGGTCACCTGTGTGAAGGCCCAGAGGCCACAGGATGCTGAGGAGTGGTTGCAGCAGATAACACATGGAGCAGACAGCACACCTGAGGCAGAGGTCGCATCTGAGCAATGATCAAGTCTTTGAGAGAGATCACACTCAGGCCCAGTAACAAACCTAAGACAGAGCTCATACCCAGGCAGGGACCACACCTGGACAGGGACCACACCTGGTTAGGAACCACACCTGGACAGGGATCACACCTGGTCAGAAACCACACCTGGACAGGGATCACACCTGGTCAGAAACCACACCTGGACAGGGATCACACCTGGGCAGGGATCACACCTGAGACAGGGATCATACCTGGGCAGGGATCACACCTGAGACAGGGATCATACCTGGGCAGGGATCACACCTGGACAGAACCACACCTGGACAGGGATCACACCTGGACAGGGATCACGCCTGGTCAGAAACCACACCTGCGCAAGGATCATATCTGGGACAGGAACCACACCTGGGACAGGGATCACACCTGGTTAGGAACCACACCTGGGCAAGGATCACACCTGAACAGGAACCACACCTGGGCAGGGATCATACCTGGGATAAGAATTACACCTGGATAGGGATCATACCTGGTCAGGGATCACACCTGGGCAGGGATTACACCTGGGCAGGGATCACACCTGGGCAGGAACCACACCTGGGCAGGGATCACACTGGGATAGGAATTGCACCTGGATAGGGATCATACCTGATCAGGGATCACACCTAGGCAGGGATCACACCTGAGACAGGAATCACACCTGGGCAGGAACCACACCTGGGCAGGGATCATACCTGGGATAGGAACCACACCTGGGCAGGGATCACACTTGGACAGGGATCACACCTGGGCAGGGATCATACCTGGAATAGGAACCACACCTGGGCAGGGATCACACCTGATTAGGAACCACACCTGGGATAGGAATTACACCTGGATAGGGATCATACCTGGTCAGGGATCACACCTGGGCAGGGATCATACCTGGGCAGGAACCACACCTGGGATAGGAACCACACCTGGGCAGGGATCACACCTGGATAGGAACCACACCTGGGCAGGGATCACACCTGGATAGGAACCACACCTGGGCAGGGATCATACCTGGGATAGGAACCACACTTGGGACAGGGATCACACCTGGGATAGGAACCACACCTGGGCAGGGATAACACCTGAGATAGGAATTACACCTGGATAGGGATCATACCTGGTCAGGGATCACACCTGGGTAGGAACCACACCTGGGCAGGGATCAAGCTGGGCAGGGATCACACCTGGTTAGGGATCACACATGGGCAGGGATCACACCTGGGATAGGAATTACACCTGGATAAGGATCATACCTGGTCAGGGATCACACCTGGTCAGGGATTATACCTGGGCAGGAACCACACCTGGGCAGGGATCACACCTGGGATAGGAGCCACACCTGGGACAGGGATCATACCTGGGACAGGAACCACACCTGGACAGGGATCACACCTGGGACATGGATGACACCTGGGACGGGAACCACACCTGGACAGGGATCACACCTGGACAGGGATCACACCTGGACAGGGATCATACATGAGACCAGGATCATACATGAGACCAGGATCATACCTGAAGCAGGGAATCACACGGGCAGGATCACATCTGAGATGACATTGAGGGGAGAGACGGACTGCGACCTGGATCTGGCGAGGATGCTGGGCTACAGGATGGGGCCTGGAAGTGGTGAGGACACAGGCGTGGGAGGGGTACAGACACTCTTAATCCTTGGAGTGGGGACAGAAAAGCAGTCTCTGGTTCAAGCACTTGCCCTTTCTTTCCAGGCCACTTCCCTGGAGACAATGGAAATCTGCCTGAGCCACAGTGCCCAGAAGGTCAGGACCAGGGATGGACTGACCTCCTGTCCTGAGTCCACAGCCTGTGAGAAGCTGCTGTAGATCATAACGTGAATATCTGATGTGAAAAATATCTGATAGGCAACCCCCAAAAGGGTTGACCCTGTTCTAGGTCACGGCTTCACTTCCTACCCCCGGCTGCCTTCCGAGGCCAGCCCTAGCAGCTGATCCCCAGCCCTGGTCTTCCTGCCCCTTCGGAGTCCCTGCAAGGGGAACCAGGACTCCTTCAAGCCAAGAAGACGTGATAACTGCTCTAGATAGCTGTGTCCCTGGGAAAACTTGAATAAGCAGGAATCCTGCTTGCCGCTTTCCTGTGTGAGGGCAGAGAGGGAGGTGACCCTACAGGGAGCTCAGGAGGCCATGTGACATGAAGCAGGCTAGGGCTTGAAGGCTGGTGACATCTGAGCCTGCCCCTGGCTCCTGGCAGCACTGTGAGGCAGCTACTGTACAGAGGGGGAAACTGAGGCTCCGTACAAGCGTAGCCTCAGGTTGCCTAGTTAACAAGTGAAGGATCTTGGATCCACACCCAAGTTCGATTGAGGACAATGGGCCTGAGAGTTGACTGTCATCTCAACCACACGGTGCCCGAGCCTAGAGTGGGTCACTCTGTGTCTCAATTTCCTGTTACATAGAGGTGGGAGACGGACCCTAGTGGATCACGGAGAGGGTTAGGCTGTGTCTTTGCACACACAGGGTCAGGAGCCAGGCTGAGCCCACTGGCCAGGCTCTTGCCCCAGAGCCTTCAAGGACACCTGACTAGCAAGAGTCTGACATGGTTGGCGGCCGGCTCTTCTGGCTGATGAAATATAGATGATACTGTGAGTCTGGGGTGGCCTTGCTGCAATAGTCAGCCGCCCCCAGGGAGTATGATGGGTAACCCTGATTACGACCGCAGGAGGGAGCAGCTGCCAGCTACCCTGC
This sequence comes from Mesocricetus auratus, assembly GCF_017639785.1. Classification (NCBI taxonomy): domain Eukaryota; kingdom Metazoa; phylum Chordata; class Mammalia; order Rodentia; family Cricetidae; genus Mesocricetus; species Mesocricetus auratus. The sequence continues at coordinate 2,245,997 of NW_024429218.1, read as the reverse complement.
CAGCTACCTCAGGCCTCTGAGCTTCTCTGGCCCCCAGCGCGTGCCCTCAAAGGCGAGGTCCTGCCGGCCGTTCCTCCCCAGGGGGCCCAAGCACCAAGACCCAGTTAAAGTCTCTCTGTCTGTAGCTTCAGAGTCTGGCAGCTGCCTGGCTAGACCGGGGCTCACTTGAGATACAGAGCTAGCACCTGCTCCAGGCGTCACACCTCCCAAGAGGGGTCTGACCTCCCCCAGGAGCGTGGGTCAGGTCAGCTCTGGCAGACCTTCAGTTTGAGGCGAAGTTCAGGCCTGTTAGCTCCAGGAAAGCCACACCCATCCTTGTCCTCCAGACACAAGTCCAGCTGTCCCCCACAGGATGGGGACAATCTAGACCCTGGTGTCTGTGGCTCCAGCTCCGTTATCTCATTGGCTTCAGGGCCGTCACAGCCCATCCAACACCCCGCCCCACCCTTGCTGCACTGGCTGTAACGTCCTCTGGGGCACACACATCTGCCCCGGGCGGGGCCTTGGCTTGGGCTCTTCTCTGGGCAGTGCCTCTCTCTGATTCTTCCTGGTTCACACCTTCACACCCTGAGTCTCCATGAGATATCACTTGTTGCACCCTTCCCCCATGGGGGTCTGCTGACCAACTTGTGACTAGGAGCTTCTAGCAAAACACCTCTTGTCCCCTCCTCCCAGTAAGGCCTGCCTGCAAGTCCCTGTTTTCTGTCCATCCTTATTGTCTAAATACTAATTCATGTCATTGGCCCATCCCTTTGCCGGAGGGCCCTGGGAACGTAAGCTGACCATGGTGGTTTTCCATTGTACGTGACAGGTATTTAACACTCCGCTCTTGTTAAAATAAATGCCATTCTCCTTGCAGGAATGAGAGCTGTCTTTGTCTTCATTTACATCCTTAGCCCTTGGCTGAATCGTTGTGAAGTGTTGTAGCCCCATGACCTCGAACAAGAGCTTGCTACAGATGGAGGTCCCACCGAGATCGGGAGAGAAGGGAAACTGCTGAAGAATTACACTGGAATGCTGGCCAGCAAGTAAGGTAGGAGGGTGTATTTGGATAGGGGTATCAAGTTAGGGGTACTGAGTCAGGCCCCAAATAGAGGATTAGCCCCCATAGAGAGGTGGTTTGAGTCAGGCCCCAGATAAAGAGTCAGCCCCCACAGGGGGGTGGTTTGAAGTTAGGCTCCAGCCCTCGCTTGACCCATTGGAGTCAAGATTGTCAAGGATTTCCTGAGAGCCCACCCCCACAGAAAGCCAGCCAGCATTCTCATTAAGGTTAGAGTGAGTGTATTAAATATGAGTGCTACTAGTTCCTACCCTCTTTTAGAGGACCATTTGATCCAATTGTTAAAATGTCAGGGCACAAATATCAGACATAAGACAGGTAAAGACTTCTTAAAAACTATACATAAAGTCAGCCCTTGGTTTTTGGTCTCTGGTGATCTTAATTCTCTCGACTGGAACCAGGTTAGAGTGGACCTACAAAGAACTTTACATAAGGAAGGCCCAAATACCATACCAATTGTCTCTGTGGCGTCTTGTTAAGGACGTGCTTATTAGTGATAGTACGGTAATGAAAGAACAGGTCAAAAAAGCTAAAGATGCCTTCACAGAGGCTCAGGACTTAGAGTCTGTTAGATCGATTCAAGCTTCCAATGCTTCCTTTTCTGGGTACTCTCCCTCTTCTTCAAGGGATGAGACTGAGGAATGCAAAAAGCCTCAAAAAAAAAAGGCATCCTTAAAAACAAACTTAAAAAATGCTCCCTTAAGCTGCATTCCCCTGCCTGTAAGGCGGTTGTGGCATGTGGGCCTCATGCCCTTTCCAATCTGGCCGTTTTTAGATCCTTTGCAGCCTTAGTTTGTGCCCCCGGTATTTGGCAGCGATTATATCGTGCTATGCTGTGGGGGGGGTGAGGGGGAGAGTTTGACCTGGAGGGGTGAGTGTGGCCAGACGATGCAGCCCAGGCCAGCAGCCGGTCTCCCTGGTGGGAATTTGGAGGTGCTTGCTCTTTGCTGCCACGGGAGCCTATGCAGCTCTGGGCCAGCAGGATCTTTACCACCCGGCCATTTGTGTGCAGACCTCAATAGCTGCTGGCCACACATTTGGGGATCTTCAGACTACCTTGGGATTGGCTGGCTTATGGGTGTCACCAGAAAAAGGACATCGCTTGCTTCATAACAGGGTGCGATATCAAAAAGTCAGTCTTCACCTAGACACCCTTCAAATATTAAATGATTTTCAAAAGCTTCTGGGAGATATCAATTGAATCAGACCTAGCCTAAAAATTGCTACTGGGCAACTTAAACCTCTTTTTGATATATTGCGAGGGGATTCGGATCCCAACTCTCCCAGAGTCCTCACTAAGGCAGGATGGGAGTGTATTCCTTTGATTAAAAAAGCCTTAGAAGGGGCTCATTTGGATTATATAGACTATGCCCAGCCTCTAAAAGTGTTAGTGTTTTGTTCTGCTCATGCTCCTATGGGAGTTTTTTGGCAAGAGAGGCCCATTCTTTGGATTCATTCTCAAGTCTTCCCTTCTAAATCTGTGGTGTCCTATTCCCCCAGGCTATAGTTGTTCTTCTGTTTGGAGCACGGAGGATTGCCTTATGGGCCTCTGGTGGGGAGCAGGATCAGGTTATTACACCTTTTTCCTGTCACAAATAGAATGGCTGCAAAATAATAATTGTGATTGGGCCATTTTTCTCTCTGCTACCCAGAGCTAGTTTGATAATCATTACCCATCCAATAATTTGGTTTCTTTTTTTAAAATACATCCTTTGATTTTCCCAAAACTTGTGGTCTCTCAGCCTATTTCTAAGGGGCGAGTGGTTTTCACAGATGGTTCCTCTAAAGGTACAGCTGTAGTCATGTATTATCCGATCATTAAGACAGCCAGAATTCCTGCAACTTCTGCCCAAATGGCCGAACTTTCAGCCCTGGCCTTGGCTCTACAACTCTTCCCCACAGAAGCATTAAAACATCTCTACCAATAGTCAATATGTTGCTCATATTATCCAACCCTTGGAGACTGCTGCCTATGTTGCTCCCATCTCTAGGATACAAGAGAGTTTATTACAGGTACAAGGTCTGCTATGGCAATGGAGTGAACCTATATCTGTGGGACATCTTAGGGCCCACACCCCTTTGCCAGCGACCCTCAGCGAAGGCTATGTTTCTGTAGATACTTTTTCCCACCTGATATTCACCTCTGCCCACTCAGGTGAAAAAGTAAAAGATGTTAAGAAACATTGTTTACAGGCTTTTGCTTACTTGGGGGGTCCCAAAACAAATTAAAACCAATAATGGCCCCACCTATGTCAACAGAGGTTTCAATCACTTTTGTCTAGATTTTGATATTTCCCCCAAAACTGGAATTTCTTACAACTTCCAAGGGCAGGCTGCTATGGAACACGCTCATCGCACTCTAAAGGACTATTTAGCTGAAGTAAAGAAGGGGAATCTTGGAGATCACCTTAGCTCCCCTCACTCTACTCTATCACTCATCCTCTATATCTTAATTTTTTTAATTGTGGATGCTTCTGGAAACTCCGCAGCAGACCATCATTGGCAGTCCGCTGTACAATAAAAACCTCTAGTTAAATGGAAAGGCCTAACCTCGGGTCTTTGGAAAGGACCAGATCCGGTTTTGGTGTGGGCCCGGGGGTCTGTTTGTGTCTTCCCACAGGATGGTGAGTCCCCAATTTGGGTTCCAGAGCGTTGTGTGCACTCTGTTCCTGCTGATACACATCAGCCGCCAATAGACTCATTAGGCTTTAATGAGGAACCCACCTGCCTGATGCTGGTGGGTCTTCAGAGTCAGGTATACCTAGCTACTTGACCGCGTAGTTTTAAGCAATTCATCCATTGCTAATTTTTCCTATGCCTCTGTTATTGGCCTTAAGATCACCCCCTTTTTTGCCTGACCCTAGGTGTTAGCAGGACCTGCTTAATTGATCCTCTTTTGAGCTGGGTCACGCCAACCTTCTCAGGATGGATTTGCCTGCTTAGACATTTGTTATAGTCAATAACACTCTCTAGGGAGAAATACTTAACTATTTCCTCCAGGAATGCCGCTTGAGAAGCTGTTGAAATGGTGAAATATCAGCCTTGGTGGTCCATGTTCCAGTTGTCATGCCTATTCCAGTGGAACACTCAGGAGAGAACCAACTCGTAGTAGCCTTCCCTCATCCACACTCCCCCACTCAGGGTCTTACCCAGGGTGGTTCGGCTGGTTCCGATCTCAGCCCCAAAGACATTAGTAGGATAACACTGGTAGCAGCTTCATAGTGCTCTAGAGCTAGGGTACAGTCACAGATGGAAGGGGGCAGAGGTCGGCCATGGAGCTTGAAGCAGGTTCACTAAAGGCAGGGGCTGGTGGGGCCAGCTCCATGAGGCTAGGACATGGGCCTTCCCTCCATCCTGATAGGCCTGTTTCTCAGCCTTTTAGTCTTTCTCCTATTAGGGAGACAGGGGTCCCTTTGTAACCTTTTGTAACTAGCTGTGTGTGTGTGTGTGTGAGAGAGAAAGAGAGAGAGAGAGAGAGAGAGAGAGAGAGAGAGAGAGAGAGAGAGAGAGAGAGAGAGAGAGAGAGAGAGAGAGAGAGCACAACAATGAAGCAGTGTTTGATACTCTAGGGGCAGCAGCGGGACCTGGGAGAATGGAGTTGATGAATGAGGTAGACTAAAGTCTCATACAGTAGCCAACTTTATTTAGAGCATCAGACAGTTTATCCTCTGAGAGTTAAGAGGAGTCACGCGGGGCTGGAGAGATGGCTCAGTAGTTAAGAGCACTGGCTGCTCTTCCAGAGGACCTGAGTTCAATTTCCAGCAACCACACGGTGGCTCACAACCACCTACAGGGGGATCTGATGCCCTCTTCTGGTATGAAGGAGGCATACACGCGTATAGATCACTCACATACAAATAAATAAACAATTTTTTTAAAACAGAGGCATACATGAATAAGCGTACAATCACAAGGGCAAGCATATGTGGCAAGCAAGTCTCACACGGTGGACAAGGCGAAGACATGTTTTCCATGGAGGCATGTAAATAAACAGCAATAGCCAGTTGTAATGAATAACCTGAATTAAATTTACTCTTATGATGGGGGAAGTCCTGTACATTTGTTAATAAAACACTGTTGAGCCAATAGGAATCTAGATAGGTGGGACTAGGAGTCCAGGAGGATTCTGGGAAGGAGAAACACAAGGAGTTCGAGATGGGGCAATTACTTAAGTCAGAGCTAGCCAGTAAGAAACAAGCAAGGCCAACAGCTTCATAATGAATATAGCCTCCTGTATGTTTATTTGGGACAGATGCGGCTCTAGAACCAGGCTGGCGGGAAGGCTTCTCTCAAAGGAAAAGGCTTCTCTTACACTCTTATATGACACACTGGGGGGGCACAAAAACACAATCTGAGAACAATTCTGTGTTTTTGAAGAAACTGAGGTCACAAGACTCTTGTCTTTGATTTCTTGGAGTTTTCTCACAAGCACTGAGACATTTCCTCACACAATTTCATTCTTGGACTATGTTCTGACAAGGCAGGGTCATGGTGATGTCTTGGGAAGACAAGTTGGAGAAGCAACCGCACACACAGAGCCCAGCTGCTCCAGGGATGGTGGCAAGACACGGCTGTCCTTGAGACAGGATGATGGGTGAAAACACCTCATCCATAAATCAACCAGCACCATGATGGCCACAGGAAGTTTCTGGAGCTCCACTTTCTCTCATCAGAATCCTGGGGTGGTGACAATTCCTCCAGACCTCTGTTGGGCCTGGGCACAGAATGCAGGGGCCGAGACCACCATGTGCCAGCACCGCCCACCATTCTTCCCTCCCTGCTTACTGTACACTCTCTCCTCCCAGCCGTCTCTTCAACAGAGTAGCTGGCCTCCACCCACATTGGCTACATTGGTCACAGAGGGCCCCCAGCTCCCCAGGGGGCAGCCCAGAGGGACCTGGGCAGCACCTTCAGGAGGCAGGTGTTTCTCCAGATGTAGCTGCCTGATAGTGGTGCCAAGATGGGTGGCCAGCCTAGAATGGAGAAACAGGCCTGGACTATAACATGAGATCAAAACAACGGAAAAGCTTTCACTAAGCCAAGTTTAACACAGACCACATGGGCCAAGCTGGCTTGTCGCCAATAAAGGTGACGTCAAATGCTTTGGGAATCACACAGCCAGGTCTGAGTTAGAACTGGCGAGGAAAGACTTAGGCAAAACTAGAATCAAAATCCACCTCCAAGGGAGTGGGAAAGCCCATGTGATCTCAGGGTAGAGAGAAGAGCCTCCGGTTCCAATGTCTGTGTGAAAGCCAATCTTCACCATCGACGCTGTGTGAGCCATGGGCAAGCTGCTTCTCTTCTCTGTGACTCCGTTTCTCTAGTTATGGGAGCCAGAAGCTCTACGGGCGTTCTTGGTTTGTGTTCTTCATGCGGTCTGTTGGAATCTTCCAGGGTCTTTGATTCCAGGGACGGGTGGTTTGCGATGCTCTCATCTGAGCATGCCCCAAGGCTGCCCCGGCAGTGGGAGCAGTTACCATTCCCAAAGCAGCCAGCTCACTTCCAGAAAGCTCTGACTGAGAGACGGGGTGTCCTCCTGGGGTCTCTGCCCTAGGGCTGCCTGTACCCCTTCCTGCCTGCTCCTCCAGTTTGTGGTTTTATGCTCATGTACAGTTGATCCTCGTTTCTGTTGACCTTACCTGACAGTGGTCCCCAGGACTTCAGCTTCGCTTTAGTGCACAGATGGATAGACCAGGTTGTGCCTGTTACACATCTTGAGGCCTCTTCATTCATTCTCTCAATAGTGTCAGGCTCTTTCCTGGGTGCTGAAGAGACTGGTGGGTAGGCACATGGTCCCTGGCCTTGGAGAATAGAGTGTCCCATGGGAAGCATGCCAGTAAGAGAATCAACACAGAGGGATGAAAGGGGCTGAGGTCACGGGGTGCCCCAGGGGAGCCCCAGTTTCTGGGCTATGTGATCTTGAGCATCGCTGGCTCCCCTGCCATGTGAATGACTAGCAAAAGGACAGCCCTAGGACAGGTGGTCCTGCCCTCCCACCCTGCCAAAAGGCAGCAGTCATTTCTTTACTACCAAATTCTCCTGGAGTAAAATTGCATCCAGCCCAAAAGGTAACTGTCAACTGGTCCAAGGTGGCCATGGCAGCCTCTGTCCTTTGCCATTCATTGACCTTGAGTAAGCATATCTCTAGTTTAGAGTTCCAATAATATAAAACAAATCTCGGTGGTGGGTGGCAATGCACAATGATATAAAAAAAGGGATCTCATTGGGGGGTGTGCTTCATAGTCGAGATTTTCCGATGGACGCAAAGAGCTTCAAAAAAGGTTCCTTTTGTTTCCTATCTGAGACACTGCTATGACTCAGATGGCTGAAACTCTGGGAGTCACTTTGGGACCATGAGGTATCAAGTTTGAAGACAAATGATAACACACTGAAGGTCTGCAAGAACCACAGACACTGAGCACACTGTTGAGTTGCAGAGTCTACAACTTACATCCAGAAGCATTGCTGAATAGACAGCAGATTCGCAAGCTACTAGTGGCTGACTTTCTGTGGCTGTAGTCAGACACTTTTTAAAGGTCATACTCAACCTGCCAGGGCCAAGTTAGCCATCATCACCTTAATATAGTCACTCAATACATGTTTGCTGACAGTCAACAATATTTATTGAGTACCATATGGCTCCTGCTGGGTGACAGGCTACAGGCTAATGGAAGAGAGCAACAAAAGTTACATGGACAATAGAAGCCTTGATGGTAAACTGACAAGAACTTTACATACTGAAGAATGGGCACCGAGATTAGTTACAGGAAGTTACAGGAAATTGTGAGCTGCCCGACACAAGTTCTGGGAACCAACCTCCTCTTTGAGAGGAGTTTATTCTGTTAACATCTCAGACATTTCTTCAGCACTGAGCACCATAGATTTAACTCAACAGACAGGGCCATTGACCATCAGAGATTCTTCTATTCCAATCTTAATCACTAATGTTGATTCTCAGACACGCAGTAAATTTCATACAGTAAGATACACGTGCTCCTGAGTTAATCCTCTAATCGTCCCTGCTAAGAGGTCATTGTGTAGATGCATGTTTGGTGTGTAGCTCACAGTTTGCTCTGGGCAGATGGACAGCAGTTGTTCACAGGATGTGTATTCGGAATGGGGTCTGATGTACTCAGAATGGATTACTGTAAGATGGTGTCACTCAAGACAATGCCTGGCCTGCAAACTGCTGGGCTTTTGTTTTTGCAAGTTGGAAACTGTTGCTCAGCCTAATCACCACTTCAAGGGCAGTGCTGCCAGGTGCTCCAGGCCTGGATGGACCCTCTGCCCTTCCATTCACCTTGCTTCACACAGCAGGTCTGTGTTTGCTCAGAGCTCTACAGCTGTCACCAAGCCAGGCTTCCCCTCCTGCCCCCAGATCCAACTCCTCCGTCTCTTCCCTTCAGATGGAATCGGGTTGTCGAGGGACAGGGTTAGGGAGCACAGAGAAAACGAATTTCTGATCTCAGAAGACACCCTGCCATCACCACAGGGTGGGGAACAGGGGCCTCAGGGCCTGGTGGGCTCAAGCCCACGTCCTGAGCAGCTGGCAGCCTCTGCTAGCAAGAACAGCATGGCCAACAGCTCTAGAGTTCCTGGGACCCCAGAAATGGAAGATTTGGTCCTTCCTCTATAGCTGTTAGCTATATGACATTTGCTGTTAGCTATTATGACATTTGCTGTCCTGGAGCACATGTTTCAAACCTTGCCGGGTCCTAGAACACTGAGAGCCCAGGAACTAACTCTGGCTTGCCAGCCTCCAGGAGGCAGGCAACACACCAGGCCTGATGGCTGTCTGTCCCCATTGTGGTTAGAGGTTTCTTTTCTTTTCTTTTTCTTTTTGGTCCTAGACAGGGTTTTTCTGTGTTGTCCTGGCTGTCCTGGAACTCACTCTGTAAACCAGGCTGACTTTGAATTCACAGAGATCCAACTACTTCTGCCTCCCAAGTGCTGGGATTAAAGGCGTGCAACACCACCATCCAACTAGTAAAGGTTTCTTACCTCGGGAGCCACTGTGGATCCAGATCCAAGCAAAGTTTTCAGAGCTGACTCAAGTGTGCCATGTGGGGTGCAGACCTCCATGTCCTTATCTCAAAATTGAATAGGACCTTCATAGAACACAGACCCAGGACATGCCACACAAAGACACAAGCTAAGGTTGCTGCTATTGCTAGTCTGTAAGCTCAAGAACCTGAGGACTGCTACATATTCCCCAATGACTTACCAGGAAGTTTGGGTAGGACTTCAAGCCTCCAGACCAGGGCCCTGCAGAACTCATCGAAGCTCTGGTTGCTTCCTTACTCCTGAACTGGTACCCATGGCCAAACCTAGGCACCCTCAGTGTCTCCTCAAGGGACACACAACAGTACAATCACAGGATGGTCTGTAAGCTTGATGATGCTAAGTAAAGGACAACCACAGGGCAAGCACAGGCACACGCACGCATGCACGCACACATGCACGCGCACACACACACACACGCACGCACGCACGCACACACGCACATGCATAGAGGCGCTGCATGCAGCCAAGCACTCTGGCTCCAACCCTCTGTCCTCTGCCCTCCCTCCTCTCCTTCCATCACACACTTATTCGTGTCTATTATCCAAAACTCCCCAGCCTGTCTTTTGATTGAGAGTCTTTGCCAGAGCCCAGCTCACCACGAGAGCCAGAGCAGCTTGAACTGAGGCCTCAAGATGCAGGCACCATCTCACTCCCCAGCAGAGAGGCGAAGAAGAGAGGAAGCACATGCTGGAAAGAGAGGTGGGCAGGTTGGAAAAGCCAAACACACAGGGGACTCAGTGTGAGAATGAGAAGACAATACAGGCTGGAAGCTCAGTGGTGCCTATCTAGAACTCTGGAAGCCTTCTCCTGAGCTTAGGGGTTGGAGTGCCTAGATCAGGAAGGAGGTTCTAAAAGAACTTCCTATCTTTCAGAGTCCTGCAAAACTGGGAGCCAGGTACTACTGTGTATGCAGTAGGTGCTCAATAAATGCTTTGCATATCAGGCAGAAGACAGCCAGGTCCCCAGGTTTCTTGACCTTCTGACTCAATGAATAGGCTATAGCAAAATGGCTTTTCTCCCTGGGCCTCAGTGTCCTCTGTCTAGTGAGGTGACATACTGGTGGTATCTAAGGTTGCCAGAGAAATGCCATCTCGGTATGACAGCCTTGACCTCTCAGCCTGCCCATTTCTGGTGGAGCAGCTCCTTCTGGAAGCTTCCTGGAGATGCAGAGTCAGGACAGCTGTCCCTATACCAGAGATCTTCCAGTTCATGAGAGGACCCAGGCTGGGATGATCATGGGCAGGAATGGTGACTTATCCTGGGAGTCAATGATGGACGCCAGGCCCTTGAGTGTGCTTGGCAAAGAACAGCAAAAACCTCTCCATCTGCCTGGCGGTGGTGGCGCACGCCTTTAATCCCAGCACTCGGGAGGCAGAGGCAGGCGGATCTCTGTGAGTTCGAGGCCAGGCTGGACCGATACAGAGAAACCCTGTCTCAAAAAAAAAAAAAAAAAAAAAAAAACCTCTCCATCCAAGATATGCAATGGATGGTCATGGGGGGGGGCAGTCTCCTCAAGGGCAAAGCAATAATGCATGACTGTTGGGGAAGTCCTGTGTATATGTCAATAAATTACTGCTGGCCAATAGGAAACCTAGATAGGAGGGACTAGGAGTCCAGGAGGATTCTGGGAAGGAGAAACAGGGGAGTCGAGATGTAACGCCATTGGGGTAGGAAGCCTGGAAACTTCTCCGGTAAGAGACATACTTAGATTAACAAGTATGGGGTAATTACTTAAGTCAGAGCTAGCCAGTAAGAAACAAGCAAGGCCAACAGCTTCATAATTAATATAGCCTCCTGTGTGTTTATTTGGGACTGATGCAGATCTGGAACCAGGCGGGCGGGAAGGCTCCTCTCAAAGAAAAAGCTTCTCTTAACACATGACCATGGGGGGTCTCCTCAAGGGCAAAGCAATAATGGATGACCATGGGGGTCTCCTCAAGGACAAAGCAATAATGGATGACCATGGGGGGTCTCCTCAAGGGCAAAGCAATAATGGATGACCATGGGGGGGTCTCCTCAAGGACAAAGCAATAATGGATGGTCATGGGGGGCAGTCTCCTCAAGGACAAAGCAATAATGAATGGTCATGGGGTTCTCCTCAAGTGCAAGGCAATGCTGCCAGGTCTCAAACTCAGGGAAAATGCTGAGGTGCCTACCTAACATACCAAAGCGGATTTTGGCAGCCAGTCTCCTGCAGTCCCTACTCACAAGTCTTCTTACAGAGTCATCCCAGCTGGCACATCCTGGCCCCTACTCTCAACCTCTCCAGGCCTTGAGCCTCATTTCCCCTCAGTTTCTTCTCTATATAACCCGGCCATCTTGGCTATGTGTCCTCATGGTCTACCGGTCCCTGGCTCCTCTCCTCTCCCGATTCATGAATTGGTTCAGTCTGCCGGCCCTCTTCAGTCTGGACCCTTCCCTCATGTCTACAATAAACCTTTCCTCAAACGTAAGGAGCCATAAGGTCCTCATTTTCATTCATCTGGTGCTAAAACCATAGGAGTAGCATATAAGAATCTCCCAAGGGACTCATGCTCTGTGACCCAAGCTGCTGATTTGATTCTCCTGAGGTATGTGTGGATACCTACTACTCGTTTCTGCTGGCTTCTGCCACCCACCACATTTGACTCCGGATTCTAGAGGCCACCTCTTCAGCCGCTCTCTCCTCCTCTACTGGGCAAGTGTCACCCGGAGGCACCTGCTTTGTCTGCTATTACTACATACTGGTGCTCCAGAAAGCTCCTCTGACCCTACTGATCCCCTCGGTGATTCGGGACGTTTCTCTAGTCTGCTTGGGAAGGCCCCAGATTGAAATTCATGTCACCACAACACTTACCCTTCCTCTGTTCCCTCTGTTCTCAGTTTCTTCCTGGAGTTTCCTCTCCTCCCCTCAGACTTGCCTGCTGTGTCTCTTCCTTAAGCCCTTCTGGACCTCCATGATCCTGTTCCTTCTGTCTCACAGCTCCCTCCTGGAAGTCCACATCTTCTCATGCCCGCTGACAGACTTCTCTCTGTCTCCCAGCTCCGTCTTCAGCTTATAGGAACTCACTCCAGCAGAGTTCAACTCGTGACCCTTTCTCTTTCTCCTCAGGCTCTGAGACTTTATTGAAGCTGAAAAGTTTCTACACCCTAGTAAACCAATGCAGAAATCCAAACCAAATTGAATTAGAAAAGGCCCATGTTTAATGGATACAATGCTCCCTGTGGCCTTCTAGACTCCCAGAGAGGAAATAGGAAAGGGAGACAGTTTAAATACCCTGTGGGAGTGGTCTTGAGTATCTCTGGGATGCAGCAGGGTTTGGAGGGAGATGGGGGAGGGGCTTGGGTGGAACCTCCACAATAACAACCCAGACTCTTTGGGTATGTGGATGCCAGGGGCTGGGGCAAAGCTTTCACCATACCAGAAACTTTGCTGTCTTACTGCAAATGGCTTGGCCTCCAACAGCTCAATGGCCAAAGATGGTATACTCTATTGTGCCCAAATTCTGAACCCCCCAAATCACCAAGAGACCGATTCCAATGCAAAAGCAAAGAGTCTTTTATTGTTGTTTAATGAGCTAACCCCATTATCTCAGGCCCTTCCTTCATTCACGGCAGTGGGTGCTTGGAGAAGGACCCAGAGGAACCATGAGGCAGCGAATATATTGGGTAGAGCAAGGAGACTGTCTAGGGGTATGCAACAGTCTCTGGATTGGTGCTCTTCCAAGCTAGGGCAGCCTATCCTGTGTTGATTGGTCAACTGGTTGTTATGGCCCACAGGCCCTCCCAGGGTGGTTGCTATGCTCTGCATGTCACTGTTGTGCACTATCCATACAGCACACCCAGAGCCGTAAAGCACAGCCCTGCCAGCTAACTTCTGATTGGTTCCATAAGGAGGGCATCTGACCTCCTAGTGACTAGGCAGGAGCAGCAAGGTCACGAGAGCACACGTTGAGTCATGGCTGCTAAAGCAGGGGCCTGGTCCCTCAACTCGAGTTCCAAATTCTCACTGATTGTAACATCTGCTACCACACAAGCAAATGGTCCCAAAGTCTCTTATCTAGACGTTATCTGTTCTACACTTTCCTAAGATGTTTCTACTTTCCTCTCTTAAGAATCTTAGCTCTACAATTTCTTTGCTCTCTACTCTCAAAAAAAAAAGTCTCATGCTGTGAATTATCTCAGGATTTTTAAGTTCACTGGGGATGGTTAAAAAAAATCTGCAACTCGGATCTCTGTAAGTTCGAGGCCAGCCTGGACTACCAAGCGAGTTCCAGGACAGCCTCCAAAGCCACAGAGAAACCCTGTCTCGAAAAACCAAAAAAAAAAAAAAATCTGCAACAAAATTTAATTAAAAACCTGTAATAAAAGGCTTTCAGTTAAAAATCTACGCATAGATAATCTTTACTACAATAATATATGTGTGATTCAACTGTTGTTTAGAATAACTGCATATGCAATGCCAATTCAACTCTGGTTTCAAAAAATAGACCTGTTGGAAAACAGATATCTAAAATAGCAGTCACATGACTGGCCTCCATCCTGGCTGATAACCTCATTAGGATGGAAGCAAGCGTGTGGTTGGCAGCCATCTTTACTAAGGTTAAAGGGTGCATGCCATGTGACTTCACCATCCTGATTAAGATGGCCACATGGCAGAAGCCAGCCATGGCAGGGTTACAACACTTGGCAGTCCTACCAAGCCAGCTCTCTTTCAGACTTTGGAGACAACCGTCGTTCTCCACACTACTTTGAGTTATTTTGATGAGATGACAAACTCCTAGGGTTATTAAAGTATACTCAGGTTAACATAAACTGATCTATGTCTGTCTACTTATTGTTATTTTGTAAAAGTTTAAAAATTAGAAAAAAAGGGAAAAGGAAGGACGTGTGATGGAAACCGGGTATGGGCGTGATACAGCATGGACGTAGAGAGTAGGAGTCATAGAGTCATAGTTTATCACGGTGGCCGGAGAGCAAGAGGGGAAGAGAGAGACACAACACAGACAAGGGGGTAAGAGCAGGGAGGGGAAGGAGGGAGGGGGAGGGGGAGAGGAGGGAGGGGGAGGGAGGGGGAGAAGGAGGAGAGGGAGGGGGAGGGGAGGGGGAGGGGAGGGAGGGAATGGGAGGGGAGGAAGGGAGAGGGGAGGGAGGGAAGGGGCAGGGAGGGGGAGGGGAGGGAGGGGTGGGAGGGGAGGGGGAGGGGGGAATGATGGTGCAGAGCCTAAAAGGGGGAGCTCATGCGTGCATAATGAGTGACGTAGTGACGGTGACATGGCCACATCACCGCACTTGCCTGCCTGTTGTCAGTGGACGGGGTCAGCATAATGCTGGAGTTCCAACACTTATGGCTCTGCTAACTGTTCAACACCAGGCTTCTAGATACATTTGATAAATACGGTTAATAAATTCCCAAGGTCTACTTGGGTTAACAACAGTGATGACTTAAAAATATGTGTCCAGCCTCCTTGTCTCTGCTAACTTCATTAAGCTTTGGCTACTTGGATAAACAGAGTCTTAATAAGAAACTAGATATTCTGCAATGATGAACTATAAAAAAAGAAATATCAAAAATGCTCCCAGTCTCCCTAGGGAATGGTATCTATGGTTCAGTTTACTGCACTGATGGCTTAAGGTTTTATCCTGAAGATACAAGATCTTCAGTGAAGTCTCCAGCCGTACCTTGGAGCAGTCATGTCTTCATTTTGTTTGTTCAAAGGCAACAAATACAGTAAGCAAGCTAAAGCCAGAAGCCCTGTGACTGAGTGAGCTCCATCCACAGACCCAGAGGGCCCACCAGGCCTGCAGGACTCTGGTCCTCACAGCCGGTAACGCTGCGGTGCTGTCGGGGGATGGAAACTCCTCTGTGATAGGCAGCACTGCACAGTCCCAGACACTCCTCACCTCAGCGCCGCCACGAAGACAATGCCTCTCCTTCCTCCAGTGGTCGGACTCTGTGGAATTGCTTCCAGAATCCCGTCTTTCTTTTCTTTCTTCTAAGACAGTGTCATGCATACCAAGCTGGTCTTGAACTTCTGATCTTCCTGCTTCTACCTCCCAAGTGCTTAGAGTGAAGGCTCATGCCACCATGCCTGGGGGACATTCTCCAGCTGTGCCCAGGCCCCTTGTCAGGTCCCCTGACACAATACTTACCAAGTCCCCAACCTCAGAAGGGAGGTCTGGCCCAGAGCCGGGAGGAGGAACAGGATGGAAGAAGCCTCTCTCTCTCTCTCTCTTTCTCTCTCTCTCTCTCTCTCTCTCTCTCTCTCTCTCTCTCTCTCTCTCTGTCTCTGTCTCTGTCTCTCTCCCTCTCTCTGTCTCTCTCCCTCTCTCTCTCTCTCTCTCTCTCTCTCTCTGTCTCTCTCTCTCTGGGTGTGTGTGTGTCTCTGTCTCTGTCTCTGTCTCTCTTACACACACACACACACACACCCTGTTCTTCTCCATCCTCCTTCCTCTGACTTTATCAGAGCACAGACTGGGACCCAACATGGAATTACAGGGAAGAATGTCAGCCCTGAGTTGTGAGAGGATCTCCACCCTGCCTCTTTCTCACCTGGCCTTTGTGCACCTCCCAAACTGAGGACACACGTTACCGGGCTTGTTCATCTTCCCCCCAGCAACCCTCCTGGATGCTCAGGGCGTGGGACCCGAGTACTGTGGGAAGGAGCTCTTTGGAGGAACACGGTTCCAGAAGCCTGTAGGATTGACCCGTCCCAGTCACTAATGTCCAGATGACTTTGGGAAAGAAATGTGTCCTTCCTGCCTCTGATGGAGGGATCCCTCCTCACCTCATCTCTCAGGATGGTGATGAAGGCACTGGGTGTGTGTGACTATGCCACAAGTACATCCATTATGTGGACTCCAGCGGGACTTCTGTGAGATCCAAGCACCAACTTCAGGCTGTGTTTGCTCCATTGCTCTGCCGACCGGAGGCCTGAGCCGGCTACTTTCTTCATTTCAGTCTTGATTTTTCTCTACTGTCGAGTACATAACCATCAAACCTGTCATGGTGCTGAACTCAAGAGAGCACGCATGGGATGACTCATGAGGGCCTGCCTCTATCCAGCATCAGCAGTGACTTCCTAAGCATCTGTGGAATAGGGCGGTGACGTCACCTTCCTGTTGTGTAGCTCAGGGTCAAGCAAAGGCCCAGAAGAAAGAGCACAGCCACAGAAGCCCCACTAAGACCTCTTCCTCGGAGGTTTCCCTTCCCTTTCCCGTCCCCTAATGGATCTGGGAAGATGGCCAGGGGTAGAGGCCTAATCATCCACAGAGAAAACCACAGTGGAGCTGCTCTTGGGGAAGAAAGCCATGGGGTTGGGAGTGTAGACCAGCCTCTCTGGTCTTCATCACCTCGTGTCAGAATTGGGCTGAGGGAGACGCTGACCAATCCACAGTGGCCCGTCCACCCTGGAAAAGCCATGTCTGTGGTCCGGGGTGGCTGTTCTGGCCTCAGCTCATGTCATTTCCTAGAGGTCTCCTTGCTCTTCGGGGAGTTGCGGCCTGGTGTCCCACCTTGCCCCTACTCCTATCCTGCAGTTCAGCAGAGGCAGACTGCATAGAACCCCACTGAGAAGACAGTATGGCTTCATTTGTGGTAAAGACTCCCCAGGCTAGGCTCTGGACAGATATCACTTCAGCCTTGGAAACAACCCCATGAGGTAGCACTCATTTCTACACTTTACAAATAAGGAAACTGAGGTCCAGAGAGGCTAAACCACTTCCCAGGAATGCCCAACTGGTGTGTGAATAAGCCAGAATCCTTAGCACTGGGAAAACCAGTGGCTCATCCTACGTCCCAGAACTCTGGGCACAGGAGGCTCTCCAGGCTTGTGACCCAGCAGTCTGACGACTGAGGAGGCAGCTCAGGGCCAAGGGGCATGGACACGTGGGCAGCAACTGAACCTGTGAGCTGTGTCCTCACCCTCCTGCTTCTGAGGTCTGTCTTTAGCCTGTTCCTCACAACAGAGACCCAATATCACAGGTTCTGGGCTGTGGACAGGACCAGTGGGAGGACCAGTAGGTCAGCAGGATTCCATCACCACATGGGGCCTCTGAAAGCCAACCCAGAGCCCAGGAGGCCTCTCGGATGAGTGATGCCACTGACAAAATTCAACACTGGGAGAGATTGCTGAACAGACTGACCTAATGAACACCGGCAATGGAAAGTCATAAAATAGCCCGGAATGTACTCTATAAATTCAGCACTCAGGAGGCTAAGGTAGGAGGGCTGCCAGAAGTCTAAACCAGACCAGGCCATGTAGTAAGACTCTGTCTCAAGAAAGGAAAACAAACAAAAAGAATAGTGAACTATCCCACTGGATCCATAAATAATCATAACATGCTAACGAAAAGTGTTAGGAGTACTGGTTGCTCATCCTGAGTGAGGTAACCCAATCACAGAAAAACAAGCACAGTATGTGCTCACTCATATATGGATATTAGACACAGAACAAAGGACTGCCAGCCTACAATCCACACCTCCAGAGAAACTAGGAAACAAGGAGGACCCCAAGAGAAAAACACATGGTCCCCCGAAGAAGGGGAAAGGGACAAGAACCCCGGAGCAAATTGGGAGCACAGGGGAAGAAAGGAGGGAGGGAGGAGAAAGAGAAAGGGGGAAGTGGGAGAACAAGAGGGATAGGAAGCCGGGGGAGGGATAGAGGAGAGCAAGAAAGGAGACGCCTTGATAGAGGGAGCCAGCACAGGGTTAGAGCGAGGTCTGGCACCAGGGAACTGTTCAGGGATCCACAGGGATGACCCCAACTAAGAATCTAGGCAGTGGTGGAGAGGCTGCCTTTGATGCGTCCCCTATAATGAGATTGATGACTACCTATTATGCCATCCTAGAGCCTTCATCCAGTAGCTGATGGAAGCAGAAGCAGACAGCCACAGCTAAACACTGAGCCATACTCCTGGAATTCAGTTGTAGAGAGGGAGGAGGGATGAACAAAGGAGACAAGACCATGCTGGAGAAACCCACAGAAACAGCTGACCTGACCTAGTGAGAGCACAGAGACCTCAGTCGTAAAGCTGGGGAACCAGCATTGGACCGAACCAAGCCCTCTGTATGTGGGAGCCAGCTAGGAGGTCAGGGCAGTCTATGGGACCTCTAACAGTGGAGCCAGTGTTTATCCCTAGTGTACAAATGGACTTTGGGAGTCCATTCCCTATAAGGGATACTATTGCAGCCCAGATACAGGAAGGAGGGCCTAGGCCCTTCCCCAAAGGATGTGACGGACTTTGATGATCCCCTGTGGAGGGCCTCACTATCCTTGGGGAGTGGGTGGGGAGCGGGTGGGGGGGTGATGGGGAGCATGGGAGGATGAGAGGGTGAGGGAATAGGGGGATGGATATGTAAAATAAGATTGTTCCTACAAAAAACAAAAAGAGTATTGGCCGTTCTTGCAGAAGACCTGGGGCTCAATTTCCAGCACGCATGTGGTAGCGTACCATGATCTCTAACTGCAGTCCCAGGAAAGCCAGCACCCTCTTCTAGCTGCCATGGGCACGGTACACACATGGAGCACAGACATGCATGCAGCGAAAACACCCATTCATACACATAAAAATAAAATGAAAAGAATTTTTAAAGATTTGTCTTCATTTTCCATGTATGATTGGCCTGCATGAATGTCTACACGCGTGCGTGCAGTCCCTGAGAGATCAGGAGAGGATGAAGGCAAGCTGCTCGGAGGGGGCATCTTTGGCTCAAGGGCAGTCAGCACTACAGCAGCTTCTCCTCAGAGTGGATGCCCCAGCCCTGTTTAAGGCTGTGTTGGTGACCAGGGAACACTGCAGGGACAACGCCATTGAAGGCCTGAACGCCATGGATCCTCTGAGATCTGAAGGTCCCTTCTCCCTTCTGCGGCTGAGAGTCACTTAGCCTCCCTGACCGAGTTCCTATGCAAGATAGTGCGTCACAGTACCCAGTACCGGGGCTAGAAGTATTTTAAACCATTTGCCATTATTTTACTTTCCCAAGTCCTTTCCCAGCCTGCCCAGCAGCAACAATCCCGTGTCCCAATTCCAGCCAATGCCGGTCTTCTTTTTAACTCCTTTAGAAGGGTCTTACACACGCCCCACGACCCGGTGCTGTCTGGCCCTGTTCATCCTTCCCCACCAGGACAGCAGTGTGAGAATGACCCTTGGGAGCCACCGTGGGATGCTGAAATGACAAAGCACCTGCTAAAGGCAAGCACACAGAACAGCGATACCCAGGATGACAACATTCAGGAGATCTAAAATGTGCCATCTGTCCACGATTGGACACCTTCAGAACCAAGACAAATCTTACAGTGGTCATTGGTTGTCAGAGTATGTGTGGGGGAGGGAGGGGAGATGCGGGGTGTGTGTGTGTGTGTGTGTGTGTGTGTGTGTGCAGTTGCTCATGTTCATGTGCAAAGTGTTCATGTGAGTGGATGTATGCATGCTTATGTGGAGGTCAGAGGTCGAAATCAGGTGTCTTCCTTAATCTCTGTCTTGTGGGTTTGTTTGTTTATTTTTGAGACTGGGTCTCACTGTGTATCCCTGGCTGTCCTGGAACTCCCTATGTAGACCAGGCTGACCCTAAATTCATAAAGGCATATGCAGCTTGTATTTCTGAGACAGGATTTCTCACTTACCTGGAACTCACCGATTCTACGAGGTTGCCTGGCCAGGGAGCCCAGGGATCTGCCTGGCTCTGCCTCCCTAGCGCCGGCTTTACAGGCAGATGCTACCACTCCCCGATTACCACCCACACCTAAAGAGCAAACTCGGGTTCTTGTGCTCTGTCTGAGCTGTCTCCCCAACCCCAGTTTTCTGGTTTTAATCAGTGGCCGGGTATGGCACACTGCTCTAGTCCCAGCACACGGAAGACTCAGTCAGGAGGCTTCAGAGCTGAGGATCAGTCTGGGGTACAAAGTGAGACCATGTCCCAGAAAAACAAAAACAGGTCAGTCCAGGGATCCGCAGGCACACGGTGTAGCTTGGGGACCTGTGTCACACCACTGAGCAGTGGCACAGTAGAGTGCATAGAGGTCTTCTGTCTCCACATGAGAGACACGGGGAGCCCGAGAGACGGAACTCCTGCTGCCATCCCTCTCCTACGCGTCACCCGGCCCTTCCTTCACCCACTGTCACAGCAGGCCACAGGGGGAGCAGGGTCTGAACTGGACACAGCTGCTTCTCATACCTGGGCTGCACACAGCCTGCCCCACAGCTAAGAGTCTCCACACAGGCCACAGCATCGGTCCTGGACATCAAGCCCATAGTTCCAACCAGACCACGTCTCTCCACCCCTCTCTAAGCCCTACAGAGCTGTGATGGTCCATGAGGCATGCAAGGCCCCTCGTTCATGTGGCAGGGACCATGGGAGGGAGTTTCACCAATGGTCTGGCGCCAAAGTCCCACAAGCATCTTAGGGCAGGTGTCCAGGGACTGACCCAGGCCTCCCTCCTGCCATGCTTCCTACCCCACCCCTCTTAGCCTCGGCCTGAAGACACAGAACCTGGCTACCTTAATCCAAGCTTCCTCCTGACCTGTCAGGGGGATTGCCACAGAAGCTGAACCGTGGGCTAACAGTTCCAGCCATGGAGCCTCACCTTTGGCTTTAACCACGTGAGGCAAGTGACTTATCCCCTCCCACCCTCAGGGTCTTCCCTGGTGGGTGCAGCTCAGGCTTGAGGGCAGGCAGAGCATGCTAAGGCTCCAGGGTCCATCCCCAGCTCCCCCAAGGGGCTAGAGTCTTACCTTACAGGCCTCTGTGAATCCAAACAGGACAAAAAAACAGTCTAGCATCATGCTGGAGCAAAGGCCAGCTCTCATCATCACCATGGTAACCAGAAAAGCAAAGACTCCAAGAGAGTTTTCCCCAAGCCCGAAGTCAAGTTTCTGCTCGCCAATAGCAACCACCATGAAATACTGCCATGAGGGGCTGGTGAGAGAGCCCAGTGGGTCAAGTTCATGCGACATAAGCCAGGAGACCAGAGCCCGCCTAAAAGCCAAGCAGTGACAGCAGCCCACCCACGGTCTTAGACTCAGGAAGTAGAGGCAGAGCACCCTGGGCAAGCCAGCTAGCTGGACTTACCTAATCTTCACACTCCAGGGTCAGTGAAAGCAAAAACCGCTCTCTGGCTCTGCCGCCCACCTGCTGTACAAGCCTAGGCATCTTCTTTAACCATGCTGAGCCTGTTTACTCATGCATATGAGGAGTCATTATCCCTACCCTGCAGAATGCCATGGGGACTACTGGAGAGACTGGGCCTGTGCGCCCAAGATCCCATGCAGAGCCCCGTCATTTCCTCCTTCCAAGCCTTGCTTTTCCTGTGATCAAGTTGGGCTTAGTACATTAATGTGGCCCTTCCCCTTGAAGGGTGTTTCTTCCCGGGGTTTAGAGGGAAAACTCCCAGGAGGCCCACAGTGCAGTGGTCACTGATCCTACGAGACTCTGTGAAGCCTAGGGAAGGAGTTGTCCTGCCTGCTCTGGCCAGTGCCTCGGGGAGCCTCTTTTGGGTCTACAGTGCCTCTCCTCTGTACCTTTGACGCTCAGGGACTCTGGTCTCCCCCAGAGCTGCGTTCCTGAAGTGCAGCAAGGGATGTGCCAAGCTTGGGGCGCATACAGACCTAGCCCTCCTCACCATGTGACTCCAAACCAGTTGCCTGCCCCACTGAGTACCCTGTGCCTCTTCCTGGGTTGCTGCTGAGCACACAGGGAGCGCGTGTGGCTATATAGGCCAGGGGACTCCAGGGGAACTCCGTGGGGACATTCCTGAAGCTCCCTGGAAGCTGTTAATTGAATCCCACTCTCTGCTCCCTGGGAGGCTGGCAGCTGAAGGCAGCTCAGCACAGAGATAATGAACTTGAGGAGGCCTTGGAAGCTGCAGCTTTTGTTGCGTTCAAAGCGCGCAGCATCCATCCTGCACTCGTTAAACTCCTGAAAGCTGGGGCCCGGCAGTCCTGCCCCAGAGGGGATCTGCACCGTCTCTTCTAGGTCCAGGAAGGGCCATGACCTTGGGGAACTGTACTTATCAATGCATGTCTCCCAGGAGCTGCCCCCGCTGCCACCCAGCACCCACTCACATACAGTGACAATGCTGGGCGGAGGGGGCAGAGAGGAGATGTCAACGTGACTGACATGCTATATGCCATGTGAGTCTTGGGATGCCACTCACCTGGGAGACGGAAAAGCAAGCTGGAGGCACTGCCCTGCCAGAGGGGACAGGTGTGGCAGTCTGTGTCCTGCAAGATCCTTCCACTCACTGCCTAATTTTCAGAGGGAAAATGGGGGCTCAAAAAAAGATGAGTGTGCCCAGATTGGGGACACACATCTGCTACTCTGCAATTCGTCACCATGAGCTTGCATAATCCCAGTACCTGGGAGTGGAGACAGAAGAGTAAGAGGTCCTCCTCAGCTACACAGCAAGTTCCCAGTCAGCCCGGGAGGGGGTGGGGGCAGGTAGACTGTGGGAAGCAAACAACACAGCAAGCCAACTGGGACAGAATGTGCAGCTCGGTGGCAGAGCGTTTGCCTAACCCTAACCCTGGCTTCTATCCCTTGCAAACACAGGGTCTGAGTTCAAATGCTCAGCACTCACTTAACTGGATACTGTGGCACCTGCCTGCAATTCCAGCACTGAGAGGGGACACATGACAATCCTAAAACGTCTAAGCAGGCTCGGTGTCTAAGGCAGCTTCTTGCTGATGAAGTCTTTAGCTCTCTGCCTCACCCGCTGATGAGAGTTCCACCAGGAGGTCCTCGCACGCTCCAGTGTGGTACCCGTGTGTCCTGCCCCGCCAGGGCGGCAGAGAAGAGACAGCACAGGAGGTGCTCAGGGGCCTTGCTCCTCTATGACATCTGTTTGTTTGATGCAGAGGGCAACATTCCCCGGGACACCCTTGTGGGGTAAATAATTACTCAACAGTGGAGGGCCCGAGAGGAAGCCTGGGACTGCCCTACGGCTGGAAGGTGTGATGGGGTGGGGAGCCTCCTCTGGGGTCTGCCCCCTCCCCTGCAGCCTGATGCACACAGGCCCACAGAGTCCTACTTGATGGAAGAGACACTAGCCCTTAAAAATGGGGTGTCTCCTGGTCAAGAGCCCAGGGCCCTCCCTCCCCAACCCTTGCGCAGCCTCCCAGCCTCAGGCGGGTGTTTCTGGGAGGAGATGGGAGGCAGTGATGAGGAAGAGGTGGGGGCCATGATGACACCACACTGTGGGGGCCAGCCTTCCTCAAGGCTTTCAGAGCCTCTGTCTCTGAGTAGGCCCTTTCATCACCACCCCCTCCCTGCCCCGTGGCTCTTTCAGTCTGTAAATCCCACCTTTTACATCCCTCTCTCTCTGATTCTCCATGTTCAGCTCTGCCCGTCTCTTTCTGTCTCCAGTGCTCTTTGTCTGTCTGTCGTCTGTCTTTGCTGTCCCGCCTGAAGGGACGAGCACCAAGTCATAGCGAGGGAGCAGAGCTCTCACGGCTGGCCCATGGGACACCAGTTCTCCACATCTGGAATAGGGATCTGAAGTCTGCAGGGAGGCTGGCCATCTGTGACCTGTCAGGACTGCTGGACAATATGAGAGGCTTCTGGGAGGAAGGGACCAGGCAGGGGCTGGAGGCCTGAAGTGGTGCAGGGAGAATCCTTGCCGAATGTAGGAAGATACCGTGCATGCTTCTACACTCTGTCCAAGCAGCAACTTAACCTCCAGCCTCCATTTACCTGGGGTAGCCCTTATAGTGTCTCTCTGCCTCAGTTTCCTCGTCTGCAAAGGGGGGATAGGGAAGATGCTGAGGGAGGTGACACGAAGGGACCGTGTGAGCAAAGCAGATAGCCATGAGCTCACCCCTCCCCCCCAGCGCATGAAGGTGTGCTGAGCAGAACAAGCCCTTCCTTCCGTCTGCACGAGCACTAGCCATCCTGGCACAGGTGGGTGGGAGGGGTCTGTTCCTCAGGTGCACATGGAGCTCAGGAAGCTGGAGTGTCCTCAGAGACAGGCCCCGTCCTGATACTTCCTCTGAGCCTACACACCGCGGCGACACAATTCATCCTCACCAGAGGATGAGACATTTCATCTAACCTGGAGCAAGTACTGCCCTAGGAGCCGCTCGATCACAGCCGAGCCTGAGCAGCCTCTCCGAGTGATGTCGTTGGAATCTACTTTCCATCAGGCGGACACTCAGAGCACGGCACCAGCACCATTTCAGAGACGGACACCAGCTGGGGATCTGGTGAACACGGGTGGCTTGGTGGCCAAGGCCAGAGGCAAAGCAGGCACAGAGGCCAGGAAGTCAGCCAGTCGCTGGACAGTCGCTGGACAGTCGCTGGACAGTCGCTGGACAGTCGCTGGACAGTCGCTGGACAGTCGCTGGCATGGTGGGGTGGGGCCAGGACATGTGGCACAAGTTAGCCTTCAGATGACAGTAGGTGTCATGGTAGATTTCAGTCCCACTGTCTGGTGTGTAGTTGTCACTGGTAACTGGAACAGCGGGGTGGGGGCATGGGGGGCGGGTGCAGATAAAAAGAGATCAACAACCCGGCTTCAGCAGAGAGAGAGAGCTGGCCCTCCTGGTCCCCAGAACCAGACACAGAGAGGAAGAGCTGGCCCTCCTGGTCCCCGGAATCAGACACACAGAGAGGGAGTGCTGGCCCTCCTGGTCCCCGGAATCAGACACACAGAGAGGAAGAGCTGGCCCTCCTGGTCCCCGGAAGCCAGAGGGTCCTAGCTCCCTGCAGGATCTTTTGCAGGACTGGCTTACCCTCTTCTCCTCACACTGGGTCCCTCTCACTCATCCCTTCCCCCTGCTGGAGGGCACCTCTGCCTTCGCCTTCTCAGCAGCCACTTCGAGAAATCTGAGCCTCAGGAAGCCACGTGTCCCAGAAGCTTCTACAAGTCCAGTGATACAGAAGCACCGTGGGGCAGCAACAGCAGGAGAACCCACCCCCCATTCTGTGACCCCAACACGGCATAACCTGAGCAACAGAACCCACTTTCCCAGCAGCTCAGCCGACCTGGAGCGGCCACCCTGGCCTGGCTACCCAGTGCCTGTGCTGGGAGTCAGAGAGCCAAGGAGTGAGATCAGTCATCATGGAAACCGCTGCCCTTGGAGGTTAAGTGGGGCTGCCTCACCCCCACCTCTAAGAGACTACAGTAGAGCTCTTCAGCACGGGGCCCAAGTGTACTTCCTTACCAAGGACGCTGCCTTACGTAGTTTCCATTGCTGTGAAGAGACACCATGACCACAGCCACTCTTATAAAGGACAACAGTTGGGTGGCTCGCAGCTTCGGAGGTTCAGTCTGTTATCATCACAGAGGGAATCACGGCGGCACACAGGCAGACATGGAGGCCACACCTCCTAACTGTGCCACTCACTCTAGGCCTGTGGGGGCCGTTTTCATTCAAACCATCACAGGTACTGTCTCCACACTGAGACCCACGACGTTCGACTTGAATATTTCTGCTGCCCTGGCAAGCTTCTCAGCTGGCCCTCGATGTCATTCTCCATCTTAAACAGTGATGGGTACTTTTTGCTTCAATTGGAAAATATGGTTGCCAAGGCTTCCGAATACGGTTGTCAAGGCCCCTTACAGCATCCTGGGATGCAGGTGGGCTTCGGGTGACGGGAAAGTGGATTTGTTTATTGTTAGTCCAAAATGGGCATGATGGGGCCAGGTGAACTTCTGGACTACAGTATAAGAATGAGACAGACATTTGGGGAAGACAGGATAATGACTTCCAAAATGTCCTCATTCAATCTCTCCTACATGGGGTGTCATTCATTTATTCCTTTCTCCACTCGTCAAATTCAGCTAGCCAAGCGTCTACTCTGTTTCCCCAAGGGTGAGGGGGATGGAGGGACTGGAAACCCCTACCACATGTGCAGCACCTTCACCGAGAGGAAGAGGGGCCAAAGCAGTGCTGGCTTGGGCCTCAGACAGGTCAGCCTCTCACCCGGACACAACAGCTGCATCTGAAGACGCTAGGGGTTCAGAGGACATGGCTGGGCCAGCAGTCTGCCTTACCACACATCGAGACAGGGCCCTTCATCCCAGGCCTAGGTGTGAGTCTTCCATGAGTTGAAACGGCTGGTCCTCAGGGTGAGCAGTGGGAAGACACCAGGATGGGAGCTGAGCAGAGAATGGACAGGTGAACCTGTGAGCAAGGGAACTTCTTCCCCAGGTCTACCGGGCATGAAGGGGTACAGGAGCTGTCCTTTCTGCTCTCCTAACAGCTTTGCCAGACGTTCCTTCTCCTATCTTGCAGATTAGAAAACTGGGGTTCAGAGAGGTTGAATAAGGTCACCCAAAAGTACATTGCTGATGGGAATCCACCCGTAGGCTGGTTCTCTTTAGGTTTCCTCATTAATTCTACCAGCATCCCAGGAGGCGGACTGCATTATCCTTATTCTGCTGATGAGGAAAACAAATCTGAGCTTAGATAGCTCCTGGGAGCATGAAGCTATTGGGAACATGCAGCTCACCTGGGAGCATACAGATATGGGGAACACACACCTACAGCGAGAATACAGCAGACACAGAGAACACACGACTCTGGGACCCACAGCTCGCCTGGAGCAGGAAGCATGCAGCTCACGTGGTAGCACGCAGCTATGGGAGCCAACAGCTCACCTGGGAACATTCAGCTTCTGGGAGCCTACAGCTATGGGAGCACGCAGCCATGGGAGCACGCAGCTATGAGGAGCACACAGCTATGGGAGCATGCAGCTACGGGAGCACGCAGCTACGGGAGCACGCAGCTATGGGAGCACACAGCTCACCTGGGAACACTCAGCTTCTGGGAGCCTACAGCTACGGGAGCACGCAGCCATGGGAGCACGCAGTTCACCTGGAGCAGGAAGCATGCAGCTCACGTGGTAGCATGCAGCTATGGGAGCACGCAGCTATGGGAGCACGCAGCTCACCTGGAGCAGGAAGCATGCAGTTCACGTGGGAGCACGCAGTGATGAGGAGCACACAGCTATGGGAGCACGCAGCTAAGGGAGCACACAGTTCACCTGGAGCAGGAAGCATGCAGCTCACGTGGTAGCACGCAGCTACAGGAGCACACAGCTATGGGAGCACACAGCTATGGGAGCACGCAGCTATGGGAGCACACAGCTATGGGAGCACACAGCTATGGGAGCACACAGCTATGGGAGCACACAGCTATGAGGAGCACACAGCTATGGGAGCACACAGCTCACCTGGGAACACTCAGCTTCTGGGAGCCTACAGCTACGGGAGCACGCAGCTACGGGAGCACGCAGCTATGGGAGCACACAGCTACGGGAGCACGCAGCTATGGGAGCACACAGCTCACCTGGAGCAGGAAGCATGCAGTTCACGTGGGAGCACGCAGTGATGAGGAGCACACAGCTACGGGAGCACACAGCTATGGAAGCACACAGTTATGGGAGCACACAGTGATGAGGAGCACACAGCTATGGGAGCACACAGTGATGAGGAGCACACAGCTATGGGAGCACACAGTGATGAGGAGCACACAGCTATGGGAGCACACAGCTATGGGAGCACACAGCTATGGGAGCACGCAGCTATGGGAGCACGCAGCTATGGGAGCACACAGCTATGGGGGCACACAGTGATGAGGAGCACACAGCTATGGGAGCACACAGTGATGAGGAGCACACAGCTATAGGAGCACACAGCTACGGGAGCACACAGCTATGGAAGCACACAGCTACGGGAGCACACAGCTATGGGAGCACGCAGCTATGGGAGCATGCAGCTATGAGGAGCACACAGTTATGAGGAGCACACAGTTCTCCCCATTAAGTGGCTCACCCAAAGTTTCACATGACCAAGGACCTTGCAGCCTGGGACCCAAACCCAGTTTTTGTTCCCAGCAGCCAGAACACCCCAGGCTACAGAGAGGCCGCACTGATTGCTCTGTTTCCTTCCCTCTGTCCCTACAGAGGCTGCTGCTCACACATCCATCCACATACTGCCCTGAGCCTCATTCTTCATCCAGATCTCTGCCCACACTCAGAGCCTGCTCAGAGAGCACTCAAGACCCATTGTACTCGAAATACCTAGGTATATGCGAACACCGGAGGGTGGACAGAGAGATCGCCAACTGAACGGTAACACCATTCCTCCTCTGTCTTTCTACCTTTCCTTATGTTTGAAATCTCCCACAATAAAGAGGTCTAATGTCAGGCTTGATGGCACATACCTGTAACTCCAGCACAAGGGACACTCAGGAAGGAGGACTGCCATAATTTCTCAGCCAGCCTGGACTGCATAGTGAATTCAAGGCCAACCTGGACTACAAAGGAAACCCTGTCTCCAAATATGCAACCAAAGACCTGGAGAGACGGTTCTGTGGTTAAGAGAGTGTATGCACTTGCAGATGACTGGGGTTCGACAGAGGTCAACAACCAAATGGTGAAGCCTGCAGTCCAGCCTGGAGCAGCCCTGGAGCCTCGTGCTAGCTTTGTAACGCACTCTTGCGTTCAGCCTCCTGTTTCAAGATGAACAGTTGCTATGGACTGATGACTTATGGACAAGACAATCTAGGATGTTCCAGAGCAGAATCCAGAAGGCTCTCAGTTCCTGGAGCGCCAAGGTCCTCAGAGCAGCAGTCCCTCTCCAGTGCCCACGGGTGGCATTCTGATTGGACAGTCCTGTGTCTGTCCTGCCCTCTAGGCTGTGAAGCTGTCTACTCCCCATCAGCCATTCATATACACGAATCTGAGCATTCTGCGCACCGAACACACAGTGACTGGGCAGTAAGAAAGATCTTATGTGCTGCTGGCGTGAGGCTGAGCTTGAGATCAAACTAGTGGCTTTCCTTGACCCCACATCCAGACACGGGGGTTTGCTGGTGACAAATGTAGATGGCCAAGTGTTCCAGTCGGGTCCTTCCGAAGGCCCCCTTCTGTGGGAGGACAGCAGGTGCTCTTTCCTTCTCCCAGTATCCTGCCTCCTGCACAGGCTGCCGTTTCCTTTGCTCAAGGAATCACTTCCTGTTCTGTTCAAATATGCCTCCAAAGCAGAATTTGGGGTACCTCCTCTGGCCATTCTGCCTGTGTTTTGTTGTTGTTTTTAATCTTTTTGATGATGTTGCAATTTTATTAATGGTGTGTGTGTGTGTGTGTGCGTGTGCGTGTGTGTGTGTGTGTGTGTGTGTGTGTGTGTGTGTGTGTACAGGATTGCATGCCTATGTAGTGCACACGCCAAAATCAGAAGACAACTTGCAGGACTCAATTCCCTATTTCCACCATGTGGGTTCCCAGGACCAAACTCAGGTCATTAGACTTGGGGCCAAGTGCTGGCCTTGGCTTTGCCTAGTTTTTACTTTTTAATTTCTTAGATGTACTTATTTTACAAGTATGAGTATCTACATGCGTGTATACTCTAAATGCATGCCTGGTGCCCACAGAAGTCACAAGAAGGCCTTCTTCTGGAACTGGAATTATGGATGGTTGTAAACCGCCACTTAGGTGCTGGGAACCTAACCTGGGTCCTCCAGAAGTGCTCCTAACTGCTGAGCCATTTCTTCAGCCCCTGGGTTGGTTTTTTATTGTTGTTTGAACACCCAGGAATGAAGAAGTGTTTGCTGAGTCGACCCTCAGAATTCATTCATTGGGTCAGTGTATAAGTGGGTCCTTGCAGTGTGTCGGCTATGGAAGCATGGAGAAAGACCCCAGACACCCTAGTTGAGAAGAAAGAAATCAGGATCGCAGCTGGTGACAGACTCATACTGGGTGTTGGGATGTAGAGTAGGTGAGGGGCAGTCTGAGTGTGACTCCAGGTCTCAGAGTGTTTCCTCTCAGCACATCTCCCAAGCACGGCCATGTACCTGACACAGCTTCGAGACCCTCCCTATCACCCCCAAAGCCCAAAAGGGCTGAGGAACACACCGGGGTCCACGGCAGAAGCAGCTGCCATCAGATATGACCACCATGAGGTCACATTTATTCCTGCCTCACTGAAAAGTCGACTGAAGCTCAGGAAGGCCACAGTGCCAGAAAGGGGCAGTCTTGAGGGGCAAAGCCAGGCCAGAGTAACCCCTGGGCTGAGGTTCTCCCCCAGAAAATGTAGCCCCTCATATCAGTCTTCTCACTGAGCTCCATCTCATTGATAGAGGGTGGTCACGTGGGCACTCCCTCTGCAAAGGAGCCATAGCCATGCCCCATCCGACAGGGAACAGGGCAGCATGGAACAGCTGATGACAGCTCTGTCTCTCTTGACACTTGATGCTGGTGATGATTGATGTCCCTGTGAAGGCTTCCTGCCTGTCTCTAGCACACTGCACACCCGATGCCAGCCTGGCAATTCACACACACACACACACACACACACACACACACACACACACACACACCCGTCTACATGCATTCAGGCCCTCAGGAGGGGCTCCCCAAGTCCACCCCAGCAACAGGGCCTAGGTCTCTTCAGTGGGATGAACCATGCCTAATCCCAAACATTCTCCAAACATGGCCAAAAGAGTTGAGCACAGAATCATGTCACCCTGACAGCAGTGCTTTGTCTTTTGGGGTCCCGGGCCCATCTCTTCATCAGCTAACTCCAGATGATTGAAATGAAACATGGCCCTTTGTATCCTCTCCTACTGCTTGCCAGGCACTCTGGGTATTTTTTTAGTAATTATTATGTTTACAGTGCTCTGTCTATATGTATCTCTGCAGGCCAGAAGTGAGCACCAGATCTCACTACAGATGATTATGAGGCACCATGTGGTTGCCGGGAATTGAACTCGGGACCCCTGGAAGAGCAGCCAGTGCTCTTAACCTCTGAGCCCTCTCTCCAGCCCTCTGGGTATCTTTTATGGTACCATCCCATTTGAGCACCAGAGCACCATCTCTGTCCGCATTTCACGAATGCGGCCTTGAGGCACCGAGGTGCTTAGTAACTTGGCAGGGTTATAGCGTCAGAGTGGCAGAGTAGGGTTAGAGCAGGTGGCCTGGCTTCCCCTGCCACATGAACAGCATCAGTCCAGTGCCACAGACACGGTGGGAGGAGCAAGGCATGAGAGCCTGCTGCTGAGGACTGGCCTTCCTGGGCTGAGCCGGCTCTCACCGGCCCCAGCCTGCCCACAGACCTTCCACGTGATGCCCACTGGTGTTTCGAGGCTTTGTCCCCTGAGCTTTCCTACCTGCAAGTGAAGCAGTTTGATCCCTGTTTCCCCCTCCCCAGACACTGCGATGGTCGGCACAGACCCTTTCCCTGTCCCCCCTGGGCCGGGCCCCTTGGACACAGGCTCCTGTGCCGCTGTGCTGCTCTGGCTCCCGCCGAATGCCGAGCTCCGGGGACACCTAGACAATGAAGAGATGCCACAAACAAGGCGAGCCAGGGTGGCTGTTTCCACTGAGGCGAGGGCGTCTACACCCTAGCGGCGCTCTGTGCTTGAAGCTGACCACTCCCATATGGTCCTGAGAGGACTTTAAGGTTCTGTGTCATACAGCACGTCCGACCATGTCCAGTGCCATGGGGACACAGTTAGATCTTCTCTCGTGCCTGTGGCAGTAGCATTTTTTAAATATCCCAGTCAGTCCTGGGCCATAGCCATTGAAGCTCAGTGACGGAAAGGCAGCTCAGGTTTCCACATCTAATGTAGGAGCCAGGATCTGGGAAAGCACATTGCTGGCATGCAGCCCCCTTCTGCATGCTTCCCCCAAGGGCCTGGACAAGCCTCCCAGAACCTAAGGCCACTGCTGTGGCCCAGGCCTGTCTCTGAGCTAAGGCCCACTTCTGAGATTTTCCTGCAAATGCCGTCACCACCAGTTTAAGTCCTCCCGACATGCCCTGAGGTTCAGGGGCACGCCAGGACTCCACACTGCACTGTCAGCACTTCAGAAATGCCGTCTGTGGGAATGTGGGAAGTGGCACCTAGCAGCAGGCCGCTCCGTCCCTTTTGTGATGGTTAATACTGTCCACATGGTAGGATCTGCATTGCCAACATTCCAACCAAGGCTAGGCAGGTCTGTGAGGGAGATCCCAGCTTGGGGTAGTTGAGGTGGGTCGACACACCCTAATAAAGGTTGCTGCACGGACTGGAGTCCAGGGCTGAATAAATGGAAGCCTGGAGTGACATTCAGCTCTATTTCCATACTGCAGGTGCAATATGACCATCTGCCTCAAGTTCCTGCTGTCATGGCTGCCCATCATGATACACTGTAGCGTGGAACTGTGAGCAAAAACAAGGCCTCCCTTCATCAAGCCGCTTTTGCCAGGTGTCTTGTTGTAGCATGAAGAAGGTACCCAGAGACAACTGCCTTCCCTTGTCTTGGTTAGTTAGGGTCACTATTGCTGTGGTGAGGCACAGAAGGCAACTTGAGGAGGACAGGGCTTATTGCACTCACACTTCCAAGTCACTGTCTTCACTGAAGGAAGTCAGGGCAGGTACTCACACAAGGCAGGAACGTGGAGACAGGAGCTGATGCAGACCATGGAGGGGGGCTGCTTGTTCCCCGTGGCTTGCTCAATCTGTTTTCTTATAGAACCCAGGACCACAAGCTCAGGGATGACACCACCCACATGGGCTGGACCCTCCCCCATCAGTCAATAAAGAAGAAAATGTCTGACAGCTGGATCTTACAGAGGCATTTCTCAATTGAGGCTCCCCCGTTCCCAGGAACTCTTAGATTGTGTCAAGCTGGCATAAAACTAGCCGGCACGTCCATCCTTTTCATCTTATGCACACGCTGCTTTCTGATGGATGCATAGGAAGCAGGGGGCAGCCAAACCCTTCGCCTATTCTCAAGAAGAAAAAGCCCAAAAGGTGGCCCAGCAGGCCAGTGATGGGGTGGGAAAAGACTTCAGGCATCACACCACACCTGCAGCCCAGAGAGGAGCTGTTTGGGAGGCCAGTGGGAGGGGTCAAGAAGACTGTCAGTCAAGGCTGCATCTAGCTCCTACTGCTGTGCCGCCATCAGGGGACAGGCTCACAGGACAAAAGCTGCCGCAGGGGTGCTGGAGACAAGGCCAGGGAGGGACAAAGCCATGGTTGTATAGACCAAGTTTCAAAATAAGCTCTACTCACCGTGTTTGGTCACCATGGCAACAGTAAAGTTCTGCATAATCTGAAAGACTCACCACCCGAAGACTTCTTCCCTTCCCTAGAAATTAACCTGCTGTCTCCAGAGGAGCCTACCTAGACCAAACACAAGCATGGGCACTTTACACACACTGTCTTCAGGCCCCGCTGGGGTCTTCTGAGGTCACCCTCGTCATCCTCAGCCTGGCTGGGTCACACGGCCCGGTGCTGCCTGGATTCTGGTCCCGACAACCCTGGTAGGCCTAGTGCAAGCTCCTGTATTTCTCCCTACATCTCAAATTCCTCATTCCTTCTGAGTCTGCTCCCACTACCCAAAGCATGTTGAGGTGGAGATGAGCAGCTCTGCATCCTGCCTGGGTGAAGCTTTTGGGAGTAGGGATGCCCCCGTGCATGCAGGGACAGCTGCTCCTGTAGCAGTCCCTTGTTCCTTGGTGACAAGAAAGCACCCTGTAGAGTCTACTAGTCATTTCCTTCCGTAGGCTGTCAGTTAATGCCGTACATGTACCGCAGGATTTCTCATTACACTTTTGGAGACAAGCCCTGCCCTGTCTGCCCACAATAATTATAAGTGATCTAGACTTGACCAATCCATTGTTGTGGTTCATCTCTCTACTAAAAGCTGTGACCAGTCCAAGAGAAATGACCGACCCAAGCAGAGTCAACCAGATATTGATAGGTGACACAGAATGAAGAACCTCTTTTTCTTGGCTGGAGGAAAGAGAACGAAGTTATCCTGGTTGCTTCTTATGCTTTCCAGTGATCTTATCCCATACCCAAGGAGAGGGTACTTCAGTCAGTATTCTGTGAGTCAACTAAGTCTATTCTGGCTGGTTGAACAAGATGGTAAGTGGCTATGCTTTTGGTATCAATGGCCCCAAACCCACAACAAGCCTGGACTGCCAAAGCTAAGTGGCTTCAATTGCCATAGGAAAGTTGTGGCACTGGGAAGCCAGCATGATGGCTGCTACCTCCTGGGTTATTCCTGTCCCCACCACTGACCATTCGATGCTCTGATCTTCTCTCCTCAAATCTCAGAGTTTTAGAGTCCTGCCTATGTGAGAGCATCTGATTGCATGATTTAGATGCTATCCAGAACCATAGCTGCACAGGAGTCTTGGAAAAGTAGCCAAGAAGTTTTCCATGCAGGCACCCAGAGTGAGGGGTGTGGCTATATGGCCTGCATGTAGACAGAGGCTAACCTTACTTATCCTCAGCGTGGTCACAATCCCCCCTGCTTCCCTACAGCCATCACGGGACCCTACTGCAAGTCCCCTGTCACACCATCTTTCATCTTGGGGCATTTAAGATGTACAGGCTGTCCTCAGTGCCTCTCAGAGTAGTCAGGGAAATCAAGGCAGAACAACAGGAGGGAAAGGCTTTGCACACTTGAAGAGCTGGACATTGGGGAAAGCGTTACTGTTCTACCCAAAAGGAAAATGAACCCAGAGATGACAAGATGACACACCCAAGGTCAGCTCCTCAGCCAGTAAGTCACCTAGAACTTGAGCTTGTGAGTCCTGATCAGGCCTTAGGACAGATGGCCCTTAGCAGGCATGACGTGTATATAGGCATCTGTGGCTGCATAGCAAATGTCCCAGTAGCTTGAAATGTCAAATACTCACTGCCCTTGTTTCCTGGGAGTTGGCTCAGCACTGGGACCTGTCTCTGCTGGTATCAGACCACAGTAACCTAGGAAAGAAAGCTGAACTGAAAGAAGCCTATTTCCCATCTCCCTCCCATGGCTGCTAAGCCTGCAGTCTCACTGCTGTGGGCAGAGAATGCTCACCCCAATCAGTCTGAGAGCAAAAAGGGAGCAGGGCCAGCTCTTGAGATGTCTTGTCTCATCTCCAGTCCCCCTTCATTGCCCCTCCACTGCCAGATTCTATAGTCACTAAAGAGCAACTTACTCACAGGAGTGAGGGCCAGGAGGAGGGGCTTCTACGGCCTGCTTAGCAGTGACCTGGACCATAGCTATCTAGAATAGAACCAGGAGGAGTCACCACAGTCTACAGTTGACTGGCCTAATGCCTCAGAGAGCAGAGAGAGGCAGACAAAAGGGATGAGGTGGGTCAGAGAAAAATGCCCTCGGCTCCTTTGCACCAAACGTGCCTAGGCCGGCCACTGCTGGGGAAAAAGCTCACAGGAAGCCTAATTTGCCTCCTCTCCATCTCTTGCAGGTCCACCCCACAGAAAGGCAGGACGGAGGGCAAATAAATGATGCAGGGATCTCCACAGTAAAATGGTGCCCCTCAAGAAGCCCAAAGGCTTTCATTTATTTTCTGGTCCTGAGGATTGTATGTCTGACCAATGGCATGCTCTCTCTAGGTATCAGCTGCCATGTGAGGAAGATGGGAAAGTCCTCATTCAATCTAGATTTCGTAGAGGACTGTGGCCTGATAATAGCAGATATAGAGATCCCAGCTAGGCTGTGCTGAGCCAACTCCCAGGAACCAAAGGCAGTGAGTATCATTTCAAGCTACTGGTCTCTCCATTTGCAACCCAGGATAGCAATCTGATTTTTCCCAAGTCTGCTCAACTCCAAGATCAAGGTTTTCTTTCGACACCAAGAGCATGCCCCTGGTACCCATAGAACTGCACCTTCATAGGGCCCTTTCTCATAGAGATAAACATCAAGAGTGCTAGAAAGTGGACCATCCCCAGAGGCACTGCTCCCCCAGTCCTGTTCTCCCGTCCCTCCTAAGTTTATGACTGCCTATGCTTACCCCCACCTTGCCATCTCTCTCCGCAGAAAGCCCTGCCAGCACCTCCTCTATTCTCCTCTAGACCCTCCCTGACTCAGCCAGAGGAAGCCAGACAGGCTAGGCTTGAGCAAGGGACTAAGCAGATGGCCCAGGCTAGAGAGCTGCCAGGTTTAGCACTGGAGCCTGGGAGAAGATGCTTCCAGACTCCCATGATGTTCCCTTCCCCGCCCGGCTCTGCAGCACAGGAGCATGTCCATGTGGGGGCTGTGAACAGAACTGTCAAAACAGTACCCTGGTTCCCAGGCTGCAGACTTATATAATGCAGCCTGCCACCCCCTCTCCCTGCCAGCCCCTTGGCTGCATCTCAAAGCACAGGGCCACTAAGAACCCACAGCCAGAGCATTAATGGAGTTGCACTGCCTTGGAGTCACAAGGCTCTTGGTGGCAACGTTGACATTCTCTCTGGGTCTTTCTTCCCTGCTTTTTTCTCTATATCCTCTGTATCCAGGACATACAGGCAGCCAGGCAAACTAACAGTACCAGTAAAAAGATCAGATGCCTCAGAGAAAATGCCCTGGGCCCATCATGGACACATTTAACCTAAACTGCCAGTGTAGGCAGTATTAGCCCCATGATGTAGGCTGGTGAGCAGATGGGTGCATGCATGGAAGGACAGGCAGGTGAATAGGCAGATATCATATTCTCCCCTTAGAAATGCACTGTACTAGAAGAAATCAAACCATCCTTGCGAGGGTGTACAAGTGCAGGCAACAAAGAATGAACTATTGCATCACAAAGATGTCTTTTAATTATTACAACAGTCTAGAGAGGAAACGTCCAGAAATATCATCAAAATTCCTGTTTCTGATCAGCATCAGTCAGGACAGATGAGACTAAGCTGAGTAACAAAGAACCTGCCATCTCAACGGAATAAAACTAAGGCTTATTGTAGGGGTGAAGACAGAGTTCTGCCCATGTTGTCCTTCCCAGGGAACTACCTGGAGTGTCTCTGGTTGCTGAACAGGAAAAGAAGCTAGAGAAATGATATGGTTTTTGTTTTTTGTTTTTTACAAGCTGCCACCTAGTCATTGGCCAGAGCTGGTTAGTGGATCACTAGATATGCAGTCTTCAGTGGGCCCAGATTAAGGGACTGGATTTTGGAGAAAGATGAATGGCTAGACATTCAGGGTTTGTTCTGTGCTGAGCCCAGTCAGGATACTTAGCAGAGCATCCCTTCCACAGCGCTCATATTAGATGGGAATAAGGGCAAACCACAGCTGGGGCCTGATAAGAGGGCAACCTACTGGAGTTATGATGGCTGCCCAGACAAAAACCACACCCAGACCTTAGAGCCTTCCCATGGTGTCCCATCAGTTCCAAACCCTCCTTCCCAGGGCAACCTCATGGGAACCTCTGCCTACTGCATCCCCATAGCTCTCTGGATACTTCATTTTCCTCTCTTGAGGCAAAGCAGAAATGGATCTTGCAGGATTAGCTAGATCTAAGATGAGGAATCCCTGGAGGAAGGAGTAAGAGATGGAAGGAAGGTCTTGAGGGCAAACATAGCTCAGCTTCCAATTGCTAGAGGACACCACCCTAATGTCATGGGTAAAGGACATGACCACCCAGCTCTTGTCCATGGCACCTGCTGGACGAGGCCTGGGCTCTACATCCATCTGGGGCCAGGCACCCAGGCTTTAGACATTGTGCCCAGTTCTAAGACTCGATGAGTTCATGTCAAGAGATCCAAGAAACTAAGTCACTTCCAGAAACTAGGGATGGAGCCTGGAAAGAAGTGAGGTGGGCTCCTATGTTGCTTGTGTGTGTGTGTGTGTGTACCCACACATACATACATACTGCATTTTGTTCATCTATGCTAAACTTGATTTGAATAAAAATTTCTAAGTAGCCGGGCGGTGGTGGCACACGCCTTTAATCCTAGCACTCGGTAAGCAGAGGCCGAGATCTCTGTGAGTTTGAGACCAGTCTGGTCTACAAGAGCTAGTTCCAGGACAGCCTCCAAAGCCACAGGGAAACCCTATCTCAAAAATCAAAAAACAGATAGATAGATAGATAGATAGATAGATAGATAGATAGATAGAATATTTGTTTTTTCTAAGCCTCTAAGATAATTAAGACTGTTGTACACCCTGGGATTCTCAGAAGCAGTTAGCAGACTTGGATAACAGGTGACCTTCACTTCGTACTGTGAACTTAACCTCAATGTACCTTTTTCCTGCTCTATGATGGGGATAGCTATTTCCTTGCATCCATGGTGGTGAACAGTAACAACATTATGTCAGGTATACCCACCCCAGTGCACGAAAAAGCCCGTGATCACAAAGCCAGTGGTGAATTCCAGGGACCTCTGGGTTGCTGAGGCCCATCAGGAAGTTTCCGGATTCCCGAGGTTAGATTCTAGCTGAGATCCCAGGGAAGCTGCAGCAGAGCCCTGGGCAGACCAAACTGGGTTGTGCCTGGTGCTCTGCCGCCGCCTGGTGGCCACCGTCTTC
Organism: Mesocricetus auratus; assembly: GCF_017639785.1. Classification (NCBI taxonomy): domain Eukaryota; kingdom Metazoa; phylum Chordata; class Mammalia; order Rodentia; family Cricetidae; genus Mesocricetus; species Mesocricetus auratus. The sequence goes on along the minus strand of NW_024429218.1, from coordinate 2,207,670 downwards.
CTAACATCCCTGACATGGTCAAGGGAACCCACTTTCAACAAAATGTCCTGTTAGGGGAGTCTGAAAATGGGAGCATCAGGCATAAGTGCATGCCTTTAATTCCAACATTCAGAAGGCAGAGGCAGACAGGTCTGTGTAGATTTGGGGCTACACAGAGTTCCAGTAGTCAGGTCTACTGGTCTAGTTAGACTGACTCAAAAAGGAAAGGAAAAAAGTAAACTAGAGAACAAAAGAGGCAGCAAGCCTAGCCTGCTTCAGATCACCAAAGCACCGGTGTTGGGTAGCTCTGCGTGTGTCTTCAGAAAACGGAGGCTCAGGGAAACCAATGGTGTCCCTGAGACACAAAGCATCCAAGTCCTGCTCCCGTGAGGACTTAATAGAGTACTGGGTACTCAACAGGGCCTGCCTGCTTGCCACCCCTGCTGTCCCCAAGTCTGCATCACATACTTTCAGTGACAACAGCCTCACAGGCTCTGCCAACTCCAGGGAAGCCCAGAGAGGTTGAGCTTCAGTAAGCTGCTGCTCTTCCCTAGCGGCCCCTAGTCACCCACGTCCCAGGACACAGTGAGGTCTGCATCGGCCTCTACACAAGCTTCAGAGGCAAGTCTTCCGATCAGCTTATTGCCTGGTGAGTCACCTGCCGTACAGGGGCTGTATGAAACTCAGTGCTGAGGGCAGGGAGGCTGTTGAATTGGGGGGGGGGGGTCTAGTGTAGTGCCTGGGACATACTGAGTGCAGAAGTACTGATACCACTCACTCACTCACTCACTCCTAAGCAGATGTTGAGAAAACCTGCACATGGATTCCAGAACATCGTGGCAGAGGAAAGCGCCAGAAAGCCCTGGCCCCTCCATGAAATATGTCCCCACAACACAGGAGCAGGAACTTGGTTCACTTTTGCCCAAGGCTCCTGACTCCTGAGCTACTTTGCTCCCATCTGCCTTTTCCTCCTCATGGTGTCTGACAAAAGATAAAAAGACTGTAACCTTCCAAGACGCCAACAACACTGCTGGCAACTGGGAATTGCATCCCAGCCCCCATTCCTCCTGTTCTAAAGACCCCGTTTCCTCCACCAAATTCACGTCAAAAGCCCTAGACCCCAGCACCTCAGGCCCAAATGTAAAGCTTTCAGAAAGTAGTTAAGGGACAGGTGTGGTAGAGCTTGCCCTTAATTTCAGCAGAGGCAGGCAGATTTGTGAGTTTGAGCCCAGTCTGGTCTACATAGCAGATTCCAGACCAGTCAGACTACATAGTGAAACCAACCTTAAAAAGTTATGCTAATGTGGTGGAATTGATTACATGAAGACAAGACCCTGCAGGCCAGATTTCAGATACCAATCCAGCTAAACATACCTTGGACTTTGAACCTGGCAACCCCATAGGCACCGTACCTGACCACACTCTACCTTAGAATCTATTCTACCTTGTCCACAGTACCTTTTGCTGGACTCCGGGGAAGGTGCTTGTAGCCATTTGGATGTAATTGGACCCCATAATCTCAAAGTGGCATTACTAGGTGTGGCTTTGTTGGAGTGGGTGTGGCCTTGCTGGAGGAAGTGTGTCACTGTGGGGGCAGGCTTTGAGCTTTCCTATGCTCAGGATACTGCCCAGTGTTTCAACTTACTGTTGCCTGCGAGATGTAGGACTCTCAGCTCCAGCACCATGCTCCCAACATGATAATGGACTGAACCTCTGAAACTATAATCAAGCCATCCCAATAAATGTTTTCTTCATGGTGTCTTTTCACAGTGATAGAATCCCAACTAAGACAGTGCTAATACCAACCCGCCTTCATGGTTGTTCTTTTTTTTTTTTTTTTTTTTTTATTTGTTCTTGAACTTCTCCGAGCTCTAAGAACCGGCAAAGAGGCCGGGCGTTGGTGGCGCACGCCTTTAATCCCAGCACTTGGGAGGCAGAGGCAGGCGGATCATTGTGAGTTCGAGACCAGCCTGGTCTACCGAGCGAGTTCCAGGACAGCCTCCAAAGCCACAGGGAAACCCTGTCTCAAAAAACCAAAAAAAAAAAAAAAAAAAAAAAAAAAAAACCGGCAAAGAGTCAAAATGATCCTAAATTGCCTGTTGCCTGGAACTTAGTTCCATGACTCCAAAACCTGTTACTGTTAGGGCAGCTTATCAGTCACTAGGAGAGCCTGCCTCACCTCATCCTCAGAAGGGTGCTCACATCAGCCCTATTTCTTAGCAGGAAATGAAGGCTGGAATAGGTACAGTAAACAGCTGAGTTACAATCTGAAACCAGAGCACTGACTCTGGGCACATACACTTATACTGTCACTATGCTCTACTGTCTCATATTTCAAGTGAAAGCCTCACTTCTAATCTCATTGAAATCTAGCACCTTCTTGAACCATGTTTTATATGGTGCTAGGGATGGAACCCTCACCTCACACGTACCAGGCAAGCCTTTGACCACGGAGCTGCAACCCTTGGTCCAATAAATACCAACCTGACACTGTTCATGCTTATAAGGACCTGTGTAGTTCAGAAGGTAAAGGCGCTTGCAACAGATATCTAATGACCTGAGTTCTCCCCAGAACCCATATAAACATGGAAGGAGAGAACAGACTAAAGTTGTTGTCTGAGCTCCACCCATGTGCCATGCCATTCAAGCCCAACACACAACATAGTTATATATCTAAAACCATAAAACACATACACATGCACAATATAAATGAAAAATTTTTATCTAAAACCATAAAGCTACCCTGACTGTGGAATATTCATCTCCTGCCATCATTCCAACAGTCTGTGGCTAGGGAAACAACTCTCAGCATCTCTTTGCATTTCTGAAATTCCTTGTTTTTGTTGTTCTTAAAAATAAGAGAATGGTGGTGAGAGAAGAGAGGTGAACTAGAGGCTGCAACAGCAGTGACGATGGACTGTGGGGTGGAAGGAGTGGACTGATTTATGTGCTGTGGGAGACAAAGGAGCTGAACGGTGTGTGCACAGAGCTGGAGGAGCAGGTCACGCCCACAGGGATTGCTGAGGTTTGTTTTAATTTTTTTGGGGGGGAGAGGGAGGTTGCAGGGTGAAGGGCAGATGTGAAGGGGTTGGCAATAAGTGGGATTGGGGTGCATGATGTAGAATTCCCAAAGAATCAATTAAAATTTAATTTTAAAAATGAGAGAATAGTTTGGGCAGTGATGGCACACACCTTTAATCCCAGCACTCTGGAGGCAGAGGCAGGTGGATCTCTGAGTTCAAGGCCAGCTTGGTTTACAGAGTTCCAGAACAGTCAGGACTGTTACACTGAGAAAACCTGTCTCAGAAGAAAAAAAAAAAAAAGAGTGGAGTTTTATTCTGGTACTTACAAGTGTTTCTCTAAAATATGTTCAATAACATACCATGTAGATCATTTTTGAGACAGGGCCAACCTCCTATACCCCAACTTGTAAGCCCTCCCACCCCACATAAGTGCTGGAGTTAAAAGGGTTGCCTAAACCGGGCGTTGGTGGCACACGCCTTTAATCCCAGCACTCTGGAGGCAGAGGCAGGTGGATCTCTGAGTTCAAGGCCAGCCTGGTCTACAGAGCAAGTTCCAGGACAGCCTCCAAAACAAAACAGAGAAACCCTGTCTGGAAAAACAAAAACAAGAGGGTTGCCTAGCCTAATAGGCACTGTAACCGCATTTTAAGCACAGGTACAACTTTTATAGTGGCTACAGTGACCAGTGTGATTCCCAACAGCTTAGAATTTGGCCAGAAAATATGTGCGTACGCGCGCGCGCGCACACACACACACACACACCCCCAAGGTGTAAATCACAGTAGAACTCTTTCCCACTTGCCACTTGGGTCAGACAGCATGTGATGGCAGATGCAGCAGAGCCCAGCAGTGTACCAGGCCACCTTATCTCACTTGTGTTCATACCAATGCTGTCATGCACGACATGGATGTAGGACTGTAGAGAACAAAAAGGCATGAGCACGCAGATGAGCACTGAAAAAGTCAGGAATGAGGTAGTTTTACAACCTGGAGATCATTTGCTGTCTGATAAGACAGGCTCTGCCTTATTTCTCAGGATTTGTTTTACACATCTCAGACCTTCTCATCAGAGTACTGCTTTTAGATCATAAAACTCACCTTTTCCTCACCTTTTGTTTTTTTAAGAGTTTCTGTCTTAACTGTCCTGCCTCCCAAGTACTGGGATCAAATGTATGCACCATTGCTCAGAATAAAACCCACTCTTAAGTGATGTCACTTGTGCTTTACAACAGTCTAAGTGACTTCTTAGGGCAAGGCTAGTCCTGACACCCTCAGGTATTATGTTTATCTCAGTCAAGCTCCCTAGACCCTCAATCTTGGGCACTATCTGAGTCAACAGTACCCATGTACTTTAAGAATCTCAATGTAAACATGTCTTAAATTGTTGTGCACTTGGGGCTGAGCTAGTTGATATCTGATTATCTGAATACTTTCAAAATTGTGCTATGCTTAAACATAACTAAAGTATTTGGGTAGACTAGAAATCTTGGTGTAGCCCCGGTTACGATACAATTGGGCTGAGCTGAGTTTCTTTTTCATGGATTGTCTTTCCCTGCCTGCTGTAAAGTCTGCAGGGGGAATCACCACACACGGCTAAGGACAAATAATATTTAAGTTAAAAGACCAACTGGAGATGTGAAATGCTTGTATCTTGGGCAAGGGACAAAGGATCGCCAGGAGGCCCAAGCACTTCAAGGTGAAAACTCAAGCTGCTGGCAGAAGCAATCCACGCCAGCCCCTTGTTAGCACAGCAGGGAGCAGGGCTGATGCTCTCCTCAGCTAAGTCATCAGAGCGTTGTTTCAAATCCTGTTCTCACAGATCATGAGGACATGAGAAGGGGAGGAAGAGGAAGAGGAAGGGAACACGTGGAGGCTCAGACCATCTTGGCCACATCAGCTCAGGCCAGTGTCTTGGAAAATGGAAGGATAGGATCCTGTTGATTCAGAAACCAACCAATCCCCAATTCCTAGGAATTTTCCTGGCCAATTATTCCTCATGCTGCTGCACACTCCCAAGCACTCCCCGATTCCCTGCAAGCCAAGCTTGTCATATCCCTTAGCACTGTGCCTGCCAGCAATGGTCTACCAAGAGACCACTTATACAGGCCAATGTGTTCATGCATCCTACTCAAGGCCTCAAGTACCCACGATGAGTGCTCTCACCAGCCCTGCCTTCTGGACAAGCACACTCCATTCCAAGTTTGCAAACCAATCAAATAGAAATGTTTCTGAGCATGAGTCAGGAGCACAGAGGCAAATACCTCAAGCAGCAGCAATTTCAGCACAGCACAGGACACGGCTATGAGAAGGCTCATGCTTGCACTTCCTGTTTGCCACAGCGTCATTCCCACAATGGCTTTACTGTTAGTGACTGACAGTTTTGGCACTGCTAGGCTCAGTTCATTTGATGCTTCCCACTTATAAATTACTTTAAATAACAGATACTTTATTTCATACACTTTCCTTAATTTTATGAACTACATATTTATGAGTTATATTTCTAAAAGCATAACAAAACTCGGTGGTACTTTGCTAATAAAAGCGCTGGGGCAGCCGGGCGTTGGTGGCGCACGCCTTTAATCCCAGCACTCGGGAGGCAGAGGCAGGTGGATCTCTGTGAGTTCGAGGCCAGCCTGGTCTACAGAACGAGTGCCAGGACAACCTCCAAAACAATACAGAGAAACCCTGTCTCGAAAAACCAAAAAAAAAAAAAAAAAAAAAGCGCTGGGGCATCCTCCTTAAACAGTTCTTCCTAGTACTTCCTACCATGCTGGGCTTGGGTCAGGTCCTCCCGGCTCTATCACTGATAAGGCATGAAGTCTGGTTCCTTTCCCAGGAGTAGATACACAGTATGGAGGTCCCAGAAACTCATCTAGCCCACTTTGCTATAAATAAAACCCCAAATGTCACTGGAGTTTTCTACACTGCAGCCTACTTGGATTTTCACTGACAACCACTGTGAGACAATGTCAAACTCGTTTGCACATTAGGAAACAGACAGACAAGCCTAGTGAATAATCCAGTTCTCCCATCAGATGCCACTGGAGAAAGCTGAGTTAACCTCACACTTCACACAGAACCACTGTCACACTGGCTCCAATGCTCTTAGCAGCCAAGGACTCACTTTATTTCCTCTGAACACATGAAGAAGCTTGGCAGTCTGGCAGTCCAGGAGCCAGACCTATCTTGCAGGAGGCAGGACAGGGGCTAGGCACCTATATCAGAGCCCTCAGGCATCCAAACAGTCTTTGAGGCCAAGAGACCAAAGCGCATTCTGAGGGGCTGCAGGCGACTGCAGACAGCAGTCAGAGGCGAGGGTAAGGCAGCACACGCTCCTTCAGACAGAGGACGCAGAAGTGCAAGAAGCCAGGAGCTGGAGCAGTGGCCGCACTCAGGTCTGGGGCTGATGGGCAGTGGGCTCACTTGAGGCGGTAGAGCACCTTGCGCTGCATGCGGTGTTGGACCTCTCCCCTGCGCAGCATGAGCTGCAGCACCTTTCGGATGGCGTGCTCTGGATACTTCTGTAGGAGGGAGCAAAAGATACATACAGGGACATACCATCAAGACCCAAGGGAGCCGGCCCACGAAGCCCCTTGCTCACAGACAATTGTCAGACAAAAAGCGTCCACCTTCGTTCTCCCTTGACTTTAGAAGGGCTTATACTTCGCAATGCCTCCTGTGTGCCAGGCAAGTATAGTCCTAGGTCAACTTACACAACCAGAATTAGGAACTACTTCACAGAGGAAGAGACACGAAGAGGGTATCACTTATTTAAGGTCATATAGCAATTAAGTGAGCTAACACTTAAGTCCCTGTGACCCTAGAAACCTAACTTTCTCCAGCCCGTCTCAGAAAACGCTAATCTTCTCACCTATAGAGCAGGGCAAGTACCAGCTACTGTGTAAACTATTCCAGAAGCAAACTGAGAGGATACACAGAAAAGGAAGCCAAGGACAGAGCCAGGCCTATCCTGATTTTAAAGGGCACAGGTTCCTCCTGGCATCCAACAGCAGCATCTCCTCTGCAAGGCATCAACAGCCCTCTGCCCAGGGGTTACAGGGCTCATTCATCTGGCTCTTGGCTCCCTACCCTGTAAGGAGCCAAGCACTAAGGGAAAGAGTAAGAAATGAGAAAATGAGGTGGTGGTTTCTCCAGACCTGGCTTCTAAAATTTTCCCACTTCATGGTATATATAAATAGCCAACCCCAACTGTAGCATGTCCTAGGCTCAAACCCCCCCCCCCGCCCCAGCACCCCATCTGAACACAGAACATAGATCAAGGGAACCAGGGTGCCCTCTGTATCTTGGGTGTGGTTTACAGCCCCCAGTTTTTAGGAAGGCTCACCTGCTTGGTGAAGTCTTGAACAATGCTGTGTTCGGACACCTGGGAGCCGATGGCAAAGCGGCGCTTGAGCTGCTTCTCGATGCGGCTCAGCATCTCTTGGTCCTCCTGGGTAGTGAAGCCCTCCGCCCCTGTGAGTGCAATAGGGAACCGCGTGCTAGAAACCCCAGTTCAACCATACTGGAAGGGCCAGAGAAACGGCAGCCTCTTAAGTAGAATGGCCTGAACCAGGCCCAGAGAGGAAAATAAGGACAGAACACTGCAGGAAAGTGAGAACTACGAAATACAGGCAGAGGGGAATTGCAACATAGGCCATCCAACAGGCCCAGCACCAGGTGGCAGAGACAAAGCCATCACTATAACCGAGAGCCAGGTACCATGAGGTCCTATGAGCCACACATACTGAGGCAACAGGAATAGCTACAGAAAAGGCTCTGATAGAAGCAACATTTTATTTGAGGAAAGGTCTCATTGTATAGCCCTGGATGGTCCCAAACCTCAAAAGACATCTTCCTGCCTCTGTACCACCATGCCAGGTGGAGGTACAAGTTATGAGCTACAGAGCGGGAAGGCAAAGCCTTCCAAACTGGATTCAAATCTGGGAGGAGGCGCCACTCATGAGAAGTCTTGGGTAAGGGAGAAGCTTACAGTCTTCACCAGATGGGAGGGGATCATTCCTTTTCCAGCACACTGGCCCAGCTGTCCCCACGCTCCACCCCATCCCTACCTATACCTCCCTCCCTCCTCACCGTATCCCACCAAGAAAGGGAAGGAAGCCTATGAAATGGGTAGGACAGGGATGTGGAGAACTGCTTGCTTACGGCTCTGGCACCTAGATAGTGACTGGCAATGCTAAACCAGAATCCCTGTCAGACTAGGGTGACGCTAACTCTGAAGAGGCTGAGTGGCTGAAAGCAGGCAGTAGATATTAGGACTCGGGGGCCAAAGGCCTATACTCCACTAAGAGTGGTGACCAAGGCACCACAGAAACTGTCAGTTGCATCTCCACAATGGGAAGAAACAACCTGGTAACAACCTGGTATCCCAGATATGGCTGTCAAGAAAAATGAGACCATGGACTGGGAAACTACAATTCTGAGCTCAACACAGGAGAAAGAGACAGCCATTCTTCACCAGTGACAGGCCTACAAGTAAGTAGTTTTAATGAACAGGCTCAAGAGAAGCTCCCACAATAGTGAAAAGGGCCAAGGGAGAAGTGGGGACAAGGCTGTATCAACAGCATATCTAGGCAGCACCCTGCAGGCCACCAGCTAACTAAATCTCTACCCTAGGGTCAAGACTACAGCCCAGCACCGACTCACCTGACAGATTGCCAGACAGAGCAGCATCCAGTGTGGACACCTGGAACAACCTCAGTGCCTCCTCAACATCGGCCTCGGTGGCAAAGGGTTGCAGCTTCATCTTACTAAGGGCCTCAGCGATGCGCACAATAGCCTCCAGCTGCCTGTTGGAACAAGAGTACTCAAAGGCCCCAGCCCACTTTCCCTCCCCTGACCCTCCAGGAAGGAGCATGGCCAAGGCAGTTACCACCCCCATTATGCATTGCCTTATATTCTTAGTACTGAAACCCAACTTTTATTCCCACGCATGCTGCCTAATAAAGGATATTTCCTGCCTCTTTGGAAAAGGTGTCTGTGTGACCACGTTGTGGCCAGTGGGCTCTAAAATTCACGCACCATATGAAAATGTCAGAAGTATCCTTAAAAAAGCATGTCCTTGGCCAGGCAGTGTTGGCACACACCTTTAATCCCAGCACTTAGGAGACAGAGGCAGGTGGATCTCTGTGAGTTCGAGGCCAGCCAGGTCTACAGAGCAAGTTCCAGGATAGGCTCCAACGTTATAGAGAAACCCTGTCTCAAAAAACAAGCAAACAAACACATCCTCCTGCTGCCTCTCTTGATGCCCAAATGTGGAAAAGATGGCTGGAACTTCTAGATCCATGAGGGTGAAAGGTTGGCAATGATGGACAGCTCTGAAAAACTACCTATTCCCCAAAGTTTCAAAAAGAAAATAAACTTCCAACTTAAGCTACTATCTTTGGGTTTCTTAACATACAACCAAATCTACTTCTAACTAATCACTGCTAGAGAGGCAGGATTCTGCTTAGGTAGGCCTCAGCTCTTACTCAGTATGTTGTCTATAAATGCACTACCCTAACGACCTAAGTATGAAGAAAAGTTTGAGACCCAGTGAAGATCCATTTCCTAGTAGTTACATAGTTGGCCAGAAGCTACCAGAGAGGGAAGCCAGGCAAACTATACAAGTGAGCCCACCCAGCATACTCAAACGCACCAAGACATAATTAAGAGGCCAGAGCAGTCCCAGAGGCCCCCTTGCCCAACCCCCCTGGGCCTGCATTAAGGGCAGCAGTGGTCAACCGGCACCAGTCCGTGAGATGAGGCCCCCTTGCTCACCGCACAGTGATAGGGATGCTGGAACGGCGATCGCTGTCCCTCTCATGCTGACGGGCCCCACTCCGCATGATGATATAGCGGTTCTTCAGTTTCTCTGCTGCCTCTGCAGACAGTCGAGGGCCACACCTCCTACGGATTGCAGAGTGAACTAGTGACGCCAGGAAGGAATCTCAGTTGCCCACCCTGTCCCCAGGCCTCTATTTGGTTTACAGACATGAATGTCACCCAAAAGGGTCTTCTCTAGCACTCACGCTCGGCAGTAGGCAATGAACTTCTTCATCTTGGCTAGTTCGATCTCACCCTCCACAGCCTGCGTCTGTGTCAGCGCACTCACATGTAGAGTGATCACATGTTTGGCCAGCATCTAAGGAACAGAGGGAACACTAGGTCAGTGCAGACAGGAAGAGCAATGATGTTACATAAGTGCTTCTGCTCCAGTCCCTATGGACTGTCTACTACTTAAGGATGGACACAGAGCTGGGCGGTGAGTTTAAGGCTAGAGTGGTCCACAGAGTGAGTTCAAGGACAACACACAGAAACCCTGTGTTGGTGGACACTAGACCAATCCAAGCCAGCCAGAGTCCATCCTGGGACTTCTACTAGAACTACTGGAAAAGGCTTCTTCCGAAGAGGAAGACAGTTAAATTAGCAGCTAACAAGATTATATATATAATTGTTTTTGGTTTTACGAGACAGGGTTTTCTCTGTATTGTTTTGGAGGCTGTCGGTCCAGCCTGGCCTCGAACTCACAGAGATCCGCCTGCCTCTGCCTCCCGAGTGCTGGGATTAAAGGCGTGCGCCACCACCGCCAGGCACTAAATATATTTTATTGGTTCTATTGATATTAAGAATTGAGCCAGGACCTCTTACATGCTAAGGAGTCACTCTGCCATTGAGCAAAATCCCCAGCTCCTTTTTATCTTACTTATTTTGAGTTGCCCAACCTGGACTTGAACTTGCAATTCTCCTGTCTCAGCCTCCACCGAAAGTACAGGCCTGTGCCCCTAAGTCTGCCCAATCTTTATCATCTGTGGTGATTTCAAAGAAAATGGCCTCCAAAGAGAGTGGCACTATTAGCAGGTGTGGCTTTATTGGAAGCAGTGTGTCACTATGAAGGCTCTGAGTTCTCATAAATGCTCAAGCCACGCCCAGTGTCTCAGACCATTTCCTGTTGCCTGTGAGTCAAGATGTAGAACTCTTAGCTCCTTCTCCAGCACAGCTGCCTGAACGTTGCCTTGCTTCCCATCATTGAAGGAGGGATTTAAAGGAGTCCACAAGACCCAAGATAAATGATAAACAGGTACTGTTAGGGAAGCACTTACACAAATAGTAAATAACCACTGTGGTCTTCCTGCTCCAGAAAATACAGTCTCTGCCCTTCCGATGCTCTCACCACAACCCAAGAGTGAGGCAGTCCCTCCTCTTCCTTATAAGGGGTCACACTGCACACCTGAAGCCATGCCCCTAGGATGTGGCCACGAACTCAAGTTCACTGGCAAAGCAAGATGCCACTACATTTCCCCTTTTTGTGTAAGTAAGGGTCTAAAGCTTGATACTAACCCTATATATAATATACTTGATACTAACCCTATATATAATGATAACAAATAACAAGTATAGTCCAGAAGACGATTGCTGTCCTATCCTGCAAAGTCTATAAGCGACAATTAAATGTCTTCCTTTGTAAGAGTTGCCATGGTCTGAGAATGAAGCAGAAACAACCCACTCCACCTGTGCACTAACCCTACGGCCTTACCAAATCCCATGACTATTTTCTTTGAGAAACCGACTAACAAGGGCGAGGAGCGAAGCTAAAAGTCACAAAGCATCCCTCTCAGGGCATAAGTAGGACAAGGTCACAGGACTCCAGGTCCCAAGTCAATATCATTTCATGTGCTTTCCACTCACAACCTACCGGAGCATCAGCAGTTCCCTGGCAAAATCTGGTATAGCCTCAGGACCACGAACCCACCTGGAGCCACCCGCCCAGCCCCTAAAACATACCATGTCCCTTTCCTCGTTGTGTTCATCCTTGACAATGAAGATCATGTCAAATCGGGACAAGATGGTAGGCATGAAATCAATATTATCCTCCCCTTTGGTCTCGTCCCATCGGCCAAACACTGAGTTGGCTGCAGCCAGAACAGAGCAGCGAGAGTTCAAGGTGGTAGTGATCCCAGCCTGGGGAGGAGGTGGAAATAAAGGAAGGAGATAATCAAATATTTGGGACACCAAATACATGGCGTGCACGTGTGTTCCAAACCTGCTGCTGCCAGCACAGTCCTAGGCAAACAGAACTTGGAAGAAGACAGCTGGACTGATGAAGGATGGAAGGGCCACTCACTTTGGCAATGGAGATAGTCTGCTGCTCCATGGCTTCGTGGATTGCCACACGGTCATCTTCCCGCATCTGCATTGGAAAGACATGTCTATCAGAATCCTCACCCAGGCAGGGGAGAGCGGCAGGAGAATAACTAGGAGCTGCTAGACTTCAAGTCAATGGCAGACAACAAGAGCTTGGCTTTCACTCTCCCCAATTTCCAGAGTATCTCAGAGATCCTAACTTATACTAAGCTACGCAGAGTGATGGGCACAAGAACTATATGCAAGTCTCTCAGAAGTGGTGTGTGCTTTCACACCTGAGGCCACACACCCCTAAACCTGTAACTAAAAACACTCACCTTGTCAAACTCATCAATACAGACAACGCCACCATCGGCCAGAACCATGGCTCCACCTTCCATGATGAAGTTTCGGGAGGAGGGGTCCCGTGTCACTGAGGCGGTCAAGCCTGCAGCACTGCTGCCTTTTCCAGATGTGTACACCTTGGGAAAGAGGAGAGGTGTCAGCACCTAGTGCTAGCTCCAAAGGCCAAGAGCCCAGAGGGCTGTGACTTCTCCACATCACACTGCAAAGCTGGCTGTACAGCACAAAACAAGGCCCAGCTGAGCATTCTTTCTTCTGAAAGGAAAGGGGCCATCCTGGGCCTCAGACTAGCTTAAGAGTCTCTGTGGAAGGAAAATGGCTCACCCAAGCTACAGCCCTATGACACTGAGGCCCAGAAAAAGAAGGACATATTTCAACCTGGTATCAGGAACTCCTGGTCTCTTAAGGTTGCCTCTATCCTGAGTCCATCATCTATCTGTGAAGACCTGTATGTTATGTGCTGCCAGACCCCTTGAAATACAGTACCTACTGAGATGCATGTATGTGAGGCATACTCAGATCAGACTGTACTAACAGGAATGCCAAGTACTTGTCTATAGTAGGCCTGGGGTGCAGCTTAGTGTGGTAAAGTACTTGCCTAGCATGAACAAGATTTTGGGTTCCATCTACACTGAAAAAAAAAACAGAACTATACTGAACTATAGGTTAAACAGATTATACAAGTTAATTTCACTACAAGATTTCCCAAGACAACTCAACATTTTCCGGCCATGGTATTTCTAAGGAATGGTGCAAATGTGGTAAACTGAGCACACCCCCTCTCCATCTAAAACTACCACTCTCACAGCACAGCCCACTGACCAGTCATCACACCAACCCTTACCATGATCCTCCCAGGCCCAGAGGACCTGGGTCATTAGACACACTGGCTCCAAAAAACAAAACAAAAAATCTGGAAGCCTGGCAGTGGTGGTGCACGTCTTTAATCCCAGCACTCGGGAGGCAGAGGCATGTGGATCTCTGTGAGTTCGAGGCCAGCCTGGTCTTCAAAGAGAGTTCCAGGACAGTCTCCAAAAAATAAAGAAATCCTGTCTCAAAACAAACAAATAAACAAAAAAAGACACACTGGCTCAAACCTCATTCCTTTTTTTTTTTTTTTTTTTGGTTTTTTGAGACAGGGTTTCTCTGTGGCTTTGGAGGCTGTCCTGGAACTAGCTATTGTAGACCAGGCTGGTCTCGAATCAAACCTCGTTCTTAAGTTCCCCAGCAGTGGGATCTTGAGCAAGACACTTTATTGCTCCGTTCATACCTCCAATGCATAACATGGGTGACAGCGCTCATGAGGAGACAGTTAAATGAGCAAAAACTTGGCAGGCACTTCAGGAAGCATTGGCCCTTCTTGATATCAGCTATTATCATTAGCGGTGTCATTATTTAGCAACTAGATAGGTTGACGTTCAGGAGTCTAGGCTTTCAAGTCCACGCAACTACTGCCAGGCTGAAGCAAACCTGACTCAGTCCAGTGCTTTTACCACCCAGCCCTAACCTACACACACCTGTTGTCCCTTGCTTCTCACACCTGCTCTGCCTCCTCAACAGTCAAGATGAACGAAGAAGAGGTTCTGGTTGAACAAGATCCATGGATATCCAGCAACTGTAGCTTTCTTCCCTGCTGGGACGACCAAACCAAGGAGAAAGTTGTCCCCAGACACTTACCCCAATGGGAGAGCACTTCTCCACAAACTTCAGAAGCTGCGACTTGGCTGTGCCAGGGTCCCCCAACATCAGCAGGTTGATGTCACCTCGGCGAGTGAGTCCATCAGGGAGCCTAGACACAACAAGGAGGTAGAAGACAGAGTAAGAGTCTATCTGAGGGCTGTCCTTGAACTCACCCTCCCTAAGGGTCTTAGAACAGGTGGGAATGAGTTTGGCCCAGAAAATGTTCACACCCAGTTCTGTGCTTCCAAGCCTAACACTGGAGGGCAAGGGTTATTTCCAGGTAGAGAGGTAGGGGAACTGGCACTGAGGGATGTGCATCTGCACGCACTCCTCTCAGCTTTGGGTGGAGGAACACCTGAGGGCTGTGCACACGCAGAGAAGAGCCACAGGGCAGGATCCAGCCCAGCCTGAGATCTGGAGCAAATCCCTTCATTCTCTGTGCCCATTTCCTCATCTATGAAATGGACACAAAGCAACAGCCTTATAGACTGATAAGACAGGTCTGGGTCAAGACTCATTAAATGTAAGAATGCTTGGAACATACAAAAAGTGCATTCAAACAGTAGCCATTGTGGTACTATTTGTAGCTCTATTATTTTTAGAGTTCCAAAAGGACACAGGAAGCAAGAGTGGTGGACCACACCTGTAATCTTAGAATCTGGGAGACTAGGTCAGGAGGATGAGTTTCAAGGGCAGTCTGACTATATAATGTGGAAAGAAAAACATTTGTTTCAAAGAAGAAAACCCAAAACAAAAGAAAGAGAAGGATATATGACACCTTCCAAGAGTCATGTGTCTCACATGTCTCATTTATGCATAGAAACTATGTTTCACGGCGGTATCTCTCACTCAAGGATATATGACACCTTCCAAGAGTCATGTGTCTCACATGTCTCATTTATGCATAGAAACTATGTTTCACGGCGGTATCTCTCACTCAAGGTCACAGTCGAGAGCAGACATCAACTCCTTGGCCCTAACCCACTGTACTCCCCATGCCAGCATGCTGAGGGACCTGGGAGCACTGGGTCCTCAACAGAGATGTCCTCCTGCAGCAGCCTTGTCACACACTCTCCTCCCAGGCAGGCCCCTCACCTCTTCCGGGAGCCCCCAAAGAGCAGGCAGGCTATAGCCTTCTTCATATCCATACCCCCAAAGATGGAGGGGGAAATGCTCTTGGAGATGAGCTCATAGATGTTGGGGAGAGCAGCCAGGCGACGGAATTCCTCCTCTTCCTGTGGGCTGACAGACCCAGCAAAGCTACGGCCTAGGACAGACAGTGCACAAGTGAGCAAAAGGATCTCCTCCAGCCTACTGCTGGGTCTAGCCCTAGATCAGGAACCTCCTCAACCTCAACACACAACCCGCAGCACCAGGAGGGCAGTCTCACTCAGGAAAGTTAGGGCACAGGGCTATCCCAGCCTTCCAAATCTCAAGGGTCCAGTGAAGAAGAGAAGGTTCCAAACAATCAGAAGGCCAGATCATGGTTGGGTAGTGGTGGCACATGCCTTTAATCCCAGCACCAGCCTGGTCTACAGTGTAAGTTCCAGGACAACCATGGATACACAGAGAAACCGTCTTAAAAGAAAAAGCACGGGCCGGGCATTGGTGGCACATGCCTTTAATCCCAGCACTCAGGAGGCAAGGCAGGCGAGCTCTATGAGTTCAAGGCCAGCCTGGTCTACAAGAGCTAGTTCCAGGACAGCCTCCAAAACAATACAGAGGAAATCCTATCTCGGGAAAAAAAAAAAGAAAAAAGAAAAAGCACAGGCCGGGAGTTGGTGGTGCACGCCTTTAATCCCAGCACTCGGGAGGCAGAGGCAGGCAGAGCTCTGTGAGTTCAAGACCAGCCTGGTCTACCAAGAGAGTTCCAGGACAGCCTCCAAAGCCACAGAGAAACCCCCGTCTCAAAAAAATTTTTAAAATTAAAAAAAAAAACAAAACAGGCCAAATCAGATGGCCCCTGGGGACCACTGGCAAACCTCTCATAATGCAGATCGAGTAGAGAGTCAATGCAATTGGTTGGTCACAACAGGATGGCTCATGTCAACTGCTAAGGAATGGAGAAAGTAGGACCAAGTGGACTCAGAGAAGCAGGGGGCTTGGAAGAGCAACCTAGGAGAAACAATGAGACTCAGACCAGGGTAACAAGTGGACATTCCTGGGCCTGAAGGTAGACAGCCTAAAGCAAGCTAGTAGATGAGGTGGCAGGATTAAAAAAGCGGGAGGGGGCTGAAGAGGATCTGGAGGGTTTGCTGAACAACTGAAAGGGAGGGAAGGCTGCAGAGGAACCAATTTCAGAAGGTGGAAAATAAAAGTGCTTGGCTATGGGATATCAAGTCAAGAAGAATTACGTCTGGAATATGTCTAGAGGAACAGGTGGCTTTTCCAGTTTTAACCCAGGGAGTTTCTACCAACATAGTATCTGGACACAGTACTTAGAACTCCATCACTCTAGCCCAGACATGACCCTCACTGCCCCTGGGTGTGAGCATGAGCTCTCCACTCCATGAGAGTGAGACTGGAGGCTATTTACCTGGCCCTGCCTGCCATTCAACCCAACTTCCACTGGAGATCAGTTACTTCCACCCCATACTAGGCCTGAGTTCCCACCAGCTCTCCTCTATGCTTGAAAGACCCTTCTCCTCCACATCTCCATCCTTCAAAGCCAGTGCTGACAGCCCTGATGCAGGAAGCCTTCAGACCACACTCTAGCTCCTTTTCAATACCTCGATGGAATCAAGTAGTTCAGTGTCAGATGCCTGTTCCTCAGGGCTCTCTTCAACTAGATCCTGACTGCTCAACCCTCATTCACTTCTTTCCTCTCCAGCACTGAGATACAGCACAGCACACACAGAATACACTGCATTGAGTCATGCAACTCAAACACACATTTAGGCAACAAACTTAGAGCAGGAGCTACAACTATACCAATAAATAGGTGGACATTTTGGGAGAACAAATTTTTGCTTACTGTAGAAATAAACACATAGCTCAGTGGTATGCACAAGGTTCTGGGTTTGAGTCCTACCATGAAAAAAAGCCCATCCTAATGTTTTGAGCAACTCACCAGAGCCATCTGTGTCCACCTGGATGCCCAGGACTCGGATATAGGAGCTCCGGATGCCCACACCCACCCTGTCCCGGCCCTTGCTGGAATTCAAGCCAAACTTCTTGATGGAATAGATGCCCATGATGGTGACTCTGTTCCCAGGAACAACCTTGTCACACAGGTACCTGAGAAGAGTGCAAAAAAAGCAAGTGGGTGAGTGACAGTGTAGTTAGCTTAGCATTTCTACCCCAAGCATCAAGTTGGCTCCATCCTCACAGGGCCTAGAGGAAGGGGACCTTTCCCTCCTCCTGCTACCCATGTGTCTGGTTGGCAAATACAGTGTTTGTGACGCTGAGCTGACTTTCACTGAACCCAGGATGTCATGCGTTGTGCTGGTAGAACCCAGACTTCAGAAGTCCTAGTTCCATTTTATCTGCAGCCAGGCTCAATTTCACCTCCTGAGGAGATGCTTTCTCCCCACACCCTCCCAGACTCCTTGCAAGGACCACTCTCAGTTTCTGCCTGACACACTCCCTGAACTCAACTAAATTAATCTGCCTCTAGGTTTTTAGTCACCTCTTTCAAAAATATGGTAAATGACTACAAGTCTTTACATTTCCCCAGAACCGCTATGGCTTAAAGGACAGAGAGTAGCTGTGTAAGCTCAGAGAAGTCACTGTGTCTCTCAGACGATACGTAACCTGACTTGTCAACTGTTGGCCAGGGCTATACACAGAGATACCCTTCTCAAAGGAAAACAAAACAAAAACCAAAGAAACACAAAGGTGCTACTACACTACCAAATAACAGCTTCCCAGGACTGTTTTTGCTGCCCATGTTGTCCTATTAGCCTCCTACACATTCCACACCTTAATTCTCAAGCCTTCTGGATGCTCAGAGAATATTCGAATACACTATACTCAGTTAAGGAATTGTGTTAAACTCTTGGCATTCATTTCCATGCAGTCTGACATAGTTCAGACCCCCATTTTACTGATGAAAAAGCACTCTGAGGTTTGGGGTGTAGCTTTCCCAAGATTCTGAGTCTGTACATCCCTGCCAGTGATAAAGCTCCCCAGAGAGCTTTACATCTGCACTTGGCCTCAGCTGTAAGAGCCTAGGGTAAGAACTCAGGGACCTGTAAGCCTTTACCCCAGGTCACTACTCAATAGGAAGCCTGGGCAGGACAGCAGGCTGAATAGGAGCTAGCATTCCTACTGTGTCCTGCTGTGTGCTGAAGGGCACAGTCCTCAGTTTCGCTCACAAAGTCATCTGACCTGTCCAGTTGCAGTTCCACGTGAAATATGGGTAGAAGTGCCTTGTGGACTATGGGAGACAAGAGATGACAAGGTCATCCTGCACTCTGCTCCAGATGCCACACCTGAGTGGCAGGTACAATGACCCACAGCCCCGCCACTCACCTGTCGCAGTAGAGCTGCATATGCCTGGGCATCTCTCCATGAGGCACCGCATCAGGCAGCTCCTGCAGCTTCAGCGTCTGGAAGTCCACGCACTTGCACTTGTCAGGCATGATGAAGTAGGGGTCCAAGGGGCACTTTGGGCGCCCAGCCTGATCCCTGGGCAGGGGAAGAAGCAGTCACCAGAGGTACCCAGAAAACCCAAAGGCAGGGCTCATCCATTCAAAGAAGTCAGTCTTGAGATGCGGCAGCAATATAAGGCCAAGCTGGGATAAGTTTGGGAAAAGGCCTGGAAGGATAGTTTCCATGATGGCAGGATGCTACATCCAAAGCCAGAACTTCAGGAATCTTGGCTTCTCTATGGCACATTGAGGTGGCAGTCGCACTATAGCTTCCTCATGAGGCCTCTGTCCATACCATCAAATCCCTTACTAAGCTCTATCCACAGCCCTGGATCTTTTCAGTGAGATGTTACCACCTCTAGACCATTCTGAGGGTAAGCCACCTCAGCATATGGAGAAGAGACACAGCAGCGCACCCCGAGTCCCTGGTCTATAAAGCTAAGTTCCCGTCAGGGTGAAACTATCTGCAGAGTCTCATGGCATGCAGCAAGAATAGCTGTGAGGAGTGATGTGTGTGCACCAAATGCAAACATGGGATGAGGAAGGCATCTTTGGTGAGAGGACATACAAGGAGCCTGAAGTAACAAAATGGCAGCCTGAGGGAAGACCATTTAGGCAGAGAAGGCAAGTTCGTTGCCCCCCTGCTCCCGGACAGGGAATAGCCTGAGGAGCAGTGAAGGCGGGACACGGGGAGAGGGAAGAACGGCCCTGGCTATGGGTGAGGGGGGCAACAGCCTAGGACAAGGCAGTGTGCCTCAAGCAATGTGGGAGCTGAGAAGAAACCAGAAGAGAAGCCGAAAGCGCCTAGCATGCAAGTAGGGTTCATTCTATGGGAGTCAGCAAGCATTCCCTGTTAGGAACCACAGGGAAACAATACGCTAAAAATCAAGTAGTACAGCCATGTTCTCAGGAGGTACCGTGGGCACACTGGGTCTAGCCTAGCAAGCCAGTTTGCTTTAGAAGATTCCAGACAAGCAGGATAATAGTGGCGCCCACCACCCAAAACTCAGGAGGCAAATGCAGATTTCTGGGTTAAAGGCCAGCCTGACCTACAGGGCAAGCTGCAGAATAACACAGAGAACCCCCACACACAAGACTCCATAAACTCGGTTTCCCTGGGCTGTTTCCTCCACAACCTTGGGTGGTCACTCACGTGGGGCAATCACATGAAGGAACACCATGTCTGGCCCAGTGTGGTGCTACTCAGCCCTTCACAGAAGGCCTGTAACAAGCAGTTACAGGAAGCACTTGCCGGGTTGTCGGCTTTCTCGAGCTGAAATGATTTAGGTCACTTCCCCCAGTCCCTCCTGGCTATGCACTCACATATTGCACTTCCTGGGAAGGGCATAGCCCTCTAGACCCGGGCGCATGGCAATATTGGTGAGGGTATTGTGGCAGCTGCGGCACTGAATGGAAATGCGGGTGGCTTTGGCACGAACGGCAGAAGCTGAGATGATGATGCCAGGGATCTTCACCAGGTGTGACATCATGTCTGACTGTAACAGAGACACAGGGAGGTTTGAAGTTATAACAATCAGGAAACAACAGAAGGTGCAGAGGAATGACAAGGACAAGATCTGGAGGTGACAGCGCCATGGCTCATAGTTTAGCTCAGACTTTCCAGAGCACCCAGCTAATGTCAGGCTACCTGGACACCAGGGTCGGGAGCCTCAGGCACAGGCCCCCATTCTCAGGAGCCTTGCAGAATGAAGACAGGGGCTGGGGAAACAAAGTAAACATGAAACCCATTCTCTGACAAAACCAGAAGGCCCAAACCCCAGCACTGACAGTAATTTCCTATGTTATACCACAGAGAACAGAGATGGGGCAGAGGCCCACCCAGGTTCTAGTTCAAGGTCTGTCACCTCTGCAACACTATTTTTTTGTCCCGTACTTTCTCCCTCTCCCCCCGCACCCCGTTTCTCTGTGTACTTTTGGAGCCTGTCCTGGGACCTGTCACTGTGTAGACTAGGCTAGCCTCAAACTCATAAAAAGATCCACCTGCCTCTGCCTTCCAAGTATAAAGGTGTCTCATCATGTTATCAAATCAAGAAACCAGGTTCAGCTACCCATCCTAAAGTAGCCAATTAAAATAGCCAAATTAATAGTAAAAAAAAACAGAAAAGAGGTTTATCTAATAAGACCACACTGCGAAGAGGAAGAGTGGAACCCTGTCTCCTAAAAGAGATGGGTTTAAACAGAGCCAGAGATGTGTCTCCTTAAGCAGTCTTGACTGATCAGGTTCTGGTCCCACCTGTCACTGACCCATCACTGTTTCTGTAATGTAAACTTCTTTCCTGCAGAGTTTCCACTGCTGGTACACATCTTTTCTAAGGAAATTCCACCTTCCTGGGGTCCATTGTTTTAATAGTCTGATAGGTCAGGTGCCTCTTAGAATGCATTCATTTCTGCTGGGCCATTTCGTTATACTTTTAAAAAACGATTCCTTGAGATGGGCATAGTGGCACACACTTTTGATCTCATCACCTGGGAAACAAAGGCAGGTAGATCTCTGTGCATTCAAGCCAGATTGGTCTACCTAGTTGAGTTCCATGACAGCCAGAGCTACATAGAATGAAACCCAATCTCAAAAAAAAAAAAAAAAAAAAAGAAATCCTTACTTCCATGAATGTGTGCGTGTGCACACGCGTGTGTGTGTGTGTGTGTGTGTACGCGCACACACACGCACGCACACACATACATATTATGGTAACAGTTTCAGAAGAAATGACATTATGATCAGACTTATTTCAAGGGCTCCGTGACCCCCAGGAGGCAGAGGATGGCAGATCTCAATACCAGCCTGGTCTACAGAGTTAGTTCCAGAACAGCCAGGAGCCAGGACTACACAAGGAAACCCTGTGATCTTACACAACAACAACAAAAAAGAGTTCCACCGCCTTCTAGAGACAAAAAGAAAGATCAGCCTAATCACTAAGCTGGATGACAACTACCAAGGGACTCTCATTCTGTTCTTTTTAGATGCTATTGTCTTTACTATCTACAGTGAGACATTATCACGTTCTGTTGCTTTCTGTGCCAGCCTCACCAGAGTCTACAGGACTGGGACAATCTCCCCACCACTTCTCCCCCCTCAGGGCATCTCGGGCTAGATGAAGAGAACAGACACATGCATAAAACTGAGGCTCTTAGACTATGGAGAGGCTGCGAGGATGCCAGTGACAGGATGTTGCACAAAGCACCAGCAACATCCATCAGCATCTCTGCTCAGTTATGTCAAACCGGAAGGCAACCCCCAGGTTCCAGGTAATACGGGTGTGCATCAATGCAGCTGAGCAGACACGTCTACAAGGTCCCACATCCTTCTACAGGACAACCAGCCCCTCCTCTTCCATAAGCTAGTAACCAGGAAAGGAATTACATTCACAAGTGTGAGGAGGGGTGTTCTACAGTAAGACTTAAGATCGATAACAGCTTAATACAACACCTGTTCCTTCTTGAAACACAAGCTATGAAATCTGAATCTAAGAGGACACATCCAATGATATCAAGGACTCCTGGTTTATTGTATTAAATATGTAAGGAACCCCCTTTTAAAAGCACAAACTGGGGCGGGGCTCACGGGATGGCTCAACAGGTGAAGTCACTGGCCTCCTAGACCAAGTACCTAATGTCAATCCCCAAGACTGTCCTGGTAGAAGAGAGCAGATTCCCCCGTGTTGTCTATCACACATGCATCGGCCACGTCAGGACACAACAGGAACGACTCTCCCTGCTTCCACCTCCTCCTACACTAGAAACCTTTCTTCATAGCAGCCAGACCTCCAGAAACGTGGGGTCTAGGGCCGGAGTTCCAGAGTGCTTTGCCCAGGTCTAATCCCCAGCCTCATAAAAAGATATAGAGGTACCTGCTTGCCTCCAAGCCTGAGTACCCAAGTTCAGTCCCAGGAACTCCAGATGTGGAAGAAGAGGTTTGGACTCCCATGTTATCCTCCGCTCTCCACACTCAAGCTCAGGGGGCTCCGGTTGCACAGCGTTCTTCCCATTCCTCCAAACAGGCTACCACTGTCACCCCAGAGCCTCTGTGCCTGCTGCTGGTGGAATGCCCTCCAGGCTACACTGTCTTCAGCTCCAGTATTACCTTCGTCAACTCTCCATCCCTCTTAGCCATGGCCATTTCTTTTGGTCTTTTTTGTTCGTGTTTGGAGACAAGGTCTCACTATGTAGACCGAGCTGACCTCAGACATCTGCCTGCCTCTGCCTCCCAGTTACAGCTGGGTTTTGTTTTCCAAGACAGGGTTTCTCTGTGTAGCCCCGGCTGTCCTGGAACTCACTCTGTGGACCAGGCTAGCCTTGAAATCACAGAGATCCTCCTGTCTATGTCTCTGCCTCCAAGTGCTGGAATTAAAGGCAAGAGCCACCACCGCCTGGCTACGGATGGTGTTTACTGTTCTTCAGTCTCCACGACGGCTAGGAAGTCACTGCTCTTTCTCCCAGATTCAACTCAGCCTTCCCACAGGACACCGACCTGAGGTAATTTTACACAGAAGGACACAGGCTCACTTTAAGTCAAGTGTTTCACCGAGGGCCACACATCTGGAGCCCCAGGCCCTTGCACACCACACAGCAGCCATACCTTCAGAATGCGAATGCTGGATGGGCTGGCGTCTGACTTGAGCATGACCTGGATGTCCTGGAGCACCTCCTCACCCGCAGGTCGGGGCCGGGTCACCTCGTCGGCCACCTCCTTGGCAGCTTCCTCAAGCTGAAGAGGAAAAAAGGCGTACTCGGTCGGTGACGGGGACAGGGCCAGCCGGCTTTGGGGGGCCCCGGAGACGGGCGCTACTCACCAACTGCAGGTGCTCGGCTGGCTGCTTGTACAAGTAGTCTGCTAGCTCCTCGTCAAAGCTGGCCAGGTCCTCCATCTCCACCTCGATCCAGTACTCCCCCAGGTTGTAATGCCGCTTGAGTTCATCCCTGCGGTGGGCAGCGGGGGGAGGAGCGGGGAGGCTCGCTGAGCAGGGGCCGCCGGCCAGCGGCTCCCACGCAGCCCGGGGGTCACTGCGCCCGCCCCGCCCGCCCCGCCCGCCCCGCTCGGACCGTCCGGTCCTCAGCCCCGCTCGCCCCGGACCGTGCGGTCCTCAGCCCCGCCGAGCGGCCGCACCTGTACTTGAAGGTGAAGCCGGTGCGGTCGGTGCCCACTCGGTACTGCCGCAGGAACTCTTTGAAGCGCCTCTGCAGCTGCGACTTGCGGGCCTGGCCCTCGTCGGCGCCGGGGTCGCCGCCGAAGCTGTCGCTGTAGAAGATGCCGGGGTCGTCGAAGCCCGACATGACTGCACCTGGGGCGGGGGAGACAGAGCTGAGCGGCCGCCGGGTCCCCTGGGTCTCGGGCCGGGGCCGTCCAGGCCGTGCTCCCGGGCCCTCACCTCACAGCCGCGCCACACGGACACCGCGCTCCCCGGGCGGATTTCGCGGGAAAACCCTGGCGCGCGCGGCGTCTACGGCGGCCGCGGCGTCTGACGCTCCCATTGGCGCGCTCGCCCTCGCCGGCCCGCCATTGGGCCGCCCCGCGCCCGCCGCGTCCCGCCCCCCCCCGCGGACGGGCTCCCGAAATGATTGGCTGCGAGTCTCGGTGACGTCACGCGCCGCCTCCTTCCGGCCTCCATCTTGTGGAGCGGGACGTTTTGGCGCGAAAGTTGTGAGGAAGGGGGCGCCCCGCAAAGATGGCGGGGCGCGGCGCGAGCTCTGCGCGCGTCTCGGCTCTCAGACGGCCGGGCGGCCTCCGGCGCTAGCGGACTGGGTGCGCGCCAAGCTCGCGCAGGTACACAGACACCAAACACAGGGCGCGGTGAGGCCTCCTAGCGCCTGAAGCTGCACGAACCCCCCCTTAAACGGGCTGGGGAGGGCGGGGAGGGCTCGTCCGCTCGGGGCTCCCGCTGCTCGTCCAGAGCACCCTGGTTCAATTCCCAGCATCCACAAGGCAGCGCACAGACTGTCTGTAGGTACAATCCCAGAGGATCCGACACCGTCACGAAGAAGAAACACCAATGTGCACATACATATTTATATATATATATTCGTATATTGTAAATACATATTGTATATTGTTTACGTATTGTATATGTGTGTATTGTATATACATATTGTATATATGTGTATATTATATATACATACTGTATACTACTGTATACATATGGACCTATATACATACAGTGATGTCGATTCTGTATGAGAAAAATCACCCCTTTCCGAGCTACTGGAAGAAACTAGTGTGCCCAAGCGGTGTCTTCTTGCCCCGGCCCAGCAGGAGGTGCCAGAGTGCCATCCTGGGCAGCTCACCTGCCTGACAGATGCCGCCAGCAAGCCTAAGCTGCCAAAGGTGTTTTCTTTCATCCAAATTTAGGTGGTGGTGGTGGTGGTAGAAAGTTTTTAATTCTTTGGCAGTGCTGAAAACATTTGAAATTCGCCAGGCGGTGGCGGCCCACGCCTTTAACCCCAGGCTGGTCTCCAACTCACAGAGATCAACCTGCCTCTGCCTCCTGAGTGCTGGGATTAAAGGAGTACACCACCACCACCCAACTGTTTGTTTTCTTTTAAGTTTTTTTTTTAAAGATTTATTTATTAATTACATATACAGTGTTCTGCCAGAAGAGGGCACCAGATCTCATTACAGATGGTTGTGAGCCACCATGTGGTTTCTGGGAATTGAACTCAGGACCTTTGGAAGAACAGTCAGTGCTCTTAACCTCTGAGCCACCTCTCCAGCCCTGTTTTTTTTTAAGTTTAACATGTTTATTTTACCTAAATAATAGTGTTTTGCCTGCATGATTGTTTGTGTATCAGGAGGTCTGAGAGCCCCTGCAATATAAGGTTCATGAGCCACCGTGTGGGCACTGGGAACTGAGCCATAATCTCTCCAGCCCTCTATGTTGAAACTCTTGACCAGTCTGCAAGAGATGTGAGCCATATCCAGACAGGTGAGGGTGGATGGACTGTTTCCCTGCCTATCCCTGCTTCAGCTCCATCTATAAAGACTTGAATAACCATTAATATTTGAAATGCCCCAAGGCCGTAGCTCTAGCCAGAGAAAATGGAAGGTGACAAAATTATGGTCACTGTTTGCTCCAACCAGTCCCCTTGGATGGGACCTGTTGCCTAGTCTCTGTGAGAGGATAGAATCTGGACTTTGATCTTTGCCTGCTGGGAGGCACAGCTGGTCTCAAGATGTCTTCATTGACTAAACCTTTGTAATTCTCTTCCTTAACTCCATCCAGCCCCGTAGTCCACTTCCAGTCCATCAGGGCTGGGGCAGACTGGGGTTGTGGCTTAGAGCTGCACGGAACTGGTCCGTGCAGGGTCCTAGATCTGGTCTCCAGCACCACGTGTCCTGGAAAGTAAAAGACTCATTCCCCATTGCACAACTGGAAGCTGAGGTAGTAGCTCACTGGCAGAGCCTTGCCTGATATGAACAAAGCTCTAGATTTGATTCCCAGCACTGAAAAGAAGGGGGCAGGGGTGGCTCAGTCCACGCTGGATTTCTTCCCTGTTGCTATAGTTAGTCCTCTTTGAAGTCTGTCCAGTTTTAACTAGTCTCTGGTTTTGTTCATCTCCTGACAACTGATAGAAAGTACTTAACTACTCCTTTGTGGAATTCAAAAAATAGTTTCTCTGTTCCCTCTTCTTTCCCCACTCTTCAGGTGCTGTGTGTGAACCCAGGGCACCCCACATGCTAGGTAAGCACTCTACCGCTGAGCTACACCCCCAGCCCTTTGGTTTATTTTGTAGGCACGGATATTTTGTTTGCATATGTATCAGTGTACTCCATGTGTGCCTGGTACCCAAGAAGGCCAGAAGAGGGCGCTGTGAGCCACCCGTGTGGGTGCTGGGAATCAAATTGGGCTCCTTTGTAGGAGCAGGCAGGGTTTTTCAGTGCTGAGCCGTCTGTCTCTTCAGGGTCTCCCCTTCAACCTTTCTTATTTTATCACAGTGAATGCGTTCACAGATGAGGCGACTGGGTCCACAGTAGGAGAGCTATCATTGCTATCTGATGTCTATGCTTTGCATATATCTATATCTCTAGCCTTAATTTCCTAAAGAATGGCTTCTGGACCTGGTTGTGTGCGTGTGCGTCTGAATCCTCCTGGATGCCTTTCTTGTATGGTGGCTCTGGGACCCCACCCCTTGGCGTAGCTCTGAGCTCTGCGACTAAGTACCTCCATGGAGTTCTGGAGTCTCTGCATCAACTGTACTGCCATCATCCGCGGTGGAAGGCAGGTGTGTTGCTCATTTGTCCCATGAGCAAAATGACATTCAAAGCAATGTGCCCAAGATTTCAGACTTAGTAATAGAGCCAGCACAAGGGACAAACATCTGCCAACTCCCAGACCTCTAGGACTGGTGGTACAAAGTAGGTATCTTGTCCCTGCTCTGCCTCCAGTGAACAGTTTCGCTTTCCCACAGTGGGAGCTGTATGTTCAGTGTTTGCATGGCTTTCATCACCTGGGTTGAAACCCTCCCTGGTATTGGGCAGGTTTGCTGAGGGTTTACACAAGCATGGCAGGCAGATGACTCCTCCAGTGCGAGAATCAGAAGACACTGGCTTGCCTCTGCATAAGAGAGCTGTGGCGATGAGGCCTTGGAATTTAACATGCTTCCCAAGCCACAACGGTGAGGTCACCATCACTGTATTAATGTCACAGGTGGTGGATCTGATTCCCAGGGGGTGTAAGTGACCAACTCCAAAGTAGAGTAGCAGGTGGTTCAGCGGGTAAAATGCTTGCTGCCCAAGCCTGAACTCAACCTCTGGAACCCACATCCAAATGGAAGGGGACTGTCTCCTCACACTGAGTACAGGGCTACGCATTCCAGCATGCATCACACACATACACACAAAAGAGAAAAGTTAGAAAGAGAACTTGAACCCAGGTAATCGCCTCTATCCCTAAGTACCATTATTCAGAGCATATCATCTTTACCCCTGCATCTGCCCATGTGAGCCTCAGTAAATGTGAAGCGATAGGCCAGTCAGGCATGATGTGTGTGCTTGTGATCCTAGCACTGGGGAGGCAGGGACAGGAGGGTCCCTGGAGCTTACTGACCAGCCATTCTAACTGAATCAGGGAGCCAGAGGCCAGTGAGACACTATCTCTAAACAGAAGATGGACTGGCCAGGCATGGTGGCACACACCTCTAATCCCAGTGCTTGAGAGGCAGAAGTAGGGTGATCTCACTGAGTTCAAGGCTAGCTGGTCTACATAACAAGTTCCAGGCCAACCAGCATTACATAGTGAGATCCTCCCTAAATAAATAAAAGCCAAGGTAGATGATTCCTTAAAAATACCTGAGATTGACCTCTGGCTTCTGCGAGCGCGCGCACACACACACACACAGTCAATAAGATCTGCCCAGCTGCTTAAAGCTCACTTCCAGTGTGAAGCACAATCCAGGATTGCAGCTACCAATGCCACCATCACCTGCCCTCCTGTCAAGCACTGAAGAGACATGAGAAGGGTAGCAGGATCAGCAAAGACACGAAGACACTTCCAATGACTGTCAAATAATGTTATTTATTATTTCACACAAAAGTTGGAGACCAAGGTTGCAACTATTAAATACCTCTTTCCCACCCACCCCTCCAGACAGCCCAACATTGTTAGAAAAAAACACAACAAAATACCACCATTGAGGTGTAATTGGGGAAATAATAAAAAGAAACAAGACAGAACATCTCTGCACAGTATACCAACGTGGCCATAACACCGGAGGAAAACAGCCGTGGGCAGCTCACACCATGGGCAGCCACCAAGGGCACTGGGCTCAGAACGGCTGCCACTTCAGGCCACGGTTTCTTTTCTTTTTTCTTTTTTGGTTTTTCGAGACAGGGTTTCTCTGTATTATTTTGGAGGCTGTCCTGGAACTCGCTCTGTAGACCAGGCTGGCCTCGAACTCACAGAGCTCTGCCTGCCTCTGCCTCCCTAGTGCTGGGATTAAAGGCGTGCACCACAAGCGCCCGGCCAGGCCATGGTTTTGAAGAAGGAATAATGGTCTGCAGCAGGAATTTGGGTTGCTGGTTTCAAAGTTCAGGCCACTGGCTGGGTATGCTTCTGGTGAGGGAAAAATGTATCAAGCATCTCCCTCCATTGCACAGAGAGAGGAGGGCACAGGGAGGGGTCTCGGAGCCCCACAAGCTTCTTAGAGGCCCAAGAGAAGAGAGCCAGGCAAGATTCTCTCCTCAGAAGAGAAGGCCCTTCATGGATAGAGTTCGCAGCCCCTGGGGGCCAGCACTTTTGCATTCACATGGCATAAATTCCCACTGCCACTGTTGCCATCAGAAAGCTAAGAGTCAGGACCCATCGGAGGAGTGGTGTCTGGGATGAGCTGGTGCTGATCTGGGGCTTCCCTCTGGATGTCTCTGCAAGTGTGGTGTCTGAAAGAGAAAGACAGACAAGGTCAAACACATGCAGCCCTGGCTGTATGACACCAGAGCACACAGAGTAAAAGGAGACTTTGTGTGTGTGTGTGTGTGTGTGTGTGTGTGTGTGTGTGTGTGTGTGTGTGTGTGTGTGTGTGTGTGTGTGTTTCGGCCACAGCACAGAGTGTAGCCAATGCTTGAACACCGTCAAAGCTAAGAGCTCACTCACTCTCAAGCTGTTCATTCTTCATGCTCAGTCATGTCTATTAAGGAAAGTCCCCTGACCCAACCAAGCCGCTAACTCCATCAACTGGCCACATTTCAGCCCACTAGAAACACTACTAGTAACCGGGCCATGGGACCCTGTCCCAGTTGGGAGAGCCTTAGGCAAAAAGTGCATTAGGATGGCACTGAGCAAGACAGCTTCACGTAACCTGTCCTGCCCATCCTGTCACCCACTCCCTGTGCCACACTGCCCCACAAGTGACAGGTTCAGGGAAGGCACATTTTGTGTTGCTTTGGTCTTTTTGGAAGTCTTACTATAGGTCCATCTATCATTCTTCGAGGCACAGGAGATGGGGGAGGGGCTGGCACCCAAGGTCCAGTAATTACATGTCTTCCTAGTATCCCCTAGAAGGTCAGCACTGGAAATAGGTTCCCAAAGCCCTGACTCATGTGGGGGCCTTCTGGGAGCCCTCAGTGGGTCTGGAAAAAGAATCACTTACAGTCCCCACTATTTGTGAAGGATTGAGGCAGAGGATTGTTTGATCCCAGGGTTTGAGGCCAGCCTGGGTAACCTAGTGTGACTGCCTCAAAAAATGTTTCAGGGGGGACTGTCCTAAATAAAGGATCTGCACTGGTAGCTCCCTCTTTTTGTTTGTTTGTTTGTTTGTATGTTTTTCAAGACAGGGTTTCTCTGTATTGTTTTGGAGACTGTCCTGGAACTAGCTCTTGTAGACCAGGCTGGCCTCGAACTTACAGAGAGCTCCGCCTGCCTCTGCCTCCCGAGTGCTGGGATTAGAGGCGTGTGCCACCAATGCCTGGCCGCACCAGCGACTTCTAAGGAATTTCTGTACACTTCAGTCAATATAACTTAGCCCACCTACCTGATTTCCCAGTGTGGGGAAACTGAGGTAGCAAGCGTTACAGCTCACCCAGTCACCCTGGGCCCTTGTTTGTGCCCTATTTCTAATTTAAAACATTCAGAAAAGAGGAGAATAAAGAAAGCACACAGACAGATAGCTGGGCCATGTTCCTGCCAAGAAGAGCCAGAGGCAAGAGGGCACCTTTACCTTGCACCAGGCTACCGGGCCGCTGGCGAGGGCCCTCTGTCTGTGAGGGGCTCTGAGCCTTGTGGTCCTGTGTCAGCAGCTCCTGAAGCTCCTCGAACAGCTAGAAGATAAGACATATGACCATGTTAATGCACTCGGCGCTGGCCCCAGCTGAAGGCAGAGCTGGAAGCGTGCCGTGAAATACTGTGGAAATGACACAACTTAAGAAAACTATCACACCCATGCATCTTTCACCTACCTCATGAGATACGGTGGGTGTGGCTGGTTCCCCTGCCTGTGCCTCCCCAGTGCTGCCTGTCCCTCCACCTGGTCCCCACCAGTAACAGCTGTCCTGAATCTGCAGTTCAGGGTTTTATGGGCATGCTCATAGGGAGCCATCTCGCCTCCTCTGAAACATCACTCAAGCGACTGTGTGGCGGCTGTGCAACATACAACCTGCTGTCTCTTCTGGACACTGGCCAGCTCGTCCTTTGCTAAAGGGTGTGCCATAGAGGTCCTAGACTGTTCTTCAGGTGAGGAAACCACAGCTCCTGGAGTAGGGCTTGCTTGAGACTGACCAGGGCTCAGGAGCAGACACAGCTCTCAGCTGGGCTGAGTCTGTTTGCTTGTTTGTTGACTTGCAGGCAGGGCTTCCTCTGTGTGGCCCTAGCTGTCCTGGAACTTGCTCTGTAGACCTGGCTGGCCTTGAACTCAGAGGTCAGCCTGTTTCTGCTCCCCAAAGAGTGTAAGGGTTAAAGGTATGTGCCACCACCACCCAGCTTCATATCCTCAGAAAGAAACGGATGGTCTAGATGTGGTGGATTTAGAGATTTGAAAGGATAATTCTCTAACAGGTGCTTGCCTGGTGAGCCTTTTAAGGAATCCCAGGCTGGAGAGTGGGGAGCCAGGAGGTCATGAATTGGAAGCCTGGCCACCACAGCATCCCATCAACAGGACACTATACCCATCCAGCTCTATCTTTCAGGGCCTTGCTCAAAACCAACTTTCCTAGGGGCGAGCAAGATGGTTCAGAGGTTAAGACCACCAGTTGCTCTTCCAAAGGTTCAATTCCCAGTATTCACATGGCAACATACAACTGTCTGTAACTCCAGCTCCAGGGGATCTGATAACTTCAAACATACATACATGCAGGCAAAACATCAATGCACATAACAAATAAATCACTACAAGACCCACATTTTCTTTCTCCCTGTATTGAGGCATTTGCAGAAAGAAATGAGATACCTCTGTGGTGTGTAGAAAGATCTCCAAAAACAAATGCCACCTGAAGCATTTCAGCCTCTGAAAACCTTACAGTGCCAACCTGTCTAGGCACAAATGCACAAGTCCCCTTACACTCACACCACTGTCACAGGATGCAATCTCCATGATGGTCATGTCCCACGACAGGAGAGCAATGACATCACAGAGCCTACCCTATAACAGTCCTCTGCGAGGTGAACTGCGTCAACTTTCTTACCCCTCGCACCTTGAGGATGGATGCTATCCTCTCTATTTTACAAATAGAGAAAGTGAGGAAAAGAGATGAAGAGATGTGTCCAC
The DNA here is from genome assembly GCF_017639785.1 of Mesocricetus auratus. NCBI lineage: Eukaryota > Metazoa > Chordata > Mammalia > Rodentia > Cricetidae > Mesocricetus > Mesocricetus auratus. The sequence continues at coordinate 2,175,707 of NW_024429218.1, read as the reverse complement.
AATCACCCAGCTAGTAAGCAAAACAGGTCCCTGGTCCCAAGTCCTTGTACTTAACTGTGACTCTGGGACCCTCCCTCCATAACAGGGATGTGGCTTGAAGAAGCAGTGGGACTCACCTCAATGTTGAGCAGGAATGCGGTCTTAGCCTCCTCTGTCACCCTGTGCTTGACCTCAGGTGTCATCTCCAGAGTGTTCATGCGAGCGCGATAGAGCTGCTTGAACTTGGTGGGGTTGTCGATGTTGGGGAAGGTGAAAAAGGCCAGGCCCTCACCAGAGCTGGGCAGGCCCAGGGCCTTCTGTGCGATCTTCTTCAGTACCTGGCCCCCTGAGAGGTCGCCCAGGTAACGGGTGTAGGCATGGGCCACCAGCAGCTCGGGATGAGTGCGCCCCACCTCATGGAGGCACCTCACGTAGTGCTGTGTGGCCCGCGTGTAAGGGATGGTCTTCTGCCAGTGGGGACCGTACCAGAAGGCCATGTCCTGCTCCAGGGCCGCCTTTCGGTGCAGTTCCTCGGGGAAGTAGAGCGGGGCGTAGACTGGGTTCTGCTTATTGCGTTCTATCTCCTCCTCCAAAGCCGTGTAGATGTGGTACAAGGAGGCCATCACCAGCTGAAAACCAGAGGCAGTTTCTCAGGTCCCCAGAAGACCTCTTCACGACTGCCTTCTGGAAGGCTCCCTGTCCCTACCACCCGAGGACCTCTCCATCTCCACCCAGTCCAGGGCTCTCTATTGTGTATCTCATGGTCTCTTTTTCTTCTCGTTTAGATTTTTCGGCACACACTTCTTCTGTGTAGACCAGGATAGTCTTGAACTCACAGACATCCGCCTGCCTCTGCCTCCTGAGTGCTGGGATTAAAGGTGTGCACCACCACCACCCAGCTGTATCTGGTGTTTCGTTTCTTACTGACATCAGTTTTACAACTGTTCCAGGGAACAGCAAAATCAGAGCCTATTGTATACACTGGGTATTTTTAAAAGCCCTGCTGTCAAAAGCCCATTTCTCAGATGACCGGGAGATGAAATGAGCTGAACTATCTCACTGTGAAGACAGGACACTGCGGGGCTAAGGCAAACTTCCCCTTGCCTTCAGTAACAAATTGAGTCAAAAAATCTAGGTATGGTGGTACATGCCTGTGGTCCAAATACTCAGGAGACTGACTCAGGAGTATCGAGAGTGTCTGAACTATGTAGGGAGACTGTTCAATAATCCAGGAACCAGGATTGTAGGTCAGTGGGAGAGAACCTATCCAGCCCATGCAAGGCCCTAGGTTAAACAGGTCAAGAGTACAAGCTCTGAAATTAGGCCATCTTTGTTTGGTTTTGGTCTTTTCCAACTAACGCTGACTGTGGCCTCTTAACCTCTCGGGGCTTTCCTCTTATCTACTCCTCAACGTTGAGACAACACAGAGTTAAGATGTTCACCTCATCCTGCTGCCCAGGCTCCTCTGTCAGCATCACCTAGCAGGCCAAGAACTTGTCGTGTGACCCTCTCTCTGAGCTAGTGTCAAAATTAGTAGGATGATTTCCTTGGACAAGCCCTCATCATCCCTAGCTCCAACCTCCCCGTTCAATTATTGGCTTGAGCCCTGGGCATGTGTGCTATACTCTCCCCCAATGCTCTGACCAACCTACATGTCACATACCTTAAAGCCTTCCCTGGTCACCTGGCCCTTCTGAAAGTTCCTCATGAATTCAGCATTCTCCGCCTGGATGTGCACCTCCTTGGTGGCCTCCTTCAAGGCCTCAGACAAGTCCTGGGGCATACTGCAGAAGAAGAGAGGGCAGTGAGTAGGGGGCAGCTGGGACCTCACCGTCTCAGACTGGACTTGCAGACAGGTCCAGCCTCCAAGAAAGACCAAGCCATGGTCTTAATCATGCAAATAATCGTCAGCCATTAAATACTATGGGATATAGCCTCCCAAAGCACAAGGAGAATTCCTATTCTAGTTATTCCCAGAGAAGGGAGGGAAGGTATGGCCTAACCACAGACAGGAATCACACCAGTCCCAGGACCATGCTCAATCAATGGTAAATCTTCTTATTTTACTTTATTTTTGGTTTTCAAGACAGGATTTCTCTGTTTAGCCCTGGCTGTCCTGGAACTCAGTTTGTAGACCAGGCTGGCCTTGAACTCAAGAGATCTGCCTGACTCTGCCTCCTGAGTGGTAGTATTAAAGGTAAGCTTTTAGATCCAACATGAAGGCATTTCTTTCAAAAAGTTTAAATTACAAATTCACAACCAGCTGGGCATGGCAGTGTAGCCTTTAATCTGAGTACTCAGAAGCAGAGGCGGGTGGACCTCTGTGAGCTTGAAGGCTGCTCTATTTACACGTGTATTTCAGGATTGCCAGGGCTATGTAGGAAGACAAAACAAACAAACAAACAAACTTGTAAACACACCCACGTTAGTCAAGGTGTCTGCACTGAACAGTCTTTGTAATCAGCTTTACTCAAAGGAGTTCTGCAGCCAGAGTTCAAGGCCAGCCTAGACGACTCAGTTAAGACACTGTCTTTAAATTAAAAAGGGCTGACGTTGTGCCTTTGTGGTGGAGTGCTTGGCTGGAGTGTCTGAAGTCCTAAGTTCAATTCTTAACGCTAAAAGGACAGGGGTCAGGAGCAGACAGTAAAGGTGCTGGCCACCCTGCCTCATAACCCCATCTTCCTTGAAACCCACTTGTTGGAAGGAGAACAATGACCCCTCAAGTTGTCCTCTGACCTCTATCTACTTGTTTAGTGTGGCACACATGTGGCCACTGTACAGGGACAGAATAAAACACGGTGGTGGTGGTGCACACCTTTAATCCCAGCACCAGGGAGCAGAGACAGGCGAGTCTGTGAGTTCCAGGCCAGCCTGGTCTACAAAACAAGTTCCAGGACAGCTAAGACTATGTACAAAGACCCTGTCTCGAAAAAAAAAGAAGCCTAAACAAACACACACACACAATCGTAGCCTAAACCCTCTAGTTCTGCTATTGCTGCCTCGGGGTGCCTCGCCATTCTCCTGTGAGGTCGAGAACTACACAACCAAGGTTATATATTATATATCCAGCCTGACAAGTGACCACTCCGCGCTATCAAGAGAGCCAGTTCCCCACCCCTCGCCCCCCTTGGATGCTGAGTCCAGGATCTAGGACTCAGCAGTGCGCTCACCAGCCCTCAAACCAGGATACCACAAGGACACTCCCATCCTGTCACGCACAGGGTGCCAGAGGGGTGAGTCACGTTTTCTCCCTCCAGCTGCCCATGGCTACAGGTAGAATGGGCGCTAACTCGTTCCCTGGCCCCGCAGCATTTCCAGGCTGAGCAGGGGACGCGGGTCGCCACCCTTCCCGTCCCCACGCAGCTGCTTGCCTGTCGGGCTGCGCTGGGCGTTCCATCCTCGGGCTGGGCTGGCTCAGGCTGGTTCCGTCCGCTTTAGGCTCCCGGCTACGCTCGAGATGGGTCTGCTCCCGCAGGCTCCACTCAATGGCTGTCTGCGGAAGGTCTGGAGGCGACGCTGGCGACTGTGAGCAGCTGCCCGAGCCAGCCCTTTAAGTAAGCGGGTCACGTGGCCGCCGCCCTGCTGAGCCCGAGTTCTGGTTTATGTTGCAACACCCCGCCCCCGGGCGGGCTGGCCTGGTCTGCAAGGCGATAAGTCATATGACCCTGGCAAGCAGGGTCTTAAAAAAAAAAAAGAAAAAGAAAGAGAGAGAGGGGGAGGGAGGGAGGGAGGGAGGGAGGGAGGGAGGGAGGGAGGGAGGGAGGGAGGGAGGGAGGGAGGGAGGGAGGGAGGGAGGGAGGGAGGGAGGGAGGGAGGGAAGGAGGGAGGGGGGAAAGAAATCTGAGTTACAGGATTTGAATCCTTTCCAGAACCCTCTCTACTCAGTGACAAGAAGACAGGAGTAGCTCCCTCGGGAATCTGGACGGTTCCAGAACTAATAGACAATACTTGTCAGAGTGAAATGGTGAAATGCTGGCGGGCAACCCTGGGGACTCTACCTGAGTCTGCCTTCCCAGGGCTCTGAGGACAGCGCCTTTATGGACACTCGGTCCTTGCTTGGCTCGCCCTGCTGAGACTAAGTCTTCATGGTTGGTCTCCGCGTATCATCGCGCAATCACGGTGGGGAGACTGAGCAGAGGATGAAGTGTGCTGCCCGGGTCTCATGTGGGACACCATCTGGGTGTCTGCTGCCTCCTCCGCGCTCTCCTAGAACCTGGTCCACACACACCATGACTTCCTGATGCCCAAGAGCGGAGGTTCATCACCGGGACCCACCGAAGCTTAGCAGGGTAGGGCTTGGACAATCACCTGAATCCTGGTGATGCGGACCCCTCAGGAACTCGACAAAGAGTAAACAAATATACTGGGTGGTCCCTCAAAGCACCCAGAGTTCTAGTCGTCCTTTTGAGGGTTAGAAGTGAATTCCTTTAAAAATATTTATATTTATTTCATGTGTATGTGTGTGCCCGAGTATGTGTATGTATGCATTCATGGCGCGCGCATACAAATGTCTGAGAAGGCCGAAGGAGGCGTTGGATCCCCTGGAACAGGAGGTGGGAAGTTGCCCACGTGGGTTCTGGGAACCAAACTCAGGTCCTCTGTAAGGACAGCAAGTACTGTCAGCCTCTGAGCCACCTCTCCAGCCCAGAAGTGACTTCTGATGTCAACAAGGATTTCATTTCTTGTTTGCTTCTTCTGTTTTTAGGGATATCATTTAGAATGGTGGTTTCATGTCCTCGGCTCTGAAAAAAAGGTGAATGGAGGTTGGCAACTGCCTGTCAAGGGTGGGTTCCCCCACAGAGAGAATGGGATGGCCCAGCCTCGCCTGCATGTGCCCAAGAATCTGTGGGACTTGGTGAAGAGTGCTGTCATCACTTGCGCCACTCGGAGCAGTGACAACAGAATACAGGCTCCTCGTAACTGAAGACCCCAGCTAGCAGTGACAACAGAACACAGGCTCCTCGTAACTGAAGACCCCGGCTAGCAGTGACAACAGAACACAGGCTCCTCATAACTGAAGACCCCGGCTAGCAGTGACAACAGAACACAGGCTCCTCGTAACTGAAGACCCCGGCTAGCAGTGACAACAGAACACAGGCTCCTCGTAACTGAAGACCCCGGCTCGCAGACAACTCATTTCACACTCTCAAGAACTCCACCAGACAGCCAGGCGGTGGTGGCGCACGCAGGAGGCGTGAGTTCTGTGAGTTCAAGGCCAGCCTGGTCTACAGAGTGAGTTCCAGGACAGGCTCCAAAGCTACAGAGAAAAAAGAAAGAAAAGAAAAAGAACTCCACCAGAGAAGCCTACGGGTTGACTCTACAGAACAGGACAGAGGCTTAGGATAGGATGTGAATTCACTGTCACAGGAAGACGCCGCATATCTTCTGCCTGCGAATGGCGTGCACAGGATAAGTGGCTATGAAGTCTGAAAACCAGCAGGGGCTTCCCTAGGTGCTCTGGGAAGGCCGTCCTCCCCAGGGCGGGTGGAAAGCAAATGGGAGGGTCTCTGCCCACTTTGTGCTGTAAATCCGCAGGGCCGGACCTGTGCCTGGCACATGGTAGACAGTTAATAATCGCAGCAAGCGTGAGGCTGGACAAAGGCTGCTGACCGCAATGGGGATACTGTTAGTTGGCTGTCACGGCACTAAGCTTCTAGAAAGGCTGAAACTGAGCTATGGTCACAAAGTGCAGTCCTAACCATCCTTGCGAGTACTTGCTGTGTGCAGAAGCTCATCTCATCCCCACAGCAGCCCACAAGAGCTGCCCAACCCACATCTCCTCTCTCGTCTCTACTTGACTCTAATGAGGTACAGTGAAGTCAAGGAATTTTCTTGTCCCTCAGCTATATTGTTGGCAGAACAAGGACTCTAGCTCTGGTAACAGGATGTCAGGCCTCCCTTCTAAGCACCCTATCCCAAGCCCTGTCCTGGAGGGTCCAGGAGTTTAGGGAAAATCTGTAGATCTAGAACCAGTTATTCTGAGGAACGCAGAAAATGAAACTCCCACCGTGAATCTTCTTTTCAACACGGGCAGCTAGGACACAGGAAGAGAGAGACACTGACTCGGCCTGTGGCCCCATCAAAGGTAAAACCTTTGCTCACCCGGAGTTTCTGACTCCTGGGGTCTGGCTTGTTCTCTGGGAACCTCAGATGTAGCTAGAAGATAGGCTACACAGAATTTGGGGACAGAAGCAGTCAGACCAGGCTGTTCTGGTCCCTTCCCAACCCCTCCCATCGCCCCTGACCCCTGTGCGCCCCCCCAAGCCCGCCATGCCCACACTGACTCGGCTTCCTGACTTCCTTTGCCTCATGCAACCAAAAGACCCCAGTCCATGGCCTTCTTCCTGCTTCCCACATCAAGACCAGAGGAAGATTCTGAAGGCAGATGTGAGACTGTCCTGGACATCCCTCAGGATCCAAGGTCGTTACAAAGTGCATGATGGGTCCAGATGCAGTTGATGGATGAGGAAAGAGAGGGCAGAGGAGGACAGGAAGATGCTGGCCTGCCTCCTATGAAGTTGGGGGACGGGCTGGAGTGATGGTTCAGAGGTTAAGAACACTGACTGCTCTTCCAGAGGTTCTGAGTTCAATTCCCAGCTACCACATGGTGGCTCACAACCATCTATAATGAGATCTGGTACCCTCTTCTGGCCTATAAAGTTGGGGGACACCCACCCGAAAGCTGACATGCACAGTCAGCCTCGGGACGCTGAGGTGTGTGTGCATGTATGTGTGGTGGGAGGATGTGTGTGTGTCTGTGTGTGTGTGTGGTGTGTGTGAGTGTGTGTGTGGTGTGTGTGAGTGTGTGTGTGTGTGGTGTGTGTGGTGTGTGTGTGTGGTGTGTGTCTGTGTGTGTGTGTGGTGTGTCTATATGTGTGTGCATGTGTGTGTGGTGGGGGGATGTGTGTGTGGTGGGATGTGTGTGTCTGTATGTGTGTGTGTCTGTGTGTGTGTCTGTGTGTGTGTCTGTATGTGTGTGTGGTGGGGTTGGGGAGGGTGTATGAATGTGGGAGGACAGGGGTGTGCTATATGTGTGCACCCCAGTTTGAAGTGTTTCAGACAGGGCTTTACAAACAATTTAGAACCAAACAAGAGGCTTCTGTACCTTGCTAGAACTTTCATTTCCTCCTGCTCGAGGCTAAAGCTGCCCTTTCACCAGCTAACTATTCTATTCAGAGGAAAGCTGAGGAAGCAGAGGGTGACTCAGCAAAATCTGTCTTCCCTTTGTAACCCCCCTCCCAACCGTGACACAGCATAAAAGCCGCTACAAAGCAATGAGGAAACCACACCTCAGCACTGGGGGAGGGGGGGAGGCAGCTGCAAGGATTTGGGTTTTGCTTCTAGGCCACTGTGGAAAACAAGGTCCAGGCGCTGGGTGGGGTCTGGTCCTGGGCCCGGACAGAGTTCTTTGTGCCTTTTGTCCCAGTTAGACGACAGTAAGGGGATCTGTGTGGGTATCTTCACGAAGGAGTCCTCAAGCGAGGGCATGTTGAGTACACCATGCCTGAGACAGACCAGGAGGGGACTCCAGTGGGGGATAAACAGCGTGTATACATACACTGTGTACCAACAGAGCACACAGCCCAAAGCTGAGAAAACTCCCAACAGCCTGCCTGGTACCAAGACATGGAATTCCGATGACAGGAGGGTCCATAGTAAGGTAGAGACCCTCTGACAGGCGGAGAAATCTGTGTAGGACAGGAAAAGAACATTCCCGATGATACAGCTGCCAAAGCAGAAAGCCAGGGCAAATGGCAGCAGACCCCCAGTGGAGAGCCCACGGCAAACCCTCACACAGACAGACAGCAGGTGGACAGCTGGGCCAGACAGCTGGACCCCTCCTCATCCCCACTTTTTCTTTCTCCTCCAGTGACTTGACAGAGGCAGTAACAGAGGAAGCTGCCCACCCCTGGTCAACACCTGTCACCGGTTCCCTGCTGCCCCGGGGGTAAAGTGCACAAGGCCTTTATCCAGGCCCACCTGGAGATCTAGCCGAGCCTACCTCTCTGGCAGAAGACTCTCACTCTGTCATCTCCCTACACCAAGCATTGCAGACCAGCAAGACTGTTATCCTCAGGGTTGCTAGCCCCCACTAAAGTAGCTCTTTCGCCCAGAGACTAGTGTAGGTGCCTGCCTGTGACCAGCACTGGGAGATGGAGTAGGAAAAACAACCATTCACCAAAGATGTAGGAGTTACTATAGCAAGCTTTTCTGTCAGGACCAACAGACAGCTCACAAATAACATGTGTGTGTGTGGCGTGTGTCTGTGTGTGTCTGGATGTATGTGTGTCTGTGTGGTGTGTGTGTGTGTGTGTGTGTGTGTGTGTAGGGGTGTGGGGATGTGGGGGTGTGTGTGGGTGTGTTTGTGTGTGTGTGTGCCAGTTTAGAAACAAACAAAATTTAGAACCAAACATAATTTATTAATTATGAAAGCTGGGTCTTAGCTTACACTTGTCCCAGTAGCTCTTATAAATTAAATTAACCCATTCATATGAATCCGTGTTCTGCCACGTGGCATTATCTGTCTTCCATGCTGTACCTCCGCTTTCTCGCCAGGTCTTGCTGGCAAAGCTGCTTTTCTTCTTCCCAGAGTTCTCTCTCTGCCCAAAAGTCCCACTTGCAATCTCCTGCCTAGCTATTGGCCACCCAGTATTTTATGACACCAAGTACAACAATACATCTTCATTTGGTGCACAAATATCCAAAGGTACCTACCATATACCCACTAGGTATGAGAAAGAACACCAAAACGCAGGCTCATCCCACGTGAGATCACTCCACACTTACTAGAAGGGCTTAATTAAGAACATGGATGACAGCTGGGCGTTGGTGGCACACACCTTTAATCCCAGCATCGGGAGGCAGAGGCAGGCGGATCTCTGTGAGTTCGAGGCCAGCCTGGTCTACGAGCGAGTTTCAGGACAGCCTCCAAAGCCACAGAGAAACCCTGTCTCGAAAAACCAAAAAAAAAAAAAAAAAAAAAAAAAAAGAACATGGATGACTCCTATTGCTACTGAAAACTTTTTTATTGAGGGTGATTAGAATGTTACCCTAATAACATGCTGTTTTAGCCAAGGATTATTTTGAACTGAAGATAATAAGGCCCCCAAAGCTCTGTGCTCTTCAAGCCCTCATCTGCTCCAAAGCAGGCTTAGTATCATCATAGGAGATAAAAATATTAGATTTTTTCAACCCCAGAGAAAGTCCCCTAAGATGTCGTTTTGTTTGTTTTGCTTTTTTGTTGTTGTTTTAAGACAGGGTTTCTCTGTGTAGCTTTGGAGCCTATGCTGGCACTTGTTCTGCAGACCAGGCTGGCCTCGAACTCACAGAGCTCCACCTGCCTCTGCCTCCCGAGTGCTGGGATTAAAGGTGTGCGTCACCACTGCCCGGCACCTAAGATGTATTTTATTTTAGGTGCATGGGTGCTTTGCTTGCATTTATGTCTGGGCACTACATGTGTTCCTGCTATCTAAGGAGGCCAGAGGAGGGTATTAGATCCCCCAGAACTGCATTACAGATGACCGTAAACCATGGCCTCGAGAGTGCTGGGAGGGATCAAAGCCGTGTTTCGCCAGACACAGCTTCACTCGTCTTTTCATTGTTGTTTTACTTACAGCCAGATAGCCTAGGAGGTAAAGGGCAAAGGTTCCTAGATCAAACCACTCTGTTAGAGTTTCTTCAAGCACTAAATATCCACCTATGGTCCAAGCAAGGACTTAGGTTTTAGAGACTGTTCAAACTGAGATAACCTATTTATCCAGTGACTGGATAAAGATGAACAAAATAAACAGGAAGGGACAACTAACTCACGCTCAACACCCACGTCTTCAGAATAGTTATGCTGAGTAAAGACAAAAGGTTGTGGTGGCACACACCTTTAATCCCACAACTCTGGAGGCCGAGTCAGGCAGATCTCAGTGTGTTCACCTCCAGCCTGGTCTACACAGCGAGTTTCAGGACAGCCAGCTCTACACAGGGAGAGACTGTGTCAAAATTCAAAAAGTGGGGGGGGGGGGCGCTGGCTGTGCAATTCCATTTAGTTAAAAACGTGCATAAAAATACATAACTAACGTAAGATAACTCATGCATACACGCACGTGTGTGTTATATAACATACACTAACAAAATCTAGAAAATGTCAACTAAATTAATCAGATAGTGTGTTACCTGGCAGAAGGCTGGGCTCACCAAGGTGAGAAAACCCTTAGGGAGTAATGAATTGCTCAGAACCTTGGCAGTGGGAATGTTTTCACAGATTATGGGGCCTGAACTCAGCACACTTTGTACCTTTGTAAAGCTTGTTACAGTTCCATTACAGCTGCATGAAGCTACAGATTCAGTCGAAGCTTTCCTCCTTTTTTTTCTGTCGGCAGTCACCTTTGGGAGCCTGCGCTCCAGATCCCTATGCCCCAGACACCCAACCCACCTAGCTGTAAGCAACCCAATATTGGTCAGCAAGATGACACAGGCATCACCTTCCTAAGACAGAGCTTGGTGGCACCACACAGGCATTGTCCGCATATTTGATGTAGGAGGCTTGGAAAGCTGGCCTCAACTCCTGCCTGGAGGCCACACATCCACCTAAAATGTGGAGCCAGATGTGCCTGGCATCCTGCATGCTCTTGTTTAGAGCAAACCACTGGGCCTAAATACTGAGTGTATACAGAGAGCCACACCCTTTCCAGACATCACCCAGCCTCCCTCAGCATCTGTTTGGACACCTGTACCACGAGGGCCATATTGCCCTGTAGAACCTGGCTATAGCTCCAAGTCCTGGCTTCACTTGACTGCGCATGAAGAAGGGCAATGTAAACGCCAATGTAACAGACTTCAAGCAAAGGTTTGCAGCACAAAGCAGGATCTGGTGAATAACTGTGTGCACTTGAACAGCCTCTATTTCCTCATTGACAAAAGGAGAATTAAAAATATCACCCTCTCTGTGAGAGAGAGGGCTGGGTCACTTAATATCTACCCAAAGAGGGGGTGGAGGGTGGGAGGGTGGGAGGGTGGGGGGTGTTGGTGGTGCACGTTTTTAATCCCAGCACTTGGGAGGCAGAGGCAGGTGGATCTCTGTGAGTTTGAGATCAGCCTGGTCTACAGAGTGAGTGCCATGACAGGCTACAAAGAAATACAGAGAAACCCTGTCTTGAAAAATCAAATCAAAACAAAACCTCAGAATCGGGTGCGCCTCGGGGGGAAGAACAGAGGAAGTGTCCACTATGACATTTGGTCAGAGAGAACCAGTTCCCCTTCCGCCATTCAGTTTCAGCTTTTCTCCAATCTAGAAATTTCTGGCAGAGTATACGGAGCAACCCTGACAACCTGAGTTTGATCCCTAGAGGCCTGTAAAGACAGGAGAGAACCAATCCACAAAGCTGTCCTCTGACCTCCGCCTGCTGTGAAGTTTCACCGGAGACAACTACTCAAGCTGGATTTATTAACCAGCCAGTGAACACACTGGGTGCTCAGGATCCCAGTGTAGCCCTGAGCCTCTCTCAGGGTGAGCTTGTGAGCGCAGAAACCATATCCTGGGTTGACATACTTCATTTAACAAGAACAGTTAGCCAAAAGCAGAACTACAGACTCCAAAAAGCAAGATTAGCTCATTTAGAGGCTTTCCTTGAACTATGTAACTATGTATGGACTTTGATGGATTAGGTCTTTGTTTTCGTTTTGGCAAGTGGTGCTGTCTATACGGCCTGAATGGTACTTCCATCATGGAGTTAGTTGTGTTAAGGTCTGGGGACCTACTAAGGCCTGGGGTCCTTTTACGTGCCTACCCCACACACAGACAAGTAAATTTTTCTTGGGAAGTAATTTTAAATGTCCAGAAAAGCAGCAATAATAAATAAACAACAACAAAAAGCTCCCAAAGAATCCCTGTGCACCTTTCTTATTTGTTTGTTTGTGACAAAGTTTACCTGTGTGTCCTGGAACTCACTCTGTAGACCAGGCTGGCCTCCAACTCACAGAGATCTGCCTGCCTCTGCCTCCCGAGTGCTGGGATTAAAGGCGTGCGCCACCAATGCCCGGCTGCAATTCTTAATTCTTTACCCTTAAGTTCTTTACCAAGTTATACCTAGATGACAGTTTCTTTGCACTACTGTACAGTTGCAAACAACAGGAAAGCCTACTGCTATGGCTCATTATACTGCAAGTGGAGGCAAAATGCTTTAGGTACAGAGCTCTTATCTGGTCTTGGAGTTACCTGACACGGCTGATTAACAGGGAGAAAGTATACACGTGTATGTAACATAAAAGTATGTGACATAGGAGCCCCCAAGGAAGCAGAGACAAAAACTATTTGGCCAGGCAGTTGGTGGCTCATGCCTTTAATTCCAGCACTTGGGAAGCAGAGGGAGGCTGTTCTCTGTGAGTTCATAGCAGCATGGTGTACAGAGTGAGCTCCAGGACAGACAGAGATACACAGAGAAACCCTGTGTTGAAAAAGAAGAAGAACCATTTGGAGGCAGGCACTCTTATGTGAGTTTGCTAAGGGGATCCGTAACAGGCAGAGAGGCTGTGGGGTGAGCTGGGTAGACATCAGGAAGAAAATGTCCATATACCAGAAAACGCACATAATAGAATCTGCTTGGCTCCTGCTTCCTGACTCAGGCCCCACCGCCTTCCTCCGGGCCTGTGGCTGGCTTCCTGCACATGGAGGCTGGATTTCCTGCTTTTGTTGTTGGTATTTTGTGGGCTGTGTGTGTATGTATGCATATATAATTTTGTTTAGAAAAAGGGTTGTCCTGCCGGCCTAGTTTTCACTATATAACCCCAGGCCACTCTTGAATTTGCTAACTTACCTTCTGCCTTAGACTCCCAAGTACTAGGATTACAGGTATGAGCCAACATGTCCTGCATCGGTAGGTGGTCGAACTCTCTCTCTCTCTCTCTCTCCTCTGCATAGCCCTGACTGTTCTGGAACTTACTCTGTAGACCAGCCCTCGAACTCACAGAAATCCACCTGCCTCTACCTCCCGAGTTATAGGATTAAATGTGAATGTTACCACCTCCTGGCACCTTGATCTTTTTTTCAACTAAGCTTTTTATTTATTTATTTACTTATTAATAGTGGTGAGCATCTTTAGTCCCAGTGCTCAGGAGGCAGAGATAATTGAGTCCCAAGCCAGCAAGGGCTACATAGTGAGAGCCATTGTCTTTTTCTAAGCCTGTAGCACAAAATAATTGGTGTGCCAAGAGGCTGGGAAGATGGTTCATTGGGTGTAAGTGCAATCCTGAGCATGCGAGTTCACCCTCTGGATCCCTTGAAAAGTTGGAAGGAGATAACTGACTCAGCAAAGTCATCCTCTGACCTCCACTGAGTCCTCTCCATCACACACACACACACACACACACACACACACACACACACAATAAAAAATGCAGTTTAAAATAGTTTTAAAATGCAAAAATGGCATACTTGGCTGGGAGGTGGTGGTACATGCTCAGAGGTTGCTGTTTCAAACCAGTTTATTAAAGGTAAGGTCTCATGTAACCCAGAGGGGCTTCGAACTGATCCTCTTTCTGAGTGTTGGGATTACAAGCCTGTACCACCACAGGTGGCGGGTGCTGGTGATGAAGCCAAGGCTTTCTTGCTTACTATGTCCTTAGCATTCAAACTCTAAATGTAAAGCCCGGGGATGTCAGCGTAGGTGGTCAGCAGAGTACAGCCTAGTGTATGTGAGGCACTGGACTCAATTCGCAACACTGAGGAATTAATTGTTCTTTTAAAAAAAATTCTAGTTACCCTTAACCTCCGCTTTGTCACCTTTATGTGTTTCAAAATCACAAGCCAGCTGTTTGTTTTATGTTCCTCCACAGCTCTCCGCCTTTAAGGGCTGGATCTGAGCCTGAACCGAGGTGGCCGGGGCTCTGCAGCCCCGAGGACGTGCCAGCACAGCACGTCTGCTCTCCTTCCTGCCAGGACTCCTCCCCTAGGGTTCAATCCCGAGCAGCTCCAACCGTGACTCAGCGAAAACAGACCTCGGGACCGTGACTCAGCACCACGTTGCCTGGGACCGTGACTCAGCACCACGCTGTCCTCCCCCCCACGTTGACTCAGCACAAAAGCCTCAGCCCCGGGTTAATGGATTGCTTGGGACAACACAGCGCGGATGTTCAGGCTGCTGCTCCGTGGGAGCAGCTGGCTCACTTTACCCCCTGGCTCCCCCTCCTCCTTCCGGAAGCTTGTGCAGGAGAAGTTGTCTGCGGACCCTGCTTAGAGCCTCAGAAGCGTGATACCAGCTGCAGTACCACACACTTGCGTGTCTTAAAACTGCTCAACAGGCTGGGCCTTTTTTGTTTTGTTTTGTGTTTCGAGACAAGGTTTCTCAGTGTGACACCCCTGCCTGTCTTGCTGCCTTGGAACTCACTCGGTACACCAGGCTGGTCTCGAATTTAAGAGGTCCGCCTGCCTTTGCCTCGGAGTGCTGGGATTAAAAGCGTGCGCCACCATACCCATCTGAGTGATCGCTTTTTTAATCCCAGTTCTTGGAGGCGGGTCTCTCTGAGTTTCAGGGCAGCCGGGGCTTCACAGACCAACCCTGTCTCGAAAAACAAAACAACAAACCCCTGCTCATCAGGGAGGAGTCTGGAGATGACAATGCAGGCAAAGACAGACCGAGATGAGTCCCCTGTATGCAGCCATGTGATTCCCCAGGATGTTGGGCAGCGGTGTGAGGAGCTGGGCATCACTGCCCTGCATATCAGACTCTGGGCCACAGGAGGAAACAGGACCCATACCTCTGGACCCAGAGCCAAGCACTGGAAGGAAGAGAGGGGTCACTGTGGTCGCAGTCTGTGAACAGGGCTTCTCCGATTATTTTCTGTTGAGGCTGGAGAGATGGTTCAGGCTGCTCTTCCAAAGGACTCAGAGTCTTTGCCAGCACCCACGTAGCAGTTCACAACCATCTATAACTCCAGTTCCACGTGATCTGACACCCTCACACAGCCATACATGCAGGCAAAACACCGAAGTAATTAACTAAATAATTCTTTAAACAAATTATTTTCTGTTAATAAATTGCTTTGTATAAGCTAAAAACAAAAACAAAAAAACCTGCTCAGCAAAGGCTTGTTTTCCTTCCATTTAATCCTATCCTTGTCTTTTACCTAAAGTTTTTTTAAAGATTTTATTTATTTATTATGTACACAGTGTTTTGCCTGCATGTATGCCCTCATGACAGAAGAGGACACCAGATCTCATTATAGATAGCTGTGAGCCACCATGTGGTTGCTGGGAATTGAACTCAGGACCTCTGGAAGAGCAGCCAGTGCTCTTAACCTCTGAGCCATCTCTCCAGCCCCTTACCTAAAGTTTTAAGTAGCATATTTTAAAGCATGCCCAAAGCTCCGTCCATATTCCATCTCCAGTAGAGGAAACAAAACGAAACCTATTTTGCACCCACTAATTGTGAGGGTGATGCCTGGTGGGGCTCAGGAGGAGCCCACTCAGTGGGTAAGGTCTCCCTCCCTCGGAAGTGCTACGATCAAAGGCTGCGCCACCTAATTTCTTATCTGTATACTCGCAGGTGAGCTCATCTCTCAACTCTCTTCAGAGAAGCTGCTTTTTACAGGGGATGGAGATTAACACAGAAACTAAGAACAGGTCAATGAGCAGAGAGACAGCTGAGTGCTCAGGTCCAAATGAGACCCCCTTCTCCCAGCCCCAGGACTCAGAGATCATCTCATAAGAAGGGTTGGAAAGATTGTTAGAGCCAGAGAGAGTACATGTCTGTGAGGTGATTGCCTTTGCCGGGCATTACAGTGCAGTTGCACATGTAAACAAACTCACAGTAGCTGGAACATGGTTTGCTGTGGGGACAGCAGACCTTGAGCAGAAACCCACTTCCCCTTCAGCCTGGGAGCAGGCAGCTGCGAGATAATGTTTACTAAAAACAATTCAGTGCCATAAAGCTCTTGATATGGCTCAGATAAGGGCTCGCTCACTGAAACACCATGACTTTGATCCCGCCTATGGCTAGATGCTTCTTCCTGTCCCCCCTGCTGTTTCTCCCCAATTCTGGGGGAGATTAAACCACCAGCCAGGAGGGTGAGAAGTCTGGGAGAGTTGTTAGAGAATTGTATGTAGATGGATGGGAGAAGTCTTTAAAAAGGGAAGTTTTTTCTTGGGAGCTTGGCTCCTAAGCGGACTTGGGGTCTCTCTCCTAAGCCGACTTGGGAAGCATAAAGTTTTCTTAAAGCAACCAGTCTCTGTGTCATCCATCCCGACCACCTCGCTTCATTCTTGGATGCAGGCCGCACAGACAGGTTCGACAGTTTGCGTATGACCAAACCAGCCCAAAATTCCAGCATGGATTGGGGAAGGACTCATGATATCCCACCTCTGTCTGCGGAGCTATTGGCAGTTGGAGGCCACTGAATTGCTAAGGGGTTTTCATCAGGGGTGTGGCCCTGTGCTTGAGGCAGAGGTGGCTAGCTGTAAACTTGACACAGCTGCCTATTATGAGCACGCTAGCGCTCACCTCCAGGACTTCAATCCTCAGTCAAACTCTGCTGCACACAGCAGACAAGACTCGGGCACAGGCCTGTGTGGGCAGGAAGGACATGGTGACGGCCTCCGGAGCAGGAGATGGGACCAATGAGCCTCATGACTAAACAGCAGGATCTTGTCTCAAACAAACAAAAAACACAACAGAAGAAAAATCAACTCCAGACCTGGCTTTGAGTCCATTAGTAATAAACTGTGGGCTTAAACATGAATTCTTCTCCTCTTCATATCTTACATTTACTTTGTGTGTGGCGGTCAGAGGAAACCTTGCTGGATTTGGTTCTCTACTTCCATGTGGTTCTGAGGACTGAGATCCTCATGTCAGGCTTGGTGGCCAGTGCCCTTACTCAGGGAGTCATTCTGAGGACTGAGATCCTCATGTCAGGCTTGGTGGCCAGTGCCCTTACTCAGGGAGTCATTCTGAGGACTGAGATCCTCATGTCAGGCTTGGTGGCCAGTGCCCTTACTCAGGGAGTCACTTTGCTGGCCCTCTTCTTCCTTTTATGTTGTCAGAACTTGAAACCAAGGCTTTGCTTGGGGGCAGCAGCAGCTTTCGTGGCCCAGAGCCCTAAGTCCTCTGCCGCCGGCCCCTAATGGACACAGACACAGGTGTGTCCAAAAGGCAAATGGCCTTTCCCTCAGTGCTGCGTCATCCCTTCCCCCTCTCTGCACGTCCTCTTCTTCCTCAGCCTCACCAGCCCAGCTGCTTTCCCTTCCCCAGACACAGGTCAGCTTCCACAGTTTAGGCAGGCAACCATGGGGGCGGGGACACACCAGTTCTTGCTACCATAAACACATTGTTTACAGATGGGACACCAGGCTCACAACGCTGGGGACAGAACTGGGGTCATGATCAACCCAAGTGGCCTAGATGATGTCATGTGATGGGGAGAGAGGTGGCTACTATGTAGCATCAGTCACCTTGCTCTGAGATCGGATACTGACGGCTGGGGGCTGGAGGGGCCTGGGGCTGGAGGGGCCTGGGGCTGGAGGGGCCTGGGGAGGTCCCCTCCTGTTTCCTAGGCCGCTTCCTTGCACAGGTGAGCCCATGAGCTCAGGCTCCTGGGAGATGTTTGGAGGACTTGAGTGAGTGCTAAGCAGTCCCCAGAGATTCCAGATCTTTCTGGTCCCAAATGAGTTACTTCCTCTCTGTGTGATCTTGGGAAAGTTGCTTGCTCATCAAACTCATCAGAATTCAGGGGCCTGCAGAGAGGACAGGACAGGTGCTGGTGTGCAGGGACTGTGGCCTTTTTAAGATGAGTGCCCGAGGGGCTGGAGGGACAAAAATCAAAGCAACCTGTTTTTCAGCTTTGCGAAGTTGGACGTCAACCTAAAGAAAAGGCAGATAGATAGATGATAGATAGACAGACAGACAGATAATCTTACCCTCTTTTTTCCGTAGGCTGATACTCCAGAGGGTGAGAGTCTCTCCCCTCATCTAGCACAGCCCCCACTTCAAGCCCCCCATCCTCCTTGGGGTTCAATCCCCCCTTTCCTCCTAGTGAACTCAGTTATGTAGCTGATTGTAAACTTTTCAACTCCAACCTAAGCAAGCAGCATCAGTCTAGTGACAGGGGCCTGGTGCCTCCTGCCTCTCCATTATTCAGAGAACTCTAAATGTGCATCGCAATGAAAACCAGCCAGAATTCTTTATTCCTTTTGGCTTATGGAGCTCAGATGCTTCAAACAAAGAAGCTACTGGACTTCAGCTCCAACAGATTCTTGTCAGGGTCTGTGTAGCCCAGGCTGGCCTTGGGCTCCCTAGATACCAAGAATGACCTGATCCATCTGCCTCTATCAAAGCCAGAGCTTCATCCCTAATCTGCATCTTGCAATGTCTAATAAAAACTCAGAAGTATATAGTATTTACAATAGAAGGCAGCGGTGGTGGCTCATGCCTTTAATCCCAGCACTCAGGAGGCAGAGGCAGGTGGATCTCTGTGAGTTCGAGGCCAGCCCGCCTGGTCTACAGAGTGAGTGCCAAGACAGTCTCCAAAACAATACAGCCCTGTCTCGGAAAAAAAAAAAAAAAAAGCCAGTGCTGGGAGTCGGAGACAGGAGGATGGCTAGAGCTCACTGGTTGGCCAGCTTTGCCCAGGCTTAGTGAGAAGCCCTGTCCTGAAAAATAAGACGTAGAGGGATTGAATAAGGCACTAGACATCGGTTGGGCAGAGGCAGGCAGATCTCTGTGGGTTTAAGGCCAGCCTGGTCTACAGAGTGAGTACCAGGATGATCAAGGCTACACAGAGAAACCCTATCTCAAAAAACAAAATCAAAGACACCAGACATTGACTTCTGGTCTCCAGAGGCACACATGTATGCATGTGTACACGTAAGAACACATACAGGAACAGGTACCCACAGGAATAAGTAAAATAAAGGAAACTTGTGGTAAAACATGTAATCATACTGTCCCATTTCTAGAACTTTCCCATCAGCCCATACAAGGATCCCATGGACACCACTAAGCACCACACAAACTGACCTCTATGGCTTAGTTGTGGACAGAGTTGGGGCTGCTGGGACATTGGAGGTGTGTCAATAAGATCCAGGCCTATGACTCCAAGGTTGGATGCTTTGCTATGCCAGCCTCTAACCGTGTGAGTCTCTGTCAGCTGCCAGCAAGGCAAAGGCCGATCTCTGGCTGCTCCTGAGAAGAGAGTGTTGCTGTGGGGATAGGTTTTGTGCTTCTCAGGGGACATGTTTTGACCCGCAGTTTCCCTGCATTAAAAGCCAGCGGGGCAGTAATCAGGCTCCCCATTTCCCAGGGCCCCAAGTCTCAGCAGGCCAACCCAGGTCTGTGGCAAACATGGGGAGGGGAGCTCTCCCACACATGTGAGGGTGAGGTACTTGGTAATGTGACAGACACTGCTCCCAACTGCCGATGCTACCTCCTCCTCTCCACAGTGGACCTCCAACTTGTTTTCATCTGGACAATAGATCCAGACGTGGTGGCTCAAAGTCATGAATGAGTCACACATATCTAAGGTGTAATAAGCCATCTTCTGATCCTCCCATTCATCTTGCTATTGTAAACACAGAGAATGCCATGATGGATGAATGTCTGGTCAGGAGGCTAGGAATGACTAGACTGGAGGAGATGACACACAGGTGAGATAGTTTGTGGGAGGGGCATGTTCTACCGGGAACAACAACCGTCTTGTACAGAGGCTGGAGGGTGGGGGCACAGGACTTCAAGCCGCTCGTGAATGCGTGTGTGTGTGTGTGTGTGTGTGTGCGCGCGCGCGTGCGTGCGTGTGTACATGCATGTGTGCGTGTGCATGCGTGCGTGTGTGCGTGCGTGCGTGCGTGTGTGTGTGTGTGTGTGTGTGTGTGTGTGTGTGTGTGTGTAAGGGGGAGCAGCCCGTGTTCTGGGTGTCGCAGGAGCTAGACCGAGGAGCTTTGGCCAGGACAGAAGTTGAATCTTTAATTTGGGTGAAGGATTTGACTTTGTTGAGGTTTGAGGATGGTAGGTGTTATAAAACAAGGTCAAGGCCAGTGAGAGGGAGCAGTTCATGAAAGTTCCTACTGCTAAGCCTGGGGACTTGAGATAACCTGAATTTGATCCCCGGCATCCACAGAGCAAGAGAGAACTGGGCTTGAAACCTGTGTCTGGCCTCCCCTAGCAGGCAAACACACACATGTATAAGTAAATAAATAAGCAAGGCCGGGCGTTGGTGGCGCACCCCTCTAATCCCAGCACTCGGGAGGCAGAGGCAGGCGGATCTCTGTGAGTTCGAAGCCAGCCTGGTCTACAAGAGCTAGTTCCAGGACAGCCTCCAAAACAATACAGGGAAACCCTGTCTCGAAAAACCAAAAAAAAAATAAATAAATAAGCAAGTAAATGCGATTTTAAAATTAGACATAAGATATGGTCAGATTTGCATCCTGGGAGTTTAAGAGACAACTCAGCCGTTATAAGAAGTCACCCTGCACTCCCAGAGGACACAGTTTAGTTCCCACTACCCAGGTCCCACCTGTAATCCAGCTCCAGGAAATCCAGTGCCCTCTTCAAATGTACACTATGCTCACAAGCACACACACACACACACACACACACACACACATGTATATACATGTTTAATTGGAAAATTAAAATAGATACCTAAAAATAAAACATGTTTTTAAAGAGCATCCTGGCAGGCAGGTGTAGTGGCGCACGCCTTTAGTCCCAGCACTTAGGAGGTGGAGGCAGGTGGATCTCTGTGAGTTTGAGGTCAGCCTGGTCTAAAAAGTGAGACCCAGGACAGCCAGGGGTGTTACACAGAGAAACCTTGTTTTAAAAAAAACAAAGCAAGCAAACGAACAAGCAAACCAAGGGCATCCTGGCTGTGTGGAGGTGCCTTCCTGGGGAGGTCAGCACCAGTGTCTATGCTCTGCTTTACCCCTAGGAGCGGGTGACAGCCCAACGTCCTCCAGGAAGTGTGGAGGTCTGGAGGAGGTCTGGAGGGTGGAGAGGAACTTCTGCTCTCCATGCAGCCCAGCGCCCCAACCCTTCACAGAGCTTCCTTTTCTGTGCTGTGCTGACTCAGGCATGAACTGTCACCCTTCTCCTGTTCCAGAAAGTGCCACTCTTGACAAAAATTTGTAGGCAGAACTAAGTAACATGGCACCTTAGACATTCTTCTGGTTGGCTTTGGTCTTCTCGAATCTGGTGGCTCATCTCAGAGCCTGCAGACTCTGCCTGGTCCCAACTCACTGGTGCTGTCTTGTCTCATCTCTCTTTTCCTCCTTTTTGGTTCTGTTTGTTTTGGTTTTGGTTTTTTGAGACAGGGTTTCTCTGTGTAACAGCACTGGTTGTCCTGGAACTCACTTTGTAAACCAGGCTGGCCTTGAACTCACAGAGATCCACCTGCCTCCACCTCCTGAGTGCTGGGACTAAAGGCGTGCGCCACAGCACCTGGCTTCCTTTCTGGTTCTGTGCTCCGATGCCCTTTTTCCAGGGCACACTGGGATGGTGTGGTACGGGCCCTTTCCAGGCAGGAGCCTCATCTCTTCCCTTCTTGAGCTTACAGATCCCACAGCATGAGTCACAACAGGCTTGGCTCCATGTCATCCAGGAGCTGCCCCAGATGTGGTGAGCCTGTTCCCACACCTTTGGCTGCTCTGTGACTGCTCAGGCAATGCCACTCACTTTCTTGTCCCTTTTATGTAGGAAAAGGTCTAGCCTCAGCACAGCAGGGTGTCGCATGTCTGTGATCTCAGTTTAGGAAGTAGAGGAGGAAGAAGGATCGAGAGTTTAGGTCGACCTCAGCTACACAGTCAATTGGCTGGCCTGGAACTTGCTCTGTAGACCAAGCTGGCCTTGAACTCAGGTATCTGCCTGCCTCTGACTTCTGAGTGCTGGGATTAAAGGTGCTGCCACCTGGCTCAACACAGTCAATTTGAGGCCAGCTTTTGCTACAGGAAACCCTGTCTCAAAAAAGGGGGGAAAAAACCAGAAACAAACAAACAAACTAATAAGCCCCAGGCAATGTTTAGGCATGTGAGACGGCTCAGCCTGTAAACACAAAGCCTGAAATCCTGAGTCTGATCTCAAGACCACGTGGTGAACAGAGAGAAGCAAGTGCTATGCGTTCCTCTCTGACCTCTACACGCTCACCTGTGCACATGTGCTCTCGTGTGTGTGTGTGTGTGTGTGTGTGTGTGTGTGCGCGCGTGTGTGTGTTTAATGCAGTAATAATAACTTAAAAGCTCTTTAAGAGATACAGGGGCTGGAGAGATGGTTCGGGAATAAAGAGCGCTGACTGCTCTTCTAGAGGACCAGGGTTGGACTCCAGGCACTCATGTGGCAGATCGCAAACACCTGTAACTCTAGCTCCAGGCCAGCCCTCTCGAGCCCCATGGGCAGTGTATGAAGGTAGTGCACAGGGGTACAGAAGGCAAAAACACCCGTACACACGAAAACAAGCGATTTTAAAACAGCTTCGAGGCTGGAGAGACGGCTCAGAGGTTAAAGGTACTTTTTGCTCTTACAGAGGACCCAGGTCCAGCTGCCAGCACCCACACCAGCGGCTCACAACCACCTGCAAATCCAGTCCCAGGAGTTTCCTTCTGTTCCGTGTGGCCTCCACGGGCACCTGCACACAGTGCTCGCGAACTCACAAAGGCACACATGTGTACACATAACACACCTTGAAAGTTTAACCTCAGGCCTCACCAACACCCTCTTCTTGTGCTCGTGTGGCAGGCACCCCAGCCTATGCCGAGAGGGTTCCTGGAGACTGGAGTATGTGCGGGCCTATGCGCAGCTGGGCACTGCGTCTGTGACGGCAGCTCGGCAGCTGGGCCAGGGCTGAGTGAAGAGCAGTCCGATAGCAGGGCAGGGGCTGTTGGTCCTCAGCTCAGCCAGTGTCCTCCAGGTCACTGCACTTGGTGCGGAACAGGAGAAAGCACGGGTGTCTGCTCGGGACCTGGAGCTGGCTGGTGGGCTAGCGGTAGGGCTCCTGGCGCAACAGAGGCGAGCGGGCGAGGGCATGGGTACCTGGAGGGGACAGCACACACAACGGCAGTAAAGCAAGAAGCCGGCGAAAGGCACAGGCTCAGCAGTTTGCAGAGCCAGGAGCAAAGCCTTCCAGGACAGTGCAGGACTAGGAGCTCCTGAATGAGCATTTCCATGAGGCGGACGCCAAGGTTGGCAACAGTGTCTCAGAGTCTGCAGCCCAGCGGGTCTGGCTATCCCCAACTCTGTCCTTTGGTTCAGGGGTTCTGCCTGAGGCAACAGGGCTGCACAGATGGAGGCTGGGCAGGTAGTGTCTCTGATGGATGTATCGATATTTTGTTTATTATCTGACAAAATAAACCTTACCAGAAGAACAACTCGCAGAGCTAAGCCACTAGTTAGCACACACCTAGTTAAGAGCTAAGCCACTAGTTAGCCACACACCTAAGCCACTCGTTAGCCCAAGAGGACAGGCAGTGGTAGCCACACCTTTAATCCCAGCACTCAAGAGACAGAGGCAGATGGATCTCTGTGAGTTCAAGGCCACCCTGGGCTGCATGAGAGTGAATCAGTCTAAAAGAGAAGCAGCTCATGCCTTTGATCCCAGCACTAGAGAGGAATATATGGCAGGAAGGAGCTCAGTGCAGTCTCAGGGTAGTCTGAGGCTTGGTGGAGAGCGGTGCAGTCTGCAGTCACCCTGACAGGATCACCCCTCTTTGGTCTCAGCCTTGGTAGAGGTGAGAACTCTTGTGGCTTGGCTGCTTTGCTTTTCTGATCTTCATCTGGAAGAGCAGCCAGTACTCTTTTTTTTTTTAATTGTTGTTTTTGTTTTTCTCTGTGTAGCTTTGGAGACTGTCCTGGATCTCACTCAGTAGACCAGACTGTCCTGGAACTCACAGAGATCCACCTGCCTCTGCAGCCGGTGCTCTTAACCACTAACCCATCTCTCCAGCTCCCAGGGTCCCTTCTTGAAGTGTGGCAAAAATTGGACCTTGACCTAGCTGGTCTCACTGACCTTTAAAAGCAATTTCCCAGGGGTCTGGTAAGGGCTGCATCCAATAGGAGACAGCTACCCATAACCCCCTCCGTAGTCCATTTTACTTCCCCTTGCTAGGGGTGGGACCAGGGTACAAGAATGTACCCTAGCCTGAATTTCACTTCCCCCTTTTTTCTTTTGGGGCGAGGTTTCTCTGTGTAGCCCTGGCTGTCCTGGAACTTGCTCTGTAGATCAGGCTAAGCTCAGACTCAGCTCCTCCTGCCCCTGCCTCCTGAGTGCTGGGATTAAAGGCGTGCGCCTCCACCTGCTGGCTCTTTCCCTCGGCCTGTCTGCGCAGCCTGCTGACAGACGCCTTCCTCTCTTGCTGGTCTGAGGGCAGCATTACCTAACCTTGATTTCCCGTCTCTACAAATGACTTGGCATGCTTGCCTTGTGTTCTCTCCAGCCTTCTTCCCGTTTTGAGACAGGTATCCTTATGTAGCGCAGGCTAGCCTGAACTAATGTAACCCAGGCTGGCCTTGAACTCACGACAACCATCTTACCTTATCCTTCTGAACTTGGAGATTACAGGTGTGACCTTCCACTTGTTTCGTTCTCTCCTGCAGGGGGCAGTGAGGTCTGAGGGCAGAGCGGGGTGACACTTCTATGGGTTAACTGATGGGGAAGCTGAAGTCCAGAGAAAGGGTTTGCCTCAAATCAAACAGTGTTGTACACGGATGTGTGAGGCAGAAACTGGGCCTGCTTGTTGACTCCCAGGAGGACTCCAGCCACAAAGCAACTTGCTTGGAAAAGGTGGGGCTGGGGGTCCCTATGCTTTGACCCTGTACTGCCTACTTGGTACTCAGTCTGGGTGGGAGCTGTCTTTTCCCTAAGCCAGGCCGAGACAGCGTTATAGGTAGAGGTTTGAGTTCAGAGGTTGCCTGACTCCTGATTATTGTGCTCCTCACTGGCGACTAAAGACTGCACCAGGGACACATAGTTAGAAATAACACTAGGGACCATTTATTAAGAAAGGACTAACAGCTGGGCATGGTACACACTCCGCAGGCAGAGGCAGGTGGATTTTGGAGTTTGAGGCCAGCCTGGTCTACAGAGCGAGGAGTTCCAGGACAGCAGGCCTCGTGAGCAAGGAAAAGTATATGATCCGAAAAGACGTCAAGTGTCCTTGGCAAACTGGCCTGAGCATGCCCCACTCATTGTGTGATGCTGGGTGGGGAAGTGTTTCCGGTCTTTGTCACCTGGCTTTTTTTCTGGTATGTTAATCTTTTTTAGAACAGGGTTTATTTTTGTGTGTCTGAGTGATACGGCTTGCATATATGTTTATCTACCATGTACATCTGGTACCCCAGAGATCCAAAGAAAGCTCCAGATTCTCTGGAATTGGAGCTGGAGACAGCTACGTGCTACCTACCATGTGGGTGCTGAGAACTGAACCCGTCCTTTGCAGCTCGCAGCTGTGAGGACTGGAATGCAGGGTGGCCTCTGGCAGGGGCAGAGTGCAGACAGGCTAAGCCAGGGAGGCAGAGGATGGGGATCCAGACGGGTGGCAGAGACGCTTGCTGACAGGCAGGTGCTGCCTTTGGGTGGATGGGTATCCTAGGGAGCAGGTGGATATCCTAGGGAGCAGGTGGGTATCCTAGGGAGCAGGTGGGTATCCTAGGGAGCAGGTGGGTATCCTAGGGAGCAGGTGGGTATCCTAGGGAACAGGTGGGTATCCTAGGGAGCAGGTGGATATCCTAGGGAGCAGGTGGGTATCCTAGGGAGCAGGTGGGTATCCTAGGGAGCAGGTGGGTATCCTAGGGAGCAGGTGGGTATCCTAGGGAGCAGGTGGGTATCCTAGGGAGCAGGTGGGTATCCTAGGGAGCAGGTAGAAGCCTTTTCTGGCTCTGCTTTGGCCTCGTGGCTGGTTCTTAGTAGGTTCCCATGGCTCTGGAGCTGGGCCAAATATGACCTGTCAGTGGTTGCAAATCTCCATGAGGGCAGGGATGGAGGCAGGTGTTACATGCCACCGCTCTAGACAGTGGAAAGAATTTGTGGGATGGCTGTGGGCAGGATATATCCTTCCAGATGCATATGCAGGAGTCCTCAGGTGTGACTGTATTCGGAGATGGCATCTCTAAAGAGGTGACTAAGGTTCAATGTGGTCATTAGACCGGGAGGGATAATCCAGTATGTCTTTATAAGAGGAGGAAATCGGGGTGAAGATGGCTACCTTCAAACCAAGGAGAACATCTCTTCCACATCTGGATCTTCAACTTGCAGAACAAATGTCTGTCGTTCAGCTGTGACCCTTTGCTGGGGAACCCCAGAAGGGAACTGCATGGACCTCTCTGATACTGGAGGTGAGGAGGCCTCCTCAGGGGACACGTCCCAGAGCTGCCCAGATGTGGAGTTTGCCCAGACAGCAGGTTGTAGGTGTCACTCCATTATCTGCCCATAGAGACGTCCACCCTTTCACCCTCTTCTTCCCCTCCTGTCCCAGAGCTGTGGAGGAGGAGCGGGATTGCACTGAGAGCGAGGGACTGCAGGAGCCCAGGGTTCAGCAGCTTGAGTTGAGGGGGAGTGGTGTTTGGACAGCGCCATGGGGTCCAGAGGAGGCTGACCTGGAGAACATCAGATAGGGACAGCCACGGATTGGCGGTGACGGGGCATTCGGATCTGAGGAGGGTTAGGAAGCTTGCTTGCAAAAAAAAAAAAAAAAAAAAAAAAGAATAAGCAGGCAGTGGTGATGCATGCCTCAGGAGGCAGGCACAGGTGGATCTCTGAGGTTGAGGCCAGCCTTGTCTACAGAGAGAGTTCCAGGACAGCCATGGCTACACAGAGAAACCCCACCTTGAAACACCAAACCAAAACAAAAACAGACAAAAAACAAACAAAACTCAACCAGCCAACCAAAAAACTGAAAGCTAAACCACGCCGTGGGACTGCTTCTCACGACTGGAGAAGCGGCTGGGCTCTGAGGACGGTGTGTGCCCAGACTCCTGGTGCCCTCCTGGCTTCCTGCAGGTAGAAGCAGCTGCAGCTGTGCATCAAGGGTAACCACTGGTCTGTACACCAGGCTCTACCAGGAGCAGTGGGAGCCAGGCTCTACCCAGCCACAGCCTCAGCCTGCTGCTGGCTCTGGTGAGTCTTCCCTACAGCCTGACAGTTAGCTAGTGTCCGTTGAAACTTCCAGGAACCAAGTTCTTAGGTGTGTTTTGAGGGAGGGACTTCAGATCCTTTAGACTCTAGCTCCATTTCGCCAGTCAGAGAAGTGAGGGTAGGGGTTGGGAAGGCATGTGTGTGTACATGTACACATGTGCATGCATGCATGTGGGGGTTCAATCAGGGAAACAAGGAAGGAGAGCTCCTATGCATGCAGCACCGCTGCCATCTTGTGGTCACAACAGGACACTGCTACTGGAGCCAGGCCACTCAAGTCGGAGCAGGACAGCCTTCCAGCTATCACGGAGGGCGGCAGGGACTTTGTGAAATGCTGGCCTGGCAGCAGAGGTAGACCTAGGCCGTGCTTCGCTCCTGTTGCTGGGATCAAGTCAGTTGTAGCCATCTTTTCAAGGGGCATCCAAGGCGGGAAGAAGAGACTGGTCTGCCTTCTAGGTCTCCAGCAGCTGTCCTGAATGGACACACCGGGAGACGGGAGGCAACGCCACAGGCTGTGCTAAGGAACCAGAACAAGGGTGCTCCAAGCCATGTTGCTGCCAGTTGACCACCCGAGGTCTGTAGGCAGTGCCTGGTTTCCTGCCAGCATTCCCTCTCCAATGCTGTCTGTGGTCTCCAGACACAGAACCCTGTAGTCTTGCTCTGTCTTGGTGGAAATCTGGGGATTGATTTATTGATTGAATTCCCAGTTACTGCCGAGGCCCCATTATCTCAGATCTAATCTTTATTGTCCCTCCCCTTCTACAAGGCCTGACGAGAACCAGGGAAGGCCTGGATGCCTACACGTGCTGTGCATGGTCCAGTGCAGACAGTGCAGAGTACCTGGACCGTGGCTGGCACCAGCATCCTCCCTGTGACCTGCTGCTGTCCCAACATGCCAACGCTGTCCTTCAGTAGTAGGCTCCCTTTCTTGACCAATGAGCTGCTGTTGTAGGATGGGCAGAAGCATGGGGAGGGTGTGAAGAAACCTGAGGAGGCTGACGCTGTCCTGTGCAGAGCAGATGGAGCTGGATTTGTGTGGTGTGAGTACGGCTGTGTGCCCCACCCTGCTGGGCTGAGTGGTCTACAGACCAGGCTACATCTACAGACATCTATCTCTCAGTCAGCTTCTAGCTCAAGGTAGGCCCTGCCCCCCAGAGGTCAAACTGCTTCCTGGCAGAAGCATATCACACTGGCAGGCGGCTTCCTACTTTTATTTGGGGACACAGAAGGCACCTCTCCCTGTACCCGAGGACCGACCAACAGGTGAGCCTCAGGTGGGCGGGGCCTTCCGGAGGAACAGAGCAAGGATGGGAGGCAGTGGAGGAACGGGGGCTCTGGGTGCGCAGAACCCCGTGTCTCGTCTTGACACCTGATTGGTGAGGTCTTGCCTCACTAGGTGCAACTTCGTACCTGGACAGTGGGCGGCTCAGCAGGGGCCACCACAGCCCACCCCAACAGCCAGCCAAAGCCTGGGCAGGGATGGGCGGGGCTGTGGTAATGTCTGTTAGACACATCACCTAGACTGGAAGTGTGGATTGTGGAGGGCTCCTGTGGGCTCCCCAGGGAAGGAGCCGGGGGAGTTTCATGGAAGCAGTCTCACACCAGATCAATCAGGTCACATCAGGTCAGCTTGTCTGGGGCCTAAGGTCTCAGCAAAGTCGTAGTGGGTAGCAGGATGGAGAAGGAGGCAGGACCAGTCAGGGTTCCAGCAGAGGGCTGACCCATTCCCCCAGTTCATCCCGCTGCTGCCCAGGCTCCAGGAGGAGAGAAGGGGGTAACAAGACACCCCCAAGCAGCCTTAACACCAAGGGAGGGCGGGATCCCAGTGGGTATGAGCGCCAGGCTCTGGGCTGCAGGGTGCCAGGCCCTGCATTCATAAGGCGAACAGTGCGTCATCATCCTTCTCCTGGGTCTTCCTCCGAGGAGCTGTGCCAGGAGAAGGTCCCGGGGGTCCCTCGGCTGAAGGGCTGGCCAGGTTGGGCAGTCGATCGGCAGCTTTGGCCCGTTCTTCCAGGAATTTGTCAAATTCTAGTAGGAAAGAGTAGGCTTGTAGGCTAGAGCTGGGGGGTTGGGTTGGGGACAGGGACAGGACTATTACTTTCAGGGGAGGGTAGGTGGATGGGGAATCTGTTACCTTCACTGGTGACACCAGAGGGCTCCTCAGCACCGCTCCCCTGAGAATGCAGAGGACAAGACAGAGGTTAGTGCTGCTCGGAGTACATACAGCCGGCCACACAGGGGGCAAGGGTGGGCCTTTGGGACCAGGACCAGCACTGATGCTGTGCTTAAGTTGACCCTGGGTTAGGACACAGGCCTTGGTTCACTCCTTCCTGAGCTGCAGGGCTCCAGGTTGTTAGAATTTCTCTGAGCCATGACTTGCTTCTCCTCTGAAACAGGGAGGCTGTGCTGGAGAGATGGCTTAGCGGTTAAGAGCTCACACTGTTCCCACAGGACTAGAATTCAGTTCCTAGCACAGATATCAGGCAACTCATAACAGCCTATAACACCAGTTCAGGGGAACCAATGCCCTCTTCTGGCACTGTACTCACATGAATACACACACACACACACACACACACACACACACACACACACACACACACACACAATTAAAACACAAAATTAGGGCTGGCAAGATTGCACAGTGACTAGGAGCACTTTTTGCTATTGTAGAGGACCTGGGTTTTGTCCTAGAACTCATGACTGTTCACAACCAATTTTAACTCTAGTTCCAAGGAATCTGATGCCCTCTTTTGAGCTGTTCAGGTACCAGGTACACATGTGATGCACACATATACATGCCGGTAAAACATTCATACACATAAAAGTAATCTTAAAAAATTAAATCTTTTTATGTCAAGAGTTAGGGAAGATGGGGCTGGGTGTGGTGGGATGTGTCTTTAATCCCAGAACTTGGGAGGCAGAGGAAGGCGGATCTCTGTGAGTCCAAGTGCAGCCTGGTCTATAGCTCGAGTTCCAGGACAGACAGTACTACATAGAAACATAGAGAGACCCAGTCTCAAAACAAACAAACAAACAAATAAACACACACACACAAGGAAGGAAGGAAGGAAGGAAGGAAGGAAGGAAGGAAGGAAGGAAGGAAGAAACTGTAGCCGAGGCTCAGCTGGTGGGTGTTGGCAGCTAAGGACATCAAGCTCAGATGTGCCCAGCAGCGCATTTCTTTCCTCCAGGGTCAGAGACGACTGCCTAGCTCCATGGATGGAAGGCTCGAGTCCGGCTGGAGGTAAGCTGTGTCCCATTAACCACCCGGACACGTGGGGCTTGCGGGTGGAATGAGGCCTCTGCCTCAGTTAGTAAGCCTGAGTCCCGCCTAGTCCTTGGCCTGATTTGGGTAGAACCCAAGCCTTGCTGTTGATGGACAGCGGCGTTTGGAAGTGCCCAAGCTTTCTCTGGTCTTTAGTGCCCACACAGTGGTGGCAGAAGGTGGGGGGAGAGGCCCTGATGCCAGGCTCAGGACTTCATGCCCCTTTAGAAAGTGCGGGCCAGGACCTGGGTCTCTTGCAGTTAACAGTCTTCTAATAGGAAATGGGGTGATGATTGATGCCTCCCTCTGAGAGGCTTCAGGTCTCCAGGGGCTATTGTGGGGACACAGTTTATAGACCCTCTTGGTTTATAACCAACGCCATCTCCCGAATGATAGCTGACACGTACAGGGACCCGACACTAGGTGTGTGATCTGGGACAGGGAGGCTGTTGCCTGGGAGAGGACGGTGGGTGACCAGATGAAGGCATTTGTATTTACCTCTCTTCATTAGTCATTCACCAGGCCCCCCTACAAGACATATGGATCCCTGCTAGGTAGGCAAGGAGTGAGCCCCAACTTACCACATCTGTGGACAGCCACTGCTCAATGTCCTCCATGATGCGGGCCTGGGTGGCGGGGATCTGGAAGGAAGGAAGCAGGGAGGTAGGTAGGGGCAGAGGTCTGGGTGCCAAGAAGGAAGCCGAGAGGTCCTTGAAATTCACTCACCCACCCTGACGTGAGTTTCCTCTGCCTCCTGCTGGGGTACACATCCTGGATTACCTGGCCTAGCTGCCTAGGACCACTGTGCAGTGGTGCCAGGCTGTGGGTGAGCCAGGCTGTGGGCGAAGGGACACAGGCCCAGAAGAATGCAGGGACTGTGCTCCCAACAGCACAGGGGCAAACAGGAGCTACTCCCCACATGGGGAGAATGCACGTCTGGACAAGGACAGCCCTGGTCACATGTGCTCAGAATAATGCCAGGAGTTTCCGTTAACGGCAAAGCACAAACAGTAGGCTTCGAGAGGAAGGAGGTGTTCAAGAAAGCCCAGGCTGGGCAGTTTCAAGCACATGGGCTGTCACATGACGGCTCCTAAAGGCCCGGGGCTGGGGTCTTCCTCTTAACAGTTTCCGCAGTGTCAATCTGGTTTGGAGGTCATGAGCACAGACCCTTGGAGTGACTCCTGGCCTCTTTCAAAATGTCTTTGTCCTTGTCTTCTTCACCTGACACCTTGACCACCATCCAGGGTGTTGTCAGTAGGAGGCAGGACCGGCAGAGAGTCTGCAGAGGAAGGAGGCCTGGGAACTCGGAGTTTCCGTTTGGCAGTTTTTGGACAAAGGAGAGCTAGAGTTTCTGACCAAACCAGTTTAGGGCCCCAGCTTATTACCCATTGTGGAGAAGAGGCAGAGGCAGCCTTCCAGGGGCAGGTCCTCTGGCAGGCCAGGTCTGACCAGCCAACTGATGCCCACTGACTGCTGGAGGAAGCAGGGGTTGGATCTGGGCCTCCTCTCTTGAGGCTGCCTTGGGTCATGTTCCCCAGTACCAACTCTGTGGCCTGGTCCCTGCTCATGGCATGCCTGACCACTGATCATTAGGTTCTTTACACTAGCGCCCCTCATCTCGGGTAAAGAGCCTCACCAGGTGATAGGCAGGAGGGCTGAGTTCAGGGCCAGTGGGGGATGGTAGCCCTTCCATCTAGATGCTCATGTGCACAGATGTGACTGTGTGTGTAAGTGTGTCTACACACAGGTATGGCAGCAGAGCCAAGGGGATGAAGTAAGTTACCCAGGGTACCTCACTACAGGGTAACCATGAGGGGAGGAGCCCAGAGCTTCCGGGCTGGGGTAATGTGAAGAGCAAATAAAAAACCAAGAAAGTCCTCATCATTCCCACGGAACCCTAAAGGGTGGCCTGCACACTTTAAGCTAACAACAGCATCTGTCAGCCAGACTGGTGACTACCAAAGGCTTCTGAAGGGCACCCAAGTTTTAGAAAGACTACTTTGTCCACTGGCTTCATAGTTACCAACAGCAAAGAAGAACTTTCTAGGCTCCAGAGCAGGTGGGTGGTGCAGGGGCTCCAGCCCATTACGTACTGACCTCCCTGTACACTGTACACAGACCAGTGTAGGTCAAAGCCCACTGCTGCACCCGAGGGAGTGAAGGAAGATAATCTGCCCTCGGTGCAACAACGGACACACAAGTTGTGAGTTCTGCTGAGTCTTGGACAAAGGCGCTGCCCACCAGCTCCATTTTGGACTTTGATCTTGCTGTCTCATGCAGGTAGTCAGTGAGTTATGTGGCCTTGCCTCTAGTCAGACTTAAGCCCTTGGAGTGGGTGCTGGCTTGCTCTTTGAAAATTGTCTTCAATAGATGGCTGCCCAATCGAAGGGGAAAGGGAGTGAATGCGTGGTCACGTGGTCAGCGAGAGGAGCTGTGCATGGGCTACAGCAAGGTGCTGCGGGAGCCTGGAAACACAACACTGACCATGCTTTTGGTGGCTGTTTCTGTTTGTTCTGGGAAGATGCCCCCATCTTTGGGACGCAGCAAGCATGGACTGTGTGGTGACTCCCACGAGGGAAGCACGAGGGCTTAGCATACACTCAAGAAGTGATGGCTCAGAAGCATGCGCGGGTGCGGAGGCCCGGGGCAGGTGTGGCCCGCCGTGCCCGGTGCAGCCTTGGACTCCATGAAGCCTGTCCGCCCCAGTGTTTTGTGCCTGTTCTGCTCTGTCTTGAAATGGACCCCAAGCAAAGAGCTGGGAGGCATGGGAGTGCAGACGGAATCACCAGATCCTGCTCTATCTGAGCTGGACCTCCTAATGAGGCTCTGGCTTCCTTCTGGAAGTTGAGTGAGGTCCCTCCTGTGCCCAAGGCTTTCACCTCACTGAAGACAATGTTCATTGTCCTAGCCACTCAAGAGATCTTGCCACTGGGGAGGATGACCACAGAATGCTCAAGTGGGCAAGAGATTAACTGGACTTAAAAGAGTGCCTAGGGCCGGGCGTTGGTGGCGCACGCCTTTCATCCCAGCACTTGGGAGGCAGAGGCAGGCGGATCTCTGTGAGTTCGAGGCCAGACTGGTCTACAAGAGCTAGTTCCAGGACAGCCTCCAAAGCCACAGAGAAACCCTGTCTCGAAAAACAAACAAAAAAAAAAAAAAAAAAAAAAAAAAAAAAGAGTGCCTAGGAAGCCGGGCGTTGGTGGTGCACGCCTTTAATCCCAGTACGCAGGAGGCAGGCGGATCTCTGTGAGTTTGAGGCCAGCCTGGTCTACAGAGTGAGTTCCAGGATAGCCACGGCTACAGAGAAACCCTGTCTCAGAAGACAAATCAAAAATGAGTGCCCGGGAACTCTGACTATTGCTCCAGGGTCTCTATTTTATTCCCCTCTGCTCACATTCCTGTTAGTGAGAGAGTGCTGCTCTCTCACAGGCTACTCTGAGCTAGTACTGCTGTTAAAAGTTCAGGGAAAGAGTTCCAGGGCTGGCAGGTGAAGTAGGATGTGCACGCAGGACCACACTGGACACCAGTTCCTGAGGCAGGATTGGGTCGGAATCCCTGCTGAGTGAGTGCTTCCTTGGCTCTCAACTGGGGATAATTACATCAGCCACAAACAACCAACTGAGAGCCAAACTGGAAAGGGCTGTGCCAAGCCCATTCTGAGCTCATAGTGGCCTACAGGCCCTGCTTTTTTGGGAGGCTCTGATAGAACGGGACCTCTATGCTTACCCCTCTGGTGTTCTGCTGCCGGGCATCCAGGGCTCCAGCCAGGCCATCTGTGGTTTGGGGGGCTTCATATTTGACCCTGAAATACAGAGGAGCATGGCACCAGATGCGGCCCAGGCCTCACAGACAATGTGAGGATTGGGAGGACAAGATCTCATGTGGCTGTGACCCTACCGGCTCAAGTTGAGGGACTGTGACCCATGCCCATGGGGTTCAGTTCCCAGCTGAATTTCATCAATTGTGGCTCTGCATTTGAACGGAGGCATCCCTTCTACTGTCAAAAGGAGAATACATGCTGCTGAGGGCACATCTGGCATTGGTTTGCCATCAGAAAGGCCAGCCACCACGGCAGGTAGAAGGCTAGGACTGGGCGGGGTGGGGCTGGCACCTGGCAGCTGGAAGGAGTGTGTGGTATGACTGAAGTGTGGCCCCAGGGGAGTAAAGGTCACCTTGGAGAGGGAGAAGGCTGGGAGGCAAGGAAACTGCAGATGCAGTCATCCAAGTGACCAGACAGGAGGATCTCCCACAGCAGCAGGGTGAGCGAGCAGGCAAGAGAGCAAAGGCACACAGACCTCACAGGTGGGTCCAGTCCTGTCTCCGTAGGGTGAGGACCAAGCATAGTGAGGGTGCAGGGAAAACAGGTCTAAGAAGGGTACAGGGCGGCTGTGCCAGCCGAAGGGAGTGTCCAAGATTGAATGTGCTAGGAATTGTCCCCTACTGCCAACACGAGAAGGGCGTCAGTGTATCAGGGGCTGCTCCCTTTCTCACGTGTGCCGAGTGAGGGCCAGAGCTCGCTCTGTCAGCGGCTCCAAGCCTTGCACACGCTGTTCCTAGGACCTGAGATGCTCCCTAAACCCGTCTGGCTTGAGCCGTCTGAGGAGCTCCCTGCCCTGCCAGCCAAGCACGGTTACCACACAATGGCCACGCACACCACTACATGAAGACGGCTGTCCTGAAGGCAGGCTGCATGCATGCCTTCCCTGTGGAGGGATGATGGTCACGCTGGCACACCAGTTCAACACCAGGCGCTCTCCAGTGTCCCAACTGTTTCGTGCACTGGGGCCCATGAGGACAGCTACACCCCTGAGTGCAGGCCCCACCAGACTCGTTAGCTTTCATCCGCGCAGCGGCCTCAGCAGCACCATGGTAATTGCAAGCTGCTAGTTCCAGATCCTCTGGGCTTGGGAGTACAGACTGCTCAGAGTAAAGGCAAACTTAGCTCACAGCTCAGTGAGGACCCGCTGCCTGCAGACTGTCAGATTGTACCTGGACCGGCAGTGAGCACAGGGAATCTCTCTGGCCAGTGTCTGCCGTTCAATGACAAAGTTCCCAAAGACAGAATAGTCACTAAGGAGTCATGTGGGAACAGTTAGGAGGCTTCTTTAATCTAGAACTTTTCTTGGTTGTAAACCATAGCTGCCCACAGCTCAGCTAAGGGGGTCATAAGCAAATGGATAACATACCCTAATGGAGCCAGAGCATCCTCTGGCTCTGGGACAACAGTCAAGATTTGCAAGTCCCTAAGGTTTCATTAGGGGGCTGCCTTGCCCCTAGGGGTTTTGGGACTGGCTGCACATTACATAAGACAGTGGGCTAGTCAGACACAATATTTTGTTTGGACAAGAGGCAGAAGACTCCGAACCTCCTGCTGCCAATGCTAGCCACTTGTCCTGTGGTTTATGGCTAGCCTTGGTTCTGGTTCTGGTCAGATGGTGACATCCCTTCCCTACTCATTCCTTCCAGTCTATAGACCATGGTGCTCTCCAGGCCATGCTGGACTGAACTTAGGGACTGTGCGTCTTTTTTCCTGCCTGACCACTTCCAATATAGATTCAGGGATCCTCTCACCAACAAAAGAGAGCAGGATGGAACAGGAAACTTACCCTTTCCGTTGGTCAGCCAGTGAGCTGCCCCGAGTCAGCGCAAACATGTCAAAGTCATCTTCCAGGTGACCCGAGGTCTCCAGAGACTGCAGGCCAGCCCTCACACTGCTGGAGCCAGGGTCTGCAGAGACACAAAGGCCAGGTGACATATCCCCCTGCTCGTCCGTGTTCTGCTCGGGTCTAGGGCTGTCTGCTGGGAGAGCATGGGGTTAGGTGGTAGGAGCTGAGTGTACTCATCTCTAAGGTGGCCACACAATCACTTTCTCCTGGCTGTGCCGAGGGTCAGAGAACAGGAACATCACAGCCTGGGACATCTGCTACAGCAGCACTTCTCAATCTGTGGGCTGCAACCCCTTTGGGGGTTGAAGGACACTTTCACAGGGGTCGCATATCAGATATTTATATTATGATTCATAACAGTAGCAAAATTACAGTTATAAAGTAGCAATGAAATAACTGTATGGTTGGAGTTTGACCTAGCAGAAGAGGCTTGCCAGCAGGACAGTGGTGACATCAGACTTTTCACAAGTGTAGTGTCAGTTATTCAAAGTGGGAGCTGAATGGATTCCTGGGGCTTGGCATGGAGCAGGCAGTCAATAACATTACACCCAATCCCAAGCAGGCCTAGTGGTTGTGATCCCAGCCCTAGGGGAGACCGAGGTTAGCTTTGGGTTACGAAGCATGGTCAAGGACGGTTTGGGGAACTTTGTGAGGCCTTGTCTCAAAATTAAAGAATTGGGATACAGTTCCATGGTAGAGAGCTTGCTTAGCATACTTGAGGCCTTAGCTCAATCCCAAGCACTGCACAAAACAAAACACCAATGGAAAAGGAAAAAAAGATCAGGGTGATAACTGCTCACGTTTATCAAGAGTATAGCCAGGTTCACTCACCTGTAATCTTAGCATTCAGAGAACTGAGGCAGGGGGATGGAGAAAGTTCAAGGCAAACCTAAGCATTTAGCCACAACTTGGGTCAAGCCAGGTGTGGTGGCTCACATCTTTAGTCCCAGCACTTGGGAGGCAGAGGTGGGCAGACAGACCTCATGAGTTCAAGGCCAGCATGGTCTACAGAGAGAGTTCCAGGACAGGCAAAGATACACAGAGAAACCCTGTCTTAAAAGACAAACAAGCAGATGAAAAGTCACTAAAATCAAATAAAACCTAAACTAGTCACTCTTCTCAAAACACAACAAAAGAAATCAATCAATGAGCTGGGAGCATAGCTCAGAGGCAGAACACTTGTCTAGCATGTGCAAGGTCCTGGGTTCTACCCCAAGTGCCACCAAAACACAGAGTGCCTCTGGCTCAGCCCTGGCGGGAGCTTGTTTCTAAAAGTTTCTGGTTCTACTCTACCAGCCTTGAAGAAGGGCCTACTGAGGCCGAGCAGCAGACTGAACACCCTCAGGTTGTTCAGGCAGGGGTTTGGGGAGGATATCAGCGCAGAGGGATGGTCAGAGCACAGAGGGATTTATTAGATCCAAGGGGACTGCTCCCAAGGCATTCTCACAAGTTTTGACTCAAGTGCCCAACCCTGCAGCAAGATTTGGCTTGGGATCCCAGCAAAGTGAGACCTCGACTAATGTACTGCTGTTGGGGAATACAGGAAGACACCCCCAGAACTATGAGGGTACGTATAGATTGTGTATAGATTGTGACATCCTCTTGGCTGGAGCCCCCCACCCCCACAGTATACTTACTCATTCCTGCCAGTTGGGATGAGAGGTTTCTGGTGGCTGCCGGGTCAGGACCCATGTCAATCAAGTCAACAGCTGGCTCAGCTTCACTGGAGGCCTGAGATGAAGGGAAATGCCTGGACGATCCTTTCTGGATGCAGTGATCTGCCTCCAGGCCCGGACATCTCTGAATGGGAGCTGGGGAGCGTTTCCACTCCACTTGGGCTCCAACTCAGCTGTACCCTGGGAGGCTGGGAAGGCCCCAAGGTAACAGCAGGTGGTGGCAAAGCCTCATTTCCCTTAAAGGGGCAGTGGTATAAGAAGTCAGAAGAAAACTCCCGATGAGCCTAAAAAGCACCAGTACCCTGTTGCAGGGCTTCAGGGAGACGGTGAGAAGTTCCCTCCTATTTCCTATCAACACAGCACAATCTAGTCCTGAAAGAGATGCCTCTTACCTTGCCAGTCTGGCCTGTTCGGAACCGTTCAAACCTACAGACAGAAAAGACCTTAGTCAAAAGGTCACATGGACACAGTCCCCAGAAGACCCCACCGGCTTTGGAAATCACAGGTCCTCGTAACAGATCCAGTGTGTACTTGCTGTCCCTACATCACCACCAGTAGAGCCCTCTCTCACTTGCACAAGGGTTGGAAGTTATACGATCAGTTACAGGGCCACCCTGTAATTGTCAGCAAGAAACAAGTGACAGGAACACAGAGAAAAGAAGGGGACACTCAGCAAGCAGAGGTGAGTGCTGCTTTGCCCAACTGTGTCAGCCTGCTCTACACTTAGGGAATGTGTGGAGAAGACTTTAGTGTGCACCCTGTTGGGGCTGTGGCCTGTGCACTCACCTTCCCCTCTACCGTCTCTGGACACCTGTCTTCCTAACTCACCTTCCGCTCTACCGTCTCTGGACACCTGTCTTCCTAACTCACCTTCCGCTCTACCGTCTCTGGACACCTGTCTTCTGAGCTCACCTTCTGCTCTACCGTCTCTGGACACCTGTCTTCCTAACTCACCTTCCGCTCTACCGTCTCTCGACACCTGTCTGCAAACTGAGGTGATGACTTAGCTGAGGAACTGAGTAGCAGTTGCTGGCACTGGAACAAACTGGCGAATTAGGGGCCTGATGCTAGGGTATTG
Organism: Mesocricetus auratus; assembly: GCF_017639785.1. Lineage (NCBI taxonomy): Eukaryota > Metazoa > Chordata > Mammalia > Rodentia > Cricetidae > Mesocricetus > Mesocricetus auratus. Next base: position 2,136,947 of record NW_024429218.1, on the reverse strand, counting down.
CAGGGGTCTACCACACAATGTACCTCAACGGCAAGGAGGAGGTCCTGCATTCTACTGGGCTAACGAACAGGAGAAAGCTGGCCAGTTGTTGCCCTCGGGCCCAGCCCCTCTCAACTGACTGCAAACCACACAGCAAGTGAAGAAAGACAGAAAAGAGGCCCACCTGAATCGGAGGTGGATAGACAATAAACCCTGTTTCCAGGCACGCAGAGAGCGTTGCTGCCTGCCTCCATCACTCCTTACTAGCCAAGCATCTTAGGGATGGGCAGGGTGTTGGAGGCACATGGCCCTGGTAGCCTGCTGAAGGCACAGGGAAAACGTCTGAGAAGAAGCCAAGGCCGGGGCCCAGGAAGGGGTGGGACTACCGTTCATGTCGCAGAAACACGTTGTTGAGGTTGTCATTGACCATGAGCAGTTCCTCGGTCAGCTGCTCATTGGAGATGCGTGGGATGAGCTCCAGGACCCTCTGCTGCATGGTGCGGCAGGTGCGGTTGAGTTCCTGCCAGGAGAAGTGGGACATTCAGGTCACACAGCAGGGCAAGGCTGTCCCTCACGGATGGTACATCAGGGTGGGCCTGTTCTGGAGGAAGGGTCTTCAAGGCACCAAAGAACAGCTTTGGGGTCTTAATTGTGAGATGGGGTCTTACTATGCTGCCTAGGCTGCTGGTCGGGAGCTCCTGACCTCAAATGATCCACAGCTTCTGGAGCAGCCGGGACTGCTCGGCCTCACACTAACATGGAGAGCACAGGAACTCACCATGTTAGTGATCCGGCCCGTGTGGTGAAGCAGCACAACCAGAAGAGACGGCCTCAGACGGGAAGGAGAGGGCCAGCCCTTTACAGCTGTTCTCTGACTCCTACATGCACGCATGGTCACACGCCCTCACTCTCACACCGTACAGACAGAGGAGGATGACGCTGTGGACGGGCCTGGGGACGGGGGCTGGGGAGTGAACAAGTTGTACCCTGTCTGACTGCTACCCCCACATACCCTGATTTTGAGTTTTCGTCTCATTATTTTCATTGACTTTTTTTTCCTTTGGATAAACCTGTTTTGGGATAATTTTTCAGATTTATTGAAGAGCTGCAATAATAGCAGAGTTCCTATGAGCCTTCACCCAGTTTGACGTTTATCTAAACTAAGACATCAACACTGGTATTAACTAAACTGTGTGTTCATGTTTTATCACTTTCTGCTAATATCTTTCTTTCTGTTTCTGGATCCTACACTGCACTTAGCCATCATGTTATTGATGGGCTTTTAATCATGGTTAAGCTTGCTTTGGAAAAAGAAAGATACTAAGAGGCTGGGTGTGGTGCTCTGCCTGTAGCCCTGGCAGCCAGTGGCTGAGGAAAACACTCAAGACTTGGCCGCGCGAGACCTTGACTCAAAAATAAGAAAACCTCCTTTGGTCTACAGGCAAGTGGTAAGACTGCTCACTTCTTACCTGTCTCACCACATGGCCGTACACTTCCTCTCGCGGGATCAGAGATGAGGCTCTGCACCAGTCTCTGGTTTCCTGCGGACCTTGTTCCTCACCCCCTCCAGGCCGGGCCTCCTAGGGTTTCTTCATCTGCTCAGGGTGACTTTGAATATCCCTGGGCTCCCCTTCTCTTCCTCCCATGATGACCCACACCTGAGGACGAGGTTCTGCTTCCTAACGGGCCTCTCTGGACAGCAGAACATGAAGCTCCAAGTCACAGACCTCAGCTTTGCTATCTACCAGCCACACGACCCTAGGCATGTTACATGACCTCTGTTTGCCTTAGTTTCCTGATCTGGAAAACGGGTGTGGTCAGGGCTGAGTGAATGTATATCAAGTACCTACATTGAGCTTGACACATTCACAGTGCACATCATGTGGGCACTGGGCACTGAGTCTGTATCGCCCTGCCAGCTGGCTCCAGCCTTCTGAGTAACCCAGAGCGCTCATATGTGCATGGACTTGACGTGGGACAAATAAAACTATTCACAACCCTTGGTCGACTCCCTTTCTTCAAGAGCCCACTCAGCTAAGATACTCCTACCACAGCCTGCCCCTCCCCCAGAAGCACACGGACCTCTGAGCAGTCACAGGGGCATAAAGACCTGGCCTTAAACTACTCTCTGAGGGCTGGTGGGAGAGTGACGCCCGAACAGCGCACCAGCATTCTGCACGTGAACATCCCGTCCCTCCATGCATTCTGGAGACTCTTCAGCTTTGGTGGTTCCTAACTTTCTTATTGCCTCCTTGAATGTCCCTCCACGGGAAGGCTGCCTGGACCCCTTCTCTCCAGTACCCCACACCATATGAGGACAGGATCAGGGCTGGTCATGCTGTAGGACTAGGTGCTCCACATGTCCCCTCATTTAGTGCTCATGTCCCACTGTGTCAAAGCAGCCACATAGACACAGAAAATGAGGGCTATTTGCTTCAGGCTGGAAAGCAGCAGAATTAAGAATTAAGATCTGATTTCCTGTCTGATGCAAATCCAAGGTTCCTCTTTGTAAAATTTTCTATTGCCTCAGCGCTCCCAGCCAAACCAGAAGACTGCAGTGTGGGCAGGGAAGAGCAGGTGTGCACGCGGGGTGAGCTGGGTGGAGGCCGAGCCTGCGGGCAGGCCGTTGGCTCACCTGTAGAAGCTCCAGGTCCGCAGGCTCTATCTGGGTGGGCACCAGCTCTGTCAGCATCTCCGACATGACTCGCACATTGCCGCTCACCATCTCCAGCTCACTGCGCAGCTTCCCAATCTGAATGCACAGAGTAAGGGGAGAGAAGCCAGAATCTAGAGCCCATGCTGCTCCCACAGACGCATGGCCCAAGAACCGCGCCACCAGCACTGTCTCTGCACGACTTCTCTCCTGACTGCTGGGGATGTCTGTGCTCCCACCACACAGCCCCTCACAGAGGTGCTACCAACCGCTGCCATCGCCAAACCAGGAGCCAGGCGCAGGGAAGGCCGAAGGGAGTGTGACAGTTGGAGGGAAATAAGCCAGTGAATGTGGTTGGAAGAACACTGGCATCTTTTGGGGCCAAGATGGCAATTAATGAGGCCCTAGGGAATGGTGGTTCTCCCAAGGGAGCAGGAAGGCTGCACGCCCCTTTATGTCTGGGAGGACAGAGTGAGTTCTGTCTAAGTCTTTCCCTCTCTTAAGAGAACTGGGATTTTGTCTTGTCTCTGGTCCATTGGGCCCAGGCTCACCCAAACATAAGTTTCAGGCCTACTTTGAGCGCGAAACTCAGATCCAGTACCTATACCAGTGGTCAAAGGGAACCAAGGTTCCAGGCCTGAGGACATATATAACGATGAACATGGTCAGTGCCCTCCAATGGATTAGGCTGTCAGGCTCATTGTGCAGTCTTCTGTGAACCCCAAGGGATGGCTCATGGACACAATGTTCACTTTGAATGCTGAGAATCATCTGAAGGCTCCCCCAAATGCATCTGGATCAAGAAGCCCCTTATAATGGGGTGGCTCATCAGTCGAGTGGCTAGGAGACTACATTTTGGGAAATACTAGCATATTCTAAATTGTATGACTGAGTAGTGGCAATTTCATGATTATGACAGCAGATACCATTTACTGACTAGTTAATAAGTGCCAACACAATATCATCACAAGTAGGTGCAGCCACCTTCCAGGATCTTGAGGATGAAGAAATAAGCATGCAGAGACAAGTAGCTGTCCACTGAAGCTGACCAACAGCACACCCAGTGCCAGGCAGGATGACTCATTTAATAGCTCTCTTGGTGGGAGTGAGCAAGCTGCTCATCCCCAACTTGCCACATCCAAACCCAAAGGGACCTGACCACAAAGGAGCCTAGGAGTTACATCACCACACTGCAACATCTTAACGTGCCCCAAGAGGCCAAGAGGGCTATGAACTCAAACAAAAATACTCAGTTTTGCTAATCAGGAACCTCCTAGCCCTAAGTAATCAATCATTCCTAATACACAGACACCAGGAAAACTAGTTAAAACCAGAAGCAAGGTGGATAATGCTTTGGATACCAGGGTAATTTTAGTTTTGTAGGTTTTAATGACTGGGCTAGCTTGCCAGCCTTCTCTCGTCATGCTTGCTGTGGTGCAAGGGTTCAAAGCTTGCTACAAGATAGCATGGGAGTTCCTCTTTGTGGGGCTGAGACTGTGCCCTGCACACAGGTGGTCAGGGGGCAGTTCTATGGAATGAAGCGTCTGTCATCTGCATAATGTTTGTGAATCTTTACCTCCAGCACACTAGCAGTTAAGTGACGTGTGCTTCACTGATGATGGTCTAAAGGTCCAGCCTAGTACCACATCTCAAGTGACCGACGATCTAGATCACAGCCACCTGGTCTGGGGTAGGTAACTCTCTAGAGCTAGCCATAGGCTAGGGACACTTCCCCAGAATCTCATGCTAGGCCTCCAAGCTTCTCTCTCTCTCTGTCCCTGTCTCTCTGTCTCTCTCTCTTTCTCACTCTTTCTCTCCCACCCTCTTTTGAGACAGGGTTTACTATGAAGCCCTGAGCTGACACAGATCCACCCACCTCTGCTGTGGGACAATCCATCTGCGCACTGTGTAAATATGGATCCCTCTAATTGGTTAATAATAAAGCTGAATGGGCAGGATACGGCTAGGCGGGAAAGCCAAATGGAGACCCAGGAAGAAAGGGCGGCAGAGTCTGGAGAGATGGGAGCCAGCTGCCGGATGAACAAGGCGTGCTAGAGCCATGTTAAAGCCATGAGGCAAGTAGCAACACACAGATTGATAGAAATGGGCTAATTTAAATGCAAGAGCCAGTTAGTACTAAGCCCGAGTTATTCGGTCAAGCATTTCGTAATTACTATTAATCTTCTATGTGACTATTTGGGACCAGGCAAGCAGGACAAAAGAAAAACTCCGTCTGTCTACACCTCTACCTCCGAAGTGCTGGGACTGAAGGTTTGCCACCAACCCCAGCGAGCACGTAGATCCTTAAAGGTTGTCCTCTGTTAGAATTTCAATTCAGGTGGAGTTCTATGTGGAAGGGACTGCCTGCCTGCTGGCCATTGCCTCTCCTTGGTTCTGCAGAGGGCTCCATGGAAGGAAGAGCTTGGAAAACGACAGCAGTCGAGGAGTCAGACAGACTGGAGCCTGAATCCCAGCTGGTTCTGATGAGCTGTGGGCTTCTGAGTGAATGGCTTTCCTATCTGAACCTATCTGCACACAGGGACAATAGTATACATCTGTGGGCTGCTGGGAGGACAAAGAAATTTCCAGTGATAGGGGCATATCTGACACCTTCCTGGCTCTGTCACAGGCTCGTCTGTTACCTGCTCAGGAGTGGGTGTGATGGGAGAGTCACCAGGGAGGACAGCGGGAGTGGGCAGAGGGGTGGCATGCTGGCTCAGGTCTCCTCGCTGACTGGTGTCAGAGCCCACAGAGTTCTGTCCGGATGGTGTCTCTGAGCTGAACACAGTCTAGGGGGCAAGAGACAGGTAAATGAGGCTTCTGTTAAGGCCCCATAGGCCCCTCAGGATGACTCCTGCTCCACTCGAGGCTCTCCTCACCCTCTGGGGTGTGTGGATGGGTGACAGCATGTCCAGGTCAGTCATGGGGAACTCCAGGCCCTTCCTCCGTAGGTCCTCGTAGACAGCAACGACACCTGTCAAATCAGGCGAGCTGCGGAACGCGTCAGCCCAGGACTGAGAGGGGACAAGGGGACACGGCCGGTAACCACTGCTCTCCTCCTTGTCTAAGAGCCTGCCCTGCCCTGGCATCTAGACAGAGGACAAAGTGCTTCCCCTCTTCTTCCTTCTGCCCAGTCCTCTAGAGCTGTGGTAAGTTCTGTTGCACACATAAGCAGGCCACTAACAGACAGGATACAGCCCCGGACTTCCCGACCCCTGAGGCCACTAAGCCACCCCACCCTGTCAAAGAACGCACCTGGATGAGGTTCAACACCTTGTCATGCACGATGGTGGGTGGATTATTCTTCGGCAGGATGGTCCTTACCAGCACACTCTCTACGAAGTCCTGGCTGGCCACCAGGACATGGAAGCGGTGCCCACAGTTCTTAACACACGTTTCTAAGACCTGTAGGTCAAGGTGCCCAAGAGAGTGCCCTATCAGAGGAGGGAGACAGGCTGCCACTCTGTGAGGCCCCTCTTCTATCCCAGAGAGAAGCTGAGCAGAGGAGAGGAAGCTTCCAGAAGGGATCTCCTAGGACATGGGGATGGGAGCAGTGCTAGATTTGGGGGGCTTGTCTCCTAGGGGACTGGGACATACGGAATGATGTGACAGACAGGACTCCCTTCCTACTAGACTAGGGCTTGCTATAACATAACCCTACTTACTAGCTCACATGATCTAGAGTAGTGGTTCTCAACTTCCTAATGCCATAAGCGTTTAATACAGTTCCTCATGTTTGTTTTGTTTTGTTATTGTTTTTTGGTTTTTTGAGACAGGGATTCTCTGTATTGCTTTGGAGGTTGTCCTGGAACTCTCTCTGTAGACCAGGCTGGCCTCGAACTCACAGAGATCAGCCTGCCTCTGCCTCCCAAGTGCTGGGATTAAAGGCATGCGCCACCAACGCCTGGCCTACAGCTCCTCACATTGGGGTGATCCCCCCAACCATAAACTTATTTTTTGATGCTACTTCATAAGTATAATTTTGCTGTCTTATGAATTGTAATGTAAATATCTGATACACAGGATATCTGATATGCGACTCCCATGAAAGAGTCATTAGACCCCCAAGGGGTTGTGACCCACAGTTTGAGAAACACTGGTCTAGTGTTTCAGAGGCCCTACAGGAAGAATCGGAGACAGTTTCAGCTTCCCCTATTGGTAGGTAACGCATGACCCAAGGACCAAGCCCTGTGACCTTCTCTCCCTGTGACCTAGCAGAAGCTGCCCATGCTCTGCAGGGTGGCAGGACTAACGGGATCTAAGCACCACCATGGCTGAGGCTGGAACAGAGTGTTCTCCTACCCACTCTCCACAAGATGGATGTGGCCTGGCTCAGGGCTGTGGCCAGCGTTGTTCTTAGATACTGGCATTTGCTTTACGTTCATTTTTCAGGGAGCAGTCTTAGAGGGTGTGGCCCCAGTGTGCCACTCCCGATGCTAAGGCTCGGGGCTCCTTTCCAGCTCCCAGCAGTGCAGATGGCAACTGTTTCCCCAGGGTGATTTTCTTCCTAATCCTCAGATGAGAACCCCAAGCATAGATGGGAGCCCCCTGGATCTAACTAAGGAGAAGCAGCTTTCAGCAGACCATGGTCCGGACTCACCGTGAGGGCCAGCATGACCTCATGGAAATTCTTATTCCCCACGATTCGCTTCTTCACTGCTCGGAAGGCATCTTTGGGACTGGCAAAAAGGACAAAAAGAATGATGGCCTTAGGCATGGAGCCCTCTTCCCAGCACAAGAGGCTAAGGGCCCAAGGTCAGGGGACTGCAAAGCTGGAAGGCTGGGTAGGATCTTCCCTCTTCCCTGTACCTGACCTGTGTACCCAGGTTCTGGTTACACCAGGGTACTGCAGCCCCACCATGGCCTTCGCAGGAAATCCTGACAGTCCAAACACCAGGTGGACCCTGGGCCTACCACCACAGACTCATGTTGGGCAAGGTGTGAGTGCTTGTCAAAAACACAGAATCCCAGCTGAACTTGCTATTCCTCACAGCTCCCAGGGCCTTCTAGGTTGATGATAGAACAGTGACCACAGGCAGAGTGTTCTAACACCAACCTCAGACAGTTCCACTATTCATCTTCCAGTCAAGTCTGGCCAAGCACCTGTGTTCATGTATGTGTACATGCGTGTACATACACTACTTCCAAGGATTCTGGGACAACTGAAGGAAGAAGAAGCAGTCCTGAAGGAGAATGGGGTGGATCCCAAAGGCCTCCAGGAAGTAGCAACCCTAAAGGATGGGGAGGACAAGTGGAGGACAGCCAGAGAGAGTGGGTTCGGGTACAGGGAGGGGTTGGGCCAGGGCTTGGAGGGGAGAGGCTGCTTTGGAAGGACAGAGAGGGGACAACACAGTGTGGAGGAGGTGGAGGTCAGGAGCCTGGATGTGCCTACATACAGCAGGTGGCCACAGAGAGCCTGGGGGGGGGGTCCCTTAGCACACAGAGCTGTTCTGCTGTGAAGGCCTTTGTTGGAGCCTGCCATGCCCCAAACCCAAGGGAAGGCCTAGTGATCCATGACGATTCAAGGGGCTTTCCCTCCAGTGTGACCTGTCATGGAACACTAAGCTATCCAGGCAGAGAGACAACTCCTAGAGAGCAGGCGGGCAGTGTCCTTTAAACACCGAATTTCAGCAGAGCAGGACCACTGCAGGTGCCCAGGCAGAGGGGCTTTGAAGGCTATTCTGACTCTGTGCTGACCTTTAACTACTCGGGGCAATATGGAATCCTGGTAAGAAGTGGCCCTGGCAGAAGTGAAGGCAAAGGCCTCCAGGATGGATTCCACCCGGAGGCAAAGCTGTGCTGTGGTCAGTGCTACAGTAGAGATGTCAGGGCAGGCAGAGGAACCTGTCCAGAAGGGGGAGAGCCGTACTCAGACTGCCTTTCCCTGGCCAGTTTGAGGGGCAGCTGGCTTCAGTCCTTGGTGTCAGCACAGCTGTACCATTTGCCTCCTGATGCAGTGGTCCATGTGTTTAAAAATGCTTTCATGCTCACAGTGGCACTGTTGAGACACTACAGACTCTTTGAGGACGGCGTAGGCTGGGGGAACAGCTCAGTGGCAGTGTTTGTCTAGCATGCCAAGGCCCTGGGTCCCATCCCAAGTGTAAGTGTGTGGATAAATGGGGGGGGGCAGCACTAGAACCTGCTGGGTGATCTTTCCGTCGTGACAGATGCGACTTTAAAGGGCACCATGGAACCCCGGCCCGGTCACTCTTGTTTTATTCCCTGGCCATGAGGTGTGTGGTTGTCGTCATCACATCAAGACTGTGAGGTAAAATAAAACCTTCAGCTCCATAGTGAATTTGAGGCCAGTGAGACCCTGTCTCAAAAACAGACAAAAGCCAACCAAACCAAAATTGAGATAAAAATTTTCTCTTTATAAGCAGATAATCTCAAGGACACCATTATAGCTATAAAAAGCTGACTGACACTGTTGCTAACCTGTGGACTACTTTAGTGCTTGAAAAGTACTCATTCTTACTTACAGGGTGTCCTGGAGAACAGGGGACAGCACTGGCAGTGGACCATGTATGCCCAATGATAGAAAAAACGTATGGCAATGGTAGGATTCCAGCAGAGACACAAAAGTTTAGGTGAGATTGGTGAGGCCAAGAGTCATGCCTGTCGCTGCCCACTGCTGGCTCCTCGATGCCCTGTGCAGTGCCTGGAATATTTAAAGTGCCCAAATAAACATAGTCGATGAACTCTGAATACAATGCTTCCCAAGTTCACTATGGAGACGGGAGCACTGTCTGCAAAGATACTGCAGTGACTTACAGCACACCACCATAAAGCTGCCAGGCTTTTGCAGAGGCTCAGCCAGCATGTCTGCCTCCTGTTTTCTTCTCTTGACGTCCACCCGCTTGCACCCACCCTTCCCCAGTCCAGACGCAGATGTGGGAGCGAGCCACACAGCACAACCGAGGTCTCCCTGCAGTTCCGCTGTACTCCCTGCCTCTTGGCGCTTGTGTCAGTCTGCACTTACTGGGAGGATGCTCTGATTTACCAGCCTCATCCCTGCCTGCCATGGCTACCCACACTCCACCTCATCCTACTTTCTGGCCCACTCAAGGACCTAGACTAGAGTTTTGGCAGGATTGAAGAGCTCTGCCTGTGAGGGGAAAGCCCTGGAGAGCTAAGGTCACTTGCCCATGGTCCCATCACACAGTTGGCCGCACGCATTAGGCAGAGGAAGACAGGACTCCAACACCTCTCCCACGCCATGTGCTTTGGCTGTGCTCAGCATTCTGAGCCCCACAGCCAGCTGCCTGCAGGCACCACTGGGCTCTGCAGCTCTGACCGCGGTCTGCACTCCCTGGCCGCCCTGCTGGTTTCTAATCTCAGGGAAGAGGAGATCTGTTGACCTAGGCTTCCAGTTCTCACCATGCAGACAGGAACTGTGAATCTCCAGCTGGCTTTGTCCCAGGGAGGTGATGCACCTAGGGGCCAGTTGACCACACACTGTGTCTTTATTTTTTGAGACAGGGTTTCTGGCTGTCCTGGAACTCTTTCCGTAGACAACACTGGCCTTGACCTCAGTGATCGACCTGCCTCTGCCTCCTGAGTGCTGGGATTAAAATTGTGGGTCACCATCACTTGGCTCACACTGTGTCTTTGAACATTTCTGAGCTTTTCATCCACCTGATAAAGGCACTGGACTAGATCAAGGCCCAAAGATGTTTACAATGCCATGTTGTTGTCTAGGATGGGGTCAGGATACTGCACAGCAGGGTTAGACTTTGTGACTACAACAGCGGGGGATAGGGACACAGGCATGAATCAGTGCTGGTGTGTACCATTATGGTTGTCTGTCACAGCCTGTACCACCTCCCACATCCCTCCTCCACAGGGACCTTACCCTTCCTCAGTCTCGTTGATGATGTCACAGATCTCCATGTTGAGGGCCCAGTCCTCGCTCTGTAAGGAGCCATCTGTAGCTTTCTCTGTGAAGAAACCGTGAGTTACAAAGTTATGGGGAGTACTAAATGGGCACACTCAAAGAGTGGAGAAGGGAACAGATAAGGCAGAAGATCGTGGATGCTTTCTGGGCACCCAGGGACATGTTGTCCCACTTGTCACTGGATTGTACCAGCCATGGGAGGACAGAAGTGACTTTGCTTGTTCATGGATAAGGAATCTGTGGCTCAGAGTCACAAGTGGATAGCGGGGGCCAAGAATTGAGACAGCCCTGGCCTCAGAGCACTTGTTTGTAAAAGGGCAAGCAGAGACCTTTATTTGTGTAGGTGATATGTTCTTCCTTATTTATTTGTGTAGGTGATATGTTCTTCCTTATTTATTTGTGTAGGTGATATGCCCCTCCTTATTTATTTGTGTAGGTAATATGTTCCTCCTTATTTATTTGTGTAGGTGATATGCTCCTCTTCATATTATATTTTGAGCTAGAAGTAGCAATGTGGTTGAAACATTAAAAAGTTCCAAAGAAGCATTCAATGGGGAGCAACCACCTCAGTCCCTGCTCCAGGTCTCATTTCTTTTTTCTTTTTTCTTTTTTTTTTTTTTTTTTTTTTTGGTTTTTCGAGACAGGGTTTCTCTGTATTGCTTTGGAGACTGTCCTGGAACTAGCTCTGTAGACCAGGCTGGTCTCGAACTCACAGAGATCCGCCTGCCTCTGCCTCCCTAGTGCTGGGATTAAAGGCATGCACCACCAACGCCCAGCCCCAGGTCTCATTTCTTATAGCCCCCACACATGACACTCACACTGTGTCCACCTCCTGTCACCTGGGCTGGCATAGCAATGTGTGTGGTGTTTTCACCACATGTAAGCGGTATAACAGTTTCTTCTCTCTCCTGGGCATTCTTTATAGGACCTGGCTTTCCAGGCCACCGTGAGGCAGTTTCTCTCCATGGATTGGGCCAATGAAGAACAGTCTCCAAGACAGCCAATGTTCATATGGCACCATCTCGGAACGGCTGTACAGTGAATGCTGGCTGGGGATTATTCTTTTCCTACTGGGGCTTGAAAACAGGGCATCATGCATGGCAGGCAACTGCTCTGCCACTGAGTTACCTTCCTAGCCCAACCTTTCATAAGCTGACACAAAAGTTATAACACATAAAACAACACCCTCGATTGTAATCAGCTGTGTACACAGTGTCATAATGCTGTGTAAAAACTTCCACCCCTCATGGTGTTTTCATGCTAGGGTGATCCTGGATCTCTGAGCCAGGAACCAGCTACAAAGTTCTCAAGGCTTATAATGGGTAGGTGAGCATGATGGCGTGCATGCATAATCCCAGGACTTGGGAGGCAGGGGCAAGGAGAGTGAGTGTTCAAGGCCAGCCTGGTCTACACAAATCCAAAGCCAACCTGGGCTACATAAGACCCCATCTCACAGAGCACCAAGGGGTATTAAGTGAATGATGAATCCAGACAATGGGAGAACCTTCACCAACCCTCCATGCACACACACTGCCGTGTCTATTACTCACACACAACCTCCTGTCATGCCCGGGCCAGCATAGCAGATGTATGTTTACCATGTGTAAGCTGTGGGGCAGGCTAACAGTCGATATTCAGAGGTGAGAATCTTTGGTGTCTGCTCAGATTCCCCTCCTCCTTAGCTGCCATCTGTCTCCTCTGGCTTTCAGACAGACTGGAGATGTGGTGTACTCACACACCTGCTGCCCAGCCAGTTTGGCGGGTGTTGTCACTTGCCTCACAAGGAAGACAGTCTTTATTGTTGGGTGGTGCCGACGGTTTACCATTGCATAGTTATTTGTATGCCAGCCCACTCCAGGCTGAGATGCCTGGAGGACAAAAAGGTTCAGTTCTCGCCCCACGGTACCCAGAACAGGCCCCGGCATACTCTCAACAGGACGAGGGTGATCTCCACATGGCTGAGTGGGGCCCTGCCTCTTCCAAGCAGCAGCAATGCCCCTGCTGGGCTGGGCAGGCAGTCTTCAGTTCCACCGTGGTTCCTGCAGACAGCGCTGTGTGGCCCACACGTCTGACAGGAGGCTGAGATGGAAGGGCAGTTGCTTTGCCACTGGTTTACCCCCAGGGGAGGAGTTCAGGAAAATATCCCTTTAGAAGACCAGAAGAAAGGCCATTCTTTCCACAAATATCTACTGAGGGTGGCTTTTGTGCTCCACTTGTCATCTGGAGGCCAGGTTATGACTTGCTACCGGGTGCCTGGGGGCAGGCGCTGCTTAAACACGAAGCCTGCCCCTCTTTCAAAGGCTAGTCAGATGGCTAGCAGGTCCTGAGCCATCCTTGCCCTCAGACCCACGTCTGACAGTCACAGCACTCTGCCGATTCCACCTCTCATTGTGCGCTGTCCTCTCTCCCTCCCCATGTACACCTCCCATGAAAATGAGCATGCCTTTCCTGGGCCTCATAGCTTTCCAGGGTGCCCTACTCTTTGACTACAACCCCGTCTGTAATACTTTACCCTCTTGAGCTATAAGTATAATCACCAGTGTAACTAGTTACGTAAAACACCAGACTTAACTGTCACCCCACGAGTTGTACACTACTATCTCATCTCACTAGTGAGGAAACCAAGACAGAGGGGTCAGCACCTTAAAACAGCACCTAGGCAGGCCACAGAGGTGGCCCCTTTAATCTCAGCATGGCGGAGGCGGAGGTGGAGGTGAAGAGAGGCAGAGGCAGAGGCAGAGGCAGGCTGATCTCTGTGAGTCTGAGGTCAGCCTTGGTCAACATAGCAAAGCCATCCAGAGCTACAATACAACAAAACCAAACCCCCCAAAACTCAGAACAAAACAAAACACTAACCATGGTGAAGGGTAGCTGAAGAAAACAAAAACCTCCATCCATCCTGTGGTGAAGCTGGCTGGTCTTCTGCCTGCCTTGCTGCCTGGCTCTCTCTGGGATCAGCTCCCCCCTGCCCTCCCTGACCACAGTCCTCTTGCTGCTGCTGCTGTTGCTGGTAACTGAGCACCTTATTCTTCTGGGGAGACAGCAGAAGTTTGAGAAGGGACATAGCCCTGTGGGAAGGCCAGGGGCTGGGCAGGGAAAGCTGGGAACTCCCAGTTGGGACTGAGGCAGGGGCAGAAGCAGTCTAATTAGTGTGGCAAGATGACAGCCTGGTGACAAGCAGAGGGGAAGGGGACTGTGACCTAAACAGGAGGGGGAAAACGAGGAGGTAGAGCAAAGGCAGGAAGCTTCTGGCAGTCTGGGTGGAAGCTGGCTATAGGGAGGCTGATGGGCCCTGCAGACCATTGCTCCCCAGTCCAAGTCCCTCGGGGACTGAGAGGCACAGAATCCTGAACTGGACTCCCTTCTGACGTGCCCTGAGGAGATGCGCCCTGTGAGGATGGAGTCTGAGAACAGTGGGGTCATGTTTTGCTTTTTAACCATGAAAGTAACTTGCTATTTTTATTTATTTTTTGAGACAGGGTTTCTTTGTGCAGGTTTGGCTGTCCTAGAACTAGCTGTGTAGACCAAGTTGGCCTCAAACTCACAGGCATCCACCTGCCTCTGTCTCCCAAGTGCTGGCTGTGTGCCACCACTGCCCAGACTAACTTGGTCACTAGCTTCCCAGAGTACAACATTGACTCCTTCACCTCCGGCTGCTGGGCAATGGCTCTTGTCTCCCAGCTCATGCAGGTCTCTGCTGTCATTAGGGCTTGCTAATGCTGAGGGACAGCAGTCCTAGGCCAGCAGGCTGATCTGTGCTGGGCCTGTTTCAGGTGTGTTCTGTCCATAGGGCCTCTGGACTCTAGTCTGGCACAAAGGCAACATTCCTCCCTTTACAGTGACTTGATCTGGGCAGTGGCCTGGGCCTGCTGGCCATGTCTCCTAACTCAAACATATTCATCTATCGGTCAAAATGAGCAAGTTCATGTCCATATGTATCAGATCAGGTTGAGCCTGTCTGCTTCACAGCAGTGTGGTTCTCAACCAGTCAGTTGTCTCATGTCAGGTGAAGGCTGTGATGATCATCCAGGTCTGACTGCAACTCGGGCCAAAGGGAAGGAATGAGTCACAGTCAAAGGTCATGCACTTGGCTTTGCTCCAGGCAGTTGCTAGGTGCCTGCCCCTGCCCTCACCGTCATCTTCAGTGGTGGCATGCAATCCCTGGCAGGACAGTTGTCCTCAGGGTCCTCCTGCCCCATGGGACCGTTCTGTAGGTGCTCAGCAGAGTTACAGACAACATTCTACCTATGGCCCATTGCCTTCCTGTAGCCACATCAGTTGTTTCCTCACAATGCACAGGCAACAAGCCGCCAAGTCTCTCATGACAGGGCTAGCTCTGGACCAGGTGCCATCACCTGCCCAGGCTTGAACCCTTCTCCTTTAATGCAATTCTAACCAGCAGTCTTTCTGCTGAAAAGTTATCTATAGCCTTGCTACCAAGGGTTATAACCCACACTCTTTAGAGAGTGAGAGGAACCAGACCCACCTTCAGAACCCGATCTCTTTCACATTCGTGGGTGCCACCTGGAAGGCCATCCTTTATGCAGTCAGACAGCCAGTTCTCTGTCTCTGTCTCTGTCTCTGTCTCTCTCTCTCTCACACACACACACACACACACACACACACACACACACACACTCATTGGGCACCATATGCACCAAACATAGGCCTGAGAAAGTCCTGCTCACAGTGAGCTAGAACAAGTGGGGTAACAGAGAGCTGTAACTTGTTCATAGCCGCAGGATTGTAAACTGTAAAGCAGAGATTCACATTTCAAAAGGTCTGGTTGACAAACCCACTCACTCTTCTTTTGTTTAGAGAAAGAATCTTACTTTATCATTACCCTGGCTGACCTGGAACTTCCTCTGTAAACAAAGCTGGCCTTGGATTTGACTTACTGTGTAGATAGTACTGGCTTGGGACTTACTGTGTAGACAAGGTTGGCCTTGGACTTACTGTATAGATGTTGGCCTGGAACTTACTGCACAGAGAACTGCCTGGGACTTGTGTTGATCCTCCTGTCCTTGCTTCCCACCTGGACTGCAGGCTAAACAGACCTGTAAGCACCACGCCTTGAAACAAGTCTAGGCTCTGGGGAGACATTGGTGAACAAGGCTGACAAGTCAACCTGCAGGTCAGCGGAGGGTGCGGTGGGTGATGCAGAAAGGAAGGCTAGGTCAGCACACAGGCTGTGGCGCTAGGATGCAGAGGAGATGAGTCTGCTAATCCACACCCCACCCTTCCCCACCCACACCCAGCCTGACCATCTCCTCAGCCAGCCTCCTCCAGCACCATGAGATCATCAGAAAACAGGGATCAAACGACCAGCACTCACGGAGTAAGCATCCGTACATGAGCTCCATGACCCTCCTTTCTTGTCACCTTGGCTGGTGTGTCAGCCAATGCTGAAGAAGACAGGCAAAGCCTGCTTGCTTGCACTACCCCAGAGTACTGGCCACCTTGCTCTGTCCCTTAAAGGCTACCACCACTTGCCCAGCTCATAATCCTCCCAGGCCCACACTCTGGATGGCAGAGAGGAGAGGGTCTTTGTGAGTTTGTGCAATAATGTACTGAGTCTCCAGGCTGTCAGGTGTTTGGTTCAATTCCTCGCTGAGAAACTTTAGTTTCCTAAGCTGTTCAGGCAGGAGGGAGGAAGACCATGCAGGAGATGAGCACTGCTGACATTCTCTACCCCACTTGTGATTGTGCAAGACGTGTGCACAGACTGGGTACAGGGGGTGGAGAGGGTGCTGGGGTCAGTTAAGAGTTCAGGGGAAAGGCAGGAGGTGGTGGCACATGCCTTTAATCCCAGCACTCGGGAGGCAGAGGCAGGTGGATCTCTGTGAGTTCGAGGCCAGCCTGGTCTACAGAGTGAGTTCCAGTACAGTCTCCAAAAAATAAAGGGAAACTCTGCCAGCAGACACATCCGGCGCTGACTCTCATTTGGCTGGAGATTTTGGACCTGCTAAACCTCTACAATCATGAGCCCTTAAGATCAGGGAGCCCACAGATGTTTGCATGCTCCCCCACTCTCTCACGCTCTTCTAGTCTTCCATTTCTCTTTTATTTTTATGTTGTATGTGTGCGCTGCATGGTACATGCATGCACATGTGTGTGCACAGTTTCATGTGCATTTGTGTGAATATGTGTGGAAGTCAGAGGTCAGTGTTGAATGTCTTCCTCGACGGCTCTTCATCTTTTTTGAGAGTGGCTCTCACTGAGCCTGAAGCTGTCCAGCTGGTACCCTGTCTCTGCCTCCAGTGTTGCTATTCCAGGTACACATCACCACACCCGGCTTCTCACGGGGTGTGAGAAACTGAGTCTAAGACCAGCAACCACGTAACCAACCCAACTGTCTCCCTGCCTTTCTTCTGTTCCCCTGAACTCTTTTTTTTTTTTTTTTTGGTTTTTCGAGACAGGGTTTCTCTGTATTGTCTTAGAGGCTGTCCTGGAGCTCGCTCTGTAGACCAGTCTTCCCAGGAAAGTTTTCAACGGGTTGGGTAAGGATCATCCACACTATAGAGGGCAATCTTTGCCTGCGAGGGTCTAATATTTCATTATTAATTTCATTGAAAATTTACCTTCCCCAGGCTGGTGAGATGGCTCACTGTGTAAAGGTCGCTGTCATGACTTCATGGACGTAAACGAGCGAGTGAGCCAATTAAGGGACATCATGAAAGTAATAATAAAGGAGGCATGCAGTACAAAAGGTTAAAAGGTGGCAGGTGGATGTGGCGGTGTGACAGCACTGGCCTAGCTCAGGACCTCCTTCATCAGAGGGCTAAGCGTTAGTACTGTCCTGAATCTCTGGGCTCCTTACCAAGTGACAGCCCCAAGATAGCTCTCCACTGAGGACTTCAGTTTACCTGCCCAAACATTACCCTTTGAGAGCAGAAATCCAGAACTTTACTCTTATTTCTCAGAGCTCCACGTGGGAACAAGACCTCTTCACCAGCTCAGTCCACAGTGGGGCTGAGCCCTATCCCCAGGAGAACTGGCCCCACCGCAGCCTGAAACCTGACCTGCCTGAGAATGTGCTGCCACCCAGTGCACTGCTCATAGCCCGGGACACAAGGACCAACACAGAAGCTGCCCTGCAGTCTGGGCCCTGCACTGTTACCTTAGCTGTCACCAAGTGTGCCCAGAAGAGTGACACCACCAATGGGAATCCCCAGCTGTGGACTCCTCCTGTCTGGCAGCCATCAGGCCAAGTGCTTCAAATGCCACAGATGCCACAGCAATCCCACCTGACAGGTGCTATTATTAGCCTCCTTTTACAGATGAAGGACCGGAAGATAGTGAGATTAATAACCTACTCCAGGACACAGAGCTAGTGTTCTGAGTCAAGGTCACCTTGGGCCTTTTGCTAGTATTTGTCCAGCCAAGGCCTAGCCCTCTGTAGACACTGTTTTGAGATATGGTCTCACTCTGTAGAACAGGCTGGCCTGGACCTCACAGAGGTTTGCCTGCCTCTGCTTCCTGAGTGGGGCATGAAAGGCATGCAACACCACACCGACAACAATAATACTTAATGGCCCATGGAAATGACATGAACTCAAATTCCATGGCCACATCCATTCATTTACCTGTTGTCTCTGGCTGCGCTTTTGCAATAATGGCCTTGTTGAGGTATTTAACATATGGTCTTCCTAAGCCTTGAGGATTGACTGTGCAGCCCTTTGCAGAGTAAGCCGGCTCTAGTCCACCCTGCTAGCCAATGTAAGAGTCCTCTAGGCACCCTCTCCTTTGACATCTACCTTTCATCAAGAGGGGGCACGAGATCTCATTAGGAACAAGGTACCTGGCACATCTCTGACAGGTCCAGAGTTGGCTGCTTACCCTAAGCCTGGCTTCTTGTAACACCACACTGCCTCTGTGCCTTGTAGTACTGATTATTCTCCATTCCCACTACCTTTCAGTTGCTGTTCAACAGTCTGGGGAAGGGGGGGAGTGGGGGCACCTCTGTGTTTCATTACAGATGAGGATGGAAGATAAGACCGCAATAGTCAGCAGTAGACAGCGACTGCTCAACGTCTACAACATGGCCTAACCTGTGTGTTTCTAGCCTGTTTGCCCCAAAGGACCCCCAGAGCCCTGATGCTGGTCATTCATTTCTGATTTCTGTCTATGGGCCCATGGGTAGGCTTTGGGATTCCAAGGACAGCTCTACCCTCTATGTGTACGTGCATGTGTACGTGCATGCGTGTGTGCATGTGTGTGTGCGTGTGTGTGCGTGTGTGTGTGTGCGCGCGTCTCCTCTTCCATCCCCATCTCCTTACATGGTCTGGCTCACTCACTATGCTCTCCCTTTAGTCTACAACAAACTTTCTCCTCCACCACACCTAGGAGCAGCCATGTCCTTTTTTTCTTTTTTACCTTCTGCTAGGTGCTAAGGCACAGGAAAGGAAGGGCTAGCTCCTGATCTCAAGTCAAGCCTAGCCTGAGGGCAGACTTGCAGGGATGCTGGTGGGTGTGTGATGGAGGTGGAAACCGTGAACCATGGTGAGACAGCAGGGGCTGAGGTTCCCTACACCCTCTCTCCCCGGGGAACTGGCTTTCTTACAAACACTGAGATAGCAGGAACAAACTGAAGTTCCCAGAAAAGGCTCACTGACTACAACTTTGTGATTGTGGAGAGTGGAAATGTTGCAGATCTTGCGACAAATGACCTTGCTTTAGACCCTATAGTAAGCACGTATTGCCCATCTCTGCGTGTGACCTAACTAAGTCTGTGACTATCAGGTAACACCTTTGGAATAAGTTAATAGAAAACTAGTGTCTACCAACCCAAGAGCTAGGAATGCCATCAGCTAGCACCTGAGATGTGCAGCATAGATATCTGTGTTTTGCTGTAACCCAATTGCCTGATTTCTGGCTTGTTTTTGTTTTGTAGCTACGAAAGCATCATGGAATCATTTCCCATACCAGAACATGTTATTTGGGGTGGGGGAAATAGGAATCTGTTCCTGGGTCACAGCAATTCATATTTGGCTCAGAGATAAACTGTCTCTGATTTCCCTTGAGGTGAGAGCAGCGAGTGAAGCTGGAGTTAGGAAAGGCCTGGGGAGGAGGTGACGGTGCCCAGGGCTCTAAGGGATGAGCCCAGCTCTTCCCAGAAGCAGACACTGCAGGCAGTGAGACCAGCAAGCATCAAGGTGTATATGAAATGTGAGGCCAGTGACACTGGGCTCTGATTAGCACCATTTCGTGACTGCTGTCCTCTGGTATGCCAGTCATACGAGATTCTACTCTCAGGCCATGAGGCCAGACCTGAGAAGACACCATTTTATTCCTGTAGCAAAGGGGGGGTGGTGGTGGTCAGGATTACAGGAATACAAGCACCTAAAACCTGACCATCCATCATCACAGCCAGCCAGGCCCATTGGCACAGGGGCAAGGTCTTGATACTTGGAAGCTGATCAGGGAGGACCGCTTGAGTCCATAAGTTCCAGGCCAACCAGGGCAACACTGAGACTCAGACAGACACACAGACAGATACATATACACACACACCTTCCAATCTCTAGTACTTCTGTCTGTCTATACATGGAAGAGTACAGAATACTGATATTGTTGTTCAAAGTATGGCTCTCTCAGTCCAGGCTGCACTTGAACTCAAGATATCCCCACTTCAGCCTCCCGAGTGCTGGGGTCACAGGCATGCTCCACCACACTGGGCTCCTTTAGTAGCCCTGGAAGGCTCATTTCAGTCGTGCTATCAATTCACTGGGATTTTGGGTGAGTCTCAGTTTTCACCACCTTCCCTTTGTAGAACTCAATCCCCTCCTCTCAGTAACAGAACTGAGCAGACTGTTTTTTTTTTTTTTTTTTTTTTGAATCAGGGTCTTATTCTGCAGCCCATGCTGCCCTGAAACTCATTTTGTAGTCCAGGTAGCCTGAGACTTGGTGGTAATCCTCCTGCCTTAGTCTCCTAAGTGCTAGGATCACAGGTGTGAGCCACCACTTCCGGTGGGAGGTTTTAAAATTTGTGGTCTCTTAGCCAATTGCAAAGAGCATTACTGCCAGTCTGAATCTGATGGGTTCAGCCAATTCTGACATGAAAAAGGGAGGGTCCAGCTGTGAAATATAGTCAGCACCGAGGTATTGATATGACAGCATTCTGTCTGTCCAGAAATATTTCTTTCTTTCTTTCTTTCTTTTTTTTTTTTTTTTTTTTTGGTTTTACGAGACAGGGTTTCTCTGTATTATTTTAGAGGCTGTCGGTCCAGCCTACCCTCGAACTCACAGAGATCCGCCTGCCTCTGCCTCCCGAGTGCTGGGATTAAAGGCGTGCGCCACCACCGCCCGGCTTCAGAAATATTTCTTGCCCAAGGAAGGCAACCTTTCAGGGTAGGAAGGAATGTTGAATTTTGAACAACTGATAGACACACTGAACCCAAATAAGCTTATCCAGAAAGTCTCAGGGCTTTGTGGTTGGCTCTGAAGACCAGACTAATTAGCTTGTGTTTACATAAAGTTTGTGAAGAGGGTTGCCTTCTCTTTACAGGTCCCAAAAAAGGACTCAAAGGCGGGGTTTGGCGAAGCACCTGGGTTTCAGGCACTAGCAGTCCCCTGCGGAGAGCTGATGAGAACCTCCAAAGGGCCACTAACAGCAGCAGTGGCGGTTACAACACAAAGCTGGGCTAACGACTTCGGGGAAGCCTTGGCTTCCAAGGCAGGAAGAATGCAAAGAATGCCTTAACTAAAAGACCCAGCGTTCCCAGTCTGAACCCAAGGAGAAAAGCCATCAAAAAGAATTACACAATGCTGTCGAGACCCTTCAGACAACAAGAGGACTCACACCCAGACCACCCATCCCTGGGGAAATGTAGGCACTGGGAGCCGGCACCTCCCCCGGGCTCCAGTTCCCACCGGGTTGACGATGACAAGCGTTAGTCACAGGTCAGGCAGCATCGTCAGTGCCTTGCGCTTAATAATGCACGTAATGATCAAACAAGCCCAGGAAGGCCGGGCCACCGTCCCTTAACTACGGGCGAGAAACACCACGGAGGCGACGTCACACAGACCCGAGTCTTCCGACCGCGGGGACAGAGGCGTGGCCGAGCCCAGACACCCCGGTGTCCCGGAATGCGAGCGACCGGTGACGCGGGGAATGACCTGAGCGCGGCCAACCCGGGAGGGCCCTCGGCTTGCCCGAGCCCGGCGGCGGTGGGGCCCAAAGCCCGTTCACCACAGCCGTCCCTTTAACCCAAACTTTCTCCTTCCACTCTGGACCCCAGCACGCGCGCATTGGCCGAGCCACATCCGCTTGGATCCGCCTTCTCCCCCTGCCCATTGGTCACCCTCAGCATCAATCCCCACACGAGGCTTCCGATTGGTCTGCAATCTTGTCAATCAGGTGAAACACGGGCGGGGCGGAGCCAAGAGCGCCGCGCCAGCCTCGCCGCCTGCCTCCCTCCTCCCGGCTCTGGCTGGGGACTCCGACAGGTCTCGGCCGGCGCCACACACGGGGGCGGGGCCGCGCGCGGCTCCCGGGACTCACCGATGCGTTGTCCCACCGGAGAGCTGAACGGGTTTCCCAGGAGAAAGTCCATTGCCGCGGCTACCACTGCCACCAGCTCCCAGAATCAGGTGACAGCAACCGCCGGCGCCGCCGACCCGTCACGTGACCATCTGGCCGGCCCGCGGGGCGGCGGCTCTGGAGCACAGCCCCGAGGCCCCGCCCTCTAAGCCACGCCCCTGAAAGGCTTCCGCTCAGTCTGCCTGGGAGCCTAGAAGTCTTCACATCCGGAAGCTGGGTCTCCGGCCAGGGCCGACTTGCATCAGGTTACAGCAGCTCAGGCTCAGGCTCGTGTCTGTGCCTTAGCCTTTAGTCCTGGGATCGTAGCCCTGAGAGTGACAGTCTCCTTGACTTTTTGATGTCTCCCTGCCCCACGAGCCACCCTGTGGGTAGCCCAGAGGAGGCAAGGGCCTGGGTTTGTGCTCCCTTCAGACAGAATGAACTCCGTCTATGCCCAGGGCTGTGGCAAGCCACCTCACAGGCTGGTTCTACTTGGCAAATTGGGAAAGTGCTTTTTCTGCATCTGTTTCCTTCAGTAGTAAAGGGGGACACTATCCATAACGCTTTGAGAGTATTAAGATGGCATGCAAATCGTTCAGTAATGGGCATTCAGTGACGGTGATTTCTTCTTTGGTGTGTCCTTATAAGACATGTTTTACATTTTTTAATACTTCTCTTTAGTGTGTGTGTGTCATCGTGAATATAGGGGTCAGGTCACAACATGCAGGAATCAATCCTCTCATTACGTAGGTCTCAGAGAGTAAATGTGGCAGCTAGTACCTGTGAACCATCTCACTCCTCATCCTCCCTAGCTGGCAGTGCTGGAGCTCGCACCTAGGACCTTGTCACACCAAGCCAGTGCTCTGCAGCCTTTTTTTTACTCTTCTTAGGCTGGTCTCAAATTCAGATCTCCTGAGTGTTGGAATTATATTCGTCATCATTAAAACCCAGCCTTTAATACCAGTTTTGCTTTGTTACAATGTTTTAAAGATTTATTATGTATACAGCGTTCTGACTGCAGGCCAGAAGAGGGCACCAAATCTCGTTATGGATGGTTGGGAGGCACCATGTGGTTGCTGAAAATTGAACTCAAGACCTCTGGAAGAGCAGCCAGTGCTCTTTACAGCTAAGGCATCTCTCCAGCCCCACTACTTATAATTTTTAACATGTTGTATTTCATTAACTTTTTTTTTAACCGTGAAAGGTCAAATTTCCATATACTTAATGTTCATAATATTACCAAACATTCATTTTAGGCCGGCTGGCTATAGACTTAGAGACACGAATCTTTTTTTTTCTTCCCCCTTCAGACAAGACTCTGGAAGTTCCTGGGACATGAACTGTATATTTTTTGGCATAGGATTTTCATGCAGCTCTGACAAAAGATTGATGGATACTTGATTTCGGCCAATACTATAATGTATATGGTTTCATTTGTCAAGCATTAAACCCACAATTTTCAGATTCTCTAGTTTTACAAGATGCAAATGATATTTGGGAGCTTGAGACCCAGGATGGCTAAGAATATGAAAATTTGACCTTTATTTCAGGTTTTGGCTTTAAAATTCTTAATATAAATTGTGTGTGTGTGTGTGTGTGTGTGTGTGTGTGTGTGTGTGTTGTACCGATGCCTAAGGAGGTTGGAGAGGGTGCCTGACCCTCTCCAGCTGGGACCTAAAGGGTCCTCTGCAAGAGCAGGGAGTACTCTTAACCACTGAACCATCTCTTCAGCCCCTGCCCCCTTTTATGGAAAAATTAGGGTCGAATAGAGTGAAGAACAGTTTTATAATTTTACAGCAACTATGATTAACCCAAGGGAAAAGACAGCTAGGGTTGGACTACAAATATTAAAAATGAGATCTTTAATATAAGTACAAAATTTTGTTTTTTTATACAACTGTATTAGGATTTGGATCAAACCACTAGGATTTATTTAAAAAACAAAATAAAACAATGATATAAAAACAGCAAGAAGGCCTGAATCCAAAGGTTTTCCTCTAATAGTACCAAATACCACAAGTTACAGATTATTATACAAATGTGTACAAATCTTGAATACAAATACAACAGAGCTAGACTTCACAGGAGAACAGACAGGAAAAAGCCGTTCTTATGAGGAGTCACTGCTGTCGGTAGCAATGGTAGCGGAGGTCTGGCTGCTTCCTGCACTACGTGTGTCTTCTTGGCCTCTCCTTCACGCCCTGTTTCTCAAGGGAAACTTCCTGCACTACGTGTGTCTTCTTGGCCTCTCCACGCCCTGTTTCTCAAGGGAAACTTCTGCAGGTTCAAATGAGGTTCTGACTTGTTAGCTGAAATCTAAATTTCTGTTCTTCTTGACTTCAGTTCCCACATATTCCTGTTTCTTTCTCCATTTCCCAGATTACATCTCAAAACTGCTCTGAGCTGACAAAGACTGGATGTCTGGAACACCTGTGAGGCACTAAGCTGTGAAACACAGTGAGGCTGTGGGAAGGAATTAAACAGGATGGCAGTTGACTACATGGTCCCCAAAGCTTACTGTGACGCTGCCCTGTTCCATTTAGGCCAGAGGAAGAAAGCAGGGTTACCTCAGCATGGTTTTGGCAGGGAAGGGAATCTCACACAAGTTTCCAAACAACCCTGGAGTACTCAACTGTCTTCTAATGGGGAAGCAGGCCTTTGGGGTAAGGGCAGTGGGGATTGTGACACTTCTCTCTACTTCACTTTCCTGACATTATTGAGGGCCATGAAGCTTCTTTCTGAGTCATAACACCTTAATATATGGATGACCTGGAGCTTTTAGACAAACACAAAGAAATGACAAGTCTGTATACTCCACACGCTACTGCTGGTGGAGGCTTGTTATTAAATTATATATACAGAAATTTACAGGATAAATTAAAGTCTAAAAATGCTAAAGAGTTAAATACACATAATTAAAATATAGGCTCACATACACACATAGATAACCCCACTGAGAACCGAGGATTCCTTTGTGATCCACGTGTGTGTGGAATGCAGAGCACAATCTGCCCATCAGGGGAACCAGAGCTGAACTAAGAAGCTGCAAAATGTCTCAGGATTTGGTGGCCAACCAATGCTGCCAACAAAAGATACCAGCTTTGGTTTTTACAGACCGAGCCTCCTTGGCCAGCCAATATAGGTTCAACAATGGCACCAACAGCTTTGGCCTCTCCAAGCTATTTCTCTGCTGCTAAGAATCACGTAACTCAAGCTTTCAGTGGTATCAACGACTCTGTGGTGACAATGGTTACAATAAAACTGGAGACAGATGCCTGTTTAGTAGGAATTGGAATGAGTCCCCTATCAGTCCACCCAAGCCTCTCTACCTCCCCCAGGTCACTTTGAGTCAAATAGTTTGTAGTCAGCAGGCTTCCTCCCATAATCTCTACTACATTTCCAATTATAAGACAGGTAAGGCAAATGGTCAGTGATGGGTCTGGAGGTACAACCAAGCTTGGGGGGGAAAAATCACATTTTAGCTGTCTATAACGAGCTACACATGGCACCCAGAATAAGCCCCTAGTCCCCAAATTACACTGATTTTTAAGGCAGATTTTTTTTCACACAAAAAATAATCCCAAGCCCACATTCATGCCAAAGTTTCCTTTTTAGCTAAACCCTTGCCAGTTCATAAAAGCAAAGTAGTTATAATCCTATGTATATACTGTACATCATATATATGTATAGGTAGATATAAAAATTAAAAACCTACACCCAGAGATCAGTGGAGAGTCTGGGACAGTCATATATACACAAACTAGCGAAGGAGTAGACAGGCTTCTGTCCCAGGCTTCTTGGAGGTCACAGTCCAGGCATGATGTAAGCAATGTTGTCCAGCGTGTTAGACTGCAAACAAGCAGAAAGGGCTCAACTGTGGCATGCCTCTCTGTGGTCCTGAGACACGTCATGTTCAAGGGAGGGGTGGGAAAGTGGCCTAGAGACACAGGCACGCTGCCGTCAGCAGCCGGAAGAAGTCCCTCTACTGCCTTTGAGTTGCAGCCCCTTAAGGGCCAGACTACACTACTTCTCTCTGGTGTGTTCCCTGAGACCATAGCATGCAGCTGATAATAAATACAGTGTCATCTTCTGTGGGACAGTATGTGATAGAAGTACCATGTGCCACCAAGCCCCAGGAGCAGTGCTTAGTGTGCTCATCACGGAGGCTTTCTGACTCCCAAAGGCCACAGCCCTAAGAAGTTAAGGAAAACAAAACTCACCAAGACCTGTTTGGGACAGCCGTTCAGTTCAGGTAGTTGTGTGGTCAGGCATGCCAAAGGGCCGAGAGCGCAGATAATGGAATCCAGGAGCACTGACAAACTGCCGGACACTGCTACCATGCCCTGCAAGAGAAGCAGACAGTAACTGAATCACACCTCTAGGTGCTCTTTCTACTCTATTTTCTCCTGGTTGTAAGGTCTTATTCTTCTTTTATAAGTTCTTAATAAAACACAGTAACAAAAGGCACTGGGTGGTCAGCAGAGGATCTGAGAGGCTGGGCCCACAGGCTACTGGAATTCACTCCCATGCAATCAAGCAAAATTTCCGTAACTTTTGTTTTTTTTTTTTTTTTTTTTTTGGTTTTTTTGAGACAGGGTTTCTCTGTGTAGTTTTGGAGGCTGTCCTGGCACTCGCTTTGTAGACCAGGCTGGCCTTGAACTCACAGAGATCCACCTGCCTCTGCCTCCCGAGTGCTGGGATTAAAGGCGTGCGCCACCAACGCCCGGCAATTTCCGTAACTTTTTGCTAAGTTTCTGTCACTGCTACACTACATTGCTACTGTAGCTTCTCATTGCTGGTCTCTTCACTCACAATCTAAAATAGATTTTCTCAGAAGGCCAAGTAGGAACTCTACCCCCCCCACACACACATAAAATCTACTCAAAAAACCTCCGCAGTCCCAGAACAGGAAACTGCAAATATTTCAGTGTCCACCAAGACATCTGGCTTGGATGCTTGCCTTCTCTTCCTACCTCAAGAGTTAAGTAGGAAGATTCTTCCAAAGTTTAAAGTAGGGCTGGAGCCTAAAGCCTTGAAGGCCCTCCTCCCATCTCCCTCTGGAAGGCCGGGGAGGCGGGCAGCTGCCCTCTGCTGGAAGGCTGGGGAAGTGCCTCTCAGGTCACCCACCCCACGCACTCCCTTTACCAGGCCTTCACCTCTCATAGCCCAGTACACGGCTCCCTGTCTCTCCTGGTGAGACACGGCCTCACTTTTTAGTTCAGGCTGGTCTAGAACTCACTTCTTAAAAATTATTTATTTTTATTTTACATATATTGGTATTTTGTCTGCATGTATGTCTGTGTGACAGTGTCAGATCTTGGAGTTAGAGAAAGTTGTGAGCTGCCACGTGGGTGCTGGGAATTGAACCCTGGACCTCTGGAACAGCAGTCAGTGCTCTTAACGACTGAGCCATTTCTCTAGGCCTTTAGAACTCACTTTTTTGAAACTCATGGCAATCTTCCTGACTCAGGCTCTAGCAGTAGAACTACAGCTCTATGCACCATTAATGCCCAGGTGACACTGTTCTTTGACAGTCTCGTGACTGCTTACAATAGTACAGGATAGCAACATGAGGGAAGGCCAGCTGGGCTCTATTTTTGGTACTAGTAGTTGTATAAATTTGTGAAGAGGTTCAGGTATTCAATGTCTACACTAACGAACTATGTAAATCAATGTTCCTGAAAGTGTGGTATACAATTCAAGTGGCATATATATGAGCTTTACCTTTAATAGTAACAAATCCACTATGCTATTCATTAGGTAAATATCATGGGATTGGAGAGAGAGTTCAGGAGTTAAGAGCATAGGCTGCTCTTCCAGAAGACCTGGGTTGATTCCCTGCACACAAATGGTAGCTCACAACCACTTGTAATTCAGCTTCAGGGCTGGAACCCTCTTTGGCTTCCATGGACACTGCACACTTGCAACTCGCTCACACTCACTCACACACCTTTGGGAAACCACAGCCTACACAGAGAAGGAGGTATCACTGCTAATGGGCTTTGAGTTTCTTTCTGGGGTAATGAAAATGTTTTAGAGATAGTGATGGGCCCAAAACTCTGAAGAGTATTGCCACTAAATCCTGCACTGTAAAAGGGTTAACTTTTGGGACATGAATCATATTAAAGCTGTTACAAAAAGTGGATAACAGAATCTGTAAACTCTTTTTTGGGTTAGGGTAACCACCCCCTTCTCTGTATTTCCCCTTTCTCTGGTTGTAGTTACTCAGGTTTCTTGGTCAGGTAGAAGGGGTTTATTATTATTTCTTTTGCAGACAGTGTTATGGTATGTACTGCAGGCTTGTCATCCTCCTGTCTTAGCCTCTCAATTTCTGGGGTTACAGCTGTGCCTACCATTCACTCTCAACTCCCAATCGAAAGTGCCTACATGCTGTTGGAAATACACGAAGCAACCTCTGTCCTGTGTGGACTGTGAATTACTTCTACTCAGCGTGCCAATGCTACGAGGTCAGCCACTGTGGAATCACTCTTCCTGTGTAGAGGTGTAGGCGACACCGTGGGTTTGGGTATGCAGCTGGGGGTCTGTTGCCTATGGTGTACATACAAAACTGTCAAAGCAGCTCTTCACACATGTGTGTATGACTGTTAATCACATAAAATTATCTTTCCAACCTAAGACGGCCAATAGACAACTAGTCTATAAATAATCTCATAAGAACTCAAAAACAAAAACAAAACGTCTGTCACCCGGGTGGTGGTGGTGTAGGCCTTTAATCTCAGCATTCAGGAAGCAGAGACAGGCAGATCTCTATGAGGTCGAGGCCAGCCTGGTCTACAGAGTTGAGTCCCAGGACAGCCAGGACTACACAGAGAAACCCTGTCTCAGAATACAAACAAACAAATAAACAAACCAAAAAAATATGTGCCAAACTAAAAGGAACTATATTGGGAAATCTGGACAATGAATGGTGCATAAAACCATTTTATGAATAAAGGAAGAGAGAAAGAAATTAAAAGTAGACAGAGAAAAAAACTTTCCTGAATTACAGAAATAAAAGGAAGCCGGGTGTGGTAGGGTATGCCTTTAATCCCATCATTCAGGAGAC
Organism: Mesocricetus auratus; assembly: GCF_017639785.1. Lineage (NCBI taxonomy): Eukaryota > Metazoa > Chordata > Mammalia > Rodentia > Cricetidae > Mesocricetus > Mesocricetus auratus. The sequence goes on along the minus strand of NW_024429218.1, from coordinate 2,107,831 downwards.
AGAGGCAGGTGGAACTCTGTGAATTGTAGGAAGGTTTGATTTCCAAGGCTGTGTACAGAGAGAGGCCTTTAATGCCAGCACTACTGGGATTCAGAGGCAGGTGGATCTATGGCCTGGTGTGAGTTCCAGGATAGCCAGGATAGACAGGGTCAGTGGGGGTAGGGGTGAGGGTGTGTATGCCTTTGTCTTGCCTGAACAAGATGGGACACATTTAGCAGACTTCCTAGGGGATGCCTACTCTTGAGGAGCAGATGGGAGATGGGGTGGGGGGGAAGTGGGGAGGAGAGGTGGGAGGGGGAACTTGAATTGGAATGTAAAAAATAAATTAATTAATACATTTTTAAAAATGTTTTAAAAAATAGAACAGATAAATACAGTCAACTTGGAATCTACAAACACAGGAAAAAAGGAAGGCAGTTCTAGGTATCTATTTGGCTTATGAGTGGAGGAAGCTCTGTCCTAGGGTGCTGCAAAAGCTGGGCTCTGTCCTTACAGTATTACATAAAATTGAGTGTGCTGACCATTGTTTGTAATCCCAGCACTCAGGAGCCGGAAATGAAGGATCAGATCATCTCCAGCAACATACTAAGTAGGAGCCATCCTGGTTGAAAATAGCCCCTTACAAATAAGAAAGGAAGCAGAAAAGGAAGGAAAAAAAAAGTTTTTTCTAAATATTTAAAATATACCAACGTGACAATGTATTATTCCAGAGAATAAAAAACAAGTGGGAGTAAAAAAAATTTACTTTCAACTTTTTAGAAAAAATAATGGTTAAATGTGAAAATTCAATAAAGATCCCAGAATATATTTTACTCTGAAAATACTTCTACCTACTGGGATAGCTGAGTATGTTTGAGGATGCTCACATTCTTTCAACACCTGCTCAATTTTTAGAAACTATTCAAACAAGTCCGATGTAGATTCAAACCCTGTAGCTTCTGAATCCTGTTGAATGATAATTTAACATTGTTTCTGCAATGTTGAAATGCCTCAGAGCTGAGAACTGAACTGCCACCCTGAGTTAGCTAAGGGGCAGAAATGAACACTTTCAGAAGGACAAAGGCTTCCACCAGGCACAGCACCGAACAATCAAGTGCACCGTAGAGCATCGTTTATTGTCTACATTCTTCCTTTAATTTTTTTTTTTTTTTGGTTTTTCGAGACAGGGTTTCTCTGTATTGTTTTGGAGGCTGTCGGTCTAGCCCAGCCTTGAACTCACAGAGATCCGCCTGCCTCTGCCTCCCGAGTGCTGGGATTAAAGGCGTGCGCCACCACCGCCCGGCTTTAATTTTAATCAAAAACAACAAAACTGTGTATTCCTATGTGTAAAAGTATGCTGCCTGCTTGCATTCTGTGAACCATGTGTGCATGGTTAGAGAGGGCGCTGGATCCCCTGGAACTGGAGTTACCAACAGTTGTCGGCTGCCATGAGGGAGCTGGGTATTGAATCTGGGCAGGCTGTGCTCTTATTCCAGCCCTGTTTTTCTTTTTTCATTTTTTGAGACAGAGTCTCTTTATGTAGCCCTGGCTGTCCTGGAACTCACTATGTACACCAGGCTGTCCCAAAGCTCACCAGGATCTGCCTGCCTCTGGCTCCGTGATATTAAAGGGAGTGCACAGCTCTTTCCATTCTTTTGAGATGTGTGTGTGTGTGTGTTCTGCCCAGATGCATGTCTGCGCACCACAGGCATGCAGTGCCTAAGGAAGTCAGAGGAGGGCATCAGAGTTCCCAGGACTGGAGTTGCAAGCGGTTGTGAGCACCTACCTTGTGGGTGCTGGGAAGAGCAGCCAGTGCCCTGAGCTGTAGAGACATCTCTCCAGCTTCCCCACTGAACTTTTGAAGACTAAAACACAGCTACAGCATATCTTGACTTCTCTTAGTGTTACTGTTTCTGCAGGATGGTATAATGGTATAAACTCTGGGGGCCAGTGGGAATCCCTAGACAGCTTTTCACTACACCATGGGTACCTGGCATAATTTTGCATAAAGTAGTTGCTCACTAAATGAACAACTGGATCTAAATGGTATAAGAAACAAGAATCCTGCCAATCAGCGCTGTGCTTACCTCTGTCTCCTGCAGGCGGTGTCCAATCAGGCTAAGGGACTCTCCTAACAACTGGAGATGAGCAGCAACATCAATGGGCTCTGTCTCGGGGGCTTTGGCTGGTGAGGCTGGCAAAAGCATTGTGGTAGGTGGGGACTTCTTTTGGGGTGACAGTATTCCCATAGAAGAAGCTGAGAACAGAGGGGTGAAAATTTGCCTATGGCTTTCAATGTCACAAAAATGACAATTTTCCCTCTTTAAAAACCATATCGGGCGTTAGCTAACGTTATGTTTGTGAGCTAAAATTAGCTTGACTTCTTTTTGTGTGACCCATGAGATAAGAATAGTTCTACTAAACTTTGTATTTAATTTGTGAGTATCTGCCTAACATGCATGTCTGTGCGCCCACATGTGTGCAGTGCCCAGACGCCAGAAGAGGGCACTGGGTTCCCTGGAGTTACAGTCAGACGAGAGCAAGGTTGAGGCTGGGCATGAGCCCTGGTCCTTTGCAAGAACAGCTAGTGCGCCTAACTGCTGAGCAGTCTCTCCAGCCCCTAGCTGTATAAAGGGTGTAAGAAAAACACACAAAAGATGCATGTGACTGGGAGTGCACAGAGCATACAATGGCTCTAACATCCACTTTCTGGAGCCTTCTTATTTTTCAAAGACAGAGTCTCAGTATAGTCCAGGCTAGTCTGCAATTTGCTAAGTAGCTTAGGCTAGCTCTGAATTTGCCACTCTCCTGCTTGCTGGAGTACATGTAGGCAGAAGGCTCCTTCCCTGGCTTACTTTCTGGATCTTTACAGCAAAGTCTGTGACTTCTCACAGTTTCTAAATTTGAACTACTTTTATGTGCCTGTACTATTTGGCAATACTTAGGTATCAAGGCCTACTTCTATTATAAGGTGTTTGCTCTCCTAACTTCCTAGCATAGAAGCAGAATTCACAGGACGCTAGAGAAAATCTGTTCAAAACACAAGAGAAGTGGGCTACCTCTGACTTTCCCGGAACCGTCTGCACTGGAAGCTTTTCTTTTCACAGTTGTGGCTTCAGCTTTGTTCTGTTTATGCTGCAGATACTGAGCCTTTTGCTTCCAGATCTGCAACAGATCAGCCACACAAAACTTAAAAAGAAAGGCAAAAGGGGAAGCAGAAAGGGAGGAGGAGCTGGGAGAAGGTAAAGAGAGGACAAAGAGTAACTTTGGGTCTTAGGTCACTCAAGTGGCTTCAAGCTGAAAAGCTGATATCTTAACTTCAGGACTACAACCATCCCCTCTTCAGAGCTAAGGCTAAGTCGAAGCATTGTTAGAATCCTCCAAGGTGAAATGCAGGTCACACAGCAAACATCTGGCTCAGTGTAATGCCCAACAGTGGAAAACAGCAAGCTATCAAGAATGACCTGGGGGAAAAGAGCTGTATCACCTAAGAAGCCAGTCTTCAAAGTAAGAACGGCAATTCTTGTTCCTGCACTACCTGAGCACCAAATGACTGGATGGACTGACTGACATGATTCAGAGGGATCACTCTTATTGGCTCTTCTACTTTCCTTTTTGTTGTTTTTGAGACAGATTGTTATATAGCCCAAGCTGGCCTTGAATGCACAATCTTCATGCCTAAGTCTGCTAAGTGCTGAGATTATTACAGGCACGAGCCACCATGCCCGAAGTCTTCTTAGCGTCTTGTTAGAGTACAGTGTAAATGGCTATTAAGGATGGAGACCCCGAGTGTGGCTAAGGGAATCCCATGCTTTGCTTATCTAGAGGATGATGGTCCTCAGTCCCAAGACCAGAGCTGACTGGCATTTGTAGTAGGGTGCTGTGACTTCAGATTTTCTTTTTAAAGTATTTTAATAAACTTAGCTCTTTTTGTTTGACGTAAATATGGTGTTGGGGAAAAGTAGACAGCAGTGGGTAAAGGCAGTCTCCTCATAACAAGAAAACTCTGGCCTCTGCTAACCACTTTCCTCCTCCTTTCTTGAGAATCTCAGTGCTCTGTGGCTGCAGGTAAGAAGCAGTGAAAACTATGGAAGAAAAGATACTCACCAGTTTGTCTTTTTCTGGCAACTGCTTCCATACTTCAGCCAATTTTTTACTAAGTTCCCCAAAATCTAATACAAGAGTTAAAAAAACAAACAAAAAACAGCACTGTAAGAAAACAGAAGACGGGGGAAGTAGAAACTGGAAAAGGGTTTGGTAGAAGAGTTCTTTTTCCTTTTTCCCCAAGACAGGGTTTCTCTGTGTAGCCCTGGCTGTCCTGAAACTCACTCTGTAGACCAGGCTGGACTCTAACTCAGAGATCTGCCTGTCTCTGCCTCTAGAGCACTGAGATTAAAGGCGTGTGGTACCACCACCCAGCACAGTTTCCTTATTTACTGGTTAAGAAACACATACTGGGATGATGGCTCTATGGGTGGCGAGCGTGACTGTCATATGACCATGAGGACCTGAATTCAGATTCCCCAAAACTCTGTAGAAGATGGGTGTGGCAGTGCACATCTAAATCTCAGCACTGCAGAAACACAAGCTATATGGCCTAGCAGAACAGGTGAGGTTAAGTGACAGACCTTGCCGCAAAAAGTAGATGAGACCAAGCCGGGAGTTGGTGGCTCACACCTTTAATCCCAGTACTCAGGAGGCAGAGGCAGGTGGATCTCTGTGAGTTCAAGACCAGCCTGGTCTACAGAGTGAGTTCCAGGACAGACTCCAAAACAATACAGAGAAACCTGTCTCAGAAAAACCACAAAAAAAAAAAAAAAAAAAAAAAAAAAAAGTAGATGAGACCAACAGAATGACTCTGAGGATAAACGTACTCACCACTAAGCTCGATGAACCTAAGTGTGATTATTAGGATACACATGGTAGAGAGAACAGACTCCTACAAATTGTCCTCTGATCTCCACTGGCATGCATGCGTGCATGCACGCATGTACACACACAAAGTAACACATGAATGTCAATAAAAAGGGGCTGGAGAGATGCTCAGTGGTTAAGAGCACTGTCTGCTTTTCCAGAGGTCCTCAGTTGAATTCCTAGCAACCACATCGTGGCTCACAACCATCATGGGGTTGAAGCTGTCTTCTGGTATGGTGGCATACATGCAGACAGAGCACTCATACATTAAAAACAATAACTAAATAAGGTGGAGCCGACACGGTGGCACACACCTTTAACCCCAGGGAGGGAAGGCAGGGTGCTCTGTGAGCTGAGGACAGCCTGGAGTTCCAGGACAGCCAGAGCTATATAACAGAAAACAACAACAACAAACAAAATACTAATAATTATTAAAAAAACAAGGTGGGATCAATTGATGAAGATACCCGACATCATTAATCTCTGGAAATCTCTTTTACAGGCAGGGTGAAATAAAGGACTTGCGTAACTGAGGAATTATAATTTGTCTTCTGTGTGAGACTAGCAGGGGCTCCACTCTGTAGCAGGCACGAAGTGCCCAAGCTGGTTTCAATTTGAATTCTAGTGTTATAGGGAAGCGGCTTGGTAATCCAATTCATTAAATGTACTGCTACAGAGACTGGAAAGTAAAAGAGCAAAACAAAACCCAAAGCGCAGAAAGGTTCTTACCTATACCCGGATGGTCGGCCACAATGGTTACCCGATACTCTTTACAGAACACCTGGTAGGCAGACATATTCTTCTTTTTCGGCTAGGGCCACAAAGAAAACAGAAAGCAGGGCGACAGTGCGTTAGGATCAAACTAGTATATCCCTATGTTCTTCAGCCACAAAGGAGTCCATACTATGAACCAGCCTCCCTGAAGAAGACAATTAAATTTTTAACCATGTTGTTTTACCCAGGGGTTAACATCAGATCTAACTTGGGAGGTAAAAGTTACAAGCTAACCATCTATGAACCTTCATTCTTATGTTAAAAAACCCTGTTTTGGAATTCTTTGAGTATCAAGAAGTAATTCTTAGAAGATCTCTAGCCTCTCTTTTTTTCAAAAACTTTTTCTAGTCTTCTTAAAAGACTTTTTCCAATCCCAGTTCCCTCTCCCTCCTATCCTCCTATCTGCTCCGTGGAGAGGGTAAGGCCTGCCCTAGGAAGTCTACTAACTCTGTCCCATCATTTCACTGAGGCAGGACCAAGGTAGCTCTCCATTCCCACACCCCTGTGTCTAGGCTGGGCAAGGTATCTCTCCATATAGAATGGACTCCACTAAGTCAGTTTGTACATTAGTGTTAGGTCTTATACCCACTGCCAGTGGCCTCATGTGTTGTCCCAGTCACACCATTGTCACCTATATTAAGGGAGTCTAGTTCAATCTTATGCACATTCCCCATTTGTCAGACCTGAGTCAGTGATCTCTCACTAGCTCGGGTCAGCTGATTCTGTGCGTTTCCCCATCATGGTCTTGACTCCTTTGTTCATATTATCACTCCTCCCTCACTTTGATTGTACTCCAGGAGGTTGGTCCATTGGTTAGTTGTGGATTTCTGCATCTGCTTCCATCTGTTTCTGGAAGAATGTTCTAACTTCTCTGGGGTGGCAGACTGTAAGGTAGAGTACTCTCTCTTGAGGAGACTCATTTTCTCGCCCTCGAGAGTTAGAATCACAGCATTCCCTTTCCTTTCCTTTTTCTTAGGTTTTCCAAGACAGGGTTACTATACACCAGGCTGGTCTCTGCCTCTGCCCCCCTCCCCCAGCACTTCCTGACTAGGGTTTCCCTAGTGGAGTCAGCTGAACTCTGGAGTCAGAAATGCATGCACTAAATCAATGCTTCTTTTTCTTTCTCTGGGTTTGATGTCTCATCTTGTAGCCGGTTTCCTAACCTTTGTAGTTTGTCATATTTTATGAAGATTCCAGTGGTGGAAGGTGAGATAATTAAACCTACAGACAAGTTGGACATGGTGGTGTATACCTCTGATCCCAGCTCTGGGGAGACAGAGACAAGAGATCTCTGGTATACATAGCAAATTCCAGGACAGCCAGGGTTACATACAGAGACCTTTTCTAAAAAAGGGAGGGAGATCCTGCAGACAGTTCTTGTTAGGCAGTGCCAGGAGGGGCTCAGGGCTCTGGACTCTTCAGCATGTGGCGGGGCACCATTAAAGCACCGGATTGTGACAGTGCCGGAAGCAAAGATTCTTTATCACATTTTGTCTCCCCACTGAGGGAATAATGTTGAGTGTTCCTGGAAAAGGACATCGGATTAAATATCTAGCCAAACCTCCCATTTGTGGATGAAAAAGCAAACAGAGAAACAGATTTGCTGAGGGTCATGACGGAGTGGGCAGTTTTAGCCCCGAAGGACTCCTGGCAAGGTGGCTGCTGTGGGTCAGAGAGACAACAAAGCTTTCCCACAGAGAATGGCGCAGCATCATTCTGTAAGGGCAACCTAAAAAACAGATGCTTCCAGCATGGTTTTCTCAACAAAATACAATGGAAGCTTGAGGAAACCTCAAAACCGAATGAAAGAGCAGGGAAAAACACACAAACCCCTCTCTACTTCATCTAGAAGCTTCAAAATATGATGTTCTCCTAGGAAGCCCTTCTGGCCTTATAGTTAGTATAAGGACACAAACCAACAACTCAAAGCTACTGGCAACTTGCTTGCCTTACGAGTCTGATTTGTGACTAGAACCCAAGTAACAACAAGTCCCTTGTGCCACTTCCAAGAGCTGCTTGTTTGACAGGGAAAGCCTTACTGTTTCCTTCACTGCCTTGGTCATCAACACTTACGAACTATGATGGTGTGTTTGTCGGGAGTCTACGCTGACCTGAATTTGCAGGCCTGAGTAGAGGAGTAGAGTAGAGAAGAAAAAAAATAAGTTGTACAAGTCTGTACATTTCTAAATCTTTCTTTCCAGAACCCATCTCACTGCTAAATACTGAGATACTAGGAAGGATATGTATATGAAAACTTTCATCTCATTTGGCCATATTACAGGCCTTCCAATAGGCATTTTAACAATGTTGTCTCAAATATGGTTCAATATTGTTACTTTCCCCCCTAGCCCCAAAGCCATTTAGAGCATAACATACTTTTATAAAATTAATCATAATTTTTGGTCAACATCTAAATTCACATACTGAAGGAAAGGGTTTCCACTATTATAGAGGACTGCATTCATTATAAAGCAAACAAACTGGCATTTATCAAATAATTATACTGGGTGTTATAGAATGAGCTTCAATGCCAGATCGTATTTGCAGAGTTAAGAACATCAACTGGGTGGGGTGGGGGTGGGGTGGGACATGGCACACAACAAACACCGTCTCATCTCAGCTATGGTATATACTACATGCTTGATCCTGAGTGAGCACACAAGAAATGGATAGCTTTTCTGATATGTGGCAACACAAGTATTTATACCAGGGTGGGGTGGTCTCAGCAGGCAGGAGGATTACTGAGAGTTCCAGACAAGTCCCAGGCTATAGTCAAGAGTCCCATTCATTTACAAATATTTGTGGGGACACCAGACCTTGAGCAGAAATCCACTTCCCCTTCGGCCTGGGAGCAGGCATCTATGTAATGTTTACTGAAAACAATTCAGTGCTTTAGGGCTCAGATAGGGCTTGCTCACTGAAATACCATGCCTTTCACACCCCCTACGGCTAGATGCCTCTTCCTGTTTCCCTGTGGTGTCTCCCCGATTCTGGGGCCGGAGATTAGACCACCAGCCAGGAGGAAAAAATGGTATGTAGATAAATGACAGAAGTCCTTAAAAAGGGAAGCTCCTTTTTCTTAGGAGACTTCTCCTGAGACGTCTCCTGAGAGCTCTGCTAAGCGGACTGGGGTCTCCTCCTAAGCTGACTTGGGAAGGATAAAGTTTTCTTAAAGCAACCGACCGGTCTCTGTGTCATCTATCCCGACCACCTCGCTACATTCTTGGATGCAGGCCACACAGCAGGTGCGACAAATATTTGCTGACTATGTAACATGTGCCAGATGCTGGGAATATAGCCAGGATTGAGACACATAATCTAACAGATAAGACACACATTTGTTGGCAGGGCAGTGGTAATGACACTTCTGAATGCATGTCTACAAAGTGGGTTCCAGGACAGCCAGGGCTGTCTTGAAAACAAAAATTATAATAAAATGCAAAATTTGAAGGAAAGTAGCAGCAATAACCTCAGCACAGAGGCAGAGGAAGGCAGAGCTTTGAGTTGAGGCTAGCTTGGTCTACAAAGCGAGTTCCAGGGCAACCAAGGCTACTCTGAGAAACTCTGTCTTGAAAACCCAAAACAACAACCGAACCACACAGAATCTGGAGACCACCAGAGAGCTCCTGACCAAACCAAACACCAGTTACACAAACTCAGTTCCCTGAGTTTGAGCTTCTTTAAATAGAATGTGGTGGTTGAGGAGCAGTGTGAGAGCTAAAGCCCACTCAAGTTTTAATTGCTATGCCTAAGAGACCCATGAAACAATGGGATCTGCAAGCCCCTGCCCAATGACAGATAGTTCCAGAAATGCTGGAGGCTACTGTTTATGGGACACAACAAGCACATATTTTTTTTTTATTACCACAAGAAAGTTTTTGTAAGCCATCTGCACCAGGTGTGTTTGATCACATGAGGGCAGGATGTTCACAGGCTGGAGGTCCATGAGGATGCCTGCTTGCCCGATTGGACCTGATGGGAAACACAACGAATTCCCGGTTTCCCTTCTTAAATGCTGCAAACCATGACTTGGACAATTTCCCAGGAACCTGGGTATGGACCTGGCCAGTATTTAATTAAAGCTTGGTTCACATTTGGCTTTAAGTGGTGGCAGTGGCCTTATTCTCAATTGGGATTAACAGTCAAAGACATCTTGTACCGCACCATAACCTAAAGGAGGGATTAGTTAACTGTTCCATGCGTCAGCAAGAGCTCCATGATGCTTTTGTGGCAGGAAGAATTCCAAGATGTCCTCCAAGACTGCTCCCTCCTGTGCATGGCTTGTAGCTATCCGCTTATGACCAAGGTGCTAAATTACAAGGGCACTGGCTCCTGTGTGTCTCATTATACAGCAGAGACTTTGCAGTCATAAGGACAGCATTTAGAGAGCTGAATGTAATAAATCAAAAAGAAGGTTTTCCTGAACGAGCCCTTAATAGACAAACCCTGGTTGGGCGTGATGGCGCACGCCTTTAATACCAACACTATGGAGGCAGAAGCTGGTGGATCTCTGTGAAATCTAGCCCAATAAGAGCTACAGAGTGAGACCTGGTCTCAAAAGAACAAACCAAAGAGAAAAACCCACCAGATTATTTCGTAGTTATCACAAGCTGAATCAAAGTTCGTATATGAGATGAAAGACGGAAAAAGACCAGCATGGGGGTAAAGAGAAAGGGTGCCTGAGCACCCCCATCACAGTGCTGCAGCAGCGAGTACTGCCCGGCACAGGCAAGCGCGCGCGCGCGCACACACACACACACACACACACACACACACACACACACACACACACACACACACACACACCGATGGGACACAGCAGAGAATGCGCTCAACTCATCTTTGGCAAAGGAACAAAGCAACACAACGGAGAAAAGACAATATTTTAAATGGAACAACTAGATAATCACAAACTACTATATACCATTACTACAAAAAAAAAAAGCAGACTTTATTTGTTTGGTTTTTTTTTTTTTTTGGTTTTTTCGAGACAGGGTTTCTCTGTGGCTTTGGAGGCTGTCCTGGCACTCGCTCTGTAGACCAGGCTGGCCTCGAACTCACAGAGATCCGCCTGCCTCTGCCTCCCGAGTGCTGGGATTAGAGGCATGCGCCCGGTACAAGCAGACTTTATACCCTTCAAGATAATTATTAATTCAATAGGCTTGAAGATAAAACACAAAGTCAAAAGGGCCAGCAAGACGGCTTGAGGCAGGGTTAAGGTGCTTGCTTGCTGCCAAACCTGAGGATCTGAGCAAATGGTCCTTACACACTCCACAAACAAATGCAGTAAGTTACCCCCCAGCCCCCCAAGCCCCTATAGAACTCCTGAAAATCTCTACGACCTGGGGTATTTAAGATACCAAAGGCTTGAATGAGGAAGAATTGATAAGTGGGACTTCCTTAAAATAAAATAAACCTGGGTGTGGAGCATACCTATCTCAGCTTTTAAGAGATCCACTGTCAAAAACCAAAAAAAAAAAAAAAAAAACCTTAAACCTTTTGCTTTGCAAACGGCACTGTTAGAAGAATGAGGCAGCAGACTGGGAGGAAGACCAAGATCAGGTATTTGTTCTCCAAAGTGCACAAAGAACTCTGAAATCAACAAGCAAATAATATAAAGGGGGCCAAAGAAGCTAAAAGACACCTCACCAGTTAAGATAAATGACAGTAAACGAGCATTGCGACACCATCAGATCACTGACCATATGCGCTGCTGCTCCTAGGATTCAAGGTGGCAGTAGTTCTCAACTGGTGGGCGTCTGAAATCTTTTTGGGTTTGGTAGAAGTGTTGAGATGATTTCAGGTGATCAGTACTTTAGTGACTGATGGCCACCTACAAAGGAGGAAGCTAGGACAGCAGAGCCCACAGACACCCAAGAACAAAAGAAATACCTTTTCTTGTAGACTTTGGAGGGGGAGGAGGTTTCTGAGCTTAGAGGGAGGAGACTAAATTAGCATAATGTAAAGTTACTACTTAGGACAAAAGGCTTTAATTCTGAAAGTTAGTCTACTGTCCCGCCCTGCCTTGTGGCTGCTGCATGCTGTGGCTGATCTCCTGGAGGGGCACCAGGGTATGTGGGGGTGGGGGACATGGGGGGATGAGGGGGTGGGAGGAGGGTAGTTTCTTGTGAACTAAATATGCCTCATCATACAGTCCTTGATGCTCTCTGGTATTGACCAATTGGAGCTGAGAACATCTCTCCACATAAGCAGACACATGGATGTTTATAGAAAGAAGCTTGATTCATAACTGCCCAAACTTGAGAGCAATCCAGGCAGCCTGCACTTGGTGAACAAATGAACCGTGGTCCCACCAGACAACAAAGTACAAAATCAAGAGATCAAGAGACAAGTTAACATTACAGTCTGAAAAGGCCACCTACAAATGATTCTAACTACGTGACATTTTGAAAAAGGCAAAATACGGAGACAAAAAAAAAAAGTGACGAACTGGGATTTTTAAGGTAGTTAAAATACTTTGTGAGTTAAGTGGTGGTGGTGCACACCTTTAATCTCAGCACTTGAGAGGCTGTGAGTTCCAGGCCAGCCAGAGATACACAGAGAAACCCTGTCTCCAAGGACTTTGTGATACACCCGCAGGAGATAGACTATTTTCCATACTCAAACAGAACAGACAACACGGACAGCACAGACCTGTGTATACTATGAACTTGGAGAGACGAAGATGTGTCAACCTGTAACAAGCAAACTGGTGGGGGATGTCGACAGTGGAGGAGGCCATGCATGTGGGGGACAGGGTATATGGTATGTGCCCACATCTTTCTCTCAATCTTACTGTAATTCCAAAATCACTTTACTTTTTTATTTTTTTTTTTTACTCAGGGTCTCACTAGGTATAGCCTTGGCTGGCCTCAAACTCACAGCAATCCACCTGCCTCTGCCTCCAGAGGGCTGGTGTTTCTTCTCAGGTGCAGTGGCTGCTCACTCAGGCTTAAGCATGAGTATTTCTAGTTCAAGACCATTCAGAGCTACCTAAGAAACTATCTCAAGGAAATTAAGAGTAAAAAAAAAAAAAGGAAAAAATAACATTAAAATAGAATGTCCAATTTGAATATGCTCAGATGGAAATGCCACTCAGTAGATCACTGACGTCATAGGACCATGATGAGTGAGCTACCCAGGCTTCCACTCTGCAGAACTGGGCAGAACACATGGACGCCTGCTTTAAGCCACTAAGTTTGTGACAGTCTATTAAGTTATGCTGCAGCAGTAATCAAACAGTTCTTTCCATTCCCTCTGCACATTTAAAGATAGAAGCAGTGGCATCTAGGAAGGTGACACAAACTCTGTTAAAAGTAGAAACTGGTGGGGGAGGACTGAGTGAAAAATGTTTGACCTACAAGACACAAAACAAGGGAAGCCCAGGACTTACAAATTTTTTTCATTTAAATAGTAAAGGCCACTTGAGGAAGTATTACAGACCTTTATTCCCTGCATTTGGGAGACAAAGGCAGGCAGATCTCTGAATACAAGCCAGCTGGATCTAAAACTGAGTTCCAGGCCAGCCAGGACTACATAGTGAGTCTCTCTCAAAAATAAATATACAAATATTCCCTGGGAACCCTCAGCCCACTAGGACCAGGGCAGCAGGTGGGCTAACATACATCTTCCTCTTCCTCAGCTCTTCCAAATCAGTCCCCAGTCTCACCCCCAGCTATGCAAGCAGAACACCATTGCAGCTCACCCACATCTGTAAAGATCTCCTTGATTGCCCCCTCAATCTTTTAATCCAGCCCCCAACTCCAGCAGACACCCCCTGGGAACTCACAAGCCACTGTGACCCGGGAAACAAGCAGGCTAATTGCTGATCTTCACCTTTCATCCACTCATCCAAGTCCAGTCCCCTTCTTGCCAACTCTGTAGTAGACCTAATGCTGAGGCTCACTCTGTCCCATTGCCAGGGGCCTAAGCAGACCCTGGTGGAACATCCTTGCTTTCCAAAGACTGCAGATGCCAGCCCAGATTACTATATGCAGCAAAACTTTCTTTCAATCACAATAGATGGAGGAAATAAGATATTCCACAATAAAACCAAATTTAAGCAATAACTATTTAAAAATCCAACCCTATAGGTGGTGCTAGAATGAAAACTGCAACCTAAGAGGTTAACCACACCCTAGAAAACATGGGGAATAAATAGTCCCAGACCAGCATATTAAGAGATGAAGTACAACCACCACCACCACCAATAACAACAACAGCAACAACAATAACAACAACAAAGTAACAAGAACCAGCAAATACCATTTATTGATATCTGTCAACATCAATGTTTCAATTTCCCAATAAGACAACACAAATTAACAGAATGGATGTGAAAACAGGATCCATCCTGCTGCATCCAAGAAACACATCTTAATATCAAGGACAGACATCACCTCAGGGCAAAAGGAGGAAAAAGATATTCCAAGCAAACAGACCTAGGAAGCATGCTGGTATAGCCATTTTATTTTATTTATTTATTTATTTGTTTGTTTGTTTTTCGAGACAGGGTTTCTCTGTATTGTTTTGGAGGCTGTCCTGGACCTCGCTCTTGTAGACCAGGCTGGCCCCGAACTCACAGAAATCTGCCTGTCTCTGCCTCCCGAGTGCTGGGATTAAAGGCGTGCTACACCAACGCCCGGCGGTATAGCCATTTTAAAAACTGAAAAAGTACACTTCAAATCAAAACTGATCAGAAGCGATAGGGAAGGACACTACATACCCAAAGGAAAAAAGTTCACCAAGAGGACATTGGAATTCTTAACATCTGTGTACCAAACACAAGGGCACTGTGGTAGTGTGAAAGGAAATGGCCCCACAGGGAGCAGTGTTATTCGGAGGTGTGGCTTTGCTGGAGTGGGTGTGGCTTGCTGGAGGAAGGGTGTCACTACGGGATGGGCTTTGGGGTCTCCTATGCTCAAGTTATCCTCAGTGAGGCAGTCTACTTCCAGCTGCCTGCATGTCAACATGTAGCAGCTCCTGTCCCAGCACCGAGTCTGTCTGCATGCTGCCATGCTCTCTGCCATGATGATAATGGACTGAAAAGTCTGAAACTGTAAGCTGCCACCTCAATGAAATGTTTTCTTTGTAAGAGTTGACTTGGTCATGGTGTCTCTTCACTGCAACTGAAACCCTTAAAAAAAAAAGCCGGCGGTGGTGGCGCATGACTGCATGACTTTTAATCCCAGCACTCGGGAGGCAGAGGCAGGGGATCTCTGTGAGTTTGAGACCAAGCTTGGTCTACCGAGCGAGTTCCAGGACAGGCTCCAAAACAATACAGAGAAAGAAACCCTGTCTCGAAAAACCAAAAAAAAAAAAAAAAAAAAAAAAAAAAAAGGCACCCAAGTTCATAAAAGAAGCACTATCACTGTTTAAACGACATAGTGACCCTTGTACACTGATGGTGGGACACTTTAATAATTGATTCTCACCAACAGATAGATCCCCTGATCAAAAACTGAACAAAGAAATGCTGGAACTAACATTATTTATAGAACATTTCACTCAAACACAAAAGGTTATACCTCTTCTCAGCACCTCATGAAACCTTCAACAATGATCACATACTTGGAGACAAATCAAGACTCGACGGATTCAAGAAAATTGTCTGACCAGCATAGATTAAAGCTAGATATCAACAACAGAAAGGTTACAAACTCATGAAAACCGGAGAACTAAGTATTGAATGAAAAATGGGTCAAGACAGAAATTAAGAAATAAAAAAAAAAAAGCTGGGCGGAGGTGGCATATGCCTTTAGTCCCAGCACTTGGGAGGCAGAACCAGGCAGATCTCTGTAAATTCAAGGCCAGCCTGATATACAGAGCAAGTTCTAGGAGAGCCAGAGCTACAGAGAGAAACCCTGTTTTGAAAAACCAAAAGAAAGAAGGAAATGAAAGACTGTCTAGAATTGAGTGAAAATGAACACGTAACACACACTTATGGGACGCAATGAAAGTGGTTCTAAGAGGCAAGATCACAGCACTGTGCATACATAAAAACATAGGAGGGATCCCATATAACAACTTAACACATCTGGAAGCTCTAGAGCAAAAAGAAAAATTTCACACCCAAAGAAGTAGGTGGCAGGAAATCAAACTCAGAGATGAAATCAATAAAATAGAAATAAACAAAAAAAAACAAGAAAAAAATAAAATAAAATAGACAAAGTGCTACTCAAATTAAAAGGCAGAAAATGAATATTCAAATTAACAAAATCAGAAATGGAGACATAACAAGAGACACAGGAAATCCAGAGAATTATAAGAACATACTTTAAAAACCAGTACTCCATCAAACTGGAAAATCTAATTGAAATGGATACCGTTGCTGATACATACCACTTACCAAAGTTAAATCAAGATCAGAAAGTTAACTGAAATAGGTGTGTAGTCCTTACTGAAACAGAAGCAGTTACTAAAAGTCTCTCAACTAAAAACCAAAGGCTTTTGCAAAGAATTCTACCAGACTTTCAAAGAGTTAATGCCAATACTCCTCAAATTATTCCACAAAATAGAAACAGAGGAAACTGATGGGGAAGTCCTTCTGTGTATATGTAAGTAAAGCACTGTTGGCCAACAGAGAAACAGGAGTCTAGGAGGATTCTGGGAAATGTAGTGAAGAGAGTCATCACCTTGTGATTCCTGGGAAGAGGGGAGGCAAGTCTGCGTTGCCCTAAGACCATATAAAAATATGCATTAGTAATTACAGGTCAGTAATTAAGTCAGAGCTAGCTAATGAGAAACAACAGAAAATGGCCAACAGCTTCATAATTAATATAGCCTCCTGTGTGTTTATTTGGGACTGATGTGGCTCTGGAACCTGACTGGCGGGAAGATTACACATTACAGGAAACACTGTCCATTTCATTTTATGAGTTACCCTGATACCAAAACCACACAAAGATCCAACAACAACAACAACAACAAAAAATAGAATTATACATCAATACTTGCAAACTGAATTCAAGATCACATCAAAAAGATCACCCACAAGATCAAGTGGGCTTCATCCCAGAGATGCAGGAATGATTCAATATGCAAAAAAAAGTTCAATAAATGTAATCCACCATATAAACAAACTGGAAGACAAAAACTACATGATCATCTTATTAGAAGCAGAAAAGGCTTTTGACAGAAATCCAACACCCTTCATGAAAAAATTCCTGAAGAGATTAGAGATACAAGGGACATATCTAAACATAATAAAGGCAGTTTACAGTAAACTCATAGCCAACATTAACTGAAATGGAGAGGAATTCAAAAGCAATTCCACTAAAATCAGGAACAAGACAAGGTTGTCCACTCTCTCTCTCTATACCTCTTCAATATAGTACTTGGAAGTATTAGCTAGGGCAATAAGACAACTGAAGGAGATCAAGGGAAAACAAATTGGAAAGGAAGAAGTAAAAGTGTCTTTATAGGTAGATGGTTTGATAGTATACATAAGTGACTCGAAAAATTTCATCAGGGAACTCATAGTTGATAAACACATTCAGTGATATGGCTGGATACAGGATTAAATTAAAAACACAACAAACAAACCAGTGGTCCTCTTATACACAAATGACAAATGGACAGAGGAAGAAATCAGGAAAACAATACCTTTCATAATACCTAAAATATCTTGGGGTAACTCTAACCAAGCAAGCAAAAGACTTGTATGATTAAAAACAAAAAACAACCCACATCTTTGAAGAAAGAAATTGAGGAAGACATCAGAAGATGGAAAGATCTCCCATGCTCATGGACTGATAGGATTAATATAGCAAAAGTAGTCATCCTACCAAAAGACAGCTACAGATTTAATGCAGTCAGTCCCCACCAAAATTCCGACACAATTCTTCACAGATCTTGAAAGGCCAATTTTCAAGTTCATATGGAAACACACACACAAACCACAACAGCTACAATTCCGAATAATAAAAGAACTAAGAACTGTGGGAGGTTTCACTATTCCCATTTCAAGTTGTACTACAAAGTTACAGTGATAAAAACAGTATGGCATTTACACAAAAACAGACACACTCATCAATGGAATCAAACTGAAGACCTAGACATAAATCCTCAGACACCTGGTTTTCGATAAAGAAGCCATAAACACACACTGGAAAAAGCAGAGAGCATCTCAAACAAATGGCTAGTCAACTGAACAGCTGCACGCACAAGAGTCTAAATAGAACCATACTTATCACTCTGTAAAAATGGAACTCCAAATGCATCAAAGACTTCAACATAAAAGCAGGTATACTGAGCCGGGCGTTGGTGGCGCACGCCTTTAATCCCAGCACTCGGGAGGCAGAGGCAGGCGGATCTCTGTGAGTTCGAGGCCAGCCTGGTCTACAGAGCGAGTTCCAGGACAGCCTCCAAAGCCACAGAGAAACCCTGTCTCGAAAAACAAAAAACAAAAAACAAAAAACAAAAAAAAAGCAGGTATACTAACCCTGATTGAAGAGAGTGGGGAATGGCCTTGACTGCATTGGCACAGGAGAAAACTTTCTGAACAGAACACTGATATCAACTGATATTAATACATGGGACCTAAACTGAAACCGAAAGGGAGCTAATATCCAAAGTATATAAAGAACGCAAAAAACCAGATATCAAAGCCGGACAGTGATGGCACACAACTTTAGTCCCAGCACTCGGGAGGCAGAGGCAGGCCTAAGAAAGCTTGACACATGAAGGAACTTAACAGACACTAATTCTTACCATTTATCCTTATTATGCATCCTTGGTTTACCCAGAGGTAAAACTTACATGGCATTATCCTAAGTCTAACTGTATCTTAGAATTTAGTTTATCAGTAGTAGATCAACAAGCAGTGTCTGAGCATGCTGGCACCCCTCCCCCCACAAATAAATAAATGACTATAATACAAGCTTTTCAAAAGAAAGCTTCTATCCCCATGTGATTAGCTTTAGTTGGAAATCAGGGTATTATTATACAATTTCTCTACTATTTCAAGGAAAGCAGAACTCAAGGTAAGCTGTAACTCCCGTCTTCTTTCTTGTATCCAGGTAACCAGGCTCATGGCATTGCCTCTTTCCCATCATACATGTACTTAGGACACACACCATCTCGGTTTTTAGTCTAGTTTCAACTATTTCCCCAAATTCTGGGTTATACTTCCCAATGCTCCCAGACTACATGATGTTAACATCTAGCATTTATTGAAAGCTAGTCATAAAGCAAGGTGAAGGCAAAGTTCCCAAAGGCTCCTGGTTCAAGTGGTTTTCACAGTGCTAGGGATCAAACCTGAAGTATTTGGGACTGAAAATGGCTCTTCCATTGAGTTCTCTCCTGAGGCCTTTCCTCCACGTTTCCAAGTGGTACTCATTTTGGTATTTATGGTAGCAGCTCCAGAAAACCCAACTTTTTACAGGCACCAGCACCTCTGAAAGGAATGCAGGAGCTGCTGAGTCCGGAAATGACCTGAGATAGTAGCTTCTAAGGCACCCAAGAGGTGTCAGGGCAGCAGCTTCCCTTTAACACACCTGAACCGGGCAGCACTGCCTGAGACAGGCCCCGGAGAGTTTGCATTCATCATCTCATTTAATCCCCAACAACCCTAGGTTAGGTAGTGCTGTTGTTACCTTTGAAAGTTACAGAACCTGTCTAACATTACAGAGCTTCTGCTGCTAATAAAAAAATTTCACTCCGAGTGCACATCCTGCTATGCATGAGGAAGTCAGAAGACAGCCTGTGTCAGCTCTCTCTTCCCCTTGGGTAGAACTCAGGTTGAGAGGCTCCTTCCTCCATAAGGCACACCCCACTTCCAAGGGGGAGCCTCAGGATTTAGACTCGATGGTCTTGGCTCCTCAACCTGTGTTAAACATCCTGATGCTTGTTTCTCAAAATGTCGATGAAAATTGCCGTCTGTCAAACCGGCTATTCTTCTCATCTGTTGTCTTGATTTAGTTCATCAGAGTCTAAGGTGAAGTGGGTCACTGAAGTTTTAGCATTCCAACAGGTGGCCAGCCCCTGCCCACCTATTTCAGACTGAGGGAGCATACCCAGAGCACTTTTCCCTCAAATGATCTCTTTTTGTGTATGTGTGTGTACACATGGAGGCGCACAAAGTCACCAGAAGATGTCAGATCCCTTGGTGCTGGAGGTAAAGGTAGCTGTGAGTCACTTAGATATGTATGCTGGGAACCAAATTCAAGTTCTCTAAAGAGATTCTAGTGTGCTTAAAGAGCTGAGCCTTTCTCTAGCCTCCTCCCTGATTTAGATTTCCTTTTTCCTTTTTAAACATGCATTTATGGAGCATGTATATATGTGTGTGAGCATGAGAGTGTGTCGCAGGAAAACCTGCAGGAGTAATTCTCTCCTACCACGTGGGCCCCAGAAATCAAACTCGGTTGTTAGGCTTGGTGGTAAGTACCTTTCTTTCCTCTTCTAGCATTCCCCTGGCAACAGTTATTTTTTAATACAAAAGTTCAGGAAAATATACATTTTATACTTCATAGGGAATTTTCTGTCTAGGTCAGGGTTAAAAAAACTACATATACACTCTAAATATCTGTTGAAAAAATTATTCAATTCAAAATAAAACTATTTCCCTCTTTATACTTCAGGATTTGCAGCTTCCCACTTGTAAGATCTTACTCACATTTCCTCCAGTCTCCTGAGGTTATTCCTTCCCTCCTGCGATCCCAACTGCTAGCTGCTTGGCCCAAATTTACCTGTCCTCATACAGCTGTCACTGCACTGTCAAACTGCCGCAGAGAACATGCCAACACGTGCCTTAGAAACCACAGTCAACTGCCTTATTTGCCATTTCAGAGATTCTCTACACTCTGACCCCATTCTACCTGTTCAATACTATTTTATCTACATACCCACTCCCCACACACTGACAAGACGGTCACCAACCAGGGTGTCAGGCTTAGCACAGAAAAGAGGGAATGTAAAAGTCAATTATAAGGAAAGGAGTTTGGCACTGGGTGAGAGAATTCTCAGGGTAATGAGCTTAAAAGTGTGGTTACACAGGTATATCCATTTGTCAAAATCATCAAATGACTTACTTTCCAAATTTTGCCCTATGTAAATTTTATCTGAAAAAAGAAAAAGAAAAAAGAAAACAAAAGGTCATAATCTCATTAAAGTAAGACAATGAAAAAGCCTTGAAAATGAGTGTTCAACTCAAGCTGGTGTCGCACACCTATAATCCCAGAGCTCCTGAGGTGGGTAGAAGGATCATCTCAAGTACAAGCCCAGCCAGGGATATATAGCCACATCCTGTCTCAAAATCCAAACACAACCAACCACCAACAAAATGTCAACTGAGAACTTTTAAATGAGGGCATATAGTGCTCACTATAAATTCCTTCAAGTCTTGTTCACCAAATTTCAAAACACACAGAAAAAATATTTAGTTTGAATTTGAGCTGACTGGGAATACAGAAAGAAATGGGAGGGAGGTTGTGGCCCAATGGACTCTACTCGGGACACAAAGATGGGAGGCACCCAAGGGATCAAGAGGAAATACTGAGAGCAGGGCTGTGCTACTTAACACACACCTGTGCCGCCATGGGTTCTACACACCTCTATCCTCCTCACCACGCTTCCTCTGATCGCCTCACCCTCCCACACTCAGGCTGTGACTATTTATAGCATCCTCATCTATCCCTATCACTATGATAATATATAATAGAATCACACATACAGTATCAACCTGGATTTTACAAATCAATTTGCTCACAATGGCTCTTAGATCCAAGGTGTGGCTTCACACACACACACACACACACACACACACACACACACACACACACACACACACACTTAAAAGCACATTGTATAGCGGAGAAAAGAACTTGCAACCTGCCTTTTATAGACAGAGATAATTTCCATCCCCTGCCTCAAAAAAAAAAACCCAAAACAAACAAAACTAACAAAATTCCACCCCCAAATTATTTTCACTTTATTTTATTTTAAATTTTGAGAGTCTTGCCATGTAACACAAGCAGGCCTTGAACTGGATTCTCCCAGACTCTTCTTCTCAAGTGCCTGCTACCACATCTGCCTTTTCTGTTTTTTCCCCCCACCTCCGTTCATTTTTCGAGACAGGGTTTACTGTGTAGCCCTGGTTGCCTGTGCAGAACAGGCTGGCCGAGAACTCACAGAAATCCATCTGTCTCTGACTCCGGAATGCTGGTATTAAAGGTATGTGACACCAGCCCAGCTGTCTGTCTGTCTGTCTGTCTTTCTTTCTTTCTTTTTTTTTTTTTTGAAAGAGCTCTATTATGTAGCCCAGGCCGGGCATGAAATTATAAATCCATCCCAGTCTCCCAGATTCTAGGGTTCCAGGCTTATACCACCATACGGTTGATACCCAAATTCTAAATATAGTCTAAAAATATGTTATCCTTTTCTTAGTAGCTTTTCTTTTGGATTTTATATATTTTACTTTGCAGAAATATAAACAAAAAGAACAGAATAGTTGTTTTTAGATAAAATTATTTGTACTTTCCATTACTGAGAGAAAAATTTCCCTTTAGGGCTCTAGTAAGTAATTCATTCACAGAATCCATCCATAATAAGACTTCCTTGTTTTGTTTCTGAGCTTATAAATTTATTTTTCCCCTTTTTGTTTTTGTGGATTTTTTTTTTTTTTAAATCTTGCCCACACTGGCTTTGAGCATTTCCTCCTTCTGAGGAGTGGACTGATAGAGAAATTTAAAATCCCTGGTTATTGGGAATCCGCCACTGCTGATGTAGTAAGTCAATCAAACTGAGTTATTAAATCCAGGTTTAATGAACAGAGCAAAGCAACTCCTGGGTAACCCTCAGGAGGGCAGGAGAGGAACATGTGCAAATATGGCTACTAGGTCTTGAGCAGTTCCCAGGGGGAGGAGCTGACCCTTGGCTGTCTGTTCCGGGGGAGGGGGGGGTTTGGGACGAGAGATGGGGGAGGGGGTTGAGGTGGCGCTTTGACCACTGCTGCTTGACAAGTTTCAGCATTTCAACTTTTCAGACCACAATTCTCCGGCACTCTTTTTTTTTTTTTGGTTCTTCCGAGACAGGGATTTTCTGTAGCTTTCGAGCCTGCCCTGGAACTCACTTTGTAGACTAAGCTGGTCTTGAACTCACAGAGATACACCTGCCTCTGCCTCCTGAGTGCTAGGATTAAAGCCGTGTGCCACCATCGCCCGGCTCCAGCACTCATTACCTTTCACTTTAAATGATTGATATGTGTTATGAGAGTACCTTATGCCTTTTTCTCTCCCAAATCTTGTGCAGGCTTTGGAGAAGGATAAAAATGTCTACAATGTCTCTAAACAAAATACTTCTTTGGAAAGAATCCCCACCACCATGAAACCATATAGCATAGCTTTGTCTACTCCCATACAAGTTAACACCAAGCTGCTAAAAAATTTAGATGAGTAACATATGCTTGATAAATAAGGTATATTTGATAATCAAGATTTATAAATTCCTAAGGTCTACTCAGGTTCACTCTAGTGTTTATCTAGCTTTGTCTTTGCTTTCTTTAAGCTTAGCTATTTGGGTAAACTAAGACATACAAAAAAACTACAGCATCCTATAATGGAATGGAATGTCTGATGGGTAAACTAAGACACACAAAACTACAATATCCTATAATAAGATGTCAGATCCTCAAAAAGTCCTTTTCCCAAGGTCAGACATTTAGACAAGTCCCCATTTCCTCAGGGGTTTGAAGGTTCCTACTTGCTAAAAAGGCAGACAAATGACACAGGCTGCTCTTACAGAGGATGCGGGTTTAGTTTCCAGGACCCACATGGCAGCTCACAACCATGGGCCATTTCAGTTCCAGAAGACAGAGGCCCTCTTCTGACCTCTGAGGGTTCCTGCATGCACACAGTGCACATTACCACACTCACGCACACACACATACACATGAAATAAAGGCTGTATCCTGTTGGTCTTTGCACCCCAACACTCAAACAGGGGGAGGATGCGTTGGACACAAAAAAGAATACGAAGGAGTGCCCTTTCCACTAACCCACACCAGTCACTCCCAAGCTGTGAGCTCCTGTTAAATTCATCAGTCACCCACTATTGTTTAGAAGATGTCCTGCAAGATGACCCAGTGGGTACCTTCTCACGTTTCTCAACTGCCCTGGCAGAGAGTGGGTGCTAAGGTAAAGAAATGGGGCACAGGGGCTTTTAGGACTTTAAGAATGATGGTGTTTGATCAACGGGCTGGGAGAACTGCTCTGTTAAGACAGCCAGGGATAATCACACTGCTGCCACGCTTGCCCAGACAAATCTGGCCACTGCTAATAGTTTTCTCTCTGGGTCATCCCATGAGCTCAACGGCCGCTTGGCTTAAGGCTACTTCCCTCTCAGGAAGAAGCGGTTTCACGAAGACCCCTTCTTACCTTCTCTCCCCTGTCTCGCTCTCTGTCCTTCTCTTCTTTTTTCTTCTTTTTCTCTCCATGTCCATCTGTGTGGAGAGCAGGGAGTGGCAGGGTGGGGACACTGGGGGCAGGGCTGGGTGTCATCGAATGCTCCCGAGCAGTGCCATGCTCTCGGGCAGCGCCTGCCGCCAGCCCTGAGCTTCTCTTGGTCCGGGAGTGCCGCTTCTCCTTGTGTCTGTCCTTGTCCTTCCTCTTCTTGCTCTTCTTGGACTTTTTCTTCTTCTTGATTTCTCGGTAAGAGTCGTCTATCACCAGCTCGCCGGCTTCCAGCTCCCCACCAGAGGACGACTCTGACTCCACTAGAATGGGGTCAAGCCCTGTAACAGCCAGGTTAGCGCTGTGGGGCTCTGGAAGCTGGGAGGCATCGGACCCACAGCCTTCAGGGCCAGGAGAGGAATGCGAGTCTGAGGATGACCTGTGCTTCTTCCTGGCTGTTTTCAGGAGGCTCTGGAGCTCGTGTCCTAGGAGTAAAGCACCTTGTTCGTCCCGAGCCAATTTCTTGGAGGACTTTTTCAGAGAAGCTTGTTGGGCAGGGTACTGAAAAGCTTCCTCCTCCACTGAGCTGCCTCCCTTCTCCTTTGGTGAGAGAATAAGTTTCATCTTTAAGCCATCAGGCTCACGAAGAGTCAGTGTCTCTGTGTTCACAAAGAGTGGCTTCATTTTTTTGGGTTTGTGGGAACTGCTGTCCTCCAGGGAGAGTTCTCCACTGCTTCCGTTGCCCTTCTTCCTATGGTGTTCTTTTCTGCTCTCCAAATGGCTTGAAGAACTGGAGGACCTCTCCCCTGCCTTCTTGGAGGCCTTGGCACCTGCTGCCAGTGGGGAGGTGATAGCTTTCAACAGGTCCATTGCTGTGTCGGCAGACTGCGGGCTGGGTCTTTTCTTTTTCTTCTGTGATGATTCCAAAGACGAAACGTCTAGAAACAACGAGAGAAGTACTGTCAACAGGACAGGAAGTAACTTCTAGCAAGTGTTCTCTCTTAACAAAACACACCCACTGGCATGAGGAAAAGGCTACCAGGAACGATTCTGAAGGAGAACAATCAGAACCCCGTGCACTTCTTGGCTTTGTAGATTCACCATTCTTGCCACTAAAGCTCATTCTCTTCCTTGAGTCTTCACAAGACACAGAGAGAGCACACTTGGAATAGAGCTGTGGGATTAAGGGTAATTACAATCTAGATTAGATTGCAGATGGAGTGTCACTGGTTCTTGTGCTGAGGTTAGTCTCATCAGCTATGGCTTTGTGAGTGGATATATTCTGACTGAGAAACGCCACACAGATATACAGAGGGCCCCAGGACTGCATTTGGCAAAGGGATGCTAAGTAACAATGGCACAGATAAGTGGAGATTCAGGGGAGAAGGAACCTGGTACCTTGTGTATCACAAATGAAGACTGTTCTTCTATGCTGAATCCTCCAAAATACCAGCCCTCCACCTCTCTCCTCCTTCACACTGGTTTATCGGCACTCAGAACAAGAACCACTGTCCTGTTAAATAGGCCACTGAGTCAGCAATATCTGGGATCCCTTCCCCTACCCCGACTCCAAGAACCAGAGATGTGCACATCCCACCTGCAGCCCTTCCCATGCTCACCTCCATAGTAGTAATCGTCAGGGTAGTGCTTCCTCTTCTTCTTGTGCGTGTCCGTCCCCAAGAAGAACAATTCACTGTCCTGTGGTTAGAGAGGGACAAGAATTGGCCAGCAATGAGATGACAAGCTAACATTTGGGGCTGCTCTCCTGGGATCCTGGCTTTGAAAGACATCTGGAACTGACCTTTGACTTCTTCTTGGAGGAACTTCTGACCTGGGCAGCAACTTCTTCCTCTTCCCTTAAGAAATCTTTGTAAGACCGCTTCTTTTCTCGCTGGCTGCGGCCAGCTGCAAGTCCTATGTCCTCAAAGCTGTGATCACCATCAAAGCAATCTGGGAAGCACAGACTCATTTAGGGATGGAAATGACTAAAGTACATGAGCAACAACTAAACACAACAGTCCTGTTTCCCAGTTAAAGTTACACCCAGTGAGTCCTCTGAAATGCAGGGCTAAACTCAGAGGGCCAAGACGACTTCTGATGACCTGGCTCCACACACAAGACTCAAACCTGAAAACAATGCTTCCATGCTAATGCCCAATGTGCATCCTCAGATATGGTTTCTTAGAAGTGAGTGATTGGCAGGTAGACACACACTTGCGAGGGAAGGCTGGAAAGTGTAAGAATTCATGTGCTGTGCTGTGGGAGTCCAATGTGAGAGATGTTTCCAGTCCCAGACTCATGAACACTGGAGCTGGCAAGGACTAAGAGTGCTGTGGGGATCGCCCCAATAAACTAAGATTCTTATTTCAGACTGTGGTGTAGTAACCCTGTCCTGGTTTCCGTGTCCATGGGCCCAGTCTGGGAATGATGGGAGCATCACTTGGTCTAGGCTGTGGTGCCCAGTCTTGCTCTCTGCATCCAGGGACTGCAGAGGTTATGCCCTTTGGGATGCTTCTGAGTAAGGGGTCATACCTTCTTTCTTCATGGAGTCATCATAAGCCATGGTGGTCCTGCAGGGTCTTTGAGAATGTGTTGGGTCACTGTGTCCAGGCTCCTTCCCGTCTACAGGACCAGGTCTGAGAAACAAAGAAGGAAAACCTTCCTGTAATGTGAAATCACTGTGGAGAAGCAACCTTCCAGGTGGAAATTCCAAGTAATCCAAGGGCTGACTGGAAGGAACACAGGAGTGTCTTGTCACCTCCGCATATACTGGAGTTGAACTTGCAGGGAGGATGCTAAACTTAACTGGATTTAATTCATGTATTAAAGTTGACATTTGAAGAAATATACAAAATACTTCTTAGATTAAAAAAAACTTCCAAAATTTATGAGAATTTCTGGAATGCCAACAGGACTAATGACACCGAGATAGGGTAGAAACTGACATTAAGTCAGAGGCATGGGTTCAACCATGGTCACAGGATACACAGATAAAGTCAGATGCAGAGGACAGAGTACACCACATACCGGAAGACCACAAAATTCTAGTGAAGAGACTGGTGAATCGAATTTGCTGTGTCATAACTGAAACAGTACCTGCATAGATATTAATCATTTTAAAGCCCTGCATTCTGCTGGGCTTTATGAACTTGTTCAAATTCACTGAAGTACAAAAATGGACATACTTCTCAAATTTGTTGGCAATATAGAAACTTCCAACACTCACAAGCTTTTTTAAAAGGCTAGAAAGAAGTATGGAAAATGCCATTTATCCACTGATGATGAAATTATGATTTTAAGACTTTTCACTAATTTGTAAGTAGCATAATTTAAAAGTTCTAAGTACTGGGTTTTGTTTTTTGAGACAGGGTTTCCCTATGTAGCCCTGGATGGCCTAGAACTCACTATATAGACCAGACAGGTCTGGAATTTACAGAGACCACTGCCTCTGCCTCCTGTGCAGGCAGGTGTCATGTCTCACAATTCTAAGTATTGTAGTGTTCAAAGCAGTGGTTCTCTGCTGGATTGTTTTGTTTGTGTAGACAGGGCTTCTCTGTGTAACAGTCATGGCTGTCTTAGAACTCACTTTATAGACCAGGCTAGGCAAGAACTCAGAGATCTGCCTGCCTCTGTCTCCCCAGTGCCAGGATTCTTAATCTATGGGTTGTGACCCCTTTGAGGGGGTCAAACAACTTTCACAAGGGTCACATAAGACCATCAGAAAATAGCTATTTATACTACAATTCATTTCATTAGCAAAATTAGTTATGAAGTAGCAACAAGGATAATTTTATAGTTATAAAGTTATTATGCCACCACATGAGGAACTGAATTAAAGGGTCAAAGCATTGGGAAGGTTGAGAACCACCGCTATAAAGCATTTTGGGGCATTCAAGTTCAGGTGTCCACATTGACTTTGAAAGTGACAGAGTCACACACTGCACTATAAAGTAAAACTCTTAAATTACCCTAAGGAAACAAGGTCTTCGAAGGATTTTTCTTACTTTCTTTTTTGTTTGTTTGTTTAAGACAGGATCTCATTATGATTGGCTCAGAACTCACTTCTCTACAGAATATTTAAAATAACCATTTTGAAAATGTTTTCACTTAGTTAATCAAATGCTTAGAATTACTTATTATTTAGGATTACACATTTTTAAGCCCAGCAGATAGGTATGGAGAAAATGGCATATATTTGGGTGGAGGCATTAACTGGATTAACAGGGTAAAGTTTTAAAATTTAGCAGTTGAGAATTTTTATTTAGTGAGGCATGGTGGTGAATGCCTTTAATTCCAGTACTCTGGAGGCAAAGTCTGGTGGTTCTTTGTAAAATCCAGGCCAGTCTGGTCTACATGAGTTCCAGGACAACCAGGGCTCCAAAGTGGGACCACCATCTCAAAAACAACAACAAAAAAGATTTTTTTTTGTTTAAAAGTCACATACAATTCACAGATAAGCCAAAGTTGAAAACACAAACGAAAGCACTGCCACGGTTTCTAAGAAATACAAGACATGAAAGGAAGAATGGATTTGCTTCAGGTAAGAGAAGCCAAGTGAAGCAAATAAGCACGAACTGGATTGTTTAAAGCGAGCCGGCACACTACCTGCTCAAAGGGCCTTTTCATGAAATAAAGAGGAGGTAGGGTCAGACCTCATGTAAGAAGGTGAGGATATATGTACATGTGTGTACACATACATATACATGTATGTATGTATCAACCATGTCATCAGTTTTCCCTGTTTCAGCCTTTAATTACTATACTTCTTAATTAGAAACTGTTTCTCAGCCAGGCGGTGATGGCGCACGCCTTTAATCCCAGCACTCGGGAGGCAGAGGCAGGCGGATCTCTGTGAGTTCCAGGCTGGGCTGGACCGATAGCCTCCAAAACAATCGAGAAACCCTGTCTCGAAAAACAAAACAAAACAAAAAGAAACTGTTTCTCACATCCCACCCATTGGTGATGACTTTAAAGGTAATAAAGGTGGATCACCGGGAATGACAGTTTCGCCAGGTCATTTAATTCCAGCACTCAAGAAGGCAGAGGCAAGTGGATCTCTGCATCTGAGGCTAGCGCGGTCTACACGGTGAGTTCCAGGGCAGCCAGAGCTTTTCAGGGAGACCCTGTGTCAAACAAATGAACAACGGCAATCTTTTCACTAGTACAAAATGATGACTTTATTAGAAAGCCACACTGGTCACCTTGGCTTTCACAGGCTGATACCAAGTAGAATAGCTTTAATTGCAGCTCCAGGCTTTTCACACCAGGTAATTCCTGAGAAAGCATTCTCCCCATCCACAAGTTCCAACACTCGAATTTAACCTTATAACGAGCCATCGGTGCCTGTTCCACACCAATATACTTTCAATGGAAGCTAAGGCAGGTCTGACACTCATGAGCTCTCCCCTTGACTGCTTTAAAACTAATATGAAATAGAACTAAGCAATGTCTTATTTGGGGGGGCAGGGCTTTTTACTATAAATGAGAAAGTTATTTTCTGACTGCTATAAGAAACTAGATTTTAAAAAGGTGTGGAAAGGAACTAGGAAATGCCCCTGAAGGCAGGTCAGCACAGGCGTGCTGGTTTTATGTATTAGGGTTAGGCCTGCTACTACTGGAACTTTCTCAAAAATACTGAAGAACATTTTACAGGTTACAAGACCAAATGCTCATAGGGAAAATAAGTGAGCCCTGAACACGAGTCCATTTACTGATATGTGAGGCAGCCCAGAACTTGAGGAATACCATGGACTAACCACAGGCTATGTAAACTGATGGGCCCTGAATCATGGCTCAGGGTTCAGCCGTGGCAGACTCATTAGAGAAGACAGTACCAGGGGAAAATATCTCAAGCAGCAATGCGAAAGAAAGCAGAGCTCAGGCAACATTTATACAAGATTAGATGAACCCCTGATATTCCTGCCAAGTCTCAAATGTTATCCGAGATAAACTGAGGGTTCAGGGGTAGGAAGCAAACTGGTAGGGTTAATGAAGATGAAAAAAGTGTAGGCTGGGTTCTCACATCAGAAAACAGCTACATTAAATGTTGGCAAACATAAAACAGATGCTAAAACCCATTCTCTTGAATTCCATAATTTTGGAGTTTACAAAATTCGATGTTGTCAACTTCAGGAAGCACAGTAAAAATAAACTTCATTATTTAATACTGTTTATGCCGTTATAAAAAGTGAATGCTTAGGAAATTTGAAAATTGTGAATTGGTTCTTCTGAGGTTTTTCTTCAGGATATGAAAAAGAAGCAAGCTGCTGTTCCATTTAGAAGTAAAACTTCGAGTCAACCTTCAGGCACGGATTTTTTGGATAACCCAAGTTAATTATGAAAAAACTTAGAATCTTCAGAGGTAGTATTTTGTTATTTTGGAAATTCAAGCTGTAACTGTTTAAAAAAAGTTTCAGAAAATGATTTTCTGGAGGCAACCTCAGTTCCATCAACCACTATCGAGTGACATCATCCCAGAATAGATAGGAATTAAAAAAGAATGAAGAAAATCCTCCCAGAAAGTTGGGCAAGGAAGGTCTCCTCCGGGCGGGAGCGTCCTCCGAGGCTGTTTTCAGGACTTCAAACTTGCCAGGCTGTGCAGGCGAACAAGAACGACACCAGCGGTTTGCCATCTCTGAAAAGTTGATGCCAAGTGTCAAGCACGGTGCAGGCGAAGTCTTCTGATCTCCGCAGGCCTCCTTCACCGGGAATGTCTCGGAATCCTTGCCACACCCCTTTCCAAGGACCTACCTAGGCAGCACTCCCAGCCCCTGCCAGCTTTGGAACCTGGAGATGTCCACGGCGGCGGGGAACGCGCACCGGACCTCCTCGTACGGCGCTGCAATCCGGCCGAACCGCGACCACCGCGCCGGACACTCAGCTCCACGGGACCGGAGATCCGCGCTGTGAGCAGCCGCGTGCCATCAACAGGCTTCACTTCGGATGCAGTCTTTTTAACATTTTTACTCGTTTGCTGCGAGGGAACAGAGTCGGGCCAGCGGCTTGGAAACAGGGCTGGGGGACGGCGAGGCGGACGGACGGTGGTGTCTTCTTCGTGACACTGGCGGCGGTTCTGGGGGGAGAAGTGGGGCGGCCCGCACGGAGGCGACTCCAACCGGGAAGGCTCGTTCGAACGGGGTGGCGCGCGGAGGACACGCGGGGCTCGTCTGTCCGCAAGGCTCCCCCGCCCCCGGCCCCCCAGACCAGCCGCGACCCCCGCGGCAGGTTCGCGGCCACAGGTAGCCCCGTCCGACAAAGCTCCGCGCGGCGCAGGCGGCCGCCCGCGTCCTCTGCGGCCCGCCGCGCGCCCAGCCCTCTCGCCCGCCCCGGGACCTCTCTCTCCCTCTCTCCTCCTGACGGCCCCCAGACGGCCCCCGCGCCCCGGGTCCCCAGCCGCGCTCCGCCCGACCCGCGGCGGTCCCCGCGCCCGCCCGTCGGCCCCAGGCACCCCGGAGGCGGCGCAGGGGGAGGGGCGGCGCGGGCCGCGGGTCCCCCGGGGCGGCCGCACGCCCCCTCCCGGCCCCGCAGCTTTCCCGCCTTCCCCGTTTGAACAGCTCCCGCCGCCTTCCTCCAGCGGCCCGCTCCAGCCCCTACGCCGGGGCGGCTCCGGCCGCTACTCCAGTCCCCGGCTTGGCCCCCCCCGAGCTAGGCCGTAGCGGGCCTGAGGCGCCTCCGGGGCGGTGTCGCGGGGCCGGAGCGGTGGGCGGAGGCCGGGCGGGGCCGTGGCCGCCCCGGGGTGGGGGTCCGGCCCGGTCTGGTGGGGGCTCCGCTCGCCGCTACCTTCACTCGGCTCGCTCGGATCCCGCCTCGGCGCCGCCGACCGCCGCCATCTTGGGGAAGGAGAGAAGAGCGCGAGCGACCAGGGAGCCTCAGTCGAGCCCAGAGCGCAGACTCCTGCCGCCGCGGGGCTAGCGCGCGGGCCGAGGAGCGTCGAGCGCATCGAATGAAACTGGCGGAGCGCGGCCGCCTTTGAGAAGCCGCTCGGTGGCGGCTTTGCGCCGGAAAGCTCCCCTAAACGTATCGTTTCCCACGTCTTCCGATCGGTTTTCAAGGAAAAGCAGTTTCCTTTCTGTAAGGAAATCGCAAATAAGGAATACTAGGCAACCAGACTGACGTAGTCATTCAAACACCTTCCCCGACCCAGAGCGGTGGTGCCGAAGCTCTGGAGCTCCGCCTTGGATTTCACAGGTTCTTCATCAGTTACATTCAACAGAAACCCGAAAACTTCACGTCGGACACATTCGGGGGGAAAAAAAAACAGTTTTGTTTTCTCTTCCACAAACTCGTGGATCCTACGCGCAGTTCTCCAGTCTTCCTGGTCACCTAACGTTTGTTCTCTTTGGACCCCAAGTCTTCTGGTTCTTAACGCAGTGGTTTTCATCTCGAGACATGTCCCTGTTTGCCTGACTCAGAGCCATGAAGATTAATAGCAGTGTTTATTTATAATTTAGCCATCTACGCCACGTCTGGATATTAGTAACCCCTGTGAAGTGAAGAGGGAGACCATACATTTGCTATTTATATTTACTTATTTTTGGGTTTTCGAGACAGTGTTTCTCTGTGTATCCTTGGTTGTCCTGGAACTCGCTCTGTAGTCCAGGCTGGCCTGGTACTCACAGAGATCCGCCTGCCTCTGCCTCCCCAGTGCTGGGATTAAAGGCGTGCGCCACCACTGCCAGAACATATTTATATGACGCGCTGTAACTTTGCTTTCCCACCGAATCGTTACACCCCACCCCACCCCATTTTTCTTTAAATGTTTACAGGACTGGATAATTGGTTAGGTAGATTAAGGCAGTTGCATCAAGCCAGTGAGTGGGTATATGTTTGACACCAGCAGAAGAGAAAAGTTATTTGTGCAAGTTGTCCTTTGACTGCCACAGGAGAGCTCTTAAATATACATAAAGTGAAAATAAATAGAAGTTACAAATGGTTTTCAAAGAAAGAGTAAATATTATTCCTAAACAGGAGGGGACCCAGTTTCTTCTGATTTGCTGCAGTGATCTTAGACCAGTAAGTAAGTTTACAATGCCCAGAACACGGTTTAATGCCAGGATCCTGTTTTTCTAGTGTAGTGCTGGTGTAGTTGGCTTCGGTGAGAACAGTGAGCTCTCTATCTGTCTGAGCTGGTACCCTAATCACTGTGGACAGCAAGTGACAGAGATAGGCTTGTTTCTAGGGCTGCGAATCCCACTAAACTGGAAAACCACATTACTGCACCCATGTGTGTTTTGCTAGGACGTAGGATCTTATCCTAGTGGCTTTCCATTCCAGAATAGCACGAATGCGTGGACAGCAAGGCAGCTTGTCTTGTACTCATCTCTCAGTGCTCAGATGGCTAGAGGCCAGACTGACAGTGTCTTTGCTCAGTGTAGTGTTCTCCGGCTTTTGCTCTCTTCCCCTTTGCACTGAGTAGAAGATTGGATTTTAATTGTTGCTTTTACAGGTGTCAGATGCTGAGATGAAAAACACCCGACACAAAGTCGCTGCATTGATTCCCAAAACATAATCGCAAATAACGATGGAAATGTACTGCAGTCTCTTTCTCCTCAGTCCTCATCCACTGCACAAAAAGACAGGCAATGAGTTTTACCAAAAGACAATAATTCGTTTTTCTGGGACGCCTTCTCTGATTGGAAGCATTTAAGAACCTTATAAATACATTTCATTTTTGTTGTTTAATTCCTGGATGCGCTAGCTAGCATGTTTTCTGTTTTTAGTGAAACAAACTCTGCAGTTAACCAGAATGCTGGGCAGTGGGGGCGTACGCCTTTGACCCTCGCACTTGGAGTCAGAGGTGGGCAGATGTCTGTGAGTTCAAGGGTACGTGGATCTCTGTGAGTTAGAGGCCAGCCTGGTCTACAGAGAGTTTCAGGACAGCCTGTTCTAGATCACAATTTACTATACAATATACTCGCTCCAATTCTTGCATTTCTGTACAGGCTTTCATTCATTTATTGAAATGGTCCTTATGGAAAGCCCAGCCTGCGTCAGGTGCTGGGTACTGGAGCAGGACCAAAGCCAAGGGTACCACTGTGATTGGGAGTGGAGAGACAGAAAACACTAACGACGTGTTATATTAGGTGTTGATGTGCTGACTGGGCAAGAGCAGTCCTGGACGAAGGTAAGGGTGGGGAGACCGGTCCTATTCCATATGGCTCAGGGAAGGTTGTTGGAATGAGGTGCTCCCCCAGCAGAAGAGGAACCAGTGCTGGGATCCAGCAGGCCAAGGCTGTTGGGATAAACAAGCCCCTCCTCAGAGTCTCCACTACTTCTGTGAGCATCCGAGCACGGCTTTCTGGGGTTTGGGCAGAGAAGGTGGAAGAAGACAGCTGACCCCTCAGAGTTCTCCTCTGCCTCATGAGCACTGGTGAGTGTGCACATGTGTGCGCACGCACACACACACACACACACACTATAATAAATGAATAATAAAAATAATATAATATATAAAAAGAAAATATATAATAATATTAATAAAAAATAATAATTAATGCAATACCGTCACAATCATTCCAAATAAAACAGACAAGAAACACAAACTGCTAAGAAGTAGTGTGTGTGGGCTAGAGAGATGACTTAGAGGTGAGGGCACTCCTTTGGGCAGAGGACCAGGGTTGGGTTGCCAACACCCACATGGTAGCTTACAGCCTCCTGTGACTCCGGTTCCTGAAGATCTGGTGTGGGGACACCAGACCTTGAGCAGAAACCCACTTCCCCTTTGGCCTGGGAGCAGGCATCTATGTATTGTTTACTGAAAACAATTCAGTGCTTTAAAGCTTGATAGGGCTCAGATAGGGCTGGCTCACTGAAATACCATGCCTTCCACACCTCCTATGGCTAGATGCCTCTTCCTGCCCCCTGTGGTGTCTCCCCGATTCTGGGGCCGGAGATTAAACCACCAGCCAGGAGGGTGAGAAGTGGAAAGAATGGTATGTAAATGGATGGCAAAAGTCCTTAAAAAGGGAAGCCCTTTTTCTTGGAGAGACTTCTCCTGAGATTGCTTCTGAGAGCTCTCTCCTAAGCTGACTTGGGAAGATAAAGTTTTCTTAAAGCAACCGACCGGTCTCTGTGTCATCTATCCCGACCACCTCGCTACATTCTCGGATGCAGGCCGCACAGCAGGTGCGACAATTGGAGGTCCCACCGAGATCGTGAAAGCGAGGTAAGTGAGCGGGTTCGTCTCTTTTTCTGGCCAGGGACAGATTGGAAAAAAAAAAAAGAAAAAAAAAGAAAAGAAAAAAAAAAGAAAAGAAACCATGGGGAATAGTTCTGGGAAGCTTAAATTACAGTATCAAGTTAAAAAGTTACTTGAAGGACATGGGACTACAGTAAAGTCTAAAACCTTAGAGGGCTTTCTAAAGTCGATCGAACGAGCCAGTCCATGGTTCATTACCGGGGGGAGCTTAAATATCCCAGATTGGGAGGAGGTTCGCCGTGATCTTCATCAACTTTTACGAAAAGAGGGACCTGAGTCCCTGCCCCCATCTACATTCTCCTTATGGAGATTAGTGAGGGGAGCACTTTTGACAGATAAGGCTAGCCACCGCCAGGTAGTCCAGACCACAAAAGAGGCTTTTTCAGAGTTACAAGAGATTGAGACTCAAGCCTCCCTGAGTTCTGAGGCAGAGAGTGACAGTGAATCATCTAGGGAAACCCTGACTGAAACTAGAGGCTCCATTGTTAGTGAGGATGAGGAGGAGCCTCTTAGCAACAACAAAAGAGTTAATAGAAATCTCGGGGCGCGACCCAAAAGGAGGGACTTCAGTCAGAATCGGGTATATCCTACTCTGTCAGACCTAAAAAATGAAAATAGCTCAGACCCAGACTCTGACGAGTCAGAGTCTGAGAAGGAACGGTTACTTGCTGAGGTCTCGGCCCTTAAAAAGGCTCTAAAAAGGACTCGAATTAAAAAAAGACAGGACAGGGAGAGAAACCCTTCCCCATACTCTGAAAAAAGGGACTCTTCCTATGAGATAACTCAGTCCTTCTCGGACCTGGAGGGAAGACCCAGAGGAGGGGTCCAATGCTGCCCGGTGGTGGCCCCAGTAATGGAAGTTCCAGACCCGAACAATTCTGGCCAGGTCATTCGGCGTCATAACCCTTTAAATTTTAAGGATATAAGACAACTTAAAGAGGCAACTTTAAATTATGGAGCACAGGCTCCCTTTACACTTTCCTTAATGGAATCTTTTGCATCTCTTAATTTGACACCTGGCGATTGGCAGCAGCTTTGCAGAGCAGCTCTGTCGGGGGAGATTATTTGATTTGGAGAGGTGAGTTTCAGGAAAGATGCAGCCAGACAGCCCAAAGAAATGCACAGGCCGGACAGCCCCAGAGAAATGTGGAGATGCTTACCGGGAGTGGTCAATATGCCACCATTCAGCAACAAATGCAATATGACATCGCAGTCTATGCCCAAGTGGCAGCAGCGGCCCAAGGGGCTTGGAAAGCATTGCCTTCCAAGGGAGGAGGGGATCATCTGTCCAAAGTCCTTCAAGGACCCTCTGAACCTTTTCAAGACTTCGTAGACCGTCTCAGTCAGGTAGCAGAAAGAATATTTGGGGGCATTGGGCCTGCGATGCCAGTCATCAAGCAGATGGCATTTGAAAATGCAAATAAGTATTGTAAGGAAGCCCTTCGCCCATATCGCAATAAAAGTCTAAATGACTATATCCGGATTTGTAGGGACATTGATGGAAACTTCATCCAGGGCCAAGTGTTAGCTGCTGCCATTTGGCCCCAAGTGGGGAAAGAAAGACCTACTCTGGGAGGGAGAAAAACATGTTTCAGCTGCGGTAGGGAGGGACACTTCCGTAGAGAGTGCCCTCAAAATACTACTACGGGTCTCAAGAGACCTGGTTTATGCCCCGTTGTCGAAGGGGATATCATTGGGCCAATAACTGCTACTCTAAAACTGACAGGGAGGGAAATTTCCTTTCTGCTAATAATAATCAGGGAAACGGGAGGAGGGCCCCGCCCCAGGGCCCCAAAACCAATGTGTACGGGGCAATGACCCCTGCTCTGGGCAGTGGCAGGACTTATTTTCTCCCCAGAGCAACCCCTTCATATCTCAGACCTCCTTAGAGCCACCTCAGGGAGTGCAGGATTGGACCTCGCTCCCTCCGCCGGGGCAATCCTAACACCGGAAATGGGGATCCAGGCCCTCCCTACTGGGGTGCATGAGCCATTGCCCCCAGGCACGGTCGGACTACTCTTGGGACGGTCCAGTACTATTCTTCGAGGCATCCAGGTACACCCTGGTGTTATAGACCAGGATAGTGAGGGGGAGATTAAAATAATGACATCAGTGGGCAGTGGGGTTGTTGCCATCCCTGCAGGAGAACGGATTGCTCAGTTACTCCTTCTCCCTACAGCTCCTTGTGAGGCTAGAAAAATTAAAGAGAAAAGGGGCAACCAAGGTTTTGGAAGTACCGGCCCAGCAGCATTTTGGGTAGCCACTATGGAGAACCGCCCCCAGCTTACATTAAAGATAGAAGGCAAGTTCTTTAGGGGCGTTTTAGATTCTGGGGCAGATTTCTCTGTCCTCTCAGATAAATTCTGGCCCCCCGCTTGGCCGAAAGAGGAAGGGACAGTGACCCTCCAGGGAATAGGACAGGCTGTGCCCCAAAAAAGCCTCAGAATCCTAAAGTGGCAAGACTCTGAGGGCCACACAGGGCTTTTCCAGCCATATGTTTTGCCTGGCCTCCCTATTAACCTCTGGGGACGGGACCTCATGCAAGAAATGGGAGTGGTCCTCACCACCCAGGCACCAAAGTCCAAAAGCAGGGGCCCCCAGATGACACAAGGTAGGGGCTGGAGCCCGGGGAGGGAACTGGGTAAATTAGAACAGGGAGAGGTTTGCCCTGTGGCATCCCTCCCTTTGGAGACCAGGGCCCCAGGGGATAGGAAGGGTTTTGGCCATTTTTGATGAGGGTCACTGTTGCGCCGCCAGCCCCCATACCCATCACATGGCTATCAGATGATCCGGTATGGGTGGAACAGTGGCCCTTACCAGCGGAGAAACTAAGGGCGGCTCACCAGCTAGTTCAAGAACAATTGGAGGCAGGTCATTTGGTTCCTTCCACGTCCCCTTGGAATACCCCTATATTTGTAATAAAAAAATCTTCAGGGAAATGGAGGTTACTACAAGACTTGAGGGCCGTGAATGCGACCATGCAGCCTATGGGGGCTCTGCAGCCTGGCTTGCCCGTGCCTGTGGCCATTCCTAAAGACTGGCATTTGATTGTTATTGATTTGAAGGATTGCTTCTTTTCTATTCCCTTGCATTCTCAAGATAGTCCTCGGTTTGCGTTTAGCCTTCCTTCGATTAACTTTAGGGAGCCTGCCCTTCGCTTCCAATGGGTGGTGCTCCCCAAGGGATGGCTAATAGTCCAACTATATGCCAGATTTATGTAGCTGCCTGTTTAGATCCCCTCAGACGTAAGTTCCCTGACCTTTACATTATCCACTACATGGATGATATTCTTTTGGCCGCGGCCGAAGAAAGACAATGTTACATAGCCTTTGCAGAGCTACAGGAGCTTCTGGAGGCCCGAGGATTTATTTTGGCTCCTGAAAAGATCCAAAAGAGACCCCTTATACTTATTTGGGTCATCAAATTCAACAAACTGGCCTCCGGCCACAAAGACTCCAGATCGATTGTTCAAATTTAAAAACACTTCATGATTGGCAAAGATTTTTGGGAGAGGTGCAATGGTTTCGTCCTTCTCTTTCTATTAAAACAGGGGCTCTTAAAGCGCTTTATGATATTCTTCCTGGGGATCCTGCTCCAACTTCCCCTAGACAGATTACCCCAGAGGCCAGGGAAGCCCTACAATTGTTGTTAAGAAGTATAGAGCAAGCCCACCTTCGGCGTATAGATTATGGGCAGCCCCTTGTTCTGGTTGTACTTTCATCTAGCTTTTCGCCCACTGCCGTGTTTTGGCAGACTGGTCCTATTTATTGGGTACATTTGTCAGCCTCCCTAAGAAGGTAGTGACCCCGTACTATGATCTCATTTTACAATTGTTGTGGAAGGCGCACAAGTTTAGCATTCAAACCTTTGGAAAGAGTCCTGATAAAATTATCCTTCCTTATGGTAAGGAGGAGGTGGAACATCTACAGATCTTCCATGATGGGTGGACCCTGTTTATTACATCTACAGGCGCACAGTTTGATAACCAATATCCCAACAGCCCCTTGATGTCTTTTTTCAAACAACACCCTGTGATCTTTCCCAAGATTTTAAAGGAGAACCCTCTAGTTGGAGCTCGCTCAGTCTTTACAGACGGCTCCTCCAAGGGTTTCGCGGTGGTGGTTTCTTCTCAGGTGCAGAAGAGGGTACCCATAGGGCAGATGTCAGCACAAGCCGCCGAGTTGTTTGCATGCTTGATGGCTTTCCAAATGTTTGAGGGAGAGCCCTTTAATTTATATACTGATAGTGTTTATGTTGCCAACATTGTTAGACCTTTAGAAACTTCTCCATATGTTCTTCCAACCTCCCAGGTTCGTTCCTTATTAGTTCAGCTCCAACATCTTATTTGGCAGCGCATCCACCCTGCTTATGTGGGATTTATTCGTGCACATACTAACCTTCCAGGACCCCTTGCCCAGGGCAATGAAATTGCTGACTCCTTGACCCGCCCTAGGGTCTTATTTACTCAGGAGCAGCTGGCCCACCAGCTCCATGAGCGGTATCATCTAAATGCCCGCTCCATTAAATTTCACACTGGGTGCCCCTTATCCATAGCTACACAGATTACCTCTCAGTGCCCTGATTGTGCCCCTTATCATAATTCTCCCAATGAGGGGAAAATCCCCGGGGCCTCAGGGCCAACCATCTCTGGCAAATGGATGTCACTCACCTGCCACAGGCAGGGAAATTAAAATACATGCATGTCTCGGTGGATACGTATTCTAAACTGATTTTTGCCTCTCTCCACTCAGGAGAGAAGATTAAAGATGTTATTTCTCATTGCCTGCAGGCCTTTGCCTACATGGGTGTTCCAGATGCCCTAAAAACGGACAATGGCCCTGCCTATGCCAGCAATCGCTTTGCTGCCTTTTGCAGGGAACATCACATTGTCCATTCTTTTGGTATTCCTCACAACCCCACCGGACAGGCCATTGTGGAGCGCACCCATGCCACTCTCAAACAGTATTTTAAGAAAATAAAAAGGGGGAGTATGTTACCTCCCCAATATTCAGTTATCCACCATACTTTATATTTTAAATTTTTTGACCATAGACAGTAATAATTTGTCTGCCATGGAGAGACATTGGAACAAACCCTCCCAGTCTTTGGGATGGGTCAGATGGAAGGATTTGATTACAGGAAAATGGCAGCCACCCACTCCCTACTAGCTAGGGTCCGAGGGGCTGTTTGTGTTTTCCCTCCAGGAAGTGAGAAGCCTATTTGGGTCCCCGAACGGTGCATCAGGCATGTTGACCCCGACTCTGCTCCCGACACTAGGAATGCTCGCCATGATAAAAATGATCCAAACATTGCCAAACTCAGGTAAGGGAAGTATGGACACTGGTGAGGAAAACCCCTCCCACCGTTTTGATGGCAGTTAGTCACTGCAGCTCCCCATTCATCGCCTTTATAGCACTAACAAATACATTGGGAGTGGCTGCTGCCAACACGAGAGTCTGAGTTTCCCCTCCTAAAAGGGGAATCTCTGCTTTATTAAAAATATTTGATATCTCCATGATTAAACCCTCAGTTGAAGGGTGGATTGGATTAAATGTCTAGGCCCTCACCTAACAAAGGTCAAAAAAAGAAAGGGAACCTAAGATGAAAAGTTGCCCTCAGTTAGAGGGTGGTTTGGAGGATCATCCTCAATGGGAGGATAGATTAAAGATGGGTAAATTTAAAAAAACTGGTAACAGTTAATAAATGAGGTATTAGTATTCAGTAAAGAAAAAGACAAAGGCATATAAAATAAAAATGTTTGGTTACATTTATATAGGGTAGGTTATTGAATTTTGTGAGTCATCTCTAAAAACTTTTGGCAAAAGCCTGGCCTTTCCACTTTGCATCTACAGAATTACAAGGAGTGGGTATGGCTGTAGCCCCTGAGTGTAGCTCAAAACTTCTCTAATGAAGAAATGACGAGGGACATACAGGACTTTTTCAACCTTTAGTTTTAATTAAAAGATTGACTGGAGTTGTTCTGTTAAAGAAGTTTCAGTTCAACAAACTAATCATAACCTAGGCAAGGAGAGATATGTATGCATGGTCTGTGTGTATGGACGTGGCCACGTCAGTATGTATGAAGTGTGAAATGTAAATGCGTGAATGTTGACAAAAGCAACTGTTCTAATTGCCTTGGATATGATTAAAGGGATACTTAAATCCCTTCAAACAGTTAAAAACTACCTAAATCGATTTAGATATAGCCAAAAGAAACATCCAGTCAGTCGGTTAATATTTTAACAAAAAAATTCAAGTTAAGCCCTCAGAGCCAGTCAGAGAGAGAGAGAGAGAGAGAAGAGAGGTTTTTTCAGGGAACTGTCCTGCCGCTTTGGCAGGCCCCCACCCCCAAAGGTGTCTGTGTAGATGCAAATTAGGCCTTGTCAGTTCAGATGCAAATGAGGCCTTGTCAGCTAGTGAGAGCTACAGGTTAAAAAAAAAAAAAAGGACTATTTGGGACATAGTATAGTTTACAATCCTTAAATGATTCTCAAAGGTACTTAATGGTTATGTCCCTTTTAAAGGACATCTACTATACTTTAAATAGTGATCCCAATTCACCTAGATAGTTGACTAAGGAGGGTAGACAAATCCTTCTACTGTTATGGTCCAACTTCAACAGTTCAAACAAAATTTAAAAATAAAAGGGAGTAATGTCCCCAGTCTCCCCATGATTCATTAAATAATCCACTCCTCATTTAAATATTTATAAAATATAAATGCCAGTGAGGAATCTGCTTCAGACAGATTCTGACATAATGAAAGTTAAATAACTATTACTCAGGCCAAATGGAAACATCCATACACTAGACAGTAGAGAAGACCCTAATTTGGGGTCGAGGGCATGTTTGTGTTTTCTTACAGGAAAAGAATAAAGCTTCAGTAGCGGTCACAACATCTGGTGAGATGCATGGAGCAGAAAAAACTGGACCTGAGACCGTGGGAGCCTGCTCAAGCCAGTTCGAGATCTCCTAAATCAGTGTTCCTGACCCTTGATGTCATCAAATCTACAGCCCGAGAAAGAAATAAAACAGTCAGTTCGAGATTTCCAGTTTCTCATCAGGCTTGCTACATCAACCTCCTGGACCCGTGAGTTTTCATCCCAAAGCCAACAAAACTGGAAGATTAGCAGCTAGTCTTTGATACACCTTAAAACAACAGAATTCATTTTGCCAGCTTTTCCCTTTGGGGGAAAAAGGACCCATTTAACATTTAGACATTGGTATGGACTGTGATGAATGGCAAAAGCCTTTTTTCAGTATTTGAACAGGACATGGTCACTTGAAATATCAGACTCGGTAGTTCCTGTTTCTGGAATCACAGTGTGTTTTTCTGGAGAAATGTGGTTTGTCCTGGTGCGACAAAAAGACTTTGACTCGGGTTGCATGTTCGGCTGATACTACTGACATTAAATCAACAGACTACATCACCACAGGAACAAATTGGTACCCTGTAAATAGTGCAACAAGCCTCTTGTTCATATTTTTTATAATGCTACATGTGTAACATCAATGATTGTACCTAATGTATCTGTGCAAGCGCACTCTCTAATGCTTTCCTAAGTAGATCTTAAAATAATTGTAAACTTTATCACTGTTTTGACCGTCAAATTGTAACTATAAATCACCCTTGTAGCAAAGAAAGGCTGGTGGTAGAATGCTAAGGCCCAGATCGGGGGATGGGCAGGTGACAGAGAGGCGCTATGTCAGTGGGGGTCCTAGGAATGGTAACAGTGGCAGTAGGCGCTCTGGCTTCATGCTGAGTTCAAAGTGCCTTAGCCCATGGCAATCCCGATAGCCATAAAGCCTTATTACAAATGATTTTAAGGGTGGGGCTACTTCAATGACGGGCAACTTGTGGGGAAGACCCACTCCCACCTAACAGGGGTTCAAGGTCCCCCTAAGACGGGCCAGGGAGGGTGACCCTACTTGACCTAAGACAGGAGTGCCTCATTTAAAAATAAAAAGGGGTGAATTGTGGGGACACCAGACCTTGAGCAGAAACCCACTTCCCCTTTGGCCTGGGAGCAGGCATCTATGTATTGTTTACTGAAAACAATTCAGTGCTTTAAAGCTTGATAGGGCTCAGATAGGGCTGGCTCACTGAAATACCATGCCTTCCACACCTCCTATGGCTAGATGCCTCTTCCTGCCCCCTGTGGTGTCTCCCCGATTCTGGGGCCGGAGATTAAACCACCAGCCAGGAGGGTGAGAAGTGGAAAGAATGGTATGTAAATGGATGGCAAAAGTCCTTAAAAAAGGGAAGCCCTTTTTCTTGGAGAGACTTCTCCTGAGATTGCTTCTGAGAGCTCTCTCCTAAGCTGACTTGGGAAGATAAAGTTTTCTTAAAGCAACCGACCGGTCTCTGTGTCATCTATCCCGACCACCTCGCTACATTCTCGGATGCAGGCCGCACAGCAGGTGCGACAATCTGGGGTCCTCTTCTGGCTTCCAGGCACTGCATATGCATGGGTACAGATGTACAAGCAGGTAAAACCCCCATCACACAAAATAAAGACCATGTGCACAGTGCGGGAGCACGCTCAAAAGAATGACTCGTAGTGACCAGTGCCTGGGGGAACTGAGGGAGGGTCCAGGGAAAAGACAGAGGGACTTTTTTTTTTATCATTTTTTATTTTAATTTTAAATAGCTTGTTTTACATGTCAATCCCAGTTCCCTCTCCCTCCCCTCTTCCCGCGCTCCCCTTCCCCCCCTCCCTCCCACCCTATTGCCAAATCCTTCCACATAGGGGATATCTAGAGTGACAGAGGGACTTTTACCTCAAGTGCATTTGTTCCCCCAGTTGTTCTTGGGTGTGATTTTGTGCTTTATGCGACAAACATTTGCATTCAGTTTATAAGACATATTTATTCTTGTTGGATGTCAGAACATAGCTAAGACCCAGTCTGGTGAAGGGATGTGCCAAGCGCTGCCCTCTGTATGCCCTGAATCTGGATGCGGCCTTCTGCCTTGCTTGCGTGCTTTCTCAGACAGAATCCTTGGTACACGCCAGCCAATTGTGTTTAAGTTGGTCTGTCCTGAGGAAGTTCTGGGAAAGGGCTGACCTGTTAACATGGCTGTCTTTCTGAACTCAACCTTCCATGGATTTTTGCTTTCTTTGTTACATTCGTGCATAAAAGTAC
This sequence comes from Mesocricetus auratus, assembly GCF_017639785.1. NCBI lineage: Eukaryota > Metazoa > Chordata > Mammalia > Rodentia > Cricetidae > Mesocricetus > Mesocricetus auratus. Next base: position 2,063,438 of record NW_024429218.1, on the reverse strand, counting down.
GAGTTAGGGGAGGACTGATGACCAAAGGAGTTAAGACTGGGCTGGTTTAACCCCAGAAACAGCTGACCTGAGAAGGGTTAACTCTTGAATCCCAGGCTGATGCCTGGGAATCCAATATGGGACTGATCAAGACCCCCTGAATGGGGGTGTTAGTGAGGAGGCCTAGGTAATCTTTTGAGCCCTGGGCAGTAGATCAGTATTCATCCCGAGTATACACACAGACTTTGGACTCCCATCCAACAATGTGAGATGCACTCTCACCCTGAACTCTTGGGGGAGGGTGTCACGTCTGCTGCGCGGCCTGTGTCCGAGAACGTGTGGAGGGTGTCGGGGATTGACAACACAGAGACTTGTTAAACGATGTAAAGAAAACTTTAAACAGGCTCCAAAAAGGTTCAAGAAAAACTTCCTAAGAAAGGCTCCCACCAGAGAAGCTTCTGCTCTCTCCTCTACCCTGGCTGGTTCTGCTCTGACACCAGAGGTGGATGTGTGTGGGTTTTTGAAGGTGCGGTTAGTCTTTGGACAAGGTCGAGGTCAGGGCGGTTTCCGTGGGAAGGCCTTTCCCAGGAACTTATTGTATCGTTTTTAGTAAACATGTTTTTATTAAACATTGTCTTACAGCTGCCTACTCCCAGGCAGAAGGGGAAGTGGGTCTCTGCTCAAGGTCTGGTGTTCCCACAATTCACCCCTTTTTATTTTCAAATGAGGCACTCCTGGCTTAGGTCAAGTAGGGTCACCCTCCCTTTCCCGTCTTTGGGGGACCTTGAACCCCTGTTTTAGGTGGGAGGGGTCTTCCCCACAGGTTGCCCGTCATCGGAGATACCCCAACTTTAAATCATCTGTAACCAACCTTCATGGCTATCGGGATTGCCATGGGCTAAGCTAAGCAATACTTGGTTACGGATCTCTTGTCTCTGGAACAAGGCACGTTTGAGCTCGGCATAAAGCCAGAATGCCTACTGCCACTGCCACCATTTCCAGGACCCCCATTGACATAGCGCCTCTCCATCACCATACCCATCACCAGATCTGGGCCATAACATTCTACCAGCCTTCATCTGTTACAAGGGTAACCCGCATGTGATTTACATTTACAATTTGATAAAGTTTCCAATCGTTTCAAGATCTGCTCAGGAAAGCATTTAGAAAGTGCACTTGCACAGATACATTAGGTACAATCATTGATGTTACACATGTAGCATTACGAAAAATATGAACAATAGTTGTCGCATTAGGACAAGTTGCATTTCTCCAGAAAAATACACTGGCCTAGTCGTGATTCCAGAAACAGGAACCATCAAGTGACCATGTCCTGTTCAAATACTGAAAAGAGGCTTTTGCCACTCATAGTCCATACCAATGTCCAAATACTTTAAATGGGTCCTTTTTTCCCCTAAAGGGAAAACTGGCAAAATGAATTCTGCTGTTTCAAGGTGTGTCAAGGGCAGACAGTTAGTCTTTCCAGTTCTCTGTTGGCTTCGGGATGAAAACTCACGGGTCCGGAAGGTTGATGCAGTAGGTCTGTTGAGAAACTGGAAATCTCGAACCGACTGTTTTCTTTCTTTCTTGGGCTCTAGATTCGATGACATCAAGGGTCAAGAACACTGATTTAGGAGATCTCACTCAAACTGGCTTAGATAGGCTCCCATGGTCTCAGGTCTAGTTTTTCTCTGCTCCATGCATCTCACTAAATGGTCTGACAACTGACGAAGGTTTATTCTTTTCCTACAAGAAAACACAAACATGCCCTCGACCCCAAATTAGGGTCTTCTCCACTGTCTAGTGCATGGATGTCTCCATTTGACCTGAGCAATGGTTGCTCAAATTACATCATGCCAGAATCTGTCTGAAGCTCACTGGCATTCACATTATAAAATTTTTAAATGAGGAGTGTTATATTTGATGAGTCATGTGGGGACTGGGGGCATTATTTCCCCTTTTTTATTTTCTAAAAAATTTTTATGAACTGTTGAAGCTGGACCATAACAGTAGAAGGATTTGTCTACCCTCCTTGGTTAACTATCTAGGTAAATTGGGATTATTACTTAGATTATTTGTAGATGCCCATTAAAAAGGACATATCCTTTAAATATTTCCCAAAAACTTCTGAAAATCACTCAAAGATTGTAAACTATACTGTGTCCAAATAACTTTTGAAAATTATTTGAAGTCTGTGAGCAGTCTTTCCCAATCTAACCTGTAGAGCTCTCACTAGCTGACAAGGCCTCATTTGCATCTTAAATTTTTCTGTTAAAACATTAACAGACTGGCTGGATGCTCCTTTTGGCTATATATAAAGCAGTCCAGGTAGCTTCTTAACTATTTTTGAAGGGATTTAAGTATCCTTTTAATCATATAAGTAGTTCACACTCACGCATTCACAATCACATTTCATACATACCGGTGTGGCCACACCATACTTTCTGAACATACATGCATCTTTCAGTCATCCTTTTTCCCTAGGTCATGATTAGTCTGTTGCAATGAAGCTTCCTTAATTGAAATCTATGTAAAAGAACTCCAGCCAATCCTTGAACTAAAAAGGTTAAAAAGTCCTATATGTTTTTATCATTCCTCCATTTGAGCTACAGTCATGGGGTACAGCTGTACCTACTCCTTGTAACTCTGTAGATGCAAGGTGGAGAGGCCAGGCTTTTGGCCAAAAGTTTTTAGAGATGACTCACAAAATAGAACTTAAATGTAAACAAAAATTTTCATTCAATATACCTTCGTCCTTTTCTTTTTCTTTACCAGTACCTCTTTACTGTTACCAAATTTTTTTTTTGAGTCAGGGTTTCTCTGTATTGTTTGAGGCTGTCAGTCCAGCCTGGCCTCGAACTCACAGAGATCTGCCTGCCTCTGCCTCCCAAGTGCTGAGATTAAAGGTGTGTGCCGCCAACGCCCGGTCTCTCTATTTAACACTATGTTGTTTTTTTATTTTTATTTTTTTCTCTCACTCCTACTTATATTTTTAAACACACTGTAAACCTTCAGAGGTTTTTCTTCATCCGAGTCTGACTTTACTGTAAATCTTTATGTTTTTCTGACCATGTGTCTTATCTGTTAAAACCGTGGCTGTTTATACTGCAGTTTTTCTAAGATAGCGGGCATAAGCATGGCTCCAGACTATCTCCTCAGTCTATGCTGACATCCAGCAAAAGCTGTTGGCTTGGAGACGTGGTCACTGCCACTGCCAGATGCAGGGGTCATATACAAGTTGGTTTGGGGGCCCTGGGGTGGGGCCCTCCTCCCGTTTCCCTGATTATTATTAGCAGAAAGGAAATTTCCCTCCCTGTCAGTTTTAGAGTAGCAGTTATTGGCCCAATGATATCCCCTTCGACAACGGGGGCATAAACCAGGTCTCTTGAGACCCGTAGTACTATTTTGAGGGCACTCTCTACGGAAGTGTCCCTCCCTGCCGCAGCTGAAACATGTTTTTCTCCTTCCCAGAGTAGGTCTTTCTTTCCCCACTTGGGGCCGAATAGCAGCAGCTAACACTTGGCCCTGGATGAAGTTCCCATCAATGTCCCTACAGATCCGGATATAGTCATTTAGACTTTTATTGCGATAGGGGCGAAGGGCTTCCTTACAATATTTATTTGCGTTTTCAAATGCCATCTGCTTGATGACTGGCATCGCAGGCCCAATGCCCCCAAATAATCTTTCTGCTACCTGACTGAAACGGTCTACGAAGTCTTGAAAAGGTTCGGAAGGTCCTTGAAGGACTTTGGACAGATGATCCCCTCCTCCCTTGGAAGGCAATGCTTTCCAAGCCCCTTGGGCCGCTGCTGCCACTTGGGCATAGACTGCGATGTCATATTGCATTTGTTGCTGAATGGTGGCGTATTGACCACTCCCGGTAAGCATCTCCACATTTCTCTGGGGCTGTCCGGCCTGTGCATTTCTTTGGGCTGTCTGGCTGCATCTTTCCTGAAACTCACCTCTCCAAATCAAATAATCTCCCCCTGACAGAGCTGCTCTGCAAAGCTGCTGCCAATCGCCAGGTGTCAAATTAAGAGACGCAAAAGATTCCATTAAGGAAAGTGTAAAGGGAGCCTGTGCTCCATAATTTAAAGTTGCCTCTTTAAGTTGTTTTATATCCTTAAAATTTAAAGGGTTATGATGCCGAATGACCTGTCCAGAATTGTTCGGATCTGGAACTTCCATTACTGGGGCCACCACCGGGCAGCATTGGACCCCTCCTCTGGGTCTTCCCTCCAGGTCCGAGAAGGACTGGGTTATCTCATAGGAGGAGTCCCTTTTTTCAGAGTATGGGGAAGGGTTTCTCTCCCTGTCCTGTCTTTCCTTAATTCGAATCTTTTTTATTTCTTTTTTAAGGGCTGCGATCTCAGCAAGTAACCGTTCCTTTTCAGACTGTGACGAGTCTGAGTCTGAGCTACTTCCATTTTCTAGGTCTGATCGAGAAGAATATAACCGATTCTGACTGGAGCCCTTTTATTTGGGTTTTGCCCAGAGACCTCTACCCGTTTTTTTGTTGTTCCTAAGAGACTCCCCTTCATCCTCACTAACAATGGAGCCTCTAGTTTCAGTCACGGTCTCTTCATCATCACTCTCTGCCCCTGAACTCAAGGAGGCTTGAGTCTCAGTTTCTTGTAACTCTAAAAAAGCCTCTTTTGTGTCCTGAACTACCTGGCGGTGACGAACCTTATCTGTCAAAAGTGCTCCCCTCACTAATCTCCATAAGGAGAATGTCGTAGGGGGCAAGGACTCAGATCCCTCTTTTCGTAAAAGTCTATGAAGATCACGGCGAACCTCCTCCCAATCTGGAATATTTAAGCTTCCCCCAGTAATGAACCATGGACTGGCTCGTTCGATCGATTTTAGAAAGCCTTCTAGGGTTTTAGACTTGACTGCAGTCCCATGTTCTTTAAGTAACTTTTTTAGTTGATACTGCAATGATTCTAGCTTCCCGGAACTATTCCCCATAGTTTCTTAACCCTGTCCACTTACCTCGCTTTCACGATCTCAGTGGGACCTCCAATTGTCACGTCTGCTGCTCGGCCTGTGTCCGAGAACGTGCGGAGGGTGTCGGGGATTGACAACACAGAGACTCGTTCAATGATGTAAAGAAAACTTTAAACAGGCTCCAAAAAGGTTCAAGAAAAACTTCCTAAGAAAGGCTCCCACCAGAGAAGCTTCTGCTCTCTCCTCTACCCTGGCTGGTTCTGCTCTGACACCAGAGGTGGATGTGTGTGGGTTTTTTGAAGGTGCGGTTAGTCTTTGGACAAGGTCGAGGTCAGGGCGGTTTCCGTGGGAAGGCCTTTCCCAGGAACTTACTGTATCGTTTTTAGTAAACATGTTTTTATTAAACATTGTCTTACAGCTGCCTACTCCCAGGCAGAAGGGGAAGTGGGTCTCTGCTCAAGGTCTGGTGTTCCCACAGGAGGGTCTAGGCCCTGTCCTATATGAAATGACAGACTATGGACACCCCCATGGAGGGCCTCACCCTCCCTGGGGAAATGAGGGGATAATGGGGGAGTTGGGGGGAGGGCACGGGAGGAGGGGAGGGAAAGGGAGAGGGACCTGGAACTGACTTGTGAAGCAACCTTGTTTCTAATCTAAATTTAAACTTAAAAATAAAAAAATTAAAAAAAAAAGAATCACAAAAAAACCCCCAAAACAAATAACCCAAATCCAAAAAAAAAAAAAAAAAAAGTACGCGTTAGACTGTTGCCCTGACTTGTTCCTTCAGGTCCTCAGATCTCAAGTCTCACAGACCAGGTCTGCACAGGTTATGAAAGTTGACAAAGTGTTTTGAGAAACCGAGTAGAGTATTTGATGGGAGAAGACTAGTACCTACAATACAGGAAAGATGTTCTCTCGGGCATGGTGGTGCACCCTTTAATCCCAGCACAGATAAGGCAGAAGTAGGCGAATCTCTGGAGTTACAGGCAGTCAGTAGTACACACTGAACCACATAGCATTCCACTTTTAAACATTTCTCTCATGAAAATGAAGATTTACGTTCACCCCCAAACCTACACAGGAGCAATTACAGCCTAAGAACTTGTGTTAGGGGTTCTATTGCTGGGATGAAACATCATAACCAAAGAAACTTGCGGAGAAAAGGTTTGTTTCAGCTTATCACCTTGACTGAGGGAAGTCAAGGTTGGAACTCAGACAGGGCAGGATCTGGAGGCAGGAGCCGGTGCAGAGGACATGGAGGGGAGCTGCTTACTGTCTTGCTTTACATGGCTTGTTCAGCCTGCTTTCTTATAGAATCTAGGACCACCAGCCCAGAATGGCTCCACCCACAATGGGCGGGGCCCTCCCCACAAATCACTAATTAAGAAAATGCCCTACAGGCTTGCCTGCAGCCAGATCTTATGGAGGCATTTTCTTAATCAAGGTTCCCTCCTTTCAGATAACTCTAGCTTGTGTCAAGATGACATAAAACTAGCCAGGACAGAGCTCAAAGTGAAGACAGTCTCGATATATGCAAATCACCAAGAGCTTATGCAGACTTTACTATATTCATATCATGGAATACTATTTTTTTGTTTTTCAAGACAGGGTTTCTCTCTGTAATATCCCTATCTGTCCTGGAACTAACTCTGTAGACCACGATGGTCTTGAACTCATAGAGATCCTCCTACCTCTACCTTCCAAGTGCTGGGATTAAAGGCATGCATCACCACTGCTTGTCAGAAAGCTATTAATAAATAAAAAGTGACAAATTCCACAGAAGGAGCTGAGAAAAGCCAGTTCCCAAAATGACATACTGTTCAATTCCATTTAAACAACATTTTTGAAGTGACAACATTATGAAGAAGAACTATTAGATGGCATATCTAATCTTTTGATTGGAATATGATATTGTCATTGATGAAATTCACACTGAAGAATTGTGCCATCAAGTCACCAAAAGGTTTATAATTTTGTGTTGGGCTATATCCACAGTTACCCTGGGGCACACGCAGGGTATGGGCTGCGTGTTGAACACATCTGGCAGAGGCAGTTAATACTAAAGAGAGGGCTGGGTCAGGAGAGGAGTGGGTGAAGTATCTGGGACAAAGGACACAGTAGGTGTATTTTACTATCAAATGGATCAGAAGGTGACTATCCACGAGGACAGAAGGAGAGACTAGCAGAGTGAATGGCAAAGTGGTAAGAAAAATAGCTTTGGATTATGAAGAATAAATACATTCATTACACTGATTGTAGTTTTTGGTTGGTGGCAGCATAAATCAAAGTTCTTCCAAATTTTTCACTTTAGTGCATGCCAATTAGAAACACCTCAGTTATTTATCAGTAAAAGTATCAAAATATCCCAACCCACTTTTTGGAAATGAAAGCTGTGATGCCTGGGATGGCTAGATAAAGTGAACAGGCAGTTAAATGCCGAAGAGGATCTGTGGACCCAGCAAAGACCACCTAAGTGAAACCTACAGAGAAAAAGCCTCTGAATGAAGCTTGACTGTGGGGCAACTGTGAGCTTAATATACATGCAATCTGAGGAGCTGAAAAAGGAAAGAGAATGAGTTATTTTATTTTAATGTTATTTTTAATGTAGAGCGCTGTAGTGGATAAGAGCATGGGTTACTTCCTGAGGGCCTGAGTTTGGTTTCTAGTACCCATATGGCAGCTCACAGTAGCTGTAAGGTCCATTCCAGGAGAGGACTTTAATGGGGGATGTCCTTCTGTGTATGCGTTTCTCTTACTGGTTGATGAGTAAAAAGATAGGTGGGATGAGGAGATGAGGAGAATGCTGGGAAAGGAAGGCAGAGAGAGACCTCTAGGGACACCATGTAGAGACCAGGAGGATAGGACGCACCAGGTGTTCTCTGGTAAGATAAGGCCATGTAGAAATAAATAGATTTATAGAAATGGGTTAATAATGAAGACAGAGCTAGCCATCAGCCAACAGTTTTATAACTAATATAGCATTTGTGTGTTTATTTGGGGCTGAATACTGGTGGGACCTGGCAGAAAGAACCTCCAGCTACAGGATTTGACACCCTCTTCTGCTCTGAGAACAGCCTTCTCAGGTGGGACATAGATCTATATGCAGGCAAAACATACATACGCATAAAATAAAATAAATTATATATATATATATATATATATATAGAGAGAGAGAGACAGAGACAGAGAGACAGAGAGAGAGCTAGGTAATACATATCTGTAGCTACTTGGGATGCTGAGGCAGGAGCATCTCTTGAGCCTGGGTCTTTGAGACCAGCCTGTGGCAACCTACAGGTAGCCTAGCTCTTACCAAATACTAAAACAACAGCAGCATCAGAAAAGGTCCAGCAAGGTGGCTCAGTGAGCAAAAGCACTCATCAGGTCAGCCTGATGACCTGAGGTCAGGTCTGAAAGTTGTCCCCTGTCCTCCACATGTGCACCCAGGTGCACATAAGCGCCTCCATAATTATCATAATATCTATTTAAATTAAAGAGAAGCCAAAGATGGAAACTTCCCAAACCCAAACTTTCCCCAGGGAGCACCGCGAGCTGGTTGCACAGTGACCATGAGACAGTGTTAAAAAGCAGCTGGAGGAAAAGAACACATGTGCAGGAAACACTGAACATGGTGTGCAGACTGCTGTCCTTGGAAGGTCTTCTTGCAGGTTTAGATGTTGGCCAGAGGCTCTGGGAGCCTGAATTTTGGGAGACAACTTTAGTTTTCCTGCCCTCTGCCTGCAGGCTGACAATTCTGGCTCATGACCAGCCAGCCACTGATAGAACAGAGCCCAGAAGCTCTCTGAATGCACGCACAGCCTGTGCATGCCCTGCTCAAACAGCAGCAGCTCAGAGCCCTCTCTTAGAGGGTCTGGCTTCCCGGAGGCATTTCCAGGTTGTTCCAGGTACCTATGTATACCATTTAGCTTCAGTTACACCTCCCCGTGTCCTAGCACCTTCCCTAGCAACCTTATGACCTTTAGAATATGCTGTGACACGGTTCCGGTGCCCAGCTCTGTCTCCTCACCTTTCCCGTTTTATGCTTGTGTTCAGGAGCCATGAGGAAAAGGTCTGGTTCCAAGGTGAGCAGCAATGAGTTCTCTAAGGAGGATGAACATCCATGTTTTGTCTTCAAGGGACAACTTCAGTGCTGGGTGACCAGACTGCCATTGATCCCTAAAGACACACACTACCATCACTCCAGCTTTTTCAGGTTCCCCCCACAAAGATGGACAGTGCCACCCGGTTCCATAGTGTAGTGGCTATCACATCTGCTTTACATGCAGAAGGTCCTGTGTTGCACCCTTCCCCTGTGGGGGGTCTGTTGACCACTTGTTACTACAAGCTTTTAGCAAAACACTTCTCATCCCCTCCTCCCAGTAAGGTCTGCATGCAAGTTCCTGATTATTGTCTAAATGCTAATTCCTGGTTTTGGCCCACCCCTTTGCTGGAGGGGTGTTTTTCCACCATACCTGACTTTGGTATATAAGGCTCTACCCTTGTAATAATAAATGCCATTCTCCTTGTAAGAATGAGCCACTGTCTTTGTCTTTATTTTCATCCTTAGACCTTAGCCTCGGATCATTGTAAAGTATGGTAGCCCTGTAGCTGCAAACATATCAGCAGCTAGATACAGTCCTGGGTTTGAGCCCCAGTGGAACCACGTGGTAAGGAGCGGTAACTTTGACTAGGCGTTGGTGGCACACACCTTTAATTCCAGCACTTGGGAGGCAGAAGCAGGCGGATCTCTGTGAGTTCGAGGCTGGCCTGGTCTACCAAGCAAGTTGCAGGACAGGCTCCAAAACAACACCGAGAGACCCTGTCTCGGAAAAAAAAAAAGATGGTCAATGTCCCCTAAGTCAGCTGGAACAGTCTTGATGATTTGGTGCCCAGTATTCTAGCCCTACCTGACCCCCCTGTTTAATCTCCCACCTTTTAATAATAAGAAGAGGTGGGAGTGTTGACATCCTGGCATTGTGCTGTCCCCGTCCCCTGACAACTGGCAGGCTATGCACAGTGGCATTAGACAGCTCAAAGGGCCCTTCGTTGTGTGGCTACGTCATGCATTACACAGCTACATCATGCATTACACAGCTGCATGAGGACTCTGAATGTGCAAGCTTTCCCTTTCAAACAAGTGCTTAAATTTCTGCCTCTCCTCCTCCCCAAAAACTCCACGTGGGTTTTATTGAGTTTTGTAGTTCGAGACACAGTTTCTCTGTATTGATTTGGAGATTGTCCTGGAGCTGGCTCTATAGACCAGGCTGGACTCGAACTCACAGAGCTCTGCCTGCCTCTGCCTCTGTAGTGCTGAGATTAAAGGCGTGTGTCACCAACACCCAGCATGGTTCAATTTTTATCGCTCGCAGCTTCAGCAAGCAACAATACTGGAAATTATAGGGTGTTTAATGGTTCTTCTGCCCTCTCCTGAGAAACCGGAGACCTCAAGACAAACTTAGAAGATAACACTCCCTGATCCAGGAACTAGCTCACCACATTCCTGCTCAATGTTTAACTGTACAATGCCCAAAGAATGCTTGCTTGAGATAACCTTCCTGTTAAGACATAAGCTATCATTTAACTTCCTCATCCTTTATGATGTTTGCCTAACTCCCCGATTCGGTTTCTTCCTTTAAAAAACCCCCAACTGCAGCTACTAGGGATCGAACTCCTCTGCCCCTGCAAGGGTCATGAGCTCGGCCCCAGTGCACTGGTTCCCCGAATAAACCTCGTGTGCTTGCAGCAAGAACGGTCTCTCTTGAATTATTGGGGCATCGGCTTATCCCGAGGCTTGAGTGAGGGTCTTCCCACTCTGGGGGGGTTCTTTCAAAGGCTAAGTTTTAGGAAAAAATACTCATAGGTTCTGACACTTGAGGGCAAGGGGAGGTATCTGACCTGTTTGAAGTGAATCCAAGTTGACTTTTAGCTTTTATCTTTACATAAGCAAACCTTAAAGTACCTGTTTCTTTCTTATTATTTGACATCATCTTTACATTCACTCAGGAGGCACAGGTGGTTGATTTGAGGGCACCTGGACATGCTTGACGGTCTTTGTGTTTCCAGATCCATGGCTACAGGCTGGTAGTCCTGTAACAATGGCTAACTGGTTGGATTAGGAGTTTTGAATGAGTTATTGGGTGATACATAGAGAGGAGATTGATGAAGCAGGGTGTAATTAGTAGGAACAGGATAACTCAGAGCAGCTTGAGGGGAGGAGGAGGGGTCAGGAAGGAAAGTATGTGGGGTTCTCAGTCAGGCACAGTGTGGTTGTAGGGGTGAAGCCCCTCTGAAACTGGGGACAAGGCAGTTGATCTCGGTGTCATCCAAAGCTTAAGGGAACGGGTCCTGCTGCAGTTGCTGTGTATGAAGGGTGAGTTTCAGGTGGAGAAGTAAAGTGTTCCAGGTGGGATAAGCAAATACAGTGGGGAGGGCCTCAAGCTTAGAGACTGTTGGAGTCACAAGAATTACCTTGAAGGGCCCTGACATTTAGGGGAAAGGGGTGAGGGGCGTTGGTCTGGAGGAGAGAGAAGGACCTGGTCCCCGATGTTAACTGGGGATGCATGAGGGTTAAGGCAGGGAGTGGTCAGTAAAGTCCTATAGAAGGGAACGGAGATGATAGAGTAAGGGTGTAAGCAGGTGATCAGGGAGAGGCGAGGGTTTAGGTGAGAGACCGGGTATCAGACCTGGCCGTCCGTACATGAGCTCAAAGGGTGAGATGGAAAGGGGCTGTCTGGGCAGAGCCCTGAGTCTCAAAAGAGCCAGAGGTAAGAGCTTTACCCAGTCAAGGTGAACAACCTGTGACAATTTAACAAGAACATTTTTTAAAGGGACAGTTAGTTTGCTCTACTTTCCCTGAGGACTAGGGGTGATATGGGATAAGAAAACGCCAAGGAATGTTGAGAGCTTTAGAGAGGGTTTGTGAGATCTGAGAGGTCTGACTGGAGAGAAACTGGAATCCCAAACTGGGGAATAATTTCCCTGAGAAGGATGTCGGAGACTGTCTGGGCCTTTTTGTTAGTGGTTGGAAACACTTCCTCCTATCCCCGAGAAAGTATCAACTACTACCAGGAGATATTTAACTCGTCTGACTGTAGGCTTGTGGGTAGTCAAGTTGCCAGTGAATCCTTGGGAGAGAGCCCCTGGCCTGGTGGGTAGAAAAGGGGGATTATGATACCTGCAGTTAGGGTCTGACATCTGACAGGCTTTATAAGAGGCAGTGATAGTTCTGAAGAAGTGCAAATCCTCAGGGGTGGGTTGGAGGCGAGCCTTGACAACCAGAGACAGAGCCTGACTGTTGGGGTGAAAGAGCTGGTGTAGCTAGGACAGGATTTGTCGAGTATCAGGAGGTGACTGTGAGGATGTGTGTTGTAGTGTATGAACTCCCTGTGGTGGGTGAGGCGAGTCTGGGGCTCGGAGGGCTACAGCCCTAGCTGCTTCATCAACCCAGTTGTTTCCCTTAGAGATAGTGGAGCTGTCAGTGTGATGAGACCGCCAGTGAATAATCCCTATAGCCTTGGGGAGGTGGGAGGCCTTTACCATGGCCATAATTTGACCCTAGTTAGTTATAGATTCTCCTTTAGTGTAAGCAGTCCATGCTCTTTCCAGACAGCATGGGACAGGAGGATGTGAAAATCATATTTGGAGTCTGGGTAAATGTTTAGGGAATGTCCCTGTGCTGTCCCTGCTGTGCAGCCTGTATCCGAGAATGTGCGGAGGGTGTCGGGATTGATGACACAGAGACCAGTCAACAATGTAAAGAAAACTTTAAGCAGGCCCCAAAAAGGCTCAAGAAGACTTCCCAAGAAGGCTTCCCTCCAGAAAAGCTTCTGCTCCCTGTCTTACCCCTGGCTGGTTCTGCCCTGACACCCGAGACTGATTGGGTGGGTCAGAAGAGGCAGTTAGTCTTTGGAAAAGGTCGAGGTCAGGGCGGTTCCTGTGGGCAAGCCCTTTTCAGGAACTTATTGCGCTGGGCATTTTTATTGTTTTTAGTAAACATGTTTTTAGTAAACATTGTCTTACAGCTGCCTGGTCCCAGGCTGATGGGGAAGTGGGTCTCTGGCCAAGGTCTGTTTTCCCCACAATTCCCCCTTTTTTATTTTCTAATGAGGCACTCCTGTCTTAGGTCAAGTAGGGTCACCCTCCCTTGCCCGTCCTTGTGGGACCTGGCGACCCCTGTCTTAGGTGGGAGGTCTCTTCCCCACAGGTTGCCCGTCATCGAAGAACCTCATCCTTAAATCATCTGTAACCAGACTTCATGGCTACCTGGATTGCCATGGCCTAAGCTGAGCAATACTTGGTGACGGATCTGTTGCCTATGGAACAAGGCACGTTTGAACTCAGCATAAAGCCAGAATGCCTACCGCCACTGCCACCATTTCCAGGACCCCCATTGACATAGCGCCTCTCCATCACCGTACCCATCACCAGATCTGGGCCATAACATTCTACCACCCTTCCTCTGTTACAAGGGTAACCCTCATGTGATTTACATTTACAATTTGATGGTCAAAACAGTGATAAAGTTTACAATTGTTCCAAGATCTACTCGGGAAAGCATTTAGAAAGTGCACTTGCACAGATACACTAGGTACAATAATTGATGTTACAAAGGTAGCATGATAAAAAATATGAACAAGAGGCTTGTTGCACTATCCACAGAACAACCAATTTGTTCCTGTGGTGATGCAGTTTGTTGATTTAACGTCAGCAGCCGCAGCTGAATATGCGACTTGAGCCAAAGTCTCCTTTTTGTCGCATTAGGACAAGTTGCATTTCTCCAGAAAAATACACTGGCATAGGTGCGATTCCAGAAACAGGAACCACCAAGTCTGATATTTCAAGTGACCATGTCCTGTTCAAATACTGAAAAGGGGCTTTTGCCACTCATCACAGTCCATACCAATGTCCAAATGTTTTAAATAGGTCCTTTTTTTCCCCAAAGGGAAAACTAGCAAAATGAATTCTGTTGTTTCAAGGTATGTCAAGGACAGACTGATAATCTTCCAGTTCTCTGTTGGCTTTGGGATGAAAACTCACGGGTCTGGGAGGTTGATGCAGCAGGCCTGTTGAGAAACTGGAAATCTCGAACAGACTATTTTCTTTCTTTCTCAGGCTGTAGATTTGATGACATCAAGGGTCAGGAACACTGATTTAGGAGATCTCACTCAAACTGGCTTAGGTAGGCTCCCATGGTCTCAGGTCCAGTTTTTCTCTGCTCCATGCATCTCACCAAATGTTCTGACAGCTGCCGAAACTTTATTCTTTTCCTGCAAGAAAACACAAACATGCCCTCGACCCCAAATTAGGAACTTCTCCACTGTCTAGTGCATGGATGTCTCCATTTGACATGAGCAATGGTTGCTCAAGTTCCATCATGCCAGAATCTGTCTGAAGCAGATTGCTCACTGGCATTCACATTTTAAAATTTTTAAATGAGGAGTGTATTATTTGATGAGTCATATGGGGACTGGGGACATTACTCCCCCTTTTTTATTTTCTAAATTTTGTTTGAACTGTTGAAGCTGGACCATAACAGTAGAAGGGTTTGTCTATCCTCCTTAGTTAACTATCTAGGTGAATTGGGATCACTATCTAGATTATTAGTAGATGCTCTTTAAAAAGGACACATCCATTAGGTATTTTCCCAAAACTTCTGAAAATCACTCAAAATTGTAAACTTTACTGTGTCCCATATAACTTTTGAAAATTATTTGAAGTCTGTGAGCAGTCTTTCCCAATCTAACCAGTAGAGCTCTCACTAACTAACAAGGTCTCATTTGCATCTTAAGTTTTCTGTTGAGACATTAACTGACTGGATGGATGTTCCTTTGGCCACATCTAAAGCAATTTATGTAGCTTTTCAACTATTTTTGAAGGGATTTAAGTATCCTTTTAGTCATATAAGCAGTTCACAGGCCACACCATACATTCAGAACATACATGCATCTTTCGGTCATCCTTTTTCCCTAGTCATGATTAGTCTGTTGAAATGAAACTTTCTTAATTGAAATCTCTGTAATAGAACAACTCCAGCCAATCCTTGAACTAAAAAGGTTAAAAAAGTCTTGTATGCCCCTCATCATTCCTCCATTTGAGCTACAATCAGGGGGTACAGATGTACCTACTCCTTGTAACTCTGTAGATGCAAGGTGGAGAGGCCAGGCTTTTGGCCAAAAGTTTTTAGAGATGACTCACAAAATTGACCTTAAATGCAAACAAACTTTTTCCATTCCATATACCTTTGTCTTTTCCTTTTTCTTTACTTAATACCAGTACCTCATTTACTGTTACCAATTTTTTTTTTTGATTCACCCCTTGTTTTTTTTTTTTCAAGACATGGTTTCTCTGTATTGTTTGGAGGCTGTTCTGGAACTCGCTCTGTAGACCAGGCTGGCCTTGAATTTAAGAGATCAGCCTGTCTGTGCCTCCCGAGTGCTGGGATTAAAGGCATGCCGGGATTAAAGGGGTTTGCCACCAACGCCTGGCTATTCACCTATTTTCAATCCATCCTCCAGCTGAGGATGTTCCCTTAGGAAAAAGCCTTAAGATTTACACAATCCACCCTCCAACTGAGGGTGATCTCTCAGGTTCCCCTCTTTCCCGACCTTTGTCAGGTGAAGGCCTCGAGATTTAATCCAATCCACCCTCCAACTGAGGGCGATCTCTCAGGTTCCCCTTTCTTTCCCAATCTTTGTCGGGCTAGGGCCTGGAGATTTAATCTAGGAGACATTAAATATTTTTAATAAAACAGAGATTCCCCTTTAGGAGGGAGAAACTCAGAATGTTTAGTTTCTGACTTTTTAATCTCTCATTGGCAGCAGCTGCTCCCAATGTATTACTGGTGCTATAAAAATCGATGAACAGGGAGCTGGAATGACTAACTGGTATCAAAATGGGGGGGGATCATCACCAGCGCCCATACTTCCCTTACCTGAGTGTTCGGCTATGGTTGAACCATCTTTATCATGGTGAGCATTCCTAGTATCCGGAGTAGTATTGGGGTCGACATGCCTGATGCACCGTTCGGGGACCCAAATAGGCTTCTGACTTCCTGGAGGGAAAAATCAAACAGCTCCTCGGACCCTAGCTAGTAGGGGAGTCAGTAGCTGCCATTTTCCTGTAATCAAGTCCTTCCATCTGACCCATCCCAAGGACTGGGAGGGTTTGTTTGTTCCCATGTCTCTCCATAGCAGACAAATTATTACGGTCTATGGTCAAAAAATTTAAAATGTAAAGTATGGTGGATAACTGAATATTGGGGGAGGTAACATACTCCCCCTTTTTTATTTTCTTAAAATATTGTTCTGAGAGTGGCATGGGTGTGCTCCACAATGGCCTGTCCCGTGGGGTTGTGAGGAATACCAAAAGAATGGACAATGTGATGTTCCCTGCAAAAGGCAGCAAAGCGATTGCTGGCATAGGCAGAGCCATTGCCCGTTTTTTAGGGCATCAGGGACGCCCATGTAGGCAAAGGCCTGCAGGCAATGAGAAATAACATCTTTAATCTCTCCTGAGTGGAGAGAGGCAAAAATGAGTTTAGAATACGTATCCACCGAGACATGCATGTATTTTAATTTCCCTGCCTGTGGCAGGTGAGTGACATCCATTTGCCAGAGATGGTTGGCCTTGAGGCCCCGGGGATTTACCCCCTCATTGGGAGAATTATGATAAGAGGCACAACCAGGGCACTGAGAGGTAATCTGTGTAGCTATGGATAAGGGGCATCCAGTGTGAAATTTAATGGAGCATGCATTTAGATGATACCGCTCATGGAGCTGGTGGGCATACTGATCCTGTGTGAATAAGACCCTAGGGCGGTCAAGGAGTCAGCAAATTGATTGCCCTGGTCAAGGAGTCCTGGAAGGTTAGCATTTACACGAATAAACCCCGCATAAGCAGGGTAGATGCGCTGCCAAATAAGTTGTTGGAGCTGAACTAATAAAGAACGAACCTGAGAGGTTGGAAGGACATATGGAGAAGTTTCTAAAGGTCTAACAATGTTAGCAACATAAACACTACCAGTATATTAATTAATGGGCTCTCCCTCAAACATTTCGAAAGCCATCAAGCAAGCAAACAACTCGGCGGCTTGTGCTGATCTCTGCCCTATGGGTAGCCTCTTCTGCACCTGAGAAGAAACCACCTTCGTGAAACCCTTGGAGGAGCCGTCTGTAAAGACTGAGCGAGCTCCAACTAGAGGGTTCTCCTTTAAAATCTTGGGAAAAATCACAGGGTGTTGTTTAAAAAAACGACATCAACGGGCTATTGGGATAATGGTTATCAAACTGGGCGCCTGTAGATGTAATAAACAGGGTCCACCCATCATGGAAGATCTGTAGATGTTCCACCTCCTCCTTACCATGAGGAAGGATAATTTTATCAGGACTCTTTCCAAAGGTTTGGATGCTAAACTTGTGCACCTTCCACAACAATTGCAAAATCAGATCATAGTAGGGGGTCACTACCTTCTTAGGGGAGGCTGACAAATGTATCCAATAAAAAGGACCAGTCTGCCAAAACATGGCAGTGGGTGAAAAGCTAGATGAAAGTACAACCAGAACAAGGGGCTGCCCATAATCTATGCACCAAAGGTGGGCTTGCTCTATACTTTTTAACAACAATTGTAGGGCTTCCCTGGCCTCTGGGTAATCTGTCTGGGGGAAGTTGGAGCAAGATTCCCAGGAAGAATATCATAATGGGGTTTAAGAGCCCCTGTTTTAATAGAAAGAGAAGGGCGAAACCACTGAATCTCTCCCAAAAATCTCTGCCAATCATGAAGCATTTTTAAATTTGAACAATCAATTTGGAGTCTTTGTGGCCGGAGGCCTGTTTGTTGAATTTGATGACCCAAATAAGTATAAGGGGGTCTCTTTTGGATCTTTTCAGGAGCCAAAATAAATCCGCAGGCCTAAAGAAGCTCCTGTAGCTCTGCAAAGGCTATGTAACATTGTCTTTCTTCGGCCGAGGCCAAAAGAATATCATCCATGTAGTGGATAATGTAAAGGTCAGGGAACTTACGTCTGAGGGGATCTAAACAGGCAGCTACATAAATCTGGCATATAGTTGGACTGTTAGTCATCCCTTGGGGGAGCACCACCCATTGGAAGTGAAGGGCAGGCTCCCTAAGGTTAATCTCAGGAAGGCTAAATGCAAACCGAGGACTATCTTGAGAATGCAAGGGAATAGAAAAGAAGCAATCCTTCAAGTCAATGACAATCAAATGCCAGTCTTTAGGAATGGCCACAGGCATGGGCAAGCCAGGCTGGAGAGCCCCTATAGCCTGCATGGTCACATTCAAGGCCCTCAGGTCTTGTAGTAACCTCCATTTCCCTGAAGATTTTTTAATTACAAATATCAGGGTATTCCAGGGGGACGTGGAAGGGACCAAATTGCCTGCCTCCAATTGTTCTTGAACCGCCCTGAGTTTCTCCACTGGTAAGGGCCACTGTTCCACCCATACGGGATCACCCGATAGCCATGTGATGGGTATGGGGGCTGGCGGCACAACAGTGACCCTCATCAAAAATGACCAAAACCCTTCCTATCCCCCGGAGCCCTGGTATATAAAGGGAGAGATGCCACTGGCCAACTGTTTCCTGTTCTAGTTTACCTAGTCCCCTCCCCAGACTCCAACCCATCCCTTGTATCATCTGGGGGGCCCTGCTTTTGGACTTGGGTGTCTGGGTGGTGAGGACCACTCCCGTTTCTTGTATGAGGTCCTGTCCCCAGAGGTTGATAGGGAGGCCAGACAAAATATACGGTTGAAAAACCCTGTGTGGCCCTCAGAGTCTTGCCACTTTAGAATTCTGAGGCTTTTTTGCGGCACAGCCTGTCCTCTTCCCTGGAGGGTCACTGTCCCTTCCTGTTTAGGCCAGGGGGGGCCAAAATTTGTCTGAGAGGACAGAAACATCTGACCCAGAATCTAAGATGCCCTTGAAGGACTTGCCTTCTATCTTTAATGTAAGCTGGGGGTGGTTCTCCATAGTGGCTACCCAAAATGCTGCTGGGCCGGTACTTCCAAAACCTTGGTTGCCCCTTTTCTCTTTAATTTTTCTGGCCTCACAAGGAGCTGTAGGGAGGAGGAGTGACTGAGCAATCCGTTCCCCTGCTGGGATGACAACAACCCCACTGGCCACTGATGTCATTATTTTAATCTCTCCCTCGCTATCCTGGTCTATAACACCAGGGTGTACCTGGATGCCTCGAAGAATAGTACTGGACCGTCCCAAGAGTAGTCCGACCATGCCTGGGGGCAATGGCCCATGCACCCCAGTAGGGAGGGCCTGGATCCCCATTTTGGGTGTTAGGATTGCCCAGGCCGAGGGAGCGAGGTCCAATCCTGCACTCCCTGAGGTGGCTCTAAGGAGGTCTGAGATATGAAGGGGTTGCTCTGGGGGAGAAAATGAATCCTGCCACTGCCCAGAGCAGGGGTCATTGCCCTGTACACATTGGTTTTGGGGCTCTGGGGCGGGGCCCTCCTCCAGTTTCCCTGATTATTATTAGCAGGAAGGAAATTACCCTCCAGGTCAGTTTTAGAGTGGCAGTCAGTGGCCCAATGATATCCCCTTCGGCAACGGGGGCATAAACCAGGTCTCTTGAGACCCGCAGTACTATTTTGAGGGCACTCTCTACGGAAGTGTCCCTCCCTACTGCAGCTGAAACATGTTTTTCTCCCTCCCAGAGTAGGTCTTTCTTTCCCCACTTGGGGCCGAATAGCAGCAGCTAACACTTGGCCCTGGATAAAGTTACCATCAATGTCCCTACAGATCCGGATATAGTCATTTTGACTTTTATTGTGATGGGGCGAAGGGCTTCCTTACAATACTTATTTTCGTTTTCAAATGCCATCTGCTTGATGACTGGCATCGCAGGCCCAATGCCTCCAAATATTCTTTCTGCTCCCTGACTGAGACGGTCTACGAAGTCCTGAAAAGATTCAGAGGGTCCTTGAAGGACTTTGGACAGGTGATCCCCTCTTTCCTTGGAAGGCAATGCTTTCCAAGCACCTTGGGCTGCTGCCACTTGGGCATAGACTGCAATGTCATATTGCATTTGTTGTTGAATGGTGGCATATTGACCACTCCCAGTAAGCATCTCCACATTTCTCTGTGGCTGTCCAGCCTGTGCATTTCTTTGGGCTGTCTGGCTGCATTTTTCTTGAAACTCACCCCTCCAAATCAAATAATCTCCCCCAGATAGTGTCGCTCGGCAAAGCTGCTTTCAATCACTAGGTGTCAAGTTAAGAGACACAAAAGATTCCATTAAGGAAAGGGTAAAGGGAGCCTGTGCTCCATAATTTAAAGTTGCCTCTTTAAGTTGTTTTATGTCTTTAAAACTTAAAGGATCATGACGCCAAATGACCTGCCCAGAATTGTTCGGGTCTGGAGCTTCTATTACGGGGGCCACCACGGGCAGTATTGGACCCTTCCTTTGGGTCTTCCATCGAGGTCCAAGGAGGACTGGGTTATATCATAGGAGGAGTCACTTTTTTCAGAGTATGGGGAAGGGTTTCTCTCCCTGTCCTGTCTTTTCTTAATTCGAGTCTTTTTTACTGTTTTTTTAAGGCCTGTGATCTCAGCAAGTAAGCATCTGATGAGTCTGAGCTACTTCCATTTTCTAGGTCTGACAGAGAATGATATAACCAATTCTGACCGGAGTCCTTATTTTTGGGTTGCGCCTGGAGACCTCTACCTGTTTTGTTGTTGTTGTTGTTGTTGTTGTTGTTGCTAAGAGGCTCCTCCTCATCCTCACTAACAATGGAGCCTCTAGTTTCAGGCAGGGTCTCTTCAGATGATTCATCCTCACTCTCTGCCCCTGAACTCAAGGAGGCTTGAGTCTCAGTCTCTTGTAACTCTAAAAAAGCCTCTTTTGTGTCCTGAACTACCTGGCGGTGACGAACCTTATCTGTCAAAAGTGCACCCCTCACTAATCTCCATAAGAAGAATGTGGTAAGGGGGCAAGGACTCAGATCCCTCTTTTCGTAAAAGTCTATGAATTTCACAGGGAACCTCCTCCCAATCTGGGATATTAAGCTTTCCCCAGTAATGAACCATGGACTCGCTCATTGGATCGATTTTAGAAAGCCTTCTAGGGTTTTAGACTTGACTGTAGTCTCCTGTCCTTTAAGTAACATTTTTACTTGACACTGTAATGATTCAAGCTTCCCGGAACTATTTCCCATCGTTTCTTAACCCCGTCCACTTACCTCACTTTCACGATCTCGGTGGGACCTCCAACTGCCACGCCTGCTGCACAGCCTGTATCTGAGAATGTGTGGGGGGTGTCGGGATTGAT
Organism: Mesocricetus auratus; assembly: GCF_017639785.1. NCBI lineage: Eukaryota > Metazoa > Chordata > Mammalia > Rodentia > Cricetidae > Mesocricetus > Mesocricetus auratus. The sequence goes on along the minus strand of NW_024429218.1, from coordinate 2,042,222 downwards.
GACACAGAGACCAGTCAACAATGTAAAGAAAACTTTAAGCAGGCCCCAAAAAGGCTCAGGAAGACTTCCCAAGAAAGGCTTCCCTCTAGAAAAGCTTCTGCTCCCTGTCTTACCCCTGCCTTGACACCAGAGACTATGTTGGGTGGGTCAGAAGAGGAGGTTAGTCTTTGGGTCAGGGCATTCCCGTGGGTGAGCCCTTTTCAGAAACTTATTGCCCTGGGCATTGTATCGTTTTTAGTAAACATGTTTTTAGTAAACATTGTCTTACAGCTGCCTGGTCCCAGGCTAATGGGGAAATGGGTCTCTGGCCAAGGTCTGTTGTTCCCACATCCCTGTGCTAATTGGAAGATGCGAATGACAGCTACTAATTCAGCCTGTTGGTTAGTAGTGCGGGCAGGGAGTGCCTGTGCCTCTACCACCCTGGTGTCTGACACTATGCCATAGCCTGCTCTACAGGTCCCCTAATGTAAAAAGGAGCTGCCCTCTGTTTACCAGGTATGGGTGGCCTGAGGTTGGGCGCCCTACTGTGTGTGTGAAGGATGGGGCAGTAGTTCCTCTAAGGTTTCAATGCGAGAATGAGATGGGGAAGAGTTATTGTTAGGTGAGGTAGAAGGTTTGAGATATTGAGGGGTGGGCAGGACTGGAAAGTAAGGGTGGCATCTTCTACCAGTGCCACCTGGAGAGACAGAACTCGAGAGGGGAGTAGAGTTTGTCAGCCTCTGTAGGTTAGGAGATGAGACAGGTTGTGGTGGGAGAAGACAGTGGTGGGTGACCCAAAGGTCACTTTCTTTGACTCATTAATGAGGAGCTCAGCAGCTGCTAAAGCCCATATACAGGGTGCCCACCCTTGGGTAGTTAGGTCTGGTTTCTTTGACAGATATGCTATAGTGCAAAGGAAGTTCCTAGCTGGTGACCTAGGACTCCAAGGGCGTGTCCCTCCTTTTCTGTTATATAGAGGAGAAAGGACGAGTTAGGTCTGGGAGATGCAGGGCTGCAGCCTGGAGAAGAGCCTGTGTGAGCTTCTGAAAGGGCTCAGTAACGGGGTTAAGGAGGGGCTCACATGGAGAGCTAAGAGCTGCCTCAAGTAAGGGATAGGCAAGGAGAGAGTGGGGGGGGGGGTTCCAGGAGCGTAAGAAGTCAGCTATTCCTAGAAACGGTAAAATCTCCTCTTTAGTAGAAGGATCTGCAAGAGACTGGATTAGGTTTTTCCTGTCTACGGTGATAACTTTGTGAGTTGTGGTAAAAGTTAGTGGAGAGTTGGACATTGGAAGGTGAGACTCAATAGTCCCTGCTGGACAAGAGATTTAGAAGAGCGGAGGCTAACTTTTAAGGACGGGCTACAAAGTAAAATATCATCTACATACTGTATGAGTTTAGATTTGGGGAGAGACATAGAGAGTAGGTCAGAAGCCAGAGCCTGGCCAAAAAGATGTGGGTCATTCCGGAATCCCTGAGATGGGATGGTTCAGGTGAACTGCATGGAGGCATGGGTGTCAGGGTCAGTCCAGGTGAAAAGATACTTTGAGACTGAATGTTGAGAGAGATAAAGGAAAAAATAATCCATAAGATCCAGAAATGAGAAACGAGAGGTTCCTGAGGGGCTAGTGGAGAGAAGTATGTAAGGGTTAGGCACCACAGGATGGAGGGGGACCACTGCAGAATTAATGAGCCGGAGGTCTTGAACTAGGCAGGTAGTCCCATTAGGTTTCTTGACTGCCAGTATAGGGGTGTTAAAGGGAGAGGATGTAGGACAAAGTAGTTTTTTTCTTAGGAGGTCAGAGATGATAGGATTAAGTCCCCTAAGCTCTGGAGTGGGAGTGGGTTATACAGCAGGCAAATGAGATGTAATGATAACTAATAATAAGAGTAGTTATGCTAACCTCCTGTAATAAAAGGCATGTGAGTGTGGTCTCTCTGGTCTCTAAATATCTCTTTGTGCATTTACCTTAAAAAAGCACTTTTTGGATTTTCTTGGGCATACCCTAATTGCAAGCATTGCTACTCATTTTTTTTTTCTGAGACAGGGTTTCCCTGTCTGTCCTAGAACTCTCTCTATAGACCAGGCTGCAGAGATCTTCCTGCCTCTGCCTTCCAAGTGCTAGGATTAAAGGGTGTGCCAAAATGCTCAGCTGCATGGCTACTCCTGTAGATCACCATCCACTGAAACAAGGGTGACTTGAATTCACAAACTTTCTCCTCACAGTCTGGTAAGTGATGTGACTGCTAAATGGCTGACGGGGCAGCACACATACCATGAATACACTGGGCAAGGGGATGGCTTACTTGTGAGAGTTCAGAATGCCAGAGTGGTGCAGGCTGTCACACACACACACACACACACACACACACACACACACACACACAGACACACAGACAGACACACAGACACACACAGACACACACACAGACACACACAGACACACACACAGACACACACAGACACACACACAGACACACACACAGACACACACACACACACACACACACACTTCCATCTACCATTTTCACATTAAGGTTGTCCCCGGGTAACTGACACCACAGAAGGGGAAATCTTGGCTAAGGAGGATTTACTGTACAAAGGCTGAATGAGGTGACTGAGCTCACCAATGAATGAGCCGAGAGAAAGGAAGACGCTAATGAGCACGGGAGACAGAGGCTGGCTGGGTAGGGCTGGGACCCCAGGGCTGTCTCAGAAAGTCCTTGGAGGTCAGGGGAGAGTTCCGCTTCCTGCTCCCTCATTCTTCACTCTCCTAACTGATCACCTCTGCCTGGAACCTGACGGTGAATGCACCAGAGAAACCGAGGGGGGGCACCTGTATGCCTTGTGCTTGGCCCCTCCCTGTGCCCCATCTACTTTCTCCCTAAGAACGACCCCATGCCAGAGCTGGCGGTACCCCATTTCCTGGGACCCACTCGCGCTATAAGGAAGTGTTACCTTTTCTCCTTTTGGGACCCATCTGTGGATCTATAATAAACTTCTCTCTAAAGATCACCGTCTGTGGAGGTTTGAATAAGAATGGTCCCATGGGGCCATATATTTGAGTGCTTGGTTACCAGGGAGCAAGACTATTTGAAAGGATTAGACGGATTAGGAGATGTGGTCTTGTTGGAGGAAGTGCGTCACTGGGGTGAGCTTTGAGGTTTCACAGCCCACGCTAGGCCTAGTGTTTCTCTTTCCACCTGAGGATCAGGATGCAGCTCTCAGCCATAGTCCCCACCGTGATAATGGACTAATGTTTGAAACTATAAGCAAGCCCCCAGCTAGATGCTTTCTTTTTTAAGAGTTGCCTTGTGTAAGGTGTCTCTTCACAGCAAAAGAACAATGACGTCCCAAGAATTGTACTCTACAAATTCAGAGACCAGAACCCTATGATTCCAATTCCTGGGTTAAAGCCTTCCTGGGAGAGAGGAATGGCCTCCTTGAAACTCAAAGACACCCCAATATTCGTGTATCGCTGCTTCTTTACTAAAGAAATCCAACTAATAAATAGAGAAAAATGATGGGATTTTGCAAGCATCCTTTGTCAATCATAATAATCCATTGAGCAGTTACATAGCTACATGACCTCACATTGGTTTTCTACAGATACAGGCTCAATGGTTAAGAGCACTCAGTAACTGCTCTTCGGCGGTCCTGAGTTCAAATCCCAGCAGCCACATGGTGACCACAGCCATCTGTAATGAGATCTGGTGCTCTTTTCTGGTATTTAGGTAAACATGCTGGCAGAATACTGTATACATAATAAATAAATCTTTAAAAAATCAAAACAAAACCATGCCATCTCCAGTGGTGGTGGCCTACACCTTTAACCCCAGCACTTGGGAGGCAGTCATAGGCAAATCTCTTTGAGTTCAAGACCAGCCTGGTCTACGGAGCTAGTTCCAGGACAGTTAGGGCTGTTACACACAGAAACCATGTCTTGAAAAACCGGGGAAAAAAAAGCTAGCCACAAAAAGAAAGTCCTGTAACAGTGAATTAATTGCAAGATCTTTTATTTTTTACTTTTTTGAGACTGGGCTTCATTCACTATGTAGCCCTGGTTAGCCTAGAACTTCCTATGAAGACCACACTGGCCTTGAACTCACAAAATGCTGCTGATAAAGGCATTAACCACAACAATTAACTGGAAGATGGACAGAAAGATTTATTTGATTTTATTTATAGACCTGGAGCTGTGTAAGTTTATATGCATCACGGCATCCAGTTACTCAATGAAAGACAAAAAGGGCTTCGAATCCCCTGGAACTGGGGATACAGATGGTTGTGAGCTGCCATGGGAATGCTGGGAACTGAACTCAAGTCCTCTTTCTGAAAGAGTAACAAGTGCTCTTAGCCGCTGGACCATCTTTTCTGTCCCCTCCAAAGATGCTCCTTTATCCAAAAAATGTATATTAACACTATCAGTAGCAGAGTAAAGTGACAGCATATACTTCTGATATGATTCACCCAGAAGAGCCACTCCTGTCGAATCTTAAAACGTGGCACTGTCTTGAAGCGTACGCACTCATTACATAGGACTGAAGGGAGCTTGCTCACCAGTAAAGACTGCAATGACCCAACCGTGGAAGGCATGCTTGTGCCTGGATATTCTCTGGCATAGGTGACAGCATTGGGACCTTGGTGAAATTTAAACAAGGTTTGAAGACTAGATAAGAACATTGGATTTATGTTAATTTCTTGATTTTGGCAGTTGAAATGTGATTATGTAAGATTGATTTTAAAAAATTACAGGGTTTCTCTGTGTAACCACTGTGGCTATCCTGGAACTTGATTTGTAGATCAGGTTGGCCTGGAACTCATTGAGATCCATCTGTCTGTGCCTCCCAAGTGCTAGGATTAAAGACGTGTGCCAGCAATGCCCAGTTGCACCATCTCTTCAGCCTTGAGATGTTTGTTTTGAGATTAGGTTTCATGTACCCCAAGCTGGCCTTTAATTTGTTACATAGCTGAGGATGACCTGATCCTACTGCCTCTGCTTATAGAATGTATCACCATGCTTGGGAAAAGGGTTTCTTTTTGTTTATGTTGTTTGTTTGTTTTTGTTTCTCATGTCAGGGCTTCTAAGTAGCATTGGAGCCTGTCCTGGAACTTGCTCTGTAGACCAGGCTGGCCTTGAACTCCCAGAGATCCACCTGTTTCTGCCTTCCGAGTGTTGGGATTAAAGGTGTGTGCCAACACCACCTGGCGAGGGTATCTTTTAAAATTACATTTATTTATTTATTTATTCATTTTGTGTGTGGGGGGGGTTGGAGGGTGTTTTTTGCAATTACTTAATTGACTTGAGGATTCGTGGTCAAGCCTGGCTTAGTAGGGCACTGACCTTAATCACCCTGACAAAAGGATGCTCATTTGGCCTCATCTTCCTGGCGTCTGTGTTGAGACCCATTTAGTTTGCTTTATGTTGCTGTGCTACGACGCCGACCTAAGCCATCTCAGGGAGGAAGAGCTTTATTTGGTTTACATGTCCTGACTACCGTCTATCGTTAAGGGAAGCCAAGGCAGGAATTCCAACAGGGCAGGACCCTGGGGGCAGGAGCTGAAGCAGAGGCCATGGAGGGGTGCTGCTTCCTGACTTACTACCCCTGGGTTGTTCAGTCTGCTTCTTATACAACCCAGGAGCATCTGCCTAAGGGTGGCACTGCCGTGTGAGCTGGGCCCTCCTCACTCGGTAATGTATCAAGATAACGCTCCACAGACTTGCCTACAGACCAATCTGATGCAGGCATGCGAGGTTCTCTTCCCAGATGACAAAAACATGTACCAAGCTTATGGAAAACCACCAAGCACAGGCCATTCATTCATTCTTCCTGAAGCCAGTGATGAGGGCAGGAGAGAGACGTTGGCCCAGCAGTCTAGGGTAGGCGATCCTGAAGACGAACAGTTTCTTCCCCTCTACTAAAAGCCAAAATGTCCTTGGCTGCCAGTTTTGTCTTTGTCAGAGGCTAGAGATGCCATCATGTTGTTTGTGCCCTGGCTGGTGGTGGCAGATGGAGAGCATGCTTTTCCTTGTCTCCTTTCTCCTAAAGGAGTACTCCCACCTAGAAACTATTTGTGATCATCTGATGGAAATGGAGAGGCAGCTGGACACCTTCTGAATAAAAATTGGACTGGCCGGCGAATCCTCCCCTCCATGCCTCCATCTAATCAAGACTTATTAACTCCACGGCAGTGACCCTGAATGCTACCCCACGCCTGGGGTCTCTTGTGCTCGACAGGAACTCTACCTTCTTTCTCTTAGGCTGCCACCTGGAAATCTACAATGAATTTCTTTTTAAAACTCACCCTCTGTGATCTGTGAGCTTCATTCTTTGATTATGTGAGACAGGGCTCTGGATGTTACTGACTCAGTGTAAGCTATGTGTGACTATGAGTGTCTAGCTGCCTAACTCCTGAGTTAAAGCCCACCCAGGAACCAAGAAAGGCTCCATTGCTTTTACAGACCACTCAGATTTTACCACATCACCTGTAAAGGCCTAAGAGCCAGGGGGCTGCTGACGGCACATGGAGAACAAACTCCTTCCTTATTCCTTGGGGCATCTGTGGAGTTTTGCAGGAGAGAGACCCCTCTACCCTCTGCACAATGTAACTGGGGCTTCAGTGTTCCTTTATGAAAACATCGTATCTATGGAAACACAACTGTCACCTTAGAGACAGTAGGAGAGTGTTCTGAGCCAAATTTGAGGGACCATGGTCTAGGAACATGGATGCAGGTTGACTGGAATAACATGTTCCAACATGGAAGTAGCTACATGAATGCTTTCTTCAGTTACAGAACAAAAGGAAGTCACGAGTCCAAATACAGGGTGGAAACATTAGATAAACAGGTTCCAGCAGAGCATGAGTCTGTGCTGTGGGTCTCAGGGGCTACAGACATGACTGGAGCAACGCCAGCCATCCCGAGTCCATTTTGGGTTTGCTTAGGCAGTTCCCCACCTCCCTGCCCCAGTTGGTCACACCTTCCTTGGCATCACATCTGAGGTTTCCATGGCCTTGACTGTGGTCTGGATGTGTTAACAAAAATTGGCAAGTTATGTCTAAAATAACTACTAGGCTCAGCCAGAAATGAACCTGTGGACGTTATTTTGACCCTCATCTAACTCTGACATATCTTCTTGGTGTCTGCCTTTAAAAACTTTGTATCCCTGAACTGGGAGCCAAGAGAGTTATTGGAGCCTGCTCTTGGTCTGGCCATCAACAGAAAAGGACTTAAACTTTTAATGGGCTTCATCAGCCTGCTTGTCAGCAACTACCTCGAGAGGATTATTACACTCTCAGCCTTCAGGCTGGTTGAAGCTAGTGGTCTCTTAAGTCTCATGATGCACTCCAGAAGATTTCACCTAGCCAGGTGCTGGTGCCACATTCTTTTAACCCTAGGCAGAGGCAGGCGGATCTCTGTGAGTTGGAGGCCAGCCTGGTCTACAGAGTGAGTTTCAGGGCAGTCAGGGCTCCACAGAGAATTCTCTCTGACAGTCAGCAGGATGTTAGGTTAGTTGCAGAGATGGGCAATGGTGCAGGGACCAGAAGTAGCCGGGGAGCAGGTGGCTCTCTACATTGGGCATTTGTTTTCCATTGTCAGCTAGTCACGAAAGTGTGTCTTTTCCTGTGCATTTGTTTTGAGACAGGGTCTCTTTGTGCAGACTGGGCTGGCCTGGAAATCACAGGTCTGCTTGCCTGTCTCAGGAGGACTGAGGTATAAGGTGCAGGCTACCACACCATTAGCTTATTTTCTACATTGGGACAGTAGTAAGGCTTTCTTCCTTCGGAAGGGTTGATTCAAAAGCAGAAAAAGATGTCAAGACAAATACATTTCCGTACACCCCTGGCAGCGGCACTCAATCCTTACAGCCACCTCTGGAGTAGGTGTGCATTTAATCCTATCAAGATAGTTTACTTACGGACAGGGAACGGAAGCTCTCAAGGGTACAGAAACCCAACTGTAAGTAACTTTCTGGAAGCTGATGTCTGAGCTCGTATCATCACACATCTGGAGCCAGGGGACAGGACCATAGCTAATAAGACCATTTCTAGAAAGCCCTCAGTGGCCCTTTGGACTGCCAAGGGACTGTGTTGGCCTGATTCCAGCTCCCCAAATCCTTTCTCCACGAAGCCACTAGAGGGCGCATCTGACCCAGTTCATCGTGTTTTTTGATCTTGAATTTCTTGTTATAAAGCTAAAAACAAAAACAACAAACAAAAAACAAACCTTCAGTCTTCTGGACTCTCTCTTGCACAGACCCCTCCTATTTTTACATTCAATTTTACCTTTATCACTTTGCATTATTTTTGTCACAAAGAAATCTTCAGGAACAAATGTCAGTTTCTCAAACCTATATGCAAAAAAAATTGCTTGCTCAATTTAAGCCAGTGAACGAACAGTGTGGTGAGGTTTCCTGGGATCTGCCTGTGTCTTCCTGAGCTTTCTTCTGGACAGCCTGGGCTCCTCCCTGTTTGAACTTGAGTCTTTCCCATGAAACTCAGTCATCTGCAAACGCAACTTAAAAGCATGAAGTGAGGGGGTGAATGGTCCACCAGGGCACTGAGGCTACTTTTGTCTCCTCTTTGAGGCTAGTTTCTAACTTAAAATCCAGGGAGCTCTGGCTCTCCTGCTTGACCCTGGAGATCTAACTACCCAGGCACTGCTATTAGAGGAGATCGGGAGACAGAGAGTATGGGACGGGTGCATCCCTGATAAGATGGGCAGCATGCTGTGGGCAGAATTGGTGGTGCACACCTTTAATCCCAGCACTTGGGAGGCAGAGACAGGTGGATCTCTGTGAGTTTGAGGCCAGCCTGGTCTACTGAGTGAGTTCCAGAGGACAGCCAGAGCTGTTACATAGAGAAACCCAGTCACAAGAAAAAAAAAAAAAAAAAAGAAAGAAAAATCAATATGGAGATTCCCCAGAAAACTGGGAATCAATCTACCCCAAGACCCAGCTTCCCGGGCATATACCCAAAGGACGCTCCATCCCACCACAGGGACACTTGCTCAGCCATGTTCTTGCAGCTTTATTCATAAGAGTCAGAAACTGGAAACAACCTAGATGCCCCTCACCTGAAGAATGGATAAAGAAAACCTGTGATGCATTTACACAATGGAGTACAACTCAGCTGTTAAAAACGATAACACCATGAAACCTGAAGACAAATGGATAAAACTAGAAAAGATCATGCTGAGTGAGGTAACCCAGACCCAGAAAGACAAACATGGTCTGTACTCACTTATGAGTGGATACTGACTATTGCATAAAGGATAATCATGCTGCAATCCCCAGACAGAGAGGCTACGTCTCAAGGAGGGTTCAAGGGGACGGGGGTTGCACGGATCTCCCTGGGAAGGGAAAATAGACTAGGTGCCATGGGTAGACTTGGGGGATGGCGGCAGGACAGGAGGGGACAGGTGAGGGGAGGATGGAGGGAGAGAGTACAGATAGAGACGACTGGAATTGGGGGATCCTCTTGGGGATGAGCTAGAAATCTAGGGCAGTGGGAACTCCCAGGAGTCTACGAGGGTGATCCTAGCTAAGACTCCTGGGAGTGGGGGATACGGAGCCCAAATGGGCCATCTCCTGTAACCATGAAAGACTTCCAATGGATGGATTGGCACCAACTTCAGCCTCCAATTTGTCTGGCCTACGAGATAGACCTGGGGTAAAGGTGGCACAGAAATTGTGGGTGTGGCCAACCAATGACTGGTCCAGCTTGAGACCCATGGGTCGAGAGTGAGTCTACCCCTGACACTGTCTGAAGGGCCAGGACCCAGAGGTGGGATAGTTCAGAGACCTGGGACAGAACCACACATGACCAGCAAAAACAAAAACAAACACGTCAATGAAATGATTCCTAATGATACTCTGCTATGCTTGTAGACAAGAGCGTATCATAATCTTCATCAGAGAGGCTTCATTCAGCAACTGATGGACACAGATGCACAGACCCACAGCCAAACATTAGGCAGAGCCCGGGGAATCCTGGGGAAGAGGGGGAGTAAGGAGCCAGAGGAGTCAAGGACACAAGAACATGGCTCACAGATCAGCTAGCCTGGGCTTGTAGGGAGTCACAGAGACTGAACTGACAATCAGGGTCTGACCTGTGTCCTCTGCATCTATGTTACGCTTGTGTAGCTTGGTCTTCTTGTGGGGCTCCTAACAGTGGCAACGGGGTTGTCCCTGGCTCTTTTGCCTGCTTTGGGACCGTTTTCCTCCTGCTCTGTTGCCTCATCCAGCCTTATTGCAACTTGATATGCTGTGCTTGGTTGATATCCCTTGGAGGCCTGCCCTTTTCTGAAGGGAAAGGGGAAGTGGATGGGGGTGGTGGCGGTGGTGGCTGGAGACTTAGGCTGTAGGGGAAGCTACAGCTGGGATGTAGTAAGTGAGAGAAGGATAAGTTAAAAAAACGATGCTGTCAACAGGAGTGCAGGAATCAGTGCCATGGCGCTGACCTCCAAAGAAAATATCTACAAGGCTCTTCACCCATCACAGAGCTGCAGATCAGGAGCGCTGTAATGTCTATGGTGGGGGGCGATTGCTCTTGAAAACAAAATCTCAAAGGGGAGAAAGGAGTTCGTTTTGGAGGCAATCATGAGTGGTCCATGTCCTGGAATGCAGAGTCAGGTTACCCTGAATTCCATGTTCTAATGCAGATGAAGTTTCCCTGAGTTTTTATGGTAACGGAGTAAAGACAGTTATAAATCAAGACGCTTCTCAGATTCATTGGTGGAAACCTCAGGTGAAGTAAATCCAGGCAGAGCAGCCTGCCATGCTCACACACATGCTCACACACTCAGCTTTTGTTGTTGGAAACTGTTTTAATACATTCCAAAGACTTATCTATTAGTCACGGGATATGAGGTTAGACAGAGGGCAAGGAATGGCTGCTTAGAAGGGGACAGAAAATGTAAGGTGATAAATTGTAATTAGGCTCTTGACCTGCAACATTCCAACCTTCACACGGCCAGTCATTGAAGTTCGGCTGCCTTGGCTTGCAGAAGGGTCAGTGAAAGATGAAGTTGTTTTCTGGAAATTCTTCACAGAATCATGCCCAACAAAAAACCTGTTTCTTTTCTCCTCAAACATGCTGCTTGTTTTGTCTCTGTTTCTGAGACATGTAGATGAAGTGGTAGCCATCTTGCTACTTCTGCATCCAGGGTGCTGGAATTACTGGCTTCCACTGCCAGAGTCAGCTGGTCAGAATAGGGGGAGCCTTAAGACCCCATTTTTGCCGGGCATTGGTGGCTCACGCCTTTCATCCCAGCACTTGGGAGGCAGAGGCAGGCGGATCTGTGAGTTCGAGACCAGCCTGGTCTACAATAGCTAGTTCCAGGACAGCCTCCAAAGCCACAGAGAAACCCTGCCTCGAAACCCCCCCAAAAAAGACCCCACTTTCTGGCTCAGGGGATGGCCCAGTTGATGCAAACGCGTGCCCCTTAAGTTCAAGGACCTGAGTTCTATCCCCTGAACACACGTAAATATGCCAGACACGGTGGCATACGATTACAGTCCTAGTGACTGCTGGGGGTCATGGCCAGCCTGTCCATCCTAATTAGTGAGCTCAGTGAGAGAGTCCAGCTCTCATTGATGCCAAGGAGGTAGATGGCATCCCTGAAGGACAGCACCCTAGGCTACCTTCTGGCCTCCACACACAGGCACATACATTAATAAACAAATGACCCCCCCCCAATTCTGCAGCTCTAACTGTAATGGGGCCTCAGACCTTAGTAGGTCCCCAGAGTTTAGCATAACTAACTCCATGATGGAAGTACCATTCAGGCTGTAAAACTCAACATGCAGGCTACATCACCTGCCAAACCTAAAACAAAGGCTTAATTCATTGAACTCCATAGTTCTGAATATACCAACCTTGCTTTTTGGCAAAGTTCTGCCTCCGGCTAACTGTCCTTGTTAGCTGAAGTATGTCAACCCAGACATAGTTTTTGTACTTAAAAGCTCCTGGGCACCCAGTGTAGCCACTGGCCAGCTAATAAAGACTCTCTTTTCTTTTCTTTTCTTTTCTTTTTTGGTTTTTCAGAGACAGGGTTTCTCTGTATTGTTTTGGAGGCTATCCTGAAAGTCGCTCTGTAGACCAGGCTGGCCTCGAACTTATAGAGATCTGCCTGCCTCCGCCTCCGGAGTGCTGGGATTAAAGGCATGAGCCACCAATGCCCAGCTATAATAAAGACTTTCTGTTGGCTTAAATGCATGTCTGAGCAGTCTTCTCTGGTGGACACCCCACAACATGCTCCTTACCCCCAATTTGGCAAAGCTGGAACAAATCATTTTTATTATTATTTTTTCATTTTTTAAAGACAATTGCTGTTTCCTAATTTTCTTTTTAAAAAGTTGCTTATTTTTATTTTTTGTATGTTTTGCCTGCCTGTATGTCAGGGCACCATGCTTGTAGAAGTCAGAAGTCAGGGGCATTAGGTCCCCTGAGACTGGGGTTACCGAAGGCTGTAAGTCATGTGGACGCTGGGAACAAACCCAGGACCCGTGAAAGAGCAGCAAGCGCCCTTGACTGCTCAGCCATCTCTTTAGTCCTTAGTTCTCCTGAACATACAGGGAAGCTGTGCTGCCTCATCACAGGTAGTCACAAATCGAAACTTCCAACGTTGCGAAGCAAAGCAGACGTCTCTCCATGAGAAGGTTGACACAGGCAGTTTGTCACAGTAACAGGAAGCGGGGACTGTCATGCCAAGAATGAAAATACTGTGGAGACACCGCGCCACCCCTGTGGCTCTCAGACCTCTAAAGAATTGACATTTCCTCAGGAGTTTCAAGCCGGGAGACAGAAAAGGCTGAAGCCGGATGCGGGCCAGAGAAGGATCCTGTTTCTGGGGAAAGGTGTGTCACACAATTCTGACGACTCACCAGCTCACCTTGCAGTTGAGTCTGGAATTGGGACAACGTCTTGACCAGAACTGCTTAGCTATGCATGTCTCTTGCCTTCTTTTTAAACCTAAAAAGCATGGACTGGGGAGGGGGCACAGGATGATTTTGTTCCTCTTCCCAATGGGGTCACATTGGACAAATCTCCTTTGTCTGCTTTTCTATGTTACTTGCCTATTTAGTTGACCTGAGGATGGGCGGCTGAGCCCAGCTTGCTAGTGGTAAGTTTCAAACCCCGGGACAAATTGGCTGAGGAGCCTATTTCACATTTTCGGACTTGGACCCCAGGCTTTCCTGGCACCCCCCAGTTCCTACCTGTTACAGAGTTGGCTGGCGTACTCAACCCTCTATCCTGAACTCTCCAGCTGGGCTGCAGGCTCTTCCTTACCGACTACTCTTTCTCTAAGTCCCCCTCCCGCCAGCCAATGTTTATTTTGGGATGCATGTTAAAATCTCTTTCATAATTACTGACCAAGGGCTGCCCTGGGGGCTGTGAAGCTGAGGAGAGTGCTGGAATACCTGGGGAGGCTCCTGAGCAGCCTTTAGAAGCAGAGCACCTAGAAACCCTAGGATGGCCCCATAGGCTGGAGAGCAGCCAGCATCCCAATGCCATGCTTACTGGCTCCAGGAGTGGTTGTATTGTCCAAACTGCTTTTTTCTGGCAATCAACACCTCCTAAGACCCCCCTGCTTGTCTTGATGGTGGTGTTTCATCCCAGCTCTGTCTTCTGAGGGATGGAGGCCCGTCCCAGTTCCTGGAAAGGTATGCACAGTGTCTTTGCCTAAGGCCACCCCTTCCCATTCTTCCACAACTCATTGCCATCCACATAAACGTCAACACACACATTGTGTATTTCCATAATGTTGTCAGCTGCCCATAAAGCATCGAGAATATATTTCCCCACGTTAGTGTGTTGGTAACTCAATTTATAGCAATTTCTTCCACAAAAGCAGACAGTAACTCAACTCGGGAAAGGAGGAGAGAAAAAAGATTCTGCTAACCCACCACTGTTTCTCAGTGCTGGCAATCAAAATGGTAATATATGGAGTAGATTTCTGCAAGCAATAGGTTCAGTGAGCAGCTGTATGAGCTGAGTTACATGACTTTTAAGGAAATATCAGTGTGAGTTATCTTCTTGCTTGGATGGGCAGGGATCAAGACTGCAGAGCTTGGACCTAGAGGACACATGCTTATAACTTTCATTGTCCCACATTGGGATTCTTCATTAATAGTCACAGTTAAGGCCACCATGTGTTTTGGGGTTACTGTGATAGGTGTAGTGTTGAGCCATCCATCCATTCAATTATTCCTTAAACCTAATTGTGTTCAGTTTGTGCCAGACATTGTGTTAGGCAGAGAAGACACAGATGTACTAATAAGGGACAGGAAGATAGTTTCATGCTTGCTGTGTAAGTATGAGGACCTGAGTTCAGATCCCAGTACCCACCTAAAAAGCTTGTAATCCCAGTAGTGGGGAGGCAGAGACAGACAGCTCCTTGCAGCTCATTGGTCAGGCAGGATTCAGCTCGACTCAGGAATCTTCCGTTTCTTAGCAACTGCTTATATAGCTTCAGGGGCTGGCCTCGTGAGTTAAGTTTCCTTAGCTTCACTAAGAATTGTGGTCATGTCTTCCCTCAAGAAGGAGAGCTTCAAGTAAGATGAAATAGTTACACAGTGAAACCAGGGACAAGTCTCACTCAGTACCTGTGGCTCCTCCCAGCACTTCTCACCCATCCCCCACCCTAAACCTCTCCAGCCCAGGCTCTGGGCTTCACTTCCCTTCTTCTAGCCATTTTGGATGCAAGCCTCCTTGGTTCTTCGCCCTCTCTTGGTTCCCATGAGCTTTCTTGGCTCCTCTCCTGGTCCACTTGACCCACCCCTTATCTCCCGATCTCTCCTTCCATCTCTCCTCTCATGGGGGTTCCGGTTGGGACCCTTCGAGATGACTCTGGCCCTCATATCTATAGCAAAGTCCTTCTCCTCAGCCATACGTAGGAGGTCATGTCCTCATTCAGCATTCCAATGGCTTCCTTACTAGCCTCTTAGAGTGGATGACGCATCAGGGGAAGTACTTTTTAGGTCTCAGGAAGGTACCATGACTGTGAGGAAGACAGTGCTGTCTCTCCCCAACCCCCACTCCTTTCCCTTTCAGACCTTGTCCCCCATACCCACTTCAAGTCAGCTGCTATTCCCTGGGTTTTCCCAGAATCAGCGCTGGTGAGAGAGATTCTTTGACCTACTGACTTTGGACTATGGTAGAAAAGTGTATCACATGGCCTTCAGCTGTTTCCTTCCTCCCTCCTCTCCTGATGGCCAGGGTTCTTGTTTTGTGTTTTGTGTTTTGTGTTTGTTTGTTTGTTTGTTTTTTGTATATTCCTGCACCCTTGAGCAGGGCTGAGAAGAAGCGTTGGGGATAAGTGTTGGGGCACACAGAAATGGCGTGGCATCGTCTTGACTTAAGGTCAGAGAGTTTTTTCCTGCCCTTGCTCTTCCAAGGTGAAACCACAGGATGTCTGGCCTAAGAGTATGACTGCCACGGGATACTTGGCACATGGGATGTGGTCACTGCCTGCCCTGCCTGAACAATAGAAAGCTTAATTCGGGAGACAGTTACTTGATGCTTGGGGTACTGAGAAGGTAATTACACTTGCTTGTTCTTTGTATCTTAGTAAAGAAGTCTTTTGCCTTCCCCCCTCTTTTGACAGCACAGTGAACATGGGCGGCTCACTGGATGCCCTCCCAACTCTATCCTGTGTCTCTCTGTTTTATTTAGTATCTTTAATTTTACTGCCTGCCATTTCTCAATCTACATACTTCCTTCCAAATGTGGACTGAACAAATAAGCGGGCAGGACAGGCTGTTGTGGTCTCCTGGACTTGGGATACTACAAATAAGAAAAGAGTCACTTAGGCTAGAAAGAGAAGGAAGCAGTGGATGGGGTTTGGTGGATGGGGAGAGCTCAAGGAGGGAATTTGATCAGAGAGAACACATTTGAAAGTGGGAAGAAGAGGAGAGACAAGAAAAGAGTCATACTAAAGTGGAGTGAGAAGTTTGAAGAAGAGTTTTATGTGTGCATGCGTGGGTACGTGCGTGCGTGCGTGCGTGCGTGTGTGTGTGTGTGTGTGTGTGTGTGTGTGTCTGTGTGCGTGTATGCCACATACTCAAAACATTTGGCAGAAATTGACTAGGAAAGCCTCACTTAGGCAGCCAGCAGGGGTTTCCAACAGAGAGCCCTGGGCAGAGCAGAGTGACCCTTGGGTGGGGCTTCCAAGTGACAGCAGGAAGGTAACTTCATCCAATTGAAGGCCTCAAACATCCCACAGAAACTGATAGAGGCAGCCATTATAGCTTCCTATGGGTGGGCTTCCAAAGAGTGGGCTTCCTGTGGGTGGGCTTCCAATGAGTGGACTTCCTGTGGGTGGGCTTCCAGACTTTCTTTCAAACTGCAGGCACTTTTATGTCATGGGATAGACAATGGCAACAGCTGCTGGAAATGGTTTCTCTTCTAGCTGTTCTCAAGGGCATGATGTCTTCACTCTTGGATAGTTTCATTGTTTTATTCCCTCCCTGTCACAGAGTTAGTGAAGGGAGCCCATCCCTAGACAAATACACTTTGAGAAAACTTGCTTGGGCCTGAAATAGGGGTTGAGCCACTCTGATCCCAGAGCCAGTTTCTCAGTCCCAAGGGGCACCTGGCAATTTACCAATATAGTGTGCATTATGAAGTCCATGGAGAAGGGCAGGATACTCTTCATGCTCCCGAGGGTAGTGTTGGGTGCTGTCACTGAAAGACCTGCAGTGGGACTTCCAGGAGGCCACCATATTCAGCTGGGGAGTCTATGTGTTACACGTCTGTGCAATGTAGTCAGTGTTTCTCTGTCCCACCAACCAGACTTGTTATTATGAAAACTCAGCAGATAGCTGAGCTCGTACAGCTTAAACTAACCAATTTCTATTCATCTGTGAGCTGTCATGTGGCTTGTGGCTGTTACCTCTCCTTTTGCACGTCTTGCTTGCTCTCAATCTCTTGGTGTCTCCTCTCTTCTTCTTCCCAGCACCCTCTCTGTGTCTGGAAATCCTGCCTAGCTATTGACTGTCCAGCTTTTTATTAAACCAATCACAGTGACATATCTTTACACAGTGTAATCAAATATCTTGCAACAGTGCAAAGTAGACCCCAGAGGCCAGAATTTCTCAGGTCAGCCATGGCTACTCTCTCACTCCCCAGGAATGAGCAGGAGCTCACATAGGAACTGAGTCTCAGAGGGTCTGTCTTCCTGCATCCCACCCTACAATGCTTAGCTCTGGGTCATCAGATGAGGTTGATGTTGAACTGTGGTGGTAGCCGACCTTGGTCATATGATGATTTCCACACCATCTCCCTCCCAAAGTCCTGATAGGCACCAAGCCCTCTGTCCAGGTTTTATTATTTATTTTAAATTTTGTTATTTGTTTGTATATAAGTTATTTGTCTATTGACATGACCAGACAACTCATAAAAAAAAAACACATTGAGTTTGGGTCTCATTGCTCCAGAGGGTTAACATCCATAGCACCATGTCAAGGAGCAAGGCAGCAGGGAGCAGGCACAGTGCCAGAGCAGTAGCTGAGAGATTATGACTGGAGCACTGTGCAGAGAGAGCTAGATGGGAAAGCCATGGGCTCCTAAGCCCATGCCCAGTGACTTATTATTTCCAACGAGGCCACACCACCTTCTAATCCTTCCCAAACAATTCCACTGACTAGGAACCAAGTATTCGAATATGTGAGCCCATGGGAGTCATTTTCATTCAAACTACCAGTATGTGTACATGTGTATGTGTATGTATTCGTGTGTGTACATACGTTCTCATGCGTGTGTAGGCTAGATAGTAACATCAGGTGTCTTCCTCAATCTCTCTCTACCTTATTTTTGAGTCAGGGTCTCTCACTGAACACGGATCTTTTCCAATCAGCTAACTGACTTCTGTTTCTTCCCCTGGTAAGGAGCTGGCAGGTGTGTGCTGCCCATCTGGCTTTTTCAGTGGGTGCTGAACATAGAATGCAGGTCTTCAAGCTTGCACAGCAAGCACTTTGGTGACTGAGCCATCCTCTCAGCCTTACCTAGCTTCTTGCTGACAATGTATATTTTAGAGTTGGCAGTAGAATCCCAGTAGGGTCAGCATCCATTGGTTTTTCTGGAATTGTCGGTGTCATTGGGACTTCTAGAAGATAGTGAGGGCCCTTCGAGACCCTTACCCTGGCAGCATAGGATTATGGTGGGAGATCAGCTCTTAGTGAGTACTCCACTTAAACTTGATCTCCAGGGTTTACAGGGTGACTTCAGGTCAACCCCATAATGTATTGGAGACTGATTTCTCTGTAGAGATGACTGCTGTGACCATGCACTGGTGTTGAGAGAGGTGAGTAGATCAGGAAGCTGAGCCTTCTGAGTGGGATTCATGCCTTAGCAGTGAACCTAAGGGAGCTGGTTCACTTCTCCTGCCCTTCTGCTTTGTGGGGGCGCAAGCACAGTTTATGAGAAATAATGGAGACCTGGGATCTGCCCTTTGCAGCCTCCAGGACTGTGAGGACTCCATGCATCCCCATTGCTTACAAAGCATCATCCTAAACTACAGCAGCCCAAATGCATTGAGACAGCTGCTGGGCCGAGGGATAGGGTCCAGCCAAGGGAAGTGGGTGAGGAGAAGAGGCGGGGAGCAAAGTGGGGAGCTGCTGTAAGCAGTGATGGAGAGAGCACCAGCCTTCCTAGCCAGCCTCAGAGGCCACCGCCCAAAGCTATGGAAGAGCAGAGGTAAAGGTCATTCTTCACCCCTCAGACAGGAAGGAGGAACTGGTCAACCTGTGTCTAATGCTGCCTGCAGTGGCCATACCCTTGAAGTAAAATGACTCCCCCTCAACATCCATCAATTACCAATAGCTCCTTAGGTGGAAACAGAGCCTCACGAGCCCCTCTCCATCCCATGCTTCAATTATTGACTTGCTTGACCTTGCACAAGTAACTTTATATCTGCTGTGAGTTAGTGAGTGCTATGGCCAAATCATGCCCAGAAAACAACATTGCACAGTACTCCTTCTCATCTTCTGGCTTTAGCATTCTTTATGGCCTCTCTAATGCCACGATCCCTGAGCCTTAGGGGAGCTGATGTAGACAGCTGTGTACTCACAGTTCTTTGTTCTCAGCACTTAACCATCCCGAGTCTCTACCAAAGTTGAGAGCAGCATGCATATCTATACACACACATATTTAGAGCTGAGAGCAGCGTACATATCTATACACACATATGTAGAGCTGAGAGCAGCATGCATATCTATACACATACATATTTAGAACTGAGAGCAGCATGCATATCTGTACACACACATATTTAGAACTGAGAGCAGCGTACATATCTATACACACATATGTAGAGCTGAGAGCAGCATGCATATCTATACACATACATATTTAGAAGGTATTTTGGCAACACGTCCATTTAGCAAAATGACACGGATAATTCTTCCCCACCCAGGGCCTATGAACCCCCGCCCCCGCCATGAGCTTTTGACCAGGTTTATAGTACCAAGCATGAATTCCTTCTTATGGAGCCAGACTCAATCCAGTCAGAAGTGGTTGTTTACCCTCAGAACAGTCATGCCACTACTGCACACGTGGGCACATCCTTCCTGGTCGGTGGATACTGCGGCATGAATGGTTCACAGCTGGGTAAGTTCTCCAGTGACTTCTAACCCCCAGTGGCTTGCATAGCACCTTCTGGCACTATGAAAACTTCCTCAGCAGGGAGGAAGTTTCTGGGTCAGGCCAGATTTTTCTAGTTCTACAACCAAAGTGTGTTATATCTCCAGTAAGAGGGTCTTACTACCAAGTTATGACGGGCAATCAGGGGCAACAGCAATAGACTGTGTTGTCTTGGGGGCCTCTGGGACCAGTACTTCCTGTGGCGATACCCTACACTTGAGGTTTTTATTGAATAGCCCATAACTGCTGAGGGAACCACTGCCCACCTACGCAGGCTTCACAGTCCTTGCTTTTGCTTCACCCACCCCATCCCCTCCTTTTTGCCATCTTCCTGTCCCTGTCCCTGATTCAGCTTTTAAACCCAGGTATTTCTCACCTCTGTTTTTGTATCAGATGTGGACATGTTTTTTTTTCTCTCTGAATATTTATGTCGTCAGTTTGTTGGACATAGATGTAGAGCCCGCATTGTCCTTGTCCACAGTGGGAGTGCCCGCTAGCCAGGAAGACAAGCAATAAACAAGAAGACAAAAGGAGAAATAATGTCATAATGTGACATGATGCACAGAAGGTAACACAGTGCAGCACGTGGCTTGTTATGGTACTTGTGTGTGTGCGTGTGTGTGTGTGTGTATGTATGTATGTATGTACATATGTATGTATTTAAATAGGGTCTCATGTATCCCAGGCTGGCCTTAGAATTAGCCAACTAGCTAAGGATAACCTTGAACTTATGTTCTTCCTGCCTTCATTTCCTGGCTGATGGAATTACAGGCTTATGACACCACACCTGGTTAATGCGGCAGCTGGGATCAAATTTATTAAGATCTAAACATGATAGGCAAACTCTCTACTCACTGAACTACACCCCTAGACCCCTTTATGGTGTTTTCACACTGAAAATGAGGACATTAGGTTTGGGTTAGCACCTTGACTAAGGCAATTTGCCTGAGTCAGTGGCTACTGAGGAGTGGAACTTACTGTCTACACCCGTGTGTACAGCCTGTGAGACTGTTAACTGGAAGACATGTGTCTACACCCCAGCTCACTGTGCCCTTGGCTATGCTGCTTCACATCTTGAGTCTCAGTCTTTCTAGTTGACACACAACTATGGCCTCAGGAACCCTGCTGAGATGATAGGAGAGGATTATAAAGCTACAGATGCCGCTGGCTTCCATCCCTGCTTCTGCGGTCTGCCTCAGGAGCCTGGGCTGAGAGAGAAATTTGTCATGGAGCTCAGTTACTATGTCCTCAATGGATCCTTGTGCATAACCCATTGGTTTCTTCCCATTCCTCTGAACATCAGCCCTAGGGTCTGGTGAACAGGACAGAGTGGCTCTAGGAATGTGTGAGAAGGAAATTGTCTCCCCAGGATCTCTCTGGACAGCCTCCACCCAGACATTTCTGTACCTACAAATAAAGGTGCCCTTCCACCAACTCTGTGCCTGGACGGAATTATCAATAACATGACTAATTATGGAAATTTCATAATGCATCATTAGTTAGTAATTATGACTTTGTCAGGCGCCAGTTAATTTTTATGTTGGAGTCACTCAGTGTGTGACATGGAAATATTAGCTTGTCATCGGCTTTCCTTTCTGCGGGGGGAGAATAATTTCAAAAGTTAGGTTAATGGTTGGGGCTTAGGGAGGAGAGGAGAGAGAGTCGTGGAGGGAAACCCCATGGGAGGAAGACAGAGGAGAAGGAGGGGTGTGTAGTAGGCTGGAGCGGATATCTGGTGCCCCAGGAGAGGAGGGAGGACCCAGGAGCTGGTCTCAGAAGGTAAATCACACCACGCTTGCTGGCCTCCCACTTGTAGCCCAGATTCAAAGAATTTTCATGGGGTGTTGACATATTTCCTAATAAGAAGGCATTATCATTTCACAGCCTCCCCGGAGATTCTTGACATGTCTCATTTTGCTTGAATAAATTATTAATTTGGTCTAATTAGACTCATCCAGCAGTTGGGAGGCAGTTTGAGCTAATTTGGGATTCCTGTGTGGCTCTGCATGCACGCTTGGTTAGGTGTAGATGGGGACCCAGGTGGCAAGGTCCCTCTACTTAGTCAGGTGAGGGCAGTCAGGCAATGGAGGTGGGAGAGTAACTCCTGCGTCTGCCTGCTTCTCCACAGGCGTGTGTCTGCCGGCTGGGCTCTGAGTGCTAGCAGCCCGTGTACTTCTTCAGACCCCTGGAGCCTTAACAAGGTTGCACAGTTGCCTGGGTCAGGAGAGGACAGGGTTCAAAGGAGGAGGTGCTGGGTTACTCTTTCCTCCCTGTTAAAGGTGTTTCACACTGGACCTGCCAAGTTCATTGCCTCAGGGTTTCTAGATTCCAAAAATGCCCCCAGATTTGAAGATCTTGGGGCAAGACAATGCTGGTTACCGAACTACAACTCTTCCTGACACATTTCTCTGGGCTTCAAAAGATCTCGTCTACTCTGTGACCATCTCTGACCACAGCTGCTCTGTCACCCTGAAGGAGAACTGAGGTGATAGATGTATCTGGCTCATCATGGGTGTGTAATCCAGCTATGGTGCTTACCAGAGGAGTACCAGCAGCTATTTTATGCACAAGGAATTAGCCCTTGAGGGGCTATCATAACTTGTCCAGGACAGGCCAAAGTCTACCCACAGACCATTTCTCAGAGTTGATGTTGGCATTTTGCTATTCATTTCTTGAAAAGTTTTTTTTTTTCGAGACAGGGTTTCTCTGTGGCTTTGGAGGCTGTCCTGGAACTAGCTCTTGTAGACCAGGCTAATCTCGAACTCACAGAGATCCTCCTGCCTCTGCCTCCCGAGTGCTGGGATTAAAGGCTTGCGCCACCAACGCCTGGCTAAGTTTTTTTTTAAAATTGTATTTTAATTAATTTAGCCCGTGCACTACAGAGGTCAAAGCACAGATTGCAGGAGTTGCTTCTTCTTCTACCATGTGGGTCCCAGACATCGAACTCAGATTGTTAGGCTTGGTAGGTGCCTTTATTCACTGAACTATAGCGTCTGCCCCTCTTTTTTCTTTCTTGACAAATTGTGTATTTGCTGGAATATAGGCAATGAAGAGACATATGCACTTAAGAATTCTGTTTATTTTTTAATGATCTTCACATCCCTGTGATATTTCTTCCCATGTAACACGGTTTGAAGATTTAACTTGTGTTTGAGTTTGAGAATGATTATGTCCAGTATTCTTTTTTTAAAAATTTATTTATTTATATACTTATTTATTTATATATTTTTATGTCCAGTATTCTTGAGAGCTTGTTTGGAGGTTCTAGCAGGGGAGCACAGCTACTCGTATACCCTTGACCGAAGACCAGTCCTCCTTTATTGGGGAAGGTTGTCCTCTTCGACCAAATGCACAGCTTCGGTAGGGATGCACATGGAGCCGTGAGGGAGGAAGGGGACACCCACCTAGCCAGCCAGATCAGCCGAACCAACCCTGGCGATCAATGGGGTGACAGATGTCGCAGCCAGATCACCCTCACATCCCATGTCTAGTATTCTTTACATAAGCATTTGTCTCCAAGTTGAGGCTTCAATGTCGCCAGGCCGGGAACTGCAGCATTATCTCAGAGTCCCAGGCTTAGTATAGGATCCTGATAACCCTTCTACAACTTGCTGATGAATGAAGAAAATAAGCTCAACAAAGCTATAGTGATTGCAATGTAATCTTTCTTCCCTCTTCACAAGGCTGTTGCAACACCTCAAAGGCAGCGACTTAAATCCATCGACACACTTAATAGCCGCGCCCCTTGCCAAGGGACAGCTTCAGCAGAGACATGGTGAGTACGCCACTCCCTGTGTTACAAACGGGGAAGCTGGGGCCCAGACGGGAAGTAACAGGAGCGAGGACACCTGGATTTCACTCTCCTCTTCGGCCACCTTTGACTCTTCCTCCAGGACATACTTTTGACCCTTCCCCACTATTTTATGCCAAGGCTACAGCAATGCCCTCCCCCTTGCTGTGTCTGCTCTCCTCTACCTCATACTGTCTGGCTGCCAGAGAGGGACATTCCCCCGAGACATGGCTTTGCCTCCCTTGATGGGGAACTTGTTATAAATGTAGCTTCAGTGGGTCCACCAATTCACAATTCTCCTGCCTCAGCCTCCGGAGTGTTAGGACAACAGGTGTGCACTACCACAACCAGCTTTGTGTGTGTGTGTGTGTGTTCAGGTTCACACGACTGTGTGCACATGCATATGTAGGTGTGCATATGTGGAGGCCACAGGATGTCCTGTGTCTTTTTACTCCTTCTTAAAATTTTGATTTATTCTCTCTCTCTCTCTCTCTCTCTCTCTCTCTCTCTCTCTCTCTCTCTCTCTCTCTCTCTCTCTCTCTCTGAGCTTGCCCCAGCACACACTTTTTTCCTTCCTACCATTTGGGCCTTGGGGCTCACCAGGCTTGGCGGCATCTTCTTCTGAACATCTGGCAGACCCTCCACCTTTATTTTGAGGCAGTCTTTCACTGAACCTGGAGCTCACTTATTCAGTTAGACTGGCTGGTCAATGAGCTTTCTGTGCCAGGTTGCAGATAAATGTTTTTTTTTTTTCCCCATGTGTGCTGGGAATCAGAGCTCAACTCCTTTTGCTTATGTAGCAGGAACTGTACTAAGCCATTTCCTCAGCCCTAATTTTATTCTCTAACACACACTGTAGGTAGATACTTTTCACAGGAATTGTCAGTTCCCCAATAATGACACGGAGAGTTATTATTAATTATGAGATCTTGGCTGGTAGCTTAGGCTTGTTTCTAACTCGCACTTGTAACCTAAACTAACCCATATCTTTAAATCTACATTCTTTTACATGGCTTGGTTACCTTTACTCTGTACTGTCCAGGCTGCTTCATCTCTGTCTTGCAGGTGACTCTGCCTCTCTTCTTCCCAGAGCTCTCTCTGGGCCGGAGTCCCGCCTATACCTTCTGTGTAGCTATTGGCCATTTAGCCTTTTATGAAGCCAGTCACAGTGACACATCTTCACACTGTGTAAAGGAACATCCCACAACAACAAACTGTGTCGCACCCACCCTCTAGCACCCTTTCTATCCCCTCTGCCCTTTCCTCTTCCATATCCCTGGTCTTTCTTTTACTTTCATGTCCTTTTTCTATCCCTGGTTTCTGCATATGAGAGGAAGTTTGTGCCAAATGTCTCTCTGAGCTTGGCTTATTCACTTTACAGGAGGTTTCCAGTTCCACACATCTTTCTGCTAATGACACACCGTATTTCTTTAAAGAACCTACTGTGCCTTTTAGATTCAGATTCCTTGTCTTAGGGGAGGAAAATCTACAAGAGATGGCTCAGGAAAAGTGTGTGTGTGTTAGAGAGAGAGAGTGAGAGAGAGAGAGAGGAGAGAGAGAGGAGGAGGAGGAGGAGGGGATCAGAGATAGAGACAGAGACAGATTTGCTGCTTGGGGCAAGGGCTTTACAAAGCCTGCTGTTAGAATCCGCAGGCACACATGCTGCCCAGTGTGTCTGTTGCTGCTACTGCTGCTTGTTATAGCTACTGCTGTCCTCATTGTTATCATTTAGCTTTATTGGAAACCAAGACAACACACAGAGGTGACAGAGCCTGTGGACTTGGAATTGGGATTCAGCTTGGTGCTCCTCTTTCAGCAAACCTTGCCTCTGTGATTGAGTCTAAGCTTGGTGCTCCTCTTTCAGCAAACCTTGCCTCTGTGATTGAGTCTAAGCTTGGTGCTCCTCTTTCAGCAAACCTTGCCTCTGTGATGATTGAGTCTAAGCTTGGTGCTCCTCTTTCAGCAAACCTTGCCTCTGTGATTGAGTCTAAGCTTGGTGCTCCTCTTTCAGCAAACCTTGCCTCTGTGATTGAGTCTAAGCTTGGTGCTCCTCTTTCAGCAAACCTTGCCTCTGTGATTAAGTCTAAGCTTGGTGCTCCTCTTTCAGCAAACCTTGCCTCTGTGATTGAGTCTAAGCTTGGTGCTCCTCTTTCAGCAAACCTTGCCTCTGTGATTGAGTCTAAGCTTGGTGCTCCTCTTTCAGCAAACCTTGCCTCTGTGATTGAGTCTAAGCTTGGTGCTCCTCTTTCAGCAAACCTTGCCTCTGTGATTGAGTCTAAGCAATCAAGAGCTGTCATACTGTTGGTCGTGATGGCTTAAACCATTACAGGTCACGACATTGGATCAAGACAGACTTTGCTGAGTTTTGTCTGCATGCTTGTAGGTCTTGGCTCCTTATTGAACTTCTTTCTTACTAGCCTTCTCTGAAGATCCAGAGAGTGCAGGTCTGGGCCTGCTGCAGGGACCTGCTGCTCATCTCCCAGCAGGACCCCTCACCGTCACTGGGCACGCGTTTCTCCTGGATAGGTTGTACTTAGTGCTCTGTACACTGCGGATGAATTAAGAATGAAATATTCATATTTTCCTCTTCGCTTTTACTGTCAGGAGTCTCAGAGTGACCATTGTCTCCAACAAGGCCTTATGGGGTCCCATCTGAGTTCATCTTATATTTTCATCCCGTTTTTCTTCTGCTTTGGTATCTTCACGGAAAAAATTTGTCCTTATGCATCCTTGTAAACCATCATGGTCTCTTGGTTGAATAAGAAATAGAATATCCAGAAGGAAAGAGGTACAGGTTTCCAAAAGTCCTGTGGCAAAGGCTCTACGGGAAGCAGGGTTTATTTTGGCTCCCGGTTTGAAGGTGCAGTTCCTCACGGTGGGAAAGGCAAGGTGGTAAGAGCAGGAGACAGATGGCCATGTGGCCCCATGGTCAGGAAGCAGAGAGTCGAATGCTGGTACCGAGCTTGGTTTCTCTTTTAAATTCAGGCTGGGACCCGAGCCTGAGGAGGGTTGCCACTCACATCCACCTCAGTTGACCCAGTCTAGAAATTCCCCTCCAGACATGCCCACAGGTTTGTCTCCAAGGTGGTTCTGGATACTGTCAAGGTGACAGTCACACTTAATTCCTGCAGGAGAACACACATGGGATGCTCATTACAAGTTTGGAGTTTAGTTTCCAGGGGTTTTCTTTGGTAATCTGGTCAACCCCCCCCCCCCACTGCCAGTGCTTAGCAGGAAAATTCAGGACCCCAAGGAAAGCAAGTGTTGAACATAAGCCACGTTTGTTGTGTGGCTGTTTCCTCTAGAATCAATTCTCAGACACTTAGGAGGCCCTTGCCGGATTATGTACTCTCAGGCTCAGGGAACCCAGAGAGTCACATGATTCAGAGAGCTCTCTCCCAGGTTAAAGAAGCAGTTAACTCTTGCTGGTGCAAGGAGACGATTTGGTGGAGCTGTCCACACCACAAGCGGCACGGAAAGCAGCTGTGACGAGAAAGCAGCCGCTTTTGTGAGTAAGCACTCATGCTGGGACGTGACTCTTCCCAGACGTTCTTGTAAGCAGCCCTTCACTTCTACGAACAACTCCAATAAACTTTGCTCACCAAGGTAGACTTGGGTGGAATCTTTTCTTTGATCTGCTCTAACTGCCCGGTCTAGTCACACAACACACGTACAGGGCATTATATCCAATGAGTTTCTTAGTAGGTTTCTGGGATAAACAGCACCTCTGGGCTTCCCTGAGATCAGCGGCCACGGAGAACTTTGATGCCTTTTTGAAGGTGAAGGCTGCCATAACTTGGCATAAACCATGCTGGCCCCATGTGTGCTTGCAGCCACCCATTTAAAAGCACATCAGTGGATTGGGCTAGCCAGATGGCTCAGTCAGGAAGGTGCTTGTGGTACAAACATGAGGACCTGATTCTGACCCCCTGCACCCACAAAAAGAGCCAGGCATGATGGTGTGTACCTGTGATCCAAGTGCTGGGATGGCATAGACCTGCGGGTTCCTGGGGCTCTTGGACCAACCCTTCTATCTGAATGGTTAGTTCCAGATAAAACTTAGACTCTCAAACAAACAAACAAACAAACAAAAAACCCCCAAAAAACAAAAAACAAAAACCAACCAACCAACAAAACAAACAAACGAGAACCTGAAGCAGAGATATAAACCTTCTAGAATGGAAGGAGGAAGAGCAGTTATTGAGGAATGGGCTTTGGAGATGAGGGTATCGACTTGGAGGGAGGGAGTGTTTGTTCTGCAGCAAGAGTTCTTGTGTGCTGCTTTAAAGGGTTAATAAAGGAACCCATAATACAATTTTCCAATCACTTTTGGTCTGTCCATATAGCAGAACAAAGCCGCAGACTTCGGGAGATGGTAGAATCGTGTTTGCCCACAGCATGCTATGCCGAAGGTACTGAGGAAACCATGTTTTGGGTGTTGTGATGTTTCACTGTGACCATGAGTGGGCTGAAAACACCTGGGAGGTTATGGAGAACATTTCCAAGATGATCAGATCACAAGGGCTCTGACCTCATGAATGGAACTGAAATTTGAATAGAGTGTTTCGAGATGGTGGAACTGTGGAAGGCGGAGCCTGAGTGGAGGAGATGGGTACACAGAGATGCATTTTGGGAGTTGTATCCTGCCTTCACGCCTTCCTGCTACTGATGTGCTCTGTTTCCTGGAGCCATGAGCTCATTAGCTCCCTGTTCACTACATCCTCCCTGCCATGATGGACTAAACCTCTGAAACCATGGGCTAAGATGCAATGGTTGGGTTCAGTTAACATCACGGAACAATCTAGAATCATCAGGGAAGAGAGTTTCAGTGAGGGATTTTCTAGATCAGGTTTTCCAATAAGCATGTCTGTGGGTGATTGTCTTGGTTACTAACAATACCTGATACAGAAAGACCTAGCCCATTGCAGGCAACACCATTCCCTAGGCAGGGGATCCTAGACAGTATGAGTATCGGGAGGGTGCTGAACATCAGTAAGCTTGCACGTATTCATTCTTTCTCTGCTCTTGATTGTGCCTGTGACTAGTTTGCTTCGAGTTCTGGCCTTGATCTCCTTGCAATGATGGACTGTGACCTGGAATTGTTAACCAAATAAACCCTTTCTTCCATAACATGCCTTTTGTCAGGGTAGTTTATTATAATAATAGAAATAAGTTCAGGACATGAGATTAATACTTCCTCTCCTTTAAGCTGTTGTCTCAAGAGTTTTGGCAATAATTGTGAAAAGCTAACCAACACAGGGAATTCAGGTAACTCATAACATTCGTAGTGATGATGGCAGATGTTTCAAGGTTTGAGTCTACAGGGACTCCCAGCCTCAAGGGAGTGAATACTTGTATCCTAGCTGGTAGTGCTGTTTTGGGGAGGTTGCATAGCTTTGGGATATGGGGGCCAGCAGCAGATCTTTGAGGTTCTGATGGCTTCTGGATCTGGCCTGTGTTCTTTGCTTCCTGATCTATGCCATGGGCATGGTGGCACATGACTTTAATCCTAGCATTTGGGGCAGGGACAGGGACAGGAGCAGAGGCAGAGGAAGAGGATCTCTGTAAGTTGGAGGCCAGCCTAGTTTACATAGGCCAGACAGAGTTATGTGTAAGACCCAGTCTTAAAAAAAAAAGCCTGGTGTCTTAGACTTTTATTGCTGTGAAGAGACTACAGCACGACTATAGCATGAATGCAGCGTGACTAGACCATGACCACAGCAACTCTTATAAAGGAACACACTTAACTGGGACTTGCTTACAGTTCAGAGGTTTAGCTGATTGTCATCATGGCGGAAAGCATGGTGGTGTGCAGTCATGGTGCTGAAGAAGGAGCTGAGTTCTGTATCTGGGTTTACAGGTAGCAGGAAGTGAATGTCACACTGGGCATGTCTTGTGCATTGGAGACTTCAGTGCTCGCCCCCAGTGAGACACACTTTTTCCCACAAAGCCACACCCACTCTAACAAGGCCACACCTTTCAATAGTGCCACTCCTTATGGGCCTGTGGGGGTCCATTTTTCTCAAACATCATACATGGTGTCTTACAATGCTAGAATTCAGGAGATGAACACAGGAAAATAAGGGAATCTAAGATCATTTTTGGCTACATAGCAAACTTGGGGCCAGTCTGAGCTACAAAAGGCCTTATAGAAAAAAATTGAGAGGGGGGGCTGGGGCTGGAGAGATGGCTCAGTGGTTGAGAGCCCTGGCTACTCTTCCAGAGGACCCGAGTTTCATTCCTGCTTCTGCAAAGGTGGCTCATAACCGCCTGGAACCCCAGTTGTGGTGGATCTGACACCCTCTTCAGGGCTCCACACATGCATTTTTTTTTGGAAAGAAAAGGTAAGATTAGGTTTTGTGATAGTAAACTAATTTTTATTTCTTCCTTGAGTTTTTGGACTGAGATTCCGTTTGACACGTGACTATTATTATTTGTTGTTGGGGCTTCACGTCCTTGACTGTGGGCCTTCCCAGCGCTCTCGCCTTTCCGTTTCTAACTAAGCTGCCTACGTCTCTTTAGCTACTTTTATGTTATATATGTATCTGTTACTTAGTACACTGTTGGTGCATGTTTGTGTGGGTGTACATACATGTGTGTGTGTGCCACAGGTCAATCCTGGGTGCCATTCTCATGGACACACATGTCTTGGAACAGATGAAGTTACGGGCTAGAATAGTGATTTCAGAGCAGAATTGGAGGACTTCAATGCCGAGTGTATGAGGTGGACAGGACCCTGCAGGCTCACCTAGCGGGAGGAAATAGAGGGTTGTAAACGTAGGAGAAGCTTCATAAACTGTGTCTGAAGGGAGACTGGTCTTCTGGGCAACTAGGAATTTACAAACAAACAAACAAACAAACTAGATAAATCAACACATAAATCTATTTGACCAGGCATGATGGTACATACTTTTAATCCTAATACTCAGAGGTAAAGGGAGGGAGATCTCTGTAAGCCTGGGGTCAGCCTTGTCTACATAGTGGGTTCCAAGACAGCCTTGGCTACATGTGAGACCCTGTCTTGAAAAATAACAAAATACAAATATTTACAAATTTACATTAAAATTTCTTCTCTTAGGTGAAGCTAATTTCCCTGTATGTGTTGAGTGAACACACAGATACTTACAGTAGTGAAAGATTCCCAGAGCAGCAGGTGAGGCCTGTTCTCAAGTCTGCTTGGGCTTCAGGTAGTGCTGCTGTGCCACAGGTGACTTTGAACTCTGTGAATGTTCAGACACTCCCTACTGTGCGTCTCCTGTGACAACTTCCAGGATCTTGTTGTCCCCAGGCTCCTATTGTCCTACTCATCTCTCCCAATTCTAAACTCCTAGTAAGTTCTTGCCTTTGCTGAGAGTTAATAGCTTGGCTTTATCTCTTCTCCCAGACTGTCAGCTTTTGTAAAACTGAAGAACCCTTCACTGCAGACTCATGGTGGATAATCAAAATACGTTGGTTAAGTGGTTCACCACTGGGAATCTCCAGGAGCAAATAACAGCAGCTGTCCTGTAATTTCAGCTGGAAGTGTGCTCCATTGGCTTTGCCCTCTGAAGAGAAGGAATTTGGGTATGCAAGGGAGAAGATTTCTAATTCCTGTAACAGTCTAGGATTCACAGGGAGAAAATGTTTTTCCAGGGCCATGATAATGGGTTACAGCGAATACAACAAGCAGAGGAAAAGTTCATTGTGTCTACATCTTCTGGGTCCCAAACTACAACAGGAGCCATACTTTGTTCATATTTTAAAATTTTATTACTACAAATTCACAGGTTCATTATGTTTCTTTTTAAAGTTTGCTTATTACTATTATATATGTGATGTCAATATGTGGGGGAGGGCACACATGCCACAGAGCCTGTGTGGCGCTCAGAGGATAACTTTGCCGAGTCATTCTCTTCTTCACTTGTATATGGGTCTGGGGAACAAAACTCAGTCTGCCAAGCCTGCATGGCAAGCATCTTTATCTGTTGAGTCATTTTTCTGGCCTTCAGCACATTTCTTTGAAATAGTTATTTCCTACATGTATGTGTTTCTGATGTATGAGTGTCCCTAGGCACCGGAAGAGGGTGCTTGATCCCGAGAAAAGGAGTTACAGACAGTTGTGAGTCCTCTCAAAGAGCAGCAAGTGTCCTTAACTGCTGAGCCCTCTTTCTAGCTCCCCCATTACATGCTATATAGGGATAAACTTACAGTCATCTCTCTATTCCTTCCTTATCCTCTTTTCCCCCTTTCTCCTTCCACATGTACTCTGATGGGGTGTAGAACCAGGCTTTGGGACTTGAGCTACCCTTCTGACCTGAAACAGTCTTGGCTGTGTGGTAGGAAACATGTCACTCAACTTCTATGTCATTGGCATAGGCTTTGGATATGAGCCACTTGAGTTTGCATTTTGACCTATATGCTGGCAATGTAGCTCAGTGGCAGAGGGATTTTTTTATCATCCCGAGACCTGGGATACACACACACACACACACACACACACACACACACACACACACACACACACACACACGACTTGATCCAGTAAGTCACTGAATCTTGATTCTCTTCAACTGTGGAACAATGATAGCCGTGGTACATACTTCAGGGTTATCGCATATAATGTGTTAATACTTAATGCACCTGGTACACTGAGGACATTTGGTTAATGATGGTGATGACCAGGAGTGATGTCACTTTGAGTTGGTGTGTGTGTGTGTGTGTGTCCATCCCATGAAGAGTAGCAGGCTTCTAAGTCAAGCGCTTGGAGCCAGCCATTCCACCATTGCTTAGCTCTCCTCCGGTGAAGGCCCTGATCCAGGGCCTCAGAGACCTACGGCCTCGTCTTCGCTTGGGCCCAGAGATTTCTAGTGTTCTCCATCTTCCTTGCTCAGTCAAGGCCGCCCTGTGGTGGACGTGCTGCTTTTGTTCCCAGCCTTGCTGAGAAAGTGCCGGTGGGAGAGGATGCAGATTCTCCCTGGATATGGGAGTACCTGACTGCAGCTGTGCAGACAACCCAGGCTTCAGCCAGCTCCACCAGGGCTGCTGCGGGCATAGCCACAGGGGTCCTTTTGTTGGCAATTTAATGGAGTGCCTTAGGGATGGAAGCATTGAGGGTGGAGACCAACGGTGGGATGCCCAGGATACCTGGCCTTCTAGGTAATCCAAGTCTCACACAGATAGGGCCATTGCAGCAATGGAAACACCTAGGCCCCTGTCATCTGGGTCTGAGGCAGCCATGCGTTAATCAGTTTCTCTCTCCCTCTTCCCTACCCGGAAGCTCTATGATTCTTAGCATGTAAGTCTAAGTCACATGTGCTCCATAGCATAGACTACTTATTAACTGAGCCTATTGCTTTGTGGTATGGGACCCCCCTCTTTTCCTCTAAAACCTTGTTTTTTTAAAATTATTTATTTCATTTCACACACATTGGAGCTTTGCCTGCATGTGTGTCTGTGAGAGGGTGTCAGGTCCCCTGGAACCGGAGTTACAGATAGTTGTGAGCTGCTGCTATGTGGATGCTGGGAATTGAACCCAGGTCCTCTGGAAAAGCAGTCAGTTCTCTTAACTGCTGAACCATCTCTCCAGCCCCCATCCCTCTAAAACCTTTCAAGATGGATACTAGCTTTGCCTGGCAGAACAGAAGCCTGTCTTGCTTTGGAGCCCTGCTGAATGGTGCTGTGTGCTGAATTAATAACCCTTTTATGAATCTCTTTTCTGAAGGACAGTTTCTCTCCGTGCCTCTCCCTTGAACCCATCTCCTGTCCTTTCTCTCCTTAAACAGACAGTGAGGGAAGGCAGGCAGAGGCACCAGGTCAGGCGCCCACAGGTGGGGAGGTTGAACCAAAGGATAGATGAGAGCTACTTTGGGGTCACATAGGTAGGGTCACGGATACTGAAGATCCTACTGAGTGAGGGGTTGACCTCTGCCTACTTGTTTCATCTCTTTCCTGGCCAATGGGTGACCATGTCTATGTACTCCACCCGTGAGACCTGTGGCATCTGCTTGCTTTCATCTCATGCCAATTTCCCCCTAATAGTCCTGTATGTAGTCTGTCTTCTCCTAGACTCCCTGATTCTTCCCCTTCTCTTTGTTGCAATCTTTTTTTAGAGGTTGCTATATTTATATGGTTGCTCATTCATCCTCTTCCCCAATTGACAGAATCTACTCCACTCAGGCCTTCTTTCCCACCTCTCCCAAAAGTTCAGTTTTCTAGAATCTTCTACAATAGTAACATCTGATGTTCATACATTTAAGCCTATGGTGACATTTTGTGTTCAATTCACGACAAATAGGATGACTTTGACTGATTGTTTTCCTGGAGAGATATGAACAAATAGCTATTCACCTTGGGTAGGGCACCAATGACACACTGATGCAACCAGTTTATTTAAGTGTGGCTTCATGAATAGGGAGTTTGCTAGGGTCGTGTCAGGAACATAGATCATGGGTGACTCAAGTCTCACCCCCAGGGTAGGCAATGCACAGAAAGCGGGATCCCTGGAGCTCTCTGTGTGACTTGCAGGCAGCCGAGTTTGTCTGTCTGAGGGTCTCTTCCCTACAGCAATTGTCTACTGCTTCTGTTACCTTGCACAGAGAGAGAGAGAGAGAGAGAGAGAGAGAGAGAGAGAGAGAGAGAGAGGGAGGGAGGGAGGGAGGGAGGGAGGGAGGGAGGGAGGGAAGGAGGGAGGAAGGAAGGGAGGGAGAGAGAGAGGTCTGCTTTTTGGCCTTGTATGCTTCATGTACTTCCTGAGACTTATGAGCCTTCCTTTTCCCTTGGGAGGCTGCTGGTTGAAGCTGGATCATAGAGATGGGCCATGAATAAAGACAGCCAAGAGGCGCCATTGCACAGCTGGGGAAGGATGCAGCCAGAGTCTGGGGTGGATGAGACCCAGCTTTGTTCTGTCTCTAAACACCAGCGCCCCTCGCAGGAACAGTGCGGTAGAGTGGTCCACAGGAAAGAAGACTGAATTTCGGTGGCTGGGCACAAACGTTCTCTCTCCACCCCTTTCTACACGGAACCCGGACCATCCTTTTCTCACAGGAGACTCATTGATAATCCAGGGTGATAAAGTGTCATCACTGTCACACCATTGTAATGCAATGCCCGTACCCACTCTTATAAATCACCCCGAGCTTGAAGAGGAGAGTGAAGTGAGCATTGCGTTATAAACTGCAAAGCCCATTAGTCACTCAGCTATCAACCATAAATATGACAGGTCCATCCATCAATCCCGCACCTTTCTTTCTGGTCTTGGAATGCATGCATTAGCAACTTAATGGATTTAGAAGCATTTTCTCCTATAGACTTGAAACAGAGAGTATTTTATTATTAGCCTCATGGGCCATGGGGGACGGAGAAAGGAGTCACCTTCCGTCACAGTACCCAGCTCTTTGTGGGTCCACAGACAAAAATGCCACTCACGAAAGTGGCTGACATTGGCTGCACTGATGAGACGTCAGAGACCCCAGAGCCTGGCTCTGCAGTCGGGGACTTCTGTGGCTGCGGCCCGCCTCTCGAAGCTCTGTGCCAGACCCACACTTGCAGCCCTTGACCGGAAGACTCTCCATCTGGGACCAACTTTCTCCAGGATTTCACAAATTCAGAATCCCAAGTGACACCCTCGTTCTGCCTCTGCTGTGGGTGTGCTGAGTTTAGGTCTCAGTCATGGGCTCTGTCCTCTCCCCAGACTGCTGTTCCTGTAAGCCCGACCTCCTCACAGCTCAACTATCATCCATCAGCCCTCCTTCGCAGGCACTTCTCACTCACAAGGCCCTAACTGTGCCTGGCCTGAAAAAAAATCAGTTTAGATATAGTTCTTGCATTTCCAGCCTTGCTGTAGAGGGAGATGCGCACCCCGAGGATGTACACCCCATGGAAAAACATCAGAGACGATGAGGCCCTGGTTTCCCTCTTGGTTATGGGAGCCCCTCCCTGCCGCTCCACACTAACCTTAGGACTTCGCCATGGTAGATTGATTGGTTGTACTTCCTGTGGTTGGGCTGTCCTGTTGGGGACCATCCCAGTAGGCAGGAGGCGGTCTAGCCTGTGGGTGTGGAACTGAATGCCCTCTGCACATTGCTTGGTGGATGATGAGATCCAGCGTGGCTAGGATCTGAGGTTTTGGAATTATACAGATCTAAGTGGGGATCCCTAG
Source organism: Mesocricetus auratus (assembly GCF_017639785.1). Lineage (NCBI taxonomy): Eukaryota > Metazoa > Chordata > Mammalia > Rodentia > Cricetidae > Mesocricetus > Mesocricetus auratus. The sequence continues at coordinate 2,006,675 of NW_024429218.1, read as the reverse complement.
TGTGTGACCCCAGGCATTTTATTTCATGACCCAAGTCTTCATTTCCTCTCCAGGTGGGTAGCTGGACTCTGTGCCTCAGAGTAGTGATTCCAGTGGATGCCAGGTATCAACTGCTTCCTCCGGGCAAGAGCTGTCTTGAGCGTGTGATTTGATGAAGTTCATGTTTTCACACCAGCTCTGAGGGTAAGAATTTTACCTTGTCCAGGCAGGGGCTGAACTGTAGAAGGCCCAACCTTGGGACAGTGGTTCTCAGTCAGAGTAATTTACTGCCTGAAAGATGTTGGTAATTTCTGGGGGCTCCTCTGGCTATGAGAAATGGTTATGGAAGCCACTTCCCCCATGCTAGTAAGGGATTACCCACTATGTCCACAGTACTGCTGTTGAGAAGGCCTGTTCTAGGACAAGCACACTGGTAGCGCCATTAGGGACTCAGCTATTGAGACCCTGCTTTCTCCATATCTACCAAGAAATATTTGCACAAATCCTGGGGTGGTTGTCTCTCTCTTACGTGGGGCACCTGCATCCTACCACAATTACCAATGCACGTGTTTGCTGCTCAGCTGACTACAAGTCTTTGGGGGTCAGGTCCCTTATTTGTTTATGCATTCTTAAGATCTACTTCAATTTTTTTGTTACAAAAACTCTCTCTGTGTGTGGGATGAGTTGTTACTAAGGTTTTTTTTTTAAATCTTAATCTTACAATGTTTTATATATTGTGGTGGTTTGAATAAAAATGACCCCTATAGGCTCACAGAGTGGGTCATTATTTGAAAGGATTAGGGCATGTGGCCTTGTTGGAAGAAATGTGTACCTGGGGATGGGCTTTAGAGTTTCAAATGTCCAAGCCAGGCCCAGTGGCTCTCTTTCTTCTTGCTGCCTGGCAATTCAGGATGTAGAATTCTCAGCTCCTCTCCAGCACCGTGTCTACCTGAGTGCCGTCATGCTTCTGGTCATGATGATAATGGACTGAACCTCTGAACCTGTATGCCAGCCCCAATGAAATGTTTTTCTTGTGAGAGTTTCTGTGGTCATGGTGTCTCTTCATAGCAATAAAAACCCCAATGAGACATTTATCAAGAATGGAAATTAAAGCTTTAGAATGTGAAAAGGAAATCTGACCACTGTCAAAGTACTCCAAGTTTTATACAAAAGATGCTCAGAATACATCTGTCTGTCTGTCTGTCTGTCTGCCTGCCTGCCTATCTATCTATCAATCAATCTATCTATCTATCTATCTATCTATCTATCTATCTATCTATCTATCTATCTATCTATCTATCGTGTGTGTGTGTGTGTGTGTGTGTGTGTGCGTGTGTGCCCAGCTTGTATGTAGAGCTTGCAGCAGGAGTTGGCTCCCTTCTGCTACCACGTAAATCTCAGTGATCCAGCTCAAGTCATAAGGTTTGTGACAGACTCTTTCACCTGCTGAGCCTTCTTGACGGTCCAATCTTTTGTGTCTTACTGTTTTTCAGACAGTTTTACTCTGTCATCGCCCCCCGTTCCAGACAGGGTTTCTCAGTGGCTTTGGAGGCTGTCCTGCCTGGAGCTAGCTGTTGTAGACCAGACTGGTCTTGAACTCACAGAGATCCATCTGCCTCTGCCTCCCGAGTGCTGGGATTAAAGGCGTGCACTGCCACCGCCTGGCGACAGTTTGACTATATAGCCAAATCTGTTCTTGAACTCAAGATTTCATCTTTTCAAGTTTTGGAGTTACAGGCATGTGCTATCATGCTCAGTTACATTTTTAATATCATGGCTTTCAGTACTAAAAGTTTAATTTTTCTTCTATGTTCTTTTCTACATGCATGCCTATATATTATAAAATTACATATTTTACCTATGGATATTATTATATATTAGTTTTGTGTCTTGTATTTTTTTCTAACAGCATTTAACGTCACCCAGGGTGACCTTGATCTTTAACTCCTTATGTAGCCAAGGATGACTTAGAATGTCTGATCCTCCAGCCTCTACCTCCCAAGTGCTACCATGCCTGCTATTGCAAAAATATTTTTTATTTTTTAGATTTGTTTTTATTTTACCTTATGAGTGTTTTGCCTGCATGCATGTGTGTGCCTGGTGCCCTCAGAGGTCAGAAAAGGGTGACAGCTCCTTTGAAACTGGAGTTATATATGCTCATGAGCCACCAAGTGGGTCCTGGGAACTGATCCCACACCCTCTGCAAGAGCAACAAATGTTATCAACTGCTGAGCTGTCTCTCTAGCCTCCAGTCATGTCTGGTTTTATGAAGTGTTGGGGGCTGAACCCAGAGCCTCGTATCTGACAGCAAGTACTCTACCTAGTGAGCCATGTGTCCAGCTCTGTGGCTTGCATTTTCATTCAATATTATAAGCAATTCTTCATGCCATTGAATGTATGTGTGTGTGTGTTTAAAGAACCAATGCTTTCTTGCGTTTCATTATATGAATGTACTGTGCTGTATTAAATCACTCCCTTCTTGTTTGGCAAGCAGGTGGTTTCCAATAGTACTCTTTTGTAATGAATCAATTCCTTGTTGGCTATGTGTATTCATCCTTGTCTACATCTCTATTTCCTTGTCCTAAGTCTCTAGGGACAAAATTACAGGACCAAACAATGTGAACAGGGTTGCTATTTACTTAAAGAACATTAGACAAAGTCACACTCCTACTGGGATCTGTGACAGGTTCTTTGTGTCTCCTCCAAGTTCATACACTGAAATCCTAATCCGCAATGGGACAGACAGTATTAGCATGAGGACCCCGCAGTTGTGGTTTGAATGTGGAATGGCGTGTGTTTGAGCACTTAGCCATCAACTGTAGGTCTTCAGGAGACAGAGCCTTGTCCATCCTGCCCCCAATTCTTGCTCACAGCATGCTTCCTGACTACCTATGGATGTGACCAGAGGCCTGCTGCTCCCCCTGCCCTTTCTTTCTCTCTGTGACAGACAGGTTCCATCCCGTTTCCGTTGGAACTGTGTGCTAACACAAACGCTTCCTTATGTTGCTCTGAGAGATGCTTTTTTGCAGTAACAAGACAAATAACAGAGTACAAATGCCCCGTCTAGGAGACAGTGGTTCCTGACTAGGTCTTGGATGTGCCAGTCTTCAGAATGGCGAGAAATAAGTTTCTGTTGTTTTTAAGTCACCTAGTTTATGTGATTTTATGATAGCATTCCAAACGGACCAAGACAGCATCCTCTCAACTTTTGGCATGTTTCAATGTCAATTTATAAATTTAAAAATTATTTAAATTAGTTACTATGTATGAGCATGCACAGAGGTTAGAAAAAGGTGTTGTATTGGGTCCATTGGAACCTGAGTTATGTGTGGTTATAAAGTGCAATGTGGATATTGGGAACCAAACTTGAATCTTGTCTTAGAGCCTCAAGTGCTCTCAACCACTGAACCATCTCTCCAGCCCAACAAATATTATTAACAAAAAACAATTTTGTTTCCCCCCTGGGCAAGGCGTTGTAGTCTGTTACTTCAGTCTACATGGTAGTAAATTAGACTTTCACTGTTGTGATAAAAGTACCTGACACAGGGGTTGGAGAGAAGGCTCAGCAGCTGACAGTGCTTTACTACTCTTATAGAGGACCTGGAGGTTCAGATTCCAGCCCTCCCAAGGCAGTCCCCAGCTATTTGCAACTTCACTTCCTCAGGATCTGGCATCTTCTGGCTTCCACAGGGTCCTGCGCACAACGGCGCATATGAACTAATGCAGACAAGCATGCATACACATAAATGAAATAAATCTGACATACAGACTTAAAATGAGGAGATATATATTCTGACTTATAGTTTCAGTCCACAGCTTTTGGCGCTTTTGACCCTGGGCCCTTAGGAAGCAGGACATCCCGGCAGTGAAGTGCCGTAGATGGGAAGCAGAGAGAGATACTGGGAGAATTAGGGAAAGCTATAACCCCAAGAACTCCCAGCCTGTGATCTGTAGGGATATCTTATTTATGCTCTAGTAAATAAAGCTTTCCTGAAGACCAGAGGGCGGAGCTAACCAGTGGTTAACCATAGAGGTCTGGAGGTCTGCATGGACAGACAGGAGGTGATGAGGCGGGAGGAGACAGGCGCTCAGTCTCTTTTTGGCTGGGAAGTTAGCGAGGTAAATAAAGGTGGCTGTGGCTTGCTCCTTCATCTCTCTTATCTTTCAGCATTTACTCTATTCCTGACTCCAGGCTTTAATTATTAAGACCTGTTAGAACTGGTGCTACAGGGACCTACTTGCTCTAGTGAGCAAACTCCTAGAGTTTTCAACACCTCTCAACACAGTGGCACTGTCTGGGGACTAGGCTTCAATACATGACCCTGGGTGGTGGGGGACGTCATTTCATATTCAAATCTCAACAGTGGCTGATTGTATTTTCCTATTAGTGATCATCTATTTCCCTGCTTTGTGAGATGCCTGCGTATACACTTCGCTCATTTACCCACTGGGGTCAATGCTATTTTGTTTGTCTATTATTATGCTCACTTCTGCTCCTGAACATTTCTGATAATGTTTACTCTCCTGTTATTGTTTGAAGGTTTCTTTACAAACAGTGCCTGGATTCTGGCATCATCCTGTACCTCTCCATCCAGTTTCCTCAGGGCCTGAGGATAGCCATGCCATTCTCCATAAAGTGGGAGGTGCCCAGCTCCTGCTTTGAACACTCACTTTGTCTTCAGTGACAGCTGAACTTAAACCTCTTTCTTGAGCCCTTGGGATCTACACTGCTTTGTAACTTGAGGTCTTTCATCCCTTCTCCCCCGTTTCTTTTCTCCGAGCTGTTCTTCCCCAACGAGTCCTGACAATTGCTAAACATTCTTGTGTTGCTTTAGACTTTTGAGTACTTAATGACCCTTTCCTGGCTCAGCAAGGCCAGGTGACTCTTTCCACCTTCCCTTTTAATCTGCAGAGACCCTGGGCTGTTGGAACATTTTTGACAGTCTGGCAGTTCTTAGGAGGGACACTGCCCTCTACCTGGGTCGGGTCTGGTCATTTCCTTTTCAGAAGAAGACCCAATCACTGAAAGTCTCAGAGCTGTCTCTGTCCCAGAGAAAGCAGCACTCTATGGAGTTGTGACTCTAGGCAACAACATTGGGAAGCGTGCTGGTAGTATTATGGCATGCTGTGGTTCCAACTCTGCTGTAAGCTGATGGGCTGTGTAGGTTTGGGGGCTTCCTTCTGGTCTTCCAGTCTGGGCTGTCCCTCTGGTGTAGAAGTGTGTGTCCTCATTTCATTTTCATTGGATTTGGATTTCTCTCTATTTTTGGTTCAAATCCCATCTTGTCAATTACTAGTTTTATGAACCACACTTGGCAATTAAGATTGAAAGGGACACCTGCAGACTGGTCAGACCATCTGTGATGGTCAATGTAGTCAACTTGATAGGATCTAGAATCACTGGGGAGACAAAGCTCTGGGCATGTCTGGATTAGGTTAACTGAGGTAGGAAAACCCGTGCTAACTGTGGATGGTATCTTGAACTGAATAAAAAGGAGAAAGTGGGCTTCACATCAGCACCCATCACTCTCTGCTTCCTGATTACAGATGCATTGTGGTGAGCTGCCTCAAGCTCCTGTCTCCATGGTTCCCCATGTCCATGGTTTCCCTCTCATAGTTGACTGTGCCTTTGAACTCTGAGCCAAAATAAACCCTTGATTCGGTAAATTGACCCCTAACACCAGGTATTTTGTCACAACAGTAAGACAAATAACACACCATCCTAGGCTTAGTCCCTGGAGTGCCTGAGTGTGCTCACTGCTTCGGCTTTGGGCTTAACCTTCCTTCCTTCCTTCCTTCCTTCCTTCCTTCCTTCCTTCCTTCCTTCCTTCCTTCCTTCCTTTTTTGAGACAAGATCTCATGTAGTGGAGGTTGGCCTTGAACTCACTATGTTGCCTCAGCTGGCCTTTGCACTTCTGATTCTCCTGCTTTCACCTTCCAGGTCCTAGGATTATAGGTGTGCACTACCGGGCAGGGATTTATTCAGCACTAGGGATCAAACCCAAGTCTTTGTTGTACTCTAAGCAAACACTTGATTGAGTCACACCTCCAGCCCAAGCCTGAATTCCTACGTATATCACAGTTCCCCCACAAGGTCTGAACTCATCCCTGTTCTCAGCTCCGATTTTGCCCAACTACAGCAAACTCTTCTGAGAGAGTGGACTCTTTTCAGTATGCACTTAGCCTGGGTGGCCCTCTCAGGCATGGTAGAGTTTCCTTGCCATATGACCCGATATCTACCAGGTTATCTTCCTAAGGTGGTCAAACTGTTCCCAGCTCCACGAAACATGGATGTCCACTCTGTGAGGATGCCCAGGAGCTAGTTTAGTCTGGCTTACCATCCTTGTCTAGATACATGGTTGTGGGCCCCTTAGCAGGCCCTGGAGGTAAGGTTCCTGTGGAAAAACATTGCTTTGTTAAATAAATAAATAAATAAATAAATAAACAAAGTATAATATAACATTTGTAGTTGTAATTATTATTCTGCAGATTTTACGCAAGTATTTTACTAGGGAGCAGTACTTCTATCTCTTTTCTTATTTTTATTAGAAATGACTTTTCTCTATGTTAGTATTTTCTGAAGAAATGGGTTCCTCAAGAATTGCGTGATGTTTTCGTTTTCCACCCCCACCTCCACCCCTACCCCCTGTTTAGAGTCTGTCTCACTTTCTTTTTTCTTCTTGTGCAAAGAGTAAGATAGTTCACCCCGAAGGGCCAGGCATGAGGCAGGTTTGGTGGTGAAGAAGGCAGATCTGCCTGGCGGTGTTGGGTGAAGGAGTCCTGGAAGGCATTATCTCAGTGACACGAGGATCTTGCTTTTTCTGAACCTCATTGACCTGATTAGGATCCTATGGGGCAGTAGAAGGGCCAGTGCCCCCTGCTAATGACACCAAGTCACTTGGGTTCCCAGGCTCCGTTTTGAGCTTGCTTCTCTCTGGCTCCTCCTGGCAGGTCTCTGTCCCTGCTCTCAGGCTTTACCAGGCAACTAGCTTTGAAGCTCGAGGGTGAAAGTCGGCAGGGTGCAGAAAGGACAGAATGCAAGCCGTGGAGGTGGCTTGGTGGTTACACGCTTGACAGGAGGTGTTCAGACCTGGGCATCTCTTTCAGATAAGTTTAGGGTTTAGAGGGGGTAGATATGCTTAGGATAGGATATAGGTAGATCATAATTTGCTTATCATCTTCTGTGTATATATGTTTATATATGTTTGAGACATTTTGTATATTGATAGAATTTAGTTTTGTTTCAAGTCTAAATCTTTTCTTTAGACTAAAAGGGGAATTGTAGGGAGAGACCTTATGTACCTGTAGCACTGACTACGTCAGTTCGGGTGTGTTCACAGGTACGTGGGAGAAGGCAGGGGCATAAAGAGCTAGGAGGAAGGGGACCCTTGTCTCTTGGGGTTCCGGTCGAGTCTCGGAGACCAGCAGAGCGCTGACCTCAGGTTCTTGGCTTCTCATGTAAGTGACTTCTCCTTAATAAAGTATCGTATGACTTCCCTTCCCTGTGTACTTTGTGTAGCTTAATATTCCTCTCCAGAAGAGTCATTGAGGAAGATGCCTGACATCAAGCATAGACCTCCACACATATTCATGTAAGTAAGCATGTGCATCCCTCCCTCCCACACGCACACGCACATATACATGCATGCAGACCACCCATACATATACATAAAGAGAAGAAAAAGGAATTAAGCCATGGAAAAGCGCAGGACGCTTGTCTGGGGCTAAGGGAGACACTGAGCCAGCTGACTTGATGCACGACAGAGCAGACAGAGTTCCAGGTTCCTCATGTGCAGTTCCTGCAGCATCAGACGCTGAGCCAGCAAAGTTCATCTTTGCCAGGCCGAGTGTTCTTTTCACTTCATTTCGTGGTACAGGAGGATGAAGCATGCCCTCACACGTTCTCTATTCCAAGCCCTCTTTTTTCACCCTTGGCTTCAGCGGTGCAGGCCCAAGGCTCTGGACTGTGAGGGGAGAGGCAGGCCAGGTCAGCCCCTGCCCTCCTGTTGAGGGTCAGCTGGGAGTGAGTACCTCTTTCCCTCTGCGAGAGGTGAGGCATAGGAGAAGTCTGCGTGGAGTCTTCAGCACTCCTGGGCAGAGCTAGGTTCTCTAAACCCTGCAATCCCCCAGGGCATAGGCAGGGCAGGGGTACCAGAAGGGCTTCTCCCCAGCAGATGAGGTGTCTTCAAAGCCTGCACACAGTGCTCCTGACCAGACATCCCCATCCCTTCCTCCCCATCTCCCTTCTCTTTCTATTGGCTGTGCAGTCCCTGAATACCTTTCTCCCAGTGTTTGCCATGAGGAGGCATTTCCACATTAAACAAAGACTTAATGTTTCCCACTTTCTTATTTTATTCCATTTTATGCTGCTCCTAGCTTCTCTGCTGTGAGTGATTCATTCATTTATTACACCTCTTGAGCAGACAGCATGCTGCCAAAGCACTGGGCACACAGAGATTGAAAAGACACCGTGAAGCCAGAACAGAGACCACTCTGAGAGCCACATGGGGTGACTTCAGCCCTGGGGCGGAGGAGGGAGGTTGATGGTGTTACCGGAACACTGGAGATGGTGTCACCTCTTGCTCATAACATCAGTTAGCAGAGGGTTGAATCTTTAAGTTATGCTGTGCTCTGAAGACCAGCGATCTGAGAAAAAAGCAGGTTCACACCCAGAAAACTGCTTTCAGCCTCATCTCAATCCAGCAGGTTTCAGGGGATCACAGTCCCAGCCAGCCATCCCAGAGCTCCGTCCTAGTCCACCCTTGGCCAGGTGGTCAGCCTTGTTCCTGGGATTCATGGTGTCAGTACCTCTGTTTTTCTGTCTCTTGTACACTTCCCTCATTACCTTCTGTCTGATAGCTAGGTCTCAGGCACTCCCAGGGACACTGAGTTTGGTTAGAGTCTGCCACTGTTGTTCCTGAATCCTTCTAGGTGTCACCTGGAGCAGGGGTTAACTTAGGACAAAGCAAACCCTTGGCACGGTGCACAATGTGTGCCTGCCTATTCCTCTATGCAATATGGAGCACAAATGCGTCCTTGAGAGATAATGTTTCTTACTGCTGTTGTTGGAACCTGGCATTATGCTGACCCTGCCCCCTTACAATAGGTGGGACACGCATCTTGACATTTAGGCAAATCTCTCTCTCTCTCTTTCTCTCTCTCCCTTCTCCGACCCTTTCTCCCCCTTTTCTTCTTCCCTTTCCCCTCAATAAACTCCACATGGGTTTGTTGAGTCTTGTGGTTCATGCTTTCATCTACTGGTGACTGAAGCATGGTTTCCTGTTCCTTCTACTCGTAACTTAAGCAAAAGAACAACAGCTGTGACCAAACACCTGGCAAGAAGCATCTTAAAGTGGGGTTGACTTTAGCTCACACACTTGTGGTCTGTGGTAAGCAGGCAGGGAGACAGCAGCGTGGTGTGACTGGTCATATGGTCTACAGGTAAGAAGTAGACATAAATGTAGATGATCTACTCATCTACTAGATTACTAGATTCTTGTTTTTTCAAGGTCTGGTCATTTATTTCTTGCCCTTCAAGGCTTATTTTTGACTGGGCTCAGAAGTAGAAGCTCTTAGCAAAGAGCCTACATCCATTGGCAATCTGTTCCTGCCATTTCTCTCTGGCTTCCTTCATTCTCTTTGCCTGAAGTTTAACCTATTCCGTAGGCTCCTCCTTGCTTTTGTTTGTGCATTGCTTCTTCAGAGCAATATGTTGGTGTTTGTGTTGCAGGAAACCTGGATCTTGGGCACTTTGGTAATGGACTGTCAGGGCCCAAAAAGATGACTCCACTCCATCTTGACTAAGGGTCAGAGAGTTCAAAAGCTGTCCTTAGTAAGTCATAAGACCTAACGGTCAAAGGAGTGGCTACAGAAGGATGTTTGATCTTGGCCTTGGGTGTCTTACCTAAATAATGACACACTTGGTATACGGTGTGGTTACTCCTGACCCTCAAGGCCAGATAATGAGAAATTGTATGTAAGGTGTGGTTACCAAATCCTTGGAGAATTGAGGAAGAAAAGTCTGTTTGTTCTGTATACATGTTACAATGGTCCCCTTTTTTGGCTAAGGTATTTAAGAGTGGTGAAAAATACTTGTGGAATTCAGCATTGCCCTCATGATTTTATTCTGTGTCTCCATCTTTTCCTTTAACTTCTCTTTATCCCCCCCCTCAGGTATGAGCTGTGGGCTCGTTGGCTGACTCCAACTGCAGTCCTGAAAACACAGGCTCCTGCAATGGACTTTTTGCCTTCTTTATTTAGGGACTTTCTGACAGTGTATTTGTGGACATCATCTTCTTTAGCAATTGAAAAACTTTCTGATTCAACTAGATTTTTGGGCTTCCAATGACTGAGACGCAGTAGTATCCATGAAGTCAGGAATAGCTTTCTTTAATGTTTTTTCCCCATGGTAATCAAGTTGAAAATATTCAGATTCATCCACAATGCATCCAACAACAGACTTATGCTTACTTTCAATTTTACTTGGCTATAACAAGAGTGACTCTTACTCAGCAACTAGCATGCTCTACTGTGAGTCAAGACATCTTGCTTCATGGGAAAACCTGTTTGTCACTCCTACCACTGCTTGGGACTGTCTGACCCACTCTTTACCAGAGCATAAGCAGCCACTTCTCAGGCCATGCGTTTCTTATAGAAAATACAAAGTTTGTGTCCATCATGCACTTTAGTGAGTTCCTGACAGCTGGTGTCCAGGAAGTAGATATTCAGCTTCATCTGGATATGGCTGACCACCTAGGAGGTACCACACAAAATTTTCACCCTCTTTTTTTATTCAGCCAGGGACCTTGTTCTGTGGGATGCTGGCCGTATCCAGAGCGGGTCTTCTCTATTCAATTAAATCTTTTTGGAAACATACCCAATGAAACACCTAGTGGGGGTGTCTCCATGGTGATTCTAAATCTATTCAGGCTGACAATGTTTTCTTGTTCCCATTCCTAGGCCTTCTGGTAGCCCATCTCTGAGGAAATTACAATTCTGAACAGTTAAATATATGATGAGTATCGTGAGTGGCAGCTCTCTCAGGGATATAATTGTCATGGTGAAAGCAAATGCATAAGTGAGAGCACAACTGATTTCAGGACTTCCTTCTCCTCTGTTGACGTTAATCTGGACCAATATGCACATCTCTGGGACAGGCGGGTGAGGACTAGGGGACTGTGGCAGTCTGTTAGAGATACATCAGTATTTTGTGACTTTGCAAGAGTGAATATTTTAGATTTGATGACCTTCTACCAGGGAGAGGAACTTGGTAGAGTTACTTTTTGCTGCTGTGATAAAATACCATGACATGGGAGAGACTTTGACATCACGGCAGCTGCAGTTTCTGGCTTCCCTGTCTCTTAGCCAGTTGCCACGGCAGGCATGCTGGGTAAACTCTCAAGAGAGGATGCCTCTACCTTAAGTTCCCCAAATAACATTAATTCTCTAGTACAATTGGGCACTTTAAATCTTAATTAACAAATGGCAATTTCATAAATTACACGACTTAATTGGCTATTCTAACTGAGACCAGGGTAGGGTGCCTCCCCTTTTGGGAGATCCCCTCTTAGCAGGACTGCAACAGACAGGTCTATTACTTGAGAAACGGAGTGGGTTGCTAGCCCTCGGGATTATGGCCCTGGGCAGCACAGTCTTTAGCCCTAGTTTGCCTTTTGGAAAGGCCACAAGCCCAGCACCATTTTCTTACAAAGCAGATAATGCTTTCCTTGGCAGCAGATAACCCTCAGTGCAGGCCAGGTTGAGCCAGCTAGATAAATGAGTTATCAATGACAGGTAAGATGCGGGGGACGTCTGTTAACCTGAGACAGAGGGTCTGTGAGGCCTGGGCAGGCTTCTAGATGATTGGTAAGATAGATGTTAACGTCCCGGGAAACCTAAGCCAGATGCTCATTTTATTTATTTTATTTTATTTTGTTAATAGCTTATTTCTGGGATTGCCAGGATACTGGCTTGTAGAACCAGCAGTGGTTACCATCCTATCACACTGGATGGTGGCACACACCTTTAATCCTAGCTTGGGAGGCAGAGACAGGCAGATCTCTGAGTTTGAGTCCAGCCTGGTGTGCAGAGTGAGTTTCAGGACAGCCAGGGCTACATAGAGAAACTCTGTCTCTAAACCACCAAGCAAGCAAGCAAGCAAGCAAACAAACAAGCAAGGCACTTCTGTCATGCCACAGGGATAGGAAAGGGCATATCTCTTCTTTCCATTGGCATAAAAACACTGGACGTGAGGATGGTACAGATTCTATGAGACTATGACACTGACTACGCAGTCTCTGGACTGGTTTTGAACCAGCACTTATGGTAGTATCTAGCATGTTGTAAGCAGCCAGAACACTTACAAACTTACTGCTTTCATTAAATGACTTTAATTAGCCGGACACTGCAGGCCTGGCTGGAGAGGTATGCCCTGCTTCCCTTCCAGCAGATGGCTTCCTAGGCTCGCCTTTCCTGTTCCCAGTGTCCCTAATATCAGTGACCCACCCAGGCCTTCTGCCTGTCAAGTGCCCGCATCCATTTTGCATATTGCATGTGGTTTCCACGGCTCTAACCCTTTGCAGAAGAGATGAGAGCAAGACTGGCCTTGCAGAGGTGACTGGGAGGCAGAACCAAGTCGGAGAGCCAGCCCCGGGGGTGCTCTCTATTAAGGAAAGAATGGCTTCGTCTTGTGGCTAAGTGAAGTGACGGCCGTGGTGCCTTAGAGACCCTAACATCTCCCCATTTAGAACAAAGCGGCAACAGCCCTGTCTGATGAAGTGGGCACAGAGAGGCACATGACTCGATCCTTAGTTCTTCAGCTCAATAAGGACTGTGGCCAAGGCATCAGCAGCTAGATACAAGTTTGGGGCCACCGTGCTGGCTTTCCAGGAGTGGAATCGTGTGCCATCTTGAGGCAAGGTGTAGTTTACATGTGGGGGGAAGTGGATTGTGATGACTTTAGGCTACGTGTGTTCACATGTTTTTGGTATTCCTCCCCTGAAAAAAGTGTACCTATTCCTGATGTGGAAGTCCTGTGTATATGTCAATAAAGCACTGTTGGCCAATATGGAAGCAAGATAGGTGGGACTAGGAGTCCAGGAGGACTCTGGGTAGGAGAAACACAGGGAGTCAAGATGTAGCCCGCCAGAGAAGTAAGATATCTGGAACTTTTCTCTGGTAAGAGAAATACTTAGATTAACAATTATGGGATTAATACTTAAGTCAGAGCTAGCCAGTAAGAAACAAGCAAGGCCAACAGCTTCATAATTAACACAGCATCTTGTGTGTTATTTGGGGACTACAACGCAGCAGAGCCCAGGTGACTTGTGGGGAAAAACCAAAGTGGCTGGCAAGAAAAAGGCTTCACTCTACATATTCCCCTCCATTTTCTGTGTCTGCATGCAGAGTGACCGGAAGACAGCAGGAGTGCTGGCATGGCTTTCTGAGATCAGGACACGGAAGGCACTGTATGCTCTCTTGGGTCACCTTTCAGGGAAAGCTAGTGACCATGTTCTGAGGTGGTTCAAGCAGCCCTGTGAAGGTCTATATGGTGAGCAGTGGAGACCTCTGGTGTCCCCATAATTCAGACCTCGTCTGTGGTCAAAGCTGAGACACAGCTGAGACACAGAAGTGAGACACTTACTAAGACAAAGCAAGTGTGCTAGCTCAGGTCTCCTGTTTTCGTTTATTTTATATTGGTGTGTGTGTTGTATGTACACGCATGTGGTGGGTATGTACATGTGCATGTGTGTGTGGAGTGTATGTACATGTGCATGTATGGTGTGTGTACATGTGCATGTATGGTGTATGTACATGTGCATGTGTGTGTGGAGTGTATGTACATGTGTATATGTGTGTGTATTTGAGGCTTGGTTTACAACACATGAGAGACACAGTCAAACCACAGAAGTTCTGTTTCAGCCATGTTCCTAACGACTTTAAAATATGTAACTGACTTGGCTGTCCTGTGTCCCTGTGTGATGGTAGATTTGCCCCAGGCCTGCCACCAGCTCAGAAGTGGCAGGGACAGAGCTTTCATTTATGTGTCCATTGTCTAGGACACACTCCACTAGATTGACACAGCCTAGAGTCTAAGGGCTGGGCAGCTGACACTTCGTATTCCTATTTTCCCAGATGATTTATTTTCTATTGTTAACTTTGATTCTTCTCTCATGAACTACATCCTGATTGAAGCTTTTCCTTCCTCCATTCCTCCCAGTCCCCACCCCCCTCCAGATCCATTCCTCTTCTGCTTCCCTTAAAAAAAATCAGGCCTCCCAGGGATATCCCCTGAACATGGCCTAGCAAGGTACAACAAGACCAGGCACAAGCCCTCATATCACGGCTGAATGAGGCAACCCAGGAGAAGAAAAGAGTCCTAAGAGCAGGGGAAAGAGCCAGAGACAGCCCCATTCCCACTGTTAGGAGCCCCACAAGAAAATCAAGCTGCACAGCTATAACATAGGTGCAGAGGACACAGGTCAGAGCTGTACAGGCTCCATGGTTGTCACTTCAGTCTCTGTGAGCCCCTATGAGCCCTGCTTAGTTGATTCTGTAGGCCGTGTTCTTGTGGTGTCCTTGACCCTTCTGGCTCCTATAATCCTCCCTTCCCATATTCTGTGGGGGTTCCCTTGGCTCTGCCTAATGTTTGGTTGTGGGGTCTCTGCATCTGCTCCCATCAGTTGTTGAGTGAATCCTCTCTGATGATGATTCTGCTAGTCCCCAGTCTGTGAGTGTAGTAGAGTACATATCATTAGGAATCATTTTGATGGCTTTTGTGTTGCTAGTTGTGTTTGGTTCTATCCTAGCTCTCTGGGTTGTCCAGTTTCTGGTCCTTGGCCATCCAGGCAGTGTTGGACATGGGTCTGAAGTAGGACCAGTCATTGACTGGCCACTCCCACAAGTTCTGGGCCAATTTTACCCCAGCACTTCTTGCAAGTAGGACAAATTGTAGGATGAAGGTTTTGTGCCTGGGTTGGTGTTTTAATTCCTCCACTGCGAGCCTGGTTACAGAAGATGGCCCATTCAGGAGTCTTTGCTAGGGTCACCCTCGTAAATTCCAGGGAGTTTCCACTGCACTAGGTTTCAACCTCACCCCTGAATGCCCCCCTCCAATTCCAGTTGTCTCTTCCAGTACTCTCTTCCCCATCCCCTCCTGATCCCATACCCACTCACGACCGGTCCACCCTATGAAATCTATTCAATTTCCCCTTCCCAGGGACATGCTTGCATCCCCTCTCCCCTGCCCTGAGTCCTCCTTGAGACGTAGCCTCTCTGTGTCTGGAGATTGCAGCATGATTATCCTTTGTTTAACAGATAATATCCACTCATAAGTGAGTACAGACCGTGTTTGTCTTTCTGGGTCTGGGTTACCTCACTCAGCATGATCTTTTCTAGTTTTATCCATTTGTCTTCAGGTTTCATGGTGTTATCGTTTTTAACAGCTGAGTCGGACTCCATTGTGTAAATGCATCATGGGTTTTCTCTATCCATTCTTCAGGTGAGGGGCATCTAGGTTGTTTCCAGTTTCTGACTCTTATGAATAAAGCTGCAATGAACATGGCTGAACAAGTGTCCCTGTGGTGGGATGGAGCGTCCTTTGGGTATGTGCCCGGGAGTGGGATAGCTGGGTCTTGAGGTAGATTGATTCCCAGTTTTCTGGGGAATCTCCATACTGATTTCCATAGCAGACAATTCATATTCTTTTTTAAAATTAATTTTTTTAAAAATTAAGACAGAGCTTCTCTGCGTCACCTTAGCTGTTAAGGAACTTCTTTGTAGACTAGACTGGCCGCAAACTCACAGAGATCTGTCTATCTCTGCCTCCCAAGTGCTGGGATTAAAAGCGTGCACCATCATGCCCAGCTTAAAAAAAATAATCAGTTAATTATTTTTTCTCTTTTTTATCTATTCTTTGTGTCTTTCACATCATGTATCTCCACGCCCCTCAAATAAAATAAAACAAAATTTAAGAGGGGAAGAAAAGAAAGAAGAGGAAGGTGTAGGAGGAAAACAATGCCGCCATTAACCATGTGACTTACTAGAGGCGCATACAGATGAGGTAATAAAAGAGCGGTTTACCACACCACTAACCACACCCACTTTAGGCATGACTAAAGACATATACGGATGGACGTAAAGACATATACATACGTAGGCAGTGAACTATGTCACTAGCCAGGCCCACTTTTGGGCATGGCTAGGGGGCGTTACAGGGGAAGGTATAAAAGATCTAACTACGGAAGTCTTGGTCTCTTTTTCCAGCTTTCGGCTTCCAGTTCGGCAGCGGAAAACTACTGGGCTCATCTGGGTTACTTGTTTGGTATCTTGTGAGTCATTTCTACAATAAATACTTAGTTTTACTTTCAGTAAGTGTGCCGTTTATCGTTATAGCATCATTTGGTACATCAAGAAGGAATAAATGAATCTCACCATGGAAGCTGTAGTTTGACACAGTGAGTTACGCAGTAAACCCTTTTGTCCATGCATTTTTACTTGCAAGTGTTCATTGTCTGGTTTGAGAACTCTGGTTTCTGCTGCACTATCTGGACCCTCACTGGGCCTCCTCTTGGTTGTCCTGTGTTGTGGAGATCCTGCAGCTTTGAGTCTGCAGAGTCAGCCCCTTCACATGCTTCCGCAAATCACAACAGGGGTGGATGCTGGGGTGGCCAATACATCACGCTGATTCTGGGCCTGGATAGCTGCAGGGTTTGTCAGTCTGCCGGCTCTCCCTTTCCTCACCACCAGGGGGAGCTCTCCTGCATTGTCTTGGCGTTCACCCCTTGCAGTGATGGGCAAGGGGCGGGGCCGGTTCTGCTTTCATATATTTAGGGTGGGGACTCCCACCCACCTCCAGCATTGATGGAGTGGTGGTGGTAGGGAGAACATCTCTCCCCTACCCATGCGGCCACGTGGCAGATGCGGAACGAGGACAACTCTCCGACGCTCACAACTATGGGACTGGCCCACCGGCACCTCCACCAACAGAATTGGCTCTATTGTGTTTCCCTGGTGAGGTGCAGGGCCTGCTCTAATTAGTTTATGATTTATTTTATTTTATTTTATTATGTGCATTGATGTTTCACTTGCACTTGTGTCTGAAAGAGAGTGTCAGGTCCCGGTAGCACTGGAGTTACAGGCAGCTGTGAGCTGCTGGGAATTGAACCGGGGTCCTCTGGAGAAGCAGCCAGTGCTCTTAACTGCTGAGCCATCTCTCCAGCCCACAGTTACATTCTTTTTTATTTTTATTTTTAAATTTAAATTAGAAACAAGGTTGCCTCACATGTCAATCCCAGGTCCCTCTCCCTTTCCCTCCCCTCCTCCCACACCCTCCCACCAATCCCCCTCAACACCCCCTCCTTTCCCCAGGGAGGGTGAGGCCCTCCATGGGGGTGTCCATAGTCTGTCATTTCATCCAGGGCAGGGCCTATACCCTCCCCCAAGAGTCCAGGGTGAGAGTGCATCTTTCATTGTGGGATAAATACTGATCCACTACCCAAGGCCCCATAGATTGCCTAGGCCTCCTCATTGACACCCACATTCAGGGTGTCTTGATCAGTCCCATGCTGGATTCCCAGCCATCGGTTTGGGATTCAAGAGCTAACCCTTGTCAGGTCAGCTGTTTCTGGGGTTAAACCAGCCCAGTCTTAACCCCTTTACTCATCAGTCCTCCCTCTCTGTCTCTGGGTTCCTTGAGTTCAGCTCAGTGTTTGGCTGTTGGTGTCTGCCTCTGTTTCCATCAGCCATTAGATGAAGGTTCCCACAGTTACATTCTTGACATCGTAGTTTGGTAGGTCAATGTGACAGTGATTTTGAGTGCCTCCGAAGCCTGCCCGAGGTACTTTTTTCAGGTATCTTACCTTGGCACTGTCAACCATTTGGAGGTCCAGAAAGGTTGGGGGACTTTGCCCCGTCCTCCTCCAGAACCCAGTTTAATTGTAGGAGGTGTTTTGCTAATTTTGGGGAAAATAAACTCTGTTCTATCACTCTGTTTTCCTATGACATCATTAGCTATGGCATGTTTACAGGTGGGGAGTACTGGATGTTTTTCAGAAAAGGGACAAGCTGTATTTACAAAGAGTCTTAGGGAAATGCTTAAATAAAATAAAACACCTCTACTCCCTTGGTCTTTTCATGGCTCTTTTCCCTGGAGTTTTAACATGGAATGAGAGCTTTAGGACCTGCCGGCTAGAGAGGAAGGGCGTTGAAGCCAGGTGAATGAGCAAAGTGCCCTATCTGTTCTGTTAATATCCTCGGCCAGGGGAGACCCATCACCACGAGCAAGGGAAGGGAAGAGTTCGTTTCTAAGTGGCTCCCTAACTCCAGAGTGTTACTGAGCAGATCGAAGGACAGCTCACGGCTTATAGGAGCAAAGCCACCTCCAGGCGCAGGCATGGCCTTGGTGGGTCTGCTGAGGCCGCCTGCCTGTTTAGGTCTGCCTTCCATAACCGTGATGCCTTTCCCAGGCCATTGGTTTCCTCATCATTGGTCATTTTTCTTCCTTGTACATACATGTGTGGTGTACATGGATATGTGTATGTATGTGTGTATGTTCCTGTGCTTATTCTCACATGTGTGTGGAGACTTGAGGCAGATGTTGGGTGTTTTCTCTGTATATTCCCTATGTTCTTCAGCCACAAAGGAGTTCCATACTATGAACCAGCCTCCTTGAAGAAGACAATTAAATTTTTAACCATGTTGTTATTACCCAGGGGTTAACATCATATCTAACTTGGGAGGTAAACATCACAAGCTAACCATCTATGAACCTTCATTCTTATGTAAAAAACCCTGTTTTGGAATTCTTTGAGCGTCAACAAGTAATTCTTAGAAGATCTCTAGCCTCTCTTTTTTTTCAAAACCTTTTTCTAGTCTTCTTAAAAGACTTTTTTCAATCCCAGTTCCCTCTCCCTCCTATCCTCCCATCTGCTCCTTGGAGAGGGTAAGGCCTGCCCTAGGAAGTCTGCTAACTCTGTCCCATCATCTCACTGAGGCAGGACCAAGGCACCTCTCCATTCCCACACCCCTGTGTCTAGGCTGAGCAAGGCATCTCTCCATATAGAATGGGCTCCACTAAGTCAGTTTGTACATTAGTGTTAGATCTTGGACCCACAGCCAGTGGCCTCATATATTGTCCCAGTCACACCATTGTCACCTATATTAAGGGAGTCTAGTTTGGTCTTATGCAGATTCCCCATTTGTCAGAACTGAGTCAGTGATCTCTCACTAACTTGAGTCAGCTGATTCTGTGGGTTTCCCCATCATGGTCTTGACTCCTTTGTTCATATTATCGCTCCTCCCTCACTTTGATTGTACTCCAGGAGATTGGCCCATTGGTTAGCTGTGGATTTCTGAATCTGCTTCCATCTGTTTCTGGAAGAGGGTTCTAGCTTCTCTGGGGTTGTGGATTGTAGACTGGGTATCTTTTGCTTTATGTCTGCTATCCACTTACGAGTGAGTACATACTATATTTGTCTTTCTGGCTTTGAGTTACCTCACTCAGGATGTTTTTTTCTAGTCCTGTCCACTTATCTGCAAATTTTAGGATGCCATTGTTTCTTAGTGCTGAGTAGTACTCCATTGTGTACATATACCATATTTTCTTTATCCATTCTTCAGTTGAGGGGCATCTAGGTTGTTTCCAAGATCTGGCTATTACAAATAATGTTGCTGAGAACATATTTTATCAGGGGCCTCCGGCCATCAGCCAGATACGGCTGCCTCACATACTCATAGAAAAGACACGACTACCCTCATTGAGAGTACATGACTTTGGACCACCCTGCTACCTCTGCTAACTTCCAGAAACAGGCCTACAGCTTAATTAGCAGTTAAAGATTAGTTCAACAGGAAGCCCCCAAGTCTGCCAGGAGATAGGCTTGGACAATAGGGAAAGATTGAGATAGATAAGGTAAGGACCTACTGTCAGGTTACCTAGCAACACAGGAGGTTCTACCCCCAACCTTTTGCTCTGAAAATTAGGGTTCCAGGCAGCACAGAGGGCTACCTGTCCCACTGACCTTTTGCCCTGACAGCTTCCTTGAAGCTGCCCCTCCTTGCTTCCTCCTCCAAGCCCCTTAAATATACCTTGGAAAGAATAAAGTTCGGTCGCCTTGATCAGAATCCTGTCTTGGTGTCTTTTCTCGTATCTCCCATATCCCATCTTTCTCCTGGGTGCCCTCCAGCCCCCATGTTGAGTGTCCCATGGGTCAGGGCAATATTTGAGCAAATGTCCTTGTGGTGTGACTGTGCCTCCTTTGGGTATATGCCCAACAGTCGTATTGCAGGGTCTTGAGGTAGTTGATCCCTAATTTTCTGAGAAATCGCCATACTGATTACCACAGTGGCTGTACAAGTCTGCACACCCACTAGCAATGGAGGAGAGTTCCCCTTTATCCACATCCTCTCCAGCATGAGCTGTCGTTGGTGTTTTTGATCGTAGTCATGCTGATCGGTATAAGATGGAATCTCAGAGTGGTTTTGATTTGCATTTCCCTGATGACTAAGGATGTTGAATATTTCTTAAAGTCTCTTCCCACTATTTGAGATTGTTCTGTTGGGAATTCTCTGTTTAGATCTGTACCCCATTTTTTAGTTGGATTATTTGGTAGTTTGATTTCTAATTTCTTGAGTTCTTTGTGTATTTTGGAGATCAGCCCTCTGTCAGATGTGGGGTTGGTGAAGATCTTTTCCCATTATGTAGGAAGCTGTTTTGTCTTGATGACCAGTGCTCTTTGCTTTACAAAAGTTTCTCAGTTTCAGGAGGTCCCATTTACTAATTTGCTCGCAGAGTCTGTGCTACTGGTGTTCTATTTAGGAAGTGGTCTCCTGTGCCTGTGCGTTCAAATGTATTTCTCACTTTCTCTTCTATGAGGTTCAGTGTGGATGGATTTATATTGAGGTATTTGATTCATTTGGACTTGAATTTTGTGCATGGTGATAGATAATGGATCTATTTGCATTCTTCTACATGCTGACAGTCAAGTTATATCAGTACCATTTGTTGGATATGTTTTCTTTTTTCCATTTCATATTTTTAGCTTCTTTGTCAAAAATTAGGTGTTCATAGGTGTGTAGGTTGATATCAGAGTCTTCAATTTGATCCCATTGGTCCACCTGTTTGTTTTTATGCCAATGCCAAGCTGTTTTCATTACTATAGCTTGAAGCCCAGGATGGTGATGCTTCTAGATGATCCTTTACTGTACAGGGTTGTTTTTGGCTATCGTGGGTTTTTGTTTTTCCATATGAAGTTGAATATTGTTCTTTCAAGGTCTGTGAAGAATTGTGCTGGGATTTTGATGGGGATTGCATTGAATCTGTAGATTACTTTTGGTAGGATTGCCATTTTTACTATGGTGATCCTACCTATCCAAGAGCATGGGAGATATTTTCATTTTCTGATATCTTCTTTATTTTCTTTCTTTAAAGACTTGAAGTTCATGGGGTGGTGGTGGCACACAGCTTTAATCCCAGCACTCAGGAGGCAGATGTAGGCAGATCTCTGTGAGTTCGAGGCCAGCCTGGTCTTCAAAGAGAGTTCCAGGACAGTCTCCAAAACCTACATAGAAACCTTGTCCTCCAAAAACCAAAAAAAAAAAAAAAAAGTAAAAAAAAAAAGACTTGAAGTTCTTGTCACACAGGTGTTTCATTTGTTTTGTTAGAGTTACCCTAAGATACTTTATGTTATTATGGCTATTGTAAAGGGTGATGTTTCTGATTTCCTTCTCAACCCGTTTGTCATATGTATATAGGAGGGCTACTGATTTTGTTTTTTTGAGTTAATCTTGTATCCTGCTATATTACTGAAGGTGTTTATCAGTTGTAGGAGTTCTCTGGTAAAATTTTTGGGGTCACTTATGTATACTATCATATCATCAGCAAATAGTGACAGTTTGACTTCTTTTCTAATTTGTATCCCTTTGATCTCATTTTGTTGTCTTATTGCTATAGCTAGAAATTCTTGTACTATGTTGAATAGTTATGGAGAGAGTGGGCAGCCTTGTCTTGTTCCTGATTTCAGTGGATTGCTTTGAGTTTTTCTCCATTTATTTTTATGTTGGCTGTTGGGTTACTATATATTGCTTTTATTATGTTTAGGTATGTTCCTTTATTATGAAGGGGTGTTGGATTTTGTTGAAGGCTTTTTCAGCATCTAGTGAGATTATCATGTGGTTTTTTTCTTTCTGTTTGTTTATATGGTGGATTACATTGATGAATTCTCATATGTTGAACCATGCCTGCATCTCTGGAATGAAGCCTACTTGATCATGGTGGATGATTATTCTAATGTGTTCTTGGATTCTATTTGCCAGTATTTTATTGAATATTTTTGCATCTATGTTCATACGGGAAATTGGTCTGTAATTCTCTTTCTTAGTTGTGTCTCTGTGTAGTTTGTGTATCATGGTAACTGTAGCCTCATTAAAAAGAGTTTGGCAATGTTCCTTCTGTTTCTATTTTGTGGAATAATTTGAGGAGTGTTGGTATTATATCTTCTTTGAACATCTGGTAGAATTCTGCACCAAATCCATTTGGGCCTGGACTTTTTTTGGTTGGGAGACTATTGATAACTGTTTCTATTTCCTTAAGGTTTACAGGTATATTTAAGTTGTGTCGAGAGAAGCCTTCCTGCCAGCCTGGTTCCAGAGCCGCATCATTCCCAAATGAACACACAGGATGCTATATTAATTATGATGCTGTTGCCTGTTTGCTTGGTTTCTTACTGGCTGTCTCTGAGTTAAGTATTTACTCCATAAGTGTTAATCTAAGTATTTCTCTTACTGGAGAAAGGGTCTGGACCTCTTACTTCTATGGTGGCTACATGATGACTCCCTGTGTTTTTCTTTCCCAGAATCCTCCTCGACTCCTAGTCCCACCTATCTTGCTTCCCTATTGGCCAACAGTGCTTTATTGACATATACACAGGACTTCCCCATTAAAGTTGTTTATCTGTTCTTGATTTAATTTTCGTAAGTTGTGCTTATCTAGAAAATTGTCCATCTCCTTAAAGTTTTCCAATTTTGTGGAGTACAGGGTTTTGAAGTATGACCTGATGATTCTCTGGATTTCCTCAGTGTCTATTGTTATGCCCCCCTTTTCATTTCTGATTTTGTTAATTAGGATGTTCCTTCTCTCTCTTTTGGCTATTTTGGAGATAAAGGTTTGTCTATTTTGTTGAATTTCTCAAAGAACTGGCTGTTTGTCTCATTGATTCTTAGTATTGTTTTATGTGTTTCTAATGATTTTAGCCCTCAATTTGTCTATTTCTTTCCATTTACTCCTTCTGGGTGAGTTTGCTTCTTTTTGTTCTAAGCACTTTCAGTTGTTCTGTTAATTCATTAGTGTGGGGTTTTTCCAGATTCTTTGTGTAGGCATTTAGTGCTATGAACTTTCTTCTCAGCATTGTATCCCATAAGTTTGGGTATGTTGCATTACATTTTAGGAAATCTTTTATTTCTTTATTTCTTCCTTGACCCAGTGGTCGTTCAGTTGATCATTGTTCAATTTCCATGTGTTTGTGGGCTTTCTGAAATTAATGTTGCTGTTGAATTCTAACTTCAAGCTGTGGTGATCTGATAGGGGACAGGGGTTTATTCCATTTTTTTTTGTATCTGTTGAGGTTTGCTTTGTTGCTGAGTATGTGGTTTATTTTTGAGAAGGTTCCATGAGGTGCTGAAAAGAAATTATATTCTTTTGTGTTTGGGTGGAATGTTCTATAGATGTCTGTTAAGTCCATTTGGGTCATAACTTCTGTTATTTACCTTATTTCTCTGTTAAGCTTCTGCCTGGCAGATCTGTCCATTGGTGAGACTGAGGTATTGAAGTCTCCCACTATTATTGTGTGGGGCTTGATTTGTGATTTAAGCTTTAGTAATATTTATTTTATAACTCAGGACCCCTTGTGTTTGGGGCATAGATGTTCAGAAGTGATTTTTCCTGTGATGAATATGAAATGACATTTTTCATCTATTTTGATTGATTTTAGTTTGAAGTCTATTTTGTTAGATACTAGGATAGCTACACCAGCTTGTTTCTTAGGTTCATTTGATTGGAATATTTTTTCCCAACCCTTCACTTGGAGGTAATGTCTGTCTGTGAGCTTGAGGTGTGTTTCTTGTATGCAGCAGAAGGATGGATTCTGTTTTCATGTCCTTTCTGTTAGCCTGTGTCTTTGTATAGGTGAATTGAGACCATTTATATTAATGGATATTAATTACCAGTGATTGCTAGTCCCTGTTGTCTCTGTTGTTGGTGATGGCAATGTGTGTTCAATTCACTTCTTTAGGGTTTGCTGCTGTAAGCTCATCTGTGTTCTTGTGGACATAGGTGAGTTCCTTGGGTTGGTGTGTTCCTTCTAGTACTTTCTGTAGGGCTGGGTTTGTGGATAGGTATTGTTTAAATTTGGTTTTATCATGGAATATCTTGTTTTCTCCATATATTGAAAGCTTTGCTGGGTAAAGCAGTCTGGGCTGGCATCTGTGGTACCTTGGTATCTGCATAATATCTGTTCAAGACCATCTGGCTTTCATTGTTTCCATTGAGAAGTCAGGTGTAATTCTGATAGGTCTGCCTTTATATGTTACCTGACCTTTCTCCTTTGCAGCTCTTATTATTCTTTCTTTATTCTGTATGCTTTTTGTTTTGATTTTTATATGGTTAGGGGACTTTTTTTTTGTCCAGTCTATTTGGTGTTCTGTAAGCCTCTTGTACTTTCAAAGAGATGTCCTTCTTTAGGTTGGGGAAGTTTTCTTCTATGATTTTGTTGAATATATTTTCAGTGCCTTTGAGTTGGATTTTTTCTCCTTCTTCTATCCCTATTATTCTTAGGTTCAGTCTTTTCATGGAGTCCCATATTTCCTGAATGTTTTGTGTTAAGGATTTGTTGGATTTAAAATTTTCTTTGACTGATGAATCTATTTCCTTCAAATAATCTTCAATGCCTGAAATTCTCTCTTCCATCCCTTGTATTCTGTTGTTTATGCTTGCATTTGTGGTTCCTGATTGTTTACCCAGATTTTCCATTTCCAGAATTCCCTCAGTTTGTGTTTTCTTTATCACCTCTATTTCAGATTTCATGTCTTTGTTTCCTTCACTTGTTTGATTGCTTTTTGTTGGTTTTCTTTAAGGGATTTGTGGATATCTTCCATTTTTTTGTCTTTTACTCCATTCTTTAAGGGAATTTTTCATTTCCTCCTTAAGTGTCTCAATAACCCTCATAAAGTTAAGTTTTAGGTCTTTTTTTTCTACTTCATCTGTGTTAGGATGTTTAGGTCTTTCTGTTGTAGCACCACTAGTTTCTATTGGTGTTGTACTGCTCTTTATATTGTTGAGTGTGGTCTTACCTTGTTATCTGTTCATGGCTTCCTGTAGTCAGTATAGGTGGAGCTTGTGCTTGGAGGGGGTCTCTCTTTCTCCAATTGGTATAGTCGGGGGCTGTGGTTCTGTTGACCTCTCCTTCAGGCACAAGTAGAGCATAGCTTCCAGTGAACGCTCTTCCTGGTGGAAGTGAGCCCCTAGCTCAGGTGATCACTCTTTGAGGTGCAGGTGGGGCCACAGCTCCAGTGGACGCTCCTCCCGTTGGAAGTGCAGATGGGGCTGAGGGTCCAGTGGTCGATGTAGCCACGGGGTATCTCCAACCGCAAAATGGCAGTGGGACACAGGTGCTCTTTCCCAGAGGGAACTTTTTGCGATGGTTTCTGGAAGCTCCTGCTGGAAACTGCTGCTGTGATTTCACCTGTTGATCACACTTCGCTCCTGGGCCTGAGGCTGAGTGGAACTTCCCTCTGACGCTGCTCCAAGGTCTGGGGCTGGTGGCTCCTTTGATGCTGCCTCAAGTTCCCCGTGCAAACTAATCTCCATGTGTCTTCTTTGGAGGTCTGTGTGGCACTGATGCTTCTACCCAGAGGGGCGGCAATGTATCAGTTCTGTGCTCAAAAATGGGAGCAAGTGATCCCTGGGCTTTCAGCAGGTGAAAAATGAGTGCTTTTCTCACAGTACAAAGGGTTCCAGTGGCGTATACTGCATATGCACTTTGCATGCATGAGCCAAACCCCAGGTACTCGTCCTTGAGTTATGGAAGCAGAGAGGCAAGGCTGCCCTCTCTGAACTTCTCAGATGTTAGAAAAGATGGCAGTGTCATGGGCATGTGGTAGGGAGACTCCATCTTGCTCAGTAAGTCCTTTGGGTCCTGAGTCCATGCATTGCTACCAAGTTCCCAGGAGAGGCTGCTGCCACCACTGGCCAGGGCCACACTTGGTTAGATTCTGGATTCTTCAAGTCCGTGATTTTGAGTTCCCACTGTCTTCCAAAACTACCTTTAATGCTCTTCACAACTAACTTATCCAATACTTCTTTGCTTTTGCCCAGTTAGACCGGGTCAGGCCGGGCCAGGATGAGAGATTAGAGAATGGCAGATGAGGGAAAATGAATTGTTTTGTCTCCAGATTCCTAATGAATGCTCTGGGGAGACCAGCATTTGCATCTCCCACACCTACTCAGGTGATACTGTTTTGGTGATCTGAGAGCTACCTTTCAGCAACAAAGTTCATTCCTTTGGGCATCATCGTCTCCAATGATTCATTAGTTCCACGGGGTGGTGGGTATATGGGGTTCCAGAAGACACACAGATCAATGTGAGCAATGAATAGACCAGCTGTTTAACTCATCTCAGTTAACTCATCCCATCCAGACTGAGAAGCTATGGTGGTAGGAAGACCCAGCCCATTGCTGCCACCGGCAGCTGGGAGCTTCTCTTTCCTTCTGAGGTCCAGCTGTATCCACAACTGCACCACAGATGGGATGAGCCAGACTGCACCACAGTAGTGGGTTTATTCAGGATTCAGACAGAGAGACACACAGGAAGACCAGATGAGAGCAACACCCCAGACCCATGTTCGAGCCTTCTCAGAACTGCTTTTGAGTGTCTTTGGAATGTCTGTGTGTCTGACTTTGTGGGTTTTTTATTGCTCAAAGGGCAAAATTCACAGCAATCATTGAACATTAAGTAAAGCTTAAGTGAAGTTTTAAAACTATGTAAAAATTGGGACTGGGGATTGTAGCCCAGCAGAGTGCTTGCCTAGCATGCATGTCACCCTGGGTGCTAGCCACCACATCACTGGGTGTGGTGACACAGCCTGTCATCTCAGCACTTTGGAAGTAGAGGCAAGAGGATTTGTTCCTAATGAGATCGAGACCATCCATGTCTTAAACATTTTAAAGTGAAAACATGAGTTAACTCTGTGTGTATGTGTATGTCTGTATGTGTGTGTATGTGTGTGTATGTATATGTGTGTATGTGTGTGTATGTGTATGTGTGTATATATGTATGTATATGTGTGTGTATGTGTGTGCTTGTGTGTGGATGTGTGTGTGTGTGTGCACAAATGTGGCCTTCTATGTATGTAGAAATAAATCAGGGGGCACCTTGGGAGAGTTGGTTCTCTCCTTCCCCCCCACATGCATCCCAGGGATTGAACTCGGTTTGTACAGCTGAAGGACAAGTTCCTTTCTTACTCAATGAGCCATCTTGACAGCCCCACTTCAATTTTTTAAACTTGGATTTTCTTTTGAAAATGAAATGATGAAGTGTTTTTATGAAATGCACTGTTTAGATTTTTTAAAATTTAAATTAGAAACAAGCTTGCTTCACATGTCAATCCCAGCTCCCTCTCCCTTCCCTCCTCCCCCACCGCACTGTTTAGATTTAAGGATGAGAGAGACCACAGGAGTGCAGTAAAATTCAAGGTCACACGCATTCTGCACTACGTGGGCACAACTCTCCTGTTGTTTTATTTGACTTATCTCTTGGAAGAGGGAATAATGACTCTGCTGGCAATATTGGCTTTGTCTTCAGCCAGGAAAGACAAGCTAAAACCCTGAGTGGCTTCTTTTCCTTAGTGTCCCCTAGTTTTCTCTGTTTTTTTTTTTAACTCCGCCTCATGGCTCGGGGGACCCTTGGGCCACCGAGGGTTAGGATCTCAAAGGGTGCTCCCAAGACCAGCACGCCCATCACATCCTTGAGGTTTTCCGGAAATGCAGGAACTTCTTGGAGTTGCAGGTGATGGTGGGAGGGAAGCCTCGCTCCGGAGAGAGGAGAAGTGACCACTAGGCGGCAGTGTTGGCTTAGGAGCGCGGGGTTAACACAGCGGGCTGGAGTCTTTTGAACGCCAATGGCCTGGCCATCCACTGCCTGCACACTCTCCAACTCCCAGCAGAGGGTCGGGGATACATATGCTAAAAATCAGAGTAAGCCTCAGGGTAAGGCCATCTCTCAGGGAGAAGATTCAAGGAGGGTGCCTCAGACTCTGCAAGTTCTCAAAGTCAGGCTGACTCCACCCTCCGGCCGAGGAGGCAGAGGGCCAGTGCCCACCTGGGAGCTCATCAAAGACCTTTGATTTCAAAGTCTGTGCTCTGTCTCCTCCTCACCCTGTATCCAGACATTTTTTGAAGGTCTCTGGGTTGTAAAGATTCTGACCTTTTGCCCCCAAAACTTGCAGCGTGGATCTAGACATTACTCTCTCAAAGCCATTACTCTCTGCCAGGGAAACTGTATCCTTACATCTTTAGCTTTGCCACTAACTGGCTGTGTGTCCTTAGGCAGGCATTCAGCCTCTCTGAGCCCCCGGAAGTGGGGCGTGATGTCTGTCTCGGGTTTGTTAGGAAACTGAAATCAAACACCGTTGGACGCGAAGGGGCCCCGTATGCTGCCCAGTCCAGTATGCACAGAACGAAGCACGGGCGGGACTCGGCAGTAAGGGGTCAGAAAGGCCGTGTTTTGGAGGAAGGTGGACAGCCACTGACAGCAATGTCATCAAAACTGTGGCAGTTCCTCCCTGTTCCTTAGCACCCATCCCCTACACAGCAGGTGGAGAAAAACTCGGAAACGAAAGGCCTGTTTATGGCTCCCGACCTCGAATACTCGCCCTACCCTCTGCTCGTCCCCTCCTGCCTGCCTGTCCTTTGGTTCAGCCTCAGCACCAATGCTCAGAGAGCCACCAAGCCCTGCCAAGCACAGCTCTGCGTGTTCAGCTCTCCACGAAGGACCTCACACTGTCTCACTTGTCTGTGAATCTCGACTGTGTAGAGTACACTCCACAAAAGCAAAAGTGCCACACACCTAGCAGCCAGAGCTAACAGCCAGACCATGCCTCCTTGGAGCCTGTGTCAGTGACCCGTGGCTCCCTGTACAAATGGCCAGTCTCAGGAAAGACAGCCTGTGCTGCAACCTTACAAAACAGGATAGCAGGCCTGCATGTCCATCCTGTGCGGCCCACACAGACGCTGTGGGGTAAGACCAAGTAACCTCCCCACAACTGATTTCAAAAACTCCACTCCCTCTCGGTGGTGTGCCCCCTTCTCTGGGACCCCACCTGATGGATGTCCTGCCCACGTATCTCAATAAACTCTCTTGTATTTTCACGCTGGGCGAATTCTCCTGAGTCACGACCATCACTGTTTTCTGGATTTCTGCCTCAGTGCAGTGCATCTCCCCGGCTAGAGTAAAACCAGCATCCGGAGCGGACGCTTGTCTCCGAGTTCACCTTGTCTCCCGAAGGGTTAGAAGGATCCATGCCAGCCTTGGTGTAGGCATGCCATATGTTTCTGTTGGGCAACTCAGTGACTGCATGAGGAACTGTGTATCCTGACTGCTGGAGCGCAGAGAACACTTTCAGGGACACGAAGCCACATGCAGTCATGGGAGGGACTGGGGGGGTTCGGAAGGAGACACCCGCCAAATGACCACGTTAAAGCGTTTCCTCTGAAGCTGCTTAGCTCCTCTGAGCTGGGAGAATGATGAAACCCCATTTGATATGACGTGGTGCTGCTGAACACTCGGGGGTATGCTGCAATTGCTGAACAGGACGGGCAATGAAGCTTCCCGGTGCTGTAATTAACTTTCCCATCAGAACGGCTGTCACCTCAGGAAGTCCGACGCCTTTGGGGGCAGGTTTCTTACTCTCCTCTGAGCTGATGCCTGCTCACCCTGCCCACTCTGGCTATCCAATGCACAGCCTCTAGGGAAGGGTCACAGACGCTCCCCAGCACTGCTCCGTGACGGATGTTTCTGGAGGAGAGGGAGTGAGAACCCCTGTGCGTGCACCCTCCAAAGTGGGGTGCAGTGCCACATCTCTCCGTCCCGTCCCGTCCCGTCGTGGGAGCTGGGCACACCTGGTGCACCCCCATGCCCACTGGCGGTCATGCTGGTGTGTGCATGTGCCCCTCTCCCCCTGCTCTGTGGCTGACATTTTTAGGGTAAAAATCTGGGCCTTGGTGCCCCTATAGGGTGTCATTTTCCCGAGTGTTGATGAACCATGTCTGCTCTAGTGAAGATCTGAGAAAGGAGTCCAGCAGCTGCAAATCTGCCTCTGGGGTCCTGGTAAGAGCTTTAGTTGTAAATACAAGAGCTGGTGCAAAGGATAAACAGAGGTCTCCATCTTTAAGTCTGGCTCCATGAGGTGGTCCAGGGACTACCTCCCTGCTGCTGCATGAGGGGGTCCATCTGGCTCCTACGAGGTGACGCTTCTGCTCCAGGGACCAGCCTCACTATCACGAGCTGCGTTCGTCTGAGAGGGCAGGATGTCCCGTGAGGATCTGCGGTTCTCAGGACCCAAGGCGACTCAAGAGGAGAGGTTAAGTACATCTCTACCGTCAGTCAGAGTGAAGGAGACAGACAAGGTGTGGACTTCCATCTTGTTTCAGTGACTCCATGGGCCGAAGGGAGGAGTCGGTCCTCTTCAGGAAAAGCGGTTTTTAATCTATTTATTTACCTGTGTGGCTTGAGTCACCTGAGTGCCGCAGCGCATGTGTGGAGGTCAGAGGACAACTCGTGGCCGTCAGTTCTCTGCTTCCACCATGTGGGTTCCAAGGATCAAACTTGGGTCACCAGGCTCAGCGGTGAGCAGCACCTTGACCGGCTGAGCCTCTCTGCTGGTCCTAAAAGCAGCCTCTAGCCAGCTGTGTTACCAGACTGTGTGCCCATGTCAGACCTCATCAGAACCTGGCCCCGGCAGGGTCTGGAGTTATTTGGCAAATGCCGGATGGACAAATGCTCTGACTCATTCCCGTGTCTCCCAGAGCAAGGCCGGTGCTGCGCTTTTCTGCGGAATGAATAAGAAGCTGTCTTTAGAGGTGGAGAGGGAAAAGAGGAGAGGTTGGGGAGGAGCAGGGGTTAGAGGCAGAGGAGGGAGGAGGCCTGCAGGCCTGTTGTGTTAGCTCGGGCTGTGTAAGGACTACCTCGGGTTGGAGCATGCTCATAACAAAAAAGCGTTGTCACATTGCTCTGCGGCTGGAAGCCCCTGGCTCACAGGTGGCCATCTTTTCCCTATACTTGAGCAGGTCTTTCCCTGTGCCTGTGTGTGTCCTCACCTCCTGTAAGGACCCCACTCCTATCATCCAATGATTTCGCTTAATCTCCATTATCACTTTAATAACTTTATGTCTAAACAAGGGCCAGGGATGCCACACAGCATGTTAGGGATTTCAACAAATGCTTTTTTTTTTTTTTTTTTTTTTTTTGATGGGGGAAGCAACTGAGTCCGTAACGGGGTAGAAGGCACCTTCTGTGGCCGTTCTAGGAGTAGAAAGTGGGGCAAGTCGCTTACGATCAAGCAGCGGGTTTTAGGTTGCGGGCTGCTGGCATGGGAGGGGTTGTTTCTCCTGTGGGATCATCGCGGGCCTCCTTAGCTCTCTTTAGACACCGGGCAATCATTCTGGGCACATCTCTGATCTTGCCACTAGGGGGAGACAGAACGCCTAGCAGGAGCTCCATCAGCTATATTGCAGGAAGCTGCCTTGTCCTGTCCAGTCCTGTCTGCCACCGGCCTCAAGTGGGGACCCCAGGCTGGGAGCCAATAGAGTGGTATAAAAAGACGTGGCCTGTGCATTGTAAGTCCTGGATGAGGGAGGGTCGAATTCTTTTCTCTGTTGTAACAGCAGGCCACAGTCCGGGAATTTTGTAAACCAGAGAAGTTTGTGCGGCTCACAGCACTGGAGGCTGTGAAGTCATGCTACTCATCTGATGAAGCCTCAGTTCTTTGTCACAAACAGCCAGAAGGGCGCAGAGAGCAGGCAGTCAAGGGAGGGCTCGCTTTTCCAGCAACTCAACTCAGCCTCAGTAACCCACTCCTGTAATTGGCACCAAAATAATGTCATTAATCACCTCGGAGAGGCGCCACCTCTTTTTTTTTTTTCTCTTTGAGACAGAGTTTCTTTGTGTAGGACTGGCTGTCCTGGAACTCACTTTGTGGATCAGGCTGGCCTCGAGCTCAAAGATCGGCCTGCCTCTGCTGAGAGTAAAGGCCTCGCCCAGCAAAGGTCCGGCCCCTTAATACTGTCACAGTGGTAATTAAAATTCAGCACGGACTTTACACGGGACATCAGTGCGGTGGGCGCTCTAAGCCTCTTCTTTCTGTGGGACTCAGGGCCCCGGGCTCCGTCCTCCAGCGTCTGTCCGTCTCTGGCATTGGGTGCAGGGCTGTATGCTGAGCCCCGCATCTGTCGCTAAGCTGCAGCTGTTAGGAGGAGCGAAGCAGTGGCCTTGGCTTCCTGTTGCCCTCCTCGCTTTCCGTGCACGTGGGCTTTTCCCCCTTGCACGTTGGGGAATGAGTCCTCGCTAAGATCGGGATTATCTAGTAATACTTAATGAAGGGCCTCCTGGAGCCTGCACAGCTTATCTTAAACCCTTAAACCGGAGATCAGCACCTGTCCGGCTCCACTCCCCACCCCCTGCCTGGTGGTGGGGGTGGGAGGGGGCTGTCCGGCATTGGCCATTGGCTGGCTGACAGGGCTTGCTGTTGTCGGCCTCAGGGTACAGCCCTGGCGGAGCCTGTCTGCCCAGGGAGAATCCATCTTCCTGTCCTGAGCCAGGGTGCGCCTCTCCCCTGTCACCAAAGCGAATGCTGTACAAAGAGTAGTCTGAAGGTCACCATGAATATAAGGTCAAGGCCACTTTCGAATCTGTCTCCAAACTCAGCCTCACGGTGCACAGTGAACCCCCCTCATTTCTACATCACAGCCCTTTGGAAAATTAATGGAACATAAAGAAATCTTTCTGACATTTCAACATTTTTAATAAATCACAATATTTTTTATAAATAGCCCAGGTAAAAGCCAGTGTTCACTTTTGGCATAAACTTTATGTAGGTCACAATTTGCTGGGACACAGAAAGCTGCGTGTGACTTCCAGTTTTCATGACGCCTGATCTGGGTGGGTCAGAGGTTGGAAAGCTCTGTGACAACCCAGGATGTTGACCTTCCCAGGGGCTTTGCTGTGGGGGATGGAGACAGGTGTCCGGAGAGCTCCGGGCAGCTGCCGTCCCAGGCTCTCTAGCGGCTTCACCCGGCTGCCTTGTCCATGCTCCCTGGAGCTGTGGTTCCTGGGGAATGACAACGCCCATCCCTTCACACGTCTAGCCTCATACCCTCCCTCGCAGCGCAGACTGGAATCCAGAAGAGACCCTGGGAGGAAGAGCAGACGCCCTTGGCTGCCGAAGGACTTGCTTCTTCAGAAGCTGCCCCTCCTTGGGAGGAGCCCAGGGCCAGGCCGGGGTGAGAACGGCTCAGGCTGTGTTCATGCCTAATGATGTGGAAGGCAGACCCTGCCGTAGAGGAAGGGTTGAGGCTTCAGTCTGTTGGTGAAGCAGGGAATGGGCTGGCGAGCACGAGCTCTGAAGGCGGGCGGGCCTTCCTCCCCATCCCTTTCCAGGTGTTAGGTGCCACGGTGGCATTTTTGAGCAAAGCGTGATCAGTGATGCTCCTTTCCCTCCCCCACCCCTGCTACCACCGACCCCCCCAACCCCCCACCCCACTGCCGCCCCTTTTCCAGTTGCC
This sequence comes from Mesocricetus auratus, assembly GCF_017639785.1. Lineage (NCBI taxonomy): Eukaryota > Metazoa > Chordata > Mammalia > Rodentia > Cricetidae > Mesocricetus > Mesocricetus auratus. The sequence continues at coordinate 1,972,870 of NW_024429218.1, read as the reverse complement.
CACCCCTCACCCTTCCTCATCACCTGCCTTCACGCTCATTTAGTCCCCCGTTTAGTTTTTCAGGTGTGTGTGTGTGTGTGTGTGTGTGTGTGTGTGTGTGTGTCATGCGTGAGTGTTGTGTTGGTGCCTGCGAACACGTGTGTGCCGTAGAGGCTGGAGGCTGCTGTCAAGAGTCTCCTTATTCAAAGAATGAAGTGGTCTCTCAGTCAAACTCAGAGCCAGCCTGCTTTAGGCATCTCCGTGCCCATGTGGGCTGGAAGTGGAGGCAGACTGCCACACCCACATGGCATCTGCCTGGGTACCAGAGCTCTGGTCCTCTTGCTTGCTTTAATGCAGAGCCATCTCGATTGCCCCTGGCCCGGCTTCTTGACTGTACTGGTCTCAGTTCCCTAGTCTAAGAACCAGCAAGTAATCATCTATCTTATGAGTTATTATGAGTGTCTAATGAGATGGTGGTGCGTGCAATATGGGAGTGTTCAGTGTGCTATTATTTCTACAAACTAAAATGGGGAAACAACCTAAATGCCTATCAAAAGGGGAATAGCTACATTAATGAAAGAAATCGCGGTACAGAATTCTATACGACAGGTAAGAAATGGCTGGAGGGCTCAGCAGGTAAGGCACTTTCTGCCCAATGATGTAAACCTAATGAATTTAATTCTCAGAACCCAAATAAAGGTAAAAGGAGAGATTCAATCCCACTTGTTCTCTGAGTTCCACATGGGTACTGTGGACCACGTCTCCACAGATACCATCATACACACATACATGCAGTTCAGGGCCGGCTGCGGCATTCATAGGTACTGCCTCATCCGTGATGTCTGTGCGTTACTGCGTTGTTATTGGAGTGCTTTCACGGTGTGAGACCATGGGGTGGGGGCTGTACTTACCCTTCTTCTCATTGCTGGGGCAACTTAAGTCAGCAAAGACCTGTCTGTTTCAGGCTTTGAGAGAGCTCGGCTGTGGTCACGTGGCTGCATGCTCTGCGCCTGTGCTGAGCCAGTGGTCACCAGGAAGCAGACGGATGGGTGCACTAAGGGCCCCAACCACGTCTTGGAGGTGCTTAAACTGTGTAACAGACCGGCTTAGGCGAAAGGAGGCCGTTTAGGCTCATGGTTTCTGACATTTCAGTCCGTTGTAGTAGGAAGTGCCCGGTAGAACAGTGCATGGCGGCTGGTGTGTACAGCAGAGGCTGCTCATCTCAGGATGGGCCAGGAGGCCAAGAGAAAGGTGGAGTCAGCGGCTTGCTAATAACACCCCTAAGCTTGCCCCAAGTGACTCACTTCCGCCCCATCCGAAGGCTCCGAAGCTTTCTGAAACGGCACCGCCGCCTGAGGATCAAGTGTCCCGAATACGAGCCAGTGGAGGAAATCCTAGATCCAAGCCAAAGCAGGACACTTAAGTTAGACACAGCAGGGTAGCCGTGTGGCCTAGAGCGGGAGCTGAAGGGGGGGATGTCCTCGCCCCCTTGAGCTGCTGTCATCCTTAGTCCGAGTGCCATGTTCACTGGACATCATTACTGCAGGAGACCCTGAGGAGGGCCACTGAGCCGGTGTGACTGGCTAAGCCCTCAACAAGCCCTCAGCAGAGGCCGCAGCTCAGGCCCTGCTGGCCTCCATTTTCCCCAGTGACCTCTCACAGCCGAGTTATTTAACCTCCTTGGGCCTGCTGGCTTCATCTGAAAACTGATAAGAAAGCAATTCCCTGCAGGCCCCAGAAGAGCAGGCAAAGCTTTCAGGAACCTTCAGGCTTAGAGGCTTAGTTCTCCCATGGGCTCAGGCAGACATATCAGCTGGGGGGGAGGGCTGGGGGGACATGGGACAGACATGGACAGGGGGAAAGTCCTTCCTTCCTCTGTTAGGGAATATATCACTTTGTTACAAAGTCACACTCAAAAGCACCTGGTGTGTGTGTGTGTGTGGTGTGCATTTATGTGCATGTGTGTATAAGCTCCCATGTTTGTGCATGGTGTATGTGTGTGCATGTGTACATACATGTGTGTGTGCGTGTACAGTCTGTGTACATGTGTGTATTCAGGTGAGGTGCATGTGCATCTGTGATGTGTAGGTGGGTGTGCATTTGAGTGTGCATGTGTAGTATATGTGTGTGTACATGTGTGAGCATAGTATATGTATGTGTGTGTACATGTGTCTATGCTATGCCTGTATGTGTGTGTAGTGTGCATGTGTAGTATGTGCGTAGTGTGTGCATGTGTGTGGCATGCATGTGCGTAGTGTGTGCATGTGTGTGGCATGCATGTGCGTAGTGTGTGCATGTGTGTGGTATGTATGTGCGTAGTGTGTGCATGTGTGTGGTATGTATGTGCGTAGTGTGTGCATGTGTGTGGTATGTATGTGCGTAGTGTGTGCATGTGTGTGGTATGTATGTGTGTAGTGTGTGCATGTGTGTGGTATGCATGTGCATAGTGTGTGCATGTGTGTGGTATGTATGTGTGTAGTGCGTGCATGTGTGTGGTGTGTATGTGCATAGTGTGTGCATGTGTGTGGTATGTATGTGTGTAGCATGTGCATGTGTGTGGCATGTATGTGTGTGCATGTGTGTGCACATGCATGTGTGGTCTCTGTGTGGTGTGTGTGTATGCACGTGAGTGTGGTGTCTGGGTCTGTGGTCTTCTTGTGTAGAAAGCTCCTGCAGTAGAGAGCGCCCTGGAACCTGGTGAGAGAAGCCCATGTTTCAAAGGGTCTTGCTGGTTCCCCTGAAGTTGCGTCCCTTCTCCTAGGGGGTCTGAACAGCGAGAGAACTGTCCCTTCCCTTCTAGTCAGGCTCTGGCTATTCAGCACCTTGGAACTCCCTGGTCAAGTGGCCTTGAGGCTGCTTCTTGTGGTGATATTTTGTTTATGGTCTAATAAATAAAGCTTATTTGACTATCCGAGTGCAAAGCTAGCCACACTAGTCAGACATAGAGGCCAGGCAGTGGTGGCACACAGCTTTAATCCCGACATTCAGAAGACAGAGGCAGACAGATCTCTGCTAGTTCAAGGTCGGCACGAAATTGGTCCAGTCTAAAAGAGAATCAGAGCTCACACAAAGGTGGTTCCAGAACTTGGAGTGACATGCCTTTAATCCCAGAACTAAGGATGTGGAGACAGGAGTGATATGGGTGGGTGGAGAAAGGAAGGTAAGGTGGGGGGAGACAGGAGGGAGGAGGCAGTCTGAGGACCAGTGCAGTGTGAGTAGCAGTGCCGTCTAGGCAGTAAGCCCAATGGTGCAGTCTGAGGACAGGATCACCCTTCCTGTCTAAGCATTGGTAGAGGTGAGAACTCTCTAGGGGCCGGCTGCTCTGCTTCTCTGATCTCTCAGCTTTCACCCCCTAATCTCTGACTCTGAGTTTTTATTATTAAGACATATTAGAATTCTTTTTTGCGGGGGAGGGGGTTTGAGGCAGGGTTTCTATGTGGCTTTGGAGGCTGTCCTGGAACTAGCTCTTGGAGACCAGGCTGGTTTCGAACTCACAGCGATCCGCCTGCCCCTGCCTCCCAAGTGCTGGGATTAAAGGTGTGCGCCACCAATGCCCCGCAAGGCCTATTAGAATTCTTGCTACAACTTCTGACACGTGTGTCACCTTCCTTGTTATTACTGTCAGGGTTAGGGCATACTGTGGGTACCCTATAGCCCAGACAGGTGCCAGGTACTGTAGGGGTCTATGTCAGGCTTGCCTGTGTGTGATCAGGGGTACCCATGTGTGCACATGGGGCTATCGGATGCAGGATACGGGATAGAGACATGGTAGAGGATGGGATGCTGCTGCCCCAGGTGCACACCTGCTCCAATGTCCAGTATGGAACACTGAGGACTCCAAATCTCCACTTCAAGGCAGCCATGCAGGTCTGTCAAGGCAGGCAAACAGAACATGCTCTGTGTAACAATAGGTGAGTTTGAGTGGTAACTTTCATTTTGCCTATTTTAATTGAAGTTTATCTGTCCATCTATCTATGTGTGTGATGGCTATTCTTGTCTGCCAAAGTGACCACATCTGGAATTAATCAAAACCCCCAAATGGGGCACACATGTGAGGGATTTTTTTTCTTAATTAGAAGTGGGAAGATCCTGCTTCTAATCTGGGTTATTGAGACAGAAACACACACCTTTAACCAGATCTTTTGAGGTTGGAAGACCCACCTTAACCCGTGCCAACCCTTTAATCTGGGCCATGCCTTGTGCTGGAAGTCGGTAGTTCTCAACCTGTGGGGTCACATATCAGATATTCCACAAATCAGATATTGACGTCATGATTCATAACAGTAGCAAAATTACAGCTGTGAAGTAGCAACGGAATAACTTTATGGTTGGAGGTCTCCACCACCACACGAGGAACTGCGTTAAGAGGTTGCAGCGTTAGAAAGGCCGAGAACCACGGCTACGTATGGGCATGAAAACAGGAAGTTTTCGCTCTCTGCCTGCTAGCTTTCGCCTCACTAACAAGCCCATCCCTCCACGGGCACTAGAGCCTGCTTCTCTGGGGCAGGTGGCGAAGACCAGCTGAGACTCCAGGTGTGTGGACCGAACAGCTACTGGAATCTTGGACCTTCCACTCATGGGCAGCCATTGTTGGATTAGCTGGAGCATGCACACACACACACACACACACACACACACACACACACACACACGTGCACGCGCGCGTGCGTATGTATATATATATATATATATATATATATATATATAATTTGCTCATGTGCATGTGTGCAAATACACACGTGGGTGTTGGCGGTCAGGAGATGCCCTCCTTGTTTTCAGAGACAGAGTCCCTCCCTGGTTTGGAGGCTTGCTGATTCAGTTAGGCTGGCTGGCCAGAGAGTTCCGGGATCCTTTGAGTCTGCCTCCCGTGCACTGGGAATCCAAGCATGTACCACATCACCTGGACATCCATGTTTTTTAAGAGAACAACATTTTTTATTTTTGTATTTATTTTTATATTTTTTGCATCCAGACGGCAGGTCCACCGCCTCTTCCTAGTTCCTTCCCCACCTCCCCTTTCCCCCCTTTCACTCCTTCATTTCGCTCCAGAAAAGGGCAGGCCTCCCATGGACATCAACCAGACGTAGCATATCAAGTTATTGGAGACTTGGCACCTCCCCTCATGCTAAGGCTGGATGAGGTAACCTGATTGGGGGAAAGGGTCCCGGAAGCAGGTAACAGAGTCGGTGGGAGTGGCCAACCAACGACTGCTTCAGCTTGAGACCCACACCATGAGAGGAAGCCCACCCTTGACACAGCCTTGAGGGCCAGGACCCATGGGCCAGAGAGCCCAGAGACCTAGGACAGAACCACACACGACTGGCAAAAAAATAAAGAGGAAAAAGTCAGTGCACTATTCCTAATGACATTCTGCTATGCTCACAGATTGGTGCCTAGTGCAATTGTCATCAGAGAGGCTTCACCCAGCAACAGGTGAAAACAGAAGCAGAGACCCACATCCAAGCATTCGGCAGAGCTCGGGGAATCTTGCAGGAGAGGGGAAGGAAGGATTGTAGGAGCCAGAGCGGTCAAAGTTACCTGGACCTTTTTTAAAAACTTCTTTTTAGTTATTCTTTGTGTCTTTCACGTCATACCTCCCAATCCCAACCATCTTCCTCCCCCCCAAAGAAAACAAAATAGAATTAGGAGAATAAAGGGGGGGGAGGAAGAGAGGGAAAGTCTCGTCATGGAGCTGCAGTGTGACACAGTAAGTCAGGCAGTAACCCCCTTCATCCACTACATACAGGCGGTCGTCGCAAAGAACCATCGGTTCAAGGCCCATGGTCTCCGTTCCGCCATCGACACCAGGCTTTCACCGGGGTTCTTCCTGGACATCCTGTTGCTGCCCTGTGTCATGAGATTCTGCAGCGCTGGCTCCACAGGGCTGACCCCCCCACCCCTGTCCCATGCTCCCGCGGATCACAGAGGGTAGGTGTTGGGGAGGACCAACGCTTAACCCTGATTCTGGCCCTGGGTAGTTGCAGGGTTGGTCAGCCCACCAGTTCTCCCTGTACTCACCACCAGGGGGAGCTCTTCAGCATTGCTCTGGCGAGTTCATGTCTTGCAGCGATGAGCAAGGGGTGGGGCCAGCTCTCCTGCTTTCGCATCCTCAGGGCAGGCTCTCCCACACCCACACTTTCAGGGCCAGCTCTTCTGTGCTGTCCAGTCGAGGTGTAGGGGCCACGCTCCCTCCCGAGTGCTGCAGCTGATGAGGGGCGGGAACAGCTTTCCCATTCTTAAGACCTCAGGGCCAGCTCTTGCCCCAGGCATCGATGGGTGGGCTGGGGTGGGGGTGGGGAGCATCTCTGCTTAGCCCATGCTGCCACACAGCAGTTGAGTGATGGGGGGCAGCGCTCCCAGGCTCACAATTTCGGGGCTGGCTCACCCACACCTCTGCTAACACGGTGGGTTCTATTGTGCTGCCCAGGCGGGGTACAGGGCCTGCTCTCCCTAGTGTTGCAGCTTCATCTGGATATTTTTATGTGGGTTCTGGCAAACATTTTTCATTTCCCCAGCCCCAAATGTATTTTAATTGTCATATAAAGCACACAACTAACTGCGCATGTTAGTGAGGTACTAATATATGCACATATTGTAATGCTAAAAAATGACTAAATAGGCCGGGCGGTGGTGGCGCACGCCTTTAATCCCAGCACTCGGGAGGCAGAGGCAGGCGGATCTCTGTGAGTTCGAGGCTGGGCTGGACCGATAGCCTCCGAAACAATACAGAGAAACCCTGTCTCATAAAAACCAAAAAAAAAAAAAAAAGACTAAATAAATACACTTACCTTTTTGAACATTGATGCTTTCTTTCAAAATTCATACATTTATTTATTTATTTTGTATGTACATGTATAAATGAATACATGCCATGGTGTGTATTTAGAGTTCAGAGAACAAACTGTGTGTGGGGGCGTTGGTTTTCTTCCTGCACCTCGTCAGTTCTAGGGATGGAACTCAGGTCACCAGGCTTGTTAGCAAGCAACTTCACTTGCTGAGCCATCTGCCTGCTCCAGCCTTTTGGTAATTTCTTTTCTGTGAAAGCCCTCTAGAGTCCTACAGTGCTTTTGGAACACAGAGGACACTGTGGTCCCATTACCACCACCTGTGCCGAAACAAGCAGGGCTTCCTGCTCCCATCTGTGACTTGGTGAACGTGGGCCCCTCCTTCCCCATCCCCTCCTACCTCTGAGTGTAAGACGTTTGCATGTATGCCCAGGCTGCTTCAAAGGCGTTTGGAAGCTGGGGGAAGATGACTGTAGTCTCTGCTCTTCTGACCAGTTTGTGGCCCCAAGTGACCCTCAGTGAATACCAGCAGCATTGTGGCAGCGGAATCACAAGTCACCCCAGGGAAGGAACGCTGCCTAGGCCTAGGGGAGCCTCACCTGGACCAGAGGAGGGGTGTTAGGAGGAGAGAGATTAGAATTTCCTGGACCGGAAGAAGGGGACAACGGCCCTTGTTGGTCCTTCGTACTGACACTGTGGGCTTTGGCCGGCCATGGGTCCTTGAGGGGGACTTAGAATGACTGAAGGAGGCTCTTCCTAGCACACCAGGAATCACGGGAGCATGCCAGGGCAATCCTGGGTCTGTCGCATGGGCTTGCTAGCTCCAGGAGTGATCAGAGGGAGCTCTGTCCTTCCATCAGTGCAGTGAGTTTCTGAGATGAACAGCTTGCTCTGATGCAAGACATCTTTGTCCCTTAACCCTGCTCCATGGAAGCAGAATTCCCGTCCCTGTGAGCAAACCGAGAAGCCTGAAGTCCCTCCTCCAGGGGACGCTTTCTCTGAGTCCCCTTCCTGCACAGCCAGCTGCCAGCCTGACTCTCCAGATCTTCTAAGCCCTAATGGGTGTGTTGGAGACACTTACAGACTGTCCCTAAGCATGATGTGTGGCACCCAGACATGCCTCATAACTGTCTTTCTAGTCACATGGCTGTAGGAGTCATGTACCTTCAGCTGTGCAGTGCTTGCCTTGGAAAACTCACAGATGCATACTCTGTGTACCTGGGGCCTCACGAGCTCAGCCACAGACCCCAGGGGCTTTGGGAGGTGATCCTTGGACTTCCTCCTGCTCCTCCTCCTCCTCCTTCTCCTCCTCTTCCTCTTCTTCCTCCTCCTCCTCCTTCTCCTCCTCTTCCTCCTCCTCCTCTTCCTCCTCCTCCTCTTCCTCTTCCTCCTCCTCTCCTCCTCTTCCTCCTCCTCCTCCTCCTTTTTTTTTTTGGTAAGGTCTCACCATCTGCCCCAGCCTCCAAGTACAGGGATTAAAGGCCTGTGCCACATTCTACTGTTTTCACCTTTTCTAAGGCGTTTATCAGGGTTTACCAAGTGTTACATTGAAGAGAACAAGGAGTGGTTTGGGTGGTAATGGCCCTGGTCTCTTGCTCTGAGCACTCAGTCCCCGGCTGGCGGCACCGTTTTGGGAGTGGGGAGATGCGCAAGCCCTGCTTCTGTCTGTTCCCTGCTTCCCATTTCACTGAGATGTAAATTGAGGAGCCCTAGCTGAACACCAATCGTACGACAACGGGCCACCACTGCCTTGTCTTTCCTGCCATGCTGGACTGTTTATGAGCCCAAAGGAGCACTTCCTCTCCATGCCTTCTGTTCGTCTGTTCCTATATCTTCACACCTCCAGATGCGCATTTCCAGCCCAATCTGGTCCTTTTCAACACCCCCTTGGTGGGTTATGGGGGTGCAGGTAAGAAGTAATTCCTCCTTAATGGATCACAGCATATGAATGCCAAATGGAAAAAAAAGGAGGCTCAGAGTGGTTCAGTGCCCACTCATGGTCACACAGCAGAGAGCCAAGACTCACGGGAATAACCAGCCCCTTCCAGTGCCCTGGCATGCACTATAGTTGGGCTGAGGCTACACCCTAGAAAGGGGACAACTAGGTCATCAGGAACCACAGAAAAGAAACTCTGGAACGACAAGGAGAACCCAAACATGAACCGGAAGTCGTGGGTTTCCGTCCTGGCTGTGCCTCTTCCTCGCATTGTGGTACTGGTAAGACATTTGTTCTTCTCCGACCAAGAATGAACTAGGTGAGTGACTGAGGAGGACTGTCTTCACACAGGGGCGATGACTGAATGGAATAGAACAGTGTAAATATAGCATCGACAACTCAATGGAACCCTTGGTAGCAGTGAGATGCCAACCAAGAGCTGCCGGTTGGTGTGACTGCTCTGAAACCTTGCTGAGTCTTGGGGTGGTGAGAACCGTCTGCTGAAGACCTGGTCTGTGTGTTGTCCAGGAGCAGTCTGCTGTGTGAGGGATAGAAGTGCTAAGTCTCAGAGGGCAGGAATGGGTAAGTCTGCCCCCAAAGCAGGAAGAGGGCAGGAATGGGTAAGTCTGCTCCCAAAGCAGGAAGGAGCTCCCCACCAGCAGCAGGGCTGCGGGACTCAGGCGAGTCTCTCTCCAGAGGGTCTTGAGGGCAGGAGTGGAGCTCCTCCCATGAGTGGTCCAATGCATCTGATGACTGAGAAGTTGTGTTCCCTGCTATGTAGACCTACGTGGGCCCCTGACTGGCTAGTGTGTGAGTGTAAATGCGAAGAAAAATGAAGACTATTTGGAAGACAGCCTGCCGAACCTTGAGAGAGGGGAGAGGTGCCAAACAGGCTTCCAGTCAGGGCGGGTGGCCTCATCCCTTGCTTTCTGTGGGCCCTTGGTTGTCAGAAGGGCACAACAGCACAGCTAGTGTTCTGGGATTTTGGGTCTGTTCTGGCTACGTGCCAGAAGTTTTCCCAGTCCCAGCTACTGCTGTCGTGTCAGCCTGGGCTATCCCTCACTAGGCGTTGGTTGTCACTGGCTGTCCCTCCTATCCCATTATCATTAATTCTCCCTCTCTGGCTCTCAGAGAGTGCGCGAGTGCGCATGCGTGCCCGCCCCTGTGTGCTCCTGCGCGCACCCCACCATAGGTCGACAGTGGGAGCCTTCTTCACTCGATGTTCACCCCATGTTTAAGGCAGGACTGTCAGTCCATGCATTTGGAGCTCACTCGATGTTCACCCCATGTTTAAGGCAGGACTGTCAGTCCATGCATTTGGAGCTCACCAATTCAACAAGCCCAACGACCCTCCTGTCTCTTCGTCCCCAGTGCTGGATTCCATGCACTCTTGGATTTGGTACATGGATTCTGGGGCTCAAACTCAGGTTTTCTTGCTCTTACGGCAAACCAAGCACTACACTCAGAGAACTGAAACATATCCCCAGCCTCCTAGTTTCATATCTGAACTATAAGCTGACAGCCTAAATTTTTCCGCAGCTCAAAGTCCCAGGCTCATACCCAGTGGTGCTCAGTTTTGGGATGCTGTTATGTTTATTTCTGACTTATCAGCCTCATACATCACTGCCAAGCAGAATCTGATCTCAACAGGATGACCAGTGTCCTTCAGCTCCCTGTCCTACAACACATAAGAAACAAACACTTAAAGCATGGGTTAGTTTTCTAGATAATGGAGAGGCATGGAATTTGTAGACAAAGCAACCACAAACGTTTCTAGAATGACTCCTGTTTTCTAAACTCTCAAGAATAAAAGCCTGTGATAGTGAAGATTTGAAAGCAACACAAGAATGACTAATTAAAAAAATGATTCACTGAGCTGGGTGTGATGGCTTGCACCTGTAATCATACTTGGGAGGCTGAGGCAGGAGGATTGCCAGCTTGAACTACATGGTAAGTTTCAGTATAGCTCGAGCCAATGTTTCAATGAGCAAATTAACCCACTAACCAAAAGACCAGCTCAGAGCCTTCCAGAAATGTGAAGTCGAATACAGTACTGCTGGCTATGTCTCTGACCAGCCGAAAAAGCTGTTGTCCTCCCGGCCCCGGAAGAAGCCTGCGGCAAGAGAGTTCAAGAGCGCTTGTGATTGGATAGGACGTAAAGAATCCTTAATGGGTCCCTGATGGTAAGTGGGGTCAGAGGAGCATTTGGCATGCATGTTTACTCTTTAGTCATGTTGTTTCTCAAGTAGGATATGGAAGAACCAAGGAGAGAGAGACAATGTGGTTCAGTAGACAGGAGTCTGTCGACCTGAGTTCACATTAAAAAATGAAAATCTACACAAGCAGTTATCCTATTCACATCAGCTCTCACCGGCTCCTCACTGCTCAGGCTAGTGGGTCAAAAGTACTGCCCGCAGTGAGCATTTCAGAGTGACGACGGGTTGTGGGGTGCATGGTGAGGGGAGGCTCCCGCCCACAGGTGGTTTCAAAGAACGGAATTGCTGGGTGGCAGGTAGCCATGCTCACGAGTGAGCCTTGGGCTGGCCGCGGTGGGAGGAAACTCTCCCTGGGACCTTGCTGTGAGTCAACAGTCTCTGCCGTGTCCTGATGGATTGTCCCAGTCTCACCACAGGTCATTTCTGTTGGGAAGCAGTGGTGAGTCCCATTTCCCATATGAAGACGTGAAGGTCAGGTTCTCCCTGCTGCTTGAAGACACAGTCAGCACAGGATTTTGACTGTGAGTTCAGAGCTGTTCATGGGGCACATTAGTGCACGTTAGAAGAAACGTGAGCCTGTTCAGGAAGACCTTGGCCTGTCCCTAACCGTGTGCCTTTTTTGCAGTGCAGAACTAGAACAAACATACACTGTGACCCTGCCCAGGCCTGAATCCTAATCCCGTGCTCTCCCAGGAATCGCGTGCCACTTTCTGCTGGGCAGGAGCAGGAGGCGGCCTGAATTAGCCCCTGGGCTGCTCCTTGCAGACAATCCTTCCATTTGGGCAGGCGGATGAGAGCCATAGAGTCAGAGGGCAACTGGATGACCCCTTCTTCTGCAGAGATGGGGACAGGCAACCGGGAGGTGGCAGTGACAGCCAAGAACACACTCTGAGTCACAAAGAACCATCAGCTCAGGGCGATCCAGTTCTGGTCAAGGCCTCCGGTTATCTGTCCACATCTTGGGGTCTTATCCAGTGGCACTGACATCCAGGTTGTATGCAGACCTTGTGACTGGATATGGAGCTCTTTCTTTCTGTGGTGGCCGAGAGCTTGGACTGTGTCTCCTCATCCCAAGAAGAGAGAGACGGGGTGGGTCAGTGGTGTAGACATAAGTGCAGCCGTCCAAGTGTTTTCTCCAGACACATTGAAGAAAGTTTGGCAATGGTTTGTTTCCAGACGGTTCCTCCCCAGGGGCACTGCCACCTCCAGGAATTGGAGGAAAGTATCATTTCCCAGGGCTGGCTGAGCGAGGTACCTTCCTCTGTCCCCTAGTTGGCACTCTGTGCTCCAGCACGGATAGGCCATTCTTTTGGGACTCAGTCCTGCTGGTGAATGACATGCTCGGAATGTCTGACCAGAGCGGGCACAGACTGCAGAGACCTGTGCTGGGCGGAGGGAGGAAGAGTGATTGCGGGTCCCGAGGATGGGTAGATACACAATGGCTCCACAGTTGTCAAGCGGGTCTCCGGCTTTCTGCCTGTGCCAGCCTACCTGGTGCCCACACCCACCTATCTTCCCTGGGATCTGGTTGGAGCCCCAAGGTGGGAAAAAAGCAGGTCCCAGGAGTCCAGGTGCCTATGCTCCCATCTCCCAACTGGGTCATAATTGCAGCCACAAACTTCCTTAGGGGAGGGTGACCTGCCTCTTCTCTTTACCTTTTTACCCCATGCCCTGCTGGTGACCTGGGTTTATGGGACCATCTATCTCTTCCACAACTGCAGGCCGCTCTTATCACTGCGGAATTACACTAACCCGCCCTGTAACAGGCAGGACACTTTGGCTCTGATGGTTTTATAGCCCCTTCATATTCTGCCAATACCTGCTCAGGGAGTTCTTCTAAAGAATTCCCTGTCTGCCCAGAAGGCGGGTGAGTGGGACATGGCAGAGGCCAGGCCCCGTGAGCTCTATGGGCGATAGAGAGCTGTTTGCTTCCTTAGATGCAGAAGGAGTCACCTTTTTGAGTCCTGATGTCCAACCTATAAGAGGCACCAGGCTTAGGAGCAACAGCAGACCCACCAGGCAGAGAAGGAAGGATTTCCCAGTCACTGCACAATGGAGTCCATCCCTGCCTTAGCCAGCCTGTTTAGGCCAGAAGATTACTTGAATTTTATGAGGGTACAGATTCTGCTTCTATGATGTTCTTTCTCTCCCATAGCATCTTGGTTCCCTGGGCTGGGCTCCCAGGCTGGAGGAGGGAGGGGCTGACTGCAGTGGAATCCTCAGACTTGCTTTTCATCTCAGCAGATTTCCAGACTGGGTTTCAGGTCTGCAGGGATCTCACTCTTCCCCTGTCTAACTGTGCAGCTCTGAGCAACTGCCTAATATCTGTAAACCTCAGTGAGTGCTCTGGCCCCACCAGACCCCAGCCTCTTACCCCAACAGGAACCACTGAGCCGAGTTGTGTTACACGCTCTTACAAAGGCCTCTACACTTACGTCTTGTGACTTAGATCCTTCTGGAAGGGAGAAGCTGGTGGTTCTTATTGACCCTTGTGACATATGGACCTGCTTTTTGCCTCCGCTGGATTAGAATGTCAGGGGTAGGTGACAAATCTGTTTACCCTGTCTCCTTTAGCGGTTGTGACTTCAACTTTGTTGTGCATCTGTGCGCTTGTGCACGTGTGTATGCATGCATGTGAAAGCTAGAGGGGACAATCTCAGGTGTCATTACTTGGGCGCGATTTGTTTTTGAGATGGGTTCTTTCCTGACATGCAGCTAGTGTGGCTGGCCAGTGAACCCCAGGGATCCACTTGTCTTTGCTTCCCTGGTGCTGGCATTGAAAGTGCACAGTGGCCAGGCTGTTCCGGTGATGGAACTCAGGTCCTCATGCCGGTGAGACAAGCACTTTACCCACTGAGCTGTCTCTCCAGCCTCCATTAAACCTTCTTAAAGGTGGTAATGCAAATGGCCCACTGGACCCTGGTAGTTTAGCCTTCACATGCTAGGTGCATGATTTTTTCCTTTTCAGTTATTACAAAGCTCAGATTCAAATGTGTGGCATCTTCAGCTTACCTTTACAGGCTAGATCTAGGCTGTGTTTCTTTATTTCTCTTTGTTAAATTCATCTTACGATGCTAGGAATTGAACCCAGGACCTTGCCCATGCTAGCAGTCATCCTACCCCCAAGCTACACTACCACTCTATTTTATTGTCTACTTGCTTGTTTCTACAGACGTTTTATCTTAGCGTCTCACACACATCTTGGTACATTACCTCCATTTCTTTGTGGAACAAGGCGTGCCATCGATTACATTTAATTTAAATGTATCAGGTTAATTGAGAGCAAAGTCATGCCATGCCATAGAGGGAACCCACAGGTGCAAGAGTGATGAGTGCTTTAGAGAATGACAGTTGAATTTACAAGTGAATACGTGTGTAGCCTGAACTGGACCTGAGTTTTGAACTTAAGGCTTCTGTGGATGAAGGTGTTGTAGTGACCTGGAGTGTTCTCTAGGCTTCTGGATCCCCTGAAACCATCTTCTATTATATTTTGGAGTTTACTAGCCAAGGAGTCTGGAGAGACACATGACAGGTCTTCTTGGGAGCTCTCTCAGGCCTGTAGACTACATCCGTCCTGGTTGAGATTTCATTGGGAAAGGGCAGGGCTCAGACACACTTCTGTGTTTTGGATCTGTCTCTTTAAGGGACCCAAGACCCTTTAGTTATGGGTATCAGTCACGTTAAAGGCAGTAGAGCTTCTAGGGTGCAAAGGAAAGAGGTGTAACATGACCCAAAGACATAAAGAAGTAAGTTTGTCCCTGAATTCTGACTCCTCTTTCCTGTTGCTATGATAGAACAGGGTAATTGATAAGGGCATTTATTTGGTACAGTTCTGAAGCCTAGGCCTGAGGTCTAGGAGACACATCTATTGAAAATAATCATACTGTCCAGAATGGTAAGACAGTGGATAAGACAGTCTTGTGATGACTAGCCCAGTCTCTCGGTGAATACTCCACTCTCATGATGGGAATCCCATTTTCATGATGGCTAGTTCATTCTCACTATGGCTAGCCCACTCTAGAGTAGGTTAACCATTACAACCCTTTTGATGAGTAGCTCACTCCCAAATAAAACTACTCCATTAAGGAAGACAGAGTCCTCATGATCTCTACTTACATTTTTGTGTTGGGGTTTGAGTTTACAACACAACAACTTTGGTGGGGGGCATGTTCAACTTTTTGCTTTTGTCTGGCTCCTACTTTAGTACACCCCCCCTGCATTTTTCCTCTCTTGAATCTTTAAAATGAACTTGGATTCCACCCATGTTTAGAAAGTCATCCTTTGTCCCTCTCCTCCCTAAGTGTATGCCTTTAAGAAGTGGCTTGATTCCTCATGAGTTAGTAATCAAGAGGTGGGATGGCCATCATGAGAGTGGAGTAGTCATTGAGAGACTGGGCTAGCCATCATGAGAATGGAATGGCCATCATGAGAGTGGAGTAGTCATTGAGAGACTGGGCTAGCCACCTTGAGAATGGAATAGCCATCATGAAGTGAAATAGTCATTGAGAGACTGGGCTAGCCATCGTGAGAACAGAATAGCCATCATGAGAGTGAAGTAATCATTGAGAGACTGGGCTAGCCACCAGAAGACCGAGTTTGGCATAAAACGGATTCCCTACTACACTCCCATTTCTTATCCTGCCTGGCTTCCCTCACCTCACTCGCTCTGGGATTCTAGTCACTTTGTCAAGCAAACATCTCTCACTGTGGTCATAACGTTCTCTAGGTTGTTAAACCCACAGTTACTTTCCAGACTTTTATTTCATGAGCTGCCTTCTCTTTATTTGATACAAGTGTCCCGAGTCTCCTGTTCACTCTCTGGATATTTTTCCTCTTTCCACTCACAGGTAGAATAAAGTAGGATGGAAAGATAGGAAAAATTACAGGGACATGACAGTGAAAAGGAACCTCTTATGTCATTCTGAGTCTGGTGGAACCTCTTGCCCACTGAGAATCAAGAATTCTAGCACAATGAACATTTGCTATGAAGGCGGTTGATACAAAGACAGTGTCCCTTTTGTGAACAGATATTATCAGTGAGAATGTTAAAATAGTGAGTACGACCTTGAGTAGGGCCTTGGTCCTTCTTCAGATATGTTCTAAGAATCTCACAAACAAGACTGCTAATTTCGGTGATAGTGAAAGCATCCTGACTTATCAGCTATAGCCCTGTCTGCACACCACAGTAGTCACCCTGTGATTGCATTTAGATTCTTCAACGACTCTTTAAAGAGAACGTCAAACTCCAGCAAAATCCTCTACATGGCTATCATAATACAACGAGACACCCATATCCACATGTCTCTCTTCCTATGAGCCCCAGTACTTAAATCTATATTAAAAACAAATGACCCTTTAATAAACTCCAACTCTGTTCCATGCTGGCTTGTCCATCATCCAGGTAAGTCAGGGCAGGTGTGTGTATGTGTGTTTAGGTGGCATCTTCAGGGACTAGCCACCTTGTTTGAGACAGGGTCTCATTGCTTTGGAGATCACCAAGTAGGTAAAGTTGACTGGCTCAGAAGCCCCGGGATCTTGCCTGTATCTGTCTCCTCGGCTCTGGGATTACAACTACAAGCCACCACGCTCTATTTATGTGTGTTCTGGGAATTCAGCAAGCTCTTCACCAACTGAGTCATCCAATCATCCAGTTTCCTGTCTCAGGTTTGCAGGCTGAGATGGCTTTTGGGGACTCACTCCAGTGCCCCCGGGATGCTGCAGGTTAGTTAATCCCGGGCAGCTTCATTGTCTTTACGTCATTGGTTCCCAACAGATGCGCAAATCTCTTATTCCTTATATCAAATCCTGCCATAATTAGGACACGCTGCATGGTGTGTCAGCTTTCAGTTGCTGTAACAGATGAGCAGCTTATAAAGATGAAGGTTGGAGGGCCTCACCCTCCCTGGAGAAATGAGGGGATAACGGGGAGGGGGGGAGGCGCGGGAGGAAGGGAGGGAATGGGAGAGGGACCTGGAACTGACTTGTGAAGCAACCTTGTTTCTTATCTAAATTTAAACTGGAAAATAAAATTAAAAAATATGGAAAAAATAAAGATGAAGGTTTGTATGGCTCACAGCTTCAGAAGTTTTGACCCATGATAAGGTAATCCGTCGTAGCAGAAGTGCACGGTGGAGCCAAATTTCACAGCTGGGGAGTGAAAGATCAGAAAAGGCTACACACCCAGCATTCCCTTCTAGGGTACATTCCCCAGTGACGGTGAGATCTCCCCATAGGCACCAAGCCTTGAAAGTTCTGCAACTTCCAAGCAGAGCCAAGATGGGAACCAAATATTTGACACATGGGCCTTTGGGACAGTCCCTGTCCTGCATCAAGTAGCTTCCATTTTCTTGAGAGATACCTCACAAACATACAGACTCTGTGTGTAAGAAGTGTTAATATTTGTCTTTCCCCAAAGCATAAATCCCACGAGGCTAGGGCCACAATCTCTATTTGGCTGCAATCCCTGGATATGAGGCATAAATAAAACAGAATCTACACTGTCTTATTTTGTTTAACACACTGGGAGACTCAGCCTTGTGAGGGGAGATGGCAGCCAGCTAAGTGCCTGCTATACAAGCTTGAGGACCTGACCGTGGCAGCTGGGCATGGGGTCATGCCCCTGGTACAAGGAGGCAGGAGATGAGATTGCAGGGAAGGAGACAGGCAGATCTATGGAACTTGATAGGTGACCACTGGATGAGTTGGGGATTCTGGAAGAGACATTGCAATCATGTAATACAGGCAGCACTAAGAGGATTCAGTGAGTTAAAAAAAATAGTGCATGAAATTGGGAGCAAAAGTGATCTTGGAGAGAGGTGAGAGGGGTGAGGGAGGGTGGATTTGATCAAAACACACTATATACATGTATGAAATTCTCAAACATACCACATGTAGACATATACGCCACATATACATACCCATCCACCCACCATAGCATCCCCCACACCACCCCAC